>NC_136067.1:1262829382-1265804382 GCF_964261635.1 Lissotriton helveticus | reverse complement strand
CGAAGGGAAATTTAAACCAGCGGTCACTAAAACACAATCTCTAGGAGATTGTACAGCTCAGCGAGCTGAACTACTGGCATTCAAGATGGCGCTTGAAAATACCGATCGAGAATTCCCCACACTCATAGTGTGCGATTCGTATTATTGCGTTCAGTCTTACAATGAATACTTGCAGATCTGGCTTCAGAATGGTTTTAAGGATGCAAAAGGAGGCACAATCAAGCATAAAATGCTTTGGGAACAAGTAGTTCATTTGCAAAAAGAACTACCAAAGACTCACGTGATACATACACTGAGTCATCAACGTGATGGCGTTCACGTTGCAGGGAATTCATTGGCTGATGAGGCCGCGAAGGCAGCTGTGCAAACGGCTTCCGTAGCTGCCATCACACGGTCGAAAACAAAAATAGACAGCGATATATTACAAGCTGTCAGCGCTACAGAAAAGATTCGATAGAAACACTCCCGAAAGGCTTTCCAGTGAAGTATTCATATATAACTGATACAAACAATGTTCCGTTTGCTCGAATCCCTGGAGTGGGGGATAGGGCAATTCCAAACATGGAACATAGGTTAGGACTAATCATAGCGGCACACGAAGAACTTGCTTCTGTACATGCTGGCGTCTCAGCCACAGTATCGTTATTAAAACAGAGATACTGGTGGCCACAAATGAGAAGACAAACACGGAACTATGTTCTAGAATGTGAAATATGTCAAAAAATGAAAGTATCAACAGTGAGACGACCAGCGCAGACGCCCCTTCTAATCTCGGATAAACCATTAGCCTGTGTTTACCTGGACCACTGTGGTCCCTTACAAAGGGATGGTAACTATAAATATATCTTGGTTGCAGTGGATTCATGCACGAGATTCATATGGATGTGGCCCCAGCGATCGGCTGACGCCAGAACTGTTATAAAAGATTTGCGAGTCTTTATCGGCACATACGCAATTGGCATGCTGCATTCTGACCAGGGTCCTGCTTTTAGCTCTAGAGCTTATAAGGAGGCCATGACCAGCATGGGCATTGCATTGCGGTATTCTTGTCCATTTCATCCTGAGGGAAACGGAATTGGAGAAAGAAAAAACCGTGACATAAAGCAATCTATAACAGCGAAGGTATTAGGTTCGGGAGCTGGGTGGGTCAAACATCTAATAAGTGTCCAACGTAGTCTAAACAACCTGCCAAGAAATTCTCTGAGGGGATTCAGTCCGTACGAATTATTGTTTGGAACTAGAATGATGGTCTTAGATCTTGACAGTCAGACTTCAGTGGTTAAAGAAAAAAGCTTTGATATCAAAGATCGTTTGGCTATTTTGCAGGACTTAAACGAAACAAGGAAAGACCTGAGCAACATAAAGTTGAAACAACAGCCAACAACCACTGAAGAAAAACCACCTGTCCCAGCAAGACCTGTCTGGATTCCAAAAGTCGGGGATCTAGTCAGAGAAAAGATCGCGGTAAAGAAGGAATTTGGGCCTTCTTACAGAAAAGCAGTTCCTGTCTTGTCTATCAACGGGATAAGATCAGTAGTACTACCGCCCCTTGCTGGTAAAAAGGAGAACAGAGTTGTATCAATCGACCTGATAAAACCACAATCATGTGGCCGATAACAAACAGTAGGCCAAGTGGACTCCCGATAAGTAGTAGAACACCAAGATTTGCTACAAACACAGAGGTTCAATCGAACAGGCTACTCACATTTGAAATGCCAACAGAACAACAACAAGGACTATGCAACAATGCTATGGAACTTAAACCTCTAAAAACCCAAATAAAAACATTTAGCAGAGACCAGCCAATCTACAATGAAGTAACAAATGACTATGCTGCTGCAACAAAACACGCTAATAAAGCAAACAGTAATCCTGAAGCAATAGGAACAATAGACAGAACGGCATCTGGTTACTTCATCAACTTCAATGATTTATTTGAAGATCTGAGTGAATCAAAGGAACAAACATCAACAAAAACCTTTAAAGATAAAGCTAAGGAACTTTTTCAACATCTGAAAGAAACCTATCTGATTTCTCCATGGATTGAATTCTGGGTGGCCTTAGGTGCACTTATCCTCATACTTTGGCTCATCATGGTACTATGTTTGGGACATTTCATTGAGGGAAAATATGCTAAAATGGACACAGCAAGCCAGAAAATCAACTTGGTCCTCAAACCACACACGTCTTCACACGTCGAGAAAAGAGAACTTTCTTCAGTCAACTTCACAGCCAATCCTATACCCGGTGCGGTAGCATGGGACAATACTGATTATGAAATCTATGGTCCGGTTGAAATCCTGAAGTATCCACATCAAATCAAGATCTCATTGAGTGACTTTGTAAAACCAAGCTCAGTTGCAGATGATTGGGACGTTGAAAGCATTAATAATATGATGTCTGACCTAGTGATGTCTGCTAAATTTACAAAACATGATTATTTGCAGGGTTCGTCTAATTATGATAAAATGTTCTGCTATAATCACTATAGTAATCATTATCTGCATAAATCTGCACAACCTAGAAATGTCTTAAATTATAATCAATGGGAACACTGTGCAACCCCTCCAAAAGGTAGCACAAGAACTTTTTATGACTAATATTCATATTTTTCAGGGTTCAACACAAGTAATGCAGAAACATTTTATTTCAAATTATCGAATAAGACAGGTACAAAGACCATGCTTACAAATACTAAATTGATATATTCAGACTCATTTTTTGAGCAAATGAGTACATTTGGTTTTGATTACTGGGAAAAAAATGTTGAAGTAAAAAGTGTTTGGGGTACAAAGGAATGGCAAGTACAAGGTATAGAATCATTGTTTAGAGCCTGCATGATCCCAGAACAAATTATATTTTTGAATGACACTGTCCAACAAACTACCTGTCTTGGCCTAGCCAAAATCAAAGACTTAAACAAACCGTCTATTCCAAAGCCAACAATGAACGGTAATATATCTATAGATGAGGAGATAGACGTAAACCATATATTAAGCCAAAACAGAACACATCCTGATTGGAAACAATGGTTGATCTGGCCCACAGATACTAATAACTGTCAAGACAGATTCCTGAACAAATTACAGGGGTTCACTTTGGCCAGGCCAGACCCTAGATATTCCCAAAGACAACACCCAGGGATAATCACCACGTACAGTGTGGGCAAACTCTGCCTTCAATGGCTACAAACATCCACACTGGCAGAAATTAAGCAACACCTAACTTTACTTACTGATGGTGCTGACTTGCGTGATTTCATTATGGGACCGCGCAAACAGCATCAAAAACGCTTCATAGCAGCCTCTGTATATGCAGCTTATAACGAAGCCTGGAAAATAACTCAAATTGAAACGTCAGAGAGAATACGGGAAATTGACCGTATTAATTTGGAAAAATCACTTTCTGTAGTGGACAATGGGTTAATGACTCTGTCCTCCAGAATATACTCTTTGGACAGCATTGTGTCTTCAGCAATCGACATAATATTGCAAGACTTACTGTTGTTACAACACGGTCAGTCCCAATTGCGTTCTATTGTACAGCTTGGCTGGACGTTACAAAATCTGCGTTCAGGCTATGTGCCTTGGCGTTTAATCAACACAACGTCACTATTCAATAACTTTAACCTTACTGATAAACAAATCAGTATGGCACAGAAGGGTGCTGATTATACAATCCTGAGCATTGAGAAACTCAAGAGATTACCATTGACAATGTCAGAACGACCTGTCATTGAATAGATAATACATGGGATAATTATTTTTTTTTTTTTTTTTTGTGTAAGACATTTATTAGTTATAAACAAGTGTTACACTGCGTCATGCCAACAACCCGGAGGTAGGCCGCGATACGTGCAAGTGTCAAACAATAACAGGTCTCCCGTGAGGGAATTTCCAGCATATCCGGTGGGTTCGTAACTGGCAGTTCCTGTAAACTTTGTTAAAGGTAATTAAACATACAGTGCAACAGAAGCAAATCACATAATCTTACATTTTTTGTAGTTGGTGTCGCAAATAGTCAAAATCTCACATGTACTAGACATGGCACCGTCATATTGACGAGCACGGTGGTCATGGCGTATCAAAACATTGTATTGTATTGTATTGTATTGTATTGTGATTTGTAAAGCGCGATTGCTGCCCAAATGGGCGTCCAAGCGCTGGAGCATGGATAGCCGAGCTGAGGGTGGCGGAGACTGAGATTTAAGTGGGCCTGGCAAACAGAAAGGTTTTCAATTGTTTGCGGAATGAGAGTAGGTTAGGGTTGGACCGGATTTGTAGTGGGAGTGAGTTCCACATTTTAGCGGCCTTTAAGGAAAACATCCTTCCTCCGGTCCTGGCTCTCCGTACTCTTGGGACTACGGCCAGAAAGGCCTCCGTGGACCGAAGGGGTCTATTAGGGTGGTATTGAGTGACCAGTTTGTTAATGATCGCTGGACCTGACTTCCAGAAAGCTCGGTGGGCAATACATAGTGCCTTGAAAGCCACTCTCTGTCTCACTGGGAGCCAGTGTAGGCTGCTCAGTGCGGGTTTAGCAGACTGTGTCCTTGGAATCTGTAGCAGGGCGCGGGCTGCGCAGTTCTGGACCACCTGTAGCTTTCGCATGGACGTCTCAGGGGCACCCACATACAGGGCGTTGTTTGAATCCAGCCGGGACTGAATCAGGCCCTGAACTGCCACTTGTTTGGCTTCCATTGGGAGGAGGGGGAGGACTTTCCTTAGAGTTCTGAGTAAGCTAAAACAGATGGCGGATAGTTTTGTAGCCTGGGTGGAGAAGGAGAGGTTTTTGTCCAGCCATACTCCTAAGCTTTTTACACTTTCTTTGGGAGTGGGAGGGGTGCCCAGACACCCAGGCCACATGGAGGGAAGTGACGTGGGTGATGCGGGACCTAAGAGCATGAGCTCGGTTTTGTCTCCATTAAGTTTCAAAGAGGAGCATGTCATCCACTTTTTAATGTCCTCTAGACAGTTCGTCAGACTTCCTGAGGTGTGACCGGCGCCTTCCTGAGTCATTGAAACCACTAGCTGGGTATCGTCAGCATATGATACGATTTTTATACCCGAGGGTTCGACGAGTCCAGCCAGTGGTTGCATATAGACATTGAAGAGCGCGGGGCTTAGTGAAGAGCCCTGCGGTACTCCACAGTTCAGGGGTTTTCTGGCTGATATTGTGTCCCCGTCAAAGATCTGGAAGGATCTATTGTGCAAGAATGAATCAAGCCATCTTAGAGCATCGCCTCCGACACCGATGTTGCGCAGACGGTTCAGCAAGGTGGCATGGCTGACCGTGTCGAAGGCTGCGCTTAGATCAAGGAGGATCACTGCCACTGATCCTCCCTGGTCTAGTATCCTTCGGGACTCTTCGGTGACTGTCAGCAAGGCGGTTTCAGTACATCAGTTCAGCATAGACAAATCTGCGGCACCTTTACTCCCAACCCCTCACAACAGTTCGAGGGTAACAAAGAACTTCGTGGTGCTTAGCAGAGCATGATCTACATGTCTGAAATGGCAATCTCGGGGCCGTGCGCGCGAGGTGCAGACAGCTGGTGTAAGATGTAAGCATGCGGCAGGGTCAGTGACAGGGGCAGTCCAGAAATCTCCCGGAAGGTGGGGGGGGGGACAGACCAGCTAGTGTGTCGTACGATCAGTGAATGGGGCATAACGATAGGTCTGGCAGGCGCTAGGTGAAGCAGAACTAGGGTATGGGTAGGGTGTTTCGCAGGCCAGAGGAGCAGTCTCTTTGGCAGTTCTCAACCCGCCATAAGTACCGTGCATGTAATCCAGGGATCTCAACCCATGTCATCAGAGACGCCCACGTCAGGGGAATCTGCGGAGGTAGCAGAGCCTGTTTTCTCCCTGGCCCACTGGAGGAATGGCTCCCAAATGTCATTGGGCCTGGTGGCAGTGGGCATCGACTCCCAGTAGTGCGTGAGTTGTGTTTGACCATAAGTCACGTCTTTAATCCACGCCGCGAATGTAGGTAGAGTCCTGCGGCCCCAGTTTATTGCCACCTGGCGTTTCGCATAAAGGAGCAATATCGCGTGCAGCTTCCGGTCACAAGGCTCAGTGTCCCTCACATAACCTAACAGGCCCACGAGCGGGGTGGGCTCGTCTGACCTGCGCAGCATTTGGTTAATTGCAGTGAAGATGGCCGACCAATATTCATGTAACTTAGGGCAGGTCCACGCCACATGCAAGAAGGATGCATCCGCCCCACCACATTTCCAGCATGAAGCATCTTCTCTGATGCCCATGCGGTGTAACAGTGCCGGTGTGCGGTAGTACCTGTGCAGGAATTTAAAGTGGACCAGTCTCAACCTATAATTCGGTGACAGTGCCGAGAGTTGTGCACAGCAGTAGTCCCATGTGTCGTCAGTGAGGGGGTCATCCAGGTCGGCAGACCAAGCCTGTTTGGCCGCTGGCTCTGTGATCGGGGCCTGTTCCTGCATACAATTATATAGTCTAGAGACCAGCTTCGCGGAAGACGGTCGTGACAGCAAATTATGGAGTGCGTCTAGGCGTGGCGGCTCCTCAGGGAATTGAGGCCACAACTTTTTACAGGACTCCCGGAGGGAGTGGTGCAGCAGTGCGTCCGAGAAGGAGTCAGGTTGGCCATCCTCTCGCGCTGGTACCTCAGCGAATTTCCCGTCGGGATAGAGATCCGCAAACGTCAGTATGCGTTTCCCTCGAAGCAGAATGGTGTCACCCCTGGTGCAGAGGCACGGTAGCATCGGGTTACCACGTAGTGGGATTGATGGCGCGTAGAGTAACGGGAGTTTCGCCCGGATCCTCAGTTCACGCCAAGACCAGCGGATCATTTCCACCGTGTCAATGTCCTTCGATGGGCGCGTGACCCCGCCGTTTAGCGCCACCTGTAGAGGCGATGGGGCGACAGCGGCCAGTTCCACCGCCACGTGCGGCTGGTATGGGGTGGGGAAGACCCAGAAATGCAGGAACTGCGCCTGTGCGCATAGGGAATACAATTTGAAATCCGGCGCTCCAAGGCCTCCCTGCCTGAGCGGGAGGGTCAATGGGGCCCAAGAAGATCTAGCCTGGCCACCGGACCACACCAGTTTCAGAAGTAGCGACCTCACGCGTGCGTGGAAGTGCGCCGTCATTGGTATGGGAACATTCACAAATAAATACAGAAATTTGGGGAGTACTACCATTTTCACCAATGCTATCCGTGCAACCAGGGAGAGGGGAAGCCTGTTCCAGATCTCGACTTTGCTTTCAAGCCAGTCCACCGCTCTCCCGAAATTCAGGGACCATATTTCCTGCATGTCCCGACTCACCCATATGCCCAGGTATTTCACCGCCTCAGTTTCCCACCTCAGGGGATATTCCGAGGGAGGCTGTGTAGTCGCGTCAGTTAGGGGGAATGCTACAGATTTTGACCAGTTGATCGATATTCCAGCCAGGCCCTCGAATCTCACGAATTCTCGGAGCAGTGGGTTCATATTTTCAGAGGGATCTTTAATGTAGAGAGTGACATCGTCCGCATATAAGGAGATCAGCAGACTCCGGGAGCTGAATCCTATCCCCCTCGCCGTATGATGTTGACGAACCCTGGCCGCTAGCGGCTCCATGGCAATGGCGAAAAGGAGAGGAGACAGGGGGCACCCCTGTCTGGTCCCTCTAGAGATGTTAAAGGGCTCGGACACCAAGCCATTCACACTCACCCGCGCCCTGGGTGCATCATACAGCAGTTTTATGAGTGTGATGAAGTTGAGACTAAACCCCATCCTCCCTAAGATTTTGAACAAGTAGGGCCATTCCAAGGAGTCAAACGCTTTGGTGGCGTCTAGGAACACCACCGCGGCCTGAACAGATGGGTGTAGATAGTGTAAAATGGAGAAAAGAGTTCTGAGGTTGTGGGAAGTCGCGCGGCCTGGGATAAACCCGGACTGGTCAGGGAGAGCTATCATGGGTAACAATGGTTGTAGCTTGTCTGCAATGACTTTAGCAAAAATCTTGGCGTCTACGTTAATAAGGGAGAGGGGACGATAAGAGTCAAGTGCCATGCTGTCTTTGTCGGGTTTCAGGAGCGTAATTATTAGGGCTTCGCGCATCGAGTCAGGAAGTGAATTCAGCTCAAGGGACTCAGCAAACAGCGAGTGTAATTTCGGGGCCAGTTCCTCCACATAAGTCTTGTAGAAGGAAGTCGTAAGCCCATCCGGGCCAGGCGCCTTGTTCGATGGCATGCTCTTAA
This sequence comes from Lissotriton helveticus, assembly GCF_964261635.1. Lineage (NCBI taxonomy): Eukaryota > Metazoa > Chordata > Amphibia > Caudata > Salamandridae > Lissotriton > Lissotriton helveticus. The sequence continues at coordinate 1,265,796,168 of NC_136067.1, read as the reverse complement.
TAACCTGAGCTATATCTTGTGCCGTAACGGGGAGGTCCATGTATTTCCTGTGATTGTCATTGAACCAGACCAGGGCAATAGAATCAAGGAAGCTATCTAGGGAATCAGGGATGTCCGTCTGTTTAGCCTTGTAGAGGGATGAATAAAAATCAGTGAAGGCTTTTAAGACTGCCTCTTGACCCACCACCAGAGTGCCTGCGCTGTCATGAATAGTGTGTATGTGGTGTGCTTGTGACCTAGGGGCGATTAACCTGGCCAGGGTCCTGCTCGGTCTGTCTCCTTCCCCGTACCTACGCGCTTCAGCCTGTTTACCCAGAAATGTTACTTCTCGCTGCGCCTCCTCATTGAATACAAGCAGTTTGGCTTTGATGCTACTGGCTAGCTCTAAGTGCGGGTCTCGGCAGAAGGCCAGGTCCAACTCCCTCAGCTCCTGTTCTAACCTCGACAGAGAACGTCGAATATCATGTAGTACTCCTGCTTTTCTGGCTATGCACTGGCCTCGTATTACCGCCTTAAAGGCGTCCCATACAATAGCCTCCGTGGAGGCCGACCCCTCATTATCCTTGAAGTAGTCCTCAATGTCAGTACGTATGCCTTCAGTGAACACCTGGTCTGTGAGGGCATGCGGGGGCAAGCGCCAAGTGAACGCCCTTGCAGTGCTACCAGGAATATTCAGCTCCAGTGCACAGGGGGCATGATCAGACAGCGACCTAGCTTGGACGTCGGCCCTCTCTACCCATGTCGCCACCTCAGGTGTCACCAACCAAAAATCCAACCTAGACCAAGCAGCATGATGGCATGTGATGCAGGTACCCAGTCTCTCCCCAGGGTGTCTAACTCTCCACACATCGGACAGCAATCCCTCCTCCATCACATCAAGTATAGCCTGTCTCGCTTTGACGTGTGTGGGCCTGGCCACACCCTGCCTGTCTAGCTCATCATTTAACACAACATTAAAATCCCCCCCAATCACAATCGAGCTGCAGTTTAACAGAGTAATTTGTGCCCAGACCTCGCGAAAAAAGTCCGGGTCATCCACATTCGGACCATATATAGCAGCCAGAACCAGAGGTTTGCCCTGCAGCGAACCATGCAAAATGACAAAGCGGCCCTCAGTATCAAGCACGCATTTATGTTCTTTCCAATCTAGCCCTCTACGCATAAGAACAGCCACTCCCCTAGCATAATTGGAATAAATGGCGGAATACACCTGTGACCACCTAGTGTGTTTTAGCCTGGGCGACGGAGTCGCGTTAATATGAGTTTCTTGCAGGAAGCATACATCTACATTGTGCCTGGACAGTACACCATGCATCAGCTTAGCTTTCTTGTAGTCTCCAAGCCCTCTAATGTTCCAGGTCCATAGCTTAACCCCCCCCATTCCAGCATTTGGGTCGAAGTGACTGAATGCACCCCGCCACCAACCCCAACATTTTCTGAGCGTCCTCGCACCCCACACCCAACAGCCCCTCTCGCACCATGCAAGTAAAGTCATGAACTATTGTGCACCAGTTCAAAACAAATAACCAAACACCCAACCCCTCTCTCCCCCCCCACCCATGCCAACCCCCCAATCAGGTTGCGTTAAAACCCTTGGAGTGCTTAGACCAGCACTCCAGTGAAGTAGAACCAAGAACAGCGGGAAATACCCCATGGGGGCGAGGTGCTCCCGGCGTACACCCCCGATCTCTCGGGGTGGCTGCACATCCCAGGAGATTTGCAGCTCTCCAGAGATAGCCTGCCTCACGAAAGTGCCATTAATGTACCAATACGGGAAACAGCAGTGTCTTAGATCCGGGACTGCACTCGGTACCCGGTCGATCTCCGGGCAGGGAAAATAGGTCAGGCTGCTGTCAGCGAACCAAGCCAGTGTCCATTGGTCGTGACGAAGCCAGGGCCCCCCATCTAGGTTCCCATGTAGGGGGGGCTCTCGGCCAGCCAGGTCCGATGTGTTCAATCATTGTCGCTCATCCGGTCAGCGCTTTCCTCCAGTCTGGGTGATTTTCGGCGAGTACCAGCTCCGCATATGTGTCTGGAGAACTTCAGGGCAGATTTTGCGTCCGTGAAGAAGTGCGCTTCTCGCTCGTGCAGTATTTTCAATTTGGCCGGATATAGTAAGGAGTACGGTATTCCGGCTTGCATCAACAGTTTCTTGGCCGGCATAAACTCCTTCCTGGCCGCTTGAACCATAGGGGTGAAGTCAGGATAAAAGGAGAGCTGGTTCCCTTTGTGGGTGATCTTGCCCTTCTCTCGAGCCAGCCGTAGGACACGGTCACGATCCTGGTAATTTAGCAATTTCGCCAAGATGGGGCGAGGAGGGGCCCCCGTCTGAGGTTTCTTGCCAAGGGTTCTGTGCGCCCTCTCTACCGTGAAAACCTGGGAAAGGTCGGGGTCAAACAGTTCGTGCAGGAGATCCGTTATAAAGACCTCCATCTTCCCAGTATTATCAGTTTCCGGAATGCCTGTGATTCGAATGTTGGATCTGCGGGAACGCGCCTCCAAATCATCTGCCTTGGCTCGCAGGAATTCTAGTTCGCGCTCAATGTTCGTTATGTGTTGCTTAGTCTGTTGCTGGAACTCGCAGCATTCCGTTTGTCTGTTTTCGAGTTTATCCAGGCGTGTCTCATGTGTGTCCACCTTAGCTTTGACCGCTTCCAGCTGTGAGGACATTGCGTCCAACTTGGAGTCGATGCTTTTGAGGCTAGAGCGGACCTCCATAATTAAGGCGCCAAAATCTATGTCCGGTGTAGGACTGGTGGAAGGGGGTGTCGCTGCCTCCTGATCTGCCGGCATCTGTTTGGCCTTCTGTTTCTGCTCGAAAGTGAGCTTGGGCTGTCTCGCATCTCTATTTCCTCCCATCTGGAACCAGGAGGCCACCACCACGAAGGCTGCGTATGTCCACCCACACTCGTGTGCTGTTAAGTCCGCCCCCAAGGATATTGCAGCCCAGAGCAAGGATCCCCTAAACTCAAGTGGGGAATTCTCGAGTGTCTCAGCAGGCGATCCCCACTAGTTGTAGGTGTTGAAGGGGTGCGGCGGTATCAGGTGGGCCTCAGGACAGGGAAATGGTGGGTCTCCCATCAACGGGCTACAGCCGAGTTCCGTGTGTCCCGTGGTTTCGCCCCCTAGTCCTCCCCGTGTGCGCAGCCAGGGTTCACTCACCAGGGGTGCAGCAGTTCTCCGCGTGGCTAGCGGGCTGCAGGAGCGCTGAGTATCGCCGAACAGGAGCAGTGCTCTATCGACCCAGCCGAGTGTTCAGGCTGCGGCTCTCCGCACCGCAACACCACACCAAAATGGCGGCCGCTCTGTCGGGCCGGCGTCAGGCCGCTCCGCGGGCACAGGGTAGCCGGCGAGCACCTCCGCCGGGCTCAGACACCGCAACTGCAGCTCCACGAGACACAGCGGCTGGCAGCAAGCGCCCCCGGGGTTCCGACAGCTCCGCCACCGTTCAGGAGAGAAGGCCCAACAATCCCCGGGGTCCGGTGGACAGCAGCCTCCGCCTCAGGTTCCACAGCGGTCTGCGGGTAGAGCCGGTCAGGTCGTCAGCGCCAGAACTCGTGCGCCCGGTGTCAGCGTGTCGCAGGATTTTAACCGAGTGTTCCCTAGGTCATTCAGCGCTCGGCCATACGCGAGTCAGGGTCTCTCCACAGCGTAGGAAGGATCGTGTCAGGATTTTTAGTGTGCAGCCGGCGGAGCTCACTCACAGAGCGGCCATTTCGCTGCTCGGTTAGCCACGCCCCCACGCCATACATGGGATAATTAATATTCCAATATCTACTTTCAGGTTTCAATACTGCCAAAAATATGTACAGGCTGGCATGTACGAAAAATTGGGAAAAGGGTACATTAAGTCAACATGGAACGTGCCCTATTCACATGCATGTGTCAGTAATAAAGGCCAGAAAGTGTTTCTTAGTGGCAACAATTGTGCGATGTCACTAAGCGGTACACTTCTGTGTAATGGTATTAATTTGCATGGAGCCTGTGAAGGGACCTCAAATAACCTTTCATGTCACCAGCTAGGCACACCTGCAACACAAATAGAGCCATTCTTTAGGAGACTATCGAACGGGAGTTACATTCTAATAGTAGACCGCAGATGTTGTAGTTTGCTGCCCGGAATACCTTATCTCATAAGTACGACTGCGAAGGTCATGTGCTGTGAACGAGTATTGTTCCCCAGCGCAATGCCAGACAGGGAGGCAAGGTTATGGCCGAATTTGAAAATTGCTTCTATTCGAATTGATACTTTAAGCAGAATGAAAACAGTGCTCCTTCAGACGCCGACCAGGCTCACGTCATCAAAAGAAACGTATGATCTCCAAGTTGCAAGGAAAACGGCAGAGATTCATTCATTGTTATCAACTAATTCCCCCATACATTTCGCGGAAATCCTTAACGAAATCTTAAATATTTCTGATACCAGTGGAGTCTCAAATGTATTAGACAGTGTTTTTGGTGGCTTTAACACCATTTAAAGCCATTCTGGGTATTTTTCCGGAGTTCGTCCATTCCATCTTTGGTGGACTTCCTCTCCTTTTGGGACTAGTGGCAGGAATCCTATTTTTGATCCTGTTATTTCGCTATGGCAAACCGTGTCACAGACAAAACACCTGCGACAAGGGAAGAAACAATCCTAGCCATTGGATACTGGGACCGGATATCTAAAATATTGGGACTTAGAGACCTGAACATGACTTGGTTTCTTTCATTTAGACCAATGTGGCAAAGCTGTGTTTTACCTGTATTAAGGTGCTTGCTATGCGGAGAAGAATGCGTGTTGGACACCTGTCTGACGCTACAATCGGATGCGCCAATGGATGCAGAAACTTTGTTGGGTCCGGTCACGGCTCATGCATTGTGCTGTCCCCAGCGGCTACCAATCCTGATGACGGCATTCGTGGAGACTTCACCACTACGATTGAGGGGTAGTGAGGTTCAAGATGAAAGCAGCATCGATCAGGTACGACTTTCTGTCAGCTATGCTGATCAAAACATCAATGGAGGCAATCATGCTCATGAATGCATGGTAACATCTTTTTCCGAGTTAGTGGAACTCTCACAGGAAGCTGTTGACAGCTTTTTCGACAGTCTAAATAATATGATGTTCTCACCAGAGCAGAAATAATGACTTTTGAGTAAGCTAGCACACTGCGTTCCCATCACCCTGAATTTGGCCTTCAACTTTAATGATAAAGTAACATGAACAATTTTTCTCTCCAGCATGGACAGCAGATTTTTTCACAATCCCCAAAATATTTTTTTACAATTTTTCGGGACACTTATCTTCTGCTTAAAGTAGAAACTATTCTTAGAGAACTGAATTTCTATTTTAGGAACTTTAGAGACATTAGCTGCCCTCTGACATGTTCATGGATATTTATTTTGTGATGAAATGGTCTCGCATTTTTTCTTCTGTATTAAGAGCCATTTCATGTGTTATTTTTCACATTTTATTAATAATGATGTATGAATATGTGTGATTAATTTAGCATTTCTCTACTGCTTGAGTGCATATGGTGCATATGATTATTTTTTTCTCGTATATTACATAATTTCGAAATGCATATAAATGTATTTTGGGGTGGTACGGTATACACATACACTACTGTATAGTTACTATGCCTAGATCTTGTAAATATGGACATAGCCTGCGTGGAGTGGGTGTAATGTATTCCTATAGGTTCTGTATCGATCCCCCTATTCCTGACCCTGTTCTGGTTAATAATGAACTAGCAGCCATCCCACGGTGCAAAAACCGTTATCTGATTAAGCCACACCACGGCACAGAAACGTGTTATCTGATTAGGTCATAACGCATGCCATCTAATTAGACAAACGCTATTCCTCCAGCCCCTGATAAGGCATACGGAGTTCTCAAAACAAATCAAACCTATGACAACCTGGGAAAATCCCTACGGCCATTGTTTTGATTTCACAGAGAACTTCAGTAAAGAATGTGCTAACGACCAGTTCGTATGACATCCTTATTGACGTATCTATGTCCATCCTTACGTCAATCTCGGCACCTTACAGGTATAAATATTACCGGCATTGCCTTAAGCAAACACACGCGGTGGTGACGAGATCGGAGCAGCGAGACTTGCCGAAGAGGCCAGCACAGAGCGGACCCCGCCTTCCTGACGCGCTGAGAACGAGACGCTGCTTTTCTCCTGCCGAGAAATCCAGCTCCGGCGCTTCCAAGCAGCCCTCGCAGGCAGCTGGAATATCAAGACCAGAGACGAGAGATACCAGCCCTCAACCATTCTAGATCTCAGGTACAGAGCTGAATAACCCCTTGCAGAGAATTCTTGAGTCAGTCACTTGGCAAAACAAACTTAACTTAAACTGCTACTTATCTACTCCCGCCCACGTATTAGGCTTAGGTCAGGTACACTGGGGTAGGCGTAGTTAGAAGCACCAGTTGAGTACGATTGGTCAAATGTATATATGTATGTATCTATTTTATCAGTTTTAAATATCATATGGCGTAGAAACCATATCAATGCTTTTACAGTATTATTTTATACTTCTGCTTTTATTGTATGCACTTTACTTAACCATAAGTATTGCAATAATATCGATTCATTTCTCTTGTACGAGAAAAGAGACTGATCAATAAATAACATCTTTTATTGAACACGCCCGTCTCTTCCTTTTCTCTACAATCTGGTGAAACTAAGAATGCACTGAACTGACTGAGTAAAATAAGTTGTCTTTTGTTTTCACACGACTCTAGAGATACACTCTTGATTAGGGGAGAGCAAAGTTGTCATGTTCTATGATTGTCAGAAACTAAATCCCTTCTTGTCTATCCAGGGAGGTTAAACTCCTCCTTGCCTATTCGAGAAAGTTTCTAGTGAACTCTGAGCTAGCTGGCAAACCCAAAACTTTAAGTCTAATATCGTCAGTAGAAGACCTAGTTAACCTCCGTCCTAGGTCTATACTATTGAAGGTATTATTCCAATGCGCAGAGCCTATTGGGATAATAGGAACTACACTACAGCTCCACCTCCTGTGGAGCGTCTGATGTCTCTGCCCTGCACACTGAAAGCAGAAGCCTGCATTATGTCAACAAAGTGCTCAAGAACTGGACTGAACAAGGCAAAGGCCCCCTGGCCTCAAAGAACAAAAGAAATGCAGTATAAAGGTAGGAGCCCTGCTCCTAAGAAATCAGATCCTGCTTGAACCACGAAGAACCTCTGCCCGACGAGAAGGACCTGGAAGAAGCTGTAAGGAGGAGTACTGTCCCTGACCTGGGGGATTGGCCTGCAGTGGGTGCCTTGCTGTGAAAGGAGAGACAAAGGACTAAAAGAGACTTTTGCAACTTGTGCTTCAAACAATCTCCAAGGGCTTGTGGGTGAGCTTGCCCCCTGAACGGAGTACCAGGATTATTGGACTCCTCCTGCCTTCGCTGACAGATCTGCTGAACTTTTGCCCTTCCTTATCGCTGGAGCCGCGATCCCAGTGCGCTTCGTCCCCTTCTTTGCCGTGACGCTTGTGCCTGGCCACCCCCGCACAGTGTGAGCGGCTCCGCTACGAGCCGACCCTCGCACCGTCCCGCCAGGGCCGCCCGCACTCTGCCTCACTCTTTCCCCCCTGTTCGAACCGCACTGCTCGCCTCGCCGCCCCCACCGCTGGAAGCCCGACCGTAGTGCCTTACAAAGCCAAGGACGGCCCGTACGCACAAAGCGTACCAGCCGCCTCGCATCGCGCTCTTGGGGGCCGCGCCGCACTGAGAGAGCCCGGCCCATACGCCTCGTACTGGCTGCCTCGTGCCGCGCTGCCCGCATTTACTCAGTAGCTCTGAACCGAAGGTACGGCTCGAACGCCGTGAACGCCGAAGATGACCAACATCGCCCGCCCCGCTCCTAGAGGCCCCCCTGCTCTACGCCTCTCACCGAGACGCCTACCACGGCCGGGGCCCGCCTCGCAGAGGAGCCGCCAGCATCTTTGTGTTGACCACACATCCCGGACGCCTCATTCGAGCCAGACTCATCATCCCAAAAGGTACTGTCCCTCACCTCGTACCCCTGTGTGTTCGCCACGGACCAACGCTTGCATAGTACCTTTTGACAGTTTTGTTACCCTGTGAGAGTCGGACAAGAGTGCGCAATGTGCACAGGATCCAAGAACCACGCATTTTTAACGGAACTCTTATTTTTGCTAAATAGTCTTGTGGCCATATTTTACAAACGTTATTTGGGTCTTGTGCTAAGCCTTATATAAAGAAAACCTATTTTTGATATAAAACTAGACTGGTGTCCTTGTGTGGTGTTGTCACTGAGTTACTGTGTGTATTTACAAATGCTTAACGCATAACGCTCTGAGATTAGCCTTGTCTGCTCGCGCCACGCAACCTAGAGGGTGAGTAGGGGTTATTTTAAAGAGTAAGTCCCTAGCCCTGACTAGAGGAGAGGGTCCCTGCTTGTCACAAGTTCTTACCTGTGCCAACCAGAGACCCCCAATTCTAACATATTTCATTTGTATTTGACTACTGCAGTCTTTAGTGCTTCTTTTCGTCATCTGTACGTATCCGCCTTTGACAGTAACATTCTGGGTAATGTATGACTTTATCTTGTGTGGCAGCGCAGTAACTTTATGTATGTCTTGACCAGCAGGTTTTCGAACAACAGTGAGTAGATTCTCTGCAATGCTTTTGTTATTTTTCAACTGCTTCAGAGCGGCTGGAGCTGCGCTGTGACTCCACATGCATTAAGTGTTGATTCCTTACTTCGACGTCGGCACATGTGGCACGCCTGAGCAGTTTGCTTGGACCAAGGCAAACTCTCTGGGAGAGCACTGTTGATCTTGAGGTTACTTATCCCCTATCTCATCGCCATTTGTAGTGTTTTCCCCAGCCTGTGTACCCACTAATGACTATGCCACACACTGAGCTTAGCATGTCACATCTTTATTCTTCTGTGTGTAGCTGCAAACTCAACATTCTAAATCAGCCTTCATTGCTTTCCGCTCTAACTCCTATGTCACAACGCTATGAAATCCATCAGGAGCCAAAAGGTTTCCATCATTCCTGACTCACAAGCAGTGTCGGCTCCTCGGCTGAGGTGCATCATCTCCCCACTGCTTTGCAGCAGGGAAATAAAGGAAAAATAAAATGATAATAACTAAAGGTTATTAGCATTTTATTTTGTCCTGCTGCAGCTTTGCAGGGTGGGCAGGGCTGCTCTGACGATAGGAGATGGGGGAGTGGTGAACACACTTTGTAAGTGCGCATGAATGTTTGGCCAGCCTTCTCGGGCCAGCCAAACAGTCATGCACACTTTGCATGTTGTCCACTGTGGCTGCATTACAGCCTGCGTGGAGAACATGCCCAGGCCCCCATTCCCTGGCTGAGCCCCGAACCATGGAGCTCACACCAATTACAATGTTGCATTGCAGTGTTGTGATTGGCCTAGGGGAGCCTGGATGTGCTTCCTGTTCCAGCAGTGCAGAGGGACGAGGAGGAGAGTCGCACTTGTAATGTAAGTTTTTTAGTTTTTCATTTTAGATCCCCGCCACCCCCAATCCGTGCCGACCGCCACTACTCCAAGACATGACAGCATAAAGGGCTGTTTTGTTTTTCAGTGCTTTTTTAGCAAGGAGAGGCAATGCCACAATATTCTCAATGGTGGAGTAGCCGTGGTTCCTGGGCTCACTATGCCACTGGAACACAACTATACCCGACTTAAGAGTCCATAACAAGGGTGAAAACGGTCTTGGGTTGCTTGCGTTCCAGTTCAGGAGGACCTGGCCTGGCAGTTCGGTCTGACAGGGTCAATACTGATTTGCATATAGCTTGGTCCAAACTGAGGAGGCTTGGTGAGCGAAAAATAATGGATTGGGCTACGGCCCTGAGCAATTGCCAGTTGTGATTAATTCACGCAATCTATCCCTCACCTTGTTGATTTTGCATTCGACTTCATTAATATGCACGCTGGAGGATTTTTTCAAATCCTACCAAATGTCTGATTTTGCTCTTTATGAGTGCTACATCTTTGCAGCTCAAAAACACTTCTTTTCGTTCCCAACCAATTGCTATGCACAAATTGTGACTATTTTGCAACCTGACAGTAGTACATTGGGGCCCATCTTGCCTCCTCCATTTTTCCCCCACAGCACAGGACGATGCTGTCACAACTCTCTATTGTTCATTACATGCCGGTTGCCAAGGCCACTGGCCAGCCTGCACCACTCCAGTGGATAATGGAGAAGGGCCCATGTGTAACTTAAGATTTGTTTCTCCAATGTTTCCTGAAAGGTATTTTAAAGGGGAGTTTGGGCGAATGCTGTATTTGGGAAGATGCGTCTCACTTCATGAAAACATCGGAAACAGGTGAATTATTTGCAATTTGAAGATAAAGACACCTAGGAGTCGGGCACAGATATGGGGTGGGGATTGTCAGGCCAGAGTGCGGCTCCTGCTCAGGTAGGCCACAACTTTGCTTCGTTGGTCTAGCAGCTCCATCATCTACATTTAACCCTTTAATTCCGGGATATGTCAGACATCAGTATCAAACTTTGCTACCCGATCACATTGGCAGAGACTTGAGACTTCTTCTCAAAAATAGCTATGTTCTTGCCCAAACGTCCCCCTGGAGGTGGACCTTATCTAACAGCCTATCCACGAGTCACCTATTTTATATTTATTGCTTGTGTATATGCTGATTATTTACATTCTGAAGAGAGGGAAGGCGGTTCTAAGGTTGCTGCCTTTCTCAGACAAATAAGGACCATTTGTTCACGCTTTCAGTATCTGAATCGACCAGGAAGTGGCATTTGAAAAAGATTTTTGTGGGAAATACACTGTATCATATTGTAAGAAGGTATCGCTGCCTCTTCTGTAATGATCATTTCGGAATAGTCTAGGCAGCTCTAAAATACCCTTGAAGTCCTTGCTTCTTTCATTTGCTCTGATGAGTTTCCACTCCAAAGGGAAAAACACCTGATTTTTCCAATGTGCACTCTTTCTTTAACCGGCTTTGACATTAAAATACCAAATATGCAATAAAATGCTGGCCAGGTGGCAACCCTACTTTGCATCTATGACCTTTGGTGTCTAATTCATCATTGTGCAGTGTGTAGTGTGTGAGTGAGTGAGGAAGTAGGTGTGTGGCGTGATTGTGTGGCTAGTTAATGTGGTAGATATACGCATGACAGTACTTACCTTGTTCACTGTGTACCTTCCTTGTTTATTGAAGTTTTAAGTTCCACGTTCTGAAGTGTATTATTGTCTTGCAGGTCTTGATCTGGTCACCTGCACGGTTTGGCAGTGTTTCCTGGTCATCTGGACTTCCAATTTGCCAATACACTTCTTATTAACTTCCTCTTTGGCTCGTGAAAGTAACTCACAATAGCGTGCAATTCTATTATATTTGTAATTAAACGGGTGGCAGTTCATGTATTTGCCAGGAATGTGTTTGACTGTGTTTGACTGAAGCAATCAGTCTGCTCGAGGGCCAGCTACGTCAAAGTTCTACCCTCTTCTTGGAGAGTATAAATATCGAGATATAGACCGGTATTAACAATGGATGCCACAGAAGCAGTGGTCGAAGTGGGGAAAAAAAAGTAGGGGAACTGTGGGCGGAGAATCAGAGGGCGGGCATAAACTGAAGATTGGATCAGTGGGCGGAGTCGGAGGTGTGGCTAGAAATAGCAAAACATATAAATTTTTAGTATGTTTGACATTTCACTGACCAGTTACAGCTTATAATGTTATTTAATTCAAACAATGGATAAACATGTTTATTTGAGGTTTATTATATACGTTATTTACATTTAATACATTTACAATCTGGGACTCGTTTCCAATCACAGAATGTTCCAAATACACTTATAAGTGGAATCATAAGCCATTTGTGTCCGAGCCATGCAGTTTCTTTCATCGGCACTTCTCCTCCCTTTTCCGACCCATTTCTGAACATAAAATTCAGGTTTAAATTCTATGACAGGAAGCCCCACAATTTTTCTGAACATTATATAAGACAAACAATTTATTGATATTCCGTTCTGCAGTGGTTTGAGCACCTCATTCATTACACTAAAGCCCCGTTCACATTCAGCAGTGGAGGTACTAAAGGTGTCTATAATGTGCACTAATGGTTTCAGGCTTCCAGGGATGCAATTTTTATTTTCTTTGTACTCTCTGAAACCAAGGATGTACTGCCTAGTATCAAATACATGCAACCTGCTACAAAGGTTTTGTAATTCTCCCTCACCATATAAGTTGTCTACTGGATCCGGCTAATAAACTGGTTGTAGGAGTTTCATTAATTGTACCAACTCTTTTTTTCCATTTCGTCAATGTTTGTGGTTGTGCATGTAGAAACATTTGATGCATTAGTCATTGTCATCCTTTTTCACAGGTTATTTGCTAAGCTTCTAAAGAACTGTGCCCTATTGATGCTAACACAGCCTTTGTTCTGTTGCAGTCCTACACAAGTAAACTACATCTGTTCTGCAGCATTTAATGCAGTTGTAGCAAAGGGCCCAGGTGAATCAGCCATTGATGCAAGCACTAAAACCTGCATCTGTATTGAACGATCCGCCTCATATATGATCATATCATGCCACAGCAGCATTCTAGATAAGTCCCCCAGCTGGAACTTTGCGTTGTGCATGTACCACATTGCAAGGTGCAAGAAGCATGATGCAAGGCCCTTGTAAACATTCCCCTTACTCTGGTGTGCATGCAAATCCAGCATTGCCAATCCCTGGTGAGTTGCATTAGTGCTGCTGGAACAAGGCAAATGGAGGCACCAGTAGGTGAGGCGGACTGGCCTCAAGGGTCCTGTGACCTCAGTGGCAAAGTCACTGCTGCTCTAGGGTGTGCTACTTTGTAGGCCTGCCCCAAGACTGGAGGTGACCTTCAGTATGGATTGTGGTGGACAAGGCTTCAAGGTTAACCAATACTGGGCACCGGTAAGGTCCACCTGCTGGTACTAAGAGACCAGGGTTTCTAAGGTCTAGTGGGTCTTCTAATGTGTAGCAGGGGTATGTGCTCCCTCGGGAGAGTGGTCTGATGGACTAGTCATGAAGGTTGAATCAGGTTTCCCAGTTCCAAATTCTGTAGCTCTGGCCATAGTGCCACATCCTCTCCCCCGAACACCCTTTTGCTCCACTGAGTGAAACTCGCACTGTCTTCAGCTACAACCCAATTCTGCCCCAATATAAACACCTGGATGTGACTCAATTCAAATTATGCACTGCCTATAAAAAGTAACAACATTCTGGAAAAGGCAAACACTCATAGGAAATGCAGGATTATGTAAAGCATGAGAAATATAAGCAGGAATGACATGTTACCTTAACACTTTTACTCTCATTGGTCAGAAATCAATGAGTATTTTTTTGTCTCAAACATTGAGGACATGAATACAGGGCTCCTCCTGTACACATGTGTTAAGCAGGGCTCAGAAGAGAAACGCCCCCTTCAAGAGAATTTGATCTGACTCACAGAAACCCACAAGGGCTCCTTCATATTCATGTCAGCCAAATAGCTGCTCAAACATAGTATACTACATATGTATTCAAGTGTCCTACAAAGGATACCTTTTGAATTGCCCTGCTTGGCCAACTCTTCTACTCACAAAAAACGAGAGCGATATTGACAGTAAAAGGCAAAATTATATTTTCATTCAGGAAGTGAAAAAAAAGCAGTAACCCAATGAGCTATGAACATAACATATTGCTCTTTGATATGCATGGTACACGTTCTTCGCAGCAGGCGTATTAACCCTGTGCGCTACATTAGATAAGTCAAAACTAAAAACTGCCAACAAACAAAACTCCAATCTCTCTCCAGCAGGAAGATAAACAATCTTAAGACTTTTATTGTTGCAGAAAAATGACTCTGCAGTGATTTGTGTGTTTTTAAAAGTGAGTCATTATGTTCCTCGACTAATGGCCCGCAGATCTCCACGGTGAGTGTTTAACTCATGGAACCAACCTTCTGAATATCCACACTTGCAACCACCTGCTTAAATTAAGCACTGGCTTCAGGCTTCATCATGAACTGAGCAGGGACAGCACAGTCACTTTACTGGCTGTCTTGAGCGCAGAGGCTCAGGTGCGAAACTCTATGGACCAGGCCTCATGAGCAGAGCTGTTAAGGAGGGGCTGGGGACCTCTGGGCAGGCATGGAGAACAACTTCCAGGAGAGGCTGAAGGGGCTGGGTCAGCTGAGGGTCTCTTGTACAGCAGCCTCCCTCCTCCTATTTTTCAGTTCTGGCTGGGTGGAGAGCTGATTTACAGCAAGCCACGCAGGCCTCAGTGAAGCCCTTTTCTTTAGATCTCGCGTGGCATTGCAGCGCAAAGCTCTGTCGCTGGGTGTGAGATTTTGTAGGAGAGTATATGGGGACTTAAATGCCCGTCCCTCATTTTCATTGGCTGGCATCGGTGGCCTGCCATTGGAAATGAGGAGTTTTTGTTGACGACCTTTGGCCTCCGATCTGGACTGGGTCGCCTGCTTTGCTGTTGTTGCAAAGCACTTTCTTATCTTTATGGGGCCATGTGTTTCGAAATAGAAACACATAGCCCCATAAAGAGAAGAGATCAATGCTTGTTTTCTTAACCATGGTGGTCTGGAGTAATCAGCTGGAAGGTGATGATAGGTCGTTACTTGGGAAGATAAGAGGCCGTGCGTTGTAACTAACTTGTAACACTGAACAAAACTGTTGAATATTAAAGAAACCACGAAGCAGTTTGTCGTTTTACAGTGCGTGCATTCCCACAGTGATGCATGATGCAGAGGTTGCTTTAGATGACTCGTATGTTGTAGTTTAGGAGTCCCCTCCCGTTTAGCAAAACCCCCTTATGACCTACGCAGACTAACACGAAACCCTAATGTATTTCTGCACAGAACCTTACATGCACTTTGCGTGCAGAACACCAGCATTTGTCACCCATGTACACAGCTGAACGGAGGCGCAGGCACATAAGTCCAACCCGGAGTGTCTCATATGAAGAGAATTCACGTATATGTCCAGTACCAGATAAAACTCAAGGGGTATTCGAGAGATGATTTTAAGATGGGCAGAAGGTTGTATGGATGAATAGATGTAGGTTTCATGTACACTTTATGCACATGAAATAGAATTCGAAGTAGAGAACAAAGCAAAATGCTGGCACCCATACAGTCATTGGCCTCTCCTTGGTACATCCTTTCACAACTAGTAGTCAAAGGCCATAAAGTGGAGGGAAATGTTTTTAGAACTGGGGGGAAAAAACAGTCACCATCCAAAGAGTGGGACAAGGGAGACTTGGGGTAATGCAGATTTTCATTCCTGCTTTTGGACCCTGGTACATTTAATACTCAACTAAGCCCATTTGCTGAGGAACTTGCATTCAAAGTGGAGAATGAGTAGAATATCAATGCCCATTCTGTTCTTGGCCTCTTATAGTAGAAATCCCTTGCACAGCGTGATAGAAGGCTTTACTGCAAGCTGAAATGTCAGGGACCCGCTGGGTGAGGGGGAGATGGGTTCCATCGAAACCGGTTATAGTTTTGATACTTCCCAGCACAACAGAGACACGTGCAAACTTCATAGAGACAATGGATTACAGTAGCGAAATAAAAAGGTAAAATATATGTTTTGCTGCCTCTTTGAACACAGAAAGGTGTGGAACAAAACTGTTGAATATTAGAGCAACCACGAAGCAGGTTGTCGATTTACAGCGCTTGCATTCCCACAGTGACGCATGACGCAGACGTTGCTTTAGATGACTCGTATGTTGTAGTTTGGGTGTCCCCTCACGTTTAGCAACACCCCCCTTATGACTGACGCAGAGTAACACGAAACCCTAATGTATTTCTGCACAGAAACCTACATGCACCACTGCATGTAGAACGCCAGCATTTGTCACCCATGTACATAGCTGAACGGAGGCGTAGGCGCATACAGTCCAACCCGGAGTGTCTCATAGGAAGAGAATTCACGTATACGTACAGTATCAGATAAAGCTTAAGGGGTATTCGAGAGATGATTTTAAGATGGACAGAAGGCTGTATGGGTGAATAGATGTAGGCTTCATGTACACTTTATGCACCGGAAATAGAATTCGAAGTAGAGAACAGAGCAGAATGCTGGTGCTCATACAGTCATTGGCCTCTCCTTGGTATGTCCTTTCACATTTAGTAGTCAAAGGCCATAAAGTGGAGGATTTTTTTTTTAGAACTTGGGGAAAAAACAGTCACCATGAACAGCAGGTGCTAGCCTTGGGCTATCTTGTAGTTTGTGTTTCTATAACCTGGTCCTGTTTGATTCTTACTCGATACTCTCTGATTTTTTTAGGGCTTCCCACATGCTTACTGGCAAATATTAACTCCCGTTTAAGATTACTTTGTTAGGTGTTGGGAATCGGAGTGTCCTAAAGATTACTGAGTGATGTGAACGTTAGAAAAAGAAAATAACTCAGTTGTTTTTCAAAATGTTGCCCTTGTCATCCCTTTTTCAGTAAGGACTCACTACCAAGCAATATGTAATCTGGGAAAGTCTGAAATTGGTCCTTGAGCAAGAGGGATGGAATCCAAAGATTGGGACAAAGAAGACTTGGGGTAATACAGACTTTCATTCCTGCACTGGGGTGCTGGTACATTTAATACTCAACTGAGCCCATTTGCCGAGAATGAGTAAAATATCATTGCCCATTCCGTCCTTGGCCTCTTAAAGTAGACATCCCTAGCACAGCGTGATAGAAGGCTTTGCTGCAAGCTGAAATTTCAGGGACCCCAATAGATTTCCTAGGCTCCAGGCTGCAAAAAAATAGACAGGGGCCTCATAACTGCTCCATCAAATCTGACAAAGTACACATCATTTGCGTTGGACAGTCCCGTCAGAGAATGCAATGGTTGTTGGCCTACCCTCCTGGTTACACACACATCTGAAAACGTATGGCTTGGAATACTAATGGCTTCACCACCATATAAACATATGTACCAAAATAGAAAAATTACAAATAAATTACTCACACCAAGCTTAAACAAAAATTTGCAATGCAATAGGTCTCGCATTTACGCGAGTTTAAGCTATTGGCATTGTAAATGGCAAAGCTTTTTATTTATGTTTCAAAAACATAAACTAAAAGGCAGTCATTTACAATGCCAACAGCTAAAACTCGCGTAAATGCGAACCCTGCTGCATTGCAAATGCTTGTTTTTTCCTGGTGGCGACCGACAGTCTGCGTGAGCAGAAAATAAAGGGCAGAGCAGGTCAAGGGCGGGGAAGCCAAAGTATCCTGATGTGATCATTGCATTGATAAATGGGGGTGGGGTCGCACACTACTCACACACCAGCGGGATCGCCCCTAAGGACTGTGGTAAGTGTAGTTCGTGTTCCGCAATGCATCTTCTTCCGATTCTCTGCTATCTTCGCCATCCCTGGACACGTGTTTCGGGGTATTTACCCCTCATCAGCAGGGATTAGGCCGTGTTCTGGGGTTGCCGGTGGCTGCCAAATATTGCCAGGTTTAGTACCACTCAGGCGCGCAGGTGCGGGGTCCCAGGCTCGTCAGCCAACTGCTCGAGGGAGCTTTAACATTACAAATGGGGGTGGGGTCGCACACTACTCACACACCAGCGGGATCGCCCCTAAGGACTGTGGTAAGTAACACTTAACTACATTAACCAGAGTCCTTAGGGGCGATACCGCCGGTGTATGAGTAGTGTGCGACCCCACCCCCCTTTTGTATCATTGCATTGATCACAGTGGGTGCAGGCAAGTAGCGGCCCCACTAAATTAGGTGTGAATCACGGCAGCAGCAGGGCCATCAGAGGAAGCATTTACATGCTAACCTAAGACTGATGGCCTTTTGGTGTTGTTTTGCAGGCCCCCAGACACAGAGGCTAAGGGGGAGGAGGTCGGGCGCACTCCAGAGGCATTTTTCAATGTGAACCACACAGTCTGAAAGATGAAGTTGCACTTTTAAAAGTAGGGCTATTCCTACAGTCCCGGGACGCTTTTTTAAAACAAACAAGTAGGGGTACGGACTGACATAATTTTTAAAAGTAAGGGCACGCCGTGCCCTTCCATCCCCGCCCACTTCTAACACTGCACAGAAGACATTATTTTATACGTGAAAATATGGTCGGGAATTCCCCCCCCCTCCTAGAATTCCCCCCCCCCCTCCTACGCCCGCCATCCAGAAATAAAGCAAATAGATTTTAAAGAAAACATACCTGAAGCCCACGCCAAGTGCGTGGCATCTGTGCGCAGCGTGTGGCTGGAGAAATGTCTTCAGATGCGAATGAATATCTCGCCGCTTTGTTCTCCAAAGAGGCAGAATTTCAACATGGACCTGCCTGATTTTGTTTATGTCACAGTTTAGATTGTGACGTCAGTGGAAGAGTCATTTTCTTTATTTTTGTCTTGACTGGCCCTGCTGAAGGCGCATGTATCATTTGCCTTGGCTCCCCATTCAATGAGCCACTGCTGTTCACAAAGCACGTCATGCAAAGGACCCGTGCTCACACAGAATAGCTCACACACCGATTTCCAATTCCTGTGTAATATCTCGATTTGTGTTTAACAGTTATTCTGAATCATAGCTAAGGGTCCCCGTTTTCCGTTTTTACTGATTTTTACAGATAAATACAGACAGAAAACGTTCATTTACTTGTCTGTATTTATTTTTAAATGTGGATAAAAACGGAAATTGGGTGCTTTGTGAGTAATTCTAAATACTATCTGCCATGACTGCCAGGCCAACAGGTGTGTGGATTAATAGATAAGGGGGTTAAAAAAGAAAGGAATTTTAGTAAAGAGGCTTTGACAGCAATAGATTGTTTGATACTGAAATGTATATTTTATTCATATAAGTGCACTGATTTATCTTCTTTGGATGCTCACAGCACTGAAACCTGGCAGACATTCAAGCATGAATGCATATTTATTGGGTAAATAAATGTGGGAATATGCTAATTTCAGCTTAATTTTTCAGCAAAACCTAAAATGAATATAGATAACTACAGATAAATGTAGCAAAAAATAAATATGGATAAATACAGACGGAAATGGCAAAAAAATAAATACCATAAAATGGGGAGCCCTAATTATAGCATAGATGCATACATGGTGTACTCGGGAACATTTCAAAGTGTGAAGGTGTGGTGTTTATTATTCCAGGTGTTTCTTGTGATAATATCTTCCTTGCTGACGTGCCCTATGCAGATTTAAGACTGCTTGAAGTGGCGAAAACCCTTCACTACTGTTTGCGCATTTACATTCTCATCGCACTTTCATGAAATCGTTATATGAAATGACTGTTTCTTGACTGACTGAAATAAATACTTTCCTCCCACGTCCAACAGCTAAGTTGTGTTTTTATGATTTTATGTTTAAAAGCCTTTGCCTAAAAAAGCATTAGTACTCACTTCATTTAATTTCAATATCTTTATTCGACTATCAAAAGGTAGTCACAAAAGCACAATCATATTACATTTAAAACATATTAGCACATATAAAATCAGAGTTATTAATATTCCATTTCCTGAGTCGTCACCATACAAAATCTCATATTAGGTGTCAAAATAAAACCATAATATTATTGTTACTGATCCAGCGCTCCTATTGAAAAACTGTCTCAATAACACTACTGATCACCACAATACTCACCATTAATCATGAAACGCATATAAAGGCCCATACTACCAATGAGACAAATTTTGAGCAACTGAATCAGGTGGTCTGATTAACTAACTACTCATATATTATTTACAAAAATTATATACAACAGCTGTTTATCTATTTTCACCATGGTTTTAAAACATTTATCAATCATTAATCAGGCCACTAAGGCGATTGAATCAACTGATGGTAACTAGATCATGAATAAACAAGACCAGCTTGTCATTTCAAATCTAATTTTATTGTCTTTATTTATCATAAGAAGAAGCATTTATGTTTTAGAATCTTTATTTTATAAGCAAATAAAAAAGCAGCATTTAAATGAGGAAATGAATTAATTAATAAACTGACACTTTCAAAGCAAGTTCAAGAACATGAAATATTAGCGGAATAATAGTTTTCCATTCCCTAAATCTATTTCCCTGTCTGATTCTCACTCCCCCTAGAAAGGAAAAATCATTTAAAGTCTGATGTCCTTACGTGCGCCAAACGTCCGACAGCATGTCATGTCAATCAGGAATCGGAAAGAAGAGAGTTTTTTCTCTGCTCCAAGTGTCAGGTTTTATACCTTTCTTCCTAGCTAAACTTTCTACATTTTACATTTTTCTGAACGCTTCCGAGCTTTTCATTGGCTGTCCTGTGTCAGTCCACGATAAAACATTAGATCATGTCCGTTACTTGACCAGGTCCAGGCTTTTACATAAGCCCTATTGTCTCTCATTACCACGTCTTCCAGCTTCCTCAGAAAAGATACTTTTTCCACGGATTTCAAACATTTACTTCCTAGCCTTGGCAGACACAACAAGTTCCTGTCCTTGAGCCTTTCTCCGAGTGCACGTTCAACTCAGCTGAAGAACTGCTTTTCCAAATTATATGATGATTGTGCAGTAAAAGTCTTCACAGCTACGCATGTGCAAGGCATCACTCTGGACAAGTTTTCATCTGTAACTCTGTCTACCATATTTTCTGAATCACTTCTAGGCCTCACTTCGGAAACTATTATTAAACAAACACAAGACATCAATTAATTAAAGAATTGAAACCCATTCTGTTACCCACCCCCTTTACTAATTAATCCTGTTAATTATGTTACCTAGCTGAAGCACAATTAAGCAGCTTTATATTTACTTCTCCTTTAGGAACTGCAGGAACTCTTTTATGCATTTTGTCACAAAAAAGACATAACGTAAGCACACAAAATAAGCACATGCCATTAGTTAAACAGCCGCATTTAATACTGACAAAGACAATAGACAAGGTTAGTTTATTATTTCTTCTTTGCGTTCGCAACATGAAGCACATTAGTTTAACCCGCGTGTACTTATGCAAGAATTCCTTAAACTATGTTGATTAGTAATTTCACCTCAAGCATATTAATTTGATTACGGTTATTGAGAGGTTAACGTCGCAAGTTTGAACAAAATCTTGTTCATCACCTTGCTCCATCATTACGTATGAAAAAATCAGCTATAGATGTGATAGAATCATATCAGTTCCATTCTACAATATTTAATTGTTTCCTCAGGTTAATTGCTTTCAGGATGCACATGGCAACACTATAATAAGTCAGGGGGTCACTTAATGTTACCAAAAATTTCATAGCAGCTTTATATGACCAGATATTGTGGGTGACAAACAATGGTTTTAAATAAAAACATCTAAAATTC
Source organism: Lissotriton helveticus (assembly GCF_964261635.1). Taxonomy (NCBI): domain Eukaryota; kingdom Metazoa; phylum Chordata; class Amphibia; order Caudata; family Salamandridae; genus Lissotriton; species Lissotriton helveticus. Next base: position 1,265,774,879 of record NC_136067.1, on the reverse strand, counting down.
TGATAAAAATTACAAAACAACATAAAGTGCAATGTGCTTTGTTTGCTTTTGTTATCGCGCAGACATAAAAACTCTTCCCTCGGATTAGACCTCATTTTAGGGAAGGGTACAAGATGGTGAACTATGTCGCATCCCAGTCTAATTAGCACATAGCGGTGCTGGGCATAAGACACATATGTCAAATAGTTACTAGTACGTACGCGCATCTAAGCTGTATGATATACAGGGCGACAGTAGATTTATTCTTCTCAGCCTTAGATCTCAAATCCAACCTATGTTGTAAAAAAGTATCCCTAATCTCCTTCTTGGTATGGGACAAGGTTTTTGATGTTTCTGACCATACTGTGGTTCTATATAGATTTTCTAGGTCAGAATTAATATGTACCCACCATGGGATTTTAAGTGCGTTGTGCAATTTAAGACAGTCTTAAATAATCGATTTAGTAAAATCAGTTTCTTCCCTTTTCCAAATATAGTCCCACAGTAACAATGGTCTGGCCAGTAGGAGGTCTTCTAAAAACTGGAGCTCCACCTCATAATGTGCAATAGTATTCGAAGCAGATGGTGGCAAGTATAACAGGCGTTTCAGGAAAGGATTGTCAAGTGTTTGCAGGTCCTTGCTTTTTACATGGCCCCAAAGCCCTGCCCCATAAAGGACTAGACTTAATCCTTTGCCTTTGTATAGGGCCACCATCGCATTCATTGGCCTGTTCCCCAATTTGGAAGAAAATAAAAAAATTCCCTCAGTTGTCCTGCTCATTTTTGTTCTAGTATTTGAAATGTGTTATGTCCAAGAGCCATTATCGTTGAATGAAAAAGAAATACCAAGATAGCAAAAGGAATTACCAGTCTTAATACGGCTTTTTTCAATAAGAAAAGTTTTAAGAGGTTTTGGTTTGGGCCCACAAATCATAGTGTATGTTTTGGATTTGCTTATAACTATTTTCTTTTGTATCATAAAAGCTGAGAATGCGTCCATCAATCTCTGAAGACCTATTGGGGTACTTGCTAAAAGTACGGCGGCGTCCGCGTATAATAAAACAGGTTTTGGACGGCCTGCCACCATAGGGGCATCAGACTGTATCTTCTGCAGATAATCATCTATCTTGTTAATAAATAAGGAGAATAATATTGGTGCTAGGACGCATCCTTGGCGTATCCCCCGTCCCACTTTAAATTTAGATGTATATTCCCCCTGTGGGATGAAGCGAACTTGACTAAATAAATTCTCATACAGACGGGAGAGAAACCTAATAATAGCCCTTGGTGCTCCTATTGTAATTAAGGTTGACCAGAGAAATTTATGGTCCACCAGATCAAAAGCACTACTTAAATCTGCAAAGCATAAATATAGAGAGCCTGCCTTTGACCTGGTATTCTTGCCGATAAGTAGTGCTAAATTTGTGCATTGCTCTACGGTCCCTATTCGCTTTCTGAACCCATACTGCACCGGGGTTAAAACAGAGTGTTCAGTTGCCCATTCCTCCATTCTTAACAACAGTACCCTACTCGTCATTTTCATGGCAGTATCTAAAAGCGAGATTGGACGGTAATTTCTAGGGTCCTCTTCATCCCCCTTTTTAGTTATCGCCTAGCGAACGCACCGCATCCGCTGCTTCGCCTTGGCGAGACTCTATTGTCGTCGCTTTCGTTCGCGAAGGGAGACAAACCATGTGTGCCCCCGCTGCCGGACAGGCGATGTGCACGTGCATGGCGTCTCCCACCGCAGGCTTGATTTATTACGGCTCGGCCTCTCGCTCCCTCCCTGTGCGCACGTTCTTTTCCTGCTCGCGGTTAACTTGTTTTTAACCCTGCTGCAGAAACGTATTTTAGGTTTGGTCTACATCTTGAAAGGGAAAACAAGCAGCTTGACATAACTCATACAGCATTGCTTTCCAGCTCACGTTTTGATCTTTCTTGGCTTCCGTTGTGCCCAGGGGAGTGGGCATGCTTAAATGCCTGCTGTCCCTTTTATGCAACAAGAGACCACAGAGCTGAGGAGAAATGTGGCAGAAACCGGAGGTGTGATGGATATGATCTCCGGGGCACCTTCGTAGAGTTTAGATCAGAGATAATGTTTTTAAAGTTGTAGGAGCTCATTTCACAGAAAACACAATGTGAATGTACAATGCACAGTGAATGGCGTCAAGAGAGGCATAACGTTGCACCGGGTTTTGCTTAAACAAACGAGTATTAGTAACCGTAACACAGGTTTTTTTTATTAGGGTGCTCCTGAGACCAATGTGCTCCACATGTGCAGCCTGCTTTTGCCACCTTGAGTGCTCGTTCCCTTCTCAAGCTCTCTATTCGCCCACGCTTGGCTGGTGGCAGCAGCCTGGCCCTCTTGAACCCTGCTAATCAGCGCATTGCAGTGCGGTTATTTGGAAGAAGCGGTTGCTCGCTCTAGCGCGATTTAGGCGCTAGCGCGAAGGAATATTTTATTCCAATTTTAAAAATTACTAAAATCATTTAAGCACTTTGCTATCATTTACTTACCTGCACTACTGTATTTTTTGTGTGTCGTCCGCCCCGTTCCATCGCGGCTGGTGCCGTTTGTGTGGAGGGTGAGACGTGCCGCCATCTTTGGTGTAGCCGGACCAGACTGAGCGGTCTAGCTTTCCTCTGAGGCCGTCCATAAAACTCTCTTTCACTCAGGGCCACTCGAGTACGCTTGGCTGGTGGCAGCAGCCTGGCCCTCTTGAACCCTGCTAATCAGCGCATTGCAGTGCGGTTATTTGGAAGAAGCGGTTGCTCGCTCTAGCGCGATTTAGGCGCTAGCGCGAAGGAATATTTTATTCCAATTTTAAAAATTACTAAAATCATTTAAGCACTTTGCTATCATTTACTTACCTGCACTACTGTATTTTTTGTGTGTCGTCCGCCCCGTTCCATCGCGGCTGGTGCCGTTTGTGTGGAGGGTGAGACGTGCCGCCATCTTTGGTGTAGCCGGACCAGACTGAGCGGTCTAGCTTTCCTCTGAGGCCGGCCATAAAACTATGTGCATCCAGGAGCGCAGCGGACGAGCGCAGTGGGCGCGACGAAGGCGCGCCGAAGTCGCGCTCAAGTCAAGCCCGTCTGCGCCCGTCCGCGGCAGACCGGGGCTCGGGGCCAGAACCCCTGGTCAAAAACACAAATACTCCGCTGCTTCGCTGCTGTCATTAAGACCCTCTGACAGCGCTAGCTTCCCCCCACCCGCCCACATTTTAAAGCGTGCCGCCACGCATGGTATCTTAAAACCTGAGTTTGGCCTTGCAAAAGTCCACAAGCCCACACTCTGGTCTGCCCCCTCGTCTCCACCCATGCCTCTGACTACTCTCAAATGTCTGTACCTAAACACCAGGTCCATGGTAAAACACTACCTGGACATCTTCCTTCTGCTCCAGGCCGAACAACCAGATCTTTTATGTCTATCTGAGACTTGGTTAAATGAGGCATCCTTACCTGACATCTTGGCGGCAGTCCCTGCTGAGTATTACATACTGCATGTTGACAGGCCACTTGGTAAAAGGGGCGGAGGGGTCGCTGCGATCATTCGCAAAAACCTTAAAGCCTCCCTCTTACCTTCCTGTGATCTGATTGGCTCAGACAACTTAATTTTTAAAATGGATTTGGACACGGGATCACTTCTTGTAATCCTCATATATCGGCCCCCTCAAAACATGCCCACTTTTGTTGCATCCCTAGCGGGACAACTTGCCCCCCTAATTATCACCCATGACAAAATTGTACTATTGGGGGATTTTAATCTTTGGCTGGACTCTGTGGAATCTGACTCTCAGGCAGCCACACTGAAAGAGTCTTTCTTGGACCTCAATCTCATTCAACACATTCACCTCCCTACCCATGAGAAAGGACATAGCCTTGACCAAATTTGGTCTCAAAACATCCCTCTGGCAGTGAATTCCATCTTGCCGTGCATTTGGTCGGATCATTTCCTGATCAACTTCAGCATTTCCATCGCAAAAAACAACAAACCTAAGTCACATCAAGGTGGGAAGGCAAGAATGTGGAAGAATGTAGTTATTCCAGCATTCCTTGATTCATTAACCTCTACCTGTCCATCACTCGATCAGGACATCGATGAATCAGAAGTAGCTTTTACTGAGTGGCTGCTTCTTGCAGCTGATGCTCATGCACCCTATATCGACTTCTCCCGCTCTCGCCCCAATGACGCTCACAGATGGTATACACCTCACCTGAAAAGCCTTCAACTTAAGGCTCGTCAAATGGAGCGTAAGTGGCGTGTAGCCTATTTAGAAGACGATAGGGTCAATTTTCGCAGAGCTCGTAGGGACTATCAAAATCTTATTCTTAAATGCAAAACTGACTATTTTTCAGATAAAATCTCTAAAGCTCAAAATAAGTCAAAAGAGCTATTCAATATCGTGGAGAATCTTAGCTCTAATGATAGAACTTCTCTTCCGATAGTCCCCACCCAAGAACTCTGTAACACACTGAACTCTTTCTTCCAGGATAAAATCTGTTCTATCAAGCAAAGTATCCCCACCACTCAGTGTCCTCTTGTGTTTGATGACACACTGCACAACCCTACCACCTTAGATTCCTTTCCCCTCATAGATCAGACTAAACTACTTAAACTTCTCACTAAAGTCAAAACAGGTTCCCCCGATGACATTTGTCCCCCTTACATCTTGAAAGAAGTGGGCACCAATCTTCCTGAGTGTCTACTTTCTTTAATGAATGGATCTCTTTCACAGGGCAAAGTTCCATGTGGTCTGAAAAAAGCTCTTCTTGTCCCCCTCCTAAAAAAGGCAGGAGCAAACCCATTAGATCCTATTAACTACAGACCTATATCGCTGCTGCCATACTGTGCTAAACTTTTGGAGTCACATGTCTGTGAAAGCATCTCCAGTTTTTGGGAAAAAACCGAGTACTTGGCACCTAATCAAGCAGGGTTCCGACCCTCCCATTCCACCGAGGCGGTCATCCTCTCGGTGCTAAACACTCTAAGGCGGAACGCAGATGCAGGAACCCATCAGGCGCTTGTGCTTTTGGACCTCTCTGCTGCATTCGACACGGTCGACCACACCATCTTGGTCGACCGTGTCGAACAGGCAGGTCTCAGGGGTCCTGCATTGAGCTGGATCCGCTCTTTTCTCACGGGCCGTACTCAATCGGTCAGACTGGGCTCTTTCTCTGCTCCCATCCTATCTACCACCTGTGGGGTACCACAAGGTTCCTCATTGTCCCCCCTGCTCTTTAATGTGTACCTACGCCCTCTTTTGCACTCGCTCCGTAATGCAAATGTAACCATCTTCAACTATGCGGATGACTTGCAGCTCATCTTTCCTCTTAACACCCAGGACTCAGTGGTTGAATTCCAAAGAACTATGTCCCACATACTGAGTTGGATGAGCTGCAGCCATCTGAAGCTCAATCCGGGCAAGACCGAGTTGATCTTGCCCGGACAGAGCTCGCTTAGTTGGAACTCCAGCTTCTGGCCCATTAGTATGGGAGTCCCCCCATCTAAATCAACGGTGGTCAAGAGCCTAGGTATCCTTATCAGCGAGGATCTCTCGCTAAAAAGACAGGTTGGAGCGGTGGTATCCTCCAGCATCTTCCAACTGCAGAAAATAAAAAAAATCGCTCGTTTTTTTTCCTCAGCAGCTCTCACACAGATTGTCATCTCCTTGGTTCTGTCCAGGCTTGACTTCTCCAACAGTCTCTATCTCGGCCTACAAATTGGAGAGCTAAAACGTCTCCAGCTTGTTCAGAACCAAGCCGCCAGGCTTCTTCTGAATATACCTAGGAGGCAATCTATCAGACCTGGCCTTAAACAGCTCCACTGGTTGCCAGTTGAGCAGCGTGTGGCCTTCAAGGCCGGGTGCATACTGTTCAGGTCTTTGAATGACTCTGGCCCTCTATTCATCAGAGATCTATTCAAAAAATACTGCCCTTCCCGTCATCTTCGTTCGACCTATAAATCACTCCTGATCGTACCCCCATTTAAAAGGAAACGCCTTGGAGGCAGCTGTTTCGACCACCTCGCTGCAGGTCTTTGGAACTCTCTCCCCCTCAACATAAAAGTCAACGATAACATCCTCAGTTTCAGACATTCTCTGAAAACCTGGCTCTTCACTCAAGCTCACTACTGATAGCACTGCTCTTTCTATTATCTGCCTGCTTGGTTTATTTTCTATAGCGCCATGAAGCCTCCGGGCGTACGAGCGCTCAATAAATTCCCAATTAACATTAACATTAACATTAACTCTTTCCTGTTATTGGCTGCCTCTGTCACTCTGTGTCAGCTTTCATCCACTTCCGATCCACCTGTCTGGCTGCCTCTGTTATATCAAGCGCCTGTCTTGGTCTGCCCCCTGTCCTCCCCGTTTGTCATCACTGCTTGCCACCTGTGTCGCTGTCCCTCTGCTCTGGCCATTCCATTTACGATCGATAATATTCCTTAGTTTTTCACTGACTCACCCCACAACCCACGCATTCTAACCCTCAGCCTGTGTATATCGCTCTTTGCCGATCTCTCTGATCCGGTTTGTGTGCATTTCTTCTACGTGCCTATGCTTTGCCATGTGTGTCTATGCATCACGCTCACAGCGGTCAGTGTATCTCATCGCACTCCTGACTTTGACTTTCTCCTCTGCTCCTGTAGTGCTCGTTTCAAGTGCTGTGTTTGCGCACTTTTCTTGTCCTCTGTACATTCGTCCATCTCCCTGCCTCTGTTCTCTGGCCTGTCATTTCCATATTCCTTCGACCCCTCTGCCCGTGCTGTCTCTGCCTCCCCCTTGTTAAATCATACTGCTTATGTTTTGTATGGATACAAGCTATGGACATTGAAACAAGTCCCTTCCAGCCCTGTAGTCCCATTCTTAACTTTTCAGTCAGACCTGCATTACCTAATCTTCCATTTCCTGTGAGTGTTTGCTATTTTCAGGATGTTACTTTTTTCCAGCCAGTAAGTTACTCTTGTCTCCCCTCCCTCATGTATTTATTTATTTCACATATTTCCCACTTTGAGGTTCTCCTGCATCGCAAATTCATACGAATTGCAATAGCGCTATGCAAATATCATCACTCCACGGCATACAAAAGTAAAAAAACATTGTTATTTTCAACACCAAAAGCTCTAGCTTTCAACACCAAAAGCTCTAGCTTTCACAAATGCGAGGCCTATTGCATTGCAAATGCTTGTTGAATATTGGTATAATAATAGAATCTCCCCATGTCTTCGGGATTATATCTGTGGCAGCTTTATTAAACACTCTAGTTAGGATAGGTCCCCATAAAGTAGGGGCAGATTTGAACACGTCCACTGGGACCCCCTCTGGCCCTGGGGCCCGGCACTTGCATGAATTGCCTGGATGACTTCCTCATTAGTGATGTTCAGGGGGAGGTTTCTGCCCTCTTCTAACATCACTTCTGGTGCCTCCGTTGTTTCCCCTTTACTATTAAAAATATCAGAGAAATGGTTCACCCATTTATCTGTTGAGACAAAAGAGCAGAATTCTGGGATATTGTCACTCTTCAGGAATGGGGCATTTACTGTTTCCCAAAAGAGTTTGTTGTTTTTAGTTTTTGCAGCAGTAACCAAGTTTTCCCATGCCTCATCCTTAAGTGTCTTCTTACGGGCGGATAAAGCTAATTTCTTCTCGCAGCGTAAGGATTGAATAGGTAATAGGTCTCGTGGTCATTTAGACAGGGCATGCTTCAAGCGCCCTAGGGCTTTCGTGTAGGCGCTGTCAAACCACCCCCTCTTTTTATTACATGAATGCATTAGTACTCCCAAACACCCACATTAGCATGCACTGAACTGCAGTACCCCACCCCAACACCAGAAATCACATTAGCGCCAGACTAAAGGCCTCATTACGAGTATAGTGGTCTTGCAGTGAGCCGCCACACCAGCGACCCACTCCAAGACCGCCAAACCCAGTGCTTTAAATGGAAACAAATAAGTGCAGGTACTCACCAAAAGGAGCGGTGGACTGCGGGGTGGAATGTTGGGCGGTGCAAGGGGCGGAGGTAGGGGTGGGGGCTAGGCTTTCAACCTTTCCAAACTTTATATGCAAGAAATCCAAGTGCAAAGTAAAAAAATCCAAAGTATCAGTCCTATAGTTTTGGCCCTAATAATAATAAGGGTATGTTTAAAACCGTCTCTGAATCTTGCCATCAAAGCTTTGCATGCTGGAATTTTTAGAAACCCTTACTTATAATGAGAAAGGAGAACTATGAGTTCCAGCATGCAAAAGCATTACCAGCTAAAATCTGGAACTGTCTGAAGGTAAAGCATTCCATTGAGCTGCCTGTCGCATTTGGGTTAAACATGGTTTTCCATACGAAACAAGCGGTTTAAATGCACCAAACCAAAAAGAATTGTGTTGCCTTTAAAGAGTTTTTTTGTTTGAGGGTAATCGTAAAATTGGCTGCAAGGGCAGAAATTTACATTCAAGTAAAAATGCTTAATTTAAATTGCTGATGAACTAATATTTACAGTCATTTAAAACAATGGCATGCTAAAAAGCTGTACTGCCCTGAAGAATGCGCCTCACACCGTTGTCCATTAGTTTTATGGTGCACTCTTAACTCCTACTGTGCAGGATCAAAGGGTAAAAAAACACCCTGCAGCCTCACAGGTGCTGGAAGAGTTGCAGAGAAGCACAAGATTGCTGTGTCCAGGTGCCAAGAGCTGCAGTTCTGGCGCTCCTGTGCAAACTCAGCTCAGGATTGCGGAACCAGAGCTGGTCACGTGAAAAGGGCTGTTGAGGCACGCAAAAATGAGGAGCACCACCTGTATCAGGGCAAGGCCCCCATGAGTACCGGTACTCTCCTGGTCCTAGGAGAAGTTCCGATATTCCGTGCAGGAAAATGGAGTGGCAAAAATACAGGGGGGCACAACATGTGCCCTCCTGTATGCATTCCCTGGCCCAGAGGCAACATGGGGCCCTGTAACCACCCCCTGAGTTGCCCCACCGTCATCCTTTCCATGCCGAAATAAGGCCCTAAAACACCTTATCACTTCAAAATCACCACCTCAAAACTACGCTATCATCTCACCAGCAAACTTCCACAGCATCACCACTCTTTCCTCAGCACCCCTTACCATTATACTACCATTCCCCAACGTAGAAATACCAACCCCACCATGGTGTTACCAGCCTAACCCCACACTAGCATTCCAAGTCAACACACTGCTACCACTCACAATGATTCTACCGGCACATACTCTCACCTCCACACCATTGTAGTACTACTGACACGCCTGCTGTCCACCCCAACTGCACCACACACCCACCTTACCCTGCAACACTATCCTTTATTTTTTTATAGCATTTGTTAAGCGCAAACTGTCACCAGGCTTTTGGAATATCATAATCTGGATGTCCTATTTCTTATAGAAACTTGGACACGGACAGACAGAGAAGTTGAGCTGGACTTAGCCTGCCCTCCCGGATATAAAATCTGTCATAAATGCAGGGTGGATGGGAGAGGGGGAGGAGTAGGTTTTATTTATAAAGATACTTGGAATCTCACACCACTCTGTGTAGAGAATATTCCGGGGATCAAATTACTTGGGTTTTCACTTAAGGATCCTAGTGGGGTTTTATGTACAGGCTTACTTTGTTATAGACCACCAGGTGGAGCTGCCCATGGCTATCAACAACTGATTGACGCAATATATAACTTATCGCATTCTCACTCTAAACTATTGAACCTTGGAGACTTTAATCTCTGGGAGAATGGTACCCTAGACAAAGCTTTTAAAGAGCTTTGTCAGGCCTGTGAGAATGTCAACCTCCAACAGCTGGTGCTATGTCCTACTCACCAGAAGGGCCATGTGTTGGATCTTGTCTTTTCTGATGAATAAGACGCAGTTGTTAAGGAGATACTTCCCTTAAGCTGGACGGACCATTTTTTGGTTCTTTTCTCCTTGAAGGTGGCTAACCATCAAAAACAAGCTGCCTATTTGACTGTCACATGGACTAGTAAGAATGATCTAAAATATTAAAATTAGTGGATTTTCTCTGGCTTCTTGATGACAGATTCGATATTCACAATTCAGTGGAGGAGAACTATCTGAATCTGTTTCATCAAATTACTAATTCTCTGGATCAGATAGCTCCAGTGAGGAAAATTAAAAGCTGTAAAAAGCCTTCTGCCCCCTGGTACAATGAAGAGCTAAGGTTGATGAAGACTAGCTGTAAACAAGCAGAAAGGAAATGGAGGAGGAATTACTCAGAGATAGATAAAGTAGCCTTAAAAAAATCGTCTTTATAGTTATAAAGAGTCGATAGGCAAAGCAAAGGCTAAATATCGTGAGGAAACCATTCTACAGTCTACTAATAAATCTCAAACTTTATTTAGCATTGTAAGAGATATGTCTAATACAGACTGCGCAAAAGCTAAAATTCCGGCATCACAAGAACTGTGTGATGGTCTAGCAGTCTTCTTCGAGGAAAAAATTAATAAAATCTTAACTGGGCTAAAATCTTCTACGGATGATGATGCGTACCAGCTTACTACTCCTACAAACTGTAGTTTAAATGACAGGGAACAAATGATATTTTTGGATCAATTCCAAGTTCCCTCACAAGAGGAATTTAATGCTATTGCAGCTGGCATCTACTCTAGTTCCCCTATGGATCCACTTCCACACAAGTTTTGGAAACTGTTTGGCGGTGAACTCTTTCTGTATCTTTATCAAATTTGTTGTCAATCCCTAATTACCCGTTGGCTGCGATGAACGTTCCGCGCCAGTGCGGAACGTTCTAAGAAACGGGCGGGGCCGTGTCGGCCAATGGACGTGCGCAGCACCTCCGAGGTAGTGCTCGCGACGGCCGTTGGCCGACAGCAGCAGCCAACGGGTTAAGGTGTAGTACCGAACTGCTGGAAAAAGGTAGTTCTCTCTCCACTGCTAAAAAAGGCTACACTGGATCCCCAGTGTCCCTCTAATTACAGGCCCATCTCCTTGCTACCGTATCCGATTAATATCTTGGAGAAGGTAGTGAGTAAATCTCTCTTAAAATTCGTTGAAGATAATGAGTTGCTGGACGAAGTCCAATTCGGATTCCGCCCTGCACATGGGACCGAGACTGTCTTGGATGACCTGAGAATGCGACAGTGTTCAAACAGTTTTCTTAGTGCTGCTTGACATGTCGGCAGTGTTAGACACGGTTAACCAGCGGATCCTGATCAAGAGATTGGAGGAGCTGGGTGTGGTGGGCAGGGCACTGGATTGGCTGCATTTTTATTCTTATCTTTCTAGTAGGCAGTAGGCAGTGACCTTGTCGCCATTTATCTCTCAGAATAGGGATGTTAAACATGGGGTTCCACAATTTTGTTTAACCTCTATCTCGGACCACTTATTATCCTGATAAAATCTTTTGACATTGATGTAATTAACTATGCGGATGACACCCAGCTTGCCTTCTCTGTTGAGGGCAATAAAGCAGCGCCTTTGGAAAAATTCCATAGCTGCATGCTTAGAACAGTAGAATGGTTGAGAGAAAACTCACTACAATATAATGGGGAAAAACTGAAGTCCTGCGTTGTACTGCAGGTAAAATTCCGCAACCTTTTCCCGTGGATTTCTGGCCAGGCCTGGCTAACAACTCTTTACTGCCCGCTAAGTCGGTGCGCGACTTAGGAGTAATGTTAGACAGTAATTTACAACTAGATTCCCAGGTAAATAAATCTGTAAATCTGTAAATACCTGTCTATCCCTGCTTCTGGCTCTTCAGAAGATACATTTCTACCTACCTCAGCTAGACCTCAGGTGGTACGGAATATCGTCCTAAGCAGAGTGAATTATTGTAATGCGCTCCTGTTGGGTACCCCAGCCTCTCTGATAAAAAATTACAAAGAGTACAAAATATGGCGGCTAAGCTGGCACTTAATCAGCCACTTAGAGCTTCTGCCTCACTTGCTTAAGGGATCTACACTGGCTGCTCATTGCGCAAAAGAGTCCAATTCAAGGCACTCTGTATTGTCTATAGGGCAATACACAAAACTGGGCCAAAATTGCTGCAAAGGAAATTTGCATGGTACTCTCCTGTTAGACACCTGCGTTCTTCCTCGACTAATTTGGTCTGTGTTCCCTGCGTCAATAAATCTCGCATGGGTGACAGATCCTTTAGTTCTACAGCGTCCAGACTCTGGAATGCTCTGCCTTTGGAGCTTAGACAACTGAATACCTTGTCACGTTTTAGGAAAGAACTGAAAACCAGATTGTTTCCTAGAGATTAGTTCCTTATCTATCTCGGTTAGTACACGCAATGGCTGCCTGGTAATCTAAGCGCCAGGATACCCTTGGGGTGACAGTGCGCTATACAAGTATGCCTACATTACAGACTGGTATCCAGGCATTGAAAGCTTATGTGTAAGCACAGCAATGCTGACCTAGATGCACATGAGCGAAAATAATATTTTAGAGTTACTTAGGGAAAAGCCAGGTGTTTAAAGCTCTGCCTGGGACAACTCTTGGTGGCCACCTGCCCTGGGAACCGCACCCATACCTACGGATCACGCACGCAACCTGGGCTTCATCCTAGACTCCTCTCTCTCGATGTCCAGACAAGTCAACGCCGTCTCATCATCCTGCTTCAACATCCTACGCATGCTCAAAAAAGTCTTCCGTTGGATCCCCACCGAAACAAGAAAAGCGGTCACCCACACCCTGGTCACCAGCCGTCTGGATTACGGAAACACCCTTTACGCCGGAACCACAGCCAAACTACAGAAAAAACTCCAACGCATCCAAAATGCCTCAGCCAGACTCATATTGGACATCCCTCGTCAAGCTCACATTTCCGGTCACCTGAAAGACCTCCACTGGCTCCCCGTCAACAAGAGAATAACGTTTCGTCTCCTCACCCACGCACACAAAGGCCTCTACGACCTTGGACCCGAATGCCTCAACACACGACTAACCTTTGACACCCCCACCCGCCAACTACGATCATCCAATCAAGCCCTCGCCGCTATCCCACGCATCCGTAAATCCACCATGGGGGGCAGATCCTTCTCCTACCTAGCGGCCAAGACCTGGAATTCTCTCCCCACCCACCTCCGCCTTACTCAGAACCACCTCTCCTTCAGAAAACAACTAAAAACTTGGATATTCGATAAGTAAATGCACCCCCCTCCCCCAAGCGCCTTGAGACCCTCTGGGTGAGTAATGCGCTATATACATTTCTGAACTTGAACTTGAACTTAAATTGCAGCAATTCTGTTGATGACCTAAGAGTGGGTTCCGTTTGTTCCACAACTGGACTGCCTTAACTATAAAGGCCCAACCACCTTGTCTTATCTTACAAAATGCATTTATGCAAACTAGATTGGCAAAACTCGAGCAAAGATATCTCCCAGGAGTATATCCTTTCAGTCTATGCTACAGAGGCCCAGGACCCTTGCCATGTAGAGCCTTAAACACAATACACATGACTTTAAAGATGATCCTGTTCCTCACTGGAAGCCAATGCAAATCCTTCAGGGCATTGGATGCCGAGGATCTACGGGGTCTGTTTAACACAAGTTTAGCTGCTGCCACTTGGACTCTATACAGTCTATTGATCAAATAGTCAGGCGCTCCAGTTAATAGGGGATTGCAGTAGTCCAACCTACTAAGTATGCACTGCACACAATGAGAGATTTAGCTTGGGTTGGTAGTAATAGTAGTACCTTCCTGAGGCCACAGAGGAGTGCAAAACAGGTTCATCCTGTTATAACTGCCTCTCCCAAGCAGCACCCTGACACTGCCAAATACCACTTCTGCACTTCCGCCCCAACCATTACACTGCTGCCTGAAAGAAGTTTACCGCCACTCACTAGCATCACATGTCAGCCACCCCACAGCACTACCACCTTGTACCATTGAACACCCACTGCAGTTTCAGCCATGCTACTATACCCAATTCATCACTATCACTATCCAATATGCCAACTAACCCACACTTCCGTTCACAACCCTTCCCCCATAGCACCACACAACCCATTTGATGCACCAGACAGCAAACCCTAAGATGTAGGTACCATCCCCCATAACTAAACCACCTCACACCACCATGCATTTACCCATCACCACCACCACTCTACCACACCCACTACTCTGCTACCACAGGACAGACCCACAGTACCACCCATAATCACCCAGCATCCAAACCCCATCACTGTGCTATGCCTGCCACCACTGCACTACCACCCCACCCAAACACCATTGCATTATCAACTCCCTCAAACAAATTATACCCACCACCACTGCATCCCCTCTCATCATTACATCACCAAGCCACAGCACCAAATTATCAGTACAACCCCTATACCATAATACCCCTCACACTGTGAAAAAAAAACCACCCCGCAAACAGACTATGTTGAGGTACTTCAAAAACCAGTCCTAGGATGCTTGTTTCCAGTCCAAGGAGGACCTGGCCTGGCAGTTCGGACTGGACTGTTCCCATTGGGTCCAGGGTCAAGACTGATTTGCATATGGCTGGGCCCAAACTGGAATGGCATGGTGAGCAAAAAAACGATCGATTTAGGCCCAGATCTCTGTACTGGGGTGAATGTATGACATTGTTCTGCATTCTGTCCATCAATTGTTCTTTTTGCATTTGTCACCCCGAGTGGGACGGGTATGCCCAGACATGGGTCCCGTGCTCTCCATGCCCCTGGAGTCAAGCTATCCTCGCTGATGAGGGCTGAAAGCCTGAAACCGGTCCTAGGATGCTTGTTTCCAGTCCAGGGAGGACCTGGCCTGGCAGTTCTGGGCTGGACTGTTCCTATTGGGCACAGGGTCAAGACTGATTTGCATATGGCTGGGTCCAAACTGGAATGGCATGGTGAGCAAAAAAACAATGGATTTAGGCCCAGATCTCTGTACTGGGGTGAATGTATGACATTGTTCTGCATTATGTCCATCAATTGTTCTTTTTGCATTTGAGGTACATCAACAAAGCACAACACCACCACCATAATAATTCAACCATAATACAACAACACACAATGGCATTACAACAACACCACTGCACAACCATAGCAAACGTGTTCCTCCCATTTAGTGGAGTAGTGTGGCTCACTGGTTAGAGGCGGCAGGCACGAGAGCAGAAGTCAGCCTGGGACCAGGGTTCAATTCCCTACGCGGCAGGGTCGTGGACCTTGGTCAGCGGACTCGATAATTCTCGCTTCGGTGCTTACTCTAATCAGGGGTTCCACTCGGCAACTCTGGGCATTAGCTTGCCTAATCTCCACAACGGCCCCACCAATTCCGGGGATGCCTGGCTCCACCTTGGGGACTCCCAGCAAGGGACCATCCCACAGGGAAAGCCAGGACGGGTTCCCCAGAGTTATACAGCGCCGGGACGCCCCGTTGCTGGGGCAGCTGTGCGCTTTACAAGTATACTACATTTACAAGTATACTACATTTACATTTAGTCCAACAGGACTTCTTGGTTTTGACTACCCAGTTTTTTTACTTTTACTGTGAGCGAGTCTCAGAACTTGAATCCCACTCACAATAAATTCATGGTAATTAGACTGAGAGTGCTAACCACCAGTGTCTGCCTTTTCTGATAAGGCCACTGCTACACAGCAAATAAGGTAAGACGCACTAGGTTTGTAACGTGAGCACAAATATGTGGGCTGAGCATGTGGGACTACTGTTGTGTACATCCTCATATCTGCGCACTGGTAGCCTGTCGCAGGATGGACACTACAAGGATTGGTACAGACATGCGGTATGCCTTACAATTTGAGTGGGTATTCATAGTGTAGGTCTGTAGTGATTACTTAAACATCTGTAATGCTTACATTGTATAGAGCACAGCCAGAATCACATCAACTACACAATCTCTCAGTTGTTTTAGCTCAATCTCTACTCATGAAAGTCCAGACTGTGAAGGCTTGG
Organism: Lissotriton helveticus; assembly: GCF_964261635.1. Classification (NCBI taxonomy): domain Eukaryota; kingdom Metazoa; phylum Chordata; class Amphibia; order Caudata; family Salamandridae; genus Lissotriton; species Lissotriton helveticus. The sequence continues at coordinate 1,265,759,002 of NC_136067.1, read as the reverse complement.
GTGCAGCACTATGCACTGTTGTTGGGACAGCAGATCTTCCCGAAACTATAAATGAAGGGGGGTAGGGGGTCAGATGCCCAAAGTCAGATCCTCCAATCTCAATTTGAGGCTAGGAGAATAATCTTTGTGCTCCCTCACCTTTCACAGAAAGCGCAGCATCAGGGGAAATGGTGGGAGTGCATGAAGGAGGCCCAAGTCCCACCCAAGGCGGAGCATGCCTCGTAGAGGAGGAAACTCCAGTCCTCAAAAATGGGAAACTATGCATTTTCTGTAGTGTGAACATGTGCACTTGGGGTATGTCCCACTGAGTGAAAATCCTTTGGGTCACCTTCGGTATAGGCACCACTTGTGGCACATCAGATAACGCTGTCCAAGCTTGTCTCCTCTTACATTGAGGAAAAAGCCAGGTAGCATGCACCCAGTGAAATCTTGTTCTTCTCCAGCTATAGTCACAATCTCAGAGCCCCTAGATAGAGAAAGTATGAGCCCATTCTGCCATGTTTGTTGCAGTACTACATGGCAGTAGCATTGTCAGTGAAAACTTGGATTGCGCTGCCCTTTATTGATTGTAGAAATGCATTCACTATGTGGGACACCCCCGCGCCGCACGGCCACCAGCTGCTGCGTGTGCCCCCAGTGCCTGCCTCTGTCTCAGCGCCGGCCTCGCTGCCGCCCTGAGCGCTCTCCTTGGTTTTCCCCGTATTTTGCCTGAAAATTGTGCTTGTTTTCTTCGTGTTTCTCTGACTTTTTGCCCGTATTTTGCCTGAAATTGTGCTTGTTTTCTTCGTGTTTCTCTGACTTTTGCCCGCTTTTTGCCTGCATTTGTGCCTGTCTTTGCATCTGCCCATCTCGCCGCCCCCCGCTCCCGCTTCCCGCCACCGCCTTAGCCCCGCCCCTTTTTTCTTCTGTTTCCCTCCCCGCTCCCGCCTCCCAGCTGCTCCGCCCACCCGCGCACTTCGCCTTAAATGGCGACCGTGCGAACGCGCAGCGTTGACGCGCAGCGGGCGCGCCGATTGTGCGCCGAAGGCGCGCCAAAGGTAAGCCCGTCTGCGCCCGTCCGCGCCTGGACCGCGCCCAGCGCCAGGACCCCTGGCCCCCACCGACGGAAGCCGACCCGACGAACCTACAGCGCCTCCGACCTCGTCGCACTCAACACCGGCCACATCCCAGGATGTCACCGAGCCGCCCCGAAGCACACCCACGGACCCTTCAGCTGCCTCGCCTGCAAGTTCACCTGCATCCGGACCTTCCCTGCACCCGCCAAGCCGAACTCCAGCAGCACCCACCTCAAGTGCATCCTGCTCAACACCCGCTCCGTCCACAGACACGCCGTAGAACTCTGGAACCTGCTCGACACCACCGCCCCCGACGTTGCCTTCATCACCGAGACCTGGATGAACGCCTCCTCAGCCCCAGACATCGCCATCGCCATCCCAGAGGGCTACAAGATCACCCGGAGGGACCGCGACAACCAGACCGGAGGAGGCATCGCCATCATCCACAGAGACACCATCCGCATCACGACCAACACCGACGACACCCTCACCACCGCTGAACACCTGCACTTCCAGATCCACACCAACCCGAAGACCACCCTCAGAGGCACCCTGATCTACCGACCCCCGGGACCACGCACACGATTCAGCGAGGACATCGCCGACTTCGTCAGCCCGCACGCTCTCCCCTCCGCCGACTACATCCTCCTGGGGGACCTCAACTTCCACCTTGAGAACAACAACGACCGCAACACCACCACCCTGCTCGACAACCTCGACAACCTCGGACTCAAGCAACTGGTGACCACCCCCACCCACCTCGCCGGACACACACTCGACGCCGTCTTCTCTTCCAGCAAAGACGTCACCTTCAGCCACGCAACAGGACTCCACTGGACGGACCACAGCTGCGTCCACTTCACCTTCAGAAGAACGACGATCCACCACCTCCAGCAACAGGTTGCTCGAAGAAGCTGGAACAAGATCACAGCCGACCAGCTCACCGCCTCCCTGAGCCAGCACCCTCCCGACAACTCAGCGAACCCCAGCCAGGCCGCCGACAACCTCACGAAGTGGATCAGCAACTGCGCGGACGAACTCGCCCCTCTGAGGACCCCGCCCAGCAGATCCTGCAGCAGAAAAACACCATGGTTCACCGACGAACTCAAGTGCTCCAAGAAGAACTGTCGAGCCCTCGAGAAAGCCTGGAGAAGGGAACCAACGACGGACAACATGGCCACCCTCAAACTCGCCACCCGGAAACACCACCAACTGATCCGCGCCACCAAGAAAAATGCATACAAGGACCGGCTGGACAACAACGCACACAACTGCAAGGAACTCTTCAACATCGTGAAAGAGCTCTCCAACCCCAACGCCGGAAACAACGACATCACCCCGTCGCAAGACCTCTGCAACTCCCTCGCGTCCTACTTCCACAACAAAATCACGGACATACACAACAGCTTCAACAACCAACCAACGCAAGCCACAACCGCAACGACTCCACCATCCACCACCCTCCGCACCTGGACCCCGATCAGCACCGAAGACACCATCCGCACCATGAACTCCATCCATTCCGGATCTCCGACTGACCCCTGCCCTCACCACGTCTTCAACAAGGCCGACGCTGTCCTCGCACCCCACCTGCGGGACATCATCAACACCTCCTTCGACTCCGCCACCTTCCCTGAGAGCTGGAAGCACGCCGAAATCAGCGCTCTCCTCAAGAAACCCACAGCAGACCCCACCGACCTCAAGAACTACCGTCCCATCTCGCTCCTCCCGTTCCCGGCCAAAGTCATCGAGAAGACAGTCAACAAACAGCTGGCCGCCTTCCTCGAGACGAATGGATCCCTCGACCCCTCACAGTCCGGCTTCCGAGCGAACCACAGCACGGAGACCGCCCTCATCGCCGCCACCGACGACCTTCGAACTCTGATGGACAACGGAGAAACAGCGGCCCTCATCCTCCTGGACCTCTCCGCGGCTTTCGACACTGTCTGCCACCGCACCCTAGTACAGCGCCTCAGCAACATCGGAATCCAGGAGAAGGCACTGGAATGGATCACCTCCTTCCTCGACGGAAGAACACAAAGAGTCCGCCTACCACCGTACAAGTCAGAGGCCACCAAAGTCATCTGCGGCGTACCCCAAGGATCCTCGCTGAGCCCAACCCTCTTCAACGTCTACATGAGCCCCCTCGCGGCCATCGCACGCCAACACAACCTGAACATCATCTCCTACGCCGACGACACCCAGCTGATCCTCTCCCTGACCAACGACCCCGCCACCGCCAGAGCCAACCTGCACGAAGGGATGAGAGACGTAGCCGAATGGATGACGACCAGCCGCCTGAAACTGAACTCAGACAAGACGGAGGTCCTCATCCTGGGCTCCACGCCCTCCGCCTGGGACGACTCCTGGTGGCCCCCCGCCCTGGGCACCGCACCCAAACCGACAGACCACGCACGGAACCTGGGCTTCATCCTGGACTCCTCCCTCTCCATGACAAGACAAGTCAACGCCGTCTCCTCGTCATGCTTCAACATCCTGCGCATGCTACGTAAGATCTTCCGGTGGATCCCCACCGAGACGAGGAAGACGGTCACCCAAGCCCTCGTCACCAGCCGACTGGACTACGGCAACGCCCTCTACGCCGGAACCACGGCCAAACTCCAGAAGAGACTCCAGCGGATCCAGAACGCCTCGGCGAGACTCATCCTCGACATCCCCCGACGCAGCCACATCACCGGACACCTGAGAGATCTGCACTGGCTCCCGGTCAACAAGAGAATCACCTTCCGGCTCCTCACCCACGCGCACAAAGCCCTACACGACCAAGGCCCGAGCTACCTCAACAACCGGATCAGCTTCTACACTCCCAAGCGCCTCCTCAGATCAACCAACCTCGCCCTCGCCGCCGTCCCCCGCATCCGAAGAGCGACAACAGGAGGAAGATCCTTCTCCTACCTGGCAGCCAAGACCTGGAACTCACTTCCGACCAATCTGCGCCTGACCCAAGACCACCTCTCCTTCAGGAAGAAGCTCAAGACCTGGCTGTTCGAGCAGTAGCGGCACCCCCCCCCCTCCCAGCGCCTTGAGACCCTACGGGTGAGTAGTGCGCTCTACAAATGACCTGATTGATTGATTGATTGATTCAGCACAAGATGCATCTCCTGCATCTCTGGTAGGTGTGTGGGACAGCATGCCTACTGGTGACTGCAAATCTTCAAGTCATTCAAGTGCACTCCCCATCCTAGGAATGATACATAAGTAACTGACATGACAACTGGAGAAGGGAGCAGCATGGTCTGCTCCAAGTCAGATCTGAAAGACAACTCCAGTGCTGAGGCCGTAGAAGATGCAGGTTCCACTGGGTGACACTCATATTCCACTGGGTGAATGGGACTCTCAGGATGTAAAAATTGTATACGCTCAGTGTCCACAAACCTGACAATACTGGAAGAAGGGCTTTTGTTTCAATCGTTGGGATCATAGCCTGAATATCTTGGACTTGCTGCAAGGGTGTGAAGGCTCTCAAAGCAAATGTGTCCCTAATCGTCTGGATGAAGGGCAATCTCTGCATGAGCTGGCGTTGTGTAAGATCTGCTTGGCTGCATCTTGATTATCATATACAGTTTTGAAAAATAAATGTTTTGGTTCCATGGAAAATAACCATCTCTCAAAGAGTATGCCAGCCATAGGCTAGGAAGCAGTAGGCATTTAAGGAGTGCTACTGCAAACTGCCTCAGGAAAAAACCCTTTTGCCCGTTGCAGCGATTTGCTTAGGCTCCTTGTGCAGGGGAATTATTAAAGGAAATACATTAGGATTGAGTTTTACATGAAGAAGCTTCCACGATCAGTCTTTCTAGTGAAGGGAGTTGTGGCGCAAATTTAGGGTCCCCCGGAGCCGGTCTGTGTCCCCCGGGCAGAAAATAGCTCGGATCAAATCACCAGAATGGGGTCCATGAGGGCAACATTAAGCAGTAGAGGCTTAGAAGAGGATAACTTGACTGCATGATTTCTCTTAGACAATTCTCTTTACTCTCTTCTGTTAGAAGACTTCCACACCCCTGTCGATAACAAGTGCATAGGAAGCACTCTGCTCTCTAAGAGAGCCATAGGTCCAGTCTAGGACTGATTCGGAGAGGTGTTCAGAACCCTGCTTTTTTGCAGATCTAGATAAAGGCCTGAATCTGTTTGAGGGGAGGAAAATATCCGTCTCTTCCTTCGTGTGTGGCACATACGGTAACATTTGGATTGGATCTGATCTGAACCAAGTATGACTTCCAACTGTATGGAAAAGGGACCATAAGGGACTTTTTGTCAAAGCAAGGTTTCACATTTGTAATAGAGTAGCATGACAGAGAGTGAACCTTGGCTCAAGATGGGCCAGACTTCACAGGCGGCACCATCAGAGTTGGGACTGGTGCAGCTGGCCGCAGGGCCATTGTCGAAGGTGACACTGATATAGGAGTATTGCAAGGCCTTCTGCATGGGTGTGTAAGCCAATAGTAAAGGTAGACCCAAGTAGTCTGAAGGTAGTCATTAAGCTCCAAGCCTAGCGCTGCCTATCGAAATACCGCTGGAGGTCTTGTTGGCTCCATAGGGACGGAATATGCTCCAGAGGAAGAGGGACTTATCTTGAATATTTACAGCATGGCCTCTCTGAAGGTCATGATTTAGTGCAGATCCAGTGACGGCCCAAGAAACTTGGGGGTGCATCTTCTTAAGGATTGAAAGTGGCTTGGAAGAGGAGAATGAAGCTTAGGTTGGTTCACAAGGACACCGACTACTTTACCTGGTATGAGCATATGATTGTCTAGGGGAAGAGGAATTCCATTTTGCAATGCTTTTTATGTTTTTTCTTTCTTTCAAACTTTGTCTTTTTACTGACTGGCCTGAGGAGGGGGACTTGAAGTGGGGACAGCATAATTTCTTGCGGTCCTCCACCATGTATAGTTTGGCTTCCTGTTTCTTAATGGCCTTGAGTGCAGAAAGAGGGCTGCAAAAATGTAAGAATGGGAGGGAAGTCTGAGAGTAACCAGAATGGATAATTGAGTAGAGCATAGACTTTTGACTGAAGCAATGCTTTACCAGTTTACGTATGTAGAGGAAGTCAGGGACCCAATAGGTACTGACTGTTATTCATTGATTGACTGGGAGCCATCCCAGGACCTTCCTTACTGCACACCATTGCTTTAGGCTCAGATATACTCAGCTTGATGTGAAGGGATCAACATTTATTTCTGTATTTTATTTGGAAGCCTGGGTGTAAGGGTGAATTTTGTAAGCTAGCCATTCTGTGCAAAAGGACAGATCTGCAGCAAATACTACTTATGTTCTTTTGACATTTCTGTATTGAAGACAAACAGTTGATCATACATTTCAACTATTATACCCTAAAATAATACCTCTACAATTAACAAACCTCCCCAATTTATAAAACTTTGCTAGGTCTCCATTCATCAATTTGAACCATCTCTGTTGTGAAACCCACAATCTTTTTTATGAAATACCCACCCCTAAAGAGGTGGGTTGTGAGACAGTAGGGTAGGACAGAATAGAGAGAACAGCCAGACGAAAATCATCAGCAAGGGCTTGACGACTAGATTGTCCCACTTTGTAAACCTCATACCATCCCAAAGCAAAACTTTCTTGGTGATCTCTAATCAGGGCTGCTATTGTGAGCTGAAGCACTTGTAGAACCATCTCTTTCCGCTGAAGACTGCCGTCGACAATGACAGTTATCCAAGGCATCACTATTTTGCCCAAAAACCAGCAGATTTTGGTGACAAGGCCCTTAACAATGTACTCCCTCAATTTATGGAAAAACCACTATCCTCAGCAGGCAAACCGGTAACAATCTCCAGTATTGTGATCCAAGTAGCAAGTCCAACGTTGTTGCCTCTTTTTTTCTGGTTAGGTTCCTCTAGCACTGGGCAGCTAACAGATTGTGAGTAGTGAAGGAGTTTATGTCAGGGTTAGTTTAGAATTGCCAAGATCCATCCAGACATCCATATTTGTGATATGGGCACTTCACCATGGTTATCTATCCTTTGAAAGAACCATCGGCTTCATTCTGAAAACCAGACCTCCTCTCAATGTTCTTTGCCTAACAGGAATATACTGCACAATTCAACTTTTGCACTCTGATCTTGTGATAAGTCAACACTCTCCTCAACATTAGGCCCAACCAAATTAGTGGAGTAATAGATAAGTAGTTTCACTCAGTCACTGAGTTCTAGATCAGGGGAAATGTAAAGGGTTTTATTATAAAAACATCTAATTAAGTATTACAGAGAAATGCAAAATACGCCATTAAGGCTCAGATACAGAATACAAAGTCAGACTTCAGAATTATAATAAGTCATGAATACAAAGCATAAATGGAACTGACAGAGTGTCAGGAAAATCATCTTGCTCACCCACAAAACCAAGGGACTTTTTAAATACAATTTATAAATACAAGTTGAGCAAAACTGCAAATTCAGCATGGCATGACTATAGATTACACATAATGAGCAAATCTGAATTTAGATTGCCACATATAATCTAATCATGTAACACTAACCGATTTCTAAGGGAAGGAAAACTCCATCAGCTTCTGCAGCAACAGCAGCATAGTCTGGAGATGTACAACACAATATGAAACATTTTTCAAACAAAGATTCATACACTAATGTATGTTAGCATATCCACATTGGAACCTCCAGCAGAAGGACAGTGTAACATTGATGCTTTCAGTACATGAAGAAAAGTCTATTCACAATAAATGCACTTGAAGGAAAATAACCAGTTATGTCACAGTGTCCTGTGGTCTGTGAATACTGTGAGGAGGGAAGACATGCAGGGGGACATTGATTGGCAGAAGTAATGGGCAGAAACAAGATGAACAAAATACCAGAACAGCATCAGTAATTAATAAAATGGAGTGCTTTAAAAAATATGGCACAACTAAACTGCATTAATAAACACAATTCTAAACGTCTAATCAATATAGTTTCAAGTGCAATATCAATAATGCATTGGTTATGACTATATTCATCATAAAGATCATTAGTATTCAAAAATAATGTCACCCAAAATTGTACATTCTGAAAACGCTATCATAAACTCCCCCCTCTGATTATTCTTTATCATCAATAAACACAATAATAAACTTTATTAATCAGCCATCAGTTAGTGGACATCGTCTTCATCTTTAGGTGTTTTTGAGAATTTTCCTCTACCATTTTCATCTGGTTGTAGACATGATTTTTAAATCTCTCCAATTTCATTTCCATCAATATTTTCCTTTTCTTCAACCTATTTTTACCTTCACCTTTGTTTTTGTATCTACTAATCTTACACTCAAAACATTTTAGCAAAAGAAACAGTACAATTGCACACATCATTGTGATTATTATAGGTGTTGGTATAGCCTGTAAAACATTTCCAACTAAATTACCCAGTCATTCTCATACCAAAACACTTCCCTAACTCACTAAACTATGAACCTTACAATTTCCCCAAAGCCAGGTTCCTCAAGAGACTTAATCTCATGTGAAAAATTAGTTAAATTAATAACAAAAGAATCAATGATTCTACTATTATTGGGTATAAATGTGCAACACCTCTTGGCATTTCATCACCTAACAGACTGTGACCTTTTTTGCCAAGATAATATCTAATAGAAGACAATTCTGCAACACCATAGCCCTAATAGCTTCCATTTCCATATTTACTTGTATAAATTACCCTGTTGCATCTACTGGAAGCCTATCTATGACTGTAGAACAATACCTAAGATTCTCATAATTCATTGCTATACATACAGAAGGAATAATAGTACTTATTATATCTAAAACTACTTGTCCAAAACTACCTCTCACGCTTTCAAACAATGCTTATCATCCAATTCGTCTATTTGATAAACTGTAGGAAACACTAAAGCTAGATAATATGAACTAAGCCAATTTCTCAGCAAATTAAATTAAGCCGTTTTCCCACATACATTAATTCCTCTCAAAATAGGTTCTCCACCTTACAAATAGACTCCATGAATTTCATACATTCTATCACACACACCCTTTCCTTGAAATACTACGTTATTTCCCTTTGGAAAACTGTGCCTAACCGTAAAGAACTCACCTCTCCTTTCTTGCACCATTCTCAATCTAGGATGTAAACCTGACAATCTAAATGTCTCTTCTTCTTTCATCTGTTCTAGTGCAACTTTAATTTCTCCCAGTTTTTCACAGCCTATACCCCTCTCTCATTGTATTCTCTGATAAAATTATGCTCTTCACTACTCAAAAGACATTCATAACCTTGGTTAGTAATAGCATCATATTTATTTTGTGCAATAGCTCTCAAATATTGACTATATTTAATGTTGCTATTGTCTTCTCTAATAGGTAACTCCTCTAAAGGCACATTATAATCAGCCAAATAAGGAGAAAAAAACCCATCATGGTTAAAAATTTCAATATACATATTACATGAAAGCGAGTAGGAAATAGGAAGCTGTACATAAGCTGAACCATCCTGCTGATGTAGGTAGGTAGACACACATATAATATCCACTAACCTTCATTGTATCTACATATTCTTTAATAACTTTAGTATTCTTATCCTTAAATCAAGTAAGTGCATTCTCTCTATACACTGGTGCATCATTTTTCAACTAATTTCTTTCAGTAGTAATCTCAACTTTAGCATCATAACATGATCTGAGGCGTATCCCACAGGAGAAAGAAAGCACAAGAATAGTCTGGTAAAAACTCCTAATATTATTATTAATAACACCAATCCTACATTTTTATAGCATTTGTTTACTCTATCTTCCAATGAGTCAAAAATCTTAAGGTGGTAATAATGAAAAAAATCAGCAAAAAAAGTTATTTAAATCAATTTGTTTTCTTCTTTGTCTTCTTATATTGTTAAAACAATAATATAACACATTATAAATTAGCCTTCTTCTTGACAGTTCATGAGTTAGTTTAAAAATTCTCTCAAAAGTTAATCAGTCTTTATTGAGTGATTTGTAGTGTGCACAATGTCTCTTATCTTTTCATCAATTTTCAATGTCCACCTTTTTGCAGTAGTTTATTTTCGTCATTCAAGCTAGTTCCTCGTCTGTCTCTATCTTACTCTCAGTTTTTGTTTCGTATTTGTACTGGCAATAGTTCACAACTGGGTCAAAATCTTTGAACTTTACTGCTTCTCTTTCTCCTTCTTCATATACAGTAGGTAGATACCCCCACCCAGGCGAGGCATGCTTTCTATTTGGCACTCTTCTGCTTGTTGATCTTTTGGCCACTGGTGATTTGCTACCACTAGCTTCAGTCTCTGTACGTCTCCCAGGTGTTTCAACTGTCTCATAGTGTTTTCTCTTACAAGTTCTCCTCCTAGGAATATCTTCCTCAGTTCTTCCTCATTCAGCAACTGTCCATGTCATACTCTTTTCACTCTCCAAGGAGCTTTGGCTTGAGCTGAAACCTGAACTTGAACATAAATTTGAACTTTGATCAGTTTTGTCTTTGTCGGCTGTGTTCACCTTTTCAATTCCTTTGGGTGTCTTTGTAACTTTGATCTTCAACTGAAACTTTTCACTGCTTGGATCCGAGACTACTTCTTGCTCCCACTAATGCCTTTGTCTTTTGTACTGTAACAGCTTAGTAAAGTCCTGGGGGGAAAAATGGATGTACAGTAGAATGTGAGAATTGAGAAATTAGAATTTATAAATCAAATGACCGAATCAGCTTATCACATTGCCAGAGAAGGGGAAATAACCAATATTCTCACAAATGGACATGTAATACTTTGTCAAAATTCAATCCCCTAGTTTCCATAGTTTTTAAATCTAAAATACACCTCAATTCTAATCTTCTCAAATCCTTCTCACTATCTCCACCTTTCATATTCCTAGGAATTGAGTCAATGACATCAAACTTTATTTTGGTCTCATCATCATTGTTGAATTTCTGTAAGTGTCTCGCTACTGGATAGCTTAGGTCTACATTTCTATTCGTCCTAAGATGTTAAAGAATGCTTTTATGGTTTGGGCGTATAGTGTTCCCAACGTATAACTTCTGGCAGGGGTAGGAACAAAACACAACAGCATCTATATTATTAAATTGGAGTCTCTGCAAAAAGTAATACAACTAAACTACATTAATAAACACACTTCTAAATGTCTAATCATTATTGTTTCAGGTGCAATATTAATAACTAATTGGTTACCGCTGCATTTATCATAAAACTATTAGTATTCAAAAATAACTTCTCACCCAAAATTGCAATATTAATAATTAATTGGTTACCGCTACATTTATCATAAAACTATTAGTATTCAAAAATAACTTCTCACCCAAAATTGCAAATTTAGAAAACGCTATCATATTTTACCGCTACAGACAAGGATGATCCATTTGGACATCAATCTTGGCCCGCCCTAGTAGGAACCACACAGCTGAAACTACGTTACCACATCCCCTGTGCTAGGGAGCACAAGCACCCCAGACATGTTTCACCCCTGTGGGCCTCATCAATGAGTTGTAGCTTGAGCCCTTTGGCAAAATGAGCAGCTCCCCAGGCAAATGCAGACTTTTTCAGCCTTGTGAGGTGCAGCCTAAATTCTATGGCACAGTGAGGACAGCACCCAAATCAGGGCATACCCGTGACACATAGGGTGACTAATTGAAACAAAAAAATAAGTGATATATGAAATGCTTGAATTAATTTCAGTTATTGGTAATTACTTAAGATTCCATTCCAGACAATAGGTTTTCTGCTCGCTAACCTATGCCACTACAGACAACCCCCAACCATATGCAAATCTATCTTGGCTCTATTGGAATACTGGTAGTAAAGTCACAGCTGCTGGGTGACATCTGTCTGCAAAGGAACACAAGCAAGCCAGACATGTTTTGGCCATGTTGGGCTTCATCAATGACGTGCACTTTAAGTACACAGGACTGGGTATACCTGTCTCATTTAGGGCATCTGAAATGAGGACTGATGTGATTGAGGAAAGCAAAAAAACGATTGAAGGTTTGAATTTATCCCAGACAATAGTAATTACTTGTATTTCAGTCCAGGCTGTATGGGGTTTCTTCTTTATTCAGAGTGGATGTAGCCTAGCTATTTGGGTTAAACTGTACTTTTTGTGGTGGGTGATCTGCTGGGCTGATCTGCATATTGTTGGTCCTGATCTGTAATGTCACAGAAGGAATGAAATAATATGGAAAGTCACGTTGCCCAAATTAATTATCAGTGACTGAAAAGTAATGCAAGCATTCCAGCTATCCCCTTTGTTCCTGACCATGGGCAGGGACCATACACAAAGGAGTGGTTCTCCATTACTGCACCTACAAAAAGAATCTCCAGTTTGGCTTCTATACATCCAAGTCACTTTTTCCTATCAAGCTGTTTATATTTTTAATACATATTGTGAGTTCCCTTACGGTTTATTCTCTCTAGCTTCAACTTGAATAGTATAACTCCATTGTGCATTTGATAGCAAGGTGATGATGTGCATCCATAGATGACTGAGCAAAAAGAGGATGGCTTTTACCTTCTTACACACAAAGAACGATTGTGCAGGCTTTAGTCATATCCAGACTGAACTACGGCAGTGTTCTCTATCTGAGTGCTATTAATTTCCTAACATAGCAGATTGCTCCGAATGTGGCAGCCCGCCTTTTATGTGGTATTCCAAACTATGCACCAGTTTCCCTTACTCTTAATACAGCATTTCTGGCTCCTGATAACCAAACGTTTTCAATTCAGGGTGTTATGCTATATGCACAAAGGCATGGGCCATGACTCACACCGGACCTTTATGTTTATGGTCGCTGGTCCAACTTTATTTTCCTAGGCAGGAGCTCGAACCAGCAAGCACAATCTTGCACCTGTTCCTAAAATTAGATTGGCAAGGCAGAGAGGGCACTCTTTTGCCTTCCTCAAACCTGAATTATGGAACTCCTTCCCTAGAAATCTTCGTCTACACAAGTCCCCCGAGATGTTTAGAAAGCTGTTGAAAGCATTTTTTTTCAGAAATAATTCTATGCTGATGTTTCATCTGCTTACATCAGCGCTGGGAAACCCTGCTGGGATAGTCATGTTGTGAGAGGCTGGCCTGGTATGTGCTGTCCACTAGTTAAAGTGGGCACCCTGAACAAGTCCATACAACCCTTATGGTGATTTAAGAGGTCTCAGACAACCTTAGAAAGCTATCCAAGTGGTAGTTGTGGAGAGCAGCCTTCAGGCTAAGTCTTGAAGAAGTGTAAAGCAGCTTGTTTTTACCAGAATGCAATCTTATAGTATAGATTTAATAAAAAGGAATTTATAAAAATATGTATTTATTATATAATACTCGCTAGTATGTTACAGTATCGCCCACAAGGAAATAGACACAAAGCACACAAAACTCCATCAAAGAAATGACTGTAAATAGCACTAATACACAGAGGGCTCCAGGGGGAGACCAAACCATATACTAAGAAAGTGCTATAAGAACCACGACTCGGGTCAGGACAATGTCGAGAGGACGTAGAATCTCTGGGACCCCAAGGAACCAACCAAGGTGAGTAGATAGGGACCCCACGGAGGACGGCTGCAGTGTGGGAACACGACCGGGTGCTCCGTACAACTCTATGGAAAATTCGCAGTTGGAGTTTTAGAGATTAAGGACCCTTCTCAGTAGACTACGAAGAAACCCCGTGGGAGACAGAAGGTTGGATAGCCACCCCACCCGTGGATACTGAAGTATGCAAGTTACCTAACCCCGGGAAGCCGGGTGTATAGGTATGATGTGGGGTCAGAAACCACCGTCGAACCCAATTAGGACTTCAAAGAAGAGCTGCTGCTAGAAGGGAGAAGAATGTCCAATGGAATCCAAACGTGGATTCTTGTCGATAAGTACCTGAAAGCATAGGGGACAGAGTCTGGGTCACTTCAGGGTGACCAGGGGCTCAGTAGACAAATGCCCACTGATGTCGGGTGCTTCAGGATAGTAGACGGGGACCTTGACTCTGCAGCTGCTGGGACCAGGCGACATCGAGGACAACCGGGTGCTGGATACGAGCTGACCCATGAAGGAACTCGAATGCTGGGGGGTCAGTGTCCGGTGGGAGCACCAACAAGCCTTGGCAACGACAACCAACACAGAATGTCAAGGGAATGTTCGGTTTGGACCAGCAAGGCCCAGGAAACTCACCACACACAGAGGAGTCAGGGCAAGCCTGTAGCAACCAGGGGTGTCCAAGATAAGCAAAGTTGACCCTCAAACAGACCTACAGGCTGGAGGCACAGGAGTCGCAAGAGGACCTCGAGCAGCTTCACAAAACAACAGGCCACGGAGCACACGGTGTGAGGTGGTTAAAGATCTTTGTAGTAAATAGTGCCAGAGGTTGGGGCAACTCAGAGCTCAATGCACTTGTTAAAGTATTGCCAACAAGCTCATGCACTTGCAAAAGTATGTGGTGCACAGGGGTTCGGGTATGGCAGCCCCCACGTGGGATTCTGACCTCAACCTTGGTGAAAGGGCAGCTCGGTCCTCAAGGTACATAGAAACACACCTCCTGTGTTGCATATCCTTTCAGAGTCCATAGGAACTCGGGACAGCAAACCGGTCAGCAGTGTTGTGGTGCCTGTGAATGCAGGGGAGTGACTCCTTCACTGCAAGGGAGATTATCTTCAGTTGTCTTTGATGCTCCACAAGTCCTGCACGGATCCTGTATGGTGCACAGGCACAGATGGTGCAGCAAACTGAGAGGGAGACGAAGTCAGGCCCAAACGAAGTCCAGCGAAGTCCAGAGCGCCCAGACGGTCTAAGTCCAGTGGTTTCAGGTTAGAATCTTGTCCATGATGAATCTAAGGTCCTACAGCCAGGTAAGCCCTTAAGTACCCAAGGGAGAGGGTTGGAAAGATTCAGGGGACCTTCTCAGAGGAGGATCTGGGCAGGGCGGATGTTACTCTCAAGTCCTTTGTCCAGTTTCGCGCCAGAGTGGGAGCCAATAGCTCCCAGCACTAGTTTGAACTGGACTATGCACACGGACACCAAATGTGCCCCTTGTGCAGACTTTCAGTTGCTTGCAAGCTCACCCACCCAGCCCTAATACACTAAATCCTGACTGAGAGGTGGTCACACCTCCCTGTGACAGGATGCCTATTGCTCTGCCTTCCCCTACTCAAGCTTGGCTCAGCAGCAGGAGGGCAGAAGTGTGTCTCTGGTCGGCAGCAACCATTTTGTGCTGTCTGGAGTTAGAAGGCTGGTACTGGGATCACCAGATAACTCCCAAAGATTGCTTCTGGGGGTGGAATCATACCTCCCACACCGGTTACCGGTGTGGGTGTATGATTCCAACATGTTTGACACCAAACACTATAGGGTTTGTTTCAGCCGCTTTAGAGTTGGTCATCACGCGGTCGCGTAATGCCCCGCTATATGTTGCATATTGCTGCTTCACTGACAACCTGGGAGAATGGGCCCTTAGATATAGTAAACCTATATCTTAAGTAAGTGGTGCATGCACCAACGTAAACCGGCTGAAATGGCAGGCCTGTAGTTCCATTTTGCATTGCCTCTCATGGGTGGCATAATACAAGCTTCAGCCCATGGGAGGCCTCTTGGGTACCTATGCCCTGGGTACATATGTATCATATACTATGGACTGATAAGGGTTCCCCAGTATGCAATCTGGAGTGTACCTAAGTGCATAACATAACAGTTTAGGGAGATAGCAGATAGACTGGGGTCCTGATTAGCAGGGTCCCAGTTAGGCTAGTCAAAAACAGTGTTACATCAAGCAAAAAGTAAGGGTAACCATAAGAAGCAGATCCCACTTTCCTACACATGTCTATAAAGCTGAATAGATACATAGATGTGCATAATCGCCTCAGGGGTACGTGACCATGTTCATGGGAAGTTGTAAAAGTGATTACTCTTGCAGTACACTTTAGGAAAAGCCCCCAGATGAAAGGCACGCAGTTTGAAATCCAGCACCTGTACAATATCGCCAAAATATCATTGACAAAGCCAATAGTTCTTGCAAAGACAAGACCTATTGGGTTTGCCAATGCTTGTTATAACTTGGTGTTCAGTAGTTTCGGAGTTAATAAAGGGAAAATAATAAAGATGTCTAGGAATGTGGATGCTTCCCGGATCCCATGGGTACCCGCGGCTGAACTGCGGGTACCCACAGATCCAAAGCCCAATGTAAGAAAAAAAACTCACCCACTCACTGACACACCAGACTGTGCCCCCCTCACGCACAGCCATTTGCTGCGGTAGTTGTATTAACAAACGGTAATGAAATATTACTTTATGTAAAATTTAAAAAACATAGAAATTCACTGAAAAAAACAAAGGTTACAGGGACGTTATAGTTAGGTTTATGTTTTACATGCACGAATCCAAAGAAATTCAGCAGTTATAGTTATACTTATACAGTTTCCAAAAAGTAGCAGTAGTGATCCTCAGACAGCACAGTCCAAATTCCCAAGTAGATTCTCAATATACTGTGCCCACTCCTAGAGTTCCGACTGCCCACAAAACTCAATATAGAACATAAATGTTTTTTTAACAGGTGGGAATTTTTCTCCTTGTTTTCATCGAACATTCAAACTTCTGTTGCTTATAGCTGTAATCACTTTTTTCAGGTTACAATATTCACATGTAAAATCTTTCGTTTCGGTGTTAATCTCCAAACGCTGATATTTTTCTCATATAAAATTCTTTATTGTTAATCAATTTCCAATCATCCTTTTTGGCAGGCCCAGCCAACGCGTTTTATCCCATATAGGGACTTCTTCAGGGCGTTTGCACTAAGCTTCATTTCAATGTTGTTATGCTTTCTGATTTCATCACTTTCAATTCATTGTAATCACACACTTCTCAGGAAAGTAACTGCAACAAATTATGTTATGTTTGGTTGAGGAAAACACTCCGCATGTAGAACAGAATTTGTTGCAGTTACTTTCCTGTGGAGTGTGTGATTACAATGAATTGAAAGTGATAACATTTCTGTCCAGAAATTCTTGTCCAGAGATTTTCAGTTTTGATTTGTGTTTTTGGATCATTAAAGAAGTATTTTAGCTTGGGTAGACATTGCTGATGCGGGCCGAATATTTATGGACAACATTTTAAAAAATGGCAGATATGTTGCAGTGATGATGTGATATTTCACGAACCATGAGACCTATGTACTTCATTTTGGTGTCAAAACATAGGTTTTGTGGGTCATGTAGTCTTAGAGAGACAGAAAATAATTTCTCAGAGCAACCCTTCCACCATTTTCCTAAATGGCAGCTATAATAGAGGAAGAAGAGACATTTAAAGAAATGAAACAAATAATCATTTTTTAAATCTTTTTATGTATACACCAAACAATGTTTATGATGAGTATAAAAAAAGAATGTTTATCACTCTGTTTTAGACACATTTTCATAGTTCAATTTATTTATTTGTTTTGGCAATTGCTTATGTTACATATGCATAATGTTTAACATTTGAGAAGAGGATATCGAGAGTGACATCTTTTTGTAGCACAGGTTTTGCAAATACATGTACGTGAAAGTTCTGTGGGTAGAGGCTTTAGAAATTCCTTAGGTTTTAGCACCCCATCAATATCTTACCAACGAAATTTAATTAAATTTAATTTAAAACAGCATTTATTGAGCGCATAGTTACCCTAAGGCATCCCAGCGCTAGAAACAAGACAGGGAAGAGTTAAATGGATTATAAAGAGGCAGTTTAGAACAGCCATGTTTTGAGGAGCTTCAAAAAGGGAGATGTCCAGACTCTGACCGAAGATGTACAGGAAGAGTATTCCAGAGTCTGGCTACGTTTTACGTGAATGGCTTTCCTCCACATCTCACCCTATTTACTTTGGGGATTACGGCCAAAATACTATTCGCCAAGCATAGACATTTCATGGGGGGATAGAAGGTGATAAGAGAGTCATTGATTGATGGACCCTTCCCCCATAAGGTTTTGTGGGCTATGCATAGAGATTTTAACTTTATTCTATCTAAGATTGGAAGCCAATGTAAGGTGTTCAAGGCTGGCTTAGTGGATCACACAGATCTTTCTCTATATATGAATGATCCAAAACATTTACACAACTTCTGATCAAGTAGAACGATCTTTTTATGTGTCCACTCACACAATACGACGTCTGTGGAAGATCACTTAGCGGGACTGATCTCTTGAACTCACTGCACCAAAGATTGTCAAAGGTGTGACAGTTAGAACTCGTTTCCAGACACACACAAGATATTTTTCTATGTCTTTAAAGTCACATTCTTCTTCTGTCTCAGCAAGTCATTTTAGAAACTTCACAAGTTTAGCAGTTAAAGCTCCAAGCTTCGGTCCAATTTTGCTCATAGTGCCATCACTGGTAAGAATATGTACCTTGATAAGAACACTGTGCATCTCTGGCTCCGGTTTCCTGTACAGAATATGAAGCGGAATTAAGTGTCTTTTCTTGCCTGTTCTATAACATATGCATAACTCTACAATCCTTGACTTATGAATATTGCAACAAATCTAAGTAGCACAATAATAACATCTGTGCTATTTGACAGTACAATGACTCTATTGGAAGCACTTCGAACAGCCACTCAACATGTGGCACAAACACGAAGGTCAGCTTCCTCCAATTTGCTGTTAAGTTCTTGAACAATACGGCCCATACCTTTTGAATATCTCTGAATGCACCATCCTCTCATTGACAATCATTCCACTTACAATATCTGGAAATTCAGTGTTCACTGAAGCAGCAGCAATGTTTCAGCGAGTTCACATCTCCAAGTTCATCTTGTTCGATGTTGATGACCAGAATTTATCAAGTTGCACAAGTATAGGTGTTGAGTTTTTGATGCAGGCAAGGTCTGGTGTTCCACTTGTAGACATTTGTCTGATTCTCTCACATTCTTTGATAAATAGTTCAAGATAACTGTCAAAGACAACGTGCTGTTCTTTAAAGGTGCACACTGACTTTGAAGTCTGTAGATCAATTTGAATGACCTCTCCAAAGTTTTGCATGGATGAAACCTTGACCATTCGCAATTGTGACATATAGTCCACAACAATAGCAGTTTTCAGTGAGGACACATTTTCGAATTGATATTCTTCAGGTGAAATTCTTTTTCAAGCTCTTATACGAGTTTGCTCTTCACTGGTTTGGTTCTAGCATCTCCATCGAATAATGCATTTTTTGGAAGAAGATCATGTGACAGAATATCCTTGATAAATTCACTCCATTCTTTTGCTTCCTCCATCTCTCAATGTGCTTTCGAAAGTTGTTTTTTGTAACATGTTTTGTAGTGGCTGGTTGGACGAAATTCTTTACTATGGCAATTAAAGTGTGGAAGTTTAGCGTAGTTTTGATCCATGTTCCAGGACATCTAGTAGACGTGTCTTTATATAGTTATCTACATATTGTTTGGTCACGAAGTTGTGTAGTCGCACAGGCTCAGTCATTTCAAAGAGGTTTCTTTCCTGCTGCATGAAATGAAGCAGGCTGTCATTATGTTTATTAAAATGTTCCCCTCTCTTTCCCACAAGTTCATGGTGGGGAATAGTTTCACAATGGTCCATTTATTTGGAATTTATCATCTCTCTGAAAACATTGCAAATAGAAAGGACTTCATGGTAAACTAGATGCCATTGAGCAACATATTAACTTTTACGTGTCTGACCAACAATTCCCTTGGAGCTTTTCTGTGATCTCTGGATGGTCTGTTCCAGTTTCATATCTGGAGCCACAGCCTTGAACCTTCCCTCTCTGTCTTTCTCTGCAAAATGTTTTTGGATTAATTTTCTGTAGTGGTATGGTTTTTCCACCTCTAGCTTCTTAACTCTTTCCAAATACCAGGGCCCATATCTTAGGTACTGCAATCACCTTCCCGATCAGCATGTACCAAGTCTTTCACTAGAGCTATCATATGTAAAACATTTCCTCAGTACTTGCAACAAACTGATTTTTCCTCACATTTTTAACAAACTTTATGAACTTGGTTTTCAGGTTTTCTGATTTTGAACTGAGGGTATTGAACAATGCCTGGCTTTGCATTTACCCCCAGATGCATCAAGCACCCACTCTGCGAATTCTAAATAGCGAAAAATACCGAATCGCTATGTAGCATTCGCAGAATGGGATGCATCATCAAAATCGCTAATCAAGTGCGATTCGCAATCGTCCGCAATCGCCGTATGCAATTTTCCCAAAATCGCTATTAAACCGCAGAATCGGCTGTTTCCCAACCCCAAATTGCGATTTCGCAAATACCAAAATCGCAAATAGCGATATCGCAGATTGCGAGATCACAAAAATGGGAAGTCACATTTTGAGCACAATGATGACATCACAACCAGGAAGTAGGTAGCTCCATGACTCATTTGGAACTCAGAGCTGGATAGAGGAGGAGGCACAGCACTGAGCTCCAGGAGACATACCCTGTAGTCCCAAGACAGGACACACATTGACACCAGAATGTCCCAGGATGCAGCAGGATCCAGTGAAACTGGCAGGAAGTGGAAAATCAAGTTCTCCGAACAAGAGCTGGAGTACTTGATAGAGGGAGTCAGCAGGGACCATGACAAGCTTTTCGGAAAGCTTTCCCGGAAGGTGCCCAAGGCTGACAAAAGGCGCATCTGGCTGCGCATCAGGGCAAAGGTCAATGCCGTAGGAGTGACACAGTGGTCAATCGATGACCTCAAAAAGAGGTGGTACGACCTCAGTGGAGCGCATTGCGGAGAGGCTGTGGGAGAGACTGGACACGGGAGGCGGAGACTCCACTGTTCCCGCAAACACACCACTGGAGGACTTGGTGGAGGACACATCGACCCTGCAGCCTGCGTGGGGGTCACTCAGCTGGACACCTTCCATACCACACACCAATCACAAGGTAAGAGCCATGCAACTGCGACCCCGTCCCCTAACAATGCCAATGCCCCCAGAGCAAGCTATATTGGTAACCCCAGTAATGCAGTCCCTGCCCATCCCAAATGCCCAATTGCATTGTGGGACCTGTAGTGTGACAATATGCCCTGATAGCCACACACAGCCAGAACAGTCACGTGAAACATACCCCTAAAGCCAGTCAGGGAATGCAAGCCTGTATGCATGTTGCTACATCCCAGGTGCCTGAATCATATCATTAATCATGCACTCATTCACATCACAGGTGCTGCAGATGCTGAGTCCTCAGATAGCGAGGCACTCCATATCGCGGAGACTCCAGATGAGACGGAGGGAGAGAGCCAAACAGCACCAGCACCTGGACCATCACATGCACCTGCTCCAGTACCTGGACAAGCACCTTCCCAAACGCACAGTGCCACCCCTGCAGCCATGGAGTAGTTCAACCACCCCAGGCGTCACGCATGGCTGTGGATCAGACCCCACCACCACCCAGGAGGCAGACACGCCACACAGCCACTGTGCGGTCCCAGGCAAGCGGCCGGTTGAGGCAGCAGCGCTCTGTGGCCACACGACCAGACATGGAGCAACAGGCTCAAAATCTAGGGCTAGGAATTGAAGCCCGGATGCTTGCTGTGCACCGCAAGCAGGCACAGCACATGGCAGCCATGCAGCTGCAGCTGTACAAAACTGCACGCAATATCAACCAACAGACTGAAAGTGTGCAGGAGCTAACCGCTGCTGTGAAAGAGAACAACCAACTGATGGTGGCGCAGCAGGACATCACCCGCCGACGCCACCGCCAGCTGCTGACCCGCCTATCTGCCTATACCCGGTCGAACCACCTCATCGGGAACGCCACTTCACAACTGTCACGCAGGTCACTGGCCATGCAGCTACAGATGGTACAATGCTGCCAAGATGTAGCAAGGGCCCTAAAGCAGGTCACCACCCCTGTTGAGAATCAACAGGTGTGTGGCCATGGCCATGCAAGGGGGGGGGGTTGATGACACCCCCGCGCCGCACGGCCACCAGCTGCTGCATGTGCCCCCCTGCTGTGCCCTCTGCCTCGCTGCCAGCCGCGCTGCCGGCTGACCCTGCTGTCGTTGCTCTGTCCTGTTTTTAAAATAATTTGTGCTTGTTTTTTTCCCTCGTTGTTTTTGCCCGTATTAAGTGTTTTTGTCCAGCATTTGTGCTTGTATTTCATAGTTCTGCCCGTGTTAGCGTGTTTTTTGATTATCATTTGTGCCTGTTTTCCTCGTAGTCGCTGCCCGCTCCCCTTCGTGTTTCCTGCCTTCCTCGCCGCCCCCCGCTTCCCGCCACCACCGCCGACCCCGCCCCTTTTTTCCTTCTGTTCCCTCCCCGCTCCCGCCTCCCAGCTGCTCCGCCCACCCGCGCACTTGCCCTTAAAAGGCGACCGTGCGACACAGGTGAGTGTGACCCACTTGTGGGACACCCCCGCGCCGCACGGCCACCAGCTGCTGCGTGTGCCCCCCTGCTGTGCCCTCTGCCTCGCTGCCAGCCGCGCTGCCGGCTGACCCTGCTGTCGTTGCTCTGTCCTGTTTTTAAAATCATTTGTGCTTGTTTTTTTCCCTCGTTGTTTTTGCCCGTATTAAGTGTTTTTGTCCAGCATTTGTGCTTGTATTTCATAGTTCTGCCCGTGTTAGCGTGTTTTTTGATTCTCATTTGTGCCTGTTTTCCTCGTAGTCGCTGCCCGCTCCCCTTCGTGTTTCCCGCCTTCCTCGCCGCCCCCCGCTTCCCGCCACCACCGCCGACCCCGCCCCTTTTTTCCTTCTGTTCCCTCCCCGCTCCCGCCTCCCAGCTGCTCCGCCCACCCGCGCGCTTGGCCTTAAAAGGCGACCGTGCGACACAGGTGAGTGTGACCCACTTGTGGGACACCCCCGCGCCGCACGGCCACCAGCTGCTGCATGTGCCCCCCTGCTGTGCCCTCTGCCTCGCTGCCAGCCGCGTTGCCGGCTGACCCTGCTGTCGTTGCTCTGTCCTGTTTTTAAAATCATTTGTGCTTGTTTTTTTCCCTCGTTGTTTTTGCCCGTATTAAGTGTTTTTGTCCAGCATTTGTGCTTGTATTTCATAGTTCTGCCCGTGTTAGCGTGTTTTTTGATTCTCATTTGTGCCTGTTTTCCTCGTAGTCGCTGCCCGCTCCCCTTCGTGTTTCCCGCCTTCCTCGCCGCCCCCCGCTTCCCGCCACCACCGCCGACCCCGCCCCTTTTTTCCTTCTGTTCCCTCCCCGCTCCCGCCTCCCAGCTGCTCCGCCCACCCGCGCACTTGGCCTTAAAAGGCGACCGTGCGACACAGGTGAGTGTGACCCACTTGTGGGACACCCCCGCGCCGCACGGCCACCAGCTGCTGCGTGTGCCCCCCTGCTGTGCCCTCTGCCTCGCTGCCAGCCACGCTGCCGGCTGACCCTGCTGTCGTTGCTCTGTCCTGTTTTTAAAATCATTTGTGCTTGTTTTTTTCCCTCGTTGTTTTTGCCCGTATTAAGTGTTTTTGTCCAGCATTTGTGCTTGTATTTCATAGTTCTGCCCGTGTTAGCGTGTTTTTTGATTCTCATTTGTGCCTGTTTTCCTCGTAGTCGCTGCCCGCTCCCCTTCGCGTTTCCCGCCTTCCTCGCCGCCCCCCGCTTCCCGCCACCACCGCCGACCCCGCCCCTTTTTTCCTTCTGTTCCCTCCCCGCTCCCGCCTCCCAGCTGCTCCGCCCACCCGCGCACTTGGCCTTAAAAGGCGACCGTGCGACACAGGTGAGTGTGATCCACTTGTGGGACCCCCGCGCCGCACGGCCACCAGCTGCTGCGTGTGCCCCCCTGCTGTGCCCTCTGCCTCGCTGCCAGCCGCGCTGCCGGCTGACCCTGCTGTCGTTGCTCTGTCCTGTTTTTAAAATCATTTGTGCTTGTTTTTTTCCCTCGTTGTTTTTGCCCGTATTAAGTGTTTTTGTCCAGCATTTGTGCTTGTATTTCATAGTTCTGCCCGTGTTAGCGTGTTTTTTGATTCTCATTTGTGCCTGTTTTCCTCGTAGTCGCTGCCCGCTCCCCTTCGTGTTTCCCGCCTTCCTCGCCGCCCCCCGCTTCCCGCCACCACCGCCGACCCCGCCCCTTTTTTCCTTCTGTTCCCTCCCCGCTCCCGCCTCCCAGCTGCTCCGCCCACCCGCGCACTTCGCCTTAAATGGCGACCGTGCGAACGCGCAGCGGGCGCGCCGATTGTGCGCCGAAGGCGCACCAAAGGTAAGCCCGTCTGCGCCCGTCCGCGACCGGATCGCGACCAGCGCCAGGACCCCTGGCCCCCACCGACGGAAGCCGACCCGACGAACCTACAACGCCGCCGATCTCATCGCACTCAACACCGGCCGCATCCCAGGATGTCATCGAGCCGCCCCGAAGCACACCCACGGACCCTTCAGCTGCCACGCCTGCAAGTTCACCTGCATCCGGACTCACCCTGCACCAGCACTCGCCAAGCCGAACTTCAGCAGCAACCACCTCAAGTGCATCCTGCTCAACACCCGCTCCGTCCACAGACACGCCGTAGAACTCTGGAACCTCCTCGACACCACCGCCCCTGACGTTGCCTTCCTCACCGAGACCTGGATGAACGCCTCCTCAGCCCCAGACATCGCCATCGCCATCCCGGAGGGCTACAAGATCATCCGGAGGGACCGCACCGCCAACCTGACGGGAGGAGGCATTGCCATCATCCACAGAGACACCATCCGCATCACGACCAACACCGACGACACCCTAACCACCGCTGAACACCTGCACTTCCAGATCCACACCAACCCGAAGACCACCCTCAGAGGCACCCTGATCTACCGACCCCCGGGTCCACGCACACGATTCAGCGAGGACATCGCCGACTTCGTCAGCCCGCATGCCCTCCCCTCCGCCGACTACATCCTCCTGGGGGACCTCAACTTCCACCTGGAGAACAACAGCGACCGCAACACCATCAGCCTGCTCGACAACCTCGCCAACCTCGGACTCAAGCAACTGGTGACCACCCCCACCCACCTCGCCAGACACACACTCGACGCCGTCTTCTCATCCAGCAAAGACGTCACCTTCAGCCACGCAACAGGACTCCACTGGACGGACCACAGCTGCGTCCACTTCAGCTTCAAAAGAACGACGATCCACCACCACCAGCAACAGGTTGCCCGAAGAAGCTGGAACAAGATCACAGCCGACCAGCTCACCGCTTCCCTGAGCCAGCACCCCCCCGCCAGCTCAGCGAACCCCAGCCAGGCCGCCGACAACCTCACGAAGTGGATCAACAACGGCGCGGACGAACTCGCCCCTCTGAGAACCCCGCCCAGCAGACCCTGCAGCAGAAAAACACCATGGTTCACCGACGAACTCAAGAGCTCCAAGAAGAACTGTCGAGCCCTCGAGAAAGTCTGGAGAAGGGAACCAACGACGGACAACATGACCACCCTCAAGCTCGCCACCCGGAAACACCACCAACTGATCCGCGCCACCAAGAAAAATACATACAAGGACCGGCTGGACAACAACGCACACAACTGCAAGGAACTCTTCAACATCGTGAAAGAGCTCTCCAACCCCAACGCCGGAAACAATGACATCACCCCGTCGCAAGACCTCTGCAACTCCCTCGCGTCCTACTTCCACAACAAGATCGCGGACATACACAACAGCTTCAGCAACCAACCAACGCAAGCCACAACCGCAACAACGCCACCCACCACCACCCTCCGCACCTGGACTCCGATCAGCACCGAAGACACCATCCGCACAATGAACTCCATCCATTCCGGATCTCTGACTGACCCCTGCCCTCACCACGTCTTCAACAAGGCCGACGCTGTCATCGCACCCCACCTGCGTGACATCATCAACACCTCCTTCGACACCGCCACCTTCCCTGAGAGCTGGAAGCACGCCGAACTCAGCGCTCTTCTCAAGAAACCCACAGCAGACCCCACCGACCTCAAGAACTACCGTCCCATCTCGCTCCTCCCGTTCCCGGCCAAAGTCATCGAGAAGACCGTCAACAAACAGCTGGCCGCCTTCCTCGAGACGAATGGATCCCTCGACCCCTCACAGTCTGGCTTCCGAGCGAACCACAGCACCGAGACCGCCCTCATCGCTGCCACCGATGACATACGAACTCTGATGGACAACGGAGAAACAGCGGCCCTCATCCTCCTGGACCTCTCCGCGGCTTTCGACACTGTCTGCCACCGCACCCTAGTACAGCGCCTCGGCAACATCGGAATCCAGGACAAGGCACTGGAATGGATCACCTCCTTCCTCGACGGAAGAACACAGAGAGTCCGCCTACCACCGTACAAGGCAGAGGCCACCAAAGTCATCTGCGGCGTCCCTCAAGGATCCTCACTGAGCCCCACCCTCTTCAACGTCTACATGAGCCCCCTCGCGGCCATCGCACGCCAACACAACCTCAACATAATCTCCTACGCCGACGACACCCAGCTGATCCTCTCCCTGACCAACGACCCCGCCACCGCCAGAGCCAACCTGCACGAAGGGATGAGAGAGGTAGCCGAATGGATGACGACCAGCTGCCTGAAACTGAACTCGGACAAGACGGAGGTCCTCATCCTGGGCTCCTCGCCCTCCGCCTGGGACGACTCCTGGTGGCCCCCCGCCCTGGGCACCGCACCCAAACCGACGGACCACGCACGCAACCTGGGCTTCATCCTGGACTCCTCCCTCTCCATGACCAGACAAGTAAACGCCGTCTCCTCGTCTTGCTTCAACATCCTGCGCATGCTACGTAAGATCTTCCGGTGGATCCCCACCGAGACGAGGAAGACGGTCACCCAGGCCCTCGTCACCAGCCGACTGGACTACGGCAACGCCCTCTACGCCGGAACCACCGCCAAGCTCCAGAAGAGACTCCAGCGGATCCAGAACGCCTCGGCCAGACTCATCCTCGACATCCCCAGACGCCGCCACATCTTCGGACACCTGAGAGATCTGCATTGGCTCCCGGTCAACAAGAGAATCACCTTCCGTCTCCTCACCCACGCGCACAAAGCCCTACACGACCAAGGCCCGAGCTACCTCAACAACCGGATCAACTTCTACACTCCCAAGCGCCTCCTCAGATCAACCAGCCACGCCCTCGCCGCCGTCCCCCGCATCCGAAGAGCGACAACAGGAGGAAGGTCCTTCTCCTACCTGGCCGCCAAGACCTGGAACTCACTCCCAACCGACCTGCGCCTGACCCAAGACCACCTCTCCTTCAGGAAGAAGCTCAAGACCTGGCTGTTCGAGCAGTAACGGCACCCCCCCCCCCAACCCAGCGCCTTGAGACCCTACGGGTGAGTAGTGCGCTCTATAAATGACCTGATTGATTGATTGATCGATGATGCCAGTGAGGGCACATCGAGCCTGAGCAGCCTGTCTGTGCCGGTGCTACCTGAAAGACGCCGCAGTTCCAGGCCCAGTGCTGCATCACGATCGGACACTCCCAAAGTGGAGTTGGAGAGGCGACAGGGTGCGTCCGGCAGGAGGCGCCAGTGACTGACTAAACATTACCGGCAGTGCCATGGTGATGTAACCACGCACGCCTGCTCTGGATACAAGAGCCTGTATGACTCAATACAGTTGTACATTTTTTGATGATTTAAAGCACATCTAGAGCTTGTTGAACATAAAAATTAGAATTTATTTTGCACACAAATCTTCCTCATGTCATTAATTCCTGTGTCATGCATGAGTGCAGTGTTGTGTGAGGGGTATGGGTGCACTAGAAATAGTTCAGTGTGATGTTGTTGCGGCACCTGTGTCCTTCAGGAGGATTCTCCCCGCGTGCGCAGGTGGCAGGTTGTCCCCCTCCGACTCACTACCAGACACCACCACAGGTATCCTCCTCTTGGTGGCAATATTGTGGAGTATGGCACACACGGCCACAATGTGGCAGCAGACCTCAGGCTGGTATTTGAGGGCCCCGCCAGTCTTGTGGAGAATGCGGAATCGACTCTTCAACTTGCCAAATGTCCGCTCAATGACAGTTCTTGTGTGTATGTGCGCAGCATTGTCACGCCGTTCCTGTGGTGTAGCAGGGTTGAGGTATGGGGTGAGGAGGTATTCACAGAGGCCGTAGGCGCTGTCACCTGAAGGATAGGAGCAGAGTGTCAGTGACTGTTATGCGCAGCAACATGGTCTTGACATACTGTATGTGGGCATGTGTACTTACCTAGGAGATGTCCTTCGCCAAAGTCACCCCATGCCAAGCGGGTGTGTATGCCGCTGTGCCGGAAGATGAACGAATCATGCGTGCTCCCCGGGTATTGGGCCACAATGTCTGTGATGATGGTTTTCACATTGCAGACCATCTGGATGTTGAGAGAGTGGTATGACTTGTGGTTCCGGTACATGTATTCGGTCTCAGCGGGTGGACAGATGTGAATGTGGGTGCAGTCAATGCAGCCAATTACATGGGGTAAATGGGCGGTGTGATAGAAGTCTAGTTTAGTTTGCGTTAAGTCCTGTTGGGTTATTGGGAAGGTGATGTAGTGGTGGATCCGGCTCAGCATGGCGTCCAGGAAACTCTGTAGGCAGCGTGACAGTGTACTCTGTGATATACCACCTGCATATGCCACTATACCCAGGAAGCTTCCGTAGGCCAGGAGGTGCAGGCAGCACATGACCTGGACATGGGCGGGCACGGCATTGGTCCTCCGTGTTGGGTGCTGCATCAGGGGGTCAAGGTCTCTGATGAGCTTCTTTATCATTGCCCCATTGAGCCTGTAGTTTGAGTAGATCTCCTCTTCAGTCTGTCCCAGGAGTGTAATCCGCAGCCGGAACATGCGCTCCTGGATCCTTCGTCGGTTCTGGGCTGCAGCCTGGACCCTCAGCCGCCTTGCCACGATGTAGAGACCTGGCATTGTGACTTTCCTCATGCACCTACTTAGTCTCCTTAAATGTGTTTGATTTACCCTACACCTGATTCTTGTTTGCAATTTTTTTTTTTTTTACAATTGGACTTCATGGTTACTACCTGGTTTAGCTTCTCCTTAAATTGCGACTCGTTTTTAGCGAATTTTGGGTATTTTCGCAAATTGCGATTTATGATGAATTTGATTTGCGATTTGATTTGCGAATTCGCAATATAATTGCGATTTTGCAATATATTTGCGAATTCGCAATATATTTCTCGGAAAATGTGGATAATCGCTGTTAAGGAATCGCAATGTAGGTTGACAAATGGTTTTGTGATTGTTTGTTTTGCGAATTCACTATTTCCTGCTTTTGTAGTTGATTAATTTACGGGAGCGGAAATTGAAATCGCAATCGCTGTTTCGCTTGATGAATCTATGCCTGAGTCATTTGAATAAAGTGCCCCCTGTGCCTTGTTCACTTCTGAGATAAGATATGCAAAACCTAATTTGCCATTCCGGTTCCAGAAAGAATTCCAAAGCAATGTTTCTAAAGCCTCAGATATGATGAGCATACTTTGCAACGAACAAACCTAATGAGTTCCGCTCAATACTGACTGGACAGTTTTGCTTCCAATGATTTCAGCCTCAATAAGTGCATTGTCTATACCACGTCCAATAAGATAACTTCCTGCACACTGCAACACAACTTTTGTCATGTGGAAAACGCCCATCATTGGATAAAGATCATCAAATTCTACTGGATTGCTCATAGAAATGTCAGCTAAAATACCTTTGTCACAGAAAATTGGAAGAATAGGCTGTCCTTGAAGCTGAGTATGCACATTTTGGAAATGTTTTAGAGCTGTGTAGACTGTTGAGTAGTTTGGCCCTGGAGATGGTATTACTGGTAAAAACCCAGCCTTCTTCAGTGAACGATGTTCTGGGAGAAGAGAGCATGAATTCCAGGCCACTGAGGAACTGGCTTTTCTTCACCCTTCTGTCCACACCGAATAAGCAATATGATAAATAGGTTAAATCAGCTTTGTGGACCGCAGCATCAGGTAGAAGAAGATCCATGTCCTCAGCCACTTTGAAACTTTTTGGTAGACTAGGACGTGCTGATGGCTCGTAGTGATTTTGTACATGTTGGCAAGGCAGTTGGGTTATAAGTTTGCATCTTCGTTTGTTGATGCCTACAACTGAAACAACTTGTTTTTCAGCAGCTAATTCATTGGTACAGTCCTGAAAAAGTACCATGGCAGTATCATGTGTACCGGATGTTCCAGACAAAGAAGAATTGTCTTCAAAATCAAAATTATCAAGAGTAGCAATTGTAAATGATTTCCTGGTAAAGTGACTTGAAAGAGGTGTGCTCTCGGATTCACAAGATTTTTCAGCATGAGCTGCTAACAAGTACCTGCTCTGTACTATGTCATTATAACTTGTTAATACACCAATCCTATTCATTGAAGTGATTAGCTCTCTATGTTTGCACTTCTCATAGATTACATGGGCAGTCATCAGGTGTAGCAGAGCTTTCTTTTTGCCCTGATGTAATTCAGAAAACATGATTTGGAAAAGACAGTACATTTGCACAGCATAAGCCTGTTGGTTCATGGGATTGTCTTCCACTTCTTTGCTTCTGTTCCACACTCCAGAACTTTAGTTTGTAACAGTTTTCTTTTGCTGATATTAAACAATGATGTAAAAAATGTTAAGACAACATCAGGCCTTCTTGTTGACTCTCATGATTTGCAGAGTTCCGAGGCATAACACAATTTATCATTAAGTATAAATTCTAAATCTTTCAAGGCATTTCTTAAAATGGTTCCTGCTGATTTTACTGCATCCTGTGATCTTATTTTGGCAGCAAGAACTTTAGGAGTCAAAACATCTGAGACCACCACAAGTGGCTCATTCTTTTTGTTAGACTGACAAAAACACATTCAGTCATTGTACATTCTCACCAAAATGTCTTAATTTCATTATTATGGATCAATACAGTTTCATCAATATTGACCATTATTTCTCTGATCTTACTGTTTGTGAACCTGTAGCCAGCACTCAAAAGTGGCTTTCAAACTTAATTTCCTTTTTCAAAGAGTGCAAACTTAACTGAAGGCTGGTTGTTACGTTGCTGCTGGTAGTTAATTTTACATTCATATATTCGAATGTATGGACGCATGTGTTTCGGGTGGGCATACAAATCCACTGCAAATACATTTACCTCACTGTTTAGATCAACTACTCGGCTGAAAACTTCATCTTGGAAGAAACTAGCAGCAAATAAAACATGTTTGCCCTTTGAGAGTCACATACTCTGTACTGTGTTCATTTGTCAATCCCTTTGGCCTTTCTTCTTGTTAAACCACAGATAACACATTGAAGATCCTCTGCTTTCTGATCAGTTGTTGGAGGTGGATGGGGAGTAGCCATCGATCCTCTAAGTGTCTGGGCATTGAGTTTGGTTGTCTGCTTTCACAGAAGACTCAGATTTTAGTTGTGCTTCACTGGTTTCTGCTATTTTTGACAATTTTTTTCCAGGCTTTTTTCCAATGTATACAACATGTAGGAATTGTTGTTACAATGATGAAATATTTGATCCTCTTAGCCCATCAATTACAATCTTTAGTGAACTTCTTCTTGCCGTATTTCAGTAGCATCTTGAACTCTCTTCTGTCCAGCCTCAGTTGATGTTAGCTTTTCTTTTGGATTAGTTTGCCATTTGACAAATTTTTCTTCGATGATGTAGTCCTCAAATTTTGTAGTGAGCGACACTCTGTCAGGAGGTAAAGATCCTCTGCTACCACCTGCTTCATTCATGTTTACGAATTTGAATCAACAGAAAACCTGAAACAAAAACAATATTAAAACTAATTACCTAATGATGGCTAAAACACATCATTATAGAGCCGCTGTTTTGGAAAATGGCGGAAAGGTTGCTCTGAGGAGTTATATTTTATCTCAATAAGACTACTTGAGAGGAGCTCGTTTTGGACTTGTCGCCACCGCCAAGAGTCAGTCTCCTGCATTTTACCTTGGGGACACTGAGTGCAAAGCAACCGCCACCGCCGAGAGTCACCGGGGGCCATTCCAGCGTAGACGGATGCCGGAGGGGAGGAGAATTACACCTCCCAGCGTCTCCTGCGCCGCGCACGCCACTGATGGCAGCACAGAGCGCCAGGAGGCGCACAAAAGGACGCTCGGGCTCCCGCGGCGCGGGAGCTCGTTTTGGACTTGCCGCCACCACCAAGAGTCAGTCTCCTGCATTTTACCTTGGGGGCACTGAGGACAAAGCAGCCGCCACCGCCTAGAGTTACCGGGGGCCATTCCAGTGCAGACGGATGCCAGAGGGGAGGAGAACTACACCTGTGCACGCCGCTGACGGCAGCACAGAGCACCAGGAGGCGCACAAAAGGACGCTTGGGCTCCCACGGGGCGGGAAGCGCGAGGGCCAAGGGCGGGCCCGTCCGCGCCCTGAAGAGGCTGGGCTGGGCCATTCCTCTAAGACTCTGGACTGAGTATCCTTTATAAGTTTCGTGGTATTGTATAACTTAGTAATATTCTCTTGCTGGTTGTTGTCTTGTACTCTACTGGTTTAAGTATGAGCAAGGGCAATACTCTTAAAGGAAGGTCCGTGGCAGGGACCTTAGATGCCTTTTTGCTAAGAGCAGAATCTGTCCTTATCCACGAAATCCAGCTCACTGAGCGAAGACTGTCCCTTGAACCCCCCCTCCCTCCCAGTAGACTCTCTCTGACCCCTACAATATTGGCATCGAATGTGATAGGTAATGATGAGAACCCCTCTTTACTTACTGGTTCTCCAGGCCAGGTTGGACCAGATTCCCCCATGAACACTGTTTTATTATCATCAGATGGACATAACACTACGGGTCCCCATGTAATAACTAGACGACAAAAGGTGACATGCAAACGCAATCATACATATAATGAGGAACTTCCCACAACTCCCCTTAAAGGGAAGGGTAAAAATAATACAAAACAACGTAAAGTTGCTAATAATCCTCCAGGAAGGAAAGGGGAAAGGGCTACAAATGTAGACGAACCAAAGGGGCAAGTAGCTAGCAACTTTGAGCGAAATAATTCAGGTAAACCTGAAGAGGATGAGAATTGTTGGGGCAGACTGGAGACATTGATGTCGACTCTTTTAGAACCTATTCACTTAAAAATTAGTACTATTGAAGTCCGTCTAGCGAAAATGGAAGAGATGGTGCATAACATCTGTCAATCTGCCCAGACGGTTCCTACCAATGTATCAGCACACCCACCCCCGGTAACATGATAGAAAATTCCAAGAGTTTGATCTCCAACCATGTTAATGCTGGGCAATCAAAGAGCAGGGAGGTTAATACTATATTAGAACACAATAACCCCGCCCGTACAAACGGAACCAGTGAAGCAAACCCAGGAGGGTTAAACAGGGGAGGTAATGACGCAAGCGAAAATGGCAGAAGCCATCTAGGCCAAAGGGATAATTCATATAATCCTTCATTAAATTAAACTTACCACCAGAAGCCACACCGTATACCAGAGGTCTTCAAACTTTTGTAGGTTGAGCCCCCCCAGCTCACTTTTTTCAGTTGTTGGGCCCCCCCCCCAAAACCTGACAGAAATTTCTGGAATCTGGTACACTACATAATTTACCGCCGCGCCAAATCCGGGGCCATATCCAGCATATAATGTCCAACATAATAAGAGTGTTTAGTTAAGTGCAGGTTTGTGAGTGGGTGTGCTGAAATGACAGATTATTACATAGCTCAAACCACCAGTTTCCTAGATAAAATGTGCGCAAATTGTTTTTACTAGGATGCTTTGTTTTACACATTACATTGATTGATAACACCACCAACATAAATGTGACGGGTGTGCCCGTTTTTCGTCACAGACGCTCAATCTGTGAATGGATTTTTGAGAATGAGAAGCGAGTTGTCTGAATGCAAGGTGCATTCCAAGACACTTGAAGTAACTCAGAATGGTATTGAGGGCAGAGTAGGGTTTCAAATGTGTTAAACCATGGGTAGTCACAAACTTTCTCTCGGGGGCCAAATTTACAGTGTGGTTTGTGTCCGAGGGCCGCACCGGTGGGGGCAGGGTAAGTGGGGGAGGGGGCGGGGCTAGAGAAAACAAAAAAAACTGAGGTTGAACAGAGGTCCCTGCAGCAGACGCCTTCATCCACTGAGCCACCAGACCAGGCATACACACATCTCTCTCTCTCTCTCTCCATCTCTCTCCCTCTCTCCCTCTGTCTCACTCAGACTGTCTCACTCCCTCTCACTCCCTCTCTCTCCCTCCCTGTCTCACTCACTCTGACAGTCCCACTCCCTCTCTCTCTCTGTCTCTCCCTCTCTCTCTCTGTCTCTCCCTCTCTCTGTGTCTCCCTCTCTCTCTGTCTCCCTCTCTCTCTGTCTCCCTCTCTCTCTGTCTCCTTCTCTCTCTGTCTCCCTCTCTTTCTATCTCCCTCCTCTCTCTGTCGCCCTCCTCACTCTGTCGCCCTCCCCCCCTCCCTCTGTCTGTCACCCTCTGTCTCCCTCTCTCTCCCTTTCTCTGTCTCTGTCTCCCTCTCCCTTTCTCTGTCTCCCTCCCTCTCCTTGTCTCCCTCTGTCTGTTTCCCTGTTTCCACCCCTCTCCCTCTGTTTCCCTCCTTGTCCCTCTCTTTGTCTCCCTCTGTCTCCCTCCCTCTATTCGTCTCCCTCTCTCTGTCTCCCTCTCTGTCTCCCTTTCCCTCCCTCCCTCTCCCTCTGTCTGCCTCCCTCTCCCTCCCCCCTTTCCCGCCCTCCCTCGCTCTCACTCTGTCTGCCTCCCATTCCCTCCCTCCTTTCCTTCCCTCCCTCGCTCTCCCTCTGTCTGCCTTCCTTTCCCTCCTTCCTTTCCCTCCCTCCCTCGCTCTCCCTCCCTCGCTCTCCCTCTGTCTGCCTCCCTTTCTCTCCCTCCCTCTCCCTCCTTCTCCCTCCCTCCCTCTCCCTCCCTTTCCCTCCCTCCCTCACTCTCCCTCTGTTGCCTCCATTTCCCTCCATCCCTCTCCCTCCCTCCCTCGCTCTCCCTCTGTCTGCCTCCCTTTCCCGCTCCTCTACTTAAGCACACACAAGCAAGCATTTGCAAACATTTGTTCCAATGGAGACACTTCAGTGAATTGGAAAGCTGAAAGCCTTGCTATATTTAGTACGTAAATATACGGTAAGGTACTTTTAATATTATAATTTAAGAACGCATTCTTGTTAGCTTCCTTAACGTTTTTAAAAATATATTTGTATATTTATCAAAAGTACACTAAAAAGTACATCTATCATTGAGATGCGGGAATTGTTACAGTACTTAGCTGCAACCCTCCAAATAGAGGTGTCCTCAAGGCAGTTAAATACAGCTTTGTTATTGTGCCCATTCAAATGGTGGCCTCTCAGCTGATGCTCCTGTTCTGCGGGAGTCAAGCAGCACGGAATGTGTAAATTCGCCCCTAATGCATCTGGACTAGCTTGCCTCAACAGTCAGATGTACACCTTGTAGCACTATCATGGACCCTTGACTTGCTTTAGCATTTCTCACTCATTTAAGATAGGATTTTGCCTGAAAGTGCCTCAAGGTCATCGTGATTCGTGTGCGCTATAGCCCAGCTGACCCCTCGTAACTTCTGCCAGAGTGCATGATGGTGGTAGGAGGTAACTGAGCGGGTTCACACATCTGCTGGAGAAACGTCCTCGCAGGCTGCAGAGTGTGAGTTTGAACCCTAGCAGGGCCAGCTGTGCACCGTCCTCCCACTGTCAGGAAAATGACTATCATGGAGATGCGGGAATTGTTACAGTACTTAGCCGCAACCCTCCAAATAGAGGTGTCCTCAAGGCAGTTAAATACAGCTTTGTTATTGTGCCCATTCAAATAGTGGCCTCTCAGCTGATGCTCCTATTGTGCGGGAGTCAAGCAGCACGGAATGTGTTAATTCGCCCCTAATGCAACGTTAGAACATAGTGCTACATAAAACTATAATAAATAATCCACCACGGACGCTTTTAAAAACAAATAGATAAAAAACAATGCCATTTAAAATACCAACAACTTCAAACTTTGCTAATGCGAGACCTATTGCATTGCAAATGCTTGCTCCTTCTTCCCTCTGTCTCCCTCCCTCTACCTCCCTCTATCACCCTCTTCATCTCATCCTGCCTGTCTGTGCCCGGGCTGATGTGGAAAAAACAAGGACCCCCTGGGTAGTGGTAACAACAGACTCCTAGGGCAGGGTAAACAAAGTATATGCAAAAAATCCTAGGCAGTCCTAGGCAGTCCTAACATTAGACAACAAGTAAATGGACCCAAATGCAAAAGGAACAGATAAAAAAGTAATCATTCATAAAAAACAAACATGTTTTTAATGTACATAATAAAATTCATATAGAAAACTAAAATTAATCAGACTATATGACAATTGTTTGTTTTTTATGAATGATTACTTTTTTATCTGTTCCTTTTGCATTTGGGTCCATTTACTTGTTGTCTAATGTTAGGACTGCCTAGGATGTTTTGCATATACTGTGCCCCGGCTGAGACAGCTTCAGGGCACACACACACACCCGCACCCAAGCACTTCACAGGTCTTTAAAAGACCATTTGTATGTTAATGAGGCTTCTGTATTTCACCTCTGGGGACAGACAATCAGGAATGTGGGTTAAAGGACCATTGGCAAGCATCACAATTCAATTGCTTTAAATGTGTCAAAATGAGGCTGTAACATATGTCCTGTTTCATGGTCTGAATGTTGTGACTTTGCCCAATTTCTGGATGATTTTGTTCTTTACGATTTTGTGCTCTTGGTATGGATTCACTTCATTTCAAAGGGGGGGCCGGGCTCCGTGTCAACTTTAAATGCTTCCTGTTTGCAATTGGCGCTGTTCCCATTTTTTACACGAACCATAATTTGCATTTGGGCTCAGTCACCTAAAGCAGCACCTCCCACGTCACCATGGCTTCTGTGAATATCATCAGAGATTTGCTGCCTCGTTGCTGAAGCTGAATGAATTAACCCCCTCCTGGGAGGGTAAACATAATAAAAGCATGGGCACTTCGTGCCTTGTCGATTTCCCCTCCCTCCTCCCTCGACTTGCCACAGGGAACAAAGGTGAAATTAGAGAGTAGGTGTGAAATTAGAGAGGAGTGCGCGCCCCCGAGGATGGTGTCGCGCCCCCCTAGTGGGGCACGCCCCACAGTTTGAAGAACTCTGCCGTATACGGTTGTCTTGGCTAATGTCCCAGTTTTACCTCCTAATGTTTTCGAACACTGGTCAACGCTAAGGAACAAGTCTCTTCATTTCCTAACCAATAGGACAGGGTTTAAAAACTCTCTGTTCTCTGATTTTAAAATGGCCAGAAGGATTAGCTGGATTGGTACATCCCCTAAATCCTTAAATGGAGATTGTGTTGTTCTAACCTTTAGGGCCCCACATTTGGTGCGCACTATCATTGAGAGGGGTTTTAACGGGCCTGTCAATGCTCATGACATTAATATCCTACCTTTAGGCTTCTGTTATCGCCCCTTGGAAACTGTTATGAACCCAGGCCCTCAGCGTCTAGCCGAAAATTATCTGGGATTTAGACTATCAAGATATCATATACCAACATCCAACCACTTGAGGTTTTGAGCGGTTTGGAAAATAACGACTGAGTGCACCTCGAGATGCATGTAAAGTAACTAGTGAAACAGGTCAGCATAAAAATGCTCTTAATCAGACACCAACCATGGGCGAGGGAATAAGTCCTACTGTTAAAAGGACTAAGCAAGTCATAGGACCTTTGATTAGCAGGAACAGAGCCCCACAGCTGGATACTAAGGAGAAGCTTAGAGGTCTTGTATCAGAGCTCCCCTTATATAGTTGTTTAAATAAGTACCTGGGGGATCCAGTGAGTGAGAGGGTGGAGGGGCCCAGAATCGTTGGGATTGAGAGTCCAATTAACGAGCAGGCTGTCCCTGAAGCCTCTTTCCAGATAGTGCAAAGTAATAGGACTTTATTGGAATACTTCTGTTCCTGCCCCAACTTCCGTTGAATCTTCATTATACCACATTGTCTCCTGGAACATCGCTGGAATTAAATCAAAAATAAATAACCCATTATGGTGGGATTTTATTCAACAACAAGAGTTGCTTTGTTTCCAGGAGACTTGGACCAAGGAAGTTGTCCATTTAAATGGGTTTAGGACGTATCATACTCCGGCAGTTGAGGGTGTGAGTGGGAGAGCAAAGGGGAGACTGTGTGTATATCTTTCCAACAACTTGAATCTAAAACAAATTACAGAGCCTGTCAAAGATGTCTATTACCAACTTCTTGTGATTGATTTGGACTCTGTTTCTTCTATAGCCTTGGTCAACTTTTATAATAATATCCCTTTAGGAGCAGTATGGAATGTTATTAAGAATATGTCTCAAGCATTGACCTGCCGCGTTAAAAGTAAAAGGAAAGATATGATGATTCTTTTGGCAGGGGATTTTAATTGTACATTATGTAGAA
The DNA here is from genome assembly GCF_964261635.1 of Lissotriton helveticus. Classification (NCBI taxonomy): domain Eukaryota; kingdom Metazoa; phylum Chordata; class Amphibia; order Caudata; family Salamandridae; genus Lissotriton; species Lissotriton helveticus. The sequence continues at coordinate 1,265,720,691 of NC_136067.1, read as the reverse complement.
ATGCTGAAGACAACCGATGCGGAGCACTGTGGGAAGAGGGTACGTGTCCCTCTCATTTTAGTCATACTGCTTTGGGTGAACAATTAAATGAATTACTTAATAGTTTTGAACTTGGTTTTATAAATGAATTATGCGCACTGCCACCCCCCCTCCAACATTTAATGGTAGGGGTTGTCGCTCTACTATTGACTATGTTCTTCCTACTAGTAATCATGCTCATAGAATCCGTTCTTTCAATATCTCTGATAACACACTCAGTGATCATTTTCCTCTTTGCCTGGCCGTCACACTGCCAACGAAGAATACTATAAGGATTAATAAAAGAGATCGAGTTTTAGAGAACCTATCTATTGGTAGTACTAATGGTTATTCCTTATGATGGGCCTTGGTTGATCAATCGGAAATACTCAAACTAGTAATTAGTAAATGTATGTCTGAGTTTGCTATTTGCTTGAGTGAAGATACCGCCCCTGTAACTCTTCTAGCCTCTTTTTTAACAATTACAAACACAATAAGGAATTCCCTTATTAGGCAACATAAAAGTAATAAAGTTCAGAGAGGATGGTTTGACTCTAGATGCACTTCAAGCTTACGCACTTCTAAAGAAAGAACTACACAAAAACCCAAGAAGTATCTCTAAGGTGAGGAGATTGAGAACGTATATAAATTAGCGGTCAGAGACAGGAATAACACGATAAAACAAGAGGCCTGGGAGGCCTTGCACTTAGCTTCAGTAAATAACGATAGTGCAGGCTTCTGGAAGGCTATTAGAACTCCCTTTTTAGTCGAGGAGACTGGTCCCAAAATCGAGATAGCTATCCCAGAAACGGATTGGATTAGGCATTTTGCACAGGTTTATAGGGGAGATGAACCTTCACTTGCTCCTTGTCCCACCAACCATCCACTTAAATCAAGGGACCTTGTGTTTACTTTGGAGGAAGTTGAAAGGGCCCTTCATGCCAGCCAGGGTGGTAAGGCTCCTGGCACAGACGGTGTCCCCATAGATATATTTAAGGCAAGTGTCCCTCTGTGGGGGCCTCTTCTGGTCCAGGTGCTTAATGCAAGCTGTAATACTGGTTTCTTATCTACCTGGGTGGAGTCCATTATCGTGCCTAACTTCAAAAAAGGGGATAGACATGATCAGGGATGTTATAGACCGATCTCCTTGTTGGATTCTTTTACAAAGGTAGCTGGGCGGATTATTTTGGAACGTCTCCTGGATTGGGCTGACGAAAATTCCATCTTATCTGATCTACAATATGGATTTCGGACCGGTCTAGGAAATGTAGAGCAAGGCATAAATCTTTCATTGCTGGTGGGAAAATACACGAGGGCTAAGAAAGGAAACTTGTTTTTATCTTTTGTGGACCTCTCGGCCGCATTTAACTGCGTGGTCCACTCTAAATTATGGAGATTACTGGGAGACTTAGGGGTTGATGAAAATATTATTTATTTTCCTAAGCGTTTTTATAGTGACGCTTCAGCTCGGGTCCGCTATGGCCTGAAGGGTGAACGCACGACCGCAATCCCGATTAGGAGTGGAGTCAGGCAGGGATGTGTCCTGGCTCCATTCCTTTTTAACTTGTACATAAATGAGTTGGAGGCTGCCTTGTGCAGAGATAATTTAGATTCCCCGTATGTATCAGGACGTCCAGTTCCACCTCTTTTATATGCAGGCGATGCCGTGTTGATGTCATGCACTCAAGTGGGTCTACAACGCGTTGTGGATAGTTTTACCCTTTTCATGAAAGATCTCGGATAAAGGGTAAACTCCTCCAAAACATTTATTATGCACTGTGGCTAGGGTTTTAAGGCTAATAGAGCTATTTTATTGCAGGACAGAAGCTTGAGGCCACTAAACAATTTTCTTATTTGGGCATACTGTTTGCACAGAATGACTCTTGGGCCCAAGCTGTAGCAGCAAAGAAATTAGCAATATTACGCTCTACATCTGCCCTCACCATTTTTGCCAAAAAACTGGGTAAAAGACCACCCGTTGAATAAATCAAAATATACAAGGCAAAATGTGTATCTGCTGCTATTTATGGGAGTGGGGTATGGGGGTTTGCTGACTCTACACCGATCCAGGTAGTCGAAAACTCCTTTTTAAAATATATTTTAGCTGTCCTTAGCAGTACCTCAGGTTATATCTGCCATGCAGAACTAGGCCTTCCATTTATATCTGATTTAATTAAGCTTCAGCCTGTGCTACTATGGCACAGGCTGTGGGCAAAAGAGGAAACAAAATTAAATAGGGATATCCTCTCAGATATTTTGAAATTGGAAGGAACAATGAGGATTCCCTGGTTGAGATACATGCATAATTTCTGTAAGGATCTTGGCAAACCAGAGTATTTTTTAAATCCTCTTACTATCTCGGCAGTAACCAGAAAGGACCTGAGGAAAGTGGGCTTGACACTGCTGGATACTTTAAGAATGTCAACAGAGATTATAAAGCCAACTGTCCTGCAACATCAAATGTTACTAGCCACTTTTAATATTCAACCGTACTTAACTTTTGTTCCCGGCAACTATGATAGATTCTTATTGACTCGTTTCAGGCTGGGGATCTTTCTTAGACTAGTTAGTTTTCCTGTTATTAATGATTGGTCGCGAGATCTCCAGCCTTGTCCCTGTGATAACGTGTCTCCCCAAACCACGATGCATGTTATTTTATTTTGTAAATATTTATGTTACTGTTAGACGTGGGATACTGGTGCCTTTTTTGAAACAGATGGGACTACGTCAATGTCGCCCAGCCTTATTATGTTTACAATATTTGGACAATGAAAGAGGCGTTCTAATAACCACGACTTTCTTGAAAAAAGTGATATACTGGAGGAAAAGCATGTTTACTTAGTTGCACTTTCTGTCTAGTGATGATGATATTATGAAATATGAAATTAGTTAATAATGTAATATTGAATATGGTTTTTTTTCTCGTTTTTTTTGTCCTCATGAGAGAGCACAAGTTTGAAAAAAATGTATAAGTACGCCATATTTACAAGCACGTAGTTAGTTAACATGTACTTTGCACCAGAGTGTTTATATTTAGAAGTGAAATACACCGAGTGTCTTATATTCAGTGGTGAAATGCATAGAATGTTTAAGTAGAGTAACAATAATCATAACTGTGTGAGACTAATGTAGAAATGTTTGGGATGAATATGAAAACCTCACGTTCTCATGTTAAAGGAATAATGTAAGAGTTGAATGTAACTCTAAAACCCAGTATTTTGTGTAGGCCTCATGGCAATTCACAAGCAAATCTAAACGTGCTGCTAAAATAATGTGAGACAAGGTTGACATGGTTCTTTCAAAATGTACTATTGAACTTAGGGTTGAAAGTATATGCTTTATAGATGTGTTATTTTAGAAACGTATGCTAGTTAAGAATGTTTGCTGTTTAAATCAAGTTAACGTTTTAAGAGTGCAGGAACCTGCTGCATGTAAATCAAGTAGGCCAGAGCAGATAATGTCATGTAGTTTAAATCGTCATGTGCTCGTTAGAGGAGAGGTCGTGAGGTGTCCAGTATGGAGCTCTGAGAGTGTTTTATGGCCTAAGATATGGTGAAGTCTGGAATTTGAGGCCCACTGCAGGACGAGCTGTATGCAGGTGCGAGGGTCCTAATCAGCTCGAATGAAAGGGACTTTGTTCAGTGGCGCCTTGCGCAGGCCTGTAGGAGTTTCCAGGAATTTCAGGGGGTATCAGCGCACTGAAGAAGAAGCCTGGGAACCAAGGTCAACTTTAACGAGGGTCTTCAAGAGTACCATCATGGAGTTTGCCGCGGAAAGATGTACCACGTGAGGGGCGTCCCAAGGGGCGTTTCTATTGGAAATGTGATTTGGTATTAGGGAAAGTGACCCGGGAGGAGAGCAGGGCAGATGATTTTGGGAGCCTAAGGAAGCGGATGGGTAGGCAGATAGGCTGATCAGGAGAGACCCATTATCAGAGAAGAGACAAAGAGAAGTGCGTGATCTTCTTAGGAAATCACCACGGCTGACACCTAGAGGGTTAAGATCTTGCTAAGTAGGGATGTCATTTAGTGTAGTGTAGGGACAGACTAACCTTAATTTTCTTTTCTGTAATGACTTTGAGGTTGCAACTTGTATTCATTTTGGCAACGCTCATGTTGTTAGAACTTGTACTTATTATTTTGTTCTTCAGACTCAGACTATTCAAGAAGTTCATGTTCATAGTGATACCGATATACCTTTTGAATCTCATTTTGAGAAGTTTGTATCTTCAGTTATCTTTGACTTTATATTAAATCTTTAAAACTTAATTTTGGTCAGTGGTCATTTAGAGTGGTGTAAGTTCTTAAATTGATTCTTTATTGTGAGATTACCTTTTACTCAAGACAGGTACCAACGATTCAGTCGACAGGAAATGGGATTTGGTAAGATAATTAGTAACCAGTAATCCCGCGTTAGCAGTTGGTAGCAGAGTGAGGATGGTTATCTTCTTGAGGAAGGTAATCTAGAGAGGTTAGTTTACCCCAAGGCCCGAGACGTCGAGAGACGAGCAGCGGAAGAATCGTGTGCCGAAAGGTGCAGACGGTGCGAGAAAAGCAGCAGTATCGGAGAGTGAGTATAAAAAGGGTCATGCGTGAACAGATTGCGGTGTTTTGTGTTGTATTTGTATTGTAATGTCTTGCGGAGTTGAATGCCTGTAGTGTGAAAGAGAGAAGGTTGTGAGCGCGCGCAACCTGGTAAACTGGTAACCTGGTAAACGGGTTAACTGGTGAAATCTTAAGTTCAGGCCAGAGCTTAAGTGGTTTTGGGTGTATCGAACATCCAGGGTAGTTGTCGACCATAGTACGGAGGTCACGAGGTACCATTGACCGCCGTGGATCCAAGATAGGGGGAGTGTAAGAGTGAGTGTATGAGTAACGGACGCTGGTCGAAAGTTACTGCGTGTGAGTAACCTATCGGAGAAGGCGATTGTCTGGAAGTAAACGGAAAGACATCTCGCCAAGTTAGGGTGACAACTACAGAAAGACTGTGGGCGTACAGTCAAAGAAAGGTGATCGCTTGGACGGAAGTAATCATTTTTCAGAGTATGAATGGGATGCGTGCATGACCGAGGAGACGAGCTGAGAAAGGAGGGGAACTGCTGCGAAGGGGGACGGGTGACGTCGGCTAGAGCCGCGCTCTGATTGAGCGGTTGGTGTGACGTTAGCTAGAGCCGCGCTCTGGTTGGGCGGCTAGAGTGACGTCGGAGGAAAGCCGCGTACGGATAGGCCAGTTAGTGAGAACGGCGCCGAGATTGGTGGAATATCCTCAGGAAGTAAACAAACGCGGAGAAAAGAGAAATCATGAAGTGTTTTAAGTGTTTGAAAGGGATTTTTAAACGTAAACGAAGTGAACATTATTACGGGGAAGAGGCTCCCCCAGAGGGTACGCCAGCTCATTATATGGCAACGAATGTTGGGCTGCATACGATATTGTGGATTGGGGCTTGGAATAAGCTTACGGAAGGAAATGAGGAAATGCAGTTCCCGAAGTATGGAACGTTTAAGTTAGAGGTGTTACATCGGCTAAAAGCAACCATGTCCTCATTGAAACCTTCACCTAGACCAACACAGTTTGAGGCTCTTAATGCATGGATTAAGGCTGCACACGACCGAAATTTGAACAGGCGTCAACAAAGGCTGACGCGATCGGTAAGGGCAGTGCGAGATTCCAAATGGGATGAGGAGGAAAAGCGTTGGAGGGTACAGACTATTGAGGTGGAGAAAATGTATCCGATGAGGGAGGTGTCAGGAGGAGGAAACCTCATGGAAGAAGACGAGGAAAGCGAGTCGGAGGACAATCTGATAAACAGATTGTTAATGGATAGACCACCTCCGAGAGTGGGATTGATAGAAGATAGAGAGCTCGCAAGGGAAGATGGGAATGAGATAGAGGGGTATACACCACTCCCTATATCGGAATGGACACCTAGCAAAGGCGGAGAAACACCTCCAAACAACACTGTACAGAGTGTAGTGGGAAGGTTTGTGGTGCAGAAAACGCCAACCACAGAAAGGGTTGAGTCTGTGGGATTGCCAGACGCTCTTCAAGTGCCTGTTACCATAGGACCCATAGTTTCGATCTATAATTCTGAGAGAGATAGAGGGGAACAACAAAGGCAATTGGATAGGGAAAGGATTGAGATGGAAAGGAGGAATAATGTGACGAATGCATGGAAACAATTACCAGGTTCGGTAACGTGGAACACCCCATTAGACACAACTGTCGGTCCCAATTCAGAACAGGGAGGTCCGAGAGGACCAATGGATCTAAGGGGACCGCGGCCAAGATCTTTTTCAGAGTTAAGAGCTGATTTGAGGGAATGGGACGGGTCCATAGTATCTCCGAGTAACAGGACAAGAACGGAACCAGAGTGGGAAAGCAGGGGTAACGGGACTGTATCTCATTGTGGGGCCAGCGAAAGCAGTCAGGGCCGGGAAGGCCAAAGTCAAGAGAATAGAGGGGATGCATGTCCTACAAATCAGAGAGAACAGCCGGAACAAAATACTAGGATTGTAGAATGTGAGGAAATGTCCCGTCTCTGGGGGAACGGAGGAGATGAGGCGGTACGGGCTTTCCAGAATAGGTTTAGGTGCCTTCATCATACCCTTGGGGAAGACGTTCAACATTGGAGAAAGGAGAACAGCGATAGGTCCCGCCACGCCTCGAATACTCAGGAAGCACAGGGAAGTAGGGAAGAAAGAGGGAGTAATAGAACCTCTTATCCTCAATCCCGTGAAACTAGCCAGGATGGAGAGAGAGAGGCTGGGAGGCATGAAGGAGTGTTTCACCACCCACCCCGAGAAGACGGAAAGGCATGGGACTTAGAGAGATGGGAACAGGGGAGGACTCCCTATAATTCACCAATACCTAAACGTAGATCTCGGAGCTGGGATGGGAGAGATGCAGATGGAGGAGCTAAATTGAGTGTCTTGAAAGCTGAAATAAAGGCAAAAAGGCTTGATGTTACCAGTTTAAAATCAGATGTTGATGAGATAATAGATGGAACATTGCCTTTGGAGAGGATAGAATTGTATGAACAGGATGAGTTATTGTTCATGGCAAAGGATATTACTAGGAAAGCTAGAACGGTTCATGAAAAACTGACCGATTTGGCAGACAAGTATGCCGTGGATTTGTCTAGGACAAGGGCATTGCAGAGCAACCACAGATTACAGTACGCAGACCAAGATCTAGATGAGAAGAGAACTGCTGGATTAAAAACACACATAAGAGAGTTGGTAACAGGGATAAGAGTGTGGAGAGAACTGGATAAATGGGAAGAAAGGTGGTCGAAAAAGGGTACAGTTAGGCGAAGTACAAATGTGATGACCCCTGAGGGAAGGGTAATGCAGATGGAGGCATTCCCTTTGCGAGAAATATCAAATGGAAATTATGTACATGTGCCCTGGAGTAGAGGAGACTTAGCCGCATTTACCAACTCATTTCCGAAGTTACGGGACAACCCAGTCGAGTGGTATAAGCAGGTAGAGAGGTTTGTTAAAATTTCGAAAGTACTGTGGATAGATTTGAACACGTTGTTTGACATCGTGGTCCCATCTGATTTGTGGACCCCTTGTAAGACTAGTGTCGAATGGCCAAATGCTGAACCATTGAGAGATGTTCGAACAAATGGACCATCTGAGATTGTCATGCGAAAGTATGAAAGGGTAATAGCATGGCTGAAAGATAAGGTACCACCACAGGATATAGATTGGGTAAAAATAGACCGAACAAGGCAGGAACCCAAGGAGACAGTTCACGAGTTTTATGAAAGATTGTTGAAAACATTCAAGCAATACAGTGGACTAGATGTAATGGATCCCAAAGACATAGGGCAGTTCGTGTCAAAGTTTGTATTGGGGTTGAGACCTGATATTTGTTTGATGATACAGCAACATTTAATCTGTTGGCAGAACAAACCACTAGATGAGATTTTACGATATGCGAGGTACTGCAGTGACGAGATAGATTCTAAAGCCAAGAATCTAAAGGAGAAATTGATGGTGGTGCAAATGCAGTCCGCTGGGAAGGGTGGCCAGCAGAAGCAGGGGATGGGACGAAAACCAAATGGTCAGAACAAAGATAATGAAGAAGGGCAGAGACCTAGGATAGACTTTGCCACTTTAAAGAAAACGACAAAGTGTCATCTGTGTCACCAGGTGGGGCATTGGCGACGCGAGTGTCCCTTTAACCCTGAAAACGGAGAGCAAGAAGTAGAAGAGCAGGTCCAAGAAGACCCAGTGCAAAAAGTGACAGTCCCAAGCAGTAAGGTGGCCAAAGGGGGGACTTCGGCTCCACGGGCCCAATTCCCACAGCCACCGAAGATAGCAGCTGGAGGAAATGTCTTTAAACAAATGCCTCTGTTTATCGAGGAAGAAAAATGTTATTACATTGATCCATTGACAGGACAACGGGTGAGCAGTGAAGAAGACTGTACCCTCGGGGCAGTTCTAGAAGTGGATCAGAGGGGGCCATTTGTTGAGGCAGAAGTGGCAGGGTGTCCCACTACGTTCTTAGTGGACACTGGAGCTACTCGTTCGACTCTGAGGTCAGTGGTAGTTCCAGACTTGCCAATGTCAGGGGAAACAATTCAAGTGGTAGGAGTCGCAAATAAAAGAATGACTAGTCCCTTGACCGAACCAGTGTCTGTGAAAATTGGAAACCACATGAACGAACATCAGTTTGTGGTTTGTGACTCGAGTCCGGTATGTCTGTTAGGTAGGGATTTGTTATGCAAATTGAATTGCACCATATACTGCACCCCACAAGGAGTGGAGGTACAGACTACCGACGATGATGCTACCTTTAAGGTGGCCAATTCAAAATTCTGTGTAGAACTATATCCTACTCTGACTGTAGAAGATCTTCCACAAGACTTAAGAGATGCAGTGGCGTCAGAGGTGTGGGATTTCACAGGAGAAGATATAGGATTGATTAAAGGGGTAGAACCGGTAAAAATTCTGGTAAAACCAAATGTTGAGTTTCCAAGAACGCCTCAATACAAATTGTCCCAGGAAACGATTGCGGGAATAAAGCCTGTGATCGAGTCAATGATACAGCAGGGAATACTGAAGGAAATCGTGGGCAGTCCTTGTAACTCCCCGATTATGGGTTTGCAGAAACCTAGCGGGAAGTTTAGGATAGTTCAGGATTTACGAAAAATTAACAACATAGTCGTTTCATGTTGTCCCGTGGTACCGAATCCATCAGTAATATTGTTTCAAATACCATGTCAAGCAGAATGGTTCACAGTGATAGATCTTTGTCAGGCTTTCTTTTCAATCCCATTGGATGAAGAGAGCAGGTACCTTTTTGCGTTTAAAATGGAAGATCGCGTTTTAACATGGTGTCGAATTCCACAAGGATTCACAGACAGTCCATCCATCTTTAATCAGTTGTTGAAGAAGAATCTAGAGAATCTAGTACTGCCACAGAACTCGGTTCTGGTACAGTACATAGATGACCTACTTGTTGCGTCAGAAACAGAGGAAGCTTGTAAAGTAGATTCAATTGCCTTACTGAATCATTTAGCTGAAAATGGACATAAGGTATCTCCGAGCAAGTTACAGTATTGTCTGACAGAAGTACAGTATCTAGGGCACAGGTTAGAAAAAGGGAAACGTAAGGTGTCCCCAGAGAGGATTGAGGCGATAATGAAAATGAATGCGCCTACAACTCAGAGAGAGGTTAGAATGTTCCTAGGAATGGTGGGTTACTGCCGACAGTGGATAGTTAACTTTTCATTGAAAGCAAAGCCCTTACAGAAACTGACGCACAAGGAGGTGAGTGATCCGGTACCATGGGATGAAGAATGTCTGGTGGCGTTTTTACAGCTGAGAGACGATTTATGTCGTGCTCCGGCTCTGGGAATGCCAGATTATGAAAAGTCGTTTTCACTCTATTGCTGTGAGAGAGAGGGATGTGCTTTGTCAGTCTTGGCACAGACCCACGGTAATGCCCGTAGACCAGTTGCATATTTTTCGGCTACGTTAGATCCAGTAGCCGCAGCGTTGCCCGGATGTCTCAAATCCGTTGCTGCAACGGGTGTCAGCATTGAAAGGAGCGAGAGTATTGTGATGGGACATCCAGTAGTGGTGTATGTACCGCATTCAGTTGAATTGTTAATGACCAGGACGAAGACGCAGCATCTGACCAATAGTAGGCTCACGCGTTATGAGCAAGTTATACTTGCCGCAGAAAACGTGACTCTCAGGAGATGCTCTGTCTTGAATCCTGCTACTCTGATGCCATTACCTACTGTAATAGAAGGCGAAGGATGTGAAGACCACGATTGCCTTGATGTGACTGAACTATGCACGAAACCCAGACCAGATATAGTGGATGAGCCATTGTCTGACCCCGATGAAATTTACTTTGTTGATGGCTCATGTTTAAGAGACGATACTGGTCGGTTAAGAGCAGCTTATGCTGTTTGTACCATTACTGGAGTTGTGGAAGCCGCTTGCCTGGAAGGAGTACATTCCGCACAGGTAGCAGAGATTATTGCCCTAACTCGTGCCTGCATAGCAGGAAATGGAAAGAGAGTCACCATCTACACGGACAGCCAATATGGTTTCGGTGTGGTTCATGATTTCGGGCAGTTGTGGTCTCAGAGGGGTTACATGACCTCCTCTGGTTCGCCCATTCGAAATGGAGAATTTGTGCGATTGCTGATAGAAGCATTACAAGGTCCTGTTGATATTGCAGTGGTGAAGTGTGTAGCTCATACTAAGAATACTGATTTTGTGTCACAAGGTAATAGATATGCTGATGAAGTCGCACGCTATTGTGCGGAACAAAGTTATTCTTTCTCAAAGGTGGAAATAGAAGGTGCAGAAGAAAAGACTGAATTAAGTATGATGTTAGAAACTGTAGACACTTGGGAGGATTTAAGGATAATGCAGGAGAACGCACCTGAAACAGAGAAAAAGGCATGGGAAATAGCAGGCTGTGTGCGAAGTGAAATGGATTTTTGGGTTTCAGCAGATGGGAGAGCTGTGTTACCTGAAGAATTAGCTAATCCCATGGCGAGAGAAATACATGGTCCAGTACATCTAGGAAGGGATGCTATGATGAGAGTTTTTAGGCAAACTTGGTATTGCCCGAAATTCAGAATAGCAGCAGAATCAGTATGTAAGCGATGTGTTACCTGCCAACAACTGAACGTAGGCAAACGAACACCAGTCACACTGAGTCACATTGGGAGGTCAGGGGGGCCTTTCAATAGAATGCAACTAGACTTCATCGAAATGCCAAGAGTCAATCGCCTTCGGTATGTGTTGGTGATTGTATGCGTATTTTCCAGATGGGTTGAAGCGTACCCTACACGTAGGTGCGATACTCTCACAGTGGCTAAATTGTTGCTCAGGGAGTTGATACCGCGCTTCGGGGTGCCTGCCTCTTTGGAATCGGACAGAGGAAAACATTTTAACAGCGAAATAGTGAAGATGTTGTGCTCCACGCTGAATATCGATCAAAAGCTGCATTGTAGTTATCGACCAGAAGCTTCAGGAATTGTGGAACAAGTGAATGGCACTTTGAAGAATAGATTGGCTAAAGTAGTGGCATCCACATCTTTGAGTTGGCCAGATGCTCTTCCATTGGTGCTCATGAGCATGCGCAGCACACCTGATAGGAGGACAGGTCTCTCTCCTCACGAGATCCTGATGGGGAGGGCCATGAGACTTCCTACAGTTCCAACTACTGCTCTATTGAATATTACAGATGATCTGATCTTGGATTATTGTAAAGGACTGTCTGACGCCATCCATTCTGTGTCCCTTCAGGTGCATGCGGCTGAAGTTCCAGCAGCGAGGAACCTGTGTCATGACCTGAACCCAGGGGACTGGGTCCTGGTTAAAAAACACGTCCGGAAGAACTGCCTAGATGTTCGCTGGCGTGGGCCCTTTCAGGTAATCCTGATCACGAACACCGCGGTGAAGTGCGGGGGGCTGCCAAATTGGATCCATGCATCCCATACTAGAAGAGTTCCAGCACCTCTAGAAGGAACAGCTCCCATCCCAGACGAAAGCCCGGAAGTGGAAGAAGAGTCGCAAGAAGGGATTGAGGCGGCTGAGGAGGTGTCGGAAGAAGTTGGGAACGCATCGGATTCAGAAGAAGAGCGAAGGCAGGACGGCAGTGAGACAGAAGACGCAACCGAAGGAGAGAGCAGAAGTGAATACGACTCAGACTCAGATCCGTATCGGAGCGATCAAGAACCAAATGGGAGGACAAGGAATAGGAGAATAAGGCTTGGAGCTGCCACTTGGCCAACAAGAAGAAGAAGGCTAAGTTTGAGGTCGGCCCAAGAAGAAACGCTTACTCCTATATCCGAAGACTCAGATCCGGAAGAAGATATCCAGGATCAAGCCGAGGAGGGTCTTAGAAGATCAAGTAGGGTGCGAGTGCCTAGCAGAAGATACTCTACTCCCGATTGGACCTACCTTGTTGCAGATGTCTGGGAGACACAGAACAGGGAGGATCAGGGAAGTGGAACTGATCAGAACTGACCCGATCATCACAGTACAAATAAAGTTTCTACTGCCAGGAGCGGAGACCGAAAGGTTGCTGACACTCAACATCGTTCATCCTGCTCTCCTGAGTGGAATAAGAAAATTGCTTTTAGAGACAGTTGAGTTTCCAGTTTGCTGTTCACGATATCCAATATTGGAGGGAACTCTTCTTCGTTTGGAAATGCTTGAACGAGTAGTAGAATTGCTAGGAGTGCTTATTGTTGTGGACTAAAACCATACTACGAATGTCTTCAAAGGGGTGCAGATCTGGAAAAGTGAAGAAAGTGATCTTGATTAGAACGGACCCCTTTGTAATTGTGGATATAGAACTGATAGTACCAGGATTAGAAATTGAAAAAACGCTAACTCTCAATTTCGTCCGTCCACTTGTCTTGAGCGAAATAAGGAGAATAATCCTAGAAAAGGTTGACTTTCCATGGTGTGGTACGAACTGTCCAGAACCTGAGGGAATGATACTTCGGATGGACGTTTATGAAGAAGTAGTGTCACTCCTTGAGTCATACATAACTTCAGACGAAAATAAGACTTTTGAAAAGAAATTGTAAACTTGTTGCAGGATAACCTAGCGCCGAGTGGAAGAAGAAAAGTGATAGGGGTTTCATTTTAGTGGATGGAGAAGGGCTAGGGTTGTCTATTTTCTACTGGACTTTGAACTGTTTTGCGGAAACAAATTGTCAAGCTTCCAAGTGTTTCAAGAAAGACATTGCAAGAGAGAAAGACTTTGTTTGAAAAGAAGAGGAAGTGAATGCTGGAAGAAAGTCGAAAACTACACTGTTTGAGAACATGGAGGCTGGCAACCCGAACCGCAGGGCAAAATGTATAGCTGTTACATTTTTAGGAGTAGTGGTTTCTCTTATAATTTTAGTGGTAACTGTTTCATTCCTAGCGGGACACGAAGGGGATGGAACCACAGTTAAGGAGGATAAGGGAGTGTCAACACCGAGAACTACCACAGTTAAGGAAAAGGGAAACATCAATGAGAAAGACAAAGCGTTGTTAGATGCAGAAGTAAAAAGGTTACACATGGATGAGTCACAGGGGAATTACAAGTCAAATGCTTATGCTAAATTGCTTTATGAATATGTTGATGCCATGGAGGTAAAGGACTGCTATGTATGTATGCAATTACCAATTTCGGTGGAGGAGGGTATCAAATACCATCATCTCCCGTTGACATATGGAATAACGTGCAGTTTATTGTTAAGTATGTTTTATGGACGAGACGGATTTGAGTATTACTTCTCGAATTTCGACTCGACATTGCCAGAGGTTCCGAATTTCAAGCATTTGAACAAATGGGACTACTACAAAAGCGAAGACAGGTTACACAAATGGTTTATTCCATGGAGAACGTTAGATACTTCACATGCTCGAATAAACAATCTGACTTGTCAAATATCAGAAGTTGAGAAAAAGTTTATAGCACAGGTAGATACTAGATACAGGAAGCAGAAGGTATTGAAGGCATCAGGACAAGGAGAAACAGATTGGACCAAGGAAGAAAGGGCACAACAACGAAAAGGAAGTATTGGTCCAATTGCTTTGGATAAGGAGAAACGGGGGAAACTGTGCATTCACAGGAGTTACTCCTACTATGAAAACGTTTATGTAGGACAAGTCAATTGCGAACATGCTTTTCAATTGGAGTACTACTCTAAGAACTTCATGAAAGGGATGCAAGCAATACCAAATGTATATTTTGTATGTGGAAGATATGCCTATGTGAAGTTACCAGATAATTGGTACGGATCATGCTATCTGGCTGTTGTCTTCCCTAAAATATATCATGTTGAGAATTTAGACACGCCTAAGAAAGAAATATCAACTAGATGGAAGCGAGGGCTGGGTGCAGCAGAAGTAGTTGGAGATGTAATAGGTGCTGCATTCCCTTTCTTAGGATTGATAATGAATGACATTAAGATCAGGAGGTTAGCTACAGTCGTAGATAGACTGTCTGCCAGTACTGCAAGGTCCTTGATGCTGATAGAAGGGGAGATGCAATCGATTAGGGCAATGGTTCTTCAGAACCGACTTGCTTTAGATGTTCTGTTAGCAAAAGAGGGAGGAGTCTGTAGGGCCTTGAAGGTCCAGGAATGTTGTACTTACATTCCAGACAATTCAAAGCCTCTAGAGAAGTATATACAAAACATCACTGCCATACACTACGAAATTGAGGACCTGGCAAAGGTAAATGTGTGGGAAAAAGTAGGCCATGGAATGGGTAAAGTTGGAAGTTGGTTTGCCAACTTAGGAAAGGGTATCGTTTGGTACATATTGAAACCCATCATCATAGTAGTGATTTGTGTAATCACTTTGTGGGGATTGGTGCGTTTGTATCAATGGTATAGAGCAAATAGGTTACAGAGAGCTATGAAGAAACAGGAAGAAGAGTTGACGGCGATGCAGGACACCCAATACAAAAGTCTGAAAGCATTAGAGAGTATGAAAAGAAGTGGTACTGTCCTGACTTCACTTTAAAAGGTTCTACATTTTTGGTGTCATGGTGATGATGACCCCTGAAGGTCATCAAAGGGGGGACTGAGAGAGCACAAGTTTGAAAAAAATGTATAAGTACGCCATATTTACAAGCACGTAGTTAGTTAACATGTACTTTGCACCAGAGTGTTTATATTTAGAAGTGAAATACACCGAGTGTCTTATATTCAGTGGTGAAATGCATAGAATGTTTAAGTAGAGTAACAATAATCATAACTGTGTGAGACTAATGTAGAAATGTTTGGGATGAATATGAAAACCTCACGTTCTCATGTTAAAGGAATAATGTAAGAGTTGAATGTAACTCTAAAACCCAGTATTTTGTGTAGGCCTCATGGCAATTCACAAGCAAATCTAAACGTGCTGCTAAAATAATGTGAGACAAGGTTGACATGGTTCTTTCAAAATGTACTATTGAACTTAGGGTTGAAAGTATATGCTTTATAGATGTGTTATTTTAGAAACGTATGCTAGTTAAGAATGTTTGCTGTTTAAATCAAGTTAACGTTTTAAGAGTGCAGGAACCTGCTGCATGTAAATCAAGTAGGCCAGAGCAGATAATGTCATGTAGTTTAAATCGTCATGTGCTCGTTAGAGGAGAGGTCGTGAGGTGTCCAGTATGGAGCTCTGAGAGTGTTTTATGGCCTAAGATATGGTGAAGTCTGGAATTTGAGGCCCACTGCAGGACGAGCTGTATGCAGGTGCGAGGGTCCTAATCAGCTCGAATGAAAGGGACTTTGTTCAGTGGCGCCTTGCGCAGGCCTGTAGGAGTTTCCAGGAATTTCAGGGGGTATCAGCGCACTGAAGAAGAAGCCTGGGAACCAAGGTCAACTTTAACGAGGGTCTTCAAGAGTACCATCATGGAGTTTGCCGCGGAAAGATGTACCACGTGAGGGGCGTCCCAAGGGGCGTTTCTATTGGAAATGTGATTTGGTATTAGGGAAAGTGACCCGGGAGGAGAGCAGGGCAGATGATTTTGGGAGCCTAAGGAAGCGGATGGGTAGGCAGATAGGCTGATCAGGAGAGACCCATTATCAGAGAAGAGACAAAGAGAAGTGCGTGATCTTCTTAGGAAATCACCACGGCTGACACCTAGAGGGTTAAGATCTTGCTAAGTAGGGATGTCATTTAGTGTAGTGTAGGGACAGACTAACCTTAATTTTCTTTTCTGTAATGACTTTGAGGTTGCAACTTGTATTCATTTTGGCAACGCTCATGTTGTTAGAACTTGTACTTATTATTTTGTTCTTCAGACTCAGACTATTCAAGAAGTTCATGTTCATAGTGATACCGATATACCTTTTGAATCTCATTTTGAGAAGTTTGTATCTTCAGTTATCTTTGACTTTATATTAAATCTTTAAAACTTAATTTTGGTCAGTGGTCATTTAGAGTGGTGTAAGTTCTTAAATTGATTCTTTATTGTGAGATTACCTTTTACTCAAGACAGGTACCAACGATTCAGTCGACAGGAAATGGGATTTGGTAAGATAATTAGTAACCAGTAATCCCGCGTTAGCACTCATATGCCATTAAATCTTACCAGAGCAAGGTTAAATTTGTCTACTGAAACCAACGCAAGCTCACTCATTTAATCGTTTGCACTTTACACAGAACCTCTCGTGCTTTGTCTGTTCTTTACTTCTATCTATGGACCTCAGAACTGACCGAGAGGTGAAGTAATTCCATGTAGAGGCATAATCATTGGACAAACATACCCCTAAAAACAACATAACATAATCATCTCTCTACCCATTCGTGACATGGAATCCAAAAAGCTCTTTTCTTGTTTTTTTCTTTTTGTGTAGCCATATCTAATTTCATTACCTATTTCAAAGAATTAAACCAATCTAAAGAAACCGGAGGGGTACGTTTGATCCAACATTTACAAATTTCTCTACGCACTAGTAAAATGAGATAAAAACTAAGCTTATTAATATCAATTGCCAACAGATTGTAATTGGGGAAGATGCCGAAGAATATTAAAAGACTGCTCACCTGAATTTCGAACCCAAATATTTCTTCCATACCTTTCCTTACCAAGTCCCAAAAGTTCTGTAGAGTAGGGCAGCTTATAAACATATGTACATCATCAGCTTTTTCCATCCGACATTTTGGACAGACAGGGATTGTACCTTTCGCAAACTTTGATAATTTGAGAGGAGACCAGTATACTCTGTGGAGAGAGAACAGATGATTCCTCCTTAAATTGGCAGCTTGAACTGTAGAATATAATAGCTCTAAAGATACTTGCCATATATCTTCTAGGCTTGCGTTTGGCAAGCACTCGCCCCACAGTTGTACTGGTAGCATAAAATCCCCGTCTGCCAACTCTATCAAGAGCTAGTATAGTGTTGCGACTTCTTTCTTGTTTTGTTGTGCAGATCTTAACACGTTCTCGAACTCATTAGTACTACCAACCAAATCGCCAACCACTTGCGACCAGCTTTTAATGTGCAAATATTTCAATTTCGCTATTTGATTATCCGTTTTCAATCTTAGATCTTCCAAGAATATCAAAGATCCCTCTGGCATAAGTTGTTCCCAGCGAATTACACCAGCCTGTTTTAGCGGGATAGCTAATGAGTCTTTTGTCCACTCCGGTGAGCCAGGTGTGTCCCATATAGGCGCCTTAGCGCTATAATAGCTGATTTTTAAAAGCTTTCTAATTTTGCTCCATGTAGTCGCCAAATCTCTTAGGGCCAGATGTAGGTAGGGTTTTACCGGTCGGTAACGGCCGAATTCGGCCGTTACCGACCGGTAAAAGGAATTTGAGATGTAGGGGGCAGAATCGGTAAATTTACCCTTCGGTAAATTTACCGATCGGTAATTTTACAGAATCTGTAAATATACCGGTCGGTAAATTTACCGACCGGTATATTTACAGAATCTGTAAAATCGATATGTAGGTGGGACTCTTATGAGTCCCACAAGGCCTAAGAAATCGGTATTTTACCATCAAATTCAATTTGATGGTGAAATACCGATTCAGGTGTGCATGCACATGTGTGCATGCACACCTGTGCCATATGACAGGCAGACCTGCCCTTAGGGCAGGTATGCCTGCCATATGGCCCCCGAACCTTTTTTGGGGGTGCTAGAGGGTGTCAAAGTGACACCCCCTGCACCCTTGCCAAAAATCGGTATTTACCGATCGGTAAATACCGACCGGTAATGCCCCATTCATTCCTATGGGCTTCAAAGCCCATAGGAATGAATGGAGCATTACCGGTCGGTATTTACCGAATCGGTAAATACCGACTTTTAAAGAATCGGTAAATCCACATCTGGATTTACCTACATCTCGGTACTTCATATTTACCGACTCTTAAATACCGAATCGGTAAAATTCGGTATTTAAGAGTCGGTAAATATGATTTACCTACATCTGGCCCTTAATGTTTTTAATCGAACCTTTTTAAAGTAGCGAGGGTCCCCAAATTTATACAAATATGCATGTTCTGCTCCTTTTAAATCCTGCAACATTTCTCTGTACATTATACCTATATCTTAGAAATTGGGCTCATCCAACAGCATCTTACCAGCCTTCATTAAAAGAATCCATGCATAAGTGATTATATCCGGTGCGTTCAAGCCGCCGTTATTTTTCCTCCTTCTGAGCTTCTTCCAGGAGATTCTCGTCCCTTTTGAAGCCCATATGAATTAATTAATTTTTGATTGAATTTTCTTCAGACTTTGTGTAAATTACAGGAAACATCTGTCAATGTCAATGTCAGAAGTTCTTATATAGCGCGGCTTGTCACCGTGAGGTCTCAAGGCGTCTAATGAAGGAGCTAGGGATTTCAACACTCAAAAGACTACATTAGATCTCCTCCAAACTCTCACTGATGAGATGAGAAATAGGTTTCAGGTTTCAGAGAAAAACCAGGCAGAAATTAAAGTCTTCTGCGAGAAAATGGAAGATAAGTTGGATTCACTATCAGCCAGAGCAGAAGTACTAGAAACCACGGTGGGAGAGTTAACAAGAAAAGTGGATACAAATGTGAGAGACCTAGCAAGAATGAAAGAACAGGAGAGCAGTTTCCAAGACAGGTTGGAATCCATTGAAAACGCCCAACGAAGGAAGAACCTACAGTTACTTAAAGTGCCAGAGGGAGCAGAAGGAGAAAGTATAAAGGAGTTTGTAATCAAGTTAATTAAGCAGGCGACTAATATAGAGTGTTCAGAACAAGTGCTAAGTGCGGACATTCAAAGAGTACATAGAGACCCTTTTAGGCTAAACCCGAACAAAAAAAGACCCAGAAAAATACTGATTCTTTTTTTGACCTCTAATTTAAACAATGAGATTTTGGGCAAGGCTTTAAAATTGAATGCTTTGAGCGCAGAGGGATTTACCTTTCGGATCCGGTCTGATGTGTCTTCTATAACGGCTTCTCGGCAGTGGGAGTTAGGTAAGCCACTGGAACCATTTAATCAATCAGGAGCAACTGCTCAACTTAAATTTCCAGCTACCTTGAAAGTGATGTTCAAAAACAAAATGCATACATTTAGACGGGTGGAGGATGCAGAAGAGTTCTTACACAGGGGGGCGAGGGGAGGCGAGGGGGGAGGGTTTAGGAAAGAGCACTGGGTGGGGAGCATAAAGGAAAAAAACACCATGATAAATCTTCTGAAAACATTACTTAGCTTAAGGCCTAATGACACAGGTGTTAGCTGATCAAGCAGTCTATTT
Organism: Lissotriton helveticus; assembly: GCF_964261635.1. Taxonomy (NCBI): domain Eukaryota; kingdom Metazoa; phylum Chordata; class Amphibia; order Caudata; family Salamandridae; genus Lissotriton; species Lissotriton helveticus. The sequence continues at coordinate 1,265,700,951 of NC_136067.1, read as the reverse complement.
GAAGGTGTTGACATGGAATGTAAATGGGCTAAGGGTAAAAGAAAGGAGAGAGAGGATATTTCAATGCTTAAAAGATGCTCCAGAACAAATTTTAATTTTGCAGGAGACACACTTAGTGGAGGAAGAGTTGAGGTCTATATGTAAAAACAGAAAATGGATTACGGAGGTAATTTGTACTTCTCAAGCTATTACGACAAAGGGGGTGGCAATAATTTTAAAGAATCATCCTGCATTAGTAGTTGAAGGGTCTAAAGTGGATAAACTGGGATGGTGGGCCATAGCAAATATAAAATGTTATTCTTATAAATTCACGATAACAGGATATTATGGTCCAAATCTGGATGTCATTGAACCTTTGAGTACTCTGGGTATTCAGCTATTACCTTTTCAAGATCCATTAGTATTAGCAGGAGATTTTAATTTAGTTCTAGATCCCGTAATGGATAGATCTTTAAATAGTAGGGCACTACTAAACTGTAGAACAAGGTCTTTATTAATAAGTATGATGAAACAACTAGGATGGGTAGAGATTTGGAGAGAAAGAGAAGGAGGAGGAAGAGGATATACATTCCATAATAAGAAACACGGCCATAGATCCAGGCTAGATTTTTTTTTGATTAGTGAGGCTCTGAGAAGTTGGGTTTCAGAAATGAAACATTTAGGAGGCCATTTATCTGATCATACTGCTGTAACTTTAACGTTAAGACTTCCAAGTACACCAAAAAGTAAAAGATGGAGGTTGGAGCGATCGATTTTGGGAGAGGAGAAAATAGTAGAAAGACTGGTGGGAGAGACGAAAGATTTATTTCTACAAAATATAAATAGCGCTCCCATAGAGTTCGTATGGGACGCTTATAAGGCTTGTTTAAGAGGATGTATTACTTCCATTCAGCTTGTTAGGCAGAGGGAATACAAAGCTGAGATAAAAGAAATAAAGGATAAAATTCAAGAACTAGAACAAAAGAGTATGACGCAAGGAGAAAGTATAGGGACGGATTTAACAGATAGGTTATTATCATGTAGACTGAATCTAGCAGTGATACTTGATGGTAGATTGAAGAAGAAATGGGAAGCCAGTAAAATGACGCATTTTGAATATGGGGAAAGCTCTGGCAAACTTCTTGCGTGGAAATCGAAGCAAGAGCTAACTAGATGTAATATTAGAGAAGTAAGGTGCAATTATACAGGAAAAATATGTCAGGATTCGGTGGATATCGAAGAAGCTTTTCGAAGGTATTTTGACAGTGTTTATAGAGAGGAACTTGCGCCTCAGGAAGATATAATTGAAGCTTGGCTTCAGAGTTATCCACCGGTAGCAGTAAGTGATGAGGCTTCCAATAATATTAGTAAATTAATATCCCAAGATGAGATCAGGAAGGCAATAGGGTCATATAAGAGAAATAAGGCGTCGGGCCGGATGGCCTCCCAGCCGAGCTTTATAAATCTATGGCTGAAGTTCTGACCCAAATAATAGAAAGGCTGTTCTCTGGTATACTTGACAAGGGTGGGACTATGCCTCCCTCATGGAATGAGGCAACGCTGGTATTGATTTTAAAGCCTATGAAGCCAGCAAATCAATGTGACTCATACAGACCAGTCTCTTTGCTTAACTTAGACTACAAGATCGTTGTCAAGGTTTTAGCAGAGAGACTGAATTGTATTATGGGGGGGTTGGTACATCAAGATCAAAAGGGGTTTGTGCGAGGCAGAGGGTTTCAAGACCTAACCTATAATTTGATTGGTGCCATTGATGTAGCAGTAGTATTAGATCCCCTTGGCGGTTATGACGGTAGATGCCACAAAGGCTTTTGATCGGGTTAATTGGAGCTACCTGATCAAAGTATTAGAGAAATCAAACCTGGAGGGAAATTTTGTAGGGTGATTTCAGCCATCTATCGTGCCCCTATAGTCAGAGTTTTGATTAATGGTAACACTTCCTCTGTAATACATGTTCAAAGAGGCACGAGACAAGACAAGGATGTCCTCTATCACCATTATTATTTAACTTGTATATTGAATCCTTTTGCAGAAAGTATAAGAAGACAAGATCAAACTCTGCCGTTCAGATTTGGTAAATGGGAAAAAAAGGTCTCACTGTATGCTGATGACATTATGGTTTACACATCAGATCTCGAGAAAACCATTCCTATCATATATAGCCTGGCTGAAAAATTCGGTAATATCTCAGGATATGAGATAAACCAGTCAAAAACAGAATGCATGGAGTGGAATTATACAGTTTGTTCGCTTCAGCCAAAGAAAGCAATGAGGTATCTAGGTATACAAATCACCCAAGACGTAAACGAGATACCTAGTACAAATTTACGAAAAATAGATAAAGAAATTGCTGAGTCTCTGAAAAGTTGGACATACTTACCCTTAACATTGATAGGCAGGGTGCAGTCGCCGCAGCCGGCGTGGAGGTGGAAGTCTGTTCCTGCTGCCTTGAGAGTACTTACCTGACCGCGACGCCATCGGCGGTGCCGTGAGGGGAACGGCTTTGCAAGCGGAGACGCTGGGAGGCAGACCAGCGCACCGGACCACACTTCCCAGCAGCCTCTGGGGCAGCGCGCCCGTGACGCGCCGGGAGCGCCAGGAGGCGCTTGAAAAGGGCTGACCCCCGGGAGCACAGGGGGGACACCAGCAGAGTACTTACCTGACCGCGACGCCATCAGGCGGTGCCGTGAGGGGAACGGCTTTGCAAGCGGAGACGCTGGGAGGCAGACCAGCGCACCGGACCACACTTCCCAGCAGCCTCTGGGGCAGCGCGCCTGTGACGCGCCGGGAGCGCCAGGAGGCGCTTGAAAAGGGCTGACCCCCGGGAGCACAGGGGGGACACCAGCAGAGTACTTACCTGACCGCGACGCCATCGGGCGGTGCCGTGAGGGGAACGGCTTTGCAAGCGGAGACGCTGGGAGGCAGACCAGCGCACCGGACCACACTTCCCAGCAGCCTCTGGGGCAGTGCGCCCGTGACGCGCCGGGAGCGCCAGGAGGCGCTTGAAAAGGGCTGACCCCCGGGAGCACAGGGGGGACACCAGCAGAGTACTTACCTGACCGCGACGCCATCGGGCGGTGCCGTGAGGGGAACGGCTTTGCAAGCGGAGACGCTGGGAGGCAGACCAGCGCACCGGACCACACTTCCCAGCAGCCTCTGGGGCAGCGCACCCGTGACGCGCCGGGAGCGCCAGGAGGCGCTTGAAAAGGGCTGACCCCCGGGAGCACAGGGGGGACACCAGCAGAGTACTTACCTGACCGCGACCCATCGGGCGGTGCCGTGAGGGGAACGGCTTTGCAAGCGGAGACGCTGGGAGGCAGACCAGCGCACCGGACCACACTTCCCAGCAGCCTCTGGGGCAGCGCGCCCGTGACGCGCCGGGAGCGCCAGGAGGCGCTTGAAAAGGGCTGACACCCCTCTCGCCACGCGAGTCGCGCGCGGGAGAAGCCCGGGACAAGGGCGGGACCGTCTGTGGCCGTCCGGGGACGATTGAGGACGGGCCGGGCCATCCCCCTTGGTTCGACCTGTGAGTACCTGTAGGTGATTATATGCAGATGTAACTTTGTTCATTTTAATAACCATTACTTGAGACACCTGATCAACCCCAAAATGTCAGTCCAAACTACTTTACCGGATAATTATCTGCTGAAAGTAGTTTCCAGAATCAATAGTGACAGAAGGAAATCACTGGGGAAAAGTAATGTACCAGACCTCCAATTGATTCCATCTGCGGATCTAAATAATGCAGATATTAACATTGTCAGCGAGACTGTTACATTAGTGGAGTATGATAATATTGATGTCAATGTTGATTTAACTACGGCTCCAGACAATTCAATTAGGGTGGAAGATGACCCATGTGAGAACTCCGAAGGTACACCTCAGCAGTCCATTAGGGCTGCTAAATATATGCGAGCCTGTAAGAAAACGGTACCTAAGCGGGGAAATTACTCTATCAGAAAGAACAGAAAAGATGCCATACACAAGGAGAGCGCCGATGAAATAGGGTCATCCACAAATGATAATTTTGTCTCTATTAAGCCTGACCAAATTGACCTGTTACTGAGTACTATCTATAATAAATTAAATATGGTTGTAGAGCCCTTGTTAATCAAAATTGATGATCTGCAGGCAGAAGTAGTAAGATTAAGGGCTGTAGTGGATCAGCATGCCGATAAATTGGAAAAATCTATATCAGATATCAAAATGCCAGCGTGTACAACCACTGTCTCTACTACGGATAGGGCGCTGTCACAACTACGACCCACTAATAGTGCCCCTTCCACTAATACTAGGAAACAACTGCCTAAAGAGTTACCTGTACCTAAACATACAATAGCGAAGGGGTCAGGCCGACCTTCACAGCAACTAATTGCTGGGTCGACAAGCACAGTGTCGGGTACTTCACAGAGTGATGTTAGACCTATATCAGCTCCAAATAGTGTGAAGGCAGCTCCGGCTCCAGCTGGCTTAGCTTTGCCTGCTGCCACAAGGGGAACGAATGGGGTACCCATGCGGATATGTAGGCGCCCAGTAGACCTCCCACCTGAATGTGTACCCTACGTTGTGGTATTAACCAATGTTCCGATCTTAACCCAGGTCCCTACTACCCAGGAGTCAGCGGAATCTTTGATGAATAAAACAATTTCCTGGTTAAACCGCCACTGTGGTTATCCAGTTGGCTACTCTGATCAAATTGTCTCTATCAGAAGAGTCAATTGGATCGGTAATACCAGAAAGACATGTGGGGGTGACTGCGTGATTATTAATTTTAAACATCCGCAACACGTTGCGACTGTTCTACTTAGAGCAGCCTCACTCACGCAGTCAGAGACAGATGTAGTTGCTAGACCACTGGGCTATTTTTATAACCATCTTAGCAGATCGCCCTCTGTTAATTGCGGGGAGGGGGTAACGAGTAACTCTACCTATCCATCTTTTGTAAATAGACCTGTGTTGCCTAATTTCCGTCCTGGTTTCCAGGATGGTATATTTACCCCGCCGATGCATACGGTGAACTCTGCGACAGGCGGGAACAAATTCAGGAACACATTTGTAACATATACCCCCAATCCATTTACAACCTATGGTAGCACCCCTCCGCCTGTTAATGGGATGGTCTATCAAGTCCCAATTCAGAATAGGTACCAGTCGTTGAGCTTTCTGGATCAGAATGATTGACATGAGATTGACCTTTCCCGGGGTGATGCCACTCGTAATAATTGCGGAAAAGTAACTATGTCCGTAAATGAACTGGACGATAAAGTGATTGTAGATTGCATTTCGGTAGGGGGAGATGTCTCAAATTCAATGTATAACATAGAGCTTTTTAACCTAGAGGATAACATGTCCATATCCAGTGATGGACCGCCTATTATCAGCCATGAGAGTGATAGGGTAACTTGCCATATTGCCAGCTGGAATATTGCAGGCCTAGTGGCCAAGGAGGATATGTTAGGATGGAAAGATTTTGTGAATTTATTTGACATCATTTGCCTTCAGGAAACCTGGTGTAAAAACTTTAGGGGCATTGATGGCTTTGTATCCTATGAACTCCCTGCCTTGGCCTCAACCCATGGCAGAGCTAAAGGAGGGTTGTTGGTGTTGATTTCAGTCAAGTTGCCTATCTCGGTGAAAAACTATGTAAAAGTGGGGGCTCATTCACAAATTCTATGGCTAGCGCAAGAAGCGGGTAGAAATATACTTTTGATTAATTTCTACAATAATATATTTGATGGCACTAGACATGTTGCAATTAATGACTTAGATAGGGCATTGACTAACTGTGTTAAAAATTTTAATGGCGTCTTTGAATTTATTTTTGTGGGGGATTTTAATGTTTCAGTATGTCCATTATCATCTCAGAAGTTATGTGGTGTGTATAATCGTTTGGGGGATGCTGATGTTCATTTTCCCCATCACTCCTATGGAGAGACCCTGAATAACTTTCTGATAGACTATGATATGGAAATTATGGAAAATGTCAAAAATGATGAGGGTGAAAATATACCGACTTTTAAAGGAAGGGGCGCTAACACTATCATTGATTTTATATGCATGTCTTCAACCCTTATTCCGCTATGTTCTGTGCCCAAGGTGGTTGATGTTATGCTAAGTGATCATAACTGTTTAACTACTGAAGTAATAATATGGAACCATGTCTATATATGTGAACAAGGCAGTTTTGTTAATATTGAACCCCATAGGCAGAATGGTTATAGGTTGAGGTGGAAGGGAGAAAAAGCGGATATAACATCTGAGTCCATCATCACTAGTTGTCTAATAGAAATTACGGCAATTTTAGAACAGGATGAAACCTCGGTCGACAGTATTGACCACTTTGATAGAATGAATTCAACCATCAATAAGAAGTTTACCAAAGAGGTTGGGCACAAGAATAGATACAAAAGGGGGTGGTTTGATCATGCGTGCACTATTGCCCGAGGGGACCTTAAAAAGGCCTTGGCAGTTAAACCAAGAGATAAGAGTCTGGTGATTCAACTTAGGCAGGATTATAATCTGATCCTTGAACGTAGAAAAGCCGAACTACAGCAGGAAGCGTGGGACAACCTGAGCCAAGCAGCAGAACTGAAGAATTGTACTTTGTTTTGGTCTACGGTGAATAGCCCATTCCTAAAAGATGAAAAGGTACCAGAACTCACATCAAATGTGAGTATGGAATCTTGGATCCAACATTTCTCTACTATTTTTGACTCGAGCAATAGACCTGTCCCCAATGGAGAAGGCTGGCCTATCGTAGCCTTAAATATTACCATAGATGAGGTTATGGTCAGTATAAGAACCAGTAAGGGAGGGAAGGCCCAGGGACCCGATGGAGTACCCATAGACGTGTATAAGACCGCACCGGAGATTTGGGGCCCATTGCTGGCTAAAATCTTCAATGCAGCTATTTGCTGTAAAATACCGTCTACTTGGGAGGAATCAATAATTGTTCCTATTTATAAAAAAGGTGACCGGGGCGATGCCAAGAATTATCGACCAATATCCTTACTGGACTCATCTGTCAAAATTATGAGTCGGGTCCTTTTAGTAAGACTAGAGGAATGGGCAGAAACTAATGAGATTTTAACTAATTGTCAGTTTGGGTTCAGAAAAGGACGTGGCACCATTGAGCAGTGTCTGAATTTAGAGCTTTTGGTAGGGAAATATACCCAGGCCAAAAAAGGGTCGCTTTATTTATGTTTTGCTGACCTAAGCAGCGCCTTCGATATGGTAGACCACGCTATACTATGGGCTAAACTGATAGAAATGGGGGCTCCTGAAGGTATAATCTATTTCCTGGCCCGCCTGTACGAAAACCTTAGTACCAGTGTCCGATATGGACCTAATGGGGAGTGTACGACTAAGTTCAGGATCGGGAGGGGAATTAGACAGGGGTGTGTTTTAGCACCCCTGCTTTTCACCCTCTTCATAAATGAGATGGATTCTGTCCTGCAGACAGTCACGGCGGATGCCCCTAGAGTTAACAATCTTAACATACCCGTGTTACTCTATGCGGATGACGCCGTGTTACTGTCCAGGACTCCCCTGGGTCTTCAACGTTTGATGGACTGCTTTGTGCAGTTCATTAAAAACAGGAAACTGGTGATTAATAAATCTAAAACATATGTGATGGAGTGTGGGCCTGGACGAGCTAAAATGAAAAGTAAATCCCATTATTTTATTGATGGTGAACCGGTCCAAAAAGTTGAAAATTTCTGCTGCTTGGGAATTACTTTTTCAAATAATGGTAGATGGGATATTGAACACAAATCTGTTAAAACAAAGATGACTAGGAGCGCCAATGGGGTCTTTTTATTTGCCAAGAAGCTGGGGAGTAGACGCATCAAAGACATGTTAAAAATTTATCAATCTAGATGTCTCTCTGTAGCCCTTTACGGGGCAGGCGTATGGGGTGTGTCACCAGCGGGGATCCTTCAGGTAGAGGAGAATAATTTCCTGAAAAGGCTCCTGTGTTTACCCAAATCTACCTCCAACACCTTGGTTCACAAGGAAACAGGGATTCAAACCCTAAATGATATGATTATGTTAAGACCCTTATTACTGTGGCGCTCTATATGGCTGAGCGATGGCACCTCATTGAACAGAGCTATTATTGAGGATTGCCTTTCTTTGGACCAGCATCTTAAGATCCCTTGGATTAAATACATTATTGAATGCTTCCTAAAGATTTTTGGGCTTAATGTGATCAATGATCCATACAGTGCCTCCGACATCTCCAAATTAAATATGAAAATAACTTTTTTGAATTATTGCAACGAAAGGCACTCCTTGGAGGATTCCAAACTATCCACATGTATACTGTACAATAGCATGAATGATTTTACTGGATTTCATCCGTACTTGACACAGGTAACCAGAGTTTCGCACCAGTTTGTACTAACCAGAATGAGGATGCGAATAGTACATTATCTTGTTGCGTGCCCAAATATTAAAATGCGCCCTAATGGACCCTGTGCATGTGATAATAAAACGGAACAGAGCACTAAGCACTTTCTTTTATCATGCAAATTGTATAGTGAATTACGGAAACTCTTTCTAAAGCCTATGGTGAAAAGATTTGGAGTGAGAACAATCATGGACTCTATGAAACTGCTTTTTAATTTGCACCACCCGGACATTTGCTTTTTTACTGCTATATTTTTGCTCAAATCAATTAGCGCCAGGAAAAGTATGTGTTTTTAAGCATTTTAAATATTTATTCCATCCCCCTCTGGATAATATATGTACTATGTGTTTTTCTCTTAATGAAATGTTTGTATCTGTAACTGTATGTGCTTTTATGGACATGTTTTTTAATGTTCCGAATAAAGCTTTATGAATTGAATTGATAGGCAGGGTGAATTTAGTAAAAATTATGCTCTTACCTAAATTGATTTTTATCTTCCAAAAATATACAGTTAGCCTTCAAAGAAGAAAGATTGAATATATTTTTAATGTGTTCTTTCTTTGTGATTTTATAATACGAAAATGAATTTTGGATATTTTAATTGTATGCTTTTATGATTGCTATTCAACAATCGAATAAAGCTATTTTTGATTGATTAACTACTTGACCCCTAAAACCAATGTTTTGATACCAAAATGAAGTATATCGTCTCATGGTTCCTGAAATATTACATAAACACTACAACACATCTGCCATTTTTAAAAATGTCATCCAGAAAAGCTTAGCACGGATTAGCAATGTCTACTCAAGCCAAATTACTTCTGTAATGATACAAAAACACAAATCAAAAAAGGAAAATCTCTGGGCAACAATTTTTTTACGAAGATAGATCAAGGGGCCAGGACTAAAGGGGAAAAAGCAAATTGAAATGAGCTGTCTGTGGGGTGACTACCTGTGCTGTTTTTATAGAAATGTGTTTGCAATGCATGCTTTCAAAGAGAACACATTATAACAAGGATATTTTAATATGGAAATGGGAATTTTATTGCAGCATGTTTGTTCTTGGGCTTCTTTTAATGTTCCAACCTGCCAGAGCTTCCTCTCTCATTTTCTGTTCACCTCTCTTGTGGGCTTCACGAGGCTTCTCATATATTTACCTTTGATATCCAGCTCATTCACATGCTCTGTGGAGCCCTGTCTATTATGAAAAAGCTGGAATCATGTGCTGCACAGATGCTCGTGTAATCTGTGCCAAGTGTGTCAGCTGGTGTCATCTGCAGTGCCTGCAGCAGTGTCTGGTAGGCTGCGACAGCCCAATCGTGGGCCAGACCATGTATAATGTGCCGGGTAATTGCATTTACCTCAGCGTAGGGCCTCCTGGGTCAGCCCACCAGCAGCATCCTTCAAGGCGGCATGGACACATCTACGAGGCCCATTACAGCAGCCCCCGTTTTTCATTTCTGATACAATGAAAATAGACATAAATCTGCATAATTTCACTAAGTGTTTCCATTTCCAGCTAACTGAGCTTATCAAGCTTGTGCCTAATAAATTTAGGGTGTGCCATCCCTTTTGTGGTGTTCCTTTGCGTCCTCGCCCAACAACCTTAATTCGGGCCACTCTGTGTCATATTATATAACTTATTTCTGGTAGTGAGGCACATGGACGGGGAATTAACACAAAAAAGTGGTTTGTACTCTCTTCTGCATGTATAAAGACCCCAGTGAAGGATCCCTCCTGACAAGGTCTGCGTCTTCCCAGTGCCAACAAGGAAGGATCATAACTTAGGACATACATAATTCATATATCGGCTACTGTGTGGACAAGTTACTTCTTTTGTCAAACTGGATTTCTAACTTCACAGATAACACGAATCCTACAAAAACTAGTCACATAGTGTCACTGTTACTCTTTTGTACATAGAAATATGTAAGGATAAAATAGCGACATTCTTAAAAATCATAACTCTTTCTTTACGCCAGCTGATTCTTCTCTGTTTGTCAATGCTTAGTACCAATGTCGATGCTTTGCCAATCAAATAAAAAGCAGCGAATAGGGAGTGGGGAGGTTGGACACCGGGACATTAATAAAAAATTTAAAATCCTCTAACGGAAAAGGAGGTCGAAGCGAAAACACGAGCACTCATGTGAAGTGCTCTTAACAAAATAAACAAGCATCGATGCGGGAGGGGGCATGGAACAGGTACTCACTGAAAACAGCTTCTGACAATTGATCTCAGTCTGTGAATGCTCTGCAAATGTGAAGAGATAAGAACAAGATTTACAGGTCGGTTTACAGAAACGGAGCGGAGCTCGGAGTGAGAGTAAACAGGACTGAGAGAAAACAATCGATCGCGTGAATTGTTTCTCAACAAAGAAAAAAGGAGTTCTTAAATAGATGCTAAAATGGGACCAGTGGATTGAACTAGTAATTGGTGACTGCTCTTAGGGAGGGCTAAACACAGGAAGAGGCATGCATACCACGACAAATGGGGAGAAAGAATAGGAGAGTGATGATGAAGCCAGCAAATGAGAGGCCTGTGGGCAGGTAGCAGCCCACAAAGTATATACAACATGTCTTGAAGAGACTGCGCAAGCGCTGTCTATCCGAGACCTACAAACTGGTGACATTAAAGAGATGAGGTAGCACCCATTAATTTGACAAGCAATTATATCATAATTAAAGAATTAAGATGTTGAAAAATGTAAGCATGTGAGCATGGCATGAATGTCATAAACATGAAAGAATAACAAAAAATATGGTACACAACAGTGATGATAATGGGACTTGGTTGGTGTAGCAGGACAATTTGATGCTTGCCCAGCAGGAAAGGTAACACAATGTACCAGGTCTGAGCAACCGATAATGTAGGTATAAGGGTCAACAATCCAACCTTGAAATCATGAGTTCTATGAATGCCTGTATAAGAGTTAAATCAAAGACCCTGCCCCAAAAGGCACTAGGGAACTAACAGGACCAGGCCATTTAGAAAACGTCAGCACCATGTGAAAATCCGTGTTAAAACGTCCCAAACTTTCAAAGTGTGCTCAGAGTTGGTGATCCACTGAATTTTCTGGAATTTTTTTAAAGAATATTTTTGTTAAAGACTAGTCTGAGGGTAGCAAGGTCTTTAGTGTTGCACCTAGTTGGAGCTTGGCTTTATCTTGTTTTCTCTAAGGATCACCAAGTTAAGAATACATCCATAAAACAGTTCTGGTGTTTAACTTGAGCATGTGTAAAAGCTTTAATCAGTACCAGCTATGTGGGTTTGGTGGTCGATTGACAAATGAGTCTTGCAAATGAGTCTTGCATTCAACATTGGTGTAAAGTGGAGAAGTGTGGCTCACTGGTTAGAGGAGGCAGACCCGGACGCTGAGATCAGACCCGGGACCAGGGTTCAATTCCCGACGCGGCAGGGTCTTGAGCCCAACATGTCCACGGACTCGGTAATTCTCGCTTCGGTGCCTACTGAAATCACAGGTTCACACTCTGCAACTCTGGGCAATAGCTTGCTTAATCTCCACTACGGCCCCCCGCGGCGGGATGCCTGGCTTTCACCTTGGGGATACCCAGTAGGGGCTATCTCACATCGAAAAACCTGGACGGGTTCCCAATGCAAAGGGCTTTGAGACCTGGCGGTGATATTGCGCTATATAAAAACCTATCCATCCATTTTATGAGGACAAATACTTCAAGGAAGTCAAACAAATGTTGGGAACTGGCAACGCATTCAGTGTATCTACACCACTGGTGTATTTCGAGGACTATAAACAGTTCACAGTTGCAATTGGCTCCACTATTGCACACATTGTCAATGCTTAATTTGAGCAGGTGGTTTCCAGGTCTCAGTGCAAGATCTCCTTTTAGAGCACCTTGACTTAAGTGAGATACTTACATTCATGACTGCACTGTTGCGAGAGATTTACACATTTTGCTTGAAAGAATGGCTGCTCCTGAGCAGCATTATTAATTGAGAGATACATACACTTTTATTTTAAAAATAAAACTGCCACCCTTACTTCTAACCATTCATCTTTATTCTACATATGCTGTAAGTGGTAGACAGTACCCTATCCGTACCTCTTTAGTCGGCTTGGTGAAAGACTTTTATTCTCTTTGTTTCCCAACGCAAAGGTGACCTGAGCTCTTGTATCAATATATTCTACAAATTAATTTAAGTACATACAAATAACAGACATAACATCACTTGAAACCATTGTTTCTCCTTACTCAGAAATATTGCAATTAAACAGTAAACCACCTCCACTCTCTCTAGAAAATCTAGTCTCTAAAGTGGCAATTTACAGAGATATTACCAGTATTTTTAAGTAATAACTACATACTCAGTTGAAAAAACACTGTCCACATCATTAGTTTTGGGTGTAATTAAATTTGTTTATTTGATTACTGAACTATGTATAAAACAACAGTTGTTCAAATGTAGTTTCTTCTGAATGAAATATCAGTACAGTGTTTGTGTAGATATCCTATTTTCAACAGCAATCTTTTCTGAGACACATGACTATTATAACTAATTTTAGGCTGAATCAGGGAATGTTAACATCTCAGGGCTTGACCAATCTTCTACAGTGGGCACAGCAAAAGTGGCAACAGTTCCCTCTCACTTTATTGATTTGGGTATAATGGCAGAATGCCCATACCTCAAGTTTGCAAACAACCAATGAACACACATAAATATATTGAGTTTTTACTTGAGCCTTACCATGTTTATATGTGTATTATATTGTACTGTGATTCAGAAAAGGGGGTGGTGATGAACAGAGTGTCTGAATTAAGCAGACCACTCTTACCCAGTCCAAAGATCAGGGCTTGATCCATCACCGTTATTTAGCTCACTGCCCCATCCCAGCTCAGAACCTGGCTATATGCAAATTAGTCTGTCCCTGGCCCAGTGCATCATGGGAACAGGGCAGACCAAACTACCAAGCCAATTCTTCACCAGAAAGGAGACAAGCTTCCGGGGACCGGTTTCTGCCATTTCAGGCGTCGTCGGCCCGGCTTGCTTGAATCCTGATGGAGCAGTGAGCAAGGGACTCATGTCTGAGTATACCCTTCCACGCTTATGGTGGACAAAATGATTCAGAAAAGGGGGTGGTGATGAACAGAGTGTCTGAATTAAGCAGACCACTCTTACCCAGTCCAAAGATCAGGGCTTGATCCATCACCGTTATTTAGCTCACTGCCCCATCCCAGCTCAGAACCTGGCTATATGCAAATTAGTCTGTCCCTGGCCCAGTGCATCATGGGAACAGGGCAGACCAAACTACCAAGCCAATTCTTCACCAGAAAGGAGACAAGCTTCCGGGGACCGGTTTCTGCCATTTCAGGCGTCGTCGGCCCGGCTTGCTTGAATCCTGATGGAGCAGTGAGCAAGGGACTCATGTCTGAGTATACCCTTCCACGCTTATGGTGGACAAAATGATTCAGAAAAGGGGGTGGTGATGAACAGAGTGTCTGAATTAAGCAGACCACTCTTACCCAGTCCAAAGATCAGGGCTTGATCCATCACCGTTATTTAGCTCACTGCCCCATCCCAGCTCAGAACCTGGCTATATGCAAATTAGTCTGTCCCTGGCCCAGTGCATCATGGGAACAGGGCAGACCAAACTACCAAGCCAATTCTTCACCAGAAAGGAGACAAGCTTCCGGGGACCGGTTTCTGCCATTTCAGGCGTCGTCGGCCCGGCTTGCTTGAATCCTGATGGAGCAGTGAGCAAGGGACTCATGTCTGAGTATACCCTTCCACGCTTATGGTGGACAAAATGATTCAGAAAAGGGGGTGGTGATGAACAGAGTGTCTGAATTAAGCAGACCACTCTTACCCAGTCCAAAGATCAGGGCTTGATCCATCACCGTTATTTAGCTCACTGCCCCATCCCAGCTCAGAACCTGGCTATATGCAAATTAGTCTGTCCCTGGCCCAGTGCATCATGGGAACAGGGCAGACCAAACTACCAAGCCAATTCTTCACCAGAAAGGAGACAAGCTTCCGGGGACCGGTTTCTGCCATTTCAGGCGTCGTCGGCCCGGCTTGCTTGAATCCTGATGGAGCAGTGAGCAAGGGACTCATGTCTGAGTATACCCTTCCACGCTTATGGTGGACAAAATGATTCAGAAAAGGGGGTGGTGATGAACAGAGTGTCTGAATTAAGCAGACCACTCTTACCCAGTCCAAAGATCAGGGCTTGATCCATCACCGTTATTTAGCTCACTGCCCCATCCCAGCTCAGAACCTGGCTATATGCAAATTAGTCTGTCCCTGGCCCAGTGCATCATGGGAACAGGGCAGACCAAACTACCAAGCCAATTCTTCACCAGAAAGGAGACAAGCTTCCGGGGACCGGTTTCTGCCATTTCAGGCGTCGTCGGCCCGGCTTGCTTGAATCCTGATGGAGCAGTGAGCAAGGGACTCATGTCTGAGTATACCCTTCCACGCTTATGGTGGACAAAATGATTCAGAAAAGGGGGTGGTGATGAACAGAGTGTCTGAATTAAGCAGACCACTCTTACCCAGTCCAAAGATCAGGGCTTGATCCATCACCGTTATTTAGCCATCAGGATTCAAGCAAGCCGGGCCGAAGACGGCTGTAATGCCAGAAACCGGTACCCGGAAGCTTGTTTCCTTCCCAGTACAAGAATTGGCTTGGTAGTTTGGTTTGCCCTGTTCCCATCATGCACTGGGACAGGAACAGACTAATTTGCATATAGCCAAGTTCTGAGCTGGGATGGTGCAGTGAGCTAAAAAACGGTGATGGATCAAGCCCTGATCTTTGGACTGGGTAAGAGTGGTCTGCTTAATTCAGGCACTCTGTTCATCACCACCCCCTTTTCTGAATTATATTGTACTGTAGCATTTGTATAGCACTTACTACCACTACGTCGGCTTAATCGCTTAATCACACGGATTGCAAGCTATACAGTATGCACTGTGTGGTTGGGTGGGTGTTGTTCTTGATCGGAGCCTATATGGGGATTTTTTTTATGTGGTGAGTGATGACCACCAATATGCGGTTATCATGTTATGGGACGTAGCGAATAGGAACTAACCAGCTTAGCCACAGAGGCAGCGGGATGCTGTGTTCCTGTGAACCAAAAGGTGGGGGTAATCAGAGAAGGGCTAAGAATCCATAAAGCAACATGCACCAATCAGAGATGCTGTTGAATGAGTAAAAGGATACCAAAAGGGCAAAAATCGGAATTAGTTTCGTAAGTAGTAGCCACGCATAATTGTATTTTATTTATTTATTTTTAGGAGTCAGGGATACTGTCTGCTGCTGAACAAATCAATACACAAATGGAAAGAGGAAACAACCAAGTGCACCCTCCTTGTTAGCACATATATACACATCTACTACCTTGGCGAAACCTGCTTACTTTTAAACCAATACTAAGACATACACATTTCCAGCAGAATATGGATGATTCTTGGTCGTGGCATGCTTCATAATAGGCGACCTAACCACACCTGAGTAGGTAAATACCACTCAGGTGGACCCAACCTATGAAGGGAGTTCTTAGATTTGCGTTTTACTGGAAAAGTGCAAGGGACAGATAAAACGATCTCAAGGGTATGGCATAGGACTTTTCTTATATAGAATGTGAACCTTGGATATAATTGAAAACCAAAGAGAGGGCGCGGGGCAAACATTGAACTGCTGTGGTTCAGTTACCCCTAAAAGGTAGCCAACATGTTTCGACCGGTTGTGCAGTCTGTAGGGGTCAAGGGTCTACAACTTTCCTCATTGCTACTATACTTCTCTACCCACTTAATCCCACCTACTTAATCACACATATTGTCCATACTAATGAGGCCTAATGCTCTCATACCAGAGATGTTTTCCCAATTTGGGAATACTTGCCTGAAGAATTAGAACAAAGACAAGGAACATGATTGTGTTACTTGCATTCATTTACAATGTAAACAAGTGTTGTCACAGTGAGGTAATGTGCAAGGTGAACAGCGCAAATCAAAGCAACCCTAAGCTTGTGTACAAAAACCCTATTCACGCAAGTTTTAGTTTTTCCCTCGTGCCTCAGCTACACTCAGCCTAACTTAGAGTGAAGTCGAATTTATCTCGTCAGTGCAGGGGGAAGCTCCCCTGCAGGCATACACTATGTGAGGATGAAGGATAGAGAACCTTCGCCATCCTAAAGTTTGATATTCTTCATATGAATCATTTTACAATGCAATATAAAGGACTCCATCACAAAGTGTGTGATACCCACTGTGGGTGTGCCGAGTTAAAAAAAAAAATTAAACTTGTGTTAAAACTTTTTAATTGCCGTTTGGTAAATTGTGTGAAGCCTGATAAGGTCTTCTATCTCACAAACCTGATATTGTAGTAAACTGCACTTTGTGTCTTTACCAATGCTGTCATCCTAAAATCTTATGTTGTTACGTAACGTTTTATGCAAAATGAGTGCACATGCAGTTTGTTTGATATTAATTCCTGGATCTACACAGTCCCGTTAATGTTCTTGTGCTTCTGTTAAAAACTTGATAAAAAGTTTTCTTGGGAAACAATTGTATTTCGTGCAATGGTTTGCCCATATTTGATTCATCTAAACAAATAAACGATCCAAGAGAAGTAAATGGAAGCTACCCTTACAGGTTCTCTCGAGGCCAGTGTTCGAGCTCGATGTGTGGGGGAAAATATTTGAAGCAGCTTGTTTGCAAAATGTGGGAAATGTTTGAGATGGCTTTTTCAGGCGCTACTTTGTCTATCAGTACATCAGTCAGTTAGTTAAGTTAGCCTCTGCTGTGGGGCCTCTCTTAAAATCTGTCAAACCAGACTGACTCAGGCTACTACTTCTTAATTTACACAGAACAACAAAATGTGTCTGCAGCCTGTTCCTTGACTTGCAGAAGATATCCAAGAGATCATGGAGAAGGTCTAGGCCCCACCAGGAAGCTACTTTTGGTTCCCAACCAGAGAAGAGAGAACCACCCGGCTTATTTATAAGACTTGGATCTTTGGAATAGTATGTACTCACGCTCAAAAGAAAGGGCCAGTCTGAGAACGACTCGTCTTTTACTGCTTAGTACTGTGGTCCAGGCTCATTTGAGAGCACCTCTGAGTCTCGAAGAGTAGCTACAGATGCCCCCACCCCCAGCAAAGCTCTGTCTGTTGGCTGTGCTTTCAGTGGCAGCCGCTGCCGCCGACCTGAAGTGGTAGGGCGGCTTACTCGGGGAGAGTGCGACGGGTTGGGCAGGGGGCGAGAGAAATAAAATATAAGTAAAAAACAAAAAAAAGACTTACCTGCTTCTCTGCTCCGCCCGCCTTGTGGCTCCTCTCGTTGACTGACCAGAAGGGGATGGACCCTCAGGGCACAGGCTCCACACCCAATCCAAATGCTGCTCTCACATGAGAGCAGTGCCAGGATTGGTCTGAGTGGCCTCATTTGCCGCTCAGATGGTGAACTGGAGCCTGTGGCTTTTCTCCAACCCTGCTGTGTAACACAGCCAGTTGGAGAAACATAAGTGCGCATATGTTTTTGGCCAGTCTAGGACGGCCGGCCAAACACACATGCGCACTTATGAGTGCGCACTACTCCTCCTCCCTGACATGCCCGGCCCTGCCCCGCCCTATACCTATTGTATTGCGGGGCTCAGACAACATAAATGAAATGATAATATCATTGTGTTATTATCATTTTATTTATTGTCTGCTGGCACGGGCTGTGGGGCGACGTTCCTCGGCCATTACGGAGGAGCCGCCCCTGTGTGCTTTATAAATACGTCAGAACACAAATTGCCAAACGTTTTTGTGTGGTTGCTCTGCAGTGGTTTCCCACATATGCCTCACTATGACCTCTTTTAGTCTCATACTGTGTGATGTTTTATTTTAAAGTGATAGCGAAGACTGTCCTGCACAATGTTCCTTTTTGACCCTGTTGGACGCATTATAGGCCTCCTCAGCAGTGGAATCGTATGGGCTACAACGAGGACCCTGCCAGGACTCATTCATCTTTGGTTTACAGTAAATTTCCAAGTAAACCTGTTGACCAAAGATGAGGGATTCTTATCTCATTAACATCAAACAGATCCAAGCTGGGAGTGAATCTGCGGCTGGAGTCTTTGATGCAGACAATACGTTTATCACAACATTTAGTTGTTCATCGATTACTCATGCTTTACTACCAGGTCCATTGGCAGGACATGGATCCACGCTTCTTCTGAACACAACAGAACACAACAAAACACAACATAACACGACTATTTGTACCGAGCACATTCATCCCCAAGGATGGCTCAATGGTACCCAACTTTACTTGGGTAATTCACTTGAACAGTGTTTACTAAGAGGATGAGGCGGGGTTGATTTCAGATGGTAACCATTGTATCTGGAGATAGACCTATGGTCTGGTCAGTTTTTTTATTTGGCTGCCGCTGATTAATTCTTCCTTTCAAGTCAAAAGTCATGGTCTTCTTTTTATGATCTAACTCATCTGGCAAATACAAGTGTTAGTTGTTTTTTTTCACGCCAGGAATCTTAGTGAAACTACAACAGAGGCAAAAACCTCCTGCAGACTATTTTCTTTTTGCTCAACCACTCCATGAGAGTGCATGCATTTTCCAGCTGTCGCTCTTGTGTGCTTTACTCTCCCCCATGTTGCTCTCTATTGCTCATGTGCTTCTTTTTCACCACCTCACCTGGTGTTTGTCGCTCTCACCTGTGTGCTATTCCCCCATGCTCCACTTTGCCTCATATTCTCTCCCTCGTGTTGCTTCTCCCCTACATGCATGGTTGCTCCTTCCACCGCCTGTATCTTTTTGTAGGTGCACCCAGGTGTGTTGAACACGTGTGAACCTATGAAATGACACTGCTGCAGTGTCATCGTGCCTTTTTTTTTAGCTATGCCGCACTGCAGCCGTGAGGCTGGACAGTATGGTTAAAAAACATTGGCAGGAGCAACGGGTCTCATAGCCGAGACCTATTGGCTTTGCCAATGCTTGTTCAGTCTAACTCTTGCCTCATTTATCTATGGATCGGGGACAAGTGTCTAATAAGCTTCTGACTCTGTGTGCTTTAACTAAGTTTACTGTTAACAGACTGTGAAATCTGCTGAAACGCCGCTTAATCACTGGACATCGTAGTTCTAAATGTCACTAATAGGCATATTCTTGCTTCCATAAATGTAGATATGTGACCAGACTGATGCCTGATTATGTCTCGTGCAAAAAGTATGCCAGTGACTCGTCCACCTTTTGGTAAGCACATTTAATGAATTCATGGCTTTGTCTTTGAGATCCTTTTCAAATTGTTCATACGTGGGACACAAACACTTTGATTTTTCTGGGCTGTGGTTAATTTTTTCCTCCTCCCATTCTATATGTTTTTTGCCTTTTTTTACTTCCCCATTTCCCCCCCACCATCTTCATGTATTTTCCTTTCCCTACATTTTTAAGGCTCTCTTGTCGAAGACCTATAGTCTGCAATGCAATGTTTAGAGTGGGCTTTGGGTCACTGCTCGTTATTCAGAGCATTTCCTCTCTTTTCTTGTGTTTTCCTGCCCCTGGTGCATTTCTTGTTTACATTGCGTTTGATGAGATAGTTTCATCAACATTCCACTGCTGATGTAAGACAACTACTTTTTAGTTGCTTATCCCTTTTCTCCCTCTCTCCCATCTGCTATCCCACGTGCTTTGCCTGTTCATTGCTCCTCCACCCTGCCCCATACCCTGTTTACTTATTTTTTGTATATTTCTTTGACATTTATTTAGTTGTTTTTGCGAGGGCCCGGTGGATGCACACTGCTCCCAGTCCGCTCATTTCCTCTTCTGTTGCTTCCCACCTCATCAATCTAATTTGCGTGCATTTTAATCAATGACTTTCTTTCCCCTAGTTCTGTTTGTCTCTCCCCTGGAGCATAACTTCTCTACTATACTTTTGGTTAGATAATTTTATATCCTTCCTCTGATCACATTCAAGGAACTACTGTTTCCTTTAGCACTCTTTGGGGCTGGATGTGTTTTCTTGCTGGCACTTGAAAGGGTGGGCCATAAGTTCCGGACCTGTTCTAGAATCACAATCCAATGGTTCTTTTTACCAGCATGTAAGCGTAGAGGGGAGAAAGTCATTATTAATGCCAATCAATTCAACAGGAATTTCTCTGGACAGATAGTAACCACAGACAACTACGTAACGTGCGTTAATTTATTACAGAGCCAAAAATAACTGGACATGATACACCTCAAAATTAGAGAATCGAGTGTAAGCAATATAGCACAAGCAAAACAAATAATTCAAAAAATAGGATGCAGAGGATCAGAAAGCATGAGTCCAAATCTCCTCCATTGAGGGTTGATGGAAATATAGCACCAATCTATCCATACACTAGCACTAAAATAACATCCCCCCTTAAGCATCTTTAGGGACAAAAGATAAAAGGTGTCAGCATGTGAAGTCTTCCTAAGAAGTCTCTCCACTATGATGGGTCCAATAGCATAAAGCTATTGTTACAGAGCTCGTTCTGAGATGATCTCTCTCTGAGGGCAGAAAGAGAAGAGGGCACTTTCCCTACTTTCAATATCCCAATATTACAGGTATCCTTCCCAAGATTCCGTGTGGGTCACGCCATCCACATTAGGTATTATCCTAAAGGTAATTCTCCATGCGACTGCTATGCTCTTCTTCTCACCATTTCGGTCCTTGGTTCCCAAGCCTTCTCTTGTGGGAAGGAAAATGTTATGTTATGTTAAAGATATTTGTTAAGCGCACTTACACCAAGTGGTTTCATGACGCTGAGAGCGGGAGGGCGACAGTGAAACAATAACAGAACCTTTACTCGTATGTCTGAGAGAACAACAAGGTCTTGAGAAGTGTTCTGAACTAGATATAGGATGTTACTGACCTCAGTCCAGCAGGGAGAGAGTTCCAAAATTGAGGGGCGAGGATTGAAAACCTGAGGCCACCGTGTTTTTTACGTTTGAAAGTGGGGGTGGTAAGCAGATTCAGATGGGAGGAGCGCAGTTCACAAGCGGGGGCATAACAATGGATCCTTGAGGAGATGAATGCTGGGCCGTCCCGGCAAAAGCTTTGAAAATGGTACAGCCCAGTTTGACGGCACAGTGTTTAGCCACCGGAAGCCAGTGGAGGCTCTTCATCAAAGGGCGGACATGTTAGTGTCTGGGTTGATGGAAAATGATTATCAAAAAAGGAGACAATTAGGGGGGGCTTTTTAGAGGTCCAGCATATGTGCCCAGTGTAAAAAGATCAAAACGGAGTATGCAGGGGAGGAGCCAAGCTGGCGACCGAGATGGCTGCGTAGACACTCGGCTCCGTGAGCCTTCTCACCCCGCGCATACATCCTGGCAACTATCCTGAGCCATAACGGCATATTTAAGTAGGCGAAGGACACCTCTCACTGACCGTTTGCTCCTGAGGCTTTTCCGTGCGGCAGGCCCGTGGAAATGTCCCCGACTGTTTTGCGGCCTTCACGGAGTTGAGCCCGGGGTGTCGAGTGTGGAAGGTGGCCGACCGGGACTGCGACAACAGCGTCCTCTGGTTGGGGCGAGGAGCCGGCCGGAGGGCGCCGGAGATCTGATGGGCCAATGACGACAGTGCCGACCCAGTCCATCTTGTGGAGTGCCTTGTGGGATGTGCGGTGAAGCAGGGTCGAAGGGACTGCATGATACTTGGCCCCCCTTCCAGTGTTGTATCCGGACAGGACCAATGGCTTTTCCCGTAATCGGCGGGCGGCTCCCAGGGAGCGGCGGAGATTTTGTTTAGCCTTTTGGTGACCCTTCGCTGGGACGCCTGCCTTGCCTTTCGAGATCCTCCTGTTGCGCCCTGGTGTGGGGCCCGGTCCCGAGGTGAAGTGGAGAAAGACGAGGCCGGATCAGCTAAGATGGCGGACGGCGCCCTCCTCCGCAGACCACATCCAGGCAGAGAAGCCGCTGTGAGGGAGAGTCCTGGGGTCTGGAGATACGAGACAGAACCCACGTTCAGAGATATATTGGCTGCGTTAACAACCCTGCATACGACCCTGATCCGGGACGCTCGGGATCTGGGAAGGAGGGTGGCCGCCATTGTTGTCCCACCGTTCCACATGGGCATAGTTCGATCTCATGGAGGCGCCGATGGGCCCGACTCTGCGTCAGTGATGAGTGCTCCAGCTACGCCTAAGATCGTGGAGCCTCTGCGAGACCCGGTTCATGAGATTCCTTTGGACAGATCTGTTGTACATGTGAGTGCCTCGTTGGGGCACTTCTCTGCTCGGCGGCAGGGGAAACAACGTCGGTCTATGGTTTGGGCTGCCCTGGTGGCGCTTCTGCGCTTGCCGGATGGTGTGACTCTCTTTCCCTGGCTGGTGAGACTGTGTTCGGACTGGAGGATGCTTCCGGAGTCGATACTGACATTGACGGATTTCCGCCATTCATACTCGGCTGGGTTCAGGTGGCTGAAGTCCCATGGAATAACAGCGCTGCCCGCTCCGCCCGGATTGTTTGGACCCTCCACTCTGCTCTGTATGCTGGCTGATCAGTGGACGTATGTTGGTACTACTGATAGGAAGGGCCTGGGTTGAGACCGTCTAGTTCATAGTGACACTTATTGTTGGCTGACTGTGATTTGGGGTACACTCGGCGGGTATGTTCTTGCTTGTGTTATCGGTGATTAATGTCTTCCGTGTCTATTCTGATCTTGCTGTTGGGACGTTTATTGTGCGCGGTGGTGGGGGTGGGGCCGGGTGGCCAGATCGATGGCCCTTCCCCACGTTTTTCCTCTTTTTCCTCTTTTTCCCTTTTTCTATATTTCGGGTCTCTCATTTAGGGCGACAGGCACGCTGCTGGGGGGGGTAGGCCGTGGCCTTCTGCAGGGGTGCTGGGTGGGGGGTAGGGGGATGGGGTCTGCTAATTTGTCTTTTCTTTGTTTCTATGGCCCTTTGTCTTTCTTTCTTTTTGGTGTCGTCGTTTTCCGTGTCTCCTACAGTATGTCTCGTCTTGAGGGGTGGGGTACAGCTGCTCCGTAATGTGTTTGTTTTTACATTTATCCTGACTCGGGTGCCTTACCCCCAATGTTTCAGACGTATTAGTACTATTTGCGGATTTCCTGTTTCATGCTTGCTACTGTAGGACCATGTATGACCGTATGGCATTGATTCTGAGTTTTTCTTTCTTGTAAAATGAACCTTCTCACATCCTGATTCTCGTACAGTGTATTTGAATACAAGTTCTCTCCTGGACACTATTTCGACCCTCATTTTTCGGGCTGCTGTATTTTTCTACATTGATTTGCTGTACTTATGACTTTACTAGCGGCCGGCCGAGGTGGTTGTAGGCCCATATTTGTGTTTACTTGAAGTGACAATAAAGGTTCTAAAAAACAAAACAAAAAAAAACAACGGAGTATGCAGTTCCTAAAGAGACTAGAAGTGACTAGGGAGAAGAGTGCAATTAGCTGTCTACCAGGAAGGAGGATGGGGAATCCCTCCTTTCGGATTTCAGACCTCACACACCCAGCTAGCCGGGTGTCATGCTTCATCATTGGGCATGCTCCTCATCAGGTCGGCGCTGCAATACCTGACGGGCACCCTCAGTGGGGGCTCTTTGGCGGAGATCTTTTAATCCTTGCCGTTAAGGCGAGTGCGTGTAAGGGGCCCTAGAGTGTAGAAATGTACTGAAATGGTGTATAAAAAAAGTGAGTTAAAACAAGGAGAGGGAGGATCAGGGCAACTAATTTAATAATCCTGTCTCCCACCCTGGTCAAGATAGTTTATAGTAATTTATAGGCAGCGGCTCAAAGTCTCCTGCGGTCAACATGTTTCTTGCCTTGTATGCCACCTAGGGGATCAGGCGGCAATTCTTCAGGACCGGCATACAGTGTCAGGTTTCCCACCGAGTGGGCGCGAGTTACTGACACTGATGCCGCAATCCCGATGGGGCCAGTCTTGTGCTTCATATAGATTGTCTACTGCACCCACGGACATCGGATGCCACTGGTGCCACAAGACTGGTAATATGTAGGTTACTACACCTCATTATCAGTCACATAGTGTAGATCACAACTTTCTATTTATAGGTCCTGGTGAATTGCCGCCTGATCCCCTAAGAGACATACAAGGCAAGAAACATGTTGACCGCATGAGACTTTGAGCAGCCGCCTATAACATTATTATAGACAGTCGCCTATACTCCCCTTTTAACAAGGGTGGGAGACAGGATTATTAAACGAATTGCCCTGATCCTCCCTCTCCTTGTTTTAACTCACTTTTTTATACACCATTTCACTACACTTCTACACTCTAGGGCCCCTTACACGCACTCACCTTATCGGCAAGGATTAAAAGATTTCCGCCAAAGAGCCCCCACTGAGGGTGCACGTCGCTATAGCAGCGCCGACCTGACGAGGAGCATGCCCAATGATGAAGTATGACACCCAGCTGGCTGGGTGTGTCAGGCCCCTTAATCCAAAAGGAGGAATTCCCCATCCTCCTTGCTGGTAGACAGCTAATTGCACTCTTCTCCCTAGTCACTTCTAGTCTCTTTAGGAACTGTATACTCTGTTTTGATCTTGATGGAAAATGAGCCTGGCTGCTTGGTTTTGTACCACCTGCAAATGGTGAAGTTGATATGCCGAGATGCCGACATAAAGTGAGTTGTACAAAAGGGGGTGGTGATGGACGGAGCAAGCCATGCCTTCCCTGGACCGCAAACAAGCTTCCTAGGACCGGTTTCTGACATTACAGCCGTCTTCAACCAGGCTTGATTGAATCCAGTGGCAAAGTGAGCATGGGACTCACGTCTGAACATACCCTGCCAACTTATGGCGAACAAAGCGGTACAAAAAGGGGGGGGGTGATGGACGGAGCATCTGAACCAATCAAACACTCACACCCAGTCAACAAATCTGGGTTTAATCCATCACCGTTCTTTAGCCCACTCTGCCACCCCAGTTCAGACATGGCCATATGCAAATCAGTCTGACTGTGAGAAGTTAATGTCCACAATTCTGTGGGCACCTTGTATCAGTCCAAACAATCCCTTATGGTGGTGGTTGTAAGCCAACCTTAAAAAGACAAGCTATCCTAGGGGTAGCATGGACTAAGCAGCCTAAAGGCTTAACTCAAGAGGGCATGTGAAGCCAGCTGTTTTACCATATGCAATCCTGTAATATCAACTGAAAGGACACCACACAAGTTATATCTTATAAAAATATATGTATTTATTCTCAGAATAATCCCCTGTACTCTTTATGAATATAGAAGCACAAGCGTTTAAACAAAAGCACAATATAACATATGAAAGTTGCACGTTTATGGATGAGGCCGGTGCCCACTCAAACCATATATCAAAAAAGTGGTATAAGTATCACTACTCGATCAGTGGTAAGGCCTAGGGCCTTGGGAATCGCTGGGACTACACTGGACTAACAGCAGTTAGGACGGGAGTAGCCCGCGGGATTCGGGTGCAGCGCTAAAAGCACAAGCATGCACCAATGCAAAGTCAATGGTGCGTAAAAGATATCGAGTTACAGTTTTAGGAGTCTTCCGACTGGACTAGAAGGACAAAACTTTAGACTTAGACAATAGAGGTGTAAACCACTACAGGAGCACCGGCCTTCAAGAGTTACCTCACCCACAGGAAGCGGGTGCACAGGTGCAAAAGCGTGTCGGGTTTCATCGTGTAGATCTATGGAGCCTGGAGATGAAGATGCTGCAGGCGGCCAGAAGAGAAATGTCCGGTGTGATCCAAGGGTCAATCGAAGATGTAGAGAACCTGAAAGCAGAGGGGACAGAGTCTGGGTCACTCAGCAGTGACCAGGAAGGAACCAGGAAGGAACCAGGCAATGTCGGGCGCAATCAGGTGGTTGATGTGAAGCTTGTCTCCGCTGCCACGTAGACTCTGGGGCACCGAGGATGTCCAGGAGTAGATCACGAGCTGTCCCACGAAGGCTCTCACTGTCGGCGGTGTCGGCTTCCGGATCAGAGTTAACAAGCCTTGGCAAGGGCAACCCACGCAGGATTCGAAGATCGCTTCTTGACTGGACCAGCAAGGTCAGATCTGGTGCTCCTTTTCAGGGGAGCGAGGGCCAGTCTGGAGCAACCAGACTAGCATAGCAAATTCAAAGGTTTGTCGGTACTGGGGCCGCTAGCCAACGGGCAAGCGACCGGACCAACGCGTCAAGCAGGAAAATGCAAAAGGGCCCCACGCAGCACTCGATGACTGTGGAGGGGTGAGCTTCGATGCAAAAGCTGCTCAGGCTAGGGCTACTCAAACCCCAATGCACAGCATCGAGGGAGCCTCGGGAGCTGCACGGTCAGCACTTTGTGGTTTTTCCAAGATGGCCGGCCCCACGCTTCAGGTCGCCTCCACGGGTCTCAGATTCACTGGGACTGTGGATCGGGCTGTTGGAAGGCAGGAAAGCTGGGTCTTGGTGATCTCTGTCGCTCGAGTTTTGGCGGGAACTGCAACAAAGCAAACGGTGAGGCGCTGGATGGTACCTGTTTGCACAGGGTGGTCACTCCTTGACCAAAAGGGAGATTCTTCAGTCTTCTACGTCGAGTAGGATGTCGAACGGTCCAGAGTTTCGTTTCATAAGTTTCAGTCAGGATAATCTGATGTGCATTGGCACTGCTCCCACCTTTATTCCAAATCGGGGGCTGGATTACCTGCTAGGTCCCTCCTATGGGTGGGACCCAGGAAGGGGGTGGTTACACCCCTTTCCCTTTGTCCAGTTTCGCGCCAGGACTGGGGCTGGAGTGCCCCAGAACCGGTTTGACTGGATTTTGCATGGGACACCTTGTGTGCCCCAGGCAGTGTCTAGTTTCTTTCAACCCTCCCTGCTCCAATCCACTATCTCCTGTCTGGGGTGGTGTAGCACCTCCCTGTAACAGGACACTCTTTGTCCAGGCCTCCCCTGCCAAGTTTCGGTCAGCAGCAGGAGGTCAGACTTGTGTCGGGGCAGCAGCATCCATTTTGTGATGCTTAGGCTCTGGTTAGGATTATAATGCACGTAAGAGTATATGGTATGGAAAAATCCTGGAACATCAGTAAGGAAATGGTTCCGACCACTGCAGACAGGTTCAGCTCATGCTAGAGCACCATCTCACATAAAACCAAGCACTCTGCCTCCAGGATTGGTAAGGCCTGCCATAGGACTGACTGATAGGTATATATGTGTCCAGATATAGGTTCAGATATAGGTATACTATCTCTAAGCAAGGGGTGATTACACCACCGTGCCCCAGATGAGTGATCAGCCAGTTGTGTCGATTTAAGTACCAGCCAGAGGTGGCAAAAGATATGCTGCAGCCCCTGGTAGGCCTTGGATGCACCTATGCCCTGAGCACCTATAGTGCATGGTACAGGGGCTGACAAGGTGTCCAGTACCAAATTGGTGATGTACCTATAGTACATGTATGTGAATTTCGAGAGAGAACAGCAGGCTGTGGGTCTGATTAGCAGGCCCACAGCCACATTAAGTCGAAAACCAGTGAAGCAAAAAGCAAAAATTGGGGTGACCATAGGATAGCAGACCCTACTCTCCTACATAACCCCCCCCCCCAAACGCAGGGACATTTAACTTAACCTTGACCAGATAAGTCTTCATGTTCTAAGTGGAAATACCTGGAGAGACCATCTGCCTTGCCATGGTCAGTCCCTGGTCTGTGCTCCACTGTAAAGTCCATCCCCTGTAGGGAAATGGACCACCTGAGCAGTTTGGGATTTTCACCCTTCATCTGATTAAGCCACAAGAGGGGCTTATGGTCTGTCTGAATTAGGAAGTGAGTGTCAAACAAGTATGGTCTCAACTTCTTCAGGGCCCAAACCACAGCAAAGGCCTCCCTCTCAATGGCTGACCAGCGTTTCTCTCTAGGGGTCAGCCTTCTGCTAATAAAAGCAATGGGCTGGTCTTGACCATCTACATTAAGTTGTGAAAGCACAGCTCCCACCCCCAACTCAGAAGCATCTGTTTGAACAATGAACTCTTTAGAGTAGTCAGGACTCTTCAGGATAGATGCAGAGCACATGGCCTTCTTCAGGTCATCAAATGCCTTTTGACAGCTAACTGTCCACTGAACCTTTTTGGGCATCTTCTTGGATGTCAAATCATTTAATGGAGTCACAATGGATCCATAATTCTTTAGAAATTTCCTGTAATACCCAGTCAGGCCCAAGAAGGCTCTGACTTGTGTCTGGGTAGTTGGAGGAGCCCAGTCCTGTATGGCCTGGATTTTGCTCTCCAATGGTTGAACCTGACCCCCACCTACTAGGTGGCCCAGGTACACAACCTTACTTTGCCCTATCTGGCACTTGGTAGCCTTGATAGTCAGGCCTGCCTTTTGCAGGGCCTCCAGAACCTTCTTCAGGTGGATCAGGTGATCCTCCCAGGTGGAGCTGAAGACAGCAATATCATCTAGATATGCTGCACAAAAGTCATCCAACCCAGCAAGGACTTGATTCACCAACCTTTGGAAGGTGGCAGGTGCATTCTTCAAACCAAAGGGCATCACCACAAACTGATAATGTCCACTGGGGGTAGAGAATGCTGTTTTGGCTTTAGACTCGTCAGCTAACCTTATTTGCCAATAGCCAGCTGTCAAATCCAATGTGCTCAGAAATTTGGCGGAAGTCAACTTATCTATGAGCTCATCTGCCCTTGGAATGGGATGAGCATCTGTCCTAGTGACAGCATTGAGACCTCTATAGTCCACACAAAATCTAATTTCTCTCTTTCCATCTTTGGTATGAGGTATTGGCACAAGGACTACTAGGCTGGCCCAGGGGCTCTCTGATGGCTCAATCACTCCAAGTTCAAGCATTTTCTGCACCTCAGCCTTTATACAATCCCTGACATGGTCTGGTTGCCTGTAGATTTTATTCTTCACAGGCAGACTGTCTCCAGTGTCCACCTCATGAGTGCACCAGTTAGTTTGACTGGGTGTAAGAGAAAACATTTGTCTATGAGCCTGCAACACTTGTCTGCAGTCCCATTGCTGCTGGTCAGTGAGGCTGCCTGCCAAAGCTACACCTTCCACTGAGCTATCATCAGGGTTTTATGAAAGCAGATCTGGGAGAGGGTCACTCTCTTCCTCCTGTTCCCCATCTGTAGCCATGAGTAAACCCATGTCTGCCCTGTCCACATATGGTTTCAATCTGTTTACATGGAGCATCCTGTGGGAGCTTCTAGGGGTGCCAAGGTCCACCAAGTAGGTGACCTCTCCCTTTTTCTCAAGTATGGTGTGGGGTCCAGACCATTTGTCTTGGAGAGCTGCTGGGGCCACTGGCTCCAACACCCACACCTTCTGCCCTGGCTGGTACTCAGTCAGAACAGCCTTTTGGTCATGCCAAGCTTTCTGTAATTCTTGGCTGGCCTCCAGGTGTTTGGATGCTCTCTCCATGTACTCAGCCACCCTGGAGCGGAGACCAAGTACATAGTCCATAATATCAAGCTTAGGCTTTTTGAGAGGTAACTCCCATCCTTCCTTCACAAGACACAATTGACCCCTCACAGGGTGGCCAAACAAAAGTTCAAAAGGGCTGTAGCCAACCCCCTTCTGTGGGACCTCTCTGTAAGCAAAGAGCAAGCAGGGTAAAAGGATGTCCCATATTCGCCTAAGCTTTTCAGGTAACCCTTTCATCATTCCCTTTAGGGTCTTGTTGAACCTTTCAACAAGCCCATTGCACTGTGGATGGTAGGGTGTGGTAAACTTATAGTTTACTCCACACTCTTTCCACATTGCCTTTAAGTATCCAGACATAAAGTTGGTACCTCTGTCAGAAAGGACCTCCTTTGGAAAGCCCACTCTGGAGAATACGCCAAGTAGGGCCCTTGCCACAACAGGTGGTGTTGTGGTACTCAGGGGAATTGCCTCTGTGTACCTGGTGGCATGATCCACTACCACTAGGATACATCTGTGCCCAGATGCTGTTTGGGGATCCATTGGTCCAACAATGCCAATCCCAACTCTCTCAAAGGGCACCCCCACCACAGGTAGAGGTATAAGGGGGGCCTTTGTGGTGCCACCTGATTTGCCACTGGCTTGGCCGGTGTCACAGGAGCGACAAAACTCCTTGGTATCTTCTGACATGTGAGGCCAGTGAATGTGAGGGACAAGCCTGTCCCAAGTCTTGTTCTGGCCTAAGTGTCCTGCAAGGGGAATATCATGGGCCAAGGTGAGAAGGAAGCCCCTAAATTGCAGAGGTATAACCAACCTCCTGGTAGCACCAGGCATGGGGTCTCTAGCCTCTGAATAAAGGAACCCATCATCCCGATACACTCTATGGGTACCTTGAGCATTCCCAGCAGCCTCAGCAGCAGCTTGCTGTCTGAGGGGTTCAAGTGAAGGGCAAGTCAACTGAGCCTGCCCCAGGTCTGTCCTTGAGGGTCCCCCTGTCCCCAGAAACTCAACCTGATCAGGTTCAAGCTCTTCCAGGACAGTCTCCTCTTGGATCACAGAATCATCGTCCTGTGAGGTCTGATCCTCAACCTGGGGCAAGTGGGAAGGCACTGTCTTAACCCTCTTGCTCCTTCTCTTGGGTTGTGGATGGTCTATTGTTTCAAGATCCACCACAGGTTCAGGTAGGCACTTCTTGGCCTGGGACCTGGTTACAGCAAGGACATGGGCTGAAATCCCTAGCATTTCTGCATGAGTCCTGTACTCCACTTCTGACCATATTGATTCCTCTAGATCATTGCCCAAAAGACAGCCTACTGGGAGGTCTGCACTTACAACAACTTTCTTGTGGCCAGTTACCCCTCCCCAGGAGAATTTAACAACAGCCACACTATGTGTAGTAGTGGCATTGCTAGCATTGGTCACTAGGTAGTTCTCACCTAGTATGATTTGTCCAGGGTCCACAAAGTTAGGTGTCACCATAGTGACACTGGCACATGTGTCCCTGTAGGCCTGAGCCAGTTTCTCATTGATTAAAGGCATCTGTCTATATTTGCCCAAAGTATTGGGACTCATAGGAGTGGACACAGACATGTCCACATCATATAGTAGAACTGCCTGAGTAGGGATTCTGACTAAGCCAGACTCCATCTCAGTACCCAGGGTTAACCCCACTATAGCCTTGGGTTGTGTACCACCACTGCTGACTGTACTAGGGGGTGCAGGTGCCTTAGGGGCTGCAGTGGTAGGGACTGGATTTTTCTTGGTGCATTCACTACCCCAGTGGGAAGTGGACTTACAAGTATTGCACCAAGGTTTCTTTGGGCCATCATTCTTCTTCTTCTTGTTTCCATTTTGGGAACCACCCTCCTTATTAGAATTATTTTGGGGGCCTGAAGAAGACTTCTGGTCTTTATCTTTCTCATCTCCACCCTTCTGATCTGCTTTCTTCTGATCACCTCCTTGGTTCTGGGGTTTCTGCTTAACCCTTGTTCTGACCCATTTGTCTGCCTTCTTTCCCAATTCTTGGGGAGAGGTCAGATCAGAGTCTACAAGGTGTTGATGCAATAGCTGGTTTGGACAGTTATTAAGGATCTGCTCTCTCATTATAAGATTGTACAATCCTGTGTAGTCTGAGAATTTACTTCCCTGCAACCAACCCTCCAGAGCCTTAGTGGCACAATCAACAAAATCAGTCCAGTCCTGAGTCTGAGCTTTATGGGTATCTCTGAACAACAACCTGTATTGCTCAGTGGTTAAGCCAAACCCATCAATAAGAGCACTCTTCAGGACAGAGTAGTTTTTAGCATCCTCAGGTCTAACAGTGAGGAGCTTGTCTCTCCCTTTCTCAGAAAAGTAGTACCATAAGATAGCTGCCCACTGTTCTTGAGGAACCTGCTGTACCATGCAGGCTCTCTCAAGAGCAGTCATCCATTTGTAGATGTCATCCCCTTCCTTGTAGGGGGCACAATCTTTGTCAGGTTTCTATTATCATAGGACCTGTCTTTCTCTCTAGGAATAATGCTGCCACCAGTGGGTGTCTCTCCACACAGTTTTCTTTCCCTTGCTAAAGCAAGTTTAGCTTGGGCCAAGGCTACCTCTTCCCTCTCTATCTGGAGTTGGACAGCCCTCATCCTGGCCCTATGCTCTTTTCTCCGGGGGAAGTCATTTCCCTTTGAGATTCCCTTGAGGCACTAGAAAGTTGAGATTCCCTGGAAGGAGATCTCTCCCTCCTATTGCCTGGAAGGATTCTGTTATGTACTCTGGGGAGGTGCTGGCCCTCTCCATTTCCATGTAGGTCCAAGTTGACTTGGCTAAGCCTCCCAACTGGTACCTGGTTATCCCCTTGATCATGATCTGACTCTTCAACTTCTGATTCAGGGTCCACCTCCTCATCTCCTATCTCTGGGGTGGTGTTCTCAGTATCTGGGGGATTCACTCCTTCTCCTGACCCTGAGGGAACTACACTAGCTTTCTCAAGATCATCCTTCTGCAGGATGGCTATCAGGATGGGAATGGTAGGGTTGTGACCCTTTTTCAGCCTCCTTGCAGTGCACAAGGCACTCAAGTTCCTATGGCTGAGTTTGTCATAGCTGGAGGGTGCCTTGGTAAGGTCACCTTCCACAGGCAGAGCAAGTGGTTGCTCACCTGTGCCAGACATGACTCTAGTGAGGTGTAAGTGGTGCACTTACCTACACTAAGTGTTTTCCTACTGTACCTTGCTAGTTGTAGGCAGGGTGTGCTAAGCCCTTTGATCTACAACTACTAAGTTGAGTAGAACTTAAATATGTAAGCTTTGGTTATATGTACCTAAGGTACTTAATGTGATCTTTCAATTTGATAAAAAGATTGCAATGGTAAAACAACAGCAAGCTCAAATCCCACCGCTGCCACCAATGTGAGAAGTTGGCCTGATGTATGATGTCCACAATTCTGTGGGCACCTTTTATCAGTCCAAACAATCCCTTATGGTGGTGGTTGTAAGTCAACCTTAAAAAGACAAGCTATCCTAGAGGTAGCATGGACTAAGCAGCCTAAAGGCTTAACTCAAGAGGGCATGTGAAGCCAGCTGTTTTACCATATGCAATCCTGTAATATCAAATGAAAGGACACCACACAAGTTATATATTATAAAAATATATGTATTTATTCTCAGAATAATCCCCTGTACTCTTTATGAGTATAGAAGCACAAGCATTTAAACAAAAGCACAATATAACATATGAAAGTTGCACGTTTATGGATGAGGCCGGTGCCCACTCAAACCATATATCAAAAAAGTAGTATAAGTATCACTACTCGATCAGTGGTAAGGCCTAGGGCCTTGTGAATCGCTGGAACTACACTGGACTAACAGCATTTAGGACGGGAGTAGCCCGCGGGATTCGGGTGCAGCGCTAAAAGCACAAGCATGCACCAATGCAAAGTCAATGGTGCGTAAAAGTTATCGAGTTACAGTTTTAGCAGTCTTCCGACTGGACTAGAAGGACAAAACTTTAGACTTAGACACTAGAGGTGTAAACCACTACAGGAGCACCGGCGTTCAAGAGTTACCTCACCCACAGGAAGCAGGTGCACAGGTGCAAAAGCGTGTCGGGTTTCGTCGTATAGATCTATGGAGCCTGGAGATGAAGATGCTGCAGGCGGCCAGAAGCGAAGTGTCCGGTGTGATCCAAGGGTGGATCGAAGATGTAGAGAACCTGAAAGCAGAGGGGACAGAGCCTGGGTCACTCAGCAGTGACCAGGAAGGAACCAGGAAGGAACCAGGCAATGTCGGGCGCAATCAGGAGGTGACGTGAAGCTTGTCTCCACTGCCACGTGGACTCTGGGGCACCGAGGATTTCCAGGAGTGGATCACGAGCTGTCCCACAAAGGTTCTCGCTGTCGGCGGTGTTGACTTCTGGATCGGAGTTAACAAGCCTTGGCAAGGGCAACCCACGCAGGATTCAAAGATCGCTTCTTGACCGGACCAGCAAGGTCAGATCGGGTGCTCCTTTTCAGGGGAGCGAGGGCCAGTCTGGAGCAACTAGACTAGTGGAGCAAATTCAAAGGTTTGTCAGTACTGGGGCCGCTAGCCAATGGGCAAGCTACCGGACCAACGCGTCGAGCAGGAAAATGCAAAAGGGCCCTACGCAGCACTCGATGAGTGTGGAGGGGTGAGCTTCAGTGCAAAAGTTGCTCGGGGCTGTGCTTCTCAAACCCCAATGCACAGCATCGAGGGAGCCTCGGGAGCTGCACGGTCAGCACTTCGTGGTTTTTCCAAGATGGCCGGACCCACGCTTCAGGTCGCCTCCACGGCTCTCAGATTTGCTGGGACTGTGGATCGGGCAGTTGGAAGGCAGGAAAGCTGGGTCTTGTTGATCTTTGTCGCTCGAGTTCCGGCAGGAACTGCAAGAAAGCAAACAGTGAGGCGCTGGATGGTACCTGTTTGCACAGGGTGGTCACTCCTTGACCACAAGGGAGATTCTTCAGTCTTCTACGTCGAGTAGGATGTCGAAGGGTCCAGAGTTTCGTTTCATAAGTTTCAGTCAGGATAATCTGATGTGCATTGGCACTGCTCCCACCTTTATTCCAAATCTGGGGGCTGGATTACCTGCTAGGTCTCTCCTATCGGTGGGACCCAGGAAGGGGGTGGTTATACCCCTTTCCCTTTGTTCAGTTTCACGCCAGGATTGGGGTTGGAGTGCCCCAGAACTGGTTTGACTGGATTTTGCATGGGATACCTTGTGTGGCCCAGGCAGTGTCTAGTTTCTTTCAATCCTCCCTGCTCCAATCCACTATCTCCTGTCTGGGGTGGTGTAGCACCTCCCTGTGACAGGAAACCCTTTGTCCAGGCCTCCCCTGCCAAGTTTCGGTCAGCAGCAGAAGGTCAGACTTGTGTCGGGGAAGCAGCATCCATTTTGTGATGTTGAGGCTCTGGTTAGGATTAACCGCGTTTAAAGTAAAGTAACATGTCTTCTCCCTCTAGAAGGGTGGAATTCTACCCCCGTCGCCAGAACTGGCGAGGGGGTAGTATTCCAAAGTGTATGACACCAAACACGACATGATTTGATAAAGCCAAACCAAAGTTAGCAATAACCGCTAGGATTATAATGCACTTAAGAGTATATGGTTTGGCAATATCCTGGAACAGCAGTAAGGAAATGGTTCCGACCACTGCAGACAGGCTCAGCTCATGCTAGAGCACCATCTCACATAAAACCAAGCACTCTGCCTCCAGGATTATTAAGGCCTGCCATAGGAGTGACTGATAGGTATATATGTGTCCAGATATAGGTTCAGATATAGGTATACTATATCTGAGCAAGGGGTGATTACACCACCTTGCCCCAGCTGAGTGATCAGCCAGTTGTGTCGATTTAAGTACCAGCCAGGGGTGGCAAAAGATATGCTGCAGCCCCTGGTAGGCCTTGGATGCACCTATGCCCTGAGCACCTATAGTGCATGGTACAGGGGCTGACAAGGTGTCCAGTACCAAATTGGTGATGTACCTATAGTACATGTATGTGAATTTAGAGAGAGAACAGCAGGCTGTGGGTCTGATTAGCAGTCCCACAGCCACATTAAGTCGAAAACCAGTGAAGCAAAAAGCAAAAATTGGGGTGACCATAGGATAGCAGACCCTACTCTCCTATACCCTTGAGGGATATGAGACACCATGTTAAGACATGATTTTCCAGTTGGAAAGCAAATAAGAATTGGCTTTTCTCGTGCAATGGAATGGAGGAAAAAATTTGACAGAGGTCAATCACTGTGAACCAGACAGCTTCACAAGGAATCTGAAATAGGATCACAGATGGATTCGGAACCACAGACAACATGTAATCATGACATTTTTAACCTTTCTAAGGTCCTGAACTATGCAGTACTTTCCGCTCGGTTTCTGCAATCCCATGATGAGAAAATTGTCCGGGCTTCCTATGATCTCTTTCGGTATGCCCTGAGCGGTCATGGACTCAATTACAGGTGTAATCCCTGCCACCGTTTCCGGGTCCAGGTTGTACTAAGGTGTTCTCTGGAATTTTGTATTAGGCTTTATCTGTATGCGGACTGGCTCGACTCCTCGAACCAGTCATATTTCCTCTCCTGTGAAGTTCCATACCAGCGGAGAGACGGTGTCTCTCAAGTCCAGTGGCATATCTTCCTCTGTCAGAAAAGGAAAAATAGCTGTGCAATGATTCTGATTTGGGAATTTGAAGGCAGTCTGCAATTCAATTCCCTTAGGTGTGCAATAAATGGTACAATTCAATTTACATAAGAGCTCACGCCCTAACAAACAGACTGGACTCGAATCAGGTTTTCAGGTTTTAAAGTCTTTATTTCGATTCATAAAAAAATCATAAAAGACAGGCATTTGACAACATTACTTAATTTAAAAAAAGATACATAATCTTTAAATTCATAAAACTAGTATTAAATGACAAAGAAGACAAACCTGTAAAATAAAAAAACAAAAAGTTTACAATTGGGTTCCAAGCAGTTTTCGATGGCATAGACAAAAAATGGACAACCTATTTTAAAAAAGCTCAGTACATCATGGGGGAGCATATTCATGGTCAGTACAGTAGTTATACTATGGTTTCGACCTTAGTATCCAGGCCCACCCCAGGTATTTAGCCAACCAATGGAGAACCTATTTTAAAAAAGCTCGGTACATCTTGGGGGAGCATATTCATGATCAATACAGTAGTTATACTATGGTTTCGACCTTAGTATCCAGGCCCACCCCAGGTTTTTGGCCAGGCACACTGAAATGAACTCAGAGGTGTTGGTAGTTAGTACACGAATAGCCTCTTCGGATTTTCTTATGGGCATACGTTGGAACAATGGTTTTAACCATTTGGCTCTAGGTGCTCGGTATCTAGGGCAAACAAACAAAAAATGTCCTATTGTTTCCTTATGGCCCGGGCACCATCCACAATGATCCATATTACTCCTTTTCCAACTTTTAGTAAATGTATTCAAGGGTAATGCACCCACCCGAAACTGGTGGTAGAGTTTCCTGTCCAGGGTTTTAGAAATTAAATCCCAATAGAGTTCACGGGACAAGTCCAACTTAAATGACAGGAACCTACCCGTAAGATTAATAGAGCTTGAGGCATTAACTCTATTCTGACGGACAGTGGCCCAGTACATTTCCTTGAAAGCTAGTTTAGATGGAAAGGTGCTGGTAGAAGGGGATATCCAGAGTTGCTCTAGCCCCATATCCGTCAGGATAGATTTTACCATTTTGAACCATTTAATTTTTCCTGAACCCCCAAGTGACCTAACTTCAGCTGCCTCGTTGGCAAATAGGGTGAGTTCAGGGGTTGTCCACAAACGCCTCCAAAAGGCAACCAATCTAAATTTAGCCATTTCATTAATCGGACTCGAATCACATACTACAAACTGATGGTGATCTTGAAAAGTTCCGATTTTCACTGGTACCTCTTCAGTTGAAGGGTTTGTCATTGTTTTGTTAGCAACTCCTACAACTTGGATCGATTTTCCTGAGAGAGGTAGGTTTGGGACTATGCAGATCTCATAGTAGAATGAGTGGCACCAGTATCAATGAAGAATGTAATGGGATGACCATCTATGTCAGCTTCTACATATGGTAGACTCTAGTCTACCTCTAAGACTGCGCCAAGTGTACAGTCTTCCTCCCCCTCAGGCACCGTCATAAGGAGGGGTCCTGATCAAATCCATCCAGCACTTCCATTAAGGGCATCTGATAGTAGGTTTGTTTGCCCTGCGAGATTCTTGGAGGTTGGGGCACTTGCGCTAACTGGTTCTGATTCCTTCCCGCATTAAGGGATCTTGGCATTGTCACCGTCGGTAACTGATTTACCACATTGGTCACTTGCATGAGTTCTCCCTCCTGCACCTGATTTGCTGGATTTAAGCGGCACTCACGGTTCCATTGCCCGATGTTGTGACAAAAATGAAAGGCAGTTGTCAGTATCAGTATCAGGTACTTTATTCGGTTAGAATGTATAACCATAAAAGCATAAAACAACAAGGCATTAAAATTTACTTTACAATATAAAATACAAGTTTTCCCTATGGATACGCATTTCAAATTATCCAATTTGATTGGAAAAAATAGGATCATTCATTACATGTTGGAAAAGAAGAGAAAACAATTTCATTTAAGGTAATGACCATATCTGTTCAGTTCATCCGAATTAGACCGAAATTATGTCAAAACGATTGAGGGTGGGAATGGTATAACCGCTTGAGACAAGACTACTTCTACCCAGGGAACGGTTACTCACTACATATGGTTTCAGAGGGGGGAAGAATGATGCTCTCGGGTAAAAATCACGAAGATCCCAGGTGGATATGGGGCCATCTCCTATTCTTGGCTGCCAGTTGTGTAGGTGTTGGACAACGTGTTTGTTCCTGAAGTTGACTAAAACTAGGTCACCTGGTATATCTTTACGAAGGGGACCCAGCCAGCCCACCCTTTTGACACTTGCTATTCTACCATCGATGTTAGCAGGTAGGGGTCTGTTTTTAGATAACCAAAACGCAACCTTATTTCTTAGATCCTCTTGTTTTTCCGATTTTCCATTTGTGAGTGCTGGCACTCCCGAAAGTATACACACAAATGGAGCGGCCTCTGGCGGTAAGTGTATATGATTAGCTTTTTGTGTCATGATGCCACGGTTTACAGCTCTCTCCTTATGGGATGTGGGATCTTTATTCAACCCTACTCTGGGGGAGGTGCTCAGTGCTATTGGGGGTTTTATTAGAGCCTTCAGAGTGTTTGAGGTTCGCATCTGCGCTACTGCAGGGTGATTTTTAACAGTGTTACAACATGCAGTTGTTTTGGGCACTTCCCTGTCAACTAAAGATTGTGGGTGGCTGAGGCCTCCCATGCTTTTTAAGTGTGGCGAATTGGCTTTAATCATTTCCTCTAAACCTGTCATCCTGTCCCCTAAGTTGTTTATTTTTTCTAGCAAGGGGGATATTATGGATGTAACCATATTTGCGATCTGGGCCAAGAGTGTTGGCTGAATAGGGGGTACAGGAGAATCTGGGTTAGCAAGTACCCTAGAGGGTTTTGGGGTGGTAGTGATGAGCGTTGGTGGGCTTAGGTGCAGCTTTTGTTGTTTAGGTTGGCTCCCCGTGTGGTTAGTCTCTGCTCTCTTTCTTTTAGTGGAGGAAACCTGCGGGGCACTAAAGGTTGCCTAATAGCTTTTACTGGTAATAAGGGGGGAGTACCCGACAATGTTACATATGGTTGGGAGGGGGTAGTAGTCTTGGGACTTGTGTTATCTGTGGAGCAGGTAGGAGTGCTGGGGGTTCTAGTCCGCATACTTCCTGCCTCCACAGGAACAAACGTAGATTTACATAGAAAGTTTAGTTCCTCTAACCAAGATGGAATTTCTGCTAGGTCCGTTGTCTGTCGAGGAGATCTCATGCTAGGTATGCTCTCGGTGGACGGGCATCGTACTGGACTCTCTAGTTCACAAGCAGAGGGAAGTGTTGCCCTGTTCACATAGTGGTCCAGTGTCCCCTTGCGCGAAACCCTCTGAGGGATTGTATATTTGGGCACCCCCTTACAAGTCATGATGTGGTAGTTTTTCTCAGGTTTGTAATGAGAATGGCAACAGCACCTAAGATGTCCAATGTTTCACATAATGTTGCCCCTTGGGTATGAAGCGACAGTAGCTGTGTATAGATGAGTCTATTTTACCTCCTTCTGTCGCGGGGAACCAAGGGGGGTGGCCCGTCCCGGCCTCCTCTGGCCTCCGGAGGGCCACAGAGGGCCCGCCCTTTGCCCGGGCTTAGCCCGCGCGCGGTCCCGCGACGCGGGGGCTCTCTCCAAACTTAAGCACCTCCGGGCGCGGTGTGGGCGGTGGCAGCTTTCCCTGCTAAGGCTCCTGGTAGCTGCAGTCCCCCCCTCGGCCGCGCTGCACTGATGGAAGGTGCTGCAGCGGCGGGGGGACCAGCGAGATTACCGGCGGGACACGGGAGGAGAAAGACAGATTGCCTGCTGAAGCCCCCAACAGCTGATTCACAGAGCCCCGCTCCACCGGGGCTCTCTTCAAACTTAAGCACCTCTGGGCGGGGTGTGGGCGGTGGCAGCTTTCCCTGCTAAGGCTCCTGGTAGCTGCAGTCCCCCCCTCGGCCGCGCTGCACTGATGGAAGGTGCTGCAGCGGCGGGGGGACCGGCGAGATTACCGGCGGGACACGGGAGGAGAAAGGCAGATTGCCTGCTGAAGCCCCCAACAGCTGATTCACAGTTGTCTTTTTCAGGGTAGCAACATCTATCCCTGTTTTAGGATCTATGGGGACACATCTTCCTCTTCCCTGTCCCTGTCCCACCGGACCTGCAACTGATGTAACCTGAACACCTCCTCTGGCATTTCCTTGATTGCGAACTACTGTTGCTCGGGTTACCTGTATCTATTCTTCCTTCTGCATATTTCACCTTTGAACCAACATTACATTTTCCTTTATCCTCCTATGTTTGGAATCCACCTCATCGCTGCAAACCTGGCATACCATAGAATTTCGTCCATGGACTTGTTTTGCCAGCAGATCAAATGTTGTTGGATCATAAGGCTGATTTTTGGCTTCAGTCCTGTCACAAATTTTGAGATGAATTGGCCCATGTCTTTAGGTTTGAGTGTGTCTAATCCTTTGTACTGCTTCAGGGCTTGCAAAAGCCTTTTATAATAGGCATGTACTGACTCTTTAGGCTCCTGGGTCGTTCAATCTATTTTAACCCAATCAATGTCTTGAGGGGCTATTTTGGACTGTAAACATGTGATCACCTTATCGTACTTTTTAATGACCAAGGGCGAAGGACCAAGAGTTACAGGATCCCTCTCTGGCTCAGCATCAGGCCACTCAACAGCGATTTTACATGCAGACCATTGATCACTAGGAACCACAATTTCAAACAGAGTATTTAAATCAATCCACAACACCTTTGAAATCTTAACAAAGTGATCAACTTGCTTGTACCATTCAGCAGGTTTCTTTCCCCACCCGAAAAAATAATTTGTGAATGCAGCAAGATCGCCTCTACTCCATGGAACATGCACATATCCTCCGCTAGGCACCTCTCGTAGTAGATATGCCTCAACTCCTGACGTTCCCCCTCCTGGAGTTAGTGTTTCACCTGTCACCCTCCTCATACTCTTCTTCTTGGACTACCTTTCTACCCACTTATCCAGCACCCTCCAAGCCCTTATTCCTATGTCCAATTCTCGTATGTGTTTTTTCAATCCCGTCACTCTCTTTTCTTTCAACTCCTGGTCACTGTAGTTAAGCCTATGATTTCTTAGTAGCATTTTTGTTTGAGACAGGTCTACTTCATACCTCTGAGTTAGTTCTGATAACTCATGCACTTGTCTCAGTTTGCGGGTGACATCCTTCGCTACAAACAACAGGTCATCTGGCTCATAGGTCTCTGTTCTTTCCAAAGGTAAGTTCCCACTGATGATCTCGTCTACCTCAGCCTTCAACCTCACCTTATCCAATAGTTTCACCTTTACTGCAGCCTTGATGGGTCCTTGACTTGATGTACTACTCTGACCTTCCTTGCGGTTATTGTGATCATAGGTATAGACAGTATAGTACTGGATCCAATGCGTACTCCTGAAGGATCGGCAGTAGCTGGTAAGTTGGTACTAGATTCTACAGGCACAAGAGATGGACCATTCCCAATCAGGTTCCCCGACCTTCCCAATCCGGTTCCTTCCACTTGAACAGACGGTTGCTGACTAAGGTTTTCCACTGAGCTCGGGTCATACACAGGAACAACAGAACCAATGGTGACCGATACTGTAAGAGCTCCCGGTAATCGCGAAGCTGCACTAACTCGGTTAGGTTCCATACCTCCCAAGGTGGACACTCCTTCCCCCCCTACTCCTGCGGATATCCTTCCCACAACTCCCATACTATGACCTGTTTGAGGTGCTGACACACTTTCCATATTCACTGTATTCACCAAATCTCTTCTTCCCTCCTCTGATTGGGTATTGTAATGTGGTGGACACTCAGATAACAACCCATCCAATAAGCTGTCGTCAGTATCACTCCAATAATTTCCACTTCTCCTTCTAGTCCTGTTCTGTGAATCTCCTCCTACCAGCATTTGGTACAACCTTTCTCCCTCAATAGTATCCTCTCTCCATCTCTTAAGCTGTGAATCCCATTGTGCTTCCTGACATGCCCTCAAAACCGTCCTCATCTTTTCATGGTATACCTCCCTTTTCTTTGCATGTGCTGCATGTAAAAATGTGTCTAATGCCTCAAATTGTGTTAGTC
Organism: Lissotriton helveticus; assembly: GCF_964261635.1. NCBI lineage: Eukaryota > Metazoa > Chordata > Amphibia > Caudata > Salamandridae > Lissotriton > Lissotriton helveticus. The sequence continues at coordinate 1,265,658,413 of NC_136067.1, read as the reverse complement.
TAGGCAAAGGTCGCAAACATTACTCCTCTAAACTGGTGCAACACATCCAACTGAAATGAACCAAAACTTGGAAATGACAATTCACCTTCCTTTTCAGTGATTTTAAGACAATTTTGGAGCCAAATTATAGTGTGGAGTCCTACTTTTGTTTCCTTGTAATGATCTGGAGTATCCTTGGGTGGCCCCTCTAAAAAGATCTTGCAGCGCCCTAAAACAACGCATGATTCAATTGCAAGTTGTCCAGATTTTGATGACGGAACAATATTTTCTAACCACAACTTCCTGATGACTACCAACCAATACCAGCATTGTGTTACACCAACTGACCTATCGCAGCGCGGCATACTTTGACTTCACATTCACTCCTCGCACCTGCTCACCCTCCTTTACAATTTCTCCATACACATTCTTTCACGCAATCATCTTAAATTCCGTAATTGTCTGTCATCTAAAAGGATCAATAGAATTCAATTATTCAGGAACATACACAGAGTGACCCTCAACCTGCGCTGGTCACCTGAATCAGTATAGCTCACCTCTGTACACAAGCTTCACTTTAGGATTCCCATATGTCCCTTTCACACAAAAGTTCCCTGTCTTGGGTGGAACTGCCGATGATGTCTCACGACTATTCTTCAATTCTTCGGTCAGACAATCACAATAAATCTCGATGTCTTCTACACCATTATCCTGGGATCTTAGGCCACTTTGCGACCTGAAACTCAAATCTCAATCCTTGGACCATGTCTGGCCCAAAACCGCATTCACTCGACTCTCACAGCAACTTCCCCAATTTATCACACGCAATACACCCTATTGATACTCACTCCTCCATTCACAGCTGATCCCGCCCACATCAGACTCCATCAGTCTCCGCCGAAATCCGCCACTCTCTGTTCCCGGTCATTGGGCTCTATTTTGGGGCTCTGGCGTTCTAGGTTCTGCTTTTCTGGATTTATTTCTGGTTTCTCCCCTCGCTTCATGTGCTAACCATCCTTCTCTGCCTCCAACTGAAAGGTTGGGGCCCATAAGTTCTGGACCTGTTCTAGAATCACAATCTGATGGTTCTCTTTAGCAGCAAGTAAGCGTAGAGGGGAGAAAGTTGTTATTAATGCCAATCAATTAAACAGGAATTTTTCTGGACACATAGTAACCACAGACAACTACGTAAGGCTAGTTAATTTATTACAAAGCCAAAAATAATTGGATATAAAGACACCTCAAACAAGAGTGTAAAAATACATCGGAATCAGCATAAAGCCAAATCTGCGTATCCAGTGTAAGTGATATAGCATTAACAAAACAATTAAATCAAGAAATAGAATGCAGAGGATCTAAAAGCAATTAATCCAAATTTCCCTGCATCATGGGTTGATGGAAATAAAGCATCAATCTATCTCTACACTAGCTCTAAAAAGACATCCCTACTCAAGCATCTTCAGGGACAAAAGATAAAAGGTGTCAGCAAGTGGAGTCTTCCTAAGAAGTCTCTCCACCATCGATGGGTCCAAAAGCATAAAGCTATCGAGACACAGCTCATTCCCTACTTTCAACGTCCCAAAATTACAGGTATCCTTCCAAAGAATCCTTTTGGGTCAGGCCTTCCGCTCTGGATATCATCCTAAAGGTAATTTCCCATGAGACCGCAATGTTCTTCTTCTCACCATTTCTATCCATGATTCCCAAGCCTTCTCCTGTGCAAAGGACAACAGCCTTCTCTTATCGATTCAGACTGAACGATGTAACTTTTCCCCTCCTTCCTGACTAGTAAAACAAAGACATTATTCTAGCTAACTTGAACGCTTCTTTCACCTGCAACGCAAAATGTGAGAAAGAAAAATTCCACATCACACTTGAAATTCAGCTATTAATTCTGAAGAGAGAGCTTCTAGGGAAAAATAAATTTCAGGCCTACAAGATTCAGCTACCATAAGAAAATGGCATGTGAGCTTTGCGAAATTGCATAAGAAATTAAGACACGTTCAGTTCATATTTCTACCTACACGTAAAATGACACATTAATAAACACATTTAATAAATGAAGGATTGTCAGTTGCACAACACAAGTTCTTCATGTTAATGTTTTCTGCTAGTTACATTCCCTTTCTACGTTAATTCATCTTGTTACTATTCAATGGCCTAAACACATCACATTTCACGTTATTACTTTTCAAGATCCTAACACTTCATGGTAACACGGCAAAGGATTCTTTGCGGGTGCGCTCTACATGTGTTTATAATGCACCCAACAAATAAAATGTGGTTACTGCTACATCACCCTCCATATGATATCATGTGTTTTCTTACTTCTTCTGCCGGTACTACTTTCCCTCTCACATCCCAGTGTGCTTTTTGTTGCCCTGCCCGCAAACTCGTTCCTAGATTCTCTCCCCCATCACTCTTTGACTTTTTGTCATTTTTAATAATGTATGCCCCTCCCAACTCCTCTGTTGCTCACCCCGCCATGTTCCCTATCAATCTTGCCCCCTCACCCTTTGTGGATTTTACTTTTCCCCTGCAGTCCACCTGCTCTATTGTTGCTTCCCACCTCATCTCATCACATCTTTAAAAAAATATATATTTACACTTTTGGAGGACCCTGTAATTTGCTGCTTAGACACTCCTTTTCAAAAATACCCCTTTATGCACATTTAACTTTTTTTTTAATTTATGGCTCCAAGATTGATGTCTGCCATCTTGGAGAGTAAATTAAAAAAATAGCAGCCGCATCTGATTTTGGTGAGGCATACATGCATATACTTTATCACACTGGGCCCCATAGCATCATGACACATACAAGCCCATATATGATGATGAATGTGAATGTGCATATCAATCTGCTTTTTTCATTTCCTTTTTGTTGTCAATGCTGTTCAGCATCAGCAAACAAAGAATGTTTTCTTTTTGCCCGTGCTGGGTATCATCAGTAAAAATCATTAGTAAAGTCAATAAGACTTCCTTAGGAAAACCAAAAGGACAGACCTGTTGTTTGACGGAGCGTGTAGAAATAGTTTATTTTTTTCTGCGCGTGCTCAGCAGCAGCACGGTGTTGCCAGGCCACTTGCTTCCATGTCTAATGTTATTTTCCACTTTCCTTCCTGCACAGTGTTTTTACTGTTTAGGTATTTTTATTATTTATTTTTTCCCAAGGGTCTGCTTGCTGCACACTGCCACCGGGCCCTCATTCTTTTTTACACGTGCCTTAAGGACATGTTGAATGTTGAAAAACTAAATTAAAAATGCCAAAGCGATTACTTTTCTACATTACAAAAGGTCACCATGGGTCTGCATGTAATGTACAGGCAGCCATTTTGGAGTTTGTTGAGGCCGATGAAAACAAGAATTGGTAATGCCCATATAGACCAGCCTTATTGACTTTGCTAGAGATCGTTGTTTCCCCCTTCTCCTTTGGGTTTTCTGATATTTTTGATTATTTTCATGGGGATAACGCCCACCCGCCCATAGCACACTTTTCTTGTTCCGTCCTGTCTTTTCCCCCTCCAGTCAACTTTTTGGGAATATTTCGTATTATTTTTTATTGAGAAGTCAAACTTTAGAATTAATACATTGTGAATGAACGGCATACTGAGGTAGTCCCTTTAGTGGTGATCCTTGTTTCTATCTATTCATTTTACTCGCATTACTCCGCCTTTTACTGTGCCGAGCGTTTAATTCTAGTTTACTTTTTTTTTTTAAAAAGAGCTGTATTTTCTGGCCTGCTTATTTTGATTAGCACTTATCTGCTGGTCCTGGTGGTACTGGTGTTCCTCCACTGGGGAGAGGTCATGACGCTTTTGTGAAAGGAAGACTAGGCTTTCTAGATCCCAAACAAGCCTAAATGTTTCTGATTAACTTTCCTACTTTAAAACCCTTATATAGCCCATAGAAAAACTTAATCCATGTGCCACCTAGTATTGTAAGTCGAGGGTGCAGCTCTTCTTGCTGACTAGCGAAGTCGCCCTGATCAAACCCATGTCCTAAACTGCGCATTGATATGTGGCTGGGACCTCTGTTCCCCTTTACTAGATGATTACACCTGTACAATAATTAGGATGCTGATATGATACACCAGGGAAGCATTACACACTTCTTTTTAACTGGATGATATACTGTCACAAAATACAGAACAACACTAAAAACCAGTGGGCATCCTTTGTCACCTTTGAGGCTAGGGATCGAAAATGAAGTGCCAGCCACCACGAAGAGCAAGCCAGGTCACAGCTGTGACCCTTGGTGACCTCTAAATGACGTTCATGCATCCGAAGAAAATGAAGAAAGAACAGTAATGTAAGAAGCTGTGGTCAAATTGCTCCCTTGAGGGACCTAGTTGCGTATGTTAGCATTAGAATGGTAATTTCAGTTGGGAACTTTATACAAAAAGATATTTAACTTCGTCTGAATTAATTATTCCTCTGGTTTCCGGAGAGGGCGTAATAAAAAAGTAAAATAAATATGTTTTTTAAGAAAACCATCTAATGGATGTGCTCTCGGCCTCGAGACTTTACTTTATTCCCCCTCGAAATCCCCCAGTACTTATCACATTTTGTTGAACAATAGTGGGCACCTGGAGCCATATGATCAGGGTGGAGAAGAAGGGCCTAACCAGGCCAGAGAAAAAGGTTCCATTAAACTCTAACTTGCCTCTTGTAAATGCCCCAGGTCACTGTGAGGCCCCTTTGAATGAGTGGAAGGTTTGGTCAGAGAGGCAGATGATGTCTTCCTATTCTCTTGATACAACACTATTCATAAAAAAACACACTTCATGTTATGAATTTCTTTATCGAACAAACAGTCTCACCACTATAAACTTAAACTCTTGCAAAAAATAGAAACAAGCATTAGCAATACCAACACGTCTCTGGCTTGCTTTGTAATTTATACTTGTCATGACCTCAAATAGACACAGGGTGGCGCCATTATACAATGCATGTGAACTTTTGACGGTGGGAAGTACTTGTACAGTGTTCAACCATCCTCCTCCATATGCTATGCTTCTGCGTTGATGAGCTTAGTACTTGATGCTAAAGCTACATCCTAAAGAGCTTGGGTTCTTGTCCGGCACAGGATGGTAAGTAAGACTACCTTCTGGTCGAGAACATTAATAATTAATAGACCCTCTATTGGCTTCACTAAATATATACTATTTATTGTGGACCTGTAGGTGTCAGTCGGTCAGCGTGTTATGTATGTTAATTCACTTAAATCAAAGACAAAGACGAGGGTTAGAGAAGCTGCCTCATACATCTATATTATTTGATACTTAAGCTGAAAGTAGGAAAACGTTGCTGTATGTGAAAATGCAATAGTTTGAACGCATTCTCCTGTAGGCTACAGAAGTTTGAAATAAAAGCTGGTAAGGCCATACATACAGAGTACAAATATTGATAAAGAAAGCTGAAAGTTTGAATCTCCGTTGAGTATGTTTAAACAAGTTAGCTGTGGCAAAAATATAAGATGGAATTAAAAAACACAAGACCTACATTGCAAAAGTGCCTACTTGGTCTGTTAGCGTCATGCATCCTGCTGGTGGCACAGGTGGGCCTTTAAACCCAACCTTCATCTGCAGTGGGACCAACATTGGGAAGCCTTTCTGATGAGATCTCTGCATCAGATGAGGTGGCTCAAGACCTCCAGTGGTGGATGGTGGATGCCAATATTCCCTGCTGCAGACCCTTCTCCCCACCCCCTCTGGAAGTCACAGCTGTGACGGATGCATCATTTCTCGGTTGTGGAGGTCACCTGGTTGATATGGAGATCAGAGACCTCGAGTCTCGGGGGGGGGGGGGGAAGCGTCATCATATAAATCTAATATCAATCCACTGAAATTGTGTTACCTTTGACTGGCTCTCAAGGCCTTTCTGTTTTCCATCAAGGACAGTTCAATCCAGGTGCTGAGGGACACCACAGCCGCCATGCCTGGTGACCAGCCCTCCTTATACATGCCACCTGGCATTCACAGAGGTGCCTTGTTGTCCAGATGTGGTTAGATGAAATATCCACCAGAAAGAGCATTACCTAAGGTAAGTAACTTAGTCATCCTTACTAGATTTGGCTTCCAGTTCTTCTGGAGAGGTATCTTGTGGTGTTTTGAAGATAAAGTTGTTCAATTGAACCTGAATCCATTGGGACATGCAGGCTTCTTCCCTGGCCAGGGTATAGCTCATGAAATATTTGCTGTGAGGTCTGTCTGCAGAGGTGCACTTTAGATAGCAGTCTATAGTTCTACTTCATGGACTTATGATCAGCCTTTGACATACTAGTGGGCAGGACTGCATGGATGTAGCTGAAGACAATACGCATTCCCCCTACAATGTTGGCTTTATTTAAATTGCTACAGTCAAACGCATGGTTTAACTTACATGCAAGTGGAAGAACGCTAGCAATACTGACATCTGACATGGCCTTATAGGAACGCTATTTATTCAATTAGGCACACAATGAAATAACCACGCGAGGCATATGTGTGGTTTATCTTCTTTAATCTCGGAGCGCCGGAGCTATGCGGCTTGCAGTGCCGAGCTCGGCGCCAAGGACAAGATGGCCGCCTTCCGGTTCCGGAATAGGCCTTCCGGTTCCTGCCTGTGGGAAATCAACTAGACCGTCACCACATATCTCCCCCCTTTAATCATTAGAAAACAATCGTAACTCAAACACTGTTCTTACTTGATGTCCATGTTATAGTCCTCAAACCTCTTGGGTATTCTCACCGCTCTTCCCACTCTTGTCCTCACAATACTGCTTTCCTTCCTTCCTGCCATTTTTTCTCCGTTCAGTTCTTTCTATCGCACCTTCACGCCTTTCTCTTCTCCTGTAGCTCTCTCTACACCACTGGTACCACCTTCCTGCTCCCTTTTTTCTACATGCTCTTCTCCTCTTTCCACTTGCTCTCGTCTCCTTCCTTCACTTCCACCGTACGGCACTTCCTCTTCTACTTCCTCAACATCTTCCTCATCAGTCTCCCAACTCAAGATCTTATTACACTTGGCCATCCTCTCTTGAGACCATACCTTGCCGTCGCTCAATAATGCTGATCTGGCATACGGCTCCAGTACTTGTAGAGGCAGGGTGAACTTGCTCTCGCCCTTCTTTTTCAGTGTAGCAACTCTCACCCTCACCCAGTCTTCTTTCTCAAGTGTAACTCCTTTCACGTTGCGTCTCATGTTATAGTGCTTTGTGTATGTCTCTTGGGCTCTCTCCAGGTTCTTCTTCACTATGGCCGGTGACCATTTGCTCTGTACCACCATCTGTTTCCATGCAACATTGTCCTTGGTATACGGCTCTCTTCCCCTCAGTATTTTGAAGGGACTGTATCCCGTGCTTCCCGGCGTGATACAGTAAGTCCACAGCATCTTTGGTAGTTCCTTCTCCCAGTCCAGTCCATCACTTATGGCTGCTTGCACTGTCCCAATTATGACCCTGTTAAACTTTTCTGCCAGTCCGTTCCCAGCCGGGTGGTAAATGGGAGTGTGTTTCACTTCAATCCCATTGCGGGACATGAACGCTTCCCACTTGCCTGACACGAACTGTGGTCCATTGTCACACGTTATTATCTTGGGGATCCCTTCTTTCACGAAAACGGCATTCAGGAACTCCAGTACTGCTTCTGTATCCACCGTTTCTCTTACTTCCACCTCGGGCCATTTGGAATACCTGTCCATCAACACTATGGCATACTTCTGTATCCCTTCCCTATTCAAGATGGGCCCTATTATGTCCACGGACACCATCTCCCAGGGGCCTGTGGGCACCGGGAACTTGCCCAGCTGTGGTCTCATCAGGGTTTGCGATTTGTCCGCCTTGGAGCACGAACTACAATTCCTCACATATCTTTCCACTTGGGCGTCAACCGCCGGCCACCAATATGTCTGTCTCGCTAAGGCTTTAGTTCTCGTGATCCCTTGGTGTCCTTCATGTAGGATCGCCAATAGGTGTTCTATTAGTCCTTGGGGAGGAACAACTTTGTCTCCTCTCATCAGGAACACGGGGTTTTCTCCAAGGGACAATTCATCTCTCACCTCCCAGAATTTTCTCAATCTGTCATCCAGGTGTCTTTTCTCCGGCCATCCATGGGTGACATATCCTTTGACCGCCTCTATTTCTTCGTCCTGTTCGTACGCCTCTGCCCATTCTTGCCCACTTATGACTCTCTCCAACTCTTGCATGGTCGCCACCATGTATCCTTCCCATCCGAGAGGTTCCTGGTCTTCTGCCTTCTCTTTGGCTGCCGCTCTACTCAAAAAATCTGCCACCTTGTTTCTAGGACCTGGTATATATTCCACCTCATATACGTAGTCCAAAAGTCGCAGTGTCATTTTTGCTATCCTTGGTGTAGCATGTGCATGGCCGCTCGAGGTAAGTACCTTTAGGGTTTGTGGTCTGTGCGCACTAAGAACTTGGCCCCCCACAAGTATTGTCGGAAGCGCTCCATTGCCCACACCACTGCCAGCATCTCCTTTTCAATGACACTGAACTTTTCCTCATTGGGCGCCAAAGTTCTGGATGCGAAGCAGACCGTGGACGTTTCTCCTCCTCCGACTCTTGCGTCAACACTGCTCCTAGGCCTCGGTCACTGGCGTCAGTAGTGAGTATGGAGCTCGCTGCTTGGTCGAAACCTTTGAGCGGTATGGCTTCACTCATCTCTTTCTTTAAGGCTTCGAATTCTATCTGCTCCTCCTCGCCCCACTTGAAACCGTTCTTTTCCTTCAGCAATTGACGCATGCAGTGGGTCTTGGTGGCAAAATTCTTGATGAATTTGCTATAGAATTCTGCCATGCCTAAGAACGACCTGACATCTTCTTTCTTCATGGGGTTAGGTGCATTCTGTATCGCCTCCATGTTTTCTCTCTTTGGCTTTATGCCCCTTTCGCTTATCTCATGCCCCAGGTACGTCACTGAGGGCATGCCAAACTTGCACTTCGCCCACTCCGCTGTGAGTCCATTGTTTCGTAGCATTTTCAGTACGTTATGTAGCTTTTCGTTGTGCTCGGGTTTCGACTTCCCCATTATGAGAATATCATCTTGGAAGTATTGGACACCTTCTACATTTCTGAACAGCCTGTGCATCAGTTTTTGGAACACGGCGGCTGCCGACGCCAACCCAAATGGCATTCTCACAAATTTGTAGCACCCGAACGGTGGTATGAAGGATGTAAGGTGGCTGCACGTGGGATGGAGCGTTACCTGATGGTAGGCTGAGGATAAATCCAGTGTTGAGAACCATTTTATTCCTTTAGTCATGGACAGAATCTCATTTATTCGGGGAAGTGGGAACTTGTCCACCAGGATGTTTTTATTGAGCTCTCTGAGGTCCACACACAGCCTCACTTTCCCGTTGGGCTTTTGGGCTACGACCAGGGGCGACAGCCACTCCGCACTTTCTATTGCTTCGATCACGCCACTTTTCTCAAGTCTGTCCAACTCTTGCTGTACCGCCTCCCTGCTGCGAAACGGTATATTTCGGACCTTGTGGCTCACCGGCGTTGCCCCTTCCTTCAAGTGTATCATGTGCTTGAATGTGGTCAGTTTTCCAATCTTCCCACTGAACACCTCAGGATATTCTCTCTTCCACGCTTCTCCTTCCATTCCTTACTCGGTGTCCATTAGCATCACTTTCTCGATTCCTCCAGGATTCAGTAGGATACCTAGAGCACCTTGATCTTTCCACCCTAATACTGAGGGCCCCTTCTCCGCCACGTATAGTTTGCATGTAGCTCTGCGCCCTCTGAACTCGAAGGGTAATGGGCAATATCCCATCATTGAAATCCTCTGACCCGTGTAGGTGACTGGCCTGAGGTCCATCGGATGCAGTTCTTCCTTCACCTCCTTCATGAACTTCTCTTCCCATACTTTCCTCTGCACAATCGAGATGGGTGCCCCGGAATCGGCCACAATGTCTATTTCCACGCCCCCAATGCTCATGTTGATGAGGGGTTTGCTTGACTCCTTGCACTCCACATCCAGGATCTGGTAGTCTATGTACAAGACTTCTTCCAGATATTCCTCTTCTGCTTGAGTTTCTTCATCATCAGGACTGCCCTGATCCACATACTTGACAGCAGCACCCTTTGGCTTCCTCCTGCACACCTTCTCATAGTGCCCAAAAACCCCACAGTACGCACACTTTGCTCTGAACGCTGGGCACATTTTGTCGTTCCCTATGTGTGAGTTGCTTCCGCATCTGTAGCAACTGAATTTCCGATCTCCTCCAATCCTCGGGGTTGCGCCCCCGTGTTGCTATCCTCTCCTGCTTTGTTGGAATCTGGGTTGGTTTTGCTGCTTGGTTTGTCGCCTTTGTTGTGCACCATCACTTTACATACCGTCTGTGCTCTGCCTGCTTCCTTTCTCGCTGCCTGTGCACATCTCTTTGAGAGTTCGGCCTTCTTAACTAAGGCCCACACCTCCTTGAGGGGAGCATCGCCATTCACCCATAGTTTTTCCTGGACTGCCGTGTTCGACGTGTGCATGATAATTTGATCTCTCACCAGGTCATCATTCAGGTTCCCGAATTTGCACGTGAGCGCCAACTTCTGTAGCGCCACCACATATTCATCCACAGTCTCTCCACTCTCCTGCTTACTCTGGAAGAAGTTGTATCGATCTATGGCCACACATACCAGCGGCCTGTAGTGTGCATCTAGGTCTTCAATCGCGTGTCTGAACACATCAGTGTCCGTCGCGACTCTCGTGATTTTCACCAAGTTGTCGTACACTCTCAGTCCTTCCAGTCCCAGGTTATGTAGGAGTATTTTTTTTTTTCGTGGGCTGGTGTACTCTGCTTCACTTTCCTCTTCTAGAGCCTCCAAGTAGTTAAGGAAGTACCTCTTCCAGTCCTCCCTAGGCATCGTGGGTTCTCTTCTCTTCGGGAGGAATGGCACCATGCTAGTGAGGGATGTGGCTTGCTGCGCCATCTTTTCGTGGCCCCTCTGGACTGCTTGGGCAGGAACGCTCTGGCCTGGCGGGCTGCCAGGTGCTTGCCTGGTGTCGGGTTCTCTCTCTTGATCCTGGCCACTGACGCTGCCTCCCACAGCCCCTCTGAGGTCCAGATTTGCTCGTTGGCTTTCTTTTCCTTTCTGGCCACTCTCCACACCCTGTGCGAGCAGGTCCGCCAGTTTTCCTAGGCCACTGCCCTTTGGTTGGTGCTTCTGCGCCTCTTATTCGTCGCCCTTCTGGGTTGGAGTGTGGCCCAGGGCTTTTCCTTTCCTTTCTCTACGCACTCTCCTCTCTCTGTAACACTGCATAGGGAGTGTGGTGCGCACGCGTAGGGTATGTGTATCAGTGCCTACCGGCCTGGTGCCAGACGCCGCCGATTTTGTGTGGTTCTCTGGCACCCTGCGCCGAGCCTCGCTCTCTACCGCGCTCCGATGAGTCACCACGTGCCCTGCTGCCTGTACGTCCATGGTCGGTTGTTCGTGTGGTGCCTTCCGATGTGTTCCCCGTTTTTTTTTCTATTTGCTGGGTCCGTTTGGTTATTGAGCCGAATCCCGCCTCGTCGCCATTATAGGAACGCTATTTATTCAATTAGGCACACAATGAAATAACCACGCGAGGCATATGTGTGGTTTATCTTCTTTAATCTCGGAGCGCCGGAGCTATGCGGCTTGCAGTGCCGAGCTCGGCGCCAAGGACAAGATGGCTGCCTTCCGGAATAGGCCTTCCGGTTCCGGCCTGTGGGAAATCAACTAGACCGTCACCACAGGCCTGAAGCAGAAGTGTGCATTTTCCATCACATATCTTATTGCACTGCATTTTGTGCTATTTCTGGACCACGTTTCAAGCCTTGGAGCAATTCAGAGTCTCAACCAAAATCCTTGATAAACATTGTACCCTATGGAGATGGCCTCCTTTTATTGCAGAACACCTATATACATTCTGAGGAGGCTTGTTCTTTGCTGGCTAGTTTCATGAGTTGGCCTAACGTCTAAGGCGGTGGACCTCGAATGAATCTTGGGAACCGGGTTCGAGTCTCAGCAATGATGCTGAACATCCTGTGATTCTGGGCTAATCACTTAATCTCCCTGTGCCTAACAAAAATGAATTTGTCCTCATGTAATGCAACTAGTGCTCTGTAAAGTGCTCTGATACCAAATAAATTCGGGTCAAGTTCGCGCTAGATACAACTCCGTAAAAAATTAAAAAAAAATAAAAAAATAATGGTTAACTTGTCAAAGACGGAGATCATCCAGTTTCGAGAAAGCATATCTCCTTCGACTGGAGATTAGAAGAGTGATGCTTTGATGCAGACTTACTGACAGTTTGTGCCAGGTTTGCATCACCTGGCAGCTTAAAGTATGCCAGCGCAGGGAGATATGAAAACAGCATCTTATTCTATTACATTATCATGCAGCATTGTGTTGCACTAAAAGTTAATTTGCTGTTGGACTTAGCCCTTTCGCCAGAGTCATCCCCAAACTTATTGCCTTCACTCTCCTGTTTTCTGAACCCGTATTTTGTAGGATTTTAGGTCTCTGTGCACTTTATCACTGCTAACCAGTGATAAAGTGCTCATGCTCTCCTTTAAGCATGGTATAATTGACTCACACCTAACTGGCACATTTAATTTACTTGTAAGTTCCTTGTAATGGAGTACTACGTGTACCCAGGGCCTGCACATAAAATGCTAATAGCGGGCTTACAGCACTGATTGTGCCACTCACTTAAGTAGAAATTTTAATCATGTCTCAGGTCTGTCACTGAAGCCTAACGGTGCAGTTGTAAACTACCATTTTAACCTGGCAAAATAAGCCTTTTGCCAGACCTATTAATACATATGAGTCACTCTTTACGGTAAGCTCTAAAGAGCCCAGAGGGCAGGCAGGGAGCAGTGTATTTAAAAAGTTGAATATGTCTGTTTAAGTTTTACATGTCGTGGTAGTGAAAAATTCTTACATTCATTTTTCACTACTGCAAGGCCTACCTCTCCCATCAGATAACATTGGGTTTCATTATTACATTTAATAAGTGATGTTTGATTGGGAACAGGAGAGCATTTCTTGTTAGGTGTCCGAGAAATTATAATTGAAAATCCTTTTTAATGGTAAAGTCTGTTTTAAGTTACAATTTTGAAAATGCCACTTTTAACAGTTGGCAATTTTCTGTCCTAAACTATTTGGTGTCTGCAGCTTCTCCTGGGTCACATGAATTGGTGTAGTTGGCAGCTGGACTTTGTTTAATCATCTCAGACAGCCACGCAATAGAGGGGTTATGTGTGCCTGGATGGGCCATCATACTCAGAGGATGGGGGGCAGAACTGGACACAGCCCCACTTGCAGCTGAATAATTCGGCCTGCCTTCACAGAAAGGACTTGTCAAAACTGCATTTTTCATGCAGCCAGCTTGGAGCTAGGCCAGGGTAGTCAGTAAACTTTAAGCACTTCAAAGGGAATTCTATAGAAACACCTACTTAAAAGAAGGTAGTAGTGTCCCCTTATTAAAGATATGGAATCGCGCATCTAGTGACCATTTACAATAAATAATTTACAGTGTGAAAAATAATTCTTAGTAAGTATGAAGCTTTTCACTGTTATTGGGGTGCTATTTTGATCTTTCTGGCACCCACTACCAAAAGAGTGCCATTGGTTACCACAAAACAGTTGTGTACACAAATGTATGGCAATTTGAAAGACATTCGCAGCACACCCTTATGTTTATAGAAACAGCCAATGTAGTGACCTTAGATTAATGAACTCAGTCTGTCATATACTCATTTCTTAGAACAAGAATTTTTGGTGGCAAAGAACATTCAATTTCAAAAGCAAAAGTCCACATCAGTGAGTATCTTCCAATGATGTTATTCCTTTTATTGTTCTTTTCTTTTTTTGATATTCAATCCAAACAAAAACAGCCAACACGTGTTTCGTCCTCCCATGGACTTTGTCAAGGCTGGCATATAAGATAAAAAGACCGGTTTTGTTGCTACATATTCACAAAAAGTAATATTTTAACATAAGTTTTTGATTGAAAATGACAAGCATTAAGTTTTGTGCCATTCTATTTAGGGAAAAAGGTCCAAGAAAATCCTACATAACTCATATCGAGTATTTATGTAAACAATAAACACTGATCAAAGAGAAAGATCCTCCCGGTGCGTAAAGAGTAAAAGGTAAAAGATCTGAAAAAGAGTGCCACCCGAAACTGTGCAGAGAGAAGTTTGTGAACAATTTTACACACGGCCTCATATTCGGTGATTCTAGTGAATAGTGTTAAAAGACCACTCCTACCCAAGGAGATTTGGTGATGTGAGGATGAAGTTATCAACCTACCATGCGGCGTAATGATAGGGGACCCGAACGAGTACCAAATGGTTGAGAGTAAACGATTCCTGATTCCTGTCTTTACTGGGACCGTAACTCTGTATAGAGATAACCAATATACACAGGGACATTAGGACATTAGAAATAGAAATATCGAGTGGCTAATATTGTCACTGCATTACCCCTAAAATATGGAACCACTCTTTCTTAAATTACTACTATGACCCTAAACATATCACTGGAGATTTCTCCAAGCAAACAACTCCTATGCAGATCACATATGTCTTTGTGATCCTAGTCGCAAACCTTGTTTTAACCTCCAACGCTCAATTCAAGATTCTACCGACGTAAACATCCTTTTTTTTTTTAAACAGATTTTATTGACAGATTGCACACATGGCGCAGCACTCCGCACTCCGGAGATGTCTGCAGGTCAAATACACAGCATCAGATGATTGGCAATCTATATATTATTTTGAGTCAAAGAAAAACATCGAACCTAACAATTCTACACCTCCCCACCCCTCAACCCACCCCTTCCCTTAACTCCTCCCACCCGGATCCCACCCATCCCGGTCGCACGATATCGTCTCATATTTCTTATAAACCACGCTTTGAGCTGATAATATACACACACCTTCCATCTTGGCCCCTTTATGCCATCTCCGGATAAACCTCCCGTTCTACTGGAGGCTCCAGCCACAGGCCCCGACAGTCCGCCCATCGCTTCCATATCCTATAATGCTTTCTTGGGCAGCCTCGGGCTACAAAGATTAGCTGTTCAAGCCCCATGCAGAAGTCTAGCCCTTTCTTCCACACCAGCACTGAGGGAGCCCGGGGATCTTTCCAAGCTTTGGCTACATCTATTTTGGCTAAGGTTAGACCCAGTAACAGTAAGTGCCTTTTATACGTGTTACCCCCCACCTCTTCCAGCACATGTAGTAGACCCAACTGCGGTGTACGAGGGAGTTCCCACCCCAGGACCTCGAACATACAATCCCACACCCCTTTCCAGAACCTAGCCAATGAACTACAACTCCACACTGTGTGGATCAACATCCCCACCTCCTGGCCACATCGGAGACAGTCTGGGGATGCAACCAGGCCTGCCCGCCTCAGTCTCTCCCTTGTAAAGTAGACCCTATGCATGTATTTGAATTGAATGAGCTGCAGGCGCACTGCTATGGCCGCACCTCTGGGGGCCGCCAGCGCCTCCCGCCAATCTTCCTCCTCCAATGCCCCCACATCCCTTTCCCAGGACTCCCGAAGTTTCTGCAGTGTTGTGGAACAATGTGTAACTAACGTCTGGTATATGCGAGATATTTTTTTGTCCCCCAGATCGCCCATAAATACCTTTGCCTCTAATGGGCTAAATTCCGGGAGGGAGTCAAGACCCTCCAGACTCGGTGTAATGGCATGACAGAATTGTAGATACTTAAAGAATTGGGACCGGGCATACCATATTCCTTGCTTATATCCTGGAAGGATTTAAGTGTCGTTCCTGACATCACATTTCCTAGTGTCGAAATTCCAATGTTGTCCCAGCCCTGGAAACTTGGAGAGACACCAGTTCAGGCAGACGTCCATTATGCCACAAGGGGGTCTCCACGGTCAACGTGCCCCACCAACCCATACGACATAAGGCCTGCCTCCAGATCTGAAACACTACCTGGGTGGCTGGCGGCAACCTCTTCTGCAGTTGCACGGAGTACAAAACTGTGTGTAGAGTTTTGGACCCCATAAGATGTCGTTCCAAGGCGTATGCTGGATCCCCCCTGTCCCCATACCACCATTCGTTCAGGACCAGGAGATGGGAGGCTTGGTAGTAGGAAAGAATATCAGAGGTCGCCAAACCACCACAGTATGTCGATAAAAAACAAGTGCGCAGCGCAACCCGCACCATGCCTCCCGCCCATTGAAACTGCCCCAGCGCTGAATCGACTTGTCGGAACCAGTGGGGTGGAATCGGGTACGGATGGTTCTGTAATTGGTAGAGCAGTCGAGGAAGGGCCATCATTTTAAAGATGGCCGACTTACCATAAATAGTGAGGGGCATGCGGGACCACGTCTTCATCTCTGTCCGGACCCGATCCCAAACTGGCACCAGGAGACCGTAGGGACCTCGGATATAAACACTCCCAAATACTTAATACCCCCAACCTCTACCTGTAGTGTGGATGCCCAGTCGCCCACCCCAGGACGCTCCCCCAACACCCAAAGGGTCGATTTGCGAGGATTCATGTATAACCCAGAGGTTTCGCCAAATATCTGCACAATCTGTAGTAGACGCGGCCCGACCTGTTGAGATTTGTGAGGAAAAACAGGACATCAGCGTATAGCACAATTCTATCCGATGGTCCAAGCTCCCATTCGAATCCACGCAGCTGTGCATCTATGCGCACCCATGCCGCCAGCGGTTCCATGGCCAGGGCGAACAGGTACGGCGAGAGGGGGCAACCCTGCCTCGTGCCACGCCCGATGGAAAATTTAGAGGATACGGCCCCTGCCACCCGAACCGAGGCCGTCAAGTCTGTGTATAAGAGTCGCAAATACGACAAGAAGTGGAGTCTTAGCCTCCACGTTCAGGAGATATATTGGCCGGTATGACGCATGATGATGCGGGGGCCTGCCCGGCTTGTGGAACACCACCACTTCAGGGTGCCTCCAATCTGCGGGGAGGCTACCTCCTTCCCTGGCCTGTTCCAATGCCGCTCTATAATGCGCACCCAGCTGTAGGTGGTATTTCTTATAAAATTCACTCGGGGACCCATTGGGTCCTGGAGAAATGTATCTACCATGTCTGCGGAAGGCACTCATTCGGGGCATACTGGTCTGCGTAATATGTCGCAAAGCTTTTGGCCAGCTCCTTTGGGTCCATGATTGGGTCTCCAGCAACATCCAGAATCCCTGGTAGGGTCTGTACTTGGAACGTGCTTTGGCATAGCCGATGCAGCATCGTTCCCGATTTATCCCCCCACTGATATATCCTGCTGCGCGTCGCCAGCCACACCTGTCGCGTCTCATCCAGTAGCAGGGACGCATAGGACTGCTGTGCCAAGAGAAGTTGCCCCACCACCTGGCCCTCTCCATCTATGCTACAGCGGCGCTCCAGGGCCTCTATGTCAGCTGCGGCCCATACTAAGTCCGCTCTACGTTGCCTACGGGCAGCCGCACATCAAGCGATGTCCACTCCCCGAAGCGTGGGCTTCAGGGCCTCCCACACCGTCCCAGCATCCGTGACCGAGCCAATATTCTCCACCAAGAAGTGTGCTATGGCCTCCCCCATATGTTCATGATAATCCTCATTCTCAAGGTGCCATGTAGAGAGGCGCCATCGAAATGGCTTCCGCCCTCTATCCAAAGTAAGTTCTATGGTGACGGGGCAATGATCCGAAAGCCCACGCGACAGTATAGCCGCTGACTCCACCCTACCAATGACTGCTCGAGGGACAAATATATAATCTATTCTAGAAAAGGATTTGTGGATCGCTGAAAGGTATGTGTATTCCCGCCTACGTGCATGCAAG
Organism: Lissotriton helveticus; assembly: GCF_964261635.1. Lineage (NCBI taxonomy): Eukaryota > Metazoa > Chordata > Amphibia > Caudata > Salamandridae > Lissotriton > Lissotriton helveticus. The sequence goes on along the minus strand of NC_136067.1, from coordinate 1,265,640,637 downwards.
TATCGCCATGTGTCCACCAGTCCTAACCCCGAGCCATGTCCCCCAGTTTGGTGGATGTTCCGGCCACCTGACCGCCCCCAGGCCGATATCGATCTGTGAGTCCATCCATAATATCATTCCAGTCCCCCCTACCACCGCTAGTGCCTCAGGGATATCAGCCCACACTGCAAATATTTTCTCCACCAACGACCACTGCAGAGAAGGCGGGGCGTACACACTCCCCAGTACCAGGGATTCCTCTCTAACCATACCTTTGACAAATATGTAGCGGCCCTGCGGAGCAACCCATTGAGCTGAGTAAGTATAGGAAAGTCTGCGATGTACTAGTATGGCCACCCCCCGGGATCATCTGGCAAAGCCCGCATGATAAACCTGCTGGTAGCCCTAGCACTGTAAGCATGGTGTTTTATTGCCTAACAGGTGAGTTTCCTGTAGTAGCAGGATATCAGCTCGCTCCCTTTTTGCCTGCCGTAAAACTGCCCCCCTCTTAACCTTGTCCAACACTCCCTGCACATTCCAGCTAAGGACACAAAGGGATGCTCTGGGACCTAGAACCCTAATCCCTGTAGTTGCCATCCGGGAACAAGTAGAGCAAATGCCCAAAGGATGGGCCATGTAGGTGCGTACACAAGAACCATTGAGACCCCCCAGCTATCGTGCGACTCAACCCAAACAAACCCCCCCCTCCAGAGCAAACAACTCCCCCCTCCCCCGCCCCCAGCTCCCAACCCCATACCTCAAAACGCTTAAGTACCTGTTGCGGTATAGAAAACTCCCGACCCCAAACGCAGGACCTGAGGCCGTCCACACCAATGGATCCCCATCAAACAGCCCATACACCCAACACTCCCCCAACAATCCCTAGGCAAGGGGACAGGTCCGCCCCTCATACATCTCCCCCCACCCCGCTGCTCCACATAGTTACATTCGCTGTAGACCAAGAATCTCATCGGCCTCGACTCATGCACATAGCTACTTAACAGTGGCGCCCCAGGCATACCAATTGCTGCAAAATCACATTAATGTCAGAGTCCCCTCTGCCTGCTGGCCGAACGTTCAGGGATCTGCTGTCGGAGGTTCAGGGGCATCCTTCTTCCCTTCTACAGCCCCTCCCGAGGTGGAGCACCTCCTTGATCTGGACCGCCAATTTCCCCTGCTCCGTGACCCCGGGCGGTTTGCGACTGTGCCCCGCTCAGTGAAGAATCCGAGTCTATGCCCGGCGGGGTATGTACCCTCACTTTCACCGTCTCATCCATCCATCGAAATACCTCCTCAGGGGTATCGAAGAAGTGGGTGCGAGACTGGAAAACCACCCTCAGGCGGGCCGGGTAGAGCAATGCATAGGGGAGCTTGAGGTCACGAAGGCGCGCCTTGGCCGCTGTAAACGATTGCCTCTGTTGTTGCACTAGTCTCGTATAATCCTGGAAAATTAGGATCCGCTGATTTTCATACATGAGAGGTTCCTTCGCCCCTGCCTGCTGTAGGATGGTATCCCGATCATGACATTTTGGCTATCACAGGCCGGGGACGGGCCCCCACTGGTGGCTTTTGCACGAGAGCCCTGTGCGCCCGCTCTATCATGAATCATCTCGATAGGGACTCAGGAGGGAGCCAGCTCTCTAGCCACTGGGCCAGGAATCTCTCCATGTTACCTTTCTCGCAGCCCTCCGGGAGCCCAACAAATCGCAGGTTATTCCGCTGGGCCCGCCCGTCTGCATCCTCTGCTCGGAGCGCCAGGCCCTTCTGGATACTCTCCATGCTAGTTACCTTGCACTTCAGGGCCGCCACATCGTCCTCCACTCCCCAAATTCTGGTTTCTGCCTCCGTGATGCGGGCCACAGCATTGCGCAAATCCTGGCGCAATAGGGTAACGTCCGCTCCCACAGCACCTATTTTCGCATCCAACATATCTCTGGATTGGGTTATGGCTGCCATCAACGCTGCATTGTCCGGCCCTGGGTTCTGGTGGCCACCCGCAGCCCCGGCACTTTCCACCCGGTCCCGTGAATTTGTCGGTGGGCCCATGCTTCGTAGTCCCACCACCGCTCCCACCTCTTGTCATCGCTGACGTTAGCCAGGAACACTCACCGGAAGCCCAGTTGCCTCGTCCACTAGCACACCCTCTCCGACACCACCAGGGCCGTCGATGTGTGCGCAGACCCCCTCACTGCCGCAGGTCGGGCGCCGGGAAATCAGGCCAGCCGTCTGATTCCGTGCCCCGCTTCCTCCCTACCGGATCTCAGGCAGGAGGGTGACCGCAACCCCTTCAGGCCACCTGCGGGAGTCCAAAGTCCCTAGCCAAGTGTTGCGTGCCCATCAGCCATGCCTCGTAGTCACTCATGCCTCCGCCGGTGCCACAGTTAATTCCCCAGTCTCTGTGGCCCACTATGGCGATATATTCCCTGCCAGTCCTGGCACACCCCAGGTCCTCGGTCCACCACGGCTGCACGCCCGGTGGTGTGGGCCCCCACTCCAGGCCAGGCACACCCCTTGTACTCGCTGGATGTCTCCTCCGAGGGCCGACCTGCCCCCGATCTCCTGCCGCCTAACACCTCTTCCAAGGCTGCCTCCCGGGGCGACGCCAAACTCCAGCCACCAGCTGCACCACGTACCGCTAGGCCTCACTACTGAGGAGCCCCGGTACCGCCGCAGGAGAAGGGTCGGGCCTCCACCTCCGTAGCCCGCCACAAGTAGGATGCTCCCGGGGGCCCCAAATATCGCCTGGAGTCGTTCAGGGACACCTGCGCCACCGGGTCTCACTCCGCTTCCAGCAGGCCGCCACCAGCACGCCGGGACCGGGGAGACACGAAACTCGAGGTCCCGGCTTCGCCTCACTGGCCCAGGCCGCACACTGCTGCGCCTCTCTCCGCGTTCACCGGGCACCCTGGAGTTCCGCAAATATCACCGGAGACTCACCACCAGGTCTGGTCCACAATTCCTCTCCTCCGGGCAGCGGGGCGGTCCGGGGAGACAGGATATTTGTAGGATATTAAGAGGGCGGGACGGAGTTCCACTAAGCTGTGTCCGTCATGCTGGCCTGCATAGCCACGCCCCCGTAAACATCCTTTTTAAGCACAAATTGTCTTGAGGTTATTAGAAAAGAGAAGAAGGAGCAGGTTCTATTTCACTACTCGCATGTATGTACTTGATCCCCAGCTGCACTATTTGGTTTAGAGGGTGCCAGAATAAATTTCACCAGATCCTCTTAACAGAGATCTACAAAAATCAAAAGGCAAACAAATACCATCCATTAATTCAAATGGTATGTACTTTTACAAACACTGACAATTCGTGATGGAAATGAAAGTGTCTACAGATCCCAAAAAAAACGAAAAAAAACCACTTACTAATCTATTGCTTCACCACTTTGTTGTAACATGGGTGGAAAGGGTTTGTCAGATTAATAATAATAGAATCCAAGTAGTTTTGTCTAGAGTCAAAGAAAAAGATACATAATATAACATTTAAATACACGTATATTTAGATGTTAATTCCGTTGGTACTGTTGCGTTCTACATCGTGAGTATAGCTCACCTACAACCTGTATGGGAAGTACTCCAATCGGTATCCGGAATTGCGACTAGTGAACCTTGATAAGTTCCGATCTACAAAACGATTGTAGTGTTCTCATTAGTAACACCTCGCCAGTCACTAGTGCGAGGCTTCAAACTAACGTGTGTCATTTTAAGTAAAGAGTTGTGGGTCCGCTTACCAGCAAAACAAAGGAGCACCGTATTCTCCTGTTCCACGACACTTCCTATTCCTCGTGTAAAAGAAACTGTGTATTACGTGCGTCCATCGTCCCGTAATCAGTCATGTGACCCGATATGCGCACAATGTCATGGCCCTTCGCGATGTTTTGAAATATCTGCGCCATTTTGTAATGTACCATACCACCAAGAAACTACAAATATATCGAAACACGTCTTTCTTACATTACCAACACTAAAGAATCCATGTTATTCGGGATTTCATATTTGTTTATATTAATATCGGCGACATGATAAAATCATTTGATCTCCTAGTCACTTTTCTACTAGTGACAAAATGAGTTGTGGCTATATTTTTGCCATACATATTATTTCCTTTAAAGAATTGTGTTGCTATAACGCACAATCATTTGACCAATTCAATTCCATATGCGAGTTGATTGTCGAAGAGAGAAGCTTTTGAATGAAAAGCAATGCTGCAAAGTTTTGTGACACTAGAAATAAAAGAAAGACTCAACAGAAAAAAGAGAGGGTGAAAAGACGAGAGACCATAGTTGTACAACCAAATATCTCAATATTTCAAACAACCTGACATTAAAATACTTTTATCCAATTCACAGTCATATACATTTGTACAACTTTTGTAGTTTTGTGCAAAGAAATCCTTCTTTATCATACCCAGCTAATTAGTAGTATTCTATATGCAGAATACACCTCTTGACAATTTTGCAACATTTTCCCAATTTGCCTTTTTACATGCTTTATGGTCGAACAACCCTATTTTTACCATCAAAGCATCAATGCAATTAACAGGTTCAGATCTATCTGTTGCACTTGTTATTCCATCCACATTCAACAGATTCCATAAACGTACATGATGACTGTAGATTCAGTTGTCATTACGCATGTGTAATCTTGTAGGAACACATGAAGTTCCCTATCTATATTTATTCCTTGATCCACAGCCCTGAGCTTCATCAGCCACCTTGATTCTAGTTTCCTGAGAGCCAATACCCGATTCCCCCCCTTGGGTTCGCCTCCACTGCTTCTATGCCATGAAACCTAATGTTAAGTATTTCTGAATTTTGGTGTGTGCTATTAAAATGAACCGCTAAAGGGTAATTGCTGTTGTTGTTTCTGATTGCTCTTATGTGTTCCTGCACACGCTCTTTCAGGGGGCGTATTGTGCTGCCAATGTATATTAAACCACACTGACAGACAATGCAGTAAACAATGAATTTCGTGTTGCAGTTCATGAATTGACAGATTCGATGAGTCTGTCCTCTGTTATAGCTGAAGTGTCTTAATTTGTCCATAGCAAATCGGCAAATGTTACAAATACTGCATTTAAAGAAACCAGCCGGCTTCTTAGGTAGCCAAGTCGGAGATTGCCCCATTGTGTTGTTTTTAGGTATGGAGGAGCTGAGTATATTTTTAAGGGTTCTTCCTCTACTGTACGTCACTTGTGGTTTGGCTGTAGTATATTTGTCTAGACTGGAGTCAAGTCTAGGAATGTGCCAGTGTTTGTGCAAAATCTTGTAAATGTTCTAACTTTGTGCATTTAAAGGAGTTATTAAAGCAATCTTTTACCTTTTGTCTCCTTTGCCTTTCTTTCCTTTTTTCTTCAAAAGATCCGTACGTTTAATGTTCTTGATTCTGTTTTGCGCCTTGTCTAGTGTTGGACTATCATAGCCCGAATGAGAAATCGATCTCTCATCTTTATTAGTTCCTCTTGGAACACTTGATCATTGCTGCAATTACGTCTTAATCTAATCATTTCCCCATAGGGCATACCCCTCACTTGTGTAGCTGGATGCGCACTATTGGCGTGTAATAGTGCATTACAAGCCGTGGGTATACGATACATTCTGCTCTCTAGTTTATTATCATGGACATAAAGTGTAATGTCCAGGAAGTCTATTTGATGTTTATCATTGTTGTGCGTAAATGTTAAGTTGTAGTCATTATGATTCAAATGGTCGTAGAAATCGGATAACGAATACTGATCCCCTCCCCATATCATCAAAATATAATCTATAAACCGCCCCCAATATATGATCGAGCCTGTGAGTGTATAGGGGCATCTCTTCCACAAATGTTGCTCTTCAAAAAATTCCATGTAAATGTTTGCGAAAGATGACGAAAATGTTGCTCCCATTTCTACACCAGCTGCTTGCCTATACCAATTACCATTATGTAGCAAATAGTTATTATCTAGGGCTAGCCGGGTAAATTCCAAAATCATTTGTGTGTGTTCATAGAGTGTTGCATTGCGTTTCGATAAAAAGTATGTTAAAGTCTCCATACCCTTTGATTGTGGACAGCACGTGTACAGTGCACACACATCTAGTGAGACTAAGGTAAAATCGTCACACCATGATAAGTCCTCAAGTTTGTTTAGCAAGTCCTTTGTGTCCTCTATGAAGGACGGTAAGCCTTGTACCACCGGTTTCAAATAGATGTCTATATATTCAGAGATTTTTTCAGTGGGGGACCCAATACCTGAGATAATCGGTCTCCCAGGTGGTGTAGTCAGATTCTTATGTATTTTAGGCAGAATGTAAATACATGCTGCCCTAGGTGTCAGATTCAGCATGTATTTGTACTCTGGTTCTGACAAGAGGCCAGAGTGAAGATAAAAATCTAACGTCTTTTCAATGAGTGATGTTAATTCCTTAATCGGATTGTTTGGAATTTTGATGTATGTGTCACTCTCCATCAATTGTTTATCAATTTCATTGGTGTGCATTTCCAAATCCATTATGACAATGTTCTCCCCTTTATCTGCTTCCTTTATTGCTACATCTGTATACTTAGTTAGTTTACCAAGAGCTGCTCTTTCTGTTTTGGTCAAAGTGCCCAGTAGGACAGATCGCATCGATGAACCAGATGACAACTTGTCCAACAAAGGGGCAAGAAAGACAAAATATGGAAGACCGGACCAGCCACATCAACACTGAAAATCGGTACACGAACACGCCAGAGCACCTCGCCACTCGCCAAAGTCTGGAGATGAGTCGGAGAAAGCATCAAGCAGTGAGACACATCGCACCAGTAGCCCAGGAGTCAGGACACCAAACAAGCGTGAGGAAGAAGCAAACCACACAAGACAGAATGAGTCACTCAGACACCGGAAAAGGGAAGACAGACGCGCACACGACACCCGAGACAACGAGGCAAGTGAGAGGAGGCCATCACCATCATACGAGAGAGGCAGAGACAAAGCGCCCGGGGATCAACCGCAGGAAATAAGCATGTGGTTATCAAACAACCTCTCCATCGAAATGACAATGAAGGCATGTCGGAAAAGGTACCCGGAGAACTATCCCAAAGATATCTCTGACTCGAGGAGCAGCTCGTCATGGCCTACCCGTTTCGGAAATCTACCATTCAAGACACCCTCAAAAGAATGTTCTCAAAGAGCATCAACAAAAGACTCCTCCGATTCAGAAAGCATGTCTGTCCGATCTCTCGGGTCGACCGAGTCATGGTCCCAACAATGGCCATGGCATCAACCACTCGAACACACCACAGAACCACCGGACATTCTTCCCATCCAGAGCGACACAACTCACACCGATGTCTCTGAATACTCAATCACCCCACAAGATAACATGTCATGTCAGTCGCAGGTATATCAAGACATCAACAATAAACCGTCACCTCTAAAGGGGTCAGCGAGACTGACTCAAAGGGCCTACAGAAGGAAAACAGACATAAGGGACATTACCAACTGGATGGAAAAAGGCTATCCAGTCACTCTGCAAGGAAGACCGGGTGTGGCGACAGCGACAGATCATCATCGGATGAGGGAGAAACAGGTCCATGCCCAGATAGTTAGAGGGCTCACCAGCCTCGGGGGAAGACAACCAGAGGCAGCAGATGAGTCCCCTAACAAAATTGGGAAGATCCTTTCAGATAGTGCCCTACCGGATGGCATGCATGACGCTGAACAGGAGGACAGTGTTGCCCCCGACCGGACGAGACAAAAGGAAGTAGCCTTATATGCAGGTGCTTGGAAGAGAACCAGAACAACATCCACTCACAGAGGAGATCGAGCGTCAATTGAACAAGAGCCACCAAAGAAGACGGAGTGCCGCTATCGAGCGGAGCCCTTCACGGTCACCTCCCGAGAGGCAATCATGGTCGCCTCAGAAACTGAAGATGAGTGGATAACCCACAAGCTCATAGGAAACCACCATGGCCCTAGGAACAAGAAGATCACACGAGACATTTCGCAACTTCAAAGATGCACTCCTGTGTTCAAGGATGATCTTTGTAAAAGCAACGGAAAGCCACACCAAGGAAAGGGAGACGCGTCTCCAGAGCCTAAACAGGCGGCCTGCAGACCCGTGTGGTTGATTGAGGAACTATAAACATGTTGGACGCTAAGTATTCTCTTTTGTTAACAAAGGGGGAGATGTGATAATGTGATACAGTCTAGTGGTTGGGGTGGAGTTAAGGGGAGGAACAGGAACGGGAGGAGCCAGGGGACAGGAACTAGGACACTTAAAGTAGGGACAGGGAACATAGAGGAAGCATAATAAAGAGCTCATATATATATATATATCTTTGTGTAGCGTCATCATTGTAGTAAGATACTACAAGTTCGTCTAAAAAAGAAGATGAACCTGCTCCCACATTACAGTTCTCAGTTTCATTAGTCAGAATCTCACTTCTAACATCACTTAATCCACTAGCTATACTGGACAAATCAGATTCACTTGCAGACATGGAGCCTACTTGTTTTACTTCACCAGAGTAAATCCTACCACTTTTGTAATCATTTTCATCGCGTTTAACTTTTCGTAATTTTTTTAGCATTAAGTTTTGTGCCATTCTATTTAGGGAAAAAGGTACTCGTTCGGGTCCCCTATCATTACACCGCATGGTGGGTTGATAACTTCATCCTCACATCACCAAATCTCCTTGGGTAGGAGTGGTCTTTTAACACTATTCACTAGAATCACCGAATATGAGGCCGTTTGTAAAATTGTTCACAAACTTCTCTCTGCACAGTTTCGGGTGGCCCTCTTATTCGGATCTTTTACCTTTTACTCTTTTTTTTTTTTAAATATCTTTATTCGATTTCCCCCCCCCCGCATTTTTTCTGTTACAACCAGTACATTTTTACCATTACAAAGAGTTTTTTAACCATGTACAGATTTGTTTTTTTAGAAAATTATACAAATACTAATAGCAAAGTAACATGAATAAGATGCATCATACATTACATAATTGTAGCCTGTACAGATTTCACAAGTAATAACAAAAGAAGCAAAGACACATACTTTTAACTCTTTCCACTCCTCCATTGATCAATGGGAAACCATATCCTACCCCCCAAGGCTCTTGCCTTTCTGCCTTTTCTGTCGTATATAGCCCTCTCTAAATTATATGTAGAAAGTAATCTTGCCATCCAGATCTGGAACGACGGTGCTGATTTCTCTTTCCAAGCTTTTGCAACAATTATCCTAAATACTGCTGTAACCAAAAATAGAAATTCTGGATGCATGATATTTTCTCCTATACTTATACCCAATATTATCAATTCATCAGTTAGTTTAGTTTTTATTCCCAACGATTTTTCCAAAAACTCCTCTATTGCCAATTTTAAGGTGTATAGTTGCGGGCATTGTGCAAACATGTGTGTGATGTTAGCACCTGTTGAATTGCAGCGTGGGCAGGTTATTCCAGTGGTTCCCTCCCATTGGGCAATTCTAGCAGGTGTGTGATATAGTGAATAGACTGTTTTATAATGTTGGGTTTGTAATGTGGCTGAACACAAAATGGATCGGCCAAGGTCTAATGAGGTTTGCAGATCTTCAGGGCGGGCTCTCACTTGTTCGCCCCATTTGTTACTATATCTCTCTCTGTCGTCTGCTTTATAGACCTGTAGCTCTGCATACAACTGCCTAATTGAGCACAATAAGCTGCTTCCCAGATAATCCATTATCCTACAACTTGTCATTCCTCCTGTTCCCCCCAGTTTTGTATGAAAGTAACTCCTCACTTGTAAGTATTTAAAGAAGCTATTCCCTGCTATTTTATACCTATACTGTATATCTTGGAACATTAAAAACCCTCCTCCTGTATCCATTAAGTCTCCCAATTTCTTAATCCCTTTTTCATCCCACTCTCTCATGACTGTATCCCTAAAAATTTCTAATGGAAGATCCTTATTCATGTAGAGCCTCAGATATCTGTTATATCTTCCCAGCCCCAATTTTTTCTTTATTGCCCTCCAAACTTTGTATATTGCGCTCAGGGTCTTAAATCTTGTGTGTTTGAAGTAGGCATAGTCCACAGTTGTTACTAAGGCGTTCTCTGCCGCCTTTCCCAAAAGTGCTTCATAAACATTAGCTGGGCATGCTCTCTCGTCCTGTTGAGCACTTCCACCTAGTATCCCTTTAGAATATTGTAGAGCTGTCGCCCAATAGTAATATTTAAAATCAGGTGCCCCCCAGCCTCCCCTCTCTCGTGGTAATGTCAAAAAGCGGTATGCCCTACGTGTCTTCCCCTGTGCCCAAATTAATGTATTTACTGTTGATTCTATTCTGTTGAACCATATGCCTTCAAAGTATAGTGGAATTGCTCTGAACAGATATAAGAATTTTGGAAAGGTAACCATTTTAATAAAATTAATTCGGCCCATAAGAGTCAAGTGTAAGTTATTAACCCTCTCCATGTTACTTTTAACCTTTCCAAGCAAGGGTTCCATATTTATCTCCACTAGTTTCTCTAACTCTGCCGTCACCCTAACTCCCAAATACCTTGCATCCGGAACTACTCTTGTGTCTGCAAATGTGGTGTATCTGTTCTGTACTACTTGTGTCTTTCCCCTGTTTATTAGGTACCCGGACACCTCGCCGAATTTCCTTGCCTCCTGTTCTATTTCAATCAATGATTCCTCTGGTGTCGGTGTTATAACAGCCACATCGTCTGCATAGGCAAATAATTTGTATTCTTTCTCATGCAGTGTAACTGGAGTAATCCCCATATTTTGTGTAAGTCTTCTTAAAAAGGGATCCAAATATATCGCAAACAGTAGGGGTGAAGCTGGGCATCCCTGCCTAGTCCCCCGTCTAATCTGTACCGCATTGGAATAGGATCTATTTATACGTATCCTAGCACTGGGATGTTTGTAAAGTGCCTGGATTGCTGTTATGTATCCTCTGCCTATACCAGCCCACTCCATAGCCTTCCATAAGTATGCCCAGGAGACCCTGTCAAAAGCCTTTTCGGCATCCAAGAAGATAGCCGCGACAGGATCTCCTGAGGCCTCTGCAGCGTCTAGAATAGTGATCAGCTGTCTAGTGTGTTGGGTAGTTCCTTTGCCAGGTATGAAGCCATGTTGTGTAGGAGAAACCACTCTTTCTATTACCTTACTCAATCTATTAGCCAGTGCTTTGGAGAATATTTTTGCATCAGCATTAAGCAGTGTGATCGGCCTATAGGAGCCTGGTTCGGTAGGGGGCTTGTCTTTTTTCAGGATCACTATTATATCCGCACCCGCCCAAGACTGAGGAACTATTCTGCCCCCCTGTGCCAAACAGCAAATTGCCCAAATATCCTTAGCTAGCACATCCCAAAATGTTTTATAAAATTCTACAGGGATCTGGTCTTGACCAGTTGCTTTCCCGGATGGTAAGCTAAATATCGCATCTTTTATCTCCTGGACTGTTAGTTGTGCATCTAGCTTGACCCTTTCTTCTATACTCAACCCATCCTGTGGACCTTGCATGAGATATTCCAAACTTTCTGCCTCTATGTTTTCGTTGTTAATGTCTTGTTCATATAATACCTCATAGAACCTTCTGAATACCTCCTGTATCTCCTCCACTTTATTGACAATTGCCCCGGTACAGTCCTTGATTTCTTTTATCTCACCTGCTGCTAGCGTTTGCCTAGTTCTAACTGCGAGCAAGTGGCCGACCCTCTCATTGAATTCATAGCATTTCTCTTTTTTTGCTAAATAATTCCTTGCTGTTTTCTGTGCCAGGGTAACCCCCGTTTCTGCCTTCTGTACTTCCATAGCCACCAGGATCTGTTCAATGGGGTCTTGCCTGCCTATTGCATCTACTAGCATTCTTTCCAAACCCATCAGAGTTCTGATCTCCTCTTCCACCTTCTCCTTTTCCTGTTTGCGTCTTACCAGAGTATAACTTAATGTCTCTCCCCTCACTCCTGCTTTAAAGCTGTCCCACACCATGTCTGCTGAAGCTGAATACCTATTCATGTCCCAAAATTGCGTTATCCATTCTTGCATTCTTATAATATACTCCTCCTCCTTCAACAGCCCTCTCTCAAACGTCCATGTCGAGTTTATCCTTTCTGTCTTTTGGAGCACTGCTAAGCTTAGGACCAGCGGGTTGTGGTCTGACATTATTCTAGGGAGACATTCTATTTTAGCTCTGCTAACAAGTGAACTAGAGATAAAGAAATAATCCAATCTGGCTATTGTTTGATGTGGAGCTGAGTAGAAAGTGCTACCTGTACCTAAAGGGTTAAATTCCGCCCACGTATCCACCAGCGCATTATGGTAAGCAAGATTCTGTACCGCTTTGAGCACCTTCTTTTTTCTCCCTTGATATCTGCCCCCCTTCATATCTATTAGGCCGTTCAAGCCATTAATATTAAAATCCCCGCAGCAAATCACAGGCTCTGGCCACACTGCTAATTCGTTGTCAATGAATTCGAATAATTCAGGCTCGTCCTCATTTGATCCATACAATGAGGACAGTGTACATCTACCTGCGGCAGTTTCTATGTCTAACATTAACCATCTCCCTTCATGATCCTCCTTTTTCTTTTTGATTTTTGAGACACCTTTTCTAGCCAGGACTGCTACCCCCCTGTTTCTCCCCTCTTGTCCCGTATAAGCAAGAACCTCAAATCCCATTTGATCCAAAATAAATTTGTCTTTAACTGCTACATGTGTTTCCTGTAAGCAAATTATATCAATTCTCCAATAACGCAACAATGCAGAGAGCTTCTGTCTTTTCTCCTTATTATTTAAACCACAGATATTGATCGTCATTATCCTAACTGCCATACCTTTAGTTTTGCTTTTAACAACACCTCAGCTACTATTTTGACTTCAACTGTAAATGTTCTTTCTGCTTCCTTGTATACCTTACAAATCTGTACCGTGTTACACCACCAACCTTCACCAATGTCTTCGCCCCTTCCACCTCCCCCCCCTTTATCCCCCCCACCCCAACTGCTGCCCCACCCCCCCTGTGACAGGCAAATAGGTCACTCCTGACCTATGCGTGTCCACTGAACGTTGTAGCGTCGCTCCCCCTCTCCTCCCCTCTTGCCTAATGCTGTTCTTAACTGTCAGGCTTAGTAGGTTATCCAGCAATTATACTTTCATTATATGTGTTTTATGTGCCTACTCCCCCCTTTTCCTATCTATTTCCTTCTGGCTCCCCCTTGCTCTTTTAACTCTGCCAGAAATTCCCCTGCTTTTATCTCAGAAAAAAACATTCTTGTACGACCCGCAGAGATAACCTTTAACTTCGCAGGAAACATTAGATAAGCCTCTGCCCCTTGGGTCTGAAATGCAGAAATCAATTGCCTGAGCCTCCAACGCCTTTCAACTGTTACGTGACAAAAGTCAGGTCTGGCAAAAAATGTTATTCCTTCGACCGTTTTTTTAGAATCAGGCCTGGCTTTTTCCATTAGTTCTATATTGGTTATCTCTATACAGAGTTACGGTCCCAGTAAAGACAGGAATCAGGAATCGTTTACTCTCAACCATTTGGTACTCGTTCGGGTCCTCTATCATTACGCCGCATGGTAGGTTGATAACTTCATCCTCACATCACCAAATCTCCTTGGGTAGGAGTGGTCTTTTAACACTATTCATTAGAATCACCGAATATGAGGCCGTTTGTAAAATTGTTCACAAACTTCTCTCTGCACAGTTTCGGGTGGCCCTCTTATTCGGATCTTTTACCTTTTACTCTTTTTTTTTTTTAAATATCTTTATTCGATTTCCCCCCCCCCCGCATTTTTTCTGTTACAACCAGTACATTTTTACCATTACAAAGAGTTTTTTAACCATGTACAGATTTGTTTTTTTAGAAAATTATACAAATACTAATAGCAAAGTAACATGAATAAGATGCATCATACATTACATAATTGTAGCCTGTACAGATTTCACAAGTAATAACAAAAGAAGCAAAGACACATACTTTTAACTCTTTCCACTCCTCCATTGATCAATGGGAAACCATATCCTACCCCCCAAGGCTCTTGCCTTTCTGCCTTTTCTGTCGTATATAGCCCTCTCTAAATTATATGTAGAAAGTAATCTTGCCATCCAGATCTGGAACGACGGTGCTGATTTCTCTTTCCAAGCTTTTGCAACAATTATCCTAAATACTGCTGTAACCAAAAATAGAAATTCTGGATGCATGATATTTTCTCCTATACTTATACCCAATATTATCAATTCATCAGTTAGTTTAGTTTTTATTCCCAACGATTTTTCCAAAAACTCCTCTATTGCCAATTTTAAGGTGTATAGTTGCGGGCATTGTGCAAACATGTGTGTGATGTTAGCACCTGTTGAATTGCAGCGTGGGCAGGTTATTCCAGTGGTTCCCTCCCATTGGGCAATTCTAGCAGGTGTGTGATATAGTGAATAGACTGTTTTATAATGTTGGGTTTGTAATGTGGCTGAACACAAAATGGATCGGCCAAGGTCTAATGAGGTTTGCAGATCTTCAGGGCGGGCTCTCACTTGTTCGCCCCATTTGTTACTATATCTCTCTCTGTCGTCTGCTTTATAGACCTGTAGCTCTGCATACAACTGCCTAATTGAGCACAATAAGCTGCTTCCCAGATAATCCATTATCCTACAACTTGTCATTCCTCCTGTTCCCCCCAGTTTTGTATGAAAGTAACTCCTCACTTGTAAGTATTTAAAGAAGCTATTCCCTGCTATTTTATACCTATACTGTATATCTTGGAACATTAAAAACCCTCCTCCTGTATCCATTAAGTCTCCCAATTTCTTAATCCCTTTTTCATCCCACTCTCTCATGACTGTATCCCTAAAAATGGGGGCAATGGAACGTTTATAGAGGTGAACTGTGTACTTCCCCCTCTACTGAAATGTCATTGGCCAGATCTGGTTCCCCTCGAAATCGTGCTGGCGATACATTGCTGTACCATACGTATTCTATGTCAAATATGTATTTTGTGACTGACTACTTGATACTACCTCTGCTTTTGTTCAATAAAATATAAAATAAAAAAAAGGATGTTTACGTTGGTAGAATCTTGAATTGAGCATTGGAGGTTAAAACAAGGTTGCGACTAGGATGACAAAGACATATGTGATCTGCATAGGAGTTGTTTGCTTGGAGAAATTTCCAGTGATATGTTTAGGGTCATAGTAGTAATTTAACGAAGAGTGGTTCCATATTTTAGGGGTAATGCAGTGACAATATTAGCCACTCGACATTTCTATTTCTAATGTCCTAATGTCCCTGTGTATATTGGTTATCTCTATACAGAGTTACGGTCCCAGTAAAGACAGGAATCAGGAATCGTTTACTCTCAACCATTTGGTACTCGTTCGGGTCCCCTATCATTACGCCGCATGGTAGGTTGATAACTTCATCCTCACATCACCAAATCTCCTTGGGTAGGAGTGGTCTTTTAACACTATTCATTAGAATCACCGAATATGAGGCCGTTTGTAAAATTGTTCACAAACTTCTCTCTGCACAGTTCGGGTGGCACTCTTCTTCGGATCTTTTACCTTTTACTCTTTACGCACCGGGAGGATCTTTCTCTTTGATCAGTGTTTATTGTTTACATAAATACTCGATATGAGTTATGTAGGATTTTCTTGGACCTTTTTCCCTTAATAGAATGGCACAAAACTTAATGCTTGTCATTTTCAATCAAAAACTTATGTTAAAATATTACTTTTTGTGAATATGTAGCAACAAAAACGGTCTTTGTCTTATATTCCAGCCTTGACAAAGTCCATGGGAGGACGAAACACGTGTTGGCTGTTTTTGTTTGGATTGAATATCAAAAAAAGAAAAGAACAATAAAAGGAATAACATCATTGGAAGATACTCACTGATGTGAACTTTTGCTTTTGAAATTGAATGTTCTTTGTCACCAAAAATTCTTGTTCTAAGAAATGAGTATATGACAGACTGAGTTCATTAATCTAAGGCCACCACATTGGCTGTTTCTATAAACATAGGGTGTGCTGCGAATGTCTTTCAAATTGCCATACATTTGTGTACACAACTGTTTTGTTGTAACCAATGGAACTCTTTTGGTAGTGGGTGCCAGAAAGATCAAAACAGCACCCCAATAACAGTGAAAAGCTTCATACTTACAAAGAATTCTTTTTCACACTGTAAATTATTGATTGTAAATGGTCACTAGATGTGCGATTCCATCTCTTTAATAAGGGGACACTACTACCTTCTTTTTTGTTAATATAACATATGTGGAAATCAGCACTCAGTTCTTCTGAAAGTGTGATTGGAAACTTAATTGTTTTAAAAATAATTAGTCTAATTCTCGTCAATAAAAGCAACGGCGAATTTTTATGATGACAGAGACAAAATATTCAACGATATATTTTCAGGCAAAAGTATACAAAATAAAAGTCCAGTAATAGTTGAGACGAAGCCTCGGGGTTTGACACAACTTTTTATTAAACTTGGAAGAATAAGGAAACAAGAGCTCTCACGTCGGTGGGATTTAACTACTTTGAAAAAATATATAGAAATTAAGAAGGTACCACGAGGATTAAGAGTTATAATTTTCCCATCCTTTGAGGATCTGGATCCAGATCTTTTGGGTGAGTGGGCAAATTTAATATCCTCATCCTCTTTGGGGATGATGGATATTCTAATAAGACATGCAGAACGGAAAATGTCCAAGCTATTAAAGGAGATTGAAATAATTGAAAGAGAAATCCAAGCCTTGAATCTCAAGGAAGCAACAGAAAAAAACTTCAAGATTCTTAAGGAGGTTTTGAGTGCTCAGCAAAATTATATTAAGGATAAAAAAATACAAAAACTTAAACGCGATGAAAACGATTAAAAAAGTGGTAGGATTTACACTTTTGCAAAAAGATTTGATGAGTATAAACCGAGAGAGAGAGTAGAAAAATCTGGTGAAGGAAAACAAGCAGCCTCCATGTCTGCAAGTGAATCTGATTTGTCCAGTATAGCTAGTGGATTAACCCCCAGATGCATCAAAGTTATGTTTTGCGAGTCCTTAATAGCGAATTTTAAGGATTCGCTATTAAAAACTCGCAAAACGGGATGCATGTAGGAATCGCAATATTATTGGCGATTTCTACTGATTCCTTATTTGCGATTCGCTATTTGCTAATCGCAAATAAGGATTGGCTTTCCCATTCATTCCTATGGGCCTAAAGGCCCATAGGAATGAATGGGGAGTCATTCCTTATTTGCGATTCGCAATTAGCGAATCGCAAATGTGCAGCAATGTCAAGGGTGCCAGGGTGACACCCTGTTGCACCCCTGAAATGGTAATGTTCACAACTTAGAATAATGCACTAAAGTCCATCGGCCAGATTCATCACTGTCCCGTTTTGCGAGTCCTTAATAGCGATTATTAAGGAATCGCTATTAAAGACTCGCAAAACGGGATTCATGTAGATATCGCAAAAAAAATTGCCATTCCTAAAGCTTCCTTATTTGCGATTAGCAAATTGCTAATCGCAAATAAGGAATGACTCCCCATTCATTCCTATGGGCCTAAAGGCTAAAGGCCCA
Organism: Lissotriton helveticus; assembly: GCF_964261635.1. Lineage (NCBI taxonomy): Eukaryota > Metazoa > Chordata > Amphibia > Caudata > Salamandridae > Lissotriton > Lissotriton helveticus. The sequence goes on along the minus strand of NC_136067.1, from coordinate 1,265,623,131 downwards.
TAGGAATGAATGGGGAGTCATTCCTTATTTGTGATTAGCAATTTGCTAATCGCAAATAAGGATGCGATTTCAAGGGTGCCAGGGGTGTCCAAAGGACACCCTGTAGCACCCCTGAAATGAAAATGTAGACTGATGTTGCGCACACACATGTCCAAAGGACATGTGTGTGTGTAACATACAACTTTGAAAAATGCACTAAAGTGCATTTTTCTAAGTTTTCGCTATTTGCCACGAAGTCAGACTTCGCGGTAAATAGCGGCCAAAAATTGCGAATTCGCAATTCTGAAATGGTTCATGAATTGCATTTAAGGAATCTCAAATAGAGATTCCTTAAATGCAATTCCTCGCAATATAGCGATTTCGCATTTTGCGATTTTTGCATTTGGGATGATGAATCCCAAATGCAAAAATTGCGCTCGCAAAGGGCCAGATTCTCAGCCAATTTTCCCTTGATGAATCTGGCTGCATATTTCTAAGTTTTTGCTATTTACCACGTAGTTTGACTTCGCGGTAAATAGCGGCCCCAGATTACGAATTCGCAATCTTGGAATGGTCATGCATTGCATTTAAGAAATCGCAAATTGCGATTCCTTAAATGCAATCGCAATTTGAGAACTCGCAATTATTTGCGAATTCTTAAATTGCGAGTGCATGAACCCTTGATGCATCTCAAATGCTCTTTTTGCGGGCGCAAACGGCCGAATTTTGCGATTTGCACCGTTTGCGCTCGCAAAAATGCTTGATGCATCTACCTGTAAGTGATGTTAGAAGTGAGATTCTGACTAATGAAACTGAGAACTGTAATGTGGGAGCAGGTTCATCTTCTTTTTTAGATGAACTAAAACGATACAGGAAGGGAAAGAGAGTAATTTTCCAAAGGAAAGATTCAGGTGGAAGAGAACAAGAAGAGGTAGGAAAAACAGAAAACAATCAAAACAAAAGAGTGCTCAGGTCAGCCTCACGCCCTCAGAAGAACTGAATGCTAGGATGAACAATAAATCTGATGAAATGAATATTGATGCAATGTGCCCCGAAATGATGTCCAACGACATTTCAATTGTAAATCTCTGAAAACATGAATTATCAGATGCTGAAATGTCTTTGTTACAAAGAGGTTTGAGTTTTTGCCCAGTGTCCCAACCTAATTTTGCTCAGATTCATGTTGATCTGTTTAAGTATACACGTAAATTGAAATAAAAAAAATTCTTTGACACAAATAACAAGCGGTGTCAGATACCATTGTATACTGTTACTAAAAGTGACAAGAGTATTAAGGATATACAAGATCTACATATGTTACTATCCATTGATGACAGTATGGGAGATGTCCCTAACATAGAAGAACTCTTGTGAGATTTAGAGATAGACACAGATCTCAGTGTGGGCAGTGGACTTAATACCAAATCAAAATTTGTACCTGTATTACCTACAGACAACATGATAGACTGTTCTTATAAAGCTGTCACACAAGATCTATACAAATTGGAGGATAAAGGTCAGAAGACACTGGGAGGTTTCAAAGACAATTTGAACAAAACAGAAAGAGCAGCTCTTGGTAAACTGTCCAACTATACAGATGTAGCAATAAAGGAAGCAGATAAAGGGGGCAACATTGTCATAATGGATTTGGAAATGTACACCAACGAAATTGATAAACAATTGATGGAGAGTGACACATACATCAAAATTCTGAAAAATATGATGAATCATTGAAAAGACGTTAGGTTTTTATCTTCACTCTGGCCTCTTGTCGGAACCAGAGTACAAATACATGCTGAATCTGACACCTAGGGCAGCATGTATTTACATTCTGCCTAAAATACATAAGAATCTGACTACACCACCTGGGAGACCGATTATCTCAGGTATAGGGTTCCCCACTGAACAAATCTCTGAATATCTAAGGCTTACCATCCTTCATAGAGGACACAAAGGACTTGCTAAACAAACTTGAGGACTTATCATGGTGTGACGATTTTACCTTAGTCACACTAGATGTGTGTGCACTGTACACATGCATTCCACAATCAAAGGGAATGGAGGCTTTAACATACTTTTTATCGAAACGCAATGCAACACTCTATGAACACACACAAATGATTTTGGAATTTATCCGGCTAGCCCTAGATAATAACTATTTCCTACATAATGGTAGTTGGTATAGGCAAGCAGCTGGGGTAGCAATGGCAGCAAAATTTCCCCCATCTTTCGCAAACATTTACATGGGATTTTTTGAAGAGCAACATTTGTGGAAGAGATGCCCCTATACACTCACAAGCTCGATCATATATTGGGGGCGGTTTATAGATGATATTTTGATGATATGGGGAGGGGATCAGGATTCGTTTTCCGATTTCTTCGACCATTTGAATCATAATGACTACAACTTAACATTTACCCACAACAATGATAAACATCAAATAGACTTCCTGGGCATTACACTTTATGTCCATGATAACAAACTAGAGAGCAGACTGTATCGTAAACCCACGGCTTGTAATGCACTATTACACGCTAATAGTGCGCATCCAGCTACACAAGTGTGGGGTATCCCCTATGGGGAAATGATTAGATTAAGACATAATTGCAGCAATGATCAGGGGTTCCAAGAGGAACTAATAAAGATGAGAGATCGATTTCTCATTCGGGGCTATGTTAGTCCAACACTAGACAAGAAGCAAAACAGAATCAAGAACATTAAACGTACGGATCTTTTGAAGAAAAAGGAAAGAAAGGCAAAGGAGACCAAAGGGAAAAGATTGCTTTAATAACTCCTTTCAATGCACAAAGTCAGAACATTTACAAGATTTTGCACAAACACTGGCACATTCTTAGACTTGACTCCAGTCTAGACAAATATACTACAGCCAAACCACAAGTGACGTACAGTAGAGGAAGAACTCTTGAAAATATACTCAGCCCCTCCATACCTAAAAACAACACAATGGGGCAATCTCAGACTTGGCTACCTAAGAAGCCGTCTGGTTTCTTTAAATGCAGTATTTGTAACATTTGACAATTTGCTATGGACAAATTAAGACACTTCAGCTATAACACAGGACAGACTCATCGAATCTGTCAATTCATAAACTGCAACACGAAATTCATTGTTTACTGCATTGTCTGCCAGTGTGGTTTAATATACATTGGCAGCCCATTACGCCCCCTTAAAGAGCGTGTGCAGGAACACATAAGAGTAATCAGAAACAACAACAGCAATTACCCTTTAGCGGTTCATTTTAATAGCACACACTAACATTCGGAAATACTTAACATTAGGTTTCATGGCATAGAAACAGTGGAGGCGAACCCGAGGGGGTGGGGGATCGGGTATTGGCTCTCAGGAAACTAGAATCTAGATGGCTGATAAAGCTCAGGGCTGTGGATCAAGTAATAAATATAGATAGGGAACTTCATGTGTTCCTACAAGATTAAACATGCGTAATGACAACTGAATCTACAGTCATCATGTATGTTTATGGAATCTGTTGAATGTGGATGGAATAACAAGTGCAACAGATAGATCTGGACCTGTTAATTGCATTGATGCTTTGATGATAAAAAGTAGGGTTTTTCGACCATCAACCATGTAAAAAGGCAAATTGGGAAAATGTCGCAAAATGTATTGTCAAGAGGTGTATTCTGAATATACCAATACAAATGTGCAAACATAATTGGATGCATCCCTGCTATAAATGGCACTCCTTTGGTTCTTAAGTGAAGACTCCACTCACGTAATCTCAATTTCACTTGTAGTTTTATTTCTTCATGGTTTATCAGATATTATTATCATATCATTAATGCTGGTGCTTGGTTTTGTTCTTTGTACAAATCCATCAATTTGGTTATAATGCCCCAATGCATTTCAGGCTCACCAGCCCTTTTTCGAGGAGCTCTGTAATTATCAAACAATAGGATATAGCCGTAAGTACTAAATGCGATATAAACATTGTCTTATCCATAACATCGTGTTAAATCATGTGTGTAAATGAAAGCGTGAACATGCTGGTGGGTGCGGTGGCTAAAAAAAGGGCCACTTGGATCGAAAAAGTGAACGACTGGTGAAACGTGCATGATAGGTGAAATGGAGTTCGGCTGGGTACCGGTACTTACATTGATGGAGTTCCGAACATTCAGGAGTGCTTTATAAACTGAAACGACACGGGGTGTCAAACGTTAATGGGTCCCTTCACAGTGCGTGACGTGGCATATGCATTGAAATACAAGGCTGCCGACTTACTTGAAACAGCGGCGTCGCTGTGTCTGAAATATGTTCAATGGTAACCCGGTGCTCGGTGATTTCCTAACTTCCGTGGCGGTCGAAAGTAAATAGACCCGACGCTGACGTAACTAAAACTAAAAAAAGGACTCACAGACGAACTCCGTAAAAATCGCGGCCATGTTAGAATGGTATGTGATGTAAGTGTAAATCGTGATGCATAATCAATATTTATAAGCATACTATAGTCAACAGGTCGGAGTACAGGAAAGAATACATCAAATGATCAGCAAATGATCTAAACAAAGCAACTAAATTCGATTCTATCATTGAGCCCATATGGTTGCATGGCCTGGAGGCGGTAAATCCATATTAATTCGCGTTGCAGTAGACTTTTGTTATTGTCTTTGCCCTCTTTGTGTTCAACAATTTCAAGTACAGTGTATTTCAATTGGGCAACGTTGTGGGATTGTTCATTGAAATGGACGGCAATGTTCGATTTGATGTTTCTGGTCCGGATGTTGGATTTGTGTTCGTTCAATCGAACCTTTATTTTTCTCTCAGTTTTACCAATGTAGAGCTTCCCACATGGGACTGCCGACGTAAAATCTTTATACACCTCGATCCCCCATGGGGGGGCGGGGGTATTGAAGCCAATGAAAAAGTGATTTTGGGAAGTGACATCACTCCTCCTCTACAACAGTTGTTAATGGATCTCATGGTGTTCACGTTGTATCACAGCTACTTCAAACACGATGACTCGTGGTATATGCAGCTATCCGGAATGTCAATGGGGAATTGTGCAGCACCGACCTATGCAAATATTTACATGAACGAATTCGAAAATGCCCATATTTATGAGAACCCTGAATGGTCAAACAACCTCAAACTGTTCGTCAGATATATTGACGATGTATTTTTCATTTGGAAGGACACAAAGGAACACTTATCAAACATGCTAATGGATTTGAACACTAAAGATGACAGAATCCAATTAACATGGGTCATCAATGAAGAAACTATCACATTCCTAGATGTACACATAAGAAAAACTCCTACAGGTTTTGAAACTGACTTGTTTCGTAAAGACACTGACCGCAACAATATGTTGCATTATTCCAGTTTCCACCAGGGATCATTGAAGCGACACTTGCCTTATTCACAAATGTTGCGTGCAAAGCGCATCACTTCGAACAATGAGAAAAGCATCCAAAGAATCAAAGAAATGGGTGATAGATTCCTTAAAAGAGGTTACCCAAAAGAGGTCATTGAAAAAACGGAGAATCGTGTCACCCAAATTTCAAGAGAAAAAGCTCTGACTAGATCATCAAGTCCTAAGGACAATAGAATAGTACTAGTCTCTAAATTCTCCACCCTCAGTGCCACATACAAGAAAATAATACTACATCATTGGCCAATTCTAACTGTAGAACAGGAATTTAAAGACATATTCAAATCGCCCCCCATCTTTGCCTACACACGCAATGCCAACATCAAAGAAATTTTGTCTAAAGAACCACCCAAACAAAAACAATGGAAAGGGACACGCCCATGCTTGAATTGCAATAGTTGCAATAACGTGATTAGAGGCAATTCAATCACCCACCCCATGAAGGGACATAAGATCAAACTGCACGTCGACGCCACCTGTGACTCTACCAATCTAATATATCTACTGAAGTGTCCATGTGGGAAGCTCTACATTGGTAAAACTGAGAGAAAAATAAAGGTTCGATTGAACGAACACAAATCCAACATCCGGACCAGAAACATCAAATCGAACATTGCCGTCCATTTCAATGAACAATCCCACAACGTTGCCCAATTGAAATACACTGTACTTGAAATTGTTGAACACAAAGAGGGCAAAGACAATAACAAAAGTCTACTGCAACGCGAATTAATATGGATTTACCGCCTCCAGGCCATGCAACCATATGGGCTCAATGATAGAATCGAATTTAGTTGCTTTGTTTAGATCATTTGCTGATCATTTGATGTATTCTTTCCTGTACTCCGACCTGTTGACTATAGTATGCTTATAAATATTGATTATGCATCACGATTTACACTTACATCACATACCATTCTAACATGGCCGCAATTTTTACAGAGTTCGTCTGTGAGTCCTTTTTTTAGTTTTAGTTACGTCAGCGTCGGGTCTATTTACTTTCGACCGCCACGGAAGTTAGGAAATCACCGAGCACCGGGTTACCATTGAACATATTTCAGACACAGCGACGCTGCTGTTTCAAGTAAGTCGGCAGCCTTATATTTCAATGCATATGCCACTTCACGCACTGTGAAGGGACCCATTAACGTTTGACACCCCGTGTCTTTTCAGTTTATAAAGCACTCCTGAATGTTCGGAACTCCATCAATGTAAGTGCCGGTACCCGGCCGAACTCCATTTCACCTATCATGCACGTTTCACCAGTCGTTCACTTTTTCGATCCAAGTGGCCCTTTTTTTAGCCACCGCACCCACCAGCATGTTCACGCTTTCATTTACACACATGATTTAACACGATGTTATGGATAAGACAATGTTTATATCGCATTTAGTACTTACGGCTATATCCTATTGTTTGATAATTACAGAGCTCCTCGAAAAAGGGCTGGTGAGCCCGAAATGCATTGGGGCATTATAACCAAATTGATGGATTTGTACAAAGAACAAAACCAAGCGCCAGCATTGATGATATGATAATAATATCTGATAAACCATGAAGAAATAAAACTACAAGTGAAATTGAGATTACGTGAGTGGAGTCTTCACTTAGGAACCAAAGGAGTGCCATTTATAGCAGGGATGCATCCAATTATGTTTGCACGTTTGTATTGATAATTCTCCAACGTGGTGGACGGACACGTTACCTGCATGAGCACCCAACCTTCAGCCTTACCATAAGTTAAATGCACTACCCAACCTAACCGCTGTGCACCTAACCCATACGTTGTACTATTCTGCATATACAACACTACTAATTAGCTGGGTATGATAAAGAAGGATTTCTTTGCACAAAACCACAAAAGTTGTACAAATGTCTATCACTGTGAATTGGATGAAAGTACTTTAGTGTCAGGTTGTTTGAAATATTGAGATATTTGGTTGTACAACTATGGTCTCTCGTCTTTTCACCCTCTCTCTTTTTTCTGTTCAGTCTTTCTTTTATTTCTAGTGTCACAAAACTTTGCAGCATTGCTTTTCATTCAAAAGCTTCTCTCTTAAACAACCAACTCACATATGTAATTGAATTGGTCAAATGATTGTGCATTATAGCAACACAATTTTTAAAGGAAATAATATGTACGGCAATAATATAGTCACAACTCATTTTGGGCTAGATGTAGGTAAATTTGATTTACCGATTCATAAATACCGAATTTTACCGATTCGGTATTTATGATTCGGTAAATCCAATGTAGGTAAAAAAATCGGTAACAAATACAGAATCTGTAGGATTCGGTATTTACCGAACTGGTATTTACCGATTCTGTAATTGCCATTGATTCCTATGGGCCTTGAGGCCCATAGGAATCAATGTCAATTACCGAATCGGTAAATACCGATTCGGTAAAATTACCGAATTGACAAGGGGGACAGGGTGTCACTTTGACACCCTGTTGCACCCCTGATTCTGGCTTGTGTGCCATGTGACACATATACATGCCCTTAGGGCATGTATGTGTGCCACATGGCACAGGTGTACATGCACAGATGTGCATGTACACAGGAATTCGTCATTTACCATGAAATAGTATTTCTTGGTAAATACGAATTCTTAAGGGCCTGTGGCACTATTTTAAGTGCCACCTACATCTAGATTTACCAATTCGGTAAATTTACAGAATCGTTCAAATTTGGGCCCCCTACATCTCAAGAACAAAATACCGGTCGGTAACGGCCGAAATCAGCCGTTACCGACCGGTATTTGCCTTCCTACATCTGGCCCTTTGTCACTAGTAGAAAAGTGACTAGGAGATCAAATGATTTTATCATGTCGCCGATATTAATATAAACAAATATGAAATCACGAATAACATGGGATTCTTTAGTGTTGGTAATGTAAGAAAGACGTGTTTCGATATATATTTGTAGTTTCTTGGTGGTATGGCGCTACATTACAAAATGGCGAATATATTTCAAACCATCGCGAAGGGCAATGACATTGTGTGTGTATCGGGTCACATGACTGATTACGGGTCAATGGACGCACGTAATACACTCGTTTTAAACATGGCGGAGAAGAGTTTCTATTTACACGAGGGATAGGAAGCGTCGTGGAACAGGAGAATACGGTGCTCCTTTGTTTTGCTGGTAAGCGGCCCCAAAATTCTTTACTTAAAACAACACACGTTAGTTTGAAGCCTCGCACTAGTGACTGGCGAGGGTTCTACTAATGAGAACACCACATTTGTTTTGTAGATCCACCCATGTTACGACAAAGTGTTGAAGCAATAGATTAGTAAGTGTTTTTTTCCGTTTTTTTGGGGATCTGTAGACACTTTAATTTCCATCACGAATTGTCAGTGTTTGTAAAAGTACATACCATTTGAATTAATGGATGGTATCTGGTTGCCTTTTGATTTTTGTAGATCTCTGTTAAGAGGTCAGGTGAAATTTATTCCGGTACCCTCTAATCCAAATAGTGCATCTGGGGATCAAGTACATACATGTGAGTAGTGAAATAGAACCTGCTACTACTTCTCTTTTCTAATAACCTCAAGACAATTTGTGCTTAAAAAGGATGTTTACTCACAATCTGGCACCGTGCTAACAAACGACTTGTGTGGGCCAACACTCTTACGCTATCTACCCCACTATGGACCTCACATAAACTGGGCTCTCTCTGCCACTATCATGGCTTTGACAGATGGGACACAATTGGCATTTCCACTCTAGGTGACATGCTTCACAAGGGTAAACTGCTGACGTTCGAGGAACTCCAGAAGGCACATGACTTGGCCCAATCTGAGGCTTTCCGCTATCTCCAAATCAAACACGCCATACTTGCCAACGTCCCTGATCTTTCTTCTCTTCCACAATCCTCGCCCCTCGAGGATAGACTCTTATCGGAACCCCTCCAGGCCAAAGCAATATCGTACACCTACCGCAAATTATGTAATAATATGCCCAATGCCTTCCAACTTTTACGAGACAAATGGGAAAGCGACATCGGAGACTTAGACGAGACAGAATGGCAGGCGGCGCTGATGTCCCCGCGCGAATCAGCTATTAATCATAGATTTTGACTCATACAATTAAAGATACTACACAGAACATAGATGTCCGCTCCCCTACTGGCCCAGATTGGTAGACGCACATCAGATCTCTGTCTCCGTAACTGCGGTCTGATTGGTACCTTCTACCACATTCTCTGGGAATGCCCGTTGATCCAAGACCTATGGGAGCGAGCTGTTCGCAAAATGACCGATGCTCTAGGGAAGCCCGTCCCTCTGACTCCCAGGTGCGCACTCCTCAATATATGGGACCCCACAGATCTAACTGCACTGGAGCAACAGTGGGCAGCTCTGGGCTTCCTCTTACTGAAAAGTGAAATAGCAATGCAATGGGGCTCACCAGCTAAACCGCTTTTGATCAGATGGGTCGCTGCTATGGATGTGTGTATGTTGTCTGAAAAAAACGGTCTATAAGATCAGGGGATGCCCTGGTGTCTGGGATAAAAAATGGGGGCAATGGAACGTTTATAGAGGTGAACTGTGTACTTCCCCCTCTACTGAAATGTCATTGGCCAGATCTGGTTCCCCTCGAAATCGTGCTGGCGATACATTGCTGTACCATACGTATTCTATGTCAAATATGTATTTTGTGACTGACTACTTGATACTACCTCTGCTTTTGTTCAATAAAATATAAAATAAAAAAAAGGATGTTTACGTTGGTAGAATCTTGAATTGAGCATTGGAGGTTAAAACAAGGTTGCGACTAGGATGACAAAGACATATGTGATCTGCATAGGAGTTGTTTGCTTGGAGAAATTTCCAGTGATATGTTTAGGGTCATAGTAGTAATTTAACGAAGAGTGGTTCCATATTTTAGGGGTAATGCAGTGACAATATTAGCCACTCGACATTTCTATTTCTAATGTCCTAATGTCCCTGTGTATATTGGTTATCTCTATACAGAGTTACGGTCCCAGTAAAGACAGGAATCAGGAATCGTTTACTCTCAACCATTTGGTACTCGTTCGGGTCCCCTATCATTACGCCGCATGGTAGGTTGATAACTTCATCCTCACATCACCAAATCTCCTTGGGTAGGAGTGGTCTTTTAACACTATTCATTAGAATCACCGAATATGAGGCCGTTTGTAAAATTGTTCACAAACTTCTCTCTGCACAGTTTCGGGTGGCACTCTTCTTCGGATCTTTTACCTTTTACTCTTTACGCACCGGGAGGATATTTCTCTTTGATCAGTGTTTATTGTTTACATAAATACTCAATATGAGTTTTGTAGGATTTTCTTGGACCTTTTTCCCTAAATAGAATGTCACAAAACTTAATGCTTGTCATTTTCAATCAAAAACTTATGTTAAAATATTACTTTTTGTGAATATGTAGCAACAAAACCGGTCTTTGTCTTATATTCCAGCCTTGACAAAGTCCATGGGAGGACGAAACACGTGTTGGCTGTTTTTGTTTGGATTGAATATCAAAAAGAGAAAAGAACAATAAAAGGAATAACATCATTGGAAGATACTCACTGATGTGGACTTTTGTTTTTTAAATTGAATGTTCTTTGTCACCAAAAATTCTTGTTCTAAGAAATGAGTATATGACAGACTGAGTTCATTAATCTAAGGCCACTACATTGGCTGTTTCTATAAACATAAGGGTGTGCTGCGAATGTCTTTCAAATTGCCATATACTTAAAAGAAGGCACCATGTATAAACAGGGACCGACAGACCTGCTCTTTTGTACTCTCCTGGACCTGTGGATGCTACAGAAGAAGGACTGCTGTTCTGCTTTGCTGCCTGAAAGACTTCCACTCTGCTGCCAAGCTACTTACTGATCTGTTGCTGGCTGCAGCCCTGCTTGCTGAGAAGAGTTGCTTTGGGGAAAGGAGTTGGCTTAACGGCTAGGGCACTCGACCTCGGACCTGGGGATCTGGGTTCGAGTCTCGGTAACGATGCCAAACATCCTGTGATTCTGGGCAAATCACTTAATCTCCCCGTGCCTAACAAAAATGAATGTGTGTCCTCATGTGACGTAACTGGTGCTATGTAAAGTGCTCTGATACCCAATTCGGGTCAAGTACGCGCTATATAAAACTCTAAAAAAAGAAAAAGAAAAAGAAAAAAGGAAGGCTGGACCTGCATCCTTCATTTTAGGCTGAAGTAACTCTCAGGGTCAATCAGCTGACCTCCTGTTCTGAGCTACAGGGACATAACAAGCTTCATAGACTCCCTGGAACTGCCCAACTGCCCGACTGACCTGCTGCCTGTACATGCAACTGGGCCTACCTGGGCCCTGCTTTCCTCTGCTGGAGTGTCCTCCAGTCCCCAAAGTGGTATTGCATGGTCCTGGACCCTTGGTGTGGCCTCAGGTGAGCTCCCCTAAAGTTTTTGGGCACGTCAAGATCATGAACGGGCCCATTTGCACCAAGATCTTGCTGTCTGCCGATGCGATGTTCCGGAGAACCTGACTATTTGTGCTACAGCATCATCAGCTTGTGGTGACGGTCAACGCGAAGCTCCAACAATGACCGTCTGCAACGCCTGCTCTTCGTACTACTTCGACGCAGTGCTTAATTTGTAAAATATGAAGTGCAGGTGCTCAAATGTTTGTCGAAGGCCACACCCACTTTCCTCTGGCTCCACCCACTTCGTCCACTGGCTCCACCCACTTACTATATTCGCTCCACCCACATCGTCAACTGGCACTGCTAAACGTCAGATGTAATATATACCTGATCTGAATTTCTGCAGGGGAGCCTTCCTCATAGTAAGGTTTTGATAGAAGGTTCCCCAATCCCCTGCCCTATGAACATTTTGAAAAAGATTAAATCAAAAGTGCATTTAAAGCACAATTTTGGAATAAATTAGCTAAAATCACTAATGCATTGAAAAGGGACAATTTCAGTGCTGTATGTGCTGATTAACAATACTGGGGTAGGGTATGCCATTTTTAACAATCTATGAGTTCAAAGGTATAATTTGTACACAGCTTATGTGGCAATAATGAAGTTAAGAATATACGGCATAAATAAACTTCATTAAGCAAAAGTATTTCCTTAGTAGAGACATTTACGGCTGCTCTGCCAGACTGCACCGTAAATAAAAGCAAACAATTCTTGGGAAAAATAAATCCCCACAAGTCACTAAAGAAAGCCAGTGGCATGTACAATTCAATGGGGCGGCCTGGCCTGTGTAATCAAATGCTCAGGTGGCGGCGGGCGCGTTATAGATTGTTTTGAAGTTCGAATTAAATTAATGGAGGACACTGAGAGGGTGATGGCTGACATACTCCTGTCAGTTTCTTTTCACATCATCTCTTTAACACATATTGCATCATGCTACTACTACCACGCAGTGACGTGACGTGCTGCGACCGCAGTCATGCCACCACCACACTGCACATTATGCAATATTCCTGCCCTTCGCAAAAACTTACTTCGCTCGGGCCGGCTTTAACACTGGTGGCGGCGTGGCGCCCTGTGCGACATTGTTGGCGCGCCCCAATGACCACCCCTCACACATGTATTCCCTCAATACCACCCTTTAACACTGCCCTCCATAAAATAACCACTGTCTCTCAGATTAATTTAGTTTTATAGTGCCTCTCATACCAGTGTAAGGTGTGTCAGGGCACTTTGCTCATACACACATTGCATAGATACAATCCTATGTGTGTAAATCATTATATAAAGAATGTTACATCAGACAGGACTACAAGGTATAGGAGTCAAATGTCATCCATGATTACATTGTTTGTAGGCAATATAGTTTAAGAGTGCTAGGTCTGGAAAAGCGCAAATTAAGAATTTAAAACAGAACAGCATTGTTAGGGGTTCTCTCCAATAAGAATTGATTTCTACCCAAATGAACCCTTTTTGCAAGATTGGGTTAATGAAAGATTGGACAAAAAAAACATATAGCTCTAATACATAACTTGCAGTTTGCATGCAGCTCCTTGATGACAGACTAGACTAGTTAATAGCTTGCTGTTCTATGTTAGGATTTTAACTTACAAACAGCAAGTAATAAAAGGAACTCCCTGACAGAAGCATTAACACACTGACCTACTATACATGATTACATGCACTTTTTGATCAGCATGGTAAACGTTCTTTGCAGCAGGTATAGTAACCATCTGTACTACCTTACAAGCAGTCACAACTTCCCCTAGACAAAACTCCTGTCTCTCTCCATGAAGACGATTAATCACCAGAGTTATCTTTACATTTAATTTATGCCTGAATATTACTGGAGGCCAGGAAGGAACTCGGCAGCAGGTGCTTTTAAAACAAGGATATACTGGCTGTGCTGGGGGTTAACCCTCTGCTCACTTTTGTGACTGGGCCCACCCAGCCCAGTCACATGTCCAAGCCCCACCAAGGTCGCCGAGTTAGAATGCACGCAGTATAATGGTGACTGGACCCTGCTCAGCCTGCTGACACCTTCATTTTCCCTTCACTGTCCTCTCAGTCTGTGTGTTTTGTCTGATGAGGATTCGGCACGCATGACGTGCGCACCCAAACAAAAAGCAGTGTTGATTGGTTTGGCAAGAAGCAACAGCAAGAGCAAGCAATTGGCATGGGCATGGCATTGGCATGGGCCACCAAGCCACTGCCACCCACGGGCGGCATGATCATGGTGGCACTGGCATCACATGGCATCACATGGCGGCTACAGCAGCCGCGGCCTATGGAGGGAGTTCGGTGGGGCAGGGAGGCGGTGCGGCAGAGGGGCAGGGTGGACAGTGGTAAACATTGCCCCTACATTTTCAGAATGGCGGAGCGCAGGATTAGCAATTTTAGCTTAACCCAGCATTCCCCCATTCTATTGTAAATATGCCCCACAGTGTATTCCGATTTCCACATACAGAGCTGGGGTGTGGGGCACCTCCAAAAGTGATGCCATTCAGTCTGAAAAAAACAGGTTTTGCAAAAAAAAGTCCTGGCGGTCCCTATGTCGTCCCCTCGTTGAATCTGCCACAAAGAACTGGAAGTCCTATATATAGAGGATTAAATCAGAGTATGCCCATCCTTATTATTACTAGCAATAGGGAATAACAAGAAAACCAGTTTGACCAAGGACATAATTATAGACTGTCTCAAATGTGAAAGGGGCCTAACATTTCCATGGCTAGCTGGCATAGAAACAAGTTAAATAATAATGTTCCAGAAGAAGAGTAGATAAAATTCTTTGCTAGTCAGTATGCGGATTCAAATCAACTTGTGTGTAGTGCGACTATAAATCATATCCTTTTTAAAGAAATTTTTTTTAGTCCTCAAGAAATCCTGGAAGCCTTGAGCACTGTAAACAGTGGCCGTGCACCAGGCATGGACGGAGTTCCTGCAGATGTCTTTATTAATGACAAAGAGAGGTGGTCTAGGTACATCAGTCTCCTTATTAACAATATTGCCAGGGGTGCTGAGGTACCGGCATCTTGGCGGGGCGCTGTAATCATACCAGTGTTTAAGAAAGGCGATCCCGCAAAGCCCGGAAATTATAGGCCGATCAGCCTTATTGACACTATACAAAAAACAATAGGACGTGTGATTGTAAACAGGATCTTGGAGTGGGCAGAGGACAATGATGCATTGTCACCATTTCAAGCGGGGTTTCGTAGGTTGACAAGTACTGTTGACCAGGTTTTCCGTTTTAATTTAATACAATGGAAGACTGTGGTACTGGGCGGAGGAAGCTTGTATGCGGCTTTTGTCGACCTGCGGGCTGCCTTCGACCTAGTCCCACGTAGGAAGTTATGGTCTGTTCTCGGGAACCTGGGTGTCCCTGAAGATTTACTGACCCTAATAATGAGGCTCCATGAATCTACATTTGCTAGGATACAATGGGGGGGTCAGGGCATGGAGACAGCGGACTTCCCGGTAGAGCGGGGAGTCCGGCAAGGTTGTTCAATGGCCCCTACTCTCTTTACACTGTTTATAAACGGTGTTGTAGCACCTATGGTATCGGCAGAACTGGATGCCCCTACATTAGCCATCATTAAAATCCCAATACTAATGTTCGCTGATGACACGCTTATTTTATCGAAAACTCCAAGCGGCCTCCAGCGAGCATTGGGTATCTTTGAATCTTTTTGCAGGGAACATGGATTGGAGGTTAATGTGACAAAAACGAAACCAATGATCTTCAATCCACACCCGAGCTTTAAATCTAAAATTATCATGAGTGGACGACCCTTAGAAATGGTGAATAATTTCACCTATTTAGGCATCCATATTTCAAATAAGAATTCTTGGGGAAATCACATAGATATAGCTTCCTTGAGGCATAGGCAACTTGCCGGAGCCATTAGTTCCGAACACAGGAAGTCTCTGACGAAACCTGTTAAGCCTGTTTTACAGATATATGAGGCTAAAGCTCTTGGCTCTGCACTATATGGTGCTGAGATATGGGGCTTTGAGAAGGTGACTGCCCTGCAAATCTCGGGAAACAAGTTTTTCCGTTCGATAACTGCTCTTCCGAAAAGTACTCCATTATTGCCCCTCAGGTATGACTTGGGGAGAAAATCGGTAACTGATGTGGTCAGACTTCGACCAATCTTGTATTGGAGGAGGTTATGGACCACGCCCGAGCTGTTACATTATGCTGAGGGGTTTCTAGACATTATCAGAGCGGATACATTTCATAAAAATAGGTGGCTTAACTCTTTGAAACTAACTCTAAATGATCTCGGACTGGGTCTGCTTTGGTCAGATCCAGTAGGGTCAGTCTTCCCCACTAAAAAACTTTTAAAAGAAATCTATTGGGAAAAGGTAGCTATTCGGGAATGGTCCAGCACGAGTTTGGGTTCTATGTCGGAAGGATTTTTAGAGGCTAAACTGTATCCCGCATTCGAATCTTATTGGGACTGCATAACAAGGCCCTGTGACCGCAAACTCCTATTTCAATTGAGATCAGGTTCTTTGCCTCTACGATCTTTGACTGCAAAATGGGTAGGTTGTGCAAATGCTAGCTGTCCTGCTTGTGGTTCCGCTAAAGAAACTAAGGGCCATTTTCTGTTTGTTTGCGCTGCTTACAAGGATCCAAGAAGAGTATGGTTAAAACCGATGTGTAAGAACCTAGGGACTACTAGTGGTCTACCTGCTTTGCGTATCTTATGCACTACTAACGAGATGTGGATATTGATAGCAACTGCTAAATATCTTGGGTGGGCATGGTCGATTAGACAGAGACTGCTAGTCCCTTGACTATTCTCTGTCTGAACTATTTTGCTGCTGAACTGGGCAGAGACTGCTAGTCTTTTGACTATTCTCTGCCTAGCTTAACCACCTGTTTATGCCGACCCATGATGCTTTCTTTTAAGGGAATTGTAATCTAACTCTCTTTTAAAAAATATTTTTAAAAGTTTAATCTTAATATGACATTTTTTAGCATTTCATTGTAAATCGAGTCATGAATTGTAAATAATATGCTTTTTTATCTATTTCCCATTGTAAATGATTGTTAATTTGATTAGTATTTTTAAAATTGTTTTTGCTTTTATGAGTGAATGCTCGAATAAAGCATATTTGACTTGACTTAAAACAAGTTATCTTAAGATCTGTTTGCAATATGTCGTTTGGAATCCTGAACTTAATATTAATATAAACTAAAAGCATGTACAGCAAGCCTTAAATAATCTTGATTATTGTGCCACAATGACTGTAGATACAGGGAAGACGTGTGTGGCAGATTATATGAATATGGTAGCAGAAGCTTCATCTTCCACATACCTTACTTGAGCTCTGGGATGTTGGGAGCACAGCATATTGATTCGATTCAGGGCTAGCACAGCTAAATATCTACTGTCCTTCCCTTCGGGCTTCCAAAAGAATCTTGATTCAAGTCCTCGCCCTTGTGGTGGGAGTACAGGACACTTCATGCAGCATTTTACACTTTTTTGTAACTTTTATATTAGGTACATGTAGCATTTCCTTTCTGCTTATTAAAAGACGTAACATTAGGGACTTCGAAATAGCCTTTAGCCGCTTGTTACAACTCCCTGACGATGAAATACGTTTTCACATTGGTGTTCTTCTGAGAATGACTGCCTGGACTCGTAGCTCCTTGTGTACAGAATAAGTTTGCATTATTGATTAGAATTTACTGTATTGACAAATGCTGCTATAACTTTGATTGGAATGTATCTGTTTTTTATGCAATGTTTTACTATGTTTTTATGGTATGCACTGTGCTTTTATGGACATCTTGTGCATCCGAATAAAGGTATTATGACTGACTGACTAATACCTATAGAAATGGAAACATGATAATCTGTATTGTTCATTGAAGCTTTTCCGATATTTGTATACAGTACTGGAAGATTTTAAATCTGTTATGCTGTATTACGATTAATCACCACAATACCACGATCAATTCCGTCTAGCTCTCATTCTGGG
The DNA here is from genome assembly GCF_964261635.1 of Lissotriton helveticus. NCBI lineage: Eukaryota > Metazoa > Chordata > Amphibia > Caudata > Salamandridae > Lissotriton > Lissotriton helveticus. Next base: position 1,265,605,317 of record NC_136067.1, on the reverse strand, counting down.
TATTGTGTTAGAGTTATTGGTGTTCCATGGAACTAGTCTTTAGCTTTCATTTAACTTGGGTTGTGATCTATGTTATCAATATTTCCACTGGTGAGTACTCACAACTTCAGTTTTGATGGACACCCAACTTGGTCACTTTCATACTGTGCCTAAATGCTATTTCCTAAGTCAGCAGATATTTGCAAAACCCTATCGTATAAAATACAAATACCTAGTTGATGGAACTTGTCTATAAGTTCTCAATTTCTTATTTGTCTGTGAACAGAAAGTACAATGTATGTGGACAGAGGAGTTTCTTTGTTGCTGTTATGTTTAGGAACTGAAGAAAAGGGTCTGTTCATGAATTCTTTACACCGTTAGACATCAGTAATTCAGAAATAGACAATGTTATATAGGTAGTGGCTTTTACACAGGAATACTTATCTTGTATGTTGGATTAATCAAGTATAATATTAACAAGTGCAAGAAGCGATTCCAGATCTGATCGGTTTCTACAATCATCCCCAAGAGTTCCATTGAAGTTTTCAGATTCCTGCATCATGTCCCTTCTAACAATGTTTGCTACATTAGCAATATTGATGGTGTCATATTCTGACTTGTCACATGCAAATACTAATACGGATCCTACATCATCTTCCAAAGGTAACAGTACATCTCTTCCTTCATTGTATGCCTTCAAACCTCTTGTATTTCTGAGAATTCTCCCTTTTAGTCTTGTCGAGTTTACCGTACCTGCAGTGGAATTGAGCTACTTTACTCTGCTTGTGTAAAGGTTTATTAAGTCAGATAGTTTGAAAATTGTTTTAACATTTCCCACTAATGAATCTTTCAGATAAGATACAAGATACACTAGAGTTATTCCTTCTACTGAGGTCTGTTTAGGTGATTCATTTTTATTCTTTGGTACACTACGTTATAGAGTCCAACTAAATATTTATGATGGCATTCAGCATCCTGTGCATGCATATCACCCCTAGCCAATTTTGTAAGAAGTGCTTTATCTTTAACTAACTCGGCATACTGATGAACATTAGCTTCCACATCATCTGTATTCGCTTAATGCATTTCAGTTGTATCTGATTCGCTGCAAAAGAAGCATGCTTCTTCCAGGAATTCTATTTGGAACTGGAATTATTGCTGAACTTGTTTCAACTGGGCTACCATATAGATCCATATCACTGTTTTTTTTTCTGAGCCCGTTGCAGCTTTAGATTGTTGCACTTGTTAACACACGATTTATGCCACACTGCATTGTTAGTCCTTTATGCTCAATACCAGAAACATCATTAAGCTGTTCTAGTATGATATTCATCTGTACGCATTCCAGTTCTTAAAATTTCTTCAAGTTATGGTCTAAAACACTATTTCTCGATCCATATTGTTTGTGTGTAGCATTTGCTGGGCTAACAAGTCTTTCTGAAGTGCTTTTCCCGAGAAAGAACACAGATGGACCAATTAGTTGCAACAACATCATCATGCTGGACAGCTTGACCAATGGTTGTGGGTGTTGCACTAAGTTATTGGTTCAACATTTTAGTAATTTTCGGGCCTGACAGAAGATGTATTGAAGTTGAAAAAAAAGAACGGTAGATAATAATATATAATCCATATATATAAATGTTCATACATGTCATTACGTATGAATATTTACATCAAATTTATAACAGATTTGAATTTGAAAGTTTTCTACATGATTTTGGCAGCAATTTTGGTTTTATATTTATGAAGGCACAGTCTAGATCCATTGTGGCCATGCACGTGACATGAATTGATGTGTACACATTACCTTTTGTGCCAAATGTGACACAAATAGGAAGATTCATAATGATTTTTTGTTATTTATCGGCCATCTTGGATTTTGATTAGACTATATTATGTCATGAGGTCTTGCTCTTATATGATTACTATTACAAAAATGAATGTACCAACTTTAAGCTTTCTATCCCAAGGTGAACTAGTTTCGTTAGAACACAGGCCTAACAGCTGTACTAATACATTTTATTCCAAAATGGAAGTGTCTGGTTTTCATGGCACATATTTGCAATTCATTTTCCATTTCTGGTCTTGTGGTGGGTGGAGTGTACATGCTGGATGTAGAGACCGCACTGCATGGCCTTACTCTTGTCTTCTGTTTGTTGGCCAGGAAAACAGTGGTCGCTAGTCAGTGTGAGATCAGTGGCCAGTGAAGACTCCCCGTCCCAACCCAAAACTCATGCTGAAAGTTGATGGTGCTTTTAGAACGATCACAAGTGCAGTAATGGCAGAGACACATAGGCCCTCAAGCAGGATGTGATCTCACATGCAAAAGGATTGGAGGCCTATGGTCTCTATATATTCTTGGTCCTGCTGAACTCCACATCAGTGTGTTATGTTATTATATTCAGGCTTTACTCTTGGAAAACATAGTTTCAAAGACTGGCAGCTTCCATATTTGCACTTAGGGAAGGATGGTGGCCATGAGCAGACTCTTGTGACTTGGACAGTGCAGACAGGATGTTGGCACAATATAACACAAAGAGACACACTTGTCCCTTATGTGTCGGTCAGCGCAGAGCAATGTGCTCGGAAACATTGAAAGCAGTGGCATGGAGATTCACAGGGCTTGGCATGCATGTCAGGCCAACTGGTCCCAAGGTAACGATAATGCTGCAATGAATATTAGAGACTAAGAGACCCTCATAAATAAGTCTGTGCCACTCCCAGAGGAAATGGTGATTCTTTAATTAACATATTGAGAGAATCTTGATGTCATTAAAGGCAATGGAGGCTAACATTATGCACCAAGGTACTGCGCCCTGTTGTAGTTTTTTTGAGAGAAAGGGGAATACATTTAATAATCTAGACAATATATTTGTGATGTCTCAGGATCAAGAGGAATTGTTGAAACAGATGAATTTGATAAGGGATCTTTTAGAGTCTTTAGGCTTCATCATCAACGTAGAGAAATCAATCTGGACTCCAACACAAAATGTAGAATTTCTGGGGTTTCTGGTAGACAGGATTTTGGCCCAGTTATGTCTCCTTCACAAGAAGTTGAACAAATGAAAGAAGTACCTAGGTCATGTTTTAGCAAAGTAGGTAGTGACTGTGTGATCTGGTAAAGGTGGTTGGACTTCTATCGTCCTCCATTCAAGCCATTTCCCTGGGCCCTCTTAACTACAGGGCTCTTCAGAGACTAAAAATCCTGGAATTGAGGAAAGGTATGTGGTATGCAGATGTGATATGTCTGTCCCCGGTATCACAAGCAAATCTAGAATGGTGGCTGAAGTGTTTAGAGAGATGGAATGGTAAGGCAATATTTTGGAATGTCCCAGAATGCATTGTGAAATCTGATGCCAGCAATCTTGGTTGGGGTGTATGTTTGAAAGACATAGAATCTGGAGTGAGAAGGTCAGGACAAGAACAAACTTTACACATAAATCTTTTGGAGATGCTAGCAGGATTGAAGGATTTGATGAGTATCAAGACAATCTTAGCAAAGAGTGTGGTGTTGATTCGGCTGCACAATTTCTCAGCGGTATCATGCATCAATTGCCTAGGTGGTTTAAGATCAAAACAAGTAGCAGATCGAGCAAGGGAGATTTGATATTTTTCTTTGGAACAAGAAATACTGTTAAAGGCAGAATTTATCCCAGCTCAGCAGAACCAGAGGGCAGATTGGAACTCAAGGAACTTGAAGGATTCCAGTGATTGGAAGCTATATCCAGTGATTTTCAAGAAGATTTTGGACTTATAGGGTCCGTTTCAGGTAGATTTATTTGTGAACAGACTGATCTTTCAGCTAAACAGGTTTTACAGTTGGAGGTTGGATCCCAGAGAAGTTGCAGTGGATGCATTTGTGCCGAGCTGGGGGGAGAGAAGTGTTACGCTTGCCCTCCATTTTGTTTTGATCCAGAGAGTGTTGTTACAAGTTAGAAGAGAAAGATGCAGCATTGTTCAAGTGACTCCATTTTGGAACTGTCAAGTTTGGTTCGCTAGGATAATGGAACTTGCAGTGGAGATACCCCGTCTGATATCAGTGCATTTAAGTATTTTAATAGGACAGGAAGATGGGAAGAACCCTTTGGTTCTAGAGGGGAACACAACCCTTCTTGTTTGGAAAATGTCAGGGAATCGGGTAGATACTCTGGCCTGTCGAGAGAAGCTAAGAACTTATTGGATGAATCATGGGCACCAGGTACCAATCTCTTGTCCACTTCATGTGTTTCTACAATTCCTCTTTTTCCTGTAACATCAATAAAATATAGTCTAGATAGATTATTAAATGCACTTCTATTTCTCTCACAAAAACTACAACAGGGCGCAGTATCGTGGGGCATAATGGTAGCCTCCGGTCTGGTAATGAAATTAGTGGACCAGCAATGATTCTAAGGCTCATGACCCTCACTTGTAAGTTGGGAGTGTCACTGTGGTAATCAATTATGCATTAGCAATAGCAGAGGTGCATTGGTCCTCACATTGGGGTCAGCGTTGGTCCTAAGGAACCATTAAGGAAACAATGGAGTGTGGAAGTTCAAGGACCATGACACACAGGTTAGTGATGCTCATCAATTCTTGTTTGGGCTGCAGAGATGTCACAGGTCACAAATCATTGTAGTTTTGGGCATACCAGACTCCTCCTGGCAGCACCCTGAAAACTGATTACAGAATATGGGATGGACAAGGCAGAATTTTTACATGCCCCTCTTCTACCTCCATCTATTTTCAGGTTGAAGTAGCAACAACATATTTTCCTTAGTCCTGCAGTACGTTCCGCATTCCTTCAGAGGAGACAGACAAAGTTTCCAGCTTCTGTTATTAGCCTTTCTCTGCACAGGTATACAGAGCTCTTCCAAGTTCAAACGTGAACTCTGAATGAGGCGTAGTGTCTAACCAATATTCAGAAATAGTGGAAGTTTGGGCTCCAGCCAATTTGTCACTCAGATTTCAAGTTTTTCCAAAACTTCTAGAGGTAGTCACTCATTCAAAAGTGCATTTCCTTCCACTGTGATGTAGCTTCAAGGTGAACTTTCACTGAACTTCTCTAGGTACATGGCTTTTGCCATGTTGCCATTAACTATTTTGTTCAGGCCGCAAAATGATATGCTGGAGCCGATATGGAGAGATGACTACAAAGTATAGTTCATGAGATATCAAGCCAGATACATTCTGCAAGGCCATTTGTCTGGGGCCTGTGGATTCCAGGGAAATTAGCCAATCCTTTATTTATTTTCTTCAAGTTTACTTTACAATGGGTTTTAGTGCCCTATACTGACAATAGAATGACAATTACAACCAGATCAGCTGCAGGGAGCATCAGAGCACAGTTATACATACATGTATATTCACTCTATCTGCTCTTCAATATTAAAGGCCAACACAAAGTTCTGTTCGGCTATGTTTGTCAGTGAAGCCAGGAGCCACACAGAGATTGCGCCTAACCTCACATTAACATGTATTACTGACTGTAAGAGTCCGTTATGGGTGTCCTCTAGGAGCGCTATCAGTTAGCTTGGGGTATGCAAGGCAATCCTTATGACAACTCTTAGTATTGTCCTACAAGCCATAGCGGCCAACTGCAAGTATGAGCTCAATGAATGTCTATACTTTCTCATTTGGCTTTGACTTACAATGGATAGCAAGGTCAAACACTGGAGGATTACTCTGTAAAGGTATTGTGGGGCAGAACATCTAGCTCTGCTAGCACATGTATCACTCCTATGAAATATAGTAGTCAAGCAGTGTTATTCTTTTGGGCAAACAGAGTTTTGGGCCTTCATGTTGTGGTTTGTCTAACTCACTGATGCGGTCACAGAGAACGATGAGTGTGGCAGCACACAGTCTGTTCAGCTGGGGGGGTTGATATTGCTTGCTGATTTTCTTGTGGTCAGCATCGAGTGCGAAGAAACACTGGTCCTAATTTTAAACTGAAGTTAATTATGTGTATAGAAGGATTGTGGCAGAAGCTGGGTATGGGTGGAAGTCTTCCTTTCTCAGTAGTGTCAGTCCTTATGAAAGGCAATGCACTGTGTCACTGAAATCTGGTTCTAATTTAAAACATGGAAGATTGTTCATGCACAAAACAGTGTCTCTCTTCGTCCTCCTTCGGTTGCAGCAGTACAGTCTTCTTCTCATTATTGCACTACAGTCTCCAGGTTAGGCTGCCAAGGATTCTGCCTCTGGTTTACGTTTTTAAAATTAATTTTATCTATTCATTTAAGAAACGGAAGTTTATTTTATTCAGAATGAACGAAGATTTAGCCCTTCATTTAGTACATGTTAAAAGGAAAAAAAATGAAATTAGAAATCATATTACCTAACTCTGTCATGAGAGAATAACAGAGTTGCACGAGTCTCAATCTGCCTTAACGCCTCAAAACAAAATCTCTGCAATCGGTCATCTTCATTGCTCCAAAAGATTAAAGTCCAAGCATTTTCAAAGTCTCTAGCACCATGAAAATCAACCAAACCGACAGCATGTCGTGGTCTAAAATAAAATCAGGAGCAAGCCTTTTTACCCTTTTTTGGACAAGTTCTTTTATACCCTTTTTCTCTAACTATTTCACTAGATTTGAAACTTTTAGAGTCCATTATTCATTCTGATTGGTCACTTAGGTGGGGTGACAACAATCACCTCATCCATCCTTGGTGGTTTTCCAAAATGCACAGTCATTCTGATCTTTCACATAGATGTCATCTCCGTTTTTTTTTATGTTGTCGTTCAGTTCAGTTGAAACAATAGATACATCACTTTTCCGTTCTCACGATCGCAGATGCTAAGCAACTTTGGCATCCTCTCGCACTTCTGGGTCAGATTGGTCTTGGCATCTTTCGCTCAGTGTACCAGGCACATCATAGCTCCAACCATTTCTTTTATGTGCATGCTTTAAGACTCTTTCTTTCAGGCCACTGTCAAGATTGCAGTCAGCAGCCATTTATGGTACACAGGCTACATAGGCCGCAGTGAGAACTAGTGTGAAAACAAACACAAGTAAAATATTAAAATATAGAATTGTTATTTTCACTGTTAACCGCCTGCCTTTCTAATATTCCCATTAGTAAGTTACCTAGCTGAAGCACATTCTTACACATAGCTTTATATACTTACCGACCGTGTTCATTTTCTTTTGGCCACGATAAGACATCCACGTTTACAAAAGCAAAACACACATGCGTTTTTCGTTTTATAGCACTATTTTAGTATGACTCAGTCACAATTATTAATAAATTAGTCTTCGCAAATATGCCTTTAGTACCCATGTGTAATGTTGATGTCTAAGGGTACTACTGTTGGTTAGTTATTCATGCTTCAAATGAATAGATTGATTATAGTTATGCGAGTGTGATTTCACAAGGGGTACACAAAATTTCCGTCTCACCCCTGCTCCATCAACTCCCCCCTTTGGTGATTTTATCACCACACAATCCACCCACAACATTTTGTTCCATAAGAACATGTTCCAGGCTCTTTCAGTATTAGACTTTAGTATCTCTCATAATTTGCCGTCTTGAATCTTCCATGATTTTATTATTCAACTCCTCTAGTTCAATTTCACCCATCTCTCGTTCTCTTTGAATTCTCTTTTCCATATTTCTTTTTAGTTTTCTTTCAGCTCTTTTTCTTCTAGTACAAACACATGCTAATCTTATCATTACTATTATCATTACTATCATAGTTGCTGGTATTAGTATTTTCCCTATTAATGAACTACCTATTTCAGCAAAACACTTCTTTATATTGGAAAAACTCTAACCAAGTTTCTCAACAACACCGTCAACCTCCAGTTGGATAGTTTCTTTATGCTGATCAGTAATGTTTTTGATATATCTCTGTATATTCTGACTTTTGGCAGGAATATAAGTACAACAATGTTGCACTTTCAATATTCCACAGACTCTTCCTTCTTTTGCCAATAAGATAACAAGAGCAAGTCTATTTTGCATTACCATTGCTCTCATAGCAACCATTTCAGTGTTTACCATTAAAAATCCACCTGCTGTACTTGTAGATAAACGATCTACTATCGTTGATAATTTCCGTATTTTGTTTGCATTAAAAGATATACCCACTGCTGGTATCAGTGCACCAAAAATGTCACCTACAATGTCTAAAAAAGTTTCTCTCCTCCTACGTATTAATGGTTTACCTATTTCGTGAACTCCGTTAGTACCTCTATCTACATGAACATTTTTAGGAAAGACCAAACCTACGTAGCATGTCCCATACCGATGGTCTGGCAATTATAATAAGCTTTGTTTCCGCATATAAAATAAATTCCAGGAAATCCAAGATCTTTTCCACCTTTAAATCCCCATCCCCCAATGATTCTGTAGGTGTTTTTGCAATTACTCGCTCCCACAAATTAATTATCATATGCTGTATTGTCTCTCCTAATACAAAATTTTCCCTGTTGGGGAAGATCTATTTCCAATGCAACATTTGTATCTCCTTTTACACAATTTTCTTCATCAAAATTGAGTTTAGAAGATTTCAATTTACTTGCAGTAGCTTTTCTTTGATAAACTAATCTTCTGTCTTCCGCCATTTCTAAAAATGATTTTTCTGCCTTTTTCAATTTGCATGTTTGGTTATTGGAGTATGCATATTCTATGGTCAGTTCATCAATTTCTAAGAAAAATTCTCCCAAAACCTTTGCAGGTTTTACTTTGTTCATTCTATTTACTACAGGATCTTTAGCAAAGATGTCATCCACATCAGAATAGTGATACTCTAATTTACCTGTCTGATAAAACGAACTAGCTATAACGCTACAAGTCATTCCATATGTTAAAGGGAGGTGCTGATAGGTCACACCCTCTGGTACAGATGCAGGCAACTGCATACAAACATAGCAGTCTTGTACATCCATAGTGTCTACATATTCTTTCAATAATCTAGAGAAAACATTTTTAGAAAAAAAATCATTTATAGATCTATCTTTGTGTAATTCTGTTTTATCTATCAATCCTACATCATGTACTTTCTCACTTCTATGATCAATACTACTTCTATATGAATGTTCTATTGGAATTAAAATTGCTAAAATGATCCATATAAGCATTAATAAAGCAGTGCATATCAAACACATTCTACACCATTTACATAATATCACACATTTGGATGAATTATTAGTAGGCATTTTTTTCAGTCACTTGTAATGTCTCTTTGTCACTTTCCCACACAAATATGTGTCCTTTTTAAAAATATATATTTCAAATATCTCTTTTTATTTCAATCAATTTTTCTTTCCATTTACCATTTAAGTGTTCTTTTTTTCTTGCAATCAACAGTGCCTTTTCAATGTCTATTATGTCTCTCATTCACCAGAGTCAGTTTGATCTCCTTGATTGCTTTCGATTTCCGGTGTATCCGGTAATGAGAATTATAACCATTCAGGTGACCCATATTTCTGATTTGGTCTCCTTACTCTTTTTGGTCTTTGCAAAATCACCTTATTTTTCTCTTTTTTATTTTCTTGGCTAGAAATTTCATTTACTTGTTCTTGTGGTTTTATATTTCCATTTATCAATTAGAATTTTAGTCCTTTTACTTCTTTAGGCCAAGTATCTACTTTCTTGAACCTTTTGTATGCTGGTTCCATTTCTTTTCTCTCAACTTTCCATGCTCTTTTTCTTGTACTTTTTCTTAAAGTGCTGCTTTCTCCATCACTTTCATCAGATTCAGTTTCAGATTTGTCTTTACTTCCTCGTATTTTGAACTTTATTGTTTCAAATAATTCAGTCTCTGTTTCTCGTTCTCTTTCAGTCAATTCAGCTCTTTTGAAATGAATCTCTTTATAACTGGTACTTGGAATCTCATCCTCATTGTGAGTTATTTCCTTTTCTCTAGTTTCAAGATCAATATTCCTCCTTTCAGAACTTTCTTCTTGACCTTTTTTATTCTGTTCTTTTTCAATGTTCTCCTTTTCTCAGATTTCGACTTTCTTGTCGATCTTCAAGATCTGAGATTTCAATTATTTCAGTCTCTGTTTCTGATGCTGAACTTGTATCTGATATTTCCAGATGTCACCTCACAGGTCAATATTTCTTATCTGGAGCTTTATCAACAGTTTCTTCCGCACCAGAATCTGAATCTGAATCTGACTCTGTTTCTGGTCATTCTGGATTTTCAGGTTCAGGTACACGTATTGTGTGGCTGGCGTGCACCCATCTATTAACTGTAGCACACTTTACTGCAGTTGTACTAACCAGAATCACCTGTCTGGGCTTATCCCACCTTGGAACCAAACAGTTTCTTCTCCTGTGTACCTGTGTCCCTTTATTCGGACCCAAAATCCAATGGGTTGGATTCTTTTCTTTTGTACACGCATCTGTTCGAACCTGGTGAAACACATAATCAACTGTGTTAGAAAGTCCTCAACAGTAATCCAGTATGATATCATCATTTATCGCGAGCAATTTGTTGACAGGTACAAATGCTTGTCTCATTACTCTTCCCATCAGAATTTCATGTGGACTTAAACCAGTCTTACTGTCTGGAATGCTTCTCAGTGTCCTTAGAACAAGTGGCAAAGTATCAGGGCATTTCAATCCAGTTGGCAAACACATTTTTCCAAGTCTGTTTTTAATTGTTCCATTCACTTGTTCAACCACCCCAGAAGCCTCTGGTCTGTAGGCACAATGCATTTTTTGTTGAATGTCCAATGCTTCACAAATTAGTTGAATCAATTCATTCTGAAAATGTCTCCCTGGATCGGACTCAATCATTACTGGAAATCCGTACCTCGGGATGACTTCCCTTAATAACAGTTTAGCAACTGTCATGGCATCATTTCGCCTTGTAGGGAAAGCCTCTACACATCTTGAAAATAGACAGATGATCACTCAGACATACCTTAACCTATTACAAGGAGGCATTTCAACAAAGTCTAATTGCATTCGTGTGAAAGGACCACCCTCCTGTCCTATGGTTCTCAAACTCACAACAGTTTTTCTTCCTGGATTCAATTGTTGGCAAACCAAACAACATTGGCACAAGCTTTCAGCTATTATTCTGAAATTTGGATTGTACCAAGTTTGTTTGAACAAGCGTAACATTGCATCCCTGCCTATGTGAGCTTGACCATGGTACGATCGGGCCATATTTGAAATCATGATATCTGGCATTACTGGTCTTTCATCTTTGTAAACCCACATTTCATCTTCTTCTCTTTGTAGGCAACCTGATTTTATCCATCTATCTTTTTCCTCCATCATCTGCCTCATCCTGAATTTGTTTCACTTCCTGCCAAGTTTCAACAATGTTAGTAAACATTAAAGGACTTGACACATGTTCTTTTTCCCTGTCCCGATTGATTGAAGCACAATTATTTGCACAATATTGAGCAATAGCATCCGCAAAATGGTTGCCCTCTGTCACATAATCATCTCCATTCTTGTGGGCAGCACATTTTACGACTGCAATGCTTTTAGGCAGCTGTATCGCCTCAAGCAACATTTTTACAAACTCACCATTTTTTTCCACCAGAGGTCTAGTATCCTATCTGTGACCACAATTGCCCATAGTCATGGACCACTCCGAATCCATACTGACTATCAGTCACAATGGTAATTCGTATATGCTTCCCCCAATTTACACGCTTGAATCAAGGCAATCAATTCTGCCACTTGAGCAGAACGTACTCCCTTCAAACAAGATGCTTCCATGACATCTGCCACTGTACATACAGCATACGCAGCACTCAAAGTTCCTTCATCTGTTCTCAAGCAAGAACCATCAACAAACAGAACATAATCTGATTCTTCCAAAGATTCGTCTTTAATGTCAGGTCTCCGTTTTGTGTAATACTCAAGTACATCCAGACACTTATGATCAACCTCATCTTTCACTTCCACATTCAAAGCATCTGGTAATAGGGTTGAAGGATTCACATTTTCACATCTAGCAATTGTCACATTGTCTGCACCCAGTATCACTCTTTCATACTTGGTTAAGTGATTATTTGTCATGTATTGGGTCTTTGTGTCGGTTAAAAGTATGTCCACAGAATGTGGTACATAGACTTTTACTGGATATCCAATCACAATTCCTTCACTTTGTTCAATACTCATGCTTGTAGCTGCTACAGCTTTCAGACACCCAGGCAATGCTTTTGCTACTGGATCTAATACTGCTGAAAAGTATGCAATTGGTCTCCTCAATTTTCCATGTCTCTGAATCAAAACTGATAATGCACATCCTTCTCTTTCACTGCAATACAGTTCAAATTCTTTTTCATAGTCAGGAATGCCTAGTGCTGGTGCTTCACATAGTCTGTTTTTCAATTTTTCAAATGCTTCCAATTCTTCCTCGTTCAGCACAATTGGATCTTTCACATCACTTTTTGTCAATCTCTGTAATGGTTTTGCAATTAATGAGAATCCACTAATCCATTGGCGACAGTATCCAACCATTCCCAAAAACATTCTCACGTGTTTCTGTGTTTTAGGTGGACTCATTCCTTGTATGAATTTTATTCTTTCCGAGGTTACTTTCCTTACTCCCTTTCCAATCTTATGACCTAGATATTGTACTTCTTGTTGGCAAAACTGTAATTTTGATGGAGACACCTTATGTCCTACTTCTGCTAAATGATTCAGCAATTCAATAGTATCTGTGATGCAATTTTCTTTTGTTTTCGACGCCACCAATAGGTCATCGATATACTGAACTAGGACTGACTTTCCTGGCATGTTTAAATCCTCCAATTACTTTTTTAGTAATTGATTAAAAATTGAGGGTCTTTCAGTATATCCTTGAAGAATTCTACACAAAGCCAAAATTCGCTCGCCAAACCGGAATGCAAAAATCGGTTGGCTATCTTGATGTAATGGAACTGTAAAGAATGCATTGCATAGATCTATAACAGTATACCATTCTGCATCATGTGGAATCTGGTATAATATCACTGCTGCATTTGGCACAATTGGACAGCATGGAACAACGATGTTATACAGTTTTCTTAAATCATGCACAATTCTAAATGTACCATTAAGCTTTTTCAATCCCATAATAGGTGAATTACACTGACTGCTCATTATTTCTCTCAGTATTCCCTGTTCGATCATTTTATTAATCACTGGGGTTACTCCTTCAATTATTTCTGATGTCAATTTATACTGTGGAATATTTGGATATTCAACATCTTCTTTTACAGTAATTTTTACAGGACTCGCATCTTTCATTAGCCCTATTTCCTCTCCAGTGAAATCCTACACCTCTTCTTTAACTGTTTCTTTTAATTCACTTGGAATATTTTCTTTATTAAATAATGGAAAAATTTCACTTCTTTCTGAATCAATTATGGACATTGTCATTTTATACATACTATCATCAGCTGCTGTTTGGAAAGCTATGCCATCTGGGGAACAATAAATGGCACAATTCATCTTACAAAGTATGTCTCTTCCAAGTAGATTGACAGGACTGCTGTCACATACTACGAAACAGTGCATATCCTTAAAATTACCAATTTCTGTCACCATGGGTCGCATCAATGGAGCTTTAATATGTCTGTTGGCTACACCTACAACTTGGATTACTTCACCAGAGAGAGGAAGGTTTTGAATTTCTACTGATCTGACTGTACAACGGGTAGCACCTGTGTCCACTAGAAAGATAACATTTACACCATTCACTCTACCATTCACAAAAGGACCAGATTGATCTACCTCCAGAGTTGCGCCAAGCACGCACTCCACGTCCTCTCCTAGGCACCGTCAAAAACTTTCATCTGACTCATTTCCATCCGATCTTAACCAATACTTCGGAATCCCAGTCACACGTGGTGATCTTACCTGCTCTCCTTCGTAGAATCCTGTCTCTGCACTGTATCTGTAACGTTCCACTGAGACTCCTTGGGTACCGGACGAGACACAAAAGGGTCCACCTCTTTATGTCCCCAACTCTGGACTAGTAAACTCAGAGTAGTAAGGCAATCAAGCGAGGGAAAAGGAATTAGGGAAGGAACAGCGGGGATAAGGATACTTGTAACAAAAGAAGATACAGTTAACACACATAGTTTATGAATACTACACTCATATGGTCTCACTAGCATTGCCTGTACCTGTAAAACACTAGTAGTGCTGTAGTATTCCTTTCTATCAACATTAGAGATGCTTCTCTCCAATTGAAAATGCTGTGTACCTACAACAATAAAGCGAAAACATATTAACCTTCATGCATTCCAACTTATAGCCTAATGAAAGATACACCAGCTCATATATACCCTACTATTCCTTTCATGCAAAAGAAAGCAGAAGTAGAAGGAAAATAAAGATCGAAGACTCCTGTGTTCCAGCACATCAGGATTCTATAATCAGTCTTGAAAATTGGTAGTACAGTCTGTAAATCCCAAAGCATAAGGGGCCATATGTATCAAGGTACCAATTTGCGATTCTGTAATAGCGAATTTTAAGAAATCGCTATTTCAGAATCGCAAATTGGTATGTATCAAGAAAATCTCAATTTTTTAGCAATTTTTTGATATTCCTTAATTGCGAAATCGCAAATTGCGAATTCGCAATTAAGGAATACTTTCCCATTCATTTCTATGGGCCAGGAGGCCCATAGGAAGGAATGGGATTTTTTTCTCAATTTGCGATTCGCAATTTGCTAATCGCAAATTGAGAATAATTTCAAGGGTGCAGGGGTGTCCAAAGGACACCCTGTTGCACCCCTGAAATAAGTATGGGTGCACATGTGGTGCACATACATGCCCTAAGGGCATGTATGTGCGTCACATGGCACTTTGAAAAATGCAAAAATGGGCATTTTTCAAGAAATTCGCAAATTACCACCAACTTGAAGTTGGTGGTAATTTGCGATTCCTTAGGGACAATTTGCAATTTTTTTTAGCTTCATACATTGCATTTAAGGAATCGCAAAATTTGCGATTCCTTAAATGCAATTGCAAAATAAGGAATCGCAAATTTTGCGATTCCTTATTTTGCACCGGATTTTCCTTCATATATCCCATTTAGCAAATTCGCATTCGCAAATGCGAATGCGAATTTGTATGATACATATGGCCCAAGATTCCCAATACCAATGAAACACGAAAGAACCTAAAGGAGCAAATGTCTTTGACTGTTATGTTTCCCGGCAGGAGTAGAAGCAAAATACCTGAAAAGTGGCAAGATAGCACAAGTACATTTCCAACCTGCAAAGATACTCGAGCCCGAGTATTATGGAATTCAGCATCCCAGATATGAAAGCCAAAGTTCAGGATACATTCCAAGCGGGGCCATGAACTCCAAAACAAGGAAACTCAGCAGCAGGAAACTATTTCTGCTTCCCAGTGAAGAACTCCACTGGAATCCAACGTCAGGGCGTCTCCAGGCAACCAAGCTCAGTGGAGCTTAATCAGCCCGACCACCGGAAGGCACAAGAACAAGAAATCACCGTCAGAAACACAAGCGGCAAGAAGAATTCAAAGAAAAATCCAGAAGGAAACCAAACCGGCTGCGTCTCCTCGCAGCTTCCTCAAACTGCCAGAATTACGTGCACCGCTACCTCGCGGTGCTAGGAGATAAACAAAAGACCACGCCCCCTTCTGTAACCAGGGTTTCTGGGAGATGTAGTCCATCTCTCTATTGTGCAAGTAGGTGCATTAGTTCAGCGCCTGACAGTATCTTTGACGATTAGCACTCTGTGGAAGAGGTGGCAATGGCACCTGATTCATTTGAGTGACTACCTGTTGCTGTGGCGGAATTTGCTGATTTACCATATTCTGCACCTGTGGATTCAATTATTTATTTTCTTGGTGAACCCTTGGTGGTAATTTACACTCGTTTCTCCAATGCCCTATCTTCCCGCCATTATGACATCGCTATTTCTTTTTTGCCTCTTCAAGATTCAATTGCCCCTTTCCTTTATTCAAGTTATTTTTAATTTTAGTTTGATTTCCATTATTAACAATTTGTGCTTCTTGTTGTTCTGCAACTTTTACCTGTGCCCACATTGCCTTTTCTTTTAGCTTTCGCTGCCTAGCTTCAATGTCATCACTGCAATATTTTGCATATCTTAGAACCTCATCAACCGAACTAGACTGCTAACACAACATATGGTGCCTAATCATGTCCCCAATTTCAGGTCTTAAACTAAACACAAATCTGTATACAAAATGACTCATATCTTTCTTACTTAGATTCTCATATCCACTGTACTGTTTGAAAACTAACAACAATCTCTCATAATAGGCATGTACTGTTTCTTTTGGTTCTTGAGTAGTCCTATCAATCTTTAACCAATCAGTTTCTTTTGGTGGAATTTTATTTTTCAAAAAGGTAATAACCTGATCGTACTTTCTCACAACTTCTGGAGCTGGTGCACCAGTTTTTGCATCTCTTGGGTATTCTTCTTTTGGCCAATCAACTGTAATTTTACATTCTGTCCACAAATTTGCTGGTACAACTATATCAAACAACTCATCTAAATCTTCCCATAGTACCTTAGATACTTTCACAAATCTATCCACCTGTCTGTACCATTCAACTGGGTTTTCTCTCAATTTGGGGAAATCATTTGTAAATGAAACTATATCCTGCCTACTCCAGGGAACATGCACATATCCTCCTCCTGGAATTTCCCTCATAGGGCATTCTTTTGCCACGATCGTTTCCTTTTCTCTAACAGGAAGAGCTAACAGATTTTTATTACTTGAATATTCATTCTTTTTCATCCATTTAATTTTCCATCTGTCCAAATCTCCCCATCTTCTCAGAATCAGAATAATTTCTTTTATTTGGATTAATCTCCCTGCAGTATTCATATTATCAATATCTTTTTCTGTAAAATCTACTCTGTAAGGTTTTTGCAATGTCTTTATTTTAGCAAATTCTTTTCCTAAATCATTTGCAAGTTCTTCCAATCTATTATGAAGATTCTTAGCTCTCCATGTTATACTTTTGCTTATAAAGTTCAATTTTTTATCTTGATATGTCTTTATCTGTTCCAATAGTCCCTATTATCAATTCTTCCATATCTATTTTTAATGCTACCACATCTAAAACCTTCGGTTCCGTATTTTTTTGCTGTAAAAATTGAAACTAATCATTTAATTCTACATCTGACGGTCCATCATCTAAATCAATTAAACTCTTCTCTGGAGTTACAGTTGCTGAATCAGCAGCCATGGGAGTATTATATATACGACTTTGGTTCATGCTCAAATTAGGTGGCAAAGTTCTAACAGTATTTCTAGTTTCATTTAAATCTGGATAAACCCCTTCTCTGCTTTGATAAGTACTTGAGTTTAAAGGCACAGCTAACAAGTTATTGTGAGAGGGACCCCGGGCGCACTCCCGGTAGTGCCTGTAGTAACCCCCAGAGTATGGTTTGGACTCCTTACCAGTATGAGGAGGAAGACGCCTATGGACTAACCCAGTTAACGGGTGACTGTTCCCTCCCGCAGAATCCAGGAGGTCACCCGGAAGAACTCTGTCACTTGGGAGGCGGAGCGTAACTCCTCATCAACCAATCAGGAAGAAAAAGGAAGAGGACACACTGGATGGCGCGTTAGCCAGGCCGATTCTGGAAGAGGATTGCCGAATCATCAAGGACTCGCCGAGGAGCAACACGGACGCCACATCAACCGAAGCTGAAGACCTTCGGAGGGCGAACGAAGTCGAAGGAGCAGAAGAGCTGGAAGACGACGGATCCGAGACGTGGTCTGAAGACTGGTGGATCCCGGAGGATGCACGAGCCGCCACAACTCAGGAGTGCGGTACGTGTCGGGAAACGGGGCTTAGGGAGGGGATGGGAGAGTATTATGGGTGGTGGGTTGTAAGCGGGCAGAACGGGAGGCTGGAAACCGCTTCATACATCTCTGCCTGTCTTAGTACACATTTGTCTCCCTTATTGCCTGGGGGAAAACGGGCGGCCTGAAGTAATTCCAACACCTCTCTCTGGCTGTGCACTTAGCTAAACACCCCGCCAACTCTAACCTCCAGAGTAACCTCACGCCACTCCTCTATCCATCAACACAACTCGTATTTTGCTTTATTTTCTTTTTACCCTCACGTGGTTTGGTGACGAAAACCCCTTGAATACAGAGTTGGGTTCTGACCGCTACTTTCTCTTTGTTTTGAGCCGCTCTGGGAGCCTGAACCCATCAGAAACCCGTAACAGGTTTCACGCCCACATAGAAGACAAGCCAACCAAGGTGCCCTCCAGACCTAGAGGAACTTGCTGCATCTCTCCTGGAACCAACCCATTGTTTTCTGTTTTGGACTCACAAGACTGTTATTTGTCCTGCAATACTTTGCCTTTAACCTAAATAAACATCTCACTATTAACCCCATACGGCCTCCTCGCTTCTGCTTCTGACCATCCCTCCGACAGTTATAATCTTTTTTATGATTTTCAAAAAACAGTATTACAGGACCTATTGTTACAGGTACGGTCACAGCTTCAACATGCTTGGTTAGTTCTTTAATCGTTTCTGCCAATTCTTTTGTTGTTTTCTCTAATTCTGATGTGATTGCTTTTTTAGCTTATACACATTCTGACTCTTCAACATTTTGCCTTTCTTCTGACTATCTTTTGGAGTTTCTACAATTCTTTCCTCCATAGGTGGTGCATTCGGTATTATTTCTCTAGAAGTTGATCGACATGGGGGAGGTCTTTTATTTAATATGCTTTCCAGCCCTTCATCCTCCGTATCACTCATTCCATAAATACTTCTTTCTGAAACGTGAATATTTCTCTTCTCTGTACATTTTCTTCCAAGCGTCTCATCTACAGTCCGTACCGGATACATTCCATCCCACATATCTGCCATTCTCCATCTTTTCATTCTACTCTCATGTGTAGTTCCCCAATATCGTTGAAAATGTCCACGTTTACCATTCAGACTTCTAAACCTCTCTTCCTCTTTCAGATATATCTCATCTTCCCCTTCCATTAAAGCTTCAAACTGTGTTGGTCTAGGTCTCGGTTCAAGCTTCATCATTTTCTCTCTCAAATTTCTCAATAGAGCCGAACTAAATTAACCTGTTTCTGGAAATGCCAACACTCCATCATTTTTAGTATATTTTACCCAATTTTCTATCCATATACAAGTATGATAGCCATATTTTGTCATCATATACAATGCAGGTGTTTTTGGTGGAGGAAGCAATTTTCCCTCTCTTGTCACTATTTTCTTGTCACTCTTAAAGAAATTCTTTATTTTCTTAAGCCATGAAGGTTTCTCCCTATCTTCCTCATAATATTGAATCCATTTTTACAAATTCCGTCTCAACTACGATCGTTTATTTTCTCTTTGATCAGCGCCACCACTCTCTCCAATGACAGCGCGTTTCACACCAACACACCAATCAGAAAGACTTTCCTCACACAACTTCTGACCAATCCTAGCATGTCTTTACACTAACACTCCAATCAGAACTTTATATGTCACTGTCACGTGCACCAATTCCAGCGCAACTTCTATTACTTCAGCTTCTACTCCTGCTTCTGCTGACCCCTCCTTTACAAAATTTATCGGCACAATTTTACTTACACTCTGTACAACTAAACTTAGTTAGTAACGACACAAAACATTTCCATTAGTCTGTTTCGCTAAACCAACGAAATAGTTTAGCCAGACTTACAAGTATTCTGTATTTCCAGTAGACAGCGCTTACCTCTTCTCTACCACAGAATTTTTAGTTTCACCGATAAAGTAGCACTTCCCTGTACCTTACCCTTCTCTCAAGCTTAGGATAAACTATATTACTTTCCCAGGTATAAGTTTTAGTCAGAATACACATTAATTCCTGTGCTTAAGGCCAAGATTTCATAGGTTGCCTTCGCTATACATTCATCACTTTCGCACAGAAATGTCCCTAACTTGTAACGCACAACGATGTTACTACTTTGAAACAGACTATGCAATGTGTGACTTACATGCCACACTTCCTCTACCTGCAGACAGAGTGACCAACTTCCTACATCCCAGAAGTTTTTCAATTCGGACTACATTTAACGTAATACAAACTCAACATATAGTGTTAGAACATATAACACCAATCATCAATAAATCTCCAAACTAACCTATAGAAACCATCAATCTGCTACCAAAAAATCTGACCCAGCGTGGCTCTCTGAAAACCTTTAATACACATTTCACTTTACCCAGATGCAACCACTGTTTACTCATCGGTGGGGCCCATAACACTGCGAGTCACATACACATGCACACTCATATACCCTGCATCTGAATCAGTGATAACAAGGTAGAACTGCTGGTTAGCGGGGTACCTAGGTTTGAACTATTTACATTATTTACATTAACTTTTATTATATCACAACATGTTACCTGGAAAACCTTACACCAAGGCACTCCACTATTTGGTCAATAGATCATCTAGTAGGAGTTGGTTGATGGAGACTAAGAACAGCTTAATCATAGTAATCCAAATAAAACATTAACATTTACTTAGTCATGACTTTATTTAAATGAAACACAACTCGAGTTTACATTTTTTAAATTAATTTTATCTATTCATTTAAGAAACATAAGTTTAGTTTATTCAGAATGAACGAAGATTTAGCCCCTCATTTAGTACATGTTAAAAGGAAAAAAATGAAATTAGAAATCATATTACCTAACTCTGTCATGAGAGAATAACAGAGTTGCATGAGTCTTAATCTGCCTCTCTATTCTTCTTAACGCCTCAAAATAAAATCTCTGCAATCGGTCATCTTCATTGCTCCAATAGATTAAAGTCCAAAAATGTTCAAAGTCTCTAGCACCATGAAAATCAATCAAACCGACAGCATGTCGTGGTGCAAAATAAAATCAGGACCACGCCTTTTTACCCTTTTTCGAACAAGATCTTTTATACCCTTTTTCTCTAACTATCTTACTAGAAATGAAACTTTTAGAGTCCATTATTCATTCTGATTGGTGACTTAGGTGGGGTAACAACAATCACCTCATCCATCCTTGGTGGAACTGGTTTTCCAAAATGCATAGTCATTCTGATCTTTCACATATATGTCATCTCCGTTTTTTATGTTGTCGTTCAGTTCAGTTGAAACAATAGATACATCACTTTTCTGTTCTCACGGTCTCAGATGCTAAGCAACTTTTGGCATCCTCTCGCACTCTGGGTCAGATTGGCCTTGACATCGTTCGCTCAGTGTACCAGGCACATCATAGATCCAACCATTTCTTTTATGCGCATGCGTTAAGACTCTTTCTTTCAGGCCACTGTCTAGATTGCAGTCAGCAGCCATTTAGGGTACACAGGCTACATAGGCGGCAGTGAGAACTAGTGTGAAAACAAACACAAATAAAATATTAAAATATCGAATTGTTATTTTTACTGTTAACCACCCGCCTTTCTAATATTCCCATTAGTAAGTTACCTAGCTGAAGCACATTCATACACATAGCTTTATATACTTACCAACCTCGTTCATTTTCTTTTGGCCACTATAAGACATCCACGTTTACAAAAGCAAAACACACATGCGGTTTTCGTATTATAGCACTATTTTAGTATGACTCAGTCACAATTATTAATAATTTAGTCTTCGCAAATAAGCCTTTAGTTCCCACGTGTAATGTTGATGTCTAAGTGTACTACTGTTATGCGAGTGTGATTTCACAAGGGGTACACAAAATTTTCGTCTCACCCCTGCTCCATCAACTGCATTAGAACTCTGTGCACTTTACCACTGGGAACCAGTGCTAAAGTGCTTGTGCGCTCTCCCTAAAATATGGCAATATTGGCCTACACCTGATTGAACATTTGATTTACTTGTAAGTCCCTAGTAAATGGTACTACCTGTACCCAGGGCAGGTAAATTAAAAGCTACAAGTGAGCCTGACCACTCATTGTGCCAACCACTAAAGCAACACTTTAAAACATGTCTCAGGTGCCAATGCAGCATGTAGTGCACTTTCGAACTGCCATTTCGACTTGGCAAAAATACATCTTTTGTCAAGCATAAATCTTCCTTTTTTTAAACCTATAAGCCAGTTCTAAGATATGCCTAACCCCTTGGAGTACAGGGTGCATGTGGGTGTTTAAGTTTTACATATACTGGTAGTGAAAACCTCCTAAATTAGGTTTTTTCACTACTGTGAGCTTGTCTTTCACTGAGTTACCTTATTTCAATTAAGTGCTAACTTTGAATTAAGAGCTGACAAACATATGCTGTATACACTCAAATTAACTGTAATTTAAAATCCTCTTTAAAGGTAAAGCTGAATTTTAGATTGCAATTTCAAAAATGCAACTTTTAAAAGTTGGCATTTTCCTGCCCAGCTGTTTTGAGGCCTACTAGGGGTTTCCTCCTGCTTGGGCCTGTTAATGGCTCCCTCATTAAGAATTCATATTGGGCCCAGACAGTGAACAACAGGGCCTGTGTATAGCTGGGAGAGGGCCTTCCTGACAGGATGACTAGGGCAAATCTGCACCCTGTCCCATTTACACTTCAAAGGGTTTTTTCTACAGCACACACAAAGGGACCTGACACCCGCCTGTCCTGCCTTTTGTCAATCCAGACTATTTAGAGCTCTGACCAGGGAAGAACCTTCTAAAACGTGTCTCCCCCACACTCAAAGGTTGGAACCAGGAATAAATATTGGTCATCCAGAGCCACTCATCAGATCACTCCTGGGCCTGTGGAAGTTACAGAAGTACTGCCCCGCTGCTAGAGGATTGCCTTATTGTCTGAGAAGGAATATTGGACCTAATTGCATTCATCCCAGGCTACACAGATTGACTCCAAGAGTCAGTTGTATGACATCTGTGTGAACTACCAGGAGACAACAAGCTTCAGAGGACTCCCTGCAACTGCCCATCGGACCTGCTGCAACTGGGCATGCCTGAACCTGCAACTGGACCTGCCTGAGCCCTGTTGTTGGAGTGAGTTCTGATCCCAAAGAGGTGCCTCTCAGGTCCTAGACCCTTGACTGGCATCAGACACAACTGAAGGTTCCATCAAATCCCGCATGAAGTGACGTAAACCCCTGCTGCATAGCTGAGAGCGTCATCGTAACTGATACAGGGTAACCAGGAGCCCTCAATGCCTTGCCGCGCAGCTTCATCAGAGACCACACAGACAAATGTGACACCTCACAAAGTACCGCTCATAGACTTCGCACCAAGGACACAAGGAACAACTCTCAGAGGGCTCAACTCAGTCCTGTACTTTGCCTGCGCTCTGTTGTGGTGGGTCTGGACTTGTGAATTTGTCTCGAGCCAGCACTAATTTAGTGACTTTTGTGGTTGACCCTGGCAAGGATTGTGGTTGCTGTCTGAGTGGGACTTCCACCTCCTTCAACCAAAAATCCAATTTCTTACAAAGGTGAACACTGGTAAGAGAAAGAGGTCCTCCTACTATCTAGCTATTCGAAATTATTTGAGAGTGCCCCAAACGTGTTAGAGGGAGCCAGTCAGTTATAGGTGCATTTCCTTCAGGTATGCCAGAGATTCATGGCCACCAGCAGCCAGAGGAACCATCCTTCTCAGGGTGTGATTTAGAAACCAGGCAACCACTGCCCAGTCAAATGATGTTGATGTTCACTGGCTTCTTTAAAAGGACAGCTTAAAAAAGTGGATAATTATTTGTGGTGGGTAACTGCCCACCTCAAGGAATAATAACACTTTTTCTCAAGGTGAATCCTCAAAGTCACTAAATTAACCTGAAAGATATGGAACCATAGAAGATATGGCACTGAGCAAACTGGCTTAATTTATGCTAAGGTGTAAAATATTTACGCAGTACAAAAACAGAAATAAAGTGCAAATACCATGCAATAAACATCCCATACCAAATTATAAAACATAGAGTAAAATTAAATAAACAATATGACACAAAAAGACAAATGTCCAATACATAAATCTGAGATATACATTTTTACAGAAAAGCTAAAAGCTGTGGACTTGGAACTAGGCATGAATTGAGGCCAACCACGATGGAGCATAAGTCGGATACACTGGGCCATATTAATAAGCAGTGTTGCATTGCTCTTGCAACACACAACGTGGTGCAAGAGCGGCACAACTCAAAAATTAGATTCATGAAGCCACACAAGGCCACCTTGCATGGCCTTGAGTGACTTCCTAAATCTCGAGTAAAGCATAACAGAGCAAATCGCTGTATTGCCTTCCTCTGACCCAGGGAGGCGTTCCATGGCCATTGTATGGGTGTTCCTACGCAACATTCATGGATTTTGACACATTTCCAGATTTACCAGAAGTGGTAGACCTGGGTATGCTGCAAAAATCTAGTCCTCCCCAGGCAAGACGTATCTTTATTTGTTATTCCTTCTTTCTACATGTGCTGCACATAGAAACAGGAAAATACCTCAGGGGATTGTTTTTGTGCAGGAAGGTGCCCCTTCCTGCGCAAAACAACTGGAAGAAGCCAACTGGAAGAAGAAAATGAGGGTTGTATCAATGCGTAAAGTGGTTTGATATGCTGGGCATAATCAGGAATGTAAGTCATCCTGAAATTTAAAAAAACCTGCAGATTGCAACTTTTCGCATAGATGAATTACCTTATGCAGAATGGTTAGCTGTAGTAACATTGATAGATAAATATGGGCTTTTGATACACTGGGCTGGAATTTGTGGTCCTTGCTGAGGTACAGAATTGTGTCTGTGTCCCAGAAAGGAGTAAGACAATGAAGTCAAACATCCATACAGCATCAGGCGCCAAGCTGAGGCACAGTGCTGTTTCCTTCACAATGTTCCACATGGAGATAGAAGAAGGAGCTATGTGTCTAGGCCCTAGGAAAACTCCAAACAGTATCTGGGTCTTGCAGGGGCACAAATTGTGCCCCCCACTTCTTGAAGGAGTGTGCTCATTTACAACATCCATCGACCCTTAAAAAGTTGCGAAAAGGCATCAGGGGCAATCTCATAAAAAATTGAAACAATGCATGCCACAAACACGTCAGGGCTATTCTTATATCCCATAGGCAATCTCGCATATCGTCTCTGATTGCACTGAATGCGGTCAAATCACGGCTCTCAGGAGCCAAAATATGGCTGAAGAAGCCTTTGGAAATATCCAAAGTGGTCTTATATTTCTTTTGAACAATGTTATTCACTAACGCAGAGCTATGTGTGTCTGAATCGCAAAGGTACAGACATGACTGTTTAAATATCCGTAGTCTAAAACTCTATGATATGAAACATCCGGTTTCAATATCGGAAAAAGAGGATAATGCATTGAAGAAACACAGTGTTTAATCACACCCTGATATTTCAACTGAGTCAAAATGTCACCTATGGTCGCTTTTGTGTCACGTTTAATCGGATACTGCGGTTGGGGCTGTGGTGTGGATCGCAAAGGAATCACATAAACTGGGGAATCCTTGTCCCAACCTGCCTGATTGCGATACAATGCCGGAGCCAGGGATAATGCCTACTCCGAAGCATAAGCCATTTTATCGTCATCAGGCACGTATTGCAAAAAACTGGCCAGAATAACAT
Source organism: Lissotriton helveticus (assembly GCF_964261635.1). Lineage (NCBI taxonomy): Eukaryota > Metazoa > Chordata > Amphibia > Caudata > Salamandridae > Lissotriton > Lissotriton helveticus. The sequence goes on along the minus strand of NC_136067.1, from coordinate 1,265,579,895 downwards.
CCTCCCATCTGGAGAAAGCAAGGACAAAAGGGGGAGGCCAATCAACCTCCGCCAATAAAATATCATAAGAAGATGTGATATTTTGCCAAAAGACTGCTTTAACTGGATGTTTAATATCACTTTCAATTTGGAGGCTTACTTCATTAAGCCTATCAGGAAGAGCAACTCGAGTATCAGCTGTTTCAACTGTAATAAAAGTGTCAGTTGCTTTCGGCTCCAGGCGCTGGTGGAGTGCCTGCCGCACTATGGTAACCACCGCCGCGCTGTCGAGGAGGGTTACCACCCAACTCCCAACTCCTGTCTAGGAGGAGGGCTCTCACCATCTGAGGCATACTTTGCTGTCAAAGCAGCAACTTTTTTCTTCTGAAATGGGGAACTATATTGAGGTGGTTCCTCCTGCTTGACTTTTACGTCAACCTGGTGCTGCGGGTCACGTCTTACTTGTGTAGACTCGCCTTGTCTGCGATCCTGTCGTCCTCCTCCGCCGAATTGTTGATCCGATGATTCCTTAAAGGAATAAGGAGAATGAGGATCGGGAACCTGGAAACTCTCTGGTGTTTTAATTTTTGAGTGGTCACACAAATCATATCTACGTTCAGGAGTGACAGGTGGAGGCGAACTTGCACGAGAACCAGGCCTCTGTTGCTGACGATGGTTCTTGTTCCAAGCCTTTTTAGGAAAGACTGGATGACCCTCCTTATCAGGAGGGGGTTTACTCTGTCCCTGTGTAAATGGTCGAATCCCCAAGCTATTGTGACCTCAGGACGTATACGCATCAACAATAATAATCGGCAACTGTTGTTGCTGATTTATGTCCACCACCACCGCTAGGCGTTGATGTACTTGTAAGCTAACTGCCTCACTTTTAATGTTGGCCAGAATCATATCAGAGGCAGTGGGGAATATTCCCACTAACTTCATCCCCAAATCAAGGGCTGGACCAGCCCAGTGCTCATCCTGTACCTTCTTCAGAAGGCTAGGCAGAATGCTCTTGGATGGGGTGCCAAAGCACATTGATATACTGATGCAAACACCATTCACCAGGTGGTGCAGTCAGCTAAAGAAGGAATCATACCATTCAGTGAACTCATTGTAAGGATCCTGTGTTTCTCAACAGGAGTCTTATGTGGGAAAACTGCCTCAAGCTGCTAAAATGTTTGTGCAAGCCAAAACGGCAAGTCATCACGATTTGGAGGACGTCTGCCCATCACCGAGTTTATCATGATGGGACTAATCACAAGCCCTCTACCATGTACTGGTGGCGGAGGAGCAGCTCCTCCTGGAGCTGCTTGAAGTGCATGAGACATAAACTGTATGACTTGTCTATGAAGATGATTCAACTGTGTATACAATTGACGCAGCTCTGCGATAGTAACATTCAGATGATTGTGATGTGGTGTAAAACCAGCCAAAACAAGCCAGGTGGCCCCATCAATAGACAAGGGGCCCATTCAAACAGAAGAATCAGGGTGATTAAGGGCTCCATTAAACCAAATGGTATGCTCCCGTGATGTCAACGGAACTTCAATGAAGGCACAAGGACGTTACGCTGCTGGAGGAGCAGCGTGTGTATATTCATGAAACAAATTATCATTTCCATCTACTGCAAGAAATGCAACCCAAGAATAAAATACCTCAAAATGGAATACTGGATCAGCCTCAACCATGAAAACAATATTTGCCCCTGCATTGGGGACCCCGTGTTGAGTTAAGAAAGCTGTAACCGCAGCGCGGTTATGTGCCGCAATTGCGAACGTTGTACCATGTTTATAAAGTCGGCAACTACAAAAACGGCAGCGCAAAGCAGGATAAAAAACCTTTAAAACTTCACGGGGGCGTGGCCAAGATGGCGACGTGAGCAGACGGAAGATTTCCATGCTCCCGCCGACGGCCGATATAACTGCAAATCCCGGTCCTCCCGGGGTGTCTTGACTGGGAGACCAGGTGCATCCGAAGCTAGAGGGTGCCCGCGGTGACTCCGGTGTCGTTTTTGAGGCAAACGGAGTTGTCAGGAGGTGGAGTGCGGAGCCGCGATCGGCCCTGGCCTCGCTGGGTGGTGCAGACGGCGGACAGGAGCGGCCATGAGAGGGTGCCGGAGCCCCGAGAGACCATACCAGCAAGGCGTCCCTGATTGCGCGGCATTGAGAGTGCAGTCGGCGTCGGTGATCTGCGCTGACCGGAGGCGGAGACAGGTACTCAGAGGCTGGGGTCGTCTCGGCGAGTATTGGCCGCCATCTTGGGCCCGGCGGAGTGTTTCGGCCTGGGCTTCCCTGTGGTGCCGGGACGACCCTACGGTGACGGCTGTGACCCTGGGAGACAGTGTGACATTGCTGGGTCGCTAGGAAGCGGCGAGTGGAGCGGAGGAGCTGAGGCCTGCCCGGGCCTGGAGGGTACTCCGTGAGGCAGTGAAGGAGCTCCAGTAAGTGGATACTGCCCTGGGTCCGGCCCAACTTAGCTTCCCCTGGTACAGGGCCCTGAAGGAAGAGGCAGCGGCAGGGACCGGCATTGCCCGGAGGCGGAGGAGCTCAGCGGCACCCGGCAGCTGGGAGGGTCGGAGCAAGCGCTGACCGCCATTTTAGGATCACCGCAGCTGAGCCGGGAGCGGAGGGCTTGTGGAGTTGGCCGAGGCTCACATTTCAACGCCAGGAAGACTTCTGAGTGACGGCTGTGCCCCGGGGTGAACAGACAGACGCCTGTAGCACGGTGAGCGGGGGGGGCCCTTACTAGTGAACTGTGGACAGCTTGGCGCCAGGGGTTGGCGAGAAGAGGCCACTCAGGCCTGAAGTTAGGCGGCACTCGCGCCTGCGGAGGTGTTGGCCTTAGTTGACACCTAAAGGACCCGCGAAAGACGACGACGCTCCTAGAACTGGCAAGACCAGGACGGGCCTGCACCGTGTGAGCAACCGAGGCGCCCCGAATGAGAGCTTGGTAAACGGCGCAGCGCCTGGGACTGGCGAGAGAAGGCCGCCTGGGCCGGCAGGAGTCTAGTTGGGTGTTCCACGAGGTGGCTCGGAGACAGAGACCGACTCAACGTGGGCAATACCGGCAGGGTGGCGGCCTGTGAGTCCAGGAGCGTACAGAGGTGGCTGTGGGAGAGACCTGGCCGCATACGAGACTGGCGGTGAGTGCACTGGTGCGCCGTAGGCCATAGACGCCTGCGGAAGTGAGGAGCAGAGGCCGGGGGACGGTGGACGGTGGACCCAAGCGCCAGAGAAGTGATGCCAAGCTGTGGGGACTAGCGGCTACTGAAGTGAGGTGCCGGGGACGAGCGGCGGTCCTACGCCCGAGCTCAGAGCGGCCTGTGGGGGTCGGGTGTAGAAACGGATTTGTGCAAGAGGCCCTGGGGAGGACTGAGGCTCGGCTCCGAACAGGTGAAGAGTGCCGGGAGGCGCAGGATTACCTGGGAGCGGGCTAGGGGCGACGGTAGCCGATCGACCGGAACCGCGTCAGCAGAAGAAAGGTGACCCTTACCAGGTATTCAGGGCCCGGAGGGGGACTGTGGCCTGTCATTGCCCGGAACATCGTTGTGGGCGGATAGGAGTGCTGAGGGACAGTGCTGGAACTTACTGTGGGCGATGTCCACTACCAGAGGGCGCAGGGAAAAAACAGTGAAGGAACTCTTTGCAAAGGCACAGGCTGCCCAGCCAAAAGACGCGACAACGTCGGTCTCAGTGAGGATGGGCCCAGAGGCGGAGGGTGGCTCAGAGCCCATTACAAAAAGCGTTTTTGGAATCCCTCTTCATGACGCTGAGAGAGGACATCCACACCTTAAAAACGGAATTTGCTAGTGAAATCAAGGAAGTGTGGCGGGAGGTGGACGGGATAGGTGAGAGAGTGGCGGACCTGGAGAACAAAAGTGACAACAAGGACACTGAGCTTGCGGCCCTAGAGCAAGAAATCATACGCCTCCACGATCAGCAGGTGGACCTTCAATTGCACATGGAGGATCTAGAGAACCGTTCCAGGAGGCATAACATCCGCATTCGGAACGTCGCAGTGTCCGAGGCCACCAAGGACCCATTTTGGTTCGCTAGGGGGCTCTTCAATCATGTGCTGAGGTGCCCGCTGGAATGAGAGATCTGTCTAGACAGGGCGCACCGGGCGGGTCCCCCGAGGGCATCGCTGGTGCCCCCCCCCGGACATCCTAGTCTGCGTCCACGACTACCGTACAATGGAGGAAATATTGCAGAAGGCAATGCAGATGCACCCACTTTCGTTTCAGGGCACGTCGCCGCTGCTGTTTCAAAAAGCTCTCTTCAAGCCTGTAACGTCTCGTTTGCAACAAAAGAACATTCCCTACAGTTGGGGTCACCCATTCAGACTGATCTTCAAGATGGAAAACAAGCAGTACCAGCTTCGGTCGGTCTCGGAGGCCTGCCGTTTGTTGGAAATTGAGCCACCCGAGGAGGAAGATGGGGGTCAGGGAGCTGCGACGGAGACGGACGAGCCCAAGCCTCAGTGGCGCCAGCAGAGGAGACGACGATGGGTGAAGAAACCTCCGGATATGGAGATAACAGTAGGCCAACAGGCAGCGGTAGAGGCGGTCGCCACAGATGGCAGTGTGGCACCACGGGGTGATGGGCCTAACGCTTTATAGTGGCCTTGATTTCCTGTCCTGGCTGCTAGGCCGTTGGCGGGAGGGAGTCCATTGGAAGACTCTTTGGACTACCCCGTGCTACTTTCTACCTTTCATCTGTCGATGAAGGACTTACTGTGTGTGAAGTTCGAGGGGGGTGTTGGGGGTGGGGTGGGGTGGGGGGAATGGTCCATGGTTCACAGAAGGTATGGGGTTGTGTTTAGTCCTTTTCTTAGGAGCTTGTGGGGGTGGCGGGCTTCAGGAATGCTATGGCGGAGGGCTTCTGAGGTGCTGCAATGGCTGGTTCACTGTCCCACCGGTTAGATGCCGGCAACTGATCTTGTAGTGCTCACGCTTAATGTATGTGGGCTGAATAACCCAGTCCAACGTAAAGCGGTCCTGCTTTGTTTGGAGCAATCCCAAGCTGACATTTGCCTCTTTCAGGAGACACATCTCCTCCCTAGAGATTGTCACCGACTTCGGTCCCGTAAATTCCCCTTTCAATTTTTCTCCTCGTACCCTACTAAAAAGGCTGGGGTAGCCATTTTGGTGGTCCAAAAGTTCAGGGGCAAGGTGTTACATAAAAGGGCGGAAATTAAGGGGAGACTGCTGGTGTATAAATTCGCGATGGGGGACACTACCTTCACGGTCGGCACAGTATATGGACCCAATGAGGGACAAGAAAAGTTTCTGCATAGGGCACTCAAGGAGATCACAGACATGTCTGACCACTATATAGTGCTGGGAGGAGACTTGAACTTAGTTTTTGACAATGTGTTAGATAGGTCATGTCAGCGCACCTCGCAGGCTGGGGCTCTCACGATGGATGGTTTCATGACATGGTCCGTGACATCACTGATGACATCTCAAATGACATCACTGATGGCATCATCCAGTGAATGTGTTTTGGTACGATATTTAAACAAGTATTATATATATATACATTCACTGAAAAAACCATAGGTTTCACACCAGTTATAGTTAGGAATTAGCATTTAAAAAACCTATTAAATTCACTGAAAAAACCATAGGTTTCACACCTGTTATAGTTAGCTGGAAGTTTTACTCACATAAAACCATTGAAATTCCCACGTTATAGTTAGTTGGACTCACTATAACTTGCGCGTGCAATGCACTGCTGATGACATCACATATTACATCACTCATGACATGGTCAGTGACATCACTCATGACATCACTGATGACACCATCCAGTGAATGTGTGTATTTTTAAAAAATACATATGTGTTAGATAGGTCATGTCAGCGCACCTCGCAGGCTGGGGCTCTCACGATGGAGGGTTTGGCCCGCTTGACGGACCTGGGCCTCCTAGATCTGTGGCACGTGTTCCACCCAGGGGAGAAGGACTATTCGTACTATTCTAATGCACACAAATCATATGCGCGTTTAGACTACCTGCTTGCTTCTACACCTACTCAGGCACATGTCACTAGGGTTGACATAGGTACAGCCTCCCTCTTCGATCACGCGCCGGTTACATTGGTCCTCTCTATGCCCGCAGCGCAGAGTTCACGCAGGGTTTGGCGACTATGGGAGTCATTGCTGTACAGGAAAGAGGTGGTCTCTAAAATTCAGCGCGCAATAGTGGACTATCTTTCCCATAACAGCAATGCTGAAACTACGCTGGCTACACAGTGGGCCGCGTTGAAAGCAGTTATTAGGGGGGAGTTCATCTCCGTTTCAGCGGCGGAGAATGTGGAGCGTCAGGCTAAGAGAGAGGAGCTCACACAACAGACCAGGGAGCTGGAACAAATGCATAGGAGGACGGGAGCCCCGAGAATCTGGAGGCAGCTGAAAGCGGCGCATCAGCAGCTCGCGGCATTAGATCTAGACCGAGCGGAATTTGCGGCCTTGCGGTTACGCCATGCATATTATACCGGAGGGGACAGATGTGGGCGCCTACTGGCACACAAATTGCGAGAAGTGACGTGGCGGCGGGAGGTTCGGGAGATACGCAGGGGAGATGGCACTCGAGTCATGGAGGACCATGCTGCCGCTAGTTCTTTCAGCTCTTTTTATGCAGACCTCTATTTCACAGATCCTCCGGCGCCCAGAGAGGAAGCAGATTTCCTGGCTGCTGGTCCCCTGCCGGCGCCATCACAGGACCAGATGGAATGTTTTGAGAGAGATATCCGACCGGAGGAGGTTATCTCTGCCATCTCTCGCCTCAAGGTAGCCAAAGCTCCGGGTCCGGATGGCTTTCCGGTGAGTTTCTACAAGACATTCTGTGCCCAGGTGGCTCTGCTGCTTGCTCGCCTCTTTACTTCCTTTTCGGAGTTGGGGGCGATATCTGGGGATCTGCTAGAGGCTTCCATCGCTGTGATACCCAAACCGGGCAAAGATCATACTGAATGCGGGGCATACAGACCTATCTCCCTCCTAAACGTTGATCGTAAGGCCTTCCATCTCCTTGAAAAGGCCGCTCGCACGGAGGGCGAATACATGCTGCTGGCCATCGATGCCGAGAAGGCATTCGATAGGGTCCATTGGCCCTATCTGGAGAAGGTTTTGGAGAAGGCGGGTATGGGCCCGAAGTTTCGAACTCGAGTGATGAACTGTTACAGGTTCCCCGCGGCCACGGTCCGGGTCAATGGGTTTACGTCCCCTCGATTTGTGATTGAACGGGGTATGAGACAGGGGTGCCTTTTGTCCCCCCTGCTATTCGCCCTTTATTTGGAACCTCTTGCGCAGCTTCTGCGACTAGATCCGAGAGTGCAATCTGAGCTGTCACAGTTTATATGGAACGGGAAGAAACCACGTCTGAAGTTACGCTTGGCAATGTTGGCCCCTGAACAGGGCGGGATAGGAGTCCCAGACCTGGCTGCATATTTCCAAGCGGCGCAACTGCGCTTCCTGGTGGAGTGGAGTAGGTGGGAGTCCGGGAAGCATTGGTTATTCCAAGACCAAGCCGTTGCTGGGAGAACCCTGCAGGAAATTCCCTTAATGCGTAGGGAACATAGACCCCCTAATCTATATGCCTCCTTCATTACGCGGGTTCCACTGGAGATCTGGGACCGTGTCGGGATGAGTCACGACCTTACGACTCTCCCATCGACCCTTACCCCCATTATAGGAAATCCGGACTTCCAACCGGGAATGGACGAACTGGCCTTCATACGTTGGAAACCTGCTGGCTGCCGGTTTCTCCACCATATGTACACCCCGGAGGGCGTCATTCCCTTTTTGCAGTTTCGTCAGGAGTTCGGACTACTGGAATCTGAAAGACTCAGATATTTTCAGATGAGGCACTCGTCTCTCAATGATAGTGTGCGGTCCTCGGCGGATAGACACTTGACGCCATATGAACGCTGGCTGATTACTCGCAAAACGGATAAACAATTGATCTCAGATCTCTATAAGATGCTCCTGAGTAAACACACATACACATACAACTCAGGCAGGGTGCGATGGGGTGGGAGTTGGGGATGTCTCTAATACACAAGGAATGGGAGGGGATATATTATCGGGCGCGGCATTCAGCATACCACATGGGTCTCACTGACACCCTCACGAAGGTAGCGACTTATTGGTACTACACCCCCTGAGCGCCTGCACGAGATGGACCGAACCAAGGATGCCCTGTGTTGGCGCGGCTGCGGACAGGTGGGCACACTGGTTCATTTGCTCTGGGAGTGCAAGTTGCTCCAGGAGTATTGGGGCCAGATTCTGGAGGATTTAGATACCCACTTTGATACAGAGATCCCTCGCTTTCCCTCATATGTCCTTTTGGGACTCCCCAATGCACTGACCTACTCGTTGCGGTCCCGTAGGGGTTGCCTAATTGCTATCGCGTTAGGGTCCGCGATGCAGAACATTCTGGCGCTCTGGCGCTCGACGCAGATTCCCACATACCAGGGCTGGCTTCACCGCCTTTGGATGGTACTTGGAATGGAAAAGCTCTTGTTGTCTAGGGCAGGGGAGGGAGCAAAATATGCAGAATTGTGGCAGCCCTTCTCCGATTGCTACGACTTACAGACATGGGGGATGGGGAGGTGGATGAGAGAGGCTAAGAAGACTGGGTAGGGACAGCAGTTGGAAGTAATGATTCAAAAAGGGGGGTGGTGATGGACAGAGTATCTGAATTAAGAAGAACACTCCTACCCAGTCCAAAGATCAGGGCTTGATCCATCACCGTTTTTTAGCTCACTGCACCATCCCAGTTCAGAACCTGGCTACATGCAAATTAGTCTGACCCTGGCCCAGTGCATCATGGGAACAGGGCAGACCAAACTACCAAGCCAATTCTTTACTGGAAAGGAAACAAGCTTCCGGGGACCGGTTTCTGGCATTACAGCCGTCTTCGGCCCGGCTTGCTTGAATCCTGATGGACAAAGAAAGTCCCTGTGTTTTTGGAGCAGCCTCAAATTGCTGAGGGAAATAGTCCCAAAGGGGTTTTCTTACACAGAATCTATTACGGGCGGAAACAGCAGTGAGCCAATAACAGTAAGCACTAAACAGTCAAATGTAATCGAATAATAAGCATAAACAACGGGATAGAAAATCAATTCGTGATTTATTTGGACCTCCCAAATGGGTTACAATCTAAAAATAATTAAAAACAACTAAAACAACCTATTGTATAAAAGGGTTGAGATATCAAATTAATATGTTAAAAGAAAATCAAGACAATTCAATATACAAAACAAGTCGACGCGGCGTTTCGGTGGCTTTCAATCTTTACACCTTCATCAGGACAAACATATATTTCACAGAATCTATAAGTTAAACAACAGGAATTTAGTACCATTTCACATTTCACATTTATCACAACTACAGTTGGCTTACTTTCTTCCTTTTAAACAGTATTGCATCCCCTTCAGGCTAACTTTTCGTAATTTAAAGTATCCACATGTTGCCTAATCCTGATGGTGCAGTGAGCAAGGGACTCACATCTGAGCATACCCTTCCACACTTGTGGTGGCCAAAACGATTCAAAAAGGGGGTGGTGATGGACAGAGTATCTGAATTAAGCAGAACACTCCTACCCAGTCCAAAGATCAGGGCTTGATCCCTCACCGTGTTTTAGCTCACTGCACCATCCCAGTTCAGAACCTGGCTACATGCAAATTAGTCTGACCCTGGCCCAGTGCATCATGGGAACAGGGCAGACCAAACTACCAAGCCAATTCTTTACTGGAAAGGAAACAAGCTTCCGGGTACCGGTTTCTGGCATTACAGCCGTCTTCGGCCCGGCTTGCTTGAATCCTGATGGTGCAGTGAGCAAGGGACTCACATCTGAGCATACCCTTCCACACTTGTGGTGGCCAAAACGATTCAAAAAGGGGGTGGTGATGGACAGAGTATCTGAATTAAGCAGAACACTCCTACCCAGTCCAAAGATCAGGGCTTGATCCATCACCGTTTTTTAGCTCACTGCACCATCCCAGTTCAGAACCTGGCTACATGCAAATTAGTCTGATCCTGGCCCAGTGCATCATGGGAACAGGGCAGACCAAACTACCAAGCCAATTCTTTACTGGAAAGGAAACAAGCTTCCGGGGACCGGTTTCTGGCATTACAGCCGTCTTCGGCCCGGCTTGCTTGAATCCTGATGGTGCAGTGAGCAAGGGACTCACATCTGAGCATACCCTTCCACACTTGTGGTGGCCAAAACGATTCAAAAAGGGGGTGGTGATGGACAGAGTATCTGAATTAAGCAGAACACTCCTACCCAGTCCAAATATCAGGGCTTGATCCATCACCGTTTTTTAGCTCACTGCACCATCCCAGTTCAGAACCTGGCTACATGCAAATTAGTCTGACCCTGGCCCAGTGCATCATGAGAACAGGGCAGACCAAACTACCAAGCCAATTCTTTACTGGAAAGGAAACAAGTTTCCGGGGACCGGTTTCTGGCAGTACAGCCGTCTTCGGCCCGGCTTGCTTGAATCCTGATGGTTGGAAGTAGGCGGTGACCATGGACCATGGGGGAGGAAGGAGGGTAGGGGCGGGTAGGGCAAGGGTTTGGGGTGCGGGTGGGGGGTTTGTTGGGTCTGGGGGAGGGGAGTTTGTTCGAGGGTTTCTTTTTCTAGTTTACTCTAACTGACAAGGTCGTTCATTTAGCCTAGGCTGGCTGGGGGGTTATATAGCAGGAGTTATGTTTCAGGGGGGGTGTAGGACTGCCTCTATGGGTTTGGATGGGGTGATCGGTCTATGTCTATTCCAGTGGAACCAGTGATTAGATACCACAGCGGGGCCTCCTAGCATTTTCTCTTTGCTTATGACGCGGCCGGCCCGAATTGGGTTATAGGCGGCTTGCTGTGTTTAACAATGGTTGCCCCCCCTGATTTGCGATTTGCATGTGCACTGCCCCTTCCACGCCGGCCTGTTGGGTTGTAGGCATAGTGGACAGTGGTCCTTTCTTTTGCTCTCTTCTTCTTTGTCAATAAAAATATTTAATACTAAAACTTCAAGCATGAAAAACCTATAGAAATAGGGATACCCTACAAATACAGGAGGCTAAGCCCCCCCACCACAGACGTCACCGGGAACCGGTTAGAGGGTATCGTGGACAGGCACAAGCGCCACTCAGGGGTCTTACAAATAAGTACCAGACCAAACATTGGTGGCGTCTATTGCAGGGATTCTGCCCCAAAACAGAACTATGCGCAGGATTATAGGACCTTGGTGTATAGGGACTGAGTCATCCTACCAGCTTAGTACCCATGAGGCCAGGACCGACTAGCTATAGTGTCTCACTTGCTCTCCTACTCACTCATAGAGAAATAAGTGATTAGGCACCCCAGAACACAACACTCCCAGATCTCTCAGGATTCGCAGTAACAAGACACACCCTTTTGCTCGCACTCTTGTACTTGTCCACAATAAGATCTGACAGACACATGAAATAGTTTCAAATATTTTTTTTAACTAACATGTCCTAACATGCAGTATACATGCCACAACAGGCAGAAAAATACATAGTACAAATACAGTCAGCATAGCAGCTAGTCCATATATCATGATGGGAGATGTCATCATGAAAAGACAATAGAGCCTAACCTCCCTCTCCTTGCTAATAGGCAGTATTAATATATATTAGAAGATCTCTGGGCTTTGTCAAAAGACCCCATACCTTAGCCTATAGAGAGAGAGAGAGTAGATCTACATCATAGGTTCTATCTCGCACTTCTCCCTGGAAAGGTCCCTCTCCAAGTGCGTGCTACGTATTCCAATAAAACCAAAGCACGTTGTCCCAAACAACAGCTGCATCGGTATGTTTTGTCTGGGTACTAAGGCCTGGCCAGAACAAAATAACAAGGGGCATTGTTGTTCGACCTTGCTCACAATGTTCTGTCAAAACCCCAGGAACCTGCCGAGAGTGAACAGAGCGATGAGTTCCCATGTGAAAACAGCCATAGAAGTTATTGCAAAAACAAAGTTGTGTAGTAACGTGCGCAAAGCAGTGGGCAAGCTGCATCGTGCTTATGCTAACTTAGAGAAGATTACAATGTACCCATGGGCCATGTGACACCACTTGGAACCTGGTTCAAAGAGCTAAGGGTTACTGTCTGGACCATTCTGCCACTCTGGCATTTCCAGGGTAAGGCTGCAGGCTAGGGGGCTGCTTTCGAACAGGCTGATGACTCTCCCACAGCACCTATTTAAGTCGGACCCTCTTGTGGAGTGGGGCTCTTTTGAACACCTTTGCCAGAGCTGTTTTTGGTTTCCAATTGCACCCTGTCCCCTACTGAAGGTGGAGATGCAGCATAGACATTCAGTGTTATGAAGGGACCTTTCTGGACCTGCACGATCCATAGTAAGAACAGGCATGGTGCCAAATCAGATTCCCTTTATTTCAAAGAGGCACACCTCCAGGCAAATGAGAGAATGTTGTTTAGAATGCACTGGAGCTGCAAAACTAAGTTCAATTAAATTCACATACTTTATTTCAGCCTATAAGGCCATAAAAGTAAAGATACAAAATACAAATACAATACAGTACATGCATGAAAGCTTGTAAACACACTCATTCATTGCTCGTTAGAAGGCATCAAAGTACATCTAATTGATAAGAAATCGCAGTAGATTTCAGTAAAAACTGTCCCGCAGGCTAACCTCGACAATCCAGAGACCAACCTGTTGTCTTACTGGTATATAAGGGTGCTTGTGCAATACATGAGCAGCATGAGGGTGTTTACCTTATTCCAAGTATCGGCTTCAAATAAAGTGCATGTGCAATACATGGAGAATGGCAAGGTGGTTACAGTAGTCCGTTACGCTCGACTATCATTATAATCTGGTTAAAGTGCATATGCAAAGGGTGCGAGGGATAATGGCATGTACAATCCTCTTAAAATTATATTCAATAAAATGTGTGTATAAAACAAGTCCAGTCAGTTCATGGGATCATCAAAATGTTTCTTAAAAATGTAAAGGACTTATAAAATACATGACAGATACAAATCTGCAAATTATTACACAAAAACTGTGAACTTCAATATCAATGCTATATGAGCTTAGACAACAAGATTTCCAATGTTCCTTTCCCACCAAAGTAGTTGTTTGGCCTTCTTCAATATTATCAAAAAGATTCTTGAAAGTGCAAGTGCATGTCAAGTCAACATTTTCCAAGTATGCAACATTATTATCTTCATAAAAAATTATTTGAGTTCATCAGTATAATATGTGGTTAAAATATCTATCCCCCACATGCATCAAACGATTTTGGAGTCGCAAACGGTGCAAATCGGAAAATTCGGCCGTTTGCGATTCCAAAATCACTTTTTGGGATGCATGAAACATTTTTTCTTAAAACGCAATTTTTTGCATTTCCTAAAAATGCGATTGCATTTAAGGAATCGCATTTGTGCAATTCCTTAAATGCAATGCATGAATGTTTTCAAAATTGTGAATTCTGAAATAGGAGGTGCAAATTAACACAAGGTTGACCCTCGTGTTAATTTGCGAAAACTTTAAAGAATGCTCAAATAAGCATTTTTGAAAGTGTCATGTTACACACACACATGTCCTTTGGACACGTGTGTGTGAAACTTGCACTTAAAAAAACATTTCAAGGGTGCAGGGGGGGGGGGTCCTTTGGACCCCCCTCAGCACCCTTGAAATGCATCAACAAATTGCGATTCGCAAAAAAAAAAATGCAAAAAGGCATTGATTCCTATGGGCCTCTAGGCCCATAGGAATCAATGTAATGCCATTCCTTAATTGCGATTCGCAATTAAGGAATCGCAAATACCGAAAATTAAGAAATCCCAAAAACTTTTAGGATTTCTTGATGCATAGGATTTTGCAATTCCTAAATTGCGATTCCTTAATTTTCGCAATTTAGGAATCGCAAAATCCTACAATGATGCATGTGGCCGTATATCTATTATTTTAAGCCTGGCCACTTAATACTAAGTAATACACCGTGGTCACTAAATACAAGCATCAGCCCAGAGTTCTGCTATTAAAAACATTGTTGCCCTTATAAAGTTGATGGCCAGTAGGAATCTGCTAAGCCCAAATACAATGAGGCGTGAATTGTCTGTTTTTTATATTTGTAGCATTTCATTCAGTTTCCTGATGTTCAGGCACCTACCAATTGGTTTTATCCATTTCCTTCTGGCAATTTTATACGCTAGACAAAAAACAGAACATATGCAATATCCTCCTCTACTCCCAATTGACATAGGCTACACCGGAACTCCCCCTCCTTAGATTGTGGCGTTACCTACGTTAATATTCCCCGGTTTCTGGGGGTACGAATAGTAGAAACTTGTTCTTTAATCTATCAACTGAACATCATACTTTTTATCTTTTAGCATGAGAGCCACAAAGGATCATCGTCTGTGGCTGTATTATGAACTTTCTGTGTGCCTTCGCTCATCAGCAGAAAGGCAATGTTGCCTGTTGTTCAAGAAATCTCATAACACAAACACTAATTTGTCAGTGAGTAATGGTCGGCTGTATCAAGGGGTTTTACTCATTCTGTGTCTTTGGGAAATGTTTTAGTACAGATGGACCTAAGTGTATGTGCTGCAGACAACAAAGCTTGGAAACATGTAGCTATGATAGCCACTCTGTAGCTATTTAATGCATTGCTCGGAGTAAGTGCACTAACCGTCAGACCTTATCAGGATCACTTTTTGTACACTTGCATGAAAAAGCTCACAAACACAACTTGCACACACATACTGAGACACATAGTGCAGCCCACTCCATGCCCACTCAATCCTTAGTCTGTATTCTTGAGGGAATGAAAACAGAGGTGGAGAAAAGAGACCTTTGGCCCCATTGATTCCTTGGCCTTTCCTTAGATGAATCACTTCTACTGGGTGAAGGAATGCTTCAATGACGATACCCATATAGTGGTTGAAGTTTAAAGAAAGTACTGAGGCTGACAACGTAAGGAGTCATGGGAGAGCTAGGGGAGTGGGCTCGGTCCGTCCTCCCCTTTGATTATTTCTTACTTACTGTAGACTCTGGGACCAATTCACAAAGGTAAACTGAAACAAAAGTCTACCTTTACATATTTCGGTATTCACAAAGGGCAATTACGAGTCGTAAATTTAGACTTTTGTCTCAGTTAAACATAAGCTTTGGTTTTAAGTTTAACTGAGTCCAAAAGTCCTGGTCTCATTTAAACTTAGGACCAAAATGTAAGTTTAACTGAGGCAAAAGTCTAACTTTACGACTCGTGAATGCCCTTTGTGAATACAGAACGTCGTAAAGTTAGACTTTCGTATCAGTTTACCTTTGTGAATCGGGCCCTCTATATTAAACCCAAACCAATTGCTAAGAGATTGGAGGCAAATCTGATCATGTCTTGAAAAAGACCAAGTGATGGGTTGCAAACTTGAGGACTTCTCAGTAGAGGGTGGCAAATCCTAGCGGATCCTAACGATCAGTAAGTAAGATGGGTGGCTCATCTGAGCAAGTTCTCTGGGTTGTTGCGTGTTGTGGTTCACATCCGGCATTTACTAACGAATATTGATATACTGTAAAAGTGTGGGAGCCTGTACATTTCTTTACGAAATGTAGTTCTAGAACATAGACCACTCAATAGGAAACAGTAAAGTGGAGGCTTAGGTGTAACATTAGAACTCGTTTTCATGGAAGGGACAGTAAAGGTACAAAACGGACTGCCTGAAGAACTTGCAGAACAAGAAAGTAACACATTTTAAAATGTTTTTTAGGTCAGTAATCATGCCATAGCAAAGATATGGCTTGAGGCTAGTTGAAATTAAAAGGCAGGAAATGGACCAGATACAACTAGGGGTATTTAAACTGAAAATTCTCAAAACATATCTGTACAAATACACACTGGCACAATAATACTGAGAAAGCAAAGGTAAAGCTTCAGCCATGCATGAACCAGATGTAATCATTCAGGGAATAGTCTGTCTAGATGGGACTAGTGGTCTTTATCTGCTTTATTATTTTATGGTCTTCATCAGCTTCATATGTCTATGTATCTTGCTGGAATTTAATTATAAACAACAATACAATACTTTTTCCTGGATTTCCTGATGCGCACTAAAACATAAAATAAGCCTTGGTTGTATCTACACAGCGGACACTAATTAAACAGTTCCCAATGAAAGCCACATAATTTGCATTTGCATGTTGCTTCCTCCAAAGAAGTTAAATACTTTAAAGATTTTGCAATAACATAGAGGAAAAAGCAAACCATAATTTTTTTTAATTAGGCTGTGTTAATGTTTTCCTTTTGCAGAGGATTAGAGTAATACAATAAATCTATGTGATGGGTGCAAGGGTTTCAAAGGCGTTTTGAAACATTTAGCTTGATAGTGTTGCCAGAAGAGTGCACTGGTATGCTTTGAGACAGAACTTGGTTTCTAGCAGTTCCAGACCAAGGACTACAGTGGGTTCTATATGAATAATAAGGCACCAAGGCTAAACTCCATTCCTGGAGAATGAATCTGGTGTGTTTCTCTCACCCAAACAGTTGCCATGCCATTGATTCTATATAGCATACCAAGTGTTGGATCAGTGCTTAATTTGAGCCGGTGGTTTCCGGTGCTCGGCACCAGGACTTAATTGTCAACATCAGTGCTTGTATCAGTCTGCCACAGGGTGGCGCTGTCTGGAGATGACCACAACAACAGGTAATTATTATTTCTATTCACTGAAAAAAACCATAGGTTTTAGGGGTGTTATAGTTAGTTGGACATTTTACTCTTACAAAACCATTGAAATTCCCCCGTTATCGTTAGTTGTACTAACTATAACTCACGTGCCCGCAATCCACTGCTGATGATGTCACATATTACATCATTCATGACATGGTCCGTGATATCACTGATGACATCTCAAATGACATCACTGATGGCATCATCCAGTGAATGTGTTTTGGTACGATATTTAAACAAGTATTATATATATATACATTCACTGAAAAAACCATAGGTTTCACACCAGTTATAGTTAGGAATTAGCATTTAAAAAACCTATTAAATTCACTGAAAAAACCCTAGGTTTCACACCTGTTATAGTTAGCTGGAAGTTTTACTCACATAAAACCATTGAAATTCCCACGTTATAGTTAGTTGGACTCACTATAACTTGCGCGTGCAATGCACTGCTGATGACATCACATATTACATCACTCATGACATGGTCAGTGACATCACTCATGACATCACTGATGACACCATCCAGTGAATGTGTGTATTTTTAAAAAATACATATGTGTTATATATGTTGATGGAAAAATAAATGTTTAAATAAGGGTTTCCATGGATGTTTTTTAAAAAAAAATTGATTGGTTCACTGGCTTATTAAGTGTATCTTAGTGTATACATATATTAGTGAGTAATGTTTAAATATTTAAATATATAGATTAGTGTTTCACTTTGTGTATAAGTAGCTGCATGGGTTGGTGAGTAGCTACATGTGTATGTATATGGGTTATTAGATGTTTTTTTTAATATCAATATGAGTGTCTATATGTTTGGTGGGGGTATTACTTAGAACATAGATGCATGAGTGACTGACTCTCTGTATATGTTTTGAAGACAGCATATGTGTAGGACTGTATGGCTGGATGACTGTGTATATGTGTGTGTTACTGACTGAATGACTGTCTCACTATTGTCTTTATCAGTAACTACATATGTTTTAATGTAGTATATGTGAATATTGATGTATATAAGTGACTATATGTGAGAGTAAGGGATTGTAAGAGTTCCTGTTCAAATAAGTATGTGTTTCTATAAGTGATTGTTTAAGAGAGTAAGTATGTGTAAGGTTCCTTAGAAGTAAGGTGGTAGTGTGTGTATAGCTGTATATGCAAATAAATGGATGTTCAATAGTTTATTTGCATGTGTGAGTATGTGTGAGAGTATCTTTTGGATGACTGTCGGTGTGTAACAGGATGTATAGGTGTATCACTACATATGATGAGTGAGTATACGTATGAATGATTATATAGAACTGTTGGTGAATGAGTGGATGTGTATATAGATGGTGGAATTATTGAATTGGTTGTTGTAACTGGTATGGGTATCTCCATTTTTTTGAAAATTTTTGTTTCTATTTTTGAATATGTGTTTCAACGGTTACATTACAGTGAAAGGAGGTCTGTCACTCTGTCACAAGGATGGTGTCATCAGTGATGTCATGAGTGATGTCACTGACCATGTCATGAGTGATGTAATATGTGATGTCATCAGCAGTGCATTGCACGCGCAAGTTATAGTGAGTCCAACTAACTATAACGTGGGAATTTCAATGGTTTTATGCGAGTAAAACTTCCAGCTAACTATAACAGGTGTGAAACCTATGGTTTTTTCAGTGAATTTAATAGGTTTTTTAAATGCTAATTCCTAACTATAACTGGTGTGAAACCTATGGTTTTTTCAGTGAATTTCAATGGTTTTTTAATAGCAAATCTCTATAGGTATAAAAAGTAAAACATTTTATAACGAATTTTATATTGTATATTTATGTAATATATATATATATTTTTTTTTTGCCCCGGAGCGCTCCCGGGGCGCGTACTGGTGAACGCACGGGTAAGCGCAATGTTACGGTGCGCCCCGGGGCGCGTACCGGTGAGCGTCCCGTTAGCGCTATTCTCGCGAACGAAAACAACATCGTGACGTTTCGCGTAACCGCGTGATGCGTCATATGACGCACTGCGTAAGCGCACCCGGAAGCACGCGAGCGCATACAATCGTGCAACGTCCTGACGCGCTTATGCTACGCGCCCCCGGGGCGCGTAGCGTAAGCGCGTCGGGTCATGTGATCTGAAAATAACACTTTTCATTGGTGCAGATCAGTTTTGGTTTCCAAATGATGAAAACTCGGATCATGTGACTTGAAAATAACACTTTTCATTGGTCCAGAACAGTTTTGTTTTCCAAATGATGAAAGCCCCCACCTTTTTCCTTATTCTGACTTTTTCCTTTGACTGAGGAAGACCTGTTTGGAGATCTGTCTCTAATCTTTTCTACTTTAAAATGGCTACAGTAGCAGCAGCAGCTGGAGCATCTGCACCACCACCACCACCACCACCAAGAGGACCACCACAACATCACTTTGGCGGTCAGGATGAAGAAGAGAAGGAGGTGGATGAGGAGGGGAGAAGGACATTCCTCCAAGAAGACAATACCCCATATAGGCCAAAGGAGCACATAGTATGGGAGTTTTTTTCTATTCCAGAGGGCAAAAAGAAAGTCAATGCACCAAAGGTGACTTGCCTAATCTGTGGCATGGAACTTTCAAGGGGGAACCCTAATAGGAAATATTCATTTGGTAATTACACCATGATTAGGCATATGCAGCGCAAGCATCCCAGGAACTATGCTGCTGCAGAGATGAGAGAAATGGCCAATAACCTTCCCCAATCTTCAGCCAGCACCTCCAAAAGAAAGCAACCCACTCCATCGGGACCAGACACAAGGGAGACGATGCCAATCATCCAACCACGGTTTGGTAAATTCAGGGTGACTTGTATTTTTTGTGGTAAGACCATCAGCTATGGTGAGCAGAGCGTAAAGCTCATCGTTCTTGCTGGTGACAACCACAATTGCCCCAAAATGCCCTAATTTTTTCCTGATGTTTTTTTGCTCCAGTTGAGCCGTTTACAATTCCCTGTTTTTTGTTTCCCCCCATAAAAAATAAAAAATTTTTTTTAAGTGTTCAGAAAAGCCAAAAAAAGTAAAAAAAATTCTAAAAAACAATAAAAAAATATAAAACAACAAAAAGAATAAAAAAAACAGTTCTTTTTAGAACTACCTTTAATTTATAAAAATAAACCTATATTTTTAAAGAATCTCTGTCATTCTTTTTTCCTTAGGGTACGCGCACCGGGGCGCGCACCCAAAAAAAATTAAAAAAAATTAATGAAGGAGTGAGCATGAGGGAAGAACACAGAGAGAGTAATGTTAAGAGGAAGAGAGCTAGAGAGAGCAACACAGAGGGATTGTTTATTACATAGTAAAAAACAGAGAAGGTATAATAGGATGTTATTGAGAAAAGGAAAATGAATAAGGGAGCGAAATTAGGGAAGAGAGACGAAGAAGAGTAAAGTAGAGGTACTGGGAGAATGTGAGTGGGTGTTGAAAGAAAAAGGAAAGATAGTAAAGAATGGGGAAAGAAGGGTAGTGACGGAACCGGGATAAATGAACAAGGTTTAGGGAGGGTGAGAAAAGAGCAGTGAGTATAAGTAAAGAGGGGTGAAAGAGGGTGAAAAAACTGAATTAGGGTAAGACATGGGGAGTGACAGACAGAAAAGAGAGAGAGAGTAAAGGAAACAGTGACTGAAAGGGTCTGAGTGAAACAGGAAAGAAAGGTAAGTAAGGCAGTGTGGGTGACTTATAGGGAGTCAGTGGGTGTAGGTGGGGGTGTGGGTGTGTAACGTGTGTGTGTCTGGGTGTGAGTGTGTGGGGTGTTTGGGTTTGGGTGGAGGTGTGGGTGTGTAAGATATGTGTGGGGGGTGTGAGTGTGGGGGGTATGTGTGTGGGGTATGTGTGTGGAGTGTGTGTGTGTGTGGGATGTGTGTGTGTGTGTGTGTGAAGAGTGTGTGTGTGGCTGTGTGTGTGTGTGTGAGGTGTGTGTGGTGTGTGTGTGGGGTGTATGTCAGAGGTGTGTGTGTGTGTTGGGGGGGAAGGTGTGTGTGTAGGAGTGAAGTAAATGATTAAGGTAAAGAGAATGAGTGAGGGAGCAAAGGAAGGGAACAGAGGTTAAGGGAAGTAAAGAATGGGGACTGAAAGAAGTTGAATGTGGGAGGGGAAATAGGGAAAGGGTATTAAACATGGAGAATATGAATAAGTGAGGAAAGCAGAGTAAAGAAACAGGAGTGAGGTAGGTTCAGAAAATAGAAGTGAGGTTAAAGCAAAGGGTGATGACAAACTACATTTTTTAAGTCACACTTACCATATAATAAATGCAACTTTAATTACATTATTTTACTACATTTTGTATCTGTAAAGAGAGAAGAAAAAATAAGTTATAATTAGTAAAATATGTATTTAAAATTAAAGATACAAATGAAGAGGTTAAAAATCATAACAGTACATTTAGAAATAAAGTAAGGTAGAAGGACAAAAAGAGGGAAAAAGAAATAGAAGAAGAGCAAATTACTAAGAGTAAGGCATATAGATTCACTGACAGAAAGGAAGAGAAGAAGAGAAAAATGAACTGAAGGTAAGAAAGATACTAAAAGAATATGAGTTAGCAAAACTAAATCAAGAAACAGGAGTAAGTAAAAAGATAATGACTGAGAGGGAAAGGAGTCTAATAAAGGATGCATTTAGAAGAATGAGGAATGGAAGATAACTGAGAGTAAGTGAAGGAGAGTCATAGAGTGAAGGGATGAAGGGAGAGAGGATAATATAGAAGGATTGAGGGAAAAGGAGTGAGGAAGTTAGTAGACAGAGAGACTAAGGGAAAGACTGAGTGAAGTGGAGTACAATGAGTAAAGAAAGAAAACTGAGTAAGGGAGCAAAAGAAGGAAAGAGAGGAGAAGAGGACTAAAGCTGTGGTACTGATGAAAGTAAAGAGAAGGACACTGAAAGATAGGAAATGAGGGGTAGTAATGGAACCGGACTAAAAGAAATAGGTTGAAGAACGATGAGAGAGGAGCAGTGAAGTTGTTGTAAGAGAAATGATAGAAGGTAGATAAACACAAGTGAACATAACACAAGGAGAGTGAGGGACTGAGGACATAGAGGTAGTGAACGGAAAATAGAGAGAAGAGGTCAAAAGAAAGGAGGAAACAAAGATAAGCGAGGGAAAGTGGATGATTTATAGTGATAGAGTGCGACAATACTGGTGAGTGAGTAAAGAGGAATTACTAAAAGAGCAAAGGAGGAAAACACGGAAAAGGAAAGTAAAACAGACAGACTGAAAGCTGAATAGTTATGCAAGGGAGAGAGGGGATGCAGACAGTTGAAATGAGAATGAGGAGTTGTGAAAGAAGTGGAGTAAAAGAACGGGGTTGAAAGAGAGTGAAAGAAAGACATTATAAGTGAGTAAAAAGAGCTGAAAGAGGGTGGAAAAAGGAAAGTGAGTGTGAGACAATGGGAATATAATTTAAATTACAGAATACAAACTATAGATTAACTTGTACAACATGTTACATAGTTTATTGTTGCTGTTCTCAGAATATATTGAATTTCACTTAAAAAAGTGAGTTCAAACTACTCATCATATGACAGCGGGAAAAAAAACACAATCAAAAAGATTGTGTTTTAAAAAAAAACATCTAAACTTAAAAATAACAAATGTACACTAATCTTTGATTCACTTACTTTTCCTTTAGGCCAAATAGTATATCATGAAGGTCCTTTTCGTTGGAAAGTACTCTGCTGTTCTCTAAAAATTCCATTTCATCGACTTTCTAGAAGAAAACCTCGAAGAACATCTGAAATATTTTCATTATTTTCATATACTCCTTCTGTTCAGTCATAACTCTTTGCTCATTCCTTCACCATTCCTTAAGGCCAAATAGTGTCAGATGTATCAGTATATTATCAAATTAATTAAAACAAACTCTAAAATTACAGTTTTTCCGACGTTCTGAAAGAAAGGCTCAAACAACATTTTCACAATATTTAAATGTTCGTAATTCCATCTCTGACTCACTCATGTTCATCATTTCCTATAATACTGATATCACTTACTATGAGATCCACTAACAGTACCTATATGACAACTCAATTTTTTATATTATCTTGATCACTTTTACTCAGAATATAATTTTAAACAGCAAACTAACCTTTATTAACTGCTCCCGTCTTCATAGGCCAATTACCTTTACTTAAATTTTGGTTCTAAAAACACTAGATATGAATTTTTTAAGTCAAAAGGCAAACGTTGTTTGAAAGTCAAATGAGTGTCATTACAAAGGGTCCAACCTTTACAACTTTTTAAATAGCATGTGTAATGCCCTGATGTTATTGAAGGACCGTCATGATAAATAATAGCTACAGTTGCAAATGTTCTTCCTGAAATTGATAACTGAGAAGCCACAACATTTTTAATAGAAGTTGACAATTTACTTCCATCAGGTCTACATCGTTGGAACATTAAAATCACATATTTACCATAAGTTTGTACAAATAATGTGGACAGCATTGCAGACTTACATTGGGTACACACCATATTGTGATCAGCTGCTTTAACTAGATTATTAAAAGGCACTGATTTGCAGTCTGGTAAACTCAAATATATAAATATTTCAGTGTCTATTCTTGTACTACTTGATAAAGTACAGTTGTCACAGTCATGCTGCCATTGATAAGAAAGGCTAAAAAGATTTTTTATATCTACTCCTTCATCTTCCAATACATCAAACATATACATTAAAAATTCCTGACAATCCTGCTGAATAATCTGTGAAAATTGATTTTGACCAGAACATATGTCTAGAAGATTTCTAATTTCTGAAACAGTTTCTATTTTTGCTCTATCACTGCTACATTTCTCAAACACAGAATTCAATAAACAGCAGAATGTTTGATCCTGATTTTCAACAATCTGTTCTTGTAAATTTTGAAGAAAAAAAACAACATTAACCACTACATTAGCATAGCAGTTGACACCAGAACGGTTTTCAAACTGAAATCCGACAACATCTTCAACAGAATCCTTTTTCTTTCTACTTACAATTACAGTGTCATCTACTTTTTGTCTTTTTGCTAGTACCTCACTGCAATTATTCTCATTTCGTCTTTTTCGGCCTACCACACGTTTTTCAAACAGAGGATATGGAGGCAAATGTGGAGCATACTCTCTTCTTAACCTATTGTATTCTTTAACACAATCTAGATCAGCACAAATCTTTGTTTCATCACACTCAATCAAGTACAATCCTGATAAAGTTCTGACTCGTGATAATGCCACATTTGCCATACCCTCTTTAAACACAGAACTTCCAATGCTCACCAAAGCACTATCTACACTTAAACCTTGAGATTTATGAATTGTCACTGCATATGCCAAACAAACAGGAAACTGTTTTCGGCGAACATATAAGTCTTTCACAAGCAAAAATCTAGCTGAACAACGACAAATTTGTTCTATTTCGTCAATGCCATCAAATTTAATTTTTAAAATTTCAATTCCATCTCTATTTTTTTAATTCACAAAACCAACAACATGACCCATTGCTCCATTTACCAGACCTCTTTCAACATTTAAATTCCTTCTCAAAATGATACGACAATTTAAACACACATTCAGAGTCTTTTCAAAACCAGCAGTTTTAGTCTTCTCTAATTAATCCAATTTTGATTTCAAATTTTCTGACAAAATAATTGTTGCTCCCATATGCTCTATTTTATCTATAGCTTCCAGTTTCACTATCTCTTCATTTTCTAACTTTAACATTTTGTTGTGGAACATGGAACATTCTTTCAGAGTAGGCATCAAACATATGCCAGATTTCTTCTCGTTAATTTTCTTAAAAATATTCTCTGGAAGAATGTTTTCATTTGGGTACAAATTTGAAATTATTCGTCCATGTAAAGCTTCTTTCCCATGCTGACTTACTTTTCCAATTCTTACATCTTGTAGAATATTTTTATAATCTTCATCCTTTGCCTGACGCATATTTTGGAGTAGTTCTGCATATTTGAAATTTAACCATATATTAACCTTTCCAATGCTTCCTAGGCACTTCCTGGTATCTTCATGCGTGACCATTTTAAACACTGGTTGTCCTTTCACTGGAGTCAACTGCAGTAGATCTCCAAAAACAATAATGTGTTTTCCTCCGAATAACACATCATACTCTGTTCTAAGAATTTCTTGCATTCTCAAATTCACAAACGCAAGCATTAGATTTGAGACCATGCTTACTTCATCAATGATAAGAAGTTTCATTTTCTTCAGGACTCTGGAAACTTCAGAACACGCATCTCCAGATAGCTTGTGGTATTGCAATTTGTTATCATGCTCCACTGGCAGCATCAGTAAACGATGTAAAGTAATCCCTTTAATATTATGTGCTGCCAGCCCAGTTGGAGCGGTAACAACACAAGACAGCGGTGATTCAGTCCTTTTCTGCAGATAAGTTGCAATTGCTTTTATCAGAAAACTTTTTCCAGTTCCCGCTTCTCCACTCACGTACAGTTGGACAGGCTTAAATGATGTATGTTATGTTATGTTATAATTGTTTTATATAGCGCACATGTACATGAGCACTCTTTCTTCTCATGACTGAATCCATGTTCAACCTGTTCTGTGACTTCGTCATATATCTGTTTCTGCTCAAGGTTTAATTGTTTCACCAAATCTTTTAAATTAATTACATCCTCTTGAGCTTGCTCCATAGCTCTTTCCACCTCATCCATGGCAGTGGTAGCTTCATTTTGGATAATTGGTCCTCCTAGTGGATCCTGACTCAATGAAGCAGAACTCTGACTGTCTTGAGAACTGTCTCTCGCAATCTCTGCAGCAATTGTTGCTTCTTGCTCTATTTCTTCATTCAACATTTGCAGATAATTTGGAAAAACAGGACATTCTATGGTATCCTTCGTTGCATTAAAAGAGTCTTCGTAACAGAGAAAATCTCCAAGTAGTTCCTCTTCTGTACGCCATGGTTTAAAGAGTTGCAAAAGAGCCAAATAGTAAAATTCTCTTTTGTCTGGATTTTCACAACTCAATTTTCGATGATTAATCAAATGACCTTTTCTCTGTTTCACTAGACATCCTTCACATCCAATGACAGCATATATTCCATTATTGATATCTTCTCTGATGTTCCTCTTATAAATATATCTTTGCAGAACTTCATAGAGACAAGCGTTCTCAAGTTAAGGACTTCTATTTGGATAGTATGTATCCAACATGTTTGTCTTCAAAATATCTGTACTTTCTGGTTCTTTCTCCGCCAAATACTCTATTTCCTGTACAGATTTCAAAACTCGGTTTCGTGTTGCAGCAAGACCTAGACTCACCCAAATGATGGTTCTAGATTTGGCATATAGACTTGCTGATGACAATCGATCGGAACATTCATATGCTCCAATTTCTCGATGTGACAACATCTTTAGACTGTAACTGTATAATTTCTTGCTTATACTCTTTTCATGTGAAATGTCCTCCCACATTTCCTTCAGTTCTGTCTTTTCTTTTTTTGTGATGTAAGACGTCACATATCGAGCCACAGCAATAGAGTTGTCAGCAACTAATTGAATATCCATGTTAGCATTCCACATGGACAAAATCACTGGGTGTAGTCGTTGATGTACTTGGACTCTTCGTTTCTTTTTAAATTGTATGTATTTTTGGGTGATTTCCTCGTCACAGTATGTCGCAGAGAAGACATCAAATTATTTACTCTTCCTTTAGAAATCACTGCTCGTGGAAAACCAAAACAACATTTTGTGTAGAACTTGTCCTTGTTTCTGAATTTTCGACGACAGTACTTTCCACAACGATGGGATTGAAAGCGTAAAACTTGTTGCCTTAAACTGTTTTCTTCAGTAGTTTTCGGAACAGCACATGTTGAATACTCTTCAATGAAGCTCATCACTGTCTCATCCGAATCTGTTCCAAATTTGGGTGCATCTTTAATCCACAACAACATATGTATGTGAGGAGCACCTCTCGCTTGGTACTCCTTTCTCCAAAAGAAATCCAAAACCTCTCCAGGGGGAGGATTTTTTTTGTTGGTAACGAAAGACATCGTAGCTTCAAATCTATGATTAAAATATCTGCATACATTCACTGGATCCAAAGAACACAGTTCTCCAGGTGTTTTGAATTCTATATTTTGTATATTTGCATTTGCCTCGCGTATAAATTGAAGTAAGTCGTCCCATGCATACTCGGCACAGCTAAGAGTGAGGAACCATGTAGGAG
The DNA here is from genome assembly GCF_964261635.1 of Lissotriton helveticus. Lineage (NCBI taxonomy): Eukaryota > Metazoa > Chordata > Amphibia > Caudata > Salamandridae > Lissotriton > Lissotriton helveticus. The sequence continues at coordinate 1,265,553,020 of NC_136067.1, read as the reverse complement.
TTCCTAAGTTTCTTAGCATACATTTCAATTCCCCATGACGACGGTACCAATACTCGTTTGTACCACGCTGACATGCCATGAGATTGATTAGATGAGATTCCAAAATATTATCTTGCAGATTAACTTTCTCCATAAAGTCCCTCGCCGAAACATTTTGAAGATGTGCTCCACTTTTCAGTATATGGTTTACTGCATAAGAAAGCCCAGACAAGTCACTTTCATACAGTAGATGAAACAAATATGGGATGCATTGACGAAATCTTGGATCTTCAGCATATGATCTTAAAGTCCGGTATTCAGATGCTGGAATTTGAAGTGGTCGATCGTCATATCGTCCACCTCGACCTGTTGGAAATAGCTGTGGAAAACAACGAGCTTCCAAACTTTCTTCCCATACACTAATGGGACTTCCTTTTGCTGATTTCATTTGAAACAAGTCAATTGCATTCCCCATTACTTCTTTGGAATGCAAAGGATGAACAGTATAATGTTCATATATTTCTTCACTTCTAGACACATCAACTTTTTCAATTTGGCCAGCTGAACAATCACTGTCTTCATCTGCAGCTGTTTCTTCTGCTCCAACACATACATGTTTGTAGTACTCATTGTTTTTGACCAAATACAACGTTGCCTTTTTGACTTTCCTAATATCAACTAAATCTTGCCAGATTTTCTTACTCTTTGTCGGAACCCCATTAACTAGAATAACCAGAGGTTCCTCTTCCATTTTCTCTACACCAATTGTATCAATATTTTTCTTGAAATCTAGAGGCAAATAAACAACTCTTCCCTTTAATCCTCTCTGTAAATCTGAAGGAGGCAATTTCCCTATCTTAGGCTCCATGCGAACAATTGCCTGAAAAGAATGGACACATTGAATCAAAATACACTCATATGTATTTAAATCCATCAATTCAGGAGGAATGTCTACCAACTCAAGATTATTATGAACAGCTCTAGCAGGCATTATGTTTTGATTTAATTTATCATAACAATATTTACAAATACGCTGATCAGAACTCAAATCAAAAGAATTCTCCACCCACAAATAAGTTGCAAAATCCTTCCACTCATAATTATTTATCTTTTCACTTTTTACGTATAAATCAACGAATCTAGTTTGATGCTTATAATGAGTTCGTCGACAACACACACAAGTAAAATTCAGCCTTTTACTTGATTTCACCTTAAACCTGATAATTTCCTGGTCAAACTTTTACTTGTATAGCGCACTACTCACCCGCAAGGGTCTCAAGGCGTTTGTACGAATACCGCTGTGGAACCCATCCTGGCTTTCCCTGTGAGGTGTCCACTCCTGGGCACCCCCAAGGTGGAGGCCAGGCATCCTTAGCGTTGTGGGGGCCGTTGTGGAGATTAAGCAAGCTATTGCCCAGAGTTGCAGAGTGGGACTCCATGATTGGAATAGGCACTGAGGCAAGAATTATCAGGTCCGTGGAATTTTGAGCCCAAGACCCGCCGAGGCGGGGAATTGAACCCTGGTCCCGGGCTAGACCTCTGCATCAGGGTCTGCCGCTCTAACCATTGAGCCACACTTCTCCACCTTTTCTGTAGTTGAAATCTGTACATTGTCTTCCACATTACCTTGAATTTCTGTGTCAATTTCTACACTGTCCTCTTTTTCACTAAAATAACAAATCTCAATTTCTTCACAAATCTTCTTCACATCTAATTCAGTTCCATGCAAAAGAGCACTGTTTAATTGTTTAAGCTTAAGTGCTGGACGTTTTGCATAATACAACCTTCTCACTAATTTCCTCATTTTGTTATGATGCACTGCTAACATCCTAAAATGATGAAAAACACTCTGACAGACTTTTCTAGAAAGACAAGCCAGTGAATGCCCTTGCAAACCTGTGTTTTCTCTCACTCTGCAAGGATCTAAGTCTTGCAACATCTTCATTTTCTGTTTTAGAGCTTTCTTACTATATGTACGTAAGAAATTACAAAACAAATCGATTGATTCCTGTCGCACACTACAAATACTACTACACTTCCAAGTGTACACTGGACCCTTAGTACGTCTCCCTAACACCTCTTCTGGTTCTCTAGGCACAAGTTTCTCTTTTTCAATCGGACAACCGTCTTTCACCTCATATGCTCGACCACTGGTGTCAACTGCATGCACTAAATCATTCTCCTGAAAGTAACTCTCCTCATTAAAAAATGGCTCACAACTTGAACTGTGCATCCATTCTCCAGAAAAAAACGTTACAAAAATTAGTCTGATTAATTACTCTTTTCCATTTACTGTTTGATTTGAAAACATCAATTGTCTTGTTAAGTGTCCTAATTCTATTGATTATTAAAATAAATAATTTTTTCTTAACTTCAAAAGCATGATCAACAATCTTCTCTACACTTTTCTTTTTCTTATAAAAAGCAGATCTCTGTTTACCTTTTTAAATATTTTTTAACAAATTTAAAACCACCCTATTGCGAAACATTCGTTTACGAATGTCCCTAAATTGATTTTGCCTTCTATTCCTATACATAATATTGTCTCCTGCTGCAGTAGTAAAATTTTTTCGGAATCTCTCCGTCCTCTTCAAATTTGCTCTCTTTTTCTACATTCTGTCAAACATTTTTTTTGGATCTACATATGTTCCGTAAGAAAGACTTAGTTGTCTTACCAGGAGCTTTTTTCCTGTTTTTTGAAGTATTTGTTGTAGGAGACTGCTTTAATTCCGTTGCTGTTTTTGATTTTTTCCGCTTAGAATTTTTTTGTCTCCTTTCCCTTTAGGGCATATTTCCTTACTATTGAAATCTTGATTTAAATCTGTGGAAAACAAAAAAATAAATAAAAAATCATTATAGACCACTATTACCAGACAACAAAACAATGACAATAAGCAAACAATATAAACACTATAATACTTCTACATATGACCTTATCTCTGTTTTTTAAATATAATTCTAAAAAAATATTTCGGGCACATGAATTACTTTTACATTATTGACAAGGATTAGATCGTATCTGCATGTTTAAAAAATATATTTGCACATTTCACAATCATATCACCTGTGTTTCCTCAGATTAGTAAGCAGATTGTACACATGAGGTAAGGACTGTCCTGGGGAGCATAGGTGGTGAGGCCGGTGTCTAAGAGTGCACTGGACTGCACTTCATGAAGCCTATCCCCCACTGCACTCTTTGACACAACCCTCACCTCCTTTCCACCCCTGGACAGACCTCTCTTCCACTACACTCCTCAACACAGGCATCACCTCCTATGCACCCCTGGACAATCCTCACCTGATCTGCAACCCAGAATAGACCTCAACTCATCTGCACCATTAGACAGGCCTCAGTTCATTTACACCCCTGAACACGCCTCATCTCATCTGCACCCTGTTACCATCAATTATACTCAATGTATTGAGCCCTGTCGAAGGGCCACAGATTAGATAATGTTTGTCTAAGGGTCAGAGGAGGTAAGTCCTCTCAATTGCACTCATGGACACAGGCCTCAACTCCTTTGCGCCCCTGGACATGCCTCACCTCATCTGCACAATCTACTTCCTAATTTGAGGAAACACAAGTAACATACATTTCCTCTCTCTTGCAAACATTCCTACCAAGCATTACCATAAAAATGACACAAACCAACAGCAAACAAGCTCAGTCTGCATCCTAATCTGAGGTAACACAGGTTACATGATTGTGAAAGGTTCAAATATTTTTATGTAATCATGCACACACTATTTATTCCTTCCCAAAAATGTAAAAGCCATTCATTTGCCCCCAAATCGTTTTTTGAATAACATTTTAGAAACAGAGCACAGGTCCTATGTACAAGCATTCAACTTCACTACTGAAACCTCACTATTTCACAAAATAAAAATCCTCTATCTTGCAAATGTAGATACCAAGCATTATCAAAAAGCATGACACAAACCATCAGCAAAGAAGCTCAGAGCCTCATTTATGAGGCCCTGCGTTAGTTTTGCGCTGGTGATGCGTCACTTTTTGTGATGCATCGGCAGCATAAAACATGTGCCTTGTTGCGCCATATTTAAAAAATGACACATCTAGGTAGATGCGTCACTTTTTAAACCCCTGCGCCACATTATACCTGCGTGAGGTATAATGTATGCAGAGGGGGCGTTCCCCCGTAAAAAACCTTGTAATAGTGACGCAGTGAAATCTAGGAGATTTCACTGCGTCACTTTTAGGACGCTGTTATGTCAAAATCTTGTACCTGCCTCACAGCAGGCGTAAGACTGACGCAAACCCTTTCACATGGGGCTTTCCCCATTTGAAAACACGCATTGCTGGAGTTACGTCACTTTTGTGACACACTCCAGCAATGAGTCACTTTTGCGCTTACAGATACGTCAGAAATACTGACTTATCTGTAACTCCTTGCGACATGATGCGTCATACATTAAATATGACGCATCATTGGTGTCGCAAGGAGTCCGCAGTGAAAACTGACGCATCACTGTTTTCATAAATAAGGCCCTCAGTGTGCTTCCTAATCTGAGGTAACACAGGTGACATGATTGTGAAAGGTTCAAATATTTTTATGTAATCATGCACACACTATTTATTCCTTCTCAAAAATGTAAAACCATTGATTTGCCCCAAAATCGTTTTTTGAATAACATTTTAGAAACACAGCGCAGGTCCTATGTACAAGCATTCCATTTCAGTTCTGAAAACTCACTATTTTACAAAATACATGTCCTCTCTATTGCAAACATTCCTACCAAGCATTACCCAAAAAATGACACAACCCAACAGCAAAGAAGCTCAGTCTGCTTCCTAATCGGAGGTAACACAGGTGACATGATTGTGAAAGGTTCAAATATTTTTATGTAATCCTGCACACACTATTTATTCCTTCTCAAAAATGTAAAAGCCATTGATTTGCCCCAAAATCGTTTTTTGAATAACATTTTAGAAACACAGTGCAGGTCCTATGTACAAGCATTCCATTTCAGTTCTGAAAACTCACTATTTTACAAAATACATTTCCTCTCTATTGCAAACATTCCTACCAAGCATTACCCAAAAAATGACACAACCCAACAGCAAAGAAGCTCAGTCTGCTTCCTAATCGGAGGTAACACAGGTGACATGATTGTGAAAGGTTCAAATATTTTTATGTAATCCTGCACACACTATTTATTCCTTCTCAAAAATGTAAAAGCCATTGATTTGCCCCAAAATCGTTTTTTGAATAACATTTTAGAAACACAGTGCAGGTCCTATGTACAAGCATTCCATTTCAGTTCTGAAAACTCACTATTTTACAAAATACATTTCCTCTCTATTGCAAACATTCCTACCAAGCATTACCCAAAAAATGACACAAACCAACAGCAAAGAACCTCATTGTGCTTCCTAATCTGAGGTAACACAGGTGACATGATTGTGAAAGGTTCAAATATTTTTATGTAAACATGCACACACTATTTATTCCTTCTCAAAAATGTAAAACCATTGATTTGCCCCAAAATCGTTTTTTGAATAACATTTTAGAAACACAGCGCAGGTCCTATGAACAAGCATTCCATTTCAGTTCTGAAAACTCACTATTTTACAAAATACATTTCCTCTCTTTTGCAAACATTCTTACCAAGCATTACCAAAAAAATGACACAACCCAACAGCAAAGAAGCTCAGTCTGCTTCCTAATCTGAGGTAACACAGGTGACAGGATTGTAAAAGGTTCAAATATTTTTATGTAATCATGCACACACTATTTATTCCTTCTCAAAAATGTAAAAGCCATTGATTTGCCCCCAAATCGTATTTTGATTAACATTTTAGAAACAGAGCACAGGTCCTATGTACAAGCATTCCATTTCAGTACTGAAAACTCACTATTTTACAAAATACATTTTCTCTCTATTGCAAACATTCCTACCAAGCATTACCCAAAAAATGACACAAACCAACAGCAAAGAAGCTCAGTCTGCTTCCTAATCTGAGGTAACACAGGTGACATGATTGTAAAAGGTTCAAATATTTTTATGTAATCATGCACACACTATTTATTCCTTCTCAAAAATGTAAAACCATTGATTTGCTCCAAAATCGTTTTTTGAATAACATTTTAGAAACACAGCGCAGGTCCTATGAACAAGCATTCCATTTCAGTTCTGAAAACTCACTATTTTACAAAATACATTTCCTCTCTTTTGCAAACATTCTTACCAAGCATTACCAAAAAAATGACACAACCCAACAGCAAAGAAGCTCAGTCTGCTTCCTAATCTGAGGTAACACAGGTGACAGGATTGTAAAAGGTTCAAATATTTTTATGTAATCATGCACACACTATTTATTCCTTCTCAAAAATGTAAAAGCCATTGATTTGCCCCCAAATCGTATTTTGATTAACATTTTAGAAACAGAGCACAGGTCCTATGTACAAGCATTCCATTTCAGTACTGAAAACTCACTATTTTACAAAATACATTTTCTCTCTATTGCAAACATTCCTACCAAGCATTACCCAAAAAATGACACAAACCAACAGCAAAGAAGCTCAGTCTGCTTCCTAATCTGAGGTAACACAGGTGACATGATTGTAAAAGGTTCAAATATTTTTATGTAATCATGCACACACTATTTATTCCTTCTCAAAAATGTAAAACCATTGATTTGCTCCAAAATCGTTTTTTGAATAACATTTTAGAAACACAGCGCAGGTCCTATGTACAAGAATTCCATTTCAGTTCTGAAAACTCACTATTTTACAAAATACATTTCCTTTCTATTGCAAATATTGATACCATGCATTTTCAAAAAGCATCACACAAACCAACAGCAAAGAAGCTCAATGTCCTTCTTAATCTGAACTCTCTATCTATATTGAATGAATCATAACTCACCTTTACAAATGCTTTGGGAGATTGAGAACAGTGTCAGATACACACACCAATATTTCTTTAGCAGAGAAAAAGGTATGTACTCCAGGCACTGCAACCATGAATGGCACAGAAAACCTCTAATTCTACACACATATTCCTCATGGTAACCAATCAAAACTCTTCCCTCTCTATTTTCGAATCAACACCCTTCCCCCCCTCAGCCCTTTCTACCTGTTACCATAGCAACTCCCTCCTCACTGAGCTCTCAGGGTTAAAAGTTTATTCTATAATGTTGCAAATGAACTCAGCAAGGATGTTGGACCTATCAATAAACCAGCTTATCAGGTGCAATCTTTCTTTTAATGACTTTTTCTTGACCATTCAAATGACTTCTTTCACAAAACAGAACCATGCACCCTAACTTTCAGTTTTCAACTATCTGAATCCACCAATCATTGCTTGTGATTCAAGAGCACTGAAACTCCACAGGTTTTTTTTTGCAAACTCCTACTGTTCCAACTACCATTTCATTCCTACACTTCATCTGACTGCACCAGAACCTCCTCTCACCATGTACTCTGTCTGGATTATTGGACATAGCTACATTCACTGGGCTCAAAGGTATGCAGCTATCAGAAATGTTCACAACCTTGATTTACCAAATGTGCACATAAAGTGGATTGGCCAAAGAGGATTGAGATGTCATCAATTGATACCATTGGTGAAAACCTTTCACCATCTGCCACACCCTGACCTTATAATTTTGCTCTGTGGTGGAAATGACCTAGGCACTTTGACTGGGGTAGGTCTGGAAATGGTTTTAAAGGACACCTTTGGGCAATTGATGACACTTTTTCCACAAACTGCCTTGGTATATTCCAATATATGCCAAAGACAGAAATGGAAGTGGTCCAACCAATTTTGTCCACAATTTGAGAAAGCACGGAAACATGTGAATAAATCTGTTTCTGCTTACATGAGAGACTATGGAATGGGTTCAATATACAACAACAACTTGCGTTACAACATGCAAGATATCTACAGAGGAGATGGTGTGCACGTCTCAGATGAGGGGAATAGAATATTCCACCTGAATTTAAGATTGTGCATTGGAACCTACTTGTAGGTACCTAAATCAGCCCCAGAACCCAAAATCTCTTTTCAGGGCTACCCTACATCTGATTACTCAAAATGATTATTTTACTCTAACTTTTTTCACTATTTTTCACCAGAGTACGCTCCCCGGTACGCGCACTGGTGCGCGTACCGGGCGCTCACCCCGCGAAAATAAAAAAAATAAAAAAAAATGTTGGGGCCTATATGGGCCTCCTAAGCCCCCCTCAGAAAACCTAGGGGGTCAGGAAGTGTCTACCGTGCCCCCTTTTACCCATTCCCAACGTTGTTTGTCCTCCATCTTGTGTCTCAAATCTACCGAAACACAAGATGGAGGACTCCCGTTGCGCTGCCGGTACGCGTACCGGGGCGCGCACCGGTAAGCGCTCCCAAAAAAAATTAAAAGTTAATTTACATAAAAACCTCTGTAGAGAAGTTCACCAAATATAGAATAGGCAATACTACATACCAGTCCCTACCATTTTCCCACATTTGGTGGAATTCCATTGAGCCATTTGGCCTGTAGCCCTGTCTAAATATCCTGAGGTAAATTACATGACAAAAACACATCTGAAGTGTTAGAATTTACAACCAATTAAAATGTTACTTTCATTTTCCACTATCATTTCCTGACATTTGATTGGTTATGTACATGAATATATATAAAAAAGAGAGGGAAACACAGCCATTTTGACTACTACTTCCTGAAATACATTTGAAAAGGATTTTCACTGAGAACTTCAACTGTTTTCACAAAGGTAAGTTGTTATTTTGGAAAGTGAAGTATGTTGTGCACTTTAAGTTAATTTGGGAAAACATTTTCTGATAGTTATATACTATCCCCCTGTAATAGTTATAGATTGAGATAGGCTTCTCTGTTATAGTTATGGATTGAGTTAGACTTCTCTTGTATAATTATGAATTTCCTTAGGCTTTATCACATACACTTTTTTATATTTCTACTTCCAGCCTGATACCATACACTGCCCAAAGATAACTTCACTGTTAAAAAATCAAAACTACCTGTCTGAACTTAAACCCAACAGTGCCCTATCTCTACTGATATATTTATTTTTTATGCAATTTACAGCAAGAAAATGGAAGGAGAACAGAATAAAATTAATATTTCTTTCGAAATTGTTATGGAAAACAATCCTGAAGAAAATATTGCTTAGAATGATGACTTTGACTTAATGGATGAGTCTCTGGACCATGAATTACTTGAGTGTGTGGAAGCAATATAATCACAGAATGAAAATGCGGACATTCCAGAAAATATATTGTTAGAAGTTTTATTAAATTTTGAAAAAGAATCAGAAAAATAAATTTATATTTAATAATCAAAAATTGTTCGAGACATTATTCATTTTTATATGTAATTCATGAAGTAGTACCAAAGTGATTATAATATAAAGTGAGACTTATAGTATACTGTGCAATTTGTTTGTGTTACATAATAATTTTGCTCATAGTTACTTCCTTTCTCCCACTTTATTATCTCCAATGTGTATTTGACATCTCTTTTTCATCTCCTGCCTCCAATTTGTTTCTGCTTTCCTGACAGACTATAGTATAGATTCCATATACCACAATAACTTCTGTAACAACATGCAAATTATCTACAGAGGAGACAGTCTACATTGAATTTAAAACTCTGCATTGGTACCTACATGCTGGTACTTATATCACCCACACAACACAACAACTCTATGCAGAGCTACCCTACCTCTAAGCACTTTAAATTACTATTTTACTGTTTCACTGAGTTTTCCCCATGCGTGAGGGGGGTGAGGTGTGTGTGGGGGATGTGTGGGGTGTGTCTGTGAGGTGTGTGTGTGGGGGGGGTGAGGTGTGTGTGTGGGTGTAGGTGTGTGGGGTGTGTGGGTGTGGGTGGGGGTGTGGGTGTGTAAGGTGTGTGTGTGGGTGTGGGGTGTTTGGGTGTAGGTGGAGGTGTCGGTGTGTGAGGTGTGTGTGGTGGGTGTGGGGGGTATGTGTGTGGGATGTGTGTGTGTGTGGGATGTGTGGGTGTGTCTGTGAGGTGTGTGTATGTGTGGGGGGGGAGGTGTGTGTGTGGGATGTGTGGGGTGTGTCTGTGAGGTGTGTGTGGGGGGGTGAGGTGTGTGTGTGAGTGTGGGTGTGTGGGGTGTGTGGGTGTGGGTGTGGGTGTGGATGTGTAAGGTGTCGGTGTGGGTGTGTGGGGTGTTTGGGTGTGGGTGGAGGTGTGGGTGTGTGAGGTGTGTGTGGGGAGTGTGTGGGTGTGGGGGTGTAGGGTTATGTGTGTGGGGTGTGTGTGTGTGTGTGAGATGTGTGGGTGTATGTGTGTGAGGAGTGTGTGTGTGGGTGTGTGTGGGTGTGTGTGTGGGGTGTGTGCGTGTGGGTGTGTGTGGGATGTACTTGTAGGTACCTAAATCAGCCACAGAACCCAAAAGCTCTTTTCAGAGCTACTCTACCTCTGATCACTCAAAATGATTATTTTACACAAATTTTTTTCACTATTTTTCACCAAAGTACGCTCCCCGGTGCGCGGACCGGGCGCTCTCCCCACGAAAATCAAAAAAAAATTAAAACATTTTTTTGTCCCGCGGGACCCTTTTATGGCCCCTACATCAAACCTAGGGGGTCAGGGGCGTCTACTCTGCCCCCTTTTGGTTATTTCCCCCTTTGTTTTTGCCACCTCTTGTGTCTCGATCCTACCGAGACACAAGATGGCGGCCGCTCCGGACTGTTTCGAATGTTGACAGACACCCGAGAGCCAATCAGTTTTCCGCGCGCGAACTATATATATATATATCAATCTGCATTGAAGACAGAGTGGATGTATAAGTGTCTAAATGGAGGATTTAGTAGCAGAGTGATTGACTGTCTAAGTGACTAATTTGAAGTGTCTCACTAAATATATGGGATAGTGATTAAACTGTGTGAATACCTGTATCACTCTATCTCGTGTTGTGTAAACTACTACATAAGTTGGTTACATAGCGGTATATAAGGTTAAGACTGTATGTGGAAACAGTTGCTTGGGTGAGTGAATCTCTTTATGGTTGTGGTGATGAGTAAATATATTTCTCAATGATACATGTCCAACAAACTAGAAATACAAAAGGCAGTGTATGTGACCGTTGTTGTATATAAATAAGTATACATAAGACACAATGATTGTATGAGTGACGTATGGATAACTGTATACTTGTAATAGTGATTTTATAACACACTAAGTATGAGTTACTATCTATATCAATAAATAAAGTGGTGTTTGTGTAAGTGTGTAGCTTAGTAAATATATGTATGATCAATTGTTTGCATAAGTGAGTAGGATGACTGCATAAGTGAATAGGATGTGTGCTGGTGTGTAATGATGTAGGTGTATAAGAATATTTAATAGTGTTCTATTGATCTTTGTTAGCATGTATGAGTGAATCTATAGGTAAGTGATTAGATGTGTGTGTAGATGTAGGAATCATTGAGTGGGTTTTTAGAAACTTGTATTGGTGTGTCAATGGTTTCAAATATGGTACTTCATTTTTTATAATGAGTGTTGAAAAGTTATAGTAGTGTAGGATAAGATGTATCAGATTGTCACATGGATGATGTCATCAGTGTTGTCATCAGTGATGTAAGTTGAGATGTCATCAATGATGTCATCAGTGATGTCACTGACCATGTCATGAATGATGTAATATGTGACATCATCAGCAGTGGATTGCGGGCGCGCGAGTTATAGTTAGTACGACTAACTATAACGGGGGAATTTCAACGGTTTTGCACAAGTGAAATGTCCAACTAACTATAACACCCCTAAAACCTATGGTTTTTTTCTGTGAATTTCTAAGATTTTTTAAATGCTAATTCCTAACTATAACATGTCTGAAACCTATGGTTTTTTCAGTGAATTTCAAAGGTTTTTTAAATGCTAATTCCTAACTATAACATGTCTGAAACCTATGGTTTTTCAGTGAATTTCAAAGGTTTTTTAAATGCTAATTCCTAACTATAACATGTCTGGAACCTATGGTTTTTCAGTGAATTTCAAAGGTTTTGTAAATGCCAATTTTTAAATGTGTTAATTCTTATATTTATTTATTTCTATACTGATTTACTAAATGTTTTTAAACTATTTACTTTTAGATATTTTATTTTTTAAATTACATTATAATTACATTATACATTATATTCCAAAATATATTTTCTCTGAATGAATTACTTTAGTTTAAATACTTTGCAAATAGGCAATGGAGTTTTAAGTACAGTAGTTACAGTTGTTGCAATGGGCAACACAATTTCAAACCCAATGCAACACTGAGCTGAATGGGAATTTCTAGTTAAATGCAATTAGTTACTTTATGGATTACCTTTCTAACCACAGGACTGGATCCTAGATTCAGTCTTGGGACATCTCATGTAAACAGTTGAGTAAAAGCATTTTGGTTACAGTAATGATTTTTAAGGAATAATATTGTATTTTAAAAGTTGACACTTAGAAACTTTTTCACATAGAATCACCAATGCTATCCTACGGAAGGAAATTCACTTAGCATGTAAGTATTGTTATCATTACTTTTTCTTACTCAGTGGTGGATCGTGGATCCAGCACTGGTGCATCTCCTGTAAACAGTTGAAAGAATGCGTATAAGCCATACAGGCGATTTTTTAGGAATATTTTTAGTTTGTGAAAATTGACAGAAACTTTTCTGGTGAAAACCAGACAATGGATTCCTATGGAAGGAAATACAAGTTACTTGTAAGTATGGTTAGAATTACTTTTCAGGGTCAGTGCTGGGCTAAAAGATGCAGCACTGAGTTCTCTCCTGCTAACAGGTGAGTAAATCGGAATTCATTTCATTGTTCGGATGATTTTAGGTAAATATTTAAAAGTTACATGCTGCTTCACCTGTGGAAAAGCAGTCTGCTTTCCTATTTGGAAGAGAGAGCAGGTTCTCTTCCAAATAGGCAAGCAGTTTGCAATGACAGAGCGGGAGCCGCGAGGCTCCCACCCTGTCATTGCAAACGGCAGTGTCCCGGGGGTTGGCACCCCGGGACACTGCAGAAGCCGGGCCTAGGGGGTGGCGGTCCCCAGGGCCATCATGGGCTCCAGGAGGGGGGCCACGCGGCCCCCCTCCCAATATTTGAAAAGCCCCGGGGGGGGGGGGGTGGTCCCCGGGGCTTGGGGGTACATAACAGACCCCAAATTAAAAATGTAGTGCCCCGGGGAGGTGGCAGTCCCGGGGCGTGTGGGGGTGGCTCAAGCCCTCCCCACACAGGTTTTTTATTTAAAAAAAGCCCTGGGGGTGGCGGTCCCTGGGGCTGCGGGGGGGCCATGAACCCCTGCATACATTTAATTAGAGCCCCTTGGGTGGCAGTCCCCGGGGCTGCGGGGGGGCCGTGAGCCCCCCACATACATTTAATTAGAGTCCTGGGGGGTGGCGGTCCCCGCGGCTGGGGGGGCCTCAGAGCCCCCGACCCATTTCAAAAAAGCCCCGGGGGTGGCGGTCCCCGGGGCTGCGGGAAGTCCATGAGCCCCCTGCATGCATTTAATTAGAGCCCTGGGGGGTGGCGGTCCCCGGGGGTGGGGGGGCCTCAGAGCCCCCCCACCCATTTCAAAAAAGCCCTGGGGGGTGGCGGTCCCCGGGGATGCGGGGGGCCTTGTGATCCCCCCACATATATTAACTAAGAGACCCAGGGGGTGGCGGTCCCCGGGGCAGTGTGGGGGGGGTTGGGACCCCCACACACTTTTTTCTTAATAATGCCCCCGGGATTTGGCCCCGCCGGGGGCTAATTAGCCTATTAACAGGGAGATCGCGTTTATTTATTTTTTCTATTGCTAGGATGCGCGGATCCTACGTGCATCCCCCGATTTAAAAAATAAAATCTTTTGGCCCTGGGGGTCCTTGTGGGACCCCCTGAGCAGGCCTAGGGGGTCAGGGTGTGTCTACCCTGCCCCCTTTTCGCATTTTGTGGCGTTTGTTTTTGGTTTCTTGTGCCTCGCACAAGATGGCTGCCAACACTTCCTGATTTTGACAGTTGTCAGCCAATTAGCATTCAGCTCGTGCACGGCAGGGTGGTTGTAGAATGCACGTAGGGTACGCGGATAGATCCGCGGATCCACCACGCCCATAGATATATATGTGACTTTAACTGTCATTTTCTCAGGGACTACTGAACGGATTTACACCAAATAAGCAAAAGGCACGAGTCTGAACTGAGGACTACCTCTTTGCCCAATTTGGTGTAATTCCATTCAGCCATTCGGGCTTTAGCCGTGGTTAAAGGTCCTATGGGAAATGGCTTGGGGAAAACAAGTTTTGGGACCCCGCTTTTTTCTTGGACCCCGCTTGACCGCTTGAATCGGCTGATTTTAGGTGAATATTTTAAAGTTCCAAAACTCCACACTTAGAAGAATTTCCAAGTGAAACCAGTCAATGTTACCTTATGGAAGGAAATTCACTTAGCAGGTAAGTATTGTTATTGTTGCTTTTTCTTACTCAGTGGTGGATCCTGGATTCAGCACTGGTGCATCTCCTGTAAACAGTTGAAAGAATGTGTTCAAGTCATACAGGCGATTTGTGAGGAATATTTGTAGTTTGTGAAATTAGCCAGAAACTTTTCTGGTGAAAACCAGAAAATAGATTCCTATGGAAGGAAATACAAGTTACTGGTAAGTATGGTTAGAATTACTTTTCAGGGTCAGTGTTGGGCTAAAAGATTCAGCACTGGGTTTTCTCCTGATAACAGGTGAGTAAATCGGAATCCATTGTTCGGATGATTTTAGGTCAATATTGAAAAGTTGCAAAATTCCACATTTAGAATAATTTCCAAGTGAAACCAGTCAATGTTAGCCTATGGAAGGAAATTCAAGTTACTGGTAAGTATGGTTAGAATTACTTTTCAGGATCAATACTGGGCTCAAAGATGCTGCATTGAGGTCTCACATGATAACAGGTGAGTAAATCGGAATTCGTAGTACATCCAGTAAGTGCCACAGAGCTGCGTAGCAGAAAGATGTAAAAAGGGGCACGACCTGCACCACCTCTCTACAACACAGCGCAGTGGCGCTTCTTGGAAGCACCTGGTGGGTAATTGTCCCCCATGGACCCTCAAGTTTGAAATGAAAATTTTTCCCCAACTTAAAACGTGCCACAGGGCGTGTTTACACACATCACGTCAGGCCCCTCCGCTCCCTTCACCACTGTGTAAACGCGCCCTGTCACCGTTCTGAGTTGAGAGATTAAGTTCCCTTCAATCCTAAGGGTTCCTTGGGTCAAACTATCCCACTAGGTACCTCCAGTAAGCGCCACGGAGCTGCGTTGCAACAAGGTGTAAAAAGGGGGATGGCCTCTGAATACCTGTCTGCAATGCAGCTCCCTGGCGCATACTGTACACACCTGGTGGGCTATTTGGCCCTCAGGGACCCTCAGTATTGAAAGAGAATTATTCCCCAACTTAAAGTTTGCTCAGCGGTGAAGGAAGGAGGCGTGGCCTAAGGTGATATGTCTGCAAGCACACCCTGCGGCGCGTTTTAAGTTCGAGAATGAATTCCTCCTCAATCCTGTGGGTCCCTGGGGGCCAACTAGCCCACCAGGTCCCTCCAGTATGCACCAGGAGACTGCGTTCCAGAAAGGTGTTCAGAGGCCATGCCCCTTTTTACAACACTCTGCAGCGCAGCTCTGTGGCACTTACTAGAGGTACCTGGTGGGCTTGTTGGCCCCCAGGGACCCTCAGGTGTGACAAGGAATTAATTCCCCATCTTAAACCGCGCCACAGAGCGTGTTTTCGCACATGTGAACTCAGGCCCGCCCCCTCCCTTCACCACTATGCAAACGCGCCCCGTGGCATGTTTTAAGTTGGGGAAGTAAGTCCCTTTGAATCCTGGGGGTCTCTGGGGTCCAACTAGCTCACCAGCTACCTCCAGTAAGCGCCACAGAGCTGTGTTGCAGAGCGGTGTAAAAAGGTGCTTGGTCTCAGAACACCTCTCTGCAACGGAGCACCCTGGGGCATACTGGAGGTACCTGGTGGGCTAGTTGGCCCCCAGGGACCCCCAGTATTCAAGGTGAATTTGTTCCCCCTCTGCCAACGCGCCAGGCGCATTTGTAGAGTGGTGCAATGAGGGGGCGTGGCCTCCGGCCGCGATCCCGTTTTTTAAAAAAAGTAGTGGGCTGTGTAGCCCTCCTTCTTTTTCTATTTTTTTAGCCCTGGGGACCCCATCCCCCACGGCCTGCCCCCAATTTTTAATTTAAATTAAAAAAAATCGGGAAGGGGCCGCGTGGCCCCCCTCCCAAGGCCATAATTTGCCCCGGGGACCCCATCCCCCGGGGCATGGCCCATTTTTTTTATTATTATTTTGGAGAGGGCTACCTTGCCCCCCATCGTGGCCAGTTGTGGCTCCAGGGACCCCATCCCCCAGGGCTGTTTATTTATTTTGTAATTTTTTTTTGGGAATGGGCACGCGTGGCCCATGGGGTGGGTCCCCAATCCCACCACGGTCCCAGTCAGCTCCCCGCATCCTGCGGGAGACGGCATTGCTTTTCCATATGGGGAGCAGCTAACATGCTGCTCCCCCTGTGGAAAAGCAATCTGCTTTCCTATTTGGAAGAGAGAGCAGGTTTCCTGCTCTCTCTTCCAAATAGGCAAGCAGCTTGCAATGACAGGGCGGGAGCCGCGAGGCTCCCACCCTGTCATTGCAAACGGCAGTGTCCCGGGGGTGGGCACCCCGGGACACTGCAGAAGCCGGCCCTAGGGGGTGGCGGTCCCCAGGGCCATCAAGGACTCCAGGAGGGGGCCACGCAGCCCCCCTCCCATTATTTGAAAAGCCCCGATGGGTGGTGGTCCCCGGGGCTTGGGGGTACATAACGGACCCCCAAATAAAAAATGTAGTGCCCCGGGGAGGTGGCGGTCCCGGGGCGTGTGGGGGTGGCTCAAGCCCTCTCCACACAGATTTTTTGTATTAAAAAAAAACACTGAGGGTGGCGGTCCCTGGGGCTGCGGGGGGCCATGAGCTCCTGCATACATTTAATTAGAGCCCCGGGGGTGGCAGTCCCCGAGGCTGCGGGGGGGGGGCTGTGAGCCCCCCGCATACATTTAATTAGAGCTCTGGGGGGTGGCAGTCCCTGGGGCTGGAGGGGCCTCAGAGCCCCCCACCCATTTCAAAAAAGCCCCGGGGGTGGCGGTCCCCGGGGCTGCGGGGGTCCGTGAGCTCCGCATGCATTTAATTAGAGCCCCGGGGGTGGCGGTCGCCAGGGCTGGGGGGCCTCAGAACCCCCCACCCATTTAAAAAAAGCCCTGGGGGTGGCAGTCCCCGGGGCTGCGGGGGGCCTCGTGAGCCCCCGCATATATTAACTAAGAGCTCCAGGGGGTGGCGGTCCCTGGGGCAGTGTGGGGGGGATTGGTACCCCCACACACTTTTTTCTTAATAATGCCCCCGGGATTTGGCCCGCCGGGGGCTAATTAGCATATTAACAGGGAGATCGTGTTTCTTTTTTTTTTCTATTGCTAGGATGCACGGATCCTACGCGCATCCCACGATTTAAAAAAATAAAATACATCTTTTGGCCCTGGGGGTCCTTGTGGGCCCCCCTGAGCAGGCCTAGGGGGTCAGGGTGTGTCTACCCTGCCCCCTTTTTGCATTTTGCAGCGTTTGTTTTTGGTTTCTTGTGCCTCGGTTCTCAAGATGGCTGCCAACACTTCCTGATTTTGACAGTTGTCAGCCAATTAGCATTCAGCTTGTGCATGGCAGGGTGGTTGTAGGCTGCGCGTAGGGTACGCGGATAGATCCGTGGATCCACCACACCCATAGATATATATGTGACTTTAACTGTCATTTTCTCAGGAACTACTGAACGGATTTACACCAAATAAGCAAAAGGCACGAGTCTGAACTGAACCTCTTTTCCCAATTTGGTGTAATTCCGTTCAGCCATTCGGGCTGTAGCCGTGGCTAAAGGTCCTATGGGAAATTGCATGGGGAAAACACGTTTTGGGACCCCCCATTTTTCTTGGCCCCCGCTTGACCAATCACCCCCAATCTTTCAAGGAAGGAGCAGAACTGAGCTGGCCAAAGGTTTGGAAAATTTCAAGAGATTCATCAATCAGCGCCAAAGTTATTGGCAATAGAATGTTGAGGATTTCCTATGCATAATAGGTCCTAACTATAACTACCTACTAGCAACCGCCAGTAGGTAATATACATTAAAAATTACTATTACCTGCTGCCCACACCATTCTTACAGCTTTGGGGGCCATCACACTTGTTGGAGTGTGATGGTTAGTAGTTGTGTTGTTACTATCATTGGCAGCATAGTAGGAGCAAATGATGGTGGAAGCTGCTGTGGTCTCTGGACGAGAGCCCTGGCACTTATTATTTTACAAATTAAGCGCTAGGCTCGATACACAAATTCCTCCCTGCAGTTTGCAAAATCACAGGTTTGCGACCACTGAAGGGCTTTGTATAATGTACAAAATCCCTTTTATGAATCAGAAGAGAGCTTTGCAACCCTACCCAAATCGCAAATATGAAGGGATGTACAAGGCGTATTCCCTTCCAATTTGTGATTCAGAAAGGACTACATCAATGGTTTGTGAAAACAAATGTGGTTCCAATCTATTGATCTGTTACCATCCCCCGAGATGGGGGTGGTAATTGATTTGGAAGATGAAAGCTTCCCCATAGCACAGCTTCTGCTCTGGAAATTGTGTTGGCTGCCTTGTGGGAGCAGGCAGTGGTCCAGAGGACCGCTGTAAACTCCACATGATGTCTTCCCAAATGGAAAACTTTTTTATTTTAAAGTAGCACCTGTCCCTTTAATAGATGTGGGCTGCTTTTTAAACAATACATTTCCCATTTGGGGAAGCAAATGAAGAGGCAGAGGTCTACTGCATTTGCAGTCAATCATTGGGTGTGGCCAATTGCAAACTATCTAATTAGTATTCATTAGGCAGGTCTTTTGAGCCCCAATGTGAATGGGAAATTTGCCATGTGATCTATTAATACTTACATCGCATTGAAAATGGCATTTTCATTTGGAAACTAATTGGTGTACAAATTGCATAATCTCTGGTTTGTGAATATGAATAGTACTCCCAGCCCCTATAGTTACTTTTTCGGATATCTCCAAAGGGATTTGGTGTGTCAGAGTCACATCTAAATTATGTATTGTCAGGATTGATTATCTCAGTGGAGGAGCACTTAACTTCATTCACTTCTAATACGTGTTGAAATCTTTGGTAAGTGGCTTGTCATATCACTGTTAATACCTGTGCTTTTAGTAGTAGTATGTCATCAGAAATGCTAGTAGTACATTATGAGAGGGAAAGACCCTGCATTAGTAAATGTTCTGTTACTTCCAGTTAAGGAACCCCTTCTCCTTTCTCCTGTGATGGTTTTTTTCAAGTAAGATTATTTGGTGTAATTGTGTCTTTTTTTCACATTTATTCCAGGTGTGACTCAGAATTTGCAGCCATGTAGGGTCTGTGGTAGGATGTTTACAGCAGAGGCTCTGGTAATATGAAATACTTTTTTCAAATGTGTTTATCATGGTAATGTTAAAGTCTAGGCACATTTACATAATTTCTCTCCGGAGGGGATATGTCTTTCTAGTATAGTGAGCGGCGAAAGAAATCAAATCATTGGTTATCATTTCAATACAGTGCAACCAATGTGGCTACAGATTAATCCACTCGACTGTTTGATCTTGGTTTAGTAGTTTAATTATATGTTCAGAAATAAATCAATGCAAATCAATCTTAGCAAAATCGTATAAAGTTCAAAAAGATCAGAGTAAGACCAAATCTCTTTAAGAGATGTTTCCTATATAGTACAAAGAAAATGACTAACTCTAAGAAAACAATGCAGGTAATCTGAAAGAAAAAATTATGGTTAAATTGCATCAGAGGATTCTTTTTAACTAGCATGAGTAACTTTCCCTACACTAACTTAATAAGGGCAACCCTAAACTAGAGCAATAAGTAAGGACATCATCGAATAAAGAAAGCAGAAAGGTGTTAGCCATCAGAGTCTTCAGTAAAAACACTCCAACGATGGTTCTAGTAGCTTAAAGCCAAGCTAGCAGTAGCATAAGACTGCTCCCTAAGGAAACCCAAGATGGACTCTCTCCCTAACTAAACACAGCACATAGTTATCATCTGCAGTCGATGTGACACTCTTATGTGGCTCCTCTTTGGGAAATCTCCATAGCTCTGGCTCAACTGGATATTTCAGCACCGTTTCTCAGTCAGATAGCACATCTCATCCTTGGCCATTCCTTTCCCATGAGAACTCTTCTCCTTGCTGGTTACCGCAATTCCCTCGACCGACTGCTCCTTCTCATGCTTTTCTATCTATTTACACAAAACTCCTTTATTCTAAATAATGAGGCATATCCACACCTGCAATAGAAACAACTCAGTAGAAACATTCCATAATGAAGGTTAAATGTGAATTATATTTCGAGTTCTAATGTGAGCTGCAACTGAACCAATTTCTTCTCGAGACCTAGTTTTACTAAGTTAACATGTGCACAGGGTTACAGAATATGTGCACCTTTCTACAAATGAAATACATGCAACTGCTCACGGCATGAATACATTCAATTTATCATACATGTCTCAATATAAATGCTTTTGATATAAATGTTAAACATTAGTTGTACACATCCTAATTAGGTATCTCAAAATATTAAGTTCCAGGTTATTCTCTCCTTTCATGTTAACACATACATTATTATGTAAATGTATTCATCGCATTCTAAATACATATATTTGCTGATTTGATTTATGAGAGGAACTCTTGCTGTCCGATTGCCTGCCGAGGTCAATGTGGGAGTAGAAGCTGCCAAAACTCCACACCCCGCCGCACCCGCTCTGCGGGTGCCGCATCGTCGCTGGGAGTGTCCCTACCTGTGCAACTGTTGCTGTTTGTGTCCTTGGGCGAATTGGGCCACGAAGGAGATTGTGCTGTTTGTCATCAGGGACTCGTATTACCAGGAGTCCCTGCTCGAACTACAACACCTGATCCGGCGTTAGGCTGCAAGACCCGCCCACTGGTCAACGCACGTGATATATAACTGACTTAGGCCCCAGCTGCGCGGGAGCACGCGGGAGCGTCCCGGGAGAAGCCCAGGTAAAGGGCGGGCCGTCTGTGGCCGTACGAGGACGCAAGAGGACGGGCCGGGTCACACCATCAACATTTTCATCCATTTAATACAACATCTATTGCTTGCAAGCTTTTTGGGTGAGACTGCAGGGGAATCCTGGGTTTTGAAGGGCTTCCCTACCATTTTTCGGAACTGACTGGGGAGAAAATGGCCTTGTCTATTTAGATCACGCCCAAATCCAGGTGAAACAAATATTAGGGGTACAATTTCTCTTCATACCCAACAAAACTTTGTTATGACCAATCTCTCAACACAGTTCTAGCTAAATTCAAGACTTTCTGTTTTAAGTCTTTTAGAAAGTTGGTTAAGGTATGGGTAAGCGGAAAAAAATGGAAGGAGGAGGGGGAGTGAATGAGTCGGAGAAGCCATCAAAACTGAGTAAAAGAAAGAAATTGAAGGGGGCATCAAAACATGTACCAAAACATGCAGCCATGAATTGTGTTTTTGACAGGATCGATTCTGTCGTTGATGAATGCCACGTAATTCTGACTAACGAAATGGGGACCTCTGGGATGATGAGCTCTGCTCCTGTGGTGGGAGGGGCGGAGGCTGTCGTACAAGAGCTAGTAGGTCCATCTATTATGATCCCCGATATGTTTTGAGCAAAGAGTAAATCTGTTGTGGTAAATCCATCGTGTCAAAGAGAGAAAGGGCCTCCCCGGGTGGGTAGGAAGGAGAGTCATCCTGGTGATGAAAGCCCTGGTCAAGATAGAGAAGCCCCTGCCCAATCTGTAATTGATAATGACCTAATACCATGTTCCAACAGATTTACGGTATTGGCGGATATACAGCACGAGGAGTCTAACGTCATCCCTGGTTGTGTAGCCATCTCGCCCCAAAGTATAGAAGTAGGAAAGGATTGTGACCTTACAAGCTCCAAGGATAGTTTAGGAACTATTAGTGACTTAGTTAAACTAGTCTCATTATTGAGAGATGAGATTGAGGTCATGAAAACATTAATTATTAACTTAACTTCAACAATAAAACCTACTCCTGGCGATCCACGGTGTCAATCTGGGGACGCACAAAAGAAACCTATCGCTTATCCAACCAAACCTACCCAAAGAAATCCTCCATCCCTAGTGAAATGTGACTCTATATGTAATAAACTATCTTTGACTCGTCCTGTAGAAGGAGGTGTGAAAAGTTTGCCAAGTATCACTAAGGCTACCACAAGTAGGGTACAATGTTCCCCGAAGGAAAATAGATTAAAAAAACAGATTATAACTAGCGAACAGAGGACCCCGAGGAGCCCTAGTGGGGGCAGTGGTCTAGTGGGGATGGCTCAAAGAAAGGCAATAAGATCGACTGCAGGGGTACCGCAAAGTAGCACCTCTAATTATCAAAACAAGGGGACATCAAATTGTAGTGTAGAGCCTACTAGGGGGAGGTACATATGAAGGGTAATTTAGTTACAAACAAAATATATATGACTAACGTCCCAAAACACGATAGGAGGGGTGACTGTCTCAGAGAAGGCGTGGACTCACTGACTAACAAAGCCATTCATTGGCTGCGCTATGTCAGAGGCTGTCGATCGGTCATAAGTGATGACATATTAAAAGCAACGAGATTGAGTCACTATGGGGAAAGCCATGATGTTATTGAATTAACACTGTGCTCTGAGGAACTAGCTGAGAATTTATTCCAACTAGAGTTTAGATCTAGCCCGCCAACTTATTCAGGCATACAGCTGAGGAAGGCGCCCCCTCCATTTTCATGTGTTTCCCTCATGTCTTCAAATAGAAATAGGCTTAGGAAAAGTAGCTCTGGGCTGGAAGCCATAGATTGACTGCCAAATATTGGGATGGGAAAAATGTTCAATCAAATATTGGGGACGAGAGAGATGGATCCTGATGTTGTTCACATAGTGGGTGAGGGGACTGATAATGAGGGCCAGGCAGGGGACTACCCCGTAAATGGTGACGAGCCCAGCACTACTGCTGGAGTGGTGTCCTCTCTCCCAAACTTACTCTAAATACAGGAACGGAATTTTTAAGTGGGAATGGTTTAAGGACACCTAATCTAGTTACTACGGGGCTACTGCAAGAATCTAGTGGGGATGGGGGGAAGATAATTTCCTGGAATATTGCGGGGCTGAGTTCTAGATTGCAATCCCCTGAGTGGCTTACTTTTATAAATGGTTTCGATATCTGTCTCTTTCAAGAGACCTGGGCGTGTGAGCCCCAGTTTCTCCAGGGTTTCCTGAATTTTTTTGTGCCTGCCCTTAAGGGTCCCAAAGGTCGGCCGAAAGGGGGGCTAACTATTTGGTTACGACAAGAACTCTTTGATAGAGTTATAGAGCTCCCTACTAAGAATAGAGATATTCAGTTGATTAGTCTGACAATGGGTTCTTTGGGTACTTTGGACATTTATAACCTTTATGTCAGAGGGTCAGGGGGAGGGAAATCTCAGGTTTTGGCAGGTCCCTGATTGGACTACAGCCGAGCGAGAATAACATGATAATCGCCGGCGACCTAAACATGACCTTTGAGCCACTCACAATAGGTGATTGGTACTCAGGAGAAGAAGAGGATTCCCAGTGGGGGATTCCCAAATTGGATCTTAAACCGATAGACAGATGGACAGATAGTATAATCCAGATTAATGCGATATGCTGTGAAAGAGGGCTCAGAGCATTGAATGGCAGAACCATGAGTGATGGACAAGGTGAAAACACTTTTGACAATGGTCGCTCAAAATGCAGTATTGATTATGTTATTTGTAATATGGCAACCTGGCATTTTATGAAGGATATGAAGGTAGTTGCCAGGCAAGAGAGTGATCATAACCCCCTATGCATTATCCATCATTTGTGGGGGGGAGCAAGGGGGGTTGAATAGGGTCAAGCAGGCTTTATCTGAGATTGTTCCAACCAATGACATGAGGCGGGTGAGGTGGGCCCAAGTTATGATGAATAAAAGGGTGTTGGACAACATTAATGAGGAACTGGATGAAACTATTTCCGCCATGGACACCATAGCTGGGGCAGAGAATGATTTGCGGGAAATCACCAATCTCCATGACAGTTTCTTTGAAAACATAAGGGGCCACTTCATTAAGGTAGTAACAAAGTCAATGGGCAAAAAAATATGCCCAAAAAGAGTGGGGTGGTACAACGATGCTTGTAGATCTGCAAGATCATCCCTAGGAACTGCCATCAAAAGAAGAGACCCTAATGCTGTCAGAATAGCTAGGCAGAATTACAAGAAAAGTTTATATATGGCAAAGAAACTATGGGACGAACAACATTGGCAGGACCTCAAAATAGCTAGTACCGCAAAGCACTCAAAACTCTTCTGGAGTATTGTCAAGTGGGGGAAAGGAGGCCACCCAGAACCACCTATAAATTATGTAACCCAGAGAAGTTGGGTAGATCATTTCGGTCCCCAATACGCATGCTGCCCTGAGGACAGGTTTAGAGAATCCGTCAATAATACCCTATGTTTAGACCCACCCTTTAATATCAGTGATGTAGCAGTGGCCCTTAAATCTGTCTCGAGGGGAAAAGCACCAGGGCCGACGTGGTCCCAGCGGACGTTTTTATTCATGATAAAATGCACTGGGGCCTGTATATTATAAAGCTGGCCAATGCCGTGGCTTTAGGGGCACCAGTACCAAAGTCATGGCAAGGGGCCGCAATAATCCCTGTATATAAGAAAGGCGACAAAACACAGCCTGGGAACTATAGGCCTATACGCTTGATTGACACGATACAAAAGGTGATTGGAAAAATGACCCTAGACAAAATACTAGATTGGGTAGAAGGAGAAAATATTTTGTCCCCCTTTCAGGCTGGCTTCCGCAAATTAACTAGTACTACTGATTAGATCTTTCGTTTTACCTTACTTCACTGGAAGACTGTATTATTGGGAAAAGGCAGCATTTATGTTGCTTTTATTGACTTGCGTGCAGCTTTCGACTTGGTGCCACGATCTCAGCTATGGAACGTGTTAAATAAGTTGGGCATGCCACCAGAAACTTTAACTATAGTGATGAGGCGGCACGAGGCAAATCATGCGAAAATCCAATGGGGGGGGGGGGCATGGGCAAGTCACACCTGAATTTCCGGTAGAGCGTGGGGTGTGCCAAGGCTGTGCTATGGCCCCCATGCTCTTTTCATTATATATCAATGGGGTAGTTGAACATATGCTCTCGGGATGTGTAGACGCCCCTACTCTGGCTGGAGTGAAAACTCCTATTTTATTATTTGCGGATGATACCCTTATTATATCTAAAACTCCTAGTGGCCTTCAGCGAGCCTTGAAGATTTTCGAGGATTTCTGTGCTGACCAAGGGCTTGAAGTCAATGTAGCAAAAACAAAACTCATGGCATTTAATCCGTACCGTAGCTTTAGTGGGAATTTATTTATGAATGGGTAAAAGGTGGAAATGGTGTCGGATTTGATCTATTTGGGTATCCGTGTGGCAAAAGGTATTAAGTGGGGGAAACACGTAAAAATGGCGGCTTTAAAACTCCGCCAAAATGCGGGAGCAATAATTTCGGAGTACAAGAAATCCCAGACTAAGCCGATACAGCCAGCTTTCCAAGTGTATGAGGCGAAAGCCTTAAGCTCGGCACTCTATGGTGCTGAGATATGGGGCTATGAAAAATTAACACTTGCAGAGAAAAAATTCTTGCGTAATCTTGTCGGTCTTCCCAAGAGTACACCGATGAAACCACTGTGATACGACTTAGGCAGGAAGGCCCTAGTAGATATGGCTAGATTGCGCCCTATATTATATTGGCGATGGATCTGGGTAACCCCTGAACTTGCCCATTATGCCCAGGGATTTTTGGACGTAATCAGAAATGACGATTTTCATAAGATAACCTGGCTGAAGGAACTTTGCAAAACTCTGGTGGGAATGGGTATGCAGGGGTTGTGGGAGAACCCCGAGGTAGCTCCATTTCCATCTACAGATATCCTAAAAGAAAAGTACTGGGAAATGGTTGCGTACCGGAATTGGAATGGTGCCAATCCCTCTACTATGGAGGGTCGTTTCCTGGAATTTAAATCTTCTCCCAGTTTAGAGCCCTATTGGGATGGTATCACAAAACCCGGAGATAGGAAGCTCTATTTTCAGCTCAGAGCAGGGTCACTCCCTATAAGATCACTAACCCGTAGATGGGCTCAAGGTAGTTCCAATATTTGTCCGGCTTGCCAAACTGACAAAGAGACTATTGCCCACCTTTTGTTTGTCTGTATAGCCTATAACACCCCCAGACGAGTTTGGTTAAAAGCTATGTGCAAATTGTTGGGCACAAGGGATAGCACGGTGGCATTAAGATTAATTTTCACTAGCACTTTACCGGTTATTACAGTTTCAGTTGCTAAATACCTGGGGTGGGTGTGGGCAATCAGAAAAAAACTCTTGGTATGATCAATTTGAGCTCCCTCAGTGTGTATAGAACTATAGAATTCTTAAGTGTACTAAACTTGTGTCTAAAGCAAATGATAGAGATCATAGGGCTTCCGTGAATATATGAATTTTGTGACTTTTTTATTGGTTTTTTTTTTTTATTAGTGCTATCAAAATGCATTTTTTTACTATTTTTGGTAAATTATATCTTTTATTTGTATTTTTAAGTGTGTCAAACACTGTTAATTGTAAAGATCTTGTATTAACAAAGGAATGTTTTACTAACTATGCTTTTATGAGTTTTTATCTCGAATAAAGCAAATTTGACTGACTGACAATACATATATTTCAAACAGAATACCCTTTAGTATAAAATAATCCACCCCTTTAAGTACATTAGTTACGACAGAGTATATTTGAGTGCTGACTATGCATGAGTATGATGCACTCCTACATTATCTCTAGATGGGATCAAGAGTATGCTTCTTCAGTAAGAACAAATGGCAAATACATGTGAGTGTTTTAGTTATATGAAATCAAAGAACAGGCACTATACATACATTTCCCATTATATATTTTGTTTCCATCATAATGGTTTACACACAGGACTGAAAATCTTCCTAGCTGCATCGTTTCCCTCTTCGTTTCTATGGCTCCTATTTCCGAAAGCAATGGCTTCTATTACAATAAATGAAGTCATTTAATTGTCAATGTTCAGGAAGACATTCACCGATTTTTGTATAATGTTTTCAGGATTGAAAGATTGCTCTGTTCTCATCCTATTAAGAGACCGGATAAAGCCAATATAGCATGTGAAAATAAAACATTTATTCACAAATGTGATGTTTCTAGTGTGTCATCCTATCATTTCGGAGTATAACTCTGAAATTTTTTTGGGCAGAGACTCAATTTTTCTTATCTGTACTTTATTTTCATTGTACATTATTTGTGTTCTGGGCTAAAATGTGTACACCATTCTCAAAATGAATAACCCTAATTGGCCAATCAGGGACATCTAGTTAATAAAAGAATACATTACTTACCTTAGGGAACACTCTTTCTGGTGGATACTCTTTCTAACTGCAGATTACTCACCTTCTGAATCACCAAATTCATCGGACTGGATCCAGAATCTTGTGTAACAACTCCTGTGTGCTAGCCGGTGGCACTATTGGGCTCCATCACAACTTCATCCTGGTTCCTGACATAATGGCTCAATACAAATGAGGGAGAAAGGGCACATATAGGTCCAGCATACAGACCCCAAAAAATACAATATAGCACTGAAGGAGTATGCAGTTCCTCTAGGGTGGGGAAAGAAGAGAAGGAGGCTAGGTTGGTCAACACCCTTACTGGGAAATGTGGGTGTCTCCCAATTTGGAAAGTGGGGCCCTCACACACACTTTTGGGTGCCATGCTTCATCATAGGGCTTGCTCCTCGTCAGGCCGGTGCTGCAATGCCTGATGGATACCCTATTGGGGGCTCTTTGTCGGAGATCTTTTTCCCAAGCCATATAGGTGAGGTGCATTTGAGGGGCCTAGTGGTGTAGATGTGAGGTGATGTGAGGAGAAATAAAATGAGGCGAGGTGGTGCTCCAAAATGAATTTTAATCTGCAAGCCCACTCATCTCAATTAAAACCAGAATAGGGATACCGCTGATTATAATGGTCGGAGGTGTCTATATGTGTGTAGTCATGGTCAACATGTTTTTTTTTTGTTGAGAGTTTTATATAGCGCGAACTAGACCCGAACTGAATCAGGTATCAGAGCGCTTTACATAGCACCAGTTACGTTACATGAGGACACGCATTCATTTTTAGGCACGGGGAGATTAAGTGATTTGCCCAGAATCACAGGAGGTTTTTGGCGTCGTTACCGAGACTCAAACCCAGATCCTCAGGTCCGAGGTCGAGCACCCTAGCCGTTAGGCAGCCTCCTGCATTTTGTGTGTAAATCACCCTGCAATTCTTCAGGCCCTATCTTGAAGTCCTATCTACACGGGTGGTTGGTTATGGAAAATGAACCAATCATTCTGATGACCTTCAATGAGGTACCTTAATAATACAAATCATGGGACCAACTAATGAGATTCAAAACAGAGAGAGAAAAACAACGGTATATAAATAAGGTATGCACATACAGTAATAATGCCTCCAAAATTAAATTAAAAACACCACAACCCCATACACAAGGGGTTAGTGCAACTCAAGAGGTTTATTGCCAGACAAAAAAAATAAGCAGACTTGTGGCACATGTGACATATACAAAACATACTGGTGTCATTGGTGGTAACCAACCACTGTAGGAAATGCCGCGATGGAACTCACCCAATTCGGGTTCAAGTCACGCCTCATCAATAGTTACAGAGCAACGATTGTTACAAAAGTTAACATCATGCTGGTTTTGAGGAGAGAAAGGGGGAAGATAAAAACACAATGGGTACAAGCAAAGATGGAAGGTTGCCCAAGGATGAGCATCCTGTCAAAGTGGCATAGGTTCCCAAGAAAGAGTCAGGACAAGCCAAGAATTGTCGTTTTACACTGAGAAATTTCAATACAAGGTATGCAGGATAGTGATTTTTATTTTTATGTGTTTGTGACTCGCTTCAACGGCTCCGAGTCAGATCGCAAAAGAGGAGTAGCAGCCAACACGTGTTTTGCCCCCTTTGCATGGCCATCCGGCCTAGGGCTTCCTCAGGGTGTAAATGTTTCAGTACAGAATAGGTTTTGGACCTCAGTCCTGATGCAGTCCCAGACATGGTCAGGTTGCCTGTAAATCTTATTTTTAACTGGCAGACTCCCCACCTGTGTCCCCTTCATGGGTACACCAAGTGATCTAACTAGGAGTCAGGGAAAACATTGTCTGTACTGATTGAGGACCTTCCTGCAATCGGTCTGCTGTTGCTTAGTGAGGCTGCCTGCCAAAGCTATACCATCAACTGAGCCATCATCAGGGTTATGTGAGAGGAGGTCAGGGAGTGGGGCTCTCTCTTCCTCCTGTCCCTCATCAGTAGCCATGAGCAAGCCTATGTCTGCCCTGTCCACATATGGCTTGAGCCTGTGGGGGCTCCTGGGGTTTTCTAGTTCCACCAGGTAGGTGAACTCTCCCTTCTGCTCAAGGATTTTATGGGGTCCACTCCACTTCTCCTGGAGAGCTGCTGGGGCCCCAGGCTCCAACACCCATACTTTCTGTCCTGGCTTGTGAGTTTCAGCCTACCTGTGCCCCAGATTGTAGTGAGCAGAGTCCAGGAAGTGGTAAGGAAATGAAATTAAATGAAGAAAGTTCTTGATAAAGCGCACTGCGACCAAGCGGCTTCCTGGCGCTAAGGTAAAGAGCTAAAGAGTAGGAATTGCCGAAGGAGATCAGCTAGAGTACGCTATGAGAAACAAATGAGTCTTGAGAGCTTTGCGGAATTGGGAGTAGACTGGTATAGATCTGATCGACAGAGGGAGGGTGTTCCAGAAACGGGGAGCTAGTACAGAGAATCTAGTGCCTCCAGATCTACGGAACCGTGGAACAGTGAGGAGAGATTGATTGGAGGAACGAAGGGCACGTTTAGGAGTGTAGGGGATAATACGAGAGTTGATGAAGGCCGGGGCAGTGCAGGTACGAGCCATGAAGGCCAGGCAGCCCATCTTAAAGAGGGATCTCTGGCAGATGGGAAGCCAGTGGAGGGATTTCAAAACAGGAGTGATGTGAGAGGACTTGGGAAGGTGATAAATGAGACGGGCGGCCTGATTCTGGATAGCCTGCAGTCGACGTAGTTCGTAGGCCGGGATGCCCACATACAGGCTATACCCGTAATCAAGACGGGAAAGAATCATTGCCAAAATAATAAGTTTGAGGGCATCAGAGGAAAAGAAACGGGACACTTTCCGGATAATCCGGAGAGAGAGGAAACAGGAAGAAACAACTGAGCTAATCTGGGCATGCATGGAGAGGTCCCGACTGACTTTAATACCCAAGGTCTTTGCGGAGGCAGCCGGTATGGGCGGGGGGCCCAAGATGGAAGGCCAAAAAGCGGCCGACCACGAGGAGATGGTAGGGCCAGTCAGGACCAACTCAGTCTTGTCCAGATTAAGCTTGAGTTGGTTATGATTCATCCACTCCGAGATGAAAACTAAAGTGGAGTGGAATTTAGGAAGGGAGTGCAGAGGAGAAGAAAGATCAAAAACTAACTGGAGGTCATCTGCATAGTTATATACGGAGACCCCCATGTCAAGGAGAGAAAGAATAAGGGGACGGATATAAAGATTGAAAAGAAGAGGGGACAGGGAAGAACCTTGGGGACCCCGCAGGGAACCAAGCGGGTTGGGGCGGTATAGCCAGAGAGATGGACAGCCTGAGTCCGTTCTTTAAGAAAAGAGGCGAGCCAAGAGAGGGCGGTGCCCTGAACGCCCGCCGCGCAGACACGGCGGAAGAGGATGGAATGGTCGTCCGTGTCAAACGCGGCGGACAGATCTAGGAGCACCAATGCCTGAGGTAAGTTGGAGTCTGCCTTGCTCTTTAGCTCGTCTAGAACGGACAGGACCACTGACTCGGTAGAATGGGCCGGACGAAAACCCGCTTGGTGGGAGGCCAAGAGGTGATTATCCTCAATGAAGGAAGAGAGACAAGATGTAATATAGCTCTCCAAGATCTTCCCCAGGTAAGGGAGAAGGGAAATGGGTCTGAAGTTGGAGGGAAGAGAGGGGTCTGAACCAGGCTTTTTTAAGATGGGGCGAACTATAGCTGATTTAAAGAATTTCGGAACTAAACCTGAGGAGATAGAGGCGTTAAGGAGGATAAGAGGAGGATCGGGGCAGTGAGTGAAAAGTTCTCTCAGAATGCGAGCTGGAGCACAGTCAGCCGGAGAACCTGACTTCACTTTCTGAAGTAGAGCCAGAAAAGAGTTCAGAGGGATAGGTGGAAACTGATCGAGAGAAGCGAAAGACAGAGGAGGAGTAAGAGGAGGAGAAAGAGGTGGCGAGGGTACTAAAGGAATATTGGATTTAATCTTCGCGATCTTCTCTAGAAAGAAGACGTTCAGAGACAGACATAGAGCGTGGGAAGGGATGAGATTAGGGTTGACCCTATCCGAAGCAACTAAGTTGCGAACTATGGAGAAAATCTCTTTGGGCTTATTGGCTGACAAAGATGTTCTCTCCGAGAAGTAGGTGGTTTTGGCTAACAGGATGGCCTTCTTATAATTAGCGGGAAGAAGCTTGTATTTGGTTCGCAAGAAGGGACAATAGTTGCGTCTCCAGTGGCGTTCAGAACGCCTAAGATCCAATTTAAGAATTTTCAGCTCGTCTGTGAACCATTTATGGGCGTCATGGGGGCGGCAGGTCTTGACTTTCCTAAGAGGTGGACAGCCAGTGATTCACGGCGTCTACTTGACAATCAAGGGAAAGAGTACATAGGTCGGGGGAAGAGATAGTGAGAGAGACACAGAGGGAGTTGAGGTCAACCCGATTCCAATTACGAGCTGTAACATTCTTGGGCAGGGGGAGTTTCTCTTGTGCTCCGAGCTCAATAGGAAATGAAATCAAAAAGTGATCAGACCAGGTGCAAGGAAGGACTGTGGGGGGGAGAATAGTGCAACTAGCTGACCATATTTGATCTAAAATATGGCCATGAATGTGGGTGGGGGAGTGAAGGTGAGGAAGAAAATTAAGACACTGAAGAGTGGCCGAGAAGTCCTTGGAGGGCAAGTCCTCCCTGGGGTCGCCTGGCCAATAGTTAAAGTCTCCCAAAAGGAGCACAGAAGAATTATTGACCACAAGCGTAGCCAGTAGTTCTTGCAAGTTGGGCACAAAGAAAGGCATGTTCTGAGGGGGACGATACATAAGGACTATTGTAAGGGGGGCCAAAAGGTTAACGGAGCGGGCAACTAAAAAGTCGACGCCAGGTATGGGAGGGTAGGGAAGAAGCTGAAACTGAAAATTAGAGCGAGTGATCATCGCCACACCCCCACCGGCTTTACCAGCTGGTCGGTCCGCCCGAAGGGCGTAGTAAGAGTCGGGGAGGGCGGACAGAAGATCAGGGAGGGAGTCAACCGAGAACCAAGTCTCTGTGAGAAACAGAAAATCAGTGGCATCGGTGTCTAATAAATTAAAAAGCTCAAGCTGGTGCTTTCCTGCCGATCTAGTATTAAGCAGGCAAGCAGTGGCCGTGATGGATGAGGGGGGAGGGAGAGGGACAGGGGGGGGAAGAGCCTGTAACCGGGGAGTAAGCAAAGTAGGTTCAGACAAAGAGAGCAACGGGACAGAGATGCCCAAAGCTACAATGCGCTGCGACTAGTGCTGTCTCTTCCCAAGACAAAAAGTTGTTTAAAAAACGATTTTCACTTTCTGTGTTTACTGTCTATGCCCGTGGTTGTTACAGTTAAAAATTGTAGTTTTCGCATTCCTGTAATTGCATATTTTATCACCTGTGTTGTGTTTTAAATTTGTGGTTTTCCCTGCCCATGATTGCCTCCATTTAGTGTATTGAATTGTGGAATTTGCAGTCCAACCTCTGTAGTTTGTCCCTCTCATTCCTTGGTGACAATTCTGTTTTCCCTCCAAATTTCTGCTTTGCTCTGTGCTAAGACCTGTATGTTAAAACAGTGTACTCACAGCCACCATTTTGTGTTCACAAGCCAGTGAAACCAGCCCCCCTACCCCCCCCCCAGGACCAGGGATTTTTCTACATCAGAGGGTGCTTATGTGAGCTGTTTATACTGTGTTTTTCTAGGGCCTGTGCACTTCGTTTTTTGGCCAGCAGGGGGAGTAAAGTTTTATTCAAACAGTATTGTTAGATTTCAAGTTAGTGAGGCCCTTACCTGCTGAAGTCCAAAGTGTGGATTGAGCCTGTCTGTCTCCTAGGAGATTCTGAACACTAGAAGCAGTGTCCAACTCCCTGGTCAGCAAACCTTGTCTGAGGTCTCTGGGACCTTATATGGTCTGCTAGTGGTTGGTACATGTCTACACTGATTGGTGGTTGTATCTGGTGTTTCTATTGGATTAGGGTTAATGTCCTCATGGGTTGGGTATTTGAGGGTTCTGATTGGTTTCTGGGTCTGTGATTCAATCATTGTAGGGTTGGGACTAGGGCTAGCGTTAGGATTTCTATTGGAAGTAGGGACTAGGGCTACCTGTGCCATTGGTTGCATGGACTTGTTTTGGGACTACTGGTAGGGCAAGGGCCTTTATTGGACATAGAGATCAGGGTTTTTGAACTGATTGGGTGCTTGGACTAGGGCTAAGATTGGCTGTAAGGTCCTGGTCTCCTATTGGTTCTAGATTTTAGGGCTAATGTTGTGATTGGATAGTGTTAGGGATAGGGTTCCCATTGGCTGAAGGGGTAACCTGATTACTAGGGCTATAAAAAGGCCAGGCTTAGGGCATCTCAGCCCAGGCGTCGAGGCTAAAGGAAGAGAGGACAAGGGCAGTTTCCTGTTTGAGCCTGTTAAGGGCAGAGAGGACAAGGGCAGTTTCCTGTTTGAGCCTGTTTGAGACTGGTTGGGACTAGGGCCAGAAATACTGCCCTTTTTCTCATTTAGCAATACCCAGCCCACACCATCCACATCCACAAACAGAGCAACACACTCCCACCAAATGTACACCACGCGAAACACTATGCACAGATTAATGTGCCAGCCTGCCCTACAAACCCAACCAAACCACATCTACACACCCTACTATCCCAACTACCACACATATCCACCATCACCTACAAACAGTACATAACTCTATCCTATACCACTAACCAATACACTCATCACTAACACAACGCCAATCAACACCATACATAACTACATCCCATTCAGACACACTCTCCCTGCTGTAATTACACCTAGCAGACCACCTTTTATCACTAACAAACGTATAATCATCCTTCCATCAGCTGTCCAACAAACACCCTCCTCTCCCTTCTACCATAATAACACTAACGCACAACACACACACTGCACACCACCACACTTTGTAACTCTTGCAACAAACCAGTCTAAGATAAACACTCTCACCTCTACTTTATTCCCTCCTACACACAGCATACACTCTACTCATAAACACATCACCACCCCCTCTACGCCACATCCTCCTCTCACAAACAATACTACACAACCAAATCCATTGCATGAAACATATACATCAGCACCCTTTTTCACTACTCCTCAAAAGCAAAACATATCACACACACCAGCACAACAAGCTCTTCAAAGCGCAAGACCTCATAATACTTACCATCACAAAATACAAACATATACCCACCTTTCAAACCACACAAAGGAACAAACTCCAATGCCAAGCTTTCACTCTTCCACCACACCTAACACAGATACAGCAATACAGCACCTCTCTTCTAACCGCCTCTCATCCATTGGACAATTTATAACATTACTACATGACCCACATGCTGCACCACCTCCTCTGACTCATACACCTTCCGCCTTAAACACACACAAAAAATATGAGCAACATGCCACACGTCACAACTTTGCTTCCCCATGTCTACTTCACAACAATGTTACACCACAAAAGCAACACAGCACTCCAACTCACTCTCAAACACCATCTCCAATACATACTCATGCAGACCCATCAAAATGACTTCTTAGCATGCTGGATGAGGAATACGATACAGAACAGCTACACAATTGCTATCCTAATACAGCTAATACCAGCGCTAAAACACACCTCACCTGCTACAAACCCAGCAAATACTGATCACTCTTCTACCAAACAAAGTCCCACTATCACCAAAGGCCTCTCACTAAACTGTCTACTAATAAATGCTCGATCCCTCTCTATAAACAAGCATCACATCTACGACCTTCCCACCGATGCAAACCCAGACATACTATTCATAACCAAATCATGGTTGGGAGAAGATATGGCTCCAGTCCTACATGAAGCCATTCCTCTAGGCTATCAAATAATCACCCAAAATAGTATAGCCAAAAAAGGAGGTGGTCTAAGCTGTTGTATTCAGGCAAACAATACATATCACTAAAATTGACAACATCTCCATAAAGAATTGTGAGGCTCTTCTAACAAGATGCAATCCTACACCGTCTTCCTCCTATATCTTCCTGCTCCTTTACAGACCTCCACCTAGCAAGGCAACATTCCCAGACGCACTTCTAGACACAGTTTCAAACCTGATAACAATACACTCCAACCTATGCGTTCTGGGTGACCTTAACATTTGGTTTGATAAACCCAATATGACTCATCCAAAAACTATAATCACCGGCCTAGACGCATTGAACCTGCATCAGATAGTCCACAATCCAACACACACCGCTGGACATATGCTAGATGTCATTTTTGCTAATACTAAACTAGTTACCTTCAAACTATAACTCCAGTCACATGGTCAGACCACCATTTGCTTGCCTTCCAACATAAAACAACGCTACCTTACATCCATCTACCTATCGGCCGTGGAACAAACTCAATTTGAAACACTTGGAAACACAACTAACATCCAGTACAAATCTGGAAAGCATAAATTCTGTTCAAAATCTATATGAGTGGCTACAGGAAGCTTTTGACATCCTGATACCACTCAAAACCACACAACAGAACAAAAGAAAAAAAAGCGCCTTGGAAAAACATAGATATAAAAGACATAAAACAATAAATTAGAAAGCTGCAACGTACCTGGCTCAAAACAAACACCAAACAAGACAAACTTCACCTACAGAAAATTAACAGATTATACAAGTCTGCTATCAAAAAAGCTAAGAAAAGGTACTTTTCAGACACAATTCAAAACGCTAAATGTGCAAATAAAGAATTCTATAAAATACTCAATGAATTTTGCAAACCAAATTGCCTAGAAGGAACTCATCCTGTTACTCAAGATTTCACAGACAAAATGGCAAATCATTACACGTACAAAGCAGACACATTGGAATCGTACTTAACACAGAAACAAAGCACCAGCACTAACCCTTGTACATAACAACAATCCAAGAATGCTCTAATCAAGCCTCTCCGTTCCTTCCAACACATCTCACACAATGAATTTTTGGACCTGGTCAAAGCAAGCAGGCCTGCCGGCAGCCTTTCTGACCCCTGTCTGCCACAAACTTTCAAGACAATTCTTTTAACAACCTCTGCTGCCACTCCAGTAAGAAGAATCATCAACTGTTCCTTAACTACTGGTAGATATTTCCAGAAGAACTCCAAAAGTCATACATACGCCCTTTACTGAAGAAAACAAACTTGGACCTGCTGAACCCTGACAACTACAGACCCATTACAAATGGACCGTTCCTGGGCAAACTGATAGAAAGAGCAGCGTTTGCCCAGATGTCACAATTCATTGAAAAGAATGACATACTTTCAGACTTCCAAACAGGATTCCATCCGGCAAGAGGCACTGAATCAGCCCTCCTTGCCATCTGGGATGACCTAAAGAATACAGTTGACCGCAACGGGGTTGCTGCTCTGCTCCTCTTGGACCTCTCAGCTGCCTTCGACACGGTTGACCATGACACTCTGAAACAAAGACGCTATGAAGCCGGCATAGAGGGAACTGCTTTAGACTGTATAGCGTCCTACCTTCGAAACACAACAAATGTCATCCATACCCCACCTTTCTCATCCAAACCATACTCCACAAAAGCAGGGGTCCCTCAAGATTCTATCATCTCGCCCATGCTTTTCAACATCTACATGAAGTCATTACCAGTACTGATTAATACATTTCACCTCACGTGCTATAACTATGCAGATGACACGCAAATACTCCTTTAACTGGAATGCCCCAAAACATTGGAAAATCACCAATTTTCAGCTGTCTCAGAGCCATGGATCAGTGGATGACCTGGAGCCATCTCAAATTGAATGCTTCAAAAACTGAAATACTCACGTGTGGCCATTGGAAACATTACAACCCGTTTGTCGCATGGCCTGATGAACTGGGATCACTGCCTAAAGTATCGAAGGAAGTAAGAAACCTCGGAATGACCATGGACTTCAAGCTGTAGATGACTGCCCAAGTGGATAAACTAGCAAGATCAAGCT
The DNA here is from genome assembly GCF_964261635.1 of Lissotriton helveticus. NCBI lineage: Eukaryota > Metazoa > Chordata > Amphibia > Caudata > Salamandridae > Lissotriton > Lissotriton helveticus. The sequence goes on along the minus strand of NC_136067.1, from coordinate 1,265,515,551 downwards.
TTGCTACTATAGAAACGCTGCGACAAATTTCCCCTCATTTGGGATTTCCACACAAGGTCCAAGCTACCATCTTCCTTGTTCAGTCCAAACTTGATTATGTCAATAGCCTCTGCCACGGATCACCTTTAACGACCATGAAAAGACTACAATGAATTCAGAACTCGGCTGCCAGACTACTCTTGCATATCAAACCGCGAGACCACATCTCCCCTGCCTTGAAAGCCCTGCATTGGTTACCGGTTGCCAGAAGATCCACGTTCAAGCTGCTTTGTATCACCCACAAAGCAATACATGGAATGGGACCGGTCTTCATCAGGAATAAAATCACCAAACACATTCAACAAAGGAACGTCCGCTGTAAAGGAGCATCTCGCCTCAAAATCCCACCATACAAGAAAAAAACCATGAGTGGCACATCCTTCTCTGTTCAAGCAGCCAAACTATGGAACTCTTTACCCCCCAACATAAGGTCCACCGGCAACCACCTTATCTTCCGAAAACTATTCAAGATTTGGCTCTTCCCCACATAAGCACCATACGCAAACAGAAATTTACAGCATATCCCTCTGTATACAAGCCTGTTTTTCACTGTAGATATGTACCTATATCTGTGTATTTCTTTGTATAAACATGTAAAATAATTATGTTGTTGAGAGAAAAAATAATAATAATAAATAAAAATCATCTTTGGTCTACATGTACATACTTCCATTGTGCATCCATGTACTTGGATCTGTGTGTCTGTTACTTTTCTCCTGAAAAAGCATATCCAATGCACTACCCTATTTCTCATCCTGTGTCTCTATCAATATCTTTAATCTACATATACTTACCTCCTTTATGTATCTATATACTTTCAATGTAATTATGGATCTATATATTTATCACTTTCTTCTAATTTAGCATTTCCAATGCACTACCCTATTTCTCAGCCTATACTCCGCTCAATATATCTTCTATCCCAACCATACCCTATCTCTCATCCTATACATCTATCAATATATCCTCTACATCCACTCTCTCATTTATCCCAAACCCCATACCACTACTATCATTGCCAAAATAACCCTTTCTAGACTCTCTCCTTCTCTACCCCTCCTTGCATCATCTGACACCGCTTTTACTATACCGATCCCCTAAAACAAACCTTTCTAAACTCTTTCCTCTGAGTCCTCCCCTCCATAACTCATTTTTACTCATCCAAAAGCCTCCTCCTATTGCTAAGACCTAAAACAAATCCTCCACTATCCTTTTCAATCGAAATTAACAGACTAACATGTTTACTTCTCAAATTCCATATTAAGCTATACTAATATACTACCCAAATAACTGAATAACATATCCATTACTCAAATTACTTCATATTTTTTTACTATACTAATTTTCAACAGTAATCCTTTATGGGTTCCGGAGTGGCGTGCTACTCACTAGAAAAGCGATTCAACACCCATCAGGGGTAACAAGTGCTATATGAATGCAAATCTTTCTTCCCCTTTTATCCCTCCGCTATCCTTCTCACTCCAAGTAACTGACTAATATCCACTACTGAAATGACTTCATATTTCACCATATTAATTCACCACTAATCCTTTGTAGGCTTCCTGAATAGCGTGTGTCAACAAGCGCTATATAAATACAAACCTTTGTCCTCCTCTATCCTTCTGCTATCAATCCAAATCCAAATAACTGACTAGCCTATCCACCACTTAAAATGTACTTGCATGTTTCACTATACTAATTCAAAAAAGCGCTTTGACGCCTCATCAGGGGTAGTAAGCGCTATATAAATGCAATTACAATACAATACAATTCTTGGCTTGTCCTGACTCTTTCTTGGAATCCTCTCGTGGATAGGGGGTGAGGGGTCTACCCCTGTTGAGGACAAGCACCATCTCCATATTTTGCTCAATTAAATACGGCCCGTAAGGGATTGGGACTGATCACCCCTCCTCACTTTGAAATCAAAGTGGCATAGGTCTCTGGTGCCAAAGGGGGGGGAAGGGGGAAGAACCGCGGGGACCGCTTGCTTACAGTTTTCCTGGAAAACAGGTGCCGGAAACCCTCCCCCTCGCTCTGCTTCGTTGGGAGGAAGCGAGATGTGTGAAGCTGGTAGGTTTAAGTAGCAAGGAAATGACCCGGAAGTGGAAGGTATAGGGATATGCGACAGCCATCTTTAAAGGGGGTTGAAGCTACAAGCTCCTGGTCAAAACGGTGGTGGCCATCTTAGAACGTGGAATGCATGTGGCATCCACAGGTTGATAAATATACGGCAGCCATCTTTGAAGGGGTAGAAGCTTAAAGCTATTGATTAAAGCTATTGCGGCCATCTCATAACGTGGAATGGGCATAGCATCCAGAAGGTGGGTACTGTATTGGATGGGTCATGCATGCGCATGTATGCGCTAAAGAGTGCCCACCCTCATGGGACATCTTGAGACCAATTCCATTGGCAAAGTAAAAAGGGGCAAAGGAGGTACCCAATTGACCGAAATTATCAATCTGCAGGCTGAAGTCAGACAATCATAGTGGGATACACAGGTCACGCAGTGGAGTGATTTCAAATGGGTGTATTCCCGGAATTGGGATGTAAACACTGACACCTCTACATGTGATAAATCCCATTGGGATGACATGATAGTTATCACATGTAAGAGGTGAAGGAGGGAGTCATTTAGAGCGTTCTTCCAGGACAAATCGGAAGAGTAATGGGATGACTCGGGTTTACATAAACCTTCTAAATTCACTCCTCATGCAGGCTAAATCCCCCACGAGATTCTCACTTTTGAGCTGGCGGTTTTGAAGGAGGCAACCAGGGGGAATAAGAAATAACCTGTCTACAATCTCGCCTATGTTGAAACAACAGCTGTTAACACCCTTGCTAATGACACCTCTATCACTATCAAACCAGCAGACAAGGGCAGGGCCATTGTGATCTTATCCACTGATGATTACGATAGGGAGTGCTTGGCGCAACTATCCAATAGCCAGTATTATACCCCCATTGATCAAGACCTGATGGGGGTTTTAACCAATCGTATCACCTCCATGGTGTATTCTGCTCAGACTGAGGGATGGATCAGCAAGTAAGAGGCCGACTTCCTGGTCAAGAAAGACCCCAAGGTTCCTTACTTCTACGTACTCCCTAAGACCCCAAAAAATCGGATTGCCCCACCCGGATGGCCAATTGTGTCTGGGATTGATTCTTTATTCGAACCCCTCTCCAGGTTCTGCGACCACTTCCTCCAACCAGTGGTCCAGAAGACCCCATCATTCTTGCAGGACACCAGGTATATCCTGAGACTTATCAATACCATTGACACTGACTTTGAGAGCCAACTACCAGTGACACTCGATGTGGAGTCCCTGCATACAAACATTCCACAGGGGGCTACACTTGAGGTTGTGGAAGCAGCACTGCGGTCAGTTGATTGGGTCTCTCCCACACCAATCAGATTCATAATGGAGTGTGACTCTTTAGCACTGACCCAAAGTTTCTTTCAATTCAAAATGCAACTTTATCACCAAACACAGGGCACATCGATGGGGAGCACCTTCGCACCCAGCCTGGCCTGCCTATATATGGCAGCCTTTGAGGCAAGATGCATTTTTGACATCTCCAACCCATTCTCCAAGAACATACTCCTATGGCGAAGGTACATAGACAACATCTTGGTATCCTGGAAGGGGGATGTACAGTCATGTAACGAGTTCTGTAGTTGGGTGAACACTCTCAACCCGTACTTACACTTCACAAACACAATCTCTGACACTCGTATTCCATTTCTGGGTTTGGAGATAACACTGACGGAGGGTAGATTACACACCATGGTCCACAAAAACAAAACTGACCGTAAAAATTTGCAACTGTATGGAAGCCATCATCCAAAGGCTCTTAGGGACAACCTTCCATTTGGGCAGTTCCTGCATCTTAGGTGTAATTGCAGCACCACCCGGGATTATGACGATGTAGCATAACAACTCACACACAACCACAACCTAATACAAATGGATTGCCTAGTACATAACATTAACACTGCCAGGAAGAGGGCCAGGAACAATAACAGGGAGGCCTTACTCGAGAAAATACCCAAAACTGAGGAGGACATACTGACCTGTGTGACAACATTCACTCCACATTCAAACATGATTAAACAAATCATTAGAAAGTACTGGGGTATCCTAGAGACAGGGAACCTGGCACTGGCGCCTCCCAGGTATGCGTTCAAACAAAACAGCAAACTTGAAGGACCTTTTGGTCCACACACGTCCCCGCCCTGATCCTCACCACAATACCCAACCAACTCTATGGGGTCTACCTCCGGTCACAGGTCACTAAGCGTGTGGCTCATGTTCTGTATGCCTACTTACTGAGAGAACCAAAGAACTACAGCTATCGCCCAATTTTAGATGGCTTCAAAGGTCTCACACCAATTGCAACTCCAACAATTGTATTTATACCATTTCCTGCCCTTGTAAACAGAGGTAAATTGGCATGACAACCAGGGCAGTGAAGGTCAGGATTATGGAGCACCGAAGCAACATACGCTGCAACAGACTAACTACCAAACTCTGTCAACATTTCACAGAGAAGGTACATGCACCTTATAGCTAAAGGTGAACAGTGATTGAGGCCCACTCCAGGCATAGCAAACAAGGCCTCTTCAGGAGGGAGCAACACTGGATTTTCAGACTATCCTCGACAGAGATGGGCTCAATGAGGATATTCTGGGGGGGGGTAAATAATTTTAGCCTCCTCCCCGCACTATCTGCCCTCTTGACTCCCACTGCATGCAGTTGATGTCATTAACTGCAGATACTTAGTATCCCTTGAATACAATCTTCTTTGCCATAATAACCAAGCCTGGCTCACACAGTCCCTGTCACCATGGCCATGTGGACTCACTCCTTCACCTCTTACATGTGATAACTATCACGACATCCCATCGGGATTTATCACATGTAGAGGTGTCAGAGTTAACATTCCAATGATGGGACTTCACCCATTTGAAATCACTCCACTGTGTGACCTGTGTGTCCCACTATGATAGTCTGAATTCAGCCTGCAGATCGATAATTTCGGTCAATTGGGTACCTCCTTCACCTCTTTTTACATTGCCAATGGTGTTGGTCTCAAGATGTCCATGAGGGTGGGCACTCTTTAACGCATACATGCGCATGCATGACCCATCCAATACAGTACCTACCTTCTGGATGCTCTGCGCATTCCACGTTATGAGATGGCTGCCATAGCTTTAATCAATAGATTTAAGCTTCTCCCCCCTTCAGAGATGGCTGCCATATATTTATCGACCTGTGGATGCCACATGCATTCAACTTTCTAAGATGCCCCCACCGTTTTGACCAGGAGCTTGTAGCTTCAACCCCCTTCAAATATGGCCACTGCATGACCCTCGATCTTCCACTTACGGGTTGTTTCCCTGCTACTTAAACCTACTGGCTTCACACACCTCACTTTCTCCCAACGAGGCAGAGCGAGGGGTAGGTTCCCAGCACCTTGGTCCAGGAAAACTGTAAGTAAGCAGTCCCCACAGTTCTTCACCCTCCATCCCCCCTTTGGCACCAGAGACCTATGCTACTTTGACAGAACGCTCATCCTTGGGCAACCTTCCATCTTTGCTCATACCCATCGTGTTTTTATCTTCCCCCTTTCTCTCCTCAAAACCAGCATGACGTTAACTTTTGTAACGATCATTGCTCTACCTAACTATTGATGAGGCTTGACTTGAACCTGAATTGTGTGAGTTTCATCGCGCCAATTTCTACGGTGGTTGGTTACCACCATTGACACCAGTATGTTTTGTATATGTCACGTGTGCCACAAGTCTGCTTATTATGTTTGTCTGGACGTGCACCTCTTGAGTTGCACTAACAACTTGGGCATGTGGTAGTGGCATGCTTTTAATTTCATTATTGAGGCATTATTACTGTATGTGCATACCTTATTCATGTACCGTTGTTTTTCTCTCTCTGTTTTGATTCTGATTAGGTTGGTCCCATGATGTATATTATTAAGGTACCTCATTTAAAGGTCATCAGAGCGATTGGTTCATTTTCCATAACCAACCACCCATTTAGATAGTGCATGAAGATTGGTCCTGAAGAATTGCTGAGTGATTTAACCACATAAGGCAAGAAACATGTTGACCGTGACTACACACATATAGACACATCCGACCATTATAATCAGCTTTATCCCTAATCTGGTTTTAATTGAGACAAGTGGGCTCGCAGATTAACATTTTTTATTTCTTTTTTATACACAAACGCCAGCTTAGGGAGTTTATTTCTGGAAAAGAATGTGTAAATGTTTGGTGAATGGTCTTCAAAATCAATGACGGGCCAGGCAGCACACATATTGCACCTTGATGGGAACCACCATGAAGGTGGTTGCTACAAGGTAGGGCTTCTGGTCATCTCTAAAATTAGTACACAGTAGTTTCTCAGGGTGGCGGAGGCAATGTTCTCAGCCACCATAACAGATGGTGAAACATTTATTAAAGCTATTACAGGCTATTAAAGGTCATGTGGGAGTATTGTTGGCTAAATTACAGTTTCTCCACTTCACAGTGGTGGCCGGCATGGCTCGCGGGTGGCAGGGCAGCTGCGGGCACTGGTGAAGGGGGTGCGAAGAGGGGTGAAGAAGGGAAACGGTGCGCAATATAAAAATAAAAACGTACCCTGCCTCTTCAGATCCCACTTCTCTGCTCCTGCTCTCCTCGTCGGACTCAAGGCGACTTGTAAAATTGTGTAGCCGGAAATACCAGTTTTGTAAAACAGGGTCCCTAAAATAGTTGCAGAGTACTGTGTTCGGTTAACCGCATGGTAAATGTGCATGTGAATTTAACATGACTGTGCTGTAAGTCTGACCCAGTACCATAAAGTTAGAAGTTAACTCAAATGGAATCAGTAATTACAGTGTGGGACGGCTTTTCTGGTTGGTGATGTCACACAGAATTTGGATATCCATGGGGTTTAATACACACATGTACCACCTGCTCTGAGAATACAGGGACCACTGGGTTAAATGGAGAGTGACGAAGGAGGAATGGGTGGAGTAGGAAGTGAAACGGAAGGCTATTTCTGGTAGGGGAAAGCATTGCATGCATATCTTTCTAAACATAGAAAACTGAGAATGAGGCTTGTCTGCTGCCACAGCAAAAGCCTCGTGCAAATTTACCATGGAGAACTACTGCACAGTAAAATCAGGTCTGGGTCTCCCCCTTCCAAGAAATTGGATGTAAAAAAACTGACCCGCTTGGAATTAAGTGGAGCTCAAGTCCATGAAGTAATTCTGCTCTGCCGGTGTGGTAATAAGAGCCACAATATAATGTTTGCACCATTATTTAAGCAAGTATTTTATTACTGCACCCTATGCACAATCCCAGCTAGGATTGTTCCTCCATGCCACCTGGGCACCAAGATTCCAAGCCTGAGTTACATATACAGCAACCATAATGCAACAGAAACACAGTTTCTAAGTAACATAGAGTCACCTGGTAAATAAACCCTGGCACGACATTACTTGTCGAAGTCATCAGAGCTCACAGCATCTCCATCATCTCTTACACTGACGACAGCCAGCTCATCCTCTCAATGTCTGACAATCCTCCACGACCAGATCCAAGCTATCCCAATGCATGATTTGCGTAGCAGAATGGATGAAAACCAACTGCCTGACACTCAAGTCAGGCAAGAAGGCAGTGCTGATCTTCGTGAACAATAACTCACCTGGGACTCCACCTGGTGGCCATCAGAACTTGGTCCAACACCGATACCCTCTAAACACGCACAAAATGTTGGAATCATCTAAGACGATAAACTCAATATGGCCTCACAGGTGAACACAGTCAACTCGTCTTGCTTCCACATACTATGTATCCTCAGAAAAATCTTCAAATGGATCTTCAAGAGAACCAGGTGTACTGTCACTCATGCCCTAGCCACTAGCAGACTAAACTACAGCAATGTACTCTATGTCGTAATCTGCAACCACTTCCTCCACCAACTTCAGGTCATCCAGAAAGCCACAGCTAGGCTCATTCCAGACCTTCCATATCACACACAAATCACATCACACCATTCCTCAAAGACCTCAACTGTCTGCTGACACACAAACTTTGCCAATTCAAACTCCTCACGCATTAATACAAGACACGGCACAACATAGGACCAGCATACCTCAATTGCTGCCTTCACTTCCACCAACCCACAAGACTCCTATTCTCAGCATCACTGTCTCTTGTACACATCCCACGTATCTGCAAAAGCTGAATGGGTGGCCTAGCCTACTGCTACATCACACCCAAAACATGGAACTGCCTCCTTCTACAGCTCAGGGTCTCCTCCTCTCTTCTTGAATTTCGCAAGAGGTTGAAGACCTGGCTCTTCAACAACCCCCGGCAGATAACCTTCACACCTGCTCCAGGTCCTGGATACCCTTTGGGTGAAACGCCACGCTCTTCAAATCCAAATAACATAACAGAGTTGTGTAGTGACATCCTCTAAAGAAGTGATGTTGAAGAGTGAAGAGTTAGTGCTGACTCTCCCATTCTCCCTCCATCACAGCAGGCCCATTTTTATTTCTGTCTCAGCCTGAGACATGCTTGGGGCTAGATGCCCTGAAGACCACTGAATGTGACAGTAGTGATAGGGTAGGAAACAGTGCATGGGCAACAGGAGGCCAGATGCCACAGGATCCATATTAGAACAGATTCCCAGGTGCATGAGACCAGCTGCTTACTGGAGGAAGGCAGGTGAAGGAGCTGAATGGATGCCAGGAGGGCACAGGAGGCAGGATACCGCCATGGTTTGCACACAGTGGCTGGTGCTGCCTGGGTGGCCACAGGAAGCTGGACGCCACTCTGACAGGGGCACAGAAGCCTTTAAGCCTCCTGGAGTGGGTCTGCAGGAGGTTGGATTCTGCCAGCAGTAATAGAAGGCAATTGCCACTCGTGAAGAAATGGGGAGATGATGCTGAATGGGGAGGTTACAGGAAACCCGTATGCTGACCTGAAGGGCGAGAGGAGTTCAGATGCCTACCCTATCCTCCATTGGGAGCACAGAAGTCCTGAGGAGAAAAAGACAGCGGAACAGCCACATTCCAGAGATGGAGACATGAGAAGCCACTGAAGGAGGCCAAGATTTTTAAATACCTATTGAGTTACAGTCTCTGACAGTTTTTAATCTGGACTATGATGGGCTTCCATGAAGTTAAAGTAGGAGTTGGGAGTGAGAGAGTTCTGGGAGGTGATCCATTTATGGGGACTTCAGAAACAGAGGCGCACACAAACATGTCTCCAGATGTTCACTCTCCTTTCATTCAACAAGTCAGGCAAATGGGCTAATTTTGCTTTTAATTTTTAGAACCATCGCAACATTGTAAAATCCTGAAGGATCTGCTCAAAGTGGGCCTCCATTCAATGCTGGTAACCAATATCCTTGTTACCAGTCTATGAAACAAGTCACAGTAGGTGTTTCATACAACGCTGTTGGAGACAGAGCCTCCAAGCACTGTGTCGTACAAATTAACCCCCACTCTCCATTCTTGGACACAAGCCTACTGCCTAGAATACCAGCAGTCTATCGTGGTAGACCTCCATCGCTGGAGGCCATTGCATATCTCATGGCTGGGTAAAATGAATGGTATAAAAATGAATGTCCTTCCCAGATTTTCCTCCCTTTTCCAATCCCTACCCACAGCTATACCCTCGGATGATATTATGCGCTTTAAGTGGGACAAATGTATCTTTATCTGGGGAGGTAAATGACCCAGGCTATCCAACTCCCTATTAATACTGCCTAGAGACAGGGGAGGTTTGGCTTGCCCTAACCAATTCAAACATTCTTGAGCAGCTCATCTCTGATTTATCTCCAAATGGGTGGTTCACAAAAACAACAAACACTGGCTCAGTATGGACCGAGTTGTGGCTTGTCACCCTTTGTGGGACTTAGCCTGGCTCAACGAACATGCCCGGCCTAGAAGTCCATATATCGCCACCCCCACCAGAACAGTTATAGAAATTGGAGCAAACGTGCGCTGAAGAGTGGTCTCACCACCTTCCTATCCTCCAACATGCTGATTGCCCATAACCTGGACTATCCCCACCCCTTGAATCCCATGGTCCTCCATCTGGGAAGCTGATGAATCTAGAACCCTTCACGACCTCTTCATAGGAGGAAACATCAAGCCCTTTGACCAATGCAAACTAGACTTCCTGAAACAACTCGGCTGCAATACTGTCAACTGCACCACTGGGTGCTTTCTGCCCCTCAATGCTCATAAAGCCACACATGCCTATATTCCCTTTGAGAAACTAATCAGGGATTACAATGGGTTCAGAGGGCTAATATCCAAAACGTATCAAGTCCTCCAACACTCTGCACCTCCCTGCACCCACTCATACCAAACGCAATGGCATACTAGCACTTCTTAGGGCATATCGCTAAAAACAATGGGAAACACTCTGGAGCAACACACCTAAGGCATGCATAAGTACTCCCCAATGAGAGCCTATAAAATCATGGCACAATGGTACTATACTCCGGCACGCCTGCACGCCATCTTCCCTACAGCTCTGTCCTCTGATGGCGGTGTGGAGTTGAGCTTGGAGACTTCTAACACTTCTGGTGGTCTTTCTCTCTTATCACCACATACTGGAAATAGATTCTTGGACATGTAAAGGGCACTGTAGGATTCCCAATTCCTGCCTCCTACACCACTATCATATTAGTTACCTCATAAGCTGGCCCCCACTGATAAGAAATTCACACATATCTGGCAGTCATTACTTATTTCTTTCACATTGAGCATACTTGCATCACCCCAAAGCACTGCAACTCTTTGACTAGAGAGCTCGCCCAACACCGCAACGGTGATCATAACGCTAGACAGTTAGCCTCCACCCCACCACCCCCCACGAGAAGGGCCCGACTTGCGCTGCTTCGAAGCAGTAGTATGGATCTGGGACTCCCAGGGAGGCATTATGATCTGATACCAGTTACACTTTTCGTTTTGTTGTTAGTTGTTTGTGACATGTATGATTGCCTTTAGATCACACCTTTTGGGTGTCCTGCACCTTCTACTGCTATCACCATTTCATTGCATTCATGTTTTATTGCTTTCAAATGCACTAATGTGCCATGCTATATGTTAGTGGTGTAGACCAAAGTCTGAAACCATGTTTTGTTTGTCTCATGAAAACCTTTAATAAACAGATTTCAAGCAAAGAAACCCTTGAACTTATATTGTGATAGCACTTTCTGCTATTGACTTGCTGACCAAAACAATATTTTGTGTTTATTCCATTAGTTGAATAGTTGAATACTGGTTAGGGGGACAAAGAATGCTGTGTGCTTTGATAATTAATTTTCTGAATGTTGCTACCACTAGATGAAAACTGAAAACATAATGAAATGCAAATCGAAGCCCTACTGTAATGATTTCATCAAATCTCTCACTAGATTGCATATGTTTTTGTTTCATGAGCTAATAGCAGAGGACTATAAGCAAGACACCTCAATAATATTCACTGGAAATTATTGAAATACCCACATTGTAGGGCTATTCAATTATTCAGTCTCAGTGGCCTTTAATCCTACGTATATGGGCAATTTTGCATAAGGTAATAAAAACAATCTAATACAGCTGATTAACACATTGAATAATTCTAAAACAACAAAGCTTAATTGCTTCCATAATGCTGTCTTGATAGCAAAATCAACTTCTTGGGACCATGTATTGCTTCATGTTTTTTTATTTATTAAACTTTTCATTAAAGCAAATCACAGAAACATTCTTGCAGATCAGAATACATATCAATTAGAAGGTACAGTATCTTAACACGCATCAGTTACAGATCATAACCAACAAGAATTTCATTGTTCCACCCGTCTATGTCGGTGATGGGCAAATCTTGCCCCATAACTAGTTCCACCCCTTACATTGCCGGTCCCATTTCTTAGGGCTTCCCCCCATTTTATAGCCCTCCTTCCCCGCTGTCATGCAGCGATCCATTTCCGCCATCCAGCCAATCGTTCAGGGCCGTGTGGCGAAACCCCAGGACATTGCAATGGCTCTTTTTACTAATAGGTACCCCAGTGCCACCCACTGTTGCTCTATTTCAGTCAAATTTGTGGCCACCCATATGTTCAGGATTCCCAACTCTGGCATCAGATTGATTTGTTTTCCTAACGTGTCCCTCATCTTTTTGTTTGCGCTGTCTCACAAGGGGCGTATCACAGGGCAGGTCCAGAGGACATGGTAGAAAGTGCCATCCTGACCATATCCTCTGAGACATAGTGCGGCCGCCCTGCAGCCTTTCTTAGCGAAGAGTACCCCAGAGAGATAGGAGCGATGTAAGATTTTTAGTTGTATAAGACAAAAGCGATGATTTATCGCCGCCTCTCTAGGGGACATTAGTGCTGCTGCCAATCTTCAGCAGTTATGGGCCCTAAGTCGACCTGCCACTGATTCCGGAAAGTCTGGAAGGAATCAGGAAAATTATTACAAACTTACGATATGTACAATACACCGCCTTCTTCAGGAGTGGTTCGGAAAGTAGGCGGTCCTCTAGAGGAGAAGAGTCTGGTATGGAGGACAAATCTGGGATAGTAGTGCGGAGGGCATGTCGTATTTGCAAATATCAAAAGATTTCACCCGGAGCAGCGTTGTATTTAGTTTGCAGCTCCTTAAAAATGAGGAGTTTGCCCCTATGGATCAAGTCACCAATGTTTGTTATGCCGATAATGTCCCATTTATCGAAGCCCACATGGTGGCAGAGCAGCCCCAGTTTCTGCGTGGACCAGAGTGGTGTAGATTTCGTGAGTTTATCTGCCCATCCCAAACAATTAGTTGCTTTGTGCCAGATGGCCACCGTCTGCGCCATGGGTCAGAGGTAACGGCCCTTACTATAGAGGGCACCTAGATAGCCCTCCCTCCCCGTCTGATACTTTTCTAGGTGAAAGGTCGGGTTCAATGGGGAGCCGTGAATCCAATGGTTCATTGCTACCAGTTGTGTGACTCAGTAGTACAAGCGGAGGTCTGGGAGGGCGATCCCTCCATCATACCACCCCTTGTCAGCTTGCAGAGGGCAATACGAGGTGCCCTGCCGTCCCACAACAGAGTCCCGATCTCTCCCTCTTTAGCAGTGAAGTATGTGTCGGCAATAGGGAATGAGCTGTTTTGAAGGACATACAAAAATCTAGGGAGTGCAAGCATTTAAAATAAGGCCGCTCTACCCAGGAAGGACAAGGGCAGTGTTCTCCAATGCTGGACATCTTCTTGCAGTCTTCGGAGAATATTTTGGGGTCAGTAGTTATATATCCCTAAATATTTAAAACCTTTGGTAGGTACTTGAATATCCACGCGGTAGTTTGGGTGGGGGGCCATGTAGCACATACAATACCAAAGTTGGTGATGACATTAAATAGGCTGTTTAGTGAGGCTCGCGGAGATGCCAAATGAATCAAAATATCATCCGCGTACAGCGATATTTTATCCACTATGTCCGCACTCCATCTCATGCCACGTATGGAGACATCACGACGAATCCAGTGCGCGAGTGGTTCCAGGGTCAATGCAAACAGGAGGGGGGACAGGGGCAACCCTGTATAGTCCCTCTCTGTAAATCAAATGCGCGCGATGTGCGGTTATTCACTTGAATTTGGGCCTGTAGAGCTGTATATAACAGTGCCACCCATTGTTGAAACCGAGGGCCAAAGCCGAACCTCGTCAGGACCTCAAATAGATAGGTGCCACTCTATCGAGTCAAACGCCATCATGGCATCTAACGACAGTATAACCGCATCCTCTTGCAAATATGGTTGTAAGCTCAGGACGTTATGGACTCGACGAATATTTAGGGCCGTGTTACGGCTTGGTATAAAACCGGATTGGTCTGCATGAACAAAGGAGGGGAGGACTGTAATCAAACGTGAAGCAAGGAGTTTAGCCAATACCTTCGCCTCCAAGATGATTAAAGATATGGGTCAAAATGAGCTGCAATTTGTCGCTGGTTTACCAGGTTTATGGATAACGACAATAGTTGCTAGCCTTTGATCTAGGGGAAGGACGCCCTGCTCCAGACTTTCGTAATACATATTTTTGAGGTGAGAAGCTATTTTGGGGGCCATACCTTTAGGAATTTAATTGGCATCCCATTGGGTCCCATTGCTTTCCCGGAGTTAATAGCAAATATAGCTTTACAGATTTCTCCTGCGGTTATATCAGCCTCCAAGGCCTCTCTGTCGCTATCTGAGATTGTGGGGAGAGTAATTTTTTCCAAAAGTTGACGGGAGACGCTAGCGGAGGTGGTAGTTTTAGAGGAGTATACCGTCTCCAGATGATCTGGAAATGCATTTGCCACTGCCTGCGGGTCTGTAACTATCCTTCCACCTTCAAGCAAGAGTTCTGGGACCCACCTGGCCGCTTGATCCCGATGCTTCAACCATGCCAACATCTTACCGGCTCATTCACCTAGTTCATATACTCTGTGGCGTGTATGGAGGATTCTAGCCTGAGCTTTTCCAGAGCAAGAGCGTTATATTCTAATTGTCTGTTAGGGAGAGCAAGGGCTGTATGCTCAGAGGGCGAGGTGTTATGTATGGTTTTGAGACTCAGCAAGTCACTTTCTAAGTGAGTCAGGTGTGCATTTTGATTCCTAATGTTTCCTACTTTTAATGCCTGTGCACTGTCTTATAAGCATCCCAGATGGTGTTGGCAGAGTCAACAGAACCGACGTTCTCATTAAAATAATACTCTGTGTGTTCGATCAAGTCGTCTCTAATATCTGGAATCGTAAGGAGCCATGGGTTAATAATTATAGGGCCTGATCCTTGTGATGATGAAACGTAAGGTCAGTCACGAGGGGTGAATGATCAGAGATACCACGTGGGAGGCCATGGGGGTGCCTAAATAGTTTGATGTCAACCAGGGATGTAAAAAGATAGTCACTGCGAGACATGCTCTTATGCCCATTAGAGTGGTGAGTAAAATATGCAGCACTAGAGTTCAATGTACGCCAGATGTCAGCGAGACCTAATGCATGAGCGAAGTCGACCATATACGTTGGTTGTCGGGGGGACTCCCTTTGGGGGGTGTCTATCTAGTGTCTCGTCCATTACCATGTTGAAATCCCCTCCCAATATAAGAATACCTTAGGGGAGATCCACAAGAATTCTGCCCAGGTCTTACAATGCAGTCCTACCCTGTGAGGGTGGAAGATAGACTGATATTATGTTAAGCGGTCTGCTCTCCCATCGCCCCTCGAGCACTGCAAATCTAGCCTCTGGGTCACTCCACATCCGAGTAGGTGTAAGGGCAAGTTTTTTACGTACGAGTGTACCCGTTCCTCTAGATCCCGATGTAAATCCTGCGTGGACCAGAAGTGTGTATCTCCATCTATTAAGAGCCATGCAATTGTTCCCCACTAAGTGCGTTTCTTGAAGCAAAACGAGATCTGGGAGATGCTGTTTGAGGTATTGTAGAACTATTCCCCTTTTTATCTTACTTCCTAACCCATTAACATTCCATGTCATAATGGATATCTTCGTAGTTCTCGTGTATATCATGGTGAGTGGTAGTGGAGAGCCAGGGGGGTAAGTGAGGCATGTGATAATGCTACAGATAGCGTCCTCCAGATAAAGGGCTAATATGACCCATCCAGCAAAATTCTTCCCACCCCAGTACCCGGGGCATATGGACAATCTGCGTGTGGCAGAATCAATTTAAATCACATATGTGTTCATCTGAGTGCTCTGTTGAAAAATAACCATAACAGAAAACAACCCAACTGTCCCCCTTCCCCCACTCCTTTCGTCCCTCCCTGCCCCCCTGCCCGTGGAATTACAACTTCCCACACCCCAACATGGCAGAGTGCCTGTCACCCACCCCATCTTTGGAAGGGTGCCTGGCCAACCACAATCACCCCTTGCCTAATGCGAAATAGTGTATTTCACAGCATATTGGAAACATTAATCGACCAATCAGCTGCCAGGTAAACTTTAGGAGAAAGGCAAAATACAAACTGTTATGCGCTCAAGTCACTGAGACGCGGCCCCACCACGGAACGCGGTGTTTCATTAGTGTTATTAGTAGAGTCCTGGGTGGTTCCCACATCTAAGTCGTAGAGGACCACGCAAAGCTTGTAAGAGGGCCTCCCATAGAGTCAGCGAGAATGAATAGGAGGTCAGTGTGGTGCTTCAATGTCACCCCGTGGGGCCATCTTCCAGGCGACGGTCGTTTGATACCAGCAGAGCCCGCTGGCTGTTGCGGAGATCCTTAGTGTCGTTACCATCCGACGATTTCCCAACTTGGCGTCATCCTTCAAGCCATTCCCATGCATCTTCTGGAGAGAGGAAAAACCACGATTTCCCCTCGGATTCTACTCGGAGTTTAGCCGGGAATAGCATAGAGTACTTGATCTCTTTATCACATAGGGCTTTTTTGACCGCAGTGAAACTGCGTCTCTGGGACTGGACTTTGACTGTAAAGTCTGGGAAGGTGACATATGCGTTATCAATCCTGCTCTTGTTGTTTGTAGGATGACATCCCTATCTCGAAAATTAAAGACCCTCGAGATTATAGGTCTAGGAGGGGCATGTTTTATGTTTTTGTCTGTATAGGGCATTTATGTAAATCTTAGATCTGTGAAACACCATTCCGTTCACCTATCAAGTTGGCCAGACCATGAGAATTTGATTTCAAATTTAGAGTTGTGTATTATTAAATTGGTTTATACTGTTACAAATTGCACTACATTTTAATCTTCAGGAAAAGTGGTTTAACTCTTAATTAAAGGACCAATATTTTACGCACTATTTATTTTCTAAAGGCATATGACATGATGGACCATAATCACCTTTTGTCTCACTATTTAAAATTGAATATTGACAATCAATCAATCAATCAATCAATCAAGGCATTTATAGAGCGCACTACTCACCCGGAGGGTCTCAAGGCGCTTGGGGGGGGGGGGGGTGCCGCTACTGCTCGAACAGCCAGGTCTTGAGCTTCTTCCTGAAGGAGAGGAGGTCTTGGGTCAGGCGAAGGTCGGCAGGGAGGGTGTTCCAGGTCTTGGCGGCCAGGTAGGAGAAGGACCTACCTCCTGTTGTCGCTCTTCGGATGCGGGGGACGGCGGCGAGGGCGTGAGTGGTCGATCGGAGGTGGCGTTTGGGAGCGTAGAAGTTGAGGCGGTTGTTGAGGTAGCTCGGGCCTTGGTCGTGTAGGGCTTTGTGTGCGTGGGTGAGGAGACGGAAGGTGATTCTCTTGTTGACGGGGAGCCAGTGCAGGTCTCTCAGATGCCCGGAGATGTGGCTGCGTCTGGGGACGTCGAGGATGAGTCTGGCTGAGGCGTTCTGGATTCGCTGGAGTCTCTTCTGGAGCTTGGCGGTGGTTCCGGCGTAGAGGGCGCTGCCGTAGTCCAGTCGGCTGGTGACGAGGGCCTGGGTGACCGTCTTCCTGGTCTCGGTGGGGATCCACCGGAAGATCTTCCGTAGCATGCGCAGGATGTTGAAACAGGACGAGGAGACGGTGTTGACTTGTCTGGTCATGGAGAGGGAGGAGTCCAGGATGAAGCCCAGGTTGCGTGCGTGGTCTGTTGGTTTGGGTGCGCTGCCCAGGGCGGGGGGCCACCAGGAGTTGTCCCAGGCGGAGGGTGAGGAGCCCAGGATGAGGACTTCCGTCTTGTCTGAGTTCAGTTTCAGGCGGCTGGTCGTCATCCACTCGGCTACGGCTTTCATCCCTTCGTGGAGGTTGGTTCTGGCGGTGGCGGGATCGTTGGTCAGGGAGAGGATCAGCTGGGTGTCGTCGGCGTAGGAGATGATGTTGAGGTTGTGTTGGCGTGCGATGGCCGCAAGGGGGCTCATGTAGACATTGAAGAGGGTGGGGCTGAGCGAGGAGCCCTGAGGAACGCCGCAGATGACTTTCGTGGCTGCAGATCTGAACGGTGGAAGGCGGACTCTCTGTGTCCTTCCAGCGAGGAAGGAGATGATCCACTCCAGTGCCTTCTCCTGGATTCCGATGTTGCTGAGACGCTGCACTAGGGTGCGGTGGCAGACAGTGTCGAACGCCGCGGAGAGGTCTAGGAGGATGAGGGCCGCTGTTTCTTCGTTGTCCAGCAGGGCTCGGATGTCATCGGTGGCAGCGAAGGTCTTTTGTCTTTGAAACACTCTCTTGATTTCCTCACTTGGCAAAAAACTCTATTCACAATACAGTACAGGTCAAGTATTAATCTGTTCCTCCCACCACCCAACAAATAGGATAGTGAAAATGCGAAGTATTTGTTCAATGGATATTGGTTCTCTCTTGATAATCAATAAAACCAAACCAAATTCAAATTCAAATTCAAAAGTTTCTTTATTCGGTTTTTTTTCATGTACAAAAACCATAAAAGCACATTCAGTATAAAAGTTGTATAACATTTCGACGCACTAATAAATACGATTTATAATAAAAATTTGTAAAACCAATTTTAAAAATCGAGCTGTGAACGGACTGTTATGTGGCGAAGAATTTGTGTCCTGGGCACGATTCAGATCTTTTTTGTTTGTTTTTACTTTTAACTTTTTCATTCATTTTCTCATTCTAAGTTATTTCTATGAAGGACAATACACTTCAGGAATTTCGTAATGATCTTTGCCAGCCATTGTTCGTCAAGTAACTGTAAGAAAAGGAAAGCAGGGCGACATCTTCTGAAACCCAATAGTCTTAACGGAGGTATAAGCCATTTCTTTCTGAACTCAGCATAAAACTTACAAAAGAGAATAGTATGCATGGTTGTCTGAATGGAGACGTCATCACAAGGGCAAGGAAGTAAATTGCTTGCCCAGTTATTCCTAGTGGGAAATACAACCAGTCGATGGAAAAAGTTTAGCCTAAACCTTGTCAAGAGAAAACGCTCATAAGTGGTGATGTCATACGTAAAGTAGGGCTGGTTGGCAAATGTTGTTTGAATGGCCAAACAGTGATTAACTGTGGGTTTCAAAGCCTCGATCGTTAGTCGTAGTTCATCCAGGTGATTAAGACAATGAGCCTGGAAAGCCTTCCTCGGTATCTCCCGAATTGAAATGGGGTCATGGTAATATTTTTCTAACCCTAGATCAAGTAAGAACCTTTTCACATAAGATAACCAACCAGATTTATGTGCGTTCTCCAGGGCAATACAGTCTAAGATTATCGATTGGGAAAATGCTGTTTTTTCTGACGTCCAGATTCGGTGCCACAGTAAAAGTGGCTGTATTTTCACAATGTCTGACAAATGGGAGAGTCCCAGTTCCATGTGACAGGAAAAAGTGGCCGTGCTCCTGGGTACAGCAAGAAGATATCTTAAAAAGGTGTTTTCTACCCCCTGTAATACATCAGTACCCACATGGCCCCACACACCCGCCCCGTAGAGTGCCACTGTAAGACATTTTGCTCTGAAGATTTTAACAAGTTCCACAGGGGCTCTTTTCCCTAATTTCCTTGAGAAATTTACGAGGGCTGTAGTAGTTCTTATAAAGTGGAGTTTCCTCGCTTCAATTGCCGGTTTCCAAGAGAGTTTTTGGTCAAACATGGGGGCATATTACCTAAAACTAGCGATAATTATCGCTATGTTGGCTTAGTGGCAATATTTTTATCGCCGAGCTGCGGCAATTTTTATCGCTTAGGAACCTTGCTATTATCAAGGTTTATCTCCTAAGCGATAAAAATCGGCCGAAATGCATGAATATCGCTGCAAAGTCAGCGATATTCATGCATTACCGAGCTAATGCTCTTAGCCATGTTATCCACCTGGTAAACATCACTTACAACGAAACTTTTACAACGCACTACCATTACAACGCAGTCATTACAACGCAAACCATTACAACGCATTGCGCTGGGGGGCGCTCTACGATAGGGAATATATTTAATTTACTATCCAACACCTTCCCTACTATCCACAGGGACTGGAGTTGGAATAGTAAATTAAATAAATCACTATCCAGCGCCTAAAAGCACTATGCGTTGTAAAGGTTTGCGATGTAAAAACTGCGTTGTAAAGGCAGGCGTTGTAATAGCCTGCATTGTAACGTCATACATCCTATCCACCTACCATTGGATAACATGGCTAAGAACTGCTCAGGGGCAGGTGTTAGCTTTTGGAGATATTCGCGCTTAGCGGGAATATCTCCAAAAGTTGGTAATAGGAGATAGCGATGTTAGCGACTGTTTCCAGTCGCTAACATCTTGGCACGCCCACTTTGTCATGTCATTAGTGATAAATTTCACTGACATGCAAAGCGGGGCCCAAGATGGTCGCTATCTCCTACTAGCTGTCGCTAACTGGTGTTAGCGACAGCTAGGTAATAGGGAGATAATTTTATCTCCGCTTTCTTGGCTTTTAAAGCCAAAAAAGCAGAGATAAACCCCCTTGATAATATGCCCCATCATTCCTAGATAGGGGTATTTATGTGTTACTGATAGTTTTTCGTTCTTTAAATAAATGTCCTTCGATTTTTGGATTTCTGCCGAGCCCAGCTTTCATAACGAAAGTTTTCCCAATGTTGATATTTAGGTCTAGATCGGCCATGAAGGAGGAGTATCTATTCAATGCCTTCTGCAATTCAAGTGGGATACGGGCTAAAATCACTGCGTCGTCCGCGTAGAGTAACGCAGGAATCGGGCGGTTGTTTATTATCGGGGGGTCCTGGCACTCCTTGAGCATTTCCCTCTCCAATCCGTTGGTATAGAGTGTGAAGAGGAAGGGGGCCAGGACACAACCCTGCCTGACTCACTTCTCCACTCCGAATGGCGCGGTTAGCTCTCCCTTAGCCCCGTACCTCACCCTTGCAGTCGCATTTGAATATAGTTCCCTCAGGAAGTTTACCAGGTTCGAATCTACCCCCATCTCCACAAGTATAGACCAAAGTTTGGCGTGGGAAACACAGTCGAAAGCAGCTGATAAATCCACATACACCATATAAAGGGCTCCTGCTTTTATATTTACATACTTGTCTATCAACAGTGACAGGTTTAAAGCTTGGTCAATGGTCCCTACTCCCTCGCGAAACCCATATTGAAGGTCTGATAAGATCCTGCCATCATCTGCCCATCCCTGCAGGCACTCAAGAATCACTTGACCAGCCACTTTTCCTAGGGAGTCCAATAGAGAGATCGGGCGGTAACAGGATACAGACTGCCGGTCTCCCTTTTTAAAAATAGGGTCCAGTATTGACTTGGACCAAGACTCCAACAGGCCTGTCGCACAAGATGCATTTAGAACTCTAGTCAAAAGAGGGGTCCAGAGCTCCATATTGGCTCTAAAAAAGTCTATTGGCACCCCGTCCGGGCCAGGGGCCTTCCCATTTTTACATGCTCTCAGGGCCTGGGCAACCTGCTCGATAGTAATTACTAGGTCAATAGGATAAGGGTTGGATGTTTGACCACTAGCATTTGATTCACATTGAGTTGCGACTACTGGATTTTTTAAAAAGTCTTTGAGAAATGCTCAACCCAGTTCCTTTCATCAATGGCCACCTCAATTGTAGGAGAATTTCCATTTTCAGTCAGGAAAGGGGATTTAACCACTGACCAGAATGCGGTGCTGTTTTTATGGGTGCAGCTCTCATGGAGTTGGTCCCAGAGTTGTTGCTTTAACTCTAATTTCCTTTCCTTTACTGCGAAGTTATATTCTTTTCTTAGGTTTATGATCTCCTGGGGGACCCTAACAACTTTTCGTAGTGCACATTTTAAGTTTGAATAAGCCACTGTACACCTATGGTTGAACCAACCCCTCCTCTTCTTTGATGTACTTTTGAGTTTTACCCATAGAGCATCGTTTATAGCTATTATCACCGCTCCAAAGCTAGTAATAACTTCTGCCTCTGAACTAGCCATATCTAAGCATTTCTTGATGGAGAGGGACACAGTTTTTACCACTAATTTGGTGATGTCAAAGGGGTCAACTTTACCCCATTTTAGAGAGTAGCCATTTTGTCTGGGTAATGTTAGATTGTTTATTGCCAGAACACTGACAATACTACGGTTGGGTTTGTGTGACAGTAGCAAGGTGATACTGAGGGGGTAGTGATCACTTAGGGCATTTACGTGTATGGTAAAGTGTGTGTCTATGTTCTCCAATCGATTTGAGAGAAGAATAAAATCTGTTTGTGCTATGAGTGCCTCTCCCATGGAAAGTAGGAGCCATCACTGTGTTTGAGTTGGTCATTTGTCACTACCAAGTCTAGATCAAACATAGTTTTGTTTAAAGAATTTCCCATTCTCGTATGTCTGAAGTGTGCGATTGGGTTGTCGCTCTCGTCAGTAATACCACATATTTTTCTGTTACTCAATTTACAGGGTCCCTGATTAAAATCTCCACCCCAGATAATCGTGGCCTCCTTCGATAACCTCCTTAGTCTACTTAATAATAGGGAACGAATCAGACGTAATAAGGGTACTGATTGTCCCTCAGGAAGATTATTATAAAAATTTACCAATAGGAAGGTATCCTTGTTATTTATACGGAGACTGAGGACCTGGAAGTTGGGTTAAAGTTTTATGGGTATTATTTGATCTGCCTGTATCAAATTTGAAATGTAGGTTGTTAGACCTCCCTTTGCTCTACCGAACTTTGATGGTTGGGCAGGTGAAAAATAGGTTTTGTACCCTTCCATATGGGTCTCTGAGGTCGTCCAGGTCTCCTGAAGACATAAGATTTTAAAATTTTGAATAAAATGTATCCATACATCGTTTGCTAGCTTGGAACGCTGTCCTGCAACGTTCCAAAACAAAGCGCCGATTGATGGCTGTCTCCCCCCCTCCTGGCTACCTCGCTCCGTCTCAGTAGGGGTTATTGGAATTTGTTCGACGTTGGATACCGTAAGTGCCACTCTATCAGGTGTGGATAAGTTTGTGCCTATGCCCTCCATCAGAGGTTCTGTATCTTGATCCAGATCTTGTGTTGTCTTATTGAGATCTGGAACAGGGTTAGAATAGGGAATTGGGTGCTTGGTGTTGTCAGTTACCCTATACTTTTCTCTATAAGCCCATATGAGCTTTTCGGACCTGGGAGTCAGTCCACTCCTTCCAAACCTGAGAAGGAGGAAAAACGATTGTTGATGGGGATGTTAAATCTGGGGGCCTGTATGTGGGACATAAACGGTACCCCGGGCTTTATGGGATTTGTCAGCAAGGACCGGGGGTGAAAATAGCTTAAATCGCGTGCTATGATGTTACTCCCGCCCCTCTCTGCGTACCAGTCGACAATGTGTGTGGTAGCCCTATAATCTCTGAAATTGATAATGATTATGTCCCTCTGAGTTTCCTTTGGTCTATTCCCCACCCAGCCAAGTCGTCGAACCAGAAGGATTTCCCCGTTGATATTAGGGGGAAGTGGCCTATTACATCTTAACCAGTGTACGACTTTATTCTTAAGGTCATGATACCCTTCTTTTTTCCCATTCACTAGTACTGGGACTCCGGTGAGTATCACGACATAGGGAGCTGCCTCTGGGGGCAGATCTATTTGTTGTTTGTTAGGTTCTTCGATCTTTCCTTGAGTACGTGTTCTAGCTGTATTAGCCTGCGCGATATACGAAGTATGAGATTGAACTCCGACCCTTACCCCCCTGATGTTTGTCTCAGTTTTATCTTTCGGCAGAAATTCCGCGGTGTTAAAGTTTCCTACAGGGAGTGGATCTTTGCCAATCGCTTTCTCAACCGGAATTGCTTCCACAGATAGGTTTGAAACTGTTGGGATAACAGCGGTTAAATCTGGTTTACTATAGATAGGTATTTGTTTAGTTAAGCCGGTGTTATTTACAATAGATTTTTCGATTGACCCCAATTGGTCAGCTACTCGTTTCATTCTCTCGATAAGCGGGAGTAGAAGAGATCTCACCAATTTCTCAATACTCCCCATTAGGTCCTTAGTTAGTAAATCTGCTGGGGGAAGGTGGTCAGGCTTAGGTGTTTTAGGTGTTGTGCTCGTGTCATTTGGGATTCTCAAGATATTTTTAGTTATTTTAGCACATTTGCCATTGTAACTAACCTCTCCCCTCTTTCTTTTTTTTGGTGGAGGACCTTGAACTGATTTCTTGTCTTAGGGCTTCTGTGTTAGTGTTTCTGGGGACCTAACCGCAGATATGCAGTCCCCTGGTAAGACTTACATTAATGAAGCTGAATTATAGGATGGATTTGAGGCGTCCATGTTAGAATTACTGTACATCCTAATAGG
Organism: Lissotriton helveticus; assembly: GCF_964261635.1. Taxonomy (NCBI): domain Eukaryota; kingdom Metazoa; phylum Chordata; class Amphibia; order Caudata; family Salamandridae; genus Lissotriton; species Lissotriton helveticus. The sequence continues at coordinate 1,265,491,333 of NC_136067.1, read as the reverse complement.
TGGAGTTATGTCTTGTAAGAGCATTGGAACCCTATTGTCACTTGTTGACTCATTTACAGGGCGATCAGTTTGTGTTTTGTTTAATGGTGTAGTTACTTGCTAGATGGAGCCCAGTGACGAGCGCTTATTAAAAAGATGCTCTGCTGACAAACGTCGCTCTACTATGGCTATTTCCCTTTCGTCAGCTGAGGTAGCCCTGGTGATGAAATTATCCAAGGTCCCCCGAACTGACCCTCCCATTAGCGAGTTTCTCCTTTTGGGGGTACGGGGGGCCATAATTTAGTAATTACGAAGGTGTATTCCAACCCAGCCTAAATAAAGAGGTGGATAGATAAATGGAATCAACAGTTAGAAATAACGCTGCTTGTCACGATGTTAATGGTAAAGGTGATGGTATTACCGAACGAGTTAATACGCCACAAAAGCAGCGGGTGTCTTACTTATTATGTCCGAGGCTGCAAACTCAAGAGACGTGGCCCAGCCCAGCCTTGGACAGCCCCGGACGGCCACAGACGGCCCGCCCTTTGCCCGGGCTTAGCCCGGCGCTGCCTGCGCACTCCCGTGACGCGGAGGTTGACGTTGATTTTTATGCGCGTATTCCCCAGAAGCGGGGCCGCAAGTGCACTTGGGAGCTGTAGTTTCTGTGCCCCTCGGTCCCCCCCCACTGCGGCCGCGCTCAGAGTGGAAAGGCTGCGGTGGCGGGGAGAGACCGGATGCGGCGGTAGCCTCAGCAGAAGAAAATGGGGTCCCAAAGATATTCCCCCAGCAGGGACTGGAAGCTACAGGTAGGCGGTATTTCAAAAGGCAATATTAATTCCCCGCTCCACCGAGGGTGACGTTGATTTTTATGCGCCTCCTGGCACGTCTTCCCCGGGAGCGGGGCCGCAAGGGCACGTGGGAGCTGTAGTTTCTGTGCCCCTCGGCCCCCCCCCCACTGCGGCCGCGCTCAGAGTGGAAAGGCTGCGGCGGCGGGGAGAAACCGGATGCGGCGGTAGACTCAGCAGAAGAAAATGGGGTTCCAAAGATATTCCCCCAACAGGGACTGGAAGCTGCAGGTAGGCGGTATTTCAAAAGGCAATATTAATTCCCCGCTCCACGAGGGTGACGTTGATTTTTATGCGCCTCCTGGCGCGTGTTCCCCGGAAGCGGGGCCGCAAGGGCACTTGGGAGCTGTAGTTTCTGTGCCCCTCGGATCCCCCCACTGCCGCCGCGCTCAGAGTGGAAAGGCTGCGGCGGCGTGGAGAGACCGGATGCGGCGGTAGCCTCAGCAGAAGAAAATGGGGTCCCAAAGATATTCCCCCAGCAGGGACTGGAAACTGCAGGTAGGCGGTATTTCAAAAGGCAATATTAATTCCCCGCTCCACCGAGGATGACGTTGATTTTTATGCGCCTCCTGGCACGTCTTCCCCGGGAGCGGGGCCGCAAGGGCACGTGGGAGCTGTAGTTTTACTTATTATGTCCGAGGCTGCAAACTCAAGAGACGTGGCCCAGCCCAGCCTTGGACAGCCCCGGACGGCCACAGACGGCCCGCCCTTTGCCCGGGCTTAGCCCGGCGCTGCCTGCGCACTCCCGTGACGCGGAGGTTGACGTTGATTTTTATGCGCGTGTTCCCCAGAAGCGGGCCGCAAGTGCACTTGGGAGCTGTAGTTTCTGTGCCCCTCGGATCCCCCCACTGCCGCCGCGCTCAGAGTGGAAAGGCTGCGGCGGGGAGAGACCGGATGCGGCGGTAGCCTCAGCAGAAGAAAATGGGGTCCCAAAGATATTCCCCCAGCAGGGACTGGAAAATGCAGGTAGGCGGTATTTCAAAAGGCAATATTAATTCCCCGCTCCACCGAGGATGACGTTGATTTTTATGCGCCTCCTGGCGCGTGTTCCCCGGAAGCGGTCCCGCAAGGGCACTTGGGAGCTGTAGTTTCTGTGCCCCTCGGTCCCCCCCCCCCCCACTGCGGCCGCGCTCAGAGTGGAAAGGCTGTGGCGGCGGGGAGAGACCGGATGCGGCGGTAGCCTCAGAAGAAGAAAATGGGGTCCCAAAGATATTCCCCCAGCAGGGACTGGAAGCTGCAGGTAGGCGGTATTTCAAAAGGCAATATTAATTCCAAATAAAAGAGATGTTGTCCTACCAGGGCTAAAAAAAAAGATTTTTCCAAGATATTGTTTTCTACATAAAAGGGTGACTGAAAGGGATGCGTATTTAAAAAAATCTAGGCAACCGGATGGAGCATACAAACCGATCCAGCAGTGCATGGTCTGAAGCGCATGTGCATTTCCACACTCGGTGTCAGACTAGGTCTCTATATGCTTTTGGTTAATCCTTCTAGCAAATATTCGTCTCTTGTCCCTGGAATCTGAGAACTAAAGGTATAACCATGTGTCCACAGAATGGCAATAATACTGTTTTCGTGCTTTGACCCTAGAGGTAGCGAGGCTGAGTATTCATCGCATACCTTTGAAGTGTATACAGGTCAGAAAGTCAGCTGCAGGTAACACTAGAGTTCACCACAAGAAATAGATACATATAGTGGAGTTTTGCTTTCACTCATATAAAGACAGGTCTGAAGTAATTCTTTCACCTTCCTTTTCAGTATCAAGAGGGAAAACGATGTGCATTAATGTCAAGGTGAATATGGTATGATAAAGAAAATCAGAGCTTCTGCCTCAGCTCTAAAGTGGCAACGAAGCAAATGATAACATTATCAAATGTGAGTGAAAGTAAGACAGAATGAAATGCCCTCAAAATGTCAGTGTGGAAAAAAAAGACTTGGAACCTCTTGAGCCTGTATTTATCAGTCAGGATGTTTGTTCATTTTGGTGTATGTCTCCCTACGAAATAAAGATGGCTAAGACAGCTATGAGAATCTCATTTCAGAAGAATTAAGTTACCAACATTTTGCATTGTTTTAAAAATACCCTTAGGTTGCCAATTCTTCTGCACCAAAAATGAAAGAGGTCTGCTGCACAATAATTAATAATTAGAAAACCTTGCCCACCTATTTTTTTTTAGGGGAAGAAGTCATCATCAAAATTGACTGCTAACAGGAGGGCAGAGGCTGAAGCCTTGATAGAATTCCCATCGACTTATACAAGCTCTGTCTAAAAATTCCAGGCTTTAGATTAGCAGACTAAAATGCTGTGGTCTCAGGATATATTCTGCTATTTCTGCCTGATGGACGTGATCGACGGGTCCTTATCACGGTACCCGAAGCTTGCCCGTAATTCTGTCATCCTTATAAGAATCTCGTTGTGCCATCTCCATTGCACTCGCATTGAGAGCCCGCGAACATACAACTATAAGCAACCTATCCTCAAGGCTCAAGATATTATTTTTGGCATGAATATTTCTAAGACTGGTTTACCTTCAGATCAGTCTTTTCTACTTACCATTATATAGAGTGAAGTCCCTAGTCCTAGACGGGCTACCACATTATTTAAGAAGTACTCAACAATTCTATCAGCCTGATTTGCCGATTTAGCTTTGCATCCCTGGATCCCCCATGTAAACCTCTTATCGCAACCACAAGAGCTATATAATTGATTTGTTTTTTGTGGCTTTCCTGATGAAGGCGCTGTAGTCACTGTCAATCAATCAATCTTAGCTTTATTCGATTTCTGTGTAAGAATCATAAAAGCAACAACAGTACATAAATATACACCAGTACATTTCATCATATTTACATATATTAGAAAATAAAATAAAAGCAAGTCGATAAATAATCGGATAAACATTATAGGGCAAGATAATAAGTCAAATTGATCAGGCGTGGAGATGAATATAGAAACTTGATACAGGACCACACCTGCCCATCAGGTGGTTGCTCTATGTTTTTTACATTTCAACTAGACATATAATGATCTAGGATAGAAGTCACTTATCCTCCAGATAGATATGGGGCCATCTCCTATTTGAGGCTGCCAAGATTGGAGAAAAGGAACAACATATTTAGACCTGAATTTGAAAAGAACCAAATCGCCCACCAAGTCCTTGCGCAGAGGTCCTAGCCAACCCACCCTTCTGACACTAAGTATGGTTCCATCGATGTTGGGTGGTAGAGGTCTATTTTTGGTTAACCAAAACGTAACCTTGTTTCTTAGGTCCATAGGATTTTCATGTTTCCCCCTTATAAGTTCAGGTACGCCTGAAAGGACACACACAATAGGGGCGGCCTCTGGGGGCAAATGTAAATGCTTGGTTTTGGGCAACATATTGTTGTGATTGACCACTGTTCCCTTGTTTGATGTCAATTGATTGTTTAGCCCTATTCTGGGGCGAGAGCTCCGTACAGTTGTGACAGGGGGATCCAAACTTTTCACATGTGAAGTTACTTGCTGGCTATGAATGGTCTTGCTTTGTAAGGAGGTATCGGGCATTTCTGTGGCTACTGAACGCTGTGATTGAGTGGATGTTGCCATAGTTTTTGCAGGTAATAAATTGGCCTTGATGGCTTCCTCAACGCCCGTGAGCCTGTCCCCTAAACTAACCATTTTATCCATCAACGGGGATATTATAGTCTTGATCATGTTCTCGATCGAGGCCATTAAAGAAGCATGGATAGGTGGGTTCGATATAACAATGTTGGAAGTGTTGGGAGATACGGGATAAGGATTTAGTTTCTGTTGCTGGCCTGTCTCCCCATTTGTTTGGCCCCATCTCTCTTCCTTTTAGCGATAGTGAGCTGAGGGGTCAATGCCGAATGCGAGTTTACTTTTGATCGTATTAAAGGAGGCGCATCGTGTATACTATGAGTTGGTTGAGGTTGATTGCAAGACCGGGGACTAATAGTTGCTATGGCACGGATAGGGGAATTAATTTTCACATTGTCTGGTTCCACAGGAGCATACGTGGATTTACACATGTTGTTTAGTTCCTCCAGTAAGGATATCTCTGGAGCAACATCAGCAGTCTGTAAAGGAGCGCACATAGTGGGCGAACTATCCAGGGCGGGGGATCGCTCTATTCGCTCTAGTTCTCTGATAATGGGGAGCGTTACTCTCTTTAGATAGTGGTCCATCGTTCCTCTGATCAAGCCACTGTGGGTAGAGAAATTCCTGGTACCCCCCTTGCAGGTCATGTCATCAGCCATCTTCCAATATAAACAGTTCAATAGTACCACTATGATGGCGAGTGGGAAGGACCTATTAGTAAGAGGGGGTTAGATAAAGGGTAACAGTACCTTTAATACTTTTTCCACTTCTCCTAGTTCCGAACCAAGGGGAATGGCCCTGTCCCGGCCTCCTCTGGCTTCTGATGGCCGCAGATGGCCCTGCCCTTGTCCCGGGCTTCGCTCAGCGCCGCCCGCTCGCGTCCCGCGGGCCGGAGATGAGGCGTTGAATATATCCTCCCCGATGTCCAGGGGGTGGGGCTGCCGGTCCTCTCCTCGCAGCCTCCTGGGACAGGTAGTCCCGCTGCGTCCCCGCTCTCCCCAAACAAGCACAGCTCACAGGGCCGATGCGTCCCCCCAGCAAACAGTCAAAAAAAAAAAAAAAAAACATGCGCAAGAAAAATACTGATAGTCCGTCTCTCTACTACTTTTAACTACAAGCAGCAACTCCCACTGGTCAGTTCAGTTCTGTGAAAAATCAAAATTTAAGGCTACAGGGAGTTACAACGTGTTTAAGCTTTAAGCTATGAGCTGTAAGTGCTCCTCCAAACCTTACTGCATGTTCTAACGAAAAACTCCAGGCGGCTCCAACGACCTCCAGATAGTACGGCGCAGGACATCCGGTAACTTTTCCCCAGTCTTTTCTGCAGGCTCTGTTGCAGTGTATTCTCCCCAAGATTGTGTCTGTAGGCTTAAATCAGGTAATCCATGACGACCGTTAAGAAGCCAAAATTTCGGCGTTCAGCGATTGCACTTGCTGTGCTCCGCCCTACAGGTCTTCCACAGTCTCAGTAATTGCTCTCCCCGCGTTCGATCACCGCGGCTCCCAGCGGCCCCCAACGTGACTCCCAGCGCTGCTCCTACTTTACCGATGAACCGTCAGCTGCCAAAGTACCAAAGCGGGGCAAAAACGGCACCCTCTTCCACTCTCCTACTGTGTTCCTCTGGTTTCCCGCCGTCTTCCTTACTTCCTCAGAGGGATGCTGACAAGCTCGACTTGTTCTGTCTCTGCCCCCGTCCTAACGCCGGCCTCCCAAGAACGCCGGAGCACCACTGCTGCCTCTCTCCTGTAGTCACTGAAACACACATAGAAACGACACAACAGGATCCATTCATGATCAGAGCCACTTAATCGTCTCTCAATTTGGACATATAAGCTATATCATTACTCCTTCTGTTTTTTATTTCATATAAATCATTGATCTTTTCAGACATTGAAGGGTTTCGTTGTTATAACGGTATGTCAATATCTTCTTCAATTGCATCATCTAAGTTATATTATGTTAAATGAATTCTATCTGTGAATATATCTACACAACATGAATATTTGATTTAAGTTGTCCACTTAGAGACATGTATGCAAATAGGAACTTCTATCAAGTTCTTCTTTGTGTTTTTAACTTTTGCCATTTAATATTACAGGCAGGACATAAGATATATTTTTGAATGATTTGTATTAATAAAATATTTTTTTACACTGTTCAATAGTGATCACTTTGGCCCTCTTAACATTTCGTTATAATTATGTTTCATAATGCAAATTAGAACAGCAATTGCTTAGGGATTTGTTATTGACAATTGTATTTTCCCTGCCCTAGCAATAGGGATAAGTAGCAGGGGTTTCTTATATACGCACTGGTATATTCTGCTATCTACATGGCAAGGGACTGAGATGAGCCAAATAAGCCTGATTTACTCAGCGCAGAAGATGTATTACAAGGTAATTCTGCAAATTTTAGAAGACTTAGGGCCATATGTAGGTGGCCAAATACCGGTCGGTAACGGCCGATTTCGTCCGTTACCGACCGGTATTTTGATTTTCAGATGTAGGTGGCCAAAATATTACCGATTCTGTATATTTACCGAATCGGTAAATTTACCGAATCTGTAAATTACCGATTCGGTAAATGTACAGAATCGGTAATATGGGATGTAGGTGGCACTGGAAACAGTGCCACAGGCCCTTAGGAATTCGTTATTTACCATGAAATATTATGGCATGGTAAATAACGAATTCCTGTGTACATGCACATCTGTGCATGTACACCTGTGCCATGTGGCACACAGACATGCCCTAAGGGCATGTATGTGTGTCACATGGCATACAAGCCAGAAACAGTGGTGCAACAGGGTGTCAAAGTGACACCCTGTCCCCCTTGTAAAATCGGTAATTTTACCGATTCGGTAATTGCCGAATCGGTATTTGCTATTGAATCCTATGGGCTTCAAGGCCCATAGGAATCAAAGGCAAATACCGATTCTGTAATTACCGAAGCGGTAATTACCGATTCTTACCGATTCGGTAATTGTTACAGAATAATTACCTACATGGCATTTACCGAATTGTAAATACCGAATCGGTAAAATTCTGTATTTACGATTCGGTAAATGCCATTTACCTACATGTGGCCCTCAGTCAACATCTTGTAGGCTATCTCACAGATCCAGGCTGGTTTCCACTAACATCATAGTACAGTTAATTAGGCCTCTTGAAACAACATGCTTATTTCAAAATGCATAACACTAAGGAAATTCCCCATGCACATTGCCTTTGTTGTCTTGAAATGTGTATATTCAACAGCATCCTTAGGATACAACTAAAGCATTTTCTCAGGACTGTAGTAGTGCTCCTAAATCTTCTAGATGTTATTCAGTTAATCTACACAGATAATCTCACTATGATTAGTTATGGTGCAGGTGGAAGGAAATGTGCAATTTGAATTCTGTTACAATAGTTAACCCGTTCGTTGCTGGCGTCGGCCAACGGCCGTCGCAAGCACTACCTTCGTAGTGCTGTGCACGTCCGTTGGCCGACGCAGCCCCGCCCATGCATTGAAACGCCCGCACCATGGCAAATTTTACGCTGCGGTTAACGGGTTAAGAAAGGGTGTAGCCTTGGCCCCTGCTCTTTTGTTTATCAATGAGCTTCCTTTACGATTGTCCACTTTGTTAACCTTAAGACCCTAGGAGGAGAATTGAAGACTACCCTGCCTTTTGCCAATGTCTTGGCTATATATTTTAAATATGTTTGCAGAATTCTCTGAGGAAAGTGGCATGATAATAAGTGTAAATCAAAGTTTAGAGCCCTCCATAGATTGTTCAGACCTACTTTGACTCTTATTAAACTATCAGGAGCTATAGAGGGAAATCACCAGGCTACCCTTGTCTCACAAATTATTCATACAAAAAAGGCCTGACTACAAGAGAGTATCTTCAATGTAGCTCTTGGAGACTGCATCAAATGTGGGAATATCACTTTCAACCCACTATTTTGCACCCTGTCCACTTTTTCGCAGTGCCAGAATTCTCAATGTAATAAAGTCTTAAAAAAACCTTGAAAAACACCCGAACCGCTGTTAGTCAAAGTGTCCAACCACGCAAAACCTTTCCCACAACTTATGAGTAAAGAATGTTTCACAAAAATAAGTGAAAAAGTGAGAGGGCACCTCACGTATGCAACACCAGGGAGGCTACCAGCCGGTTCTCGCCAGTATGCCCACATATGTCATCATCGGTTGCCCACTCACAGAAAGAAAGAAAATAGTGTCCATTGCAAAGAGAGAGGAACAGAAAAAGTAAAGTAACTGCCCCAAACCGTAACCCTCAGCTCTCAACCTCTCAGCTAACGTGGTCGTGAGATATCCACGACCACGTTAGCTGAGACATCCACCGGGATTCCAGACCAGTTCGGCTGTGGTAGGACGTTAAGAAACGATGGGTGTCCTATTGAAAAGAGCTCCTGGAAAAAGGGCACTTCTGCCCGAAATGCATAGGGGCAGTTGATTTATACAACAAAAAGTGATGTGACAATGTAATTTGGAAATGTAAAATCAAGATTGAAACTAACATTAAAAGAAATCAAGAAACTGATGACAAACCAAAGAGGAGTCTGTCGTTTCTGACGAACCCTATGAGAGTGCCCAAAAATAGGGATGCGTCCATATGATAATGTTCACACGTGAAGTTTATTAAAGTCGGTGTAAACGGCAGGTTACACCACCTATTGGAGCACCCAAAAACTATTTCAAAATTAACCAACCAAAGGAAAAAACTTTACTTTCACATGTGCTGTGCACAGCGCCTTTCTGTTTCATAATCAGGCTTAAGATTTTGAGGCAGCATGCTGCAGTCTGAGGTTTGCTGTATGCTACTTCTGTGTTCTTGACATCATCTCAGCATTTATTTTCTATTGCAACCTGTTAATGAGGCAGAGATCTCCAAATAAAAATGGCAGTTTGTGATTTTGAATGCAGGGCTGGAAGTCTGCTGTCCCTCACCGGCTTCCATCCTTGCATTCTGTGACATTTCAGTAAGATCGGCAAGTAGAATGGTCAGTGTGCAAATCGTTCTTAAATTCTAATTCCTGGAGAACGCCAAGTACTAGGAACGAGAGTGGTGTTGAGTGGTGTTGTCCAGACTTTGATGCTTCTCATCTGAAACTATCACTCTCTTTGGTTAGGAAAATGCATATAATCAGGCTTAAACATTGTCATAAGAATGACAGACAAGTATTTTCAGTACAAAAGCTTTATATAAGGAATTAATAGACAATTTACAATAAAAATGCCATGAGCAAGTTTAGCAGCAAAGCACAACGATCATAAGTACAAACAACTCAATACAGTTCTAAATAAAATCTGGCATTGATTTGCCTTTTAAGGTGCGGGAATGGCGGTCTCTCTAGCAACAGAAATCCACATAATTTTATAGGACTTTAGACAAGCACATTTATACATTCTGTGGGAAAACGTAGTTCTCAGGTTTTGGACCAATCGGAGACAAGCTAGAAGAAACATTTTACTGCAAAATGAATTTGAGGATTCTCTCAGTATGGCAATACATTGAGATTCAGTCATTCTCACAGCCTTAGTGGTACAGTTAACCTGATACATTGTTTTAGCATGAGCTGGGATGCCGAGAAGTGTCCTTGATTCAGTTCAATGAGAAATCTTTCCTGAGAACACAGTCTGCTTAGTCATGGAAACATAGCACAGAAGATGGTATTAGTCATCATGTGGTATACAGTTATGTTGACCTCCCTAACTCGAGACCCAAGGTCCCGACCCCCACACACTGTAGCTTTAGGTTATACCTTTCTGCAATAACACAAATTTTTCAACATAATCTCTATAAGTTACACATTCTTAATGTTTTATTTCGACACCAGAATGTTAATCTTTTGGCAAAATCATCACAAAAACAATAATGTTATAATCACATTACATTTCTCGCATTTTGTACATAAAGAAATTAATTTCCGCAAATTCTTCAGTGATTCCTTTTCAAACGCTCAATGCATTTCGGGCCATACTAGACCCTTCATCAGGAGCCTGTTTCATCTAGAAAACAATGCAACACAACCATCAGCGACCTCTCCATGCTGAAGAATTCAAAACAGTATTTACAGATATTGTGAGTCTAGAAGCTTTTTCCATGCTAAAAGTGTATTAAAGCATTACAAAACCCTTTTCCACACCATTGTGCTCAAACAACTCAAAATTGAAAATAAAACCATGCATATGCATACCTGGTCCTCCCTTCGAAATTGCCTATACAATCTTTCTGAAAAGAAACCACTACATGTCAACACCTGCTTCTCTTTGTTAAAGCGATAACTCTCAAATATGCCAAATAACCTCTGTCCTTACCGTACGAGAAATTTCACTGTTTCACTCGATGTATTTCAAAACGCCGGTCTCTCCCGAAGGTCTAATGGGACTTATTCAAAATCCTGCATACAAAACACAAGCGTACCACAACCTTAATCTCTGGTAAATCTCCAGACAACAAGTCCGGGTTTACACTGCCCTCGAATCTCAACTCACTAGTGGAATCCATTGCTCCTTCAGTCCAATGCTCTCCGCCCTGCACACCTTCACGATTCACCTAGAGATTCTGCTTCACGACTAATGAACACCGTAAAAACAAACGGCGGACTACCGACGGCCGCCATGTTGAAATGGTAAAAACGATCTCAAAGTGTAGTCCATTGCTAACTCACTCTCGTGATCAACAAAAGCCAGATTTTCACTATTTTCCGAACTACGCGGGACCACATTCCTTCCTTACTTGAACAGGAAAATCACCGGTGTATAAAACAACTATCTTCGTTCACAAAGCTGCCCCGAATTAGAGCGCTATATTTGTGTAGTCAAACTAAAGTAAATACTTTCTAAATTCCCATACTCTCTAAAACAACATAAACCAAAAGTAAATAAAATTAACATAAAAAATTAATGTGTGGAAAAATAATGTGTGGAAAAAGTGGTGCATTGTTATGAAGGGAAAAACACTGTATATAAACTTCATGTCGATTAACAAGCTGGATGGTCAATATTCAATGATCACAAATATGTAAATACTCAAGCATGTGCACATATCAAATAGTTACCACTTATCCTCAATTACAAATAACATGCAAAATCTACTCGTTTGTTTAACCCTTTTGGATCCTGGGTACCCAGTTTTCTTATCCAGAATATTTCTCTCTGGAGGAGGGATCGAGTCCGATCCGTGCCCTCAGAATGAGAAACTTGTTCAAGAACGGAAAATTGTATTTGCGATATGGTGTGTCTTTCCTGTGCCCAATGTGATGCTAGGCTACTCTTCATGTTTTTATTCCTAATGGTGCTTTTATGTTCAGAAATTCGCACTTTAAGTTTCCTTTCTGTCTTGCCTACATATAAGTTCCCGCAGGCACATTTGATGTAGTAAATCAGGTTGCTGGAATTAAAATCAGTGTTGTGATATAATTTAATCTCTTTGCCAGATAAGGGATGATATAGACTTCCTCCTACGATGACATTATTGAATTGTACGCAATTAGTACATTTCCTCATTCCTCTGTGTGATGTAGAATGTGTTTTTCTGGAAGGAGATTTCAAGATTTCTTTTAAATTTTTTGACCTTGTGAAAGCAAATAGTGGTCTTATGCTGAACAATCCTTGGAAATCTGGTTCACTTTCTAAAAGCATCCAATGCCTGTTTATGATGTTTTTAATCTTCTGTGTGCTTGTGCTGAATTTAGACACAAACATATGCCTCTCCTTTCCCTCCTTCGGTTTTTGTTTGAGGAAATTCTTCCGCTCCATTTCCTGGATCCGTGTGTTGGCCTTCTCAATAATCTCTTGAGGATACCCTCGTTCTTGATATTTCATAGCTTGGATCTTTAATTGTGCTTCTAAATCCTGTGTTTCTGAACAAATCCTTTTGAGTCTCATAAATTGTGAGAAAAGGAGGTTTTTCTTCAAGTTAGGTGGGTGAAAACTTTGAAATTGTAACGCATTATTCACGTCAGTTTCTTTTCTATAGACTGATGTAACTATTTGTTGATCAACCAAGTTTATTTGAACATCCAGAAACGCGATTTGTGTCTCACTTATGGTATGGGTGAATTGAATATTTTCATCGTATCCATTGAGCTGTAACAACTTTTTTTCAAGATTTTGTCTGCTGCCAGTCCATATAATGAAAATATCATTGATAAACCTACAGAACAATGTTATGCAAGCTTTCCATTCCTGATCGTTGAAGATGTAGTCTGACTCAAATTTGGCCATAAAAGTATTGGCGTACGCCGGTGCCCCGGCAAAGCCCATTGATGTACCCTTCTGCTGAAGGAAAAATTGATTGTCCCAGTAGAAATAACTATGATAGAGACAAAAATGTAAAATCTCTAAAATGAATACTTTATCGGCCCTAATGTCTGATTGTTGCAGTAACGCCCTTTCTACTGCTTCAATGCCTGCTTGGTGTGGAATAGAAGTGTACAGTGACTTAACGTCCACTGTACACAACAACATATTCTCTGCAAAAGAAATATCTCTGAGCTTATTGAGAAAGTCAGTGGTATCCTTGACACAAGAAGACCAATTCTGCACAAATGGCTGTAGGAAGGTGTCTATATATTGGCCTAAGGGTTCAAAAATTGTTCCACATCCTGTGACTATAGGCCTCATTGGAGGATCGTGTAAGTCCTTGTGTATCTTCGGAAGCATATACAGCTTCGGTTGTCTAGGAAATTCAATTGTCAAAAACTGGCGGGTGGAAGTAGTGATGTGACCAACTTCAAAGGCCTTGTCCAAGATCTCTTTTAAGGTTCTTTTCAAATCCATGATTGAATCAACCTCTAGGCGTAAATAGGTATTTTCATCATAAACGTGCTCATTGACTTTGTTGTTATATAGAGAAGCTTCCATGACTACAATAGCCCCTCCTTTATCTGCTTTTTGTATCATTAATTGGTCATCATTTTGGAGAGTTGAAAGAATCTGTCTGTCTTGAAATGACAAGTTCTTTCTGGAAGATCTCTGCAAAGTTAATCTTTGAAGATCTCGCAAAACTGTGTTTTCAAAGGCATCTAGTACTTTGTGCGATGTTGGTATTTGGAACTTTGATTTGGGTTTGAATTCCAAAAATTCTGGTTGTGCTTTTTGTGTTTGTTCTGGCACTACATTGCTGAAAAAGTGTTTGAGACGAAGAATCCTCATAAATTTATAGAATGCAACTTCTGTCTCCAGAATGTCTGTGTTATATGTTGGCACAAAACTCAAACCTTTGTTGAGAATATTCATCTGTTGGATCGTAAGTACTTTCTTTGAGATGTTCACCACTAGGTTTACCTCTGACTTCTCAGTCTTCCTTTTTACGGATGCTTCTACTTGTTTTTCTGGTCCTTTTGCCAAACTGGGTGTTTGGCTGGCATCCGTTGCCTTTTTGCGATTGAGCTGGCGGTCTACTTGCACTGATTTCAGAATCAGATACACTGCTCTCTTCTGATGTGGTGACAGTAGTTTTCTTTTTAGGGTAGCTGCGCCTCTGGGCGTAGACCTCCGCCCACGTATACACCTCGTTGAGTTTGTAGTCCAGTGTGTCTCGTTTATATTTTCAAAGCTTTCCTTCCTGTAATTCTTTGGTGTGTTTTTCAAGGCGCTCGTTCAAATCCTCCAACTTTTTGTCCCAATCTCTCTTGTCCATCCTCTCTTCCAAGTTCTGTTTAATTTACTCTATTTCAATGGCTAATTCTTGAATAACTCTGGCCAATTCTTCCACCAGCAATAGAATCAAGTCTAAAGAGCACTTGTTTAATATGGAATACCATTTTTCCATAAAGTCTTTGGTCGCTGATGGTTGTGCTGCATTGTTTTCTAGATGAAACAGGCTCCTGATGAAGGGTCTAGTATGGCCCGAAATGCATTGAGCGTTTGAAAAGGAATCACTGAAGAATTTGCGGAAATTAATTTCTTTATGTACAAAATGCGAGAAATGTAATGTGATTATAACATTATTGTTTTTGTGATGATTTTGCCAAAAGATTAACATTCTGGTGTCGAAATAAAACATTAAGAATGTGTAACTTATAGAGATTATGTTGAAAAATGTGTTTTATTGCAGAAAGGTATAACCTAAAGCTACAGTGCGTGGGGGTCGGGACCTTGGGTCTCAAGTTAGGGAGGTTCACTGTGTGGCACGGGAAAGACAACCGGGCTACCCCTACAGCACGCTGATTATAGTCATTTAGACATAAAAAAGTTGAATAAAAACACAGGAAATTAGTAAGAAAGGAGTGCATCTCTGTTCATTTTCAAATACAGTTATGTTGAGTCAAGACGGAGAACAATGTAAACACAATCTAATGTTAGCATGAGCTCAGTTCGTAATGCTCTTTATTGACAGATAATCAACTCTCACAGTCCCCCCACTGATGATTTTAATAATCACTCAAATTCTTTATTACAACACATCATTCATCAGCTTTGGATTCTTCTGCATAGCTTCTCCCAGGTCCTTCAGGATGTCATAAATTTTGATTTGCATCTCGAGTCGCTTTGGCTTTCAGCCTCTTGCTGCTGACAGCTTCTTATACCGACAATTTATCTCCGATGAAATTTCTTTGCAAAAAATGAGCACACATGCATTTCCAATTAGTATGATCAAGGGAGGGGTTAGAAGCAACTTCACTACCAAGCCACTCTCCTACCTTAGCAAATCCCTTACCAATGGATCCATAGAATGATCCTAACACTTCCCAGGCACCTGGTTCTTCCAGTATGGTTAGTTCCTGTGTTGTGTTTATGATGTTATTAATATAACTGCCAAGCTGCTTATTTATAAGAGGAATGTATGCACAATATTCCCAAGCATGGAGGACTTTCCAAACTCTACCTTCCTTTGTGAGAAGCAAATCCAACGCAAGGTCATTTTGAATGATCATATCTCTCATGGCAAGAAATTCTTTATTGATCACTGTCAGTGCGCCAGTGGTATTAGTTGCAAGTCGATCAACTAAAGTTGTGTGATAGCTGGAAATAGGCAGATTTACCACACACATAATAAATGCTCTTGATGCTAACTTCTGGATTAGAGAAAGTTTCCCTTTTACCAAATAATTATGTTCACACTCACTTCACCCTAACTTCTCAACTGCCTCATTCCCTCTGGCTACCATATTATGCATAATGATCCTCTTTTGGTGACTTCAATGCTTAATCTGGGATGCAGTTCCTTTAAAATCTATTTACCTTTTCCAATAATGTGTTCTGTACTCATCTTTCCTTCTCCTCTTTCTTTACCTGTCCTTTTCCCTTTGTTCAATTTATCTACAAATACTCTATCAACGTAGTTAATTTTGCGAATTACTTTATGCAAGGTATGATTAGTAATGCTCATGTTAGTCACAGTGGTAAAGATTTTCATCATATACTCACACTGATGGCTTAATTTTGACCCTTTGTGGGGGTGAGAAATGTGTTTAGAAGCCCACAAATGCATTTTTTCCCATCAAAATAAGAAGAAAAAAGTTTAATTGAATTTTTGTTAGTAAAATAGATTTTTGAAAACAGAGCAGGAAAATGAGTATGACAGAGGTGGATGAAAGTAAGCTGCTCCTTCAGCTTCAGAAGCGGGAAGATAAGACCAGACAAAACAGTCATCAACCTCCATGACTTTTACATAATCAGACAACATTTGATAACACACATTATAACTGTATAGGATCTCATGCTGTGGGAGACGTGAAACCTAGCTCTCGGATGAGGGAGGGCTGGCTACAGGGGTGAGGGTGAAATTGTTTGAAACGTGAGAATTGTGCCCTCCCAACACGTAAACATCAAACAGCCTTCCAATCATAGAAAGTGAAATGACAACTGCCAAATGTATAATATAATTGTAATTTTGCAGTGTGACTGCACCATGTTTACCTTGAATCAGATCAAGTAAATCTCCAATAAAAGGTTAGTCCTCTACGTACTATCCTATTTTCTCTACCCTATCTCAAAATCTACCAGGATTTGGATTCTGCGTTATCTGGAGGCCTACGGCGCAATCGACCTGTGACCATTACCCTAGATCTCTATTCATCCTTTTGGCCTTCTGCCAATTGTTGGTTTAAAGAGGTCTTCATCACTACAAGTCTTTAGTGTCATGGAGGCTCAACTGAATCAGTCAGGCAGTCATCTTTGTCGAACTTGATTTTTGCGACATATGTCCAGTCTGAACCTGAGTATTTTCGATCTACCTGTCTTTCTTTTTTAGGTCGTTTAGTATCGGTCAACTTCAGGTCTATGTCAGCCGTGTCAATCTGTTCCAACTCTTCTTGTCCTTCTGGCTCACTGCCTTCCCTAATTGCCTCTGGTCTCATCTTGGGCGTTAACAGTTACTTTCTAAGGATGGTAGTTCTTGGCCAACCTTCTTTCGAAGTGTTCAAGATTTCTGGCTCTGACGGAGCTGATTCCCCCTTGAGGTGGAGCCCCCTAGTTCTGCACCAACTTCCACTGCTCAGAGAAGTTGATTTGATAGGTTAGTCTCAGCCTTCCATGAATTTTCTTTGTCGTAGCATATGCATATCCTCAGTCCAGTGATGGTGAAGTACCCTAAAAAATACCATAAGGAGCTATACCTACCAATAGCCCCAATACCAATTACCAAATAACCAGTCAGTTGGCAGTGAAGGAAGTTGAATCGTTTATTATGCAAAATACTCTATAGAAGAGCCTCTCCAACCCTCACCGATCAGGTGCGCGGAGAAGACTGCTGGCTTACATTCAAAACAGCACATATATACTTTCAGCACAGTACATGAAGTCACCGTAAATGGAAACACAGAACTTGGCTCTTGGGCCTCGAGGAAGGACCATATATGACACACATTATTACTTCAAAGCTCAGCTTAGTTATTATTGGGGAGGTCAGGAGGGGTGACTCCCTTTCGTCCCGGTGCCCGGGAGTACAAACACGGCGCCTTCAGGAATGCGCTTATCACACCCAAAGCCAGATGCGACCTTGAGACCTAGGACAGAGGAACAAAGGTGTGCATTCAGCGGCTCTCAGTAACTCAACTGAATTGGGGCCTGACAGCTATTGGAGAGTAACACGTGATCACTGCTTGGGCCTGGCACAGGCAGAGAAAAGATGGCGTCTGTATGGTTCTCGGCCTACTCGATGTAAACAGAACACATGAACAGCATATACCCTTATCAACTAGCTAAAACAGATATAGGTTAGGGATTATGCATATAAAACACAAAGCGTATATAGATACATCATGCTAACACAATATATAGATATGGCTAATATAGGGGGAATTGGAATTGTATCCCTCAATGGTACCACAATGGTTGCTGGAAAGACAGCATTCCCATTAGTCTCAGGCTCTGTATGCTGCTAATCCGACGGAGATGATGGATCTCCAGTCTGGTCCTCCTCCGTTTCTTTCGAAGCCTCAGACACCTCAAACCTAGGGCAACTTGAGAAATTTGCAGATTTTGACTCGGCTTCTTAACCTTCGTATTTTGCTCTCTTGATATGGGAGGCATGTATCCAATTTGGCAGACCAGCACACTTGGCGGCAGTGTTGGTGAACAGGATCACCTAATACGCAGGGGCGTAACTTCAGGGGGAGTGTTTGGGGTATTACACCCCTGAATAAATGTATTTTTTGATAATTAGGTGGGTACAGGGGCTTTGAGTTGGGTATTGTGAGGTATCTGTCAGATTTCACCAGGATGTTTTACATACACAGACAAAAACATACACGCACTCTTTCTCTGTTTTAAAAGTCCTATTTTTTTGGGGGAATTTTACCAAAAAATATTTTTCTCTCCCTTAGGTCTCCTACCATCATCATCAATTTCTTCATTCCATTTTAAAAATAAAATCATAAAAGACAAATTAATTTAAAACAGAGCTCAAAGATTAACATCAGCATAATTTTATGCTAGCTTTACGAACCCAGTAAGATATTGTAAAGGCATACTGTAGGTGTATTTAAAAACGGTTAATATAATAATGCAGGCCTAACTTGGGAAAAATTCCTTGTCTTTAAAAGTGGTCTTAAAAACTTGTGTCGTAAGTTATAAAATTTCGCACAGATCATGACAATATGTAATTTATCATTAAACGAAACGTTGTCACAATCAAATAGGTCAAGTTTGAGCACTTAAAACAACCATGATTAAAAAGAACTAATCGTGGGAATAGGTTTAACCTGAAATATATCAATAACCGTTGCTGGTGGCTGGACAAGTTTCAGATCAAGTAGGGCTCAAAATTATTGCGGTTTTTACTAATATTGCGTGTCACACCGAGAGTTTAAATAATGCAGTGTCCTCGCGATCCGCTGCCATCTTGTCCCTAAACGCTTCTGCTACCCATTTGTGATCAGATCAGACATATAAGTTGGGCCTCCCTAGGGTTATCATGTTATGGGAGATATAAGCCAACCATGAGATCAATGAGGGCTTGTCCACGTTCAAACAGTCTTGTATAATTAATCTATTGAGACCAAGTTCCTCCTTTGTCCAAATTGAGAGCTATGGTTTTAGAGGGCAGAGTCGGAGCTGGTCAGTGATATAACCTAATCCCAATTCTTCATGCACAAGTTCATAGGGTACACTTTTTGGTACTCCCAAAAGGCCCCTTAGGAATTTATTTTCCGCTCTTTGAATTTGGCACTGAGCCACAGCCCCAATATTCCACTGCAATAACTGGCTATGGGGATGCACTGAGCCTTGAAAATGTGCACAACAGATTTCATGTGGGTGCGCCTTGACTGGCGTGACAAGTCAGCTATGCTGAACATAGCTCTATTAAAAGACATCACAATATAAGTTATAAGTGGATGCCAATTAAGGTCAGGATCCAGTTGAACCCCTAGATATCTAAACTCGTCTACCTGACTGATATTGTGTCCATCCACTACGAATTTCATGGTTTTTGTTTTAGGCGAGACAAACTTCATCACATGTGATTTTGCGAAGTTAGTGGAAAGGTCAAGGCTGTTCATAAAATCAATACAAAGGATAGGAAGTCTTTGTAATCCCTTGGCCATCCGGGCAATTAAAACTATATCATCTGCATAAAGCAGAGCCGGAATTGAACGGTCTCCCACTTTGGGAACATCCAAACATGAGTCGGTCAGTGCTTTTTCTAATTGATTAATATAAAAAATAAATAAACAAAAGTGCTAAAATATAACCCTGACAAACCCCACACAGCAGTTTAAAGTGCTGTGAGCATTTCCCTTTGGGCCCATATCTTACACTAGCTGAGAGGCCCTTGTGTAGATCGTATAAAAAGTTAATTAGTGCAGGTTCTACTCTCATCTGAGCCATCATGGTCCACAATTTGGATCGATTAACTCTGTTGAAGCTAGTACTCCTACCAATCCACTCTTCTCTCCCTTTCCACTGCCCCTTAGGGCCCTCTCATGAACCCTGCTAGTGGCATAATGCATTTTAACATTATATGTCAGCTTGATTGTTGGAAAATCTGAAGCCCCCCCCAATCTTACTGACCAAGCTATGCCCCTGCTAGTAGGAACCATGCCAGTGCTCTTCCAGGCAAGTATTGTGAACATGTTTCTTGATTTGGACCCTGTCACCAGTGTTCAAGTCATGCCCTGGGGATTCTCCGACAGCTGGAGTAGCGATTTTGAGCTGATGAGAGATAGAACGCATCACGTCAGACAATCGTTTGCAGTTCTCGAGGATCATGTCATCTGTGATATTCACGCGGGTAGTTGCCGGGACAGAGGTTGCTTCATGTGGCAATAAACTAGTTCATTTACAAGGGGTACTTCAGATACTTATGAGGACTAAAGGAAGGGGGTCAGGACAGTTAAGCCATGTAGAGATGGAAGCGTTAGTCAGTTTAGCTTTGATTGTCCCATTCAGTCTTTCTACAACTCCTGTGGTTACCGGTCTGTAGCTACAGAGAATCGTTTGGTCAAGGCCTAGGGCTGTAAATATCAATGGTATGACCCCATTCTTAAAGTGAGTTCCTAGATCTGATTCAAGATGTACTGGCATCCTAAATCGCGGTATTAACTCCTGCAACAATAGATTGGAAACTGTTAGACTGTCACGTTTCTGGGTGGGATCAGCCTCAACCCAAAGTGAATACAGGCACAAGGTAGTACCTCAGCTGATTGCAGCATGGCATGTCAACAAAGTCAATCTGAAGACCATCAGATTTTCCAATGTTACTCATGGTCAATGCAACTTTATTGACTACAATTTGCCTTTAACAGCTCATACATCTTTCACACAAATCTTCTGCCATCATTCTGAAGCGGAGATTAAACCAGTGAGAACGGAAAGTAGATGTCATTATGACTCTTCCTACATGAGTTGAACCATTCATGTGTCTCATCATGACAGGTAAGAGAGAATCTGGAAGAACTGGTTTTCCTTCGGTTGACACCCAAATATCTCTGGCATCCTTTGCTCATCCCATCCTTTCTCACTTAGCATTTTCTCTCTCTGGGGAAGCAAGTTATAATTCCCTTAACTCACTGAATGTGTGCACAGTACTCAGTAACATATTGGTCACAGTCTCTACCTCTGTGTTACATGGTTCATCTAGGTGAAAGGCATTGGACTCAAAAACACAGTGTCGTGCGACAACACCCGCATAACAGTTGCCGCTGGTGACAAAATCATTACAGCTCTTATATGCAGCACACTTAACCACGGCTGTTTCCTTCTGCAATTTGAGGGCATTTAGGAAATTTGAAACATACAACCCCTTTCAGATGGGGGTACCAGCCGAAGTCAGAAATCCCTGCTCTGACCATATCTGACCGAAGTCATGCACAACACCAAACTCTTACTGGCTGTCAGTATAAATGGTAACTCAAGAGTCTTCTGAGGTATAGCAAATTCCTGTAAGGGCTATTAATTCATCTGCTTGCGCAGAAATCACATGACACAAATAAGAGGCTTCCAATTCTTCGCTCAAAATACATACAGCATAAGCAGCTTTTAGGATGCCAGGTCGGTCTCTCAGACAAGACCCATCAACAAAGAGGGTAAAGTCTGATTCAGAAAGTGGAAAATCCAGTATGTCAAGCCTTGTTTTTTTTATGCATAACTCAGTTACACTGACGCAGTCATGGTCACAGTCACCCTCATCATCTCCCTCTGAGGTTGGTGATAGAGAAGCAGGGTTTAGTGTGTTACATCTCTGAATGGAAACACTCTCAGCTGCCAAGATGATTCTCTCATAGTGGGTTAGGCAGCTATTGGCAAATGCTTAGTTCTGGTGTGAGTCATGAGTATCTCAATAGAGTAAGTTATCATCACAATCATAAGATAGCCCATCTCTTCTGTGTGCATATGCTAAGGCTAACCGCTGCAACCACTTTGAGTCAACCAGGCAACACTGTGGGCACCGGATCAAGACTACCTGAAAAATAGCAGATGGGACGCTAGGTGTCTCTATGGGCTTGTGTTAGTACAGACCGTGCACACCTATAACTTTTGTGACAAAATAGCACAAAGTCTTTCATATAGTTCAGAATTCCAAGAGCTGGTGCGGTGCCAAGCAAATTCTTAAGCTCCTGGAAGGCTTTCATGCTTTTTTCATCCTTTGGTACTTAGGTGAGACCTTATGCCTGTTTTCAGTCAAATAGTTGAGTAGAGCAATAGTGTCCTGTTTGCAAGCTTTAGCCATTGAGGCGATCAGGAGATCATCTATGTACTGGATTAGCGACTAGCAACATGGCAATTGCAAGGGTTCAAGGTTCATTTTAAGAATCTGGTTGAAATAGGATGGTCTCTCTGTGTACCCTTGTGGAGAGCCACACCACACAAAGGTCTTCCCTTGGAACCGGAATGTGAAGAGAAACTGACTCTCTTCATGCAACTGTACAGAGAAGGATGCTTGACAAAGAACAGTGATCATGAACCACCCCGCTTCTGGAGGGATTTGGAATAGAATCACGTCAAGGTTTGGAACGCATTGGATAGCATGGAACAACAATTTGGTTAATCTTTTGAAGGTCTTGAGCAATTCTCCACTTTTCATTTGATTTCTGTAGGGCCATAATTGGGGAGTTACATGGGCTCCCGACAACCTCCTTAAAGGTCCCTTGCTCTGTCATATTCTCAATGACAGGGGTGATGCCTGCAATGACCTCTGGGGTCATCTTGTATGGGCGAGTCTGCGAGTAAGCAGCATTGGTTCAAAGGGGAATCTTTACAGGTTTGGCATCTATGATCAATAAAATCTCTTTTCTGGTAAAATCCCAGACCTGTTCCTTTACTGTCCCCCTTAAGTGTTTTGGCAAGCAGTGGCGGCTCCTCCACTAAGGCGGAGGAGGGTTGCCTCACTGCGCAAAATGGAAAAATAAAATGACACTAACATTTCGTTATTATCATTTTCTTTTTCCTTTTGCATGCAGTTGCTACAGCGCGGCTCCAGAAATCATTTTTAATCAATACTCACCATTTCCCTGAAACCTTAAAACACACAAATCATGCATCAGTGGGGCCCATAACACTGCGCATTTACCCTGTTCACTTACACTTGGCTTCAAGGATTCTGGTGAATCACACTGGAGAAATGCTGTAACATTTGGTGGAGCGTCTAAACCTATTTAACTAATTATTATTTACACCTGCAGATTATTTACACTTTACCATGGTTTTATTCAGACATTAACTATTCAGACACACCACCATAGTGGCAATGGATCTACTAGAATGAAAATTAGGCATAGGAAGAATTCAAAGACCAGCTTTTACTTCTTCATTTATCTAATTTTTATTCAAAGATTTTACGTAATTAATTTGCATAAAAGAAAATTAGCAGTTATTCTATCATTGTTAATTCTCACTGAGCATTGCTATTTATTCAGGCAATAAATCAAGTAAAACTGTTTAATCATAAAGAGAAAAATTCAAGTTCACATTAATTTCATTATTCTCTAAAATAAAACATCAAACCTTGGTCAATGCTACTGAAAGTGAAATTCTGCATGAAAAGATCAGAGAAACCATAGTTAAAACATGCATTTCATTCTAAAGATTTTTACACTAAACCTGCCTACCCAGCACTAAATCCCAAAGCTATACTCACTAACCCAAGTCTCCTCGGACGCAGTCTCTCACCCAGGCTTGGTATCCCGCAACAAAATCTCCAATCTACAGGGGTTATCAGCAAACAGTCCGGCATAGTTTCAGGCTCCCAGCATCTCAGCAAACAGCTGCAGTGCAAAAAGCATCTCTCTCTGCATTCAGCTCCAATGACATTAAACCCCAATTTTGCTCTGATATATATACTGAATTTTCTGGCTTTCTACTCTCAAATGTATCCAAAATGTATTTGTTAATTTTCAGGATGTTCATGAATAACTTACTGATTAAAAGCTGACAGATACAAATTCAACTGTTCCTGCACTTCTCAAACTTCCAGGATGTACGTGGAGAAGTGTGGCTCACTGGTTAGAGGAGGCAGACCTGGAAGCAGAGGTCAGCCCGGGACCAGGGTTCAATTCCTGGCTCGGCGGGGTCTTGAGTACTAAAATGTCCATGGACTCGACAATTCTCGCTCCGGTGCCTACTCGAGTCACGGGTTCACACTCTGCGACTCTGGGCAATAGCTTGCTTAATCTCCACAACGGCCCCTCGCGGCGGGATGCCTGGCTTTCACCTTGCGGATACCCTGCCGGGGTTATCTCACAGGGGAATACCAGGACGGGTTCCCTAAGCAAGCGTTTAGAAACCGCTTGGTGATTTGCGCTATATAAATTCCTGTACATTTACATTTACTTTGTTTGCAAACTGATAAATAAATGTTCGACAGTTCCCATTCGACATTAGGCCTTTTTGTTTAAATGTTCATTTTCAGTGATTCAGCTGTTTCCATGTGGTCATTTTTGAAAGGCCCTATGCTTTTGTCCTTGGCAGACATTCAGCTTTTCTCATGGTTATCACATTTGGCCCGCAGCCACTTCACCAACGTTCATATCAAGTGGCCTCGAATCATAGTTAGCTGAAGCTTCAAAATGTTTTTCAGTGAAGACAGCATAAACAAGCTTTCTCTCAGCAAAATGATGTAAGCCTTTCTACTGCGCAGAACCAGGAAAAGCGAAGCCATTTTGGAACTGGCAACCCACAAAACTACGATTAACAGAAAAAGAAAATGTGAATACATAAAATATATGTGTTTTCTCTCCCCCCAACCACCAATGCTAATATTTACCCTTTAAAACTGTTACCTAGCAGAAAAGCATCACACTGCAAGCCATTAAAAATAAAGCAGAAAAGCAACATGCAAATACACAATGCACATTATGACACAGACATGCATTATTACACCACTTAAATGCACAAAATAGATTAAACATGTGTTTTACATCACCAATTAAAATGTTATTCTAACCTGTTAGTGCAAAGCATTTCCCACATGTAATGTTTGTTTTTTGGTTAATACACAGCAATCAAAATTAATATATTACTTTATTATGGAGGTGATTGATCTGAATGAGGTACACATAAAATCTTCTGTATCTCGCTTCATCACAGTCAGTGGCCTTGTTCAATGTGGGGCAGGGCAGGGCTGGCCAGAGCAGAGGAGGAGTTGTTTACACTCCCTAAGTGCGCATGAACTGTTTGGCCTGCCCTCTTGGGCCGACTAAGCAATTCATGCGCACTTTGCATGTTCCCCACCAAGGCGAGCAGACCAATCACAACGCTGCATTACTAATTCTTAATTAACGCCCACCACCCCTGTCTGGTAGTAGCCGCTTCTGTTGGCAAGTCCTCTGTAGTGAGGAACGGGTGTAGCCTGATGACAGGTTCTGATGACTGTAACTTAAAGTGAAAATCAACCGCTTGGGTCTCAAATCCAACCCCATTCTGTGTGGAATATAACGCAATTGAGTTTAGAGAAAAGATCTCGACCCACAAAGTTTACGGTACTAAAATCACAGATTACAAACTGGTGTTGCCCTCTAATGTCCCATATTCTTACTGCCACTGGGATAGTAACTTGAATTGCATTGCTGATTTTTAATGCTAACAACTTTTCCCAAGCGAGGGAGGTCAGGGACCTCAACAATTCTAACTGTTGAACAAGTGCATATCTTCAAAGTTTCCAAGTGGTCTTTTAGTTGTGCAAAATTCCTATCTGTTGTTCTTGGCCCTTTATGGCTAAAGTTCCTTAAACTTTTTGCCTTCCTCATAGACATTTTTCTGACATATTGTTGCCGACTTAGATGCTTTGGGCACTTTGCCACTGCTGATCAGTGTCAAAGTGCAAGTGTTCCCTGTATAAAGTGTAATGGTAATTGGTTGTCCACAATTGGTATGTTTGTCTTACTAGTAAAGTCCCTAGTAAAGTACACTATGTGTGCCAGGGCTGGTAATGCAAATGCTACTAGTAGACCTGCAGCACTAATTGTGCCACCCACACAAGTAGTCTACAAAGAGATCTCAGGCCTGCCACTGCAGTGCCTGCGCGCAAGTTGTTAACTGCCTTATTGTCCTGACAAGTGGCAGTCCTTAACTTCCCTTTTTATGTACATCAGACACCCCTATAGTAGGCCCAATGTACCCCCCTGGGCAGGGTGCAGTGTATGTGAAAGGTAGGACATGTACTGAAGTGTGTACCATGTACTAACAGTGAAAAAATGCCAATCGTTTTTCACTGTTGCAAGGCTATCTTGCCCATAGGACAGAATGGGGAATGCTGTGTCACATGTTTCCAGCATATCTTGCCATAGGCGTAAGATGGAGAGATGTAGTTTAGTGTGCCTGAACTCAGTATGTAATAACACATCTTTTTGTGAAGATGGTTTTTAAATTGTGTGCTTAGAAACCACGCTTTTAGAAGTGGCTGGTTTCATGTCTTAAACTATCCTGTGTGCCTCTGCCTGTTTGTGTATTGACCATCTGGGTTTGGATGTGACAGGTTCAGAGTGTCCTTACCTCAGAGAAGGGTAGGTGAGACAGCAACAGGCTGGCCTGCATTTGATGTGAGGGGGGATGAGTAGCCCCCCGGATGTGAAGGGGGCAGCGTTGCTGCCACAGAAGGATGGCTCCAACTCCTGCTGAGCGGCTGGGGCCCAGACCTGCACTATCAAAGGAAGAGGGTGTGTACTGACAGGAAGACACCCAGGTCTGGTTTGGACTGGGTTCAGAGCCCCCTGCACACAAACACTTCAAAGGCATTTAGGGGTATAAGTGTGAGAGCTAAAACAGCTGAACTCAAGACGGAAATCCAGATTGAAAAAGGATTGAACCTACTTTGTGATAAAGAACAGCTGAAGAGACTGAAGAGAAGTACTGCCCTTGCTGTGTGTTCTGGGGCTGGCCTGCAGTTTGCTGATTTGACTAAGGAGAGGACAAGGGACTTTGCTGTGTGCTGTTTTCCCCTGCTTGTGAGGACTTTGCTGTGTGCTGTGTCCTGAAGTAGCGTGTCTCCAAGGCCCCGAGAAGAGCAGGTTCCCTGTTGTGGAAACTCAACCGTGTCTCAGCGATGCTTTGTGCATGGTGCTTTTGCATGCGTGAGACTGCCGTGTGGTCCGGGGTACTGTTTACGACGCATTACCCCCATAGCCTGAAACATCGTCCACGCTGCGGTGTAACTGAGGCTGTGAGTGAGGATCACCGCCGCCGGCCCGAGCTGCAACGTGCTACAGGATTTCTGGAAGACTGCCATGTGGTCCGTGGTACTATTTACGAGGTGCCCCATGATCGAATTGCCCCCGCAGCATGAAACATAGTCCACGCTGCTGTATTGCTGTTTGTGGCCCAAGCCGTCATCGTAACTGAGGCTGTGAGTAAGGATTACCATTGCCGGCCAGAGCCGCAACGTGCTAAAGGATTTCTTGAAGATAAGAGAGCTGCAAGGTGAAAGGGATTGTGATCGTTGTTCACCTAGAGGAATTTGCCCAAGATAGTCAACTACAGAAAAGGTAGCGCCGTAACCCATCCGGCTACAGCGTCGCCTAACACGGGACCTGCATCATCATCGGGGCCACCGAGCAGGACGTCCAATGAGCGGGGAGAGAGAGAGAGCGAGGCAGCCCCCCCCCCCCAAGGTAAGGCTTGGACTCCGATCGGGAGCCGCAAGTGTGTGTGGCCTGGGAAGGTGTGCAGGAGGAGTACAGGAGTGCACCGAGCTCTCTCCCGCTGCACCGCGTTAGACGCGCTGAGTCCCAGAGTGGCCCGTACCTGCCCAGCAGTACCGGGGCCACCCCTTTAAGCTCATGATCGTTGTCTCTGGTGTTGGGGCTTAGTAGGGACTTGAGTTGACTTCGCCGATTGGCGTACGCTTTATTCCTTGCATTATGAACTGCCTGATTGTTGCAATACAAACCCCATTATTCTTGCATTACGAACTGCCTGATTATTGCATTACGGATCGCATTATTCTTGCATTACGAATCGCATTATTTTTGCATTATGACCTGCATTTTTCTTGCATTATGAACTGCTTTAGTACACGCATTAAGGACTGTGTTATTACTACATTACAAACTGCATAGCATTTCAGTAGTACTGCATTAGATCATTGTGAACTGCTCATTAATACCCCAAGAGTGATTGCTGGCCTAATAACCGGCAGAGTGATTTATTACGAATACGCATATGTTGGATTTCTATAATTTGGTCTCATCCTATTACTTTTGATAAAGATAGCGCTATTTTTATAAAAAACAGTGTGGTGTCCATTTGTGGTGTTATCACTGTGTTACCGGGAGTGTAGTTGCAAATACTTTACACATTGCCTTGGAGATAAGTCTGGCTGCTCGTGCCAAGCTACTGGAGGGTGAGCAAGGGTATCTAAGAGTGTGTCTCTCCTTTCCTTGTCTAGAAGCAAGGGTCCCTATTTGGACTAAGGTACCTACCTCAGCCAACTAAAGACCCCCAATTCTAACACGGTCATTGACATTTTCCCATTGAAGATTAAAATCCCCAATCAAAAGAAAGTGTTCAATTAATTGTATGACATGTTAGGGTCTCAAGCAATTATAAGCTTACATCAATGTTTTGCCAGGTGGCCTGCACCAAGCTTGCTGGTGATGTAAACTCCATAAAATTCACAATTTTACTGTACATTTAGTACTTAGGTTTCAGTTCAAAGCTCTTTTGTTCGGAGCAAATCCCCTAATCCTCTGGGTCACGATATAGCTATCTGAAAGACATGTGGCATATTCTGGAAAAATCCCAGACATACCCTGGAAGATCCTCTGTACAGTGCTTTGCTGCCTTTTGGTTAGGATTGCAAACATTCCACATACATACATACATACATACACAGAGCAAGACACTTACCACGGTTAACCTACATCTAGACATCATTGTTGATCTTGGACGGTTCTGTTTATAGAGTGCTACGTCAACTATTACACATTTGATTCTACTCACACTTTACGCGGAATATCGGTGATAGTTCAGGCATCAGTTGCTAGGTAAATATTTAATCAGTCCCATAGTGAAACCGTTTTTTTCTGGTTGAGGATGTTTGAACTGCTGATCCCAGCTTAAATTGGTTTAGTAAGTGACAAAAGTCAACCACTCTTTACCAAATTCAACTAAAAAACTAGGGTGGCAAATTAAGTGCCCCCAAATCCTGCACATTTTTCTCTAAAGCTCAGAAAAACGTATTGCATATTCTTTTTTGTACATCAGATGCAGCAATGTGTTAACAATGGTGTGTGCCTGTATAGACACCAGATATCTATGGGCTTCTATAATGACCAAAGTTGTATGCCCAATGTTAGTAGTGTTCCCATTGTCCTAGTATTTGAGACACTTGTGGAGGTGCATTCAACATATGTGATTGATAAGATCTTTTGTGTGACTGAACAAATTCTGAAACCTATCTTCTTTTGTCTTGTGAGACTGTTTGAGAGGACGGGCATTTTTGGAATTTGGGAGGGGTATCACCCCAGCCTCTGTATATAGTAATACATGTTTAACTTTTATGGAATCAACTAACTGTTTTGCTTTTCTGATAATATGTAATTATTGTATAGTTGTTTTTTTATACCATAAGTTTATGTATATTTTGGAAGCCCTGATTCAAGTATGTCCAAAATTCTCAGCTTTTGCTATCACCATCTTCTGACCATGGAATGCAAGATAATTAATTGTCAAAAATTGTGAGTTCCACATAATAATTTTTGTCAAGGTGCATCCAGTTTGGCCTTGGTGTTGACCGGCAGCCAACATTGATTACATATGACCTACTTTGAAGAGGTTAAATTGGCTGTCTGTTTAACACATCAAGTGTTACAAGAACATCAGAGGACAAGGTTGAATTGGTATGTCCCAAACACATGCCAGAGGTGTGAATCAATGGACTTGCTAGTGGTTTTGGGGACTGTGGGAGCAATCTGGGATGTCAATTGCACCATGCTATTGGGAGCAGTAGTGAAACAACATTCCCTTTGAAATAAAACAATCACAGGATTTCCGAACAACCAAATTAGGTTATGGACCATCTTCTTCAATGTGGCTTAATGCCTCATGGCTTAATACAAAATGAAAAATCTATCGACAGAATGTTGAATAATGTCATACATTCACCCCAGTACAGAGATCTGGGCATAAATCCATAATTGTGTTGCTCCCCGTTGCATGCCAGTTTAACCCCATCCATGCTGCCGTCGACAGCACTACCTCGCTGGTGCTGCCGTCGGCCAATGGCCGACGCGGCCCCACCCGTTTTGCGGAAGTGCCGCACTTCCGCAAAACGGGCGGCGCAGCCAACGGGTTAAACCCAGTGTATTGTTTTGCGTAAGTTAACATTTGCGGCGCCATTTTGTGTATAGGCGCCATTTTGTATCATGATTGAAACGAATTCTTTGCTATTTGCGAGAAACGGCCTTCTCTAGGTTATGTTTCTTTGGAGCTAAGTTCTGCCACACTAATGAATGCACTGTTCTTATTAGTGCATACCTTTCCTTTAGATGTAAGCCTTCTCCCACTTTTCTAGTGGCGGGCACAGGCGGAATGACCTTGACTGGTAGATAATGTGTGCCCAGCTTTAGAACCGAAATGTACTCCTTTGAAATTTACTGTCCAGCTGTTTCTTTCTGGAAAATTGAATGGTGGGCGTGTTTTCATTTGTTCTGAAATGTACATAATGTATCATTATACTTGCTGATGTCAGTCCCTCTGCGGCACTCCTTAGCGGCGGCAGATTGGGCTCTGCTCTGAGTGTACTCTGAATAAACTAATATTAGTTTGTATTCGCTACTGTCTGACCGACTCTTCATTTTAGTTGAAGGCTGAGAGGTGGTCATTGGTGACCCGAGTGACCCGAATCGGGCCACTCCCTTCACCAGCAATATCCAAATCAGTCTTGACCCTGCTCCCAATGGGAACAGTCCAGCCCGAACTGCCAGGCTAGGTCCTCCCTGGACCGGAAACAAGCATCCTGGGACCGGTTTTGGGGTTTCACCCCTCATCAGCCAGGCTAGATTGACTCCAGTAGTAAGGAGAGCACGGGACCCACGTCTGGGTATAACCGTCCCGCTTGGGGTGAAAAATGCAAAAAGAACAATTGATGGACAGAATGTTGAACAATGTCAAACATTCACTTCAGTAAAGTAAATGCATCTTTCATTTTGCTCCCCATGGCATTCCAGTTACAAGCACCAAGCTACTCTCCACTTTAGGTACAATCAAAATTTCACAGTATCTTTGGGTGAAGTTCTGTTGAGTCTAATTGATGTGGTTTGTATGTAGAATCCTTGGGTTTTCCATGTACATGGTGCTGGAGCTGACTGACAAGGCTGGCAAGAAGTATGTGACCTTGGGTGACCATACGAGGTAGGACATGAGATAAATATTCAAATCTGTTCATAAATATTTATACCTGGAGTTAATACCTACTTCTTGATCATGTGTGTGATATGAAATAGTGAGGTAGAATATTGTGCGTGTCATGGAAAGCTTTTACATATATTGTGGCGTTATTTGTGAGAGTTCTACCACTCAGCCTCACGTATAGTGCTTGAAAAGTGGAATAAAAGTGCAGTAACAGGATTGCTGCACATTTATTGTATGTAACATATTCATATATGGATGTGTTATTACCACAGATTTAACACATGGATCTAAAATAGGCCTTGTATCTTTGTTGGGTGTGGTGATCTAGGGGCAGATGTATCATCACCATCATTTGAGAGTCTCAAATAGCGATTTTTTAGAATTCTCAAATAGCGATTTTTTAGAAATCGCTATTTGAGAATTGCAATTTGGAATGTATGTAGAAAATCGCAATTTTTTTGCGATTTTTTAATATTCCTAAATTGCGATTTTCAAATTGCGAAATCGCAATTAAGGAATAATTTCCCATTCATTTCAATGGGACAGGAGGCCCATAGGAATGATTGGGAAGTTATTCTCAATTTGCGATTCGCAATTTGAGAATCGTAAATTGAGAATAATTTCAAGGGTGCAAGGGTGTCTTGAGGACACCCTGCTGCACCCCTAAATTTTACATGTGTGCGCATATGGCGCACATACATGCCGTAAGGGCATGTATGAGCGGGCATGTATGAGCGCCACATGGCACCTTCAAAAATGCCAAAAAGTGCATTTGTGACAGAAATCGCAAATTAACACCAACTTGAAGTTGGTGGTAATTTGCGATTTCTTAAGGTGAATTAGCTACATAGCATTTAAGAAATCGCTTTTTGCGATTCCTTAAATACTTGCGCAAAGATAAGGAATTGCAAATTTTGCGATTCCTTCATTTTGCGATGCCATTTCCTTCATACATCCCGTTTTCCTGATTTTTAGTCGCAAACGCTGCTTTTTTGCGAATCACAGCATTTGCGACTAAAAATCCCCTTGATACATCTGCCCCCTGCTTCTTTATAGGTTCCTTGTTAGGGTCCTGATCAAAGAGCATGTTCAGCGCTACTGGTGTCTTTTTATTTCTGCATGTTTCCTTTCTTTTTTTGTTGAGAACGAGAGAACTTATACACTAGCTCTTTTACTCCTTTAACTCTCCCAGAGCTCTCTTTCATCGTTCCTTCTTTACCTTTGCTTCACACCTCATTCTTTACTCACTCTTCAGCCGTCCTACACCTTTTTTCTGGAGCATGCCTTTTGCCTAATTTACAGTTATAGAAACTGTTGAGTTCATTTCGATTGCTATGATGAGGTTATGGTCTACAAAGATGTTTGCTTTCCTTACAATAGTAATATTTTCTCTTTGCCTTACAGTTAAGACATGAACCAATATGCCAAAAAATCTTCAACAAAAAGCGTCCTGTATTCAATTCAAAGAAACAACGAACACGGGACTACCCAATAAAGACAACAACAAAGGTAATTAGAACTACGACCACTCTACTGTGCAAATTGATGCATGTTTTCATTTATTAAACCAAGGTTTTTTTCTCGCAAGTACACCAATAAGCCACGAGGTATCCATATCCCACCTGCTAGAAACTCGTAAAATAAACAGAACATCTGCATGTCACTTGATATAGATCAGGGTCTCCAACCTTTTTAGGTCGAGCATTCAAGACCTCGTGTATATACTTTAGTACATACTTATATGTGTATGTACTTTGTGGGCTCTGGAGATCAGCCCTAGGACTTGTCTGTTTCCGCTTAGGGTTCTTTTTTTCTGTTCAACTGCCTCTATTTAACTGTCTTTGTAGAAAACGGCCAGTAGAGGTCAGTAAAATACCAGAATAACTTCTGCTGAGGGACTTTAAAAAAAAAAAAAATCTGGCAACTGCCTCTGTTTAACTTTTTGATAGAAAACGACCAACAGAGGTCAGTAAAATACCAGAATCACTTCCGCATTCTCTAGATTCCAGTCCATATAAATTGTCTTCCACAAGCACCCGTAGACAATAATATTTTTTTCAAATCTTGTATTTTCAGTGATATGACCACCGAAGGCCCTGATTTTATATTAAAAACAGAGCTTTGCACTATACCATTTCCCGCTGAAAGGCAATATTTCTCTCCATGTGTTCCCATACCTTGTGTGTCACGCAGTTTGGTGCTTACCTTCCCTCCATGTTAAAGAACAGTAGATGTTTCAGCACCCAGGCTAATGTGCTGCGTAGCTAAATACATATAAGGTCCCAAAAGCGAGCCCAATTGCATTGCAGGTGCTTGTTTGCAGTGATAGCCACTTCTGCTCAGGGAAAGTCCTGCTGAGCTACTTGCATATTTTATCACTATAAAATGGTGACAACATGTTAACATTGTACTATGAGCAGACTAAGAAAAATTATCAGTCGCAAAAACCCAAGAATTCGAGGTTGTCAGTAGAAATGCCATGAAAATGCGCAGCAATTGTAAATTCCTTCACATGAGTAATGAAGGAACATTCAAAGCATTGCACGCCGTAGCACAAAGGACAAAACCACAGTACTACTTCTTTCCAAATCAGCTATCAACTTTGAATGTGTTTTTGCATTGCAGTATATCGTCTTTGTCAGCATATTGGTTCTTGAAAATACACATATTTTTCTAACAACTACTACTTTCCAGTGTGGGCCAGCAAACTCAATTTTCCAAAAGAGAAACCTTTTCTGAAAACGTACATAATGTTTGCTTATAAAATATCCACTTTTATTTTGAGAAAACACACAATCCTTAAACATCAGCTTGTCATTGAGTACTATCATGTAAAAATGCTTAAGATGGACAGATTCTGATTTGAATACTCAGGTATTACAATCATAGGCCATGGATGCTCACCAAAACACACAGGATGCCTCTATTATGCTAAATATACTAATAATGCCCACCATTGTACCAGTGATACCCAAACAATTGATGGACGGAATGCTGAATAAATCATACATTCACCCCCAGTCGAGAAATCTGGGTTAAATCCATTGTTCTTTTGCTCACTACCCCACCCCAGTTTGGACCCAGCGATATGTTGGGACTGGTTTTGGGGTATTACCCCTCATCAGCTAGGCTAGCTTGAATCGTGTGGCAAAGTGAGCAAGGGACGCACGTCTGGACATACCTATCCCGCTTAGGGCAAAAAATGATACGCAAATAAATGATGGACGCAATCTTGACTAAATCATACATTCACCCCTAGTCAAGTGATCTGGGTTTAATCCATTGTTCTTTTGCTCAGTACGCCACTTCTGTTTGGACCCAGCTATTTGCAAATCAGTCTTGACCCTGTTCCTCATGGGAAAAGTCCAACCGGAACTGCCATGCCAGGTCCTCCCTGGACCGGAAACAAGCATCCTGGCACCAGTTTCGGGGTATTACCCCCTCTTCAGCCAGGCTAGCTTGAATCCAGTGGCAAAGTGAGCAACGGACCAACTCAGGGCATACCAATCCCACTTAGGGCGAAAAGTGATATGTAAACAAATGATGGATGGAATACTGAATAAATCAAACCTTGAATCTTTGATTAATTCAGCATTCCGTCTATCATTTGTTCTTTTTGCATGTGATGCCCTAAGTGGGAAGGGTATGCCTAGACGTGGGTCCCATGCTCACTATGCCACCAGTTTCAACCTAGCCTGGCTGATGAGGGGTGATACCCTGAAACCAGTCCCAGGAGGCTTGTTTCTGGTCCAGGGAGGACCTGACCTGGCAGTTCGGGCTGGACTGTTCCCATTGGGAAAAGGGTCAAGACTGATTTTCATTTGGCCAAATCTATACTGAAATGGCGTGGCGTGCAAAAAAACGATGGATTTAACCCAGATCTGTGACTGGGGTTGCATGTTTGATTAATTCAGCATTCGGTCCATCATCTGTTCATTTTGCACCATTATACCAGCGCCATCACTGTGTAAAGGCTGGCTGCCAGAAACCCAGCATGCCCATTGTATATCAGCCATGGCCATTCTGCCACGGATTGCTAAAGGTAGACCTGTCATGCTCTAAATATGTCAGTGATGACAGCCTATATTGCACAACTAGACCAAGAATGCCCAAAATAGTCAAGAATGACTCTTATTATGCAATTGGCAGTATTGTACAATGAATTGGCGAATTGTGCCTGCGATTGAACCATTATGATGGTGGCCTGCATACATATTTGACAGTCCTTGATACTAGGTGTAGCTTCCAGGAAACAATACTAATCATTGGGAAGGAACACACTGTCAGACAGGCACACACATAAATGTGTGCTGATGAGGCTCTTAATTTTCTCTGCTTTGGTTCCATACCCTGCCTACTCTCCTCAGTTCTTGGGCTGATCATGCTCCCAACTAACAGATTTTCACTCTGGCTTCTCCTGTCCAACACTTTGGTTGGCCAGCACAGGTTACTGTTGCCATCTTGCTTGATGGTTCACACATGTGATGCAACATTTAGGGCAAGGTGTATAACATGGCAAATCTCCTTGTGATTTAGTTTTAGAATGGATACAGATGGTCATGTGGTAGACCCCATAAGCTAACACAGTATGTGTTTAAGTGTTATCATGAGGCCCTGCCAATGGTTTGGCTTGCTGTCACTCTGAGGGTCTTGAGATGAGAACTGCTTCCTTTTTTTAATATCCAGAGACTCACTGATATTGCCTTGGCTCTGCTTCACCTCTGAGAGCTGCTTTTAGGGTGCTGATTAGCTACCAGAAGCTCCTGAGCTACTTGTTGGAGTCCCAAGATAGTATTTAAGGACACTCCTTCCTCATTATGTCTCTTTAGGTGCACATTTTACATTGGAATAGATTTATTTTTTGAGCTGTCACTGTTCAAAATATCTGATGGTCTCAGTAAAAACTAATAACCTGTTGAAGCTCAGTATTATGAATGAGACCAGCCATTAGTAGCTGGAGTTTCTGCCCAGACTGACACCGGAGGCTGCATCTGCAACTCGCCGGACCCGCTTCGCGGGTTCCACAGCGCGGCCATAACCGCGGAAGTTGCAGCGTTTGAAGGGGCTGCTGTTTACTGACCGGCAGGGCTGCGAGCACTAGGCAGGGACTCCGTGGACCAGGAGTCCCTGCGCGCCCTATCACGACCAGCTGGGCTGCTCTCCCTGCCGGCCCCGCCCACCCGCCAATCACGCCCTTTGGTATTTCAAGGTCCTTGTGTTCACGCTGCGCGGGAGTGCGCCGGGAGAAGCCCGGGACAAGGGCGGGACCGTCTGTGGCCGTCCGTGGTCGGACAAGGTTGGGTTGGGCCTGAACCCCTGGCAAAATCGTTTCCTAAGCAATAGGTGCTCAATCCTCATTGTTCGGGACCAAAAGGTACTTTGACATAGTCTGTCTCTGGAAGGGAGTGTGTCATACCGTACATTAAGGGTATAAGGTTAAGTAAGTTGGAAATCATTATGCCTTTGAGATCAGGGAAAGAACGATTAGTCCAGTTACAAACATCAAAGGGAGTTGTTTCTGGCCCGCTGGACGCTTTTATTACTAGAGCCACAGGGATTTTGGAGAAAGAAATAGAAATGGTGGAAAAAAGGTTGTCCCTAGACCTGGTTACTGATAAGCGATCTTCGATGGGTGGAAGTCCCGTTCCCCATGCAGCATCCAACTGCATTTATTCTATGAAGACTGATGCAATAGTCCATGTGGATGGAGAGGGGGTGGCCCTACTTACATCTCCAGTCACTAATGTCCCGAAACCAAACGTCAGTCAGCCTAGGGAGGGGGATGAAAGCCAGAATAATGGGGACAATGAACATAACTCAATGGACAACTCTTCCCAATCTATTTCACTTCATCTAACCCGCCTGAGGTTGATCCTATGAGCCCGAGATTGATGTCTCGTAAGAGAAAGTATGATTCGAGTCCCCAGGGGGCAAAAGACTTAAAACAGCCTAAATTGAATGACATTTGCAGCCTTTTTCTATCAGCCCCACACCCACCCTTGGGTTTTCCAAATGTGTATTGTCCCTCTTTCACTCCCTTGGGGTCATCTAATCCTTGTCCAACATGCCTCAATAGTGATGACATTCTTTTGGTCAAAATTGAGGCTATGTTTAAGACTATTCTGCTTCCTGTTCTGGAGCGAACAAGGTTGATGACCTCCAAAATCGATGCTCTGGAAACTGTAGTTAACACAAATCTGGGCCTATTGCAAAAATTATCCACCCCTAGTTCTGCTGCAGGGGCCCGTAATCAGACACTATGTAAACCCAAATCAGCTAGTAATCCCCCAGCGAATCAGGTAATTAAGTTAGCACCAACAGGGGAAGCTATTAATAAACTTATAGCAGGGGCAAGGTCAGTTGATATACCTAGTACCATAAGTGGAGGCTCCCTGTCATACGCTCCCAGGAAAAAAGACTTACCTAAACCTAACTCAGATAAAGGGAAACCACCTACGTCAGATGGCATGATAAAACCACCCAATAGTACTCCAGCTCAGACACCTAGTATGCAAAAAACTAACCATCAGCTTACCAGGACGCCGTTTGTGGGCAAACAAAGGATGCGCTTAGCTCCCCGAGTAAACCTACCCCCAGAGGCCACCCAATACACTATAGTTTTAACTGGTGTTGCTCCCTTAAGAGATGGTATTAAGGAGACACATGGGGAACTGCGTAACAAGGCGACATTTTGGCTAAATAAGAACCGTCCCTTACCACCATCATCTCCAACAGAAATTCTCTATGTAAGGAGAGTAGATTGGGTGGGTAATGGCACCAAAGACCTGGAAGGGGACTGTATTCTAATTTCATTTAAAGATCCCTGGGTGGTTGATTTCATACGACGGAAAGCCAGATTTGCTCGCCAGGGTGATGTACAGTCCTTGGATCTTGCGTATTTTTACCCACATAGACATAGCAACTATTCTTTAGGCCCACCTCAGTTGAGAGTAAGAGATGGGAGGTATAAAGGGCAAAGAACACCTCACTTACAGCAGTATCCCCCACTCTTTAACCACTTTGGGCCCCTGTCTGACCTGGAGCAGATAGACTGACTGTATACACCGAGAATGAAGAATAAATCTATTGCTGTTAGTGGGAATGAGGTATATACATTACACCAAGCCCCAATGGCAATTGAATTTAGCGATCAGTTTACACCTAACGCAGTGGAAAAAATAGTGGTTATGGTAGAGGGGGAAAGTCTGCAGAAAACTGACATAGAAGAAATAGGGGAGAGAAACATGCCTATACGGACCACCCTAATGACCCCCCTGCCCCCTGCTAATCTTGGAAATAATACAATAGAACCCACACCAGTAACATTTAACATAGTGTCCTGGAATGTTGCAGGAGTGAAGGGTCGCATGGACTCTGAGGACTGGCTTGAGTTTGTTGATAAATATGATGTTGTGGCATTACAAGAGACCTGGGCACCCGAACCAACTCATAAGGCTGGCTTTATAAACTTTTTTAAACCTGCAATCAAGAGTAGTAAAGGGCGAGCATCAGGGGGACTGATAACGTGGGTAAAACAGGCATCGGGATATAACATCACCGAACTGTATGAGGATAATCCTGACCTACTGGCCATCAAACTGAGCAAGGGAGGTGGACAGGATATGATCATTATTAACATTTATTCTCGTGGCCTCCCAGGCGGTCGGTGCCCTCCCATTGTGGATGTCCTGGATAGACATTTAGCTGGATTGAGCAAAGATACCTTAATCCTTTTAGCTGGTGATTTGAACTGTACAATTGAGCCGCTTTATGTTGCAGGGGATAGTTGGGGGTCCAAAGAGGATGCAACATGGAACATACCGGACTTACTGACCAGTAAAACTGTCAAAGCAACGGAGGCTGCCTTGAACTGGACTGCACTATGCCTCACTTGGGGGTTAAGGGCAGTAAATGGACGCTCTCTTTCAGATCTTGGTGCCAACTACACCTTTGATAATGGATTGAGGAAGAGTCGTATAGACTACTTCCTTTTGAAAATTGAATTTTGGTCACTGATGGCCGATATGGAAGTTGTCCCTCGTCCAGAAAGCGACCATAATCCCCTGTCATTGAAACTAAGGTTGCATGGTTTGGAAAGATTGGAAGATCCAGTTCCCCCAGGGCCAGGGGTTGTTATCCTGTCTAATGATCGCAGGAGGCTGAAATGGTCAAACCTATCAGGAGACGAGACTCTACAGACTAATATTGAGAATGTGGTTATGAATGCATTAAACAAAATGATGTTAGAGGATACTGGGAGGGGCACTTTAGAACCTAGCACCATCTTGGACATGCACGAACGCTGTTTTGACCAGCTCAAGCTTTTTCTCTCTAAACCATGCCTGAAGGGTACAGTACGACCACACGGTATTCGGGAAAAGTGGTACAATAAAAAATGTAGGGAGGCTCACTGTAATCTTGTTAACACTGTTAAATCTAGAAATATGTGTGCTGTAAAGGAGGCTAGGGCACGGTATAAAAGAGCACAGTGGGAAGCTAAAAGGGAGTAGGAGGATGGCTATTGGGCCGATCTCTTGGATGCCTCCAAGATGAACAACCAAACTAAATTCTGGCATATAGTAAAATGGGGGAAGGATGTTGATTCCCGTATTCCAACTAACCATGTGTCCCCGGAAGATTGGATAAAACACTACTTGACCCAATTTAGTATGGTGGGCACTGATCCTCCCCCTATGTTGGATAAGTTGTACATAACGCCCATATGTGGAGAAAAATTGACCTTTACTAACATTGAGGCGGAGTCTGCCCTCGGCATGACTCAGCGGGGGAAAGCACCAGGGTTGGATCTTATACCTGCTGATTTGTTCAAAGCAAATACTGACCTCTGGGTGCCATATATAACCAAAATAGCCAATGCGATAGCAAAAGGTGCAAGCATCCCCAAATCATGGAAGGGGGCTGAGATCCTCCCAGTATATAAAAAAGGAGACAGGTCAAATCCGGGTAATTATCGCCCGATTAGCTTAATTGACTGCCTCCAAAAGGTCATTGCCCGTATGATCTTGGTTAGAGTGCAAGGGTGGATGGAATCGGAAAATATACTGTCACCTATGCAGGCAGGCTTTAGATCGGGGACGAGCACTATTGACCAGGTGTTATGATTCTGTTTGATTTTCTGGAAGGTGGTCATGCTCGGCGGTGGTACTATCTTTGCCGCATTTATAGACCTGAAGTCAGCCTTCGACTTAGTGCCAAGGGGCAAACTGTGGCAGGTACTGAGGGACCTTGGGTTACCTGGAGAACTACTTGAGTTAATTATTAAAATGCATGAAGACAACTATGCGAGGGTGAGGTGGGGAGGCCAAGGACAACACACAGATTCTTTCCCGGTCACTCGTGGAGTTCGCCAGGGGTGTGTCCTTGCGCCCACACTTTTCCTGCTCTTCATTGATCAGGTAGTTAAATTTTTCTCAGCTACCCATACCGACGCCCCATCGCTGGCAGGGACTAGATTCCCTATGCTTATCTTCGCTGACGACACTCTACTCCTATCCAAAACACGGAAAGGCTTACAGCGGGCCTTGAACTGTTTTGAGTTTTGTGTGAAAAATGATCTCCAGGTAAACGTGGGGAAGACTAAGTTTATGGTCCTAACCAGGAATAACTTTGTCCGTAGTAATGTAACAATGAGTGGGGTCAACTTGGAACAAGTTGAAACCATGACTTATCTAGGGGTCATCTTGGACCGCCGTTTGCTATGGAAAGAGCAAATCGCTGCTCAACAGCTAAAATTTGCCCAACTCACCGGCTGTCTTTTGCGTGAGCAGAAGAGATCCATAACAAAACGGGTTATCCCTGCTATGAAAATCTATGACACCAAAATAAATGCTGCCATACTCTATGGCGCTGACATATGGGGATTCATGGATCTCTCAAGTCTCTACAAAACTCAGTGTAAATTCCTTAGGAATTTGGTAGAGCTACCTCAATCCTCTCCATCGATACCTCTCTGCCAAGATATGGGATGCTTTCCAGTTAACGATATGGCAAGATTTAGAGTGGTGGCTCTCTGGAGGCGTTTGTGGACCTCCCCGGATCTTACTCTTTTTGCAAAGGAGTTAGCAGAAGTGAGGTCAATGGGGAGCTCTGAAAGAATCCCTTGGCTCCGCTCTGTAAAAAAGAGTTTACAAGACATGGGGTTAGAACAACTGTGGGCTTCTCCTGGTACCAATACCTTTCCATCAAAAAAGGAATTCAAAGAATTATATTGGGCCTCGGTCCGCCAATCTTTGGTAACTGCCTCCAGCTCTGGCAGTCTTACGGGAAGATTCCTAAGCTTTAAGCTGGACCCATCCCGTGAGACTTACTGGGATATCATCACCAGACCACTGGATAAGAAACTTTATCATCACTTTCGAGTAGGTGCCCTACCGCTGAATTCATTTACATCATCTTGGGTTAAAGGTACAACAAGCTCCTGTTGTTGGTGTCCAGGCCAAAAGGAAACCGAGGGTCATCTCCTGTTTGCCTGCCCGCTGTATTTAGAACCTCGCACTAAATGGATAAAACCCCTGTTTCAGCGCCTCTCATGTAGAAGGTCTTCTGAGGCAATCTGGGTCCTAAAAACTAATACCTCTGAAGTATTTGTGGTATGCTTGGCTAAATTTTTAGGCTGGGCGTGGGCAATAAGGGCCAGAAGGAATTCACACCAGCTGTACTGTGTATGACCTTATTAATCCTGTAAATTGAAATTTGCATATTTTAGCTTTTTTAATACTAGGTTTAGCTCTGTCTTTGTAATTTTTGGATGTTTAATAATCATTTTTAGTGGTGATTTTAGTGTAATTGAAATACAATATAACAACGTGGTTATCTAATCAATTGTTTAGTGGTTAAAATGCCCTAAAATGTTTTTAAATTTTGTCTTTTATGATTTTATCATCGAAATAAAGACTTTAAAACCTGAAACCTGAATGAGAAGTTGGGAAATGTATTACATTCAGCCCTCTAGTGGCAGAATGTTCTAATAGCCTTTTAGCCCTTCGTAGCGGGGCTATACCGGCTATTAAAGTTCCGCCCCCTTGTTAAAGGTCCTCGCCTTCGGCTCGGGCCATTAAAGCTGGAGCGGGCCTTTAATAGCCGGTATAGCCCGCTACGGCGGGTTATAAGGCTATATTAGAACATTGAAATGGTGGGAGTGCCATTGAAGACAATGAAGTAGCTCTGGGCTTATAATGGCTGGTATATGCCTGGAGCGCCAACATTCCAATGTTTCTCTTCACGTTTTTCCCTTTTTAATTTA
This sequence comes from Lissotriton helveticus, assembly GCF_964261635.1. Lineage (NCBI taxonomy): Eukaryota > Metazoa > Chordata > Amphibia > Caudata > Salamandridae > Lissotriton > Lissotriton helveticus. The sequence goes on along the minus strand of NC_136067.1, from coordinate 1,265,448,908 downwards.
GAACATTCTAACCTTGATTGGGTGGAATACTCGAATAGCCTTATAGCCCTTCTACCTCGAGATATACTGCTTGTTAAAGGCCCTCTACCTTGTTACAGGCCCTCTCCTGTGCCTCGGGGTCAAATCCTTTAACAACTGGTATAGCCCTCTGCCGCGGGCTATAAAGGTATATTAGCTCTCAAAACAACTTTGGAGGTCATTTATACTTTGGCTGGTGGCCCGCCTGTCCCCTAGTTTAGTGGAGACTACGGTCTCTGCTCCCATGGTGTAGCTCTGTCTGCCATATTGTGAGATCCTCTTATGCTTGGCGTGGATCTCATTGAATTTACAGTAACCCCAGGTTGGGCAGTTGCTTTGAAGGCAGAGAAGTGTTTTGGAACCAGACCGGCAATCATACTGTTTTTGAGAAAAAGAACAGACGCAAGGACTTGGTTATCGAAATTGCTGACACACTATGTTGTTAAGTGAATTTCAAGAATAATGATTTCTGAACATGAATATATGTTATGTAAATCACTTGTACACCATGTTGCTAAGTGAATTTCAAGAACATTGATTGCTCTGACGAAGTCCTGAGGCAAGAACAAAACGTGTTGACTAGGTCATTGAATATGTTTTGAAATGAATAGCGAATTTGGAAAATCCTTGAGCATTAATGCTCTTCTATTTGGACATATGGAGTATGGGATGTCCACCTAAACATCAGTACTCAAGAAAATAATGAAATAAATGAAGTTTCCAGACGATGATTAAATAGACTCTTCGAATAATGAGCTTGCCCTCCCACAGTTCAGTTTTCAGTATATGGTAAGAGATTTGTTGGTAGTCAGATCTCTGGGGGTGTGCAACTCTGAAGAATACATTTTGATTAACCTTTGCAGTGCACTGGTATCTCAACTACCTTAGATTGTAATATTCCAACATTACATTATATACATAACTTAACTTTTTATCAAGAAAATTGAATTGTTTACTTACCCATTAGCAGCCTGCAGCACGTCCTCGATGTTCTTCAGCTCATGGCTCCCAGCACAAGGTACTACAGCCAGCTCCCTGCCTTAACCAATTCAGACGCTGCTCTCATGCTGTTAATATTGTTAAGCAGCATGAGAGATGTGCCAGGACTGATCATAGTGGGCTGTCTCAGCGTTTCTCCAGGCACTGGAGGCCTGTGCCTGCTCTCCATCTATCTGTCTAAGACAGCTCGGGTTGGAAAGGTTTGAAGTATGCATGTCAGGCCGGCCGTCGCAAGACAGCAGACCAAACCGACATGCGCACTTCAAACTGAAGTGGCCACTTTTACCTGCTGCCAATCAGCAGTAATGGCCCATTGGCCCCACCCCACCCTCACACTTGGCACGGGCTGGCAGGGAAAAAAATAAAAGGGTAATAAAAGTATTCCAGACTCACAGAGGGTAGGTCGGTCGCACTCTACGCACCAACGGGCAGAGTCGGTCGCAACGCCGCTGCGCATCTCGTGACTCCGGAGTTGTTTGACTCCCTGTATCTTCTGATTTTGGTCCCCACAAAAGAGGAACCTGCTTGTTGATGACGTACTGAATGCGGATTGTGTAATTAGAAAGAGATGGTGAGCGGACTCTTCTATATAGATATGTACCACCCTTTTTTCGAGTAGTTAGTAGTTGTTTTAGGTCCTGAATCCACAATAATTTTTGGCAATATAGGGTTTGAAACATGTCGACTGTCACTTGCACTTAAATACTTGATGAGACTTGTAGTGTTGTTATTGTTATTGTTAATTGATATTTATATAGTGCTAATCACCGGCGGGTCTCTAAGCGCTTTAAGGGGAATAGGCAGAGGACATGGGCAGACGTATGGCCCAACAGTGTGGTGTGTTTAAACATTATCCAGTGCTTCCCTAAACAGGAGCGTTTTAAGTTGTTTCCTGAATGGGAGGAGAGCCGGTTCTTTGTGCAGGTGATTGGGCAGCTGGTTCCAGAGTTGTGGGAGCAGTACGAAGAAGGATCTGCCCCCTTTAGATGTAGTGTTGCATCTTGGGCTGGCCAGGTGGCAGGCCTCAGAGGACTGCAGTGTGCGTCCCGGAACATAGTTCCTCAAACGTTCCTTGATATAGGCCGGGGCTTTGCCATAGATCGCTTTGTGGGCAATGAAGAGGCCCTTGAATTTTACTCTCTGCTTGATGGGGAGCCAGTGTAGTTTGTGCAGCAGAGGGGAGGCATGGGCCTGTCTTGGTAACTTAGAGATCAGCCTAGCTGCATCGTTAAGTACCACTTGTAATTTATTAATAACTTTTTGAGGGAGGCCTAAATATAGGGAATTTCTGTAATCGAGTCTGGAGAAAATAGTGGCCGACACAATAATTTGTAAGGAGGCAGTTGAAAGGAGAGGGACAAGTTTCTGTAACTTTCTCAAGAGCCCTATGCAGGTGCCTACCACCACTGCACTAACTTGGTTAGCCATGGAGGGCTCTGAGTCAAGTTTAATGCCTAGGCTTTTCACAGCAACTGCTGGGGTGGGAGTGGCACCCAGTTCCTGGGGCCAGAATTGATCGCTCCACGGATTGCCTTTTGTAGGGATGGGTGGGTGGAGTTATCGTTCCGGAAAATGAGCTGGGTGTCATCTGTATAATTTATTTTATTTATTTATTTATTTTCTTTAGAACACTTATATTGCGCACAGCTACCTCCAATGGAAGTGTCCCGGCGCATTTTCCCAAGCCAGCAATAGACAAACAAACACCCACAACCCAGAAACTAGAATGGCAGTTGGTTCAGTCGAAACAGCCATGTTTTTAGAGCTTTCCTAAAAAGAGATTCCTTTTCTATCCCCCTGAGTGCCATCGGCATGGAGTTCCACACTGAGGGTGCGCGCACCGAAAAAGCCCGGCCGCCCATTCGGGCTTTGGAGAATCTCAGGATTTTACGGAGATTTTGACTATTGGATCTCAGGGTTCTAGTTTGTGAATATCTCTGGATCCTGAACCTGAGATATTTTGGGCCTATGTCATGAAGGGCTCTGTGCACCAGAACCATCGATTTGAACAACTCTCTTTTCTTCACGGGCAGCCAGTGAAGACTTACCAGATGATGGGCAATGCTGTGTCTTACTGGGATGTTTCTGATAATTCTTGCCGCCGCATTCTGGATAAGCTGAAGTCTGGCGATCAAATAATCAGAAGCCCCGATCAAAAGGCTATTAGCATAGTCCAGACGTGATGTAATGATTGCATGTACCATCGATAGTCGGCACTCCATGGGAAGATAGTGAAGAAATCTACGTAGCATTTTGAGTTTCCAAAAACAGCTCGACGATAGCTGCGCCACATGGTCTTTCCCTGACATTTGTATGTCCATTTTAAAGCCTAAATTGCAAACTGATTTGACCGGGGTCGGCGGTGGGGTTAAGATCGGTGGGCCACCACAGAACAGGGTGCAATGGGATTTTATTATGCAAGAAAAAGACCTCAGTCTTTTCAGTATTCAGCCTCAGACAATTGTCGGACATCCATGACACAATGTTTAACAAACACTCTTTAAAACAAATCAAGTCCCCACCATCTATTTCTTTAAAGGAGAATAGGAGTTGGGTGTCATCAGCATAGTTGACAACTCTTACCCCGCACTTTTCTACTATTGAGGCTAGCGGGGAGAGATAAACATTAAAAAGAGTAGGACTCAGGGCAGAGCCCTGAGGAACTCCACACGATAGGCGCTTAGTTTTTGAGGCAAAAGGGTGTAATATCACTTGCTGAGAACGCCCCTCCAGAATGGTCCGAAACCAGGAAAGGACCAAACCTGAGATGCCCAGGCTTTCTAATCTGTGCAGAAGGATCTTATGGGACACTGTGTCAAATGCTGCGGAAAGGTCTAACAACACAAGCATTGCACAGTGTCCCCGATCCACAGATTCCCGAAGTGTCTCAGCTGTAGTGTAGTTCCTATATTCCCAATAGGCTCTGCTCATTGGAATAACATAAACGATAGTTTAGACATAGGACTGAGGTCGACTAGGTCTCTATTGAATATGTTAGACTTAATTATGAATGCCAGCTAGCTCAGAGGTCACTAGAAACTTTCTCGAGTAAACAAGAAGGTGTTAACTTTCCTGAATAGACAAGAAGGGATTAGTTTCTGACAACCGCATAAACATGACAACTTTGCTCCCTCCAGAATAAGGAGTATCAGCCTGATTCATCAAGCCGAAATCCGCTCGCAAAGGGCCAGATTCTGAGAATCTGGCCCTTTGCGAACGCTATTTTTGCATTTGGGATTCATCATCCCAAATGCAAAAATCGGTAATAGCGATTTCGCTATTTTGCGAGGAATTACATTTAAGGAATCTCTATTTGAGATTCCTTAAATGCAATTCATCATCCATTTAAAAATTGCGAATTCGCAATTTCGGCCCGCTATTTACCGCGAAGTCAAACCTCGTGGTAAATAGCGAAAACTTAGAAAAAAGCTTTTAAAAGCATTTTTCTAAGTTGCATGTTGCACACACACATGTCCTTTGGACATGTGTGTGCGCAACACCTGTTTCAATTTGCATTTAAGGGGTGCTACAGGGTGTCCTTTGGACACCCCTGGCACACTTTAAATCGCTATCTTATTTGCGATTAGCAAATTGCTAATCGCAAATAAGGAATACTCCCCATTCATTCCTATGGGCCTTTTGGAATGTGTAGGAATCGCAATTCTTTTTGTGATTCCTACATGAATCCCGTTTTGCGAGTCTGTAATAGCGATTCCTTATGAATCGCTATTATAGACTCGCAAAACGGGTCTTTGATGAATCAGGCTGTATATCTCCAGAGTCGCGGACACAATAGATAACTATTTCACTCAGTCAATCGTGCATGCTTAGTTTCACTAGAAGCGCAGAGAAATAGAGAGACGGGCGTTTTCAATAAAAGTGGTTATTTATTGAACAGTCTTCTTTCTCATGCAAGAGAAGTGAATTGCCACAATTGCAATACTTGTCATAAAGTAAAGTGCGTACAGTAAAAGGAGTATTATGAAATAATACTGTAAAAGCATGGTACAGTTTCTAAGCCATACCGTGTTTAAAATAGATAAAATATATACATATATAAATCATTGACTAAACGTACTCAACTGGTGCTTCTAAGATATGCCTACCCCGGTGTACCTAGCCTAAGCCTAGTACGTGGGAAGGAGTAAGTGAGCTGCAGTTTAAGTTAAGATAGTTTTTGCCAAGAATCTGAATCAAGAATTTTCTAAGGATCTAATCAGCTCCGTACCTTGTTTATAGAATGAAGGAGGTCTTGTATCTCGTTCTCAGGACTCGAACTCCCAGCAACCCTCGAGGGTGACTGGAAACACTGGAGCTGGATTTCTCGGCAGGAGAAAAGACAGCGTCTCTCTCAGTGCGTCAATGGGAGGGTCGGCTTCCTTTGGCACTTGCCACAGCAGGGCGTCGGGCAAGTAGATAGTCGATCTGCTCCAAACCACCGTGCGTTTGCTAGGGCAGCTGTTGGTATATTTTACCTGGAAGGTGCCAAGTTTGACGTAAGGTTGGACATAAGACGTCACTAAGAACTTACAGTTCTTTCAGGACTCCAGGAGTTCTTGGACAAATCAAAACAGAAGCAGGGGGAATTCCCGGGCTGCTGGAGGCTTGGTTTGTTTAAAGAACGCGTTGTGCTTTCTAGGAGTCTATGGGAGTAGCCTTGCCGTATTTGGACTGCATTGGCTATGACTAAATATGGATATGATTCTTATGCCTTTATAAGGATATGATTTGTTCTAACCACATAAGGGCATAAATCGGGAATATTTATATAGGGTCCTAGATACGTTCACAACACCCACTCCACGTATAATGTCCATCATTACTAAATACTAAGCAATATTAAACATATACCTATGCATGTGTTTTCCAGCCCACCCCAAAATACATAAAATGCATTTGAAATGGTATGTACACGAAAAATGAGTAGCATACTGTACGCTTTTCAAGCAATTATATCATTTAGATTATGCATATATTGTACATTGGAATGATGACTGAATGAATCACGAAAATTACATTTATGAAATGGCTCTTGATACAGAAGAGAAGGTCGAGAACATTTGTGAGTAGTTGGCCTGATGTATGATGTCCACAATTCTGTGGGCACCTTGTATCATTCCAAACAATCCCTCATGGTGGTGGTTGTAAGTCAACCTTAAAAGACAAGCTATCCTAGCGGTAGCATGGACTAAGCAGCCTTCAGGCTTAACTCCAGAGGGCATGTGAAGCCAGCTGTTTTACCATATGCAATCCTGTAATATCAAATGAAAGGACACCACACAAGTTATATATTCTAAAAATATATGTATTTATTCTCAGAATAATCCCCTGTACTCTTTATGAGTATAGAAGCACAAGCGTTTAAACAAAAGCACAATATAACATATGAAAGTTGCACGTTTATGGATGAGGCCCGTGGCCACTCAAACCATATATCAAAAAAGTGGTATAAGTATCACTATTCGAGCAGTGGTAAGGCCTAGGGCCTTGGGAATCGCTGGGACTACACTGGACTAACAGCAGTTAGGACGGGAGTAGCCCGCGGGATTCGGGTGCAGCGCTAAAAGCGCACGCATGCACCAATGCAAAGTCAATGGTGCGTAAAAGTTATCGAGTTACAGTTTTAGGAGTCTTCCGACTGGACTAGAAGGACAAAACTTTAGACTTAGACACTAGAGGTGTAAACCACTACAGGAGCACCGGCGTTCAAGAGTTACCTCACCCACAGGAAGCAGGTGCACAGGTGCAAAAGCGTGTCGGGTTTCGTCGTGAAGGTCTATGGTGCCTGGAGATGAAGATGCTGCAGACGTCCAGAAGAGAAGTGTCCGGTGTGATCCAAGGGTGGATCGAAGATGTAGAGAACCTGAAAGCAGAGGGGACAGAGTCTGGGTCACTAGCCAGTGACAAGGAAGGAACCAGGCGATGTCGGGCGCAACCAGGTGGTTGTCATGAAGCTTGTCTCTGCTGCCACGTGGAATCTGGGGCATCGAGGATGTCCAGGAGTGAATCACGAGCTGTCCCACAAAGGCTCTCGCTGTCGGCGGTGTCGGCTTCCGGATCAGGGTTAACAAGCCTTGGCAAGGGCAACCCACGCAGGATTCGAAAATCGCTACTTACTCGGACCAGCAAGGTCAGAGCGGGTGCTCCTTTTCAGGGGAGCGAGGGCCAGTCTGGAGCAACCAGACTAGCAGAGCAAATTCAAGGTTTCATTGGTACTGGGGCCGCTAGCCAACGGGCAAGCGACCGGACCAACGCATCGAGCAGGAAAATGCAAAAGGGCCCCATACAGCACTCGGTGAGTGTGGAGGGGTGAGCTTCGGTGCAAAAGGTGCGCGGGGCTGGATCTTCTCAAACTCCAATGCACAGCTTTGAGGAGCCTCGGAAGCTGCACAGTCAGCACTTCGTAGTTTTTCCAAGATGGCCGGCCCCACGCTTCAGGTCGCCTCCAGGGATCTCAGCTTTGCTGGGACTGTGGATCGGGCTGTTGGAAGGCAGGAACGCTGGGTCTTGTCGGTCTCTGTCATTCGAGTTCCGGCGGGAACTGCAACAAAGCAAACGGTGAATCGCTGGATGGTGCCTGTTTGCACAGGGTGGTCACTCCTTGACCACAAGGGAGATTCTTCAGTCTTCTACGTCGAGTAGGTTGTCGAAGGTTCCTGAGTTTCATTTCATAAGTTTCAGTCAGGATAATCTGATGTGCATTGGCACTGCTCCCACTTTTATTCCAAATCTGGGGGCTGGATTACCTGCTAGGTCCCTCCTATGGGTGGGACCCAGGAAGGGGGTGGTTACACCCCTTTCCCTTTGTCCAGTTTCGCGCCAGGACTGGGGCTGGAGTGCCCCAGAACCGGTTTGACTGGATTTTGCATAGGACACCTTGTGTGCCCCAGGCAGTGTCTAGTTTCTTTCAACCCTCCCTGCTCCAATCCACTATCTCCTGCAGTGCACTGGTATCTCAACTACCTTAGATTGTAATATTCCAACATTACATTATATACATAACTTAACTTTTTATCAAGAAAATTGAAATGTTTACTTAACCATTAGCAGCCTGCAGCACGTCCTCGATGTTCTTCAGCTCGTGGCTCCCAGCACAAGGTACTACAGCCAACTCCCTGCCTTAACCAATTCAGACGCTGCTCTCATGCTGTTAACATTGTTAAGCAGCATGAGAGATGTGCCAGGACTGATCATAGTGGGCTGTCTCAGCGTTTCTCCAGGCACTGGAGGCCTGTGCCTGCTCTCCATCTATCTGTCTAAGACAGCATGGGTTGGAAAGGTTTGAAGTATGCATGTCAGGCCGGCCGTCGCAAGACAGCAGACCAAACCGACATGCGCACTTCAAACTGAAGTGGCCACTTTTACCTGCTGCCAATCAGCAGTAATGGCCCATTGGCCCCACCCCACCCTCACACTTGGCACGGGCTGGCAGGGAAAAAAATAAAATGGTAATAAAAGTATTCCAGACTCACAGAGGGTAGGTCGGTCGCACTCTACGCACCAACGGGCAGAGTCGGTCGCAACGCCGCTGCGCATCTCGTGACTCCGGAGTTGTTTGACTCCCTGTATCTTCTGATTTTGGTCCCCACAAAAGAGGAACCTGCTTGTTGATGACGTACTGAATGCGGATTGTGTAATTAGAAAGAGATGGTGAGCGGACTCTACTATATAGATATGTACCACCCTTTTTTCGAGTAGTTAGTAGTTGTTTTAGGTCCTGAATCCACAATAATTTTTGGCAATATAGGGTTTGAAACATGTCGACTGTCACTTGCACTTAAATACTTGATGAGACTAGTAGTGTTGTTATTGTTATTGTTAATTGATATTTATATAGCGCTAATCACCAGCAGGTCTCTAAGCGCTTTAAGGGGAATAGGCAGAGGACATGGGCAGATGTATGGCCCAACAGTGTGGTGTGTTTAAACATTATCCAGTGCTTCCATAAACAGGAGCGTTTTAAGTTGTTTCCTGAATGGGAGGAGAGCCGGTTCTTTGCGCAGGTGATTGGGCAGCTGGTTCCAGAGTTGTGGGAGCAGTACGAAGAAGGATCTGCCCCCTTTAGATGCAGTGTTGCATCTTGGGCTGGCCAGGTGGCAGGCCTCAGAGGACTGCAGTGTGCGTCCCGGAACATAGTTCCTCAAACGTTCCTTGATATAGGCCGGGGCTTTGCCATAGATCGCTTTGTGGGCAATGCAGAGGCCCTTGAACTTTACTCTCTGCTTGATGGGGAGCCAGTGTATTTTGTGCAGCAGAGGGGAGGCATGGGCCTGTCTTGGTAACTTAGAGATCAGACTAGCTGCATCGTTAAGTACCACTTGTAATTTATTAATAACTTTTTGAGGGAGGCCTAAATATAGGGAATTTCCGTAATCGAGTCTGGAGACAATAGTGGCCGACACAATAATTTGTAAGGAGGCAGTTGAAAGGAGAGGGACAAGTTTCTGTAACTTTCTCAAGAGCCCTATGCAGGTGCCTACCACTGCACTAACTTGGTTAGCCATGGAGGGCTCTGAGTCAAGTTTAATGCCTAGGCTTTTCACGGCAACTGCTGGGGTGGGAGTGGCACCCAGTTCCTGGGGCCAGAATTGATCGCTCCACGGATTGCCTTTTGTAGGGATGGGTGGGTGTAGTTATCGTTCCGGAAAATGAGCTGGGTGTCATCTGCATAATTTATTTTATTTATTTATTTATTTTATTTAGAACACTTATATTGCGCACAGCTACCTCCAATGGAAGTGTCCCGGCGCATTTTCCCAAGCCAGCGATAGACTAACAAACACTCACAACCCAGAAACTAGCATGGTAGTTGGTTCAGTCGAAACAGCCATGTTTTTAGAGCTTTCCTAAAAAGAGATTCCTTTTCTATCCCCCTGAGTTCCATCGGCATGGAGTTCCACACTGAGGGTGCGCGCACCGAAAAAGCCCGGCCGCCCATTCGGGCTTTGGAGAATCTCAGGATTTTACGGAGATTTTGACTATTGGATCTCAGGGTTCTAGTTTGTGAATATCTCTGGATCCTGAACCTGAGATATTTTGGGCCTATGTCATGAAGGGCTCTGTGCACCAGAACCATCGATTTGAACAACTCTCTTTTCTTCACGGGCAGCCAGTGAAGACTTACCAGATGATGGGCAATGCTGTGTCTTACTGGGATGTTTCTGATAATTCTTGCCGCCGCATTCTGGATAAGCTGAAGTCTGGCGATCAAAGAATCAGGAGCCCCGATCAAAAGGCTATTAGCATAGTCCAGACGCGATGTAATGATTGCATGTATCACCGATAGTCGGCACTCCATGGGAAGATAGTGAAGAAATCTACGTAGCATTTTGAGTTTCCAAAAACAGCTCGACGATAGCTGCGCCACATGGTCTTTCCCTAACATTTGTATGTCCATTTTAAAGCCTAAATTGCGAACTGATTTGGCCGCTCGGAGCTATCTTTGGGAATCCTGCAATTATTCCTGTGTTCTCGACGCTTTGGGAGCAAGCTGTCCTGGTGGAAAATAAACGGCTTGGACTAACTGCCGTTACTCGCACAGGGGCCGGGACTGCGAGACCCAGGGTTCCGCGCATACCAACCCAGCGCACCTGGTGTCTCTTCCCGCCCCCTGCTCCTCCCTCCCTCACCGGCTACAACAGCTCGCGGCCCCCGCTTCGCGGGAGCCGCTCGGAGCTATCTTTGGGAATCCTGCAATTATTCCTGTGTTCTCGACGCTTTGGGAGCAAGCTGTCCTGGTGGAAAATAAACGGCTTGGACTAACTGCCGTTACTCGCACAGGGGCTGGGACTGCGAGACCCAGGGTTCCGCGCATACCAACCCAGCGCACCTGGTGTCTCTTCCCGCCCCCTGCTCCTCCCTCACTCACCGGCTACAACAGCTCGCGGCCCCCGCTTCGCGGGAGCCGCTCGGAGCTATCTTTGGGAATCCTGCAATTATTCCTGTGTTCTCGACGCTTTGGGAGCAAGCTGTCCTGGTGGAAAATAAACGGCTTGGACTAACTGCCGTTACTCGCACAGGGGCCGGGACTGCGAGACCCAGGGTTCCGCGCATACCAACCCAGCGCACCTGGTGTCTCTTCCCGCCCCCTACTCCTCCTACATAGCAACGCCCCCAACGCTTAGCGGGACACGAGCGGGACACCCAGACGAAGACCGGGCAAAGAGCGGGCCCTCTGAGGCCCTCAGAAACCGAGAGAGGCCGGGCAGGGCCCACTCATTTCAGAATTTTGTTGTGTTGTATTCTGTTTTGTGATGGCTCTGAGTCCAGGGAAATTGTTGCTAGAGAAGGTTGGATGTATAGTTAACGGTCCCTTAGACAACTATTTTACAAAAGCTCCCGTTGACCAAGATAAAGAGAAAACTTTGGCAGTTCGTAGAGCAGAGCGCCGTCGCTCTATTGAAAGTATAAAGAACAACATCCCTGCCGCTTCTCCACCCAAAGATCTTATGATTACTTCTGAGGGTACTTTATTCATTGAAGATCCTTTATGCTTGGAAAGCTTTCCAATGTTGCTACGTGACTCCACTCCAACACCTTTGGGTCAAACTGGTCAAACTGCAATACATATTTCACCATCTAGTTCGGTAATGCATGATCTCAACATGCCTATTTGCCTTCCGACACGAACAAAGCAAATTTCAAGCAAGCAGAGGAAAGTTGTGCAGGCTAAGAGTCATGGGCCACCGCCTGCAAAAAGAAGACGGAAGGGGGGGCTTTGCAAAAGCCAAAGGTCAGTCATTCGGACTTTGGAAAATCTTCCAAAGATACTAATAACATTGTTAATAACCCTGGTGTCCAACAATCTAACAAGGTAACTCCGATTACCATGTCACCTCCACCTACAGTTGTGCAATTTGAGAATACTATTGTTCCACCAGATCTATCGGTTGATACTCTCCAAATGGGTACCTCTACCGTCGATTCACTTGCTAATATGGAACATTTAATTAGGTCCTTCATCTTACCTATTATTGAGAGACTAAGGAGGGTGGAGGAAAAACTTGAAGCTATTGAGGCGGCAGTCAATAACCACCAGGGTCCACCTAAGGTTGTGGGGAGTGGGGTTTTGGAACCATTAGTTATGGTGCCTACATGCTCTCTTAGTGTTCCAAAAGGTAGTGACCAATCGACCAGTCAAACTATTTCCAAGATTCGAACGGCTCCACCCCCGAAACAGACCACTAGTTCTGTTTTTATATCAGTAGGTATAGCGGCGACAGGATCTGCAAAATCTCTAAGGGGGGTTTCACAACAACCGAAAGGGGGTCCAACTACTTACACTAGACCACCATCTCGCAGAATCCCCCAAGTAGAACTGCCCCCAGAAGCCGCTCCGTACGTGGTTGTTTTGATGGGGGTCCCTAGCTTACCAACAAATAAGAGGGAGGGGTATTTCCAACTCAAAAATAAGATCATGCACTGGTTAGCCCAATATAGACCATTATCTCATGATATTGATGGTGAAATCGTGCATGTTAGACGACTCCCCTGGTTGGGCAGCAGGGTTAAGGATATAGATGGTGATCTAGTTGTTATTAACTTTCGAGATCCCCGAGCCGTTACCTATATTCTGAATTGGCCCCAGGGTGGTGGTGGTAATTCTATAATACCACTCCCCCTGACTTATTTTTACCCTAGGTCCCTGGTTTTCCCTCCTAACCACATTGGTGTTCAGTTACCCAACCAGATTGTTCCTCCCTTATTGTCCCTGAATTCTGGGTTCTCGTTAGAACCTCCACAGTATCATCCAATTGCTGACCCTTTTGGGTGGAGTAAGGTACCTCCTAGGTCTTTCAGAAATTCGAATAGGAGGATGGAACATTTGAGACCTTTTACACCTTTGGAAATAACAAACAGGTATGACATCTTCTCTGGTCTGGACAATTGCGATTGAAGATCACAGAACGACCACCAATTAGTTGGGTATACCAATCTAATAGAGGTAACTGTGGGTGGCTGCAAAACGGGACAAAAAATATTTCATTCACTGTTGGCGAGCACAGGTGTGATTTATCCCAACCCCCCAGTACCTGTTATACATAATGTAGATTGTGATACAACATTGAACCCTACCCTTGTTGAAGAGCAAATGATCCAAGATGTGATACCATCTAGGTTAAATCATAGGGGAGATGTTATTGAAGCTGGAGGTGTTTTGAAATCAGGGCAGGTGACTGGTGACCAAGTCTCTCCTATGGTAGGGGCTACATTAGGCGCTTGTAATAGTGTGGTTTCTAATTTGAGGGCATCACCAGTAGGGGAAAATCCAGTATCAGGTGGGAAAAGATCAAACATTAAACAAAAAATAACTTTAATATCATGGAATATAGCTGGTCTAACTAAAAATCTCTCTGATCCTGATTGGTCCAACTACATAGATTCTTGTGAATTTTGTCTGCTCCAAGAAACTTGGTCCCTTGAAATGCCACATAGGATGGGATTTAGGACATACAACATTGCGGCAATCCCATCAGTCAGGGGTAGACCATCGGGGGGCTTACGATCTGGATCAGTGTATCCTTGGAAGTAAAAATTGCACAATTAACCACAGACTCTGCTGATGTACTGTGCCTCTTAGTGAAGCTGAATGATGGAAAGCGTATTGTATTGTGCAATGTTTATAATCGCCCTTGTGGGTTATCAAAGGAATCTGAAACTTTCAACAAATTGGACAGACTCCTTAGTGACCTTGAAGAGGCGCCTATTGGTATAATAGTATGTGGTGATTTTAATTGTAATTTCGAACCGATCATAGCGTTTGGAGATGTTTTCTCAGATGAAGATAGAGCCAATAATATCCCCCCTTATAATATACAGAGGGAGTTAGCTGCACGACCTTAGCTACTCAGATAATGAGATTGGTATCAGTACATGGTCTGAGGGCCTGTAATGGTCGTCTTCCATCTGACTCTCCGAAAGCACCAACCTTTGTTAAAAACAATCATCAAAGTCGGATTGATTACATTTTGGTCTCTTTTGATATCTGGAATCTCTTATTAGACTTTGTAATTGACCATAGATATGAAAGTGACCATCGCCCACTGCGCTTGTCAATGGACTATAGTTTAGTCCCTAGCTCTAGGATTTCGATGATGCAAAATACTTTGGATAATCTAACCCATACTGGCCCTTTAATGAGTAATAATAGGAGATCCCTTAAACGGGCTAGTTTATTAAGCAACAAGGAGGCACTATCCAATATCTACTCACTTTTTTCGGACGTTTTTGAAAAATATCTATTTCAACCAGTAGAGCGTGAGGTTTTTATCAACTTGCATAATTAATTTTTTAGTGCCTTGGCACCACTTGTGACGAAAATGCCGCATAAAAAAAGGTTGAATAAAATCAGTTCCACTGGTACCAAACAATGGTATAATAAAGAATGTCGTAATTGCAAGAGCAAACTCCTAGAGGCAATAAAGAGTAATACAACACACGTTATTAGGACCTTAAGGCAAGAATATAGGAGAGTGCAGCGAATGGCTAGAATCGAATGGGATGAGGAATGTTGGGAGAAGATGCATATAGCTGTTAAACTCAAGGATAATGTGGGCTTCTGGCAATTAGTTGCTAATGAGAATACTGGAGGTAGGTCACCGGATGACGTGTTTATTAATGAGCAAACTTGGGTTGATCATTTCACCCACTTGTATAAAGCTCCTGATGGTGATAAATCTGATGTGGTAAATAGCCCATGGATGGAGCCATCAACTAATATTGTAGAGTTTAGTTTAGAGGAAACTGAGTTAGCATTAATCGCGGTGAAAAATGGTAAAGCCCCAGGTTTAGATAAAATACCTGGGGACTTATATAAACATGAGACCAGTATTTGGGCGGTATATATAAACAAGCTTTTTAATATAATAGTTGCCGGTGGGAAGTTACCACACAGTTGGCGGGGAGCAGAAATTATCTTAGTTTTTAAAAAGGGGGATCGACATGATGTAAATGTATGTAAATGTATAGGCATTTATATAGCGCACTACTTACCCGTAGGGTCCCAAGGCGCTTCGACCGCTGTGAAACCCTTCCTGGCTTCCCTGAGAGATGGTCCCTTAATGGGTATCTCCAGGGTGAGACCAGGCATCCCCGGCGGTCTGGTGGGGCCGTTAGTGAAGATGAGGCAAGCTAATGCCCAGAGTTACCTAGTGTGATCGCTGATCAGAGTGGGAACCGAGGCGAGAGAATTATCGAGTCCGCTGACCCTGGTCCAGAAACCTGCCGCGCCGGGAATCGAACCCTGGTCCCGGACCGTCCTCTGCTCTCGGGTCTGCCGCCTCTAACCAGTGAGCCACACTACTTACCATGATCCATCCAATTATCGTCCCATTTGTCTTTTGGACATCTTACAAAAAAAATATTCTAGGCATCTTTTAAATCGAATGGAAACATGGATTGATGAGAATGAAATTCTTACTAAATTTCAAGCAGGCTTTAGACGGAACATAAGTACGATAGATCAGGTTTTTAGGTTTTGTTGCATTTGTTGGAAATATGTCTTTTTGTTAAAAGGACATATTTATGTAGCTTTTGTTGATCTTAGGGAAGCTTTTGATTTAGTTTTACGGGATCGTTTATGGGATTGTTTGTTTGCATTGGGATTACCAACCTGTATACTCCAACAGATAGTAAGATTACATGATAATAATTTTGCTAGAGTGCGTTGGGGCCCGAAAGGGGAACTAACTGAACCCATCCCTATCAGACGTGGGGTCCGCCAAGGATGTGTGTTGGCGCCTACACTTTTTTCCTTATTTGTCAACGACATCCCAGAAATGTTAGACAGGTGTAGTAATGACTCCCCAAAGCTGAATGGTGTGCGGGTTCCATCCCTTTTATTTGCGGACGATACAATCCTGATCTCGCAAACGCCCATGGGCCTTCAAACCCTTTTGAACACTTTTAAAACATATTGCGACTCAAAAGGTCTTGAAATAAATGCGAAGAAAACCAAATGTATGTCTATAAATCCACATAAAACCTTTAATGGGCAATTCTTTTTAAATAATCAAAGACTTAAATTGGTCACAAATTTTTCGTATTTGCGTGTTTCCCTAGATTCAAAAACCTCATGGAGCACACAAATTGAAAAGAGTAAAACTATATTTAATCAGAGCTCTTTACCGATTATAAAGCGCCATGGGTCAAGTTTAAGTAAGTCCATCTCACAAGCGCTAGAAGTATACAAATTTAAGGCTCAATCTGGTGCTTTATATGGAGCAGAAATCTGGGGCATAAAAGCATGTAACATCTTTACGATTTGTGAAAATAACTTTTTTAGAAGGCTATTGAAATTGCCCAAATGTACTCCACTTGTACCAATGTTTTTGGATTTAAATATGAAAAGAACGGATCATATTGCACTACTTAGGCCACTGTTGTTTTGGGTCAGACTCTGGAGTACTCCCGAACTCACAGACTATAGAGAAGGTATTATTGAAGTCAAGAGTCTAGATGCTTATAATACAAATCCCTGGCTTAAACATGTTAATAATTGGTTCCATCGAATAGGCCTTGCTCACTTTTGGGATGATCCATCCTGTCTGACTCAAAGATGTAAGATCCAGGTTAAGAATCAATTTTGGTTCTATATATCTCACAACTACCAAAATAATCATCATTGTGGATCCATCACACGCAGTTTTCTTGATTTTAAGGATATTCCACTGTTTGAGGAATTTTTAAATGAGATACAACCAGCCTTAGCAAAAAGCCTGTACTTAACATTCAGATATGATATACTAAAAACGAAAGTAGTACTAGCGAAATGGGATAAGATCCTAGGGCAATCAAAAAGTACTAATTGTACATGTTGTGAACTAAATTTTAAAGAAGATGATATTCACATATTGTTTTTTTGTACTGCCTATGATAAAGCTAGGAAAAAATGGATCAAACCCTTGTGTAAAGCCCTAGGTATTCGATCATACTAGGAAGCATTTAGGATTGTCAAACTGACACTAGACGCCTTATAGTGTTTTGTGTAAGCAGATTCCTATTGAATGTTGGGTATACACGGAAAAACATGGCTCTTGATCTATAGGTAGTATACATGTGTATATTAAATGCAGGATAGGTTGCCATGTGATATGCTGGAGATGAAAACTGTAAATATACTTGATTTTTATTTTACTATGCCTTTTTAACAGGGATGACTTTTTAGGTTCTAATTGTTGGAATGTATAATTTCTGCTTCCTATTGGCATGTGTATTTACTGTGTATAATGTATTGTGTTATAATGTATCTTTTATGGCCAAAAAGAGCTGAAATAAAGATTAAATGAAATGAATGAATGATTTGACCCGGGTCGGGGGGGGTTAAGATCGATGGGCCACCACAGAACAGGGTGCAATGGGATTTTATTATGCAAGAAAAGGACCTCAGTCTTTTCAGTATTCAGCCTCAGACAATTGTCGGACATCCATGACACAATGTTTAACAAACACTCTTTAAAACAAATCAAGTCCCCACCATTCATTTCTTTAAAGGAGAATAGGAGTTGGGTGTCAACAGCATAGTTGACAACTCTTACCCCGCACTTTTCTACTATTGAGGCTAGCGGGGAGAGATAAACATTAAAAAGAGTAGGACTCAGGGCAGAGCCCTGAGGAACTCCACACGATAGCCGCTTAGTTTCTGAGGGCAAAAGGGTGTAATGTCATTTGCTGAGAACGCCCCTCCAGAATGGTCCGAAACCAGAAAAGGACCAAACCTGAGATGCCCAGGCTTTCTAATCTGTGCAGAAGGATCTTATGGGACACTGTGTCAAATGCTGCAGAAAGGTCTAACAACACAAGCATTGCACAGTGTCCCCGATCCACAGATTCCCGAAGTGTCTCAGCTGTAGTGTAGTTCCTATATTCCCAATAGGCTCTGCGCATTGGAATAACATAAACGATAGTTTAGACGTAAGACTGAGGTCAACTAGGTCTCTATTGAATATGTTAGACTTAATTATGAATGCCAGCTAGCTCAGAGGTCACTAGAAACTTTCTCGAGTAAACAAGAAGGTGTGAACTTTCCTGAATAGACAAGAAGGGATTAGTTTCTGACAACCGCATAAACATGACAACTTTGCTCCCTCCAGAATAAGGAGTATATCTCCAGAGTCGCGGAAACAATAGATAACAATTTCACTCAGTCAATCCTGCATGCTTAGTTTCACCTGAAGCGCAGAGAAATAGAGAGACGGGCGTTTTCAATAAAAGTGGTTATTTATTGAACAGTCTTCTTTCTCATGCAAGAGAAGTGAGTTGCCACAATTGCAATACTTGTCATAAAGTAAAGTGCATACAGTAAAAGGAGTATTATGAAATAATACTGTAAAAGCATGGTACAGTTTCTAAGCCATACCGTGTTTAAAATAGATAAAATATATACATATATAAATCATTGACTAAACGTACTCAACTGGTGCTTCTAAGATACGCCTACCCCGGTGTACCTAGCCTAAGCCTAGTACGTGGGAAGGAGTAAGTGAGCTGCAGTTTAAGTTAAGATAGTTTTTGCCAAGAATCTGAATCAAGAATTCTCTAAGGATCTAATCAGCTCCGTACCTTGTTTATAGAATGAAGGAGGTCTTGTATCTCGTTCTCAGGACTCGATCTCCCAGCAACCCGCAAGGGTGACTGGAAACACTGGAGCTGGATTTCTCGGCAGGAGAAAAGACAGCGTCTCTCTCAGTGCGTCAATGGGAGGGTCGGTTTCCTTCGGCACTTGCCACAGCAGGGCGTCGGGCAAGTAGATAGTCGATCTGCTCCAAACCACCGTGCGTTTGCTAGGGCAGCTGTTGGTATATTTTACCTGGAAGGTGCTGAGTTTGACGTAAGGTTGGACATAAGACGTCACTAAGAACTTACAGTTCTTTCAGGACTCCAGGAGTTCTTGGACAAATCAAAACAGAAGCAGGGGGAATTCCCGGGCTGCTGGAGGCTTGGTTTGTTTGAAGAACGCGTTGTGCTTTCTATGGGAGTAGCCTTGCCGTATTTGGACTGCTTAGGCTATGACTAAATATGGATATGATTCTTATGCCTTTATAAGGATATGATTTGTTATAACCACATAAGGGCATAAATCGGGAATATTTATATAGGGTCCTAGATACGTTCACAACACCCACTCCACGTATAATGTCCATCATTACTAAATACTAAGCAATAGTAAACATATACCTATGCATGTGTTTTCCATCCCACCCCAAAATACATAAAATGCATTTGAAATGGTATGTAAACGAAAAATGAGTAGTATACTGTACGCTTTTCAAGCAATGATATCATTCAGATTATGCATATATTGTACATTGGAATGATGACTGAATGAATCACGAAAATTACATTTATGAAATTACTCTTGATACAGAAGAGAAGGTCGAGACCATTTGTGAGAAGTTGGCCTGATGTATGATGTCCACAATTCTGTGGGCACCTTGTATCAGTCCAAACAATCCCTTATGGTGGTGGTTCTAAGTCAACCTTAAAAGACAAGCTATCCTAGTGGTAGCATGGACTAAGCAGCCTTCAGGCTTAACTCAAGAGGGCATGTGAAGCCAGCTGTTTTACCATATGCAATCCTGTAATATCAAATGAAAGGACACCACACAAGTTATATATTATAAACATATATGTATTTATTCTCAGAATAATCCCCTGTACTCTTTATGAGTATAGAAGCACAAGCGTTTAAACAAAAGTACAATATAACATATGAAAGTTGCACGTTTATGGATGAGGCCGGTGGCCACTCCAACCATATGTCAAAAAAGTGGTATAAGTATCACTATTCGATCATTGGTAAGGCCTAGGGCCTTGGGAATCGCTGGGACTACACTGGACTAACAGCAGTTAGGACGGGAGTAGCCCGCGGGATTCGGGTGCAGCGCTAAAAGCGCACGCATGCACCAATGCAAAGTCAATGGTGCGTAAAAGTTATTGAGTTACAGTTTTAGGAGTCTTCCGACTGGACTAGAAGGACAAAACTTTAGACTTAGACACTAGAGGTGTAAACCACTACAGGAGCACCGGCGTTCAAGAGTTACCTTACCCACAGGAAGCGGGTGCATAGGTGCAAAAGCGTGTCGGGTTTCGTCGTGAAGGTCTATGGTGCCTGGAGATGAAGATGCTGCAGGCGTCCAGAAGAGAAGTGTCCGGTGAGATCCAAGGGTGGATCGAAGATGTAGAGAACCTGAAAGCAGAGGGGACAGAGTCTGGGTCACTAGCCAGTGACCAGGAAGGAACCAGGCGATGTCGGGCGCGATCAGGTGGTTGTCGTGAAGCTTGTCTCCGCTGCCACGTGGACTCTGGGGCATCGAGGATGTCCAGGAGTGGATCACGAGCTGTCCCACAAAGGTTCTCGCTGTTGGCGGTGTCGGCTACCGGATCAGAGTTAACGAGCCTTGGCAAGGGCAACCCGTGCAGGATTCGAAGATCGCTTCTTACTCGGACCAGCAAGGTCACAGCGGGTGCTCCTTTTCAGGGGAGCGAGGGCCAGTCTGGAGCAACCAGACTAGCAGAGCAAATTCAAGGTTTCGTCGGTACTGGGGCCGCTAGCCAACGGACAAGCGACCGGACCAACGCGTCGAGCAGGAAAATGCAAAAGGGCCCCACACAGCACTCGGTGAGTGTGGAGGGGTGAGCTTCGGTGCAAAAGGTGCGCGGGGCTGGATCTTCTCAAACTCCAATGCACAGCTTTGAGGAGCCTCGGAAGCTGCACGGTCAGCCCTTCGTAGTTTTTCCAAGATGGCCGGCCCCACGCTTCAGGTCGCCTCCACGGGTCTCAGCTTTGCTGGGACTGTGGATCGGGCTGTTGGAAGGCAGGAACGCTGGGTCTTGTCGGTCTCTGTCGCTCGAGGTACAGTGGGAACTGCAACAAAGCAAACGGTGAATCGCTGGATGGTGCCTGTTTGCACAGGGTCGTCACTCCTTAACCACAAGGGAGATTCTTCAGTCTTCTACGTCGAGTAGAATGTCGAAGGGTCCAGAGTTTCGTTTCATAAGTTTCAGTCAGGATAATCTGATGTGCATTGGCACTGCTCCCACCTTTATTCCAAATCTGGGGGCTGGATAACCTGCTAGGTCCCTCCTATGGGTGGGACCCAGGAAGGGGGTGGTTACACCCCTTTCCCTTTGTCCAGTTTCACGCCAGGACTGGGGCTGGAGTGCCCCAGAACCGGTTTGACTGGATTTTGCATAGGACACCTTGTGTGCCCCAGGCAGTGTCTAGTTTCTTTCAACCCTCCCTGCTCCAATCCACTATCTCCTGTCTGGGGTGGTGTAACACCTCCCTGTGACAGGAAACCCTTTGTCCAGGCCTCCCCTGCCAAGTTTCGGTCAGCAGTAGGAGGTCAGACTTGTGTCGGGGCAGCAGCATCCATTTTGTGATGCTGAGGCTCTGGTTAGGATTAACCACGTTTTAAGTAAAGTAACATGTCTTCTCCCTCTAGAAGGGTAGAATGCTACCCCCGTCGCCAGAACTGGCGAGGGGGTAGTATTCCAAATTGTATGACACCAAACATGACATATTTTGATAAAGCCAAACCAAAGTTAGCAATAACCGCGAGGATTATAATGCACTTAAGAGTACATGGTATAGCAGTATAATTGGAACAGCTATAAGGAAATGGTTCCGAAAGCTGCAGACAGGTTCAGCTCATGCCAGAGCACCATCTCACATAAAACCATGCACTCTGCCTCCAGGATTGTTAAGGCCTGCCATAGGAGTGACTTATAGGTACATATATGTCCAGATATAGGTATACTATATCTAAGCAAGGGGTGATTACACCACCTTGCCCCAGCTGAGTGATCAGCCAGTTCTGTCGATTTAAGTACCAGCCAGGGGTGGCAAAAGATATGCTGCAGCCCCTGGTAGGCCTTGGATGCACCTATGCCCTGGGCACCTATAGTGCACTGTACAGGGGCTGATAAGGTGTCCAGTACCAAATTGGTGATGTACCTAGGGTACATGGAGTCCATTTAAAGAGAGAGCAGATAGCCTGGGACCCTGATTAGCAGGATCCCAGGCCAACTAAGTCGAAAACCAGCTAAACACTAGGCAAACAATCTGGGGTAACCATAGTCAGGTATCCACCCTCCTACACCATTTCATCACATATTTGTACAAGATTGTACATGTGCTAGAGGCTAAATCAAAATATTGTCTCTAGAGTTTCGAAATAGAAATCTTGTTCTCTAAGAATAGTTCGACTTTAAGCAGAGTATCATGTGCCAAAAAAAAATGTAAATATTTTGAGAACGGGGAAAAATAATTTCGCTTTCAGGAAAAAATAATTCCACATTTTTAGAGAAGTTTTTTGTTTTTCAAAATTGAAGGCCGAATTCAGAGTTCAGGGAACGCTGTGTGCTCATGTTTTCAAAAGTCATTCAAACGTTATTCTCGTTGCTAGGAGAGAACATTAACTCAGATAGGCTGGCAAAAAATGTGTCTACAACAGTAGGTGAAAGTTGGACCAAGTCCGAAAAAGTAGAAATAGTGCATATATGAGAAGCATTGCCATCATCGGTGTCTAGATCAGCAATGGTCACAGAAGGTTGTACCTGTGTGCCGCTTTCATCTCGTACCTCACCGTCACCTAATCGTAATGGTGAGGTCTCAACGAATGCCGTCATCAGAATAGGTAGCCGCTGGGGACAACACGTTGCATGAGCCGTTACCAAACCAAGCAAAGTATCGATATCCATAGGTACTGCTGATGGTAGTGTGAGACAGACGCCCAACACGCATTCTTCTCCGCATAGCAGGCATCGTAGAACAGGTAAGATGCAATCTTGCCAGATTGGTCTGAATGAAAGAAACCATGTGGTATTCAGATCTCTTAGCCGAGCTAAGCCGAGTACTTTAGTTATTCTTTCTCGTTATCTCATCGCCAGGATCGTTTCTTCCATGGTAGCCTGAGTTTTGTTTGTGGCTGGATTTGCCATATCGGAGCAGAAGGAACAAAAATAAAATTCCTGCTACGAGTCCCAAGATGAGAGGCAGGCCGCCAAACACAGAGTGCAAGAAATTCGGGAAGATGCTCAGGACTGCTTTAAAGGGTGCTAATAGTCCCGAAAAAATTGTCTTAAGTACATGTGCAATGCCACTGGTATCAGACATGTTTAAAAAATGCAAGGGGCAATTTGTTGATAATAATGCATGTATCTCTGCCGCTGTCCTTGCAACTTGCAGATCATACGTTTCTTTAGACGAGGTTAAAGGCACAGTTGTTTGTAAAAGAATAGACTTCATTCTGCTTAAAGTATCAATTCGAATAGAAGAGATATTCAGAGAAGGCCATATTGCTGCCTCCTTGTCTGGTTTGCTGTTTGGATACAATACTTGCATACAGCAAATGACCCTGGAAGTAACGCTCACAAGATAGGCCGTTCCTGGCACCATGCCACAACAGCTGTGGTCACTTATTATAACGTAGCTGCAGTTGGAAAGTTGTCTGAAAAATGGCTCTATCTGTGTAGCAGGGGTGCCGTGCAGGTGGCATGAAAGGTTATATGATGAACCTTCGCAGGCTCCATGCAAATTAATACCTTGACACAGAAGTGTACTGCTTAGTGAATTTTTACAGTTGTTACCACTAAGAAATACCTCTTTTTTCCCTTCACTGTAACATCTATGTGTATAAGGTAAATTTCAGTTCGACTTGATGTATCCTTTACCCAACCTTTCATACAGGCCTGCTGGTATATACTTTTGGCAATATTGAAACTGGAAAGTTGTTATCGGAATTGTGATTGTACCATGTATTATCCATTCAATGACAGGTCGTTCTGACATTGTCAATGGCAATTTGTCTAGTTTTTCAATGCTCAGCACCGTATAGTCTGGTCCTTTTTGTGCCAAAGAGATTTGTTTATCTGTAAGGTTAAAGATAGAAAATAATGACGTTGTGTTGATTAGACGCCATGGCACGTAGCCTCATCACAGATTTTGTAACGTCCAGCCTAACTGTACAATAGAACGTAATTGGGACTGGCCATGTTGTAACATTAGCATATCCTGTTCTATTATATCAATATCAGATGATACAATGCTGTCTAGTGAATACATTCTGGAGGACAGAGTTGTTAACCCATTGTCCACTACAGACAGTGATTTTTCCAAATTAATACGATCAATTTCTCGTATTTTTTCAGCAGTTTCAATTTGCATTACTTTCCAAGCTTCGTGTAAGCAGCGTATATACCGGCGTATATGAAACGTTTTTGACGCTGTTTGCGAGGTCCCAACATGAAATCTCGCAAGTCAGCAGCTTCTTTAAGTAAAGTCAAGTGTTGCTTAATTTCAGGTAGTGTGGATTTCTGTAGCCATTCAAGGCATAGTTTTCCTACACTCTATGTTGTAACTATCCCTGGATGTTGTCTCTGAGAATATCTTGGGTCTGGCCTGTTCTGTTTGAACCCCTGTCTTTTATTCAGGAATCTATTTTGACAGTTATTAGTGTCTGTGGGCCAGATCAACCATTTTTTCCAATCAGGATTTGTTCTGTTTAGGTGTAAAATATGGGATACGTCTATCTCTACATCTGTAGTGCTATTACTGTCAGGTATGGGCTTTGGTATATACGGTTTGTTTAAGTCTTTTATCTTGGCTAGGCCAAGACAGGTTGTTTGTTGAATGGTGTCATTCAGGAACATTATCTGTTCTGGGATCATGCAGGCTCTAAATAATGATACTAGACCTTGTACCTGCCAATCTTTTGTACCCCAAATGGTTTTTGTTTCAATGTTATTTTTCCAAAATTCAAAACCAAATGTAGTCATTTTTTCAAAACATTTTGTGGAATATATCAATTTAGTGTTTGTCAACATGTTTTTCATTCCTGTCTTATTTATCATTTTAAAATAAAATGTTTCTGGATCTGTGATGTTAAACCCTGAGAAATATGTGAATTTCTCCTAAAATGTTTTCGAGCTGCTTTTTGGCGTGTGGGACAATGTTCCCATTGATTATAAGTAAAAACATTTCTAGGATTAGCAGATTTATGCAAATAGTGATGCCCATAATGATTAAAGCAATACATTTCTTCATAATTTGATGAGCCTTCTAAATAATCAGGTTCTGTAAATTTTGCTGACATTTCTAAATTTGACATCATATTATTAATATTTTCAAAGTCCCAATCATCAGAGAAAGTACTAGGTGATACAAAGTCACTTAATGAAACCTTGAACTGATGTAGATATTTCAAGAGTTCAACTGGGCCATAGATTTCGTAATCAGTAGCGTCCCATGCTACACCACCAGGTATAGGAATGGCTGTGATGTTTACTGATGAAAGTTCTATTTTTCGATGTGAGAAGATCTGTGTGGCTTTAGGACCAAGTTGATGTTCTGACTTGCTGTGTCCATTGTACTATATTTTCCATCAATTAATTTTCCCAAGCTTAAAACCAAAATGAGCCAGAGTAGGAGGAAAAGTACACCTAACACAATCCATAATTCAATCCATGGTGAAATCAGATATATTTCTTTGAGTTGATGTAAGAGTTCAGTCATTTTTTCTTTGAAAGTTTTAGTTGCTGGCTTTTCTTCATGTTCACTTGGATCATCAGAAAAGTCATCGAAATTGATGAAGTAGCCAGATGCAGTTCTGTCAATTGTTGGAATAGCTTCCGGATTTTCATTAATCTTTGCATTTGTGTAGTCAGAGGCTACATCATTGTAGATTGGCGTTTCTTGACGAACTGTTGCAATTTGGGTTTCAAGAGGCACAAGTTCCATGGCTTTGTTGCATAGTCCTTTTTTATTCACTGCAGCTTTATCAAATGTGATTAGTCTCTCAGTTTGAACCTCTTGGATTGTAGCAAGGTTTGGTCTTCTGCTACTTCTTGGGAGTTCACTGGGCCTACCACTTAATATTGGCCACATGATTGTGGTTTTACCAGGTCGATTGATACAACTCAGTTCTCCTTTTTACCAGCAAGGGGCGGTAGTACTACTGATCTTGTTCCGCTGACAGCTAAGACAGGTACTGCTTTTCTGTAAGAAGGCCCAAATTCCTTCTTCACCGCGATCTTTTCTCTGACCAGATTCCCAATCTTTGGAATCCAGACAGGTCTTGCTGGGACAGGTGGTTTTTCTTCAGTGGCCGTTGGCTTTAGTTTTATGTTACTTAGACTTCTTCTTGTTTCATTTAAGTCCTGTAAAACAGCCAAATGATCTTTGATATCAAAGATTTTTTGTTCCACCACTGAAGTCTGACAATCGAGGTCACTGATGATCATTCTGGTACCAAACAAAAGTTCATACGGAGTGATTCCCCCCGGAAATTTTCTTGGCAGATTAATAAGACTACATTGGACACTTGTTAGATGTTTGACCCACCCGTCACCCGAACCTAATACCCTCGCTGTTATAGATTGCTTTATGTCATGTTTTTTTCTCTCCACTACAGCATTTCCCTCGGGATGGAATGGACTAGAGTACCGCAATGCAATGCCCAAGCTGGCCATGGGCTCCTTGTAAGCTCGAGAGCTAAACGCAGGACCCTGGTCAGAATGTAGCATGCCAATTGCGTATGTGCAGATAAAGACTCGCAAATCTTTTATAACAGTTCTGGCGTCAGCCGAGCGCTGGGGCCACATCCAAATGAATCTCGTGCAGGAATCCACTGCGACCATGATATATATATAGTTGCCATCCCTTTGTAAGGGACCAAAGTGGTCCAGGTAAACACATGCTAATGGTTTATCTGAGATTAGAAGGAGCGTCTGTGCCGGTCGTTTCACTGTTGATACTTTCATTTTTTGGCATATTTCACATTCTAGAACATAGTTTCTAGTCTGTTTTCTCATGCGTGGCCACCAATATCTCTGTTTTAATAATGATACTGTGGCGGAAACACCAGCATGCGCAGAAGCGAGCCCTTCATGTGCCGCTAAAATTAGTCCTAACCTGTGTTCCATGTTTGGAATTGCTCTATCCCCCACTCCAGGGATTACAGCAAAAGGAACATTATTTGCATCAGTTTTGTATGATTACTTTACTGGAAAGCCTTTCGGGAGTGTCTTACCACTGTCTTTTACTGAAGCACTGACAGCTTGCATTATCTCGCTGTCTATTTTTGTTTTTGACCGGGTAATGGCAGCTACGGAAGCAGTTTGCACAGCCGCCTTCGCGGCCTCATCGGCCAATGAATTCCCTGCAACGTGAACGCCATCACGTTGATGACTCAGTGTATGTATCCCGTGAGCCTTTTGTAGTTCTTTTTGTAAAAAAGAACTACTTGTTCCCAAAGCAACTTATGCTTGATTGTGCCACCTTTTGCATCTTTGAAACCGTTTTGAACCCAGTTCTGCAAGTATTCATTGTAAGACTGGACGCAATAATATGAATCACACACTATTAGTGTGGGGAATTCGCGATCGGTATTTTCAAGCGCCATCTTGAAAGCCTGTAGTTCAGATCGCTGAGCTGTACAGTCTCCGAGTGATTTAGTTTTAGTGACCAAGGGTCTAAATTTCCCTTCGTGCCACCGACCTTTAACAATCGCGCACGCAGCACTATATACTTGTTTACCCCCAACTGCGGGCTGTGCTGAACCGTCTGTATATATTATACAGCTGTGATGTTCGAGAGGCAGAATTTCAGTCGGCAGAGGACATTCTAATTTGTATTGGAGAAATTCTTGCGTTTTTAAGTTAGGATCAAATTTGTATACTACGTCTGATGCAGCAAGAGAATTAACCCATTGTATCCATCTTGGATGTAAAGCTTTAGCATTCGGAATGCTGGCTTTTGTTACTGCCTCTAGGGCGGGTATCGGTGTAACGATTATTATACGTTTACCTTGTGCGAGGGCTCTTTCTTTTGCTACAGCAGTTTGAACCACAGTCAGAATTTTTTTCAGTAGAACTGAATTTCATTTTAGCTTGTGTGTACAAGTGTGATTTATAAGCTATTGGTACCGTTTCTCCCTCGTTAGTGGTTGGGTACGTAAATCCACATCTTCCTGGGATGACTCGGATTACAAGGTTGCGTTCGTTTGCGCGTGTTTGCAGTTTTGTTTTAGTTAGCATATCTGTTTGTATTGATCTTAAAATTTGTGTGTGTTTCTGAGTCCAATTGATTGGTTTGAAATCAGGTTTTATTAATTTGTAGAGAGGTTTAACCCTCTCTGCATAATTTAGAATGTATGTTCTTCCGAAATTCAGGAAACCTAGAATTGATTGTAAGTTTTTCAGCGTTTTTAGAGCTTGGAGTACTGCACACTTCTCTAAGAAGTTGTCTGCTAGGCTTTTGCCTTCACTTGATAACTCATATCCTAAAAATAGGACAGTGAGGTGGGCAATTCGTGACTTTTTAAAGTTGAATTTGTACCCTTCCGCTGCGAACCCAAGTATAATGGTGTTCACTCTTTTCAAGTGTGTCTCCAGGTCATCATCTGTAAGATAGATGTCATCGACATAAGATAATGCCTCATCATCATACATTTGTAGTAACTCTGTTACCCTGGCTGAAAATAATCCTGGGCTGTTCTTGAATCCCTGAGGGAGACGACAAAATTGCTTTGAGCCCCCATACAGAAGAAAGCGGTCAAATACCTGCTTTCTGGTTCAATGTTTTGACAAAAGAAACCATTTGAGATATCTAATGTCGTTTTATATTTTTTTGCGCACGATGTTATTCATTAGTGCTGCACTGTGTGAGTTTTGTACTGCAAATCTTTTGCAGCATGAGTTTAGATGTCTGTAGTTCAAAACTAGATGATATGATTCGTCTGGCTTGGAGGCAGGAAACAAAGGATTGTTCATTTGTGAGGTGCATGTTTCCATTACCCCCTGATATTCAAGTTGATCTAAGATCTCCCTGACTTGTTTTTTAGCTTCTTGCTTAACAGGATACTGCCTCTGTGCAGTAGGTTGATTTTTAACTGAATTTTATGGTGAGGAGAATCCTCATCCCATCCTACATGATTTTTATATAATGCAGGGGCTTGGGCCACTGCCCATTTTCTAGCATATGTGTATTTTTTATGAATTGGAATGTGATTTGAGAAGGCAGGCATAATCATTTCTTCACCATGTGGGCACTCCCTGACAAACTCTGGTGACCAGTGTTTCTCTGCTAGCAGGATATCATAGCCTTTAGATAGGTTCTCCCAAAAGAGACCTTTTATTTTCCTAGTTCTGTCCCCTTCTATACGTAATGTTATTTCATATAAGTCATGGGGCACAATAACTCTGGTGTATGCAGTTTCCACCTGAATGTATTCATTCGTGTCCACTGTCTCTAGAAGATTCATCAGGATCTTGCGAGCTATGGTCATTTCTGCTGCACTGTCTAGCATTGTCTGGGCCCATTCTCCGTTCTTGAGTTGTGTCCTCAGAATCCTCGGCATGTTTTATTTTAATACTAGCTACCTTCTTTTTTGGAAATTGTAATTTTTTACTTTGATGAGCAGGTTCCTTGTATTTGGACTTGACGTGCTCTCCTTTGTGTTCTGACCGTCCTCTTCTTTCCGATTTCTGTGAGGAAGTCTGAAAAGATCGAGAGGGACGTGTATCAATATCTTGATATCTGTCAGGTTTTCTTAATTTATCCCTATCTCTAAGGTTGTATCTTTTCTCAGAGGGCTCCCGTTGTGGAGACCTGCCCCCCCCCCCCCCATTCTGGAGATCTATTTCTCCATTGGGGAGACCTTCCTCTGGACTGGAACTGTTTTTCTCTGGGAGTGGTTTGTTTATTACCCTCCCACTTCTTTTTTGGAGTAATGAGATTATTTTTAATAAAGGTTTTTTCAGGATTTTCAGTTAGTTGTGGTTTTAGTGGTTTCCCACCCAAACTATTTCTACCTAATTCTTCATAGGATTTTTCAATTATTCTGGCAAGTTCAAAAGGTTGTTCTGCTATATCTGTTTCTTTCAATTTTTGGCGGATCGCCACAGATGCTGCTTCTCCTTTTATGTTGGCTAATAGTATAGCCGAGACTTGCTTAAAGTCTTTCAGTAATTTCATACCTAGATTTAAAGCAGGCTCTGGACCATATTCATTTTGAATCTGTCTTAGTACGTCTGGTATAACCGCCATAGACGGAACACCATGTGTTTTTGTGTATATCGAAGCAAAGACTGTGCCCCAAGTGCCACAGTCCTCCACGTGTGGTGCGATCCCCATTGCAAGGCAGATAGTCAGAATTCTGTGTTTCTCATTAGGTGTAGTATCAGGAAATACTGCCTCTATCTGAGTGATTTTTTTAGCTAACCAGAATGGAATTTGTTCCCGTTTTGCGGGTAATTTGCCAATGACTGATTGTATAGTCTGTAGTGTAATTGTATTTGTGTTCCCCTGATAAGGGGTGTGTTGTGGAATTTTTATTGCTGGTTGGACTGTTAAAGTCTGCATGACATATTGGACCAATGGTCTATGTATTTTAATTAGTTGTTTTAGCTGAACTAGAAGTTCTCCACTGGGCATTTTATCAATGTTGGGATGTGGTGTATAGCTGGCTAGAACCGGCCATGTGGCTCCTGTCTACTTAGTGGACCGAACCTGGTGAAGTGATTTTGTTGTTTTAGGGTGCCATTAAACCAGAGCTAGTGTTCTTGGTATGTTAGTGGAATTTCAATGTCCTCAAAAGGAACGTATTCCGTTGGAGATTCATCTATTTTGTAGTAGTGAAAATCGCGTGTCACAGCATGTGCTGCTAGAAAATGTATCCAAGAATAGAATACCTCTGTCTGCCGATATTCATGGTCCTCTACCACAAATATGACTGTACCACCTCTTGATGATACTCCATTTTCTATAAGTTTGTAAGTTACACTCTTCCTTACATTGACTGGTATTAGTATAGCCTCCGGGTCATCTTGCCGGAGACTTGTGTCTTCCGCTAAAAGTTGAGCTGCTAAAGCTTCTCTTTCTTTATCCTCTTCACCTTCCGACATTTTGTTGACAGAACGTTTTGCAGAGCAAGTTTCAAGAAAACAAAGATTAGGTGCACAATATTTTGGAACACTGCATCCTTCAGCGTTGACTAAACCAAAAACGAATACATAAGATTCTCATCCTACAAAGTTTTTGCGGATATTAACCTTTCACCCACTCCAGACGTCTATTGGAGTTTTTACGGGAAAAAGGGGTCTGTGTGAAAAGCATGACTGAGTTACTCTAGTATCTAGCGTTAAATTATCGCCTTACCAAACGTTGGGCGCCATGTAGTGTAGTTCCTATATTCCCAATAGGCTCTGCACATTAGAATAACATAAACGATAGTTTAGGCGTAGGACTGAGGTCGACTAGGTCTCTATTGAATATGTTAGACCTAATTATGAATGCCAGCTAGCTCAGAGGTCACTAGAAACTTTCTCGAGTAAACAAGAAGGTGTTAACTTTTCTGAATAGACAAGAAGGGATTAGTTTCTGACAACCGCATAAACATGACAACTTTGCTCCCTCCAGAATAAGGAGTATATCTCCAGAATCGCAGAAACAATAGATAACTATTTCACTCAGTCAATCGTGCATGCTTAGTTTCACCAGAAGCGCAGAGAAATAGAGAGACGGGCGTTTTCAATAAATTGGTTATTTATTGAACAGTCTTCTTTCTCATGCAAGAGAAGTGAGGTGCCACAATTGCAATACTTATCATAAAGTAAAGTGCGTACAGTAAAAGGAGTGTTATGAAATAATACTGTAAAAGCATGGTACAGTTTCTAAGCCATACCGTGTTTAAAATAGATAAAATATATACATTTATAAATCATTGACTAAACGTACTCAACTGGTGCTTCTAAGATACGCCTACCCCGGTGTACCTAACCTAAGCCTAGTACGTGGGAAGGAGTAAGTGAGCTGCAGTTTAAGTTAAGATAGTTTTTGCCAAGAATCTGAATCAAGAATTCTCTAAGGATCTAATCAGCTCCATACCTTGTATATAGAATGAAGGAGGTCTTGTATCACGTTCTCAGGACTCGATCTCCCAGCAACCCGCAAGGGTGACTGGAAACACTGGAGCTGGATTTCTCGGCAGGAGAAAAGACAGCGTCTCTCTCAGTGCGTCAATGGGAGGGTCGGCTTCCTTCGGCACTTGCCACAGCAGGGCGTCGGGCAAGTAGATAGTCGATCTGCTCCAAACCACCGTGCGTTTGCTAGGGCAGCTGTTGGTATATTTATACCTGGAAGGTGCCGAGTTTGACGTAAGGTTGAACATAAGACGTCACTAAGAACTTACAGTCCTTTCAGGACTCCAGGAGTTCTTGGAAAAATCAAAACAGAAGCAGGGGGATTTCCCGGGCTGCTGGAGGTTTGCTTTGTTTAAAGAACGCGCTGTGCTTTCTAGGAGTCTATGGGAGTAGCCTTGCCGAATTTGGACTGCATTGGCTATGACTAAATATGGATATGATTCTTATGCCTTTATAAGGATATGATTTGTTATAACCACATAAGGGCATAAATCGGGAATATTTAAATAGGGTCCTAGATACGTTCACAACACAGCGACTTCCAGCAGTGGCTGCTGAAACCCTTTCTGAAACCTGACTGCGTGTCATGCAACAGATTATTTGATTCCAAGAAATCAGAAAGCTGGCGCTGCACTTCTTTCTCCAGGATTTTCGCGGGGGCTGAGAGGAGCGAGATAGGTCGATAATTTTTTAAGACCAGAGGGTCTGCATTTTCTTTTTTTAATATTGGTTTCACCAGAGCTTTTTTCCAATCAACTGGATAAATGCCAGACTCCAATGACTGATTCCAGATTGGAATTGAAGACACAGCAGTCCATATGGGCAAGGGCCTACATCAAAGGCTGCAGGTAGATGTTAAAGAGGAGCGGGGATAGGGCAGAGCCCTGGGGGACGCCGCAGGTGAGGCGCCACTATCTGATACCTGTTCCCCCAACTGAATCCTCTGGGATCGCCCCGTTAGTTGATCCAGCATTGCTGACCCTATCGAACGCTGCCGATAGGTCTAATAGGATCAGGGAGCTCGTTGTTTATTATCAGCCATGGTTCTAAGGTTATCCAGGACGGAGGGCATCAACAGTTCATTGCTATGGTGAGCCCTAAAACCCGCTTGTTGTTTGAAGTAGTTGGTGTTCTTCCAGGAAAAGTGAGAGAGTTTTGAGAACATGTTGCTCTACCACTTTCGCTAGGAAGGGAATCTTGGAAATAGGCCTATAATTTTTGAGAATGGCTGTGTCTGCTCCCGGTTTCCTTTGGAGGGGGATTACTCTAGCCTCCTTCAGGCTGGAAGGTAGGTAGCCAGCCAGCCTCCAGGGAGTTGTTCAGTAGTGAGAGAAACTGTTTTTCTAGGCCCGGGAGGGCCATTCGGAAGATCCTCCGAGGCAGGGGTCGGCAGGGGAACCTGATTTGATACGATTCATTAATTGTGTCAGTGAGGTGAAATCAAGTCAGGGAAGGCAGTGAGTTGGTTATCGAGGGCAGGGGGGCCTGGTGTAGAACTAAGGGGTTCTGGTTGGTGGGGAAGTTGTCGATCTCAGATATAATATCCCTGACTTTTTGTAGGAAGTAGGTCTGAAAGGTATTGCAGTCTAGCGAACCATCTGTAGCTTTTACTTCAGATTTTTGGCTAAGTTCTTTCAAAATTTTAAAAGTTTCTTTCTGCTTGTTTGGAGCAATGAAAATTCTCGCATCATAGTATTCGGCCTTTTGCCAATAATGAATCTTTTATAAAGAGTTAGTCGAGATTTATATATTGCCAGCTCCTCTGGTTCATAGGCTTTCCGCCATCGCCTCTCGGCGTGGCAGAGGCTTTGCTTAAGTTCCCTCAGGGTCTCATTAAACCAGGGAGCCGCTTTCCCTTTATTTCTCGCTCTAACTTTATCCGGGGCCACTTTGTCTACGGCTCGGCGTAGGGTATTAGTAATGGCCTCGCTCTCCAGGTCTAAGTTTCCTGATTCAAGCGAGGGCGTGTGGGGAAAGCTAAGTAGGGTTTCTACTAGGTTGTCAACGTCGACATTCTTCCAATTACGCACCTTATTCTACTGTGAGGGTGGTTGTGACAATTGGTCGTTCAATGGGACCCAATAACTAAGAAGCGCATGGTCCGACCAGGCGCAGGGGCTGATATTTGTTAAGCTGGCCGATGGTTGCGAAGTCCAGATGAGATCTAGGGTATGCCGTTTTGAGTGAGTGGGGGCATCCACTAGTTGATGGAGCCCCATTACGCGCATTCCTGTCTCAAACTGGCTAGCGGGTGGCTCTTTCGGGGCAGTGTCCCAGTGGTAGTTGAAATCCCCTGTCATAAATAGACGTTTGTACCGGGAGCAAAGATCAGTAACAATTTCCATAAACAAATCGTTGAAGTTAAGGGTTAGCCGCGGGGGGCCCAATACGACCAACAATAGTAGGCAGGATGATTTAAATTGGAATTTGACCCCTAGTAAGTCTGCCTGGTCAAGGCTCTCTGCCACTATTTTAGTGGCCTTTATCCGCTTATTAAAGAGAATTTATACCCCCCCTCCCCAGGTGTCAGAAGTCTCCAAACTCTTCGCAGGGGCAGTACAGATGCTGGTCCCAATCGCCCGCCCTCCAGTGTCACAGCTAATTTAAGCAGAGTCACCTGCAAGGGGGGAAAAGGGGAAGTGGATAAAAGAGAAAAGACACCTTGTCAACTGCTGCCACCCACTTTGGCTGCTGGATAACTGAGGATTATGTTCTGCAGTCCGATCTTCAGGGGGTGCCTAATACACAGATGGAAGGAAACATAAGACAACAACCCACCTTTCCTATAACGACTCTATGAAGTAATTAAAGCTTGTCCTACCAGTAGTTCCTTAGGTATATGCTTCTCTTCTATATTTATGAGAGGTTATTCTGCAGTGGCTCTCTATCTGTAGATAAGAAGACCTACGTTAATTATTGTTCTACAAACCTACTCAGACTCTAATTCCTGTGGACCTATTTATCTGTACCTGCGAGTCTACTTGCAGATGCTTAATTTGAATGCTTCACTTGTAATAGATATCCAATGTGCCACTGAATGCAGTCTCTTGCCCAAAGGTTTCCTTCCGTAGCGCGCAAAAAGGTGCAAGGTAGGTAAAAGGGAAAAGGAAAGAATAGGGCAAGCGCAATAGTAGAAGGAGGGTAGGGCGGATACACTGCTTAATATTGGCAAAGTTAGTCTTACTGGTTCAATACTCCACTGAAGCTTCCTCTCAGCTTAGCGCAGTTCTGTATTCTCTCACAAAAGCGACGGCAATCTTCTCTGACTCAGAACTTCACTGACATTTCCTCAGAATGACGCAGCTCTGCGGTCCCTCAGCAAAGTGACCGTAGAATTCTCGGAGTTCAGGCAGTGTACTGTAGTCTCTCTCCTGAATGCGGTACTCCACCCTTGCACTGACAAACTGTTAACTGCTACTACAACACCTCGTTACTGACTGACTTCGTTTTGTTGCTACTCTTAATAAAACGAGGTTCCCTTTCTGGACATTAAACGAGAGACACCTTCAAAAGACTATTCTCCTTAATTTTGACTACCGCTGACTCCCGTCCAGAATTAAAGACGCGGAGCAGCGGAATCGAGCTGTGACTCCTAACGTTATTCCGTTGAAGTGCGCAGTTGATAATGGGCGCGATTACCACATCCACTAGACTATTGCTGAAACAGAATATGACGGCCACCGCGGCGGCCATCTTGGGAGTGGGGAACTTATTTAGAAATAGGATACCACACATTGACTCGACTAGGTTTTGACACCGTCCGTGTCTTGATTAACCTTTTAGGAGCACAAATAGTGGCAATGCTGAGGTTCCTGACAGTACCCCCTCTCAAAGACCGATTTATCGGTCCTGGTTTGAATGGTTTTCGTGCATGGAATGTTTTGATCAACTGCGGTGCATGAATGTTAGATACCGGTTCCCAAGATCTTTCTTCTGGGCCATACCCCTTCCAGTCTACCAAGTACTGAAGTTTCCCTCTCTTGTATTTAGAATCTAAAATGTCTTTGACTTCATACTCAGCATGGCCTTGAATGTCTAATGGTTCTGGCGGCTTATTCAACCTCATGTGTGGTTTAGTCTTTTTCAATAGGGACACATGAAAAACTGGATGAATCCCTAACTTAGCTGGTAATTTCAATCTCACTGTGACAGGCCCCAAAACTTGCTCAATAGAATAAGGGCCCACAAACCTTGGTTGAAACTTTCTATTACCTTTCAAATGTAAATTCTTGGTAGAGAGCCAGACCTGATCTCCCGCCCGATATGGAGGTACGGCCTGGCGGTGTCGGTCAGCACATCTTTTATATGACTTCTTTGCTTTAATTAAGTTCTGTTCTGCAGATTTATGAGAGAGGCTATATCTGTCATCAAGGTTTTTACTGCCGGTACTTCTAAATCTTCTTGAGTGTGAAAATGATTAGGATGGCGACCGAAATTGAAGTAAAATGGAGAGTAGCCAGTTGAGGCATTCTTTGCATTGTTACAAGCAAATTCTGCCATCCACAACCTATCAGACCATTCTTCACCCTGATCAATGAGGAACAAACGGAGGTACTGTTCCAGTTCCTGGTTGAGTCTCTCCGTCTGACCGTCAGATTCAGGATGATAGCTGGTAGACAATCTGCTCTCAATTCTCAACCCCTTAAGATAGGCCTGCCAAAAGTGAGAAATAAACTGAGTACCTCGATCAGATACTACTACCTTGGGCACTCCATGAATTCTGACTATAATTTTTCCAAACACTAGTGCTAATTCAGGGGCCGTAGGGGTACCAGACAGTGCAATAAAATGATTCATCTTGGTGAAGGTGTCCACGATCACCAAAATAGTATCAAATCCCTTACTCAGGGGCAGATCCACAATTAAATCCATGGAGATGGTGTGCCACGGATGGGTCGGAGTAGGAAGAGGCTGTAACAATCCCTGGGGAGCTTGTCTATTGGGTTTACTCCTTGCGCACAGTTCACAAGACTGCACTTATTGTTTGACATGAGAGGACAACCCAGGCCACCAGAAATAACGTTGCACCAAATCAAGGGTCTTGGAAATTCCTTTATGACCCGCTAAAGGATGATCATGACAACTTTGTAAGGTCTTCTGTTGGAGAGTTGCTGTGGGAGGATATAAAGCTTCTTTATAGTAAGGTAATTGCTGATGTACTCGCCTTTCCTCTCCTTGAAGAACCCACTCCTGAATCTCTTCTAAGGACAAACTCTTCCGAACTTCTTCTTGGAAGTTATCAAGAAAGATGGTACATACAATCTGAGTTTCAGGAATGATTGGTTGCGGCTCCACTGGATGCTCAAAGTCTTCAGTATTCAAACGGGATAAAGCATCCGCTTTACCATTCTTAGGGCCAGGACGATAGGTGATCATGAAATCAAAATCCGCAACATATAGAGACCAGCGTAACTGCCGAGGAGTTAAGGTCTTGGCTGTCTTTAGGAATTGAAGATTCTTGTGGTCAGAGTATACTGTGACAGTATGTTTAGCCCCCAACAAATAATGTCTCCAGTCTTCAAAGGCATCTTTCACTGTCAAGAGTTCCTTTTCCGCTATGGTATAATTCAACTCTTCTGAAGTCAATTTTCTGGAGCGGTAGGCCACCTGGTGAAGTTGTCTAGTACTTTGATGTCGTTGTGAAAGAACCCCACCAATGGCTTGATCGGATGCATCAGCCTCCACAAAGAAGGGTTCCTCAGGGTCTGCATGCAGCAGGATAGGAGCCGACACAAATTTATTCTTAAGGTCGAGAAATGCCTTCTCAGCTTCTGTGGACCACTCAAACTTGACTCCTTTCCGTAACAGACGAGTAATAGGTGCGATTAATTGTGAGAATCCTTGAATGAAAAGCCTGCAAAAATTAGCAAACCCCAAAAATCTTTGGCTGTCCTTGATGTTATGGGGGGTTGGCCAATTCTCCACCGCTTGCACTTTCCCAGGATCCATTGTAATTCCTTGGGAGGAAATGACAAATCCTAAAAATTCCACCTTGGTTGCATTGAAGACACATTTCTCCTACTTCACGAACAGACGATGCGTCTTTAACCCCTTCGATGCTGATGACGGAACCGTTCCGTCATCAGTCACGGCTGAGCTGTGCTGATGACGGAACGGTTCCGTCACGACCGCGCCCTGTTCTGGAATGTCCAGCACAGGGCGCGGCTACAGCGCCGCGGTCAAGGTGTTAAACGCTCCAACACCATTCTGACATGTCTGGAATGGTCTTGTGGATCTTTAGAGTAAATCAAGATGTCATCCAAATAAATGATCGCAATCTTGTCAATCAAATCGCCCATCACATCGTTGATGAAGTGTTGGAATACGGCAGGCGCATTACACAATCCGAAGGGCATCACGCAATATTCAAAAAGACCAAACTTAGTTCGGAAGGCCGTTTTCCATTCGTGCCCCTCATTCATGCGAATAAGGTGGTAAGCACCACGCAAATCAAGCTTGGTGAAGATTTGGGCCTCTTTAATTTGATCAAGTAAAACCGAAATCAATGGTAGCGGATAACGGTTCTTGATTGTCACCAGGTTCAGTGCACGGTAGTCTATACATGTCCTCAATTTTCCTTCCTGCTTCTTAGGTATAAAAAATAGAGGAGAGGATACCGGCGATTGAGAAGGTCTAATGAAACCATTAGCCAGGTAACGGTCCAAGTAATCCTTAAGATGATTATTCTCTGCTTCCGTCAAGGCATAAATCCGGCTGCACGGAAGAACAGCCCCAGGCTCCAGGTCTATGGTACAGTCATATGTACAATGAGGTGGCAACATTTCCGCTTCTTGTTCACTGAAAACTGGTTCAAAATCTTGATATTCCACTGGAATCTCTCCTGAATGGATGACTCCATAGACTGACCCCCAAAGGAGAGTAACGCCGCTAGTGAAGGTTCCTTCAGACTTTCTTTAGGACCAAAGCAATGTTTCATGCAATAATTTGACTGCATGCTTACTGTGCGATTCTCCCAATCAATGGTGGGATTATGGGCGGTTAGCCAAGGAAGCCCCAAAATTAACTGGAACTGTGGGGCGTCTATGAGATTGAATTGCAACACCTCCCGATGACCATCTGATTTGATCAACTCTAGTTCCTCCGTATGACTAGTGATGGGCCCCGAAGACAAGTTTGTTCCATCCACTGCACGTACTGGTTCTTTCTTTTCTTTCCGGATGGCTAGTATTCCCATTTGATGAGCATATTTGATGTCACAAAAATTGCCTGTGGCCCCAGAATCCAGCATAATGGCAACTCCCAAAATCTGGTGTTCCCTAAACCTTATCGTCATGTGAAGGATCACATGTGGGGTCATAGACTGCAAAGTATTCAAAATGAAATGAGCTTCGGGAGCCGTCTTGTCATCCTTCACCACCAGAGCGACTCCGTCTACTGATGGCTCGAATTGTTTCCCTTCTCCGGGGTCTTAGGGCGCTTAGGGCATTCTCTCACGAAATGGCCGGAACCACCACAATATAGACATAACTTTTTCAACCGTCTCTGTTCCTTTTCTTCCTTACTCAAAGGACCTCTAACAGCCCCAATCTGCATGGGTTCAGGGTTGTTATTTCCCACCGTTCTCTTCTCGGTCCTCATCCGGTCAAAACGAGGAAAATTCAACTTCCAATCCTTCCTCCTTTCACCTTTACGTTCAGAGTTACGGAAATCCAATTCCAACACCAAGTCTACCAATGCAGTTAAATTGGTCGGACGGTTAGGGATTTGAGCTAAAGTATCTTTCATCTCATCTCGCAATCCACGATAGAAAAGAGCTGTTCTTTTCTCCTCTGGCCAGTTGGTCTCAATAATGAGTTTGTTGAATTGGGTGAGATACGTAATTAAGTCCTTTGATCCTTGACGAAGTTCTAGCAACTCATTATCGGTAGCCTGAGAAATCCTTCTCCTGTCAAAAATTCTAAGAAACTCACTCTCAAACTGAGAAAAATCATAAAGAAGAGGATCATCTCCACTGACCAATGGCATTGCCCAGTTAGCTGCATCCCCACCCAAATAAGATAAAATAAAGGCTACTCTGGACTGAGCATCTGGGAAGAGCGTTGGACGGCACATGAAGTGTAAAGAACACTGTGTTAAGAAAAGTTGTGCTTTTTGCGGATCCCCTGAAAATCTTTCAGGGGCAGCCAACGGAATTAATGGGGAGACCGAATGAATTACCTGCGCTACAGTCTTAGGATCAGTACTGGGAAGACTGGTACTAGGAGTTGGAATACTCTTGACTGGGTTTCCCATAGCTAAGCCATGAACCTTCTGGGCAAGCACTCTCATCTCTTGACGAGAGGCCACTAGTTCTTGCTTCAAATTTTTATTCTCCTCTCTCACCGCACCTATCTCCCTTTGAATTCTCTCTAACATGTTCCCCAAGGCCTTGAGATCCACTCCCTCAGCCATACTGCCCAGGCGAAGAAAATTCGTGGGCACTTCAATCTGTCAGAAGTCTCCAAACTCTTTGCAGGGGCCGTACAGATGCTGGTCCCAATCGCCCGCCCTCCAGTGTCACCGCTAATTTAAGCAGAGTCACCAGCAAGGGGGAAAAGGGGAAGTGGATAAAAGAGAAGAGACACCTTGTCAACTGCTGCCACCCACTTCGGCTGCTGGATAACTGAGGATTATGTTCTGCAGTCCGTTCTTAGGGGGTGCCTAATACACAGATGGAAGGAAACATAAGACAACAACCCACCTTTCCTATAACGACTCTATGAAGTAATTAAAGCTTGTCCTACCAGTAGTTCCTTAGGTATATGCTTCTCTTCTATATTTATGAGAGGTTATTCTGCAGGGGCTCTCTATCTGTAGATAAGAAGACTTACGTTAATTATTGTTCTACAAACCTACTCAGACTCTAATTCCTGTGTACCTATTTATCTGTACCTGAGAGTCTACTTGCAGATGCCTTAATTTGAATGCTTCACTTGTAATAGATATCCAATGTGCCACTGAATGCAGTCTCTTGCCCAAAGGTTTCCTTCCGTAGCGCGCAAAAAGGTGCAAGGTAGGTAAAAGGGAAAAGGAAAGAATAGGGCAAGCGCAATAGTAGAAGGAGGGTAGGGCGGATACACTGATTAATATTGGCAAAGTTAGTCTTACTGGTTCAATACTCCACTGAAGCTTCCTCTCCGCTTAGCACAGTTCTGTATTCTCTCACAAAAGCGACGGCAATCTTCTCTGACTCAGAACTTCACTGACGTTTCCTCAGAATGACGCAGCTCTGCGGTCCCTCAGCAAAGTGACCGTAGAATTCTCGGAGTTCAGGCAGTGTACTGTAGTCTCTCTCCTGAATGCGGTACTCTACACAAGCACTGACAAACTGTTAACTGCTACTACAACACCTTGTTACTGACTGACTTCGTTTTCCTGCTACTCTTAATAAAACGAGGTTCCCTCTCTGGACATTAAACGAGAGACACCTTCAAAAGACTATTCTCCTTAACTTTGACTACCGCGGACTCCCGTCCAGAATTAAAGACGCGGAGCGGTGGAATCGAACTGTGACTCCTAACGTTATTCCGTTGAAGTGCGCAGTTGATAATGCGCGTGATTACCACATCCACTAGACTATTGCTGAAACAGAGTATGACGGCCACCGCGACGGCTATCTTGGGAGTGGGGAACTTATTTAGAAATAGGATACCACACATTGACTCGACTAGACTTTGACACCGTCCGTGTCTTGATTAACCTTTTAGGAGCACAAATAGTGGCAATGCTGAGGTTCCTGACACCGGGCATTTTCTTGTCTATTGTGCCAGAAAGCATCGAAGTTCTCTGGAAGGGTAGCAATGATATGCGGGGGCGAGGTGTCACCTAACCAAGTTTCAGTGAGGGCTAAAATATCTATACCACCATCCTGGAGGAGTGAGAAGACTTCTAGGTGATGTTTCTGTAAGGATCTAGTGTTTAGAACTGCCACATTCAGGCCGGGGGGATTTTTAGGTGTAGTGCTGTGAGAAAGTGGCTCTGTATATACTGGACTAGAATGAAGTACAGTATGTATAGAGTCCACCAGCCCCAGAGGTAAAAACAGAGGTTAAAGTCAGAACTGACCTTACTCTCCAAAGTGGTAGCTTGGTCGAGCAGTAAGGCAGTACCAGAGGACAGTGTAAAGCATTTGTTGTACACACTCAGCAAAAGGTTTCACACACTCAAGAACTGAACTTCAGGCCAATTGTTGTTATATCCTCAGATATAGTTGTTTTATTTTTACAACCAACAGTTATAAAAATATACTTTTCAAGTTATGAGTACGCTCATGTAAATACTTTGCAAAGGAGCAATAAAGTTTGTGCACACAATAATTACAGGATAGATAGAAAGCAACGCCGTTCTGAAACACACTCTAGCATTGAGCTCAATGGGTTTTTCACAGATAAGTACAGTTGATTACTTTATGGATTAGTTTGGTAGTTCCAGGACCAGATCTTAGATTCAGTCCTGGGGTCTAAGCTGAAACCAGATTAGCAAAAACGTTTTAGTTACTGTGATGAATTTTCATGAATATAAAGCTGTTTTAAAAGTTCACACTTAGAAACTTTTCAATGTAAATCTGACAATGTTATTCAATGGGAAGAAATTCAGGTTGCAGGTAAAGTATGATCGCGTTACTTTTGTAACCCAGCACTGGTATCCTAGGGCCAGCACTGGGGGCTTAACTCAAAACAGGTAGGTAAGTGCGTTTCAGTATTTCATACGATTTTTAAAGAATATTTGCAGTTTTCAAAAGTAGACACTTGGAAGAAATTTCATAGAAAAGCAGACAATGGGTTCCTATGGAGAAAATACAGATTACTAGTAAACCCGCGAGGGATTGCTTTTACGGTTCAGTACTGGGCTGAAAGGTACAGTACTGGCTTCTTCCCTGATCACAGGTGAGTACTTTGGATTTCGGACTTCGGCTAATTGTATAGGAACATTTTCAGTTTTCAAAACTTCACACTTAAAAAAAATTCGAGTCAAAATGGGTCAATGGTATCCAATGGCAGGTAAGTGAGTTACCGGTTTCCAGGTGAGTACTTGGTTGGTGAAGTTAAGGTTCTGGGTATAGACTCAGGGGTCCCCCAGGGTAAGGTGAGTACAGTTAGTTCAGTCCCAGCGGCACAGGGGCGGCAGGGTGAGAGGTAGGTAGGCCCAATGATATCCAATGAGGGAAAGGGGGCCATTGGTTGGTGGCTGCTGGCTAGCAGGCCACGCGGCTCTGGGAGCTGGGCTCCTGGTCACTTGCTCAGGGCAAGGGGGGAAGTAGGATAGGACAAAGGGGTCACAGCCAGCGGCACTCGGGCTGCTGAGTGCAGGGTGCTTTTGAGCCGTCGGGCGCTCAATGTTATCCAATGAGGATCTTGAAGAGGGAACAAAGGCTGGAGGCTCGGGGACGGAGACTTTCCAGGGGCGACCAGCGGTAAGTTGGGATGCTGGAGCACAGGTAGGTACCCCACAGGGAGGCACAGGGGGCAGGGGGGCGCCGGGTGCAGGGCTGTATTTGGCGGTTGGAAAAGCTTACCCTCGGCTGGTCACGGTTGGGGTGGCCCCTGGTTCTGAGTCTGCAGGCGTTGGCTGGTTCGTTGAGGAGGGTCTTTGGGCACTGGACTTCGGGTCCCAGTCACCGGTGGGGACGTCCTCGTGGTCTTGGTTCGGGTTGGCCCGGCTTGGGCTCGGCTGGTGCTGAGTGGGCTGGTCCGGAGCTTCCTGGTGAGCACCAGGTGGGTTGTTACAGCAGAGCCTCTGCTGATGGGAGTCCCAATCTTCGAGAGGGTCAAGGCAGGCAGGTCCTCTGGGTGTCCCAAGGTTGCTATCCGCGGAGGTCGCCAGGATGAGGCAGGAGAAGGTTCCAGGGTCAACAGGCCGGTAGGGCTGGGGCCAAGTCAGTTGTTGTTGTCCTGTTGTTAGCAGCTGCGCGGCGGGTCTTCTTCTTCTTGATCTTCTTTCTTCTTTTTGATATCGGGATCTGAGAAAGGAAGGTTCAGGGAGCGCC
Source organism: Lissotriton helveticus (assembly GCF_964261635.1). Lineage (NCBI taxonomy): Eukaryota > Metazoa > Chordata > Amphibia > Caudata > Salamandridae > Lissotriton > Lissotriton helveticus. The sequence continues at coordinate 1,265,404,984 of NC_136067.1, read as the reverse complement.
TAAATACTAAATTTAGGGGCGTTACAGGTAGGGCAAGGACAGGGACCAATGGGTCCCTGTCCTGGGGTGAGTACACCCCCTAGCCTGCTCCTCTCCTGTGGGAGGGGGGCAGGAGCCTAGCTGGGATTGGGCAGGGCTCCCCATCTACAAGATGGCCGGGGCCCGGGGGTCGTGCTTCACCTCGCCTCTCCCACCTGAGGGGTGGGGTTGGCACAGGCTGGCACCCCACCCTTCCTGACGTAGTTTTTCCCGCCAGTCTTCCCGCCAGAGCGGAGGTCAGGATGGTTGGGGGCTGGTTGCTGGGTACAGCAAATGGTCTGGAGAAGCTCACAGAGGCGGTATGCCTTTGAAGCTTCCCCCTGCCCATCCTGGGGGAGGAGACCTAGCACCTCACCCAGGATGTGCATTGTTGCAGGCCCAGGTGAGCGGGGCTCTCCTACCCAGGGGTCCAGCAACATGTCTGCTGTGTGGCAGCCTCTGCAGCCACTCAGCCAGACGTGGATTGTAGGTTAGGTTTTATGGGGGGCATCTCTAAGATGCCCTCTGGTGCATTTTACATTACATGTCACACTGGCATCAGTGTGGGTTTAATGTACTGAGAAGTTTGGTACCAAACTTGTCAGTCTTCAGTGTAGCCATTATGGTGCTGTGGAGTTCATAATGACAACCTCCCAGCACCATATAATTAATGGCATCACTGCACTTACAGTGCCCAGGAATGGCCCTGGGTACTGTAGGGGCACAGGGCTCATGCACCTGTGCCCACACCACTGGCATAGGGCACCCAGCTAGAGGGGTGACTGATGTATGCCAGTAGTATACAATTGGGGGGGGTTTTACCCAAATATAGTCACTGGGACCTGGGCATGCTAAGTAATAAGAGGAAAGGGTCCCAATGTGGATAAGAACCCAAAATGAAAATTAATAGAAAAAACAATCACATAGACACTAAATCCAGCCACATTGTTTTAATCACAATGGGGATAAGTATTCAATATCATAAATATACAAACAATTAACAGAAGGTGGAGCACTGCCCCTAGGGAAAGGGGTGGGGGGTTGGTGCGTGAAATTGTGAGGAAATTGTGAAGAGGAGGGAATTCATGTGACAGAATAATCAGTACTTCAAGATGAACTCATTACAATGGTTACATATTATGTACAAGACAAAGACATACAGTTCGGATTGTGCTTCAAGAAATATCATACTCCACATAATACAATATATGAAGAGTTAGGACGTGGAGTTGAAAGTTAAAACCAAACAGTTGTCGACGTTTCGACCCTCTGGAGTGCGCAGGTATAATTACTGTCCTTGCAACAGGGTCTTCTTCAGGACAAGGGACGGGGAGACCACCTTGATTTGATAAATGCTGGCGTCGTTATGGTCGGGTACACCCTTTTGATGTGTCCCGTCGGGGTATTCACTCTGCCGTGAACTCGAACTCGAGCGGTACTCAACGCCAGATTGATTCGGCCACCGACTCGACATCCGTGTCCACCAATTGAACGACCCCAGTCCTGCACCTCCGAATGCTCACGGCAGAGTGAATACTCCGACGGGACACATCAAAAGGGTGTACCCGACCATAACGACGCCAGCATTTATCAAATCAAGGTGGTCTCCCCCGTCCCTTGTCCTGAAGAAGACCCCGTTGCACGGACAGTAATTATACCTGCGCACTCCAGAGGGTCGAAACGTCGACAACTGTTTGGTTTTAACTTTCAACTCCACGTCCTAACTCTTCATATATTGTATTATGTGGAGTATGATATTTCTTGAAGCACAATCCGAACTTTATGTCTTTGTCTTGTACATAATATGTAACCATTGTAATGAGTTCATCTTGAAGTACTGATTATTCTGTCACATGAATTCCCTCCTCTTCACAATTTCCTCACAATTTCACGCACCAACCCCCCACCCCTTTCCCTAGGGGCAGTGCTCCACCTTCTGTTAATTGTTTGTATATTTATGATATTGAATACTTATCCCCATTGTGATTAAAACAATGTGGCTGGATTTAGTGTCTATGTGATTGTTTTTTCTATTAATTTTCATTTTGTGTTCTTATCCACATTGGGACCCTTTACTCTTATGATGTATGCCAGGGCAGTGGGTCTGTGGGCCATGTCGACTCCGTGTTTAGATCTGTACCTAGGCACTCTATCTGCAAAGGGAGTGTGTGGGTACCAAGGTACAGGGCCCCTAAGGGTGGAACAATAAGTGCTGCAATCCTTAGGGGTCTTCTCTGGTCACCATGCCCTGGGTACCTAGGGTACCATTTACTAGGGGCTGATAGGTGGCCAGAGATGTCAATTGGGTTTTGTTTCAACACAGTTGTTAGGGAAGGAACACAGGCCCTGGGTACCTGGTTGGCAGGAGCCCAGGGCACACTCAGTCAAAGCACATCAGCAGTTCAGAAAAAAGTGGGGGCATACCAATGATGGCACTTTCTCACAAGTGCTGATCTTGGGGAGTGGGCCTGAAGTATTGTTGTAGATACATCTTAACAGATTTTCTGCTCTCAGCTTACCTACAACACTTTCATTGAGGGTGTGGCTGCATGAGGCGAGAGTGTGCAGTTCTACCTCTGAATAGGTCTGTATTTGACCAGGGGGGCTGGCCCCAGGCCGGCCGCCAACAGGCACAGACGGGCTTGCGGGTTGAGGCAGGCATCAGTATTTTATGGGCAAGGTGTGGAGCTAGACCGCAATCTCCGCCGTGTTTACCGGAAGTATGCTAATAACACTTCCTGTGTGCTTCGGTTCCCTCCACACAAACGTAATTTTCCAGGGTAGACCGGGGAAAGTCGCTTGAACGCTCCGCCCCTCGTAGGGGGGGGCGTGAGCAAGAGGGTGGACCGATGGTTCACCGGAAGTGGGAGTGGCTACCCACTCACCACAACCGCTAAGCACCGATTGGCTAAGGCCAAGATGCAAGTTTGCCCCATCAGGTGGTAGGCCGCGAGGGGCGGCTTGCCTTTGGATCGCCTGTAAGATAACCCACCTTGTTGGCATATTGTTATGCTAATAAACCTGCAGCTATTTATTCCCAACAAAAAAAAGTTGTCTTGTCTGTTTATTTCATGCTGCACGTATATTGCTGTGGGAGGGATGGTCAGTGGGCCGATATTGGCACTATGCGGGCTGACCGACTAGTCCCCGCAGGGGACCCTCATAAGAGGGCGGCCCCCTTAGTGCCACAAGATGGCACACGGAGCAGCCTAGTGTCTCCGGACCCCAGTGGGTCCCGCTCGTCACTTCCGGCCTGGGCGGGGGCAGGGAGGAGTATAAAGTCCTCCCACACCCCCCATGACGGCCTCTTTGCCCCCTCACCCTGACACCGTTTCCCTCCCTACCGCTTTCCCGGCACCTTCAGGGTGGGGGGGACTATGTTCTAATCCTTTTTATTTGTGTTGCAGGCGGAGATACAGGGCGATCCAGAGGCGGAAAGGTACTCAGGGGTACCCTCTTCAGGAGCACAAAGGATGCTGAGGCCTAATATCCCCAAGAAGTCTGTGCGGTGGACCCTGGGGTGCGACGGCGTCCCGTTATCCTACGGGCGGTTGGAAACCTGTACAACCGGGGGTCGCTTGAACGCTCCGCCCTTCGTAGGGGGGGGCGTGAGCAAGAGGGTGGACCGATGGTTCACCGGAAGTGGGAGTGACTACCCACTCACCACAACCGCTAAGCATCGATTGGCTAAGGCCACGATGCAAGTTTGGCCCATCAGGTGGTAGGCCAAGAGAGGCGGCTTGCCTTTGGATCACCTGTAAGATAACCCACCTTGTTGGCATATTGTTATGTTAATAAACCTTCAGCTATTTATTCCCAACAAAAAAAAGTTGCCTTGTCTGTTTATTTCATGCTGCATGTATATTGCTGCGGCAGGGATGGTCAGTGGGCCGATATTGGCACTAAGCACTAGATCAACAATTGACTGTAACATGGGGGCGCTGTTGAGCCCATGGCACGAGAGCCGCGCTCTAGTATTGCTCTGTACCCCGATATGAGCCGAGGTGTGGTGACTTCAGGGATCAACATGGCGGATTCACAGAGAAAAATGTGAGGTGAGCCTGTGAGTGCAGCGCTGCAAAAGAGCTGAACGTCTCACATAGCTCCACATACCGATACTGTGCTGGACGGGCAACCAGAGAGAGCGGTGACTGGGAGGCGAGAGACCGCTGCCCTGAACTTCTGCGACTGCCGTGGCTGCGTGGTGAGGCCCCACGGTCTGACGCGGTGATTGCAGCATCGGGGCGGCCCTGCCTGCCCACAAGGTGGGGAAGTGCTGAGGCTGTTTGCGCGAGACCTCCCTGGGGCCTGGAGCAGTGGGGCGGCTTGGTGAGCACCCATGGTCTGCCATTTTCTGAGGTGAGAGGGCGCTGCTGCACTTGCCCCCCTTCCTTCGGTACCTGCTAGCAATCCGGGAGCAGCGGAGCACGTGCGGACATAGTGCACAAGCCCCGGGTGGCGCTGCTGTTCCCCTCTACCCTTCACGATCGATTCCTGGGCGTCGCTGAGCCGTGCTCTGGCAGCTGGGACCCTCGGAGAGTCTCTTAATGTGGCAGGCAGGGTAAAAGAAGCGCGCTGTTGAGACCCACACAAGTACACACTGTGAAGGCACAACACCATAAATAGAAGCTGCCACTCCCACCAAACAACAAATACCCACAACCCGGCAAGATAACAAGACTGGGGCATGTGGACTCGCTCAAGACCGCCCGCTCGGGTGCAACAGGAGAGAGGCATCTCCGATAGACCTTGATCTGGGGTGACAGACAGGAGCCTAACAGGGGACAATATATTATGCTGAAGTGGTGCAGAAAATAAGAATTATAGTGTACATAGTAGCGTGCACTCAACAGCACAGTACCAGACTCATTGAGACAGAGAAATAAACGCAACTCCATTTTGAAGCACTTGTGGGCTGCTTCCGGCCACGGTGCCATATTTACAACAGCACAACTCGTACCCTTAACACGCGGTTTCAGTCTCACACGCCCAGTCAAGACATGGGGAAGACAGACAAGCAGCAATCGCGCCTCACTTTCAAATCTAAAAAAGCATGTAAGCTGACGCAGCATGCTCACTCAGACTTGGAGCAAGACCCGCCTTCGCAACTGAGCAGCTCATTGGAAATAACCTTGCAAGCCATGCAGCAAAGTCTTGTGTCTATAGATGGGAAAATTGATACCCTAAATGCGCACATGGACACAATGGCATCTAAGCTGGAGTAAACACGATGGCAGGCTCACAGAGGAGGAAACACGAATTTCAGATACAGAAGATGAGGTTCAAAAGATGTACAGCAAACAGCTAAACATGGATAAGGCCATCATTCAAAACAAAAATGAAGATTTGGAGGCGCGCTCACTCCATAATAACCTACATATACTAGGTATCCCGGAATCCACAAACACTGGCTGTATGGAACACTATGTGGAGGAAATGATACAGCGCATATTTGGCAGAGACGACCTCTAGGCGGTGTTCATGGTAGAAAGGGCGCATAGATCCCAGCAAGTGAGACCTCCTCCTGGAACCCCGCCACGTCCCATAATAGCGAAACTCTTAAATTACAGGGACAGGGACACCATATTACGCTTATCCCAAGAGACGGGTAACATTCACATGAGTCCCAAACACAGGTAGGATAATACTGCAATAAATGGCAGACTCTCAAACCACAAGAACACACTGGGAGGACACTTCCAAAGTCATGCAAAGTAGATTGTTCAATTATTAAAAGGGCTTCCTTCAGATAATAGAGAGGGCATGCATTACATTTGGAAGTGTCTTTGAAGGAGGAGAACTTTGAGGTCAGTTTTGAAGGCCTGGGAGGAGGTGGTGGTCCGGAGCTGAGGCGGAAGTGAGTTCCAGACTCTCACTGCGCTGCCTGAAAAGGATTGGGCCATCGATCTTTCCTTCTTGAAAATGGGAGGTTCCAGCAGTAGATTTTCCGCATTTCGTGATGGTCTAAATTATGTCTATTAGGCCTGCTGAAAACAATACGGGGCGCATCGTAAGTTCGTAGCGGTGACCCTACTACTGGCTAAACGCAGAATATTAATTTGCTGGGGCGGGAAAAAGGCTACAAGATGTGGCCTATTGTGAAACCCAGCTGGGAAACTATGCAGAAGAGCTGCCTGAATCCTCACGACCACAAGATATCTGGGCCCCATATGTTGTTTACATGATGACCGCAAACTCTGTTCTAACGAGCTAAGATGTAAAAAGTGGGGCTAATACAATATACTGTGAGAGATAATCCATGTTTTTATCTCTGTTTATTGTTAAATATATTGTGATAATGACAGCTCACGATAACGAAATGGACTATGCTCAAACCAAGGAGTCATGCAGAATGGAGATTGTTTTTTTGCTGTTATTGTTGATGTTTATGTAAAATATTTGCCACTGCATTGCACAGCGAAACTATATGTTATGTAATTGGACGTGCAAAACTTAACAATGTGAAATTGTAACAAAAATCCTTTGTTTATGAAAATCAATAAAAAGAAATAATAAACAACTAAGTTGCTTGCTTCAAATATAGGCGGTAAACAAAATATGGCACCCACAGAGTTTTCTAGTGGCCAATCGGAGGAAGGGTTAAAAACTCAGCCCGCTACGGATACTCCGATCCCTTGTGCTGAACAGAGAAGAGGGAACAAATAGGCAATGTGCCACAACAATACCAAAAACTTGATCAAACCCTATATAATGTGATAAAAATTGGAGACTAGTAAGTAGAAAGGACTCAATAGCCTTAGGAAACTTGAGCCCCCCCCCCCCACACTGCAAGGTACATGGAGGCCCCCAGACCACCACCTACCTTCTTTGCCCCTTTGTCCAAAAATCTGGGGGCAGATTTACATGCCCTTGCAACACTTTTACGCTGCTGTTGCGTCACTTCTGTGATGCAGCAGCAGCGTAAACAATGTGCCACGTTGTGACACATTTACAATGTGACGCATCTAGGGAGATGCGTCACATTGTAAAGCCCTGCGCCACATTATACCTGCTTCAGGTATAATGTATGCAGGGTGGGCGTTCCGACGCAAGAAAGCCTCGTAAAAGTGACGCAGTCACTGGGCCACTTCTACGATGCCACTGTGTCAAAACCTTTCGCCTGCTTGAAGCAGGCATAAGGAGTGACGCAGCACCATAGGAATAGGCATTCCTGAGCATTGCTGGAGTTGCGTCGTGGTTGCGACACGACTCCAGCAATGCTTTACCTTTACACCAATAGATGCGTGACGCATCTGTCAATCCTTGCGTGATGGATCTGTCAATGGCGCAAGTTTTTTTTTTGTGTGTCGCAATTAAAATGACGCATTTCTGATGTAATGCAGAGATGCGTCAGTTTCTTGTAAATCTACCCCTGGTATATTTTGAACTGTTTCATTTGCTGACTGTCCCTCCTACTTTTCTGTTGGGATTGTGCAGTAAACATGAGACATACACAGAAATTGCTTGGAGGCAAGTAGCACTTCAGTTCTATCATCTTTGAAAAAGCATTTTTGGCGACAACCACTAGATTGCAGCATTCAACAAAATTGACGGTCTGAGCAAAATGGCTCGGTGTGAAATCAGTTAAATTTAAAATGAGACGAATGTGCCGGGACAGCGTGATATTGTTGTGGGGTGTAGAGAAGCAGTGCCCCGTGCATGGTAAAATAAATATAACGTTCTTGGACACGAAATGACTTTAAAAATGTATGGATGTGAAATAAACTGGACTAACTGCATGAAAGCTGCGTTGGTGTTTCTTTTCGTAGGTGGTTTTGCATGCACAGGCCTAGACTATGTTTTCTTGCACAGGGGACACTGAACAGCTCAGAAAGTGCCCCACTGGTCAGTGCAACTTCGATGCTCAGAGGTACAGCGCTTAAAAAATGATCAAGGTTGATTGATGGAAAACCGAAATCAAAACGAATAATTCCTGAAAATTAACATATTAGTCACTTGCTCCCCTCCCAGCTCTCTATATTCCAGTTTTATCTTACCCTTTATTGTCGCTTTCGATTGTAACCTTTTGTTTGATATGCATATGTGATTTGTTTAGGTTGGTACCCCTTCTGACGATTGTACTGCTACTATTTCCTTCCTTTCCCTCAAATTGTAAAGCGCCCTGATATCCTTCAGGATCATGTTCGCGCTATATAAAACTATATAAACTTTATAAATCAAGCAATCAATAAATACATTAATTAATAAATAAATAAACAAAAATATGATTTTCTCTTCCATATTTGATTGATCTGTCCTCTACACAAGATGATAGTGCCATTCTAGGTATAAACGGAGAAAGTGGGCAAATGGCTAACTTGGAAGTAATCCAAGAAAAAGCATCCTTACCACACATTAATCAGGCCCCGCTGGGTGATGTACAAACAAATTAAAAGTTGATTAACCTCAATGAATAAAACCTTTATTTCTATTACCTAATTGCTGGCCAAATTTGTGAGTGATTCTGAACATAATATGGCCACAAATCTGTTAATAATAATGCAATATCTAATGAAGCAGAAGATAGACCAGCAGTTAACAGTGAACGCATGGAATGAAATAGTAATTCAGTATAAACAAGGGAGTGTAGGTTAATCTGTCATAAAGAAACACAAACCATTTTTAGTGAAGGCGAAGACTCTCATCCCACTCAGATACCAGTGGACACATTGAGTTTGCTGCAGGAAGACTTGGATAGAAATGTATCTGTTTTGAACCTTGATAAAGTGAATTTCTGTATCAAGTCTATAGTGGGAGTGAACAGCAGCTCTTCTGAACCTTGATAAAGTGAATACCTGGCCCTTCACGCCTGCCCTTGTGACAGAAATCGAAGTAAAAGAGCAAGGCAAATGTACAAAACTATTATCAGCCACAGGAAAGATGAATCGAGGAGATTGGCATGAGAAGATCTGGAGAGAGATAGTTCTCTTAATGATACCAAGGGCTTTTGGGACATCATTAATCACCCTTTATTTACGGACGTGGTGAGGGCGATGGATTCACTTATTTTGGGGATGTCTGGGAATCCCACTTCCCGGCTATATTTAACCCGAACAATCTGCAGTTTCTGGAGAATAGTGGGGACCTGCCTTTCGGTCTAAGCGCAGCCTTCCAATTAAGCTTTTCCATCTCATTGTCGGAGGTTGAGGAGGCTTTAGCGAAAGGAATATGCATGAAAGCCCCAGGCCCTGATGGGGTTCCACTTGATTTGTTGAAAAGGAATCCTAACCTATGGGCACGCCTTTTTGCTAATGTCTTTGAAGGAGTGGTGATTGGCCCTATTCCAGCAACTTGGAAGGAGGCCATTGTGGTACCTATCTTTAAAAAGGGCAATAGGAATGACCCGGCTTGTTATAGGCCTATCTACCTTATCAATGCCACTGCAAAGGTACTGATATTCCTAGAATTGGTGGCAATTATTTCCCGCTACTATTGTATGCGGATGACACTCTGCTAATGGCTTTGACAGCAAATAGTCTCCAAAAAACGCTCAATGCTTTTACGGATTTTATGTTGGAGCTTGATTTGTAAGTTAATCTTATTAAATTGTATATTATGGTGTGTGCGCCCAAACTGACCTAAACTAGAAATGTTGATGTGAGGGGAAAAAGTATGGACAAATTGAATAATTTCACATATTTAGAAAACTTATTTAATAAGACAATGAATTGGGAACCACTCATAACAGCAAGGGTACAACATAAAAGTAGGGTTGTGGAGGGGTTGTTCCGTTTTGCTGGCCAGCTAGGACACAAGCCGGTGACAGAGCTAGTCACCCTCTATAAAGCTTAGTGCTTGTCTGTGGCAACTTATGGTGCAGGGATGTGGAGCCACCATAAAAGTCGTCAACTACAGGTTTTGGAAAATAAGTCAATAAAAAGGTTATTGATGACCATGAATAGCGCCCCCACACTACTTTGTCACCGAGAGCTGCGGTTGGAATTTTTATAGGACCGCATAGGCTTTGCTCCTACGGGCAAAAATGTGGCTGTCTGATGAATTAACGTTCTCAAGGGATGTGATTAAAGACTGTACTAAATTAGATGGTGCCCTAATGATCCCTTGGCTTCGATTTGTGAGAGGTACATTTCATGAGATAGGCCAGGGGCACATTCATGAGAATCCTGATAGCATCCTCACAAATGCGAAAGCTATTATCAAAGAGGCGAATTACTCTAGGACAAATACACAATCAGAGACGTCAGGTCTCTTATGCTTGCTCCCTGCCCAACAGCAGTTTTACTTAACCTTTACCACCAATTTACAGATACAATTTCTTGTAACCAGATTTTGTTGAGGCACTCTCAGGTACATGCATCAATGTAGGCTTTTGCGATTCCTTAATTGCGATTATTAGGAAATTGCAAAAGCCTATGCATGTTGGAATTGCTATAAAATTTGCGATTCCCAAAATATTCCTTAATTGCGACTCGCAAATTGTGAGTCACAATTAAGGAATGCATTCCCATTCATTCCTATGGGCCTACAGGCCCATAGGAAGGGATAGGAGATTGCATGCGCAATTTGCAGAGTACCAATAGGTACTCGCAAATTGCGCATGCAATTTCGAGGGTGCAAGGGTGTCAAAAGAACACCCTGTTGCACCCCTGAAATTGATCTGTGCACACTGGTTGTGCGCACACATGCCCCAAGGGCATGTGTGTGTGTAACTTACAACTTTGAAAAAAGCACTTTAGTGCATTTTTCAAAGTTTTTGCAAATTACCATCAAGTTCAACTTGATGGTAATTTGCGCCCCCTAGTAGCGAAATCGCAATTTGCGATTCCATCAAGCATTGCATTTAAGGAATCGCAAATTGGAATTCCTTAAATGCAATCGCAATTTAAGAAATCTCAATAATTAGCGATTTCTTAATTTGCGAGAGGCTGACACGTTGATGCATCGCAGAAGCCCATTTTGTGGGCGCAAACGGCCGATTTAAGCGAATCGCACTGTTTGGGCTGCCAAATATGGGTGACGCATGTGCCTGATTGTCTTTTTAGTGGCATTCACGAGACAATCAGGGTGGGACAATAAACTTATGCCCTGCCCGTATGACAATTCGACAGCTCAGGGCACCTTGCACTTTATTTTATTTTGTTCTCTTTATAAAGAGCCTAGGGAAAAATTTCTAGCTCCGTATCTAAGGGAAATCCGGCCTTGTACATACATTGATGGTTTTAATTTGCTGTATTTATTGGCCATTTCTGCTATTTGCATTGCGGTCTCTAACTACTTAAAAGTTGCGATGGCAATTAGAAAGCGTTATGAGCTTTAGAAGCTGACTAGGAATGCTGTAATTTTTAATGCACAAGTTTATAACTTTGGAAGTTTATGATCAATGATATATCTTGCTTTGCCAGGTCATTTGTATTAAGGACTATGGGTCATATGTAGGTAGTTTAATACCGGTTGGTAACGGCCGAAAATCGGTAAATTTGCCGTTACCGACAGGTATTTGGCTTTTTCCAATGTAGGTGGCTGGATTTGAGGATTCTGTAATTTACCGATTCGGTAATTTAAGGAATCGGTAAATTACCGAATCCTTAAAATACCGAATTGATAAATTACCGAATCCTTAGATCCTATGTAGGGAGCACTCAAGTGAGTGCATTTTTGATTTAAGGATTCGTTCTTTACCACCAACTACAAGTTGGTGGTAAATATCGAAAACCTTTAAAAAAGCAATTTTGTGCGTTTTTAAAAGTGCCATGTGGCAGACATACATGCCCTTAGGGCATGTATGTGTGCCACATGTGCACACATGCACGATTCAGGGGTGCCACAGGCTGTCAATGTGACACCCTGCCACCTTTGAATATTTTCCACCTATTATCGATTCGGTATTTACTGAATCGGTAATAGTGAATGGCTTCCCATTCATTCCTATGGGCCTCCAGGCCCATAGGAATGAATGGGAATTACCAAATCAGTAAAATTTACCGAATGTTTACCTACATACTATTTACCGATTCTGAAATACCGAATTGGTAAATAGAGATTACCTACATATGGCCCTATATGTTTTTAACTGCCTGATTTCTATGAATTTATCTTTTATGAATTGTAATTACACTGTTTTACAAATATGTTATGAAATCTTAAAACTGTGATGATTCTTTGTCAAACTTTTATGGTCTTTGGAACCGAATAAAGTTATTCTTGACTTAAATACTTTTATCAAGTCTATAATGGGAGTGAACAGCAGGTCATCTCTCCTGAACCTTCATAAAGTGAATACCTGTATCATGTCTATAATGGGAGTGAACGGCATCCGTGCCATAGAGGGTGATGATGCAGCTCCAAAAGATTCAAAGGAAGGCAAAAGGACCGAGAAGATCTTTTCAATTTTCCAAAACAATAAAGCGACCAAGAATCCCTTAAGAACATCATAGAATAGAAGAAATAGAAGAATAACAAGACAGGAGAATCTTAAGACTATTATCCCATGCCAAAAAAAGTAAATGAAGGTAACACGGAAATTCACAGTGCAAATGATGTGTATAGGTTGAAGTCCCAGATATCACCTACAAATGAAAAATAAGATACTTTGCAAAATATGCAAGTGGAATGGTTCCCCTCGGAAGGCCCACAGGCAAATCCTCAGATGTGTAGTTTCCGTAATCCCTTGACAGCCATGAGTTATCTAATATTGGCCAAGAGAGTGCCTCTAAAGCCACAATGAACACAGTAGCAATGACTCAAGGGCAAGCAAAGGTAGAGGCAGCAGAGGATAAAATATATATGTGGTGACAGGTCATCTATATGTCTATCACAAGTACCATAGCCTTGGACTTGTGGAGCTTTCTGAACTAGATACACAAGTGTTATTCTGTAGAGATGATGTCAAGCTCCTCACCACAGACAAGGGTGACCCACTAGTCAATTCTGAACAATCCACATCTTAGGGCAGAATTAGAGAAACTTTTACTTTCATTCACAAAGCTTTTTCTAGAGTAGATGTTTCTTAAGTCATGCTTTCATATGAGTTTCCGCTGATTTCCAGACCTGATTCTTAAAACATTTCCAATTTCTGTTTTCACAGAATTATGATTTTCCAATGTATGTTCCTTTTTAGTATCATGAACAGCAGGAGTGCAATGTTCCTATCCCTTCTTGTTCTTGAGATATGCTCTTAGCTGCACCTGTGGCTATTGTGCTCTATTTCCTGTTGTAAAAAGAGCAATGGGCTTGTCTGCAACGTTCCCTTTCAGGCACATGGGTATTTTAAAGTGCAAGTTTGAGAAACTGGGTTGTTGGTTGGGGGACGGGGTGGGGGCTTTTCAAGCATTAGCCACAGTGCCTATCTGGGTGAATGATAAAAAGTCAGTAACTTAACCTGTGCTTAACCTCTGGTAGCTTAGCAGAAAAGGCAGTCAGGCTTAACTTAGAGGCAACGTCTGAAGTATATATGCACCACATAAACATTAATGAAGTGAAAACCCAACAAGAAAAGTCCCACACCAATTTAGAATAATAGAGTGCATTTGAATAAATTGGTTGACACTAAAATGAAAGAAATCTAATCAGTAGAAACAGAGTTATGAATTTTTAAAGTTTTAAATGAAAAATAGCACCAAAAAGATCAAAGTGACCACCGCAGGATATCTAGTTGTGCGAAACCGGGGCAAAGTCAAAGGTTATGGCTGACCGAGATGGAGGATACACAAAGTAGATTGGGCCTGGTCTCTTCTTACTTTTGCACTTAGAAGAAAGTTTGGAAACAAATGTCTAAAAAGGTCAAGTTCAGTGGGGTAAGGCAACTGGTGGAGGCCGAGGAGGAGTCATTGTCAATGGGGAGCCACTCAATGAAGTCAGGGTGAAGATTTCTACGTTTGGATTTAGGTCCTGCTTATTACTTTGGTGGTGTGGGCGTGGGACGCCACACCAGCGCCCTGCTCCCACACTGCCAAAGTCGACCGCCACCCGCTCACCAGATTACCAGTCATTTTGTGGCCTACCCGGCAGGTGGCGCTGCAGTGCAGTTCTAAGGCTCATGTGTGAGCCTTAGAACTGCAGCAGAAGGAGCACCAAAGCAATTTCCTGCATGGCATGGACTGTGCAGTCTATGCCATGCTGGAACTGTGACACATGCACACAGGGGGACACACCATGTGAGCTCCTGCATACACCCTCATGAACAGGGGCACTAGGGGGTCCTGCAGCTTTTCTGACCCCCAAACTTTTCATGGTGGGATCGGCGCCATGAAAAGTGCAGAGGTCAGGAAAGTCGTAACGGCACTGCCAGCATATTGCTGCCCCGACTGCCGCTGCACCCCTGAAGGATCGCGAATCCTCGCCAGTTAGGGCAGTCCTATGGCATTCTGACCGCCGTAGTTGTAATACGGCGGTCGTATCACTGCTGCGGCAGTCTCCGACCGCCACCGCACCTCCACTGCACCTTCACCACAGGTGGAACACCTCACTCGTATTTAGGCCCTTAGTCTCTTTTATGAAAGTAAAAAATCTCATCAGGATGAAGCACCAGACTGTAGCCAGCGACGGCTTCACAAGGCCTGACACTCCTGCGAGGAGGCCTATGAACAGGATTGGCTGCTGATGTGAAGAATGTAGTGGGAGCTGCCACAAAGTTAGGCCAACTGGCAATTCATCTTGGGCAGATTGGTGAGCAGGTAGGTTCTGGTCTCCTCACGGTTCTCAGGGCACGTTTTGGCAGAAAATGTTCTAAGTCTCAGATTTTGGATTTGGGCTGTCTGGGCACGTTTAATGGCACTTCCATGGGTCCAGGACTGGAGGGGCACCACTTAGAGCGTCAGGACTCACTCAGGCTGGGTCCAGGTGCAGGTTTAAGATGGTTTCGGTCTCTGAGGCTATGGTCAGGAGGCCATATAACTAGCCCTTGTAATTACCTTGGAAGTCTGGGGTTCAAGCAGGAAAGCAGGTTGTCAAGCAGCAGGGCAGTCCTCTGAGGGCACAGAACAGGCTTCAGACAGCAGACCAGTCCTCTTTGTGCAGCATAGCATTCCTCTGTAGTACACAGCAGGCCACAGGCAGCGGGGCAGACTCTGCAAGTGCTTCTGCAGGTCCAGAATTTAACTGAAGAATGGGCCTGAGAGTCCTGGTTTTATACCTGGGGTTACCTTTTAAGTGGAATACATTTCTGTAGTTTCCCTCATAGAAATGTTTGGAATTTCTTGCCATACTGCCCTGGTCTCAGGATGCCTGGGAGCAAAATAGACTAGTGTGAAGTTCTTAATGTGTGTGCAGTGGCAGTGTCTTCAAAGTGCAAGTGGGGCTGTACACAGCCCTGCCCCCACCTCCTTTAATGGCCTATCCTACCATCATGCAGTCTCTCTACTTTGTGGTTGCCTTCTCTTACTGTCCTGCTGTCATGCATAGACCCTCGGAGCAGAGGAACACTCTCCTGAAGTATATTTTGATTTTGGTTCTTTTTCTCAGTTTTCTAATATTACTTTTCAATGACTGAATTAGCAAATGCAAATATACAGCCACATAATGTTACACAACTTTTCTAAAATGTTTGTAGAGTTTATCTCATCTTAATCAGATTCCCTAAAATGTAATCAATAACCACAAGACAAATTTGGGGTCTGGTAAAAAATATAGTGAAACTTCTTGTAAACATTTTATGTGTATGTGGCATTTTCCATGCAGTTTGTTGAAAAGAAATCAAATTGGAGGCAACTGCATATTGAGCTAATCACTGCCTTCAGAGCAGCCAAAGAAGCAACTAAAGCCATGAAAGAGGGCCGCCCTCTCCCTCCCCCTCCTCCACCAAGCATCAATCCAGGTCTGTTGGTTTCCTTTGCATTGTAGATAATGTTTTGTTGTAATATTTGTTTCTTATAAATACACATGCTATATTATTAGATATTTTGTCTGTGGACCTTCAATTTAATCCTAAAATGGATGACTAGTGACACTTGATACTCTAAAAACGGAGAAAACGTATCAGTTATTCAGTTTCAGCTCAGGCTGGATCTGTGATCCCTCCGACTATGATCTGGACCTCAACTACAATGGTGTATATCACATTGGTGGACCTTCAGTTGGTGAAATGTTTAAGAGAAAAGGGTATTGCACCATTCTTGAATCCATTGGTATTCACAGTTTGTGCACAAACTGAACAATTTTGGCATTTGTAGTGACCCAATAACTGGGGCAACCCCCAACTAGTCGTGATCAATTGCAAATAAGGCATGTCTTAAGTGATCCAGGTCACAGCATGTACCAAATGATCCCCTAAAGTATGTCCTCTTTTGTATGAAAAGAGCAGAAGATAAGAGAATAAATTATGACGAAATCAGAGTATATTACAATTTTTCTTGATTACTTTGCCAAGTTCTTGCTAGATGGACAATAGGTAGTCACAAAAGAAATATGTTTATTTGGTCTTTGTTCTTTGGGCCATACCATATATGCTTTAAAGATTTTGAAATTTGGGATCTCGGGTAGGCTCTTGCCAACAGTATCTCAGCCAAAATGGCTGCTTCACGGAAACAGTCTTTACACCATTTGCAATTTGTATGAATCTGTAGAAATTCGCCATAGCATAGACCATCTCACAAACCTCATTGATGGTTCCTAGTATATAGCAATAAGGTATTTCTCTCTGTCAGTTTGCGATATAAAGATGCGCCAATTTTTCCACCATATACTAGTATAGATAGATCAAGGAATTGCAAGTTGTTAAATCTTTTTTTTCCCAACTACATTTTTATTGTTTTGTAACAACACATTCATATACCGTGCAGATAGTTCACACATCATGCTGAGTAAATTCAAAGCGATACAATAACGAAATGGTCACAGTAACAGCAAATAATTCTCAATAGCGAGATACAAATTAAAGCTGCCTTCAATAAATTTAAAGAGCATAGCTGTGCTTGTTCGGCATTTGTATCAGATGGAAACTTTAGTTTTGCCTAATTTACAAGATGTCAAGTAATAGCGATGATGTGTTTATCCCGTGGCATTTGGGTTCTGCAACACGAAAGAGAAAGATGAGTTAGGGGGTACTATACCACCCGGGGGAAAGACTGATTCCATATGAAGAGATTGAACCAGAAGCTCCACTTTACGCCATTTAAAAATGTAAGAGTTTTGGAATGCACAACCCTGATGAAGTCTTAAGGGACAAAACACGTTGGCTGGGCTGATTGGAAAAAGGGTTTTGTCATGGACATAAATGAATAAAAGTTGTATTCTGAACACATTCGCAAGACTCCTGAAAATGTAATCACATTATTCATATTGGATTTGTTTTTGAACATTTGATTGCTTGAATCTGGGCCAGAAATTGAGTAACAAAGTATTTTTGTAACACTATTTACACTCCTTTTTAACTGTTCTGTTTGTGTTTATTAATTGCAGGAGTATTCATAATAGTTATCATGATACTCTACTGTGACATTAGAGCCACACTGATGGTGCTCATATTTATGTAATCGTGATGATGTGTACATCCCACTTCTCACACAGCTATTTAACAAGCCCCTCCTTGTTTCCCTCATCTTTCCCTGCCTCCTAAATTTCTTTTACATCATGATAACAGTTATATCTCCCTCTAGCACGTGTGGCATCTCAAGCAGGTGTAAATAAAATCAAGCCTCTCTGAATGCCTCACCAGTGTGGGCATCCCCAGGATATTCATCAATGTGTATGGAATTGTCTGGTGAATCAGCATACGGTGAGTTCATGCATTCCACCAAGGTATCCCACACTCTAGCTTTATCCATTGTACAGCACACCTGTCTAGCCTCTTGGAGCAGAGTGGGACCCTTATATCCTGCCCATATTAATTGTTTTTTTCTCCATTTGTCTACTGGGGGCTATTATTGGCTTTCTACCTCATTGTGATTTTGCGTTTTGATAGTATCAGGGCAAGGTCCATAAACGTATTCGGCACTTTAGATTTTGGTGGGTGTGGAAATCCCCCAGGAGACATGCCAGGGTTCTATAGGGGATTGTTCTGTCAATGACTTCATTTATGCAGGTCACTATTCCATTTCAGTAATCCCGTAAGGCTATGCATGCCCAGACCGTGTGAAGTCCTGTACTCCAAAGGGCCTTTTAATCCTCCTCTGGGATTGAACATGCCCTGTGTAGGAAATAAAAGTTGATCAGTTTAAACCGTGCGTTACGTGAGATCTTGGGTATAGTAGCCACTATCTTAGTCCAAGCCGAGAATTTAATCAGTAGGATCACATCCTCCTCTCATTGTCTCATCAGTTCCCCAAGAGGCTTATTGACATCTGCCCTCAGTGCCTGGTATAAGAGGGTGGCAGCCCTGCTCCAACTAGTCGTCATTCAGAGGGTTTTTCTGCATTGCTGAGCATGGTGGTTCCGTTAGTCCAGTCCGCCAATGTCTTCTAATGGTCGACGTCACCGCTCAATGCAACAGGAATTGACCTGGGGTAAGGTCATAGAGGTCCGACAACTCTTCAAATGATAACATCCTGAAAAGAGATCGCCCACACAGGTCACTCTGCATTCCTCCCAGTCCACCACTCCTCCAAGCGATCCAGTATCGCTCAGCGCTATTAAGCAGTGTAACGGTAAGTCAGACATATATGGTAGTGGGATTGAGTGAGCCGCAGGCAGCACAGCCAGGCATGTGACACAACCCTCAGTTCCCCTGAGCATCCCGGTAGAGAACCCTCAGAAGCAAATAGGATCCGGGAGAGCAATTGGAGCTCAGGTGGCAGAACCTGACCTTCCTGCACAGGGTGTAGCCGGTTGGCAGCCACTAATTGAACCATTGAATTTGGGTTACCAGGTGTTAGGCTTCAACATCCAGTGCTGCTAGTCCCCCATCAGATGTGGGCTGTTGAGTTTGATACCGCAGGTCTTTCGTTGATCCAAACTCAATGCAGAGCCTATAAAGTGTTCTACAGAGGTAACTGGAACCAGAAGATTCCTATACTACAGGAGACACACAGAAAGAAGTGAGTATTGAGATTCAGTTCAGAATAAGAACTCAGTTCAGAAAAAGAATAAGAACCCATAAAAAGTACCCATCAGCCCACTCAATAGTGGAACTTCGTCATCTGGGATTTTTTGTTCGAAAAATGGTGTCCAATAAGCCCTTCCTCAGATAGAACTTGAGGCTAGCTTAGGACCCAATGGTTGAACCCTCAACCAGAGAGGATGACAGAGTATGAAGACTGATAAGGCTTAGTTGCAGTGCTCGGAAAAAGTGTTAGAAGAGAAAATGGTAATCTAAGTGATTAAAAATACCTATCTTGATGTCAATAAGGAAACTTTATTAAGTGTGCCCATCAAGATGGTATAGTTAAAAGCAGAGTGAAAATAGCAGAGAAAATATTTGCTATTTACCATAGATGTTGTTTGGTCAACATGTTTCAGCCTCTCCAGGCTTTCGTCAGGACCTATAAATCACTACTGCAACACTTACTTTTTGTGCTGTGAAAGACAGACTACAGACATTCTTAGGAATTGTGTATCATCTCCCAATTTTATGGGATGAGAAACCTCACCTCACCTGGCAACGGCTCAGGGTAAAGGAGGCCACGCACTCTCCGTCGTTACCTCGTGCTGCTCTGAGCCGAGGGGGAGGTGAATTTGGATCAACGAAAGACCTGCGGTATCTTCCTTGTGTTTAATTGTATAGTTGGGGGACAAGATACCTCGAGGTCTATAAAACCAATTCCCCTTGGGCCCTTCTCCACCTTGTGTTTCTAAGGCTGTTGAGTTTGGCCAAGGCCACCCTGCGCTGTCCCCTCCCCTATATTAGTTCTATGAAGAGCGAGTTCACTTCCACAAATGTTTTGCAGGAAATAATAAGGGGCAATGTCGAGAAGTAATAAAGCAGGCAAAGAAGTGTCACCATCTTGGCAACTGCCACCCGTCTGGCTACCAACAGTGGAGGAGTCTCCCAAAAGTTCACTTTGGCACAGAGCGCTTTAACCACTGCTCTTATGTTGCCATCCAGTATATCACTCAGTTCATGTATTATTTTAACCCCAAGGTACTTCATACATGGGCTATCCCAGGTTAATCCATGAAAATGAGGATCAGGTGGGACAGACATAGTATTAGTCGAGGGAATATTAATGATTTTTGTCAGTTGATACAGAGACCGTCCCAACAACGATATCGCCCACTGTAGGTCCTCCCTCACACTGCTGAGGAAGAGGAACATGTCATCTGCATAAAGCACTGTTTTGTGGGAAACTCCATGTCCTTCCATTCCGTGATAGTCATTCCCCCTGTGTGTTCCACTGGCCAGGGGCTCAACTGCAATAGCAAATAGTAACGGGGAGAGAGGGCAACCCTGTCTGGTTCCCCTCCCCACCATTGCCTTTATTGCTGCCCGGACCTCCTGAAAGGTCACTGGGCCCCCCAACTTCTCAGCAGCCTCATCATCAAGTCTTAGTAGTTCTATGGGGTCCAGAAACTCTGTCAGAGCCCCTGATAATGATGAGGTGGGAGCACACCGAAAAGTGTAGTGGTTCTTAAATCTAAGGTTGATATCCCTTTGCCCGTACTGTCTGTCCCCATTTTCTGAATCTATTTTAAGTATCAGGGAGCTCCTGGGCACCGGGTTGACCAACCACGCCAACAGGGCCCCCGCTTTGTTCTGCTCTACATGTGTCTGGGACACGAATTTACAATAGTGGAAGCAGCAGAGTTTCTCTGTGCCCAATGCAAGCAGCTCCCTCGCCTCTAGTAACGGGCGCTGCAGGTCTGGCACCCGGGGCACGCTCTTTCTAATTCTTGCAACCTGTCCTCCTGGGCCCCCACCTCCTATACCAGGGTACGTCGGACTCCCACTATTTCGGAGAGGCATCTACCCCAGACGACTGCCTTAACTGCAACCCATTCAGTCAGGATTGAAGCTGATGTATGGGTATTATCTGCAAAATAGTCATGAATGGCGTCGCATTTTGTCTGCCTGGGTCCTCCAAGGTCTCTACTTTGAGATGCCAGTATTATGGTCAGATATCGTGCAACATAGATATTCCAAGTGACGCACTTGTCCCTGTACTTCAGGGGAACAGAGGAAGGTGTCCAGGCAACATAGATATCATGTATTCCTCAGAAAAAAGAGTAGTCCCTGTCCCCTGGGTGCATGTGATGTCAGGCGTCAATGAGGCCCCAGCGCTGTTGCCAGTCATGGAAAGTGTGCGACATTCTCATCGCCGGTGATTCTTCTAATGGTGAATGAGAGCAATCCACCACAGGGTCGGCTATACATTTGAAATCCCTGCTCAATATAATAAGGTTTATGAGGTGTGGTGCCATCTTCCTGGATATGTCTGCAAGGAACCCCCCCTGATCTGAGTTAGGGGCATTGAGTCCCACCATAACCAAGTCCCACCGGCCTGTCCGATACCAGGACATACCTCCCGTTGGGGTCTATGAGTTCTACTGTTTTTTTAAACTAGACCACCGGATGGACCCAGATTAAGACACTCTGGGTAAACGCAGAATACGTTTTGGCGAATAATTGCCCCCTCCATCTCTTGTGTAAAGCATCCTTCTCAAGACCAGTGGGATGCATTTCCTGGAGGAGAGCAACATGCACCCCTTATGCTTAAGGTAAGCATGTCTTTTATATCTTTTGGACATATTATTCAGGTCTCTGACATTCCACCTAGTGAACATGTATGTTAAGGGGGATGCCAAGGCAGTTAAAAAGGATAGTGTTGCAAGCCAGGCATCTGTTGGTGGTCACCTGGCTTGGTAACTGTAGTTATTCAGCACCGTCCAACGAGATGTGGATCAGAGGCAGGGAAAACACAATAAACATCCCCAAATACGTAATAATAGCAGCCCAACCCCCAAGCCCAGGACAAGAAGTGAAGCCACCCCCATCCATTCTACCCAACAATTCAGCAACATTCGTGCATATCTCATTCTCACAATCAGGAAGAAGTGGGGTGTGTCTTCAATCTGATGGTGCCCGGCTTAGCTCTACACCATCCAAATATGTTGTAACAAGGTTTTGCAACAAGCCTATCTCACCCCAAAAAAAGGGAACTACAATACAGTGCCCCACCATATGCTGGTAACAAGATTACATCAGTCAGTCAGTCAAACATCTTTATTTCGATTGATTAAAACCATAAAAGCAATGCAAAAAAGCCATGTACATACAAGAGTAAAATTGCAATTAAACAAATATACACATGATTGCAGATCCCATTTAAAAGAAGCAATTTAAAAACATTATATAAAAAATTAGATGCAGAGGATAGATACTAAATGCCCTAATATCACGTAAGGCGACAATTACCAATATACTTGGCACGTTTCCCCAAGACTTTAGTTGACGGGATATCAATTTTAAAGGTTATTTAAAATTAACATTTTATTTTATTTAAGCGGGCTGCAGCGACCAAGAAACTAGCTACTCCGTATGTAACCTGCACAGAATTAAGCATTTGCAGGTGTAAAAGTGCAGGCCTCACCTGGACAAAATTTAGTTCTTTCAAAATTCGAAACAGGAATTTTTTACGGGCCACCAAATAGTGATCACACAACATCACTAGATGAAGCGTGTCCTGTGTAGAAAAGCTGTCACAGGTACAAGGTGGGGTGTTTTCTGGAATCCCCCACTTTGTATAAGCTCCAAGCTCAAGATGAATAAGATTAAACCTAAACCTTAGTAAAAGGAAACGATGTATGGTTTGGTTACAAATTTCAAATAGGGTTCCATAGCTACAGAGGTTGAAAGTCGGTATATTGATCTCACCAAAGGTTTACTGAGTTCGATCTCTTCTCTCTCTACCTCCAACATATTCCGGAAATGCGACTTGACCCACCCTACATCCTCTTTCATGAGGCCCTGGGGTGAAGAATACATGTCCGGGCGCCCTAGCCTCGCGCATGCCGCTCTAACATACGCCAACCAGGGTATACTGTCCGCTTTATCCAGGGCCATGCAGTCTTTAAGTATGCGATGATTCAACGTGATCTCCTCATTTGTCCAAGTTTTAACCCAGCATAATAGCGGGGAAATTTTTAGGAGATCAGTGATGTAGCCCAAGCCCACTTCACTATGGATTGAATAAGTGGGGGATGATTTTGGAAGTGACAACAAGGCTCGTATAAACTTGTTCTCAACAATTTGGATACCTGGAGATGGAACATAGCCCCAAATGTCTGCCCCATAAGAAGCGATAGCTACGCATTTAGATTTATAAATGCGAATCATGGCCTCCATGGGTCTCGAACCAAGTTTTTTAGAAAAATTCATGAGAGCTGTGGTAGATCTAGTAACTCTGTTTTCTTTCAATTTCATCTGTGAGCCCCAGGTTCCTCTTTCGTCAAAAGTGACGCCTAAGTAACAAAAGAAAGGTACCCTAGAAATTAATGTTTCGTTACAGGTGAAGGTTTTGAGCTTCATGTTTTTCTTACGTGAACCAGTTACCATGACGTGAGATTTTGCCGTGTTGATCTTTAAATCCAAGGCTTCCATAAAGGATCCAAAGTGATCTAGCAGCCTTTGTAGGCCCGTACCTGTACGAGCTATGAGGACAGCATCGTCGGCGTATTTTTTTTGTTAAAGTAATTTTTATTGTAGACACACTTTACACAGGCCAATAGTCGCACATATTCAGCATCATTCACAGTGCTATAGTCAGGTTCATCCACTTCTCGTGTACACAGCCTGCAGGCCCACATCCCGGGGGCCGGGCGGCGGCAGTAAATTCGCACCCCCATGCCTGGTTGGTCTTCCTCAGGAGTATGGACTCGGATTAGTGTGTGTGCCTACTTTTCTGTCCTCGCCTTAATGAAACCCCGAACTCCTCCCCCAACTTGCCCCTCAGTCCCCAAACCCCTTACCCCTCCCCCCCCTCCCCTCCTCCCCCCCATCATCCGCTCAGGAACCTCCCGTTGCGTAACTCCAATCTCAGGTACCAGGCTTTCCCCTTCATCGGTCCTATTAACACCAGATTATTGTACTGTGCTGACCCCTGCCGCGTCTAGGCCCTCCCCGTCATCCTCTATCCCACTATCCCTGAGGCCTTGTACCATTACCTCCCAGGCCGTTGCTTGTTCTAGCGCTCTCTCATTGGCTGTTCTGCGCGCCATCTGATACCTATGCGTGCTATCGCAGGCCGCCCACTTCAGGAATTCATTGTACCACCTCCTATACGTCGGGCTCGCCCTAGCCTTCCAGTGTCTGGTTATCTCGCGCTTGGCTACCATCAAACCCATATCTATGAACTTGCTCGAGAGCTTGTTTTTGGGGGTGTGTGGAAACCAATGCAGGATGCACGCCGCTGCATCAAAGTCAACAGTCCGGGCCGTCACCTCGTTCATGGATTCCCCCACGGCTCGCCAATAATCCGACAGGGCCGGGCATGACCAGAGCATATGCACCAGCTCGGCTCCATCAGCCGCGCAGCGGGGGCACCTCGCTTCAGTCGCACCAAAGTATCTCAGGATTCTCCCAGGGGTCATGTACGCCCTGTGCAGTATGTAATAATGGATAACTTGGAAACGAGCATTCCTCGTGCTATTGCGTGCCCTCCGCACCAGCTGCGCCCACGCCGTGTCTGGGATGGGTTTACCTAGGTCAGTTTCCCATTTGAGTTTCAGTGCATCGAGAGGCGGCAGGCGCTCGTGGAGCATTCTGTTGTATAAGCAAGATACCGCTTTCACCGTTCCCGCCGCCATCATGGTGTATTGGCACGCCATGGCCGTCTCCGGCTCCGCCAGTCCCAGTCCCCAGTGCTTCTGCATTGCTCTCGTCACAGCAGCATGAAGGAGATAGCCCCCGCGTGGGAGGTCAAAGCGTTCCTGGAGGGCCGAGTACGGGAGGAGCTCCCCGTTTTCGAAGAGGTCCCCTATCACCTGTATGCCTACCTCCTCCCACTGCTGCAGGCGGGACCAATCGCCTCCATGGGGCAATGCTGTCAGCATGCCCAGTGGCATCTCCGGGGCATAGGGGTGCTGAATCCCTGCCCGCCTCCGCGCCCTGTTCCAGCAACGCCGAAATGTATCCTGTTCAAGGGACAGATCCCGGGTGGCGAGTTTCTGTCCTAGCGCAATATAGGCTAGTATGTGTCGTGGCGTGCCCCGCTGTCGTGTATCCTCCGGGCCTCGGTAAACCCGAGCCACCTCCTGCGTGAAGATCTGCAATTGGGCAGCGAGATAATAGAGCTCATAGTCTGGGAGCGCCAAGCCGCCCTCATCTTTCGGGCGGGTGAGCGTCGCCAGCGCCACTCTACATCTGCCCGTCCCCCACAGAAATGAAGTGAGCTGGGAGCGAAGTCGGCGGAAAAAGGAGCTGGGGATCCAGATCGGAAGCGTTCGGAAGAAATATAGCAGCCTCGGGAGGGCCACCATTTTCAGCAGCGCTATCCTACCAGCAATGGATAGCGGAAGTGTGGCCCAGAACGCCATGCTACCCTTCAGCCCCCTGACGCATCTCTCCACATTGCCCTCGAATAAAGCCGTCGCTGTGTGGTAGACGTATACTCCAAGATAGTGGAGACAAGTCGGCTCCCAACGAAGCAGCGGCCTGTGTTCTGGGCGGACCACGTCCTCCCTCAGTGGGAAGAGGCTCGTCTTCGCCCAGTTAACTCTGAGGCCCGAGAGGTCTCCAAAACGCCCTAGCAGCTCCTCCGCCCCCACAAGCTCAGTCGCGTCGTTGTCCAGGAACAGCAGGAGATCATCGGCGTACAGCGAGATAAACTGTCGCCCGTCATCAGTTTGCACACCTGCGAAGTATCGCCCCCTGCGGGCTTCCATAGCCAGCGGTTCGATCGCTAAAGCGAACAGTAACGGGGACAGAGAGCAACCCTGCCGGGTGCCCCTCTCCACTGGGTATTGGTGGGACACCAGGGATCCAACCCGCACTCTCGCTACGGCCGCCGTGTAAAGCACTTGCGTCCACCGGATATATCCTGCGCCCAGCCCGAATCGCGCCATAACTGCATATAGATAATCCCACTCCAGGCTATCGAACGCTTTTTCGATATCGACCGAGAGGGCAAGTGGAGTTCCATTCCCCTCCCGCAGGTCTTCCATGAGTCGGATAAGCCGTCTAATGTTCAGCGTCGTGTTCCGGGTAGGGATAAAGCCGTTCTGGTCCTCGTGGACCAGGGCGGTCATGTGCGGTAGGAGTCTCGATGCCAGTATAGAGCTCAAGATTTTATAGTCGGCCGTGAGCATCGAGAGCGGCCTATAGGAGGCCGGACTACTACCTTCCCTGCCAGGTTTCAGTAGCGGGATGACTATCGCTTCCCGCATCGATGGGGGGAGGCGACCCGCGGTCCTTGCCTCTTTGTACACAGCCAGAAGCCGCGGCGCTAAGGCGTCAACATATTTGCCATAAAACTCGATGGGCAGGCCATCTATACCCGGCGTCTTATTACGGGCCATGGACTTAATAGCTGTTCGGATTTCCCCTAATTCGATGTCCCTTCCCAAGTCCGTCGCTTGCTCGTCTTCCAGGCGCGGTAGGGTAAGGTCATCCAGGAAAGCCTCCGCCTCCATTTCCCGGTCGCCCGGGGTGCTACTATAGAGCGTCTCATAGTATCGCTGAAAGCCGTCCACTATGGCCGACTGGGTGTAGGACATATTACCCCCCTCCCCGGCAAGTTGCAAGATAGGGGCGCAGCGTTTCGTGGGGTTGGAGAGCCATGCCAGCAGAGTGCCCGATCGGTCGCCTTCTACATGAGATCTCAGCACGTATGCTCGGTAATCGTAAGCCCGTAGTCTCTCCACTTCAGCCGCTACCGCCTCCCTGGCCGAGCTCACTGTGTCCTGCAGCTCCGGCCTGCCTGGTCGGTCCCTCTCCGCTGCCCTCAGCTTGGCGTCTGCCCTCTCTAGGTCGGTCAGCAGCACCCGCCTCGTGCCTACGAACTGTGTGATGCACTGCCCTCTCATCACCACTTTGAAGGCATCCCATTCCACTGCTCTAGAGCCCGTGGAGCCCTCGTTATTGGCGAAGTATTGTGTCAACCCCTCCTCCAGGGCCGCTCCGAGTATCGGGTCCTCCAAAGTCTCCGGCCGGAGCCTCCAGATTGGTACCCTAGGTTTTTCCGTCATCCAGTCTAAATGGATCAGGAGCGGATTGTGGTCCGAGACCGTTCTCGTCAGGTATTCCGACCAGGTAACCTGCGTCAGCACGTCTCGTGTGCACAATATCGCATCCAGCCTAACGTGGAGTTCGTGTACCCCGGAGTAAAACGAGTAATCTCGGTCTGCTGAGTGCTGCGCCCTCCATGCATCGGTCAACCCCCAGCTCTCTTGCCATTCATGTCTACCCTTAGCTATACGGTACACCGGGGAATCTCTCAGGGGAGGGTGGGACCTATCCAGTCGTACATCCGCCACGGAGTTAAAGTCCCCTCCCATGAGTATCGGACCCACCAGGAAGTGCGCCAGTGTCCCCGACAAGCTCGCATAAAAGGCTAATTGGTCTATGTTCGGGGCATATACGCTGCATAGGACTATAGCTTTACCCCGCAACTTGCCCTCCACGACCACAAACCTCCCCTCCGGATCTATCAGCTGTCTAGTCATTTGAAAAGGCGTCCCCGCCCTCACCCAGATCAGAGCGCCCCTT
The DNA here is from genome assembly GCF_964261635.1 of Lissotriton helveticus. NCBI lineage: Eukaryota > Metazoa > Chordata > Amphibia > Caudata > Salamandridae > Lissotriton > Lissotriton helveticus. Next base: position 1,265,377,434 of record NC_136067.1, on the reverse strand, counting down.
GCGTAGGCCGAGTAAGAGGTGTGGAAAACCTGCCCTCGCCATCTCCTCTGTAGTGCCACCCCTTCCTGCTTCGTGATGTGTGTCTCCTGTAGGAGCGCTATGTGTATCCCTCTCCTCTGTAGGTAGGCGTGCACTGTATGCCTGCGCTGCATTGTGTGTAGTCCCCTCACGTTCCAGGTCATGCATTTCAAAACATTCGAGTTAGCCATTGTCCCATGAGTCACGGTTCTCCTCCCCCTCCCTGTTCCCACTCCCGCGGATGATGGTCCCTCCCCGTCCCAAAACAGAACCTCCCAACTGGTCAGCCCTCAAGAAAATCAAAATCAGCGTCTGCAGAATCCCCCCATCACCAAACCCCAACTGTGGTGCTCCCCCTCCCCCCAGAACAGGCCCCAATATCAAGATACCAGACCCCATCCAAACACCCTGAACTCAGAACCCCCAGGTATTTAGTTCACAGCCGAAGCTGCAATCGCCTTAAGGGCGTGCGGAGCGAGGCCTCGCCCAAGAGGGGGCTGCGTGACCCAGGCCCGCCGCCATCCCCCCACTACGGAGAACAGCGCGCAATCGGTCACCCAGCGCCCGCGCCTGGAACTAACCCCCCCGCTAAGCAGGCGGACCTCCCACAAGGCCCAGTCCCCTTACCCAACAGGTCCAAATCAAATGTTCAGGATTTCTTCTGCCGTTTGCGGCGTCACCACCGGATCCTTGGCATCATGGAGCCCCGACAGGTCCGACTCCGAGCCCGAAGCCGATATGATCGTCTCCGTGTCCGTGCCTCGTGTGGATTGAGAGTCACCCCCATTTCCAATGGTAATCACTGCTTGCAGCGCAGCTTTGCGCTCGGCTTCCGTTTGTGAAGCGGTCGGTTTCCCGGCTCCGCGGCGTCGCTTGCGCAGTCTCTGCGATTGGCGCGGCCCCGCCGGTGCTCTTTCCCGTTCCTTTTCCTTCTCCTCCCGGACCTTGGCGCCATCCGTACCCGCTTTGTAGGACTCCCACCAGTCCCAAGCGTCTGCGGCCAGGTTGAAGAACATTGTTTTGTCGTCCACCACAATTCGGAGTCTGGCAGGGAACAGCAACGAGTAGTGGATACCTTCTGTGCGCAGCTCTTTCTTGATCGACAGGAAGGAGGCCCGCTGCTTCTGCGTTTCGAACGTGAAGTCAGGGAACAGCGTAACCCTACTGTTCGCGATTTGGAACGGGCCATCGTCTCGGGCCCTCTGTAGCAGCAGGTCCCTGTCCCTGTAGTGTAGCAGTTTAGCCACGATAGGTCTCGGTGGGAGGCCTGGTTTAGGTGGCCCGGACGGGACCCGATGAGCCCTTTCCAGGGTAAAGAAGGGCGACAAGCCCTCAGGCGCCACCACAGTCCTTAGCCAGTTGTCGCAGTAGGCCAGTAGGTCCGTCCCCCCTTCGCTCTCCGGCACACCTACGATTCGCACGTTACTGCGACGGCTTCTGTTCTCCGCGTCCTCTGCACGACGCTCTAATACCTGAATCCGGTCCAGAGCCTCCGTGAGTTTCCCCTCAAGTGTCTTGTGGGCCGGTGCTAGTATCTTCAGGGCCCCCTCAGTCTCCGTCACTCTGTCTTTCAATTTGTCGTGGTCGGCTCGGAGCAGGCCGAGCCCCGACGCCACCTGCGCAATGTCGTCATGCAGTGCCTCTCTCGTTGCTGTGATGGCCTCCAGGATCCGATCCTGCAGCCTCTGCAGGTCCGTGGGCTCCCCCCCGTCTCCTTCCGCCGCTCCCGAAGCCGTCGCCTCCTCTTGCTTGCCTCTAGGCTTCCCCATAATGGCCCACGCGTGGTCTCGGGGCTCGGTGCAGCACCCACTCGTCTCACTGCTCCGCTAGCGTGGCGCGAGCACTCACAAAGCCGGGCCACCCTCCTTGATTAGGCCTCCAGCGTTGGCAGCCAGTGTCGCCGGGCAGGGGACAGCCCCCAGGGGGCACAAGCGTGGGGCTCCAGGCCGTGAGTGGTGCGGCTCCAATTGCGCAGCGCCGCCACGGGTAGGTCCCCCCCCAGCCGTCGTCCGCTACTGTTCGGGGCCCAAGGTTCACCAGCTCTCGTGGCCCTCCAGCAGGCAGTCCTAAGCACTCCCTGGCGTGCTTGCCTCCCTCGCGGTCAAACAGGGCGCCCCTGGACTTTGGGCTCCCTCTCTCTCAACCCCCCCTCCGTGTCGCTCCGATTTGCGGCTCATCTCACAGTCCAGGGGGGGGGGGGGAGCATGCAGGTTTCCTCCGGTGCGCCGGGCCCCCGCCGCGGCCGTCAGGCCTCAGGATGTCCTCAGCGCGCAGCGCTCTTCCCGCAGCCTCCCGGGCCGCTCGGTCGCGGCCGCTCCGCTGCTCCTCGGCTCCCCCAGGAGGGAGCTCCTCAGGGCCCCCGGGGGGGGGGGGGGGGGGGGGGGAAAGGGGCGCCTCCTCCCCGGTTTCGGTCCTCGGCGGGTCCCGGCCGTGTCCCCAGGTGTCGGCCCACAGTTTAGGCAGCCGGGCTTCTCGGGTCCGTTACTGCGGACGCCATTTTGGGCGTTCTTTCGGCTTGGCCCCGGCGGCTCTGCAGTGTGGCGGAGGTCGGACCTCGCGGCGGCCCCTCGAGCGCTCCGCTGTTGCACCAGTGACGCCCACGCTCGGCCCGATGAGTTCCAGGCACAGCGCCGGGCTCTCCGCAGCAGCAGGCAGGATAAGTTTGGGGAATAGGCGCGGAGCTCCGGGCTCACGCCGCCATCACCCTCAGCGTGCAAGCCACGCCCCCCCAGCATCGTCGGCGTATAGGAGGACCGGTATAGGTGATCCTCCCATACGCGGCACGTCCAAGGTAGCAAGATTCAGGGATTTACCCAGGGAGTTGATGTAGAGTGTAAATAGGAGAGGGGCAAGGATACAACCTTGTCTGACCCCTCTCCCTGATCTAAATTTCTCAGTACACCTACCTTCCCTTGTTACCCTGACAGAGGCAAACAAATTCTGGTGGAGATCATGCAGAAAATTAACCAAAGTAGTGTCCAAACCCAAGTCCCGCATCAATGTAGTAGGCGCACCTCACCAAGTTTGTTGTGTTAAAATCATTTCATCTGCAGTCGCTAGTGTGACTTGTGGGAGCGAGGTGGTGGTCGTGTGGGATGAGAGTTAGCCATGGTCAGGGTCTGAGTCCCCTTGGTCCCCCTCGTCCTGTTCCAGTGGAGGGTTTGATCCCAATCCACTCATTAGTGCAAATGATTCAACTGCTTTATGGTGCTCCTGCAATGCCTGGGCCTGGGACGGTACTGCCGCTCACTGTGTTTCACTTTTTTACTCAAAGCTTCATGGTGTCTAGGTGCTTTCTCCATATCATTGTTAGTGTTCTGCTGAGAAGTTGATCTAGCCAACGTCACACCTGAGTCGGCGGTGTGAAGAAGTGCTTCCGGTCCTTATAAGTGACTCTAAGTCATGCTGGAAACAGCATTTCGCAACTAATGCCAATTTTTCGGAGTCGTTTCTTAGCCTCAGTAAAGGATGCCCGTTGTCGCTGCACCTACCTTGTGAAGGCACGAAATATGATAATTTTCTTAGCCTCCACACGGATGTCCCCCTTGAGGTGTGCCTGGGTGAGGTTATGGTCCTTGTCCTTGAAATGGAGTACTTTAGCTAACATAGAGCGAAAGCCAGTGCCTGGTTGTGGAGGATAGGAGAGCACCTGGTGGGCCAGTTTCACTGCAAAAATGGTGAGAGCCCCTCAGGGGATACCTCTATGCCGAGCCATGTTTCCAAGCATATCTGCAATCTGGCCTTCGATGCGCTCTGGGGGCCCAATTATTCTTAGATTGCTCTGCTGAGCTCTGTTTTAGTGTCTTCAGAGCATATTTCTAAGATCTGCACCCTGCGTGTCATCGTGGTTATTTGCTCTTTAGTTATAGTAAGGTCTGGTACCACAGCCTCCAAAGTATGCTCAGATGTAGTGACGTGCTCAGACAACTTCCTGTGGACATCTCTCAGTAGGCCGTGGTCTATCTCTAATTTGTCAAATCAAAGTTTGAGTGCTTCACGGCATGCGGCGATAGCTTTTAATATAGAGTCCAACGTTATACCTGTGTGTTCAGCTTGTGATGAATGTCCTGGTAAGGCCTCTGCACTGGACGCAGGAGAGTTTGATTCCTGGGATAGGTATGGCTTACTAGTGTCTTTCTTTCTAGAGTATTTGCCCATTGTCATTGAGATGGAAGACTGGCACTCCAATGATCAAGCCTACATTGTGGCCCTCAGCCAAACAGTGTCCTAGGCCCCTGGGGGGATGAGAAACCTCAATAATTTGTCCCTGCTAGCATTCATCTCTCCTGGCAATGTGGTGTGATCAATATCCATGGCTACTCTGTACAGCGATGTGGGCCCTGCTTTAACCCCGGTCCAGGAATTCGGGGGGGAGCAAGCGGGAGAGAGGCTCCCCCAACCCCACACATTCTGCTGGGGGAGGGCAATCTGCAACTCTGCAGGTTCATGCACATTCAGCACACGCACATACTGGCAGATGATGGGCAAGAAAGGTGGTGTCTATTGATACTATACTTTCCCTCCATGATTCAGTCGAGAGGTGGCACCAACTGTATGGGTAAGATTCAGGAGGGCGCCTACCCTGCCGTGACCTTAAGCGTGGCTGCACCTCCACAAGTGCATTCTGCATTCCCAGTCAAGGACACCAGTCACACCAAGCTCTGCAGTTTCTCGGCGAGCCAGGCCCCAAATGGCTGCCGTCTCCCCGCTAGGCCCGGCTCCACGTATTTTCTGCCGCGATGCTCCGATGCCAGGTCACTTGTACTCCCCTGATCACATGGGAGCATCTGGTTGCCTGCTCTGCAGCTTCTTGCCCTTCACATTAAGGGACCTCGTGGCATAGCGGTTGAGATTGAGCAACACACTCAGCAATGGAAGACTTCGGTCCCACACTAGGAGCTCAGTGTGCGTCGGGGACTCTCCAGGATAGCCACTGTCTCCAGTTCCTGAAGGCCACTGCTCAAGAGGGACCCCAAGGTCCGAGCATCCCACTGGTCCTCGACAATGTCATCATCAGCCTCCTGGATTATGTAAATACCCTGTTCCTTGCCTCCAATAAATCCCTTCTGTCAAAACTACAAGCTGTCCAAAACACCGCCCAACGTATGGTAAATAACCTTCCTCCAAGAACCTCGTCAACCCCCATACTTAGAGTACCTCACTGGCTCCCCATTTGGAAGATAGCAGTGTTTAAATTGCTCTGCCTGACATAGAAATCTTTCAGGGCGTGGCCCAAAATACCTCCTTATGCTCCAAGCAGGAACCTGTGATCAAGCAACCAATCTCTTTTATGCCCCGACTGATTCGTACCGCCAAATACTGAGGCCGAGCCTTTTCCTCTCTGGCTCCGCTCCATTGGAACAAACTTCCACTGTTCATTCACGTATGCCCAAGTCTAGCTGAATTCAAAAAACACCTTAAAACCTGGTTGTTTTAAATGCTACCTCTACTACACCTATCTGCTGATTCAGCACCGGGATGTTTCTTCGGGGATGAGTTGTTCTCTAAATCCAGATTTAAATAACATAACATAATGTGTTTATTGTTCCCGCCACACTCTCTATCCCCAATCGGGGAAACCACCGGGGCACCACGACATCGGTCTTCTCACCTCGGAGATGTTCATTGCAGCAGATAGGGGTGGGGGATCCGATCTCGAGTTTGCCATTGCAGTCACCCAACTCCGATATCCGAGTGCTCCTGCAGCCCCTGCTTGTTCTTGGTGCTCACTGCTGGTTGCTTTCCTCCTCTCTGTCTATTTTGCTGCCGCACTCCGCCGATTTAAAGCGCTCCCTTACCTTACTGCATTACTTCACACTGACGGGCAGTCACTTAATTCTTGCCCTTTTTTTTTGTAAACAGATTTTATTCATTTATCACAGTTACATAGTGGTCAATACCCTGAGGATATAATGCAAGTAAATTACAGTCAAAAGCATCATAAGCAACTATAATGCCATCGTCGCATTCATTTCTTCCTTGTCGATGTCTTCACCTCCTTTCACTTTCCTGTGATTGTCCATGTTGCCGACATTGCTTAGGATATTTGCGATCTATGACTCTGTCTAGTTTTTAATTCTTGCCCTTCGAAATCCCGGTGCACACCGCACGCCATTGATAGAGCTGTTGAACCCCTGCCACCCGCCTGCCGCCCAGGCCGCTGGCGAGCTGCCATTTTGTACTTCAGCCTCGTGGCTCGCCACAGGCCTCAATCACCCATAGCAAAAAAACGTGCAGTGTCATGCTTCTTTTTGCACGCAGGGATCGGAGACACAGCCAGCCATTCCTCCGTTGTCTTTCTGGGGGCAAGAAAGTCCAGGTTGTCTCAGAATGCTGCTGAATGTCGGTGCTCGGCTGAGAGCGCTGCAGTTACACGTCTACTTCCATTGGCATCAGGCCATGCCTCCCAAGTTGTTGGATCTTGCATCAAATGTAAAGATTAATTGTGGATGGGTACTATTCAGTCAATTTATAAAGTCCATACTATCTCTAATGTAAGTGTTGGTTAGAGAACAAAATCATTGATCATCAAGTCTAGGTATTTGCCCAGTGGTCCCAAGACTGAACCACAGCCGGAAACAAAAGGGCATCCTGGATGGTTAGATGTATGTTTATGTAACTTTAGGAATACAGAAAGCACGGAGATATCATTATTAAGGAATAGATATTCATTTTTGGAAATTATCTCCTCATCCATGGCTGCTTTGGTTACCTTTTTGATTTGGGGCTGCATTTTTTTGTTGGGATCCCCAAGAAGGTGGCAATAATGATCATTATTGGTATATTGATGCATAATTTTATTACATTTTCATTGGTCCTTCAAAACAATGCCACCACGCTTGTCGGCTGGCTTGATGATAAAAGGAATTTCTCCCACTGAATGACCTCATAGACCAGTATGGCCTGGCCCCTGGCCAGTTCCTGACCTACCACGTCGTGGCCAAGATGTACAGGAACCTGTGGCCTGGGAGTGACGGGGAACCAGTCACTCACGGAGTGTTAGAAGCGCTGGTGACCCTGGGTTTGGCAGGTCACCTTGTAAGATGGCTTTATAAGGCGGAGTTGGAATTAGCCATGAGACCACTGACTGGAGTGCGGGAGAGGTGGGCTTTATTGGTGGGCAGTGACCTGACCGATCTGGAGTGGAGTCGGGCCATGGATGGCCCTTGGCAAGTTACCAGAAGCACCAGCTTTCAATATGTCCAATTTAATTACTTACATATGGTATACTTGACCCCTCCATAGGTTGTGGGTCATGTATGGGGGTGAACCACGGGGCTGCCCAAGATGTGGGGAACTTGATGCAGGGTTTAAACACATGACATGGGAAACCCCGGAGTTACAAGACTTCTAGGAAGCTGTGATTGCAGAGCTTAATGATGCACTGGAGCACTACCTTCCTTGTACTGCCGAAGTTTGCCTTTTGGGCTTATTCTCTAGGCCCAAGAAACGTAAGGTGGGCACCAGATTCATAAATCTTGCCTTGATCCTTTCGAAACGGTTCATAGCCCTGGGGTGGAGGTGCAGGACAGGTCCCACTGTCGCAACCTGGGGAAGGGATGTTGATGTATGGGCCAGAGCGGAGGAGATGGCCCTGCTTAGGGACCACCCGGTGAGTTTGGCACCAACCATTGGCACCATTGTGGATGGAGGTTCTCCATGCCTGTGACACCAGACATAATGCTACACCAGATGCCGCTATGTTGCACATGCAGCTAGCGGAGGACAATGTAGAACCCCCTGGCTGAGAGATCAACCTAAGCTGTGATATAGTTCAATTGCACTGATAGTGTCAGGTTCCACTCTGTGTGGGACTCCTATCCCCGACAAGTTACTTTACTCTTCTGTTAGCCTCCTATTATGATTCTCTCTTGGAAATAAACCCCACTGGGCCCATGGGGTGACTGTTTGATTTCTTTTAGATTTTACGTTTTATTATAACTGCTCACATGTTTTTGCCATTGCTATAATCACTGAATGTGGAATAGGTTACGTTACAATGAGTAGTAATACCACGCATGCCATTACAATGCAGGTATTACGATACACGAATACATTTACCTTGACTATCCAATACTATCTACCATCACAATGCAAACTTTTACCACGAAGATGCCTTTACCATGCATGCCATTACAACGAAGAGGTATGCTTGGTAAAGGCATACACCTGGTAAAAGTGATTAAGGTAGGTAAATATCTACTTAACCCTAACATTTCCTCTACTACCTCAACACCCACACTGCCCTAAAGCCCCACAATTATGCTTACCACCCCAATACCCATATCCCCTAAAACTCAAAATTTCCCTTGGCACCCCAAAACCCATACCCACCCTGAACCCTAAAATTACTCTTGGCACACCAAAACCTATACCCACCCGGAACCCCAAAATTACCTTTACCACCACTTAACCCATACCCACCCTGAACCCTAAAATTAGCCTTGGCACCCCAAAACCCATACCCACCCTGAACCCTAAAATTACCCTTGGCACCCCAAAACCCATACCCACCATAAACCCTAAATTTACCCCATGGCACCCCAAAACCCATACCCAACCCAAACCCTAAAATTTCCCTTTCAGCACCAAAACCTGTACCCACCCTGAACCCTAAAATTACCCAGGGCACTCCAAAACCCATGCCCACCCGGAACCCTAAAAATACCCTTGGCACTCCAAAACACATACCCACATTGAACCCTAAAATTACCCTTGGCACCCCAAAACCCATTCCCAACCTGAACCCTTAAAATACCGTTACCACCCCAATACCCATACACACGTAACCCCTAAAATTACCCTTACCACCCCAATACCCATACCCCCTAAACCCCCCAAATTCCTCTTACCACCCCGAAACCCATACTCACCTTGAACCCTAAAATTACCCTTGGCACCAGAAAACCCACACCTAACCTGAACCCTAAAATTACCCTTCCCACCCCAAAACTCAAACCCACCCAAACCCTAAAATTACCTTTCCCACCCCTTGGGGACAGCTTCCCTTTTTGCGAATGAGATACCATTCGCTCTGAGGTGTCGGCATCTGATTAATGGTTTACAACCACAGTTGTGGCCACAAACCATTGATATATCACCATACGAATTGCAGATAGGAAGTGGTGTGGCCCTTTCATGCTTTCTTCTTTTTTGTGATTTGGATATGGTTACAAAACCCCTTTCATGTGTCGGAAATACTTTTCTGACTCAGAAAATGGCTTTAGTAGAGAGTAAAATAGTACTTTGCAGTCGCAAACCCTCAGAGTTTGCGAATCACAGGCCTTGCAAGTGTAATATATCTTTGTGCAAGGACCTACACCCGGGGTCACTTCCCAAAATATCTGAAGTACTCCTCTGGCCTGATGTAAATGGCACATTATTCAAGCAGTGACTGAAGGGGATGTGTGGGTCCTTGTGTTGTCCACACCCCGAGCTCTGACAGAAGTTTAGGACAGTAAATTGAAAATTGAGTTTATTTACATGCATTGGCTGAGTAATATTGGTCAGAACTTTTGAATTTATAAATGTTTTAATAGTTGTGTGAAGGGTTCTCCTTTAGGGGCTTCTTTGACAAAACTGTGGGCAGCAGTATATATTTATTCTGCATATTGGCCAAGAACGGTTGTAAAACTGATAAAATGTTAAGAGAATTTTACTGGCTAGGGAATTATGTTCTACTTAGCGCAATGAGGTTTTGAAAATCAAAACAGCAAATTACAGATTTTAATGATTTTAGAACCGTTACAGTGGTCTGACCTTGATAGGATCTAAAACTCATTTTCCAGCAGGGTTTGGTCACCTCCTGGTAATTGTGTTGAAATAAGTTCAAATAATTCATACTAAAGTACATTTGGTAAAAATACTAAATGTGGATGTTTTTTAAGATTAATTCTAAATATGGATTTAGCTTAACAGATAAACAGTGTGTGTGTAATTGGTATCAGGCAAGTTCTATGCAGCAGACTCACAATCAGTATTACCTCTAGGCAGTGATAATTCCCAGATCATGGCAGGATTTGGAGGTATTAAAGAAGTGGGCGGCATATTAACAAGCCCAATGTCGCCGCATTAGAGGCCGTTTTCGGCTGAAAAGCGGCGATAATGGAATCGCATTATCAGCAAGGACACGCTAGCGATTGTTTCCTTGTCGTACCACCGTTTTTGCTTACGCCGTGCATCACATCTCTAATGAGATGCAAAGTAGGCGACCCGGAGCAAAACCACAGGGAATAAGTCACTAACCGCTGACACCCATATCGAAGTCAAAACCCGCTCCAACAGCGGTTATCGCTGAAAGCTAACGTCTGCTGAAATTCAGACTTAGCTATATGTGTAATGGGGGGTGGAATCTCAGGCTACAACCACCATGAGCTATTTACAAGTAATTCCCTATTGCTACAGGAATATCTCTGGATTTCCAGTGATATTTCCACATTTCGCCGGCTATCGCTGGATTTTTATCGCCTGGGTGATAAGCATTGTTAATAACTCGCTACCCGGGCGATGAAATCCAGCGATAGCCGGCGATAATTAAAATCACATTTAGCGCCCGTTGTTGGTAATATGCCCCCCAGTTCTCCGAGCTAGTTGTTTACTGACCTGGCTTGTGGCTGTTCTGGGGGTTACTGTTTAGGCACATTGGGGTATGGAATAAGAGTAATGACAATTTTTACAGACAAATACAGACAGAAAACAATTTATTTTTAAATGTGGATAAAAATGGAAATCGGGTGATTTTTGAGTGATTCTAAATACACTTTGCCATGACTGCCAGGCCAATAACTGTGAGGCTTTATTGGTAAAGGTGGTAAAAAAGAAATGGATTTTAATGAAGAGAATTAAACAGCAGTAGATATGCACAAGGCTGATATAGAAATGTGCATATTTTCATATAAGTACATTGATTTATCTTTTGCAGGTGTTCATATCACTGAAATCTGGAAGACATTCCAGCATGACTGCATATTTATTGGTTAAATAAATGCGGAAATATACCAGGTTCAGCTCTATTCTTTTTCACAAAACCCAAAATAAATATAGATAAATACAGAAAAACATGACAAAAAATAAATATGGATAAATACAGGCGGAAATGTCAAAAAAAGAAATACGGTAAAACCGGGAGTCCTAATTTTTTAGCTATACCCTGGGTAAATTGAACTAGGCACTACAATCCCATACCTCGATGTGAGATCTTTTGTAGGAGTCCTAGGAGTTCAGTATGTGACAATCATACCCTTTTACCACTAGTGTCCTTGGGCTTAACCTTACTATTGACCCAAATGAACACCAAGTACCCCCTTTTAGCACTTAACCTTCAGGGTAGCTAAGTCGAGCAAAGCAACGCTTGCTAAGGTAGGTCTTGTGGAGTTAGATACTCAGAAATCAATAAGACAACCAAACCAAGTCAATACACCAATGTCCAGCCATTGACTGTTCTTGGTGCAGTGGTAGTTTTACTCAAATCACACCTAATACTGTCCAGAATATCAAGAAGCAACAATCATCACAACTTGTTTGATGGCTTAGCAGCTGTTTTAGTGGGGCAGTCAAAACAGCTACTGTCTATGTAAAATGAATGTGGTCTTTGAGGAAATTCCTTTTAGAATTCTGTGGTAAACTCAAACAATGGGTACTAAGACAAATTAGGCTGTTCGACTTAAGCACCAGTTAATCGTTTGGGGTTAAGATCGTAAACAGAACAAGTGGCCAGGAAAGGGCCTGGGGAAACTCTCTACTTTCAAAAGGACCATCTGTCTGCTTTTCTGATCAACTACAAAGGATCCCTATACAGTTCTGGGGGGGATCCCTGTAATTCAGATTGGCTTTATGGGAAATTCCTACAACCATCCATTTTAGGTAGCGCTAGACTGTAGCAAAAACAAAATGACTGAGGCCACCTTTGTCCCACATTTTCCATATGCACTCTTTGCACACTTTTAACAGTAAATCCACGCACTTCCATGTCCTGCAGTAATGGCAAAGTATCCGGATGCAGGGGATTGGCAGACCAAGTGAAAACCACAAGGGGGCAGGGTGGCCATACACAAAAAGTATGTCTGACATGTGATTAAAGGCCCAGTGCTTGAACTGTGCTAGATTGTGTTTTAGTCATTATCAACCATTCAGGGAACTCAACTATTTTGACGCCGTCAATTGCCATGTAATATATTAGATACTGTAGGAATAAATACATTTTAAAACTAGGTGCATGCTACATTATACAGTCAACTCATATGAAACAAACCACTTACTTGACATAAATAACAATTTATTTATTGTTGCTTGCCATTATGTAAACACCAAATTAAATATGTACCTGCCTAGCCTAATTAGCAACTTTGTTGGTGTTTCAACATACACTAAAAGTCACTGCTCTAGATAAACAGTTTACCTTGAACTTTTGTGGGCAATGTTCGCTTTGATAAGTAGATTGCAGATTTACCACAGGACCCAAGGGCAACAAAATGCAATTCTAATGCAACTGGATAAGCAAGTTACTCCCTTTAGACACCTGACACTGTCTAGCCTGTTAGTGGTAAACATTAAAAACAGAGAAAGTATGAGACAGCAAACCAATATCCAGTGAGTGATATAATTTGAAAAATAGGATTTGTATTTCCAGTTTGGCGAAAAACATGAAATATGCCACACACAAAAAGAATGTGCTGGCACTTTCTGGGGCCATGATATTTTCCATAATTATTTTATGGCACCTTAGCCCTAAGTGTTATTTCTATGAAATTGACCGTAGGGCCACTGGTTTCTTAAGAGTAGAATTTAGGGTATTCTGGGATTTTGTGAACATGTCTGGCTTTACCTTGTGCAGGAGAGTTTCCACAGACAGGACACAGACTTGTGGTATAAATACAGGATGAAGTGACTCGATCAAGTTATTGAAGTGGTCCAGTTTCAAAAGTAGGGAAGTATGAGGCAACTTAATCCCTCATGCCTCAGACCCTGGCTACTTTGCACCTTTGCTAATACCTCACAAGATATAGGTTAGTGTTGTGATTAGCTCACTCTCACTTAATCTATGACTTTTCTCCTAGTTCTCCTGCCTCTTGAACATTGGCCGTAAGAGGTGTAACTGAAGAGAATTGTAGCAAGTCTCTGATAGTTCTCGTGAGATTACGTTTGGAATTTTCCTTGGATATGTGTACAATCATTTATCCAATGCGTGCCCTCAACCTCGACAGGTAGTTTGTGAGTTGAGCTTGGCCAAGATTGTTCTTCAGACTCAGTTCTGCCACTGAATTTCTGAATTGGTGCATGCTAGTTGGAAACCAGAGAGGAGTAGAGGTTAGTCTTGGATGTCCACTTTCTATATTTTGTGTTGTGTTTGGTATTGCGTTTAATACTTAAAACCACAAAGAATCACTACATGTAATTAGTATTTTGTGTAGCTTAATCAATTCTTGTAATTTCCTATATGTGAATAATGATGGCCACAGATTTTATGCCAATTTACTATAATATAACTGGAGGCCAATATTGCTTGATGCTACAGCTCTTAAGTCTTTCATGAACTGCAATACGCAACCCAACTTCCGTCCAAAGTTTGTAAGAAAGTTGTATGTGTGGTAGCACTTTTTCATCTGAAAATACATTGCCAAAATATAAAGATCTGGATGCTTACTGGTAAGTGAGAGGGCATTTCCAAAGTGCTTCCTCTCTTTGTTGCTTTGCAGACACATTTGATAGAGTGGGACTGCTTAACGATATGACCCGCGTTTTCTGGGAGTAGTTTTACTGGTGCTTGTTTTTGAAAATCCATACAGATATAGTTTTACGCGTCAGGGGAAGAACTACGCTCCCCAGGAGACATTGGGTCGAGCACTGCACCACTGCCACGCCCTGTCCTCACCTGCAAATCACTTCTCGCGTCTGAGACGCTCGCTGCTTTAAAACTGGACCCTTTGGCAGGCAACAGCGGGGCAGACGTTAAGGGAAAAACTACGCTCCCCAGGAGACATTGGGTCAAGCGCTGCACCACCGCCACGCCCTGGCCGCAGTGGGCGTATTTAATTGGCCCCTTATTCCAGTCCCGCGGGACACGCGCGGATGCACGCCGGGATAAGCCCTGGCAAAGGGCCGGCTGTCTGTGGCCGTCAGGGGCCAGAAGAGGCCGGGCTGGGCTACCTCTCTGACATCTACAATGGGTAAGCGAAAACAGCATTGTAATGGGGAGCATAAAGGGAAAAAAGCTAAGGTGCCAAGGAAATCTGAATCAATTATATCTTATTTAACATCTGCTGTGGGGGTACTATCGAAAGAAATCGCGAACGCAGAGAGAGAGCTGGGCATGGGTAGCGCTGAATTCGCACCTGACACAGGTGCTTCAGTGTTGGACCAGACCCCGAGTATACCTCTAGAGCCGAACATTGTGATCATTAAACCACCCACACTGATCGAGCCCCTTGCTGGTGAGACTGATTCATTGGTGGCGACAGAGGGACATGGGGTTAAAAGCCCGGAGACTCCCCTACAAAACCCATCGCGCAAGCGCAGGCTGGCCAAAAAACCCACAAAAGCCTGCTGTGGCTGCCCATTGTATGGATCCTAATATTAGAGAATATGTTGGGGAAATGGTCGAGGAACTGTTCACAACACGTTTGGAACCTGCATTAGTGGCCATTGCAAAAGACATTGTGGACACCCTTAAGACATGTGTAGCAGGGCTGTTAAAGAAATGTGATAAAATGGATGTGTTTCTGAAACAGTATATAGGCCAACAAGGGCGCCCAACCCAGGACCAAGTAATTCATCGCGATAAACCTAGGGTAGAAATTTCTTGTAAAGAGAATAGGCCCACTAGGGAGAAGTGTCTGGAAACATCTGTAGAATGCAGACCTCCTACCATTAATAAAGATGGATCAGGGAACATTAATTATGGGGCTGGTAACATCAGGAGATCACCCCCACTTAGAGCTAGACATGAGTGCCGGCAGGGCTGTACTGTGGAGCTACCGCCTGATGCTGCTCCACTAGTTGCGGTTTTTACGGGGGTCCCCCCATTAAGGGATGGCAAGAAGGAATCAACACAGGATCTCCTGAAGTTAGCCAGTCACTGGTGCACACATCATAGTAGTGGAGGCTTTGACATTACAAGATCCATCATTATGGCAAGGAGAGTTGATTGGGTTGGTCGTCGTCCCAAAAATATTATCGGGGATTGCGTGGTCGTGAACTTCAATACTCGGTTTATTGCTGAGAGTTTATTTTGGGACGCCTCGGAGTTGGATAACACAGGCATTAGATCGGTTCCCCTGGGCTATTTTTACCCACCAGCTAGGCCATACACAAAGAATCTGATTGAACATTGGCCATTGCCAACCCGAGGTAGTTTGTTGAGGTCTCCACACACAATCGAGGATACTGTTCAGAATGGTCTAGAGGTGGGACTATTACATAGGACAGAAAGGGTTCCCCAGGCTATTCCACCAACTAACTCACCCCTGCACCACTCAAACATGGAGATAGGCCTCTCATATCGTTTTTCTCCATTGTCACAATTGGATTCAAACGATTGACAATTCGCTAATATTTAAGACCAGGGTGATTTAGATGGGGGGGGGGGCAATCAGATAGCACCATGTAGGATTCTGAGTTGGAATGTGGCAGGTATTAGGCCCAAGAGGACTGATGATCTGTGGTTGGATTTTGTGAAATAGTACGACATTATTGCCCTGCCGGAAACGTGAGATGTTGCTAGTAGTTTTAGTATGGATGGTTACCTAAGTTATGCCATCCCAGCAGTCCGGGGAACTGTTGGGAGGCCTAAGGGTGGTCTAATTTTCCTCTTTTCTCTTAACCTGACAGGTGTTGTCAAAAAACTTGATTTAGATTCCAGTAATATTATGATACTAGAGTGGTGTGGGATCTTTTCGCAAAAGCTTCTTTTAATTCATTTTTATAATTCTAAAGATGGTTCACAGTACAATGAGCATCTAAGGGCTCTGGACCAATTTTTGTCAGTCTATAAACTTACCCAGAACTCTGTTTTCGAGGTGATCCTTTTGGGAGATTTTAATATTCACCCATGTAAATGGGACTGTTACTCAGGTGACCCGTGTGGGCCGCCTACCGCAGCGGTGCCTCACTTTGAGCATAGTAGCCAGGGAGAGGCGCTCGAAGAATTTTTGGCCATCACAAACTTATTTGAACCAGGTCTTGATGAAGGGGGTGAGAGGGCACCTACTTTTATTGGAAGAGGGACCAATACAGTTATTGATTATATTTTTCTATCTGCGGCGGTATTGGTCAAGACCTTAGGCTATAGAGTGGTGATCTCAACATTTAGTGATCATAATCCGGTTCTCTTAGAGGTTGATCTAGGGGAACTGAGTAAGCCTAAGGGTAATGGACGGGGGGGGGTACCAAGAAGCCTGACAACTAAAGATCAAGGGAGAAGGATTAAATGGGACAGGGTGGTGCCGGAATCCTTTTTTGAGGACCGTGACGTTAAGGCGGAGGCAAATTTTGCGATCTGCCTTGAAAGCTCGGCCCCAAGTGAGGAGATCTTAGGCACTTATGTGGCAGTTTGCGATCAGATCGCAAAGAATTTAGAGGTAGCGGATAAAAATAATTCTAGGAAGGCACAAAGATGGTTTGATGGTGGTTGCTCGAAGGCGCATGGAGCCCTTCTTCAGGCTTTGAAAATTAGGCCTAGGGATAGGGCCTTAGTTGCTAACCTTCGGAAGAAATATAAAATAGCTATCACAAAACGTAAACAACAAATCAAAGAGGATGCGTGGGAGAATCTCCTCTCTATTGAAGTCTTGCGGGATAGCAGGACATTTTGGTCAACCATAAATCACCCGTTTTTCTCTGAACAGGAGAACCTAGACATGGACTGCGTCATCCCGGATGAATGCTGGCTCCGACACTTTAAGGAAATTTATGATAATGATTGCCTAGAGCAGCAGGATGGCCCTAACACTACCTCTCGAGGGGCACTCCCAGTAAATTTTGAAGTGAATGAGGTGGAAAAAGCGATGAGACATGTCAAAAAACAAAGCCCCAGGCCCCGATGGGGTGCCTGCGGATCTATATAGTCTTTATCCAAATTTTTGGGCCAAGATCCTGACTAATGTCTTTAACGCCTCGTCCTTAATGGGCTTCCCATCTTCATGGGCAAAATCAATTATAGTCCCGATATTTAAAAAAGGGGCTAGAGGGGACCCCGCCTGTTATAGGCCAATCTCTTTGATAGACTCTGCAGTGAAAATCTTGGGCAGAGTTATTTTACATAAACTTAGGGATTGGTTAGAGGGCAGGGGGGTCCTCTCTAACCTCCAATATGGATTTAGAGAGCATTGGAGTACCATGGACCAATGTTTAAACCTTCATCTCCTTATAAGTAAATACACAGTGGCTAAGGAAGGGTATTTATACATGGGTTTCATGGATCCCTCCTCAGCTTTCGATCTAGTCAATCGTTCCAAATTATGGCTAATTCTTCGGGAAATAGGGATTGACCCATCATTGGTTAATTTCTTAAGCGACTTGTACCAGTACCTATCCGCAGCAGTGAGGGTAACCCGGGAAGGACGGTGCACTAGCCACTTTAGTTCAAAGAGGGGTGTCAGGCAGGGGTGCATTCTGGCACCCCTCCTTTTTACAATCTATATTAATGCCCTGGAGAAGACCCTGGGAACGGCCACCCTGGATGTCCCGCGTATAGGAGAATCAGTTGTTCCGGTTCTCCTATACGCGGATGACGCAGTATTACTGGCACGTACGGGACTAGGCCTCCAGAGGCTGCTAGACCATTTCAGCAAGTTCATGGATTCCCTGGATCTAAAAGTTAACAGTAAAAAATTGCATGTTATGGTGGCAGGGACAAGAGGTAGGAATGCTAAGATAAAATCTTTCTCTTGCAATGGTATGGTTTTCTCAAAGGTCCCGGTTTTTACCTACCTCAGGGTCCTTTTTGACGAAAAAGGAAACTGGGGACCACAACAAAAGCTTAAGAGCAATGCGGTAGCAAGATCAACAACAGCTCTCCTGGGCTTCGCTAAGAGGTTGGGAGCTAGACCTATTTAGGCAATACTTAAGATCTACAAATCAAAATGTTTGGCGATTGCCTCTTATGGTGCATCCATATGGGGTTACACATCTCAAAGTAGGATACAAGTAGCAGAAAACAGGTTTTTAAGATCACTTCTGACCGTTCCCCAGTCGACACCAACCTATTCCTTACATACAGAATTAGGACTGGGCTATATCACAGATCAATTAAAAATGGCACCACTGATCTGTTGGGTGAAAACGTGGCTGAATGAGGAAATTACTCTGAATCACCAGATCCTAAGTGATTGCGTAGCACTAGACAAGGTACATAGGGTCCCTTGGCTGATGTACGTTAGAGTGGCGTTCATCAAGCTTGGTCGACCTGATTTGTACACATCACCAGAATCTTTAAAAAAGGAGGATATAGGTTGGATTAGGCACAACTTTCTGAATACGTTAGAAATGGAGCGGGAGGAGCGGAAGTTAATGAAACTGTGTGTCAGAGCTAACTATCTTTTAGTAACTTCCCCTTCCATCGAACCTTACCTAAAAATCATAACCAAGCCTTTACATCCCTATTTGCTGGTCAGATTTCGGTTCAACTTAATTCACCTCACCCTAGGTGCCTTTCCAAATTGGGGAAAACTAGAAAATTCTGCTCCTTGTACACGTGACAATTTCTCTACACAAGACACTCTGCACTTTATTATGTTTTGTGATTTTTACTCTGAGATTATGATTTTTTTTAACCCCATTACTGTGAGAGGCCAGTTTTGTAAAAGTAAGGCCCGCCCTACTTTATTTGCAAATGCTTAGTAGTACACGTGATATATATAGCGTTGCAAGCTCCCTGGTGGCTGCGGCCCGGATTAAACATTCTGTTTGTCCCATACTTGGATAAATTGTTTTACTGAATTTATTTGATCTTGACTAAAATAATGATGAATTCATGTATTGTAAATAGTCTGTATATTGGTCGTAATTTTTATACACATATTTATTGCAATATTTTAAACGTTCATGTAGTGTGTCTTTTACTCTGTCTTTTATGATTTTAATTAATCGAAATAAAGAGTTTTGACTGACTGACTGACTGAGTTTTACCTTATTCAAACTCAGTATAACTCAGTGTAGCAGAATTTTGCAACAAAAAGGAGGCTTAAGGAGAAGCATGTGCTGAGAAGCCTTTGAATGCTGCTCCTATTTTCAACAGCTCAGGCAGTGTGCCTGTCTGAAACGAAAAAGTGCAAATGTATAAAGCAAGTGAGCTACTTTACAGATGCAGTTAGCAAAAATAGGAAAACGTCTGTACAAAATGCTTCACTTATCATGTAATCACTCAATGTGTTCCACCAAGAGCAGACACAATAGCAAGTAATGGATATTTGCCACAAGCCAGCATGCCATTATGAAAACACAGAGGGTCACTACTGGAGTGAACAAGCGTGTGAGAGGAATTGGGGAAGCCCTTATGCCCTTCTGGCCTTTTGTGTTAGTGAGGTGATCAGTATGCCCTCTGGGTTACCGTTATGCTCTGGAAATATTTTAAATAAATGCATTTATGAAAAAGCTGGCAGCAGTACCAAAGGCATTTCATTGTTTCATTGGGTTTTAGCAGCTATGTTGGACGTATGATTGTATTGTATTACTAGAGATGGTAAGTTACAATTCAAAGTCTGGTCTTTTGATGGAGTCCAAAGCTTCGGGTTTAGATGACACCTCCTATACAATGTAGGAGGCTCTCAATATTTGTCTACTGCATATTTGATGACAGCAGCTGAAGCTTGATTGATGGCCTTTCCCTTTCAGATTACATCCAGTGCCCCTACTGTGGCAGAAGATTTAACGAGGTAGCAGCAGCAAGACACATCAGTTTCTGCAAGGAACAGGCTGCAAGACGTGCAATGATAAAACCCTCAACACAGGCGACGACCAAGAGTTTCTCAAGGCCGCAAGTAAGTAAAAATATTTGTCTTTATTGCCAGTTTACATCCATTCATTGTAATTGTCTAAGGTATCCCCCATTATATTATTCGTGTGGTAAATTACTTATGAGTCTTCTTCATTACTCCTCTGTTGGATCTATCCACAAGTGCACAAAGCTGTCTGCTCTTCATTCAGGTGGTTGTTGATGAGCTTGGTCTCTGACAGGAAGGGCCTTCACTGGAAAGGTTTCCTGTGAGTGGTAGGAGTAGAGCCATTAACAATAAAACAGACGAGGGGCCAAGGTCACGGGGTGGACAAAGGAAACGTTGTACCTCTGATTTGTGAACAATGGGGCTAGGTGTATCAGAGTGAGGACCCGTGCCTCCATTGTGAAGACTGTGACAGGAGTACAGACAATGTGGTAAACTGACTTTCATCATGACCTCACAAGGATCTGTTAGGATCCTTGTGCATTCAATTGTGTAACAATACATGGAAAGGAAGAACTAAATAGGTTCACAGCAGGGAAGAGACGTTTGACTACAAGGTCCATCTGCCTCCTTACCCACAAGGAGCTATAAATAGGATGCTACTAAAGAAATGCGAACATAGAGACCAAATGGGTTGAAATGTATGGCAGGTATGAGTATGGTGAATGGAAGTTTCACACTTGAATGCACACAAATAGGACACTAACTTGATCCTTGATAGGTTCTCACGAAAGCCAACTAGCCCGGTGAGGCATTGATGTGATGGCTGAAACATGCTGGCCCATGGATACTGAGGATACGAAGAAGACCATTACCATGGCGGTCGGATTTACACCAGTGGAGATTGGGTCCGACCGCCATGCATCCGGCGGTCCCGCTCATCCACTTATGATGGGCCCACCACCGCTGCGGTCGGATTACACACCTTGCGGTGATGCGTAAAAGAGCATGTTCTACATTACTGTTCTACTATACTGTGCCAGCCACCTGGTGCAGTGAAATGTAGGGGGTACCAAGGGTATCCCCCAGTGCACCCACACTCCCCCAACACAAGGGGTGCCCGCAAAAAGCCCCAGAACCAATCCCCACCAGCCTTTCAATGGCGGTTCAACCGCCACAGAACGGCTGATTTCCCCCGGCATCCTAATATGGTGGACGGTGCCTGCTAGGCAATGCCACCATTTCAGTGGTCCTGCTCCACCCGGCAGGCAATCATAACGATTGCTACCGGCGGAAAAGCGGCAGACAGACTTTCCCTCCGCGCAGTACCCACTACCATCATAATGTGGTGGGGGATTTATCACGTTACGATGGTGGTGCGGTCGCCATCGCCGGACCAGCGGTAGCGATCGTTCCGCCATCGCAATGAGCCCCTAATTTCCTTATTGTATCCCCACCTGTTTGTAACACCATCAGAGTGCCTTTTGAAAATAAAATTAACACTCCGGGCACCCTAGACTTTTTAAATCCAGGATCCCACTTAACAACCAACGAGCTCCCTTGGCGACTAAGGTTGAGCCTGTTCAGATACCCTTGGTATCAGGACTAGGACTCTATGACGAAACATGCCACTTGGAATCCCAATGGGTGAGATTCCTTTTAACAGGCAGGGACAGAGAGATAGGCTATGCACGGTAGTCATTCCCTCCTATTGCTTCTGATTTGTAAATGCACATACAGAGCCCTGACACCCTTACAGTCCGAAGTTCGCAAATCGAAAGAGTTGTCCCAAATCAGGGCCACTTCAATTATGTGATTCTGTGTATGTGGAATTTTCCACTTATGACGCATTACTGCACTTGCCATTAATCCACCATCTGTTACATATTTTGAACATTTCAACAAAAAATAAATGGGTTATTGTTGGTCAGGCACAGTGGCTCATCCTTGGCAAAGGTTAACTTGTCACCTTTCAGTTGCTGATTCCTGTGGTCATGTGCTAAAGCAATACTAATGAGACAAAAGTATTAAAATAAGAATTTACCTCTTCTTGCTGTGGAATTTGGTCAACTCTACCACATAGTTTAGCCCTTCGTTGCCACATAATTCCAATTATCCTACCCTAAACAACTTTGAAGTTATTGTACTGTTTTCTTTAGTGTAAATACACCACATTGAACAGTATGCATGTATTTTTAGTCCTCTCAGCAATGTAGGTAACTCTGAAGCTTTTAATCAACAGCCTTAAAAACTGTACATTTGCAGGCTTATCACAAAGATTCCACAATAAAAAGTGTAATGCGTAAGAGTTATGGAACTAAGGATTATAATGAACTTAATTTTTTGTACTGATATTGTGAAGATGCTGAGAGGTCTTTGACTAACTTGGTTTAGTTTCGGTATTGAACCCTTCAACCAAATGCGATTAAGAACTAATAATTCTTCGATGATTATTGCTGTGCTGTGTTTATTGAATTGTAAAGATTTTAATAAATCAAGCAATCAAGATAAGTATGTATTTACGTACATGGTATCCAGTATATTCAGTGCACGAGATAGTTCCGTTGTACATTTTTAATTATAACTCAGTCAAAGCAGGCAAGAAATAACCTAGACCTTCTCCGACATTGATATAATACAAAAGATTGTTAGATAAAATTCAATTTTCAAAATTGCATCGTGAGAAAATTGTGAATGGACAAAAAAAAGGGTTTTACGTCCAAGAAACGATTAACAATCCAGCATAACATGCTGATTTGAAATGTTGACACACGTAGGACTGATAGAATTCCATCGGTTAAAGACGTCTTGATTAGGCCCTGTTATTGGCCAATCCAAATTAAGAACTAGACAAATCTTTCAAATTCCTCTGTGAGGTTTAACATCTGACAAACAATATAGACAATCAATTATTCAGTTATGTTCCTATTATTAAAGTATAGGCGAACCTTTGTCTAAATTTAAGCAGAATGCAGCCTTATAATGTGTGTCTTAAAGAAAGGGGTGAAAACCGCACTGGAAAATGTAAACATAATGCACTCACATGTACTCCTTAGCCCTTCCAGTTTACTCATAGTAGTTCACACCGAGGAATTTCGGGGCCTATTCACAAAGACATTTTGGCATATATAAACTAATTCTTCAGTAGACCTCCTTTTAGGACTCACGTGCTTTGTGAAATACCTCAAAACATCTAAAATGGTAATATTCAGGGAATACTAAAACATAATTAGTACAGACAGAAAAGGCTTTGACCTCTGCACTTTTACTGATAGGGTTTCTGACCTTTCCAGTCAAATACACAAAGGCATGTATGATTATGTAAAACAATACTCGTGTAGTACTAATTCCTGTAACCATAAATGCATGTAAACATTTTTGCCCAAAATTCCACTGAGATTAATAAAATCTGTTTGTCCCAGACCTAATGGCGTTATTTATTCCAAAATATATATTTTTTACAATATATTGACATTATCCCGTATTAACTGTGTATTATTTACGTTTAGATTAATCATAGCTAATGTAGGCATGCATTTTAAAATGGCTTACGCCTGGTTGCCATTGAATTATATAAATATGGGACTTTTTATTTCTAATTGTAGCTGAATTTAAAATTAACAAGTGCTTTGTGTCCGTGCCTACTTTCTCATGTGAAATGTTTCTATTTTGTCATAATTACAAAATATCTTAATTGAGATGCTATCATGCACCTGCAGAGTACAGACTGGTCCAATGTATCTCGTTATGATGCAATGAGCTTCAACTTTGAAGACCGTTTACAAAAGCTGAATTGTAGAGCATCCTGAGAAACGAATTAGCAAGCTACTGTACCTTTCTACCTTAACCTGATTAATGTGTTTATAGGAACCATGTATAGCTGTAGCAGTGTAGCAAATTTCAGAACCCTATGTTTTAAGCTAGTGAATACCAGAACTTTTTCAGAACGCCTAGAGTCACGCTTTTGTCCACTTTGAAACAATTTAGAACAGAGTATAGTGTTCTCTCTCTATTTGCATAACCTTTTCCTTTGTTACAACTTTAATTTGTCCTTTGCTTATATGATTGTGATTGATTTGAACCACGTATTTACGAAACACATTTTCTTATTGATTACTGACTGATACTAATTTGATGATTTTCAATTGGTAAACTTGTTAATCCTTTTGTAAGCCTTTACGGTTTGAACACTTGATTACTAAAATGTTAAGAGAATTTTTCTGGCTAGGAAATTATTTTCTACTTAGCGCAATGAGGTTTTGAAAATCAAACAGCAGACTGTAGATTTTAATGATTTTAGAACTGTTACAATGGTCTGACCTTAATAGGATCTACAACTCACTTTCCGGCAGGGTTTGGTCACCTCCTGGTAATTTTGTTGAAATTAGCGAAAATAGATAATACTAATGCACATTTGGTAAAAATACTAAGGGGCAGATTTACAAGCCCCTTACGCTGCCAGTATGTCACTTTTTGTGACGCACTGGCAGCGCATTACACTGCTCCATAATTACAAGGACAGGAAAAGCCACCCTGCGTGGCTTTCCTTGTCCTTGTAAATATGGCCCATTTACACGCAGCACTTGGCAAAAAAAGGGGTGTTCCATGGGTGTTGCTGTGGATGTTCCCACGCAACACCCATGGCACCAGACACATTTTCAGATTTACGAGGATCCGTAAACCTGGAAATGCGTCAGTATGCTAACCCACCCCAGGGCTGGCGTAGTGAGGCGCAAAGAGGAGAAATGAAAACTCCTCGTTTTTTCCTCTTTCAAAGCGTGCTGCATTCTACATCACGCATTGAAAAAGAAAATTGCCTGTAGTGATTGTTTTTGTGCAGAAGATGCCCCTTACTGCACAAAAACAATCTCCCCATGACGCAGGCATCCATGCACCATGGTGCTAGGGTGCCTGCGCTGGTGCATGGCAGCTGTTTCTGCGCCAGCGCAGTGAAGAGCATAAGAATGCGACATATCCTTGTAAATATGTTGCATTCCTGTGCTCTGAAAGTGCTGCAGCGTGGTGCAGCCAAAGAGTTTGCGGTGCCACGTTGCGGCACCTTCTTGTAAATCTGCCCCCATATGTGGATGTTTTTTAACAGCCAAACGTTTCTTACATTATTTAAATGTATCGAGTTGATGACTAGCCTCAACCGTGAATTTTGATTCATCAAATAGCGCTTTATGGTACGTGAATTTCCATGAAGAAAAGTGCTACAAAAAAATTGGTAGTAGAGGATGTTTCCCACTAAGGCTTAGATTTAAAATCATCCACCATCCAAAGATTGCCCGATTCAATCTGCATTTCCAATTTTCCATCGTCCCATTCGGATTACTGACAGTGTTACAGTATTTCTGAAATGATTGCTGTGTCCTAGGAGAGTGAGTGTAAGTAGGGTTATGCAACTTTGATTGGTTGATTGCCTTTTAGTATTATAAAGCGCTCGAATGTCCGGACGCGTCTTGGCGCTTCCGCTCATATGTAAGGAAACCTTAACTGGATCTGCATAAAGATTAAAAGCAGGGTCTTTAGAGATTTCCTAAAAGACGGGAGGTCGGGCCAGTTCTTTAGGGCAACGCGGCGAGAGTTCCATAGCTTTGTTGTCCCCAACAGAAAGCTTCTGCCATCCCATGATGCTCGTTTGAACCTTGTTAGCACTAAACACTCGATTTCCAAGGATCTGAGATTTCAGGATGGGACATACCGAATAAACCTATCCTGAAAATAACCTGGGCCAATATTGTGTAGGGTCCTAAAGGCCAAGTAGAGGGCCTTCCTCTTCGCCACTGGTAGCCAGTGTAGCTTGATCAGGGCCTGAGACACAGACTGATATTTTAAGATTTATGACAACAGTCCGACCAATCCGTTCTTTAGCATCTGTAATTTGTGAAGAAATCCTTTCTGCATGTCCATAAATAGGGCATTCCCATAGTCTAGTTTAGATAGTGCCAGAGAAATAACCACCGTTTTCTGAAAATCTTTGGTTATGAAGTGGAAAATGTTCCTAATAATGTTTACTGTGAGAAATACTGATGATGCAAGGGCATTGACCTGGCCTTCAAAGTTACGTTTGTTATCAAAGTTAAACCCCAGATTCTTCACTTTTCGAACTGGCCAGGGAAGAGCCCCCATTTCCTGAGGCCACCAACTTGGTGACCAAAATGAAACATCCGAGCACAAGAGAAGAACCTCCGTTTTCTTGGAGTTAGCTTTAGACAATTTGAAATCACCCTGTTACCCATTTGATAACTGCAAGCATTAAATATCGAGGCAATATCTTTGGGATTGCTCGATATTGACACCACCGAGAACCCAAATAATTTGTTCAACCTGGCCAGTGGGGTGACGTAATGATTAAACAATGTATTTTGATTACGAGTTGGAGAGAGTTGCAGTGTTTGCATTTTTTTTTTATTGCTATGATTGTTTATTATATGACCACTATACCTGGTATTGAAACACTACAGACTACTCAGATCAGTTTCTATATCACTGTAAGTGCCTTCTCAAATTTCTCACACCAGTTAAACTCAATCTTTTACTTCAACAAATGTCTCAAACAAACCGTTCTACTGATAAAATGATTCACACATCTTGTGTAAAACTCTCCTATCCACAAACAGCAAATCATTTTAATTTTTGGGACCCACAACCTCCATTATGGTCTTCTCCAGGCAATGTTTGGGTTTGACCCCTCGCCAGTTATGAGTTGTCTAAGCCATCAATTCTAGTTGCATCAAAGTATATTCATCGACTTTTATTGTCAACTATTTCCTTTAATTATAAAGCAATACTTGCTTTGCTCTGTCTTTCTACTCTTTAAAAAAAAAAAATCTTTTTATTAAACAAAAATACAAATAAACACTCAAAATAACTCTCAGGTGAATGTCTCAACTTCAACGCATGAGTTAATACGGCACATTACAGAATTAAATGCCCAACAGTCAATCCTAGGGTCTAGTGGATTCTTGCTCTTCCAAATCAAGGCCTGACATGGGCGGTTCACAGATTCCCCCACGATGGCTATTCCACGCCCCCCAAATCTTACCCCAGTTCTGCGGGCAGCCCCGGGCCACATACACCGACTTTTCTCTGAACATACACCAATCAAGGTCTTCCGTCCATTCGTTAATTCGGGGCGGCTAGCTGGCACCCCAAAGTAGAGCGATGTTGCGCTTGGCTACCATATATGCTAACGTAACCCACTGTTTCTGATACACATTTAGGTCGGATGGCTCCCAAACATTTACCAAACAGCTCCGGGTTTCTGGCCTCACCTCCACCTCCAGTACCTCTCCCAGCTCCTCGTGAATCTTCGCCCAGTATGCTTGTATCACATCGCAATGCCAGAGGGTGTGCATCAAGGTGCCCACTGCTCCGCACTCCCTCCTACAAACTCCACTCTCACCACGCCCCATTCGTACCATGCGAGGCCCCATAATGTAAGATCTATGCAGGATCTTCAGCTGCACCAGACGGAGCCGCACCTGGATAGCAACTACCTTGGGGGAGGACACTGCCTCTGTCCATGCCTCGTCATCAAGTTCTAGCCCATCTGCACACCACTGAGCCCTAATCTTCAACAATGGATTCTTGGAGTTATTAACCAGTTTCCGTTATATCAATGAAATGGTTTTCTCCGGGATATGCCCATCCAGTACGCGGTCCTCAAGAGGGGATGCCTCTGGGAGATCAGCGCCCCGGGGGACATGAGTGGTGAGAGCGTGTCTCACCTACAGATATCGGAAGTATTCATTTTGGTGTCGACTATATTGCTTCACAAGGGACTCAAACGTATGCACCGAGCCCTTCCCCCACACGTCCTTTATCCAGGTAATTCCGATGAGGTCCCATCTATCAAAGCCTTTGGTCTTCCACATACTGCCCAATTTCTCAGAATTAAATAAAGGGGTGGCCAGTGTCAGCTTACCCTCCCACCCGAGACTTTTGTTGGCCGCGTGCCACACCTGTGTCGCATGCGCAGTCAGACCAGTCAGAGGAAATCTTCCAGGTCTGGAATACAGCGCTCTATCAATCATCCCACCGGGGGCTTGACCCTGGTCCATGGCGTAACCCGGATCTCCCGGAAGTCCGTAAATTATATGGTTTACTGCGGCCAGCTGTGAGGCCCAGTAGTACTTGCGTAGATCTGGAAGTCCAATCCCGCCGTCATACCACGGGAGGGTCAATTTGTTAAAAGCAATACGGGCGTCGCCGTCCCAGAGGAGCTGCCTCTGGAGGGCCTCCACCTCTTTGAAATACGCAGCTGGCACCGGGTCCATCGATTTCTGTAAAGCATACAGACACCGCGGCAGCGCCATCATCTTGAAGAGAGCGTCTCTCCCAAGCAAAGAGAGAGGAAGGGACTTCCAGCGTTCCACGTCTTTCCTACACCTGCTTAATGGAGCAACTAGGTTACTGTCATACTGCAGCTTTGAGTCAAGTGTGATATATATGCCCAGGTATCGGAATCCCGTCATCTCAACCCACACAGGACATGAGTGCGGGATAGCCAGTGGGTCGCCCACCACCACAAACAGCACCGACTTGGCCCAGTTAATAACCAATCCAGAATATCTGCTAAAAATGGACAGAACATCTAAGAAGTTCCGAAAGGACTCCTCAGGGCTAGTGAGATAGAGCAGCACGTAATCGGCATACAGCGAAATCTTATCCTCCCATTCTGGAGTCCACCGAAAGGCCCCGAATTGATCTGTCCCATCTAACCCAGGCAGCCAACGGCTCCATCGCGAGCGCAAAGAGCAGCGGAGATAGCGGACACCCCTGTCTGGTGCCCCTCCCCAACGGGAAGTCACAAGACTTGCAGTTGTTGACAATCACTCTAGCCAGGGGTTTCGCATACAACAGGCTCACCCAGCTGACAAATTCGCTTCCAAAGCCCAGCTTCGCCAACACAGTGAATAGGTACTGCCACTCCACTCTAGCAAAGGCCATTGATGCATCAAGGGAGACTAACCCGTTTGCTCACGTACTTTCGAGGCCCCCTCGAGAACTTTGTGCAGCCGGCGCAAATTCAGCGCCGTGTTACGGCGTGGCATAAACCCGGATTGGTCCGGATGGACCACCTTGACCAGTCTGGTAGCTAAGAGTTTCGCCAATATTTTGGGCTCTGCGTTAAGTAACAATATGGGCCTGTAGGAGGAGCACTGCGTGTTGGGTTTGCCCACTTTATGAATGACCACTATGTTCGCCACATGTGGATCATAGGGAAGCTCGCCACTCTCTCTACTCTCCATGAACATGGCGCGAATATAAGGGTCTAGTTTATTCGTGTTTAGCTTGTACAGTTCAATAGGTATCCTGTTTGGGCCAGTTGCTTTACCTGATTTTATCTGCCTAATCGCTTGGGCAACCTCATCGTCTGTCAGTGCGGAGTCAAGGTAGCTCTTGTCCTCCTCCGACAGAGAAGGCATAATGATATCTCTAATCATTTCACTTTTCTCTACTTCCGTAAAGGCACTGCCGGCCGTATAGACTTTCTGATAGTATTCAGAAAATTCGTCTGCCACAGCCTGCGGAGACATAATCACACTTGACTCCGGTCCCTCCAATTCCGGTACCAGCCTGGAGGCCCCCTCCCCATGTTCAAGCCAAGCGATCAACTTTCCAGCTTTATCGCCGTGTTTATATATAAGGCTCTGAACTGCATTATGGTGTGTCACTGCTCTATCTCTGACTAGCGCTCTATACTCCTCCTCTCGGAGACGCAACAGATGAAGGTCTACCGGCGTGTGCGCCTTAGCTATCTTTTCTTCCATCTGCATGACTTCCACCTCCTTCTGAACGACCTCCGCCTGGGTGCTCTTCTTCTTCCCTGACACCAGGGATAACACCTCCCCTCTTGCAACAACCTTATATGCCTCCCATAGAGTTTGGGCGGATTCTACCGAACCCGTATTCTCCATAAAATAACGATCTGACATCCGGAGAACTTCTCTCTTAATGGTGGGGTCCTTCAATTGCCAAGCACTAATGGGAGCCACTCTGCCAACCGCCGACAACTCCAGAGTGAGTTCTATCCACAGTGGGAAATGGTCGGATATTCCCCTCCCGAGATAGCGCACCTCACGGATCATATGTGCCATTGCCGCCGGAAGCAGTACATAGTCCAACCTAGACAGGCTGCCGTTAGCTGCTGAGAAGTGAGTGTAGTGCGTGGATGTGGGATTGCGTGTTCCCCAACTATCCACCAAGCCCAGCGCATCCAGAAAATCCGGCAACCATTTCTGTGACTGCCTAAGCGCACGGGGCGAGCTACGATCCGTCTCTCCATCCAGCACTGAATTAAAATCACCGCCTAACACTAGATCTCCAAGAGGCAGGGAGAGGAAAATGGTACCCAAATCCCAATAGGTCTCAGTCTGGAGGCCGGGTGGGACATAAATAGACAATAGAGTGACCGTCCGGCCCCCAACCCGCTCGAGACACCTGCGTATCTGCCACTCTGGTCGATCCAGGTATCCTGCACCGACAGAGGGAAATAATTTTTAACCAGGATCCCAACTCCCCTGGAGCTGGTAGTGAACCCAGCGTGCACCACTAATTTATACCCTCCCTTGTGGAGGGCCAAGCATCTGTTACCGATTAAGTACGTCTTTTGCAGTACTATCTGGGGAATGCCGCCTAATGAGTTGACTGGATCAAGAAATAAAATAAGCCACAAACACAACCCAACACATTCAACAACACACCCAGTCCCCCACCCCCCTCCCTGCACCCCTGCTCACGGCATTCGCCAAACCCCAACTCGCAGTGTGCCTGTCGCCCCATACTCTAACGCGCCCCATACTCTAACTTGTTGACTATCTAAATGTAGATCAGAGGAGGAGTACAGCACCGCCATTCCCCAACCCGCCCCCGGAATATTACACCGGTATCAAATCTTTATCCAGGAAAGCACGCATACGATAAATGTCTCGTGCCTGCCCCCCACCGGGGACCACCCCCGCATTATAGTCAATGACTGTACTCATCATTCCTGTTCCTGTGGGCCTCCTCCATCTTCGCCACTGCGTGTGTTTGCAGTTTTTGATGATTTATGATGTTTTGATCTGTAGTATCAAAATTGGGTTCAAGAAGGCTCTGTGCTGAAGTGGAGAATTGAAGTGCTATTTTTGAGTATATGGCATGTGCTTATGAAGATTAATGAGTTTGCTGCAAAGCGTTGTAGCTTGGTCATCTGATTTGCCGTAATCCAAGATCCTAGGATAGTTATAGAGATATATTAAGATGTATTTGACGTGATTTGACTAAGGTTGAAGTGTTGGAACATGAAGTGTCATTGACTACACCAAGATAGGGGCTAAATAAACTTCTATTGTGAGGTTGTACTAGCGGAGATTGGTGTCTGGTTGATCCATTGTGCACAAGAGTAAACCACACTAGTCAAAGTGAGAATGTGATTGAGGGCATAGCGATTTACCCTATTATAGCAATGAAAAGAACCAAAGGAAAGAAATCATAAAAGTGAGGTGGGGATGAGAAAGGAGAGAATGGGAGCAACAGTTATATAGACAATTAATTTTTGGATGACTTGCTAACGTCTTGATAACCTCTATGCAATGTTGTTTGCCAGGCTGGCGGAAAGCAACAACCCCAAATGGAATTTGTGGGAGGAGGATCAAACATGGGCATGAGTGTGAGTGTGCTTTTGGACCATGGTGCTCCAGAAAGAGGTTTACACCTTAGCACTCCAGATTCGTCATTGAGAGCCACTTGTACTACTATAATTAACACCTCAAGTATGCCATACAGAACCCGAAGCCTGACTCCATTTTGAGCATAGTAAGTTAGCCTGCCTGCCTTTGGCCTATATACCGTATGTCATAATTTTTCACTGACCATTTCAAAGTGTCAATTCATCCAAGCAATAACTTTGCTAACACCTAAGGGGACACACATCTACTACAAGTTCCATGCTATCTACATTTCAAGGTCTGACAATTAATGTGCAAAATAAATATGTAATCTGAGTTGACATTTTTTGAGCATGCTGGTTTGTACTGGTCATGACTTGGTTTAATGGAAAGTCCACCAATATAGGGTAAAAGTCAGTGGGCAATCCCATATATAGCTCAGGAATTGAGCACTGACTCAGAGAGCTGCATGTTATTGCAAGAGGTCCTGTCAGACTGTCATACTGCTGCAGAATCCATTGCTATACTGCACGCCAATACAGAGAGGAGAGTAGCTGAGCCCAGTAGATGTAAATTTTCCTTCTGAGGGACCTTTCTCCCCGGCCGCTGTCTTATAACCATGGTTT
The DNA here is from genome assembly GCF_964261635.1 of Lissotriton helveticus. Classification (NCBI taxonomy): domain Eukaryota; kingdom Metazoa; phylum Chordata; class Amphibia; order Caudata; family Salamandridae; genus Lissotriton; species Lissotriton helveticus. The sequence continues at coordinate 1,265,345,259 of NC_136067.1, read as the reverse complement.
CTCCATTGTGAACAGGCATACAGTGTGCTGAATCCAACGAAACTCTAAAGGCAAGTTAGCTTCTCCATGCTCTCATAATGTAGCACATTGAAGTAGTCCCTAGGGTGTAAGGCTGCTAGAAGCATTGCAAGCACGTTAAGCATGTTCATATTATTCTTGCTGAAAGTAACACTCATTAGTTCCGTTCTAATTATATTCTAATTATATTTTGTGTGGTTATTCGTCATTTACTAAGCAACAGGATAAGCCTGTTAAATAAATACTTTTAAACATATATAGTGCTTTTCTTAGTACTGTACTTGTGTGTGCTATTCTAAAGAATGAAATTGCATTTGAATTACCACTACATCCTTGACCCCATTATGGGACTGTTAGTAACCCAGAAAGCATGGACACCATACTGGCAAGTAAGTCAAGCAGGTTGTGTGAGGCTACAGTAACTTGGACTTTCATTACCGAAGCATTGGTGGACTGAACTATGTTTGGGTAGCTGTGGGTGGGAAAACAAAATCTTGTTGAACTAGGCAGACCCCTCTATTGTCACCACCACCCCTTGTAGATCTGATATGAGTACTTCACTTCATTTGGGAACACAATCTTGAACAGGAGGGGTAACCCCTATAAATGTGCCTGTTGTTGCTACCAACGCTGAGTAAGGATCACAATTCTTTAGACCTAGACGGTGGGTACAGGAATAAATTGTTGAACAGAGACACCACTGAGCTAGTTTTAAACCTTCTTTTTGTAAAAATTATTTATAGCTTCACAGCAGCAAGATATCACTTATCAATAATCAAAAAAAGTAACATAAATATAAGTAATTCAAGATTCAAAGTAATCACGAAAAGATCCCCAAATGCAGATACCAGTCTGGCGTTTTTTATGCCCTTTAACAGAAAATAAACTCCATTCTAACTTATATAAAGTATACATTTTTGCCCGCCAAAGTTCGAATGCTGGGGGTTCTTTCTGCAACCACTCACTAGCAATACAAAGACGAGCAACAGTCATGGAGAAAAATATCAACTGTTGGTGCTTATGTAATACAATTGAATGGTTATCAGCAGGCAACATCCCTAATAACATCATAACGGGAATTATTGTCAGCCGAACATTCATAGCCAAAGACATAACGTTTTCTATATCAGAAATAAATCTAACCAGTCTATCACAACTGAAAAAGATATGTAGTCTGTCAGCATTATCTTCCCCACATTGGAAACACTTTCCATCAAACCCAACTCCCCATTTGGACAACCGAGCGGGGGTATAATATAAATCAAATTATGTCTTAAAAATGTGAACTTTCAGATTTGCTTACATTAGAATCTCCCTAGAACTAACAATGATCTTCTCAACAGAAATGTTTGGTTCTCCCAATATTCTAAACCATTTGATATTATGTTTATCCAGGTCATCTGGTCTACATGGCAATAATAACTGGTATAACGCACCAATTTTCTCCTGTCGTCTAACCATCTCTATAAGAGAATGGGGCGCTGTATTAACATTAGTCCGAAATAAAAAATCCCTAATCTGTAGAAATTTGAAAAACTGCACTTTGAGCAAGTTGTATTGTGTAACTAATTCTTGAAAAGATTTACATACCCCACCAAGAGAAAAGAAATCCCCTAATTTCATAATACCTTTCTTTCTACAGCCGTGAACTATGTTATCCCCAAATATAGAGGGTAGTATCTTTACTGCATTCAGGGGCGTATAATATGAGATTTTCCCCAGTGAATCAAGATTTTTTATTCTTTTCCACACTTTATGAGTACTACGCAGAACTTTAAACCGCATTTGTTTAAAGTAGCTGCCATCCACTTCTCTAAATAAACACTGTCTAGTGATTGGTCCCATGAGTATTTCAAAAATCGTTGGCGCCATAGCACGAGTCGTAGCTCCCTCCCCCGTTAATAAAACCCGCATTTTTAACAAAAACATGTGTAAAAATATAAAGCAAAATCAGGTATGGCTAACCCTCCTCTCTCAACAGGAAGTGTCATAAAGGCCATCACGCATCTGGGTCTGCCAGTATTCCAAATAAACTTTCCACAAATCGATTGTAGATATTGTAATCTGGCACTTGTCACTTCCAAAGGCACTGAGCGAAATAGATATAAAACCTTAGGTAGAATATTCATTTTTATGATATTACTACGTCCAATTAAACTGAAGTGTAAGCACCCTCATTTATCTAATGAATCTTAACACTCTGTACCAGTGAATTCCAGTTTACATCCATCACTTCAGACATAGAGGATCATATTTGAATACCCAGATAAGTCACCTCCTTTACTACCCGATCATCTGTCCGTACAATATTATCAGAACACAAAATTTGTGTTTTTGCCACATTGAGTTTGTACCCAGAAATGTATCTGAATTCTGTCGCTAATCGTTCAATCTCTGCAATTGCCAGAGAGGGATCCACAGTAGTCACAGCTATGACATCCGCGTAAGCGAAGACAGAAAATTGATAATCATGAACCACAAATGGAGGAATGCGAGAGTTATGAGCTAACTGTTCAACCCAAGGATTAATATAGAGGGCAAATAAAAGGGGGAGAAGTAATGGGCAACCTTACCTGGTACCCCTGGTAATAGACACTGCGTCTGATAATAAACCCATTGCAGAGATTTTAGCAATCGGGGTTCTATAAAGGGCTTGCAAAGCTGTAATAAATTGGTTACCAAAACCGCTTCGATATAACAGTTGCCACAGATAGTCCCACTCCACATAATCGAATGCTTTCTCTGCTTCTAATAAAATCAAACCTAAATCCCGCTTTTCAGTACAAGCAATATCAAATAATCTTATGACTTTATTCACATGGGTGAGGAACAAAACCGTGTTGGTTTAGAGAGACCAAAGAAGTAATTACTTTAGATAGCCGATTTGCCAGGATCTTAGAATAAATCTTACTATCACAATTTAGTAGCGAAATTGGGCGATGTGATCCCACCAAATCTGGTGATTTAACCTTTTTACAAAAAAACGCAATGACCAAGATTTAGGCGGATATCCTAATTGTGCTGAACGAAAGACATTCAGCATCTCATCCTTCATTTGATGAAAAAAAGCCTATAGACCTCAGCAGGAATCCTATCAGGTCCTGCCGGTTTCCCTAAGGCTAGGCTATTAACAGCACTTTCTAATTCTGTCATTGTAATCGGAGAATCAAGTTGCTCTGCAGCCAGAGGATCTAATTGCACCAGTCCCTCCTGTAAAAATACACTTTCTTCCTCAGCCATTCCTCCCTGCTGCGCGTAAAGGTTGGTATAAAACTCATGAAAAATAGAGAGTATCTGTCGTTGATCATAATGTAGACGCCCACTCTGATCCTTCAGTGATTGAATAGTTCGGGCAGATTCTTTCAAGTCGCAAAGCCAGACGTCTACAAATTGTTTCCCCATATTCATGATTTTGCTGTTTAAATATTAGATATTTTCTAGCATTCTCCACATTCCAAAACCCCAAAATAATTGCCTGATGTTTAGCAACATTATTTTCTAATCCAGAAATATCATTCTCATGTACCACAATCCCTACAATTAGGGCCTCTTCCGCCTCTCTCAGAGCCTCATAGTGCCGAAGTAAATCCAACTTAAATTTCTTTTGTTGGTGCAAACCAAAACTAAGCACTTCTCCCCGAAAACAAACCTTGAACGTATCCCAAATATTAGTAATGTGAGCCGACAAGTTGTTATTGATAAAAAATCCTTTATCCAGAGATTCATATATTCCTTAAATTCTTCATTTAAACGATCAAATGAGAAAGACTTAAGCAAAATCTTCCTCCTAGATATGTCTAATTCTAAAACAATAGGAGCATGATCCGAAGAAATTCTCGGATACAGTTGAATAGAAGCATCTGTTAACAAAGAAACGGGGGCAAAAAAATAATCCAATCTAACTAACTTTTTATGAGGGTGGGAGTAAAAAGTAAAGCCCATATCAAATTCCTTCAATTTGCCCCAAACATCCACTAAACCATGATCGTATGTTAAATTATAAAGTGACTTAAAAACCTTTGGTTTCCGCCCTATATATTTCTGGGGGCCCTCCTGTAATGCGTGATTAGTTAAGTTAATATTGATGTCTCCGCAAATTACCAAAGGTTTTTCCCACAAAGCCAATTCAGTGTTTAATTCAACTAAAGTTTCTGGGTCGTTGAGGTTAGATCCATAAACAGTACAGAGCGTAATCTTACATCCCCCAAGCCGACATTCCGTTATAACCCACCGCCCGTGTTTATCAGCTAAAGTACGTCCAGTAGTGAACATGTCTGATTTAGCTAAAACGGAAACACCACGGATCATATCGGTTTGTTGAGAAGCTGATATTAATGAGAATCCCAAATCTTTCAAAATGTTATGTTTGCCCCAGGGTATATGGGTCTCCTGGATGCAAACTAGATCTGGCTGAATGTGTTATAATTCCGCAGCCACCCTCTGTCGCTTTGCCCAATTATTAAGACCAGACACATCTAATGAACACATTTTTAGTCCTTTATGTAACATTGTAATAGTGTGACCACCCTTCTGCAGCATCCAATCCTGACCCTGGAGAAAATAACCCAGTGTATAAAAACGTACGCGACTTATCACATTTATCTAACCATTGGCTACAAAAGATTTTTTTTATTTTTTCCCTAGCCTTTAGACAATTACTTGCTGCTGTGAATTTTTCCCCTTTTTACCCCACCTAAGTGCTACCCTAACCCCCTATCCCCCCACCCCTTCCTACCCTAGTACTAGTAGCTACTTTTAAACCTTCACTGCACTTTTCTTTCGGTGATCCCAATGCATATTGATATATAATTTGAATTTCTTTTTCATGTTTGTATTGTCTTCCCCTTCCTTTTGCTCCACCCCAGGCGTTGGTCTGCACAGGGGTGTATTAGAAGCAAGCCCAATGATGAAACATGTCACAGTTTTGTGAGTGAGGGCAGCATTTCTCCACATAGCATGTGCCACCTTTTGATCACTTTTCGCTACTCCTCTGTGTGTGCTACAGTTATGTGATTGGGAAGGCCGGAGTAGAGAAATGTTGCCTCTCGCCCTTCATAGTGTGTGAGAACTTCTACATTCACAAATCAGTTTCCAAATTAGTGGGAAATCCCAACTAATGGTATGCTCAAGTGAATAGATTTGTGAACATTTCTAAAGTGATTTAGGAGGACTTGACTACTTTCTTTGATGTGGTGCTTAAAGGGACTGTAGAGTGGCTAAATGCTGAACCCCACAGAGATGCTAGAATGAATGTGCCTTGTCCTGCTGCTAACCAGGTATAACCAGGGGCTAGACCTGTCATTCTTAGGTTGCTCTTCCCCAAAACATTTTTCTTGCTTATCTCCTGTTTTGTTGATTCTTTTTGTTGGCCTTAGGACTTTGAGCACTTGACTACTGCTGACCAGGGCTAAAGTGCATGTACTTCTCCCCTAAACATGATAAAATTAGTGTATACACAATTGGAATATATATTTTTAAAATATCTTTTTATTAACAAAATCAAAGGAAAAAACATCAGGTGTCATACAGAGCTTCCACATTTGCCATATATACATTTCGTACTACAAGATGATGAATACAGAATAACATTTAGGGATCATGGGGATTCCAATGCTACAGTTACATCTCAAACAACTGGAGGGACACAGATATCCCCCTGGTAGACATTTCAGGCTCGCCAAACGTTTCCCCATTTTGCGGGGCAGCCCCTAGCAACATATACCAACCTCTCTCTGTACATGCACCAGTCCAGGTCCTCCATCCACCTCTCAATCCGGGGCGCCTGACTGGCGCCCCATAGCTGAGCAATGTTACGCTTAGCAATCATACATTCCAGGGTCACCCACTGCTTCCCATATGCACCAAGGTCCGTAGGTTCCCAAACATTCAGGACACATCGTCGGGCCTCCAGCGCTATCTCTACCCCAACACCTCCCGCATTTTGTCGTGAATATTGACCCAATACTCCTGTATGTCCGCACAATGCCACAAAATATGCATAAAAGTTCCGGTCTCTCCGCATCCCCTCCGGCATTCCCCACTCTCTGCCAGTTCCATGTGTACCAGCCGAGGCCCCGTGACATATGACCGGTGAAGAATCTTCAGTTGCACAAGCCTGAGGCTAATCTGGATGGCCACTACTTTCGGGGACGAGACTGCCTCCCTCCAGTCCTCATCGTCTAATTCCAAGCCGTCAGCGCCCCACTGTTCCCTAACGGTTGCCAGCGGATCTCCCATATTGTTGATACGTTTTTTATATATTAACAGAATCGTCTTTTTGGGAAGATGATCGTCCAGCACTCGATCCTCCATGGGGGAGGCATCTGGGTGCGTAGTGCCTCTGGGGATATGTGCAAGCAGCGCATGTCTGACCTGGAGGTATCTATAACGCTCGCTCTCCTGTAGATGATACTTTTCCTGGAGGGCCTCAAATGCAAGGACCCCGTCCCCTCCCCAAATATCCTTGATCTGCGAGATCCCGATGAGATCCCATTTGTCAAAGCCTTTAGTTTTCCACAGACTGCCCAACCTCTCCAAATTCCACAATGGGGTCGCAAGGGTGAGCAGTCCATCCCACTTAAGATTTCGAGTAGCCGCATGCCAAACCTGTTTTCTGCGTGAGCCGACGGTTCGGCAAGGGGAAACCGGCCAGCCCTGGCGTACAGAGCCCTTGTGAAGTCCCCCCCCCGGCACCAGTCCGTGGTCCATCGCATATCCAGGGTCTGCGGGGGACCCGTAGATGGCGTGATTCACCGCTGCTAGCTGGGAGGCAAGGGAGTGTAAGTTTAGAGAAGGCGATGCGAGGTTTGCCCTCCCAGAGAAGCTGCCGCTGGAGAGACTCGATTTCTTTAAAATAGAATGACGGCACCGGATCCAATGTGTTTTGAAGCACATATAAAAATTGAGGGAGGGCCATCATCTTAAATAACGCCCTCCACCTCGTCACATCTTTCCTGAGTCTGGCCAGCAGGGGCCCCAAGTTATTATCGTATCTCAGCTTTGGATCCAATGTCACATGGATACCGAGGTATCGGAATCCCACTGGTTGAATTTGTAGTGGGCAAGAACTCGGGATGATCGGGGGATCTTCGTTGAGGACAAAAAGCACTGACTTCGACCAATTAATGGCGAAGCCAGAGTACCTCCCAAATATAGCCAGGACATCAAGAAAACAATTCAGAGAGTCCCTAGGAGTAGTGAGATAGAGCAAAATATCGTCCGCGTAAAGCGAGATCTTATCTTCCCATTCTGACGTCCAACGCAGCCCTCTAATCGATCGGTCCCAACGGACCCATGCCGCCAACGGCTCAAGCGCCAGGGCGAAAAGAAGCAGGGACAGGGGACACCCCTGGCGTGTGCCTCTACTCAGAGAGATGTCGGTGGGCCTGCGGTTGTTCACCACGACCCTGCGAAGGGGACCCGTGTACAAAAGACGGACCCAGTCTATAAACTCATGGCCAATGCCCGTCTTCCGCAGGACTGCAAACAAGTATGGCCACTCAACCCTATCAAAGGCGATAGTTGCATCCAAGGACACCAACACTGCCGGCTCGTGTATCTTCGAGGCGCCGCCCAGTATGCTGAGCAGCCGTCGTAAATTAAGGGCCGTATTCCGACGTGGCATAAAGCCCGAGTGATCCGTGTGGACCAGGGTGGTAACGACATTTGCTAGTCTAGTCGCCAGTAACTTTGCTAGTACCTTAGGCTCAGCATTAAGCAGCAAAATGGGCCGGTAAGAGGAGCACAAAGTCTTGGGCTTTGCATCTTTTTGAATGACGACAATATTCACTACTCGCTGATCATATGGAAGCTGACCCTTCTCTTTACTCTCGACAAACATGGCGCGGAGAGATGGAGCCAGCCTATTTGCATTTAGTTTATATAGCTCTATGGGGATTCCGTTCAGGCCCGAGGCCTTCCCGGAGTGAACACCCCTGATGGCCTGTGCTACTTCATCGTTTGTGAGAGGGGAGTCTAGGTATTTTCTGTCGTCTTCCGATAGGGAAGGCATACGAATATCCTGTATCATAGCTGCATTATCTGCCTCTGTATAGGTTTCTGCAGATGTATACACCGAACTGTAATACTCCGAGAACTCATCTGCTATCATTTGCGGGTCTGTCATCCTACCTGAATCGCCTTTCTGCAACTCCGGCACCAGCCTAGTCGCCCACTCCCCCTTTTCTAGCCACTCAATCAATTTCCCAGCTTTGTCGCCGTATTCATATATCCTGCTCTAGGTTTCCGCATGCTGTGCTTTGGCCCTGTCACCGACCAGGCTCCTATACTCGTCCTGGAGGAGTCTCAAGCGGTATGTTCCCTCAAGGGTCACATCCCGGGATACAGCCATCTCCATCCTGGTCAACTTCGGCTCGGCATTTCATCCTTTTCCCCGAAACTAGTGACAAAACGTCCCATCGTATAACAGTCTTGTACGCCTCCCACAGGGATTGTGCAGACTCGACTGTTCCCACATTTTCTTGAAAGTACCTTTCTGTACACTGTATAATCTCCTTCCTGGTGCCAGGGTCCCTTAAGTGCCATGCATTAATAGGGGCAATTCTGCCCTCATCGCTCTGTCCAACCACCACCCTGAGCCAGGTTGGAGAATGGTCCGAGACACCCCTACCCAAATGTCGCACCTCTCGGACCAGTGCAGCCGGTATTAGCACATAGTCAATTCTGGATAGGGAGTGGTGTGCAGCAGAGGCGTGTGTGTAATGCACCCCACCTGGGTTCCTCAATCTCCACCTGTCTGTTAGCCCCGTTGTTTCTAAGAAGTCGGGCAGCCATCTCTGGGACAGCGCCAGGATTCAGGCTGGGGGCCCATCTACCTCACCATCTATCACAGCGTTGAAGTCCCCTCCCATCACCAATAACCCCACAGGAAAAGTCAGGAAAATCGCACATAAGTCTCGGAAGGTGTTGGTCTGCAGGCCCGGCGGAACATACACAGACATGAAGGTAACAGTACTCCCCTCCCACAGCCCCGAGGCGCCAATATACCTTCCTCAGTTATCGGCCCAGGCAGCCTGGATCGTTAGTGGAAAGGAATTCTTCACCAGGATGCCCGTCCCCCTGGACCTCGTGGTGAATCTGGCATGCGCCACCAGCTTGTATCCCCCCTTATGTAAGGCCATGCAACGATTTCCAACCAGGTGTGTCTCCTACAGCAACACCACATCCGGGGAATGCCTCCTAATCAACTGATTGACCATCCCCCTCTTAATTTTATCTCCAAGACCATTCACATTCCAACTGAGCGCAGTTAATCCCAATCCCTGCCTATCTAGAGACATTATAGTGGTAAATCATAGCTAAGGGCCATATGTATGAAGGTACCCATTTGCGAATCTCAAATAGCGATTTTTTAGAAATCGCTATTTGAGATTTACAAATTGGTATGTATGTAGAAAATCGAATTTTTTTTGCGATTTCTTAAAATTCTTTAATTGCGATTAGCAAATAGCGAATCGCAATTAAGGAATACTTTCCCATTCATTTCTATAGGCCAGGAGGCCCTTAGGAAGGAATGGGAAGTTATTCTCGATTTGCGATTCGCAATTTGAGAATCGCAAATTGAGAATAATTTCACGGGTGCAGGGGTGTCCAAAGGACACCCTGTTGCACCCCTGAAATTAGCATGGGTGCACATGTGGTGCACATACATGCCCTAAGGGCATGTATGTGCTTCACAGTGCACTTTGAAAAATGCAAAAAAGTGGTGGTAATTTGCGATTCCTTAAGGCCAATTTGCATTTTTTAAATGCTTCTTACACTGCATTTAAGGAATCGCAAAATTTACGATTCCTTATTTTGCACGCAGATTTGCTTAATACATACCATTTGGCCAAATTGCAGTCGCAAACGCCAAAATTCTGTGAGTTTTGGCGTTTGCAAATGCAATTTGGCTTGATACATAGGGCCCTAAGTAACCTGATGCAATAAAAAAAAATGCAATTATAGCTGCACACAATACAATCTCAAATTTAAACAAAAAACAACTCCCAGTCCCCACCACCCTGCCTGCACCCCTGCATACAGCTTACGCTCATCCCCAACTAGCAGTGTGCCTGTCGCCCCAATGCTAATTTACAACTAACTAAAGGTAGAAAATGGAAGGAGGGCCCGAAAAACCCACCCACATCCCCCCACCCCCAGCCTCACGACTACTTCTTCAATCAGGGCCGGCCCACAGCAATTTATAATCTACTAAATCAAGTCCAGAGAACCGCTGTCGACCCACCCCGCCCCCCGATCATACCATACAACAACTTAAGTCCTGCGGTCTTCATTGTGCGTAGGCTATTGTTCATCAACTTCTCCTTGGTCCCGACTCTGTGCCTCGTTTGAGTGCACGCTCTCCAGCCAGTCCGATGCCACCTCAGGATTATCAAAAAACAGGCCTTCCCATTAAGTTCCACCCGGAGGCAGCCCGGGAACATCATGGTGTATTTTAGTCCCTTGTCTCTTAATTTCTTTTTCACCGACAAGAAGCCCTGACGCTGTTTCTGTACCATTTGGGTGAAGTCCGGGAAAAAGGAGAGAGTTGCATTTGCCTACCTCAGTTGGGACCCCGCTCGTGCCGCCTGTAGAATCGCATTCCTGTCACGGAAATTCAGGACCCTCGCAATCATAGGGCGTGGAGGGGCCCCAGGCCGGGGCCTCCCCACTGGCCCCCTATGTGCACGCTCTATCGTGAAGTAGTTACTTAGTCCTTTGGGCTTAAAGTGATTGAGAACAATATCTTCGACAAACAGGTCAGGTGTTTGGCCTCTGACTTCTCGGGCACCCCAAGAATGCGAATGTTGTTCCGCCTGGCCCTGCCTTCATAGTCATCCAGCTTGCGATCAGTAAGAACTCTTGAGGCCTTGAGTTCCCGCACCTCTTGTTGCAGCAATATCACGTCGTCTATCAAGCTGGTCGTCTCAATTTCCAGCATTTTCACTTTCTCACTTGTCTTTGTGAGATCCGCCGGTATCAGCCCCACCTCGATTGTGACTGTGTCAAGTTTGTTATCCAGGGCTTCCATCCTTTGACCCTTTGATCCTTCAATGTTGGTTCGGTGGGAGTAAGTGTTGCGTCCTCTCCCCCGATTGAGTCTTCTTCATTTCCACTGGGGACCCTTTGGGCAACGTATATCGTTCCAGTTTGTTGGTTTGGATGCTTCTGGACCCCTTGGAGAACCTGGGCCGGGATCTATCAGTGGTCTTGGTCGCCATCCTGCTTCCTTGACTGCCAATACCAAATACCGGGCAGGGAGTCACCCCTCGGGCACGAATCACCGGGCGGCCGCTCGCCCCTGTCACACACCCACTTTGGCCACCTCAATCCCACTCTCACAAGAGCTCCCCCGCCCCCCCGCCCGGTCAGCCAGCAGACGGGATGATCTTCTCAGCCGCTGATTGCTCACGCACACAGGGAGCAGGTCACCAGCCACCAGTGTCCATGCGACTGCCCACAATGCAGGTGGCCCGGTTCACTCCTCCAGGCGCAAGACACATCTGAGCCAGATGAGAGCAATCCACACCGTGCCACAGGTCCCCTGCTGCCACCAAACAAATCACCCAGGCCCAAGAGCTGGGACAGAAGATGAATGCGTCCTTCAAATGTTTCACCCACTCTGCGGGTCAGGTAGAGGTATTAACCAGAGTGCAAAGTGCGCCAATTTACAGTGTTTCCTGCGCCGTTTCCCATGCAACGTGGATGATGGGTACTCCCTCACGCAACACCTGTACCTGGTTATGGCTCCCTCGAGTAAACTGCGGAGTACGTGTAAAAAATATTTCACATATGCATATCCAGCTGTGCAGCTCTCCTGGGACACAAATCTTGAGTGTCCCAACTTTGTACTGATCCCTTGAATAAACGGCGGCTCAGGCGGGCACAGGGGTCCCAAAACGATCAGCCCCAATAATCCACTAAGCGCTGGGCCTGCACGCTGCTATGTCCTTCTGTTCCACGCTGCCTCAATGCAGCATGGCCTCCCGCGGCTCCGCCAGGCGGCACCGCTCCTCAATCCACGGGGCCGGGCAGGCGAGATACCAGTGCCCGGACCCCTCCGGCCAAGCTCCGCCTCCTCTCTCACTCACCGTGGGGCTCCGCCAGGCCCGCTGGAGCGCTGGGCCGACCACGGGGCCGAATCGGTGACTATCGGTCCACGGCCCCCGATGTTTACTCACTCGGCGGTGGCCACCACTGCTAGGCGAGTCCCCGGCTCCGGCAGGCAAACAGGCCGCAAATCACCGGGGACCGTAACTCAGCCTCAGAGTAACGGAGACGGCCTGGAACAACCGCGAGGGACGTCGCTTCTTCTCCCGATTCTGGGAGTGGGGCTCTGGCCCGAAGTTTATTGCAGGATATTATGGCTGGAGTGGGAGGTCGGCAGAGCCGAACTCCTACATGGCCATCTTGGTCGCCCGCTAGGCTCCTCCCGACAATTGGATTATTTAATTGACTTGTAAGTCCCTTGTAAAATGGTATACCCTTTAACCAGTGCCTGTAAAATACATGTTACTAGTGGGCTTGCAGCACTGGTTGTGCAACCCACACAAGTAGCCTTTCAAACCTGTCTCAGGATTGCCATTGCCAGGCCTGTGTGTGCAGTTTACTGCCACTTTGACTTATCATTGAAAACCCTTTGCCAAGCCTAAACCTCTCCTTTTATTACACAAAAGTCACCCCTAAGGTAGGCCCTAGGTAGCCTATAGGGCCCGGTGAGGTGTACGTAAAAGGTAGGACATATACTTTTAAGTTTTGTAAGCACCTACATTCATTTTTGACGACTGTGAGGCCTACTCCTCTCGTAGGTTAACATTGGGAATTTCTTACTACACTTTTATGCTGAAATTCCTGATTAGAAAGGAGTAGCTATATCCTGTTTTATATATTTGGAATGGTAATGATAAATCCTCTTTACTGGTGACTTTGGGTTTAATATTATTATTTTGGAACTGCCACTTTTAGAGAGTGGACATTTCTATGCTCTTACAGCTCTGTGCGCCTGCAGCCTGTCTCCAAAATATGTCTGGGGTAGGTTAGAACTATGGTTTGTGCATTCTCTCTAGACAGCCACAAACACAGGAAGGTTCGGTGTGTCTGAACACTCATCTGCATTCTGATGACTATTCCAGGGCAGGAAGGGAGGGAGGGTCTGACACTTATACCTAAATAGGCAGTACCCTGTCCCCATACAAAGGCCGCTGATTACCTCCTGCTGATAGTCTGGAGCCAGGGCTGAGAAGAAAGGGCCTGTGTATACTTCAAAGACCCTTTTTTGATGTCACCTTCACTACAAAGCCACAATAGTGGAGGTCCAAAACCTATCCCTCTCTGGAAAAGTTCCAAGTTGTTAAAAATTCAGAATAGCAGAGCAGAAATCCAATTTCAGCTAAGGTCCCTGTAAAATTATGTTTTCTCGTAGATGACCATGAATGTGTAATAGGTGACTCAAGTTATGTCAATCTGTTGGATAGGGGTTTACTCTGCAAGTTAAACTATGAGATCTATTATACACTAGATTGTGTAGAAATTCAGATACATGATGAGGATGTAAACTTAAAATTAATAACATGAGAAGCAGCAGTTGTTTGTTTCTGGTGCTGACTAGAGAATCAATCAATCAATCATAGCATTTGTATAGCGCGCTACTCACCCGGAGGGGTCTCAAGGCGCTGGGGGGGGGTCTGCTACTGCTCGAAGAGCCAGGTCTTGAGTTGCTTCCTGAAGGATAGATGGTCCTGGGTCAGCCGGAGGTGGATGGGTAGGGAGTTCCATGTCTTGGCTGCCAGGTAGGAGAAGGATCTTCCTCTGGTGGTGGCTCTGCGGATGCGTGGAACGGCGGCGAGGGCGAGGCTGGTGGATCGTAGCTGGCGGGTGGGAGTGTAGAAGGTCAGGCGGTTGTTGAGGTACCTGGGGCCCAGGTCGTGGAGAGCCTTGTGTGCGTGGGTGAGGAGTCTGAACATGATCCTTTTGCTGACGGGGAGCCAGTCAGTGCAGGTCTCTCAGGTGTCCGGAGATGTGGCTGTGTCGGGGGATGTCCAGAATGAGTCGTGCGGAGGCGTTCTGGATACGTTGGAGTTTTTTCTGAAGTTTGGCTGTGGTTCCGGCGTAGGTGTTCCCGTAGTCCAGTCGGCTGGTGACGAGTGCCTGGGTGACTGTTTTCCTGGTTTCGGTGGGGATCCACCGGAAGATCTTTCGGAGCATACGCAGGGTGTTGAAGCACGATGACGAGACGGCGTTGACTTGTCTGGTCATCGAGAGGGCGGAGTCCAGGATGAAGCCCAGGTTACGTGCGTGGTCCGTTGGCTTGGGAGCGGTGCCCAGGGCAGGGGGCCACCAGGTGTCGTCCCAGGCGGAGGGCGATGATCCCAGGATGAGGACTTCCGTCTTGTCTGAGTTCAGTTTCAGGCGGCTGTTCTTCATCCACTCGGCGTCGTCTTTCATCCCTTCGTGTAGGCTGGTTCTAGCGGTGGAGGGGTCGTTTGTGAGGGAGAGGATCAGCTGGGTGTCGTCGGCGTAGGAGATGATGTTGAGGTTGTGTTGGCGTGCGATGGCTGCCAGGGGGCTCATGTAGACATTGAAGAGGGTTGGGCTGAGTGATGACCCTTGTGGTACGCTGCAGATGACTTCGGTGGCCTCGGATCTGAACGGGGGAGGCGGACCCTCTGGGTTCTTCCGGTGAGGAACGAGATGATCCACTCCAGTGCCTGATCTTGGATTCCGATGTTGTTGAGGCACTGCACTAGGGTGCGGTGGCAGACCGTGTCAAACGCTGCGGAGAGGTCCAAGAGGATGAGGGCCGCTGTTTCCCCGTTGTCGAGCAGGGATCTGATGTCGTCTGTGGCTGCGATGAGGGCGGTCTCAGTGCTGTGGTTGGCTCGGAAGCCGGACTGCGAGTGGTCAAGGGATACGTTCGTCTCGAGGAAGGCGGCAAGCTGTCTGTTGACGGTTTTCTCGATGACCTTGGCAGGAAAAGGGAGGAGCGAGATGGGACGGTAGTTCTTGAGGTCGGTGGGATCCGCTGTTGGTTTCTTCAGGAGGGCGCTGAGCTCGGCGTGCTTCCAGCTCTCCGGGAAGGTGGCGGTGTTGATGATGTCCCGGAGTTGGGGTGCGATGATGGAGTCGGCTTTGTTGAAGACGTGGTGGGGGCAGGGGTCGGTTGGTGATCCGGAGTGGATGGTGTTCATCACGTGGGTGGTGTCTTCGGTGCTGACCTGGGTCCAGGTGCGGAGGGTGGTGGGGGGGCGTTGGCTCGGTGGTAGGGTGCGTGGTCTGTGGGCAAAAGCTGTTGTGTATGTCGGCGATCTTGCTGTGAAAGAACAAGGCGAATGAGAAGACTTACCTTTTGATGTAAGTAATGAGGTGAAGGAGGAAGCCTGGGATTTTACAGCAAAGACATTGGCCAGACCAGTGAGAATCACAAAAAAGCGTAATGCAGAGTATTCCTGAATGCCCCAACAGAATGTCACCCTGAGGAGGGGGTTGGAATTACTTCTGTAACTGAATTCCTGATGAAGCAGGGCATCCTAAAAGAAGTGTTAGGGAGTCCCTGCAACTCTCCTCTTATGGGCTTGAAGAATCAAATTGAAAGTGGAGGATAATTCAGAGTTGCGAAAAGTGAATCAAATTATTTTCCACTGTTGACCAGTGGTACAGAATCCTGTCATGATTCTTTTCTAAATCTCGTGCTACTCTTAGAGTTTCTCTGTCATTCACTTGTTTCAAGCATTCTTTCTATTTCTTCCTCATGAGGCTAGTCAGCTCCTTTTTGCTTTCTGATTTTTATCTAAAATCTTAGCATGGTACAGAGTCCCTGAGTAGTATACATGAGTAGTATACATGGATTCCCTCCATCTTTAATCAGATGCTGAAAAGAAATCTGGTGACCCTGCAGTTGAAATGCTACTCGATTTTTGTCCACTATATTGATGATCTATTGGTGGCGTAAATAAAGCAAGATGCATACAAGAATGTCACAATTGCTTTACTGAACCATTTGGCATTAAAAGAGCAAAAGGTGTCCCTTACAAAACAGTACTGTTAGAGGCTTTCTGTATCTGGGACATCACATTGAGAAAGGAGCTAGGAAATTGTCTGAGAATTGTATCTCAACAATCCTTAGAAGGAATCTCTTGATGACCCAAAGGTAAGTCAGAATCTTCTTGTCAATGGTGGGCTTCTATCATCAGTAGATTCCCAGCTTTTCTCTGGTGGCAAAGCCTCTGCAGAGACTTACAACTAATGATGTGTCTTATCCACTACTCTGGGACAATGGATGCCTGAGTGCCTTCCTAGAGCTCAGAGAGCTATTGTGCATCAGCCCTAGGAATGCTTGAGTACTTGAAGGATTTCGTGTTTTCCTTCCACAAGCGTCACAAGTGTGCATTGTCTGTTTTGACACAGACCCACCTGGAAGTAAAATGACCAGTGGCTTATTTCTCTGCCACACTTGATCCTGTGTCCACAGCGCTTCCTGTATGCCAAAAGGCTGTGGTTGAAGCAGGTTTCAGTATCCAGGGCATTGCTATGGGCTACTTGTTTATTCAATTGTTTCATATTCAGATGAGTTTGTTGTTGACCCGTACTCGAACACAGTACATGACAGATAGCAGACTTACTTAATATAAGCAAGTGGTTTTAGCAGCAGAGAATGTGTGTTTAAAATGATGTAATGTGCTGAACCTTGCTACAGTTTGGCCACTTCTAGAAAATGATTTAGATGATAATGGGTCGACCATGACTGCCTGACATTCAGGACGTCCCATTGGAAGAGGCAGATTTTACCTTGTTTATGAACGGCTCTTGCCTAAGAAATGGACGAGGAGTTCTGAAAGCAGCATCACTGTTTAGACCTTAGAAGATGTCATGGAAGCCTCCTATTTGTGGAATGTTACTTTTCCACAGGTGGCTGATCTGATGATCGCTTTTACTAGAGCAGGTTGCATTTCCAACAGTCTTGGTGTCACCATTTAATAATGATAGTCAAAATGGTTTTGACGTGGTCCTGTTTTTGGATAGTTGTGGTCACAGAGGGAATTCTTGACTTCCTCAATAAGAAATGGGAAAAATGTCATGGATTTGTTTGACACACTGAAATAGAATAGTGAATTAGCACACAGGAATGGTTGGGACTTTGTGACTGCTGGAAACCGTTATGTGGACGAATTGGCAAGGTACTTCGCGCTTGAGTCCTGTATATTTAATGAAGAAGACCCATGCGAATCTGAAAATGTCACTGTTCCAAATATGTTGTAGAGTACTTTTGAAGAGTTGAGAGGGCTCAAAGATAAAGCCCCAGAGACAGAAAAAGAAAAGACAGTGAGAGTGGGATGTATAAAAAATGTGGACGATGTCTGGGTTTTGACAGAAGGGAGACCTGTGTTAACAGAGGTAATGCTTTCACTTGCGGCAAGGCAGTTTCACTGTCCCACTCATATAGGGAGAGACGCTATGATCTGCCTTTTCAAAACTTACTGATACAATCCCCAGTTATGTGTTATTACAGAGTTTTTGACATAGGTGCTTTATTTTCCTGCAGTTAAATGCAGGCAGGAAAACGGTCATGGCCATGAGTCACATAGGAAGATCATGTGGTCACTTTGACCCCATGCAATTAGATTTTGTAGAAATGCCAATCTACAATGGACTCTGCTATATCTTGGTGGTAGTCTGCTTTAAAATAAACTGGGTTGTTGGTTAAGGAGGGTGAAACTCATCTCAAGCAACAGCCACAATCCCTGTCTGGGTGAACCATATGAAGTCACTAAATTAACCTGTGCTTAACCTGCTGGTAGTTTGGTACAAAATCAGTCAGGCTGAACTTAGAGGTAATGTTTCAATGTTTAAAGTATTCATACAGCAATTAAACAGCAAAAAAGTGAAAATACAGCTTGAGAAAAATCCCACACCAAATTAGAAAAATTGTGTAAAATTTAATAACGAATTGGACACCAAACCAAATCAAAGCAAATCAGGAGAACTGGAGTTTGGAATTTGTAAACTTTTTAGTGAATTATTTGACACCAAAACAACAACAATTCAGTTAGTAGAACTGGAGATATGTAGTTTTAAAGGTTTAGGTAAAAATACTGCTTAAAATCACAAACCACCAACTGTGGTTATCTGGTCGCGCCAGGCCATAACAAAGTCACAAGTTCAAACCCATTAGGATGGAGCATGGGCCAACTATAGGGACCAGGTTTGGCCTACTGAGAATTGTACCTTATGCCATTGATGCAGGACATTGTACCACACAGCAGTGGCTCCGATGAACAATGCAGGGTCTTGCATCGAGATGCGTTGTACAGTGTCAGTTCTGATGAGGAACTACGAGGAATGCGATGCAAGGTCCACGTCGAGTTGTATCATGCTGTATCGGTTCCGACCAAAAGCTGCAAGGTCTGCTTTGAGTTGCGTTGGGCTGCGCCGGTTCTAATGAGGAGCTGATAAGGTACCTTCAATTTGAGAATAATAGATTCTTTGAAGGTAATGGTGTATGCTATGAAACCTTACCACTCAGTTTGAAGCACTTGATGCATAGATGCGTGCTGCACATGCCAAGCCGAAAGAGCGTTATCCGTGAAAGATGAAAAAAGCGATGCGTGCATACCAGGATACACAATGGGTCGAGAAGTAAAAGAGATGGAGAGTAGAAATGCGGAGTGAGATTGTACCCTGCACTGGTGACGGATGAGAGGAAAGCAGGGGAGGATGGGCAGAAAGAGCGAAGGTAAAAGGGGAGGAGGATAGTCACAGTGACATCGAGGATAGTTTGTTAAATGGGTTATTGGTGGAGTGCCCACCTCTACATAGTCTGTCGTACCCATGGTGTGGGGGAAATCCTAATGTTACCAGTGACCCTGCAAGCTCCCCGGCACTCGTGGCTGCCAACCTAAATGTTGTAGGGACTCATTCGATGAGGAAAGCCCAGAAGGTGAGAATGGAGGGAACACCTACAGGACTTCCGGAAGCTCCCACATACTTTGATCCTGGTCTTACTTCGAGGATTCCAGATGCCCTCTCTGTACTTGTCACCATTGGCCCCATCTTTCCTGTATACGACCCAAGCTCTAGTGGGAACGGAGGTCAAGGATTGCCGATGTTGCAAGAAGGGTGAGCCTCACTGTAAAGATTTGAAGGTTCCCACACAAGATTTGTTCCTTTGACTCCGATTAATGCAAGCACCCCTTGTGCCACTACAGCGGATTCATCTGTAGTCCAAATTGGGCCAGGACTACTCAGGCTACTCTCAGAGTTGACAGGGGTGTATTTGCCAATATGGAATATGCTACCCAGAATGCGTAATAGCACACCCAGAGAGTAGACTAATACACAAAATACACCGGAGAGCCAGATTATCTTTGATGTTTTGGACCTAGAGGCATGGTTGAAGGAGCTTGGCCCTACAAATGAGAGTCAGGGCAAAGATGTGAGTTCAGGGACACCTAAGTCAGCTGTGAAGGTAGATTTGGTAGATGGCCTTAAGCTGAAAACTGAATTAGACACTATGACAATTGGAATCTTAGAGCTCTATCGAATAGACTCATACCAGCCAAACAAATTGTTGTTTATGAGTAAAGAGGTCACTAGAAGGGTGTGGGAGATTCATGGAAAAATGTCTGAGATGGCCGCTAAATTTGAAGTTGATATAGAAAGAACGAAGGTGTTGCAGAAAAATCATCACCTTGAGTACAGTGACCAGGATCTGGAGAATCTAAGGACGCCAGGACTTAGAACTCAAATTCGGGAGCCTATATTATGCACCCGAGTTTGGAGTTCCTTAGAGAAGAGGGAGGAGAGATGGGTGAAAAGAAATGCTGCAAAGGAAAAGGGAGGGAGTGTTCAGACATTGCCTTTTTGAGACGTGCCGAGCGGGGGATACGTACATGTACCCTGGAGTAGGGGTGATCTGCTCACAACCTATGATACGAGGTGGCACTGCATGAAGTGAGGGAAATTGAAAAAAATCCCCCGGAAAGAAACCCACTACTGCCATAAATGAAACAGTTGGCCAAAGTAACTAAGGAGACAGTAGAGCACTGTTGTGTATGAAGTAAGTGCCTTGTTGACTATAAAAAGTAGAAAAAAGCACATAAATGAGGGGACTTTTATAGTGACACTAATGCTCCCATTTCGCACCACAGAAAATGAGCGTGAGGTCTCTTTGAGACTCCCGATGTGAGGACCAAATATTATCAGAAGGTCTATCACTGTGACGTTGGAAAGCCAAATAAAGTTAAATTCAATGTAAGACTATCAATGACCATCCCAATAGACTCACATTATGAAATTAGTTTTAAAATCTAGAGAACAGGAAAAATATACGACACTAATTGTATGTATTTGTTTTTAGATAGAAGAAATGATGTTTTTAATTGTTCTGTTCTGAAGAAGGTGTTTACAGAATTCAAAAAAAGACACCGAAACGCGTCGACAAGAGGACTTTATGTTTATATATTTTTATTCTTATTTTTGTAATGTTTGAATTGATGATGTAATAGTGTCTGATTTTCTGTATACGAAAGAATGTATTGAATTTACATAAGTTAAACCATAAAATTGTTTGCCTTAGAAGAAAGATTGTACAGCTATCATATATTGAATACTTTGTATGATTTTAACCACAGAATATTCCTGTTTTTAAAGAAATAAATTTATGATAAATATGAACCTATAGGTGTTGTAATAATATGTGAAGTGTTTATTGAATTTTTGAGATGGTCATAAGTCTTGAGATAAGCTTTGTAACAGTAGAAGTGATGCAAACCTAATTGAGAAACACAGAAAGGAATCCTTTTTGTTTTACTTCTTGTATTACCCAATCCTTTCTGGTCTATCTGGGAAACTCTCTCTTTTTTGGAGGTAGGGGTGATCTGGCCAGTTTTACAAATGACTTCCAGAGATTGAGAGAGAAGCCTGTGGAGTGGTATAAGCAGGTTGATCGTTTTGTGAAGATATTGAAGGTTTTGTGGGTTGATCTTATCACATTGTTTGAAATCGTGGTCCCGAGTGACTTATGGTCAGCATGCAAAATAGCTATAGAATGGCCCGATTGTGAACAGGAAGGAGATCTGGTCACTCATAGTCTATCCCCTTTGGTGATGAAGAAATGTGATCAGGTGATTACATGGTTAAAGGCCAAGGTTGTGGACTGGGTTAAGATAGATAGAACCACTCAGGAACCCAAAGAGACAGTGCATGCTTACTATGAGCGGCTGTTGCAGGCTTTAAATGTATAGCAAAATTAATGCACTAGAGCCCAAGGACATTGGACGGTTTGTGTCTAAATTTGTGACCAGGGTGTGAACTGAAATCAATCTAATGATTCAACAGAAATTGATATGTTGGCAGAACACAACCATAGATGAGATTTTGCGCTATGACAAATATTGTAGTGACAAAATTGAGGCGAGGCATAAAAAGGCGACGGAGAAGTTGATGTTGGTGCAAATGAAAGCTGCTCTGAGGGGAGGTCAGTTTCAGACTTACGAAGGGAACGTGGCCCCTATGTCAGAACGTACCCACAAGTAGTACAGGTACCCCAAGGGAGAAGAGTGCCGGGACAAGGGAGGTGAACGGGTGGCCCGATAGACCCGAAGACAAGAGTAGACATCACAACTCTTATGAAAACCAGCCCGTGTCACTATTGCAACCGGGTGGGGCATTAGAAGCACGAGGGTCATTTGAATCATGCAAACCATAATCAGGGTGAGGGATCTAATCCATCCCAGGGTAGCTTTGTACCATCGCAAAACATTACTCGACTGTAACCTTTTGGTACAAGGAGGGACTGAGCCCTATGATATGGGCAAGGTTGTTTATTAGCAGCACAACAGTCAGTTCAGTAAAGCAAAGGAATACACAGTGGTTGTCTTGGGGGCTGTCGTGGGGCTTCGGTTTCCGTCGTGGCTCTCTCCCGGGGTTCCGTCTTCCAGCTCGCCCACCGTAAAGCAAAAAGAAACAAACGTGGCTGTTACTGCACAGCACTCATAAGCAATTGATATGGGAGGGGGTGTGAGGGAGTACGTTTTGTGGGTTGCACAGCCACCACCACCAAGGCTCTAATCAACCAGAGAGTACTGTGCAAACAGAGACTTCATGCTGTCTGTCGCCTCCCTACTACCCGGTCCCTCCCCTCTTGATTCTGAACAAGGTACGCAAACGGTCACGCACCTGAGGTAGCCACGCGTCCTCCTGCGCGTGGCTGGGCGATGGGCGGTATCGTTGGCCTCCTGGCTTTCCCGGGTCGTCCTCTCTCCGCTGCTGACCTCGCTCTGGGGTGACCTCCTCCTCCGCCGTGTTGTTGTGGCTCCTCCGGATCTCCCGACCTTCTTTCGGCGGAACCGCTGCAATTTCCGGATACTCTCTGGAGACACCGTTCGCGGATGCCTCGTTCTCCGGGTTCTCTTCTGCTCCTCTCCTTCCTCCGTTCGTGGTTGCAAACTCCCCGAACACCAGAGACACGGCGTCTTCCGTTTCCGCCTTTCTTTCCCTGAAGCCGCTCCTGATTGGAGCACGTGACTCCGTATCACAGGAGCGGGGTAGGCGTCCTCATAAGGGAAGCAGGTATTAAAGGGGCCAGTCCAGTCCTGTAGGGGAGAGGAAAAGTCTGTTACAGGATTGCAGTCCTCGACCTGCTGACATCGACCCAGCTCCCAGAATATGGGAGGAACACAGGGGCCTGTAATGCAAGTGCCTCAAACTCCCGTGCCACCACAGGCTTTCCATAATGTTGAGTGTGGGAGTGTCTCAGTTCAACAGTACTCCATATTCGAGACCTTCGATGGTTCAGAAACAAACCCGAACTTATAACAGTGCCTGAGGGGGAAGGAAGACTGTACACTTGGTGCAGTCTTGGAGTTAGACCAGAGTGGACCCTATGTCGATGCAATGTAGCTGGTCACAACAATACCTTTCTAGTTGATACCGGTGTTACCCACTCTACTGTGAGGACAGCAGAGGCTCCCAACCCACCCCGCCCGTGAAAAACAATCCAATTCGTAGGTGTAGCTAATAAGAGAATATCAAATATTCTGACTGAGGAGGTCCCTGTGAGGATAGGTACCTCCGAGGACAATCACCAGTTTATAGTGTGTGACTGAAATTCTGTAAGTTTATTGGGACGAGGCTTGTTGTGTAAGCTCAATTGTATCATACGTTGTACCCCCAAGGGTATTGAGATCCAGACCCAAGATGAGGATGTAGCGTTCAAATTGGTGAATCAAAAGGAAGGGGTTTCATTATTCCTTTTGTTAACCATAAAAGATCTTCCGTTAGACCTGGAGGAGACAGTGGTGAAAGAAGTTTGGGATTTACCAGGGTAGGACATCAGACTCATTAAGGGTGTTGAGCCTGTTTTCAAACAGATTAAGCCTAATGCGAAATATCCCAGAACACCACCAAAAGATCTGACTCCAGCGACAATTGCTGGGATCACCCCTGTGATCGAGTCCATATTGGGCATAGGATTTTGAAGGAGATTCTGGGGAGGCCATGTAACTCTCCTATTTGGGGTTTACAGAAGCCCAACGGCAAATACCGTATCATGCAGTATCTCTGAAAAATCAAAAAAACTGTGGTCCCTTGTGGTCCCGTGGTACCAAATCCATCTGTGATACTGTTTCATATTCCATGTGAAGCTGAATGGTTCACCGTCATTGACCTCTGTCAGGCGTTCTTCTCGGTCCCACTGCATGATTGTAGTCAACTTTTGTTCTACTTTAAGTTTAACGTGGTGTTGTGCCCCACAAGGGTATACAGAAAGTCCTTCTGTCTTCAACTAAATCTTAAAGAAAAATCTAGAATCTCTAGTCATGCCCTGCAATTCAGTCCTAATACAGTATATCGACGACTCATTGATTACATCGAATACTCAGGACGAGTGCCGCACTGATACCATTGCTTTGTTTAAGCATCTGGCTGAGAATGGACATAAGGTATCTCCAAATAAGCTACAATACTGTCTGAAGGAAGTTCTATATCAAGGACAAAAGATTGCAAGAGGTGTCAGAAAAGTGTCGCAGGAGAGGATCACAGCGATCATGCAAATGAATCTGCTGCATACGCAGAAAGACGTTAGGATGTTCCTGGGAAAGGTGGCTTATTGTCATTAGTGGACACCCAGTTTTTCTCTAATGGCCAAACTTTTACTGAGGCAGACACACCATGATGTGTCCAATCCAGTAATTTTTGGACAATGACTGCTTGAGTGTTCTCCTGGAGCTGAGAGAAAACCTTTGCTGTGCTCCAGTGCTTGGAATGCCAGATTACAACAAAAGTTTTGCTCTTTTGCTATGAAAGTGAGGGCTGCGCTCTCTGTATTAACTCAGACTCAATGAGGTGCCCGTAGACCAGTTACCTACTTTTCTGCTACTGTCGATCCAGTAGCATCTTTATTGCCCGGATGTCTCAAATCCATTGCTGCAACAGATGCCTGTTTGGAGAGGTGTGAAAGCATTGTGATGGGTCACCCACTTATGGTGTACGTTCCTCAGTCAGTAGAGTTTCTGCTTACAAGAACATGCACGCAGCATCTCACAAACAGTAGACTTACTTGTTATGAGCAGGTTATACTGACTGCTGAGAACATTACCCTAAAGCGCTGTTCTACACTGAACCCTGCTACATTGTTGTCCTTGCCAGAAAGTGATGGGGGTGAGCCTGATAGAGAACATAACTGTTGTGGTGTCATGGAATTATTGCACGAAGCCCCGCCCTGATATTGTTAATGAACCACTACTAGATGCTGACCAAACACTATTTGTAGATAGTTTATGCTTATGGGACAATGAAGGAAATCTGGGAACTGCCTATGATGTCTGCACTGCAAAACACACAAGATGATGGATGGAATGTTGCACAATGGCAAAACATTCAGTCCCAGTCATAGATCTGGGTTTAATCCATCGTTATTTTGCTCACCAAGCCACCCCAGTTCAGACATGGCCATATGCAAATCTGTCTTGACCCTGTGCCTCATGGGAACAGTCCAGACCAAACTGCCAAGCCATGTCTTCTCTGGCCCAGAATCAAGCATCCTAGGACCGGTTTCTGGCTATCAGCGTCCATCAGCCAGGATAGCTTTACTCCAGTGGCTTAGTGAGCACGGGACCCACGTCTGGGCATACCCTTCCCACATAGGGTGAACGGCAAAACACACAAGATGATGGACGGAATGTTGCACAATGGCAAAACATTCCTCCCCAGTCACAGATCTGGGTTTAATCCATCGCTATTTTGCTCACCAAGCCACCCCAGTTCAGACATGGCCATATGCAAATCAGTTTTGACCCTGTGCCTCATGGGAACAGTCCAGACCGAACTGCCAAGCCATGTCTTCCCTGGACCGAAATCAAGCATCCTAGGACCGGTGTCTGGCTATCAGCCTTCATCAGCAAGGATAGTTTGACTCCAGTGGCTTAGTGAGCACGGGACCCACGTCTGGGCATATCCTTCCCACATAGGGTGAACAGCAAAACACACAAGATGATGCCGGAATGTTGCACAATGTCTGTACTGTCACAGGGGTGGTGGAAGCTTTCTGTTTGCAGAGAGTATTCTCCGCACAAGTAGCTGATTGCTTTGACACGTGCATGCTGTGTCTTTGACCAACTGAGGGTGACTATCTTTACCGACAGCCAGAATGGCTTCAGTGTGGTGCATGACTTTGGACAGTTGTGGTCTCAAAGGGGTTTTATGACCTCTTCGGGATCACCCATCAGGAACGAGGAGGGGGTAAGCAGATTGTTGGAAGCTCTTCGATTGCCTCGAGAGGTGGCCGGGGTCAAATGTCCGGCTCACTGTAAAGGAAATGATCTTGTTACCATCGGCAACAGATACTCCGATTAGGTCGCATGATACTGTGCTCTAAATGCCTGTACTTTCAATGAGGAATAGTCAAATCAAGTCAAGTACAGCTTTATTCGATTGCTATTTCGTACAATCATAAAAGCACAAATAGAAAACATTTATACAATTAAAAACGACAAACAAATATATACATTTTTAAATCCATTGTCTATACACTGAGTAAAAAATCACTAAAATTGGGAAAGCGTTAAAAGAAATAGCAAGAAAAACCGAGATCGTACATTGTTTAAGTTCATCAATACTACCGCAGTACTTTTTAGCTGCTTTAGGACCATTAGACTTAAATTACCATCCCTTTCCTTAAGTTAATTAAATTTTTTTAAAACATTGCTAACTTCCAAATATTATGTACATTTTCTAAGAATTGTAGAGCAATGAAAGCTGGCCTACATTGCCTAATCCCCATGTCTTTTAGAATGTGAAGGATCCACACCTTTCTTTGTACTCTATAAAATTTGCAAAACAAGAGCACATGTATGGTGGATTGTTCTGAGACATTGCCACATGTACAAAATTGCAATTGTCGAGTCCAGTCGTTCATTGTTGGTAGA
This sequence comes from Lissotriton helveticus, assembly GCF_964261635.1. Taxonomy (NCBI): domain Eukaryota; kingdom Metazoa; phylum Chordata; class Amphibia; order Caudata; family Salamandridae; genus Lissotriton; species Lissotriton helveticus. The sequence goes on along the minus strand of NC_136067.1, from coordinate 1,265,318,821 downwards.
CTCACAATTCTGTGGAAGATTCCCAATCTGAACCTGGTTAATAGGAAACGATCATAACCACCAGGAACGTCTTTCAAGTACGGTTGAATATTAAAAGTAGTTAAAATCTGTTGGTTCAGCTGGACACAAGGTTTTAGGATCTCAGACGACAATCTTATGGCTTCTAAATGCTGGAAAACCTCCTTTTTTGAGTCCTTTCTCCTAACTTAATACAGAATACTAGGGTCTGAGAAGTACTCAGAGTGTCCGAGATCTTCCATAAAGTTACGGACTTAGCTTAACCAGGGGATTTTTAAAGCCCCTTCCAGTTTCAAGGTATCCATCAATATATCTCTATTTAGTTGTTCCTCTGTTTTTGTCCACACGCTATGCCATAAGGGTATGGGCTCAAGCTTAATAAGATCCGATATATGAGACAGGCCTAGTTCCACATGGCAGACATACGAGGATGTGCTAGATGGGACGGACAGGATGCATCTCAAGAACGTGTTTTCTATTATTTGAAGCAGGAGGGGATGTGCAAGGCCCCATATCCCTGCTCCATACATTGCTGTGGAGATACACTTAGCTTTATAAATCTTGATAAGCTCCACAGGGGTCTCGTACCCAGTTTCCTTGAAAAATGTACAAGGGCAGATGTGGTTCTAGCAAAAGCGAGTTTTTTTTACTGCAAAAGCTTGTGTCCATACATCTTTTTTGTCAAAGAGTAGTCCAAGGTACGAGAATCTCTTTGTGGGCTCGATCTTCTGCTCGTCCACAAACATATCCTTGCACCTTTAACTGCCGCGCCCACACCTCATAACAAAGGTCTTGGAGATGTTTACCCTAAGACCCAGATCTTTCATAAAATTAGAAAAGCTATTGAGCACCCTCTGCAGGCCAACTTGTATTGGGGACATTAAAACTGCATCATCTGGGTAAAGAAGGGCGGGGTGGGACGTCCAGCTATCTGGGAGAAATCATGGCTATTCTTAAATAATGCTCATTCTAGACTATTTATATAGAGGTTAAAAAGAAGGAGGGACAGAACACAACCTTGCCTGACCCCCCTCTTGATGGTAAATGGAGCAGTAAGTTCCCCAGTTGAATCTAATTCGGCCTTAGGGCAATATTATATAGGCGCCTGAGAAACCTGATTAATGAAACATCCACACCCATCACATTCAGGATCTACCAGAGTTTCTCATGATGCACCTAATCGAATGCAGCAGTGAGATCTACAAAAGCTAAAAACAATCTGCCCCCTTTCGCCCGTGTATACTTTTCTATCAAAATGGCTACGTTTAGGCTCTGCTCAATGGTTCCCATGCCCTCCCGAAAACCAAATTGGATATCGGACAATATTTTGTTTTCCTCTTGCCAATGGGGAATATGTAAATCAGCAAGTTGATTAAACGGATCTCAATCTGTTGTTGACAGTTGCTGATACTTGGGATGAAGTGAAATGGTTGCAAGAGGAGGTTTCTGAGGAAGAGCAAGCTGGATGGGTCAGGTCGGATGTGTGAAAAAAGTAGAAGACGTATCGGTTTTTAGTGATGGAAGACCGGTGTTGCCAAATAGCTTGTTACATCCTATGGCCAGACACAAACTTGGACCAGAGCATGTGGGGAGGGATGCAATGATGAGAGTGTTCAGACAGACCTCGTTCAATCCTAAATTTCGAGGGATTGCTGAAGCTTTGTGTCACAGATGCGTGATGTGTCAACAGATAAATGTTGGGAAAGGGACAGCAGTTACCCTGAGTCATATTAGAAAATCATGGGGACCCTTTAATAGAATGCAGTTAGAATTTGTAGAGATGCCTGTCTGTAATGTACTGTAATGCATCTTAGTGGAGGTGTGCATATTCTCTGGTTGGGTGGAGTCTTACCCAACAAGGAGATGTGATATTCTGACAGTAGCAAAAGTTTTTATTGAGGGAGCTCATTCAGAGATTCAGATTTCCAACTTCTTTGGAGTCAGACCAAGGATCTCATTTTAATAATGAGATAATGAAACTGTTGTGTGCTGCTTTACAAGAGTAACAGAGATTATATTGCAGTTATCATCCAGAGGCTTTGGGCATCGTGGAGAAGATTACTGGTACCTTAAAGTCCAGGCTATCTAATTTGTGTGCTTCAACCCTCTACTGCTCGAGTATTGCAAAGGATTGGCTGGTGTGGTTTGATCTGTGTCTCACCAGGTTAATGCCACTGTTGCACAGCCTCACCAGGAGCAGTTTTACCACCTTGCCCCCGTAGATTGGGTACTCTTCAAAAAGCATGTGAGGAAGAGCTGTCTTGAACCTCACCTGCATGGCCCATTTCAGGTGATCCTGGTGACTACAGCAGCTGTGAGGTGTGGTGGCCTCCCAAACTGGGTGCATGCCTTTCATGCCCGCAGGATCCTGTGTCCCCTTGATGAAACAGCTCCTCTTCCAGAAGAAACACCAGCAGTGGTTGAGGGACCATGGGAGAGGGTCAGTCTTGCTCTGAGCAAACAAGCTGGTCCGAAAGTGCACTAGAGCAACCCGAGGTGGGGCCAGGAAGTCGAAGAGTGATGAGTGGCTCGACAACAGCTGGTACCGAAGCGGTGTGTGAGTCAGGTACTACCTCAGAAAAGGGAAATAGTGCTGTGGTTCTACAGAAATGCAAAACAACAGTTGATGGACAGAATGCAGAACAATGTCATACATTCACCCCAGTACAGAGATCTGGGCCTAAATCCATCGTTTTTTTGCACTCCACACCACCCCAGTTCAGACATGGCCATATGCAAATCAGCCTTGACCCTGTGCCTCATGGGAACAGCCCAGCCCAAACTGCCAAGCCATGTCTTTCCTGGACCGGAATCAAGCCTCCGAGGACCGGTTTCTGGCATTCCAGCCGCCTTCAGCCCGGCTTGCTTGAATCCAGTGGCAAAGTGAGCAAGGGACTCACGTCTGAGCATACCCTGCCACACTTATGGCGGCCAAAAGCGGTACAAAAGGGGGTGGTCTTCAGCCAGGATAGCTTGACTCCAGTGGTGTGGAGAGCATGGGACTCACGTCTGAGCATACCCGTCCCACTCGGGGTGACAAATGCAAAACAACAGTTGATGGACAGAATGCAGAGCAATGTCATACATTCACCCCAGTACAGAGATCTGGGACTAAATCCATTGTTTTCTTGCACTCCACACCACCCCAGTTCAGACATGATTTGCATATGGCCATGTCTGTACTGGGGTGGCTGAGTGAGCTAAAGAATGGTGATGGATTAAACCCAGATCAGTTGACTGGGGGTGAGTGTTTGATTTGCTCAAATGCTCCGTCCATCATCCCCTTTTGTATCGATTTGTTCGCCCTAAGTTGGCAGGATATGCTCAGACGTGAGTCCCTTGCTCACTTGGCCACTGGATTCAAGATAGCCTGACTGATGAGGATTATGAATCCGAAACCGCTCCCAGGATGCTTGTTTCCGGCCCAGGGAAGACATGGCTTGGCAGTTCGGGCTGGACTGTTCCCATGATGTAAATCACCATGGGGTGACCCAGTATCCCTCAGAACCTGGGCAATACAATTAATTTTAAACAATGGTTCTGTCGGGTATGCGAAATGATTACTTCAAAATATGCATTATTTCATCACAGTTCACAAAAGTCCTTCAATTACTTAGGACTATGCTCCAAGCACGGAGCTCGCTCTCAACGCAAATCCAATACCACAAGGGTTCAGGGTAACCAATTACTTTTAATCCATGAATTTCATTTTTCATTCATAAATAACCCTCTATACGCATAATTTATTTACAATTTACAACAAACGGCGCAGATTAAAAAGTGAATAAGGTGTGACATCATGTGAAAATAGTGACATTCAAACGTGTTTATGTACATGTGAGTGAAGGGGGAGGGGCAGAAACGACTTATTAGGCCAGTTAAAGTTGGTAATTGTAATTAGCCCAGTAATCCATTCAATTGGTCTAGCATTAGAACTGGGTATTCAACTGATCCAATGTTTTGGGTATCGTCGATGTTTCGACCCTGTGGGACGCCTTAGTTGAGGGTCTAGCGCGGGTCTTCTTCAGGACAAGGGGCAGTGGTAAAGCGCCTGTTGGTGAGACGGGTAAGTATGTCAGAAAGGATTTGCAGGAGCAATGTGGACAATGAGTGACATTCATATTACTCGTGCACTCACCTATGGGTCTCCATACGATTGACCCCAAAAGGTTGTAGAAATTAATCTCAGGTGTAGGTTACTCGTATCTGTAGAGTTAATGTAGGACATTAGTGCATGTCCAAAGTATTACATTTTACTTGTAAGTAAGGCGAACATCTCACACACAAAATGATCAATGCTCACCTAGTAACTGAAAGAGTTTCTTCCCACCATAATCATTAATGGGGTATTATAATTAATGAAGGAAGCTGTATAACGCGATGTTGATCACATACACCGCTTTGTTACAGATCGTCCCATTGATAAGGCGACCTTGGCTAGAAGGGATCCTTTTCCAAAGCCCAAAGAATACCCCATTAATGATTATGGTGGGTAGAAACTCTTTCAGTTACTAGGTGAGCATTGATCATTTTGTGTGTGAGATGTTCGCCTTACTTACAAGTAAAATGTAATACTTTGGACATGCACTAATGTCCTACATTAACTCTACAGATACGAGTAACCTACACCTGAGATTAATTTCTACAACCTTTTGGGGTCAATCGTATGGAGACCCATAGGTGAGTGCACGAGTAATATGAATGTCACTCATTGTCCACATTGCTCCTGCAAATCCTTTCTGACATACTTACCCCTCTCACCAACAGGCGCTTTACCACTGCCCCTTGTCCTGAAGAAGACCCGCGCTAGACCCTCAACTAAGGCGTCCCACAGGGTCGAAACGTCGACGATACCCAAAACATTGGATCAGTTGAATACCCAGTTCTAATGCTAGACCAATTGAATGGATTACTGGGCTAATTACAATTACCAACTTTAACTGGCCTAATAAGTCGTTTCTGCCCCTTCCCCTTCACTCACATGTACATAAGCACGTTTGAATGTCACTATTTTCACATGATGTCACACCTTATTCACTTTTTAATCTGCGCCGTTTGTTGTAAATTGTAAATAAATTATGCGTATACAGGGTTATTTATGAATGAAAAATGAAATTCATGGATTAAAAGTAATTGGTTACCCTGAACCCTTGTGGTATTGGATTTGCGTTGAGAGCGAGCTCCGTGCTTGGAGCATAGTCCTAAGTAATTGAAGGACTTTTTTGAACTGTGATGAAATAATGCATATTTTGAAGTAATCATTTCGCATACCCGACAGAACCATTGTTTAAAATTAATTGTATTGCCCAGGTTCTGAGGGATACTGGGTCACCCCATGGTGATTTACATTGTAAAGTGCAGGTGAATATCTGCGAGGGTGTTTTGCTCTCATTCAGTGTTGTTTTGTTTTAAAAAATTCTTTTGATGTGTAATTGAATATGTCTGATAAAGAAACCCTGTCCTATACAGAGGAATATATAGCTAAACTTATCCAGGATCAGGGTGCATCCAGCTTCCTGTTAGGAGGTGATAGATCATCAACGGATGCTGGTCTGAATGCTAAACTAGTGAAACTAGAAAGACTTGAGAAACAATTGATAAGATCACGCTTGCATGGCCATGTACTAACTAAATATTTGGAGGCAAATATAATACCAAAGGGCCTCCAAGTACGCAATGAGCCAGCCATCTTCATAGACGTACCAAAATTTCGAGAAGGTTTTAGTTACGTGGCAAATAACTGCTCCAGGCACTGGATGGTGCTTGGAGTGGAGACGGCTATTGAATACGTCAAAAAGTTGATGCAAGAAATTTTGGATCTTAAGAATGAGATATTAGGAGACTCAGCTGTCACCAATGCTAAGGAGGCCTTAGAACGTGCTGAGAAAACCCTGTCCGAATTCAATACGATCACATTGAGTAGGAAATTGGACAAATTAAGTAAAGACGTAAAGAATTACGATAAGAAACTGACATATCCATACATTGCAGACGATTATTACCAGCAAGATAACCAAGGCTTTTACTCAGTCAGAGGCAGACAGGGCCCACGAAGGTTTAATACCTTTTCAGACTCCTCGGTAGGTAGCAGTTCAGGTTCAGAAGCTGAAGGACCCTCCACAAGTAGTACAGAGTATCAAGGCTCACGTCCTTTTTTAGGGGAGGGCCACCCCACTGGCAACAGGGGTGGGGGAAGGCAGCAAAATTGGGAATGTCCCAGGAGATGGGGACGTGCGAGATACACACAGGGAACCCCCGGGAATTCCAGAGTGAGATTTTACCAGCCAGAGACACATGGCGAAATTTCAACCAGGAGGCAAACATACAGGTGGTAGCTACTGATATTACCACCACACAGACTATTGTATCCCAAATCACAAACATCTTGGTTAGAGATGCAAGTGAGATGCAGTCAAATAAAAATGAAATAGCTGTCGAAGACATCAATGTAATCGCTGATACTGAGAGTGGTATAGTCGTATCCCATGTAGCCAATGCCCTGGATATGGATTTAATTGAGGTACAGCCAACTGACAACCTCATGACCACGGAAGAGATAGCTGTACCTGTGGAAATACTTGGATTACCACAGACGAGAATGGAGGGGACACAATTGGATCCTGTGATAAACTTGTCCGGTTATGAAATGACGGATGCAGAAATGAGTATTCTGGCAAAAGGCTTATCATACTTTCCTCTAACTGCACCAGACTCATTTCAGATTAGATTAGAATTACAGAAATTCTTCAGCAAAATTAGATTAAAGTACTTCTTCACCAAAAACATCAGTACGCCAAAGCAAGCGGCAACCAGTTTTAGGCCACCATCTATGTTCAAGCCAGCATCTTTTATGATGAGCGACAGGATATTGGCTTTTGAGAAGGTTGTCCTGGAGGATACTATGCAGTTGATGGAAGAAAGAAAATACATAAGATACAACATAAGTAGGGAGGAGAAAGTGGCCCTGATTGACCTTGCAAAGAACACCGAGATAGTAATAAAGGCTGCAGACAAGGGGGGGGCTATTGTGGTCCAAGATACCGTTGACTACGTTTCGGAGATCGAACAACAGCTACAAGTACAGGAGAGTTACCTTAAGGTCCGGAAAGATCCCACAAGTGAAATAAAAACATTGATAGAAGTGACAACCAAAGCAGGATTGGAAGAGGGATTCCTGAGCCAACATGAGAGAGACTTTCTTAATCAACAGGAACCAAGGATACCGACCATATATACCCTCCCGAAGGTACACAAAAGACTAGAAAACACCCCTGGAACACTGATAGTTTCGGGCTGTGGCTCAGTACTGGAACCTCTGAATCAATTTATTGATCATTTTCTGCAGCCATGGGTACCAGCCACAAAGTCCTATGTGCGGGATAGTATGCACATTATCCAGCTACTAGAAGGTCAAGCATTTGATGGTGACAAGCAAATACTGGTCATGTTGGATGTATCATCGCTGTACACCTCCATCCCTCAGGACAGCGCTATGGAGGTGATAAGAATGGCATTGGACCAGAGAGAAAGACCACACTGGATCCCGACGGAATTCCTGATCAAACTACTAGACATAGCGATGATAAATAACTATTTTGTTTTTAAGGGACAGTTTTACTACCAATGCAAGGGCGTGGCCATGGGCGCGACATATGCACCTAGTCTGGCAAATCTCTTTATGGACAAGTACGAGGAGGAACATCTCTATGACCTATCCAATCCTTTTCTGGATAAAATCGATGTATGGAAACGCTACATCGACGATGTTCTAATGATTTGGTCAGGGGACGAGGAGGAGCTGGAAGAATTTTGGACTTGGCTGAACAATAGGAATACCGATATACAATTCATGAAATACAGAAGATCATTAAAAAATATTGGAACTTGGTCCAAGGAGAGTTACAAACATCTCAACAACCTTTGTTTGCCTTCAAGAGGGGCAGGAATAGCAAAGACACCGCGGTGAAAGCCTTTCTGAACCCCCCAAAACAGCCCGATTTAAGAAACATGCTAAACCTACCTCCCCTAACTGGCCACCATAAGTGTGGCAATTGTAGGGCCTATGACTATTGCCTCGAGGGCTCGAACTTTATCCAGAACACGAGAACCTTCAAACTTACACCGTTTACGAACTGTAATAGTACACTAGTTATTTATGCCATCATATGTCCTTGTGCCTTGACTTATATAGGACAGACAAAACAGAAGGTGAAAACCAGAATTTTGCAGCACATGAGCAGAATTAGATGTCATACTGTGGGTGCCCCTCTGGTTGAACACTTCCAAACACACGGACATAAACCAGAAGACATCAGGTGGAGGGTCCTAGAGAAGGTAATTCCCAGCCCAAGAGGTGGTTCAGTAACTAAGTCACTTAATTACAAGGAGTGCAGGTGGATTCACACTCTCAATACTGTACAGGAAGGGTTGAATGAACGAGAGGAGACAGCCAGGCAAATGGGTCAACTTTAATAAGTCAGAGGTCCCCGCACTGGAAACCGACTCTTAGACTAAGGGTAACTATACTGAGAAACAGGCAATCTGTATGAGCTTTGTCTAGGAAGTACATATAGATTCGTATAATTCTTAGTCTCTGTTTTTTAACAATTTTGTGTCTTAATAATTTGCTTTTGGCAGAATTATTATGTATATTGAGAAACCTCTGTGTGGAATAAGTTGACATTGCCAACATGAGAAATAAGTGTAACCTGTTGATTTGTTTTACAATGGTAGCGTGTATCAAAATCACTTGTGTACAATGTCATTTTAATGCAATTTTTTGTGGAATGCACTATGTCTTTAAATGAACAATGATCACTAAACTACATCTGGCCGATTTGCCGATACAATACCGGTACCCTTGCCATTATCGCTACCCGATGACAAAACGAGGCTTACATCGCTTGTGGTTGCTTAGTTACGTAACAAGGCGTTCGTGCAACGCATCCTGGCCGCATGCGTGCGCCTAAACACGAGCAAGCTTGGTCGCATAGCAACCCAGCTACACGGACGTGCGTCGACGTCCACGAGAATAAGTAACCGGAATGAGCCGGCACTCAGCTCAATGAAACTTAGACGGAATGCCGAAGGAGCGAGCGGATGATACCGATCTCGCGCCCTAGTGACAATCCGAATAACAAATAGGTAAAAACCTGGGGAATGCTAATTTGAAAACTCACAACCCCTTAATGAAGGAAGCTGTATAACGCGATGTTGATCACATACACCGCTTTGTTACAGATCGTCCCATTGATAAGGCGACCTTGGCTAGAAGGGATCCTTTTCCAAAGCCCAAAGAATACCCCATTAATGATTATGGTGGGAAGAAACTCTTTCAGTTACTAGGTGAGCATTGATCATTTTGTGTGTGAGATGTTCGCCTTACTTACAAGTAAAATGTAATACTTTGGACATGCACTAATGTCCTACATTAACTCTACAGATACGAGTAACCTACACCTGAGATTAATTTCGACAACCTTTTGGGGTCAATCGTATGGAGACCCATAGGTGAGTGCACGAGTAATATGAATGTCACTCATTGTCCACATTGCTCCTGCAAATCCTTTCTGACATACTTACCCCTCTCACCAACAGGCGCTTTACCACTGCCCCTTGTCCTGAAGAAGACCCGCGCAAGACCCTCAACTAAGGCGTCCCACAGGGTCGAAACGTCAATGATACCCAAAACATTGGATCAGTTGAATACCCAGTTCTAATGCTGGACCAATTGGATGGATTACTGGGCTAATTACAATTACCAACTTTAACTGGCCTAATAAGTCGTTTCTGCCCCTTCCCCTTCACTCACATGTACATAAGCACGTTTGAATGTCACTATTTTCACATGATGTGTCACCTTATTCACTTTTTAATCTGCGCCGTTTGTTGTAAATTGTAAATAAATTATGCGTATACAGGGTTATTTATGAATGAAAAATGAAATTCATGGATTAAAAGTAATTGGTTAGCCTGAACCCTTGTGGTATTGGATTTGCGTTGAGAGCGAGCTCCGTGCTTGGAGCATAGTCCTAAGTAATTGAAGGACTTTTGTGAACTGTGATGAAATAATGCATATTTTGAAGTAATCATTTCGCATACCCGACAGAACCATTGTTTAAAATGGACTGTTCCCATGAGGCACAGGGTCAGACTGATTTGCATATGGCCATGTCTGAACTGGGGTGGCTGACTGAGCTAAAGAATGGTGATGGATTAAACCCAGATCAGTTGACTGGGGGTGAGTGTTTGATTTGCTGAAACGCTCCGTCCATCATCCCCTTTTGTATCGCGTGGTTCTACTGAAGGCAGAAGAAAGCTGGCTGTCGAGACTGCCAAGAAGTTTGCAATGATCCCCTGATGCAGAGCTCGTGTCTGTGAAAGATACATCTGAGTCTGAGCAAAGTGAGAGTGAAGTAGAGGAATCTGGTTCAAGGGGGTCCAAGAGACTGAGTGGCTTGTTGGAGGTACGCTTCTCCTGAGTGGACTTACCTAACTGCCAATGTGATGAAAACAAACTCTAGAATATTAGTTATTATGAATGCATCTTGTTGAGCGCGCGCCTACCTCCGGAGGAGGTGTCCCGGCGCTGACAGTGGGCGCAGAGTGGTCGTGCCAGGTTGGGGTTGTGAGAAGTTGGCCTGGTATATGATGTCCACTATTCTAGTGGCCACCTTGCACCAGTCCAAATGAACCTTATTGATGGTAGGTTGTAAAGTCAACCTTATAGAAACCTATCCTAGTGGTAGCTGAGAGGAGAAGCAGCCTTCAGGCTAAGACTTAGAGGCGAGTTAAGCAAGTTGTTTTACCAATCATAATCTCTTGAATGATCAAATGAAAGCACACCACACAAGGTGTATATCAAAGATATATGTATTTATTCTAAACACAACCCCTCTGGACTCTTTTTGAGGTCAGAGGTAAAAGTACAATACAAGGAACTTAATTAGCATACAATAAGAGGTGTGGCGCAGCGGCCAGGGCGACTGACGCCGGGGATCACAGTTCGATCCCCGGCACCGGCGGCAGGGGTCTGCCCAGCACCATGTGACTCTGGGCAGTAGCTTGCTCAATCTTCCTGACAGCCCCCAGCGCCGGGAAACCTATGGGTAGCTGTGCGCTTTACAAATACAGGGTTATTAAGTTGCACAGTATACGTTATGCCCTAGGGGCCTCACAAACCATATAGTAAAATAGTGGTATAAGAACCACGTCTGGGTTAGAAAGCAGGCCTAGGGCCTGTAGAACCGCTGGGGCTACCTGGAACCACCAAAGGTTAGGTTGCAGGAGGCCCACTGGGGACGCGTGCAGTGTCTAAACACAGCCACGGTCACCATTGACTTTTTATGGAGAACGAACAAGTTACAATTTTAAAGATTAAGGGCACTTCTAGGTGAACTACGATGGAACCCTTTTAGACTTAGACACTTCGAGAGTCAAGACCCACGGGAGCACCGGAGTACTCGAGTCACTTCACCCACGGAAGCCGGGTGCATAGGTGTATTTTGGTGTCGGGTTTCGTCGTCGATTCCAATGGAAAGCTGCAAAGAAATGCTGCAAGCAACCAGAGGAGAAGTGTCCGGGTGGATCCAAGGGTGGATCGGAGATGTGAAGAACCTGAGAGCAGAAGGAACTGAGTCTGGGTCACTAGCCAGCCGATGTTTGGTGATTTCAGGTGAAAGAGGTGAAGCTTGACTCTTCAGCCACGAGATCCAGGAGGTGTCGATGACAACCAGGAGCTGGATTTGAGCTGTCTTACAAAGGATCTCAAGTGCTGCAGCGTCGGAATCCCGATTGGACCCAACAAGCCTTGGCAACAGCAATGCATGCAAGATGACAAGATTGGTTTTGGTTCAGACCAGCAAGGTCTGAGGGACTTCTCCTTTGGAGAGGAATGGGAGCAAGTCTGGAGCAACTAGCAAAGCTCAACAAATTAAAGATGACCCTTCATGGGGGCTCGCTAGCCAATGGACTAGGAAACGCAAAGGGGCCTCAAGCAGAAATGCACAAAGCAGGCCCACGGGACACTCGTAGAGTGTAGGCCTCTGAGCTTCGATACAAAAGGTGCTCAGGGCAGGAGCTTCAAATACCCCAATGCACAACTTCAGGATACTTCAGGAAGTAGGTGGAGTTGCAAAGATGCAGGATGTCCAGGAGTTCCGGTCCCACATCTCTCGTGTCCTCTACAGGTCTCAGCTTTGCTGGGAGCTCGGGTCAGCATGAGAGATGTTTGGAAGTCCATGTCCTATGTCGCAGATTCTTCGGGATCCGGCAGGAGCCTCGAAAATGCAGACCGGCAAAGATGCAGTTGGTGCCTGTTTGAACAGGGTGGTCACTCCTTGACCACAAGGGAGATTTCTTCCATCTTCCAGTCGATATGGAATGTCGAAGGTCCAAGATATATGTTGTAGAGTTTCGTCCAGGGTAATCTGAAGCCCTAGGGACTGGGATACTATTCTTATAACAAGATTAGGGGTTGGGCTAACTCTAAGGTCCCACCTATGGGAGGACCTGGGGAGGGGGTGGTTACACCCCTTCCCCTTTGTCCAGTTTCGTGCCAGAGCTGGGGCGCAGTGCCCGAGCAACCGGTTTGAACTGGGAAATGCATGGAGCACCTTCAGTGCCCCAGACAGTGTCTGAAAGGCATTCACTGAATGCAACCCACCCTGCCCCAATACACTAAAACCTGTCTGGGGAGGTGCCAGCACCTCCCTGGACAGGAAACCTATTGTCTAGGCCTCCCCTGCCGGAGTTTCGTCCAGCAGCAGGAGGGCAGACTCATGTTTGTGGCAGCAGCATTCATTTTGTGATACTCGGGCTCTGTTTGACTTTAACCAGGTTTACCAGTAACTACATGTCTTCTCCCTCTAGAAGGGTGGAATGCTACCCCACCGCCAGAACTGGTGGGGGAGGGGAGTGGGGGTAGTATTCCAAAGCGTTTGACACCTTACATGTTTTGATAAAGCAAAATCAAAGTTAGCATTAACCGCGAGGATTATAATGCACTTAAGAGTATATGGTATGGCTACATTATAGAAAAGCTATAAGGAGATGGTTCCGAAAGCTGCAGAGGGGCTCAGCTCATGCTAGGGTACCCTCTCACACAAAACCAAGCACTCTACCTCCAGGATTGTCAAGGCCTGCCATAGGAGTGATCTATCGGTTAATATGTGTCTATATATATATATATATATATATATATATATATATATATATATATATATATATATATATATATATATATATATATATATATATATATATCTTACCTACTGGCGGTCGCCAGTAGGTAGTTATAGTTAGGATTGATTTCCATAGGGAAATCGCAACATTCTATTGGGAATAACTTGGCACCGGTTGAGGAATCTGCCTGAATGTTTCCTCAACTTTGCCTCGCGGCTCTCCGCTCCTTCCTTGAAAGTTTGGGGGGGATTCGTCAATCGGGGTCCGAGATAAAAGGGGGGTCCCAAAACGTGTTTTCCCCATGTTAATTTCCATAGGGCGGTCGAACTCACTTTTAGCTCGAATGGCTGAATGGATTTCCACCAAACTTGGCAAAATTGTAGGGACTGGTAGCCCGATGTGCCTTTGCTATGTCTCAAGATATGTGCTCAAGTGGATTTTGAGTAATTTAGGTTAAAAAAAATATATATATCTATAAGCGCGCCCCGGTACGCGTACCGGGGAGCTTACCAGCGCGCTACGCGAGTTCGCGCGCGGAAAGCTGATTGGCTCTCGGGTGTCTGTAAACATTCCAAACAGTCCACAGCGGCCGCCATCTTGTGTCTCGGTAGGATCGAGACACAAGAGGTGACAAAAAACAAAGGGGGAAATGACCAAAAGGGGGCAGGGTAGACCCCCCCTGACCCCCTAGATTTGATGTGGGGGCCATAAAAGGCTCCGCGGGGCAAAACATTTTTAAAATTTTTTTAACGAATTTTCGCGGGGGGAGCGCCCGGTACGCGCACCGGGGAGCGTGCCTGGGAGCGTACCACGGGGAAAACCCAGTGAAACAGGAAAATAATAATTTAAAGTGATTAGAGGTAGGGTAGCTCTGCATAGAGTTGTTTTGTTGTTTGGGTGTTTTAAGTACCAACGTGTAGGTACCAATGCTGAGTCTTAAATTTAATGTACACCGTTTCCTCTGTAGATATCTTGCATGTTGTTACAGAAGTTATTGTGGTATATGGAATCCATATCATAGGGTGTCAGGAAAGCAGAAACAACATGGAGGCAGGAGATGAAAAAGAGATGTCAAATACACATTGGAGATAATATATTGGGAGAAAGGTAGTATCTATGAGCAAAATTACTATGTAACATAAAAAAGTTGCACAGTATACTATAAATCTGACTTTACATTATAATCAATTTGGTACTAGTTTATGAATTACATATAAAAATGAATAATGTCTCAAACAATTTTAGAATTATTAAATATAAATTTATTTTTCAGATTCTTTTTCCAAATTTAACAGAACTTCTAATAACTGATTGTCGGAAATGTCCTCATTTTGAATTAGCGAATCTACCGCTTCCACACATTGAACTAATTCATAGTCCCGTGATTCATCCATGAATTCTATGTCTTCATTGGGTTCAATAACTTGTTCATTGTTGCTCTCCAGTACAATTTCAAAGGAAATATTTTGCTCTCCTTCCATTTTCTTGCTGTAATTTGCATAACAAATAAATATATCAGTAGAGATAGGGCACTGTTGGGTTTAAGTTCAGACAGGTAGTTTTGATTTTTTAACAGTGAAGTTATCTTTGGGCAGTGTATGGTATCAGGCTGGAAGTAGAAATATAAAAAAGTGTATATCATGAAGCCTAAGTAAATTCATAATTATACAAGACAAGCCTAAATCCATCCATAACTATAACAGAGAAGTGTATCTCAATCTATAACTATTACAGAGGGATAGTACATAACTATCAGAAAATGTTTTCCAAATTAACTTAAAGTGCACAATATACTTCAGTTTTCAAAATAACATCTTACCTTTCAAAAAAAAGTTTAAGTTCTCAGTGGAAATGCTTTTGAAATGTACTTCAGGAAGTAGTAGTCAAAATGGCTGTGTTTCCCTCTCTTTCTTTATATATATGCATGTACATAACCAATCAAATGTCATGAAATAATAGTAGAAAATGAAAGTAACATTTTAATTGGTTGTAAATTCTACCACTTCAGATGTGTTTTTGTCAAGTAATTCACCTCAGGATATTTAGAGGGCTACAGGCCAAATGGCTCAATGGAATTCCACCAAATGTGGGAAAATGGTAGGGACTGGTATGTAGTATGGCCTATTCTATAATTGGTGAAAGTGTCTCCAGTGGTTTTTATGTAAATTAACTTTTAACATTTTTTGGGAGCGCTTACCGGTGAGCGCCCCGGTACGCGTACCGGTAAGCGCAACGAGAGTCCTCCATTTTGTGTTTCGGTAGATTTGAGACAGAAAATGGAGGACAAACAACGTTGGGAATGGGTATAAGGGGGCACGGTAGGCACTCCCTGACCCCCTAGGTTTTCTGAGGGGGTCTTAGGAGGCCCATATAGGCCAAAAAAAATAAAATTACATTTTCGCGGGGGGAGCGACCGGTACGCGTACCGGGGAGCGTACCGGGGAGCGTACTTTGGTGAAAAATAGTGAAAAAAGTTAGAAAAAGATAATCATTTGGAGTGATCAGAGGTAGGGTAGGCCTGAAAAGAGCTTTTGGGTTCTGTGGCTGATTTAGGTACCTACAAGTAGGTACCAATGCACAGTCTTAAATTCAGGAGGAATATTCTATTCCCCTCATCTGGGAAGTGGACACCATCTCCTCTGTAGATATCTTGCATGTTGTAACGCAAGTTATTGTTGTAAATTGAACCCATTCCAAAGTCTCTAATGTAGGCAGAAACAGATTTATTCACATGTTTCCGTGCTTTCTCAAATTGTGGACAAAATTGGTTGGACCACTTCCATTTCTGTCTTTGGCATATATTGGAATATACCAAGGCAGTTTGTGGAAAAAGTGCCATCAATTGATCAAAGGTGTCCTTTAAAAGCATTTCCAGACCTACCCCAGTCAAAGTGCCCAAGTCATTTCCTCCACAGTGCACAATTAAGAGGTCAGGGTGTGGCAAATGCAAAAAGGTTTTCACCAATGGTATCAATTGGTGACATCTCAATCCTCTCTGGCCAATCCATTTGATGTTCACATTTGGTAAATCAAGGTTGTGAAAACTTCTGTTAGCTGCATACCTTTGAGCCCAGTGAATGTAGCTATGTCCAATAATCCAGACAGAGTACATGGTGAGAGGAGGTTCTGGTGCAGTCAGATGAAGTGTAGGAATGAAATGGGAGTTGGAACAGTAGGAGTTTGCAAAACAAAAAAAACTGTGGAGTTTCAGTGCTCTTGAATCACAAGCAATGATTGGATTCAGATAGTTGAAAACTGAAAGTTAGGGTGCATGGTTCTGTTATGTGAAAGAAGTCATTTGAATGGTTAAAAGAAACATTGCACCAGATAAGCTGGTGTATTCAAAGGTCAAACAACCTTGGTGAGGTGATTTGCAACATTGTAGAATAAACTTTTAACCCTGGGAGCTCAGTGAGGAGGGAGTTGCTATGGTAACAGGTAGAAAGGGCTGAGGGGGGGAAGGGTGTTGGTTTGAAAATACAGAGGGAAGAGTTTTGATTGGTTACCATGAGCAATATGTGTGTAGAATTAGAGGTTTACTGTGCCATTAATGGTTGCAGTGCCTGGAGAACATACCTTTTGCTCTGCTAAAGAAATATTGGTGTGTGTATCTGACACTGTTCTGAATCTCCCAAAGCATTTGTAAAGGTGAGTTATGATTCATTTAGATAGAGAGTTTAGATTCAGAAGCACATTGATTTTCTTTGCTTTTGGTTTGTGTGATGCTTTTTAAAAATACATGGTTTCTATATTTGCAAAATAGAGGATTTGTATTTTGTGAAATAGTGATGTTTCAGTAGTGAGGTTGAATGGTTGTACATAGGACTTGCACTCTGTATCTAAAATGTTATTTTAAAAATCAATTTTAGGGTAAATCAATGGGTTTCAGTAGTGAAAATTAATGCTTGTACATAGGACCTGTGTTCTGTTCCTAAAATGGTAATTGAAAAACGATTTTAGTGCAAATCAATGGGTTTCAGTAGTGAAAATGGATGCTTGTATATAGGATCTGTGCTCTGTTTCTAAAATGTTAATTGAAAAACGATTTTAGTGCAAAACAATGGGGTTTAGTAGTGAAAATGAATGCCTGTAAATAGAATCTGTGCTCTGTTAATGAAATATTAAGTAAAAAACGGCTTTAGGGCAAATTAATGGCTTCCAGTAGTGAAAATGAATGCTTGTACATAGGACCTGTGTTCTGTTCTTAAAATGGTAATTGAAAAACGATTGTAGTGCAAATCCATGGCTTTAACATTTTTAAGAAGGAATAAATAGTGTGTGCTTAATTACATAAAAATATTTGAATCTTTTACAAACATGTTACCTGTTTTACCTCAGATTGGGAAGCAGATTGAGTTTCTTTGCTGTTGGTTTGCTTAATTTTTTGGGTAATGCTTCGTAGGAATGTTTACAAGAGATAGGAAATGTATTTTGTAAAACAGTGACTTTTCAGTACTGAAATGGAATGATTGTACATAGGACTTGCACTGTGTTTCTAAAATGTTATTGAAAAATCGATTTTGGGGCAAATTAATAGCTTTTAAATTTTTGAGAAAAAATAAATAATGTGTGCATGATTAAGTAAAATAATTTGAAGCTTTCATAATCATGTCACCTGTGTTACCTCACATTAGGAAGCACACTGAGAGCTTTATTTATGAAAACAGTGATGCATCACTTTTCACTGTGCACTCCTTGTGACACCAATGATGCATTATATTTAATGTATGATGCATCATGTTTCTAGGACTTACAGATAAGTCAGTATTTGTGATGTATCTGTAAGCACAAAAGTGACGAATTGCTGGAGTGTGTCACAAAAATGACGCAAGTCCAGCAATGCATACTTTCACATGGGGAAAGCCCCATGTGAAAGCGTTTGCCTCAGTCTTATACCTGCTGTTAGGCAGGTGCAAGATTTTGACGTATATATGTCCTAAAAGTGATGCAGTGAAATCTCATAGATTTTACTGCGTCACTATTACGAGGCTTTTTGTGGGGGAATGCCCCTTCTGTGTACATTACAGCTGATAGAGGTATAATGCGGTGCAGAGGTTTAAAAAGTGATGCATCTACCTACATGCGTCACTTTTTAAATATGGCGCAACAAGGCACATGTTTTATGCCGCCAATGCGTCACAAAAAGTGATGCATCTGCAGTGGAAAACTGATGCAGGGCTTTATAAATGAGGTTCATCATTTTTTTGCACACTACTCCAGTTTAGTCCTGTCCACTGCACTCTTGGACACAAGCCTCACCTTTTGTGCTCCCCTGGACAAGCTTCATTACATCTGCACTCCTGCTTAGGCCTCATAATCTTTTTTTAGAACAACATTTGAAAAACAGAGAAAAGGTTATATGTATAGGTTTTTCATTACACTACTGAAACATTTTTGGGGCAAACTAATGTCTTTTACATTTTTGAGAAAGAATAAATAGTGTGTGAATGATTACATAAATAAATTTGACCTTTTCACAATCATGTCACCTGTGTTACCTCAGATTAGGAAGTAGATTGTGCAGTTGAGGTGAGGGATGTCCAGAGGGACAGAAGAGCTGAGGCCTGTGTTCAAGACTGTAGTGGGAGAGAGGCTTTTCTTGGAGAGCGTAGGTGGTGAGACCTGTGTGTAAGAGTGCAGTGGACTGGGTTTCATGAAGCCTATCCCCCACTGCACTCTTAGACACAGGTCTCAAATTATTTGCACCCGTGGACAGATCTCTCTTCTACTACACTCTTCAATAGAGGCCATACCTCTTGTGAACCCCTAGACAATCCTTACCTCATCTGCAACCCTGAATAGACTTCAACTAATTGGCATGCTTAGACAAGCCTCAGCCTATTTACACCCTTGGACATGCGGTAGGATTGTTTGCAAGAGAGAGGAAATGTGTTTTGTAAAATAGTGAGTTTTCAGTACTGAAATGGAATGCTTGTACTCCAGCAATGCATCCTTTCACATGGGGAAAGCTCCATGTGAAAGCGTTTTCCTCAGTCTTATGTCTGCTGTGAGGCAGGCGCAAGATTTTGACGTAACATTGTCCTACAAGTGATGCAGTGAAATCTCATTGATTTCACTGCGTCAGTATTATGAGGCTTTCTGCGGAGAAATGACCCCTCTGTGTACATTACACCTGAGAGAGGTATAATGTGGCGCAGAGGTTTAAAAAGTGACGCATCTACCTACATGCGTCACTTTTTAAATATGGCGCAACAAGGCACATGTTTTATGCCGCTGATGCGTCACAAAAAGTGACGCATCAGCAGTGGAAAACTGATGCAGGGCTTTATAAATGAGGTTCATCTTTTTTTTGCACACTACTCCAGTTTAGTCCTGTCCACTGCACTCTTGGATACAAGCCTCACTTTTTGTGCTCCCCTGGACAGGCTTCATTACATCTGCACTCCTGCTTAGGCTTCATAATCTTTTTTAAGAATAACATTTGAAAAACAGAGAAAAGGTCATATGTATAAGCTTTTCATTACACTACTGAAACATTTTTGGGGCAAATTAATGTCTTTTACATTTTTGAGAAAGAATAAATAGTGTGTGAATGATTAGATAAAAAAATTTGACCTTTACACAATCATGTCACCTGTGTTACCTCAGATTAGGAAGTAGATTGTGCAGATGAGGTGAGGAATGTCTAGAGGGACAAAGGAGGTGAGGCCTGTGTTCAAGACTGTTGTGGGAGAGAGGCTTTTCTTGGAGAGCGTAGGTGGTGAGACCTGTATCTAAAAGTGCAGTGGACTAGGCTTCATGAAGCCTATCTCCCACTGCACTCTTAGACACAGGTCTCAAATTATTTGCACCCGTGGACAGATCTCTCTTCTACTACACTCTTCAATAGAGGCCATACCTCTTGTGCACCCCTAGACAATCCTTACCTCATCTGCAACCCTGAATAGACTTCAACTAATTGGCATGCTTAGACAAGCCTCAGCTTATTTACACCCTTGGACATGTGGTAGGATTGTTTGCAAGAGAGAGGAAATGTATTTTGTAAAATAGTGAGTTTTCAGTACTGAAATGGAATGCTTGTACTCCAGCAATGCATCCTTTCACATGGGGAAAGCTCCATGTGAAAGCGTTTTCCTCAGTCTTATGTCTGCTGTGAGGCAGGCGCAAGATTTTGACATAACAGTGTCCTAAAAGTGACGCAGTGAAATCTTATTGATTTCACTGCGTCACTATTACGAGGCTTTCTGCGGAGAAATGACCCCTCTGTGTACATTACACCTGATAAAGGTATAATGTGGCGCAGAGGTTTAAAAAGTGACGCAACCAACTACATGCGTCACTTTTTAAATATGGCGCAACAAGGCATATGTTTTATGCCGCCGATGCGTCACAAAAAGTGACGCATCAGCAGTGGAAAACTGATGCAGGGCTTTATAAATGAGGTTCATCTTTTTTTTGTACACTACTTCAGTTTAGTCCTGTCCACTGCACTCTTGGACACAAGCCTCACCTTTTGTGCTCCCCTGTACAGGCTTCATTACATCTGCATTCCTGCTTAGGCCTCATAATCTTTTTTTAGAATAAGATTTGAAAAACAGAGAAAAGGTCATTTGTATAAGCTTTTCATTACACTACTGAAACATTTTTGGGGCACATTAATGTCTTTTACATTTTTGAGAAAGAATAAATAGTGTGTGAATGATTACATAAAAAAAATTGACCTTTTCACAATCATGTCACCTGTGTTACCTCAGATTAGGAAGTAGATTGTGCAGATGAGGTGAGGGATGTCCAGAGGGACAGAAGAGCTGAGGCCTGTGTTCAAGACTGTAGTGGGAGAGAGGCTTTTCTTGGAGAGCGTAGGTGGTGAGACCTGTGTCTAAGAGTGCAGTGGACTAGGCTTCATGAAGCCTATCCCCCACTGCACTCTTAGACACAGGTCTCAAATTATTTGCACCTGTGGACAGATCTCTCTTATACTACACTCTTCAATAGAGGCCATACCTCTTGTGCACCCCTAGACAATCCTTACCTCATCTGCAACTCTGAATAGACTTCAACTAATTGGCATGCTTAGATAGGCCTCAGCTTATTTACGCCCTTGGACATGCGTCACCTCATCTGCACCTACTTACTATCAATTATACTCAATACATTGAGGCCTGTTCAGAGGACAGAGATGAGGTAAGGCTTGTCCAAGGGTGAGAGGAAGTTAGTCCTCTCCACTGTAGTCATGGACACTGAATGCTTGTACATAGGACCTGCAATGTGTGTCTAAAATGTTATTTAAAAAACGATTTTAGTGAAAAACAATGACTTTCACTTTTTTGAGAAGGAATAAATAGTGTTAGCATGATTAAATACATATACGTCATCCTTTCATAAAAATCTCACCTGTGTTACCTTAGATTAGGAAGTAGATTGAGTAGATGAGGTGAGGCATGTCCAGAGGGACAAACGAGGTGAGGCCTGTGTTCAAGACTGTAGTGGGAGAGAGGCCTTTCCTGGAGAACATAAGTGGTGAAGCCTGTGTGTAAGAGTCCAGTGGACTAGACTTCATGAAGCTTATCTCCTACTGCACTCGTTGACACAGGTCTCACTTTCTTTGCACTTGTGGACATACCTCTCTTCCACTACACTCGTCAATGCATGTCTCACTTCTTCTGCACCCCTGGAGAATCCTCACTTGATCTGTAACCCTGAATAGATTGTTTGCTTTTTGTCATTGCTTTGTTGCTTGATAATAGTGGTCTATAATGTGCTATTTTTTTCTTTAACACAGATTGAAAACAAGATTTCAAGAGTAAGGAACGATGCCCTCAAGGCAAAGAACAAAA
This sequence comes from Lissotriton helveticus, assembly GCF_964261635.1. Classification (NCBI taxonomy): domain Eukaryota; kingdom Metazoa; phylum Chordata; class Amphibia; order Caudata; family Salamandridae; genus Lissotriton; species Lissotriton helveticus. The sequence continues at coordinate 1,265,296,823 of NC_136067.1, read as the reverse complement.
AAAATTGAAGTACGGTTTAAAACAAAAACAGCATCGGAATTACAGCAGTCCTCCACAACAAAGACTTCAAAAAACAGGAAAGAAGCTCCTGGTAAGATAACTAAGTCTTTCTTACGGAACGTATGTAGAACAAAAAAAAATGATGGACAGCATGTAGAAAAAGAGAAGGAGAGAGTAATTTTGAAAAGGAAGGAGAGGCCTCAAAAAATGTTAGTACTGGAGCAGGAGAGAATAATATGTATCGGAATAGAAGGCAGAATCAGTTTAGAGACATTCGTAAACTAATGTTTCGCAATAGGGTGGTTTTAAATTTGTTAAAAAACATTAGGAAAGGCAAACAGAGAGCTGCTTTTTATAAGAAAAAGAAAAATGTAGAGAAGATTGTTGATCAGGCTTTTGAAGTTAAGAAAAAATTATTTATTTTAATAATCAATAGAATTAGGACATTTAACAAGACATTTGGTGTTTTTAAATCAAACAGTAGATGGAAAAGAGTAATTAATCGGACTAATTTTTGTAAAAAAATTTCAGGAGAATGGAGGCACAGTTCAAGTTGTGAGCCAAATTTAATGAGGAGAGTTACTTTCAGGAGAATGATTTAGTGCATGCAGTTGACACCAGTGGTCGAGCATATGAGGTGAAAGACGGTTGTCCGATTGAAAAAGAGAAACTTGTGCCTAGAGAGCCAGAAGAGGTGTTAACTGATGAAGTTTTAGGGAAACGTACTAAGGGTCCAGTGTACACTTGGAAGTGTAGTCGTATTTGTAGTGTGCGACAGGAATCAATTGATTTGTTTTGTAATTTCTTACGTACATATAGTAAGAAAAGTCTGAAGCAGAAAATGAAGTTGTTGCAAGATTTAGATCCTTGCAGACCGAGAGAAAAGACAGGTTTGCAAGGCCATTCACTGGCTTGTCTTCTAGAAAAGTCTGTCAAAGTGTTAGCAGTGCATCATACAAAAATGAGGAAATTAGTGAGAATGTTGTATTATGCAAAAAGTCCAGCACTTAAGCTTAAACAATTAAACAGTGCTCTTTTGCATGGAACTGAATTAGATGTGAAGAAGATTTGTGAAGAAATTGAGATTTCTTATTTTGGTGAAAAAGAGGACAGTGTAGAAATTGACACAGAAATCCAAGGTAATGTGGAAGACAATGTACAGATTTCAAGTACAGAAAATTTTGACCAGGAAATTAACAGGTTTAAGGTGAAATCAAGTGAAAGGCCGAATTTTACTTGTGTGTGTTGTCGACGAACTCATTATAAGCATCAAACTAGATTAGTTGATTTATACGTAAAAAGTGAAAAGATAAATAATTATGAGTGGAAGGATTTTGCTACTTATTTGTGGGTGGAGAATTGTTTTGATTTGAGTTCTGATCAGCGTATTTGTAAATATTGTTATGATAAATTAAATCAAAACAGAATGCCTGCTAGAGCTGTTCATAATAATCTGGAGTTGGTAGACATTCCTCCTGAATTGATGGATTTAAATACATATGAGTCTATTTTGATTCAATGTGTCCATCCTTTTCAGGCTATTGTTCGCATGGAGCCTAAGATAGGGAAATTGCCTCCTTCAGATTTACAGAGAGGATTAAAGGGAAGAGTTGTTTATTGGCCTCTAGATTTTAAGAAAAATATTGATACCATTGGTGTAGAGAATGTGGAAGAGGAACCTCTGGTTATTCTAGTTAATGGGGTTCTGACAAAGAGTGAGAAAATCTGGCAAGATTTAGTGGATGTTAGGAAAGTCAAAAAGGCAACGTTATATTTGGTCAAAAACAATGAGTTCTACAAACATGTATGTGTTGAAGCAGAGGAAACAGCTGCAGATGAAGACAGTGATTGTTCAGCTGGCCAAATTGAAAAAGTTGATGTATCAAGAAGTGAAGAAATATATGAACATTATACTGTTCATCCTTTGCATTCCAAAGAAGTGATGGGGAATGCAATTGACTTGTTTCAAATGAAAGCAGCAAAAGGAAGTCCCATTAGTGTATGGGAAGAAAGTTTGGAAGCTCGTTGTTTTCCACATTTATTTCCAACAGGTCGAGGTGGACGATATGACGATCGACCACTACAAATTCCTGCATCTGAATACCGAACTGTAAGATTATATGCTGAAGATCCAAGGTTTCGTCAATGCATTCCCTATTTGTTTCATCTACTGTATGAAAGTGACTTGTCTGGGCTTTCTTATGCAGCAAACCATATACTGAAAAGTGGAGCACATTTGCAAAATGTTTCGGCGAGGGACTTTATGGAGAAAGTCAATCTGCAAGATAATATTTTGGAATCCCATTTAATCAATCTCATGGCTTGTCAGCGTGGTACAAACGAGTATTGGTTCCGTCGTCATGGGGAATTGAAATGTATGCTAAGAAACTTAGGAACTCCTACATGGTTCCTCACTCTTAGCTGTGCCGAGTATGCATGGGACGACTTACTTCAATTTCTACGAGAGGCAAATGCAAATATTCAAAATATAGAATTCAAAAATATTGGAGAACTGTGTTCTTTGGATCCAGTGAATGTATGCAGATATTTCAATCATAGATTTGAAGCTATGATGTCTTTTATTACCAACAAAAAAAATCCTCCCCTTGGAGAGGTTTTGGATTTCTTTTGGAGAAAGGAGTATCAAGCTTAGAGGTGCTCCTCATATACATATGTTGTTGTGGATTAAAGATGCACCCAAATTTGGAACAGATTCGGATGAGACAGTGATGAGCTTCATTGAAGAGTATTCAACATGTGCTGTTCCGAAAACTACCGAGGAAAACAGTTTAAGGCAACAAGTTTTACGCTTTCAATCCCATCATTGTGGAAAGTACTGTAGTCGAAAATTCAGAAACAAGGACAAGTTCTACACAAAATGTCGTTTCGGCTTTCCACGACCAGAGATTTCTAAAGGAAGAGTAAATAATTTGATGTCTTCTCTGCGACATACTGTGACGAGGAAATCACCAAAAAATACATACAATTTAAAAAGAAATGAAGACTCCAAGTACATCAACGACTACAACCCAGTGATTTTGTCCATGTGGAATGCTAACATGGATATTCAATTTGTTGCTGACAACTCTATTGCTGTGGCTCGATATGTGACGTCTTACATCACAAAAAAAGAAAAGACAGAACTGAAGGAAATGTGGGAGGACATTTCACATGAAAAGAGTCTAAGCAAGAAATTATATAGTTACAGTCTGAAGATGTTGTCGCATCGAGAAATTGGAGCATATGAATGTTCTGATCGATTGTCATCAGCAAGTCTCTATGCCAAATCTAGAACTATCATTTGGATAAGTCTAGGTCTTGCTGCAACATGAAATCGAGTTTTGAAATCTGTACAAGAGATATTTGGCAGAGAAAGAACCAGAAAGCACAGATATTTTGAAGACAAACATGTTGGATACATACTATCCAAACAGAAGTCCTCATCTTGAGAACGCTTGTCTCTATGAAGTTCTGCAAAGATTTATTTATAAGAGGAACATCAGAGAAGATATCAATAATGGAATATATGCTGTCATTGGATGTGAAGGATGTTTAGTGAAACAGAAAAAAGGTCATTTGATTAATCATCGAAAATTGAGTTGTGAAAATCCAGATAAAAGAGAATTTTACTATTTGGCTCTTTTGCAACTCTTTAAACCATGGCGTAAAGAAGAGGAACTACTTGGAGATTTTCTCTGTTATGAAGACTCTTTTAATGCAACCAAGGATACCATAGAATGTCCTGTTTTTCCAAATTATCTGGAAATGTTGAATGAAGAAATAGAGCAAGAAGCAACAATTGCTGCAGAGATTGCGAGAGACAGTTCTCAAGACAGTCAGAGTTCTGCTTCATTGAGTCAGGATCCACTAGGAGGACCAATTATCCAAAATGAAGCTGCCACTGCCATGGATGAGGTGAAAAGAGCTATGGAGCAAGCTCAAGAGGATATAATTAATTTAGAAGATTTGGTGAAACAATTAAACCTTGAGCAGAAACAGATATATGACGAAGTCACAGAAGAGGTTGAACATGGATTCAGTCATGAGAAGAAAGAGTGCTCATGTACATCATTTAAGCCTGTCCGACTGTACGTGAGTGGAGAAGCGGGAACTGGAAAAAGTTTTCTGATTAAAGCAATTGCAACTTCCCTGCAGAAAAGGACTGAATCACCGCTGTCTTGTGTTATTACCGCTCCAACTGGGCTGGCAGCACATAATATTAAAGGGATTACTTTACATCGTTTACTGATGCTGCCAGTAGAGCATGATAACAAATTGCAATACCACAAGCTATCTGGAGATGAGTGCTGTGAAGTTTCGAAAATCCTGAAGAAAATGAAACTTCTTATCATTGATGAAGTAAGCATAGTCTCAAATGTAATGCTTGCTTTTGTGCATTTGAGAATGCAAGAAATTCTTAGAACAGACTATGATGTCTTATTTGGAGGAAAACACATTATCGTTTTTGGAGATCTACTGCAGTTCACTCCAGTGAAAGGTCAACCAGTGTTTAAAATGGTCACGCATGAAGATACCAGGAAGTGCCTAGGAAGTATTGGAAACGTTAATATATGGTTAAATTTCAAATATGCAGAGCTACTCCAGTTTGAAAACAGTTCTGGTGTCAACTGCTATGCTAATGTAGTGCTTAATGTTGTTTTTTTTCTTCAAAATTTACAAGAACCGATTGTTGAAAATCGGGATCAAACATTCTGCTGTTTATTGAATTCCGTGTTTGAGAAATGTAGCAGTGATAGAGCAAAAATAGAAAGTGTTTCAGAAATTAGAAATCTTCTAGACATATGTTCTGGTCAAAATCAATTTTCACAGATAATTCAGCAGGATTGTCCGGAATTTTTAATGTATATGTTTGATGTATTGCAAGATGAAGGAGTAGATATAAAAAATCTTTTTAACCTTTCTTATCAATGGCAACATGACTGTGATAACTGTACTTCATCAAGTACTACTAGAATAGACACTGAAAGATTTATATATTTGACTTTACCAGACTGCAAATCAGTGTCTTTCAATAATCTAGTTAAAGCAGCTGATCACAATATGGTGTGTACCCAATGTAAGTCTGCAATGCTGTCTACATTATTTCTACAAAGTTACGGTCACTATGTCATTTTAATGTTCCAACGATGTAGACCTGATGGAATGAAATTGACAACTTCTATTAAAAATGTTGTGGCTTCTCAGTTATCCATTTCAGGAAGAACATTTGGAACTGTAGCTATTATTTATCATGACGGTCCTTCAACAACATCAGGGCATTACACATGCTATTTAAAAAGTTGCAAAGGTTGGACCCTTTGTAACGATACTCATTTGACTTTTAAACAACGTTTGCCTTTTGACTTAAAAAATTCATATCTAGTGTTTTTAGAACCGAAATTTAAGTAAAGGTAATTGGCGTATGAAGACGGGAGCAGTTAATAAAGGTTAGTTTGCTATTTAAAAACGGTAATTTCAGAGTTTCTTTAAATTAATTTGAAAGTATGCTCATACATCTAACATTATTTGGCCTAGAGGAAAAGTTAAGGAATGAGCAAAGAGTCATGAGTGAAAAAAAAGAGTATATGAAAATAATGAAAATATTTCAGATGTTCTTGGAGCTTTTCTTCTAGAAAGTCGATGAAATGGAATTTTTAGTAAACAGCAGAGTACTTTCCAACGAGAAGCGGACCTTCATGATATACTATTTGGCCTAAAGGAAAAGTAAGTAAATCAAAGATTAGTGTATATTTGTTATTTGTAACCTTGGATGGTTTTTTTTAAAACACAATCTTTGTGATTGTGTTTTTTTTTCCCCGCTGTAATATGATGAGTAGTTTGAACTCACTTTTTTAAGTGAAATTCAATATATTCTGAGAACAGCAAAAATAAACTATGTAACATGTTGTACAAGTTAATCTATAGTTTTTATTCTGTAATTTACATTATATTCTCATTGTCTCACACTCACTTTTCTTTTTCCACCCTCTTTAAGCTCTTTTTACTCACTTATAATGTCTTTCTTTCACTCTCTTTCAACCCCGTTCTTTTCTCCACTTCTTTCACAACCCCTCATTCTCATTTCAACTGTCTGCATCCCCTCTCTCCCTTGCATAACTTTTCAGCTTTCAGTCTCTCTGCTTTACTTCCCTTTTCCGTATTTTCCTCCTTTGCTCTTTTAGTAATTCCTCTTTACTCACTCAGCAGTATTGTCGCACTCTATCACTATAAATCACCCTCTCTCCCTCGCTTATCTTTGTTTGCTCTTTTCTTTTGACCTCTTCTCCCTATTTTTCGTTCACTACCTCTATGTCCTCAGTGCCTCACTCTCCTTGTGTTATGTTCAATTGTGTTTATCTACCTTCTATCATTTCTTTTACAACAACTTCACTGCTCCTCTGTCATCGTTCTTCATCCTATTTCTTTTACTCTGGTTCCATTAGTATCCCTCATTTCCTTTCTTTCAATGTCCTTTTCTTTACTTTCATCACCAATTTAGTTTCTCTCATTACCACTGTTTTAGTCGTTTTCTCCTCTGTTTTCTTTTTTTGCTCCCTTACTCATTTCCTTTGCTCACTCATTGTACTCCACCTCACTCAGTATTTCTCTTAGTATGTCTCTTTACTAACTTCCTCACTCCATTTCCCTCAATCATTGTATATTATTCTCTCTCTCTTCATCCCTTCACTCTATGACTGTTCTTCACATACTCTGAGTTATCTTCTATTCCTCAATCTTCTAAATGCATTCTTAATTAGACTCTTTTCCATCTCTGTCATTATCTTTTTACTTACTACTGTTTCCTGACTTAGTTTTACTAACTCACATTGTTTTATATCTTTCTTACCTTCAGTTCATTTCTCTGTTCTTCTCTTCCTCTCTGTCAGTGAATCTATATGCCTTACTCTTAGTAATTTGCTCTGCTTCTATTTCTTTTCTCCCTTTTTTTCATTCTACCTTACTTTATTTCCCTTTCTATGTCCTTCACTCTTACTTTATTTCTAAATACACTGTTATGATTTTTAACCTCTTCATTTGTATCTTTTAATTTAAAATACATATTTTACTAAATATAACTTATTTTTTCTTCTCTCTTTCACAGATACAAAGTGTAGTAAAAAAATGTAATTACAGTTACATTTATTATATGGTAAGTGTCACTACAAAAATGTAGTTTGTCATCACCCTTTGCTTTAAGCTCACTAATATTTTCTCAACCAACCTCACTCCTGTTTCTTTACCCTGCTTCCCTCACTTATTCTTATTCTCCATGTTTATTCCCCTGTCCCTATTTCCCCTCTCATATTCAACTTCTTTCAGTCCCTATTCTTTATTTCACTTACCCTCTGTTCCCTTCCTTTGCTTCTTCACTCATTCTGTTTTTCTTAATTATTTACTTCACTCCTACACACACACCTCATCCCCCTCTCAATACATACACACACCTCTGACATATACCCCACATACACACCCCACACACACCTCATACACACACACACACCTCCCCCACATACACTACTCTCACACACACACACATTCCATACACACACATACATCCCACACACATACCCCCCACACCCATACACCCCTCACACATATCTCACACACCCTCACCTCCACTCACACCGAAATACCCCACACACCCACACCCATAGACACACCTTACACACCCACACCCCGACCTACATCCACTGACTCCCTATAAGTCAAACATACTGCATTACTTACCTTTCTTTGCTGTGTCACTCAGACCCATTCTGACAGTCTTTCCTTTACTGTCTCTGTCCTTTCTCTTTATCACTCCCCATGTGTTATGCTAATTCAATTTTTCACCCTCTTTCACCCCTCTTTACTTATACTCACTGCTCTTTCCTTACCCTCTCTCACTGTTTTTCATTTATCCTGGATCCGTCACTACTCTTCATTCCCCATTTTTTACTGTCCTTTCTTTGTCTTTTAACACCCACTCACATTCTCTCACTATGTCTACTTTAGTATTCTTCCTCTCTCTTCCCTTCTTGCGCTTCCTTATTCATTTTCCTTTTCTCACTTTCACCCTATTACACCTTCTCTGTTTTTTACTATGTAATAAACAATCCCTCTGTGTTTCTCCCTCTAGCTCTCTTTCTCTTAACCTTGCTCTCTTTGTGTTCTTCCCTCATGCTAACTTCTTTGGTGCGCTCCCCGGTGCGCGCCCCGGTGCACGTACCGGTACGCGTACCCTGCAGAAAAAAGATTGACACAGATTCATTAAAAATATAGGTTTATTTTTATAAAGTAAAGGTAGTTCTAAAAATAACTGTTTTTTTTCTTCTTTTTCTTGTTTTATATTTTTTTATGTTTTTTGAACATTTTGTACTTTTTTTGGCTTTTCTGAACACTTTTATATTTTGTTTGTATTTTTTATGGGGAGAAACAAAAAACAGGGAATTGTAAATGGCTCAACTGGAGCATAAAAAAAATCGGGAAAAAATAAGGTTTTTTTTGGACACTTATGGTTATCACCAGCAACCATGATAAGTTCGATGCTTTGCTCACCATAGCAAAGTGTCTTGTTACAATATTTGCATAAAATTTTGTAATCGCCAAACTTAGGTTGGACAGTAGCCAATGTGTCTCTTGCCCCCGAACCCGATGGAGTGGGTTGTTTTGATGTTGAGGGTCTAGACGTTGATGGGGGTAGCTTACTGCAGAGGTCCCTTAACTCTGCATTAGAAAAATTGTTTGGATGCAAACGCATCATGTGGCGAATCATGGTATGATTCCCGAAGGAATACTTTTTGTTAGAGTTCCCCCTAGACAGTTCAGCACCACAAATTAAACAAGTCACCTTGGCAGCGTTGACTTTCTTAAAACCCCTTGGGATTTTATAGAACTGCCATATAAAGTGTTCTTTCGGTTTGTAGGGCTGTTTATCTTCAGACAGGAACTGCCTTGTCTGTTCCTCCTCTTCATCATCCTCCTCCTCTTCCTCTTGACCACCAATGTAATCTTCTGGTGGTCTTTTAGATGGTGGTGGTGGTGGTGGTGGTGGTGGTGGTGGTGGGGCTGATGCTCCAGCTGTTGCTGCTACTGTAGCCATGTTATACAAGTAAAGAGTACAGATAGAACTTCAAACAGGTCTTCCTCGGTCAAAGGACAAAGTCAGAATAAGGAAAAAAGGTGGGGCTTTCATTATTTGGAAAACAAAACTGTTCTGATCCAATGAAAAGTGTTATTTTCAAGTCACATGATCCAGGCTTTAATCATTTGGAAACCAAAACTGATTTGCACCAATGAAAAGTGTTATTTTCAGATCACATGACCCGACGCGCTTACGCTACGCACCCCGGGGCGCGTGGCGTAAGCGCGTCGAGACATTGCGCGATCGTATGCGATCGCATGCTTCCGGGTGCGCTTACGCAGTGCGTCATATGACGCATCACGCGACTGCGCGATACGTCATGATGTTGTTTTCGTTCGCGGCAATAGCGCTATCGGGACGCTCACCGGTACGCGCCCCGGGCGCGCCGTATCATTGCGCTTACCCGTGCGTTCACCGGTACGCGCCCCGGGAGCGCTCCGGGCAAAAAATATTTTAAAAAAATTAAAAAATAAATAAATAAATAAATTACATATTTATACAATATAAAATTTGTTATAAAAAATATTACTTTTCATACCTATAGAGATTTGCTATTAAAATAACATTGAAATTCACTGAAAAAACCATAGGTTTCACATCAGTTATAGTTAGGAATTAGCATTAAAAAAAAACATTAAATTCACTGAAAAAACCATAGGTTTCACACCAGTTATAGTTAGCTGGCAATTTTACTCGCATAAAACCATTGAAATTCCCACGTTATAGTTAGTTAGACTCACTATAACTTGCGTGTGCAATGCACTGCTGATGACGTCACATATTACATCACTCATGACATGGTCAGTGACATCACTCATGACATCACTGATGACACCATCCTTGTGACAGACTGACGGACCTCCTTTCACTGTAATGTAACCCTTGAAACACATATTCAATAATAGAAACTAAAATTTTCAAAAAAATGGAGATACCAATACCAGTTACAACAACCAATTCAATAATTCCACCATCTATGTACACATCCACTCATTCACCAACAGTTCTATATAGTCACTCATACATATACTAACTCATCATATGTAGTGATACACCTATACATTTTGTTACACACCGACAGTCATCCAAAAGATACTCTCACACATACTCACACATGCAAATAAATTATTGAACATCCATTTATTTGCATATACAGCTATACACACACTACCACCTTACTTCTAAGGAAACTTACACATACTTACTCTCTTAAACAATAACTTATAGAAAGACATACTTATTTGAACAGGAACTCTTACAATCTCTTACTCTCACATGTACTCACTTATATACATCAATATTCACATATACTAGATTAAAACATATGTAGTTACTGATAAAGACACTAGTGAAACAGTCATTCACTCACTAACACACACATATACACACTCATCCACCCATACAGTCCTGCACATATGCTGTCTTCAAAAGACATACAAAGAGAGTGTCAGTCATTCATGCATCTATGTGCTAAGTAATACCCCCACCAAACCATACAAACACTCATACTGATACTAAGAAAAACATCTAATAACCCATATACATACACATGTAGCTACTCACCAACCCATGCAGCCACTTATACACAAAGTGAAACACTAATCCATATATTTTAAATATTTAAACATTACTCACTAATATATATATTCACTAAGATATTCAGTAACATAAACATATATAACACATATTTATTTTTCAGAAAGACACACATTCACTGGATGGTGTCATCAGTGATGTCATGAGTGATGTCACTGACCATGTCATGAGTGATGTAATATGTGACGTCATCAGCAGTGCATTGCACGTGCAAGTTATAGTGAGTCCAACTAACTATAACGTGGGAATTTCAATGGTTTTATGCGAGTAAAATTTCCAGCTAACTATAACTGGTGTGAAACCTATGTTTTTTTCAGTGAATATATATATATATATATATATATATATATATATATATATATATATATATATATATATATATATATATATATATAGATATATATAGATAGATAGATAGATATATAGATGTAGGTATACTATATCTAAGTAAGGGGTGATTACACCACCTTACTCAGGCTGCAATTACAGACCTGTGGTGTCAGTTTGGAAGGCTAACCAGGGGTGGCACAATACATGCTGCAGCCCCTGGTAGGCCTTGGGTGCACCTATGCCCTCGGTACCTAAGGTACCATATACAGGGGCTCACAAGGGTGACCCAGTAACCAATCTGGTATGAGAGAGAGAACAGCCAGGCTGTGGTCCTGATTAGCAGGGCCACAGTCAGACTAAAGTCGGAAAACCAGTGAATCACAGCAAAAAGTAGGGGTAACCATAGGAAGCAGACCCTACTCTCCTACACAACCCCCCTCCCCAAAAGCAGGGACATTAAACAAACCTTGACCAGTTGAGTCTTCATGTTCTAAGTGAAAATATTTGGAGATTTCATCTGCATTGGCATGGTTACTCCCAGGTCTATGTTCTACTGTATAGTCCATCCCCTGTAGGGAAATGGACAACCTGAGTAGTTTGGGATTTTCACCCTTCTTCTCTAGTATCCATAAGAGGGGCTTATGGTCTGTCTGAACAGTGAAGTGAGTACCAAACACGTATGGCCTCAGCTTCTTCAGAGCCCAAACCACAGCAAAGGCCTCCCTCTCAATAGCTGACCAGCGTTTCTCTCTAGGGGTCAGCCGTCTGCTAATAAAAGCTACTGGCTGGTCCTGACCTTCTTCATTCAACTGTGATTGCACAGCCACTACCCCCAACTCAGAAGCATCTGTTTGAACAATGAATTCTTTGGAGTAGTTAGGACTTTGCAGAATTGGTGCAGTGCACATGGCATGCTTCAGGTCATCAAATGCCTTTTGACAGTTGACTGTCCACTGACCTTTCTTAGGCATTGTTTTATAAGTTAAGTCATTCAGGGGTGTCACAATGGAACCATACCCCTTGACAAATCTCCTATAGTACCCAGTCAGGCCCAAGAAAGCTCTGACCTGAGTATGAGTGGATGGAGCAACCCTGCCCATTATGGTCTGGATTTTGCTCTGCAATGATTGAACCTGGCCTCCACCTACAGGGTGGCCCAGGTACACAACCTGACTCTGCCCTATCTGGCACTTAGTAGCCTTGATAGTTAGGCCTGCCTTCTGCAGGGCCTCCAAAACATTTTTTAGGGTGATCAGGTGATCTTCCCAGGTGGAGCTAAAGACAGCAATTTCATCAAGATAAGCTGCACAGTAGTCATCCAGGCCTGTGAGGACTGTGTTCACCAACCTTTGAAATGTGGCAGGTGCATTTTTCAGACCAAAGGGCATTACCACAAACTGATAATGTCCACTAGGGGTTGAAAATGCTGTCTTTGGCGTTGCATCATCAGCTAGTTTGATCTGCCAGTAGCCAGCTGTCAGATCAAATGTGCTCAGAAATTTGGCAGATGCCAACTTATCTATGAACTCATCTGCTCTGGGTATTGGATGGGCATCAGTCCTAGTGACTGCATTGAGACCTCTGTAGTCTACATAAAACCTCATCTCTCTCCTACCACCCTGGGTTTGAGGTGTGGGTACTAGGACTACTGGACTGGCCCAAGGGCTCTCTGAAGGTTCAATTGCTCCCAATTCCAACATTTTCTGGACTTCTGTCCTGATACAGTCCCTGACATGATCAGGTTGCCTTATAAATCTTATTTTTAACAAGCAGACTGTCCCCAGTGTCCACTTCATAAGTGCACCAGATAGTCTGACTTGGAGTCAGTGAAAACATATGTCTGTACTGCTGCAGAACTTGTATGCAGTCAGCCTGATGCTGATCAGTGAGGCTGCCTGCCAAGGCTACACCATCTACTGACCCATCATCAGGGTTCTGAGAGAGCAGGTCTGGGAGAGGGTCACTCTCTTCCTCCTGTCCTTCATCAGTAGCCATGAGCAATCCCATGCCTGCCCTGTCAATATATGGTTTCAGTCTGTTGACATGAAGCACCCTATGGGGGCTCCTGGGAGTTCCAAGATCTACCAAATAGGTGACCTCTCCCTTCTGTTCAACAATAGTGTGGGGTCCACTCCACTTGTCTTGGAGAGCTGCTGGGACCACAGGCTCCAACCCACACATTCTATCCTGGCTGGTAAACAGTCAGTACAGCCTTTTGGTCATGCCAGGCTTTCTGTCATTCCTGGCTTGCCTCAAGGTTTTTGGTTGCCTTGTTCATGTACTCTGCCATCCTGCAGCGGAGACCAAGTACATAGTCCACAATATCCTGTTTGGGAGGTTTGAGAGGTAACTCCCATCGCTCCTTCACCAGACAAAGTGGTCCTCTTACAGGGTGCCAAACAGAAGTTCAAAGGGGCTGTAGCCAACCCCTTTGTGTGGAACCTCCCTGCATGCAAATAAAAGGCAGGATAGCAGGATATCTCATCTCCATCTGAGCTTTTCTGGGAGACCCTTAATCATACCCTTCAAGGTCTTGTTAAATCTTTCAACTAGACCATTGCACTGTGGATGATAGGGTGTGGTGAACATGTAGTTCACTCCACACTCCTTCCACATTGCAGTTAAGTAACTAGACATACAGTTTGCACTTCTGTCTGATACAACCTCCTTAGGAAAACCCACTCTTGAGAATACTCCCAAGAGGGCTCTTGCCACAACAGGTGCTGTAGTGGTCCTAAGGGGTATAGCTTCTGGGTACCTGGTGGCATGACCCACTACCACCAGGATAAAACAGTGCCCAGATGCTGTCTGAGGATCCATTGGTCCAACAATATCAATTCCCACCCTTTCAAATGGAACCCCCCACCACAGGTAGTGGTATAAGGGGGCCCTTTCTAGAGCCACCTGCTTTGCCACTGGCTTGGCAGGTTACACAGGAGTGAGAAAACTTCTTTGTGTCTTCTGACATGTGGGGCCAGTGAAAGTGAGGGACAAGCTTGTCCCAAGTCTTGTTCTGGCTGAGATGTCCTGCAAAGGGAATATCATGGTCTAGTGTGAAAATACGAAGCCCCTGAATTCCAAAGGTATGACCAACCTCCTGGAAGCACCAGGCTTGTGGTCTCTGCTCTCTGAATACAGGAGCCCTTCATCCCAATAAACTTTATGGGTGTCACTAGCATTCCCTGCAGGCTCAGCAGCAGCTTGCTGTCTGAGGGGTTCAAGAGAAGGGCAGTCCAACTGCGCCTGCCTCAGATCTGCCCTGGAAGGGCCCCCTGTCCCAAGAAACTCAACCTGATTAGGTTCAAGTTCTTCTAGGACAGTTCCTTCTTTAGGCTCACAATCAGCTTCCTCAGAAGGCTGATCCTCACTCTGAGGCAGGGGGGAAGGCACTGCCTTAACCCTACTACTCCTTGTCGTGGGAGGCAACTGGTCTATTATTCCAGAATCCAGTGCCTGTTCAGTATTAGACTTTTTGACCTGTGACCTAGTCATTGCAAGGACATGTGCTGAGATTCCTAACATTTCTGCATGAGTCCTAAACTCCATTTCAGACCAGGCTGAAGTCTCTAGGTCATTGTCAACCAAAAATTCTACAGGGAGGTCTGAACTAACAACAACCTTCTTATGGCCAGTTACCCCTCCCCAGGAGAAATTACCAACTGCCATACTATGTGTGGTAGTGACATTGCTAGCAGTGGTCACTTGGTAGGTTTCACCAAGTATGATCTGTCCAGGGTCCACAAAGTCAGGTATCACCATTGTGACACTGGCACCTGTGTCCCTGAAGGCCTGAGCCTTTTTCCCATTGACTAAAGAAGTTTGTCTGTACTTGCCCAGGTTACTGGGACTCGCAGAGGAGGACATATCCATGCCTCCATCACAGATCAAAACAGCTTGAGTTGGTATTCTGACTAGGCCAGAATCCATCACAGTTCCCAGAGTTAACCCTACTACACCATTCTGTTGAGAACCACCCCTTGGAGCTGAACTAGGGGGAACAGTTGCCTTAGGGGCAATGGTGAGTATTATTTTTACAAACTTTGCATCATGGTTTTCTTGGACCTTCTTTCTTTTTTGCTGGAGGGCCCCCACCATTAGAAGCTTTTTGGGGACCTTGTGAAGACTTCTGGTCTTTAGCTTTCTCCCTACCCTTTTGGCCTTGCTTCTTCTGGTCACCACCTTGGTTCTGTACCTTCTGCTTCATCCTGGTTCTGACCCTTATGTCTGCCTTCTTACCCAATTCTTGGGGAGAGGTCAGATCAGAGTCAACCAAGTGCTGATGCAACAACTGGTTCAAACAATTATTAAGAATCTGTTCTCTCATGATAAGGTTATACAATCCTATATAGTCACACACTTTACTGCTCAGTAACCAGCCCTCCAGAGCCTTAGTAGCGCAATCAACATGTCATGTATTCCTATAGGTTCTGAATCAATCCCCCTATTCCTGACCCTATTCTGGTTAAACTAACTATCAAGTTAACTAACAGTCAGCCCATGAGGCAAGAAAAGCCCCCATGATGCAGATACCGTTATCTGACGCAGTCACACTACGGCACAGGAACGTGTTATCTGATTAGGTCATAACGCTTGAGATCTAATTAGACAAGCGACATTCCTCCAGCCCCTGATAAGGCATACGACGTTCTCATAACAAATCAAACCTATGACAACCTGGAAAATCCGTGCGGCCATTGTTTTGATTTCACAGAGAACTTTAGTAAAGAATGTGCTAACGAGCAAGTCGTATGACATCTTTATTGACGTATCTATGTCCATCCTTACGTCAATCTCGGCACCTTTAAGGTATAAATATTGCCGATCTTGCCCTATGCAAACACACGCGTGGTGACGAGACGGAGCAGCCACACTTGCCGAAGCCGAGAGCAGGAGCAGACCCCGCTGGCAGCAGCCCCGCCTTCCTGACGCGCTGAGAGACGCGCTGCTATCTCAAGCCGAGAGACCCAGCACCGGCGCTTCTGGGCAGCCCTCGCAGGCAGCCTGGAATATCGAGAGCAGAGAAAGAGATACCATTCCTCATTCATCCTAAATTCCAGGTACAGAACTGAATAACCCCTCACAGAGAATTCTTTAGTTATTCACTTGGCAAAAACAAACTTAACTTAAACTGTAACTTTCTATTCCCGCCCACGCATTAGACTTAGGTCAGGTACACGGGGTAGGCGTATTTAGAAACACCAGTTGAGTACGTTTAGTCAAATGTATATGTGTATGTAAATATATTTTAATCATTTTAAACATCATATGGCTCAGAAACCATATCAATGTTTTTACAGTATTATTTTATACTATTGCTTTTAATGTATGCACTTTACTTAACTATAAGTATTGCAATAATATCGATCCATTTCTCTTGTACGAGAAAAGAGACTGATCAATAAATAACACCTTTTTATTGAACACGCCCGTCTCTTCCTTTTCTCTACAATCTGATGAGACTAAGAATGCACGTACTGACTGAGTAAAATAATTGCCTTGTGCTCACACGACTCTCGAGATTGACTCTTGATTAGGGGAGAGCAAAGTTGTCATGTTCTATGGTTGTCAGAAACTAAATCCCTTCTTGTCTAATCAGGGAAGTTAATTCCTCCTTGAACATTCGAGAAAGTTTCTAGCGAACTCTGAGCTACGCTGGCAAACCCAAAACTTAAGTCTAGTATCGACAGTAGTAGACCTAGTTAACGTCTGGTCTAGGCCTTTACTGCTGTAGGTATTATTCCAATGCGCAGAGCCTATTGGGAAAATAGGAACTACACTACAAACAAAGTCAGTCCAGTCCTGAGTCTGTGTCTTCTGGGTGTCTCTGAACTGCAACCTATACTGTTCAGTGGTTAGGCCAACCCCATCTATTAGAGCACTCTTCGGGACTTTGTAATCGTCAGCATCCTCTTCTCTGACAGTGAGGAGCTTGTCTCTACCTTTGTCTGCAAAGGAGAGCCACAAGATTTCTGCCCACTGCTCCTGGGTTACCTTCTGTACTTTGCAGGCCCTTTCCAGTGCAGTGATCCATTTGTGGATGTCATTCCCAGTCTGATAGGGAGGGACACGCTTGTTTAGGTTTCTATGGTCATAAGACTTATCCCTACCACTAGGGATATTGCTTCCACCAGGGGATTCTATCCCCATCTTGTTTTTCTCTCTCTCTCAAGAGCTAGGCTCTCTTTTTCCAAGGCAATTTCTTGTCTTCTTATCCTAAGCTTGACTTCTCTCAATCTAGCTTCATGTTCCCTCTTCTCAGGAGAAGTTCTTCTCCTATGGGCAGAGGACCCTATTGATGTATCAGAATGCTCAGATTCCACTGAGGTGATCTTTGCATTCTAGGTACACCAGCAGGCCTACGTGGGGGGATGGAGGGAGGCCCATTTTGGCCCACTTCATCTCCAGGTAGCCCTGTTTCTCCCAGGTTGGGTCCATTGACCTCAACCTGGTCTGTATCCTCATCATCCTCAGATTCCTGGTGGGGCACCCCACTAGAAGCCTCTTCAGTTGATGGATGCCCCCCACTCCCATTACCTAGTCTATCTGGATCTGATGTTTTTTTCAAGTCATCTGCCACTAAGATATCTATCAGGTGTTGGGTGGTGGGACTTTGTCCTTGCTTTAATTTTCTTATGGCACACAAACCCCTTAACTCTTGAAAGGAGAATGAGTCACATTTAGATGTCTGCCCCTGGCTGACATCTGGCAGAGAGAAATTAGCTCCTACCCTTAAAGCCATGGCTAGTGAGGTGTGGTGTGTGCACCTACCTACACTACTTGGTTTCCTACTAGAACCTCTCTAGGGGTTGTAGTCAGGGTGTGCTAAGCCCTTAACGCCTACAACTTCTAAGTTCAGTAGAACTTATGTATTTTAAGCTTGATTTATATGTACCTACTGGTACCTTAATGTGATTTTTCAAATTATATTCTCAAGATTATTTGGTAAAACAATGCAAGCTGTAATCCCACACGCTGCACACCAATGTGAAAAGTTGGCCTGGTATATGATGTCCACTATTCTAATGACCACCTTGCACCAGTCCAAACGGCCCTTATTGATGGTAGGTTGTAAAGTCAACCTTATAGAAAGCTATCCTAGTGGTAGCTGTGGAGACCAGCCTTCAGGCTAAGACTTAGAGGCGAGTTAAGCAATTTGTTTTACCAATCATAATCTCTTGAATGATCAAATGAAAGCACGCCACACAAGGTATATATCAAATATATATAGGTATTTATTCTAAACACAACCCCTCTGTACTCTTTATGATGTCAGAGGTAAAAGTACAATACAAGGAACTTAATTAGCATACGATAAGTTGCACAGTATACGTTGTGCCCCAGGGGCCTCACAAACCATATACTAAAATAGTGGTATAATAACCACTTCTGGGTTAGAAAGCAAGCCTAGGGCCTGTAGAACCACTGGGGCTACCTGGAACCACAAAAGGTTAGGATGCAGGAGGCCCACGGGGATGCGTGCAGTGTCTAAACACAGCCGCGGATCACCATTAACTTTCTATGGAGAACAAACAAGTTACAATTTTAAAGATTAAGGGCACTTCTAGGTGAACTACGATGCAACCCTTTTAGACTTAGACACTTCGAGAGTCAAGACCCACGGGAGCACTGGAGTACTCGAGTTACCTCACCCACGGAAGCCGGGTTCAAAGGTGTCTTTTGGTGTCGGGTTTTCGTCGTTGATTCCAGTGGAGAGCTGCAAAGAAATGCTGCAGGCGACCAGAGGAGAAGTGTCTGGGTGGATCCAAGGGTGGATCGGAGATGTAAAGAACCTGAAAGCAGAAGGGACAGAGTCTGGGTCACTAGCCAGTGACCAGGATGACGATGGGAAGATGCCAGCCGATGTCTGGTGATTTCAGGTGAAAGAGGTGAAGCTTGACTCTTCAGCCACGAGGTCCAGGAGGTGTTGATGCCAACCAGGGGCTGGATTCGAGCTGTCCCATGGAGGATCTCGAGTGCTGCAGTGTTGGAATCCGGATTGGACCCAATAAGCCTTGGCAACAGCAATACATGCAAGATGACAAGATTGGCTTTGGTTCAGACCAGCAAGGTCTGAGGGACTCCTCCTTTGGACAGAAGTGGGAGCAAATCTGGAACAACCAGGAAAGCTCAAGAAATCAAAGATGGCCCTTCGTGAGGGCTCACTAGCCAATGGACTAGTAACCGCAAAGAGGCCTTAAGTGGAAATGCACAAAGTGGGCCCACGGGACACTCATGGAGTATAGGCCTCTGAGCTTCAGTGCAAAAGGGGGTCGGGGCAGGGGCTTCAAATACCCCAACGCACAACTTCGGGATACCTCAGGAAGTAGGTGCAGTTGCAAAGATGCAGGATGTCCAGGAGTTCCGATCCCACGTCTCTCGTGTCCGCTACAAGTCTCAGCTGTGCTGGGAGCTCTGGTCAGCATCAGAGATGTTTGGAAGTCTGAGTCCTGTGTCACAGATTCTTCAGGATCCAGCGGGAGCCTTGAAAATGCAGACCGGCAAAGATGCAGGTGGTTCCTGTTTGAACAGGGTGGTCATTCCTCGACCAAAAGGGAGATTTCTTCCATCTTCCAGTCGATATGGAATGTTGAAGGTCCAAGATATATGTTGCAGAGTTTCGTCCAGGGTAATCTGAAGTCCTAGGGACTGGTATCCTATTCTTATAGCAAGATTAGGGGTTAGGCTAACTCTAGGGTCCCACCCATGGGAGGACCCCTTCCCCTTTGTCCAGTTTCACTCCAGAGCTGGGGCTGAGTGCCCCAGCAACCGGTTTGAACTGGGAAATGCATGGAGCACCTTGTGTGCCCCAGTCAGTGTCTGAAAAGCATTCACTGAATGGAACTCACCCTGCCCCAATACACTAAAGCCTGTCTGGGGAGGTGCCAGCACCTCCCTGGACAGGAAACCAATTGTCGAGGCCTCCCTTGCCGGAGTTTCATCCAGCAGCAGGAGGGCAGACTCGTGTCTGTGGCAGCAGCATCCATTTTGTGATGCTGGGACTCTGTTTAACTTTAACCGGGTTTACCATTAGCTACATGTCTTCTCCCTCTAGAAGGGTGGAATGCTACTCCCGCCGCCAGAACTGGCAGGGAGGGGGGGGGTAATATTCCAAAGCGTTTGACACCTTACAAGACATGTTTTGATAAAGCCAAACCAAAGTTAGCATTAACCGCGAGGATTATAATGCACTTAAGAGTATATGGTATGGGTATATCATAGAACAGCTATAAGGAGATGGTTCCGAAAGCTGCAGAGGTGCTCAGCTCATGCAGGGGCACTCTCTCACACAAAACCAAGCACTCTGCCTCCAGGATTGTCAAGGCCTGCCATAGGAGTTACTTATAGGTTAATATGTGTGTCTCTCTCTCTCTCTATATATATATATATTACCTACTGGCGGTCGCCAGTAGGTAGTTATAGTTAGGATTGTTTTCCATAGGGAAATCGCAACATTCTATTGGGAATAACTTTGGCGCCGGTTAAGGAATCTGCCTGAAAATTTCCTCAAATTTGCCTCGCGGCTCTCCGCTCCTTCCCTGAAAGTTTGGGGGGATTCGTCAATCGGGGGCCGAGATAAAAGGGGGATCCCAAAACGTGTTTTCCCCATGTTAATTTCCATAGGGCGGTTGGACTCACTTTTAGCTCGAACGGCTGAATGGATTTTCACCAAACTTGCCAAAATTGTAGGGACTGGTAGCCCGATGTGCCTTTGCTATGTCTCAAAATATGTGCTCCAGAGGATTTTGAGTAATATATATATCTATAGCCGCGCTCCGGTACGCGCACCGGGGAGCGCTACGTGCGCGCCACGTGACTTGCGCACGGAAAGCTGATTGGCTCTCGGGTGTCTGTAAACATTCGAAACAGTCCGCAGCGGCCGCCATCTTGTGTGTCGGTAGGATCGAGACACAAGAGGTGGCAAAAAACAAAGGGGGAAATTACCAAAAGGGGGCAGGGTAGACCCCCTAGGTTTGGTGTGGGGGCCATAAAAGGCTCAGCGGGGCAAAAAAAAAAAATTGTTTTTTTTCGATTTCCGCGGGGGGAGCGCCCGGTACGCGCACCGGGGAGCGTACCGGGGAGCGTACCACAGGGAAAACCCAGTGAAACAGGAAAATAATCATTTAAAGTGCTTAGAGGTAGGGTAGCTCTGCATAGAGTTGTTGTGTTGTTTGGGTGTTTTAAGTACGAACATGTAGGTACCAATGCTGAGTCTTAAATTTAATGTACACCGTTTCCTCTGTAGATATCTTGCATGTTGTTAGAGAAGTTATTGTGGTATATGGAATCCATATCATAGTCTGTCAGGAAAGCAGAAACAACATGGAGGCAGGAGATGAAAAAGAGATGTCAAATACACATTGGAGATAATAAAGTGGGAGAAAGGAAGTAACTATGAGCAAAATTACTATGTAACACAAAAAAGTTGCACAGTATACTATAAGTCTGACTTTATATTATAATCAATTTGGTACTAGTTTAGAATTACATATAAAAATGAATAATGTCTCGAACAATTTTTGATTATTAAATATAAATTGATTTTTCTGATTTTTTTTTCAAAATTTAATAGAACTTCTAACAATATATTGTCTGGAATGTCCTCATTTTCATTCTGTGATTCTATTGCTTCCACACACTGAACTAATTCATGGTCCAGTGACTCATCCATAAAATCAAAGTCATCATTGTCTTCAATAATTTTTTCAGGGTTGTTCTCCAGAACAATTTCGAAAGAAATATTCTGTTCTCCTTCCATTTTCTTGCTGTAACTTACATAAAAAATAAATATATCAGTAGAGATAGGGCACTGTTGGGTTTAAGTTCAGACAGGTAGTTTTGATTTTTTAACAGTGAAGTTATCTTTGCGCAGTGTATGGTATCAGGCTGGAAGTAGAAATATAAAAAAAGTGTATGTGATAAAGCCTAAGTAAATTCATAATTATACAAGACAAGCCTAACTCCATCCGTAACTATAACAGAGAAGCCTATCTCAATCTATAACCATTACAGAGGGATAGTATATAACTATTAGAAAATGTTTTCCAAATTAACTTAAAGTGCACAACATACTTCACTTTCCAAAATAACAACTTACCTTTGAAAAAGCAGTTGAAGTTCTCAGTGAAAATCCTTTTGAAATGTACTTCAGGAAGTAGTAGTCAAAATGGCTGTGTTTCCATCTCTTTTTTTATATATATTCATGTACATAACCAATCGAATGTCATGAAATAATAGTAGAAAATGAAAGTAACATTTTAATTGGTTGTAAATTCAAACACTTCAGATGTGTTTTTGTCATGTAATTTACCTCAGGATATTTAGAGAGGGCTACAGGCCAAATGGCTCAATGGAATTCCACCAAATTTGGGAAAATGGTAGGGACTGGTATGTAGTATTGCCTATTCTATATTTGGTGAACTTCTCTACAGAGGTTTTTATGTAAATTAACTTTTAAAAAATTTTGGGAGCGCTTACCGGTGAGCGCCCCGGTACGCGTACCGGTAAGTGCAACGGGAGTCCTCCATTTTGTATTTCGGTAGATTTGAGACAGAAAATGGAGGACAAACAATGTTGGGAATGGGTATAAGGCGGCACGGTAGGCACCCCCTGACCCCCTAGGTTTTCTGAGGGGGTCTTAGGAGGCCCATATAGGCCAAATTTTTTTTTTAAATGTTACATTTGCGCGGGGGAGCGCCCGGTACGCGCACCGGGAAGCGTACCGGGGAGCGTACTTTGGTGAAAAATAGTGAAAAAAGTTAGAAAAAGATAATCATTTGGAGTGATCAGAGGTAGGGTAGCCCTGAAAAGAGCTTTTGGGTTGTGTGGCTGATTTAGGTACCTATAAGTAGGTACCAATGCACACTCTTAAATTCAGGAGGAATATTCTATTCCCCTCATCTGAGAAGTGCACACCATCTCCTCTGTAGATCTCTTGCATGTTTCAACGCAAGTTATTGTTGTATATTGAACCCATTCCATAGTCTCTTATGTAAGCAGAAACAGATTTATTCACATGTTTCCGTGCTTTCTCAAATTGTGGACAAAATTGGTTGGACCACTTCCATTTCTTTCTTTGGCATATATTGGAATATACCAAGGCAGTTTGTGGAAAAAGTGTCATCAATTGCCCAAACGTGTCCTTTAAAAGCATTTCCAGACCTACCCCAGTCAAAGTGCCTAAGTCATTTCCACCACAGTGGAGAATTATGAGGTGAGGGTGTGGCAGATGCAAAAAGGTTTTCACCAATGGTATCAATTGATGGCATCTCAATCCTCTCTGGCCAATCCATTTAATGTTCACATTTGGTAAATCAAGGTTGTGAAAATTTCTGGAAGCTGCATACCTTTGAGCCCAGTGGATGTAGCTATGTCCAATAATCCAGACAGAATACATGGTAAGAGGAGGTTCTGGTGCAGTCAGATGAGGTGTGGAAATGAAATGGCAGTTGGAACAGTAGGAGTTTGCTAAAACAAAATACTGTGGAGTTTCAGTGTTGTTGAATCACAAGCAATGATTGGTGGATTCAGATAGTTGAAAACTGAAAGTTAGGGTGCATGGTTCTGTTTTGTGAAAGAAGCAATTTGAATGGTTAAGAAAAAGTCATCTAAAGAAACATTGCACTGGATAAGCTGGGGTATTGAGAGGTCAAACATCCTTGCTAAGTTCAATTGCAACATTGTAGAATAAACTTTTAAACCTGAGAGCTGAGTGAGGAGGGAGTTGCTATGGTAACAGGTAGAAAGGGCAGAGGGTGGGAAGGGTGTTGATTTGAAAATAGAGAGGGAATAGTTTTGATTGGTTACCATGAGGAATATGTGTGTAGAATTAGAGGTTCTCTGTGCCATTCATGGTTGCAGTGCCTGGAGTACATACCTTTTGCTGTGCTAAAGAAATATTGGTGTGTGTGTCTGACACTGTTTTCAATCTCCTAAAGCATTTGTAAAGGTAAGTAATGATTTATTTAATATAGATAGAGAGTTGTATACTGTATGGAGAATATTTGGAAGCATATTGTGTTTTTTAAATGTTGTTTGTGTCATGCTTTTTCATAATGCTTGGTAAAAAGTTTGTACTGCATAGAGGAATTGTATTTTGTAAAATTGTGAAATTTCAGTAGTGACATGGAATGCTTGTACATAGGACCTGTGCTGTGTTTCTCAAATGTGATGTCAAAAATGATTTTGGGGAAAATGAATGGCTTTTACATTTTTTAGAAGGAATAAATAATGTGTGCATGCTTAAAGAAATAAATTTGACCCTTTCACAATGATGTTACCTGTGTTAAGTCAGTCTAGGAAGCACATTGAGTATCTTTGCATAGAGGAATTGTATTTTGTAAAATTGTGAAGTTTAGTAGTGACATGGAATGCTTGTACATAGGACCTGTGCTGTGTTTCTTAAATGTGAGGTCAAAAACGATTTTGGGGGAAATGAATGGCTTTTACATTTTTGAGAAGGAATAAATAGTGTCTGCATGCTGAAAGAAAGAAATTTGACCTTTTCACAATGATGTTACCTGTGTTAACTCAGTGTAGGAAGCACATTGAGTTTCTTTGCATAGAGGAATTGTATTTTGTAAAATTGTGAAGTTTTAGTACTGACATGGAATGCTTGTACATAGGACCTGTGCTGTGTTTCTTAAATGTGATGTCAAAAACGATTTTGGGGAAAATGAATGGGTTTTACATTTTTGAGAAGGAATAAATAATGTGTGCATGCTTAAAGAAATACATTTGACCCTTTCACAATGATGTTACCTGTGTTAACTCAGTGTAGGAAGCACATTGAGTTTCTTTGCATAGAGGAATTGTATTTTGTAAAATTGTGAAGTTTCAGTAGTGACATGGAATGCTTGTATATAGGACCTGTGCTGTGTTTCTTAAATGTGATGTGAAAAACGATTTTGGGGGAAATGAATGGCTTTTACATTTTTGAGAAGGAATAAATAGTGTCTGCATGCTGAAAGAAATACATTTGACCTTTTCACAATGATGTTACCTGTGTTAACTCACAAACGGTCTATTCAGGGTTACAGATCAAGTGAGGATTCTCCAGGGGTGCAGAAGAGGTGAGACCTGTATTGAAGAGTGTAGTGGAAGAGAGGTCTGTCCACAGGTACAAAGAAAGTGAGACCTGTGTCTAAGAGTGCAGTAGGGGATAGGCTTCATGAAGTCTAGTCCACTGCACTCTTGCACACATGCTTCACCACCTATGCTTCCCAGGAAAGGCCTCTCTCCCACTACAGTCTTGAACATAGGCCTCATCTCCTCTGTACCTCTGGACATGCCTCACCTCATCTGCACAATCTACTTCCTAATCTAACATAACACAGGTGACATCATTGTTAAAAGTTGAAATATATTTATTTAATCATGCAGACACTATTTATTCCTTCTCAAAAATCTAAAAGTCATTGATTTGCCCCAAAAACATTTTTTAAATAACATTTTAGACACACAGTGCAGGTCCTATGTACAAGCATTCAGTGTCCATGACTACAGTGGAGAGGACTGACCTCCTCTCACCCATGGACAAGCCTTACCTCATCTCTGTCCTCTGGACAGGCTCAATGTATTGAGTATAATTGATGGTAACTGGGTGCACATGAGGTGACGCATGTCCAAGGGTGTAAATAAGCTGAGGCCTGTCTAACCATGCAGATTAGTTGAAGTCTATTCAGGGTTGCAGATGAGGTGAGGATTGTCTAGGGGTGCAGAAGAGGTATGGCCTGTATTGAAGAGTGTAGTGGAAGAGAGGTCTGTCCACGGGTGCAAAGAAGATGAGACCTGTGTCTAAGAGTGCAGTGGGGGATAGGCTTCATGAAGCCTAGTCCACTGCACTCTTAGACACAGGCCTCACCACCTATGCTCCCCAGGGAAGGCCTCTCTCCCACTACAGTCTTGAACACAGACCTCACCTCCTCTGTCCCTCTGGACATGCCTCACCTCAACTGCACAATCTACTTCCTAATCTGAGGTAACACAGGTGACATTATTGTAAAAGGTTGAAATATATTTATTTAATCATGCAGACACTATTTATTCCTTCTCAAAAATATAAAAGTCATTGATTTGCACCAAAATCGTTTTTTAAATAACATTTTAGACACACAGTGCAGGTCCTATGTACAAGCATTCAGTGTCCATGAGTACAGTGAAGAGGACTGACCTCCTCTGACCCTTGGACAAGCCTTACCTCATCTATGTCCTCTGGACAGGCGTCAATGTATTGAGTATAATTGATGGTAACTGGGTGCAGATGAGGTGACGCGCATGTCCAAGGGTGTAAATAAGCTGAGGCCTGTCTAAGCATGCCAATTAGTTGAAGTCTATTCAGGGTTGCAGATGAGTTAAGGATTGTCTAGGGGTGCCCAAGAGGTATGGCCTCTATTGAAGAGTGTAGTAGAAGAGAGATCTGTCCACAGGTGCAAATAATTTGAGACCTGTGTCTAAGAGTGCAGTGGGGGATAGGCTTCATGAAACCTAGTCCACTGCACTCTTAGACACAGACCTCACCACCTACGCTCTCCAGGAAAGGCCTCTCTCCCACTACAGTCTTGAACACAGGCCTCACCTCCTCTTTCCCTCTGGACATGCCTCACCTCATCTGCACAATCTACTTCCTAATCTGAGGTAACACAGGCGACATTATTATAAAAGGATGAAATATATGTATTTAATCATGCAGACACTATTTATTCCTTCTCAAAAATCTAAAAGTCATTGATTTTCACCAAAATCGTTTTTTAAATAACATTTTAGACACACAGTGCAGGTCCTATGTACAAGCATTCAGTGTCCATGAGTACAGTGGAGAGGACTGACCTCCTCTCACCCTTGGACAAGCCTTACCGCATCTGTGTCCTCTGGACAGGCCTCAATGTATTGAGTATAATTGATGGTAACTGGGTGCAGATGAGGTGACGCATGTCCAAGAGTGTAAATAAGCTGAGGCCTGTCTAAGAATGCAGATTAGTTGAAGTCTATTCAGTGTTGCAGATGAGGTGAGGATTGTCTAGGGGTGCAGAACAGATGAGGCCTGTATTGAAGAGTGTAGTGGAAGAGAGGTCTGTCCAGGGGTATAAAGAAGGTGAGGCCTGTGTCTAAGACTGCAGTGGGGGATAGGATTCATGAAGCCTAGTCCACTGCACTCTTAGACACAGGCCTCACCACCTACGCTCCCCAGGAAAGGCCTCTCTCCCACTACAGTCTTGAACACAGGCCTCACCTCCTCTGTCACTCTGGACATGCCTCACCTCATCTGCACAATCTACTTCCTAATCTAAGGTAACACAGGTGACATTATTGTGAAAGGTTGAAATATATTTCTTTAATCATGCAGACACTATTTATTCCTTCTCAAAAATGTAAAAGCCATTCATTTCCCCCAAAATCGTTTTTCACATCACATTTAAGAAACACAGCACAGGTCCTATGTACAAGCATTCAATTTCACTACTGAAATTCAACCATTCTCAAAAAACATGACACAAACCAACAGCAAAGAAACTCAATGTGCTTCCTACTCTGAGTTAACACAAGTAACATCATTGTGAAAGGGTCAAATTTATTTCTTTAAGCATGCAGACACTATTTATTCCTTCTCAAAAATGTAAAAGCCATTCATTTTCTCCAAAATCGTTTTTCACATCACATTTAAGAAACACAGCACAGGTCCTATGTACAAGCATTCCATGTCACTACTAAAACTTCACATTTTTACAAAATACAATTCCTCTATGCAAAGAAACTCAATGTGCTTGCTTTTTGTCATTGCTTTGTTGTTTGGTAATAGTGGTCTATAATGTGCTATTTTTTTCTTTAACACAGATTGAAATCAAGATTTCAAGAGTAAGGAAAGATGCCCTCAAGGCAAAGAAGAAGGAAAGATGATAAGCGGAAAAAATCAAAAACAGCATCGGAATTACAGCACTCCTCCACAACAAATACTTCAAAAAACAGGAAAAAAGCTCCTGGTAAGACAACTAAGTCTTTCTTCCGGAACATATGTAGATAAAAAAAAAATGTTGGACAGCATGTAGAAAAAGAGAAGGAGAGAGTAAATTTGAAAAGGAAGGAGAGGCCCTCAAAAAATCTTACTACTGGAGCAGGAGAGAATAATATGTATAGGAATAGAAGGCAGAATCAGTTTAGAGACATTCGTAAACGAATGTTTCGCAATAGGGTGGTTTTAAATGTATTAAAAAACATTAGGAAAGGTAAACAGAGAGCTGCTTTTTAAAAGAAAAAGAAAAGTGTAGAGAAGATTGTTGATCAGGCTTTTGAAGTTAAGAAAAAATTATTTATTTTAATAATCAATAGAATTAGGACACTTAACAAGACAATTGATGTTTTTAAATCAAACAGTAGATGGAAAAGAGTAATTAATCGGACTCATTTTTGTAAAGTTTTTTCAGGAGAATGGATGCACAGTTCAAGTTGTGAGCCATTTTTTAATGAGGAGAGTTACTTCCAGGAGAATGATTTAGTGCATGCAGTTGACACCAGTGGTCGACATATGAGGTAAAAGACCGTTGTCCGATTGAAAAAGAGAAACTTGTGCCTAGAGAACCAGAAGAGGTGGTAACTGATGAAGTTTTAGGGAGATGTACTAAGGGTCCAGTGTACACTTGGAAGTGTAGTCGTATTTGTAGTGTGCGACAGTAATCAATTGATTTGTTTTGTAATTTCTTACGTACATATAGTAAGAAAAGTCTAAAACAGAAAATGAAGTTGTTGCAAGACTTAGATCCTTGCAGAGTGAGAGAAAACACAGGTTTGCAAGGGCATTCACTGGCTTGTCTTTCTAGAAAAGTCTGTCAGAGTGTTTTTCATCATTTTAGGATGTTAGCAGTGCATCATACCAAAATGAGGAAATTAGTGAGAATGTTGTATTATGCAAAAAGTCCAGCACTTAAGCTTAAACAATTAAACAGTGCTCTTTTGCATGGAACTGAATTAGATGTGAAGAAGATTTGTGAAGAAATTGAGATTTCTTATTTTGGTGAAAAAGAGGACAGTGTAGAAATTAACACAGAAATTCAAGGTAATGTGGAAGACAATGTAAAGATTTTAAGTACAGAAAAGTTTGACCAGGAAATTACCAGGTTTAAGGTGAAATTAAGTAAAAGGCCGAATTTTACTTGTGTGTGTTGTCGACGAACTCATTATAAGCATCAACTAGATTAGTTGATTTATACGTAAAAAGTGAAAAGATAAATAATTATGAGTGGAATGATTTTGCAACTTATTTGTGGGTGAAGAATTGTTTTGATTTGAGTTCTGATCAGCGTATTTGTAAATATTGTTATGATAAATTAAATCAAAACAGAATGCCTGCTAGAGCTGTTCATAATAATCTTGAGTTGGTAGACATTCCTCCTGAATTGATGGATTTAAATACATATGAGTCTATTTTGATTCAATGTGTCCATCCTTTTCAGGCAATTGTTCGCATGGAGCCTAAGATAGGGAAATTGCCTCCTTCAGATTTACAGAGGGGATTAAAGGGAAGAGTTGTTTATTTGCCTCTCGATTTCAAGAAAAATATTGATACAATTGGTGTAGAGAAAGTGGAAGAGGAACCTCTGGTTATTCTAGTTAATGGGGTTCCGACAAAGAGTAAGAAAATCTGGCAAGATTTAGTGGATGTTAGGAAAGTCAAAAAGGCAACGTTGTATTTGGTCAAAAACAATGAGTACTACAAACATGTATGTGTTGAAGCAGAGGAAACAGCTGCAGATGAAGACAGTGATTGTTCAGCTGGCCAAATTGAAAAAGTTGATGTGTCTAGAAGTGAAGAAATATATGAACATTATACTGTTCATCCTTTGCATTCCAAAGAAGTGATGGGGAATGCAATTGACTTGTTTCAAATGAAAGCAGCAAAAGGAAGTCCCATTAGTGTATGGGAAGAAAGTTTGGAAGCTCGTTGTTTTCCACATTTATTTCCAACAGGTCGAAGTGGACGATATGACGATCGACCACTTCAAATTCCTGCTTCTGAATATCGAACTGTAAGATTATATGCTGAAGAACCAAGGTTTCGTCAATGCATTCCGTATTTGTTTCATCTACTGTATGAAAGTGACTTGTCTGGGCTTTCTTATGCAGTAAACCATATACTGAAAAGTGGAGCACATCTGCAAAATGTTTTGGCGAGGGACTTTATGGAGAAAGTGAATCTGCAAGATAATATTTTGGAATCTCATTTAATCAATCTCATGGCATGTCAGCGTGGTACAAACGAGTATTGGTACCGTCGTCATGGGGAATTGAAATGTATGCTAAGAAACTTAGGAACTCCTACCTGGTTCCTCACTCTTAGCTGTGCCGAGTATGCATGGGACGACTTACTTCAATTTCTACGAGAGGCAAATGCAAATATACAAAATATAGATTTCAAACCACCTGGAGAACTGTGTTCTTTGGATCCAGTGAATGTATGCAGATATTTTAATCATAGATTTGAAGCTATGATGTCTTTTATTACCAACAAAAAAATCCTCCCCTTGGAGAGGTTTTGGATTTCTTTTGGAGAAAGGAGTATCAAGCGAGAGGTGCTCCTCACATACATATGTTGTTGTGGATTAAAGAATCACCCAAATTTGGAACAGATTCGGATGAGACAGTGATGAGGTTCATTGAAGAGTATTCAACATGTGCTGTTCCGAAAACTACCGAAGAAAACAGTTTAAGGCAACAAGTTTTACGCTTTCAATCCCATCGTTGTGGAAAGTACTGTCGTCGAAAATTCAGAAACAAGGACAAGTTCTACACAAAATGTCGTTTCGGCTTTCCACGACCAGTGATTTCTAAAGGAAGAGTCAATAATTTGATGTCTTCTCTACGACATACTGTGACGAGGAAATCACCCAAAAATACATACAATTTAAAAAGAAACGAAGAGTCCAAGTACATCAACGACTACAACCCCAACCCATTGATTTTGTCCATGTGGAATGCTAACATGGATATTCAATTCGTTGCTGACAACTCTATTGCTGTGGCTCGATATGTGACGTCTTACATAAAAAAAAAAAGAAAAGACAGAACTGAAGGAAATGTGGGAGGACATTTCACATGAAAAGAGTCTAAGCAAGAAATTATACAGTTACAGTCTGAAGATGTTGTTGCATCGAGAAATTGGAGCATATGAATGTTCTGATCGATTTTCATCAGCAAGTCTCTATGAGAAATCTAGAACCATCATTTGGATAAGTCTAGGTCTTGCTGCAACACGAAACCGAGTTTTGAAATCTGTATAAGAGATAGAGTTTTTGGCGGAGAAAGAACCAGAAAGTACAGATATTTTGAAGACAAACATGTTGGATACATACTATCCAAATAGAAGTCCTCACCTTGAGAACGCTTGTCTCTATGAAGTTCTTCAAAGCTATATTTATTTGAGGAACATCAGAGAAGATATCAATAATGGAATATATGCTGTCATTGGATGTGAAGGATGTCTAGTGAAACAGAGAAAAGGTCATTTGATTAATCATCGAAAATTGAGTTGCGAAAATCCAGACAAAAGGGAATTTTACTATTTGGCTCTTTTGCAACTCTTTAAACCATGGCGTACAGAAAAGGAACTACTTGGAGATTTTCTCTGTTATGAAGATTCTTTTAATGCAACCAAGGATACCATAGAATGTCTTGTTTTTCCAAATTATCTGCAAATGTTGAACGAAGAAATAGAGCAAGAAGCAACAATTGCTGCAGAGATTGCGAGAGACAGTTCTCAAGACAGTCAGAGTTCTACTTCATTAAGTCAGGATCCACTAGGAGGACCAATTATCCAAAATGAAGCTGCCACTGCCATGGATGAGGTGGAAAGAGCTATGGAACAAGCTCAAGATGATGTAGTTAACTTAGAAGATTTGGTGAAACAACTAAACCTTGAGCAGAAGCAGATATATGACGAAGTCACAGAACAGATTGAACATGGATTCACTCATGAGAAAAAAGAGTGCTCATGTACATCATTTAAGCCTGTCCAACTGTACGTGAGTGGAGAAGCGGGAACTGGAAAAAGTTTTCTGATTAAAGCAATTGCAACTTATCTGCAGAAAAGGACTGAATCACCGCTATCTTGTGTTGTTACCGCTCCACCTGGGCTGGCAGCACATAATATTAAAGGGATTACTTTACATCATTTACTGATGCTGCCAGTGGAGCATGATAACAAATTGCAATACCACAAGCTATCTGGAGATGCGTGTTCTGAAGTTTCGAGAGTCCTGAAGAAAATGAAACTTCTTATCATTGATGAAGTAAGCATGGTCTCAAATCTAATGCTTGCTTTTGTGCATTTGAGAATGCAAGAAATTCTTAGAACAGAGTATGATGTGTTATTTGGAGGGAAACTCATCATTGTTTTTGGAGATCTACTGCAGTTGACTCCAGTGAAAGGACAACCAGTGTTTAAAATGGTCACGCATGAAGATACCAAGAAGTGCCTAGGAAGCATTGGAAACGTTAATATATGGTTACATTTCAAATATGCAGAACTACTCCAAAATATGCGGCAGGCAAAGGATGAAGATTATAAAAATATTCTACAAGATGTAAGAATCGGAAAAGTAAGTCAGCATGGGAAGGAAGCTTTACATGGACGATTAATTTCAAATTTGTACCCAAATGAAAACAGTCTTCTAGAGAATATTTTTAAGAAAATTAACGAGAAGAAATCTGGCATATGTTTGATGCCAACTCTGAAAGAATGTTCCATGTTCAACAACAAAATGTTAAAGTTAGAAAATGAAGAGATAGTGAAACTGGAAGCTATAGATAAAATAGAGCATATGGGAGCAACAATTATTTTGTCTGAAAATTTGAAATCAAAATTGGATTCATTAGAGAAGACTATATCTAAAACTGCTGGTTTTGAAAAGACTCTGAATGAGTGTTCAAATTGTCGTCTTATTTTGAGAAGGAATTTAAATGTTGAAAGAGGTCTGGTAAATGGAGCAATGGGTCATGTTGTTGGTTTTGTGAATTACAAAAATAGAGATGGAATTGAAATTTTAAAAACTAAATTTGATGGCATTGACGAAATAGAACAAATTTGTCGTTGTTCAGCTAGGTTGTTGCTTGTGAAAGACTTATATGTTAGCCGAAAACAATTTCCTATTTGTTTGACATATGCGGTGACAATTCATAAATCTCAAGGTTTAAGTGTAGATAGTGCTTTGGTGAACATTGGAAGTTCTGTGTTTAAAGAGGGTATGGCATATGTGGCATTATCACGAGTCAGAACTTTATCAGGATTGTACTTGATTGAGTGTGATGAAACAAAGATTTGTGCTGATCTAGATTGTGTTAAAGAATACAATAGGTTAAGAAGAGAGTATGCTCCACATTTGCCTCAATATCCTCTGTTTGAAAAACGTGTGGTAGGCCGAAAAAGAAGAAATGAGAATAATTGCAGTGAGGTAGTAGCAAAAAGACAGAAAGTAGATGAAACTGTAATTGTAAGCAGAAAGAAAAAGGATTCTGTTGAAGATGTTGTTGGATTTCAGTTTGAAAACAGTTCTGGTGTCAACTGCTATGCTAATGTAGTGCTTAATGTTGTTTTTTTTCTTCAAAATTTACAAGAACCGATTGTTGAAAATCGGGATCAAACATTCTGCTGTTTATTGAATTCCGTGTTTGAGAAATGTAGCAGTGATAGAGCAAAAATAGAAAGTGTTTCAGAAATTAGAAATCTTCTAGACATATGTTCTGGTCAAAATCAATTTTCACAGATTATTCAGCAGGATTGTCAGGAATTTTTAATGTATATGTTTGATGTTTTGGAAGATGAAGGTGTAGATATAAAAAATCTTTTTAGCCTTTCTTATCAATGGCAGCATGACTGCGACAACTGTAGTTTATCAAGTAGTACTAGAATAGACACTGAAAGATTTATATATTTGACTTTACCAGACTGCAAATCAGTGCCTTTTAATAATCTAGTTAAAGCAGCTGATCACAATATGGTGTGTACCCAATGTAAGTCTGCAATGCTGTCCACATTATTTTTTACAAACTTATGGTAAATATGTGATTTTAATGTTTCCAACGATGTAGACCTGATGGAAGTAAATTGTCAACTTCTATTAAAAATGTTGTGGCTTCTCAGTTATCAATTTCAGGAATATTATTTATCATGACGGTCCTTCAACAACATCAGGGCATTACACATGCTATTTAAAAAGTCGTAAAGGTTGGACCCACTGTAATGACACTCATTTGACTTTCAAACAACGCTTGCCTTTTGACTTCATACCTAGTGTTTTTAGAACCAAAATTTAAGTAAAGGTAATTGGCCTATGAAGACGGGAGCAGTTATTAAAGGTTATTTTGCTGTTTAAAAATATATTCTGAGTAAAAGTGATCCAGGTAATATAAAAAATTGACTTGTCATATAGGTACTGTAAGTGGATCTCATAGTAAGTGATATCAGTATTATACAAAATGATGAACATGAGTGAGTCAGAGATGGTTTTACAAATACTTAAATATTGTGAAAATGTTGTATGAGCCTTTCTTTCAGAACGTCGGAAAAACGGTAATTTCAGAGTTTCTTAGAATTAATTTGAAAATATACTCATACATCTGACACTATTTGGCCAAAAGGAAAAGTAAAGGAATGAGTAAAGAGTCATGACTGAAAAAAAGGAGTATATGAAAATAATGAAAATATTTCAGATGTTCTTGGAGCTTTTCTTCTAGAAAGTCGATGAAATGGATCTTTTAGTGAACAGCAGAGTACTTTCCAACGAGAAAAGGACCTTCATGATATACTATGTGGCCTAAAGGAAAAGTAAGTGAATCAAAGATTAGTGTACATTTGTCATTTGTCAGTATCTAAGGTTTTTTTTAAAACACAATCTTTTAGATTGTGTTTTTTTTCCCGCTGTCATATGATGAATAATTTGAACTCACTGTTTTAAGTGAAATTCAATATATTCTGAGAACAGCAAAAATAAACTATGTAACATGTTGTACAAGTTATTCTATACTTTGGATTGTGTAAATTAAATTGTATTCCCATTGTCTGACACTCACTTTCCTTTTTCCATCCTCTTTCAGCTCTTTTTACTCACTTATAATGTCTTTCTCTCACTCTCTGTAACGCCCGTTCCTTTACTCCACTTCTTTCACAACCCCTCATTCTCATTTCAACTGTCTGCATCCCCTCTCTCCCTTGCATAACTTTTCAGCTTTCAGTCTCTCTGCTTTACTTCCCTTTTCCGTATTTTCCTCCTTTGCTCTTTTAGTAATTCCTCTTTACTCACTCAGCAGTATTGTCGCACTCTATCACTATAAATCACCCACTCTCCCTCGCTTATCTTTGTTTGCTCCTTTCTTTTGACCTCTTCTCTCTATTTTTCGTTCACTACCTCTATGTCCTCAGTGCCTCACTCTCCTTGTGTTATGTTCACTTATGTTTATCTACCTTCTATCATTTCTTTTACAACAACTTCACTGCTCCTCTCTCATCGTTCTTCATCCCATTTCTTTTACTCTGGTTCCATTACTATCCCTCATTTCCTTTCTTTCAATGTCCTTCTCTTTACTTTCATCACCAAATTATTTTCTCTCAGTACCACTGTTTTAGTCGTCTTCTCCTCTCTTTCCTTTTTTTGCTCCCTTACTCATTTCCTTTGCTCACTGATTGTACTCCACCTCACTCAGTTTTTCTCTTAGTGTGTCTGTCTACTAACTTCCTCACTCCATTTCCCTCAATCGTTGTATATTATCCTCTCTCCCTTCATCCCTTCACTCTATGACTGTTCTTCACTTACTCTCAGTTATCTTCTATTCCTCATTCTTCTAAATGCATCCTTAATTAGACTCTTTTCCGTCTCAGTCATTATCTTTTTACTTACTACTGTTTCCTGATTTAGTTTTGCTAACTCACATTCTTTTAGTATCTTTCTTGCCTTCCGTTCATTTCTCTGTTCTTCTCTTCCTCTCTGTCAGTGAATCTATATGCCTTACTCTTAGTAATTTGCTCTCCCTCTATTTCTTTTCCTTTCTGTTTGTCCTTCTACCTTACTTTATTTCCCTTTCTGTGTCCTTCACTCTTACTTTATTTCTAAATAGACTGTTATGATTTTTAACCTCTTCATTTGTATCTTTTAATTTAAAATACATATTTTACTAATTATAACTTATTTTTTCTTCTCTCTTTCACAGATACAAAGTGTAGTAAAAAAATGTAATTAAAGTTACATTTATTATATGGTAAGTTTGAGTAAAAAAATGTAGTTTGTCATCACCCTTTGCTTTAACCTCACTAATATTTTCTCAACCAACCTCACTCCTGTTTCTTTACTCTGCTTCCCTCACTTATTCTTATTCTCCATGTTTACTCCCCTTTCCCTATTTCCCCTCTCATATTCAACTTCTTTCAGTCCCCATTCTTTACTTGACTTACCCTCTGTTCCCTTCCTTTGCTTCTTTACTCATTCTCTTTTTCTTAATTATTTACTTCACTCCTACACACACACCTCATCCCCCTCCCAACACATACACACACCTCTGACATACACCCCACACACACACCACACACACACCTCATACACATACACACGCCCCCACACACACTCCTCACACACACACACACACATTCCATACACACACATACATCCCACACATATACCCCCCACACCCACACACCCCTCAGACATATCTCACACACCCTCACCTCCACCCACACCGAAACACCCCACACATGCACACCCACAGACACACCTTACACACCCACAGCCCGACCTACACCCACTGACTCCCTATAAGTCACACACACTGCATTACTTACCTTTCTTTGCTGTTTCACTGAGACCCATTCAGGCACTGTTTCCTTTACTCTCTCTGTCCTTTCTCTTTGTCACTCCCCATGTCTTATCCTAATTCAATTTTTCACCCTCTTTCACCCCTCTTTACTTACACTCACTGCTCTTTTCTCACCCTCCCTCACCGTTGTTCATTTATCCTGGTTCCGTCACTACCCTTCATTCCCCATTTTTTACTGTCCTTTCTTTTTCTTTCAACATCCACTCACATTCTCCCACTATCTCTACTTTAGTCTTCTTCCTCTCTCTTCCCTTCTTTCGCTCCCTTATTCATTTTACTTTTCTAACTTTCACCCTATTACACCTTCTCTGTTTTTACTATGTAATAAACAATCCCTCTGTGTTGCTCCCTCTAGCTCTCTTTCTCTTAACATTACTCTCTTTGTGTTCTTCCCTCATGCTAACTCCTTGATTATTTATTTTTTAATTTTTTGTGGGTGCGCGCCCCGGTGCGCGTACCCTGAGGAAAAAAAATTGATAGAGATTCTTTAAAAATATAGGTTTATTTTTATAAATTAAAGGTAGTTCTAAAAAGAACTGTTTTTTTCTTCTTTTTGTTGTTTTATATTTTTTTAATGTTTTTTAGAACATTTTGTACTTTTTTTGGCTTTTCTGAACAGTTTTATATTTTTTTTGTATTTTTTATGGGGAGAAACAAAAAAAAGGGAATTGAAAATGGCTCAACTGGAGCAAAAAACAAAAAATGGAAAAAAATAGTTTTTTTTGGGGCAATTGTGGTTGTCACCAGCAAGGACGATGAGCTTTACGCTCTTTTCACCATAGGAGATGAGCTTACCACAATGAATACATGTAATTCGGAAATCCTCAAACCGTGGTTGAATGCAAGGGATCGTCTCCCTTGTCTCTGGTTCCGATGCAGTGGGTTGCTTTCTTTTGGAGGTGGTGCTTGAAGATTGGGGGAGATTACTGGCCAGTTCCCTTATCTCTGCAGCAGAATAGTTGTTCGGATGCTTGCGGTTCATGTGTCTAATCATGGTATTATTACCAAAAGAATATTTCTTGTTAGGGTTCCCCCTTGAAAGTTCCATGCCACAGATTAGGCAAGTCACCTTGGCCGCATTGACTTTTTTCTTGCCCTCTGGGATAGAAAAAACTCCCATACAATGTGTGGCCTTGGCTTGTATGGGGTATTGTCTTCATGCAGCCATCTTCTCCCCTCCTCCTCTTCCTCTTCCTCCTCCTCCTATTCTTGACCACCAATGTAATGTTGTGGTGGTCCTCTTGGTGGTGGTGCTGGTGGTGCAGATGCTCCAGCTGCTGCTGCTACTGTAGCCATTTTAAAGTACAAAATATTTCTCTGTTGTTCAAACAGGTCTTCCTCAGTCAAAGGACAAAGTCAGAATAAGGAAAAAAAGTGGGGTCTTTCATCATTTGGAAAAAAAACCTGTCCTGAACCAATAAAAAGTGTTATTTTCAGGTCACATGACCCGGGCTTTCATCATTTGGAAACCAAAACTGTTCTGCACCAATAAAAAGTGTTATTTTCAGGTCACATGACCCGACGCGCTTACGCTACACGCCCTGGGGCGCGCCCGTAGTCGCGCTCCGGGGCCCGGGGTGCGTAGCGTAAGCGCATCAGGACATTGCGCGATCGTATGCGCTCGCGTGCTTCCGGGTGCGCTTACGCTGTGCGTCATATGACGCATCACGCGGCTACGCGATACGTCACGATGTTGTTTTCGTTCGCGGGAATAATGCTAACGGGACGCTCACCGGTACGCGCCCCGGGGCGCGCCATAACATTGCGCTTACCCGTGCGTTCACCGGTACACGCCCTGGGGCACATTTTTTTTTTTTAAATTACATAATTATACAATATAAATTTCGTTATAAAAAGTTTTACTTTTTATACCTATAGAGATTTGCTATTAAAAAACCATTGAAATTCACAGAAAAAACCATAGGTTTTACACCAGTTATAGTTAGGAATTAGCATTTAAAAAACCTATTAAATTCACTGAAATACCATAGGTTTCACACCAGTTATAGTTAGCTGGAAGTTTTACTCGCATAAAACCATTGAAATTCCCACGTTATAGTTAGTTGGACTCACTATAATTTGCGCGTGCAATGCACTGCTGATGACGTCACATATTACATCATTCATGACATGGTCAGTGACATCACTCATGACATCACTGATGACACCATCCTTGTGACAGAGTGACAGACCTCCTTTCACTGTAATGTAACCCTTGAAACACATATTCAAAAATAGAAACTAAAATTTTCAAAAAAATGGAGATACCCATACCAGTTACAACAACCAATTCAATAATTCCACCATCTATATACACATCCACTCATTCACCAACAGTTCTATATAGTCACTCATACATATACTCACTCATCATATGTAGTGATACACTTATACATCCTGTTACACACCGACAGTCATCCAAAAGTTACTCTCACACATACTCACACATGCAAGTAAATATTGAGCATCCATTTATTTGCATATACAGCTATACACACACTACCACCTTACTTCTAATGAAACTTACACATACTTACTCTCTTAAACAATCACTTATAGAAACACATACTTATTTAAACAGGAACTCTTACAATCTCTTACTCTCACATATACTCACTTATATACATCAATATTCACATATACTAGATTAAAACATATGTAGTTACTGATAAAGACACTAGTGAGACAGTTATTCACTCACTAACACAAACATATACACACTCATCCACCCATACAGTCCTGCACATATGCTGTCTTCAAAACACATACAAAGAGAGAGTCAGTCACTCATGCATCTATGTGCTAAGTAATACCCCCACCAAACCATACAAACACTTATACTGATACTAAGAAAAACATCTAATAACCCATATACATACACATGTAGCTACTCACCAACCCATGCAGCCATTTATACACAAAGTGAAACACTAATACATATATTAAAATATTTAAACATTACTCACTAATATATATATATTCTCTAAGATACATTTAATAAGCCAGTTAACCAATCAATTTTTTTTTTAAAACATCCATGTAAACACTTATTTAAACATTTATTCTTCCATCAACGTTTCCATATACATATATAACACATATTTATTTTTCAGAAAGACACACATTCACTGGATGGTGTCATCAGTGATGTCATGAGTGATGTCACTGACCATGTCATGAGTGATGTAATATGTGACGTCATCAGCAGTGCATTGCACGCGTAAGTTATAGTGAGTCCAACTAACTATAACGTGGGAATTTCAATGGTTTTATGCGAGTAAAACTTCCAGCTAACTATAACTGGTGTGAAACCTATGGTTTTTTCAGTGAATTTAATAGTTTTTTTAAATGCTAATTCCCAACTATAACTGGTGTAAAACCTATGGTTTTTTCAGTGTATATATATATATATATGTATACTATATCTAAGTAAGGGATGATTACACCACCTTACCCAGGCTACAATTACAGACCTGTGGTGTCAGTTTGGAAGGCTAACCAGGGGTGGCACAATACATGCTGCAGCCCCTGGTAGGCCTTGGATGCACCTATGCCTTGGGTACCTAAGGTACAATATACAGGGACTCACAAGGGTGACCCAGTAACCAATCTGGTATGTACCTAAAGTACATGGTATCAATTCAGAGAGAGAATAGTGAGCCTGTGGTCCTGATTAGCAGGGCCACAGCCAGACTATAGTCGAAAAACCAGTGAATCACAGCAAAAAGTGGGGGTAACCATAGGAAGCATACCCTACTCTCCTACAGGGGTGGCTCTAAGTAGACCGAAAAGCCAGGTCTTAAGAGTCTTCTTGAATAAAGGTTCTGATTTGGCCTTTCGGAGGTGCTCTGGCATGGAGTTCCAAAGAGAGGTGGTTTTAAAAGAGAAGGAGCGACTGCCTAATCTTGTTATTTTGAAGCGGGGATGGCTAGGAAACCCTGGGATTAGACATCAGAGTCTCAGTTTGAATGTATTTGGGCAGTCTGAGCTTTAAGTAATTGTGGCCAGTAATTCTGGAAGCCCTGTAGGCAAGGCCCAGAGCCTTAAATTCAATCCTCTTTTGAACAGGTAGCCAATGTAGGCTGCGCAAGTGTGGGGAGATGTGATGGCGGAGAGGCACATTTCTGATGAGTCTGGCGGCCAAGTTTTGATTAACCTGCAGCCTTCTGATGAGGAAGTCTAAGAGACCCAAGTATAAGCTGTTGGTGTAGTCTAATGGTGAGGCGATCAGGGCGTGAACCACCGTTTTCCTACAGTTCATTGGTAGGAGATGAAGGAATCTCCTCAGGGTTTTCAGCTTCCAGAAACTTGAGGATGAGACTTGGCAAATCTGGGCTTTCCCTGAGAGGGCGGAGTCAAACATAAACCCTAGATTTCTTTCAGAAGGGACTGGAAGAGGAGGGGGATTGGGTTCCGTTTCCCACCAGAGTTCAGCTTTTGTTGGCAATGGCTTATTGAAGAACAGAACTTCTGTTTTGTCTGTATTCAGTTTCAAACAGTTGTCAGTCATCCAGGCTGTGTTTGAAGTTTGCGAAAGCGGCCTCAGAGTGTTCCCTAAAAGAACACCAACTGGGTTTCGCCAGCATACGAGACCACCTTGACACCTTGTTGCTCAATGATTGAGGCAAGTGGGGCGAGATAAACATTAAAAAGGGTTGGGCTCACAGCCGAACCCTGGGGGACTCCACAGACCAGAGGGCGGGCAGAGGAAACATGAGGGTGTAGCAAGATTTTCTGGAAGTGGCCCTCGAGAAAAGAGCAAAACCAGGTTAAGGCAATGCCCCCTACACCCATTTGCTCTAGTCTCTCCAGGAGCATCAGGTGTGAGACAGTGTCAAATGCTGCGGACAAGTCCAACAGCAATAACATTGCGTGGTTATCATGATCCAGGGTTTCAAGTATAATTTATGATACTTCCAGTAGAGCTGTACAAAAGGGGGTGGTGATGGACAGAGCATCTGAATCAATCAAACACTCACACCCAGTCAAAAGATCTGGGTTTAATCCATCACCGTTCTTTAGCCCACTCTGCCACCCAGTTCAGACATGGCTATATGCAAATCAGTCTGACCCTGTGCCTCATGGGAACAGTCCGGCCCGAACTGCCAAGCCATGTATTCCCTGGACCGGAAACAAGCTTCCGAGGACCGGTAGAGCTGTCTTTGTGCTGTAACCTGACCTAAATGCTGATTGGGAGTTATGTAGGCGATTATTAGATTCCAGATATGCTGACAGTTATCTCTGCACTTCCTTCTCTAGGATTTTGGCCAGCGCTGGCAAAAGGGAGATGGACCTGAACTTCTTTAATTCAGCCGGGTCAGCATCTTCTTTCTTAAGAATAGGCTGGACTAGTGCAGTTTTCCAGGTAGATGGATAGATGCCTGACTTTAAGGGTGAGTTCCAAATCTAGTTAAGTGCGGAATTCTGTAGTGGGGCGAGTAAAGTAAAGAACTTAGCTGGACACAGGTCGATCAGGGATCCAGATTTGACTTTGATAAGTTCTTTGAGGGATGCTATGGAGCTGAACTCTTGGAATTCACACCAAGTTTCTGAGTTTTGGAGTTTTGGTGGAGGTCGGGCTAGTGACCTTGTGGGAGTGAACGTGGAGTATATTGCCTGAATGTTCTCCTGAAAGAAGCAGAAAAGATCCTCACATAAGGTGGCTGACGGTGCTATGGTGCTTTTCAGGGCCTCGGGTGTAATGAAACCCTGGACAATCCTGAAGACTTCATGGCAGAATTGTCAGAGGATATATTTTGGTCATCCAAGAAGGCCCTGATTGTGTGGCAGTTGAGCTTATGGAGTTTTTTTAGAGCTGCTCTGTAAGTGCTCTTGGTCACAGCGTCATATGTTTTTCGCCATGTCCGCTCCAGCTTTCTACAGAGACTTTTCTCCATACGGAGTTAAGCTGTAAAGCAGGGGACGGAGGCTTTGTTTCTAGTTATTTTCATATTTTTAATTGGGGCTATTTTGTCAAAGGCTGCAGTAATCCAGCAATTGAAAGAGGAAACATCACAGCTAGGTTCCCCTGTGAGCAACAGAGAGGTGTTTGATAGTGCTGGTTCCCGAGATTCCAGTGAGACTTTCCTCCAATTCCTTCTATCTTCATATTTGGCTCTCGCTGTGTCTTTGTGGCTGGGGCCATCAAGAGTAAATGGTATTAAGCTGTGGTCTGACCATATGAGGGGGATAGGGTCTTCAACTTTTAGAGTCAAGACATTAGCGAAGATCAGGTCAAGCATGTGGCCTGCTTTATGAGTGGGAAGAGCAACCTTTTGGATGAGGTTTAATCCCTTTAGGGAATCGGACAGCTGAGAGGCTAGGGGACATCTATCCTTGTCCATGTGGACATTGAAGTCACCAAGGACAATAAACTTATCGTGTCTCAGTGAAAGATCCGCAATCAAATTGCAGATCTCCAATAGTTCAGAAGGCATAGGCCAGTAGTCCTGCCACGGCAAAGGTGGGGGAGATTTTGATACTGAAGGACATTGCTTCAATTAGCTTGGTCTGATCAATTATTTTATAACAGATTTCCCAGTGGTCTCCTAGGACCATGGCAAGCCCGCCCCCCATTTTGCAGCCTGTCTGGTTAACAGTAATTATTCTATAACCTTCTGGAATGGCCAACAGAATATCAGGGTTAGAGCTTTCTCTCAACAATGTTTCAGTGAGGAACATGAGGTCAAACGTTTTTGATTC
This sequence comes from Lissotriton helveticus, assembly GCF_964261635.1. Taxonomy (NCBI): domain Eukaryota; kingdom Metazoa; phylum Chordata; class Amphibia; order Caudata; family Salamandridae; genus Lissotriton; species Lissotriton helveticus. Next base: position 1,265,253,223 of record NC_136067.1, on the reverse strand, counting down.
AAGTGTAAGCCAGGTGTCATCTCTGTGGTTGGGGAGGGATCTACAATTGATTAAGCATGCGTTGATGTTGGTCCCGGCAGTTGGTGAATGTGCTATGGCCGATGTTGTCGTACTAATACCTTTTCGTTCGTTTCCCTGTTTTGTCCTTTCCTAAGTGAGAAGGTGTCGCAGGGATTCTGCTCCTACACAGAACTGTGCATAGAAACTTGGAACCTCAGTGATTTAGGGTGTGCCAAAACTAAGCATGGGCGGATTTCGCGGATCCATGATCCGCGAATTTGCGGATTTGCGTATTCGTGGATCTGCAAAATCCGCGAATTTGCGGATTCGCGGATTTGGATTGCGCTCGTGAAAGTCAAGGATACAAAGGCCTCTATCCAGCATCACAGCTGATTTTCGACGGTAGATTTGGGAAGAAGGCACACCTGCCCAGCCTCGACGACGCTCACGTGTCAGAGACCTATCAGGAAGCACTAATAGATAAAATAAAGCAGGCGCTCGAGCACCTGCTTTATTTTATCTATTAGTGCTTCCTGTTGAAGCTAACTTAGCTGACTTAGTAACTATTTTAGGATGGCGCTGGCAGCTTGCCGGCGCCATCCTAAAATAGTTACAACTTCAAGCTTGAAGGCTTGAACTTTTGCCCCCCGAATCCGCCGCTCGCGGATTCGCGGATTTTCCGTAAATTCGCGGGAGTTTGCGGATTGCGGATTTACCGAAAATCCGCGAAATCCGCGAGCGGAACGGATTTGGCGCTCATGCTTAGCCAAAACCCACCTTAGTATCCAAAATCCCCTACCAGACTTGCAATCAGTGTCTCATTGGTTCTTCCATACCCTAATGATTAGACAACCCAGAACATGAACTTAGAATACCTCAGGTAACGTGGAACACACAAACACTCTTTCATTATACTATCATACCAGTCCAAAACGAGGAGTAAATAAAGACACATGCAAGTTTGAAATATTTATTTCTAGCGCTGTGTTCTCAAGCGCAGTATCTTAGCTAATACAAGCTAACATATTATAAGCAACAAGGTTATCGGCATAGTTACTATTCCATAAAATACAAAGGGAGAAAGCATGTTAAAATGCTAAAGGGAAGAAGGCTAAATCGAACCTCAGTCTTACCCTCCCTTGCTAGTATATTATATTATATCTACAGAAGGTCTATTTGGGTTTACAAGGGCAGCCCCATACCTCTGGTCCTAGTAGAAAGGGATCACATAATTTTCTACACCAGCTCTCTGCATGCGAATGTTCTCCAAACTGTGTGTGCATGCTCTGCGCAGTGCATTATTAAACGCGCCAAAATCAGAGGTGGCCACAGCTGCATATGTGTTATGTCTAGGACGTGCGCTGATCAAACCGAACAACAACCACTGTGTTGAAATAACCTTGAAGGCCTCGGCACTCACTGTTCAGACATAGCTTACCAAGCAAGGCTGATACTATAGGAAAACACATTATTCTCGTGTGAAGCAAAATATTCTGCTAGACTCTAAACATTTATAATATTGTGTGCCGTGTGCAAAAGCAGCAGAGAGTAAAAATGGCATTTAAACTTCTAATAAGCTCATGCTAACTTAACACAGTGTAAAGGCAAAGCCCATCTCCATGACAAAGGTGCATGCCTTACAACACAGCTCTTGGCCGTCTGCCTCTAATTCAAGAGTATTTGGGTCAAGACTTGCTGGCAGGGTGCAACCTCCTGAGGATAACACAAGCAGTTGAAGCCTGGACCAGACAACTCTGGATGTGAGATCGGGATGAGCAGCATGGCTGGCGCTGAACGCAAGCCGGACACGGACGGGCGCAGACGGTCTTGCCTTTGGTGCACCAGCGGTGGTCCCACTGTGTCCGTCCGCTGCACGTCTGTTGTCCTATCCGCTTTAAATGGGAAGCGTGCCTTAAAGAAGCTCCGCCTCCTCTGGCGTCAGAGAGCAGCTGAGGTGAATGCTGCTGCCAACCCCGCCCTCCACACAATCGGCAGCCTGCCGCGGGGACCGAAGCGAGTGGCAGGTCAGAATACTAACAATGTAAAATGGACATTAATAAAAAGTTGTTCAAAAGCAGTTCGTTTTTGCTTAAAAATTAGTGCTTAGAGCCCCCAAAGATTCACCAATGACAGTAGCTGGTCATACAGTCCTACCGTAAATCACCACGTGTCCACTGTCCCATACGCTTTAAATGGGAAGCGCACGTTAAAGAAGATCCGCCCCCTCTGGCGTCAGAGCAGCTGAGCTGAATGTTGCTGCCAACCCCACCCTCCACGCAATTGGCAGCCTACCGCGGTGGACCGGAGCGAGTGGCAAGTCAGAATACTAAGTGTGCGAGATGTTGAATGAACTTCGTGAATTTTGCTTATGAACTTGAAGAAAATACCTAGGCCCCAGTGGACGAAGAACAATCTTAGGGAACCAGTCATTTAGAAGAACACGTAGTAGGGCTAGGGAAGTCTCACGAAAAATTGTATGTAAATGCACATGAACTGAACTTTGGTAAAAGGGACTGTTTTGCTTTTGCACAGGGGAAGACTCTGAGCCTGCTATTTCTCCGCTGAACTTGGTCTGAGTCTAAAGTACTATAGAAACAAATCTTTCTAGTCATAGACATAGATGCATTTAGTGTACTTTCTATAATGGTTATAGCGATTGAATAAATAGGGTTAGTTGTAGTATGGTGTCTTAGGCCGGCAGCGAGTATAAATGAGTCACATATGCTTAAAACTACACCTTCGCCAAGCCTAGGGAAGAGGTGGTACTGTTATAAGGGCAAAACATACCTACTGATCTTTCTTGGGGAGATTTTTCTTTAAACTGTTATGCTAGGTTGCGTTGCTTTATCAGCATGTAGATACAATGGAAGCCAGGGATTGTTATGTCTGCATGTAGTTACCTGCTTCAGCAGCTGAGAGCATCACTTACCAACATTTACTTTTAACACATGGTATTAGTTGTAGTCTGCTTCTTAGTATATTTTATAACAAGAATCATTTTTAATATTACTTTTCGAATGTTGATTTAGTCCTCTCAGAAGTGTGCCCTTGTTTAAGCATCTGAATCATCATACAGATGATAAGACAGCTAAATTTTTTGGCAGATACTTCCTTTCGCCCGAGTCCATAGAAACTGCTTATGTGCACCAACATAATCTAAACTGTGCACTCACAGGGATTGGAAAGAAATGTAGGTAGAAGCTGGGTTAAGAGCAGGGGTGGCTTCTGCTGATATTGGGTTTCGTACCCAGGTGTGGATGTAGGAGGAAACGGATTGAAAAACAGTAGGAGAGACAGAAGCTTTATCCCTAGATTGGCAACATTAAGGGACATTGTGTATATACCACAAACAGACTGACCATAGTTTTATATTTGTAGGGAAGAGTGTATGTGATCATACCTTTAAGGTCCGTGCGTCATGGAAGTTGTATGTGGATGGGAGAGACCCAGTGATCCCCGGAGTTTATTAAATATGTGGGAAGAATGCTTTTTTCAAGTTCCCAGTAGGTGGTATGGAACTTGTGTATCTAGGAGTGGTATTTCCCAAGATTTATCATGTGAATGATTTCAGTCATCCAGTTTGGGGAGAGACCTCAACATATAACAGTGCCCTGAGTACTGGAGAAATTGTGGAGGATTTTTCTGGAGAAATCATACAGAGTGTTGGAATGATACAGGATAATATTAAGATTAGGAAGCATTCTGCTGTCATTGATACATTATCGACTAACACAGCTGGGTTGTTGTTACTAGTCAATGTGGAAATGGTTGCTATCAGATCAATGGTTTTCCAAGACTGTCTCGCTTTAGATGTGCTGCTCGCCAAAGAGGACAGGGTCTGCCAGATGCTGAAGGTTCAACAGTGCTGATAGGAGTAGAGACCTACAAAAATATGTAAAGAACAACACTGAGCTTCCTCAGAACTTAAATGTGTTGGCAACTGAAGGGGTTTGGGATTCCGTTTGAAAAGGATTTTGTGCTAATGGAAGGTGGTTTGCAAATTTGAGAAGTGGCCTAGTTGTGTGTATTCTGAAAACACTGTTCATAATTGGCATTTGTGTGCTTGCCTTGTTCATACTATTGAAGGGATACAGAAAGTATTGAGAAAGGAGAATAGAGAGTCAGGGACAGGGAGAAATGCGTTTGGAGAATGCAAGAGATGAGTATTATCATGACCTGAAGAGATTAGAGAATTTCAAGAGTAAACGGCATGCAACCACAACTGTTTTGATCGGGCCATCTATGGGTACATCTGATAAGATGTGTAGATTGATGATGGCTTGATATGCCCTCAGAGGGGGATTTGGAGAAGCGCATTTTTACACTTTATGTTTTGCTTCGGTTTTCTTTTGATAGTTTCCGTAGGAGTTCATTGTAATCATGAGTAGCCTGCTCTCACGTATATTATGTGTGACTAGTTTAGGACCAAAAGGGTTTATGTTCAAGATGTCATAGACTTTTTCTGTCTTACAAGGTATATCATGTGTATTAGAATTGTAACTGACATCTTCGAACATCAAATTTATCCCAAGAATTATATACCATTAAATGTGTTTGTGAAATAGTCATAACAATGTAGTAGAAATCGGGTATTCACGATATTGTGGATGGTAAAATAATATGTTTTATGGGTCGCAGAGAAGCTGCATTGTAATCCGTGTGATGCTAATTTATCCAAAGAAGGAGGCCCGTAATGTATTTTTTTAGTCGATTCCCTGACTAGTATTTAACATTATTTTGCTTGTACTGTGAAATGTTGCTTGTATTCGTGTTGCCACTGACTGCAAGTAGACAAGACATCCTTAGTTTAGAGAAGTGCTCACTGCTCGTTTGATAGTTAGGCCTGGGAAGAAATGCGATAACGAAGTAGGAGTTAATTCTCGTGGGAGATGGGCGGTGGCACCAAGGACGTGTGGGGAGTTTACTGTATAAAGCAGAAGGTGGAGAAGGAGTTGGTGAAGGCTGCTGGAATAATGGAAAGTTAGTCTACTGTTTTGGGAGGTGTCTATGTTGGATGGCTGCTTTATACTAATGAAGTTAAGGACAGCGGACACTCTCCTTGTGAGCGCTTCAAGGTACCGAACTCTCTTGGTGATTGAGGCATTAGGCTACATAACCAAAGTTAGTGTTTCTCTTAGGAGGACTCTGACGGCTGACACCTTTCTTATGCTCCCTTTGAACCTTGCCTGGACTACATATTCCACTTTATGTAGTGTAGGGACAGTTAGGGAACTTAGGGAAGATTACTTTTAGAACATTCAATGCAGTCTAACTTACACTTTTTTCTTTTACTACCTATGTGGTAATAACAGAATTGGTAGTCTTTTTTTTTTTGCTATATAGGGTGAATCAGGTCGGAAAATTTGGCTACATCCTATTTTCGCTGTGTTTTTACACTATCATGCTAACATTGATATATCTAAATTTGTTTCAAAATGTAATATAAATTAACCTACGACACTACAGTTGTGGTCCTGAGTTCTTGGGAAATGTCCTTCTTTGTGTAATGAATTTTGGAGTTTCTTACCTCTCATTCTGCTTAACAAGAACCATCAACCAAAAATTGAGGAGACAAATTTCCATGCTAGCAACCCCATACCCTGTTTGGGAGCCCTGGACTTGCCTACATGTCGTCCTGTGCAGCATATTTTTAGGTGGCCTCCTTCTTCGTAGAAGCTACCAACTCCGCCAACACTCTGCTCCTGGTTGAATTTGGGATGTACCTGAGAAACTGTTGGTAGAACGTTGTACCTTGGCTTACTACTCCTTCTAGTCCAGAAGGATAACCTCTGAAACCATCTATATTGATTTATATGCATACATGTATTCTCCTCGCATAGGATTGCATTGTGTGTAAAAGTGCACATCTTTGATCTATTTCCTAATCTTTGATAATTTCTAAGACAAATAGTGCTTACCTTTGAACAAAGTTCTTCATTCAAAAATATATATAAAAAGAAATGTTATTTTCCTAACTTGTCTCAGATTTATTCTTTGATTGTGTGTCTCATTTATTTCCTCTGTGAGTACAACAAATTCTTTGCACTGCCCTCTGATAAGCCCAACTGCTCGCCCACATTACCACAAAAGAGAGCATTAGTATTATCTGCTTTTGCCTCTGTGAAACAACCTGGGACTCACTAAACTCTCTGCACAATGTACTTCTTTTTAGTACACTTTACATGAGAGACAGCTTCCTCCACCAAGTCTCTAGGGTCTCTTATGTAGCAAGTTGTGTCAAGGAAGCATCCTTACTTATTGTGTCAATAATGCACAATTATATTAAAGGAGAAAAAACTAAATTTGTTAAGGTTTATTTCAGAATTTGCACACCATTATTTCTGCTAGAAAGGGTTTATGGCCTTGAACCCACATAAATGTTTTATATCCAAGATGTTTCTAGGATGAGTTCCCCTTGAAAAAGTAAAAGATACTGATCATCTAGGGGTAAAGGGTCTTAGCTAGCCATTATTCGGCCAAACAGTTTCATAAAAGTAATGGGCCCTTATGAAATTGCATAGACGACAGTAAGACAAGCATGGTAGTGGAATCATTGTGTCTGCCTCAGAGATATACAGGTAAGAAGCTCAGACAGTAGCAACCTAGTGGCTGAAGTCTGAGATCATATTGAGGTTCTAACACTGATAGCTTCAATAAGGATTTACATTTTCTATACAGTAGGATTTAAGAAATTATGGGATTGGTATTCTTTCAGAAATGTTTGCCAATCATTAGGACTCCGAGGGATTGTGCTCATCCCACTATTGCACCCTGCCCACTAGCAGGCACCATATGAACTCTCAGCCATAACATCAACACTGCCCTTCCTCTTTAAGGAGAATTCCTCCGGTTGTAGGTATGAAGTGATTTGGACCCCCTCACCTGCTCTCCTTTATTTCTTTACTTTGGCTTATTTCCACTCCTGCTCGAGAGAAGCTATCCTTGGGGGTTCCTGCTAACTTATTACACTGACTTGACTTGTGCCAGCTTACAACCATTCTTCATATGGATTTGTGACTTTTTGTCTGAAGTTGTTGCTCGGGGTACAGATCATCATCAGCAATGCATTTCATTTCATTTCATGAAGCTTTATTCGGTACATGATACACAATGACCATTAAAGCACAGCAAAATGTAATACAGTTATAAATACAGATATAAAACAGGTATATATATATTTAAAATATCATGCTTTTCCTAAGCTGAATAGATTTACATAAAAACGTAGCAGTATAAAAACATATATCCGGAGAATTCATATTGAAAATCAACTTCATGGCATCGTCCACATTATAAATGCCGTACTTTATGAACATTGGTTTTAAATAGGCAACCCTAAAGTTGAAATAAAGATTGCATATTAACATAATGTGCAGTGTGCTTTGTTTCGCAAGTCCATCACATTGGCAGGGTCCAACTGGGTGCTTCTTGGGTTGAGGGAAAGCCACCAAAACGTGAGCCATTCCAAATCTAAATCTGGTTAAAACAAACCTATGGGCTGGTCTTGTTACAAGGCTCAAATACAACTGGAAGCCTTCACGTTTGATATGTTTTTTGTAAAAATTAACAGAAGTAAGGCGACCATTAACAACTAGATGTTTTTGGGCTCTATACGTCATGAAGATAATTTTCATGTCCTGCTTGGCAAAATTTCCGCATGGGTCAACCAATATATTAAGTCCATAGATAACCTGGAAGCCATCGACAATATATTTGAGCCATGGTATCTTGGTATAATTATCCAGGTCAAGACAATCCCTGATGACACACTGCATCAGCAATGCATTCTGGATCAGGTAGTTTATTTGGGAAGCCTGTTGTGTTTTTTTGGGGAGTGAGTAATTACCAAGACCGCACACTGCCAGTGAACTGAAAGGACGTTTTACTAATTATTTCTCTTGGTTCATTTCAGTAACCTTGGTAGATCTGCGATCACTATATTCCCTGGGTTTGTGGGTGGGTGGGGCTATTTTTTTGCCCAATCTGATATGCATGCAGGCAGTGGTCTCTTAATGGGGGAGTGAGGCACCACTTTCGATCCACACCTGGGGGTACATATGTCTCCAGCTGCCAAAACTTGACACCATTTTATGAAAAAAAGCAAGTTAGCTGAATCCTATTTGAGGGTAAAATGCTATGGTTTGTTTGAAAGTTTAGACAGTTCCCCAGTTTGCGATAATGTTGTAGCTGAAACCTAGATTACATATTCTGGGGCTTATTTCTGAGCCCTTTGCACCGCCATTGCGTCACTTTTTGTGATACTGTGGTGGCGTGAAAAATGGCCCACGTTGCGCCATATTTACAAAGTGATGCATCTAAGCAGATGCGTCACTTTGTAAAGCCCTGAGATGCATAATACCTTCGTCAGGTATTATGTATTCATGGTGGACATCCCCAGCAAAAAGAGTCGTAGAAGTGGCGCAGTGAAATCTATGAGATTTCACTACGCCACTTCCAGGATTCAACTGCGTCAAAATATTACACCTTCCTCAAAGCAGACGTAAGACTGATGCTGGTGCCTTTAACATGGGACTTGCCCACGTGTAATGACCCATTGCTGGAGTAGCTGCACTTTTGCGACAGACTCCATCAATGCGTCATTACTGCACCTTCAGATAGGGCAGAAAGACTGACGTATCTGTAAATCCTTGCGACATGGAGCACCACACAGTAAATACGCTCATTCCTGGTGTTGCAAGGATAGCGCACTGAAAAGTGTTGCATCGCTGTTTTCACTCAGCGATGTAACACTTATCATAAAGGAGACCCTCGGTCTTTAGCCGTTTTAGGTACAACTGGCAGCTGCCTATAACATGCTCCAGCTGTTGCTTTTACACTAGGGTTGCAACAAATGAAATTATTTTCTGTTCTTTTATTTTGTTTTATTTAAATTAAAAATCCAAGTGCTTCTCTCATGCTGGCAAGTATTATTCCCAGCATGAGGGAAGCACTGGGATTTTGCACCTTGGAGCCTGTGCATTCGGAGACCAGGATCGGAGGAGATAAGCAATACAGCAGTCATCGAAGCAGTAGGTAGGTGTAACTTTAATTATTCTTAGTTGTGCGCCCCCGCCCCACTCAGACCAATCCCAGCACTTCTCCAGCATGAGAGAAGTGCTGGCTTTGGTTTGAGCTGCTTCGTTTGCCACTCAGACAGTGCATTGGAACCTGGGGTCTTTTTCCAACCCAGCCATGCAACACAGCTGGGTTGGAGTTTGGTCGGCCTAGGACAGCCAGCCAAACACACATGCACACTTAAAAGTGCCACCACTCCCCCCGCCATGTCTGTCCAACAGGATTGCCTGGCCCTGTCCCACTGAAGACTTGTGTTGTTAGCTGCAGGGCCGGATTGGGAACACAAACCAGCCCTGGGAGTTCAGCCGGACCGGCTGGGGGGGCTAGTGAGAAGCAATGCTGCGACTCGAGCAAAACTGCTGGCCACTTTTGTTCAGGGCGCCTATATTGCAGCCCTGCTGCAAAAAGCCCCTAATGCTAAAAAACCAGCACCACTCTTCAAGTCCACCAGGAAAACGCCCGGTGCCCACTACAGCCAGTTTGGCCATGGTCAGCTGCTGTGCAAAAATAAAATGATAATAAAATGCTTTATCATTTTATTTTTCCTCTTTAAGCAGGAGGGTAGCGCTCCTCTGCCACTACGGAGCAGCCGGCCCTGCGTGGATTCTAGACTGCACTGACTTGGTATTTGGCACATGGACTTTTAATGTAAAGGCCGCCAATTCCGCCCTTCTCTTTTTTTAAAAACAGCACTAGTTTCCAGTGGCTGTATACAAAGGGTGGATGGAAGAGAGGTACGTAGATTGATAGCGGGCCACCATATAGGTGCGAAAGGGGACGTAAGGTAAGAAAGAGAAACACAAAGCCTAACAAGGTAGGAGTGTGGGTTAATGAGAGCAGTGCAATGGTGGGGGTAGTAGGGCAACACAGCAGAACACAATTCAGGACCATATATTAAATGTCGAATTCAAATATAGGATCTACCCCAATTAGGAATGAGCAGATCAAATCAACTGGATTGAGGCCTGGGTAAGAGGTCAGCTTGAGGTGAAGGCAGAAGATAGCTCTATTCCAGTGTAATGAAGGCAACAAATTGCAGTTCATGGCTAGTGCTCATTCAAAAGGACCATGTGTGCAGCAATAGAACAAAACACAAGTCCAGTGCATCAAGACAAGAAATTATATTCCAGGTGTAGTGTTGTCCATATGGAGAGTGGACAAGACTGCAGGCCACTTATTAGTTCAAGTGTCAATGGGCACACTGGGACACAACCCATATTTGAGTATGGAAAGAGTATCAAATTACAGTTTACGGGTGGGTTCACCAAAAAGCAACCTTGGCACCGCAAAGCATCAGTTTCCCGTCAAAGTCACGTACTATATCCTGAAGATTTGTTTATATACTATTTGATGGTTTTGCACAAGCATAACAGAATAGTATTTTATTTATGCCTGAGGAGGGGAGTGGTGAAGGAAATGAATTTCCAATGAAGGTAATTGAATTTATTTCGCTGAGTATCTAGGGGCTTATTTATGAGCCCTTGCGTCACTTTTGCACTGCCGGTGCGTCTTTTTTTGTGACGCACCAGTGACGTAAAAAATGCATCATATTGCATGATATTTACAAAGTGAACCATCTAGGTAGATGCGTCACTTTGTAAAGCCCTATGCTACATTATACCTGCGCCAGGTATAATGTATGCAAGGTGGGTGTTCCGACGCAAGTAAGCCTCATAGTAATGACGCAGTCAAATCTATGAGATTTCACCGCGCCACTTCTAGGGCGCAAATGCGTCAATCTCTTATGCCTGCCTCACAGCAGGTATAAGACTGACGCAGGCACATTGAAATGGGACTTGCCCATGTTAAATGACCCATTGCTGAAGTTGCGTCACTTTTGTGACACACTCCAGCCATGCGTCATTTTTGCGCCTACAGATACTTCAGAAATACTGACGTATCTGTAACTCTTTGCGACATGAGGCATCATATTATAAATATGACGCATCCAGCATGTCGCAAGGAGGGCATCATGAAAAGTGACATATCGCTGTTTTCACGCAGCGATGCGTCACGTTTCATAAATGAGGCCCCTAGTCTTTAGAAGGAACTTGTGAATCTGGCTAATGGAAGAGGAGGTTAATTGCTCAGGGTGGTGAGTGGAACTTTTGCAATCTTTTACCTATATTCCACAAAATACTTTTGTCAATGTGGCGACCTTACACTTGTTTTATTTCTCACTTTATTTAAATACATATGACAGCTCATGGATAGTCTTTTCCTTCTCAGTCAAGAAAAACACCAACACCATTCAAAATGAAAGAAGGGCCTGGAACAACCAGTGCTCGAGGACAAGGCCCGTCTGACAAATCACCAGACGCCACCAGCTCAAGCAAATCAGGAGCAGGTAAGAAGAAGGGTTTAAAATATTGAGTATATATTTAAATATGCATTTATTATTACATCTATGTATTATATATATGTATATGTGAATAATTGTGAAGCAATGTTTGAAAAGGGGCAGTGCAACCAGAGGGTTTTAGTTTCAGGTTGGTTTATTTTTGTTTTAAAAAAATGCCCAATTTGTGGATCACTTTAATGTCCGGTGAGGGGGGGGATGTTTCACTTTTTTCTCATTCTGTTGAGATTTCCTCTTCTTTCTTTGGTGTAGGGACATTCATCAGGCACCAGACAAGCTTGATAAATGCAGCTTCAAGCTAAAAACAGATGGAGGACCGTGCAATAGTAGAACTAGAGATAGAAATGGGAAACAACTGTTGAACGTGTTAGATGGACTTAGCATAAGGCAGTTTTGATGGGAGACGACTTCAGGAAATTACTTTAAAATAGCATACCAGAGTTTTTCTACCGTAAAACTCAATTTGGAATATACGTAAGGCCATTCTGGAAGTCAATATAACATATCTTTGCATTACTAGCATAGAGGGACAAGGTGTAAACTGACAGGTTTTAAAATGAAGTCCAAGAAACGTGAGAGTGACCTGGGCAGGACCCTAAAAGATAATCTGTTAAATCAGTGAAAAGAAGTGGCAAGATATACAGCAGGCTAGTGGAGCTCAGTGAACCAAATAAGTTTATGTGAGAAACAGGATTATTAATTGAGAGGTGTGAAAGCCGTACTCAAATAATGAGCACAATCCTCGTCAGGGTGAACCACAAAGATCACATAATAAACCAGTGCCTAACCCTCTGGCAGCTTGGCACAGAAGCAACCAGGCTTAACTGTGAAATGAAGTCAGGATTTTGCAACTGAGAAGGTCACATCAGCAGTTGAATGCAAGGCCCAAATAGGTCTCTCTGAAATCCGCTTGCGGCCACAAGTAGATCGGGTAGGATTCTTGTTCAACACAAAGAGCCCTGAACCGCTGGATTTTCACCTGGAGTCTAGTTCTTGCAGTTTGTAGGTTGGAGGAGCACACTTTGACACTAGCCCAGGGTCCAGGACCTGGAAAGGCTCAGCTGAGGGGGTGTGGACTCCCTCTGCAGAGGCCAGCAGCAGGGTCCAGGCAATTCCAGTTGGTGCTGATCAGCTGGGCAGTTACAAGGTAGGCCACTTGAGGCTTTTTCTGTCTCTGTATCTCAAACAGGAAGCGTGCCAACTTACACGTGGAGCCACTTCTGGGGTCCTGGGCTCAAGGCAAACGGGCCCAATCATCCTTCTTCAGACAGCAGGGAAGTCCTTCTTTTAAATCCTCACAGGTCCAGGAGTGTTCTGATGTGAGGTTATGATGGTGCCACCTTTATACTCAGTTCTACCTTTGTTTGTGGACCCCAAACTGGTTCTGGCCATTTTCCCTCTCGTCCGGGGATTTGGCTTCAGTCTGTCTAGGAAGACAAAGGGCAGGCAGGCCCTGGTGTGTCCTGAATTTGCCAGAGACCGGCCAGTCATCTTCAGAAGTCCAAAAGGCTGGTCACAGCCCTCAGACTACTCTTTGAAGCTTAGGAGGGGATGAGTACAACTCCCAGGCTATCCTGCTCAGGAGACGGACACCCTTTCCCACACCCAAGACTCTATTATCTCCTGTCTGGAAGATATACACATCACTGTAGAGCTATTAACAGTCATGTGATCCTGGACACTGGCAGAAAGGTGCATTTTGTTTAGGCATTAAAATGTCAACTTTCTAGAAGAGGCATATTCAGATTAGGTACTTAAAATCCGATAATACAATTAATGCAGATTTTAAATTACAATTCAAATGAGTGTAAGAAGAATTGTTATATCAGCTCTTAAACGGAAGTTATCACTTCTTAAGTGTAATAAGGTAACCCAATGTTAGTGTTAGTCTATTGGAGAATTAGCCTTGTGAGGTGTTTTTCAATGTCAAACTTAAACACACATATTCTACTTTCTAAACACTGTGTACCTGCCCTATGAGCCTATAGAGCTTACCTTAGGGGTGCCTTATCTGTAATAAAACAAAAGGTTTAGACCTCAAAAGAGGTATTATTTTGCCCGATCTAAATGGCCTTTTAGAACTGCACACAGAGACAACAGTACCAGACCTGAGGCATGGTTCTAAGGAGCTACTTTAGTGGCCAGCACAATAAGTGCTGCAGCCCAGTAAGAACATTTACAGGCCCTGGAGACAGGTAGTGCCATATACTAAATTCAATGTGCCAATGATGGGTAGGCTAATTTTACCATGTTTAAAAGGTAGAGCACACGCACTTTGCCACTGGTTAGCAGGCCTACACTTTGCAGGTTCCTAAAACACAACAAAAACAGGTTCAGAAAAGAAAGGCAAAAATCTGGGTGATCTTGCAGAAAAACCAGGTCCAACAGTGTTCAAGTGTGAGTCTAAAAAAATTAATCTTGAGGAGATTGGGGTTCAGTCCTGACCAAGTCATGGCTATTTCATTGCTTGCATCATGAAGCAAAATGCGGAAGCAGTACTAAAACGCAAAAGCAATATTGTGGGAGATTCAGTAAAAGCCAACCTAGACATTTATAGGATAAAGGCACCTGCGGATGCTTGGGTTATCAAACAATGCCTGAGAGACAAAAATTAGAAGAGGTTTTTTTTCAGTTTTTTTTTTTTTATAGTCCTCATTCTACAAAAAATGCTTATGGGTTTGGAGAATAGAGCCAGTTTGACCGAAAGACTGCAATCCACTATAAAGTGGAAAAGGAGAAAAAGTACCCAGTCACTTCTCTATGAAGGAAGGGCTGATCTAACCCCCGAGCATTGATTTACAGCAGCATTTTTCGGTAGAGAAACCAAGCTCCTCCTTGTATGTAGGCCTTTCCCGTCTAGCCTTAGCTAGTTTTCTGTCCTTTCGGCCAAGCGAGCAAGTTTGTAATCATTGGACCGAAAAGAAAAGGGCATCATACCATTAAAAACCCACAGGGAAAGAAAAAAGAAAACAAAAGATATTTTAAAACCAGACTAGGTGGAGGAAAAAGATGTGAACCAGCTATCCCATAAATCCCAGAATCTTGGCTTTTTAACCCATTTGCTTACTCGGTCAAGAATTGAAATGCGTTGGACTGAACTTAAAACACACAAGATGATGGACGGAATGTTGCACAATGGCAAAACATTCACCCCCAGTCACAGATCTGGGTTTAATCTATCGTTATTTTGCTCACCAAGCCACCCCAGTTCAGACGTGGCCATATGTAAATCAGTCTTGACCCTGTGCCTCATGGAAACAGTCCAGCCCGAACTGCCAAGCCATGTCTTTCCTGGACCGGAATCAAGCATCCTAGGACCGGTTTCTGGCTATCAGCCGTCTTCAGCCAGGATAGCTTGACTCCAGTGGCCTAGTGAGCACTGGACCCACGTCTGGGCATACCCTTCCCACATAGGGTGAACAGAAAAACACACAAGATGATGGACGGAATGTTGCAAAATGGCAAAACATTCACCCCCAGTCACAGATCTAGGTTTAATCCATCGTTATTTTGCTCACCAAGCCACCCCAGTACAGACATGGCCATATGCAAATCAGTCTTGACCCTGTGTCTCATGGGAACAGTCCAGCCCGAACTGCCAAGCCATGTCTTTGCCGGACTGAACTTTTTCCATTCTGATTTTGTGGGGGGACAGGTAAAACCCATTTAATTACAAATTTCCCTTCGTGCCATGAGAATTAAGACAAAAAGTAGTGCCTTCTGGTCTCTGGTCTCTGATGTTCTGACTCTTTTACAGAAACCCCAAAAATTACTGTGGATATAGTTAGCTCCACAGTTCTGCCCAAAATTTCAGGATAATATTACTCACATGATCCCAGAAGAGCTTGATCGAAGGACATTGCCAAAACATGTGTACCTTGTTTACGTTGATATCATCACACTTCCGGCATTTCCTTGCCACTCCGTTCCCCATTTTGGAAAGTTTCAGAGGTGTACAGTAAGCCTTATGGACAGTAAAAATATGGTTTCTTTTCAGAGGAGCAGCTTTCACACATGACCAAAGAGTAGACATAGATACTTGCCCGAGGGTTTCGAGGTCGTTATCCGGCATGTCCTTTTTCCAGCTCTCTGTGTATGGGATCAATTTGTTGTCTCTAATCTCAATCAATCGCCAGTATCATGTTGCCATTTCGTTTTGTGTTGATCTTGTGGCGATCAATTTTATAGAGTCCCTGTTTCCTTCGAATTCATTTCTAATTGATTTTGACCAGCCGAGGATTTGCACATACTTAAATCTTGAAACAGAATTGTTATTAAAGCAGCAAAACACTGCCATGGAATTAAGTCTTTTTCTACTATTAGCTCTCCCCATTTTACTATCCCGGCTCTATGCAAAGGTAGGGCCATAGTATCTTGCAGGCATGCCTGTAGTGTAGTTCCTATATTCCCAATAGGCTCTGCGCATTGGAATAATATAAACAGCAGTGTAGACGTAGGACTGAGGTCATCTAGGTCTCTACTGACTTTATTAGACTTAATTAGTTTTGCCAGCTAGCTCAGAGGTCACTAGAAACTTTCTTGAATGTTCAAGAAGGAGTTAACTTTCCTGATTTAGACAAGAAGGGATTCGTTTCTGACAACCGCATAACCATGACAACTTTGCTCCCTCAGAATAAAGAGTATATCTCTAGAGTCGTGTGAAAACAATAGACCGTTATTTCACTCAGTCAATCGTGCATACTTAGTTTCACCAGAGTGCAGAGAAATAGAGAGACAGGCTTTTTCAATAAAGGTTGTTATTTATTGAGCAGTCTTCTTTCTCATGCAAGAGAAGTGAGTTGCCACAATTGCAATACTTATCATGAAGTAAAGTGCGTACAGTAAAAGGAGTATTATAAAATAATACTGTAAAAGCATTGATATGGTTTCTTAGCCATATGATACTTTAAAATGGATAAAATATATACATACATAAAAACATTGACTAACGTACTCAACTGGTGCTTCTAAGATACGCCTACCCCGGTGTACCTGACCTAAGCCTAATACGTGGGAAGGAGTAAGTAAGTTGCAGTTTAAGTTAAGTTGGTTTTTGCCAAGAATCTGAATCAAGAATTCTCTTAAGGATTTAGTCAGCTCCGAACCTTGGTAATAGAATGTAGGTGGTCTTGTATCTCTCTCTCAGGACTCGATCTCCCAGCAACCCGCAAGGGTGACTGGAAACACCGGAGCTGGAATTTCTCGGCAGGAGAAAAGACAGCGTCTCTCTCAGTGCGTCAAACGGGAAGGTCGGCTTCCTTCGGCTCTCGCATCAGCTGGGCGTCGGGCAAGTAGGTAGCCGCTCTGCTCCAAACCACCGTGTGTTTGCTTAAGGCAACGTTGGTATATTTATACCTGGAAGGTGCAGAGTTTGACGTAAGGTTGGACATAAGACGTCACTTAGAACTAACAGTTCTTTCTGGACTCCAGGAGTTCTTGTTCAAATCAAAACAAAAGCAGGGGGATTTCCTGGGCTGCTGGAGGCTTGGTTTGTTTAAAGAACACGTTGTACTTTCTAGGAGTCTATGGGAGTAGCCTTGCCGTATTTGGACTGCATGGGCTATGACTAGATATGGACATGATTCCTATGCCTTTATAAGGATATGTTTTGTTATAACCATATGAGGGCATGAATCGGGGATATCTTGATTAGGGTCCTAGATAGATTCACAACACCCACTCCACGTATTAATGTCCATCATTACTTAAATACTAAGCAATACTAAACATAAGCAATACTAAACATATAACAATGCATGTGTTTTCCAACCCACCCCAAAATACATAAATTGCATTTGAAATGGTGTATGGTATATACACGAAAATGAGTATTTATACTGTACGTTTTTCAAGCAGTGTTATCATTCAGGAAATGCATATATAAATATTGGCTGAATGAATTGCGAAAATTACATTTATGAAATGGCTCTGAATACAGAAAAGAAGGTCGAAACCATTTCATCACATATTTATACAATACTGTACATGTGCTAGAGGCTGAGGTAAAATATTATCTCTAGTGTCTCTAAAAATAGAAGCTCTGTTCTCTAAGAATAGTTCTACTTTAAGCAGAGTACCATGTGCCAGAAAAAAGGTAAATATTTTGGAAATGGAAAAAATTATTTCGCTTTCAGGGGAAAAAATAGTTCCAAATGTTTTCAGTAGTTTTGTTTATCAAAACTGAAGGCCGAATTCAGAGTACAGGGAACGCTGTGTGCTTGTTTTTTAAAAGTTATTCTTGTTGTTAGGAGAGAACATCATATCAGACAGGTTTGCGAAAAATTGGTCTACAACATCAGGTGAAAGTTCAACCAAGTTCGAAAATGCTGAAATTGTGCATATGTGAGAATGATTGCTATCATTGATGTTTGGATCAGCAATGCTCACAAAAGGTTGTACCTGGTTGGTGCTGCTTTCCTCTCGTACTTCACCGCCACCTACTCCTAGTGGTGAAGTTTCAATGAATGCCGTCATCAGAATAGGTAGCCGCTGGGGACAACACGTTGCATGAGTCGTTACCGAACCTAGCAAAGTATCGATATCCATTGGTACTGCTGATGGTAGTGTAAGACAGACGTCCAACACGCATTCTTCTCCGCATAGCAGACATCGAAGCACAGGTAAGATGCAATCTTGCCAGATTGGTCTGAATGAAAGAAACCAAGTTGTATTCAGATCTCTTAGCCGAGCTAATCCGAGGACTTTAGTGATTCGGTCTCGGTAGCGTATTGCTAGGATCGTTTCTTCCATCGTTGCTGGAGTTTTGTCTGTGGCTTGGCTTTCCATATCGGAGCAGAAGGATCAAAAATAAAACTCCTGCTACGAGTCCCAAAAGAAGAGGCAGGCCGCCGAAAAAGGAATGGACAAAATTCGGAAAAATGCCCAGAACTGTTTCAAAGGGTGCTAACAGTCCCGAAAAACTGTCTTAAATACATGTGCGATGCCACTGGTATCAGACATGTTTAAGATTTGGCTTAACGCACGGGGCAATTTGTCGATAATAGGGAATGTATCTCTGCCGCTGTCCTTGCAACTTGCAGATCATACGTCTCTTTGGACGAGGTTAAAGGCACAGTTGTCTGTAAAAGAATAGACTTCATTCTGCTTAAAGTATCAATTCGAATAGAAGAGATATTCAAAAAAGGCCATATTGCCCCCTCCATGTCCGGATTGCTGTTTGGATACAATACTTGCATACAGCAAGTGACCATGGAAGTAACGCTCACGAGATAGGCTTTTCCTGGCACCATGCCATAACAGCTATGGTCACTTATTATAACGTAGCTGCCGTTGGAAAGCTGTCTGAAAAATGGCTCTATCTGTGTTGCAGGAGTGCCATGCAGGTGACATGAAAGGTTATTTGATGAACCTTCGCAGGCTCCATGCAAGTTAATACCTTGACACAGAAGTGGACCGCTTAGTGATTTTCTACAATTGTTATCACTAAGGAATACCTCTTTTTTTCCTTCACAATAACATTTGTGTGTATAAGATAAATTCCATGTTGACTTGATGTATCCTTTACCCAACCTTTCATACAGGCCTGCTGGTATATATTTTTGGCAATACTTAAACTGGAAAGTTGTTATTGGGATTGTAATTGTTCCGTGTATTATCCATTCAATGACAGGTCTCTCTGACATTGTCAATGGTAATCTCTCAAGTTTTTCAATGCTCAGAATCGTATAGTCTGCTCCTTTTTGTGCCAAACTGATTTGTTTATCAGTAAGGTTAAAGATAGAGAATAATGACGTTATGTTGATTAGACGCCATGGCACGTAGCCTAAACGCAGGTTTTGCAACGTCCAGCCAAGTTGTACAATAGAACGCAATTGGGACTGACCATGTTGTAGCATTAGCAAGTCCTGCTCTATTATATCAATAGCAGATGATACAATGCTGTCCAGTGAATATATTCTGGAGGACAGAGTCGTTAACCCATTTTCCACTACAGAAATTGATCTTTCCAAATTTGTACGATCAATTTCTCATATTTTTTCTGCAGTTTCAATTTGTGTTACTTTCCAAGCTTTGTTGTAAGCAGCGTATATACCGGCGTATATGAAACGTTTTGACGCTGTTTGCGTGGTCCCAGTATGAAATCACGCAAGTCAGCACCGTCTTTAAGTAAAGTTAAGTGTTGCTTAATTTCAGCCAGTGTGGATTTCTGTAGCCACTCAAGGCATAGTTTCCCTACACTTTATGTTGTAACTATCCCTGGATGTTGTCTCTGGGAATATCTTGGGTCTGGCCTGTTCTGTTTTAACCCCTGTAGTTTGTTCAGGAATCTATCTTGACAGTTATTTGTGTCTGTGGGCCAGATCAACCATTTTTTCCAAATCAGATTTGTTCTGTTTTGGTGTAAAATATGGGATACATCTATCTCCACATCTGTAGTGCTATTACTATCAGGTATGGGCTTTGGAATGGACGGTTTATTTAAGTCTTTTATCTTGGCTAAACCAAGACAGGTTGTTTGCTGAATTGTGTCATTCAGGAATATTATCTGTTCTGGGATCATGTAGGCGCTAAATAAGGCTTCTAGACCTTGTACCTGCCAGTCTTTTGTACCCCAGATGGTTTTTGTTTCAATGTTGTTTTTCCAAAATTCAAAACCAAATGTAGACATTTTATCCTAAAATTTTTCTGAATAAATCAATTTAGTATTATTCAACATTGTTTTCATTCCTGTCTTATTTAACATTTTAAAAAAAAACGTTTCTGGATCAATGTTGTTAAACCCTGAGAAGTATTGGTATTTCTCGTAAAATGTTTTGAGCTGCCTTTTGGCGGAGATGGACAATGTTCCAATTGGTTATAATTAAAAACATTTCTAGGTTGAGCAGATTTATGCAAATAGTGATGACCAAAATGATTATAACAATACAACTCTTCATAATTTGATGAACCCTGTAAATAATCATGTTCTGTGAATTTAGCTGACATTACTAAATCTGACATCATATTATTAATGTTTTTAAAGTCCCAATCATCAGAGAAAGTACTTGGTGTCACAAAGTCACTTAATGAAACCTTAAACTGGTGTGGATATTTCAAGAGCTCAATCGGGCCATAGATTTCATAATCCATGTTGTCCCATGCTACCCCACTGGGTATTGGATTTGCTGTGATGTTCACTGATGACAGTTCTCTTTTCTCGATGTGAGAGGATCTGTGAGGCTTTAGGACCAAGTTGATGTTCTGACTTGCTGTGTCCATTGTACTATATTTTCCATCAATAAATCTACCCAAACATAAAACCACGATGAGCCAAAGCAGGAGGAAAAGTACACCAATCCAAAATTCAATCCATGGTGAAATTAGATTTATTTCTTTTAGTTGATGAACGATTCAGTCATTTTTTCTTTGAAAGTTTTTGTTGCTGGTGTTTCTTCATGTTCACTTAGATCATCAGAAAAGTCATCGTAATTGATGAAGTAGCCAGATGCAGTTCTGTCAATTGTTGGAATTGCTTCCGGATTTTCATTAGTCTTTGGATCTTTCTTTGTTTCATTAACATAGTCTGATGCTACATCATTGTAGACTGGTGTTTCTTGACGAACTGTTGCAAATTGGGTTTCAAGAGGCACAAGTTCCATGGCTTTGTTGCATAGTCCTTTTTTTATTTACTGCAGGTTTATCACAAGTGATTAGTCTCTCAGTTTGAACCTCTTGGATTGTAGCAAGATTTGGTCTTCTGCTATTTCTTGAGAGTCCACTGGGCCTACTACTTATTATTGGCCAAATGATTGTGGTTTTACCAGGTCGATGGATACAACTCTGTTCTCCTTTTACCAGCAAGGGGCAATAGTACTACTAATCTTGTTCCGCTGATAGCTAAGACAGGTACTGCTTTTCTGTAAGAAGGCCCAAATTCCTTCTTCACCGCGATCTTCTCTCTGACTAGATCCCCAATCTTTGGAATCCAGACAGATCTTGCTGGGACAGGTGTTTTTTCTTCAGTGGTCATTGGCTTTAACTTTATGTTACTTAGACTTCTTCTTGTTTCATTCAAGTCCTGTAAAACAGCCAAACGGTCTTTGATATCAAAGGCTTTTTCTTCTACCACTGAAGTCTGACAATCTAAGTCCTGGATGTGCATTCTAGTACCGAACAATAGTTCTTATCGAGTGATACCTTTTAGAGAATTTCTTGGCAGATTGTTAAGACTACGTTGGACACTTGTTAGATGTTTGACCCACCCATCACCTGAACCTAATACCCTAGCCGTTATAGATTGCTTTATGTCACGGTTTTTTCTTTCCACTACCGCATTACCCTCAGGATGGAAGGGAGAAGAGTACCGCAATGCAATGCCCATGCTGGTCATGGCCTCTTTGTAAGCTCGAGAGCTAAACGCAGGACCCTGGTCAGAATGTAGCATGCCAATTGCGTATATGCCGATAAAGACTCGCAAATCTTGTATAACAGTTCTGGCGTCAGCCGAGCGCTGGGGCCTACATCTTAAGTGAATCTAGTTTTAATAATTATGGGAACGCATTTCTCCGGCTGGATTTCTGCATATAGATTGCCTGATGCTTTCTAATAAAGGAGTCCTGGCAGTAGTCTGGTCCAGTTCACAACTGCAATCTCTGTTGCAGTCTGGACAATCCTTTGCAAATTTGTAATTTTGCAGGCTCATCCCCGGCCTCCAGTATTCTGATTGTAATTCTTTTAGAGATTTCACGATCTCTTGGTGCCTTAGACCCTGACCCATGTGTGCTTCTTGAATCAAGTAAGCCCTCCGGTTCGTGTTTGGAATTATCCTATCCCCCACTCCAGGGATTTGAGCAAAAGGAACGGAGTTTGCATCAATTATGTATGTATTATTGAGTGGATAGTCGAGAGGTAATGATGCATAGTCGCCTTTTAATGAGGCTTTTACCGCCAGCATGGTTTCTCCGTCTATGTGTTTTTTAGAATGCTTTTTTGTGGCTACGGAAGCCGGTTGAACCACTGCCGCTGTGGCTCTGTTAGCCAATGAATCCCATGTAACGTGAGCGCCGTCACGTTGATGACTCAGTGTATGTATCACGTGACTCTTTTGTAGTTCTTTCTGCAAAAGAACTACTTGTTCCCAGAGCTTTTTATGCTTTATTGTGGCACCTGTGTCCTCTTTGTAACTGTTTTTGATCCATGTTTGCATGTCATTATTGTGAGACCTGACGCAGTAATGAGAATCACACACTATTAGTGTGGGGAATTCGCGATCGGCATTTTCAAGCGCCATCTTTAAAGATCTTATTTCAGCTCGCTGAGCTGTACAGTTTCTGAGTGATTCAATTTTGGTGATTATCGGTCTGAATTTACCAAAGCGCCAGCGACCTTTAACAATCGCGCACGCTGCATGTAGGATTCTTTATCCACATCGTAGTGTTGTGCAAATCTGTCCATGTAGATTACACAGGTGTACTGTTCGAGAGGCAGAATTTCGATTGGCAGAGGATATTCATGTTCGTATTCTAGATCTTCTAGTTTTTTCATTTTTGGATCAAAGCGTGTTTCACGTCTTCTGCAGCAAGAGAATTTTCCCATTGTATCCATTTTGGATCTAATGCCACAGCATTCGGAATGCGCGGTCTTGTTACTGCCTCAAGGGCTGATACTGCTGTTAAAACAGATATGCTCTTGCCTTGGGCTAGGGTTCTTTCTTTTGCTACAGCAGTTTGAACCGCAGTTAGAATTTTTTTAGTGGAACTGAATTTCATTTCAGCTTGTGTGTACAAGTGTGATTTGTAAGCTATTGGTACCGTTCCCCCTCATTAGAGGTCAGGTACGTGAATCCGCATCTTGCTGGGATGACTCGGATTACAAGGTTGCGTTCGTTTGCGCGTGTTTGCAGTTTTGTTTTAGTTAACATGTCTGTTTGTAATGATCTTAACATTTCTGTGTGTTTCTGAGTCCAATTGATTTGTTTGAAATCAGGTTTTATTAATTCATAGAGAGGTTTAACCCTCTCTGCATAATTTGGAATGTATGTTCTTCCGAAATTCAGGAAACCTAGTATTGATTGTAAATTCTTCTGCGTTTTTGGAGCTTGGAGTACAGCACACTTCTCTAAGACGTTGTTTGCTAGGCTTTTGCTTTCACTTGATAATTCATATCCTAAAAACAGGACAGTTAGGTGAGCTATTCGTGACTTTTTAAAGTTGAATTTGTACCCTTCAGCTGCAAACCCAAGTATTATGGTGTTCACTCTTTTCAAGTGTGTCTCCAGGTCATCATCTGTGAGATGGATGTCATCGACATAAGATAATGCCTCATCATCATATATTTGTAGTAACTCTGTTACCCTTGCTGAGAATAATCCTGGTCTGTTCTTGAATCCCTGTGGGAGTCAACAAAATTGTTTTTGCGACCCCATTGTTGAGAAAGTGGTCAAATACCTGCTTTCAGGTGCAATGTTTTGACAAAAGAATCCATTAGAGATATCTAATGTCGTTTTATATTTTTTGCGCACGATGTTATTCATTAGTGCTGCACTGTGTGAGTTTTGTACTGCAAATGTTTTGCAACAGGAGTTTAAGTGTCTGTAGTCCAAAACTAGACAATATGAATCGTCTAGCTTGGAGACAGTAAACAAAGGATTGTTCATTTGTGAGGTGCATGTTTCAATCACCCCCTGGTATTCAAGTTGATCTAAGATGTCCCTGACTTGCTTTTTAGCTTCTTGTTTAACTGGGTACTGCCTTTGTGCAGTAGGTTGACTTTTTAACTGGATTTTGTGGGGAGGAGAATCCTCATCACATCCTACATGATTTTTATATAATGCAGGGGCTTGGGCCACTGCCCATTTTCTTGCAAATGTATATTTTTTATGAATTGGAATATGATTTGAGAAGGCAGGCATAATCATTCCTTCGCCATGAGGGCACTCCCTGACAAACTCTGGTGGCCAGTCTCTCTCAGCTAACAGGATGTCATAGCCTTTCGAAAGGTTATCCCAAAGAGACCCTTTACTTTCCTAGTTTTGTCCCCCTCTATACGCAATGTTATTTCGTATAATTTATGGGGTTTGCTAACCCTGGTGTCTGCAGTTTCCACCTGAATGTATTCATTCGTGTCCACTGTCTCCAGAAGATTCATCAGGATCTTGTGAGCTATGGTTACTTCTGCTGCGCTGTCTAGCATTGTCTGGGCCCACTCTCCGTTTTTCAGTTGTGTCCTCAGAATCCTCGGCATGTTTTATTTTAATACTGGCTACCTTCTTCTTTGGAAATTGTAATTTTTTAATGTGATGAGCAGGTTCCTTGTCTTTGGACTTGACGTGCTCTTCTTTGTGTTCTGACCGTCCTCTTCTTTCCGATTTCTGTGAGGAAGTCTGAAAAGATCGAGAGGGACGTGTATCAATATCTTGATATCTATCAGATTTTCTCAATTTATCCCTATCTCTAAGGTTGTATCTTTTCTCAGAGGGCTCCCTTTGGGGAGACTTGCTTCCTCGTTCTGGAGATCTATCTCTCCAATGAGGAGACCTTCCTCTGGACTGGAATCGTTTTTCTCTGGGAGTGGATTGTTTATTACCCTCCCAACTCTTTTTTGGAGTATTTAGATTATTTTTAATAAAGGTTTTTTCAGGATTTTCAGATAGTTGGGGTTTTACTGGTTTCCCACCCAAACTATCTCTACCTAGTTCTTGATAGGATTTTTCCACGATTCTGGCAAGTTCAAATGGTTGTTCTGCTATATCTGTTTCTTTCAATTTCTGGCGGATCGCCATAGATGCTGCTTCTCCTTTTATGTTGGCTAATAATATAGCCGAGACCTACTTAAAGTCTTTCAGTAATTTCATACCCAGAGTTAAAGCAGGTTCATGACCGTATTCATTTTGAATCTGTCTTAGCACATCTGGTATTATCGCCATAGACGGAACACCATGTGTTTTTGTGTATATCGAAGCAAAGACTGTGCCCCAAGTGTCACAGTCCTCCACATGTGGTGCGATCCCCTTGAAAGGCAGGTAGTCAGAATTCTGTGTTTCTCATGAGGTGTAGTATCAGGAAATACTGCCTCTATCTGAGTGATTTTTTGTGCTAACCAGAATGGAATTTGTTCCCGTTTTGCGGGTATTTTGCCAATGGCTGATTGTATATTCTGTGGTGTGATTTTATTTGTGTTCCCCTGGTGAGGGGTGTGTTGTGGAATTTTTATTGCTGGTTGGACTGTTGAAGTCTGCATTACATATTGGACCAATTGTCTATGTATTTTAATTAGTAGTTTTAGCTGAGCTAAAAGTTCCCGGTCTGACATTTTTTCAATGTCTGGATGTGGTGTGTAGCTGGCTAGAACCGGCCACGTGGCTCCTGGTCTACCTAGTGGACCGAGCCTGGTGATGTGATTTTGATGTTTTAGGGCGCCATTAAACCAGAGCAGGTGCTATTGGTAAGTTAGTGGGATTTCAACGTCCTCGAAAGGACCGTATTCATCCGGAGGTTCCTCTATTTTGTAATAGTGGAAGTCTTGTGTTACAGTGTTTGCTGCTGGAAAATGTATCCATGAATAGAATACCTCTGTCTGCCGATATTCATGGGCCTCTACCACAAATATGACTGTACCACCTCTTGGTGATAGTCCATTTTCTATAAGTTTAAGAGTTATAGTTCTTCTTACATTGACCGGAATGATTATAACATTCAGGTCATTCTGTTGGAGAGTTGTGTCATCTAACAACAGTTAAGACGCTAAAACATCTCTTTCTTCTTCGCCTTCCGGCATTTTACTGACAGAAAGTTTTTTTGTTGCAGATCAAGTTTCAAGGAAACAAAGATTAGGTGCACAATATTTTGGAACACTGTATCCTTCAACGTTGACTAAACCAAAAACTAATACATATGATTCTCATCCTACTAAGTTTCGGCGGATATTAACCTTTTACCCACTCCAGACGTCTATTGGAGTTTTTACGGGAAAAGGGGTCTGTGCGAAAAAGCACGACTGAGTTACTCTAATGTCTTGCGTTAGATTATCGCCTTACCAAATGTTGGGCACCATGTAGTGTAGTTCCTATATTCCCAATAGGCTCTGCGCATTGGAATAATATAAACAGCAGTGTAGACGTAGGACTGAGGTCATCTAGATCTCTAATGACTATATTAGACTTAATTAGTTTTGCCAGCTAGCTCAGAGGTCACTAGAAACGTTCTCGAATGTTCAAGAAGGAGTTAACTTTCCTGATTTAGACAAGAAGGGATTCGTTTCTGACAACCGTATAACCATGACAACTTTGCTCCCTCAGAATAAAGAGTATATCTCTAGAGTCGTGTGGAAACAATAGACAGTTATTTCACTCAGTCAATCGTGCATACTTAGTTTCACCAGAGTGCAGAGAAATAGAGAGCCGGGGTTTTCAATAAAGGTTGCTATTTATTAAGCAGTCTTCGTTCTCATGCAAGAGAAGTGAGTTGCCACAATTGCAATACTTATCATGAAGTAAAGTGCGTACAGTAAAAGGAGTATTATAAAATAATACTGTAAAAGCATTGATATGGTTTCTTAGCCATATGATACTTTAAAATGGATAAAATATATACATACATAAAAACATTGACTAACGTACTCAACTGGTGCTTCTAAGATACGCCTACCTCGGTGTACCTGACCTAAACCTAATACGTGGGAAGGAGTAAGTAAGTTGCAGTTTAAGTTAAGTTGGTTTTTGCCAAGAATCTGAATCAAGAATTCTCTTAAGGATTTAGTCAGCTCCGAACCTTGGTAATAGAATGTAGGTGGTCTTGTATCTCTCTCTCAGGACTCGATCTCCCAGCAACCCGCAAGGGTGACTGGAAACACCGGAGCTGGAATTTCTCGGCAGGAGAAAAGACAGCGTCTCTCTCAGTGCGTCAAACGGGAAGGTCGGCTTCCTTCGGCTCTCGCATCAGCTGGGCGTCGGGCAAGTAGGTAGCCGCTCTGCTCCAAACCACCGTGTGTTTGCTTAAGGCAACGTTGGTATATTTATACCTGGAAGGTGCAGAGTTTGACGTAAGGTTGGACATAAGACGTCACTTAGAACTAACAGTTCTTTCTGGACTCCAGGAGTTCTTGTTCAAATCAAAACAAAAGCAGGGGGATTTCCTGGGCTGCTGGAGGCTTGGTTTGTTTAAAGAACACGTTGTACTTTCTAGGAGTCTATGGGAGTAGCCTTGCCGTATTTGGACTGCATGGGCTATGACTAGATATGGACATGATTCCTATGCCTTTATAAGGATATGTTTTGTTATAATCATATAAGGGCATGAATCGGGGAAATCTTGATTAGGGTCCTAGATAGATTCACAACATGCCGGGGTACCCGGGGAGTCCCAAATTGGTGTTTCTTGGTTGTAGTACGATATACCTAATAGTACCCTAACTTGAACCCAGACTTTAAGGGCGGCAATAAGAATCTTCAGCTTGACCTTTTTGTAGAATTTGGGGTTGCCAAATTTTAAATAGGCCGGCTTGAAAATTATGCGACTTTGTTAAGGCTACAAAAAGAGGTGAGTAAGCCTGGGAGTTGTTGAGGAGTTGGAGAAAGTTTTTGAGATGGAAAGCACAATAATATAAGTATAAATCCGGGGTAGCTACACCGCCATTAGATTTTTTCCTCGTACGTTTTTTCTGAGAGATTCTGGGATTCTTATTTCCCCAGATAAATGAGGAAAAGAGCCCTTGTGCTTTCTTAAACCAAGTTTTAGGGAATTCCAGGGGGATGGTATTGAATAAAAAGGTGAACCTAGGTAAGATCGACATTTTTAATAAGTTAGATCTGCCTATGATGGACAGAGGAAGTTTCTCCCACACCTGCAATTGCTGTTTTACACTGGTCAAAGTTTTCTCGAAGTTTAATTGAGCTATCTTATCAATATTCTTTATGATTTGGACCCCAAGATATCTTATTTGTGTTTTTAGAAGCGTGCTCTTGTAGGGAGAATTCCATAACATCAACTCAGATTTCTGCTGATTTATAGAGTAGCCTGATACCTTTCCGAAAATTTCTAGCTGAGCCCAGATTTCTGGAAGTGCTTGTTCCAGATCCCCTGACAGAATCATAAGAACATCTGCATGGAGCCCTATCTTTTTCTCCCAGCCCATACAGATGAAAGGTGGAATAGTTTGACATGATCTTAATCTACATGCCAGGGGCTCGATGTAAAAATTGAAAAGGAGAGGTGAGAGGGGGCAGCCTTGTCTAGTCCCTCGGGAAATTTTAAATTGCTTTGTTAAGTTCCCATTGACAAGTATCCTTGCAGAGGGATTTTTATATAGGGCTTTTATTGCTGCTATAAATCTTCCTCCCAAATTGAAGCGATTAATTACTTCTATTAAAAAGGGCCAGTTGACCCTGCCAAAAGCTTTGGCAGCATCGAACGTTAATACTGCCAATGGAGTCTGATATACATTTGCCAGATCTATCGCCCTTATAAGATCATGTGTTAGCTCTTTCAATTGCCTTCCTTTCATAAAACCCTTTTGATCAGGATGTATTATTAAGCATGCAACTTTATCAAGTCTTTTAGTGAGGATGTGAGTATAGATTTTGTGATCATTATTTAAAAGCGAAATGGGCCTATAAGATTCGCAATTTTGTGGATTTTTATTAGGCTTTAGAATTATACTAATTGTTGCCTCATTCCATGATGTTGGGACTTCCTGTGTCCCTAGAAACACTGAGTTGAAGAGTTGGAGTAAAAAAGGTGCCAATTCATCCTTCAGAGCAATATACACTTCGTTAGGAATAGCATCCGGGCCTGCAGCTTTCCCTTTTTTAATGCTTTAATTACTTGTGTCACTTCTTCTATCGTGATCTGGTCGCTCAGGTTTTCACTATCCGAAACTGATAAAGTGGGAATTTGGACGTCTTGGAAAAAGGTTTCCATCCTCTCTTGAGATGGAATTAAGTCTTCAGAGTATAAATCTGAAAAGAAGTTAATGAATGCTTCTTCAATATCTATGTCTTCCTCAAGGACCCGCCCCGTGTTAGGCTCTTCACGGTATTTCTGATAAGGTCCGATTTTGTTTTCCACGCCAGGAATTTTCCACACCCCTCTCCATATTCGTGGTGGTCAAGTCTACTTGCCTCCCATTTTTTTTTATTTAAAGCCTCTAAGTAATCTGTTAACTCATTTTTAGCTAAAGATAATTGTTGTAAGATAACTGGGTCAGTTGGTGCTTGTTCGGCTATTAAAGATTTTTGAGCAATTTTGGTTTCTATTTTTTCAATATCTTCTTTAGATTTTTTATTATGTAAATCAGAGTGGGAAGTTAGTAGTCCCCTCAAAAAAGCTTTATATGAATCCCAGACAATGGGCAGAGCTGCTGAGTTTTTGTTAAATGTAAAAAACTCTTATGTGGCTATTTTTTAAGTTATCAATGATTAAGGGTTCAAAGAGTATTACCCGATTTAGAGTTCATCTACGGGGGGTGGAGCGCTGTAACATTGTAATTTCTAATGAGATGGTAGAATGATCAGATAAGTGCTCTGGTAGATGTACAATTTTGCTCGTGCCTCTACAGATAATACGATCCACCTAGAAAAAATCGATCCTTGAGTGGTGACCATGTTTCTTATTATGATAGGTGTACTTTCCCCCTGTCGACCCAAACCCATGCCCTTTTTCTCTCCATATGTCTAAGAGACCCCCCTCTGCCATTAGATGTTTAAGTGTTTTTCAGGTTTTTGGGGTTGCCCCTGCAGCTCTCATGGACGTGGAGTCATTATTTGGATTTAATACTAGATTAAAATCTCCTCCTATTATAATTTGATCATTTATATCGACCAGTTGAAGGAACAGGGATTGAAGATGGGATGGATCGTCAGTGTTCGGGCCATAATAACTAGCAAAAGTCACCCAAGTGGCTCTAATTTTCGCCCTGACAATTACCCATCTGCCATGGGTATCTGCCACAACTTTTCCAATGGTTACCCAATTACTCTTCCTGAAAATAATTGCTACCCCTTTTGTCGGGACCATTTGGGTTGAAACGAAACAATGTTCGATCCACTTATGTTTTTTAAGTATTCCTGCCCACTCTTCGTTTACAAGGTGTGATTCTTTGATAAATATAATATCATGATTAGTGTGGCCCAGATATTCCAAAACTTTTCTTCTTCTAACAGGGAACCTAAGCCCATTCACGTTCCAGGACAGAATCCTAAGAGCTTGGGAGCTACCCATGATTAACAGAAAAAAAGCGACTACTGTGAATGCAATCTTTAGGCCATAATGTCTCATATTTTCTGAGCACTCTATTGTGAGTGAGAAAATTTTTTTTTCTCCCAAAATGCACCCCCACCCAGTGATTTTTTTTTCTTCTTGTAAGTTCTTTTCGTTCTGGTGCTTACCCTTAAGCCCTCCCTCCCCACCCCTTCCTGGGGAACCCTCCCTCATCTCTAGAGGCATACTAGACGCCTCTCTCCTTTGGGCTCCCACCCTCTCAAGTCGGAACAGGAACAGGAGTAATACATGTAAGTTACAATGTATGCCTTAGTTTGACGAGCTTTCAATCTGCAGTATCCAGGAGCTAACTTCTTCCGGATCTTTAAAATGAAACATTTTATTCTTCCACATTACCTTCAGGGAGGCGGGGAATTGGAGTTTTGTGGTGGCCCCTAGGCTCTTCAACTCCTGTATCTGCTTTCCCAGTACCCACTGCCTATCCTGAGTGGTGCATGAAATGTCCGATCTAATTCGGAAGGACCAGTCACCCTTAGTATAGTCCCCCCTTTTTTAGCCACTGTGAGAGGATAGCTTCTTTAATGGAGTATGTCTTAGGATTCACTAGTATTTTCCTTGGGATTTTCTTTCCTGGCCGTCTATTAAAGGGTCTCGGTGGATTCGCTGGATGTTGTTTTGTAGGGTCAGTTTCTCAATTTCGGGGTGGATGTCATTTAAGAGATCAATTTTAAAGGTAGTCTGGAATGTTTAAGATCCGGATGATATTTCTTCTAGTGCGGTTCTCCAAACTCTCCAGTTTGTCTGCTAAGAGCTTATCTTTCTGTTTTAATCTCTTGAGCTCTCCCGTGTTTTCTGTCACTTGTTTTGAAAGACTCTCTACTGTTGTTTCAACTGCTTCATCTCGACCCATAACGTCATTTATTTTTGTTTCCAAAGTCGCACAAGTCCCCTGAATCTTTAGTTGGTTATTTTCTGATATCGTGAATTTTTCTCTCATCTCCGCAATCAGGTTTAGAAGCAGATTTTCTGTTTTAGTATTGGACCGTGTTGCTTGCTCTAGGAGACCTCCCCTTTGGTCAGCTAAATTAATTGGTGGGCCATCGAGCATGGTGGGAAAACTCTGAGGAGTATCTGGAGAGAGAGGGGTATTGATACTAACTGCTGAGATTATGGTATTGGCAGACTTCTGCACTGATCCCAGTTCTTGTTCATTTTTTAGCATGGCCTCATCGTCTTCCCGCCCTGATAAACAGAAAAAACTATTCTCCAGGGAAATCATATTTTCACTCTGCTCCATGGCCTCCAAGTCTCCTCTGGCACTAAATTTTTCAGGGAGCCCTGTATCTAAATTCTCGCGCTCCTCAGTGGTTTGATTTACCTGTATTCCTTGGGCTTTATTTTGGGTTTGAGCTTGTACCTTAAAATAGGTATGAAGGACGGGGGTCATGCGGGAGCTCACTGAGCTGACCAGTTTAGCCTGCTTTTTACTTTTTACTCTAACAGGTTTACTTCCCTCCATGTGTGTGCGGGAGGTCACTTTCTCCACTTGTATAATTTTTGGGATAATGGCTCCCTGGGTAGTCTCTAAGGGAGATAATTTCTGTCCCCAGATACCTTTACTCCGAAGAGTGTATCTGTTCACAGTATTATTTGTTAGAGGCAAGCTGTCACCCCCACCGCCAATTTTTAAATTTTCTAAAGCTTCTAAGCAGCTTACCCGAGGTGAAGTGGGAGCTCCAGAGTTAATCCCTCCAGCCTTACTTGTAGAGACACAGCAATTCCCTCTCTGCCCCCGCTCCCCCTTCTTTTTCTCCTTACCGCCTGCATCTGTGGGGGGTTTTCATCTCCCGTCGCTCTGTCCAAGCTGCCCAGGCTTCTGGTCCGCCTTGTAATCGCTGAAACCGCGAGAGGGCTTCCAGCTCCAGGGAACCCAATCCTGGCTGCTGCCCGACGCCCCCTCGCAAGCCGCAACGCCACCTCCGCTCAGATACTCCGGCAGCCACCGCAGTAGCCGCGGCCGCAGCCGCTACCCAGCCCGGGAGCCCGCTCACGAACCAGAGAAAGACGGCTTAAGAGAAACGAAAGCCGTAAGTGAGGGGGAGTAAAATTAGTCGAATTTAGATCCTGGGTTGTATTTGCCGCATAGTAGCCTTGTAATAGCGCTCGTCCCTACGCTACTCCTGTCCGACTTGGAGCGGTGAGAGAGCCATGACCGTTCAGCAACCACTGTCGGCTGCCATGTTCCCCCTCTACCGAAGAGTTTAAAAAAAAAAAATCCTGCCTTTGGCCTCTGGAACCCCACAAAAACTTTTGAGGTTAGTATGTGGGCTCAGTCCCATAGAGGAAGTGATACAACTGTGATTCATGTAAATCCTTATATAGAGGTGTACCTAAAAGCCCTGATTGACTTAATTAGCATTTAAGCCCCTAACAATAGCCCACAGATGAATTCAGGAGAGAAAACCTTGAAACTGATCTGCAGTGGAAAATTGTGGGAGAATTCTATTACATGTAGTACAACAAGTGTATCACTCATTAAGGCAAGCTATTGGCAGATAAAAGTTAACAAGATTACCAACACTGCCAGAGAAGGATCTCTGTTGAAAGCATATTTGGAACTAAAAATCAAAAGTATTCTAGAATCTTACCTTGATATAATAATGACAGAGGCCATATATGCCCCAGGTACTTAAAATGTAAACTTGGTACCTTGTCATTACTATTTTTTACTTTAAGATGATCCGCTAACAATGGAATGTGCAGCTGAAAACTGGGTGGTCCACTAAAAAGAACTCATTTTTTATTTTATTTTGCATGCAATGGTCTAACCCAAAAAAGCAAATACTGGTACTGCTGTGGAAGAAATTTTTGCTGTCGGATGAACACGCCAGCCATCTCTTTTCCAGTTGCACCCTATGTTGCTTTAGTGTTTACTTTCCCTAGGTTTGAAACGAAATTGTAATATGATCTGCCTTGTTTAAACTAAGGTATTTACGACTTCAATGACCTTCCTATTTTGCAGCTTTAATGTGTATTTTAGATTTATTATTGGATTAAAATGGTGTACTATTTATTCAATTAAATTCAAAATCTTTATTTCGACAGAATGTCATAAAAGCGTTCCAGCATATAATATATGATTACCGTTTAGAAAATGTGTCCATCAGTAATAAGGCTAAAAGACCAAATTAAAGTTAATTAGTAAAACACTGAAAAAACTGCGAGGACATAGTCTAAAATGATAAGAGAGTGGGGCGTGGCTTGAGCGCCGGCATGATGGCAGCGTAACCCCGGAGCTCCGCAACAAGCCTCATTGCAACCCTCTCTTCCGCAGCACTGAAGGGGTTCGTGAGCTGCTTACTGATGAATATGCGGACCGGAACGTGAGAGGCGATGTATGTTCTTTTTGTTTCCCGGTTCCGCAACGAAATTCACCTAAATTATGGAGGTGCCAATTCCGTCATCTCGCGGCCGCCATTTTGTGCGCCGGCCGCGTTTTTCCTCACGGCGGTCGGCCGAGAAGCTCCAGTGAGGCTCCTGTACTGCCGCAATTCTGTCCCAGCATCCTGCATACAGCCATCCAAAGAAGGTGAGCCTGCATCCAGCCTGGTGTTCTTTTGGACATTTTCCTTGCTCTCAGCTTGATTAACTAAGCACCTGCGGCCCCTTCCGCCATTTTGTGGATTTCCTCATCCTTCCACTAGTTCTCTCTGATACTACAGCCTGCCTTTACAGCGTTTTCTCTTTGGAATCCTTCATCATTGTTCGCTATCTTCAATGCTCTCTTTCATGCTACGTACAGGATCCTATCTATGCCCTTTTATTCTCTTCTCATGAGCTGGCTATGTTTTAATCAGAGACTGTGATGTTTATAATCCTTCAGACATTCTAACCTGCATTTGCAACCGTTGGTGTCTTGGCAAAGGTGATGACTGTTGCTTCCCTGGCCTTTTATTCTCCAGTGACTTTCTGCTCAGCAGTTTAACCTGTTACTATTTACATTGCCAAATCATCCAGTGCCGGCCTCCTCCTGCTACTTCGTTCCTCTCTCTCCATTCAACTCATTGGAGTCTCTATGGTCTCTGCTTTTTGACATGTCTACCTTTTCTAACGCCTTTTTAAGTCATGCTGAGGCACTATTTGTCAATGGAATTTGTCGCTTCAGGGTTTGCCACTACAAGCTTTCAGTGTGTACTCCTATAATTATATTCTAGCACTATTGCTTATGCGAAATCCTGTCTGGCCCACATCAGACCGTCCTTTCTGGCTTCCAAGTGTCTTCTTATTTTTGGGGAAACTTCGCACTTTAAACTGGCTGCCTCCCCTGCTTTACCGGCTGGCTCGGACTCGGATTCTCTCTACCAAGATATGGAAGACGACACGTCGTCAAAAGCGTCTTCGACAAGAGGACCCATCCCGAAACAGCGCAGCAAGGGCAAGACACCATCTTCCTTAACTTCCTCTAAACGTTTGAAGAAAGATCCTCCATCTCCAGGGAGCAACTCATCAGCTTCCTCTATTGGATCTCATTTTGGAAGAACTTCGTGCATTCAAACCTTTTATGGAAGCCACCACCAAGAACATGCAGGCTATGCAGGAAAAGTGGTCTTCTTTGGACTCACGTGTCCAGACTCTGGAACTTACAACAGACTCTTTGCAATCTTCTTGTTCTCACATCCCGTCACTGGAGGCAGAGATACTCCTTCTTAAACGACAGACAGAGGATTTGGAAAATAGGAACCGGAGGAATAATCTACGATTGTACGGACTTCCAGAACTTACAGAGGGGTCTAATCCCACCACTTTCTTCCAATCCTTTCTTGCCAAGATCTTGGATGCTCCGGCCTTAGCCTCCGTCAATATCCAACGGGCTCATCGCCTTGGTCCCAAGGTTGCTAGCAAACCTAGAGGAGTCATTAGGTTATTCCTGCAATTCACTGACCTTTTACAGGTCCTCTCAGCAGCCAAACTTAAAAAGCAAATCATGTGGGAAGGACACCGCCTGTTTCTTTCGCAAGATGTCTCCAAGGCTACCGCGGATCGAAGGAAGACATTTTTGGACTTGAGACCTCAACTTAGGGCACTCAATGCTAGATATGGTCTCCTTCATCCTTGCCTATTCAAGGTCACTTATCAGGACAGAACGACTACCTACGATGATCCAGCGGCTTTGCAGGCGTTTATTCGACGACATGGTTTAGATGTTATGGATGTGTCCGGTCCTGGTTGACGGGACCTGTTGATCCTCTATTCTTGTTTATTATGGTCTGGTTGTCTCTTTATCGATACTGACGTTGTGCTTTTCTAATGTTTTTCCCATTATAATTGTTATTTTGTCCTTCTGTGTTCCTATTGCTCAGATTTAGTTTTCACTTCCTGTTTTCTTCTGATACATTCCTTTACTCATTAGTCTGTTTCTCTTGTTTTCTTCTTGCAGATGTTTCCCCTTTCTCTTTTTACCCATATGTACCATACTGTTCTATATGCTGCGTCTGGTTTCATGATTTTAGCGGTTTGACGAGCGCTCTGGATGTTGTCACTGTTATCTCCCGGCGCCACCTCCCCATTCTCGTTTTTGCGTCTTTTCGTTTTCATAAATATGTACCTCAGTCGTTCATTTCGGACTTGTACTGTCTTCTTGTTCGTTCTCATTTCTGTCCTTTTAACCTGCTCTTCTACACTTCTTCTCCTGACAGCTGTCCTTCTCTCTTTCCTTTCCCTCCCTTCCCTTTCTCATTTCCCCTTACTTCTCCCTTCTCTTCTTCAACTTTTCCATGTAGCAGTGGTTTTTCTCTTTCTATTTTCTTCCTCTTCAGCCTATTCATCACTTTTCTCCTTTCTTACTTTTCCTTTCCTCTTCCTTTTCTCCTCTTCACTATGTTTGCATCTTTCTCGATTACCCTCTCTGCCCCTTTATCTCTTTTTCTTCTTTTTCTTCCTCCTTTCTGCATCTTTCTTTCTTCTCTTTTGGATTTCACTAAGTTCTTATTCGCCTTCCTCCACTTTCTCTCTTCAATCACCATGTGGTTATCTCTTGGTTATGTCTATTCTCTCTTCTCTACTTGCTTTTTCCTTTCTTCTCTGCTTTTTACCAGTTTTCTCTTATTTATTGCATTTATTGAGCATGTTCTTATTCTTACTCCTTTTACACTGTTTCATTCTGTGTTACAACATGGAATGTTAAGGGATTAAATAATCCCATTAAAAGGGAAAGGGTTAAATAATCCCATTAAAAGGGAAAGGGTACTATCACACTTTGCTAGACTTCATACTGATGTTGCCTTCCTCCAGGAATCTCATCTTTCCGAAGAGGAGGCTCTTAAGCTAAAACGTTGTTGGGTGGGTCATGTTTTTTGTTCCCCCACTGTTGATAAGAAGAATGGCGTTGTGATTTTATTACACAAAAAGTTAAATGTTACTTCAGTTTCACATGAATGTGATGTTAATGGGCGTTGGGTCATTGTTAATCTCTTGATTGATAACATTCCCCTCACTCTTTTTAATGTATATGCCCCTACGGGAAATGATAAATCTTTTTGGCCCTCAGTTTCGGACAAGCTTGCTTGCCTCTCTGGGGATTACATTCTCTTCGGTGGAGATTGTAACCAAATCATGGACCCCTTCCTTGACCGCCACTCTAAAACCAGATTTATACCCTCCAAAATGCACTCTCAATTTGTTAACACTTCCCAGAATGACGCCCTAGTAGATATATGCAGACTATGCAACCCAGACCTCATGGAATATAGCTTCTTCTCTCCCCCTCATCAATCCCAATCTCGCATTGATCATATTTTCCTTAGCAAGTCCCTCTCTCAACATGCCATTCGTTCTGAAATAGGTTCTATTCTCCTTTCTGATCATGCCCCTGTCTTTGTAGATTTGGACCTCCTCCCTTTTTCTCCACCCTCCGGCAGATGGAGGTTCAATAACACTCTACTCCAAGACCCCACTTTCTGCTCTGAATTCTCTGCCTTTGCAAATGAGTTCTTCCTTATTATTCACTCTCCTAATTCATCCTTCGTCATGGTTTGGGACTCCTTTAAAGCAGCCTCTAGGGGTTTTATTATCAATTTTGTTGCAAGACGGAAGAAACTTCGAGAAGCCAAATCGACTCAAATCCTGGCGGACATTAAGCGGTTAGAACACGAATATTACTCCTCTACTTCAGACTCCTACCTTAAACGTCTCATTGAAGCAAAGATCTCGTTCAACAAGTTCACAACCGAAGCAGCCTCTAACCTGTTATTAAAATGCAATTCCAGATATTACGGTGGTAAAAATAAAATGGGGAAACTCCTTGCCAATTATTTAAAAATCCGGAAGGAACGTACGAAAATTGAATCCATCCGTACCTCCTCAGGTGATTCTTGCTTTAAAGATAAAGAAATCCTCTCTGAATTTGTCAAATTTTATGATACCTTATACACTCCTGAATGCGTCCCCACACCTTCAGATCTTTCTTCCTACTTCCAATCCCTCCCCTCTCCTTCAATTTCTCATGTTAACCGTGACTCGTTAGATCTTGATATATCCCTTTCAGAGATCTCTCATGCGGTTTCTAAGCTGCGTCATGGAAAAGCTCCTGGACCCGACGGCTTCACTGTCGAGTTCTACTCTCACTTTGCTTCTCTTCTTCTTCCTAAACTTCTCCTTCTCTTCCAATCCTTCATTGCACAAAGTTCCTCGAGCGGTTCTTTTCAGCAGGCTTTAATCTGCTTGATTCCCAAGGAGGATAAAGATCACTCTCTTTGCAAGAATTATCGCCCGATTTCTCTGGTGAACACGGACTACAAAATACTAGCTAAGATTCTCGCTCTCCGAATGGATCCCCTTCTGCCGGACCTACTTGGTCCAGAACAATCCGGGTTTGTGAAAGGTCGCCTCTCTTCAGACAATTCACGTGTCTTTCTTAATATTATCAGCAAGGCTTCTCGGATGGATCTCCCTTTCGCAGCTATCTCTTTAGATGCGGAAAAAGCCTTTGATAGGATTGGTTGGGATTTCATGTTTCAGGCTCTTCGTTGGTTTGGCATCTCTTCCAAGTTTATATCTCTCATTTCCTTACTCTACTCTAACCCTCAAGCTTCCATTTTTGTTAATGGTATGACTTCCGACTATTTCTCTCTTCATAGGGGTGTACGTCAAGGCTGTCCTCTTTCCCCTCTCCTCTTTGTTATGGCTTTAGAGCCCTTTCTCACAAAAATTCATCAAGATGATAACATTTCCGGGTTTCCCTTTGGTTCCCAGCAGGTTAAACTCTCGGTATATGCGGATGATATCCTCTTTTATTGCTCTAACCCTCTCTCCTCTCTACCTCTCTTTTTGCAACAAGTCTCCTCTTTTTCCGCAGTCTCTGGCTACCGATTAAACGTTAACAAATGCGAGGTCCTTCCTTTAAATTCTCTTTGTCAACAACATAATTTCGCTCAATCTGGTTTCTCATGGCAATCTTCCAAAATCAAGTATTTAGGTGTCCTGTTCGCACCTACTCTTTCGGACACTCTTAAGTTCAATTTTACTTATCTTACTAAAAAATTGGAAACTAATATCACCCGTTGGCACCCACTCTTTTTGTCCTGGTGGGGTCGACTTAACTCTATCAAGATGATGCTATCCCCCTCCTTCTATACACCCTTTCCATGCTCCCGATACGTATTACTATTTCATATTTCAGGAAAATTGATTCTCTACTTTTAAAATTCCTTTGGCGTGGCAAGCGTTCCAGGATTACCATTGCAACCCTTCGAAAAGATAAAGTTCATTCAGGTGTACGTTTTCCCGATTTTAGGCAATATCATCGCGCTTTTTCTATGAAGCAAACTACTCGGTGGCTCTCGGATGATCCTCCTGTTTACCCTCCCGTATGGTTTACCATGGAATCTTCCTTTATCTCTCCCTTCACTTTCCATGAAGTTATGTCCTTTACGTCTTGCCCAGCTCGTCTCCGCACCCCTGTTATCTCGCATTGCCGTGCCCTTCTTCTTCCCTTTTTATCTTCATCTTTCCCTTCACTTCGATCTTTTCAAGATCATCCTATCTGGTTTAATTCTCTGCTTCAAATTCGTAATCGCACAATTTATTGGAGGGTCTGGCACGCCCGTGGTTTGTGCTGGCTCTCTCAATTACTTTCTCATGGCGTCCCTCTGTCTTTCTCGGATTTACAGTACTCTTTTCATCTACCCTCCAGTGCTCGCTCTCAATATAATTCGCTTTTACCTGTCCTCACCTCTTATCTTCAGTCCTTGCCAATCTCCTGTGAAATACCTGCTGATCGTCAAACCACTTCCTCCTTGCTGGAATCGTCCCTCTCCGCCTCTTCTCTTTACAGCTCTCTCCGGTTCGTAGCTGACAGAGTGAATTCTAAACTTGAGGTTGCGTGGGAATCTGATTTCTCTCAGGAGTGGTCCGTCCTTCTTTGGGATAAAGTCTGGTCCAAACTTGATAAGGCCTCTAGAGCTGCTAATACTACCCAAACGTTATATTTTATTTATACCAGAACCTTGTTTACCCCTCTTTCTCTCTCACGTTTCTCTCCTGATACACCTTCTACCTGCTGGTCTTGCCTTTTCCCTCAGCTGATCTCAAACACATGCTTTTTGATTGTCCACACATTTCCAAGTTCTGTAATTCCGTATGGGCCCGAATTCAAAAGATTTTCCATTTTCAGATTCCCTTCTCCCCTGTTCTAGTTTTTCTGGGCTCCATCTCTCCTGACCTTCCTCAATACCCTAGCCATTACCAACTCCTCGATCTCTTAATTGCGGTTGCCTTCCACACTATTACATCTAACTGGAAACAGGCCGCCAATGTGTCTTATCGTTCCTGGTGGAATGCGGTTTGTTTCCATCACCGGTTGGATACAAACTTCGTATCTCCAGTTTCACTGGCTATTAAGCGGGACCTTTTATGGCTTCCTTTGGTATCATATCTTTCCTCCACTGCCCCTGCATGCTCCTCCTTAGCTCCTGATGTTGTCGAGGTCCGCAAACCACCTTGAATTTAATTTGCCTTTTGCTTAGTTGTTATTTCCATTACTAGCATACAGTGCATTTATATTTTTTGTACCTTATATGTTCATGATTTTCATGCTCATTGTACATGCCTTTTAATATCTATTGTAATTTCCCTTAAGTTGTAAGTATTATCATACCCTTCTTTCTGTTTCTTCTTTCCCCCCCCTTTTCTCTTATTTTCAATAAAATTAAACTTAAAAAAAAAAATGATAAGATAGTATTCAAAAAGATTTGGAGCCACAACTCAAAAATAGGGCAGGCTATAATTCTTACAAGAACAATATTATCAGAAGACGATAGATTAAAATCAAAACATGGAGTTAAAACACCAACAAGAGTTAAAAGTACCATCGTAAAATGAAATGCGAACGGCAAAAGTGTTCGGGATGAGTGATAGAGTTTGAATAGCGCCCCATAACAAAATCAAAACAATGTCCCACTGAAAGAAAAAAGCCAATTTATGCAGGTGCAAGATTATTCTCATTTACAGCAATTTTTAATCTTATGCACCACATCCACCTTAGAAACTTAGCTAAAGGGATTGCATAGCAAGGTGAGGGATCCATCGTCAAGATTCTCAGGGCTTCTCTACTATGTCTAGTGCTCATGTTCTTATATGTTGGGGCAAGCCAGATCTTACGGAGAAATGCGTAGGCAGGGCAAACAAAGAGAATATGGGAATACTTTTCTACATGATCAATACAGTGTGGGCACTTGTCACCCGATGGAGACCATTTTACAGTAAAAGATTTTAGAGGCAAGATACCCACTCTAAATTGAAAATAAAGTTTGCAGTCAAGGGAGTCGGATATAATGACCCAGTAAGGTTCAAGACGGTAGCAGTGTTTTACTGATACAAAC
This sequence comes from Lissotriton helveticus, assembly GCF_964261635.1. Lineage (NCBI taxonomy): Eukaryota > Metazoa > Chordata > Amphibia > Caudata > Salamandridae > Lissotriton > Lissotriton helveticus. Next base: position 1,265,211,758 of record NC_136067.1, on the reverse strand, counting down.
CTCACGGTCAATGTAGTGCTGTTACTTGATCTGACGATATTTTGCCCCACCATGTCCCAGTACCTTTCCTTAACCGCTTCTTTAGACAGAGACTGCATACTAGATGGTTCGTCCCCCAGATTGGACAGACCCATTGCCAACAGAGCCCCTTTGATGTCCTTGAGCCAGCCAATTTTGTGTAAGCGGTCTGCCTCTATAACGTCCATAAGTCCGCTTGCATAGGTGGTCAACTCGTGGGTACTCCATATTCTACGCCAGTATAATAATGGGGGAAGCCTAGCTAGATCAACCAGTGAGTGCCTTTCCATATCACTAAGCAGTGTGAGGGAAGGGGTGTTTGTGAAGAGGCTAGTGATTGTTCGTAAGAACCTGTTATCCGCAGAAGCTAGCTTGGTCAAACTATCAAACCCCCAGAGCTCTGAGCCATACAGAACTGAGCTCACCACCTTTGCGTTATGTATCTGTAAGGCAGGACTTACTGGTTTTGTCAGGGATGTTCTAAATTCTTTGCTAAGGGCTTCAGCCAGTTGGCCATGTTTTAAGGACATTATTTCAATGTGAGGCCTCCATAACAACTTTTTCACCAAGGTAATACCTAAATAAGTAAAGGCATCCACTTGCTCTAGTGGGACACCCTCCATACTAATCTTGACCCTTAAAGACCGATGCTTGTTAAATATCATGAGCTTGGTTTGTTCTGTGTTTATCTTTAACCCTCTGAGCTTGCAAACATTTTCAAATAAAGTCAATGCACGCTGTAACCCACTGGGTGTCTTTGAGATGATAAGCATGTTGTCGGCAAACATTAGGATAGGGACCTTGGAGCTGGCTAGAGTCGGGGTGTCAGTGGGTGTGACAGATAAGAATTTGGCAACTTGGTTGATGAAGAGGTAAAAAAGTGCTGGGGCCAAGACGCACCCTTGGCTCACTCCCTTTTCAATGGAGAACAGGTCAGTGCTGTTCCCGTGTGTGTCCCGACGTATATGGGCAAAGTTATTCTCATGAAGATGAACTAGAAAAATTAGCAGGTCCGTCAGCATGCCTAGATCCCATAGCACCACCCATAACGTATTACGGGATACTAGATCAAAAGCCGATTTTAAATCAGTGAAGGTAGCATACATGCTGCCTTCGCCGAGTACCACTGTTCACCAATATAACAGAATAAATCTAAAAACATGGTTGATAGTGCTTATGTGCACATGAAACCCTGCCTTTAGGGGAGTTAAAACTATCATTGTCATATATCCACTCTTGTAGCTTTCCTAGGGCAAAGCGTGCCACCACCTTTTGGATAGAGTCAATGAGGCTGATGGGCTGATAGTTCCCGGGCAGAGATCCATCCCCCTTCTTGTAAACAGGTATAATCTCCGCCCCTTCCCCGAATCTGGAATGGGGCGCCCTGAGAAATGGAATTTGCCAACAGCATAATGTACCTGCTCCACCTCTCCCTATCATATAAGAAGACGTCAGCAGGGACTCTATCAATACCCAGGGCTCTTCCTCCCGTGATTGCTTTGAGGGCCACCGTTACATCTGCTAACTCAAAAGCCAGGCCTGATGGATAGCTAGCAACTAAATACTAGGGGCTCTCATTCCTCATTAGCGTTAATACAATACTGGAGAGAGAAATGTCCTACCCATGAACCCGGAGCAACATAAGTATCAGGGCAAGGGGGATGTGCACCCCTGCCCCATTTTACAAGAGCCCAGAAATGTTGCAGATTACTCCTTGTACAGGCAGATTTTAGTTACAGCCACCTTCCTACATCCCACTCTTTTTTTGCTTTTGCCTGGGCAATTTTATAAGCTTGCCTGGCATTCCTTATCACATTAGGATTTTTGGTTCTGATAGCTCCCCCAAGGGATTTACGAGCTTGCCTACACTCTTTGTTAAACCAGTTTTGTTGGGTTTGGGGATGCTTGCCTCTACCGCTATATGGTCTCTGAAAGTACAATCACATTTTATCAAATAGAGATTCATGAATTGTGGTTGTTAAACCTACTAGGAGATTACTAGCCCAGAGAGCCTCCATTGGGGCAACCTAGCCATCCATGTCTCTGCTAATAGATTATCAATTATTTTGAACCATTTGAGTCTCCTCATGTCGTTACTAACCAGTAGATCCCTAGTAGATGTTATGTAAGGGGGGTTTGATGATTCTTCTAAGTGCAGTAGGCAGAGGTTTGATGTAAATGGGTTATGGTCGCTCTCCACTAGCTCTATCACAGCCATGTCCATAAGGGTGCGCCATAGCTTTGAATCAATAAAGAGGTAATCAATACGACTAGAGTGGTGTCCATAATAAAAGTGCTACACCCTTTTCCATCAGAAGTGGTTCAACTATTTGCCGCCCTAATGCCTCTTTCTAGGCAAAGTGCTTTCAATTGCATCCCAACTTCTGACCATCGTTTTATCAGTGATAGCTCCAGGTTGGTAATATTCCAGGCACCATCCTCTTCGCTGTAAGGTCGCTCCACCACGCTCCTCCTGTGCTTCCCTGGTATCGTTTTCTGAGCGCTGATCACTAAACTGCCGCTGCCTAATATTCTAGCGCCTCACTCGCATAGCGCTTTTATTAATTACCTGCCTCTCGCAGCGCGACCTCGCTCAGGCTATTGGCTTGACTATTGGCTTGTCTTATCATCAGTAATTGTGTTTATTGTGTTGATTTCACCAGCGCTTGTGCTCGAATTGCGCTTACTGCTAACTCGCTGCATTTTTGTTGTTAGTGATACCCCTGCCTGCCTTCCCTCGGACCCTCCATTTTGTTGTTGTTGTTCTCCCCTGACCCGCCCCTCAGCCACACTACCGCCTCCCTGCTGCCCCTCCCACCCACGGTCATCGAGCCTTCCTCTCTCCCAGCCTAACTGTGACCACCTGGACCTGCTTCCGGACGGTCGCTCCACCACGCTCCTCCTGTGCTTCCCTGGTATCGTTTTCTGAGCGCTGATCACTAAACTGCCGCTGCCTAATATTCTAGCGCCTCACTCGCATAGCGCTTTTATTAATTACCTGCCTCTCGCAGCGCGACCTCGCTCAGGCTATTGGCTTGACTATTGGCTTGTCTTATCATCAGTAATTGTGTTTATTGTGTTGATTTCACCAGCGCTTGTGCTCGAATTGCGCTTACTGCTAACTCGCTGCATTTTTGTTGTTAGTGATACCCCTGCCTGCCTTCCCTCGGACCCTCCATTTTGTTGTTGTTGTTCTCCCCTGACCCGCCCCTCAGCCACACTACCGCCTCCCTGCTGCCCCTCCCACGCTCCGCCCCCTCCACTGTCCATTAATGTCAGATGGTCCCACGCGCAGCGTCCACGCTCTACGTACACGCCGAAGGTGCGCCAAAGGTAAGCCCGTCTACGCCCGTCCGCGCCTGGACCACGCCCAGCACCAGACCCCCTGCCCCCCGCATTGCCTACGATGCCACCACCCTCCTTGCCCTTAACCCCGGCCGCTCCCCCAACTGCGTCCAAGCCGCTCCTGGACACACCCATGGACCTTTCTCATGCTACTCCTGCAAATACATCGGCACCGTCAACAACTCCGCTACGATCACACCACAGATTCCCGACCCTAACCACCTTCAATGCATCTTGCTCAACACCCGCTCGGTCCACAGGCACGCCATCGACCTATGGAATCTACTAGACACCATCTCTCCGGACGTCGCCTTCCTAACAGAAACATGGATGAACGCCTCTTCCGCCCCAGACATCACCATTGCCATTCCAGAAGATTATAAGATCATACGCAAGGACCGTACCGGCCACACAGGAGGAGGAATCGCTATCGTCCATAAGAAATCCATCCACATCTCAACCAGCTCAGACGTCAATCTCGCCAACTCTGAACACCTTCACTTCCAGATCCACATCGACCCCAAGACCACACTCAGAGGCACCCTCCTTTACAGACCTCCAGGACCCCGCGCACAATTTAGTGAGGACATCACGGACTTCATCACTCCACACGCGCTCCCTTCCAAAGATTACATCCTTCTGGGAGACCTCAATTTTCACCTTGAAAAGAACAACAACCACAACTCCACCACCCTTTTGGACAACCTCGCCAACCTCGGACTTAAACAACTGGTTACTTCCCCCACCCACATCGCAGGTCACACACTCGACCCTATCTTCACCTCCAGCAATCATGTCTCCTTCAGCCACACTACAGCTCTCCTCTGGACTGACCACAGCTGTGTTCACTTTACCTACAACAAGCCCAAACCCAACAACCACCCCCAACCAACTCTGCAAAGAAACTGGAACAAAATCACCATCGACCAGATCTCCTCATCGCTTCTTCTAAAGCCCCCAGCCCACTCCTCAAACCCCGACCAAGCCGCCACCAACCTCACCCTATGGTTATCCAACAGCGCCGACATCCTAGCACCACTGAAAAAAACGACAAAGCAAACCTGGCAGCAAGAAGGCCCCCTGGTTCAACGATGATCTTAAGAAATCCAAGAAACTCTGCCGCTCCCTTGAGAAGGCCTGGAAAAAAGACCCAACCACCAGCACCAAGGACGCCTTCAAAAACGCCACCCGCATACACCACCAACTGATCCGAAAGGCCAAGAAAACCGCATTCAAGGACCGACTAGATAACAACGCCCACAACAGCAAGGAACTTTTCAACATCGTCAAGGAATTTACCAATCCCTCGGCCAGCTCTAACAACATCACCCCCTCTCAAGCCCTCTGCGACTCCCTAGCCTCATTCTTCCACAACAAAATTGCAGACATCCACAACAGCTTCGACAACCAATCCGGAGACCAACCCACCCAACCATCTGCTGGACCTTCACCCCCCTCGAACATCCTTAATGACTGGAACCCAATCTCCACTGAGGACACCATCCGCCTGATGAACTCCATCCACTCAGGATCCCCCACAGACCCATGCCCTCACCACATCTTCAACAAAGCAGACTCCATCATAGCACCGCACCTCCGAGATGTCATCAACTGCTCCCTCAACTCCGCCACCTTTCCGGAAAGCTGGAACCACGCTGAACTCAGCGCCCTTCTGAAAAAACCCACAGCGGACCCCACCGAACTCAAAAACTACCGCCCCATCTCGCTCCTACCATTCCCGGCCAAAGTCATCGAGAAAACTGTCAACAACCAGCTCGCCACCTTCCTCGAAGACAACAAATCCCTCGACTCCTCACAGTCCGGCTTCCGAGCAAAACACAGCACTGAGACCGCCCTCATCGCAGCAACAGACGACATTCGAACTCTACTGGACAATGGAGACACAGTCGCCCTCATCCTCCTCGACCTCTCCGCAGCCTTCGACACAGTCTGCCATAGCACCCTACTACAGCGCCTCAGAAACATCGGAATCCAAGGAAAAGCACTAGAATGGATTACCTCGTTCCTCACCGGAAGAACCCAGAGAGTCCGCCTTCCACCATTCAAGTCAGAGGCCACTGAAGTCATCTGCGGCGTACCACAAGGATCGTCACTCAGCCCCACCCTTTTCAACGTATACATGAGCCCCCTCGCGGCCATCGCCCGCCAACACAACCTCAACATCATCTCCTACGCGGATGACACTCAACTGATCCTATCACTCACCAATGACCCTAGCACCGCCAAAACTAACCTACACGAAGGAATGAAAGAAGTAGCCGAATGGATGAAACACAGCCGTCTGAAACTGAACTCAGATAAAACAGAAGTCCTCATCTTAGGTACCTCCCCCTCTGCATGGGACGACTCTTGGTGGCCAGAAGCCCTTGGAAAAGCACCCATCCCGACAGACCACGCACGGAACCTGGGCGTCATCCTGGATTCCTCACTTTCGATGAACAGACAAGTCAACGCCGTCTCTTCATCCTGCTTCAACATTCTTCGCATGCTCAAAAAAACATTTCGTTGGATCCCCACCGAAACTAGGAAAACGGTCACCCACGCTCTGGTCACGAGCCGACTGGACTATGGAAACACCCTCTACGCCGGTACCACTGCTAAACTCCAGAAAAAACTCCAACGAATCCAAAACGCCTCAGCCAGGCTCATATTAGACATCCCGCGTAAAGAACATATCTCTGATCACCTGAAAAACCTCCACTGGCTTCCCATCAATAAGAGGATCACTTTCCGGCTCCTAACCCACGCACACAAAGCACTCTACGAAATCGGACCAGAATGCCTCAACACACGACTGTCCTTCTACACCCCCTCCCGCCAGCTACGATCAGCCAACCAAGCCCTTGCCACTGTACCTCGCATCAACAAAACCACCATGGGAGGTAGATCCTTCTCCTACCTGGCAGCTAAAACCTGGAACTCACTTCCCACTTACCTTCGCCTTACCCAGAACCACCTAGCTTTCAGAAAGCAACTTAAAACGTGGATATTTGACAAGTAATTCCCCACCCCTCCTCAAGCGCCTTGAGACCCTCTGGGTATGTAGCGCGCTATATAAATTCTCTGACTTGACTTGACTTGACAATCCTCACTATCCAATGGCTCTAAGGTTACGTTAAAATTACCAGCTAATGTAACTAAAGGTTCAGCTGACCTTTTGTCCTGAAGCTCATCTACAGCCGCTACACTGTCTGATTTCCACACGCCTCTAACCCCTCATGCATATATGTTGTAAATGTCAATATTGCCATGTGGGGTTTTCTTCAGTCAAATGGCTATAATGTCAGAGCTTCCCATCGGCAACTTCGAAACCGTGAAGCCAATTCCTTGGCGAATCCAGGAAGTCAGCCCCCCTGATGAATGACCTTTACCTGGCAGAAGTGTGGCTCACTGGTTAGAGGAGGCAGACCTGGAAGCAGAGGTCAGCCCGGGACCAGGGTTCAATTCCCGGCTCGGCGGTGTCTTGAGTCTTAAAATGTCCATGGACTTGACAATTCTCGCTCCGGTGCCTACTTGATTCACGGGTTCACACTCTGCGACTCTGGGCAATAGCTTGCTTAGTCTCCACAACGGCCCCTCGTGGTGGGATGCCTGGCTTTCACCTTGCGGATTCCCTGCTGGGGTTATCTCACAGGGGAATACCAGGACGGGTTCCCTAAGCAAGCGCTTAGAAACCGCTCGGTGATTTGCGCTATATAAATTCCTGTACATTTACATTTACATTTACATTTACATTTACCTCCAGGGATGGCTGGGGTGTAAAAATGTAAGTAACCTGGACAGAAGACTGGAGCTGTCGACCAGGTTTCCTGGAGTAGACAAACGTCATGTGGTTCTCTGAAGATGTACCAGTTATCAGAAGCAGTCTTGGACCTGAGCTCTGCAATGTTCCATGACAATATGGATGTTTGATGTTGTAAGCAATGTGCTGGTGAAGTACCAACCCTGATGTCCGAGATCCCAGTGTGAGGTCTCATAGGGCTTCACCTTGTAATATTGCATGTTTGCTTTAGACCAAGAATTGCACTTACTGACTGTGTGATATGGCTGTCTGTTGCACAAGTAATGGGGCCTGCTTTGTAATGCAAGAGGGTGAGTGCAGCTGTCAATCTATTTTCCTTAGCCGTGATGACCTACTAACAGAGGGTTGGCGGCAGAAGGTTTAACCATTGGCGTTGCCTCGGGGAGCGTGTGCTTGATGCAAATATTAGATTTAGTTAGATGATGGGTGTGTAGGTCGAATGTAACCAATTTCTCAACTATGTCATGGCGATAGAATGTGAGTGCTGTCGCATCCATAGAGGCCCCCTTATAGGACATATATTAGCCCCTTTTATATCGCCCCTGATGACTGCCCGACAGCCTCCTACTTGTCGGATCCATTGGACGCTCTTGTTAATTAAAGAAACCTCCTTTTCTCTAGTTGAGTTAGATGGGAGTTTTGGAACACCGGTGTGGAAAATTACCTTTCCATTATAGGGAACCCTAGCTGTACTTTGTGTGATGTAGGGTGGTAGTTCTGTAGGACGGGGGAGCAATCAGGGGTAAGATGATGATATAAATGTTGGGGGAAATGTCGTGGGCCAGCTCCCTTGTTTACAGGCATACTTGTGAGAGCCAATAACTGAGGGCCGAGTTTATTGCATTGTGCCAAGCGAAGTGTGCCCCACCCTCTTTACCATGTTTAATGTCCCCACTGGTCCCCTCCAGGATCACACCTGACTGTCCCGGGCAATTCACTACCCCATGTTCCCCCCACTAAGCCGGCAGGTAAACTACTCATTTGTTTTTTCGTATGATGGATCTTAAAGAGTGCCATAGACAAAGAGTCAGAGAGACTACTAACAAGATCTTTGTGATCTTCGACTTCCTGAACCAGATCTGAGATCTGGGGCATAGAGGGCTTATGGGGAGATTCTACAACGATCGCTAGTCAAGGGGTTAAGGTGCTTGTCTCTGTCTATGTGTGAAATTAAACCTTCAGGCGAAGGGTTTGTACCCAGACATTGCTCTGAATTGTCAGCTAGGATGCAGGTTCCCCAACCCTTAGTAATCATTGGGACACCCGGACTATTCCCTGTGACCTTGGTGTTGGGCTGTGCCTGTAGCACTGTAAATATATAACTACAAGGAAAATCATCAGAAAGTAATAGGGTAGTGTTATCATTAGAAGTTATGTTAGTGGAATTTACCAGTTGAGAACCTATGTTTTTACTCTTTGTAAACATTGCAGGGACCCGCCCGGTGTCAGAAGAACTACAAGGGTCAGGCTGTACAATTGATGCTAAAGATTTGCTGATAGTAGCTGGATCGAGTAGGTCCTCACATTCAGATATTAGGCTATCTATACGATCAACAACCACTTACTTGACTACCGGGGTGCGAGTCGCGACTTTTCTTTTCGATTTCCTATTGTGTACACCACCCAAGCCACCCTCTGCAGCTTTCCTCTTTCCCATAGTAAACAGATAACACCAAAGAAAATACAATATATATATATATATATATATATATATATATATATATATATATATATATATATATATATATATATATCTTTGACTGAAACAATAACATTTGACTAGACTTATCTAGCATTTATGTTAGCTGAAAGGTGACCATAAAAATACTATGAGGCCAACGATGTTAATCTGAGTTTTGTATAAGCTCGATAAGTGCTTGTAATTGCAGCCACTATACAGGCTGGAACATAGAAAAAGTCAAGATGAGCATTTCGCTTTAACAGATTTTGTATTATTGGAGATTTAAACAACATGTGTTGCTCATACAGCTAGTTTCCTGATCTCATCAGTTTCTTTTAATATCCATTTACTCACTTTATGGTCTGCAAAAGTTACTTTAGCTTTAGAAAAGTTGTCTTTACCTCTTTTCGAAAAGTTGCATTTTTTGCATCATTTGTTATAACATTCTTTAGATGAAAAATTCAGAGTAATATTGTGTACAAATATTTCATCTACAAATACTTTTACCGGATTTGTAAATTACTTTTTAATTTTGGATCAACGATTAATTCATTATCAACCAGCTCTTTTGTTTCATGCTACTCTGCAATGTTTGTTTCAGTCTCTGAATCATCCTGGTTATTTACTTTTTGCTTGACTCCTGATTCTTTTAGATTTTCTATGAGGTTCACAGCCACTTATGTTTTATTTTTACTACTTCTTTAAATTCTGACCCATTGTATGTAAACCTGTTGTACTGGTTCTTTTAAATGAAAAGGCTTGCCAATGGCTTCAGTACATGTTATTTGTTTATATTTATAGATTCTCCTTCATTACCGTTTGAAATCAACATTTTATTGGGTCTTTTTTTTACTTGTTTTTTTTCTCATCTCATCCTATTTCTTTTCTTATTTTGTTTTTTTTGTTACTAGCTTGAATATCCACATTTTCCTATCTAGTAGTAAAAAGCAAGATTATCAGTTTGCCTTGCTGATGCCCTAGTTGAATGAATGAATGAACATGTATTGTGTCAATTAATTTAAGGTGGTAAACAAATCATTTAAAATACTAAAATTGCAAAGCAGCATTGAATCACAATGCATACTGTGAGAAGTTGGCCTGATGTATGATGTCCACAATTCTGTGGGCACCTTGCATCTGTCCAAACAATCTCTTATGGTGGTGGTTGTAAGTCAACCTTAAAAAGACAAGCTATCCTAGGGGTAGTATGGACTAAGCAGCCTTCAGGCTAAACTCAAGAGGGCATGTGAAGCCAGCTGTTTTACCGTATGCAATCCTGTAATATCAAATGAAAGGACACCAGACAAGTTATATATTATAAAAATATATGTATTTATTACTAGAATAATCCTCTGTACACTTTTTGAGTATAGAACCACAAGTGTTTAAACAAAAGCACAGTTTAACATATGAAAGCTGCACGTTTATGGATGAGGCCGGTGGCCACTCAAACCATATATAAAAAAAGTGGTATAAGTATCACTTTACGAACAGTGGTAAGGCCTGGGGCCTTGGGAATCCCTGGGACTACACTGGACTAACAGCAGTTAGGACGGGAGTAGCCCACGGGATTCGGGTGCAGCGCTAAAAGCACACGCATGCACCAATGCAAAGTCAATGGTGGGTAAAAGTTATCAAGTTACAGTTTTAGGAGTCTTCCAACTGGACTAGAATTACCAAACTTCAGACTTAGACACTAGAGGTGTAAACCACTACAGGAGCACCGGCGTTCATGAGTTACCTCACCCACAGGAAGCGGGTGTATAGATGCCAAAGTGTGTCGGGTTTCATCGTGTAGATCTATGGAGCCTGGAGATGAAGATGCTGCAGGCTGCCAGAAGAGAAGAGTCCGGTGTGATCCAAGGGTGGATCGAAGATGTAGAGTACCTGAAAGCAGAGGGGACAGAGTCTGGGTCACTAGCCAGTGACCAGGAAGGAACCAGGCGATGTCGGGCGCAATCAGGTGGTTGTTGTGAAGCTTGTCTCCGCTGCAACGTGGACTCTGGGGCATCGAGGATGTCCAGGAGTGAATCACGAGCTTCCCCACGAAGGTTCTCGCTGTCGGCGGTGTCGGCTTCCGGATCGGAGTTAAGAAGCCTTGGCAAGGGCAACCCACCCAGGATTCAAAGATCGCTTCTTACTCGGACCAGCAAGTCAGAGCCGGTGCTCCTTTTCAGGGGAGCGAGAGCCAGTCTGGAGCAACCAGACTAGCAGAGCAAATTCAAAGGCTCGTCGTTCGTAGGGAGATTCTTCAGTCTTCTACGTCGAGCAGGATGCCGAAGGGTCCAGAGTTTCGTTTCATAAGTTTCAGTCAGGATAATCTGATGTGCATTGGCACTGCTCCCACCTTTATTCCAAATCTGGGGGCTGGATTACCTGCTAGGTCCCTCCTATGGGTGGGACCCAGGAAGGGGGTGGTTACACCCCTTTCCCTTTGTCCAGTTTCACGCCAGAGCTGGGGCTGGAGTGCCCCAGAACTGGTTTGACTGGATTTTGCATGGGACACCTTGTGTGCCCCAGGCAGTGTCTAGTTTCTTTCACCCCTCCCTGCTCCAATCCACCATCTCCTGTCTGGGGTGGTGTAGCACATCCCTGTGACAGGAAACCCTTTGTCCAGGCCTCCCCTGCCAAGTTTCGGTCAGCAGCAGGAGGTCAGACTTGTGTCGGGGCAGCAGCATCCATTTTGTGATGCTGAGGCTCTGGTTAGGATTAACCGCGTTTTAAGTAAAGTAACATGTCTTCTCCCTCTAGAAGGGTGGAATGCTACCCCCGTCACCAGGACTGGCGAGGGGGTAGTATTCCAAAGTGTATGACACCTTACACAACAGGTTTTGATAAAGCTAAACCAAAGTTAGCAATAACCGCGAGGATTATAATGCACTTAAGAGTATATGGTATAGCAATACCCTGGAACAACAGTAAGGAAAAGGTTTCGACCTCTGCAGACAGGCTCAGCTCATGCTAGAGCACCATCTCGCATAAAACCAAGCACTCTGCCTCCAGGATTGTTAAGGCCTGCCATAGGAGTGACTGATAGGTATATATGTGTCCAGATATAGGTTTAGATACAGGTATACTATATCTAAGCAAGGGGTGATTACACCACCTTGCCCCAGCTGAGTGATCAGCCAGTTGTGTCGATTTGGATAGCCAGCCAGGGGTGGCAAAAGATATGCTGCAGCCCCTGGTAGGCCTTGGATGCACCTATGCCCTGGGCACCTATAGTGCACTCTACAGGGGCTGATAAGGTGACCCAAGCCAATTAGTTATGCACCTAGGGTACATGGAGTCCATTTTAAAGAGAGAGCAGATAGCCTGGGGCCCTGATTAGCAGGATCCCAGGCCAACTAAGTCGAAAACCAGCTAAACACAAGGCAAAAAATCTGGGGTAACCATAGTCAGGTATCCACCTTCCTACATAACCCCCCCAAACGAAAGGAGATAAGGCTATCCTTGACCAGGTAAGCCTATATTGCCTAAGTGGCCATATAAGGAAGTACCTGCACTAGCATGGTTACCCCCTGTCTCATGGTCCACTAAGCAATCCCTCACCCTAGGGGTATCAGAGGGTCTCCACCATAGGGAATAACTACATGTGGTGTCTTTTGGCAAAGTAAAAGGCTGGTGTTGAGATGGAGTACTGAAGTGAGGCTCCACTAATGTAGGGCTCAGCTTCCTCCAATCATCTTCCAACTTGTGTGCCTTTCTTTCCTTGACTGAGTTGCACTGTGCTCTCAGGGTCAACCTCTGGCTGTCTACAGCTGGAGGCTGGGTCCCTTTTGTTGGCTTACTGGAGGGACAGGTCAGGTTTGGGGCCTTGGGGTCCCAGGTTTGGCTGTGCCCAACAGTGTCCATTTGGGGGAGGTCCCTAACTAGTTGTAAGGGGGATCCCTCAGGAATTTTTAAAATGTTCACCTTGCTAGGGCTGCTAGCTTTGGTGCCCCTAATCTGCTGATGGGGGTGTTTTATTTGACATGGGGCCCTTTGGGGCTCACTGACCTCCTTGACCTCTGTAGCCCTGGGCTGACTGAGGCAGGGGAGAGAGGGGCAGGTTACCTGCTCCAGACTGGGTCCCACCTTGGAAGGGTCCACTGATATCAGGGGCTCTGCCAGGCTAGGCCCGACTACCTCTGGGGCAGTTTCTTCACAAGGGGTAAGATCAGTTCTCTGAGGAGGCTGATCCTTTCCTAATGTCTGGTGGGAGGGAGATTTATCTTCCTCCTCAATGCTCTCTGTTTGTGTGGAGTGATCCATAGTTTCAGGCTTCACAATACATGAATCAGTTTGAGTTTGGGCTGTGGCCATCACAGCCCCACCAAACTTTTCAGGAAGGGACTCAGTTTGGGTATGGGCTGTTACCATCACAGCCCTGCTAATCTGTCTAGGAAGGGAGTCTGCTGAAGATGGGGCTGAGACTTGCACAGCCCTACCAACCTTTTCAGGGAGGACATCTTGGATTGGGGCTGTGGCCATCACAGCCCCACTAACCTTTCCATGGAGATTTACCATTTTAGAATGGGTTTCTTGTTCTACCTCGGCCCAGGCTGAGATTTCCAAATCATTCCCCAGTAGACAATCTACAGGCAAGTTTGCTGACACTGCCACTCTCTTTGGGACAGTGACACCTCCCCAGCTGAGATTTACCACTGCCATGGGATGATTTTTCTGCACTCCATCAATGTTTGTCACCTGGTATGTGGCACTAGGTAAAGGTTGCCTTGAGGGGACTAGATTCTCAGTCACCATAGTGATACTAGCCCCTGTGTCTCTATAGGCCTCAACTTTCTGACCATTGATGTGGGGCTCCTGCCTGTACTTGCTCAAAGTGTTTGGGCAAGCAGTGAAGTTGGCAAACCCCATGCCATTTTCACAGACAAGAGTAGCTGTAGTGGGGGACCTGGTGAGGCCAGAGTCCACCTGAGTTCCAAAAGTAAACCCAGCCAAATTCTTGGGGGTGCTCCCACCACCTGGGGGATTACTGCTAACAGTAACAGGAGGTGTTGGAGCTTTACTTGGAGGAATATTCTCTTTGTTGCTATTCTTTGGACAACAGCTGTCTGTTTTCGAGTGGCCAGTCTGCTTACAGGCATGGCAATAAGGTTTCTTCTGGGTAGAGGAGTTGTTTTGGGACCCACCCCCATCCTTGGAGTTTTGGGGCCCTGTGGGAGACTTGTCTTTAGATTTATCCCCACCCTTCTCTTGAGCCTTGGAAGTATCCTTCTTTTGGTCATTACCCTGATTCTTGGGCTAATCCTGGTTCTGACCCATTGGTCTGCCCTCTTACCCAATTCTTGTGGAGAGGCCAGATCTGAGTCCACCAGGTGCTGGTGCAAAAGCTATTTTTGACAATTACTGAGGATCTGCTCCCTCATAATCAAATTATACAATCCTGTATAGTCATGTACTTTGCTTCCCTGCAACCAACCCTCCAGAGCCTTAGTAGCACAATCTACAAAATCAGTCCAGTCCCGAGTCTGAGCTTTTTGGGTATCTCTGAACAACAACCTGTATTGCTCAGTGGTTAGGCCATACCCATCAATAGGAGCACTCTTCAGGACAGTGTAATTTTTAGCATCCTCAGGTCTAACAGTGAGGAGCTTATCTCTCCCTTTCTCAGAAAAGGAGTACCATAAGATTGCTGCCCGCTGTTCTTGAGGAACCTGCTGTACCATGCAGTCTCTCTCCAGAGCAGTCATCCATTTGTGGATGTCATCCCCTTCCTTGTAGGGGGGCACACTCTTTGTCAGGTTTTTATTATCATAGGACCTGTCTTTCTCTTTAGGAATAATGCTGCCACCAGTGGGTATCTCCCCACACAGTTTTTGTTCCCTTGCTAAAGCAAGTTTAGCTTGGGCCAAGGATACCTCCTCCCTCTCTATCTGGAGTTTGACAGCCCTCATCCTGGCCCTATGCTCTTTTCTCTGAGGGGAAGTCATTCCCCTTTGAGATTCCCTTGAGGCACTAGAAAGGTGAGAATCCCTGGAAGGAGATCTCTCCCATCTATTGCCTGGGAGTATTCTGTTATGGATTCTGGGGAGGTGCTGGCCCTCTCCATTTCCATGTAGGTCCAAGTTGACTTGGCTAAGCCTCCCAACTGGTACCTGGTTATCCCCTTGATCCTGATCTGAGTCATCTGAATCATCTGGCTCTGGGGTCACCTCCTCATCGTCTACCTCTGGGGTGGAGTTCTCAGTATCTGGGGGATTCACTCCTTCTTCTGACCCTGAGGGAACTGCACTAGCTTTCTCAAGATCATCCTTCTCCAGGATGGCTATCAGGATGGGAATGGTAGGGTTGTGACCCTTTTTCAGCAGTGAACAAGGCACTCAAGTCCCTATGGCTGAGTTTGTCATAGCTGGAAGGTGCCTGGGTAAGGTCACCTATCACAGGCAGGGCAATGGGTTGCTCACCTGTGCCAGACATGACTCTAGTGAGGTGTAAGTGGTGCACTTACCGACACTAAGTGTTTTCCTACTGTACTTTGCTAGTGAGTTGTATGCAGGGTGTGCTAAGCCCTTTGATCTACAACTACTAAGTTCAGTAAAACTTAAATATGTAAGCTCTGTTTATATGTACCTATGGTACTTAATGTGATCTTTCAATTTGATAAACAGATTGCAATGGTAAAACAACAGCAAGCTCAAATCCCAACCGCTGCACACCAATGTGAGAAGTTGGCCTGATGTATGATGTCCACAATTCTGTGGGAACCTTGTATCAGTCCAAACAATCCCTTATGGTGGTGGTTGTAAGTCAGCCTTAAAAAGACAAGCTATCCTAGGGGTAGCATGGACTAAGCAGCCTTCAGGCTAAACTCAAGAGGGCATGTGAAGCCAGCTGTTTTACCATATGCAATCCTGTAATATCAAATGAAAGGACACCACACAAGTTATATATTATAAAAATATATGTATTTATTGCTAGAATAAACCTCTGTACTCTTTTTGAGTATAGAAGCACAAGCGTTTAAACAAAAGCACAGTTTAACATATGAAAGTTGCACGTTTATGGATGAGGCCGGTGGCCACTCAAACCATATATCAAAAAAGTGGTATAGGAGGAGGAGCTACACTGCGAAGCAAGATGGCCGCATAAGCTCCCGGCTCCGCTGACCTCCGCCGGCAGCTCGGATATCCTGCTTTCTATCCTTTCCTCACGCCGGACTCCCGTGCATATGAAGTGCTCCTGACTCCTGCGGTGCAATCCCGGAATTCCCAACTTACCGGGTGACGAAGATATGTCGTGTTTTCTTTTCTGCCTACTTCAGGGCTGAAGCCGGGGCCTCGATTTCTAGCCCATCCGGGTTAGAGTTGATCAACATCGGCTGTGGGACCAGGGCTGCGTCCGGTCTTCCGAACTCGGATCATACTTGCATTTACGATTGGCTACTCAGTAACCGGCTTAAGCTAAAGACACGGTACAGTGGCGCAAGTGCACATCGGTAGCCGCAGTCGGGGGTCCGACGCCCGGAGACCCTGCTGGGGGGGCCGGGGTTGACGGGCTTGGGCCCCGCGAGCGGCGAAAGTGTCGATATTGCCAGTTTCGAGAGCGCCCACTGTTGTCATCGGCTCCGTGTGTGCCTGGTGCCTCGGAGTTGTCCTCTCCGGGGTTCGAGTCCTGCTTCGTCGCTTCGTGAGAGGGGATGGAGGGGACGGACAGCACACCAACGTTGAGGTTCGTAATGGCCGCCATTGGGGCGCTCCCCTCTCAACTCACCGTCATGTACCATCAGTTGTCTGTAACGCTGGACAACGTCTGTCTGAGACCGGACGACGACACTCTGACATGCTATCAGCAAACTGTGGTTCCCGTGGAGTACTCTGCCTACCATTTTGAGGTCCCCGTGCGGAGGCCTGATTCAGCCGCTTTGATGACTCTGGCTTCACAGATGGCGCACCTATGATCATCGTCAGCTTTCCCTGCTCGAACCCTGCTCGGTGGAACATTGTTGCTAAAGGTTTTGATCGCCACAAACAGTTCTTCAGTGACTATCGGAGAGGTTTGCCATTCTTCTTCACTCTTCCTTGCCGGTTTTGTGGATGTTGCGCACTTATATCCTGCCTCCGATCCGATTTCATTGACTTGAACTTTTATGTACGCTTCAATTTCCTCATGGTGACTGTGGCCTGGGCGACAAGGGCTCTCGTAAAGACCCGTACTGGCCAGGGTTGACTTTGATTTTTAGGGTTTGCTAATTTACGTAATGTGTGCCGGGATTGTACCTTATAGTGTAACGGGAGTCGGGTGGTTTTGCTGATGTCCTCCCCAGGCTGGGGTTTAATACTTTGCTTCAAACAGTGGATAATACGTCTTGGGGAGGTCGCTGATGGCGGGGGGTATAGGGGCCCGGGAGTGTGTTTTTTTTGTTCTCCTCCTCCACTTTTCTTTTCCTTCCTTTAGGGCGAGTTCCAGGGCGACAGGCACGCTGTTAGTGGGGTAGGCCGTAGCCATTACAGGGGTGCAGGGTGGGGGGATACGGGTTTTTTTGTTATTTTAGTTTGTTTTGTTCTATGGTCCCTTTCTTTTCCTTTCTGTCTTTTCAGGGTGGTTGGCTGTTTATCCTTCAGTTACTTCTTACTCTATTGGGCGTCTCTACTAGCTTTTATTTTACTGTCTCCTGAGAGTGGGTTTTCTGGATGGTACTCGCACTAGATCGCTCGCTGATAGATTATCCTTTACTCCTTGTCTGCCTCTGCTAGGCGTTGCGTTACTACGGCCATATTATTTGTTACCTTCTATTGACTGCAGTGCGAGGTACATCCCCCCATCTCTAATCGCTCCTTCTTATATGGTGTGACGCCTCTTATAGTAATGCCACTACTGCTTCTTCGAAAAAAGAAAAAAACGAAACCTCTGTATTATCCTGTTTATTGATATCGCATTCTACCATACGCTGTAACTTGCATCACAGCTGGTGCCAGGGCTGTTGACTGATAAGTAAATTCCCTATTTGACTTGCTGAGTTTACGGCCGGCCCCTGTGGTTGTAGGCCTGTGCTTGTAATGCTTTGAATGCTTCAATATAGGTTTAAAAAAATTAAAAAAAGTGGTATAAGTATCACTTTACGAACAGTGGTAAGGCCTGGGGTCTTGGGAATCGCTGGGACTACAATGGACTAACAGCAGTTAGGACGGGAGTAGCCCGCGGGATTCGGGTGCAGCGCTAAAAGCACACGCATGCACCAATGCAAAGTCAATGGTGCGTAAAAGTTATCGAGTTACAGTTTTAGGAGTCTTCCGACTGGACTAGAAATACCAAACTTTAGACTTAGACACTAAAGGTGTAAACCACTACAGGAGCACTGGCGTTCATGAGTTACCTCACCCACAGGAAGCGGGTGCATAGGTGCCAAAGTGTGTCGGGTTTCATCGTGTAGATCTATGGAGCCTGGAGATGAAGATGCTGCAGGCTGTCAGAAGAGAAGTCTGGTGTGATCCAAGGGTGGCTCGAAGATGTAGAGTACCTAAAAGCAGAGGGGACAGAGTCTGGGTCACTAGCCAGGGACCAGGAAGGAACCAGGAAGGAACCAGGCGATGTCGGGCGCAATCAGGTGGTTGTTGTGAAGCTTGTCTCCGCTGCCACGTGGACTCTGGGGCATCGAGGATGTTCAGGAGTAAATCACGAGCTTTCCCACGAAGGTTCTCGCTGTCGGCGGTGTCGGCTTCCGGATGGGAGTTAAGAAGCCTTGGCAAGAGCAACCCATGCAGGATTCGAAGATTGCTTCTGACTTGGACCAGCAAGGTCAGAGCCAGTGCTCCTTTTCAGGGGAGCGAGGGCCAGTCTGGAGCAACCAGACTGGCAGAGCAAATTCAAAGGTTCGTCGGTACTGGGGCGGCTAGCCAACGGGCAAGCAACCGGACCAACGCGTCGAGCAGGAAAATGCAAAAAGGCCCCACGCAGCACTCGGTGAGTGTGGAGGGGAGAGCTTCAGTGCAAAAGCTGCTCGGGCTGAGGCTTCTCAAACCCCAATGCACAGCGTCGAGGGAGCCTCGGGAGCTGCACGGTCAGCACTTCCTAGTTTTTCCAAGATGGCCGGCCCCACGCTTCAGGTCACCTCCACGAGTCTCAGATTCGCTGGGACTGTGGATCGGGCAGTTGGAAGGCAGGAAAGCTGGGTCTTGTCGATCTCTGTCACTCGAGTTCCAGCGGGAACTGCAACAAAGCAAACGGTGAGGCGCTGGATGGTGCCTGTTTGCACAGGGAGTCACTCCTTGACCACAAGGGAGATTCTTCAGTCTTCTACGTCGAGTAGGATGTCGAAGGGTCCAGAGTTTCATTTCATAAGTTTCAGTCAGGATAATCTGATGTGCATTGGCACTGCTCCCACCTTTATTCCAAATCTGGGGGCTGGATTACCTGCTAGGTCCCTCCTATGGGTGGGACCCAGGAAGGGGGTGGTTACACCCCTTTCCCTTTGTCCAGTTTCACGCCAGAGCTGGGGCTGGAGTGCCCCAGAACCGGTTTGACTGGATTTTGCATGGGACACCTTTTGTGCCCCAGGCAGTGTCTAGTTTCTTTCAACCCTCCCTGCTCCAATCCACTATCTCCTGTCTGGGGTGGTGTAGCACCTCCCTGTGACAGGAAACCCTTTGTCCATGCCTCCCCTGCCAAGTTTCAGTCAGCAGCAGGAGGTCAGACTTGTGTCGGGGCAGCAGCATCCATTTTGTGAGGCTGAGGCTCTGGTTAGGATTAACCGCGTTTTAAGTAAAGTAACATGTCTTCTCCCTCTAGAAGGGTGGAATGCTACCCCCGTCGCCAGGACTGGCAAGGGGGTTGTATTCCAAAGTGTATGACACCTTACACGACATGTTTTGGTAAAGCCAAACCAAAGTTAGCAATAACCGCGAGGATTATAATGCACTTAAGAGTATATGGTATGGCAATACCCTGGAACAGCAGTAAGGAAATGGTTCCGACCTCTGCAGACAGGCTCAGCTCATGCTAGAGCACCATCTCACATAAAACCAAGCACTCTGCCTCCAGGAATGTTAAGGCCTGCCATAGGAGTGACTGATAGGTATATATGTGTCCAGATATAGATTTAGATACAGGTATACTATATCTAAGCAAGGGGTGATTACACCACCTTTCCCCAGCTGAGTTTTCAGCCAGTTGTGTCGATTTGGATAGCCAGCCAGGGGTGGCAAAAGATATGCTGCAGCCCCTGGTAGGCCTTGGATGCACCTATGCCCTGGCCACCTATAGTGCACTGTACAGGGGCTGATAAGGTGACCCAAGCCAATTAGTTATGCACCTAGGGTACATGGAGTCCATTTTAAAGAGAGAGCAGATAGCCTGGGGCCCAGATTAGCAGGATCCCAGGCCAGCTAAGTCGAAAACCAGCTAAACACAAGGCAAAAAATCTGGGGTAACCATAGTCAGGTATCCACCTTCCTACACATACTTACTCTGTACTATATATGATGCAAGACCTGGTGCAGCCAAAGAAGAGATAAAGCAGTTTATAAAGTGTTCCAAGTAAGATATGTCCATGCAAAAGTTAAAATGTAACAGGCAAGATAGGCTCTAGAAAACTGATGGAGCATTTTTCTTTTATACTTTATTAGCATTTTTAAAAACAGCAAAGAGAATTCATTGGCAGCAGCTCATAAATTAACAGGTACATTGAGGTAAAATCAACAGTACACATGGGTAGGATTTAGCCAGTCCAGTCCGACATTACAGTGTGCGTGAAAATGGAAATGGAAATGAAAATGGCAAAGACATTGCATATATCTGGGTTCACAGTAGAATCAGGTTGAACCATTTCCCCATATTTTAGAGAATAGGTCTGGAGAGCCCCTGGATTTGAATAGGGCCTCCTCTTGGGCACCGCACCAGTCCACCCCCCTCCTCCATCCCCCCACCGTGGGAGGTGCTTCTCGCAGCCAGTTACGGGCTATGTCCCGTTTGGCCACGGCTACCGCTGCAACAGGCGTTTATCC
This sequence comes from Lissotriton helveticus, assembly GCF_964261635.1. Lineage (NCBI taxonomy): Eukaryota > Metazoa > Chordata > Amphibia > Caudata > Salamandridae > Lissotriton > Lissotriton helveticus. The sequence goes on along the minus strand of NC_136067.1, from coordinate 1,265,190,946 downwards.
GATCTAGTGCCATCCAGGCCATCAAAGATCCCCAGCAGCAATCGCAACGGGTCGTGGGGAACCTCCCAGCCCAGAGCCTGTGTAAGTTCTCGCTCCACTCCCCTCCAAAACCTCACAAGCCCCGGGCACATCCACACCATGTAGTAGAAGTCGGCCGGTGAGTTCCCACATCTTGGGCAGTTTGGGGAGGGTTTCAAACGGGCTCGGAAAAGCCTCTCCGGGGTGAGGTAGGACGTGTGTAGGTAATATATCTGCACCAGCCGCAGCTTGGAGAATGTGGTTAGGGTACGCGGGCCATTAGGGCGTCCCTCCAATCGGCCTCCTCCAGGGGTCCCACCCATCCCTCCCACCGAGTACGCAGTTGGTCGAGGGACGAGGGGCTGTTATTTACTAGGGCACGGTAAATTCGGGATACTCCCCCCTACCTAGATCCCCCATCATCACTTGGGCTTCTAGCGGGCTAAACTCTGGAAGGGTGGTTGGCGCGGGGAGATGTGCATGAATGGCATGGCGCTGCTGCAAATACCTGAAATGCTGGGCGTGAGGAAGGGCGTGGCGCTGCTGTAGGTCAGCAAAGGCTCGAATGTGGTCTCCCACCCAAAAAGCCTCCGAGCACCGACCCCCCTATGAGATCCCAGCGCCGAAACCCGCCAAGGGACGAAACCTCTCGGAGCCAGTTTTCGTGCCAGAGTGTCGTCTGGCGGGTACGTTTACGGTCCCATCCTGTGTGTCGTAGGGCGGCGCGCCAAGCCAGCAAGACCGCTCTGGTAATTGGGGCTACGGTGTGTGGGACAGGGCAGCCGTAAAGGAGTGCTTGCAGCTGTGGGAAGTCCGTCTCTTCCAGTTCCACCCGGTACGCTGGGTCGGACCAGCCGCCCACGTACCAGTCGTGGATGACGATCAGTTTGGTGGCGAGGTAGTAGAGATAGAGGTGAGTCACCCCATGGCCTCCGTCAAAGGGGGGATGCGGGTGTGGGCAAGGGAAATCCGCGGTCGTCCGCCACTCCAGAGGAACCTGGATAGAGTTCCGTCACGCTCCCGGAACCAAGCACGGGGAAGGGGGATGGAGATATTCTGTAGAATGTAAAGGAAACGGGGGAGGACCACCATTTTGAACAGTGCACTCCGACCCAGGGGATTGAGGGGAAGGGATTGCCACTTCTTCAGATCCGATCGAATTCGGGTTACCAGGGGCGTGGTATTCAGTGCCCATTCCAGTTCCGACAGCAGATTCACCCATATCCCCAGGTATTTAACCGCGTGGCGCCTAAGGGGGATGGACGACTGCCAGTCGAAGCATTCCCGGGAGGGGTGCAGCGGGAGCAGGGTGGATTTTGCGGCATTAAGCCGGAGGCCAGAGACTTGCTCGAAGTCAAGAAGGATCTGCAGACATTTAGGGCCCGAGGTCGCCGGGTCCGCCAAATACAGGAGCATGTCATCGGCGTAGAGGGCTATCTTGTCTATGTGACTCTAATTCCAGGTCCACCCTTGAACGAGGTGGTCATGCCGGATGAGCGTCGCCAGGGGCTCCATCGTTAATGCGAACAGGAGTGGAGTTAGGGGACACCCCTGGCGCATGCCTCTGCATATCGGGAATATCTCTGAGAGCGAACCATTGATCAACACTTGGGCCTTGGGGCTCGTGTAGAGGACCCCAATATAGCTGCGGAACCGCGGGCAAAAGCCCATTTTCTCCAGCACATCTTGCAGATACGCCCAGCCCACGGTATCGAAGGCTTTCTCAAAGTTGAGAAAGAGGAGGGCCAGATAGGGAGATAGGCGGGAGCGATGGGCCAAGGCCAGATGGAGGCGGCGGATACAGTGGCGGGATCTCTGGCCGGCATGAAGCCACACTGGTCCGGGAGGACCAGGTCTTGTAGAAGGGGTTTGAGCCTCTGGGCCAGTATTGTGGCAAAGAGCTTGATCTCGGTATTAATAAGGGAGATAGGGCAGAAGTCCGAACAGTTCACAGAGTGCGGGTGGGTCGTGGGGATGACCACGATCGTGGCCAAGTCCGATTCTGGGGAGAAGGAGCCCTTCTCTATCACGTGATGGAAAAGATTCAACAGCTGGGGGGCCAGAGTGTCCCGGAAGGCCGCATAGAACTCCTGCGGGAACCCAGCCGGACCGGGTGTCTTGCTGCGGTTCAGAAGGGGGATGGCCTCCAGGACTTCATCCTGTGTGAAGGGCTTCTCTAGAGCCTCCGCATCCTCAGGGGTGAGAGAGGGTAGCCGGGCACCGGCCCTACCCAGTAGGGTAGTCAGAAGCGCGTCGGGCGGGTGCGCTGCATAGAGGCTGGTGTACAAGTTGGCGAAGGTTCCCGCTATGGCCCCGAAGGTCACCTGGAGGGTGCCATCCGGTGCGCAGACCTCCGGAATAACGCGGTGGATCTTAGGGTAGGAGACCAAGCTATGGAGGAGTTTACCGTTCTTGTCACCCCAGCCGTATATCTGATGGAACATTTAAACAAGTAGTTTATGTGTAAATAAACTGATGCTTCAGTGCTCAAGTTATGTTTGCTGCTTTTGCTCGCGACTTAATAATAGCAATATCAAATCCATATGCTTCACAAAATGAGCCATGTTCATCGGGGTTTTTGGTTGTCAAGCAGAAATCCAAGGCTACCATGCAGGTTAGAAACTCATGCTTTAAAAACAGAGCAAAACCAAAGGAGATGATGTTTTCCTTGGACTGAAAACAAGCATCCTGGGACCAGTTTCTGGCTAATCAGCCATCATCAGCCAGGCTAGCTTGAATCCAGTGGCAAAGTGAGCAGGGGACCCATGTCTGGGCATATCCTGCCAACTTAGGGCGAACAAAACAAAACTAAAGGGGATGATGGACGGAGTGTTGAACATTGCAAGCATTCACCCCCAGTCAACTGATCTGGGTTTAATCCATTACCATTCTTTAGCTCACTCTACCACCCCAGTTCGGACATGGCCATATGCAAATCAGTCTGACCCTGTGCCTCATGGGAACAGTCCAGTCCGAACTGCCAAGCCATGTCTTCCCTGTGGGACGGGTATGCTCAGACGTGAGTCCTGTGCTCTCCATGCCACTGGAATCAAGTTATCCTGGCTGAAGAGGGGTGAAACCCTGAAACCTGTCCTAGGATGCTTGTTTCCAGTCTAGGGAGGACCTGGCCTGGCAATTCGGGCTGGACTGTTCCCATTGGGCGCAGGATCAAGACTGGTTTGCATATGGCTGGGTCCAAACTGGAATGGCATGGTGAGCAAAAAAACGATTGATTTAGGCCCAGATCTCTGTACTGGGTGAATGTATGCCATTGTTCTGCATTCTGTCCATCAATAGTTCTTTTTGCATATGTCACCCCGAGTGGGACGGGTATGCTCAGACGTGAGTCACGTGCTCTCCATGCCACTGGAATCAAGCTCTCCTGGCTGAAGAGGGGTGAAACCCCGAAACCGGTCCTAGGATGCTTTTTTCCAGTCCAAGGAGGACCTGGCCTGGCAGTTCAGGCTGGACTGTTCCCATTGGGCGCAGGGTCCACTGCGCCCTCCACGGCCTGGCCGCCCCCACGCTCCCCGGCTGCTCTGCCTGCCTACCTCTACCTGCTGCCTGCCAGACGCCGATCCGGCGCCCCAGCCGCCGCAGGGCCGCCCACCAAGCCCGCCGTTTTTTCCCGCCGTTCCTGCCGCGACCCCGCCCCCCGCTTGCCGATTGGCCCACGCGCTCCCCGCCTCCCAGCTGACCCTCCCTGCCGACTCCCTTCTTAAGGGGACCCAGACCACGATTCAGGAGCGACCACTGCGCCCTCCACGGCCTGGTCGCCCCCACGCTCCCCGCCTGCTCTGCCTGCCTACCTCTACCTGCTGCCTGCCAGACGCCGATCCGGCGCCCCAGCCGCCGCAGGGCCGCCCACCAAGCCCGCCGTTTTTTCCCGCCGTTCCTGCCGCGACCCCGCCCCCCCGCTTGCCGATTGGCCCACGCGCTCCCCGCCTCCCAGCTGACCCTCCCTGCCGGCTCCCTTCTTAAGGGGACCCAGACCACGATTCAGGAGCGACCACTGCGCCCTCCACGGCCTGGTCGCCCCCACGCTCCCCGCCTGCTCTGCCTGCCTACCTCTACCTGCTGCCTGCCAGACACCGATCCGGCGCCCCAGCCGCCGCAGGGCCGCCCACCAAGCCCGCCATTTTTTCCCGCCGTTCCTGCCGCGACCCCGCCCCCCCCGCTTGCCGATTGGCCCACGCGCTCCCCGCCTCCCAGCTGACCCTCCCTGCCGGCTCCCTTCTTATGACGCCCCCAGAGCGACCGCGCAGCGGATGCGCGCAGCGGGAGCACCGATTGAGCGCCGAAGGTGCGCCAAAGGTAAGCCCGTCTGCGCCCATCCGCGCCTGGACCGCGCCGCAGTGCCAGGACCCCTGGTCCCCACTGCCGGAAGCCGTCCCGACGGACCTACGACGCCACCGACCTCAACGCACTCAACACCGGCCGAACACCGGGCTGCTACCGAGCCACACCGAGACGCACCCACGGACCCTTCAGCTGCCACTCCTGCAAGTTCACCTGCAACCGGACCCACGCCACACCAGCACCCACCAAGCCGAACACCAGCAGCACCCACCTGAAGTGCATCCTGCTCAACACCCGCTCCGTCCACAGACACGCCGTCGAGCTATGGAACCTGCTCGACACCACAGACCCAGACGTCGCCTTCGTCACGGAAACCTGGATGAACGCCTCCTCAGCGCCCGACATCGCCATCGCCATCCCAGAAGGCTACAAGATTATCCGGAGAGACCGCGTCAACCAGACAGGAGGAGGCATCGCCATCATCCACAGGAACACCATCCGCATCACGACCAACACCGACGACACCCTCGCACCCGCCGAACACCTGCACTTCTAGATCCACGCCAACCCCAAGACCACCCTCAGAGGCACCCTCATCTACAGACCCCCGGGACCACGCAAACAATTCAGCGAGGACATCGCCGACTTCATCAGCCCACACGCCCTCCCCTCCGCCAACTACATCCTCCTAGGGGATCTCAACTTCCACCTGGAGAACAACAACGACCGCAACACCACCACCCTGCTGGACAACCTCGCCAACCTCGGACTCAAGCAACTGGTGACCACCCCCACCCACTACGCCGGACACACACTCGACCCGATCTTCTCTTCCAGCAAGGACATCACCTTCAGCCACGCCACGGGACTCCACTGGACGGACCACAGCTGCGTCCACTTCAGCTTCAGAAGGACCACGCTCCACCATCACCAGCAACAGGCTCCCCGCAGAAGCTGGAACAAGATCACTACAGACCAGCTCGCTACTTCCCTGAGCAAGAACCCTCCCACCAGCACAACCAACCCCAGCCAAGCAGCCACCAACCTCACGAAATGGATGAGCGACTGCGCAGACGACCTCGCCCCGCTGAAGACCCTGCCGAGCAGACCCGGCAGCAAGAAAGCCCCATGGTTTAACGATGAACTCAAGAGCTCCAAGAAGAACTGCAGAGCACTTGAGAAAACCTGGCGCAGAGACCCAACACCGGACAACATGACTGCCCTCAAGCTCGCCACCCGAAAACACCACCAGCTGATCCACGCCACCAAGAAAACCGCATTCAAGGAACGACTGGACAACAACGCACACAACAGCAAGGAACTCTTCAACATCGTGAAAGAGCTCTCCAACCCCAACGCCGGAAACAACGACATCACCCCTTCGCAAGACCTCTGCAACTCCCTCGCCTCCTACTTCCACAACAAGATCGCAGACATACACAACAGCTTCAGCACTCAACCGACGCACGCCACGACCGAACCACCGCCCCCCACCACCACCCTCCGTGCCTGGACCCCGATCAGCACCGAAGACACCATCCGCACGATGAACTCCATCAACTCCGGATCTCCGACAGACCCCTGCCCTCACCACGTCTTCAACAAGGCCGACGCTGTCATCGCACCCCACCTGCGGGACATCATCAACACCTCCTTCGACATCGCCACCTTCCCGGAGAGCTGGAAGCATGCCGAACTCAGCGCTCTACTCAAGAAACCATCAGCAGACCCAACCGACCTCAAGAACTACCGCCCCATCTCGCTGCTCCCGTTTCCGGCAAAAGTCATCGAGAAGACCGTCAACAAGCAACTGGCCGCCTTCCTCGAAACGAACGGCTCCCTCGACCTCTCGCAGTCTGGCTTCCGGGCCAACCACAGCACCGAGACCGCCCTGATCGCAGCTACCGATGACATCCGAGCCCTGCTTGACAACGGAGAAACAGCGGCCCTCATCCTCCTGGACCTCTCCGCGGCCTTCGACACTGTCTGCCACCGTACCCTAGTACAGCGCCTCAGCAACGTCGGAATCCAGGAGAAGGCACTGGAGTGGATCACCTCCTTCCTCGCCGGAAGGACACAGAGAGTCCGCCTCCCCCCGTTCAGATCGGAGGCCACCGAAGTCATCTGCGGCGTTCCTCAAGGCTCCTCGCTCAGCCCAACACTCTACAACGTTTACATGAGCCCCCTAGCAGCCATCGAACGCCAGCACAACCTGAACATCATCTCCTACGCCGACGACACCCAGCTGATCCTCTCCCTCACTAACGACCCCGCCACCCCCAGAGCCAACCTGCACGAAGGGATGACAGACGTAGCCACATGGATGTCGAACAGCTGCCTGAAACTGAACTCGGACAAGACGGAAGTCCTCATCCTGGGATCCTCACCCTCCGCCTGGGACGACTCCTGGTGGCCCCCCGCCCTGGGCAGCGCACCCAAACCAACAGACCACGCACGCAACCTGGGCTTCATCCTGGACTCCTCCCTCTCCATGACCAGACAAGTCAACGCCGTCTCCTCGTCGTGCTTCAACATCCTGCGCATGCTACGTAAGATATTCCGATGGATCCCCACCGAGACCAGGAAGACGGTCACCCAGGCCCTCGTCACCAGCCATCTGGACTATGGCAACTCCCTCTACGCCGGAACCACCGCCAAACTCCAGAAGAGACTCCAGCGGATCCAGAACACCTCAGCACGACTCATCCTGGACATCCCCCGCCGCAGCCACATCTCCGGACACCTGAGAGACCTGCACTGGCTCCCGGTCAACAAGAGAATCACCTTCCGGCTCCTCACCCACGCACACAAAGCCCTACACAACCAAGGACCAGGATACCTCAACAGTCGCCTCAACTTCTACGCTCCCAAACGCCAGCTTCGATCGACCAGCCACGCCCTCGCCGCCGTCCCCCGCATCCGAAGAGCCACCACAGGAGGAAGGTCCTTCTCCTACCTGGCCGCCAAGACTTGGAACTCCCTTCCTACCCACCTCCGCCTGACCCAGGACCACCTCGCCTTCAGGAAGCAGCTCAAGACCTGGCTGTTTGAGCAGTAGCGGACCCCCTCCCCCCAGCGCCTTGAGACCCTCCGGGTGAGTAGTGCGCTATATAAATGCATTGATTGATTGATTGAGGGTCAAGACTGATTTGCATATGGCTGGGTCCGAACTGGAATGGCATGGTGAGCAAAAAAACGATGGTTTTAGGCCCAGATCTCTGTACTGGGGTGAATGTATGACATTGTTCTGCATTCTCTCCATCAATAGTTCTTTTTGCATTTGTCACCCCGAGTGGGACGGGTATGCTCAGACGTGAGTCCCGTGCTCTCCATGCCACTGGAATCAAGCTATCCTGGCTGAAGAGGGGGGAAACCCGGGTCCTAGGATGCTTGTTTCCAGTCCAGAGAGGACCTGGCCTGGCAGTTTGGGCTCGACTGTTTCCATTGGGCGCAGGGTGAAGACTGAATTGCATATGGCTGAGTCCAAACTGGAATGGCATGGTGAGCAAAAAAATGATGGATTTAGGCCCAGATCTCTGTACTGGGGTGAATGTATGACATTGTTCTGCATTCTGTCCATCAATAGTACTTTTTTTTAAACAGAGGCTTCAATAAATTGTGTTGTGCTGGTAAAGATGCTGAGCACCAGCAAAGCAAATGAAGCATGAACCCGCTCTTATAGTTACAAAACATGCAAGGGCAAATTCCACATGCCGCAGCCCAAGATGCATGGAATTGTTTGATTGGGAAGGACCATAAGTCTTGATATTAAGATTTTAAGACTGGTCTCCTTGCTAAGTGCAGCACTCAAATAGGGTTGCATCTTAAGCCCTTCACAAGACTTTGCGATTGATGCCGCACAACTGCTAGATTTGATTGTGTCCATATCAGCCTTTCTTGAAAGCACCAAGGACTATTTCTTTAGGATAGATTTTATTTAAAAGTTTGACAGTGAATTGGAGGCTAGTGTGATCATGTTTACATTTAAATCCTTCACTGCTGCTCTTAAGTCCTGAGGTCACGGATTGCTCAGTTTCCAATAGATATCTTGAGGTATTTACTTTAACATATCTGGTTTGGCTTGTTGAGTCGAATAAAAGTATTTGAGGAAGAATGCCTTGCAATCAAGTCCTGCCAAGTCAGGCCAAATTCTAGACGCAAGAGTGAGTGTAGAGTGTATTTTAGTAAGTGGAAAAGTCTTCTGTAAGTAATGCAGTGTATTTTATGAAGTACCAAAGAGAATTTCCCTGGGTAGACTTGATGGCCATATGAAATGGGTGATATTATCTATGCCCGTGTAACTTGAATAATGCCCTCTGCTGATGGAGAATGCAGCTTGGAATTTAATTTGGATAAGGCGTATATCAATCCTGCTGAATTCTGTGTAATATGCCTTAAATGTAAATGAGGCTTGCCAGTGTCGGAGACCCTTATGCCTAAATAGTTATAGGATGTTGTGCGAAGGTTAAGTTCCCTAGTCTCCAGGGGAGTTTCTTTTTGTTCTTGTATCTTCCAAAGATCATTACCTTTGTTTTATCAGCATTGAAGGACAGTTTGTTGTCCTCATTGTATCTATTTAACACAGCAAGAAAGAGTTCCTGGCCCATTTTATTATGCTCAAGAATAAGTCGGTCATTTCCCTATTGAGTCATCAGGAGTGTTTGTGTGTCCATTCTCGGAGGGATGGAGTTTGCCTTTACAAGAGTACTACCCATATCAGGAGTATAGAGGCTAAATAACAGGAGCTAACGCACCATTATTTGTGGGAATTTGTCTGTGACACAATTCTCTTTGCCTGTCCTTATGCGAACCCAGGTGTCTGAACAAAGGGAGATTCCTCTAAGCAAAGTAGACCGGATTCCCCAATCTGTAATCTTGGCCCAGTTTGTTACAGTCAATTTCATTGAAGGCTGCTGAATAGGCTATTAAACATGCAAAGAACGACGGCCAAGATGGCACAGAAGCACAGTGGGCCAGGTAAGACAAGACAACAATCTGATCAATTGTAGAAGAGTGTCATCTGAAACCCGTTAGTAGTACGGAATTATCTTAGCCCCGAGTGCCCAAGTCTCTAGTTCAAGGAAGAACATTTTCCATAAGCATTCGCTTTGATGTACAGTAAGACAATTAAGCAATAATTACTTACGCTGGAGCTATTCCCTTTTTTATTTGATAAATTGTGTGAAGAATGGACCCATTCCAGGAATGTGGAACTGCCGCAGATAGACAGCAGTCCAAAAAAGTGGGATTAACAAGGCTGTGCAGAAGTCAATGTCTGATTTAGAAAGGGAATCTAGTAAGCCTTTGGGGTCAGGGGCTCCGTCTGCTCTTAATTATTTAGTTGGTTTTGGCACATTGGCATCATTAAAGACCTAACTTGGCAGGATGTTAGAATAATTCTCTGGATTGAGCCTACTGAGTTAGCTGTTGGTTCTGCCCTTTAAGTGTGCATCTGTGTAAAGGAAATTGACGTGCTCAATTTATTTTCCATAGGGGCTCCATTTCCTCTGATAATGTGATTGTTACATAAAGAGTTTATGTCCTCGTTCCTTGAGTATCCTTCTCCAGGTCCTCATGATTTATTGACCTTTCATTTTATACTCAGTTCTCATTGGAGATTTGCTTTTTAAATTTCATGCCACTAGACTCTGTTTTCATAATTGAATTCTTATTTATGATGTCGGTAATTTTTTTACTTGTATATGTTCTAACCAAGTAAGTTCGTTATCTTTGGGACTTTTTTCTCCCCTTTTATTAAACTGTTATTCTTTACTCCTGTCTTCGGTATTACTGTGAGGAGTTGAAATGTATGGTTTAAATGCAAACTTCTCCAATAGTTTTTATATAGAGTCTAGCTTACATTGTATAGACATTAACATAGATGATTCTAAGACTGGGTTTATTATCAGAGTTTGTATTTCTTGTAGGGGTTTCCCTGTATCCTTAGTTGTTACTGGTATGAAAGATTCAATTTCAATCAAACTACCTTCTTCAGTTAGTTAAAACAGTGGACAATTTATTTTATGAAAGCTTCTTGTCTGTTTTATTGCAATCGGGCTGCTACAATTCTATTTAGCTGTTTTTCATAACCAGGGTGCTCATTAGGATGGCGTAAGGATCGCCACTGTCGGGCCGGCGGTGGCGATCGTTACGCCATCCTAATGTGAAATACCCCCGCCATATTATGATGGAGGAAGGTATTGCGGCGGATGCAAAGTCTGTCCGCTTCTTTTCCGCCATTCGGCAATCGTTACGATTGATCCGGGCTACTAATATGGTGGCGGTGCCTAGCAGGCATCGCCAGCCATATTAGGATGTGGGTAGTGTAAAGGCCTTTCCATGGCGGTGATGCCGCCATGACAAGGCAAATGCAAAAACAACAGTTAATGGACAGAATGCAGAACAATGTCATACATTTACCCCAGTACAGAGATCTGGGCCTAAATCCATCGTTTTTTTGCACTCCACACCACCCCAGTTCAGACATGGCAATATGCAAATCAGCCTTGACCCTGTGCCTCATGGGAACAGTCCAGCCCGAACTGCCAAGTCATGTCTTTCCTGGACCGAAATCAAGCATCCTAGGACCGGTTTCTGGCTATCAGCCGTCTTCAGCCAGGATAGCTTGATTCCAGTGGTGTGGAGAGCATGGGACTCACGTCTGAGCATACCCATCCCACTCGGGATGACAAATGCAAAAAAATGTACTTTACAATATAAAATACAAGTTTTCCCTATGGATACGCATTTCAAATTATCCATATTGATTGGAAAAAATAGGATCATTCATTACATGTTGGAAAAGAAGAGAAAACAATTTCATTTAAGGTAATGACCATATCTGTTCAGGTCATCCGAATTAGACCGAAATTATGTCAAAACGATTGAGGGTGGGAATGGTATAACCACTTGAGACAAGACTACTTCTACCCAGGGAACGGTTACTCACTACATATGGTTTCAGAGGGGGGAAGAATGATGCTCTCGGGTAAAAATCACGAAGATCCCAGGTGGATATGGGGCCATCTCCTATTCTTTGCTGCCAGTTGTGTAGGTGTTGGACAACGTGTTTGTTCCTGAAGTTGACTAAAACTAGGTCACCTGGTATATCTTTACGAAGGGGACCCAGCCATCCCACCCTTTTGACACTTGCTATTCTACCATCGATGTTAGCAGGTAGGGGTCTGTTTTTAGATAACCAAAACACGACCTTATTTCTTAGATCCTCTTGTTTTTCCGATTTTCCATTTGTGAGTGCTGGCACTCCCGAAAGTATACACACAAATGGAGCGGCCTCTGGCGGTAAGTGTATATGATTAGCTTTTTGTGTCATGATGCCACGGTTTACAGCTCTCTCCTTATGGGATGTGGGATCTTTATTCAACCCTACTCTGGGTGAGGTGCTCAGTGCTATTGGGGGTTTTATTAGAGCCTTCAGAGTGTTTGAGGTTCGCATCTGCACTACTACCGGGTGATTTTTAACAGTGTTACAACATTCAGTTGTTTTGGGCACTTCCCTGTCAACTAAAGACTGTGGGTGGCTGAGGCCTCCCATGCTTTTTAAGTGTGGCGAATTGGCTTTAATCATTTCCTCTAAACCTGTCATCCTGTCCCCTAAGTTGTTTATTTTTTCTAGCAAGGGGGATATTATGGATTTAACCATATTTGCGATTTGGACCAAGAGTGTTGGCTGAATAGGGGGTACAGGAGAATCTGGGTTAGCAAGTACCCTAGAGGGTTTTGGGGTGGTAGTGATGGGCGTTGGTGGGCTTAGGTGCAGCATTTGTTGTTTAGGTTGGCTCCCCGTGTGGTTAGCCTCTGCTCTATTTCTTTTAGTGGAGGAAACCTGTGGAGACAATAAAGGTTGCCTACTAGCTTTTACTGGTAATAAGGGGGGGTACCCGACAATGTTACATTTGGTTGGGAGGGGGTAGTAGTCTTGGGACTTGTGTTATCTGTGGAGCAGGTAGGAGTGCTGGGAGTTCTAGTCCGCATACTTCCTGCCTCCACAGGAACAAACGTAGATTTACATAGAATGTTTAGTTCCTCTAACCAAGATGGAATTTCTGCTAGGTCCGTTGTCTGTCGAGGAGATCTCATACTAGGTATGCTCTCGGTGGACGGGCATCGTACTGGACTCTCTAGTTCACAAGCAGTGGGAGGTGTTGCCCTGTTCACATAGTGGTCCAGTGTCCTCTTACGCGAAACCCTCTGAGGGATTGTATATTTGGGCACCCCCTTACAAGTCATGATGTGGTAGTTTTTCTCAGGTTTGTAATGAGAATGGCAACAGCACCTAAGATGTCCAATGTTTCACATAATAGTGCCCCATGGATATGAAGCGAAAGTAGCTGTGAATAGATGAGTCTATTTTACCTCCTTCTGTCGTGGGGAACCAAGGGGGGTGGCCCGTCCCGTCCTCCTCTGGCCACCGGAGGGCCACAGAGGGCCCGCTCTTTGCCCGGGCTTAGCCCGCGCGCGGTCCCGCGACGCGGGGGCTCTCTCCAAACTTAAGCGCCTCCGGGCGCGGTGTGGGCGGTGGCAGCTTTCCCTGCTAAGGCTCCTGGTAGCTGCAGTCCCCCCCTCGGCCGCGCTGCACTGATGGAAGGTGCTGCAGCGGCGGGGGGACCGGCGAGATTACCGGCGGGACACGGGAGGAGAAAGGCAGATTGCCTGCTGAAGCCCCCAACAGCTGAATCACAGAGCCCCGCTCCACCGGGGCTCTCTCCAAACTTAAGCGCCTCCGGGCGCGGTGTGGGCAGTGGCAGCTTTCCCTGCTAAGGCTCCTGGTAGCTGCAGTCCCCCCCTCGGCCGCGCTGCACTGATGGAAGGTGCTGCAGCGGCGGGGGGACCGGCGAGATTACCGGCGGGACACGGGAGGAGAAAGGCAGATTGCCTGCTGAAGCCCCCAACAGCTGAATCGTCTGAGCATACCCATCTCACTTGGGGTGACAAATGCAAAAACAACAGTTGATGGACAGAATGCAGAGCTGGATTCAAGCAAGCCGGGTTGAAGATGGCTGGAATGCCAGAAACCGGTCCTCAGAAGCTTGTTTCTGGTCCAGGGAAGGCATGGCTTGGCAGTTCGGGCTGAACCGTTCCCATGAGGCACAGGGTCAGACTGATTTGCATATAGCCATGTCTGAACTGGGGTGGCAGAGTGGGCTAAAGAACGGTGATGGATTAAACCCAGATCTTTTGACTGGGTGTGAGTGTTTGATTAATTCAGATGCTCCGTCCATCTCCACCCCCTTTTGTGCCGCTTTTGGCCGCCATAAGTGTGGCAGGGTATGCTCAGACGTGAGTCCCTTGCTCACTTTGCCACTGGATTCAAGCAAGCCGGGCTGAAGACGGCTGGAATGCCAGAAACCGGTCCTCGGAAGCTTGTTTCCGGTCCAGGGAAGGCATGGCTTGGCAGTTCGGGCTGGACTGTTCCCATGAGGCACAGGGTCAGACTGATTTGCATATAGCCATGTCTGAACTGGGGTGGCAGAGTGGGCTAAAGAACGGTGATGATTAAACCCAGATCTGTTGACTGGGTGTGAGTGTTTGATTGATTCAGATGCTCCGTCCATCTCCACCCCCTTTTGTGCCGCCATGGCAAGGCATGCAGGGATTGGCTTTGGGGGCCCATGGCAGGCCCACTGGGGAGGGGGTGAGGGGTGAACTTGGGGGTACCCATGGTACCCCCCTGCAGTTCCCTGTGCCACGTAGCAGGCACCGCGTGGTGCCTGCCACATGGTGCAGGGAAATGCTGTGCATGCCCGCAGCATCGTCCGCAATGGTAAAAGGCCAAGATGCTCCCGCCAGTATGGTGGGCACATCCTAATTGGGCCGATGGGACCGTCACATGTCTGGCGGTCGGTCCCATCACCGTTATGATGGTGGGCGGATTGATGTCTGCCCGCTATCATAATGAGTCCCCTAGTTCTAATAGTTCTAGTTCATCTCACATTATTGAGCTCAATGTCATTATGTTACTTGTTTCTTGAACAATATTTAAATCTCTTTTCAATATGTTTTTGCCACTAATACAGTTCTGTGTCAGCTCTTCCATTGCTTTCGCATTCATTTTTCCCTATTATTTTTAAGAGAATGGTTTCTACTGTTTTCACTTGACCTACCTGGGTCAGCATTACCCCTCATGTTGTCCTCCTTGTCCTATCCCTAATGACATATGGTGTTCCCCCCTTGTGACAACTGTAGCATGCTCAAAAATGTTCCTCCTCCTGCTGTCTGTTTTCCTGACCGAACTGCTGATGAAATTAGCACACTTTAGTTATTTACTCATTGAAAGATTATTTCCTTCCTCATTAATGTGTCATAAAAGCTTTTATTTACTTACCACTTTGCTAATCAAGCAGTTTCTTTAGTTGCCACAATCATGAATGTACTCCACGCCGATGTGCAGTGATGGGACAGAGAGGCTTGCAACACATTCATGGTTGGCCAGATCAGGAGCTCCATGGTGCGCTTCGAGGGCCCTTACTGGTGTGCCTCAGGCCAACGTCAGATGTAGCAGCCAGCAAGGTTTTGTTGGGCACCCAAATCTCATGATAAAACAGGAAATTGAGCACTGTCCTAGCAGCTTCCTGCGTTTCTGAATCACAATGACAGCCAGGAAAGTGACTGCAAAACAGAATAATCTGCTGTTTCTGTATAGGAGTATGAACAAGAGCTGCTGCAGATTTCAAGAACAGACTTGCAATCATAAATTAAAGAGGCAGTGGACAATGTCCTTGCAGAGTAACAAAACAAAAGAATGAGGACAGATGATGATGAAGACCAAGTTGTTGATCCTCATGGCAAATATATTAAAGCACCTCAATTTTAGGATGTTCTGAAACTTATTATAAAGGTGATTGATTTGAGGTAAGACCTCACCATAAAGAGTGTTCAATATAGCACTAAAAACAACAATACTAAGACAACAATACTATCCCTCGTCGGATATAATGAAGACCTTAATACTAAAATAGTGGAAAGAGATGGAGATTCCTAGATTTCTCAACAAGAGATATGTAATTGAAGTGTTAAGGACATCCTTCCACTAAATTGAAAAGACCAATACTATAATGCCATCTATGGCTTCTTCATCTATATTGCCATCAGGAAATTCTACATTCTGAGATTCAGTTCATAAGAAGGTAGAAATGACTTTAAAACAGCCTCTAATTACGCAGTCAAATCAAACATTTTAGTGCTTATGCAACTCAAGTCCTTCTAAAAAGATTCTCATGCTCTTTTTGACTGTCTATAAGCAAAAGAGGGCCCAACTACTCTTCTGGTAAATATGGAATTGTTTGCTCGTTTCCTGTCGGATACCCCATTTGACAGTGTGTGGGCATCTACTTCAGCACCAGTTGCATCAATTGCTGGACATATAACCTTATGAGCGAAATCCTGGAAGTTGGAGGCCAATCAGAGGTCATTGATTTATAATTTACCTTTCTTTGGCAAGAGCTGTTTGGCCCTGACCTCGACATACTAAGACCTTTTAAATGCTTCATTGATAAAAAAATATATCTATAACCAAGATGTTTGTCTTCAACAGTTAGGACATGCGTCCCTTTCGAGGATGGGACAGGTTCAGTGGATTGCTTTTAATAATAAAAGCTGACAACCCCCCTCATGTAGTCGAGACCAGCATCAATATAAATGTCTATCTGGAAGTGGGTAGGAAGATTGAAGTACGTATTTCGGCAGTAGAAACAGACAATAACATACACATGGGTTCTCTCAATAGTAGAACATGATTATCAGTTAAATTTCAAACTTCCATACTCCATTACAAGACAGTATAAAGAATAAAGTTTTAACATCTGCGATCCACACTCGACTCTTCAAGAAGGTACTATTACCAGTCCTAGAGGGGCAAGTCTCAAAATCAAATGGCAAATATCTCCCCATCCTGGATTTGAAGTGTCACCTACCCGAAGAATCGTCAGAAGATGACAAAACACAGCAGATGCAGGCTATTTCGCCATTTTAAGTCTAATCCGGACTACGGCAGAGAGGAGAGGTCTGAGCCCTTCAAAAACCCCAGAAGTAAAAACGTGCAGTGCGGAGATCGAGGACGAACAAGAAGGAAGGACAGAGTACGGTACGGGGCACGAAGAATCCGGGAAGGAAGATCCTATTGTGGTGGCCCCCCGTGTCTTCAGTTGGAGTGGAGCGTTTCAGCGGACATGTCGAGGAGACAGTGAGTCTCGGAGCCCCGGGTAAGGAAACAAGGAGAAGAGCCAAGTTTCCTGTCCACCAAGGATCCCTGAGGCCCAGCCACGTCCTTGGAAGGACGTCGCTTCACCAGCTGCATGAAAGGCTCACAAATAGGAGCTGGAGGCTATTTTAAAAAAAGAAAAAAGAGGAGGGGGTGATTTTGAAACAGGGATTAGGAAATAAAAGTAAGAGCTGCAATGTAATAATTGGAAGTATAAGTTTTGAAATGCCCCAGAGTTACTAAAAACAAAAAAAAAGAGGGAGAGAAAATCAGAAAGAATTACTTTTGGCAGACATATCATTTTTATTTTTTTGTGGGAAGATTCTCATATTCTTTTGTTTATGTCCTGAGGAGACATTAGCTACCTGTTTGTTGATCACCGGGGGCTCGGAACGCCAACTATTGCCATTTGGAAGGACTCCAGGTGGGACGAGGGTCCCTGGGGACACGCTGCTTCGCCCGCACTGCCCGCACCTCCATCTTCACTCTGAGGAGGACTGCAACCCCAGAGTGCACCACTCTAATCTATAATTTTTATTTTTTTGTAGGGAGATTCTCATATTCTTTTGTTTATGTCCTGAGGAGGAGAACTATTTTTAGGAGCCCTCATACTTACTTCTCAAATGTTCCTTTACCTAGAACCCCTCCCTCACATTCTCCTATTAACCTTTCAATCCCAAAAAGTAGGAGAAGGAGAGAAATAGAAGATCCTACTAACCGCACCATATACAATAAGGCTAAAAGATTTGATTCTTACCTGAGACTCTTTTTTTTCTGCCAAGGGTACCTGTGGCGGACAGAAGCTCAGAAGAACCTGGAAAGGACAAGTAAGAGAATCGTGTAAACTCCTCAGATTGGACTTGCCTTATTTAATGTATAAAGAATAAAATATAAATAAACAAGAAAACCTACATAATATTCCAGCCTATTTGAATTGATTGGTATTATACTCGACGAGTGGTGGAGAATGTGGGCACACCCCTTCCGTTGACACAAATGGATGCCTTAATCCAACGCCTATTTCAAGGACAGCGAAAGTTATAATGGGCTGTGGAGCGAGAATATCTTCGGCCAAATCCGACCGAGAATTGTTCCGTGATGCACTGAAAACCCTAACAGAACAGCTGACTAAGTAGATTCATGAACAATGACAGACCACCTCAGGATTAGTGGGACAAAGGGCGATCACACCCAGTACCTGCCTGGTAACACTACAGTAACTATTCCCGGGAGAAGATTTTGACACCTTTTTTACTAATTTCGAATGTACGGCGAGAGCAATTGCCTGGCCTATAGAGAGATGACCTTTCTATTTGACCCCTTTATTGTCTTGTGATGCCCAGGCAGCCTATCAAACTGCCAACCCCCAAGGCAAAACCTCCTATGAAGAAATAAAAAGAATAATATTAGATAGGGCTGGCCTGGATGAAGAAGCATATAGACTAAGGTTTAGACAAGAAAGGGGGAAGGCCGGGGATACACCAAAGGTCCTTTACTTCAAATTAAAGAGAGCGAGCGAGACGTGGTTAAAACCTCATAACCACTCTAAGGAGGAAATTGTAGAGAAAATCTGTCCAGAACAGTTTATAGAAGCATTACCCCCCTGCAAAACAACAGTGGTTACGCCATCATTCAGGACTCAGTAGCGAACCAGCAGTTGAAATTACTACTACTTTTTCAAGAGTTGAACCCGTCATTTTTCCTTAGAGGTGGACAAACATTCAAAGAGTACCTCCAAAGCCCTTCACCCTCATTTTTTGTTTAAATCTTATTATTAGCATTTTTCCTGTTACAAAAACATACAACA
Organism: Lissotriton helveticus; assembly: GCF_964261635.1. Lineage (NCBI taxonomy): Eukaryota > Metazoa > Chordata > Amphibia > Caudata > Salamandridae > Lissotriton > Lissotriton helveticus. Next base: position 1,265,172,602 of record NC_136067.1, on the reverse strand, counting down.
TGAACAGTGCATTGGCGCCATGTTTAACAACGTCAAGGCAAAGCAGTATGGGGGACTACCCCACGTAATACCAAGCAAGCTATCAATCAGGTCACTGAAAGCAAATACATTACGTGGAATAATGCCACTAAAGCCCTTCACCCTCATAATGAAGGGAAACCAACAAAAGCGTTCACTGAGACAAAAAAATCTCCCCAAACCAAACCAGAATTCCAGATCCCTTCTGGAGCACAGTGCTACAAGTGTGGCGAATGGGGCTACATAGCTCGTTTTTGTAAGAATAAAAAGCCCCCTGACAAACCTATGGAAGTCAACTACTCTCCAAGTTCTGTCTACTTCACTCAGGAATTGGGACATATTTTTTTGGTAAGTGTACAAATCCATCTCAAGTGGATAACTGCCTTATTGGACTCAGAGTGTAAACAATCGGTGATGCGTGCCGACTTGATTCTGCCCTTCCAGATCCTAACTGAAAGATATGTACAAATACGGTGTGTACACGGAAACGTTAGAACCTATCCGGTTACCAGATTAATCATTTCCACACAAGAAAAACAAACAGAGATAGAAGTAGGAGTACTTCCTAATTTGCCAGAAAATATTTTGGAAACAGAGAATCCACATTTTATAGAGACGATTTATGAGACTCTTCATCGGAATTCTAAACCAAAAAATGCTTTATTAACTCCAGAACCCTGGATCATAAATCGCAATTTTCGTATCACTCGAATGAATGATGTCCTTCTGCAGCCTATTTGGGAAAAAGCCCATCAAAACAGTACCCAGATTTTTCCCCATTTCCACGTAAAAAATTGACTCCTATACCGAGTTTCAGGACCCTTTGACCCTCCTGAACTATTAGTACCAAAGGACTTTCAAGACCAGATCATGTTTTATGCTCACTCACACTTATTAGGTGGACATTCTGGACCAGAGAAAACACCAATGAATTGCTTAATACCTTTTATTGGCCTGGTATCTATGCTCACTTAAAGTAATATTGCCAAGAATGTGAGATATGCCAAAAAAGAACCCGTACCTACCTCCTAAGGCACCTCTCCAACCCTTAAGTATAATAGGCACCCCATTTGAGAGGTTAGGGATGGACTTGATAGGCCCTTTGCCAAAATCTTCAAAGGGATGTCAGTATGCCCTAGTTATAGTTGATTAAGCCACTCGATATCCAGAGGCCTTTCCTATCCGTAACCCTGACACCAAGACTATCGCACAAAACCTTATAGAGCTTTTCTCTCACGCAGGTTTTCCCAAGGAAATTGTTATGGATCATGGCACTCCTTTTGTATCCTGTTTAATGGCCCAGATTGGTAAGCAGCTAAACATCAAACACCTTAACACTTCTGTATATCACCCCCAGACGGATGGTCTGGCGGAGAGATACAACGGCTCTCTCAAACTCCTTCTAAAAGAAAATGCTAGCAGGAGAAGGTAAGACTTGTGACCAAATGCTCCCCATAGCCCTCATTGTGCTCAGGAGCCACGTACAAAGTAGTTTGGGGTGTTCTTCATTTGAGTTACTGTATGGACAAAAACCTTGTACCCTTTTAGAAATAACGCGAGAGGCTTGGGAAAAGGACATAAAAACCCGAAGCAGATAACCTCCTAGAGTATACACAACAACTATATACTCGTCTTGGGAAGCTTCTGGACTTGGCGACTAAGAATTTAGAAAAGAGTCAGAGTAAGCAGAAACAACTGTATGACAAAGGAAAGAAAGAAACTGAGAATCTATCAATCTGGCGATTGGGGTTTGATCTTATTACCCAGTTCTCCTCATAAAATGAAATCAGAATGGAGAGGTCCCTTTAAAATCATAGAAAAGATTGGTAATCTTTCATACAAGGTAAAACTAGGGGCACATCAGGAGCAAATCTTTCACATAAATACCCTAAAGAAATGGTTAGGACCTTTACCTAAAACTGTGCAAATGGTGCATCTAGAAACTAGTGTAGAAACAACATTAGATCACGTACACATAAATGAGGACCTACCTAACGAACAAAAAGAAAAGTTAGAAAATATTCTGAGACCTTTCGCTCATATTTTTTCTGATAGTCCTGGGAGGACACCTTAACCCAACACCTTATTCCTACTCAAGAGGGTAAGTTGATAAGACAAAAGCCCTACCGAATCCCAGCTGCACAGAGACAGGCCGTGTTCAAAGAAATAGAACAAATGTTAGAGATGAATGTCATAGAGCCTTCCCAGAGTAATTGGTCATCTCCCATAGTCTTAATTCCAAACCCAGATGGGAGTATGAGGTTCTGTATAGACTTTAGAGCTGTTAACCAGATCTCAAAGTTAGACGCATACTCCCTTCCTAGAGTTGACAAATTAATTGAGAGAATAAGGGATGCTAAGTACATCACCACAATAAATCTAACAAAAGGATACTGACAGGTTCCCTTAAGACCAGAGGACAAGGACAAAACAGCCTTTTCTACTCCTTTTGGTCTATTTCACTTTACCGTACTGCCCTTCAGGCTCCATGGGGCCCCCGCCACCTTTCAGCGACTCATGAATCTAATTCTCAAGAAGCATCAGGATTATTCATCCGCTTACATGGATGATATCATTGTGTTTAGTCAAACTCGGGAAGACCATCTGAGACATTTGACACTAATCTTAACTGATCTTAAGAAAGACAACCTTCACATAAATGCAAAGAAGTCAAAAATAGGCTTCAACCGAGTGAAATACTTAGGGTATATGCTAGGAGATGGATGATCACACCCCAAGTGGAAAAATCTGAGCGATTACTGAGATTCCTTTCCCACTAGTAAAAGAGCGATGAGATTTTTCTTAGGATTGGTGGGGTGTTATCGCAGAATCATCCCCAATTATTCTGTCATAGCCGCTCCCCTGACTTACCAATTAAAGAAGGGTACACCTGCCGTCAGTTTCCACAAACCATCTGAAAAAGCCATAGATGCTTATCAGACTTTAAAACACCTTATCACCTCGGCCCCCATCCTCATCTTCCCAGATTTTGAGAAAGTCTTTATTTTAAAAAACGATGCTTCTGATGTAGGCATAGGTGCGGTTCTTGCACAAAGGGACAATGAAGGTATGGAGAAACCTGTTCTCCATATTAGCAGAACGCTGAGCCCGTCAGAGACTAGAGGAGGCTGGGCTGGGCCACGGTATTGACATTTTGTTATATTTGTTTTATATTATTTCCTAATTCTTTTTCTAACAGACTGTCAGAGACTTGATAATTGACGCACAACTTTTTGTTAACTACTATTGAAGGAGGGCAGAATGAATACGTGAAAATCTTTAACAGGGCAGGGGGTTGGTGGGGACTCTGGATGCCTTCCTTTTGAGGGCAGAATCAGCCCTGATGCATGAAATCGCTGTTACTGAGCGTAGATTATAACTTGAGCCGTTACCCGGGGTATCCAGAACACAAAATCAAGTCCCAGAGTTAGCAAACCCCATGCTGTAGGAAAATCCAACACTCCCATACCTGATGGGACCTCTTTGCCAACACCGCCCATGGAGAGAGAAGTACTGTTGACCCCCCTGTCTGTATCATCACACTCACAGGGCTTATCACATCCAAAAATAGCTACTAAACTGAATGTCCAGATGAAATGCCAAAAAATTAAGATCAGCCAGTGCAAAGGATCGGCCCCTCCACCTAAAAAAAGGAGAGGACAGGGGGAGACCACACATGGAACATCACTCCCCTGGCATAAAACAACAGGGGTGGACATGGAAAACGGAACGGTGGCCCTATCACAGGAGACCCCTAAGTCCACAGTCGATACTCCTGTAAATGGGGGACTACCTATTACTAACCAAACTGAATTCGGGGAAAATTAGAGGGGGCCATATTAGCCCTAATTTGACCTGTACTAACTAATTTGTCCACCATTGAAGAAAGGCTATCGGGTGGGAAGGGGCAGTCCAACGTTCCCTCATGCCGTCGCAAATTTCCGCCCAGAATAGGGGTGGGGCGGGAGTGACAAGCACCAGAGAGCCTTTGGATAATAACTCTCAGGGCGTGTCTGGTTTACGTTCTTCAGCTTATTCGCATATGTCAGACATTTGTAATTCAATAGTTAACCTACATGGGGGAACAGAGACCCCGCCCCCTGTCAGTCCCACCAGGCACCCTTAGCTAATGGCAGCTGTGATAACGGAGAGGAAGCGTATCTTGCACGTGCATCTACACAGGCCAAACAGGTAATCTTACCCAGGGAGTCAGCCAGGTTGAACGGTGGAAGACAGAATGGCAGTAACATACCAGAGCCGAGGTTCATACATCTCCTCCGAGAGGCCACTCCCTATACTATTGTTTTAACCAAGGCACTCACACTTCTAAATGGAGAACTTGAACACTAGTCCTCCTTAAAAAATAAGGCGCTTCATGCATTGTCTAATAAGTCAGGTTTAAGCATGGGCGGATTTTGCGGATTGGCAATCCGCGAACTTGCGTATTTACGGATTCGCAATCCGCGAAGATCCGCGAACTCTAGCGGATTTGCGGATTTTTCCGTTTTTTGTGTTGGCGCGTGTTCGCGCCGATTTTGGGACAAGTTCGCAATTGCGAACTTACTTTTCGGCTTGCAACGGCCGCGACTATGTTGTTTCTACGTCTGGTTTATCATCACAGGTTCACAGCACCCTCTGTTTCACCACTGCCACCCTCTGGGACACCCATGCCACCCTCTAGTACATCCTCACAGGCACCTATTAGGTTTATTTATTACTGTAGATTATGGTGGTTGAAAAAAGCTAGCACACCTGCCCTTCTTCAACTGCCATCAATTAATTTGTGTTTCATTAATGTGTCAGTAATTTTGAAAGTTCCAGTCTGGCTGGCACCTGCTTCCTTCCTTATCTGTAATTTGCTTTTTGTTGCAGTGAAATTTTTTTTTTACAGGACCTTTATGGTGCTATTCTATGAGCCTGCTGTTTGGGTCATAGCAGGGTCATAGAATTGTTGCAAACTCTGGAGGGGCCCATCAGGAAGCACTACCTTGAATGTTACTAATGTTAAGTTTGAACTTTTGCACCTGCTCATTGCTTTCATTTTAGCTAAAATCGTTTTTTTTGCAATTTCGCGCGTTATTTGGGGCGCGAATCCGTGCGAGATCGATTTCGGAAGCCGCGAATACGTGCGAATACAAAATTGTTTTTGTTGCGACGTGTATATTCGCGTGATCTTGCGCGTGTTCGCGAGGCGCTTCTAGCTATTCGTTTGCCAAGTTACCCTATCGGTCGTACACGGGCGCGGCCATCTTGTTGGCGTGACGTAATTCCGTTTCCGCCCGCTATGTGTAATCTCGCAAAGTGTGCTGCTCGCGAGTACAAGTTCGCGCGTACTCGCAAGGAAAATCTCGCGCGAACTTACCCACGCGGTCGTGAACGGGCGCGGCCATCTTGTTTCTCATTCATTGCTATGGTTCTGGGCATGCTTTCTCTATCCTCTCTCAATCTCTGCCATCCTTTGCTTGTTTGAAGTTTTTTTGATCTAATTTTACTTATTATCTAACCCTCTATTTTTCTAGCTCTATATTTTTGTGTTTTCTGCAGCTTTTAGTTACTTTTAAACTACTTTTTTAAACTCTTTTCTTTTCTTCTTCACTATTCTATTTCTTCTTTATCATTTAGGTTTATTTCTGCCCAGACCATGGTAAAGGGAGCCGGGAAGCACCCTGAGAAGGGGAAGGGTCCCGCACCCCGTGCCCGGCTCCCGTGCGGGCGTTTAAGGGGGGAGCAAGTGGTCCCGAGGGAGATCTTCAGCGCGGAGGAAGTGGCGGCACTGATCTTCCATGTCCAGCGCCGCCTCCCCAAGACGATCCTGGGAGGCGGCAAGATCGCGACCGGCTATGGCATCCGGGAGCGCCGCCAGCGGTGGGAGAAGGTGTGCCGGGCCATGTACAAGATCTCTGGGGTCCGGCGCACATATAACCAGGCCACCCACCGCTGGACCGATGTCATGGACCGGGAGCGGGACTTGCTGGACGCGCTCGGCGTAGAGGTCCCCGGGCTTGGTGAGTAGTAGTAGTAGTCCATTTACTACTCTGTTTTATCCTGCTCTGTTATTTGCAAATCTTTGTTCTTTACCAAGAGCAATAATGCTGCCGATTACATTGAGGTAAATTATATTTCAAAATCTTCTATGCATTTCATTTTCAGGTGCACTGCTCTCCTTCTCAGTAGCCTTGCTTGCTACTATGCTTCTTTGTTTTGTATGTTGTGTTCAGAAGCATTTCATTGGCCTGAGAAATTATGTATCAGTGTACTGTAAAGAAAAGAACTGCGTAATGCTAGACAGTAAGGGTCATATTTTCAATTACCGGCGCATCCCTGCAAAGTAGCAGGGATGCGGCAGTAATTGTGTGCCATGCCACCACCACCCATTGGCCCAAAACGTCACAGAAGCCTTACGCATCTGTGCCGTAAAGGCAGCGCATTGCTGGAGTTGCGTGCCAACGATGGCGCAGCTCCAGCAATGCCCTGGGGTACCCTATCTCCCCAATGCTGCATCAAGCCGTACGTCGGCTTCAAGCGCGCAGGGTTTGAGTCATGCATCATTGTCATAAAAATGACTGATTGACATCTTGTAGATTTCCCTCAGCCACTTTTAGGATTCGTTCCTGCGCAGGTACGCCCTCCCTTGCGCCGGAACGCCCCCTGATGGCGCAGGGCTTTACAACGTGATGCATCGCCCATATGCCCATATGTGTTTTTTTTTTTAATATATACGCCGCACCAACACCATGGCGAGTCTTTTGTTCTGCCGCTGCGTCAGAAAAGGCACGCAACAATGGAGGAAAATCAGCCGCAACTTCCGCAAGGGACTTATAAATCAGCCCCAACAGACTGAAGTCCAGTGTCCTTCCTTTAGACAGTCACATGGCTATCAGAAGAAATAGTGGCGGTGGTGGCGGGTGGATTGATAGTTTGAGTATTCACTGATCTGCAAGCAGGATGGACTTTGTCTGTCACGTGTTGCGCACTACTGCCTGCAGTGCCAGGCCTAGGCAAACCTCTTTAGTAGTCTGTTTATTGAGTTACATAGGAACTTTCTAAGTCAACGTTCCGCAAATCAGGCAATACGAATAACGTAGTATACCACATGAGATAGATCCCGTGGAATAGTTGTCTATCTATTTGCTATTTTTCCAAAATATGTTGTTATTGTTCTTTTGAAATGTTTGATTTGGTTGAAAAATCTCATCCATGTTTTATGGTTTTTCTTTCTTTCATGTTGTACAGCAGCTCCCCCCAAGGGCAAGAGGACACAGGAGGAGGGTGCTGAGGATGCAGGCCAGGATCGGGCAGGCGAGGGCTCCTTTGCTGGCCCCAGTAAGTTTACATTTTACTAAACAGTACCTATTTTTTCCTAGCGTTCCTCATTCGATTTTTTCTAAATCGTCTTTGCTCTTCTTGTAGACTGGATATAAATTCTTATCCTGCCTCGAATATGACTCCCTGTGGTATTACTAGACTATTCTTATTAGTCTGTCTGTGTAGCTAACTAAGATTGGACATTTGGCAATTCCATTGGACTCCCATTATATTCAGCAATACCTCTATGCACTGTCTCCTTACTGACTAGATAGTGTGGCAGAGTCATTCAGCTCCCGAAGTCACCGATTATAGATCCCCAATGATCTCTAGATTATCGTACGCAGGACAAGAGAGTAGTACGGAGTCACAGCACAGTCAAGAAGTGTCAGAGGCACTCATGCTTGCAAAAATTCCAAAACCTTTAGCTCATCCACTCTAGTCTAGAGGAACAAAAACCACAGAGTCTATTTAAGTGTAAAAGCTTTATTAAAAGTAAACACATTTATTGAAATCTACTTTGTCATAAAACTATTTAACTGTAAACGGAAAAGTGGTTAGTGCTGACGATTAATTGGACACATTTCTTGTGGTCGAGCCGAACTCTCACCTACTTTGAACTTGATCCTGGTCGTGTTCTTAGGACTCAGGAGTCAAGCTTCTGTCTGTTAGGAGAAAAAGTGGTGCGTGTTAAAAATCAAAAGCAAGCATTCATCAGTTGTGCATAAAAGTGCAGCAAGACAACAGCCTTCCCTGGAAAATGGGACATTTTTACTATGGAGTAGACAGTCACAAATTATTACATTGTATTCTGTTTTTTTAACATTTCTCCTAGACCAAATATTATATAGTAGTGAGTGGTGTATTCTAACTTTCTTAAATGTACTTTGTAGGTGTAACATCTGGTGACGGGGCCAGCGCGGAGGTGGCTGTGTTGGACTTGGACTCGGAGGCCTCTGGGGAGGATGCGGCGGTAGAAGAGCTGGTGGCCGTTCCTGTGGGGGATCAAACGGTGGTGGCGGAAACAGGTAAGCTATATATTCCTTACTTATTGAGATTGAAGACTGCATAGTGTGCTTTCTGCACGGGTGTATTACAATTACAAATCAACCAGGTAGTAGCCTCCTCGAAATGTACTTCGACTTAGCTGTGAAGTTTTTGGTGAGAAGAATCCCAATAAGTTCTTAGACGAACGTGATGGATGGGATGAACGAAAAGCGAAAGAAGGGTGTAAGTAAGTGGGACGCGAACTTGTATGATGGCTGGCAAAGAAGAACGATATGTGTTTGCTTGGACCCAGAGGTGGCTGGGAAGGAAAGAATATGGTATGGTGCATGGCTGGGTCAATGATGAAGCAAGGATGGGTGGAAGGACAGCAGCCTGGGTGGGTGAAACAGAAACTGTATGTGTGCGTATACTTTGAATGAATGGATGCCTGGAGCATGGTATTCTCTGACTCTTACATAGCAAATGTGTATCTAGAGAGAGTAGATGGTCGCCAGGTGAAGTAAGTGTTACCTTGAAGAGCATGTACCACCGCACCCGCACGTCCGTCCCAGTGCAGGGAAGGCAAGGAAAAGAAATTGTAAATGTGTCCAATACTACCATGAATAGTAGCAGTACTTTGTATTGCGTTTGCATTCACAGCATATATCTGGTTATTACGGTGGACACTCCGTACCTCTCTTAATAACTTTAGTTTACTTGTAGTACGTCATTCATGTGTGGGTGTATCACTGTGTTCACTCAATATTAAGCAAAGCACCTAAAGTCATCTCATCTGTCATTAAATACGTCCCATGTGAAGTGATAGATAATCAAATTAGTTAGCTTCTTCAGTTTCCTTTTCTAGTACTCATTTGCACTGTAGGGTGAAAGGTAAATTAATTAAGCAGTAGCCCTTGTAACAGAGTATTCTCAGTGCCACCTGTAATAGAAAAGTAATAGCTTCACCACCTGCATGTACTGGACCGGTACAGTAACGCAAGTCTGTCTCCATCATCATGGTGTGCAACTTTTTTTCTCGGGTGCAACTTCACTGTGCTGTGTCCATGTCATTCTGCCGGCTTGCATAAGATAACGTACCCATTTCCCTAAACAAGAGAGAAGAAGAAGAATAAGACTGGTGTACTGTCATAGTCGACTGTAATGGAAGTCCATAGTGGTCGTAGAATTAGTTCATTAAACTACCACTACTGTTAGAGCAAGGATGCAGAAGTGGGAGGTTACATAGATACTGTCCTCAATAGTTATGTACTGTGCTTTCAATTTGCTACTTGTACTCTGTGACCCAACTTTCGGCTCAATCACTTTGTGTTATTAATAAGGAGCATTGGTTACAGACTATGTCTTTCTTTCTTCATATAGTTGCTCCTTCCAAATCAACAACAAGGAGGGAGCAGGCTAGATTGGCCCGGCAACGGAGGCTGGAGGCCACAGTCGCCGAGTATCGGCGGCTGGTGGCCCTGGAGGAGGAGGAGGACACGCAGTCGAGCGGGGCAACATCTTCGACTGTGACCACTGCATCCTCCTCCGTGACTAAACCAGCGGGACCGAGCCGGGCTAAGAAAGCCGACCGCCACCGCCAAGCACCCGAAATACCAGCTGCCCCCCACAGGAGCTGCAAGGAACGCCAACGCCGCCTACGAGTCCGCATGTCCAACCTGGACCAGGAGGTCCTGAGGTATAAGACCTTGGTTAAGGGCCTCCGCTCCGAGCTTGCCACCCTCCGCAAGGAGTATGATGCCCATGCCGCATCATGCACCAGCACCAGCACCCTCCAGTAGTGGAGTGTCCCTTGCCCTTTTTTTATAGACTTTTGGGGGGTGGGATTTGGGAGTTGGGATCGTTTTGGGACGTTTCAGAGACAATCGTTGGGGTTAGGGTGGGTGAGGGAGATTATTTTGTTAGGGATAAATAAATATATTTTTCAACTACTTTATCTGACCATACCTGTTTTTTACTGCTTTTCAGTCTGGTGGGTGGGGGGCGGGGGTGTAACAGTAACTTTGTTTTCCTGAACAGTCGTAGGACTTTAGTAGTACAACCGTCAATCTCTTGTCTACTCCGAAATAATACTCCATTATACTACCTCCCACCAAACGCTTATCTTACCTGTAATTTGTGTTAGAAATTAGGGCTAGGCCCAGGGCTGGCTCCAGGTGAAATGGGGATTAACGTTGTCATTCCTGGGCGGGTGACATTTCCTCATTGCGGTGTTACTAGTGGTGTGACACAGTGGCAGTTGCATGCCTATGGAAAAAAAGAAAACGAAACCTTGTTTGTACTCCTTACTGTAGCATTACAACGGTTACGGTACGATCGAGAAAATAGCAGGTGACAGTACACTAGAACAGTGCCATAATGTAGCCTAACAAATGGTAAAGTATTGCAAGTATAACTAGTACTTGCGTTGAATTTATTTGACATTGGCTACTACTACTAGAAGATATAGTACTGAAGCTGAGTAAGTCTAGAAGATATCCTCGTATTCCATCACCAGCCTGTTGCTGCTATCACCTTATCCTCCCCAGCAAGTGTGTGGAATTATTGATGTCATTTTAGTCAGACATCAAGCAAAACAACACAGCCCGGGGGAAGAGGGTTAGGGTTTGTAAAATGGATGGGAATGGGGGTTTCTTTTTGGGTAGGTTTTGTTGAGAGAAGAAAAAAAAAGCAGAGCATGGACAAACAATAATTGAAGATACAGAGTTTACAGACAATCTTTGGTTACAAAGTAAAGGTAAGCACATGCAGTCACACTCATAGAATAAAAGACAACAATGGATACTGTATCTGTATTGCGTATGTTGTTGGAGTTGTCCTGTTGAAATTGGTAAGTAAGTTGCATGCAGCAAACAATTCCTCTTATTGGCGGCACTCCTCCATTCCAGCTGACGCTTCGTCCATCAATGTGGTGGTGACCACTGACAGAAGAGACACCCTGTCCACTGCCTGCCTGGCGGATGTTGACTGAAACCCGGCCTGTAATTATTGAACGGAAAACAGGAAGTGCTATTACAATACCACTGATAAATAAATAAAAGGTATGTACGCTGTGTGGTTCAAAAAGTCACACTTTGATTTCCCTAATAGACAGTACAATATTTTTGAAATTGCGTGCTCTGTCTGAGTCACCTTTTTAAGGATCAATAAGTATGGCCAAAATATTATAGCGGATCTTTCCCCTCAAGGTGGGTGTACTACTGTGTTTTAGAACAAAATTTGACCTTCCCAGCAATGCTCCCACCAAGACCCTTACTAAAGCCAGTCGCAAAAATGTAGAAGAACCCAATCATATCTCCAAAAACGATGCCTAGCAGAAAAATGGTTACAAAACGTACTTTGAAAGTAACAGTAGACCCAAATACAGACCGTGGATTGTATTCAAACCACTTGCCTGCAAGCAAAAGTATCCATAGCCAGCATCGCTCCAACAGTGCTCTACAACAACAGAACCGCGTTGCAATAGAACCCCCCTAAACACATGCAATCCTGCTGCTAGGGCTAACCCTAACGAACCCTAACTTACAAAAAGTGCAAAAACTGGTGTTTCCTTATGGATTTTGTCCAACAAACTTCTAGCCGGTATTAGACCTTCCCAGGAATGCCCCAGGCAAGACCCGCCAACCCACCCGCAAAAAAACACGCGACACAACACCACCAAACAGCGAAAAAGCTAAATCCCATACTTACAATGTCTCTCGGCCTTCGGTCCAAACGCGGCGCTGTGCAGCTAGGTCGTCATCATCATCAATCATCATAACTCCTGTTTTCCACCACGGATTTCCTGAAAAGCAAATGCAATCAAGATTAGACTGTCGCAGCAGTGCTTCGACAGAGACCCCGGCCGCAACCCACCCACGAACAGCAGGAAGCCCCCCAAAACGCTACATTGAGCAAGATGTCTGAAGAAATGGCAAAAAAAAGGCTGTTCCTTATGGATTTTGTCCAAAACACTTGTATCCGGTATTAGACCTTCCCAGGAATGCCCCAGGCAAGACCCGCCGGCGCCAACCCACCCGCAAAAAAACACCCGACAACACCCCCAAACAGCGAAAAAGCTAAATCTCATACTTACAATATCTCTCGGCCTTCGGTCCAAAGTAACGCGCTGTGCAGCTAGGTCATCATCAATCATCATAACTCCTGTTTTCCACCACGGATTTCCTGAAAAGCAAATGCAATCAAGATTAGACTGTCGCAGCAGTGCTTCGACAGAGACCCCGGCCGCAACCCACCCACGAACAGCAGGAAGCCCCCCAAAACGCTACATTGAGCAAGATGTCTGAAGAAATGGCAAAAAAAAGGCTGTTCCTTATGGATTTTGTCCAAAACACTTGTATCCGGTATTAGACCTTCCCAGGAATGCCCCAGGCAAGACCCGCCGGCGCCAACCCACCCGCAAAAAAACACCCGACAACACCCCCAAACAGCGAAAAAGCTAAATCTCATACTTACAATATCTCTCGGCCTTCGGTCCAAAGTAACGCGCTGTGCAGCTAGGTCATCATCAATCATCATAACTCCTGTTTTCCACCACGGATTTCCTGAAAAGCAAATGCAATCAAGATTAGACTGTCGCAGCAGTGCTTCGACAGACACCAAAAATTACACACAAACCCCCGGAACCCCGCCAAAGAGCACCTCAAAGGCAAGCAAGTCAGCAAAAACGGCAAGAAATTTCCACCTCATATTTGGTCCAAAACACTTTTGTCCATTATTAGAGCTTCACAGCAATGGGCCCCAAACCGTCAACTCACCCGCAAAGAAGTACAACACCCCCACAAGTGCTGAGTCTTTCTTCATTGTGCGTAATCCAGCACTCTGCTTGGAGGGAAATCGCAGTCTGGAGGAGGAGGATAGAGGAGCATGTTCTTCAGAACTTGTGAACCTGAGGAATGTAGACTGCGGCACCTTCAAATCAATAAGCAAACAAGTGAAGACAGTTCTGATGATGGTCTTGTTTTTGGGATTAGGTGATTAAAGTTTGAATTAAATTAACTGTGCAAAACAAAGAAAGAGAGACACAAAGCACACAGGAATAAAAGTGAATAAGGACGAAAAAGAAAGTTCTTGATTGATTGTCTCATTTTCAGGGCTCGGTGTCAGGGAATAAGAACAAGATTTCGTCATCATACTCTGCGAATTCAGGCTGGATGAGGTCAGTGGCACCGAACAGAGAAAAAATCCCCTCATCTACGTTGCTGTCCTCATCGTCTTCATGTGGCGTGCTTTCTCGCACTTTGTAATCTGGTGGTATGAGGTGCTGATTCATCTTGATCATTGTCAGCCGCTCCACATTTTTGGGCGATAGGCGGCTCCGTTTGGCAGTTACAATGCCACCAGCAGCACTGAAAACACGTTCAGAAGACACACTTGCGAGTGGGCAAGACAAATAGTTTATAGCCAGGTTGTAGAGCTGTGGCCACAATTGTTTTTTGCCATGCCAATACTGCAATGGCTCCTCATTAAGAAAGACCACTGTTGAGTCATTCAGATAGTCCTGCACCATCGACTCAAGGTCATCAACTGTTCCTCCACTTTGCTTACTTTTTGCTGTGCCTGTGAAATTTTTTAGAGAACCATACCCCATCAAACTTAGCCAATCCTCCTCCCCAGCCACTGTTAGTGTTGTCATTGTGTGTGGTGCAGATGATCCAGTTGCCGGTGTCTTTAACGGCTGAGAGGTCACTTGTGCCCCAGCCACAGGTGCAGAAGTGGATTCTTGTGACTGCGGATGGCCTGCTGATGCTGATGCTGATGTACTGGCTTCTCCTTCAATAACCTGCCGTTCTTTTTCAAACCTCTTGGCTGACCAGGCTAACCAATGTTTGTACTTTTGAACATCTGCATCAGCGAAAGGAAAGAATGCGTTGTCTGCCAGCGCCTTTTTGTAGCGTGGATCCAGAATAGTAGCACAAATGTAATGCTGATCTGAGTTGATGTTTTTAAGACGTTCATCACCACGTAGGCGATGTAATAATTTCTCAGACAAAATGAAATGTTTTTTTTTTTTTTCATCTTTTTCAAACTCAGAAGAAACCGCCATCAGTTGGTGCTCCAGTATGCACAACAATGGGATAGCTTTTCCCAAATTACAGTCCTCCTGGCTGACTGCACGCGTGAAGAACTCAAAAGGACGAAGCATGTCTGTCAGGCTTTTAACTATGGCCCATTGCGCCTTACTCATCCGCAGGTCCTCCTTCTGAGATGTAGCCTCTGTCAAGAAATAGTGATCGAGTACCGTATACTGCTCATGCAGACGCTCAAGCATGTAGAAGGTTGAGTTCCAACGTGTTGCCACCTTCTGGATGAGTGCTTTCACTGGCATTCCACGTTGAAGTAGCAGTCTCCGCAGATGCTTCCGGGCCTTAAAAGAATGGCTGAAATGGTTGCACATTTTGCGGCAGGTGGCCATTACCTCGAACGCTGGACTCTCTTTATCACTCAAGAATTTTTGAACTACCAGGTTGATACAGTGCGCCAAACACGGCACTCTAACATGGTGACCCTGTGACATGGCCTTAACTACATTGGCGCCATTATCCGTGGAAACATAACCAATCTTGCGTTTTAGGGGGGATAGCATTGACAACACCTTTTTGTCAAACTCTTCCAAAAGGTTTTCTGCTGTGTGACTTTTCTCCAAGGCAAACATGGCTAGTGTTGCATGTTTCCGAGCAGCTTTGAAAACTTGGTCCGGGTCAACACCTGCGTTTAGCTTTGCTATAACACCTGAAAAAGAGACCCAGTGTGCAGTGATGCACATGTAATCATCGCCTGGGCCACTGGTCCACATGTCTGTTGTCAGATGTATTGTGTGAACAGCACTCTTCTGCAAAGCTGCCCCAATCGCCTGCAGCACATCTTCATGTAATGCTGGAACCGCAACTCTGGCAAAATAGAACCGGCTCGGAACCTTCCATTTAGGGCAGAGCGTTGCAACTAATTCAAGAAAACCTACCGCTTCTACAAAAGAAAAAGGTAGAAGGTCCACAGCTAGCATTTTAGCCAGCTTAGTGTTATACAGACGCGTCAGTGGGTGGTTGCGTTCATATGGCACCTCTGAAGTAAGCATTGTTCTAATGTTGCCCTGGACCAAGCATTTACGGGCTGATAATGACTTCGTTGACCCAATTTTGCTCGCTGGTGAACTTTTGTGCGTTGGTGTCTCACTCGCTCCAACACTCTTAGTGTGCCTCACATTGGGTGTGCTGCTGAGAGGGGTACTGGGTGTAAGGGAAGTGTTTGACACGTCTTCTTCCTGCTCGTCAACATCAGATGAAACATCAACGTTTCCTTGATTTTGGCCTTTCTTGATCGCAGCTAGGTGCGCAAACCATTGGACAGCGTGCTTTCTGTCAAGATGACCACTCTGGCCGCCGGTACCATAGTTGCTACCTGGCTTACCACGACTAACTGCAAGCTTACAAAGGGTACAAATGGCAAACCTTGGATTTTTGGGACAAACAGTAAAGAAGTCCCAAACTGGGGACTTGAAGTGTCTGTGGGACCTGGAGGAGGCGGCGATACTGGTGGTGGTGGTGGTCATGAAGCTAATGCCAGATGAAGTGGAGGATCTGGATTGGCCAACTTTTGTACGTTTTCCACTTTCACCGCCACTAATTAAGGTCGAGGTTGACGCAGGTCTCTTCTTGCCAGAAAGAAATATGGAAGCGGGACGAGTTGGTGTACTACTTAACTCCAATGATTGTGGTGTTTCCACTGCCTCCTCATCGACAACATCATCATCATCATCATCACGCGCAGCAGCTCTTCGGGCTAGGGTCAAAATGTCTGTTTGCTGCATGCCCGCTGGGGCTGCAGTGACCTTTATGATGACTGGGTCGTCGTTGGCAGAGTCTTCATCAGCAGCAGTATCCGCCACTTCTTGTTGAGCCTCATCACACTCCATAAGTCTGAGACTTTGGACGAGCTTCCTTTTACGCTTAAGTACCTTTGTTGGATCATGGTGTGCCTCACTCTCAGACGGCTGTGGTGCTGGTTCCCAAGTTTGATCCGTATCATCAGAAGGAGGTGTGCTTGAAGAGGATGTAGACACCACCCTTGATCTCTTCCTTGCTAGGGTTGTGGAAGACAATGAAGGATCATCAGGAGGAGTGGCTTCCTCAAATGATACCTCGCCTTGATTGTCGATTTCCTGATGTGCCCCTACTTCGGGAGGAACAACTATTGTGGGCACTTGTTGTGACCCTCCATGCACCTCTGCATGCGCATCTCCTTGCGCTGCCTCTCCTTCCACATGTACTTGGGCTTGTACTTGCACATGTGATTGTTGTTGCCGCTGTGGTTGTTCAACACTCGTCAGATGAGCTACAACAACCTGTGTTGATTGAGGGACATTGCTGCTGCTTTCTTGCGATGAGCCAACATCACTGGTCGATGGTGATTGAAGAAGTATACTGGCTGCCTCTGCAGCACTCAAGGGCTTGGACTTAAGTTGGCGTGGTGGTGGTGGTGGCACTGAGCCCAATGGAGCGGGGGTGCTGCTGCCAGCTTGGTCCCCAGCAGATCCCGCTGCAGCTGCTGCAGGCATACTTTTTTTTTTACTCACAAAAAAAGGGGCGGGCGGCACACCAGTGTCCTTGGTAACTTGCTTCTTCTGCTCCTTACTGGCACCTTTCTTGCTAGAGGAGCTACGGGTTACTTTTTTTGGGGCCATCTTCTTCAGAGCAGGTCAGCAGGCAGCAGTTGCACGAGTTGCAGAGGGTTCTGTGTCCAGACGTGACGTCGCGTGACGTTATGCTGCACACACCGCTGCAGGACTTCTTCCTGGCACTGGTGGTTCTATTGAGTCTTCTTGTGCACCTAAAAGCAATGGAAGACAGAAGAACATCAGTTCAGTTATACACCCCAAAAAATCGACAAAACACAGAAAAATGAGCACAATCCCATGCCATCCATGATGTTTACATTGAAGACACCCCACAGAAAGACTAGGGACATGCAAGTATGCAACACTCACTACCCCTGGGCATAAGGGATGAAAAGTAGGCAAAATAAGTGCAGGCCTCAGACACTGCCTCTCCTCAAAATGGCCCCCTTACACCCCAAGCACATGTTGCCTGTACCAGCCAGCACTCAAGATGGCCACCACCACCACCCACATGGCCAGTCCACATCAACAGTACACCCCCAAAAAACAGAAAAACAGCCAGAAATCACCACAATCCAATGCCATCCATGATGTTTACATCAAAGAGAGTGAGACAACACCACAGGCACACTCAGTCCATGCACCACCACCACCCCTGGGCAAGCAAAAGGCCACACCAGCAGCATCCATGGCCTCAATGGTGTTTAAATTCAAGAAGACACCCCTCAGAAACACTAGGCCCATGCAACACTCACTACCCCTGGGCATAAGGGATGAAAAGTAGGCAAAATAAGTGCAGGCCTCAGACACTGCCTCTCCTCAAAATGGCCCCCTTACACCCCAAGCACATGTTGCCTGTACCAGCCAGCACTCAAGATGGCCACCACCACCACCCACATGGCCAGTCCACATCAACAGTACACCCCCAAAAAACAGAAAAACTGCCAGAAATCACCACAATCCAATGCCATCCATGATGTTTACATCAAAAAGAGTGAGACAACACCACAGGCACACTCAGTCCATGCACCACCACCACCCCTGGGCAAGCAAAAGGCCACACCAGCAGCCCCCCAAAAACGACAAAAAACAATAAAATAAGCACAATCCCAGCCCATCCATGGCCTCAATTATGTTTAAATTCAAGAAGACACCCCACAGAAAGACTAGGCCCATGCAACACTCACCACCCCTGGGCAAAGGGCCACACCAGCAGGCCCAAAAAAACGACAAAAAACAATAAAATCTGCACAATCCCAGCCCATCCATGGCCTCAATGGTGTTTAAATTCAAGAAGACACCCCACAGAAAGACTAGGCCCATGCAACACTCACCACCCCTGGGCAAAGGGCCACACCAGCAGGCCCAAAAAAACGACAAAAAACAATAAAATCTGCACAATCCCAGCCCATCCATGGCCTCAATGGTGTTTAAATTCAAGAAGACACCCCTCAGAAACACTAGGCCCATGCAACACTCACTACCCCTGGGCATAAGGGATGAAAAGTAGGCAAAATAAGTGCAGGCCTCAGACACTGCCTCTCCTCAAAATGGCCCCCTTACACCCCAAGCACATGTTGCCTGTACCAGCCAGCACTCAAGATGGCCACCACCACCACCCACATGGCCAGTCCACATCAACAGTACACCCCCAAAAAACAGAAAAACAGCCAGAAATCACCACAATCCAATGCCATCCATGATGTTTACATCAAAGAGAGTGAGACAACACCACAGGCACACTCAGTCCATGCACCACCACCACCCCTGGGCAAGCAAAAGGCCACACCAGCAGCCCCCCAAAAACGACAAAAAAACAATAAAATAAGCACAATCCCAGCCCATCCATGGCCTCAATTATGTTTAAATTCAAGAAGACACCCCACAGAAAGACTAGGCCCATGCAACACTCACCACCCCTGGGCAAAGGGCCACACCAGCAGGCCCAAAAAAACGACAAAAAACAATAAAATCTGCACAATCCCAGCCCATCCATGGCCTCAATGGTGTTTAAATTCAAGAAGACACCCCACAGAAAGACTAGGCCCATGCAACACTCACCACCCCTGGGCAAAGGGCCACACCAGCAGGCCCAAAAAAACGACAAAAAACAATAAAATCTGCACAATCCCAGCCCATCCATGGCCTCAATGGTGTTTAAATTCAAGAAGACACCCCTCAGAAACACTAGGCCCATGCAACACTCACTACCCCTGGGCATAAGGGATGAAAAGTAGGCAAAATAAGTGCAGGCCTCAGACACTGCCTCTCCTCAAAATGGCCCCCTTACACCCCAAGCACATGTTGCCTGTACCAGCCAGCACTCAAGATGGCCACCACCACCACCCACATGGCCAGACCACATCAACAGTACACCCCCAAAAAACAGAAAAACAGCCAGAAATCACCACAATCCAATGCCATCCATGATTTTTACATCAAAGAGAGTGAGACAACACCACAGGCACACTCAGTCCATGCACCACCACCACCCCTGGGCAAGCAAAAGGCCACACCAGCAGCCCCCCAAAAACGACAAAAAACAATAAAATAAGCACAATCCCAGCCCATCCATGGCCTCAATTATGTTTAAATTCAAGAAGACACCCCACAGAAAGACTAGGCCCATGCAACACTCACCACCCCTGGGCAAAGGGCCACACCAGCAGGCCCAAAAAAACGACAAAAAACAATAAAATCTGCACAATCCCAGCCCATCCATGGCCTCAATGGTGTTTAAATTCAACAAAACAGTTGTATCATGCACCCATAACCAACCCTGGTCCTACTGGATACTGTGGCTACCCACAATATAATTTATTTAATTTTCTGAAAAAGTTCCAAAATTGTACTTGCAGCAACTGTAATGCCCCAAACAAACTTACTTGTGAAAGTTGATTTCTAATCCAAAAGTGATCCAAAGACAGTCAAAAAGGCCTCAAATCCAAATATCCAGCAGCACCCACAAAAAGTAATCCTTCCAGCTCCAGATCCAAATGAAAGTGACCAGGAGATGGACAAAGCACTGGGAGGAGCCTGCTGGACAGGAACAGGAAGTTGGAGACTGTGGGGCACTTCCTTCCTCCCCCCCCCCCAAAATGGACTCCTTGCAAAAAAAAAGGCCATGCAAATGTCAACCTGAGGAGTGATTCTGATAAAAATCATAATTTTCTGAAGGTTTATCCTGTTTGCTGGTGATTTTCTTGTGCGAAATTGCAAAATCTCTATTTCGCAAGTGCGAGATTGTTCCTTTCCGCCGCAACTACATGTTCGCAATTGCGAACTCTCGCGAGGTGTGCTGTGCAAGGTGGCAAGCCGCGAGTACGTATTCGCGGGCGACAAACTCCCGCGGGAACACGCAGCAAGATCTAAAATGGCGCGTCACTCGCAAAGAAAAACAACTCGGCAAACGCTAAAATGACGGAAAGTGAACGCCGTGCACCACGCCGCGCGCCGCAACCAAGCAAAAAATCCGCCGCGAGCGGATTCACGGATTTTCGACAAATTCGCGAGCGTTCGCGGATTGCGGATTTGCCGAAAATCCGAAAAATCCGCGAGCGGAGCGGATTTTACGCCCATGCTTAGTCAGGTTACACTAATGATCTGTTTACTGAATTTAAGATGGTCTGTCGGATTCCCTGGATTGGTTTCTCCCCGAAAACAATAGCAGGGGACTGCGTAGTGATCACATTTAGGTCCCCGGGTTTGGTTATAAGTATTTTGGAAGTGGCCGGCTACCATCCGTTCAGTAAAAGGGGTGTAAGCGTGGTACCTTTAGGCTTTTTCTATCAACCTACTTCGGTCTTACAACGGGCCCCTGTACTCGGTAACATCTGTAACCCTGTACAACGTAGCTATGCTATTCCAACTTTTAATTTTTACGACCCTCTTTACAACTTAGACGGGGTTGATTGACTGGAGCTACCCTCTGATACCCTAAGTAGCAGGGGAGCGCAAAGAGTTACCAGCACTTTGCACCCTACCCCGCAAATAGGTTAATTTCTGAGTGAGGTCCCAATCAGGGTTTTAATCCCGGAGAGTATAGAAGAACATGTAAGCGGGAAGAGTAACCATGGGGTTTTAGTAGTCCCTCTGGAGCATCACAAGCCCATGCTAGGGCCAGCTTTGACACCCAATTCGGAGCCCCACAAGGCTGCGAGATTAACCCCTACCAAGTCTCAAGGTTTAACTGATCCCAATACATCCTCTGTGGCATCCTGGAATATTTCGGTCTTAAGAACCAAGCTACAAAATCCAGTCTGGGAAGCCTTTATCTAGAACATGGACATTCTTGGCCTGCAGGAGACATGGGCAATAGAACCTATCAATATAAATGGATATAAGACATACCACACCCAGGCAGTTAAGGGTTTGGGAGGGAGACCCAAGAGTGGTATTTCCACGTATATTTCAAATAGGCTGCCTTTAAGTAACACCTTGTTCCATGAGGGGGGCACCTTTTACCAGTTAGTAGAATTAACCTTCAACGCAAAGTATCGTGTTCTTCTGATTAACTTACATAATAATGCCACCCAAAATGAGCTATATTTAGTGGTTAAGAGCATAATGGAGGTTGTTACCAAAATATGTAATGGGAAAGTTAAAGATACGTCAATTCTGTTGTTGAGTGACTTTAACTGTGGTTTTGTAGCCCTGTGGACATGAGATTGTGCGGCCTGTTTAATGAAGCAGACAATAGTAGCCACTTTAATCCGGTTTGTTACCCCAGAGCAGCCCCGAAACCAATGTACCTATCCTTTTAAAATATTTCAAAGGGACCGGGAATGGGGTATTTTCTAAAATGTACAGCAGCCGGGGAAGTGTCATCATTTTATAGAGGGCTGCCTTACCTAGTAGCATCAGGGGCAGGCTATGCCAGTGTTGCACATCGTTCCGGAACCGCTCAAGGGGGGGGTTCTAAATGTTTGCGGATGAAAGCGTCCCGGTTAGGAGGTACCCACACTCCTAGGTATTTAAAGGAATCTTCCGAGACTCGTAAGGGGCAGTGTTCCGGGAGCCGCGGGGGAGGACCCCTTAAGATAAACAAGACGGACTTGGACCAGTTGATGGTATACCCGGAGGCTCGCCCAAAGATTTCAAAAATATCCAGCAGCACAATGATGGACCGCCTGGGGGAAGTCAGATATAGCAGCACATCGTCTGCATATCAAGAGATGCGGTCCTCCCAGGACACCAGTCAGTTCAATCCCTTAATCATGGGATTCCATCGGATCCAGGCTGCCAATGGTTCCAATGCCAGTGCAAAAAGCAAAGGAGACAGCGGACAGCCCTGGCGCGTCCCTCGACTCAGCGGGAAGTCCCTGGAAATGTGTCCGTTGGCCACCACGTGCGCCAGAGGAAGCGAGTATAACAATTTTACCCCGGCACAGAATTTGGGACCGAAACCAAGATGTCGGAGGACAGCAAACAAATATGGCCATTCCACCATATCAAATGCCATGCGGGCATCTAAAGCTAGGAGTACTGCGGGCTCTTGAATGTATGGCATGCGGGCTAACACTGCATGCACCCTCCGCAGATTAAGCGCGGTATTCCTGTTGGGCATCAATCCGGATTGGTCCGGGTGGATCAGAGCATTGAGATGGGGGGTTAATCGGAGAGCAATCAATTTAGCTAGGATCTTAGCCTCTGCGTTGAGCAAAGATATGGGGCGATATGAGGAGCATTCGTCTGGAGGCTTGCCTGGTTTAGGCAGTACGACTATGGTAGCCATACGTTGGTCTCGCGGTAGTACCCCAGCTTCAAGGCTACTAGAGTACATCGCCAGAAGATGAGGGGCTAATGCATCAGAGGCACGTTTATAGAGTTCAATGGGTATCCCATTTGGCCCCACTGCCTTACCCGATTGCAGGGATTGAATGGCTGATAGAATCTCGTCTATCGTGAAGTCCGCCTCCAGCGATTCAGCCGCCTCCTCGGACAGAGTAGGCATTCGGATGTCTTTGATGTATGTCTGCGCCTCTTCCGTCGTCATACGTGATTTGGTAGTGTAAACCTGCGCAAAATGGTCAGCTAAGGCATCTACTATATCTTCAGGATCAGTAACGATTGCGCCAGTCGTAATTGGGTACTTTTATGGTTTCCCCACGCTCCTGCCCCGTAGGTTGCACCAGACAGGCATTTTGATTTATATAAAGTGATCAATTCCGCTAGCGGCTTGTGGCCCAACTTGCATGCGAAGCGGAAAAGACCCTCTACTACACGACTAGTATGCTGGACCCTTGCTGTAACAAGATGGTCCCAGTTCAATTTACTGTTAAAGACGTTACCCAAATATGTAAAGTTGGACGCCTTCTCAACGGTCTTGCCCTTTACAATAAATGTTCTTGTTTTAGTTTGACTAGAGCCACACACCATGATATAAGATTTACTAAAATGTACTTTTAGGTCCAATGATAACATTAAATCAGTAAAAACATTCAAAGATTTTTGGAGGCTATTGGCAGTTAAGGCCATTAGGACTGTGTCGTCCGCATATGACAACAAAGGGACCGGATTACCTCCATTTCTAGGGAAGTCTAGTGCCTGCTCTAATAGAGATGACTCTAGGCCAATTGTGTACAGAAGGAAAAGAAAAGGAGCCAGGATGCCCCCCTTGCGAACTCCCTCTGTAGAAACAAAAGGCCCAGTACTCTCTCCCCAGGGCCAAATCGTACAGCAACAGTAGTGGACACATGCCGCCTACGCAAGAGGTTAATGAGAGATTCCTCAAAGCCCATTTTCCCCATCTGGGCCCACAACTTCTCCTGATTGACCGTATCAAAGGCACTGGACAAGTCCATGAAGGCAAGGTGGTTTGACCCCTTCCTTGCCCTCATGTACTTGCCCATTATCAGAGACAAATTGAGGCACTGTTCATTCGTCCCCATGCCCCTCCTAAAGCGATACTATGTTTGGGACATAAGCCGGAAGTGTCTGCCCAGGTCTCGAGGCGTGCTAAGATAACCCTCCCAGAACCTTGAGGGTAGCGTCAATTAGGGAAATGGGCCTATAACCGTCCGGGTCGCCCTTACTTCCCTTTTTGTACACAGGTACCACTATGGCCTCCTTCCAAGAGGAAGTGATGGGGTCCGTTATTGCTGCTCTACAGACACTTGTCAGCAGGGGTGCCCAGAGTTGAGGATTGCTTTTAAACAGATCTAGAGGTATCCCATCAGCACCTGGGGCTTTCAAGCAAATCCCCTTTGCAAGTGCAACCTCGACCTCACTCACTGTCAGAGAGGAGCTGAGTTGGTATGGGATGAATCAGTCTATATTGGGACATCTAAGCATGGCTCCCGAGATGTAATACCATGTGGGTTAAATATGTTTGAGAAGTGAGATTCCCAAACTTTCCCCGATATCATTGAATCCATACCCCTCATGCATTTCGAAAATAGGGGCCGATTTATTACCTCCCAAAAACCCCTGGTGTCTTTAAGTGCGATAGCACTCTCTAGATCGTTCTGGACTAACCTTCTCAGTTCTTCTTTCTTCTGGGGAATTATACTTTTATAAGCCTGCCTGGTGCCTTTAATCAAGGTTCTATCACGTGGGGTTACATGCAGTGCCATCTTCAGATCCTTTTGTGCCCTTGAACACATTGTGTTGACCATTTTGTCTCCTGGTCTTCCCTTCTTGACTTTGTCAAGCTTTTGGATACGTCCCTACAAGTTAATTGGAAAGCCTGTATAAACATATCTGGGGAGAGTCTTGATGTAAGCATTTTAAAATGGAACTTAAATGAGCTTTAACAATATTCTCCTCGAATTAGAGGGGATTTATTTTGCTCCATTCCAATCTAACCCCTTGATTTGGGTTATTCTGGAGGGGGCACCTTTCTCCTCCTAGAATGTTACACGTAGGAGGCAGTGAGGGGATTATGGTCGCTCGCGTTATTGGCTCCACATCGTAGCTATCAATGGAAAAAAGCAAATTTTCTAGATATTAACATAAAATCAATTACGCTTTCCCTTCCTCCGCCCATATAAGTAGGGTACTGTATTTGGGGGCTGCTGACCATGGTATCAACCAAACGCAGATCATTTACCATATTAATGGTATTTAAGGCTTAACCCTGTGGTGTATGTATAAAATGCGACAAAGGTTGGCCCTCAGTGTCCAGTAGCCCACACACATGGTGTGGGCTATACCGGCATAAAGTGCAATTAAAATCCCCCGCCCAGTAAATACACAAAGACTGCCACTTCCCCGCTATCTTGTCAATTTCATACTTGAGAGAGGCGATGATATCACAACTGTTTTGGTCAAAGATGTTGTAATATTAATTAATCAGCAATGTCTTGACCATAAACAGGTTTGAAATCAGGGCCTGACGGGGAACCAAAACCGGCCATGGCAAAGTGCTTGACTGGTGCCCCGGGGGGGTTTGGGCCTGCGGCCGATCTGTTTGCCAGGGCGTTTTCAGACGATTTTGTTGCAAAAACAGCCCTGTAACAAAACGGCCCCCCAGGGGCCCAAAACCAGTCCCCACCCTGGCAGCCCACTGGGGAAAAGCCCGGTGCTCACTACGGCCAGACGGCCCTGTTTGAAATTAAAATAAGTTGATACCAAGAAGAGGCAATAACGGTCTCTGCCTTAAAAGACCCATATTTAACAGAAATAAGTGTCACCAGCCAACCTTTTGCCCTCCCTGCTGGGGAAGCAATTGCATGGACATTAAAAGAACAATAACCATCTAGCTCAATGTTTTCCCTGTGCCATGTTTCCTGAATACAAATGATATCAAATGCCTTAATGTACTCTAGCCAAACCTCGTCCTCTAATTTTGGGCGAATACCTGCAATATTCGAGGAAAGAATTCTAAGAGGGCGAGTTTTGTGTCTCCTCATCACTGAGTCCTCCCTGTTACTTATAGTGGTAAGCCTGTCAGGCATGGGTTCCAAATCATGTCCCGTTGCTCCAAAATTAAATGTAGAAGGTGGCATAAGTGGGTCAAATCCAGTCTTAGTTTCATATATGTTAGTGTGAGTGATGGTTGTTTAATGTGAAGGAGGACCCACAGAGTGTTATTTTGACAGCTCTTTGAAAGCAATATACTGTTACATCCGTTTGACCTTCCTGGTTGTGGGGATATATAGGACTTGTAGTTTCACCAAGAACCCGACGAACCCAGAGCCAAAAACTGAGCAGCAACTTTCAATGGTATTTTATTATTTACTGGGTATAGTGCACTTACTCTTGGAAAATGTATACATGGAAAAATCAGTATGAAAGACACCTATGTATTTCTGAATTGGGTACAAATTATAGAGTTTAGAAACTGTATATATTTGTACATTTTCAAAATTGGGAATACTCATTCTAGCATGAGAATTATTGGTAATTTTTCAAAAAGATTTTTTTTTACACAATGTCTTTTATTGGGAAGGGAGAAATGCATGAAAACTCAATAGGTAATAACAGTTGATTAACAAATCTGAATTACCCTAAGTCTCCCGATAAAAACGGTACCTCACTTGTGTGGGTCGGCCTTGTGCCTGCGACAGGAAACGCCGCAAAATGCAACATGGTCACACCTCAATTTTGCACTTATAAATTGACCCTTTTATGGCAAAGTGCCTAGCTGTAGTTTTTGCACCCTAGCTCTGCCGGCACCTAGGGAAATATAGCACACCTAGACATTTTTAAAAAGTAGACACCCAGGGAAATTCAGGATGGGGTGACTCGACTGCCTCCCACCAGGTTCTGTTACCCAGAATCCCTTGCAAAGCTACAAAATTGACAAAAAAATGCATTTTCCTCACATTTCTGTGGTGGAAAGTTCTGGAATCTGCATGGATCAACAAATTTCCACCCACCCAGCGTTCCCCCAGGTCTCCCATGAAAAATGGTACCTCACTTGCCTGGGTCTGCCTAGTGCCTGCGACAGGAAACAGCGCAAAACGCAATGTGTTCGCACCGCAATTTCGCAGTGAAAACTGGCCCTTTTTTGGCAAAGTGCCTACCTGTAGTTTTTTAACCCTAGCTCTGCCGGCACCTAGGGAAACCTAGCAAACCTATACATTTTTGAAAAGTAGACATCCAGAGGAGTTCAGAATGGGGTGACTCAACTGCCTCCCACCAGGTTCTGTTACCCAGAATCCCTTGGAAAGCAAAAAAATTGACAAACAAACGCATTTTCCTCACATTTCTGTGGTGGAAAGTTCTGGAATCTGCGTGGATCAACAAATTTTCACCCACCCAGCGTACCCCAGGTCTCCCGAGAAAAATGGTACCTCACTTGCCTGGGTCTGCCTAGTGCCTGCAACAGGAAACAGCGCAAAACGCAATGTGATCGCACCACAATTTCGCAGTGAAAACGGGCCCTTTTTTGGCTAAGTGCCTACCTTTCGTTTTTGAACCCTAGCTCTGCCGGCACCTAGGGAAACCTAGCAAACCTATACATTTTTGAAAACTAGACACCTAGGGGAATTCAGGATGGGGTGACTCAACTGTCTCCCACCAGGTTCTGTTACCCAGAATCCCTTGCAAACCTAAACAATTTACATAAAAAACACATTTTCCTCACATTTCTGTGGTGGAAAGTTCTGGAATCTGCATGGATAAACAAATTTCCACCCACCCCGTGTTTCCCCAGGTCTCCCGAAAAAAATGGTACCTCACTTGCCTGGGTCTGCCTAGTGCCTGCGACAGGAAACAGCGCAAAATGCAACGTGTTCGCACCACAATTTCGCAGTGAAAACAGGCCCTTTTTTGGCAAAGTGCCTACCTTACATTTTTGAACTCTAGCTCTGCCGGCACCTAGGGAAACCTAGCAAACCTATACATTTCTGAAAACTAGACACCCAGGGGAATTCAGGATGGGGTGACTCAACTGCCTCCCACGAGGTTTTGTTACCCAGAATCCCTTGCAAACCTAAAGAATTGACAAAAAAAACGCATTTTCCTCACATTTCTGTGGTGGAAAGTTCCGGAATCTGCGTGGATCAACAAATTTCCACCCACCCCGTGTTCCCCCAGGTCTCCCGAAAAAAATGGTACCTCACTTGCCTGGGTCTGCCTAGTGCCTGCGACAGGAAACAGCGCAAAACACAACGTGTTGGCACTGCAATTTTGCAGTGAAAACGGGCCCTTTTTTGGCAAAGTGCCTACCTTTCGTTTTTGAACCCTAGCTCTGCCGGCACCTAGGGAAACCTAGCAAACCTATACATTTTTGAAAACTAGACACCCAGGGGAATTTAGGATGGGGTGACTCAACTGCCTCCCACAAGGTTCTGTTAACCAGAATCCCTTGCAAAGCTAAAAAATTGACAAAAAAAACGCATTTTCCTCACATTTCTGTGGTGGAAAGTTCTGGAATCTGCGTGGATCAACAAATTTCCACCCCCCGCGTGTTCCCCTAGGTCTCCCGAAAAAAATGGTACCTCACTTGCCTGGGTCTGCCCAGTGCCTGCAACAGGAAACAGCGCAAAACGCAACGTGTTTGCACCGCAATTTCGCAGTGAAAACTGGCCCTTTTTTGGCAAAGTGCCTACCTTTCGTTTTTGAACCCTAGCTCGGCCGGCACCAAGGGAAACCCAGCAAACCTATAAATTTTTTAAATCTAGACACCCAGGGGAATTCAGGATGAGTTGACTCAACTACCTCCCACCAGGTTCTGTTACCAAGAATCCCTTGCAAAGCTAATAAATTGACAAACAAAATGCATTTTCCTCACATTTCTTTGGTGGAAAGTTCTGGAATCTGCGTGGATCAACAAATTTCCACTCACCCCGTGTTCCCCCAGGTCTCCCGGAAAAAATGGTACCTCACTTGCCTGGGTGTGCCTAGTGCCTGCGACAGGAAACAGCGCAAAACGCAACGTGTTCGCACTGCAATTTTGCAGTGAAAACAGGCCCTTTTTTGGCAAAGTGCCTACCTTTCGTTTTTGAACCCTAGCTCTGCCGGCACCTAGGGAAACCTAGCAAACCTATACATTTCTGAAAACTAGACACCCAGGGAAATTCAGGATGGGGTGACTCAACTGCCTTCCACCAGGTTCTGTTACCCAGAATCCCTTGCAAACCTAAACAATTTACAAAAAAAACGCATTTTCCTCACATTTCTGTGGTGGAAAGTTCTGGAATCTGCATGGAGCAACAAATTTCCACCCACCCCGTGTTCCCCTAGGTCTCCCGAAAAAAAAGGTACCTCACTTGCCTGGGTCTGCCCAGTGCCTGCGACAGGAAACAGCGCAAAACGCAACGTGTTTGCACCACAGTTTCGCAGTGAAAACTGGCCTTTTTTGGCAAAGTGCCTACCTTTCGTTTTTGAACACTAGCTCGGCCGGCACCTAGGGAAACCTAGCAAACCTATACATTTTTGAAAACTAGACACCCAGGGGAATTCAGGATGAGTTGACTCAACTGCCTCCCACCAGGTTCTGTTACCAAGAATCCCTTGCAAAGCTAATAAATTGACAAAAAAACGCATTTTCCTCACATTTCTTTAGTGGAAAGTTCTGGAATCTGCGTGGATCAACAAATTTCCACCCACCCCGTGTTCCCCCAGGTCTCCCGGAAAAAATGGTACCTCACTTGCCTGGGTGTGCCTAGTGCCTGCGACAGGAAACAGCGCAAAACGCAACGTGTTCGCACCGCAATTTCGCAGTGAAAACGGGCCCTATTTGGTAAAGTGCCCACCTTTCGTTTTTGAACCCTAGCTGTGCCGGCACCTAGGGAAACCTAGCAAACCTATACATTTCTGAAAACTACACACCCAGGGGAATTCAGGATTGGTGACTCAACTGCCTCCCACCAATTTCTGTTACCCAGATTCCCTTGCAAATCTAAAAATTGACAAAAAAACGCATTTTCCTCACATTTCTGTGGTGGAAAGTTCTGGAATCTGCGTGGATCGACAAATTTCCACCAACCCCGTATTCCCCCAGGTCTCCCTAAAAAAATGGTACCTCACTTGCCTGGGTCTGCCTAGTGCCTGCGACAGGAAACAGCGCAAAACGCAACGTGTTCGCACCGCAATTTCGCAGTGAAAACAGGCCCTTTTTTGGCAAAGTGCCTACCTTTCGTTTTTTAACCCTAGCTCGGCTGGCACCTAGGGAAACCTAGCAAACCTATACATTTTTGAAAAGTAGACATCCAGAGGAGTTCAGAATGGGGTGACTCAACTGCCTCCCACCAGGTTCTGTTACCCAGAATCCCTTGGAAAGCAAAAAAATTGACAAACAAACGCATTTTCCTCACATTTCTGTGGTGGAAAGTTCTGGAATCTGCGTGGATCAACAAATTTTCACCCACCCAGCGTACCCCAGGTCTCCCGAGAAAAATGGTACCTCACTTGCCTGGGTCTGCCTAGTGCCTGCAACAGGAAACAGCGCAAAACGCAATGTGATCGCACCACAATTTCGCAGTGAAAACGGGCCCTTTTTTGGCTAAGTGCCTACCTTTCGTTTTTGAACCCTAGCTCTGCCGGCACCTAGGGAAACCTAGCAAACCTATACATTTTTGAAAACTAGACACCTAGGGGAATTCAGGATGGGGTGACTCAACTGTCTCCCACCAGGTTCTGTTACCCAGAATCCCTTGCAAACCTAAACAATTTACATAAAAAACACATTTTCCTCACATTTCTGTGGTGGAAAGTTCTGGAATCTGCATGGATAAACAAATTTCCACCCACCCCGTGTTTCCCCAGGTCTCCCGAAAAAAATGGTACCTCACTTGCCTGGGTCTGCCTAGTGCCTGCGACAGGAAACAGCGCAAAATGCAACGTGTTCGCACCACAATTTCGCAGTGAAAACAGGCCCTTTTTTGGCAAAGTGCCTACCTTACATTTTTGAACTCTAGCTCTGCCGGCACCTAGGGAAACCTAGCAAACCTATACATTTCTGAAAACTAGACACCCAGGGGAATTCAGGATGGGGTGACTCAACTGCCTCCCACGAGGTTTTGTTACCCAGAATCCCTTGCAAACCTAAAGAATTGACAAAAAAAACGCATTTTCCTCACATTTCTGTGGTGGAAAGTTCCGGAATCTGCGTGGATCAACAAATTTCCACCCACCCCGTGTTCCCCCAGGTCTCCCGAAAAAAATGGTACCTCACTTGCCTGGGTCTGCCTAGTGCCTGCGACAGGAAACAGCGCAAAACACAACGTGTTGGCACCGCAATTTTGCAGTGAAACCGGGCCCTTTTTTGGCAAAGTGCCTACCTTTCGTTTTTGAACCCTAGCTCTGCCGGCACCTAGGGAAACCTAGCAAACCTATACATTTTTGAAAACTAGACACCCAGGGGAATTTAGGATGGGGTGACTCAACTGCCTCCCACAAGGTTCTGTTAACCAGAATCCCTTGCAAAGCTAAAAATTTGACAAAAAAAACGCATTTTCCTCACATTTCTGTGGTGGAAAGTTCTGGAATCTGCGTGGATCAACAAATTTCCACCCCCCGCGTGTTCCCCTAGGTCTCCCGAAAAAAATGGTACCTCACTTGCCTGGGTCTGCCCAGTGCCTGCAACAGGAAACAGCGCAAAACGCAACGTGTTTGCACCGCAATTTCGCAGTGAAAACTGGCCCTTTTTTGGCAAAGTGCCTACCTTTCGTTTTTGAACCCTAGCTCGGCCGGCACCAAGGGAAACCTAGCAAACCTATAAATTTTTTAAATCTAGACACCCAGGGGAATTCAGGATGAGTTGACTCAACTACCTCCCACCAGGTTCTGTTACCAAGAATCCCTTGCAAAGCTAATAAATTGACAAACAAAATGAATTTTCCTCACATTTCTTTGGTGGAAAGTTCTGGAATCTGCGTGGATCAACAAATTTCCACTCACCCCGTGTTCCCCCAGGTCTCCCGGAAAAAATGGTACCTCACTTGCCTGGGTGTGCCTAGTGCCTGCGACAGGAAACAGCGCAAAACGCAACGTGTTCGCACTGCAATTTTGCAGTGAAAACAGGCCCTTTTTTGGCAAAGTGCCTACCTTTCGTTTTTGAACCCTAGCTCTGCCGGCACCTAGGGAAACCTAGCAAACCTATACATTTCTGAAAACTAGACACCCAGGGAAATTCAGGATGGGGTGACTCAACTGCCTTCCACCAGGTTCTGTTACCCAGAATCCCTTGCAAACCTAAACAATTTACAAAAAAAACGCATTTTCCTCACATTTCTGTGGTGGAAAGTTCTGGAATCTGCATGGAGCAACACATTTCCACCCACCCCGTGTTCCCCTAGGTCTCCCGAAAAAAAAGGTACCTCACTTGCCTGGGTCTGCCCAGTGCCTGCGACAGGAAACAGCGCAAAACGCAACGTGTTTGCACCACAGTTTCGCAGTGAAAACTGGCCTTTTTTGGCAAAGTGCCTACCTTTCGTTTTTGAACACTAGCTCGGCCGGCACCTAGGGAAACCTAGCAAACCTATACATTTTTGAAAACTAG
This sequence comes from Lissotriton helveticus, assembly GCF_964261635.1. Classification (NCBI taxonomy): domain Eukaryota; kingdom Metazoa; phylum Chordata; class Amphibia; order Caudata; family Salamandridae; genus Lissotriton; species Lissotriton helveticus. The sequence goes on along the minus strand of NC_136067.1, from coordinate 1,265,140,269 downwards.
ACACCCAGGGGAATTCAGGATGAGTTGACTCAACTGCCTCCCACCAGGTTCTGTTACCAAGAATCCCTTGCAAAGCTAATAAATTGACAAAAAAACGCATTTTCCTCACATTTCTTTAGTGGAAAGTTCTGGAATCTGCGTGGATCAACAAATTTCCACCCACCCCGTGTTCCCCCAGGTCTCCCGGAAAAAATGGTACCTCACTTGCCTGGGTGTGCCTAGTGCCTGCGACAGGAAACAGCGCAAAACGCAACGTGTTCGCACCGCAATTTCGCAGTGAAAACGGGCCCTATTTGGTAAAGTGCCCACCTTTCGTTTTTGAACCCTAGCTGTGCCGGCACCTAGGGAAACCTAGCAAACCTATACATTTCTGAAAACTACACACCCAGGGGAATTCAGGATTGGTGACTCAACTGCCTCCCACCAATTTCTGTTACCCAGATTCCCTTGCAAATCTAAAAATTGACAAAAAAACGCATTTTCCTCACATTTCTGTGGTGGAAAGTTCTGGAATCTGCGTGGATCGACAAATTTCCACCAACCCCGTATTCCCCCAGGTCTCCCTAAAAAAATGGTACCTCACTTGCCTGGGCCTGCCTAGTGCCTGCGACAGGAAACAGCGCAAAACGCAACGTGTTCGCACCGCAATTTCGCAGTGAAAACAGGCCCTTTTTTGGCAAAGTGCCTACCTTTCGTTTTTTAACCCTAGCTCGGCTGGCACCTAGGGAAACCTAGCAAACCTATACATTTCTGAAAACTAGACACCCAGGGGAATTCAGGATGGGGTGACTCAACTGCCTCCCACCATGTTCTGTTACCCAGAATCCCTTGCAAAGCTATAGAATTGACAACAAAAAAACGCATTTTCCTCACATTTCTGTGGTGGAAAGTTCTGGAATCTGCGTGGATCAACAAATTTCTACCCACCCCGCGTTCCCACAGGTCTCCCAAAAAAAATGGTACCTCACTTGTGTGGGTAGGCTGCAACAGGAAGAGGCCCAAATCGTACGGTAGAGAATTTAAAATAACCTATAGCAAAACTACCGTCTTTTTTGGGGGGGGCACCTGAGTTTTTGACCCGGGGCTCGGCGGCAAACTTGTGAAACTACCAAACCTAAACAGTTCTGAAAACTAGACACCCGGGGGAGTCCAGGGAGGTATGGCATGCGTGGGTCCCCCAATGTTTTCCTACCCAGAATTCCTTGCAAACCTTAAATTTAGGTAAAAAAAATCACTTTTCAAAACTTTTTTGCATGGGATCTCCATGCCGGCACAAATGACCTACCACCCAGCCTTCCTTGTTCTCCCGAGTAAAATGATACCTCACTTGTGTGGGTGGGCCAAAGCAGAACAGGCCAAAAATGTATTTTTAAGAAATTGTAGCTTTCAGGATTGACAAATTAAGCGCAGAGAATTCTACTGTTTTGGGGTCATCCTAGTCACAGGCCTTTGGCCCACCCACACAAGTGAGGTATCATTTTACTCAGAAGATCAAGGGGAACGCTGCGTGGTAGGACATTTGTGCCGGCACGGAGATCCCATGCAAAAATGTATGGAAAAGTGTTTTTTACCCTAAATAGTTTCACAAGTTTGCCGCCGAGCCCCGGGCCAAAAACTCAGGTGCCCCCTCCCCAAAAAGAAGGTAGTTTTGCTAAAGGTAATTTTTAAGTCTCCACCGTACGATTTGGGCCTTTTCCTGTTGCAGCTACTATGCCTACCCACGCAATTGAGGTACCATTTTTATCGGGAGACCTGGGGGAACGCTGGGTGGGAGGAAATTTGTGTGAGCCCAGTGATGCCACGCTTTCCCACACAAAAAAGTGTGAAAAACTGATTTTTTCAGCTAAAATTGAGGTTTGCAAGGCATTCTGGGTAAAGGAACGTTGGAGGATCCACGCAAGCCATACCTCCTTGGAAGCCTCCGGGTGTCTGCTTTTCAGAAATGTGTGGGTTTGGTAGGTTTACCTAGATGGCCGTCTAGCACGGGCCAAAATCCCAGGTAACCCCCCTTGCAAAAGCTGGTGGTTTTCACATAGGCTCTTGAGCTGTAAAGCCACTTCAAGGCACCAACCGCTTTACAGGCCATTCACACACCTTTCATACCTGACACACAGAAGACCATTCACACCACCAGGCAAAAAAAGTGACAAGGTGCGTCCTGCTTAAAAAAAAAAAAAAAAAAAAACTACACAGACATCAAGTTTTCATACACAGACACAAACTGGTTGGATTTGGCACGAGGGTGAGTGATGGTTCAGTATATACCATTGTATTAGCAAGTGATTTCACAAAAAATGAATACACTGTTAATAATGGAAAGGACAAGAAACTGAACCATTGACTCACAGCTCGTGAGCTGTAAAGCCACGACAAGGCACCAACCGCTTTACAGGCCATTCATACACCTTTCATACATGTGACACATACAAAACATTCACACCGCCAGCCGCGGACCCATCACATTACTACACTTCCACCAGCAGACAACGCCAATCAAGGGCCCATCACTTTCACACGCCCACATTCCTGACACAGCAACTACACAAACTCATGGATTACATGGAGTGGCGCTCAACTAGCACTGTGTGTAGTAACCAGCATTAAGTCACTTCCCACACACCGCCAGCCAAGCACCAGTCCACGCACACCACCAGCCAAGCACCAGACCACACACACCGCCAGTCAAGCACCAGACGACGCACACCACCAGCCAAGTACCAGTCCACACACACACCGCCAGGAAAGCACCAGTCCACAGACACCGCCAGCCAAGCACCAGTCCAGGCACACCACCAGCCAAGCACCAATCCAAACACAACACCAGGCAAGCGCAAGAGCACGCACACCGCCAACCAAACACCAGACCACGCACACCGCCAGGCAAGCACCAGTCCACACACACCGCCAGGACAGCACCACTCCACGCACACAGCCAGCCAAGCACCAGTCCAGGCACACCACCAGCCAAGCACCAATCCAAACACACCAACAGGCAAGCGCAAGACCATGCACACCGCCAACCAAACACCAGACGACACACACCACCAGCCAAACACCAGTCCACACACACCACCAGGCAAGCGCCACTCCACACACACCGCCAGCCAAGCTCCAGCCCAGGCACACCACCAGCCAAGCACCAATCCCAACACACCACCAGGCAAGCGCAAGACCACACACACCGCCATCCAAACACCAGACGACACACACCACCAGCCAAACACCAGTCCACACACACCACCAGGCAAGCGCCACTCCACACACACCGCCAGCCAAGCTCCAGCCCAGGCACACCACCAGCCAAGCACCAATCCCAACACACTACCAGGCAAGCGCAAGACCATGCACACCGTCAACCAAACAACAGACCACGCACACCACCAGCCAAGCACCAGTCCACAGACACCGCCAGACAAGCACCAGTCCACAGACACCGCCAGCCAAGCGCCAAACCATGCACACCATCAGACAATGGACACTACACGCAAACCAACATCATACTTTAGTTTAAAAAAAACAAAAATAATAAACAAATTGCAAATTGATACAAATCTACTAACCACAAATGCCAACTTTGAAACTGAACAATAAGTTTTAAAGAATAAAGACCAACCAGTTCACTTTAACATTCATGGATGCGCCCAAAAATTATTTTGTGTGTGGTACAATCTAAAACAAGCAGGTACACACAGCCCAGGGTTTGAAGGGCAGTCGGGGCAGTACATACGAACCTCCTTCCGCAAACCTCTTCGCCATCAGACTCTACATCTCCGACTGGGAAAGTCTTTTGAGGTTGTAGGAGGAATTTGATCAGGAAAGTGGTGATCTTTCAATCTGGCAACATCCTCCACCACTCCAAATCTAGGAACACTTGCCTGTTCCACTAAAACAAGGCTGCCTATTACAGACTCCGGAAACTTTACAAAAGTCATCTTTGTCTGGGGACAAGATTTCTGGAACACAACAAAAGCATTAAAGGTTGCCAAGTGGAAAAGATGGATAGCCAACTTCTTGTACCAAATGTAAGCCTTATGAAGAACAGCATACGGTTCCAACCTCTGATCTACTTTGTCAACACCACCCATGTGCCTATTATAGTCAAAAATGCACACAGGTTTGCGCGCTTCTGCAACCTGACCCCAAACAGTCACCGGTACAGTACTTTCATCATGTATGGAAGTCAACATGTAGACATCTCTCTTGTCTGAAAACTTCACAGCTAGAAGCTCCTCACAACGCAATGCACTGCACTGTCCCCGAGCCAGCTTTTGACAAACAAGTTCTTTTGGGAAACCTTTACGGTTTGAGCGGAATGTGCCGCAAGCAACAGTGTCCACTTTGGCCAATTCCCTGAACAACCGCACACCAGTGTAGAAGTTATCTACATATAAATGATGGCCTTTGTTAAAAAATCCTCGACCAAGTTCCCACACAATTTTCTCAGTCACTCCAAAAGTCGACGGACAACCAGGGGGGTTAATCCTGGATTCCTTACCGGTGTACACCCTGAAATTAGAGACATATCCAGTCAGACTGTCACACAGCATATAAAGATTAATTCCATAGCGTGCCCTCTTACTAGGAATGTATTGCCGAAATACCAAGCGGCCCTTGAACAACAGCAAAGACTCATCCACTGCAATTTCTTTCCCAGGATAAAAGATCTCAGGAAATCGATCAACGAAATGATCAATGACAGGCCGAATCTTGAAAAGACGGTCACAATCAGGGTGATCTCGTGGCAAAGCAGAACCATTGTCAACAAATTGCATCATCCGAAGCAGAAGCAAATACCTATCACGACTCATGACTGCCGGAAATATAGCTGTTGCCATCAAGGGACTAGTAGACCAATATGAAGCCATTGATGGTTTCCTAAGCAACCCATGAAAAAAGTTAAACCCAAAAACTTTTTCATCTCCTCCAAATTTGTGGGAGTCCACCGGGTAGCTCTAGCGTGGGGCTTAAGGCTGGCACTGTTCACCCTCAGAAAAAATTCTGCATACAAATTAGTCTGCTCTACAATCTCTGCCAAAAACACATCATCCATAAACAACTTGAAAAAATCAATTGGCAAAAAGTTTTCAGTGTTCACCCTACACCCTGGAACACCAGTAAATTCAGGCAATGCCGGCTGCACCATGCCTGGTGCAACCCAGAGGTCAGAACTTTCAACGTCAAGTCTTGCAGCCTCAGGCTGCCGCCCAGCTGCCTCTTGTCTCACTACACCAACTGGAAGTCTAGCAGCCCCAGGCTGCAGCCCAGATGCCTCTTGCCGCACTATTGGCACAGCAATGTCCTCCGCAACCACAGGCACTTCATCCACACCAAAAGTAGCTTCATCAGCACTCAGAGTATCTTCATCATCAGATGAAGCCATGTGTAGAGAAAACTCACTACCTGAATCTTCACCTCCCACCTCTGGCTCAGAATCAGAGTCAGTCTCTGCACCATGGTCAGAGGAAGAATCAAAAAGCATTCCAACAACTTGCTTAGCAGTAATCCGGTGGCTAGCCATTTTCCTTACAAATAAAGGAGTCTGCACAAACAACTCAACAACCCCAACACTGTGCAAAGTAAGTAAAAAAAGTAAGCCTTTATCACAAATATCTATATATTGAAAAAATATACAATTCACTTACAAGAGACAGCTACACTCACCAGCACCTACTCTGCAAAGACACAGCACATAGGCAACTATATCCCACTAGAAAGAAGAAAAAAAAACTTACATCTACAGAAGTACACATCAAGAACAAATGCAAAACATGTTTTACAATCACAAAAAACAGAAACCAAACATACTTGTATTATTACACACTTTGCAAAAAACCCAATTACATTACAATTGAACAAAAAAAGGTCTCTTACCAAACACGTGCAACTACACAAACAGCAAAACAACAGAACCACCAGTAACGGAACCGCACACTGCAACAATCTAAAGAGAAAATAAAACAATACACATTAGAAGAAACAAAAACAACACACATTACAACAGGCTATGTCACAGGGTATGTCACAAATGGGGTGTCTGTCCCCATGGGGGGCAGAATATAAATCTTTATAAATGTGGGCCCCCTGGAAGCAACCCTACGGAGGGCAGAGAGGCCAAATAAAGACACTAATCTACCCCCAGAGGGGGCAGAACATATTTTTGAAAACAAATGGGCCCAAGGAAGCGACCCTTGGCCAAGGGGTCGCTTCCTATAAAAAAAATAACAATCCCTGGTGTCTAGTGGGCTTTTCAACCCCCCCTGGGTCCAGAAACGGTAAAAAAAACAGCTGATCTGCCCCCGGGGGGGCAGAACAGTCTAAAATATTTATATTGCCCCCTGGAAGCGACCCTTGCCCAAGGGATCGCATCCTTTATAAAAAAATAAAAATCCCTGGTGTCTAGTGCGCTAATCTAACCCCCCTGAATCCAGATTCGTCGCAAAAAGAAGCCGATCTGCCCCCAGTGGGGGCAGAAAGGTCTAAAAAAACGTATTTATCCCCCTGAAAGCGACCTTTGCCCAAGGGGTCGCTTCCTTTATAAAAAAAAAGAACAATCCCTGGTGTCTAGTGGGCTTTTCTACCCCCCCTGGGTCCAGATTAGGCCCAAAAAACGGCCGAACTACCCCCAGGAGGGGCAGAAAAGTCTAAAAATAATTGTTGGCCCCTAGGAAGCGACCCTTACCCAAGGGGTCGCTTCCTTTATAAATAAAATACAATCCCTGGAGTCTAGTGGGCTTTTCTGCCCCCCCCCCCGAGTCCAGATTCGGCCCAAAAAACGGCCGATCTGCCCCAGGGGGGCAGAAAAGGCTGTAAATTTATTTGCCCCCAAAGGAAGCGACCCTTGCCCAAGGGGTCGCTTCCTGCACACACACAAAAGACAAAAAAAGAATCCCTGGTGTCTAGTGGGGCATTCCTGGTGCACAATCGCGACGCTGTGCGCGATCGTGCACCAGGAATGCCCTGCATTGGGACATCAGGGGAGAGGAAACACTGTTTCCTCCCCCCCGATGCCTCAAGGCACCGAGAAACGGCCCCCCTGCCCCACCGGAGAGCAGAAACCTTACCTGCTCCTTGGACGCGCTGGAAACAAATGGCTGCCAGCGCGTCCAGTGCTTCCTGATGACGTCGGCGCGCGCTGTGTGCGCTGACATCACCAGGAAGCGTGGGGGGGCCAGGGGGTGGCAGCGGAAAGTGTTCCGCTGCCACCTCAGGGAAAAGCATGACGATCGGCAGCGGAAAGTGTTCCGCTGCCACCTCAGGGAAAAGCATGACGATCGATGCCCCTGTGCTGATGACGGAGCGGTTCCGTCATCAGCACAGCCCAACCGACGCTGATGACGGAACCGCTCCGTCATCAGCGTCGAAGGGGTTAAAGGATTGGTAGCCCCTCATTCCCCATTAAGGGTCCCCTTATTGCCGGGTGCCGTGACTAGCGGCACCGTTGAATGGCTAGTGCAGTTATCCCTATCCGGAGGAAATTCAAGTGGTGTTATCGCGTTGAGTGTAACTATTGGCCCATTTATTGCCGCCCTCGGGAAGACTATGGGAGGCATTATCTCCTCTTTCTTCAATACCCATAGCTAAAGGACACCCTCCACTTTGCTTACTTTGCACAATTGAGTTCCCTGAGCTCAGCAAAAGTTGTCCGAGCTGCTCCTCTAAACGGTCCAGGCGTGACAAAATAGGTTCCAAAGAGCCCAACACTATTTGACCTATTTGGTCTATCACCGTGTCCATTTCTGTCTGATACCTAGTAAACCTCCTTCCCCATGGGATCTCCCAATAGTTCCAGGAGGGTTTTGCTTTGTTCTCTTTACCCTTGGCAGTTGGCCCATTGTGCAATGGTCAGTCCCAGTCGGGTCCGTGTGCTTCCTTTTTCCCCCAACCGTGCTCTGGTCCCACCCGTTCCCCGTGATTGGACATGTAGCAGCTTCCACACCCTCTGGCGCTGTGACTACAACGCCCTGGCTCAGGATGTTAATAGATATGAGAAAGTGGAGGTGGGGGTTGTGCCAGAGAATCAGAGGACGTAGCTGATATTGGTATGTTGGGAACCTCTGTGGAAATAGCAGTCAGAGCAGTCTGCATAGTCAAAACAGCAAATGGGGGTGAGGCTTGTGGAGCTAACAAAAGTCTATGTTCGACAAGTTCAGTTTCCTTATTAATGGCCCTCACAGACTTCTGCAGGAAGACATCCAAGGTAGCGTCCGTACTTTTGGCAGCAGGTATAGGTTTCTTCCTCCCCATGACAGAGAAATACTAGATGCAAAGTTCACAAAGTTTTAAAAACAAGAGGGAAAGAATGATTCTTTTACCGTACCACCACACCTCCTTACAGGAAATCTTGCTGAGACGTCAGCCGATGGTGCCAAGAGGGGGGCCTGGCCCGGCCTCTCCCGCTCATGGACGGGCGCAGACGGGCCTGCCCTTGGTCCAGGCTTTGCCCGGGCAAGCCCGTCCGCGGCTCGCGTTGCGGGCGCCCGCAAGCAGCTTTACGGCGCCTCCAGGCGCAAGCAAGTGACGTTCGCAGCAACGGCCGCGTGGGAGGCTGGGACCAGTAGACTTGGTCCTTCTCTCCCCACTGGTGGCTACAGGTGGCAGGCAGCGGTGGCAGAACGGTGCCTCGGAGCCATCTGCCATTTCGTCAAATAACTGTTTCTCTCCCCTCGAGCAAAATACTTGACTACACATACAGAGACTAGTCTCTGTCCCAGGCCATGTGAAAGAGTCCGAGAGGTTAACTCAACAGGCATCCAGGGTGTCTCTACTGCCCCGGTATCTACATGTACGGACACAGTTATTGAAAATACAAATAGAAAATACTAGTCAGACCGATTACACTGCAACGTGTGCACAGGATTTTGTACTTATTTGCTTAGTGTAGGCCTGTCTCACACTTTGGCAGGGGCTGTTTTGCTGCCTGGGTTTGTTGCCCCTGACCTGTCTGCACCGTGTAACTTCGATCCAGATACCTACTCAGAATCGCACACGCAAGGGCGCCAAATCCTCCTGTCAATTAATTCAAACCCATCCTCTTTACGTACATTACTGGGTCAGTTGTTTGTTTTGGAATTTAGCCGGACTCGTGTCCAGGGTTAGAAATTATGACTGGCTAGATTTTATAAATGGCCACAATATTATCTGTCTTCAGGAGACCTGGGTTTGCGACAAGATTTACATAGACGGCTTCATGACCATTGACACACCCGCTGTCCAATCAAATGGAGGTCATGATCTTGGCGGCCTGCTTACATTAGTATCAACAACCCTGGCCAACTAAGTTTGTTCCTTTAACCTGGATTCCACACAGATTACATTTATTAATGTTTTATATCAAGTAAATGTCACACTTATTATTGTAAATTTTTATCATAACATTTTTATTTCTGCTAATACTGAAAGAGCGGCTAGTCTTGAATCCTCATTAGGCAAACACATTATGGAGTTGAATACTGATTATATATTATTATGGGGTGGGGATTTTAACTGTAGACCCTGTGCTTTGTCACAGGAGTCTGCATGTACCTAAATGGAAGAATCCCCAGAGATACAATGTCATTTTGAACATACCTCCTGTGGCAACATTTTTAATGCTATGTTATCTACATTTTCTCTTTTTTTACCTTAGATTTGATTACAGGAGCAGGTCAGGAGGAGTTCACACTTATTAGTTGTTGGATGGGCAGCCTTATTGATTTCATTGCACTTTCTGACCACTTTAAACCCAAGTCAGTAGATTTCTCGATTTTAAAAATATTCTTTAGTGATCATCTTCCTTTATTAATTCAGTTTGAAAGACTTATCAGGAAAAGGAGCCCCGTAGCGCCCCCCCTTATCCCATAATAAAAACAAGGGCCTTATATGCAAATGGACATCCATATCCATGAATCCTGAGTTGGTTTGGGAAAAACTACTGAACATTAATACAAATCAATTCCTGATGTGCCTTGAAAGTGATATAAATCCAAAGAGCACGTTAGAATCCTTCACTGCAATTACACTTACACTTATTAAGATTTTAAAAGCTGACAGGATGTGAGAAGTTGGCCTGATGTATGATGTCCACAGTTCTGTGGGCACCTTGTATCAGTCCAAACAATCCCTTATGGTGGTGGTTGTAAGTCAACCTTATATACAAGCTATCCTAGGGGTAGCATGGACTAAGCAGCCTTAAAAGCTTAACTCAAGAGGGCACATGTGAAGCCAGCTGTTTTACCATATGCAATCCTGTAATATCAAATGAAAGGACACCACACAAGTCATATATTATAAAAATATATGTATTTATTCTCAGAATAATCCCCAATACTCTTTATGAGTAAAGAAGCACAAGCGTTTAAACAAAAGCACAATATAACATAAGAAAGTTGCACAATTATGGATGAGGCCGGTGGCCACTCAAACCATATATCAAAAAAGTGGTATAAGTATCACTAATCGATCAGTGGTAATGCCTAGGCCCTTGGGAATCGCTGGGACTACACTGGACTAACAGTAGTTAGGACGGGAGTAGCCCGCGGGATTCGGGTGCAGCGCTTAAAGCGCACGCATGCACCAATGCAAAGTCAATGGTGCGTAAAAGTTATCGAGTTACAGTTTTAAGAGTCTTCCGACTGGACTAGAAGGACAAAACTTTAGACTTAGACACTAGAGGTGTAAACCACTACAGGAGCACCGGCGTTCAAGAGTTACCTCACCCACAGGAAGCGGGTGCACAGGTGCACGGCCGATCTGCCCCAGGGGGGCAGAAAAGTCTGTAAATGTATTTGCCCCCAAAGGAAGCGACCCTTGCCCAAGGGGTCGCTTCCTGCACACACACAAAAGACAAAAAAAGAATCCCTGGCGTCTAGTGGGGCATTCCTGGTGCACGATCGCGACGCTGTGCGCGATCGTGCACCAGGAATGCCCTGCATTGGGACATCAGGGGAGAGGAAACACTGTTTCCTCCCCCCCCGATGCCTCAAGGCACCGAGAAACGACCCCCCTGCCCCACCGGAGAGCAGAAACCTTACCTGCTCCTTGGACGCGCTGGAAACAAATGGCTTCCAGTGCGTCCAGCGCTTCCTGATGACGTCGGCGCGCGCTGACATCACCAGGAAGCGTGGGGGGGCCAGGGGGTGGCAGCGGAAAGTCTTCCGCTGCCACCTCAGGGAAAAGCATGACGATCGATGCCCCTGTGCTGATGACGGAGCGGTTCCGTCATCAGCACAGCCCAACCGACGCTGATGACGAAACCGCTCCATCATCAGCGTCGAAGGGGTTAAAGGATTGGTAGCCCCTCATTCCCCATTAAGGGTCCCCTTATGGCCGGGTGCCGTGACTAGCGGCACCGTTGAATGGCTAGTGCAGTTATCCCTATCCGGAGGAAATTCAAGTGGTGTTATCGCGTTGAGTGTAACTATTGGCCCATTTATTGCCGCCCTCGGGAAGACTATGGGAGGCATTATCTCCTCTTTCTTCAATACCCATAGCTAAAGGACACCCTCCACTTTCCTTACTTTGCACAATTGAGTTCCCTGAGCTCAGCAAAAGTTGTCCGAGCTGCTCCTCTATACGGTCCAGGCGTGACAAAATAGGTTCCAAAGAGCCCAACACTATTTGACCTATTCGGTCTATCACCGTGTCCATTTCTGTCTGATACCTAGTAAACCTCCTTGCCCATGGGATCTCCCAACAGTTCCAGGAGGGTTTTGCTTTGTTCTCTTTACCCTTGGCAGTTGGCCCATTGTGCAATGGTCAGTCCCAGTCGGGTCCGTGTGCTTCCTTTTTCCCCCAACCGTGCTCTGGTCCCACCCGTTCCCCGTGATTGGACATGTAGCAGCTTCCACACCCTCTGGCGCTGTGACTACAACGCCCTGGCTCAGGATGTTAATAGATATGAGAAAGTGGAGGTGGGGGTTGTGCCAGAGAATCAGAGGACGTAGCTGATATTGTTATGTTGGGAACCTCTGTGGAAATAGCAGTCAGAGCAGTCTGCATAGTCAAAACAGCAAATGGGGGTGAGGCTTGTGGAGCTAACAAAAGTCTACGTTCGACAAGTTCAGTTTCCTTATTAATGGCCCTCACAGACTTCTGCAGGAAGACATCCAAGGTAGCGTACGTACTTTTGGCAGCAGGTATAGGTTTCTTCCTCCCCATGACAGAGAAATACTAGATGCAAAGTTCACAAAGTTTTAAAAACAAGAGGGAAAGAATGATTCTTTTACCGTACCACCAAACCTCCTTACAGGAAATCTTGCTGAGACGTCAGCCGATGGTGCCAAGAGGGGGGCCTGGCCCCGCCTCTCCCACTCATGGACGGGCGCAGACGGGCCTGCCCTTGGTCCAGGCTTTGCCCGGGCAAGCCCGTCCGCGGCTCGTGTTGCGGGCGCCCGCAAGCAGCTTTACGGGGCCTCCAGGCGCAAGCAAGTGACGTTCGCAGCAACGGCCGCGTGGGAGGCTGGGACCAGTAGACTTGGTCCTTCTCTCCCCACTGGTGGCTCCAGGTGGCAGGCAGCGGTGGCAGAACGGTGCCTTGGAGCTATCTGCCATTTCGTCAAATAACTGTTTCTCTCCCCTCGAGCAAAATACTTGACTACACATACAGAGACTAGTCTCTGTCCCAGGCCATGTGAAAGAGTCCGAGAGGTTAACTCAACAGGCATCCAGGGTGTCTCTACTGCCCCGGTATCTACATGTACGGACACAGTTATTGAAAATACAAATAGAAAATACTAGTCAGACCGATTACACTGCAACGTGTGCACAGGATTTTGTACTTTTTGCTTAGTGTAGGCTTGTCTCACACTTTGGCAGGGGCTGTTTTGCTGCCTGGGTTTGTTGCCCCTGACCTGTCTGCACCATGTAACTTTGATCCAGATACCTACTCAGAATCGCACACGCAAGGGCGCCAAATCTTCCTGTCAATTAATTCAAACCCATCCTCTTTACGTACATTACTGGGTCAGTTGTTTGTTTTGGAATGTAGCCGGACTCGTGTTCAGGGTTAGAAATGATGACTGGCTAGATTTTATAAATGGCCACAATATTATCTGTCTTCAGGAGACCTGGGTTTGCGACAAGATTTACATAGACGGCTTCATGACCATTGACACACCCGCTGTCCAATCAAATGGAGGTCATGATCGTGGCGGCCTGCTTACATTAGTATCAACAACCCTGGCCAACAAAGTTTGTTCCTTTAACCTGGATTCCACACAGATTACATTTATTAATGTTTTATATCAAGTAAATGTCACACTTATTATTGTAAATTTTTATCATAACATTTTTATTTCTGCTAATACTGAAAGAGCGGCTAGTCTCGAATCCTCATTAGGCAAACACATTATGGAGTTGAATACTGATTATATATTATTATGGGGTGGGGATTTTAACTGTAGACCCTGTGCTTTGTCACAGGAGTCTGCATGTACCTAAATGGAAGAATCCCCTGAGATACAATGTCATTTTGAACATACCTCCTGTGGCAACATTTTTAATGCTATGTTATCTACATTTTCTCTTTTTTTACCTTAGATTTGATTACAGGAGCAGGTCAGGAGGAGTTCACACTTATTAGTTGTTGGCTGGGCAGCCTTATTGATTTCATTGCACTTTCTGACCACTTTAAACCCAAGTCAGTAGATTTCTCGATTTTAAAAATATTCTTTAGTGATCATCTTCCTTTATTAATTCAGTTTGAAACACTTATCAGGAAAAGGAGCCCCGTAGCGCCCCCCCTTATCCCATAATAAAAACAAGGGCCTTATATGCAAATGGACATCCATATCCATGAATCCTGAGTTGGTTTGGGAAAAACTACTGAACATTAATACAAATCAATTCCTGATGTGCCTTGAAAGTGATATAAATCCAAAGAGCACGTTAGAATCCTTCACTGCAATTACACTTACACTTATTAAGATTTTAAAAGCTGACAGGATGTGAGAAGTTGGCCTGATGTATGATGTCCACAGTTCTGTGGGCACCTTGTATCAGTCCAAACAATCCCTTATGGTGGTGGTTGTAAGTCAACCTTATATACAAGCTATCCTAGGGGTAGCATGGACTAAGCAGCCTTAAAGGCCTAACTCAAGAGGGCATGTGAAGCCAGCTGTTTTACCATATGCAATCCTGTAATATCAAATGAAAGGACACCACACAAGTCATATATTATAAAAATATATGTATTTATTCTCAGAATAATCCCCAATACTCTTTATGAGTAAAGAAGCACAAGCGTTTAAACAAAAGCACAATATAACATAAGAAAGTTGCACAATTATGGATGAGGCCGGTGGCCACTCAAACCATATATCAAAAAAGTGGTATAAGTATCATTAATCGATCAGTGGTAATGCCTAGGGCCTTGGGAATTGCTGGGACTACACTGGACTAACAGTAGTTAGGACGGGAGTAGCCCGCGGGATTTGGGTGCAGCGCTTAAAGCGCACGCATGCACCAATGCAAAGTCAATGGTGCGTAAAAGTTATCGAGTTACAGTTTTAAGAGTCTTCCGACTGGACTAGAAGGACAAAACTTTAGACTTAGACACTAGAGGTGTAAAGCACTACAGGAGCACCGGCGTTCAAGAGTTACCTCACCCACAGGAAGCGGGTGCACAGGTGCAAAAGCGTGTCGGGTTTCGTCACGAAGATCTAGGGTGCCTGGAGATGAAGATGCTGCAGGCATCCAGAAGAGAAGTGTCCGGTGTGATCCAAGGGTGGATCGAAGATGTAGAGTACCTGAAAGCAGAGGATACAGAGTCTGGGTCACTAGCCAGTGACCAGGAAGGAACCAGGCGATGTCGGGCGCAATCAGGTGGTTGTTGTGAAGCTTGTCTCCGCTGCCACGTAGACTCTGGGGCACCGAGGATGTCCTGGAGTGGATCACGAGCTGTCCCACAAAGGCTCTCGCTGTCGGCGGTGTCGGCTTCCAAATCGGCGTTAACAAGCCTTGGCAAGTGCAACCCACGCAGGATTCAAAGATCGCTTCTTACTCGGACCAGCAAGGTCTGAGCGGGTGCTCCTTTTCAGAGGAGCGAGGGCCAGTCTGGAGCAAACAGACCTACAGAGCAAATGCAAAGGTTCGTCGGTACTGGGTCCACTAGCCAATGGGCAAATGACCGGACCAACGCGTCAAGCAGGAAAATGCAAAAGGGCCCCACGCAGCACTCGATGAGTGTGGAGGGGTGAGCTTCGGTGCAAAAGCTGCTCGGGGCTGGAGCTTCTCAAACTCCAATGCACAGCTTCAAGAGAGCCTTGGGAGCTGCACGGTCAGCGCTTAGTAGTTTTTCCATGATGGCCGGCCCCACGCTTCATGTCAACTCCACGGGTCTCAGCTTTGCATAGACTGTGGATCGGGCTGTTGGAAGGCAGGAAAGCTGGGTCTTGTTGATCTCTGTTGCTCGAGTTCTGGCGGGAACTGCAACAATGCAAACGGTGAGGTGCTGGATGGTACCTGTTTGCACAGGGTGGTCACTCCTTGACCACAAGGGAGATTCTTTAGTCTTCCACATCGAGATGTCGAAGGGTCCAGAGTTTCGTTTCATAAGTTTCAGTCAGGATAATCTGATGTGCATCTGCACAGCTCCTAACTTTATTCCAAATCAAGGGGCTGGATTACCTGCTAGGTCCCTCCTATGGGTGGGACCCAGGAAGGGGGTGGTTACACCCCTTTCCCTTTGTCCAGTTTCGTGCCAGGACTTGGGCTGGAGGGCCCCAGAACTGGTTTGACTGGATTTTGCCTGGGACACCTTGTGCGCCCCAGGCAGTGTCTAGTTTCTTTCAACCCTCCCTGCTCCAATCCACTATCTCCTGTCTGGGGTGGTGTAACACCTCCCTGTGACAGGAAACCCTTTGTCCAGGCCTCCCCTGCCAAGTTTCGGTCGGCAGCAGGAGGTCAGACTTGTGTCGGGGCAGCAGCATCCATTTTGTGATGCTGAGGCTCTGGTTAGGATTAACCGCGTTTAAAGCAAATTAACATGTCTTCTCCCTCTAGAAGGGTGGAATGCTACCCCCGTCGCCAGGACTGGTGAGGGGGTAGTATTCCAAAGTGTATGACACCAAACACGACATGTTTTGATAAAGCCAAACTAAAGTTAGCAATAACCGCGAGGATTATAATGCACTTAAGAGTATATGGTATGGCAGTATCACTGGAACAGCAGTATGGAAATGGTTCCGACCACTGCAGACAGGCTCAGCTCATGCTAGAGCACCATCTCGCATGAAACCAAGCACTCTGCCTCCAGGGTTGTTAAGGCCTGCCATAGGAGTGACTGATAGGTATATATGTGTCCAGATATAGGTTTAGATATAGGTATACTATATCTAAGCAAGGGGTGATTACACCACCTTGCCCCAGCTGAGTGATCAGCCAGTTGTGTCGATTTAAGTACCAGCCAGGGGTGGCAAAAGATATGCTGCAGCCCCTGGTAGGCCTTGGATGCACCTATGCCCTGAGCACCTATAGTGCATGGTACAGGGGCTGACAAGGTTTTCTAGTACCAAATTGGTGATGTACCTATAGTACATGTATGTGAATTTAGAGAGAGAACAACAGGCTGTGGGTCTGATTAGCAGGCCCACAGCCACATTAAGTTGAAAACCAGTGAAGCAAAAAGCAAAAATTGGGGTGACCATAGGATAGCAGACCCTACTCTCCTACACAACCCCCCCCCCCAAACGCAGGGACATTAAACTTAACCTTGACCAGATAAGTCTTCATGTTCTAAGTGGAAATACCTGGAGAGACCATCTGCATTGCCATGGTCAGTCCCTGGTCTGTGCTCCACTGTAAAGTCCATCCCCTGTAGGGAAATGGACCACCTAAGCAGTTTGGGATTTTCACCCTTCATCTGATTAAGCCACAAGAGGGGCTTATGGTCTGTCTGAATTAGGAAGTGAGTGCCAAACAAGTATGGTCTCAACTTCTTCAGGGCCCAAACCACAGCAAAGGCCTCCCTCTCAATGGCTGACCAACGTTTCTCTCTAGGGGTCAGCCTTCTGCTAATAAAAGCAATGGGCTGGTCTTGACCATCTACATTAAGTTGTGAAAGCACAGCTCCCACCCCCAACTCAGAAGCATCTGTTTGGACAATGAACTCTTTGGAGTAGTCAGGACTCTTCAGGATAGGTGCAGAGCACATGGCCTTCTTCAGGTCATCAAATGCCTTTTGACAGCTAACTGTCCACTGAACCTTTTTGGGCATCTTCTTGGATGTCAAATCATTTAATGGAGTCACAATGGATCCATAATTCTTCACAAATTTCCTGTAATACCCAGTCAGGCCCAAGAAGGCTCTGACTTGTGTCTGGGTAGTTGGAGGAGCCCAGTCCTGTATGGCCTGGATCTTGCTCCCTCAATGGTTGAACCTGACCCCCACCTACTAGGTGGCCCAGGTACACAACCTTGCTCTGCCCTATCTGGCACTTGGTAGCCTTGATAGTCAGGCCTGCCTTTTGCAGGGCCTCCAGAACCTTCTTCAGGTGGATCAGGTGATCCTCCCAGGTGGAGCTGAAGACAGCAATATCATCTAGATATGCTGCACAAAAGTCATCCAACCCAGCAAGGACTTGATTCACCAACCTTTGGAAGGTGGCAGGTGCATTCTTCAAACCAAAGGGCATCACCACAAACTGATAATGTCCACTGGGGGTAGAGAATGCTGTTTTGGCTTTAGACTTTTCAGCTAACCTGATTTGCCAATAGCCAGCTGTCAAATCAAATGTGCTCAGAAATTTGGCAGAAGCCAACTTATCTATGAGCTCATCTGCCCTTGGAATGGGATGAGCATCTGTCCTAGTGACAGCATTGAGACCTCTATAGTCCACACAAAATCTCATTTCTCTCTTTCCATCTTTGGTATGAGGTTTTGGCACAAGGACTACTGGGCTGGCTCAGGTGCTCTCTGATGGCTCAATCACTCCAAGTTCGAGCATTTTCTGCACCTCAGCCTTTATACAATCCCTGACATGGTCGGGTTGCCTGTAGATGTTATTCTTCACAGGCAGACTGTCACCAGCGTCCACCTCATGGGTGCACCAGTTAGTTTGACTGGGTGTAAGAGAAAACATATGTCTATGGGCCTGCAACACCTGTCTGCAGTCCATCTGTTGCTGGTCAGTGAGGCTGCCTGCCAAGGCTACTCCTTCCACTGAGCCATCATCAGGGTTTTAGGAAAGCAGGTCTGGGAGAGGGTCACTCTCTTCCTCCTGGTCCCCATCTGTAGCCATGAGTAAACCCATGTCTTCCCTGTCAACAAATGCTTTCAATCTGTTTACATGGAGCACCCTGTGGGAGCTCCTAGGGGTGCCAAGGTCCACCAAGTAGGTGACCTCTCCCTTCTTTTCAAGTATGGTGTAGGGTCCAGACCATTTGTCTTGGGGAGCTGCTGGGGCCACTGGCTCCAACACCCACACCTTCTGCCCTGGCTGGTACTCAGTCAGAACAGCCTTTTGGTCATGCCAAGCTTTCTGTAATTCTTGTCTGGCCTCCAGGTTTTTGGATGCTCTCTCCATGTACTCATCCATCCTGGAGCGGAGACCAAGTACATAGTCCACAATATCAAGCTTAGGTTTTTTGAGAGGTAACTCCCATCCTTCCTTCACAAGACACAATGGACCCCTCACAGGGTGGCCAAACAAAAGTTCAAAAGGGCTGTAGCCAACCCCCTTCTGTGGGACCTCTCTGTAAGCAAAGAGCAAGCAGGGTAAAAGGATGTCCCATCTTCGCCTAAGTTTTTCAGGTAACCCTTTTATCATTCCCTTTAGGGTCTTGTTAAACCTTTCAACAAGCCCATTGCACTGTGGATGGTGGGGTGTGATAAACTTATAGTTTACTCCACACTCTTTCCACATTGACTTTAAGTATCGAGACATAAAGTTAGTACCTCTGTCTGAAAGGACCTCCTTTGGAAAGCCCACTCTGGAGAAAACTCCAAGTAGGGCCCTTGCCACAACAGGAGCTGTTATGGTCCTCAGGGGAATTGCCTCTGGGTACCTGGTGGCATGATCCACTACCACCAGGATAAATCTGTGCCCAGATGCTGTTTGGGGATCCATTGGTCCAACAATGTCAATCCCAACTCTCTCAAAGGGCACCCCCACCATAGGTAGAGGTATAAGGGGGGCCTTTGTGGTGCCACCTGATTTGGCTTGGCAGGTGACACAGGAGCGACAAAACTCCTTGGTATCTTCTGACATGTGAGGCCAGTGAAAGTGAGGGACACGCCTGTCCCAAGTCTTGTTCTGGCCTAAGTGTCCTGCAAGGGGAATATCATGGGCCAAGGTGAGAAGGAAGCCCCTAAATTGCAGAGGTATAACCAACCTCCTGGTGGCACCAGGCTTGGGGTCTCTAGCCTCTGAATAAAGGAGCCCATCATCCCAATAAACTCTTTGGATACCTTGAGCATCCCCAGCAGCCTCAGCAGCAGCTTGCTGTCTGAGGGGTTCAAGTGAAGGGCAAGTCAACTGAGCCTGCCCCAGGTCTACCCTTGAGGGTCCCCCTGTCCCCAGAAACTCAACCTGATCAGGTTCAAGCTCTTCCAGGACAGTCTCCTCTTGGATCACAGAATCATCCTCCTGTGAGGTCTGATCCTCAACCTGAGGCAAGTGGGAAGGCACTGCCTTAACCCTCTTGCTCCTTCTCTTGGGTTGTGGATGGTCTATTGTTTCAAGATCCACCAAAGGTTCAGGTAGGCACTTCTTGGCCTGGGACCTGGTTACAGCAAGGACATGGGCTGAAATCCCTAGCATTTCTGCATGAGTCCTGTACTCCACTTCTGACCATAATGATTCCTCTAGATCATTGCCCAAAAGACAGTCTACTGGGAGGTCTGCACTCACAACAACTTTCTTGAGGCCAGTTACCCCTCCCCAGGAGAATTTAACAACAGCCACACTATGTGTAGTAGTGGCATTGCTAGCATTGGTCACTAGGTAGTTCTCACCTAGTATGATTTGTCCAGGGTCCACAAAGTTAGGTGTCACCATAGTGACACTGGCACATGTGTCCCTGTAGGCCTGAGCCAGTTTCTCATTAATTAAAGGTGTCTGTCTATATTTGCCCAAAGTATTGGGACTCACAGGTGTGGACACAGATATGTCCACATCATATAGCAGAACTGCCTGAGTAGGGATTCTGACTAAGCCAGACTCCATCTCAGTACCCAGGGTTAACCCCACTATAGCCTTGGGTTGTGTACCACCACTGCTGACTGTACTAGGGGCCGCAGTTGCCTTAGGGGCTGCAGTGGTAGGGACTGGATTTTTCTTGGTGCATTCACTCCCCCAGTGGGAAGCGGACTTACAAGTATTGCACCAAGGTTTCTTTGGGCCATCATTCTTCTTTTTCTTGTTACCATTTTGGGAACCACCCTCCTTATTATTACTATTTTGGGGGCCTGTAGAAGACTTGTGGTCTTTTTCTTTCTTATCTCCACCCTTCTGGTCTGCTTTCTTCTGATCACCTCCTTGGTTCTGGGGTTTCTGCTTAACCCTTGTTCTGACCCATTTGTCTGCCTTCTTTCCCAATTCTTGGGGAGAGGTCAGATCAGAGTCTACAAGGTGTTGATGCAATAGCTGGTTAGGACAGTTATTAAGGATCTGCTCTCTCATTATAAGTTTGTACAATCCTGTATAGTCTGAGACTTTACTTCCCTGCAACCAACCCTCCAGAGCCTTAGTGGCACAATCAACAAAATCAGTCCAGTCCTGAGTCTGAGCTTTTTGGGTATCTCTGAACAACAACCTGTATTGTTCAGTGGTTAAGCCAAACCCATCAATAAGAGCACTCTTCAGGAAAGAGTAGTTTTTAGCATCCTCAGGTCTAACTGTGAGGAGCTTGTCTCTCCCTTTTTCAGAAAAGGAGTACCATAAGATAGCTGCCCACTGTTCTTGAGGAACCTGCTGTACCATGCAGGCTCTCTCCAGAGCAGTCATCCATTTGTGGATGTCACCCCCTTCCTTGTAGGGGGGCACAATCTTTGTCAGGTTTCTATTGTCATAGGACCTGACTTTCTCTCTAGGAATATTGCTGCCACCAGTGGGTATCTCCCCACACAATTGTTGTTGCCTTGCTAAAGCAAGTTTAGCTTAGGCCAAGGCTACCTCCTCCCTCTCTATCTGGAGTTTGACAGCCCTCATCCTGGCCCTATGCTCTTTTCTCTGGGGAGAAGTCATTCCCCTTTGAGATTCTCTTGAGGCACTAGAAAGGTGAGAATCCCTGGAAAGAGATCTCTCCCTCCTATTGCCTGGACGGATTATGTTATGTACTCTGGGGAGGTGCTGGCCCTCTCCATTTCCATGTAGGACCAAGTTGGCTTGGTTAAGCAATCCAACTGGTACCTGGTTATCCCCTTGATCATGATCTGACTCTTCACCTTCTGATTCAGGGTCTACCACCTCAACATCTGGGATGGTGTTCTCAACATCTGGGGGATTCACTCCTTCTCCTGACCCTGAGGGAACTACTCTAGCTTTCTCAAGAACATCCTTCTCCAGGATGGCTATCAGGATGGGAATGGTAGGGTTGTGACCCTTTCTCAGCCCCCTTGCAGTGCACAAGGCACTCAAGTCCTTATGGCTGAGCTTGACATAGCTGGAGGGTGCCTTGGCCAGGTCACCTTCCACAGGCAGAGCAATGGGTTGCTCACCTGTGCCAGACATGACTCTAGTGAGGTGTAAGTGATGCACTTACCTACACTAAGTGTTTTCCTACTGTACCTTGCTAGTGGGTTGTAGGCAGGGTGTGCTAAGCCCTTTGATCTACAACTACTAAGTTCAGTAGAACTTAAATATGTAAGCTTTGTTTATATGTACCTATGGTACTTAATGTGATCTTTCAATTTGATAAGAAGATTGCAATGGTAAAACAACAGCAAGCTCAAATCTGCACCGCTGCACACCAATGTGAGAAGTTGGCCTGATGTATGATGTCCACAGTTCTGTGGGCACCTTGTATCAGTCCAAACAATCCCTTATGGTGGTGGTTGTAAGTCAACCTTATAGACAAGCTATCCTAGGGTTAGCATGGACTAAGCAGCCTCAAAGGCTTAACTCAAGAGGGCATGTGAAGCCAGCTGTTTTACCATATGCAATCCTGTAATATCAAATGAAAGGACACCACACAAGTCATATATTATAAAAATATATGTATTTATTCTCAGAATAATACCCAATACTCTTTATGAGTAAAGAAGCACACGCGTTTAAACAAAAGCACAATATAACATATGAAAGTTGCACAAATATGGATGAGGCCGGTGGCCACTCAAACCATATATCAAAAAAGTGGTATAAGTATCACTAATCGATCAGTGATAAGGCCTAGGGCCTTGGGAATCGCTGGGACTACACTGGACTAACAGTAGTTAGGGCGGGAGTAGTCCGCGGGATTCGGGTGCAGCGCTTAAAGCGCACGCATGCACCAATGCAAAGTCAATGGTGCGTAAAAGTTATCGAGTTACAGTTTTAAGAGTCTTCCGACTGGACTAGAAGGACAAAACTTTAGACTTAGACACTAGAGGTGTAAACCACTACAGGAGCACCAGCGTTCAAGAGTTACCTCACCCACAGGAAGCGAGTGAACAGGTGCAAAAGCATGTCGGGTTTCGTCACGAAGATCTAGGGTGCCTGGAGATGAAGATGCTGCAGGCGTCCAGAAGAGAAGTGTCCGGTGTGATCCAAGGGTGGATCGAAGATGTAGAGTACCTGAAAGCAGAGGGGACAGAGTCTGGGTCACTAGCCAGTGACCAGGAAGGAACCAGGCGATGTCGGGCACAATCAGGTGGTTGTTGTGAAGCTTGTCTCCGCTGCCACGTGGACTCTGGGGCACCGAGGATGTCCTGGAGTGGATCAAGAGCTGTCCCACAAAGGCTCTCGCTGTCGGCGGTGTCGGCTTCCGGATCTGAGTTAACAAGCTTTGGCAAGTGCAACCCAGGCAGGATTCGAAGATTGCTTCTTACTCGGACCAGCAAGGTCTGAGCGGGTGCTCCTTTTCAGGGGAGCAAGGGCCAGTCTGGAGCAACCAGACTTGCAGAGCAAATTCAAAGGTTCGTCGGTACTGGGGCCACTAGCCAACGGGCAAGCGACCGGATCAATGCATCAAGCAGGAAAATGCAAAAGGGCCCCACGCAGCACTCGATGAGTGTGGAGGGGTGAGCGTCGGTGCAAAAGCTGCTCGGGGCTGGAGCTTCTCAAACTCCAATGCACAGCTTCAGGGAGCCTCGGGAGCTGCACAGTCAGCGCTTCGTAGTTTTTCCAAGATGGCCGGCCCCACGCTTCAGGTGGCCTCCACGGGTCTCAGCTTTGCATAGACTGTGGATCGGGCTGATGGAAGGCAGGAAAGCTGGGTCTTGTTGATCTCTGTTGCTCGAGTTCCGGCGGGAACTGCAACAAAGCAAACGGTGAGGTGCTGGATGGTACCTGTTTGCACAGGGTGGTCACTCCTTGACCACAAGGGAGATTCTTTAGTCTTCCACATCGAGATGTCGAAGGGTCCAGAGTTTCGTTTCATAAGTTTCAGTCAGGATAATCTGATGTGCATCTGCACAGCTCCTAACTTTATTCCAAATCAAGGGGCTGGATTACCTGCTAGGTCCCTCCTATGGGTGGGACCCAGGAAGGGGGTGGTTACACCCCTTTCCCTTTGTCCAGTTTCGTGCCAGGACTTGGGCTGGAGGGCCCCAGAACTGGTTTGACTGGATTTTGCCTGGGACACCTTGTGCGCCCCAGGCAGTGTCTAGTTTCTTTCAACCCTCCCTGCTCCAATCCACTATCTCCTGTCTGGGGTGGTGTAACACCTCCCTGTGACAGGAAACCCTTTGTCCAGGCCTCCCCTGCCAAGTTTCGGTCGGCAGCAGGAGGTCAGACTTGTGTCGGGGCAGCAGCATCCATTTTGTGATGCTGAGGCTCTGGTTAGGATTAACCGCGTTTTAAGCAAAGTAACATGTCTTCTCCCTCTAGAAGGGTGGAATGCTACCCCCGTCGCCAGGACTGGCGAGTGGGTAGTATTCCAAAGTGTATAACACCAAACACGAAATGTTTTGATAAAGCCAAACCAAAGTTAGCAATAACCGCGAGGATTATAATGCACTTAAGAGTATATGGTATGGCAGTATCACTGGAACAGCAGTACGGAAATGGTTCCGACCACTGCAGACAGGCTCAGCTCATGCTAGAGCACCATCTCGCATAAAACCAAGCACTCTGCCTCCAGGATTGTTAAGGCCTGCCATAGGAGTGACTGATAGGTATATATGTGTCCAGATATAGGTTTAGATATAGGTATACTATATCTAAGCAAGGGGTGATTACACCACCTTGCCCCAGCTGAGTGATCAGCCAGTTGTGTCGATTTAAGTACCAGCCAGGGGTGGCAAAAGATATGCTGCAGCCCCTGGTAGGCCTTGGATGCACCTATGCCCTGAGCACCTATAGTGCATGGTGCAGGGGCTGACAAGGTGTCCAGTACGAAATTGGTGATGTACCTATAGTACATGTATGTGAATTTAGAGAGAGAATAGCAGGCTGTGGGTCTGATTAGCAGGCCCACAGCCACATTAAGTCGAAAACCAGTGAAGCAAAAAGCAAAAATTGGGGTGACCATAGGATAGTAGACCCTACTCTCCTACACAGGACTCATAGTGCATGTACACAATTCAAATGGTTTAATAGTGATTGTTCAAAGTCACACTCTAATTTACTTTAAACTTTAAAATAAAATCCCAGGGATCTTGAACTGTTACGAGCCTGTAGACACCAGTATAAAAAGACTTTAGCGGAGCGGAGGGAGACTATTAGGAAGGAAGCTTGGGAGAGGCTATACGAAGCTAGTGTCACCAAAAACTGCAGTCTTTTTTGGAAGACCATCAATTCCTCGTTCTTCCAAGACATTCATTATAGCCCCATTGATGTCACAATCCCCCCACTCTAATGGGTTGCCCATTTCTCCGCAATCTATAAGAGTAGCAAGCCATGTGAAAACTATGCAGTAGGGGCTGCAACAAAGCTAGATCCGCCTACAATCCAGGAAGTCACAAACGCACTTAGGGGCACATGCATCAAGGTATGTTGCGATCGCAAACAATGCGAATCGCAAAAATTGGCTGTTTGTGATTGCAAATTTGCCTTTTGCACTGCATTATTTACCTAAATTGCGAATGCAAATAGGGAATCACAATTTGCGATTCCCTAATGCATATGCAAGAAGCCTTTCCTAAATGCAAGCGGTGAATTTAGGAAACGCTAAGCAGCATCGACTTCAGGTTGATGCTAAAATGTGCATGAAAAATGCACAAAACTGCATTTTTCAAAGTGCCATGTGGCGAAAACATGCCCCTAGGGCATGTGTGTGCCTTACATGTACACCTTTTTTGTTAGGAGCACCTCAGGGGGGCCTTAGTCCTCCAGGCAGCCTTGCCTTTGCATTACCTAATTTGCGATTACCAATCAGATAATCACAATTTAGGAAATGCAAGACCATTCCCACCTATGGGCCTGGCCCATAGGAAAGAATGGAGTCGCAATAGCAAATACAGATCCCCTAATTGCGTTTGTGATTCTTAAGGAATAACAATTAGAGAATCGCTATTTGCTCTTTGTATTGATGCATTGCATTTTGCCATTACCAAATAGCGATTTCTTAAAAATCGCTAATTGGTAATTGCAAAATGCAAGTTTGATACATCTGCCCCGTAATGAATTTATGAGTGAGCTAAAAACCAACACAGCCATGTTACATGTAATGGTGGTGGGGAATACACATTGTTAATAAAATCTTGTTTTATTAATAATGAAAAATGATCTCTGGTACAACATTTCTCTTAACTAGGCATCCCTTTCCACCAAAAAGGGACATGGGCCTCTCTTGTAGAAGCTAGGAGAAGGAGCTTTGAAAAAACACTCATAGCCCTAGCCAGGTTTCGTAGGAAGCTTGGGTCTAAATCGACTAAGACCCTCCTTAATATTTATAATGCCCAGTGCTGTGCTGTGATTTTGGATGGGGCAGGGGTTTGGGGTTTTTGCAAATCATCAACTTCACAAACCATTGAAAATGTCTTTCTTAGAAAAATGAGGTCCACCCCACCCAGCATGCACCACATCATCTGTCATAAGGAATTGGGGTTAATTCCCCTGGCCGATCGAATACAAATTGCTCCTACTATGTTATGGTGCTCGAATTGGGCAAACGAAGAACCATCCCTTAACAGAGCAATTATTCAGGATTGCCTAAAGTGTGTTCATGTACACAAAATACCGTGGCTCGGCCACGTTAAGTTCCAACTGTCCCTTGTAGGGAGGCAAGACTGCTTTGCTGACCCTTATCTTATTATTTTCGGTTCAAAATTCCAACTAAAAAAAGATCTTTTAAATGTTTTAATGGTGCGTCGAGAACAAGGAGGGGCAAGTTAAGTCGCAACTGTCTCTTGTAGGGAGGCAAGATTGCTTTGCTGACCCTTATCTTATTACTTTCGGTTCAAAATTCCAACTAAAAAAGGATCTTTTAAATGTTTTAATGGTGCGTCAAGAACAAGGAGGGTCGAGCAAAAAGCTTGTAGCCGATTATTTACCCCTGGTTACCAATAATGGAATTGAGACACATCTTCTGTACCCCTTTAGCCATTCCCCCTAAAACATTCTTTTAAGATTTAGATTTGGCATTGTGCACCTTCTGGTGTCGTATCCCAGTAACACTTATCACAACACTGACCTGGATCCCTGCCCTTGCGATTGTAATTCATCGCAGAACATGCTGCCTTTTCTTTTTTTGTCAGCTATATGATAATAGGCCGGCTCTATTTTACCTTCAGCTACTCCAATCAGAATACATCTGCGGAATGATTAACAGATTAATTTCTGCTGCAACTCATTTAAGGAGGCTAGTCGGAAAATGATTGCTTTGCTTCACCTCTAAGATTATGTTTTAAACTTGATCTTTCCCACAAGCCTATTTAGGCTATTCGTAAATTTGGATACTTTTAAACCTTTTCTGGCAACTTTAACCCCTTCCGTGCGGGGATAATTCCCCCGCTGTGCTGGGGGGCAGGGGGGCGTGCAGCGCCCCGGTGCTCATGACGAGCTGAGCGCATCATGAGGCACGGCGCTCGTGTG
Source organism: Lissotriton helveticus (assembly GCF_964261635.1). Lineage (NCBI taxonomy): Eukaryota > Metazoa > Chordata > Amphibia > Caudata > Salamandridae > Lissotriton > Lissotriton helveticus. Next base: position 1,265,113,177 of record NC_136067.1, on the reverse strand, counting down.
CTCATGACGAGCTGAGCTCATCATGACCACACCCGTTCCCGTGGAACGCTCAGCACAGCAGGGGAATTATCCCCGCGTGCGAGCGTTCCACGGCTCATGACGAGCTGAGCTCATCATGAGCACCGGAGTGCCGTTCGAGCATGGATGAGGTTAATATAATAGGCACCATGCACTTTGTCTAGGTTTTCTGTTTCTGTTTTTCGGCGTTGGTTAAAGGCACCATGCACTTTATAAAGAAAAATGAATGATTATTGTTTTATTTTGTTTAAATCTAGGACATTTTAAATCACTGGACCTGGATGGTCGTTGATTTGTTGTGTCCTCATTAATTTTAAATGTGTTAAGTTGTTTCTTTTTGGGCCTGCTAGTTAAAGGCACTATCCACTTTATAAAGAAAAGAAACTGTTTACTCATAGGGTGAGGTGTCATGTTTTGTAAAATTTTAACATAACTGAAGTACAAACTGAATTGATGTTTTTTCTCGTATTGTCTTTTTTATCTGTGACTTTTGTGGTTTGATAAAAACCAAATAAAGTTTTATTTGATTTGATTCATATACTCTCTTTCGTGCACTGGAAGAGAACCTTATATTTCTTTGAACTTAACAGTCCAGTCGGGTAAACAGACATAATATCGATGCAAAAATATCGACTGGACATAATATAGAGGTAAAAATATAGACTAGACAAAATATCGACCAGACATAATATAGACTACAAAAATATCTATTACTATCGATATTAATAGCCAAGATATTGAATCAAAAATATAGACTAGACATAATATCGACTAGATAGAATATAGACAACAAAAATATCGAAAATAAGGTAAGTTTTTAATAATTTGTAATAATTGTGTAATATAAATCTGTAACGGGTTGTGGGTTTATAGGGGAATAGGGTGGGAAGTAATTTAAATATAATTAATTAAATCTGTAATATAATATTAATTGTTAATTAATTATTAATTGTTAATTAATTAAAATATAATTGGTAATTAATATTTATTGATTAATTGATAAATAATTAATTTTTCGTAAAATATTTTCTGTAACGGGTTGTGGGTTTATAGGGAAATAGGGTGGGAAGTAATTTAAATATAAATATTTAAATATGTAAAATAATTATAATTGTTAAATAATTATTAATTGGTAAATAATTAAAATTTAATTGGTAAATAATTATAATTGAATAATTGATAAATCATTATTTTCTACTAAATTATTTTTTGTAGCGGGTTGTGGGTTTATAGGGGAATAGGGTGGGAAGTAATTTAATTTTAATTAATTTATTATGTAAATTGATAATAATTGTTAATTAATTATTAATTGGTAATTAATTAAAATATAATTGGTAATTAATTATAAATATTTAATTGATTAATAATTAATATTTAGTAAATTAATTTCTGTAGTGGGTTGTGAGTTTATGGGGGATAGGGTGGTAAGTAATTTAATAATAATTAATTAATTATGTTAATTAATTAAAATTGTTAATTAATTAATAATTGTCCATTAAATAAAATTTAATTGGTAAATAAAAGTAATTGGTATTGGAAATTAAATTTAATTGGTAATAATATTTCTATTAATTATATTTATTTATGATTTTTTTCCTTTTGCTACAGTTGCACTTACTGGAGTGGGAATAGTCATTTTTACCCCTATGCTATCCATCGTTTTTCTACTGTTGCAACCACTGGAGTGGGAATAGTAAATTTAATCCCTACGCTATCCAGCGTTTTCCCTACTGTTGCACCCACTGGAGTGGGAATAGTAATTTTAACCCCAACGCTATTCTGCGCTTTCCCTACTGTTGCACTCACTGGAGTGGGGATAGTAATTTTAACCCCTACGCTATCCAGCGCTTTCTCTACTTTTGCACCCACTGGAGTGGGAATAGTAATCTTTACCCCTTCGCTATCCAGCGCTTTCCCTACTGTTGCACCCACTGGAGTGGGAATAGTAATTTTAACCCCTAAACTATCCAGCGCTTTCCCTATTGTTGCACCCACTGGAGTGGGAATAGTAATTTTAACCCCTACGCTATCCAGCGCTTTCCCTACTGTTGCACCCACTGGAGTGGGAATAGTAATTTTAACCCCTACGCTATCCAACGCTTCCCCTACTGTTGCACCCACTGGAGTGGGAATAGTAATTTTAACCCCTACGCTATCCAGCGCTTTCCCTACTGTTGCACCCACTGGAGTGGGATTAATAATTTTAACCACCACGCTATCCAGCACTTTCCCTACTGTTGCACCCACTGGAGTGGGAATAGTAATCTTTACCCCTACGCTATCCAGCGTTTTCCCTACTGTTGCACCCACTGGAGTGGGAATAGTAATTTTTACCCCTACGCTATCCAACGCTTTCTCTACTGTTGCTCCCACTGGAGTGGGGATAGTAATTTTAACCCCTACGCTATCCAGTGCTTTCCCTACTGTTGCACCCACTGGAGTGGGAATAGTAATTTTTACCCCTACGCTATCCAGCGCTTTCTCTACTGTTGCACCCACTGGAGTGGGGATAGTAATTTTAAACCGTACGCTATCCAGCGTTTTCCCTACTGTTGCACCCACTGGAGTGGGAATAGTAATCTTTACCCCTACGCTATCCAACGCTTTCCCTACTGTTGCACCCACTGGAGTGGGAATAGTAATTTTTACCCCTATGCTATCCAACGCTTTCCCTACTGTTGCTCACACTGGAGTGGGAATAGTAATTCTTACCCCTACGCTATCCAACGCTTTCCCTACTGTTGCACTCATTGGAGTTGGAATAGTAATTTTTCCCCCTACGCTATCCAATGCTTTCCCTACTGTTGCACCCACTGGAGTGGGAATAGTAAATTTTACCCCTACACTATCCAACGCTTTTGCTACTGTTGAACTCACTAGAGTTGTAACAATACATTTTAACCATTTTGCTATGCTACGGTAAAAATATTATATATGTTTATTTAATAATATGTTTTTATATATATATATATATATATGTATTATTTTTGTGATATATTTTTTATTTATATTAATTATTTATTAATATTACATTTATTTAATAATTTTTACTAAGTTTATATTAAATATATTTATTATTTTATTAGTTTTTACTTAATTTAAAGACATTTAAAAAAATCGATATTTTGACAGTCTATATTTTTGTAACTCGATATTTTGGAGTCGATATTTTAGTACTTACCTGTTTGAAGATAGGCCTTCGATATTTTGTCCCTCGATATTTTTGTATCTCGATATTTATGTGGTCGATATAATGTCAGTGATCCGTCCAGTCGAATTGACAGAGAAATGCCATGAAAAGAAAGCTAATGCATGTTCATGTCAGTTTAATGATTAAGGCTCCCTGTTTTCCATTTTTACTGATTTTTATAGGTAAATACAGACAGAAAACATTCATTTTCTTGTCTGTTTTTATTTTTAAATGTGGATAAAAACGGAAATGGGGTTGCTTTTTGAGTAATTCTAAATACTGTCTGCCAGGCCAATAGGTGAGTGGATTGGTAGATAGCGGGGTTAAAAAAGAAAGGAATTTTAGTCAGGAGGCTTTAACAGCAGTAGATGTGCTCTAGGTTGATACTGAAATTTGCATATCTTCATATAAGTGCACTTCTGCGGGTGTTCACAGCACTGAACCTGGCAGACATTCAAGCATGAGCGCATATTTATCGGTTAAATAAATGTGGAAATATACTAATTTCAGCTTAATTTTTTCACAAAACCCCAAATATATATGGATAAATACAGATGGAAATGGCAAAAAAATAAATACTATAAAACCGGGAGCCCTATTAATGATGCTGCCGCCTTTTGCTGTAACAGACATTTATATAATGTACTCCACAGTGTACAACACCGTTGCTATCAACAACAATAAATAGAGAACCCAAATATGTTGATTATAACTCAAAGAAGCAAGATTACTTTTTCAGAGCGTTTTTTTGTAGAAATATGTTTAACATTGTATTGATAATGTGCCTCTACTTTAAAGGAGCCGACCCTGAAGGGAAGGTAAAAGCTAAAAGTGTTGCAGGAAATTATGCATCAACTTCAAAAACACCTGCCCCCGGGTCCAGGTAGGTCACACACATTAAACTGTTTAATCTTTATAGTAGTAAACTAACAAACACTTTGTTGCTCTCTTTTCTAAGATTGAAGAGAGTGTGAGTATGTGTAATATAGTTTAAGCAATTGGCAGTTGTATTAACTATGTAGTAAGTAGACGGAAGCATTCTTTGAAAGCTGAAATAATATTTAACTTTTTTACTCAGGCCAGGAACTCGAAATAGGAAATAATGAAGAGACAAATAAGGGAGCAATCGCAGGGCACTCGGTTTCACAACAGATTGATACCAGGACCAACAAGTAATTTCAGTTGAACATCCCCTAGACACCACAAGAAGACCCCTGGAAGGAAACAAAGGACTTATCCTCTAAGCCGTTTAATAAACCAAGCCTTAAGCTGTAAACTATTGGTGTGTATCATAAGCAAGACCTCTTGTTTCCTAGAGAAAAGCTGGAGAAGGTGTTCAGCAGTTCTAAATTCACAGAAAAGAAAAATAGGTTTTCTTTTCTTTCTAAATTCGTAAAACATTTGTTATCATTTAATGTGGATTTCAACTTGAGACAGTTTAAAATGCTGGTTACTTCTTTTGTCTCCAGCGAGCCAAACTTCCATTTAAAGGCATTGCTTTACGTTATCTCCCAATGAAAGGATTGTCTAAGCTGAATTGAATTAGCCTACTGATGGTTTGGTTTACATGCAAATGCACAACACGAAATAACCAACTTCCCCCTGTGCTACTTGACTTGTTCACTGATGCATCAATGTGATTTTGTAGTACAAATCAAGCCCAAAAAGTAGTGAAGCACTGTGCAAACAAGCATTGGCAAATCTAGAAAGTCTCATCTCTAAAATGCTGCGTTGTTGGTTTTCTCAATGGATTTTACCAATTGCCGAAGTATCAAGATGCAGGCACATGTATGATCAACAGTCTTGCAACGGCTTTTGAGACAAGAACACTCATTGCCACCAATGTGCATGCATTCGTTGTGATGTGTACATTATGAAGCATATTCATGCTATATATGGAGATTTGTAGAGCACCCTGTCACCCAGGAAGGAACCTGGCACTGAGGAGGCGTGAGTCCAGCCAAACCCAGGGGCATATTTACAATGAAGTGCGGAAGTGTGGTGTTAGCCTTCCTGGCTTAACGCCGCACTCCGCCACTTCAGAAACTCATGGCTGCACCATATTTATAACAATATGGTGCAGCGCTGTGTTTACCCTGTGCTGGCGCTAAACTTAGCAGCCTAGCGCCAATGCAGGCACCCATGCACCATAGTGCAAGAGTGTCTGCATTGAGGGGAAGATTGTTTATGTGTAGGAAGGTCTCCCTTCCTGCTCATAAACAATCTTTGAATGACGTTTTGTAACTTTTATGTGTGCTACTTAATGCAGCACGCATAGAAGTAGCAAAATGTCATTTCTTTTTTTAGATTGTTTATGTGCAGGAAGGGATATCTTGCTGCACATAAACAATCAATGGCAATTTGCTGTTTCTATGTGTGCTGCACAATGCAGAACACATAGAAACTGTACAAACTAGGAGAAATAAAGCATTTCTCCTAGTTTCGCCTGTTTAAGACCAGGTTTTCCCCAGTATAATTTTGACGCTGCCTCCTATTTACGCCACCCTTGTAATTAGGAGGCAGCGTCTTAATCAATGGGTGTTGTGGTGGGACACCCACCTCAACACCCATTGCCCTCCCCTTTCACATTAAATACACTGTGAGAGGGGCCTTCTTTACAAGGCAGCATCCAGCCATGTTAAGTGGCTAATCGCTGCCCTGTAAATAAGGTAAACACCCTATTGCTATCACAATGTCACTGAAAGTGACGTTGTGGTGGCGATAGGGGCTTGCAAATATGCCCCCAGTGCCTAGTGAGACTACTTGAAAGCCAGGTCTTCGGCTTCTTGCTGGATTCATAAAGTGAGGAGGATCTAAAGTGTAGTGGCAGGTTGTTCCTTGCTTTAAGAACGATGTAGGAGAAGGCTTGACTGCTGGGTGCGTTTTCCATATGTGAGGGATGTGTGCAAGTAGGAGTCCAGATGAGTGGATGTGTCTCGAAGATTTGTGGAAGCTGATGCCACTATTGAGGTATGTTGGGGTAATGTTATATTGTGCTTTGAAAGTGTGGGGGAGGAGTTGGAATTGTGCTTGTTTGTATGTGGGGAGGCAGTGGAACTCCTCCAGGTGCGGTATATTGTGAGTGTGGCGTGGGAGGCTGAGAGTGATTCTGACTAACGAGTTCTAAATGGTCTGCATCCTTGTGGTGAGTTTTTTGTTGATTCCGAAATACAGGATGTTCCCATAGTAAACCTTGCCTGAGATATAGGTGAGCATGATGATTTTACAGGTGCTGATTGGGAGTCTTTTGAAAATCTTCCTCACCATCTTCAGAGAATGGAAGCATGAAGATGTGACAGCGTTGCCTGGGACAGTCATGTTGAATTTGATGCCAATGACAAACTCTAGGTTCTTGGCTTGGGTGATGGGGGTGGATCCATGGTCTGTTAGCTGCCTAATAGAATCCCAAGGTTGAAGTGCAGTGGCGGCTCACTGTTTTTTCGCAGTGCAAGAAGGCAGAAACATGAAATGGTAAAATTACCATTTTATGTTTCTGCCTCTCGCACTGCAAGAAAGCAGAAGTGCCTTGAGTGCCTGGTTGTGGGCGGGCGGGTGGGCGGTCCTGCTCGAAGGCAGGGGGGGGGAGTGGCTTTGTCCACTGTTGTGGGTACGGACTGTTTGGTCGGCCCCATGGCCGAACAAAGCAGTCATGTGCGCTCCCCCTTTTTTCTATGTAGGCTGCTGCATGCAGCCTACACAGAGAATATGGCCCGGCTGGGGCGCTCTCCACTGCGCCTCACCAATCTCAACGCTGCCATTGCAGCGTTGTGAATGGCGGAGGGGAGGGAGGGAGGCTGCCTGCTGGCTGCTTCCTGTAGGAAGTGGAACACGCTGGATCCGATTCCAGCTGCACCCAGGACTGGCTGCACCATAACCCCAGCTATATGTATATATCTATATATATCTATATATATATATATATATATATATATATATATATATATATATATAACTCACGTTACCACCAGCGCGTCCCTTTCCAATCGTCACGGAAAGAACTACACAGGAGCCGCGGCCACAGTTAAAGTGCAGGTTTATTTTCCAGACACAAACGTCCTACGCGTTTCGGAGTGAAACTACTCCTTCGTCACGGGCAAAAGTTGTGCATTTCCACATTACTAATAAAGTAAAATAGTGTGTCACGTGATGTATTGACATAAACAAAATCCTATATTCTTACATTTTCTTATGAAAAATTCATTCACGGCATATTACATTCCTTTCCGATGAGTGAGCGCTTGTTGTTGTATTCAGCAAACATTTTGTCAAATCATGTATTAAACAGTGCTGTCGACCAACGCGATGCCACACGCATCCTAAGTATTGAAAACATTTTCCCACACTTGCAATTCTGCTATTGCTTTCAGCTAATAATAGTGGTGTTGAGCCATTTTTTGCCAGATATACATTGTGGTCATGTAAACCGAAAATAAACTCTAGTAAAAGAAATAAATTCTAAAACATTGCAATGTCGGCCAGCGCGAGACTCGAACCTTCGGTCTCAAAAGACATTCAATATGCACAGTCTATTACCCGCTAGCGCTATGGTGACTGACATTTCACCGAATGACAGACCACCTAGTATCTTGGTTTTTCGCATAGCATACTGCTAGTTAAAGCGAGGTATTGCCCAAGTGGGCCAATATTTCTTTGCTTTATGCTCAAAAAAACCACTTCTTATTTCCGTTCAATTTCATTCAGAACTGGTTAGCATGCAACTGTTAGGAACTAAATAAAAGTACTGCCCCAGTGGGCCAACAATCTTCATAATTGATATTGATGTGGAATCAAAACAAAATCAAGCCCCTTCGGGCTCAAGGTCTTGGTCAGCACAGTAGGGGCTCATCACTCAGTGTTGTACTTTCATCGGAAATATCTAGAAAGATAAAATAAGGTCCTGTTAAAATCTTCATAGCCAAAGAAGTGGTTTATGAAGAAAAGCACACATTTCTAAAACAACAGAGCGAATTCAGCAGCAGCGACTTATTTTGTACACATTCTGAAATTAAACTTAGTGTAGATGTACTGATAGTTCCTCGTCCATATTCAACCCATGGGGCACCTTGGTGTTGAATCTGATAATAAATTTTGACTCGAGTTTCCTAAGTTCAAGTAATCTATTGCCCCCTCTTACAATAGGAGGAATACAATCAATGGATGCAAATCTAACAAGATTGGCATTACTCTTGTGGTGCTCTTGAAAGTGACGGGCTATCGGATAGGTTTTGTCATTATTAGTGATTGCTCTTAAGTGCTCTAACACTCTCTTCTTGCCTTTATGCATGGTGCTGCCGATATAGTATTTAGAACATGGGCACTTCAGGGTGTAAATGGCATATTCAGTATTGCAATTAAGGTGTTTTTGTATGACCCATGGAGCCTCATTATCCTGGAATTTAAGAGATTTGACACTACTGCTGAATTTGCAGGCCTTACATTGATTACACGTAAAAAAGCCTTGTACTGCGTTCTTTTTGATGGGGGTTGGTATCATGTTGCTACACAACTGGTCACGCAGAGATTTTGGTTTTCGGAAGGTTAAGGATGGTTGTTCACCAATAATCTTTTTCAAGTCATTGTCAGTTTTTAAGACCTCCCAAAACTTCTTGAGGCTTTTTCTAATTTCCCACGCATAAGTATTGTACGTCGTGATGAATCTTATAGTTTCCTTAGGTTTATTTAGAGATTCATCCGACTTGGGAAATATGAGCTCATTACGTGTCAGAGCATCTACCCTGTTGATCGCTTTTTTGACTATTTTGGGACTATAGCCTCGTATCAAGAATCTTTCACACATAGTGCTTTTCTCTTGTTCAAATTTCAAGGTTGTGCTGCAATTTCTCCGAGCTCGTAATAGCTCACCATAGGGTATGCTCTGTATAAGATTGCGGGGATGGCAACTGTCCGCATGCAGTAGACTGTTGCCAGCCGTTGCTTTTCTATATAGAGAGCTAACAATAGTGTTGTTGTCAATCTCAATTTTGAGGTCTAGGAATTCCATGGAGTCTCTGCTTATCTGATGCGTGAATTGCAGATTCATTTGGTTACTGTTTAACATTTCCACAAATTCTAGTGCTTGTAACTCAGTGCCACTCCACACACAGAAAATATCGTCTATGTAGCGCAACCAGAGGACGGCGTGGTCTTTAAATAGCCCGATCTTGTGGACAACCTGCTCCTCCCACCAGCCCAGGTAAAGGCCCGCAAAGCTGGGGGCGAAGCAGGTTCCCATCGCCGTCCCCTGGGTTTGCCTGTAGACATTTTTATCAAATAGAAAAAAATTATTAGTGAGACACATCTCAATCATTTTCAACAACATGTCGGTATGCTGAGAGAAACCCAATGGCCTACTATGGAAGTAATATTCGCAGGCTTCCAGACCTAGTGTTTGTGGAATGCTTGTGTACAAGCTACATACATCTAAGCCTAGCATTAGGTACTGGGGAGACCATACAATGTCACTGATGTGCTTTAAAAAGTCGCTAGTATCGAGGACAAATGAAGGAAGTGATTGCACCAGGGGCTGTAGAAAGAAATCTACATACTTCGAAGTGTTTTCCAAAGCACTCCCACAGGAAGAAACAATAGGTCTCCCTGGTGGTCTTTGGGCATTTTTGTGCAACTTTGGAAGCAAATACAGAACAGGCAATTTTGGATATTTGCAAGCCAAATATGAAAATTCGTCAGCACTTAGGATGCTATCGTCTTTCCACATAGTGATTTGATTGGCAACTTTTTGCATCGCTTGGTCATAGACCAATCTGGTTGTCTGACAGTATCTGCTAGTGTCGGACAATTGAGAGTGGCCTTCTTGTCTATACATTTCTAGGGGCCAGATGACTACATTACCTCCTTTGTCACTTTGTTTTATGACAAAGTCACGATTGGATTCAAGACTGTTTAACGCATTTTGTTGTTTTTTTGTCAGATTATTATTCACCTCTAATTTGCGAGATTTCAACTTTTTCAATTCACTGACCATTCCTTTTTCAAAGCAATTGATTGCCTCACAATTAATCTGGGGTATGAATAGAGATTTAGGTTTAAATGGGGTCACTGCCCTCAGGTCTGAAGTCAAATCATTATTTGTTGGATTCAGGATGGGCTCTTCCACCCCCCCCTCCACCCCCGCCAATTCATATACCTCATGTAAAGTCTCAATGTCTCCAATACGAAGGTCTGATTGATCCTTAGGACCTTCAGTGGTTAGTTTCTTAGGTTTATTTGAAAACCATTTTTTAAGTTTCAATTTTCGTACATAATGGAATAAGTCAATCCTTGTTTCTGTGTAGTTAAAACTCGACGTAGGACAAAAAGATAAGCCTAATGTTAAAACATCTAGTTCATCATCACTTAGAGTATAATTAGAAAGGTTTACCACAGTCTTGTTCCTCATGTTTTCTTGGCAAACTTGCCCCTTGTTCTTGTTCCCACCGGGCTGTCGGACTGCATAGAATAGTTTTGCTTTTTGCCTCCTCTTCCTCCTCTTCCACGCCCTCTTCCCGGGCTGTCGCTGTTGGCCATCGCATTTGACCTTTCTTTTGCCAGCAACTCGTACTCCTTTAAAAATCGTACTTTTAACAACTCAGCTTCATTGTCATGGCTTTCAGTTATTGGTTCAGAGTCACACTGCAAGATCAGTTCAGTTAATTGAGATATGCCACTCCCAGAAGCTGTATGTTCTTCTGTTCTTGTGGGTAATCCCTCCTTACGTTGTGCTTGGCTAGTGTGTTCACTCCGTAATTTGTCAAACTTTTTTCCAAAAGTCAGGATTTGACCATTCTTATAATCAATTTCATCCCTCTCGAATTTGGATAATTTTTTCATTTTAATTTCCTCCTCCAATTTTTCAAGTCGTTTGTTCATTTTCTCCATTTCGTTATTAAATTCATCATTTTCCAATAATTCCTTTAGTTTGGCAATTATTTCTTCACTTTCCAGTGTTAGTTTTACACTTTCTTTCTCAGCTGATTTAATCAGTAGCTTCAACATGTTGATGGAACAGTTATGATTATTCTCCATCCATTGTGTTATCAGTTCTGGATCCGGTTGCTGTAATGTAGGGGTTATGAAGATACGTAAACCCCGAGGTATTCTGTTACAGTCAACATAGTGTTGGAGGGCTGTGGCCTCCCACCACTTGGATTGCTCTTTTTTGAGCACTTTCCATAGATTATCCCATAGCTTACGTTTATCTTTCACTATGTTAGGAGCAGTTGTAATTTTCTCACCGCCATTGTCAGTGCGGGCAATTTTGTCAAACAGTAATGTCGCTGCTGCTTTGCGCTTTGTGTTTCTTGTGTCCGCCATCTTTGTTTTACGGTTTGTTTACAAACACGTAATTCCCGAGTCTTGTTTTCGGGCTGCACGTCTTTGGCAAAGTGAGTTGTGTTGTCACTCACTTGCTCATCCGAATACCACAATAGTACTGACCATCTGTACGCAGCGCCCGCGATGTGAACGCCGACTCACCAGCAAAGTCCAAGTTGGGAGATCGCAGCTCCCTGCTCCTCCCTCTCGTTGCTTCGCCTGTGTTCCGGTTACACAATCATCTCGCTGTTTCCAATCAGATGGCAATATCGTGTGGGCAGGGGTTTTGAAATTTGTATACACGAAGTTGCAGCTGTTCCCCAGCCTCTGTTATGGCGGGCTCACGGCAGGGGTAGCCACCCCCTTTCAAATCACTCACGTTACCACCAGCGCGTCCCTTTCCAATCGTCATGGAAAGAACTACACAGGAGCCGCGGCCACAGTTAAAGTGCAGGTTTATTTTCCAGACACAAACGTCCTACGCGTTTCGGAGTGAAACTACTCCTTCGTCACGGGCAAAAGTTGTGCATTTCCACATTACTAATAAAGTAAAATAGTGTGTCACGTGATGTATTGACATAAACAAAATCCTATATTCTTACATTTTCTTATGAAAAATTCATTCACGGCATATTACATTCCTTTCCGATGAGTGAGCGCTTGTTGTTGTATTCAGCAAACATTTTGTCAAATCATGTATTAAACAGTGCTGTCGACCAACGCGATGCCACACGCATCCTAAGTATTGAAAACATTTTCCCACACTTGCAATTCTGCTATTGCTTTCAGCTAATAATAGTGGTGTTGAGCCATTTTTTGCCAGATATACATTGTGGTCATGTAAACCGAAAATAAACTCTAGTAAAAGAAATAAATTCTAAAACATTGCAATGTCGGCCAGCGCGAGACTCGAACCTTCGGTCTCAAAAGACATTCAATATGCACAGTCTATTACCCGCTAGCGCTATGGTGACTGACATTTCACCGAATGACAGACCACCTAGTATCTTGGTTTTTCGCATAGCATACTGCTAGTTAAAGCTGGTGAGTCGGCGTTCACATCGCGGGCGCTGCGTACAGATGGTCAGTACTATTGTGGTATTCGGATGAGCAAGTGAGTGACAACACAACTCACTTTGCCAAAGACGTGCAGCCCGAAAACAAGACTCGGGAATTACGTGTTTGTAAACAAACCGTAAAACAAAGATGGCGGACACAAGAAACACAAAGCGCAAAGCAGCAGCGACATTACTGTTTGACAAAATTGCCCGCACTGACAATGGCGGTGAGAAAATTACAACTGCTCCTAACATAGTGAAAGATAAACGTAAGCTATGGGATAATCTATGGAAAGTGCTCAAACAAGAGCAATCCAAGTGGTGGGAGGCCACAGCCCTCCAACACTATGTTGACTGTAACAGAATACCTCGGGGTTTACGTATCTTCATAACCCCTACATTACAGCAACCGGATCCAGAACTGATAACACAATGGATGGAGAATAATCATAACTGTTCCATCAACATGTTGAAGCTACTGATTAAATCAGCTGAGAAAGAAAGTGTAAAACTAACACTGGAAAGTGAAGAAATAATTGCCAAACTAAAGGAATTATTGGAAAATGATGAATTTAATAACGAAATGGAGAAAATGAACAAACGACTTGAAAAATTGGAGGAGGAAATTAAAATGAAAAAATTATCCAAATTCGAGAGGGATGAAATTGATTATAAGAATGGTCAAATCCTGACTTTTGGAAAAAAGTTTGACAAATTACGGAGTGAACACACTAGCCAAGCACAACGTAAGGAGGGATTACCCACAAGAACAGAAGAACATACAGCTTCTGGGAGTGGCATATCTCAATTAACTGAACTGATCTTGCAGTGTGACTCTGAACCAATAACTGAAAGCCATGACAATGAAGCTGAGTTGTTAAAAGTACGATTTTTAAAGGAGTACGAGTTGCTGGCAAAAGAAAGGTCAAATGCGATGGCCAACAGCGACAGCCCGGGAAGAGGGCGTGGAAGAGGAGGAAGAGGAGGCAAAAAGCAAAACTATTCCATGCAGTCCGACAGCCCGGTGGGAACAAGAACAAGGGGCAAGTTTGCCAAGAAAACATGAGGAACAAGACTGTGGTAAACCTTTCTAATTATACTCTAAGTGATGATGAACTAGATGTTTTAACATTAGGCTTATCTTTTTGTCCTACGTCGAGTTTTAACTACACAGAAACAAGGATTGACTTATTCCATTATGTACGAAAATTGAAACTTAAAAAATGGTTTTCAAATAAACCTAAGAAACTAACCACTGAAGGTCCTAAGGATCAATCAGACCTTCGTATTGGAGACATTGAGACTTTACATGAGGTATATGAATTGGCGGGGGTGGAGGGGGGGGTGGAAGAGCCCATCCTGAATCCAACAAATAATGATTTGACTTCAGACCTGAGGGCAGTGACCCCATTTAAACCTAAATCTGTATTCATACCCCAGATTAATTGTGAGGCAATCAATTGCTTTGAAAAAGGAATGGTCAGTGAATTGAAAAAGTTGAAATCTCGCAAATTAGAGGTGAATAATAATCTGACAAAAAAACAACAAAATGCGTTAAACAGTCTTGAATCCAATCGTGACTTTGTCATAAAACAAAGTGACAAAGGAGGTAATGTAGTCATCTGGCCCCTAGAAATGTATAGACAAGAAGGCCACTCTCAATTGTCCGACACTAGCAGATACTGTCAGACAACCAGATTGGTCTATGACCAAGCGATGCAAAAAGTTGCCAATCAAATCACTATGTGGAAAGACGATAGCATCCTAAGTGCTGACGAATTTTCATATTTGGCTTGCAAATATCCAAAATTGCCTGTTCTGTATTTGCTTCCAAAGTTGCACAAAAATGCCCAAAGACCACCAGGGAGACCTATTGTTTCTTCCTGTGGGAGTGCTTTGGAAAACACTTCGAAGTATGTAGATTTCTTTCTACAGCCCCTGGTGCAATCACTTCCTTCATTTGTCCTCGATACTAGCGACTTTTTAAAGCACATCAGTGACATTGTATGGTCTCCCCAGTACCTAATGCTAGGCTTAGATGTATGTAGCTTGTACACAAGCATTCCACAAACACTAGGTCTGGAAGCCTGCGAATATTACTTCCATAGTAGGCCATTGGGTTTCTCTCAGCATACCGACATGTTGTTGAAAATGATTGAGATGTGTCTCACTAATAATTTTTTTCTATTTGATAAAAATGTCTACAGGCAAACCCAGGGGACGGCGATGGGAACCTGCTTCGCCCCCAGCTTTGCGGGCCTTTACCTGGGCTGGTGGGAGGAGCAGGTTGTCCACAAGATCGGGCTATTTAAAGACCACGCCGTCCTCTGGTTGCGCTACATAGACGATATTTTCTGTGTGTGGAGTGGCACTGAGTTACAAGCACTAGAATTTGTGGAAATGTTAAACAGTAACCAAATGAATCTGCAATTCACGCATCAGATAAGCAGAGACTCCATGGAATTCCTAGACCTCAAAATTGAGATTGACAACAACACTATTGTTAGCTCTCTATATAGAAAAGCAACGGCTGGCAACAGTCTACTGCATGCGGACAGTTGCCATCCCCGCAATCTTATACAGAGCATACCCTATGGTGAGCTATTACGAGCTCGGAGAAATTGCAGCACAACCTTGAAATTTGAACAAGAGAAAAGCACTATGTGAGAAAGATTCTTGATACGAGGCTATAGTCCCAAAATAGTCAAAAAAGCGATCAACAGGGTAGATGCTCTGACACGTAATGAGCTCATATTTCCCAAGTCGGATGAATCTCTAAATAAACCTAAGGAAACTATAAGATTCATCACGACGTACAATACTTATGCGTGGGAAATTAGAAAAAGCCTCAAGAAGTTTTGGGAGGTCTTAAAAACTGACAATGACTTGAAAAAGATTATTGGTGAACAACCATCCTTAACCTTCCGAAAACCAAAATCTCTGCGTGACCAGTTGTGTAGCAACATGATACCAACCCCCATCAAAAAGAACGCAGTACAAGGCTTTTTTACGTGTAATCAATGTAAGGCCTGCAAATTCAGCAGTAGTGTCAAATCTCTTAAATTCCAGGATAATGAGGCTCCATGGGTCATACAAAAACACCTTAATTGCAATACTGAATATGCCATTTACACCCTGAAGTGCCCATGTTCTAAATACTATATCGGCAGCACCATGCATAAAGGCAAGAAGAGAGTGTTAGAGCACTTAAGAGCAATCACTAATAATGACAAAACCTATCCGATAGCCCGTCACTTTCAAGAGCACCACAAGAGTAATGCCAATCTTGTTAGATTTGCATCCATTGATTGTATTCCTCCTAATGTAAGAGGGGGCAATAGATTACTTGAACTTAGGAAACTCGAGTCAAAATTTATTATCAGATTCAACACCATGGTGCCCCATGGGTTGAATATGGACGAGGAACTATCAGTACATCTACACTAAGTTTAATTTCAGAATGTGTACAAAATAAGTCGCTGCTGCTGAATTCGCTCTGTTGTTTTAGAAATTTGTGCTTTTCTTCATAAACCACTTCTTTGGCTATGAAGATTTTAACAGGACCTTATTTTATCTTTCTAGATATTTCCGATGAAAGTACAACACTGAGTGATGAGACCCTACTGTGCTGACCAAGACCTTGAGCCCGAAGGGGCTTGATTTTGTTTTGATTCCACATCAATATCAATTATGAAGATTGTTGGCCCACTGGGGCAGTACTTTTATTTAGTTCCTAACAGTTGCATGCTAACCAGTTCTGAATGAAATTGAACGGAAATAAGAAGTGGTTTTTTTGAGCATAAAGCAAAGAAATATTGGCCCACTTGGGCAATACCTCGCTTTAACTAGCAGTATGCTATGCGAAAAACCAAGATACTAGGTGGTCTGTCATTCGGTGAAATGTCAGTCACCATAGCGCTAGCGGGTAATAGACTGTGCATATTGAATGTCTTTTGAGACCGAAGGTTCGAGTCTCGCGCTGGCCGACATTGCAATGTTTTAGAATTTATTTCTTTTACTAGAGTTTATTTTCGGTTTACATGACCACAATGTATATCTGGCAAAAAATGGCTCAACACCACTATTATTAGCTGAAAGCAATAGCAGAATTGCAAGTGTGGGAAAATGTTTTCAATACTTAGGATGCGTGTGGCATCGCGTTGGTCGACAGCACTGTTTAATACATGATTTGACAAAATGTTTGCTGAATACAACAACAAGCGCTCACTCATCGGAAAGGAATGTAATATGCCGTGAATGAATTTTTCATAAGAAAATGTAAGAATATAGGATTTTGTTTATGTCAATACATCACGTGACACACTATTTTACTTTATTAGTAATGTGGAAATGCACAACTTTTGCCCGTGACGAAGGAGTAGTTTCACTCCGAAACGCGTAGGACGTTTGTGTCTGGAAAATAAACCTGCACTTTAACTGTGGCCGCGGCTCCTGTGTAGTTCTTTCCGTGACGATTGGAAAGGGACGCGCTGGTGGTAACGTGAGTGATTTGAAAGGGGGTGGCTACCCCTGCCGTGAGCCCGCCGTAACAGAGGCTGGGGAACAGCTGCAACTTCGTGTATATATATATATATATATATATATATATATATATATATCCAGCACAGCACTCAGGTATCCATTTACCAATTCTTTATTGCAAACCCCTCACCCTCGACAGACGCGTTTCGCTTTGCAGCTTCGTCAGTGTCAGTTTGTGTGCACATACTTTCGCCATTTTAACCCTCCGGGTTGTCCCGGGATTACAACAACATAGAAGACGGTGCTTACTGAAACACTTGCATATATGGTGGCATCTTAAAGTGCATATATATCTTTTCATTTCATTGGTTAAAATTGAATAAAATGAAGTGCTCAAGTGCTACTTATAAATAACTTGCGACAACAAACAATTAATAAAATGCATATGCGCTTTGAACATTGCCAGGGACATTCTTACATAACAGCATATATAACATCAAGTGCCGTCATATTGTGTTTTCAATAATGAAATACGGACATATGTCCCACAAGTATCAATCATATCCAATATATATGTCGAATTGATGTCCTTACTTGTCCCTATTACTAATGAAGCCCTGTATGGGCAACATATTTATGTACTCATACATGATACGGACTGTCAAATCTATTAGAAGACTAATGAGTAGTGCACGTGTGAGGTGTACTGGTTTTATTGTCACACTTTACAGATGTGTCCAGGACTGGTTTTCACATGATCCCATATGAAACTTAAAAAAAAAAAAGAATATATATATATATATATATATATATATATATATATATATATATATATATATATATATATATATATATATATTCACTGAAAAAAACATAGGTTATAGACTATATATAGTTAGGAATTAGCATTTACAAAACCTTGAAAATTCACTGAAAAAACCATAGGTTATAGACCATATATCGTTAGGAATTAGCATTTACAAAACCTTATTTTACTCACTCAAAACCATTGAAATTCCATATATAGTTAGTTGCACTAACTATATATCGCGCACCCGCAATCCACTGCTGATGATGTCACATATTACATCATTCATGACATGGTCAGTGACATCACTGATGACATCACTGATGACATCTCAAATGACATCACTGATGACATCACTGATGACATCATCCAGTGACTGTGTGTTTCTGTAAAGTTTAAATATGTTTTACATATTGAAGAATGAGTAGATGTATAAGTGTCTGGATGAAGCATTTAGTAGGTGGGTGACTGACTGTATGAGTGAGTGATTAAATGTGTCTCACTGAGTGCATGGGTTAGTGACTAAACTGTCTTAATTTGTGCATTATTATGTCTGTTGTTCTGTAAACTGCTGCATGTGTTGATCAGTAGCTATATGAGTAACTATATGGGTTATTAATTGATTGTCCAAGTATTTGTATGGGAGACTGAGTGTATGTGTGGCTGGCTGGGAGATGTGTGACTCTGTGCAGATCAATGTGTACTTGTATCAATGATTGTATAAGAGAGTAAGTATGTGTTAGTATATGTTTGAAAATGTAAGGTACTCTATGTTTAACTGTATAGATTAGAAAATGGAAGTGTGATTGATTCTTTACAGGACTGACTAGGTGTGTGAGTAACTCCATGGATGAGTGGCAGAGTGTGAGTGTCTGTATAGGTGTATGAGTGCATATGATAGTGTTGTAAAGATGAGTGATTGTATGTATGAATGATTGTATGGGTGAATGAGTGAATGTGTGTGTAGACGTAGGAATCAGTGAGTGCGTATGTAGTAACTAGTATTGGTGTGTCAATGGTTTCAAAAATTATACTCTGTATTTAACACTGGGTGTAACAGAGGTTATATTAAAGTGTGAGGAGATGCATTGTATTGTCACATTAATGATATCATCATTGATGTGACCATTGATGTCAAATGAGATATCATCAGTGATGTCATCAGTGATGTCATTTGAGATGTCATCAGTGATGTCATCAGTGATGTTACTGACCATGTCATGAATGATGTAATATGTGACATCATCAGCAGTGGATTGCGGGTGCGCGATATATAGTTAGTGCAACTAACTATATATGGAATTTCAATGGTTTTGTGTGAGTAAAATAAGGTTTTGTAAATGCTAATTCCTAACGATATATGGTCTATAACCTATGGTTTTTTCAGTGAATTTTCAAGGTTTTGTAAATGCTAATTCCTAACTATATATAGTCTATAACCTATGGTTTTTTCAGTGAATTTCAATGGTTTTTTAATAGCAAATATCATAAGCTGTCGAATGTCAAGTACGTGGTAAGTAAAAACATTTTCGTGTTTATGCACACTGATCTGCTTTGAATGCTGCCCCCCACCCCTCATTTCTATTAGGAGTACTCTCTCTTTGCAGATAGTGAAGGGTAGTTAACGCAGGCCTTTGCCCCCGTTGTAATCCGTCGTGCCTGCTTCTCTCTCCATTTGATTGATTGTTCTCTTTGGTTCATTCTCTATTTACAAACAAGCACAGAGTCGCAATACTCTGTTTAGTCTTTGCAGATAGCGAAAAATCGTGTAAAAAAACAAAAGGAATCGAGCAAAATCAGTAGGCCACTAATGGGATCTCTTTTTGACCTCGCTAAAATAGAAACATTAAGAACAACCTGTTGAAAATAGCAATGTGTATGTACATAAGCGGCGTCCATTTGTGTTCACAGTACCCCTTGTTGATTGTTTGAATCGAACATTGAATTGTTCGAAGTTGGTTCTCTTAAGGATCTTCTCTGCCTGCAAACGAGGAAGAATAGGAATATTCTCTCTCCCTTTGCAGATAGTGAAGGGTAGGTAACGCAAACCTTTAACACGTCGTGCCTATTTCGTTCCTCATTGATTGATTGTTTGCCCAAACATTGACTGTTTGGGAATTGGTTCTTTTTGGAGGTATTCCCTGTTTGCAAATATACGTAGGAAAATCTTTGCAACTAGTGAAAGGGTAGGTAATGCAGACCTTTCTCCCCCGTTGTAATCTGTCATGCCTATCTACTCCCCACTGATTGATGCACCTGTTTCACCGGGACCATTTACTAGAGATACGTCATCTGGCCCGACCAGAGAGCACCCCTACTGAAAAGGACATATGCAATAATAACGAAGTGATCACTGTATCCTGTTAACAGAAACTTTAGCATGAAACAACCTGGAAAGAAAAGAATAGGAAAACGAAAATCAGTAGAACACTGATGAACTTTTTATTAAATAACAAACAAAGAAACGATAACAATACGTAATGATAAAACCTATTATTGTCCTAGAAACAAGAAACGTTAGAAGTAAGCCTGTAATAAGAAACCTGAAAACATCGCCCCTCACTGCCCCAAAACCTGTCTGTCCCACCGCCTGCTACGGCCAAATAACGGCAAACTGGGAAAGATAGAAGTCAGCAGACATCCGCCCCATTCTAGAAACTTCCAAAGGGCAACAGGTTTTCGGCTACGCCCAGCCGGAAGCAACACATATAAGGCGGGTCCTGCTGCCACGCCTCGGCCAGGAGATCATCACGTAGGGTGTAGCCAGAGGAGAGGCCGAGGCCAGCGGGACCCGGCCAGGGGGATTGACAACGCTGGAGAGTTGCAGGGGGGGGAATGTCCGTGTCCTCGACCCTCCCCTCTCTCTCCCAGTCCGGCCGCGGTGGCCCTTGACAGTTGCAGGTAGTCCCGCCACATTCTCTACCGGTCCGGCCACCAACGGCCGGAGCCGATGGGATCCGGCTGCAGCCGATAAACCAAGGAACCCGTTCATGGGGCCAGAGCAAGGGGCGTCCGGCCGACATCCACCGGAAGCCCGGCCCGAAGACGGACGGGACATTTCTTCTTTCTTCAATAATGGCTTTGACAACACTGGGGGGGGGATGTCTTGCACATGCCTCCGACCCCCCCCCCCTCGTCCTCATCGCCTGGTCCGGCCATAACAAATCTCAAGCGAGACGCCGTGGGGTGCACTGGGAGGGAGAGACGGTGCGAACAGGCCTCTCCCGCCTCCCCAGTGGAGGCTTCCCACCTGCACCCTCAGCGCTCCAGGCGCCCGGAAAAGGGTTCTTCCACTGTGGCGATGCTGCAACGTCTCGCCCGGCAGGGTGGAGCCCGTCCGCTCATTTGACCCCGCGATCGCCAGTAGCTACCGAACTCTCAAAATGGCGGTCGACCTGGCAAGAGCGGGCCCAGCATAAAGAAATGGCCCGGTCACTGGTTGACTCCACCACCGTAGTCCTCCACGACCTTGAAGATTCTAGAGGAGCCGCGGGAGTCTCCGACCCCCGCAGACACCCCCGATGGGGAATGACTGCCATGATCGCCCGTGGAGTGACGAAACTGTATCCGCGGGACGTCGGCGCTCCCATGCTGGCGCCAGCCTCACTTTGAATGACTAGAATCCTGCAGACCTCAGTTCCGGTGAAAGCACACTGTGACCCGGTAGGAAAAATTGTTGCACCCCCTCCCCTTTTTGACTGATAGTTCAAACCACCGATCCTTTCCTTTGCCCTTTTACCAGAACTTTGGACTGCCTCCCCCTCTTTTACATTTTCTAGAGAAAACAAAACATTAACCACTACATTAGCATAGCAGTTGACACCAGAACTGTTTTCAAATTGAAAACCAACAACATCTTCAACAGAATCCTTTTTGTTTCTGCTGTGACCCTGCTACAGCACAGGCATTGTCCCCAGCAGTAATTCTGCAATGCCGGTAAGAATAGCTGTGGTGCCTACTGGACTCACTCACCCCCGCGGCGCCCCACGCCGTTATTTGCTGGGCGGCAACTTACTAGACATCACCTTCGTGACATCCAGATTTCAGCGCTTTCTGCTGCCTTGGAACTATTCGCTCAACAGACCGCTACTGACAATCCACCCCCCGGGACGCCCCACGCCGGATACCCAAATCAGTGCGGCACCCAGGCAACATCTTCTGAATTTTCATAATTTGAAAGAACTAGTAACATGTCCTCATCAGGAATTTCCTCATGAAAAGTCTGCAATGATGATTCTTGTAACTCTATGGTCTCCAAACATTCGATAAATTCGCCATCAAGAGATTGATCAAAAAAATCATTCAAATCATCTCCTCCTTGTGAGAATATTTCGTTATTGGTGCTGTCAATTTCAATAAATGTATTGGATAATTCAAAAGAAATTGCCACGGTCTCTTCGTTGTTTAAATGTTTTTACTGTTTTTGTTTTGTTGTATATATTTATAAGTTATTAAAGTTTTATAAT
Organism: Lissotriton helveticus; assembly: GCF_964261635.1. Taxonomy (NCBI): domain Eukaryota; kingdom Metazoa; phylum Chordata; class Amphibia; order Caudata; family Salamandridae; genus Lissotriton; species Lissotriton helveticus. The sequence continues at coordinate 1,265,090,845 of NC_136067.1, read as the reverse complement.
CCTACTACTTTGTTGGAGTGCTATATATTTTTAATGTGACACATAAATGTAAAAACTTTGATGTACAAAGAGTCATCCCTGGAATCTTCCGCTTCAGGCTCGGTCCCCTCCCCAATCACAATACAGGATGGTTTTCAGATAGTAGGAACACGTGTGGTGTGACGGATCTCATCGGGTGTGGGCCTTGATATACTATAACTCCTTTGAAGAGGGGTGATTCTTTACAGCTGGGGCCATAAACTACATCTGCAGGGCTAGCTGATAGCCTGGACAATCGGACACAGAGGAAGAGGAGTGTCAGAGGGTGCGGTAGTGAATAGGGCGAAAGGGAGGTGTCGGACGGGCACAGAGTGTGATTCTCAGGGAAGAGCAGCGCAGATGGGGGGAGGTTTATTGCCCATGCATAAGACAGAGAGCGGGGGTGACCAGTGCCTGGGGAAGATGCTTGCCAGTGTGGGGACCCATGCTACGAATCGACAGCGTGCAGAGAGTGGGTCTGGTCAAGGCATCTAAAATGGCTGCCGTGCACGACAAAAGTGTGGCATTTCAAAAAAGGCAAGATGGCGCAAACAATGTTTTTCAACACTTCCTCATTTCCTTCGAATCGAACGTTAACAGACGTTGGTGCATATTACCAAAGTTAAGCGATATTTATCGCTAACGATGCTTACCAACGAATTTTTTACCGCTAAGCATCGTCAGAAATTATCGAAGATAAACCTTGCTATTATCAAGGTTTATCGCAAATGCGATAAAAAACGGCCGCAATGCATGAATATCGCTAAAAAGTCAGCGATATTCATGCATTACCGAGCTAATGCTCTTAGCCATGTTATCCACCTCCCATTGGATAACATGGCTAAGAACTGCTCAGGGCAGGTGTTAGTTTTTGGAGATATTCGCGCTTAGCGCGAATATCTCCAAAAGTTGGTAATAGGAGATATATATCTTGCATGTTGTAATGCAAGCTATTGTGGTATATGGAACTCATACCATAATCTCTCAGGAAAGCAGAAACTGATCCTTTTGGGACCGCTTGAGAAGGCCTAGGGGGTGAGGGGTACTCTACTTTGCCCCCTTTTCACGTTCCGAACTATTTTATTTTACTCTCTTCTGTAATTACACAAAATAGCAGCGATAAGATGCATCAGAGACACACAGTGAGAGAAAGGAGGCCGGAGATGAAGAAGAGATGTCAAATACACATTGGAGATAATATAGTGGTAGAAGGGAAGTAAATATGAGTAAACTTACCATGTAACATAAAAATGTTGCACTCTATACTATAAGTCTCATTTTATACTACAATCACTTCGCTACAACCTCATAAATTAAAAATAAAAATGAATAATGTCTCAAACAATTTTTGATTTCTAAATATAAATTTATTCTTCTGAATTTTCTAAATTTGAAAGAACTAGTAACATGTCCTCATCAGGAATTTCCTCTTCAATCATCTCATCTGGAATCTCCTCATTAAAAGTCTGCAATGATGATTCTTGTAACTCTATGGTCTCCAAACATTCGATAAATTCGCCGTCAACAGATTGATCAAAAAAATCATTCATGTCATCTCCTCCTTGTGACAATATTTCATTATTGGTGCTGTCAATTTCAATCAATGTAGTGGATAATTCAAAAGAAATTGCCACGGTCTCTTCATTGTGAGCCATTTTATTTTGAAATTGCTTGCTGTAAATTGCAGAAAAAAATAATCACTTTCATTTATCGTTTTTAGTAATACATAATATAAAACTAACTTTATCAAGTATTTAGTATAACAGAAGGACTGCAAATAAATAACAGAAAACATTTTTCAAATTATCTTCAAGTGTACAACATAGTTCCCCTTACAAATTAACAACTCACCTTTTTAAAAGTAGGAGAAGTGTTAGTACTGTGTAAATTAAACACCAAAAATTGACCACCAAAAATTCCTCACAAATGTACCTCAGACAGTAGTATCACAAAATGGCTGTGGTTTCCTCTCATTTGAGATATATACATAACCAATTAACTTTCATCACACACAAATACAAAACCAAAGTAACATTTTAATTGGTTCTAAATTTCAACACTTTCAAATGTGTTTTCCCCATGCAATTTTCCATAGGACATTTACATACATCTACAGCCTGAATGGCTAAACGGAATTACACCAAACTTGGCAAAATGGTACATCAAACCTAAGAGGTCAGGGAGGATCTACTATGCCCCCTTATGGTCATTTGCCCCTTCGCTTTGGCCTCCTCTTGTCTCTCGATCCTACCGAGAGACAAGATGGCGGCCGCTACGGACTGTTTGGAATATTTACAGACGCCGGAAAACAATCAGCTTCGCAAAGCTCCGTAACGCGAAAAGTACGCGAAGCGGAGCGCTGTTACAGATATATATCTTTTTTTGAACGTTAATTTCTCAAAATCCACTGGAGCACATATATTGAGACCTAGCAAAGGCACATCGAGCTACCAGTCCCTAATATTTTGCCAAGTTTCGTGCAAATCCATTCAGCCGTTCGATTATTATTATTATTTATTTTTTTTGCCCCGCGGGGCCCTTTTAAAACCTCCACATCAAACCTAGGGGGTCAGTGAGGATCTACTATGCCCCCTTATGGTCATTTGCCCCTTCGCTTTGGCCTCCTCTTGTCTCCCGATCCTACCGAGAGACAAGATGGCGGCCGCTACGGACTGTTTGGAATGTTCACAGACGCCGGAGAACCAATCAGCTTCGCTTCACAAAGCTCCGTACCGCGAAAAGTCCGCGAACCGGAGCGCTGCCCGGTCCGCTGTTACAGATATATATCTTTTTTTGAACGTTAATTTCTCAAAATCCACTGAAGCACATATATTGAGACCTAGCAAAGGCACATCGGGCTACCAGTCCCTACAATTTTGCCAAGTTTTGTGGAAATCCATTCAGCCGTTCGGGCTAAAAGTGAGGCCAACCGCCCTATGGAAAACTCAATGTTAAAAACACGTTTTGGGACCCCCCTTTTTTCTCGGCCCCCCCTTGACGAAGCCCCTCCAAATTTCCAGGGGCTGCTCAGAAACAAAATGTTCCATTTTCCAGAAAATTTCAGCCAATTCCGTCCACAAACGCCAAAGTTATTAGACATAGAATTTTCAAAAATCCCATAGAGAAAAAATCCTAACTATATATACCTACTGGCGACCGCCAGTAGGTAATATATATATATATATATATATATATATACACATATATATATATATATATATATACACATATATATACATACACATATATATATATATATTCCACCAAATTGTTTCAATACAATTCCAAACAAAACAATGTCCAGTACGCTTTTGCAGTTCCATCGTGTGTTTAATTCAGTTAAGCTCACTCGCCGCGTTTCGGGGGACAAGCCTCATTGATCACGAGTGCGAGTGTATGTTTTTTCAACATTTAAATACAAATCACGTGATTTCACCATAAGTGTAAACATAACTAACAGACTTCAAGAGCAGTCTGATACGTTTGGAGCTAGAAGGCAGACTCTTTTGATTGTAATGGGAAAATTTCCATATACACATTATGCATAACAGTAAGCAGTTAAATTCATTGCTATACTAAATGCCTCGTCATGTGATGGAAGCAATTAAAAAGATGTAAATACATGGTGACTTGGATTGCTTCACGTTAGGAAAACATTGACAGTCATCCAATCATATCATGGTCCAGAAAGAAACCATCGGTTCTGCTAAAAATCTCATCATTCTAAATTAGCCCATTCAGCCCCAGTGGGCAAAAAATAAGGTTATCTGACATGTTGTCACCAATATCCCTCGTACTGGGGCTGAATGGGCTAATTTAGAATGATGAGATTGTTAGCCGAACCGAGCGTTTCTTTCTGGACCATGATATGATTGGATGACTGAACATGAACATTTCAGACAAAGAGGCTACAGCAAAAAATTTATTGATGTGGCCGTAGAGACACTTACCAAAAGGGAGAGGTGCAAAGTGATTGTTGAGAAAGATAAAAGTGAGGACACACCAGAGTCAGAGACAGCTAGATTCATCACTGATTATCACCAACAATCTTGGGAAGTCAGAAAAGCTATTGACAAATTTTGGGATGTGCTCAAAACTGACAAAGATGTAGCAAAAGGTATCCAAGATCATCCACAAATAACATATCATAGACCCAAATCTTTAAAAGACATGATTTGGAAAACATTGATCCCCGCAGTAACCAGAAAGAATCCTATCCTGGGATTTTATGTACGCGGCAAATGTAAGGCTTGTAAATACAGCAAAAACATCAAGGAGGTGAAACTCTCAAACCATTGCAAACCTTTTAAAATTCTCAAACACCTCACATGCCAAACGGGCCATGTAGTGTATGCACTTAAATGCCCGGGCAATAAATTCTACATTGGCAGCCCAATGCACCCGGCTACAAAGCGGGTGTTGGAACACCTCGGGGCTATAAAAATATTGATAAACAGTATCCTGTAGCTAGGCACTTTGCCACGCACCATAAAAGTAACAACAGCCTGATCTCATTCTGTGTCCTAGAGAATGTCCCAGTGAGAGAGAGGGGAGGAGATAGGGTACAAGAGTTGAGAAGGCTGGAATCGAGACTAATCATTAAATACCGCACAATGCAACCTGAAGGACACAACTGTGACGAGGCTCTGGCAATACACCTAGGATAGAAGTAGGTAGCTGGTGTCTGTTAATAAGTGAAGACCTAATTTCATTGAAAATATGTTTTTGTTGTGGTTTTTAACCGTTATTGCTTCCTTCTATGATTTTAAAAGGTTTGTGTGATGCATGTTTGGAGATTCACGTATGCAAGAGACATGTTCTTATCACCTTGTTTATCCATTTTATTTAACAGATCTTTGGAGGGTCCATTTAGGAGAGTTTATGGCACAGCTCAAGAATAGTTGCACACAACGGTCAAGAAATGAAAGAAAAGAGCACGAATTACTTTTGGGGTATGCTGGTATATGGATTGACACTTTAACTTTGCCCACTGGGGCAAGTGGACTATTGACTATTGGTAACGCTTATAATTTAATTTTGCCCACGCCGGCAAGTGAATTATTAACTACTGATAAACGCTCATAGTACTAGGCATATTGGTGACAACATGTCAGATAACCTTATGTTCGAGGCATATGAGCTGCAGATCTCACACTGTGCATTAGATCACCACCTGGTGTTGGGCTCGGATGATTGCATTTTGTTGTCATCTTGGAAGAAGTCTTTTTAGTCACGAGATAGGTTACTCCTCCCTCGGACGATAGTGCGCATGGGCATCGACTCCATCCTTAGATAGTTTTTTTCCGCCACTGGGTTCGGATGTAACTTTTCCACTCCGGTTCGAAAACTACTTTCTAAGTAGTTTGACACGTGAAAAGCTTACTTCAACTATACCTAACAACTTTCAACATAAATAACCATCGACTCAACCTCGTTACCTCGACTCCAGCCGTCGACGCGGGCCGTCGGGCCTATCCACGCAGTGAGGCCTACAGCTCATGGAAAGGACGCTGCTCAAAAAATGCCCTCAGTGTGGAGCAAAGTTCCAGCGCAATGACCATCACAGGGTATGTAACCTGTGCATATCACCAGAACCCGACTAGTCTAGCTGTACAGCCTGCGCATCCTTTCGATCCAAGAAGACGATTCAGGATCGGAGGGCCCGTCGACACATCATGCAGAGATCAACTCCGGAACCAGTCGACATCTGCGACGAGGGTCCTGATGTCCCGGAGGAAGATTCCGAGGATCTCCAAATCGTATCTGAGGCAAACGGCTCAGATGACTCCATACCTTCGGGTCAAAACTTGAGTAATACTGCCCCTGCCCCATCCCCAACACCCAAATCGAAGGCAAAGGTCAACACTCCACCTCCGGGGCCCTGTCGCGACCGAAAAATGACTTCATAAGCCTCGCCTTCGAGCTCGGCTCCGAAGAAAACTCTAAAGCCTTCCGGTAGCTCGGGACAGAGCAAACCGCATGTGCCGATACCTCCAGCTCCTTTGGCACCGAAACCGAAAGAAGTCCCGGTTCCGAAATCCACTCCAAAACTGTCGACTCCGAAAGAAAAAACGGCTCAGAAAATGATAAAGCCTGCTTCCAACGCTTCCAAGCTGACAAAACCAGCTTCGGCTCCAAAGCCAAAATCTCCGGAACCAAAAGCTACGCCAAAGGACTTTAACATAACTCCTAAGGCTAAGGACAAAGTGAAGCAACAACCACGATCGGAACCAAAAATATCGGCGCCGAAACCAGCTCCTGATGAAGAACAGCTTTTTTAACCTGATCCATCACAGAAAAAGATATATATTGATGCAGAAACTGAACATGTCTCTGCTTTGCCACACAGGAAGAGGAAGTTGAATACATCACCTACACCGCACGTGCCTATAAAGAAGAAGGACTCTTCTACATCACCCATACACCCTTCTTCTCCTATATCTCCCTCTCTTCCATATCCTCTTCCTTCACCACCTCAAAATTCACCCCCTCATTTTTCACCGCAACATACACCTCCTCATAATTACGATAATGATCTTATAGGAGGAGGGGATGACCCAAATGATCCTTTTAACTACCCAGACCAACCAGACTGGAAGTAGCCAATCCCACAGGATGTACCAGATATTCCAGATCCATATCCATCCAAACCATCTCCACTAGAAGATAACATTGGGTTTGGACACTTAATCAAAAGGGCTGCCATCTATCATAAAGTCAGATGAGGCAGAAGAGGATTTCTTATTAGACACTTTTGAACAATCACAAAAGTCAGTTCAAATATTACCAATTATTAAAGGTGTCATTAAACATGCACCAGACGTGTTTAAGGATCCTGTACGTGCTAGGATCATAAATCCCAGAATAGAAAAGAAATATAGACCTGCTCCTACTAACCCTGCATACATTAAGGGACAACTACCTTTGGATTCCCTAGTCGTTTCCAATGCTAGAAAACAAGCAAACTCCCAAACCTCAGGGGAAACTGCACCTCCTGACAAAGAGTCAAAGATGATAAACGCTTCAGGCAAGAGAATAGCTGCCCAAGCCAGCAACACATGGCTCATAGCGAATACACAAGCCCTTCTTGCAAGATACGACAGGGCTCACTATGATCAACTAGAAACATTATTACAGCATCTACCTGACCAATACAAAGCACAAGCAAATGACCTTATCCAGGAGGGTAAGCTAATTTCTAATGCTTCAATCAAGTGCGCGCTTGATGCAGCTGACACCGCATCCAGGGCATTGAACACTAGTGTCTTCCTTAAACGCCACGCATGGCTATGCATCTCAGGATTTAAGCAAGAGTTGCAAACTACTATCTTAAATCTGCCATTTAACCAACAGCAGCTTTTTGGTCCATATGTAGACACAGCACTTGAAAAGATGAAAAAAGATACAGATACTGCCAAATCTATGGGAGCCTTGCAGTTCCCACAAACACAAGGCTCCTTTCATCGCTCCTTTTATAGAGGAGGCTCCAAACAAGCTGGAGCAGACAAGTCGGGTACCTTTAAAAACAATACACAAACATCCTCCAATAAAGGATACTTTAGAGGTGGCTACAGAGGCAACAACAACAAGGGAAGAGGTCGATGTAATAACAACAATCAAACCTCTCCCACCACTAAACAGTGACTTCCTTCAGCTCCCCCAACAGTATTCCACTCCTGTAGGGGGGAGACTAACACAGTTCCTACCTGTCTGAAACTCCATCTCAACAGACAAGTGGGTAAGACAGATTATCCAGTATGGTTACTGCCTAGAACTTACAGCTACCCCTCCACTTTTACCGCCCAGACAGCATCCAATGTCCACAGAACATCTAACGCTGCTCCAACAAGAGGTTCTTCATTGTTTCAAAAGGATGCAATAGAGATAGTTCCGTTGCTACATCAAGGAACAGGGGTTTACTCACTCAGGGGCATATTATCAAGGGCGAGCGATATGCAATTTTCTCCGGTTTAGCGGCCGTTTTCAGCGAAAATTCGATCGCCCTATTATCAAGCTGTCGCTAATAGCAGTTAGCGACAGCTTGAAGGCGATAGCGAGCGGTTTGGGGCCCGCTTTGCATGTCAGCGATATTTATTGCTAATGACATGCAAAGTGGGCGTACCCAACCCGTTAGCGACTGGAAGCAGTCGATAACGTCGCTATCGCCTATTAACAAAGCTGGCGTAGCGATGGAAATATTCCCGCTATCGCCAAAAACTAACGCCTGCTCTGACCAGTACTTAGCCATGCTATCCAATGGGAGGTGGATAACATGGCTAAGAGCATTTCGTCGCTAATGCGAGAATATCGCTGTATTCTCAGCGATATTCTCTTATTACGCCGCTATCGCTGGATATTTTAGCGCAATGGAGAAAAACGTTGCTAATAGGATGTTTTCTCCGCTAAAATATCCAGCGATAGGCAGCGATAAAAAAAAGTCGCTAAGCGCATTATCGCTAGTTATTGGTAATATGCCCCTCTATTTCCTAATACCCGAAAAGGACGGGACACTAAGACCAATCCTCGACCTAAGGCCCCTCAATCTGTATATACACTCAGATCATTTTCACATGATCACTTTGCAACAAGTGCTCCCATTGCTGCAACAAGGCGATTTCCTGACCACACTAGACCTCAAGGATGCCTACATCCACATTCCCATACATCCTTCTCACAGGAAGTATCTAAGATTTGTACTAGAAGGACAACACTATCAGTTCAAAGTCCTTCCATTCGGGTTCACAGCTGCACCACAAGTGTTCACAAAGTGCCTGGCAGTAGTAGCAGCACATCTCAGAAGACAACACATCCACTTCTTCCCATACCTGGAGGATTGGCTCATAAAAGCCACGTCATTCAATCAGTGTGTCCAACACACATCTCAAACAATTCAAACACTGCACGACTTGGGGTTTACAATCAACTACACCAAGTCATATCTCCAGCCCTCTCATGTACATCAATACCTGGGGGCTACAATAAACACCGATACAGCTCTGGCTTATCCCAGTCCAGCTGGGATACAGAGCATTCAAGCCTTAGTGTGAGAAGTTGGCCTGATGTATGATGTGTCCAATTCTGGGGGCACCTTATATCAGTCCAAACAATCCCTTATGGTGATGGTTGTAAGTCAACCTTAAAGACAAGCTATCCTAATGGTAGCATGGACTAAGCAGCCTAAAGGCTTAACTCAAGAGGGCATGTGAAGCCAGCTGTTTTACCATATGCAATCCTGTAATATCAAATGAAAGGACACCACACAAGTTATATATTATAAAAATATATGTATTTATTACTAGAATAATCCCCTGTACTCTTTATGAGTATAGAAGCACAAGCGTTTAAACAAAAGCACAGTTAAACATATGAAAGTTGCACAATTATGGATGAGGCCGGTGGCCACTCAAACCATATATCAAAAAAGTGGTATAAGTATCACCTTTCGAACTGTGGTAAGGCCTGGGGCCTTGGGAATCGCTGGGACTACACTGGACTAACAGCAGTTAGGACGGGAGTAGCCCGCGGGATTCGGGTGCAGCGCTAAAAGCACACGCATGCACCAATGCAAAGTCAATGGTGCGTAAAAGTTATCGAGTTACAGTTTTACGGGTCTTCCGACTGGAATAGAATTACCACACTTTAAACTAGGACACTAGAGGTGTAAACCAATACAGGAGCACCGGCGTTCATGAGTTACCTCACCCACAGGAAGCGGGTGCATAGGTGCCAAAGTGTGTCGGGTTTCGTCGTGTAGTTCTATGGAGCCTGGAGATGAAGATGCTGCAGGCGGCCAGGAGAGAAGAGTCCGGTTGGATCCAAGGATGGATCGAAGATGTAGAGTACCTGAGAGCAGAGGGGACAGAGTCTGGGTCACTAGCCAGTGACCAGGAAGGAACCAGGCAATGTCGGGCGCAATCAGGTGGTTGTTGTGAAGCTTGTCTCCGCTGCCACGTGGACTCTGGGGCACCGAGGATGTCCTGGAGTGAATCACGAGCTGTCCCACAAAGGCTCTCGCTGTCGGTGGTGTTGGCTTCCAGATCGGAGTTAACAGGCCTTGGCAAATGCAACCCACGCAGGATTCGAATATCGCTTCTTACTCGGACCAGCAAGGTCAGAGCGGTTGCTCCTTTTCAGGGGAGTGAGGGCCAGTGTGGAGCAACCAGACTAGCAGAGCAAATTCTTTGGTTCATCGGTACTGGGGCCACTAGCCAACAGGCAAGCGACTGGACCAACGCGTCGAGCAGAAAAATGCAAAAGGGCCCCACCCAGCATTCGGTGAGTGTGGAGGGGTGAGCTTCAATGCAAACGTTGCTCGGGGCTGGGGCTTTTTAAACCCCAATGCACAGCTTCAAGGGAGCCTTGGGAGCTGCACGGTCAGCACTTTGTAGTTTTTCCAAGATGGCCGGCTCCACGCTTCACGTCGCCTCCACGGGTCTCAGATTTGCTGGGACTGTGGATCGGGCTGCTGGAAGTCAGGGAAGTTGGGTCTTGTTGATCTCTGTTGCTCGAGTTCCGGCGGAACTGCAACAAAGCAAACGGTGAGGCGCTGGGTGGTGCCTGTTTGCACAGGGTGGTCACTCCTTGACCACAAGGGAGATTCTTCAGTCTTCAACGTCGAGTGGGATGTCGAAGGGTCCAGAGTTCTGTATCAAAGTTTCAGTCAGGATAATCTGATGTGCATCAGCACAGCTCCTACCTTTATTGAAAATCAAGGGGCTGGATTACCTGCTAGGTCCCTCCTGTGGGTGGGACCCAGGAAGGGGGTGGTTACACCCCTTTCCCTTTGTCCAGTTTCGCGCCAGAGCTGGGACTGGAGTGCCCCAGAACCGGTTTGACTGGATTTTGCATGGGACACCTTGTGTGCCCCAGGCAGTGTCTAGTTTCTTTCAACCCTCCCTGCTCCAATCCACTATCTCCTGTCTGGGGTGGTGTAGCACCTCCATGTGACAGGAAACCCTTTGTCCAGGCCTCCCCTGCCAAGTTTCTGTCAGCAGCAGGAGGTCAGACTTGTGTCGGGGCAGCAGCATCCATTTTGTGATGCTGAGGCTCTGGTTAGGATTAACCGCGTTTTAAGTAAAGTAACATGTCTTCTCCCTCTAGAAGGGTGGAATGCTACCCCCGTCGCCAGAACTGGCGAGAGGGTAGTATTCCAAAGTGTATGACACCAAACACAACATGTTTTGATAAAGCCAAACCAAAGTTAGCATTAACCGCGAGGATTATAATGCACTTAAGAGTATATGGTATGGCAATATCCTGGAACAGCAGTAAGGAAATGGTTCCGAACACTGCAGACAGGCTCAGCTCGTGCTAGAGCACCATCTCACATAAAACCAAGCACTCTGCCTCCAGGATTGTAAAGGCCTGCTATAGGAGTGACTTATAGGTGCATATGTGTCCAGATATAGGTTTAGACAAAGGTATACTATATCTAAGCAAGGGGTGAGTACACCACCTTGCCCCAGCTGAGTGATCAGCCAGTTGTGTCGATTTAATTGACCAGCCAGGGGTGGCAAAAGATATGCTGCAGCCCCTGGTAGGTCTTGGATGCATCTATGCCCTGGGCACCTATAGTGCACTGTACAGGGGCTGATAAGGTGTCCAGTACCAAATTGGTGATGTACCTAAAGTACATGGATATTAATTTAGAGAGAGAACAGCAGGCTGTGGGTCTGATTAGCAGGCCCACAGCCACATTAAGTCGAAAACCAGTGAAGCAAAAAGCAAAAATTGGGGTGACCATAGGAAAGCAGACCCTACTCTCCTACACTTAGTCACAAAGTTTCAAAACCAACACTCTCTCCCAGCCAGAGTGTTCATGCAACTAATCGGCATGATGGCATCTTGCATTTTTATTGTACCATATGCAAGCCTGCAGATGCGCCCATTGCAGGAATGTCTAGCACATCAGTGGAATCAGGCTCAAGGACAACTTACAGACATGGTGTTGGTGGACAGCCACACACATTGCTCTCTGCAGTGGTGCAACACCAAAAACTTGTCCAGAGGGCGGCCGTTCCTCGAACCTGTTCCACAGATAGTACTGACAACAGACGCATCCCTCACAGGATGGGGAGCCTATCTGCTACACCATACAGCTCGGGGGAGATGGACCACTCAACAAAAAGTGCTCCACATCAATCAACTAGAGCTACTAGCAATATTCCTAGCACTGAAATCCTTCCAAGTACATGTACAAAACAAAGCTGTCTTGATCCGGATGGACAACATGACAGCCATGTACTTAATTCAAAAACAAGGAGGCACACATTCCCTGCAGCTGTCCCAGTCCGCACAGAACAGTTGGAGATGGGCCATTCCACAAAATATATATCTGCTTGCAGAACACCTTCCAGGAGTTCACAATCAGATAGCAGATCTGTTAAGTCGACAGACACAACAGATTCACGAATGGGAACTACATCTGAAAGTTCTTCTACCATTCTTTCACAAGTGGGGTCATCCAGACATAGATCTGTTTGCCACACACGAAAACGCAAAATGCCCAACCTTCGCCGCCAGGTATCCACACCCGCTGTCCAAGGGCAATGCGATATGGATGAACTGGTCAGGCAGATTTGCGTACGCTTTTCCGCCAACCCCACTAATACTACTAGTGGTACGCAAGCTGCGACAAAAGTCTCTCAAAATGATCCTGGTAGCTCCCACATGGGCACGCCAACCGTGGTTCACCACACTGCTGGAACTCTCTCTAGTTCCACACCAAAGACTGTGTCTGACACCTTCCATGCTAACACAGAACCATGGAGACATCAGACATCCAGATCCAAGTCAACTGAATCAGGCGATCTGGCTCCTGAAGACTTAGAGTTTGGTTACCTTAACCTGCCACCAGACTGTATGAATATCATTAAAGAAGCCAGAAGACCTACTGCTAGAGCTTGCTATGCTGCCAAATGCAAAAGATTTGCCATTTACTGCACCAATAATAAACTTGATCCCTTGGATGCTTCCATCCAGAATATCATCTGCTACCTTCTCCACTTACAAAGATGTAATCAAGCATATTCATCTATACATTTACATCTTGCAGCCATTGCAGCATATCTACAAAATAGACAACATCTGTCGCTATTTAGAGTACCTGCAATCAAAGCTTTTATGGAAGGATTAAAACGAATCATTCCTCCTAGGTTACCACCCTCTCCAGTGTGGAACCTAAACATTGTTCTTACCAGGCTCACGGGGCCCCCTTTTGAACCTTGACATAAGTGGGAACTGCAATTCTTCACCTGGAAAACAGCTTTCCTTATTGCTATTACCTCTCTTAGGAGAGTTAGTGAGATTCAAGCTTTCACTATACAAGAACTATTTTTACAATTACACCGTAACAAGGTGGTTCTACGGACTAATCCCAAATTCCTTCCTAAAGAAATTACTCCTTTTCATCTAAATCAATCAGTAGAGTTGCCAGTGTTTTTTCAAAACCCAGACTCTGTAGCAGAAAGAGCTCTACACACACTAGATGTAAAAAGAGTCCTTCTCTATTACATTGATAGGACCAAATCCTTTCATAAAACAAAGCAACTGTTTGTAGCTTTCTCTCCACCACATAAAGGCAACCCCATCTCTAAAGCTGGAATTGCAAGGTGGATTGTAAAATGTATAAAAATATGCTATCACAAAACAAAACGTACATTAACAATTCCTCCTAGAGCGCCCTCCAGACGCAAACTAGGAGCCTCCATGGCTTTCTTAGGGCACATTCCCCTAGAAGACATCTGTAAGGCAGCAACAAGGTATACAAAACATATCTTCACTAAACACTTTTGTGTTGATGTGCAAGCCAAGCAGCAAGCTGCTGTAGGCCAAGCTGTCCACAAAACTCTCTTTCAAACCACTGCAACAGATAAAGGTGACCACTGCTAGGGGAGACACTGCTGTACAATCGATGCACAGTGTGAGATCTGCAGCTCGTATGCCTCGAACGGAAAATGCTACTTACCAGTATGCATCTGTTCTTGGCATATAGAGCTGCAGAGTCTCACACGCCCACCCGCCTCCCCGGGACCTGTACCTGTTCCAGTTCTATCTTAATTAGATATACACACATGGACATCCCTTCTTTATTTCTACTAACTCCATCATTTCCCATCATGGCGAAAAACAATCTAAGGATGGAGTCGATGCCCATGCGCACTATCGTCCAAGGGAGGAGTCACCTATCTCGTGACTACAAAGACTTCTTCCAAGACGACAACAACATGCAATCATCCGAGCCCAACACCAGGTGGCGATCTAATGCACAGTGTGAGACTCTGCAGCTCTACATGCCAAGAACAGATGTATACTGGTAAGTAGCATTTTCCTTTTTGCCCACTGGGGCTGAATGGGCTAATTTAGAATGATGAGCTTTTTAGCCGAACCAAGCGTTTCTTTGTGGACCATGATGATTGGATGACGGTCAATGTTTTCCTAACGTGAAGCAATCCAAGTCACCATGTATTTACATCTTTTTAATTTTGTTTGCTTTCATCACATGACGAGGCATTTAGTATAGCAATGAATTTAACTGCTTACTGTTATGCATAATGTGTATTCTAATGGAAATTTCCCCATTACAATCAAAAGAGTCTGCCTTCTAGCTCCGAACGTATGAGACTGCTCTTGAAGTCTGTTACTTATGTTTACACTTATGGTGAAATCACGTGATTTGTATTTAAATGTTGAAAAAACATACACTCGCACTCGTGATAAAGGAGGCTTGTCCCCCGAAACACGTCGAGTGAGCGTTACTGAATTAAACACACGCTGGAACTGCAAAAGCGGCCTGGACATTGTTTTGTTTGGAATTGTATTGAAACAATTTGGTGGAATAACGGGAGTCGCAACTCCATCTGGGCCCACCGCTGCGAGTGACAGGGGTTCGCTGTGAACTTTGGAGTTTGTATATATATATATATATATATATAAATATATATATATATATATTCCACAACAACTTCACCAGGTGGCCGACCACTGCAGCGGATGCTTCCGTCACGGTAGGTGACTCCGTCTTGTTACACAACAACTTCAAAACACACGGAGCACAATAGGGATCTTTAAAAGATGGTTTATTGTCGCAAATGCATTTCGGTAATCAACCTTCCTCGGTGCTAAAACCATCTGCCAATTCTGCTCAGCTTCCATTCTTTAAAACTATTTCTTCGCGCTCCATTGGCGCGGCTTCAGCCAATTACAGGACAGCACATCCCACAATGGGCAGAGATGGCGGATCGGCGGGGACTTAATGTCCCATAATGCACTTTCCTACTCCATGTCCGTTATCTAAGTATTAAATGTTCTGGGCTTTTCATAATGTTGCCTATTAGGTGCTGTGATGATGGTGAAGCCTTTAATTATAGATGAGGTTGAGCGTAGTCCCTTTGCTTCCCGCCGTTAAAAATTGCACAGACGTTCGCGGGTGTCTCTTGACATGTTGAGGTACCCCAGACTGATTAGCCGACTCCCTCACAGGAATACAAACGCTGGCGGCGGTGGTTCAGGCATGCCAAAACTACTCCACATATGTATATATATATATTATGCTCCGCTGTCCGCCATTCACTCCCTTCACTCACGATTAGGAGCTATGCAGCGCGGTGACAGACTCAGCGCGGATCTGAATAAGCCAAAGCTCACTTGCAAATCATGCAAAAAGCACTCCTAGGAACATAAAAACCCTTGGTTTTATTTGGGTTCAGGATACGTCTTAGACGCGTTTCGGCTTGCTGCCTTTGTCAATAGTGGCCGGCGCCGCCATGAGGCAAGTTTATGTTTCAGCAGCACATGAAACATAAACAGAAACAAGGGACACCTAACATCATTCTCAAAGGTGTCGGCCATTACTAAACGATACATAGTAATGTAGCAAAAGGTCAAACCACATTATAAACAGCATACTTCTACTATTATAAGTTTTGCATGTAACTTAACTTAAGCATTAAACAAAGTAAAACATAACGCCCTGGATGGGCAGGTATAAGCAATGAATTGCTACCCCTTTTTTTTCCCAATGGACCTTATTAACTTTAATACTTGTGTCAATACATATGTTTTTTCTGCAATCAGTTACTGGTGACTGTTCAGAATCACAAATGAAGAGCAAATCTAGACATTCATACAATATGCTATGCGGGCAGCATAGCAAATGAATAACAAATGAATGGCAAATTAATACGGGGGAGCATTACAGATGTACGGCCATCTCCTCACCACTATTTAGGCCACCTGGCCTTTTGGTCTGATTCTCAATGATGTGCCGCGACTCTAATCTGCGTAGCTGTAAGAGTCTATTCCCTCCTCTCACATTCAGGGGCACTAGATCCATGCAGAAGAAACTCAAAAGATCTCTGTTGCTGTCATGAAATTTCTCAAAGTGCCTGGCCACTGGATATGTGGGATCTCTATTCTGTATGGCCCTGAGATGTTCTAGAATTCTTATTTTGGTGGGGTGGATCGTACTTCCTATGTAACGCAAGCCACACGGACACACCAAACAGTATGTTCATTAGGCTTTTGATCTTAATCGGTTCTTTTACGCCTGGTATATGATAGTGTAACACTTTACAGCTGTGCTTACAGGCCCTACACTTAAGACATGGGTAGAACCCTGCCAACCTCCCAAATGGGGACATTCTGATCTCTTTTTCGCAGTGACTTTGTACCAAACTACTCCGTAGGGATCTGGCTCTTCTAAAAGTGAGAAGAGGGGCCCTTGGTAAATCCTTACCTAATATTGGGTCCGACTTCAAAATATGGCAATTATTAGCAAAGATCCTCCTAATGCTCATAGCATCACTGGAGTAGTTAGTTATCATCCTCACAGTATCACTTTTGCACTTTTCTACATTCTCTTTGTTATTGTTAGGTCCACTTGGCACTATCAAATCTTCCCTTTGAATATTATCCACTTTCGTTTTTGCTTTCTCTAGAACAGCCCTACTATATCTTCTAGCCTCAAACCTTCTCATGCATTCCTTTGCAGCCACCTGAAAATCACATGCCCTTGTACAATTTCTCTTAATCCTTAAAAGTTTGCCGTATGGTATGCTATCAATTGTTCTTTCTGAATGGCAGCTTTTAGCGTGCTGAACGGAATTCCCTGCGGTTGGTTTCCTGTGCAAAGACGTGCACAGTCTGCCCCTTGCAGGGAAAATCTTCAGGTTCAGGAAATTTCACAATTTCCCTACTAATTTCCCCTGAAAAGCTGAGGTTCAAATTGTTGTCATTGAGGATCTCAATGTATGCCTTGGCTGATTATTCTGTGCCTCTATAGACAATAAAAAGATCATCTATATATCTTGACCAACTCACGACCTTACGGGTCCAATCCGTGTTCCCATCCGCCCAGGCCACCTGCTCCTCCCACCAGCCAACGAAAAGATTTGCGTAGCTGGGGACGAAGCAGGTGCCCATCGCAGTTCCACGGATTTGCCTGAAGAATTGTTCCTGAAAAACGAAAATGTTATTGCTCAGACAGAATTGGACAAACTCCAGTAGCATTACAGTGTGTTTAGCCTGGTTGATAGGATTAGTGTCAAGAAACCATTTCTCTGCTACCATCCCCTGCATATGGTCAATACTGGTATAC
The DNA here is from genome assembly GCF_964261635.1 of Lissotriton helveticus. Lineage (NCBI taxonomy): Eukaryota > Metazoa > Chordata > Amphibia > Caudata > Salamandridae > Lissotriton > Lissotriton helveticus. Next base: position 1,265,073,231 of record NC_136067.1, on the reverse strand, counting down.
AGATTTGAGATGTCAAGCGTTATCATAATCATATCCGACTCCCACTTCATTGTCTCAATTTTCAGCAAAAAAATCCTTAGTGTCCTTAATGTATGAATTCAGTTTGTACACAAAGTTAGAAAGAAAGAAGTCCCCGAACCTGGACATTTTCTCTGTTAGACTTCCCACTGATGAAACGATCGGGCGGCCTGGTGGGCATGTTGCATGTTTATGAAGTTTAGGTAAGTGGTAAAATGTTGGTACTCGGGGATATTTACATTCCAAATATGCATTTTCCTCATTATTTAACATCCCTCTGTAATACCACTTGTTCAGGATCACTCTGTACGCTCTGACACTGTCCTCCAATGCCTTCCTAGTCACCCTGATATAACTGTATGTATCACCCAATTGTGTTAGTGCCTCCTGTATGTAATATTCCTTTGTCAGCAGCACTACATTCCCACCCTTGTCGGATGGTTTGCATACAATTGTGTGGTCCTGCTTAAGATCTGCAATCGCTTTTCTGTGGTCCACTGTGATATTGGCTCTTACTTTTGATCTGTTCCTACTGTTTCTCATTTTTAGAATATCTTTTGTAGTCACCTCAGTAAATACATCAATGGAGTCCGCCGACATCATGGGACAAAATTTAGATTTTGGTTTGAAAGGGCTACCCGGATTTACTTGTATAATTACAGCTCTCCTTATTTCCAGTGCTGATGATGGCATTAGTGTTGCCGGATTCCCCTCATCCGCCAAATCCTCCATGACTGCCAGTGTTTCAATATCTCCCGCCGTCAAGTCATCAGTGGAACTGAAAGCCCTCATGTTTGGGCTTGGTCTGATACTTTCTTTGCCTTTTAAAATGTTTCCGTGAATTTAATTTTCTTCCAAATTTGAATAAATCAATTCGGGTTTGCGTATATTCTGATGCCTTTGTTGGGCAGAAGCTTAGTTCCACTTGTAAAACCTCCTCTTCCACAGGTTTGAATTTCCTTGGGGTTAGATTCACAACTGTAAGGACTTCCAATTCATTATCTACCTCTGATTCCATTGTTTCTTGCTCCGAGTCACTCTTGGTGAGGCGGTGTTGTCGCTTGCTCCACCCGCCCCTCCTCGTCCGACGTTTACTTTCTTTTTCTTTGGGGGGGTTTCTCTGGTGCTTTGGTTTCCCCCCCTCTGCCTCACGTTTCTTGTATCACTTGAAACTCATCTAAAAAAAGGACAGATGCGGGGGTCACAGGCTGTGCTGTTCCAGATACTCCTCACTCTCTTTCTTCTTCACTTTGTTCCACGTCAGTGACTTCAGATTCAGAGGTTTCCTGACGTTCCACTATTTTCTTTGTTCTGTTACACAACAGCTGCTTCCTCGACTGGTCGTATCTTTTGGCAAAGGTCAGTATATGACCCTGTTGAAAATCTCTCTCGTCCCGCTTGAATTTATCTTGCTTCCCTTGTATGTTCTTTTGTTCATATAGTTTGAGGGGTTTTTTCATGGCCTCTCGTAAAGCCTCCTGATTCTGTTTGTCAGTATCTTTAGCAATCAGAGTTTCCAGCTCTTCAATATCCTTAAGTGCCTTCTCCCTATCACACCATGCAAATTTAATTAGGATTTGGAGCATTCCTTTTGATGATGCAGCAGTGTGTTACGCCCACTCCTCCAGCAACAATGGATTGGGATTTTCATATGCGGGGATCGTGTAAATCCTTAGTCCCCGCGGCACTCTCTCCACCTCTATGTAGTTTTGGGGGGAGGTTGCCTCCCACCATTTGCGAGTCTCACGCTCGTAGAGTCTCTCGAGTTTAATAAACTGTTCTTTTAGTAGAGCTAATCCAGAGCTGGCTGTATGAGCCCCCCCACTGCTCTGCTCTTCATGTTTCTGTGTTCCTTTGTTCTTTAGAAAAATCTCCGTTGCAGCCTCCTGGCGCGCCTCCTCGTCAAACATGCTCTTTTAGAGCTTACTTGCTCCATAACGATGTAACAATGTTCCTTCAATCTGTAGAGATAAAAAATGCTGTCGCTTTCACCCGCGCTTTCAGCCGCGCTGTGTTTACAAATTCCGCCGCTTCCTTTCTCCATACGTACACCTTACACTGAGGAAATCTCCGCTTCAATTCGGATGACGCTTCCAAAGGAACTCCGGCGCTACAATGTAGCAGTGATCTGCATACTCGGCAGTAAAGAGGGATAAACACTATGCTCCGCTGTCCGCTATTCACTCCCTTCATTCACGATTGGGTGCTATGCAGCGTGGTGACAGACTCCGCGCGGATCTGAGTAATCCAAAGCTCACTTGCAAATCATGCAAAAAGCACTCCCAGGAACATAAAAAACCCTAGGTTTTATTTGGGTTCAGGATACATCTTAGACGCGTTTCGGCTTGCCGCCTTTGTCAATAGTGGCCGTAGCCGCCATGAGGCAAGTTTATGTACAGCAGCACATGAAACATAAACAGAAACAAGGGACACCTAACATCATTCTCAAAGGTGTCGGCCATTACTAAACGATACATAGTAATGTAGCAAAAGGTCAAACCACATTATAAACAGCATACTTCTACTGTTATAAGTTTTGCATGTAACTTAACTTAAGCATTAAACAAAGTAAAGCATAATGCCCTGGATGGGCAGGTATACGCAATGAATTGCTACCCCTTTTTTTCCCACTGGACCTTATTAACTTCAATACTTGTGTGAATACATATGTTGTTTCTGCAATCAGTTACTGGTGACTGTTCGGAATCACAAATGAAGAGCACATCTAGACATTCATACAATATGCTATGCGGACAGCATAGCAAATTAATAACAAATGAATGGCAAATTAATACGGGGGGAGCATTACAGATGTACGGCCATCTCCTCACCACTATTTAGGCCACCTGGCCTTTTGGTCTGATTCTCAATGATGTGCCGCGACTCTAATCTGCGTAGCTGTAAGAGTCTATTCCCTCCTCACACATTCAGGGGCACTTGATTCATACAGAAGAACCTGAAAAGATCTCTGTTGCTGTCATGAAATTTCTCAAAGTGCCTGGCCACTGGATATGTGGGATCTCTATTCTGTATGGCCCTGAGATGTTCCAGGATTCTTATTTTGGTGGGGTGGATCGTACTTCCTATATAACGCAAGCCACAGGGACACACCAAACAGTACACCATGTGGCTTGTGTTACAGTTCGTGGTAGGTAATAATGGGGTAAACCCTTACCTCATCGACCTGGGTCAGTACAATGTTATATGAAAAGGGGTGGTCGATTACAAAACAGTTAAGCATATCATTACTTAAGAAGAAAGGTACATCAACCAAGTAAAAATCATTTAAATTGCATTTAATCCAACTATTTGCAGTGATTTGCTGCAGTTACGCATATACTATATTTCATATTCATACAATACATGGTAAATTACGCATAATTCTTGAATCAGTGCTCGGTGATTGTCAGATAAGGAAAGGGAGTTTAAAGGAGGGTAGGGTGTGTTTGGAAAAGAATGAGGGACAAAGAAAAGGAATTGTGTCCTATAAACAATTCTGTCTTATTCAGCAAAACATTTCCAGTCATGTTACAGATCACAGTTGTTCCCAAGATGTACACTATACACATAAGTTGAATTTGGATAGTTTCCGGTAGGATGTGTATGTGTAGATAATGATGTCGACGTTTCGACCCCCAAGTTCAGGGCAGGTGAGTCCTCAGTTTGGGGTCTTCCTCAGGACAATTAAAAACAGTGACATTGAGCACCTAGGAGAACAGAAATGTGTGTCACTAGATGTAATCAATTAAATTCTAAAAAGCAGGACAAAATTCAAGATGTACCTACATGCGCAGGCGGACGAGAGGTGTCCCGTCTGTGTTGGGACTCGCGCCTGTGTCGTTGTTCTCTGGGGGAAATAGATTACGGTTAGGAAGGATAATATGGGCAGGTCCTGGTAAATTAGACCAAGCAAGTAAAACACGACTACTGTGTTTATAGGACACAATTCCTTTTCTTTGTCCCTCATTCTTTTCCAAACACACCCTACCCTCCTTTAAACTCCCTTTCCTTATCTGACAATCACCGAGCACTGATTCAAGAATTATGCGTAATTTACCATGTATTGTATGAATATGAAATATAGTATATGCGTAACTGCAGCAAATCACTGCAAATAGTTGGATTAAATGCAATTTAAATGATTTTTACTTGGTTGATGTACCTTTCTTCTTAACACCTCTCGTCCGCCTGCGCATGTAGGTACATCTTGAATTTTGTCCTGCTTTTTAGAATTTAATTGATTACATCTAGTGACACACATTTCTGTTCTCCTAGGTGCTCAATGTCACTGTTTTTAATTGTCCTGAGGAAGACCCCAAACTGAGGACTCACCTGCCCTGAACTTGGGGGTCGAAACGTCGACATCATTATCTACACATACACATCCTACCGGAAACTATCCAAATTCAACTTATGTGTATAGTGTACATCTTGGGAACAACTGTGATCAGTAACATGACTGGAAATGTTTTGCTGAATAAGACAGAATTGTTTATAGGACACAATTCCTTTTCTTTGTCCCTCATTCTTTTCCAAACACACCCTACCCTCCTTTAAACTCCCTTTCCTTATCTGACAATCACCGAGCACTGATTCAAGAATTATGCGTAATTTACCATGTATTGTATGAATATGAAATATAGTATATGCGTAACTGCAGCAAATCACTGCAAATAGTTGGATTAAATGCAATTTAAATGATTTTTACTTGGTTGATGTACCTTTCTTCTTAAGTAATGATATGCTTAACTGTTTTGTTATCGACCACCCCTTTTCATATAACATTGTGTTACAGTTCATCAGGCTTTTGATCTTAATCGGTTCTTTTACACCTGGTATATGATATTGTAACACTTTACGGCTGTGCTTATAGGCCCTCACTTAAGACGTGGGTAGAACCCTGCCAACCTCCCAAATAGGGACATTCTGATCTCCTTTTCGCAGTGACTTTATACCAAACTACTCCGTAGGGATCTGGCTCTTCTAAAAGTGAGAAGAGGGGCCTTGGTAAATCCTTGCCTATTATTGGGTCCGACTTCAAAATATGCCAATTATTAGCAAAGATCCTCCTAATGCTCATAGCATCACTGGAGTAGAAAGTTATCATCCTCACAGTATCACTTTTGCACTTTTTTACTTTCTCTTTGTTATTGTTAGGTCCACTTGGCACTATCAAATCTTCCCTTTGAATCTTATCCACTTTTGTTTTTGCTTTCTCTACAATGGCCCTACTATATCCTCTAGCCTCAAACCTTCTCATGCATTCCTTTGCAGCCACCTGGAAATCACACGCCCTTGTACAATTTCTCTTAATCTTTAAGAGTTTGCCGTATGGTATGCTATCAATTGTTCTTTCTGAATGGCAGCTTTTAGCGTGCGGAACGGAATTCCCTGCTGTTGGTTTTCTGTGCAAAGACGTTCACAGTCTGCCCCCCGCAGGGAAAACCTTCAGGTCCACGAAATTCACAATTTCCGTACTAATTTCCCCTGAAAATCTGAGGTTCAAATTGTTGTCATTGAGGATCTCAATGTATGCCTTGGCTGATTCTTCTGTGCCTCTATAGACAATAAAAAGCTTGTCTATATATCTTGTCCAACTCACGACCTTACGGGTCCAATCCGTGTTCCCATCCGCCCAGGCCACCTGCTCCTCCCACCAGCCAACGAAAAGATTCCGTAACTGGGGACGAAGCAGGTGCCCATCGCGGTTCCACAGATTTGCCTGAAGAATTGTTCCTGAAAAGGGAAAATGGTATTGCTCAGACAGAATTGGACAAACTCCACTAGCATCACATTGTGTTTGGCCTGGTTGATAGGATTAGTATCAAGAAACCATTTCACTGCTTCCATCCCCTGCATATGGTCAATACTGGTATACAGACTTGAGATGTCAAGCGTTATCATAATCATATCCGACTTCCACTTCATTGTCTCAATTTTCAGCAAAAAATCCTTAATGTCCTTAATGTTTGAATTCAGTTTGTACACAAAGTTAGAAAGAAAGAAGTCCACGAACCTGGACATGTTCTCTGTTAGACTTCCCACTAATTAAACGATCTGGCGGCCTGGTGGGCATGTCGCATATTTATGAAGTTTAGGTATGTGGTAAAATGTTGGTACTCGGGGATATTTACATTCCAAATATGCATATTCCTCTTTATTTAACATCCCTCTGTAATACCACTTGTTCAGAATCACTCTGTACCCGCTGACACTGTCCTTGAATGCCTTCCTAGTCACCCTGATATAACTGGATATGTCACCCAATTGTGTTAGGGTCTCCTGTATGTAATATTCCTTTGTCAGAAGCACTACATTCCCACCCTTGTCGGATGGTTTGCATACAATCATGTGGTCCTGCTTAAGATATGCAATTGCTTTTCTGTGGTCCTCTGTGATATTGGCTCTCACTTTTGATCTGTTCTTACTGTGTCTCATTTTTAGAAGATCTTTTGTAGTATATATATATATATATATATATGTGTGTGTGTGTGTTTTAGTAAAAATGAACAGTTCTGGATAACGCTAGCTTAAAAAATGTTTTAAAAGATAGCAAACCATGCAAAACATAACATCCCCGGCACAGTAAGTAACTTTTTAGTTTCTTATTCCCCACCCATGCCTCCCCACTCACTCCCACTAGCATGCTGGCCGCAGCTGGATGATTTTCTGAAACTCTGTACCCTTTAACAAATCTTCGCCACTAACGTGCGACACCTTAATATATTTACTTCTTCAAGCAAATGCGGGTGTGCAACATTATTTAACATCCCCCCCTGCATTAATGCTGATTTATACTCCTGCAATCACAATCTGCTAGAGATTTACAATAATGTATTAGTTCACAGGAGTCATCGACGGACCCATGGGGTTGCATGAAGTGTTATGTTCCCAATAGTTACAGTTACAATGAGATCAGCACATATACCATACATGTATGTAAAGTTTCACAATGCACTACGAGAATGCCTCCGCGTCTGTGGGTGTGTATATATATTGCATGTCCAGATAGACAGACATGTCAATAGCTGGTGAGTTCCACGCAATAGCTCACGGCACCGCCAACGTCAAGCAAACTCGGAGTCTAGGGTCATCTCACACAACCATAACATGTTTATTTATGGCAAAGAAGCATTCATTGTAATTTATGAGGCCAATAAAAATACTGGTGGTGCCCGGAAAGATGTCAACTGCGGACAGGGGTCAAAAGCAGAGCGCTAAAGATTGCATGGAATGCCTTGGGGTCGCATTGCCGGTCCATGGTGACCCTTAATTGATGTCTATGATTGGACTCAATTCTCAGACAAAACATACAAAACTTATAAATCTATATCCGGGCGCATACTTCTACACACAGGTATAGTTTTTAAACTCTTGGGAACTCACATACATTCCCAGAATTACACACAAAAGATGCGTCAGTCGCAGGTTTTCAGGGAATGCCACATGACGTTATCCGAATTCCTATACACCAAGGTTTAGTTTTATGCATAGGAGAGCTATACACTGGGTCAAGGCAGTCTACCTTAAAAGTGCACATATTTTCTCAATTTCCATTTCCACAGGGATGATGCTTTTTTCTCATGACGAAACCCCTTCCTTACTCCCCACAAAATGTAGGGAGCTCCGTTACCCATTTCACTAAGGAAGGGGACCAACTCCATCCTTTATATGAGCAAACCTCTAGCAAATTCTACAGTGGAATAGGGTCTGAGAGCAGTTTTAAATGCCCCTTAACTCACACGTCTGTGTACATTTCAAATTCTAAATGCAAACCTCGATTTAACTTCCTACGTTTTACCACTGAATAATTGTCGACAGTCATAGAGCACAATTATTCAGCAGCAAAAGTATTCACACCTCCTAGGTATCCTTTTGAGGCTACTTCACCCCAAATTGGCTTTGTGACGAATGCCCTGTATATAGCGCGCACTGTGATCGTTTGACATGTGAGAGTATTGCTGTGGTTGCGAAGGTATACTAATAACAAAAGCTGAGTTATGCTGCTTTTATTTTATAACATGTTATTGTTGACATAGTCTTTCTGCTCCTTAGTCATAGCTTTCCAACAAGTGACATAAGAGTTTGTGCTCATTTTACTTCTACCAGGATGCATTCAACATTAAAAAAGAAGCAGCAATATTTATGTAGACTGTTTTGGTCTGGTTACCACCTCTTTAAACTTAGCCAGTGGGCGTCCTCAATAATCCAGCCCAGGCCGCTGCTTTGCACCTCATTAGTAAAGCAAGAGCGCTCTTTGTGGTGCTGGTGTGTGACCACAGACACTATGAAAACAGTGTGGTTCTGCACTCGCCGGTCTTCGTATCTGCGCTGGGAGGCAATGCGCCTTGAGGGGTCCTGAATGAGCCTAGAAGCTAGGATGCTGGCAGGAAGTACACTCATGTTTTTTAGGAGACTTTTGACTCCTCCCCCAAACTGCTGTTTTCTTGCTGCAAAATTTAGTCCACCCTGCATAAGTTGTTCATTCTCTGCCTCATAATTCCAGTAGCCCTACTTATAGCTGAAGAATGGGCAGCAGTGAAGGCACACAAGAGTGTTTTTCTGAAAACTGTATTAACGCCCTTCATACCAATTGATACGTGCAAAACCGACAATTTGTTTAACAATATGTGTCATTGAATTTGATAAAAATGGGAAAATATGCTGACCAAATGTTTAATGTGATATAAACTGTGAGATAATATTATGCCCCTAATTTAAGAATAATGACTAGCGGCAAAAGGCTTTTCTAAGACTTTCTGATGTGTAACTTCTGGTGATTTTCCAGCCATAAGACAGTGTCATACTGAATACACAGCTACCTATGCCATTATCATTTGATATGAGATCTCTTTATTCATGTCATAACTACAATTTTACAATTGATTTATTAACCTTCTTGCTGTCTCACATTTGTTTGAAAATGCACTATTTGCCCACTCTGTTTTTAAAAATTTCCCAGGCAGGAGAACCCCCCAGAACCCCCCATGACAGATGGGCTCGTGGGCTACGCCGCTTGCCACAGGGCACTCATCCTGAACTTTTACGCCTCACCACTTTCAAATGTCTCTAGCCGCCACAGGTGCTGTTCCTGATTATGACAATTTCAGGCTTGTCGGTGTTTAGCTTCAGTCAGTTGGTTTTCATCCAGTGGACAGTTTCAGTAAAGCAAACATTGAACTTGATTCAGAAAACTGGGTGTCTTGCACGTGAGAAATAGAAAGAGTTGTGTGTCGTCTGCGTATGACATAACATAGATGTCATGAGAGTGGATGATGCTTGTAGAGGGATCATGTATGCATTGAAGAGGGTTGATCTCATGGAGGATCTTTTCAGAACTCTGTAGATGAGGTTGGGGCGTATGAGGTGTACGGTGCCAGACTGACTGACACTGTCCTTCCAGTCAGAAAGGAGCAGATCCATCAGAGTGCTTGCCCATAGATTCCAATGTTGTACAGGCATTGGATGAGGATGGGGTACGACCTTGACAAAATGTTCGGGAGAGGTGCAGGAGGATGAGGGATGCTGTGTTTCCTACAGCCAGAGTCATGCGGATGTCTGTGTGGCCCTGATGATGGCAGTTTCCATGCTGTGGTTAGGTCTGAAACCAGACTGAGTGGTTTTGATGAGTTTGTGGTTGTTGAGGTATTTCTTTCAGGCATTTGTTGATGATTTTCTTAAAGATTCTAGCCCTGAATGGCAGCAGGGAGATTGGTCTGTATTTGGTGAGTTTTTTAAGAGTCCGCAGAGGGTTTCCTCAGCAATGGGAGGACAGTTACGTATTTCCAGGTGTCTAGGAACGATTTGGAAAAGGGGATACTGAACTTGATGAAGTTGTGGTCTGTCTAGAAGACTGGCATGGGCTTGTTGACTTGGACGTTGTTGAAGGTGGTCATAATAGGGTTCAGGAGGTGTCCGTAGAGGTGGGTAGGTCCTGTTACTCGTTGGGTGATGCCCAGACTTCCAAGGTCTTTTGTGTTGGGGTCGACATTGTCTTCAGGTGAAAGTTCCAGTCTTTGAGTAAGATGTAATTGCTAGGATCGAGTGCGAGTGGTGCGTCAAATCTGTGATGATGTTGATACCTGGTCCCAGTAGTCGTTAGATGAGAGTGGCACTTAGAGTGAAGTTGACTGTAACGTGGAGATTGACATATGTTGCATGTTGGAGGATAATGTGTCCATGCAGCTAATTACTTTTTTGTGGATGATGGTGATTCTGTGTCCAGGCTTGTTAAGTCTGTCTTCACTCGCAATCTTAAAGACGGTGGGGGGCTGTGTTGATGTCAGGTGCTCATATTGGGATAAGCTAGATTTCTGTGAGGAAAAGTAGGTCTAGAGTGTTGTCCTGCAGCAGGGCCAGATCTCTGAGGCATGTTTGATGAGTAAGCAGGTGTTGAAGTGTGCTGTGTGGGTGGTTGTAGGGCTGGGTGACGGAGATTGGAAATTCAGTGATGTCACTTCTTGTACAGAAGGAGGATGGAATTGTGTGGCAGGTGGCCATGTTTAGGCAGTAAATTACATAGGGAAGTTCGGATGAAGGAGGTATCAAAAGAGGAAGAATACAAATTGGCAGACTGGATAAGTGTACAGGTGACCATTGAGAACCAGACCACTGCCATTTAGTATAAGCCAGCGTCTAATATCTGGAGCACTATAATGCACTATTTAAGTACATCAACATGATAAGGAAGGTGTAAATGATGTTTGGAGGATGGGTGTGGGTACATTATGATGAGAAGTTCTAGACCAGATTGTCAGCAGATGCACAATGGCACCCAACAGCCCGGCACGCATTACTTATTCAAGGGGTGGCCTATCACTGATCTATCGGCCCTTTCAAGCTTGTGACATCCTGGCATGGGTGGTACCCGCAGGCAGGGGAGCAGAAGGACCAACAAGGGTGCAAGGAGTATGCTGGAGCTACAATAAAGGATGTTAATCAGTTAGTACTGGTGTTTCCATCAAAAGTGTTCAAGGTGTAGTGCCATGCATCTGGTCATTCAGTGTGGAGTGTCAACAGGCCAGGGACAAAAATGGCAGGGAAGAATGGGCGCTGCCTTTCAACCCAGGGCAGCAGCAGGAGAACAGGCAAGGGGTTATCAGCAGAAGGAAAATACTCACATGCCAATTAAAGACGAGTCCCTACAGTGCCGGCTTTAGGAGCACAGTAAGAAGGAGGATCCAAATGTATTGATTCAAGGTTTTCACTTGGTTTTATGTTATGTAATAAGGGGTCAAGGGAGGCACAATTGGTGGAGAATTTATATTCTGCCAAATCATTGCTGGAAGTGGTTGAGGAAAAATTGATGAAGGAGGTAAGTGAGGGGTTGATGGAAGGACCTTTTCATGAGTGCCCACTACTAAACTTGAGAATTTCGCCAAAATGAGTGGAACCAACCCCATAAAAAAGGTACCACCTCATTCAGTATTTGTCATGGCCAGAGGTAGTTCAGGGACTTTATTGCACACAAATCGATATCAGTGTCTTTTGTATCCATAGACGCAAGTGCAAGAGGCAGGTATGGAGGTACATGTTGTATTGTAGTGTAATTGCATTTATATAGCACTTACTACCCCTGACGAGGCTTTGAATTGCTTTTCGGCGAGTATCAAGCTACTCCGGAACCCATAAAGGATTAGTGTTGACTTAGTATATTGAAATATGAAAGTAATTTGAGTGGTGGATATGTTAGTCAGTTAGTGGGATTCAGAAGGATAGCGGAGGGATCAACGAGGGAAAAAGATTTGCATCTATCTAGCGCTTGTTATCCCTGATGGGTGTTGAAGCGCTTTTTTGGCGGGTAGCATGCTAGTCTGGAACCCATAAAGGAGTAGTGTTGAATTAGCATAGGGAAAACTGAAAATAAGATGAGTGTTGGATATTAGTCAGTTATTTGGATTGAGAAGGACAGCGGAGGGACAGAAGAGGGAAAAAAGGTTTGCATTTATATAGTGCTTGGTACCCCGATGGGGTTTTGAAGCATTTTTTTGGCAAGTAGCACACAACTCTGGAACCCATAAAGGATTAGTGGTGAGTTAGTATAGTGAAATGTGAAAGTAATTCAATTAGTGGTTATGTTAGTCAGTTATTTGGATTGAGAAGGGTAGTTGAGGGATAGCAGAGGGAAAAGGTTTGCATTTGTATAGCGCTTGCTACCCCTGATGAGGTGTTGAAGCACTTTTTGGCAAGTAGCAATATACCCTGGAATCTATAAAGGCTTAGTGTAGTGAAATATGAGTGGACATGTGTTAGACCTGTCTGGCTTTTTGCGTAGTCCCTCCAATTTATTATTTATTTTGTCCCCTTTTTGCCCCTCATACTTTTATTAATTTTTGTGTCCACTAGCTTTTTCAAGGTGTTGGTAAAGGGGATAGGTGTTCTTTCACCCTCATAGTTTTTCACCTCAGGCCTAGAGGCCTTTCCTGACAGGAAAATAGTTGGAGTCACAAAATGGTGGCTACCAACTGTCCCAACTGCCAAACCTAGAACCTGTCCAATCGAGTAGAATAGGGCGTTCCAGAACCTTCTGGTTCCTTCTGGACTCCTGAGGGTCAGCCTATCAAAGGCGGAATGCTGGACAGCCATTTTGTCTTGCCAGAGAGAGTCAGCTGGAGGACAGGTTATCTCGGAAGGTGGGGGGAAGGCTAGTGAAAGGGTTGACCTCCTGGACTGGGATGCGGCCAAATTGATCCACTTCTCTACCCCTCCTTTGAGATCCTTGTCTTGTCCCCGCTGTTTATGATTACTGAAGACCCTGGGCGCCTGACTATTCCCTAGACCGGAAGAATAGGGATGTGAACAGGAGAAGGAGACTGCAGCACTGTGGGGGTGCAGTCCTCTGCCCAGTGAAGAGACTAATGCTGAGAAACGCCCAGACAGGAAGGGGTTAATCCTTGTGGCCTGCTCCCTTGCTCAGCTCATCAACTCCACCCTGCTTCCGACTGCCAGGATTTCCCCCTAGTGATAATATCCTACAGTGTCCCTCCTCCTACCTGCCTTCGTCGATTGCTGGTCAAGGAGAGTGACGAGCACTGAGGGAGCAGAAGCGGGGTGAAGACGTCCTGGTCCGCCCCCGGGTCGGCGTGGAGAGAGACGCGGTGAAGGAGCCGTCCATGTGGTGAGGAGCGGTCCTGGTAATGCCCTTGACAGTGCTGGAGTGGGCGGAGTAGTGGAAAGAGCACCGGCGGGAGAGCGCGGGCTTCAGCGGGGAGACACTTCCCCTTCGCGCATGCCCGGTCGTGCCGTCTAGCTCTGCGAGGTGTGGCCAGCCTGTGAGGGGAAGCGGAAGCGGCGCTCGGCAGGGCCAGAAGCAGCTTCTGACGCCTGCCCTGGGAACGTGAGAGCAGAAGCGGAGGGCCCGCTGGCAATTTCGAAGCAAAGGCAAGCTGTCACCGATCCCTCCCACGCCAGCTCCGAGGTTAAGAGGTTGGCTCGGCGGGAATAAACGGTTGCTACAGCTGTCGGTTGGGTCGACAGCAGAGTCGTCTGTCAGCCCCGATTCCTGGAGACCGGGGCAGTATAGTCTACAAGAAGACAGTAAGGAGAGTGGGGGTGAAGGGGGAAAATACTGAGCCCTCGCAGGGAATATTTACCTCACGAGTCAGAGGAGACTCGGTACCAGTGCATAAGAGAGGTGCCCAGACACCCTGAACGTTTTTACTCCTACGCTGTGTCCTAGAAGGTGGGGGATTAGTTTAATGTTACCAACCTCATTGAGACAGGTCTGGGGAAAGGCAACTACTGAGCCAGAAACCAGGGGGACCAAGTCTAGGGTCAGGAAAGCGCTGTAAGTTCCCACCAACTAGGGACACCATCAGACACTCATAGAGGTTGTTGATGTATATATGGAACTTGTGGATTTCCTACACTTCCCACTGGGTGCGCACTCACTTTGTGAATAAGGTACAGATAAGGGAGGAAGAGATTTAAACACTGTAGAGAAACCAAAGCCAGTAAAGTTTTGAGTCTGATGTAATGAAATGTATTTTTGATGTTGATTACTAATGCAAGTTAACATTGCTGAAAATATTATTACTGATTCCAACTGCGTATACTGAGCTGTAGTCTTTCCAAAGACTTAAGAGTAATGCTACTTCTTCTGACAGAATGTAAAGTACTAAACTGTGAATACTAAGTAAAAGAGAACAGAGAATATTTTTTATAAAGCAGCTCTTATTTTTCCATAATTTGGTGTAGTGTCATTTTTGTGTGTTATTGCGTGGAGTTACTGCTGGGTGGTTTGCAACCTTCACACTTGTGCCTCTAGCATTTGTGCCCTACCCTAGGCCAGGCTACCCTAGGTGACCTGTCATCCCAGGTTCCAACATATTGGTGTCTAGCGGTGGGATCCTGACTGTGGTTGCAGCTACTCAGTGGTAATTGAACGTAATACACTAGCCTACACCAGGAGTTTTCTCCTAGCGGCCCTCCTAATTTGTACTTTTGTTTTTCCAAATTTGTTCCTGGTGGTGGGGTGGAGGTGGCTTTAGGTTGCCCTTGCAACTCTAATTTCCTTGTGTGTATAACTTGGTATTGCCTATTGTAAAATGGAATTTGCACTAGAAAACCTAGATACCTATTCTGTGGCTCAGCTGAAAGATTTCTGCCAGAAAATGGGGGTATTTTTTAAGCATGGTGCCAAGAAGGGGGAACTCCAGACCAGTCTCAGGGCTTGGGTGGAAGCACACAAAGAAGGGAAGGAGGAGGATGAAGGGCAGACCGGGACACGGTTGTAGAGATAGAGGGATTATTCCACTCTGAGGGGGAAAACCTACTCCCAGGACCAGTGTCCTACTCCAGCAAGGGCAGTAGCGCCTCTTAGGGAAGCTTAACTGAAGCCGAGCTTACTGACAGGAGGGAAAAAAGGCAATTGAGATGGGAGTTGGCTAAGCTGGAGCAGGAGAAAGAGGAGCGGAGGATGGCTCACGAGTTCAGGTTGAAAGAGTTGGAACTCCAGGCCCTGCAACGGGGGCCCTCTCCTGTAATAAATGGTGGCAGCGAATCCAAAGAGACAGCCAGGGAGTCCAGACCCTATTTGCCAAAAGACCTTATTGCTAGCTTTAGTCAGGGAGATGACATAGCCAAATGGTTGGCTGCCTATGAGGTCTCCTTAAGAGCCCATGGGGTGCAGGAGAAGCACTGGGGGGGTGGTTTGTATAAGTACATGCCTCCTACTGGTCGGGACACCTTGCTGGCCCTGGAACCAGAGGAGCAAACCAACTATCCCATCATGAAGCTAGCATTGGTAAGGAAGTTTGGGCTTACCCCAGAAAGGTATCGTCAGAAGTTCAGGGGGAGCCACAAGTTAAGCACTCAGAACTGGGTGGACTTCCTTGATTATGCAAGAAAGGCATTAGAGGGCTGGGTGAAGGGCAGCGAGGTGAAGGATTATGAGGGGTTGTATGATCTATTTTTGAAGGAGCACCTCCTTGAGAAATGTTTTCCCGAGCTGCGCCAACACCTGGTGGACAGCAAGCTGACCAATCCCCGGAAGCTTGCAGAGGAGGCGGACATCTGGGCAAGTACCCGGGTGTCCTCAAAGGGGACTGGAGGGGATTCCCAAAAGGCCGGACAGGGCGCCCCCCAGAAGAAGGAGGGGGGAGATAAAAAGAGGGAGTTCACTAAAGGTCCCCAAAACAATTTCCAAGGGAAGGGAACAGGTTTCACCCCTAGGGCAAACCCGCCCAGAAACCCTAATCCTGGCCAAAGCCAGCAGCCAAGGGTTCTCCACTGCTATGAGTGTGGTGGTGTTGGACATTATAAGGGAGATGTCAGATGCCCAAAGAGACCACCCCCTCTCACCGGAGGAAAACCACCGGGAGTAGCTAGTGTAGCGCTCGGGGAGGAGTTGCCCTTAGATAAGGGGGGTGAGTGGGCGGGTGTCACCTTAGTGTCCCTGGGAGAACGGGAGATGGTTCCTAAGATCCAGGTGCCCCCAAATACTGCAAAGTATGGGCAATGGGTCACCATCAATGGCCAGAGAGGGGAGGCTCTGAGAGATACAGGAGCCAGTATGACTATGGTGAGAAGTCAACTGGTGTCTCCAGAGCAGGTGGTTCCCCATGTACTCCACCCCGCCGTGATGGCTGACGGCAGAATGGGCCACTATCCAGTAGCTGAGGTTCCCTTTGAGTGGGAGGGGGTTGCAGGTTCACTTCGAGTTGCCGTAAGCCCTGCCGTGCCAGTTGATTGTCTGCTGGGGAATGACATGGAGCACAACACTTGGAGAGAGGTGGAATACCGGACGCACTCTGCGATGCTGGGTACACCTGACTGGGCCTGTGTGAGCACACGGTCTGCGACTACCCGAAGAGGGAGTTCGCCTGGGTTGGAGCCTGGAACAATGGCCCAACCCGCTGCCAAAAAGGGACAGACCCGGAGACAGGAAGAGCCTGCTTCGGCTTCCACGCCCCATGTGACAGATCGGCCACCGGCGGTGGTGGACCAGGAGTCCGTGGAGGGGGGAGTAGACTCTCTGGAGGATTTACCCATCCCTGCTGAGTGGCATGTAGAGGGAGGACCTACCAGAGAGGAATTCTGTAGGGGGCAGAGGGAGTGCCCTACCCTTGAGGGACTGAGGCGTCAGGCTGAAGCCCAGGCAGCAGGGCATGCTACGGGACACCACCATATTTACTGGGAGGATGGACTCCTCTACAGTGAACCCAAGGTACCCTTACCTGGCTCAACAAGGGCCTTGGTAGTCCCGCAGCAATACCGAGCCTTTCTGCTGGAATTGGCTCATGCAATACCCTTGGCAGGACACTTAGGCCAGGACAAGACCTTTGCTCGGCTTGTCCTCCACTTTTACTGGCCTCAGATGAAAGTGGCGTCCAACACTTACTGTCGGACATGTGTATCCTGCCAGGCCAGTGGGAAAACAGGGGTGAAGCTGAAAGCTCCCCTGGAACCACTTCCAGTCGTTAGCACCCCCTTTGAAAAGGTGGGCATTGACATTGTAGGGCCATTGGATCCACCAACAACAGCTGGTCACAGGTTTATCCTGGTTCTGGTGGATCATGCCACACGGTATCCAGAGGCCATTCCTCTGAGGACTGTCACTGCACCTGTGGTGGCTAGGGCCCTGATGGGGATCTTTACCCGAGTGGGATTCCCCAAGGAAGTTGTGTCCGACAGGGGGACCAACTTTATGTCAGCTTACATGCGGGCGATGTGGAAGGAGTGTGGAGTGACTTACCAGTTCACCACTCCTTATCACCCCCAGTCGAATGGACTGATAGAGAGGTTCAATAAGACCCTGAAGGGCATGATAAGAAGTCTGCCTGAGAGCCTACGGAGGAAATGGGACGTCCTCCTGCCCTGTTTGCTGTTTTCCTACCGAGAAGTGCCGCAGAAGGGAGTGGGCTTCAGCCCTTTTGAACTGTTGTACGGGCACCCTGTGCGTGGACCTCTCAGCCTGGTGAAGGATGGATGGGAAAAGTCTCCCAGAAAGCCTCCTCAGGATGTGGTGAGCTACATGCTGGCCTTCCGGAGCCAAATGGCCAAGTTGTGGAAGCAAGCTTTTGACAACTTGGAGGCCAGCCAGGCAGTAATGAAGGAATGGTACGATCACAATGCTCACCCGGTGGAATTGGAGCCTGGCCAGAAAGTGTGGGTGATGGAACCTGGAGAGCTAAGTGCCCTTCAGGATCGTTGGACAGGCCCATTTGAGGTGTTGGAAAAGAAGGGTAAGGCCACTTACTTGGTGGATCTTAAGACCCCTCGACAGCCCCTACGGGTGCTGCATGCCAATCGCCTCAAACCCCACCACGAGAGGCCAGAGGTCATCCTGATGATGGTGACTGATGGTGCCGAGGAAGAAGAAAGCGAGCCTCTCCCTGATCTCTTCTCATCTCAAGAGAAGGATGGGTCGGTGGAGGGAGTGATTCTCTCCCCATCCCTAACTCCTGAGCAGCGAGAGGATTGCCGCCAGGTATTGGAGCAGTACTCTTCGTTGTTCTCCCTTGTCCCGGGAAGAACCCACCTGTGTACCCATGATGTGGACACCGGAGACAGCCCACCAGTGAAGTCAAAGACCTACCGGCTGTCAGACAAGGTGAAGGCTAGCATCCATGGAGAGGTTGCCAAGATGCTAGAGCTAGGAGTGATAGAACCTTCCAACAGCCCTTGGTCCAGTCCGGTGGTGCTAGTGCCAAAAGCCGCCCCACCAGGCACCACACCAGAACTGAGGTTCTGTGTGGATTACCGAGGACTGAACTCAGTTACAAAGACTGATGCTCATCCGATCCCTAGGGCGGATGAGTTAATTGACCGGCTAGGAGCTGCCCAATACCTAAGCACCTTTGACCTCACCTCATGGTACTGGCAGATCTCCTTGACAGATGGAGCAAAGGAAAGGTCAGCCTTCTCCACGCCTGAGGGACACTTCCAATTTTGTGTGATGCCCTTTGGGCTCAAAAATGCCCCTGCCACATTTCAGCGGCTGGTGAATCAGGTCCTCTCGGGAATGGAGAGTTTCTCTGCTGCCTACCTGGATGACATTGCTGTCTTCAGTAGCAGTTAGGAGGACCATTTGCAACATTTGCAAGCAGTTCTCCAGGCCCTGAAACAAGCTGGATTGACCATCAAAGCCAGCAAATGCCAGATTGGGCAAGGGTCGGTTGTGTACCTTGGACACTTGGTGGGTAGGGGGTCAGTGCAGCCCCTGCAGGCAAAGATTGAGGCAATCATGGCCTGGGAACCCCCCAAGACACAGACTGAGGTACGAGCTTTCCTGGGCCTCACAGGCTACTACCGTCGCTTTGTGAAGGGATATGGCACTATTGTAGCGCCCCTCACAGAGCTCACCTCAAAGAAACAACCTCGACGGGTAGTTTGGACGAAAGCTTGTCAGCAAGCATTTGAGAAACTGAAGCAAGCAATGTGTGCAGCACCGGTCCTGAGGGCCCCAGACTTCACCAAGGAGTTCATTGTCCAGACAGATGCATCAGAACATGGCATTGGGGCAGTGTTATAGCAACTAAATGAAGAGGGCCTGGATCAACCTGTGGTCTTCTTATCCAGGAGACTGCTTCCCCGGGAACAGAAGTGGAGTGTAATTGAGAGGGAAGCTTTTGCGGTGGTGTGGGCTCTGAAGAAGCTGCGGCCATACCTGTTTGGCTCGCACTTCCTGGTTCAGACTGACCATCGCCCCTTCGTTGGCTAATGCAGATGAAGGGGGAGAATCCCAAGCTGTTGAGGTGGTCCATCTCCCTACAGGGAATGGACTTCCGGGTGGAACATCGGCCTGGAGTGGACCACGCCAATGCAGACGGTCTCTCCAGGTATTTCCGCCTTAGTGATGAGGACTCCCAAGGGGTTGGGTAGTTCTCCCCACTTTCAGCTGGGGGGGACGCGTGTTAGACCTGTCTGGCTTTTTGCGTAGTCCCTTCAATTTATTATTTATTTTGTCCCCTTTTTGCCCCTCATACTTTTATTAATTTTTGTGTCCACTAGCTTTTTCAAGGTGTTGGTAAAGGGGATAGGTGTTCTTTCACCCTCATAGTTTTTCACCTCAGGCCTAGAGGCCTTTCCTGACAGGAAAATAGTTGGAGTCACAAAATGGTGGCTACCAACTGTCCCAACTGCCAAACCTAGAACCTGTCCAATCGAGTAGAATAGGGCGTTCCAGAACCTTCTGGTTCCTTCTGGACTCCTGAGGGTCAGCCTATCAAAGGCGGAATGCTGGACAGCCATTTTGTCTTGCCAGAGAGAGTCAGCTGGAGGACAGGTTATCTCGGAAGGTGGGGGGAAGGCTAGTGAAAGGGTTGACCTCCTGGACTGGGATGCGGCCAAATTGATCCACTTCTCTACCCCTCCTTTGAGATCCTTGTCTTGTCCCCGCTGTTTATGATTACTGAAGACCCTGGGCGCCTGACTATTCCCTAGACCGGAAGAATAGGGATGTGAACAGGAGAAGGAGACTGCAGCACTGTGGGGGTGCAGTCCTCTGCCCAGTGAAGAGACTAATGCTGAGAAACGCCCAGACAGGAAGGGGTTAATCCTTGTGGCCTGCTCCCTTGCTCAGCTCATCAACTCCACCCTGCTTCCGACTGCCAGGATTTCCCCCTAGTGATAACATCCTACAGTGTCCCTCCTCCTACCTGCCTTCGTCGATTGCTGGTCAAGGAGAGTGACGAGCACTGAGGGAGCAGAAGCGGGGTGAAGACGTCCTGGTCCGCCCCCGGGTCGGCGTGGAGAGAGACGCGGTGAAGGAGCCGTCCATGTGGTGAGGAGCGGTCCTGGTAATGCCCTTGACAGTGCTGGAGTGGGCGGAGTAGTGGAAAGAGCACCGGCGGGAGAGCGCGGGCTTCAGCGGGGAGACACTTCCCCTTCGCGCATGCCCGGTCGTGCCGTCTAGCTCTGCGAGGTGTGGCCAGCCTGTGAGGGGAAGCGGAAGCGGCGCTCGGCAGGGCCAGAAGCAGCTTCTGACGCCTGCCCTGGGAACGTGAGAGCAGAAGCGGAGGGCCCGCTGGCAATTTCGAAGCAAAGGCAAGCTGTCACCGATCCCTCCCACGCCAGCGCCGAGGTTAAGAGGTTGGCTCGGCGGGAATAAACGGTTGCTACAGCTGCCGGTTGGGTCGACAGCAGAGTCGTCTGTCAGCCCCGATTCCTGGAGACCGGGGCAGTATAGTCTACAAGAAGACAGTAAGGAGAGTGGGGGTGAAGGGGGAAAATACTGAGCCCTCGCAGGGAATATTTACCTCACGAGTCAGAGGAGACTCGGTACCAGTGCATAAGAGAGGTGCCCAGACACCCTGAACATTTTTACTCCTACGCTGTGTCCTAGAAGGTGGGGGATTAGTTTAATGTTACCAACCTCATTGAGACAGGTCTGGGGAAAGGCAACTACTGAGCCAGAAACCAGGGGGACCAAGTCTAGGGTCAGGAAAGCGCTGTAAGTTCCCACCAACTAGGGACACCATCAGACACTCATAGAGGTTGTTGATGTATATATGGAACTTGTGGATTTCCTACACTTCCCACTGGGTGCGCACTCACTTTGTGAATAAGGTACAGATAAGGGAGGAAGAGATTTAAACACTGTAGAGAAACCAAAGCCAGTAAAGTTTTGAGTCTGATGTAATGAAATGTATTTTTGATGTTGATTACTAATGCAAGTTAACATTGCTGAAAATATTACTACTGATTCCAACTGCGTATGCTGAGCTGTAGTCTTTCCAAAGACTTAAGAGTAATGCTACTTCTTCTGACAGAATGTAAAGTACTAAACTGTGAATACTAAGTAAAAGAGAACAGAGAATATTTTTTATAAAGCAGCTCTTATTTTTCCATAATTTGGTGTAGTGTCATTTTTGTGTGTTATTGCGTGGAGTTACTGCTGGGTGATTTGCAACCTTCACACTTGTGCCTCTAGCATTTGTGCCCTACCCTAGGCCAGGCTACCCTAGGTGACCTGTCATCCCAGGTTCCAACAACATGTTAGTCTATTATTTGGATGGAAATACCATGCTTACCTTCTTTTTTAAAGGCATTTTATATTTGATAAAATACATATATTTCATAATTGAATTGTTTGGAGAACCATCACCTATTCCTTAGACAATCAATGTTCACATTTAACTGATCACTTTAATCCTGAATACTCCAACGTGGGTTCTATGGCAAAGTGAGCATGTGGGTTCCGAGTTTACTGGTCCTTGGGACTCCACATGCTCACTGTGCCGTGACACTCAAAGTGCCCACTGATGATGGTCCCCAAATTGAGAAAAACCAGTCTAGGGTTCCTTGTTTTCCTTTTTAGAGGGAATCTGACCTAGTAGATATGGCTGGACTGTTCGTATTGGAGAAGGACCTGGATTGATTTGCATGTTATTGGTTCCTTTGGGAGATACATGGTAGGCAAAAAACAATTGACTAGATTGCAGTCTGGAGTAATTTCTGGTGGCTAATTAATTTAAAGAACACACTCATCACTTTTTTGTGTTTATTAAGTCCCAAAGGTACAATGTGTTGTACAGTAATTCACGAAATCTAAGACTTTGTATCTTTTTGATCTAAAGTAGCCAATCAATTCAAAGCTTTATTCGGAGTATAAAAACATCCATATAAGCATACATAAAACATGAATTACATTTTCTATTACATACTGCATAATGGGCTGAACAACGAAGCCAGAACGATTAAGTTATCAAAGTGCAGTTGCAGTACAAAATATACAAAAAGTGAACTGTGCTTATAGCATGCAATATGCTTAGTCAATACGTTTGTACATATGATTCTTCTTTATCAGAGTTTTAGTATGGCAAGAAAGTACAATTTAATTAATCAACTTAACAGTAACAGCATAGTGGTTATTGAGTATATAAAACATGTGCAAAATACGCTAAAGTGTCAAGTATAAGATGAGTAGTGCAAACAGTGCGTAATTACATTTGCGACTATTGGTCTTATATATAAATGTTCCAAAAAGCGCCACTAATAGCCGTCTATATCCTTAAATACATTTGGTGCAAAATAAAGGGCATGTTCATTAAAACAAGGACTTCCCAAGTATATATCTTTACAGTACAATTGATTTCCTAGCAGAGATACATTTTAAAATATAGGACGCAGTAAAAAAACAGACATCTGGGCATTCAAGCAGGGATAACAGCCTGATTGCATTTTTGGTGGATCCAACGTTATGTTTTAAAAACAATGGTTTCAAATAAAATTTCCTTAAGAAATGGTAAAATTTACAGAACAATAAAAAGTGGCAGGAACTTTGTATAGATGTATTGTCGCATGGGCATACTAAGCTCGTACTTCTCTTCATTTCCGGGAAGGCCACTAAATGATGCGCAATCCCTAACCGCAAACGTGCTAGGACGAATCGGTGGGAAGGCATGGTTACTTCATTCAAATATGCCTGAAAGCC
Source organism: Lissotriton helveticus (assembly GCF_964261635.1). Lineage (NCBI taxonomy): Eukaryota > Metazoa > Chordata > Amphibia > Caudata > Salamandridae > Lissotriton > Lissotriton helveticus. Next base: position 1,265,050,337 of record NC_136067.1, on the reverse strand, counting down.
AATTGTAAGGTTAAGATCTTTCTAAAAAGCAACAGTGGGCTGAGACCTGGTTAAGTTTCCCCTATTCTCATTTTTGTGGGCTAAAAACGCTTCTTTGAGATCTTTTTTGGAAATGGAAGCTGCATACTCAGGATCAATAAAGATATCACGTTTAAATAAGAGACTGTACCAGTGACGAATATATCTCAGCCACGGGATGCGAGAATTGTGGTCGAGTTTAATACAATCTCTTATTATACTTTGAGTAAAATCTGTTTCAGGTTTAGCCCAAATGGAGCGCCATAATAAAAGCGGACAAAGGCTGGCCAAATCTGAAATATGTTTTAGACCCACTTCCTGGTGTATTATTACTGTTGAGGCCGAAGGTGGGGCGCACAGCAGGCGTTTAATAAATGTGTTTTCATCCTGCTGTAAAGACTGTTCAGAGTGGTGGCCCCAAATTCCGGCACCATAAAGCGCAGATGAAACACATTTGGCATTGTATATAGTTACCATGTCCTTAATTCTTCGTGCACCAACTTTTGCGGAGAAACGGAAAATGCCATTCACGTTCCTGCTCATTTTGAGGCGGATGTTAGCATATTCTTGTGACCACTTCCCGTTTACCGCAAAAGTTACCCCAAGGTAACAGAAGGATTTAACAGATTGCATTTTTATTCCTTCTAGAAAAAAGGCCTTTCCCGGTTTATTCATAGATTTCCCACATGACATAACAAAAGTCTTTGTTTTATTAATTAGGAGTTTCCTGCCTTTGATAAAAAGAGTAAAATTATATATAAGACATTGAAGGCCAATCGGGGTACGTGAAATTAAAACTGCATCGTCTGCATATAGTAAAATGGGGACAGCCTTACCCTCAATAGAGGGTGCATCAGCAGGGATTTGTTTTAGTGTACTGTCCACATGATTGATAAACAGTGAAAACATAAAGTACATGCAAGTACACATCCCTGGCGGATGCCCCTTTTCACACTAAACAGGGGGGTACACTCTCCTGCAGGACCACAGCGCACCTTGCTGGACAACTTCTCGTACACCCTTGCTAAAAAATAAACAATTTCCTTGGGAGCGCCGGTGTCCAGAAGTATCTGCCACAATATAGAGTGATCCATCAGATCGAAAGCGCTGCTTAGGTCCGCGAAACATAAAAATAATTTACCTCCTTTTGCCATAGTGTATTTATTTATGAGAAGGTCCAAATTAACGCACTGTTCCAGTGTGCCAATGCCTTTTCTAAACCCATATTGAGATGGTGAAAGAATTTTATTGTCCTCGGCCCATGTTTCTAGTCTTTTCAGCATGACCCTACTCATTACTTTGAGTGACGAGTCCAGCAACGATATCGGACGATAGTTGCTGGGCACAGATTTGGAACCTTTTTTGAAAAGGGGGATAATTAATGATTGACCCCATGTGATGGGGATTTGGCCATCAACTTCTGCGTTAAACATTACAGTTAGAATAGGTGCCCATAGGTCCTCCCTGCTTTTATATAGGTCAATGGGCACGCCATCAGGCCCTGGTGCCTTCCCCCTTTACTGTTGAATAGTCCTTCATGGACTTCGTCTATTTTTATCATTAAAGGTAGTATAGGCCAGGTAGAAATAGTTATTTGATTTGTGTCAGCGTTATCTGGGTTAAAAATTGATGTAAAATGTTCGATCCAATTGTCACTATTTATATATGAAGTTAATTGCGGTCGGCTATCATCTTTTAAAAAGGGACAGTTGACCGTCTCCCAAAATAGCTTACTATTTTTGGTTGCTGCCACCAAACTAAAATTGTCCCATGCCTCGTGTTGTAATTCTTTTTTACGGGCCCGATGATGTGTTTATAGTTAAGGCATAGCGCTCTAATATTCTCCTTATTACGGGGTTTTATGCCCAATGCAAGCTTTAGAGCATGCAGGGCATCAGTGCAGCTTTTGTTAAACCATCCTGTATGTTCCTGTTTTCTGGCTTTATATTTTTGGGTGAGAAGTTGTTCTATGAATACATTAATCCTTTGGAAGTTAAAAATCAGGGAGCTAGGGTCCACCTCCTCACCTAAACAATAATCTATTTCTTTTTTTACAGTGGATGATAACTTCCTTTTGTATTTTATTTGGGTCAACGGATGCCCATTTTAATCTTATACCGTTTATGGGGAAAATATCAGTTATACGACTAGATGTATTTACCTGTTTGTTTCCCCAGCATAGCAGGGCTATGGAAATGCTATTATGGTCACTGACCACCTGTTCCGTGATCCATAGATCCTTATAGTCACTGTCATAAGATAATAGAATATGATCAATGGTTGTTGATGCACCCCTCCCGGTGAAAGTTGGACAATAGATTTTATTTTGATTCCTGGTACAGCTTAAAAGTTCGAGATCATATTTTGACAACAAAGTATTTAGAGCTGTGCCATATTCACCAAGGGGGAAATGCAGCAATTCCACGTTATCTTCTCGGCTGTAACCTTTGGTAAAGCTGCATGTTTTGGTAAAGGCAAATGGGCAAATTTGGACGTTAAAATCTCCCATCCATAGGATGGTTGCTTGTCTATTTGGCATTTCCAATGCTCTATCTACTTCTTTTTCAATGTCATGGATGGCACCTCCTCTATTATTGCTAAAGTTATTGTTATAAAAATTAATAAGCAGGAGGTCATTACCCCTATTTAATCTAAGTCTCATTAGCTGACAATTGCTATCTATAATTATACAGCTAATGATTTTACACTCAACTAATTTAATAGAGACAAGTATTACAAGACCTCCCTTTGCCCTACCAGAGGTAGAATCAACCGCTTTAACCCAATTAGTAGTATACCCATCGACGTAGACTGGTTCTCTATACCAAGTCTCCTGCAGGCAAATTACGTCATATTTGGATGCAATGAGATTATTCCAATGTGGAGTATTTAATTTACTGTTTAGACCTGCTATATTCCAGCTCATGAAGGTTATACCATATTACTTTCGTGTTGGTTGACTATATTAAGTGTAGCTGGTGATTGTCCAGTAGATATGCCCTCGTTATATATGGGTATTACTGGTATGGCCTCAGGTAAAGACTGGTTTACTGCAGCCCCCCCTATATTTGATGCTAATATACTATTTCCGGTTGTTGCAGTAAAGCCTAAATTAGATATGTTACCATCCTGGGTAGCTTTTAGCTGGATCTGTGCCGGTCTGTCATTAACTACCATTTTGCAGCCTGTTGCGGCACTCCCCCCAGTTTGTTTCAGTATTAGTGATGATGGAACTCCCTCCATTGACATAAGTCAATCGTTATCCTCCAAAGAACCCAGTATCTGATATCTATTAGATGTAGGGATACTTGGGTGTGGAGGTTTAGATGGTAGTGGGAAAAAAGTTTGATGCCTAATGTTGGAATTACAGGTAGTTCCGCCTTGGTCAGGGTTCCCCATTAGGTGTCTGTAAAAGTAGCCGAGTGGTAGTAGTGTCATGTTGTATTCCCATTTGGATGGAGGGGGAGCATTTGCTAATGCTGCATCTCTTGCCCAGACTGGGGATTCGAGGTTAATTATGATGCAGTCTCCCTCAATTTTTTTCCTCAAGGGACCTATCCAACCCACACGTTGCACTAATAATATTTGTTTCGCTGCCGCTACTGGGAAGCCACATTTGTCCAACATCCAGTGAATTATTTTGTTTTTTAATGCTGCGTCATTTTCCCAATGGTCTTTTTTTTAATTTGGGCACATTCACCAAAACGGCCACATAAGGTCCACACTCAGGAGGTAAATTAATAAATGGAGGCACTGTGAATATAAGATTTGTGTTGCCTATCACCTCTGGGACTGGTGCGGGAAGATTTCTACTTTCTGATACGGTGACATCCCTTTTATCTTTTTCGCATTGGGTTTTAGTAATATATTTATTTGAAGGCTGTTGGGTATTTTCAATTAGGTCTCTAGTGGGGGTTTGTTTACCGTTAGGGGATTTCCCATTTTGTTCTTTATTTATACTGGTTGCAGGAATGTTATCTCTCTTAGGGATATTCAATGTATTCGCACCCAGGCTATTTTTATATACACACTCATTGCTTTTCTCTATGTTTGTGTGTATTTTCTCAAGACACCCACTAAGTTTGTGCACTTCTTTGGATGCTTGTTTACGTTCTGGGAAGGACATGGCTTTTGTAGTTCGGACTGGACTGTTCCCATGGGGCACAGGGTCAGCGCTGATTTGCATATCGCCATTGTCTAACCCAGGGTGGTGTGGAGTGGAAAAACGATGGATTTGGGCCCAGATCTTTGGACTGGGGTGAATGTGTGACATTGATCCACATTCTGTCCATCACTGTTGTGTTTGCAATTACCTCTCTTTGCCTTAGTAGCTCCCTGACCAGGAACTTTTTTCCTTGTAATTGCATCCTTTGGCAATAATGTGGGGGATGTAGTGGGTGGGGTAACTAATATGGATAATGAAGGTGTTTTGGAAATACGTGAATGGTCTTGGCTGATCTCAGTTATGTTGTCTACACGGGTGATTTTGTCTCCCACTAAGAGCAGTGACCCTGTGGTTGGTATATCTTCTGTATTCTCTAAATTGGAGTCTTCCCTTGAGTTACCTCCAAACGCTGCATTTGAGCTCATAGATAACCGTCTCTCTGTACGATCAATTTCTTTTGACAGATCACTGACTGCTTTAACTAGATATGTATCCAAAGTATTACATGCATTCTCTACCTGATTCTTATTCTTATTTCCCCGTTTTCTGGCCATTGTCACTTAAGCCAGTGAGGAGAAAGATACAATGTGCAGAGGTTTAAAACAAAATACTTATATATTACAACTACTTGGTATTTCTGCTAATAGATCACAATACTAATACCTCAGGAGTTGTGTCCGTTTTCAACACGTTGCGGGGATGGCCCAGCCCAGTCTCTGACGGCCTCAGACGACCCGCCCTTTGCCCGGGCTTAGCCCGGCGAGACCCGCGCGTGGGAGTTCTCACATAATTTTAAGCACCACCGGGCGCGTTGTGGGCGTGGGCGTCTTCCTGCTGCAAGGGGCTCCTGGGAGGTGTAGTTTCCCCCACTCGGCGACCGCGCTTGGTGTCTTGTGGCTGCGGCGGCGGGGGGAAACCAACGGCAGAAGCTGCAGTGATCGAGAGTCCTGGTGAGTTGCAAATGCCCCCAAAATGCTATGAAAAACAGCCCGCTCCACCGAAGCTCTCACGTAGATTTTAAGCGCCACCGGGCGCGTTATGGGCGTGGGCGTCTTCCAAGCTATAGCCAAATCAAAGCACCAATGCATCCAAAAGCGCCAAGCTGTGAGGAGGAAGGTCATCGATTTTTTTTCGTTTTTCCCTTTTCCCTTCCTTTTCGTTCTCCCTCTTGTTGTTTTTTTCGGTTTAGGAGTGACACAATATATTTCGGGCAAATGCATCTCCCCATTAATGATAACCTGTCAGTTATTTATATAACCAAGAAGAAACTAGCTGCTCGGTAGTACAGCAAGCCACCCTGCTGGGCCGCAGTGAGTAAAAAAAACGGGCAGGAATGCACTGTATCTAAAAGATACAGCACATTCCTGTCCTTCTACCCTGCACGGAGCACAAACAGCAGCCGTGCACCGATGCAGACACCCTTGTATCATGTTGCAAGTGTGCCTATGTTGCGGATGATGACAGATTCCTATTTTTCTGCATGCTGCTGAATGCGGCAAGCATAGAAAGAGGAAAAACCGAGTAGAAATAAAAGTATTTCCCCTCGTTGCGCTACTCCAAAGCCTCCTCAAGTGAGGCGTAGGACTACAACGCCTTGCCAGCTTTACAAAACGTTGTAAATCTTGGAATGTGTCAGGTTTCATGGATGTTGTGTGGGAACACCTACAGCAACACACATACAAAGTCCCTTTCACTCGGAGTAATGCATGAAAGGAGGGGGCTTTACGTGGCCTTGTGAATATATGGGCAAGCCCATTGTGTCGCTGGTGCATCGATAAAGGCACAATGGGCTTATAAATGAGACCCTAAGTATGCATACTGAAAAAGCCAGTGTACAGCATTTCTCAGCAGGTTTGTAGTGCTCTCAATGTGATAGCAAAACCCAAGCTCATCCATTGCTTCGCTCCATCCCATCCATCCTGATCTGCTATTTGTTTTTATTACCCCCTCAGTTGCAGCTATATCCATCTCTGCTTGCCGCCACTGGTGTTGCTCCTCCTGCATATTCCCTTCTCATCCGTTGCTCCCCTACCTGTACCATTTTTTAAAATAATGTTTTTACACTGTTGGAGGGCCCAGTACCTGAAATTTGCTGCCATGTTGCTCTTTTGTGAAAAAAAGCCCATTTGCAAACCTTTCATTTTTCATTTATATTTGTTCTTTCCATTTATCACTTCAAGCACTCCATCTTGGACCTGTAAATGTTTTTTTTAAATGTCCTCTATGTCATTAGGTATACAACATTGTTCTTTTTATTGTTTATTTATTTTTGCTGTTACTATCCAGTGTCAGCAGTGACAAGTTTTTTCTTTGAACTGATGCTGAATAGCATTTTCAAAAAACATTGAACAGTAGATTTTCATTGGCAAAGTTAAAAGATAAGACCAGGTTGATTTTCGAGTGATTGTTATGCTATGCAATGTATTCCATAATAGCTTGGACATATTTGAATATTTATTATTAATTTTATTTATCTCAGTGTCTTTCAACATAGATTAATGAAAAATATGAGTAGTGCCCTCACATTGTTATTCTTACACTAAAGGCCTCATTACAATGTAGGGTGGAAAGCCTCAGGCTACTCAGTCGGTATAATAATAATTAATATACCAGCATTTGTTAAGCACCCAGCTACCTCAGGCGAGGTGTCCCGGTGCTGGGGGCCGTCGGGACGAATAAGCGAGCTATTGCCCAGTCACAATGTGCAGGGCTAACCTGCCGCCGGCGATCGAACCAAGAGCCCCCATGTACCGGAGTCAGCTGCCCTGGCCACTGCACCACACCTCTTCCCTACAATCTGCCTGACTGATAGTGATGTCAATTTCCAACAGCCTATCTGCTTCAGAATGTCTGACATGAAAAGGCTGCCGGAAAGTGACTGTGGGGCCCCTAGCAGGGCCCCCTTCATCCTGTAGCCTCTGGCTTGGGCCAGAAGGGATACCTTAGGGACCCCCTGTAAAACCCTGCACTGTGTGACAGGCACCGTGGGGTGCCTGCGACAGGGTGCATGGTTTTACATACACCCCTCATTGTTACATATGGGAGCCTGTGTTGTCGGGCAGAACGCGGGCTCCCATATGTAACAATGGGACTCCGACTAAACAGGGTTCAGTCGCATCGTAATTGGTCGGGTGGAACTGCCGACCGCGAGTCGTTGGTTCCTGAATCTGAGACGGTGTCGGGCGGCAAGTTTCCAATCGACATTGTAATGAGACCCTAAGTATAAACCACTTTCAATGATGCTTCCTTAGTCAAATTCTAAAGATTCAGCAAATTCTCGAATCTCATGCGTATGTTTCTGACTTTTCTAATGATGACATCAGTCTAATATCTTCTAAATCACATATTCTGTTACCACTTAAGGTTTGAATCAAACCTGTAGTGCTAGCATAAGGTTTAGGTAGTACCACTGCAAAAACATTTCTAATATGAGTTTTTCTCCAGGAGAGATACATATCTATTTTCAAATGAGTAAAGTGCACATTTTTAGAAGCTGCAAATGAAAGTTCTTTTTTAAATATTTTAATTTCTATAATTGCAATAAAAGAATCAAAAAGGTTCACGACAGAAGAATTGTCAATCATTTCATATTCATCATAAGAGATATTCTGATTAATTATTGTCTTTCTCTTGATCTTTTTCTTTAGCGCTTTTTCCACCACTTTTCTTTTCTTGTGGACTTCAGTTCATGCATTTTGCTCTGGTTTCTGATTGGAGTTTGACCAACCATCCTCGTTGTCTTCATTTCCTCTATAACTAGTGAAAAAGGTGATTCTTCACGTTTCATAGATTTTCTCGCGGTGTCACTCTCTAAACTCAAGCTTGATGGCCCAGGTTCAGTTGAAGAAATGTTCATTGTCTCTCCTGTTGATACTAAAATTGTTTTGCGTTAGATTTTAGACCAACATCACATTTCTAGCATATCCTTACATTTTGCCTTGTATGTAATATTTTCATCCCTTAGAGTCTTCATTTTTAATCTCATCTTGGGATCAACCCATAACAATTCTCAAATTTAATTGGCACATCTTTCAATTTCTCAGGCTCTATCAATATTTTATCATATTAAAGAAAACTTCCTTTAAATTCTATTACCATACATATGAAATCTTCCCATTCAGGTCTTCCGTGGCAGGAGAAATATTTATGCACAGTCCTTTTTCTATGCTTTGAACTTCGGGATAATAGTCTCAGTTAAGTTATGTTACTTTAATTTTATATCGCACACAAATCACCCTAACGGGGTATCTTGGCGCTCAGCTTTTATTCTCTTACCGCATAGAGTCTTCGTTCATCTTTTACTCTTCAGCGCTGGTGCACAAACGGCTGCCATGCGCCAATGCAGGCACCCTTGCACCATTTTGCCATGGTGTCTGTGTTCAAATCAGGTTGTTTTGTGGGGGAAGGGACATCTTCCTTCACGAAAATGATGATTATGCCACCCCTGGTGAGGCGTAGGCATTTGACGCATTTTAAGGTTTACAGCATGTTGTAAATTTGGAAATATGTCAAATGCTATGGGTGTTACATGGGAACACCCACCATAACGCCCATGGCACACCTCTCCATCACAGTGTGAGGCAACGCAGCGACTTGTGCTGCGTTGACTCACATCATATCCATGAGGCCATGAAAAGCCATGCAGGGTGGCTTTACCTGGCCTCGTAGATATGGGTAAGCCCAGTGCGCTGCCGGAACATCATAAAAAGTGATGTTGGGATGGCAAACTAAGCTTATAAATAAGCCCCTCAGGGTCATATTCACTGCCATTTTATACACAGCAGCACAAGAAGTTAAGTTCCTGTGCTGTGTTACGTGAAAGAGAGAGAGCGGACCAGCGCCATATCTTCAAAGATATAGCGCAATTCAGCTCTCTCCCAGTGTTGCTGCACTTCTGACTGCCTGCTCTGTTTCCAGGATAGTTTTCCTGCACAAAACTACACTTTGAGATGAATTCCTCTTTGCGTGTGCAAAGAGGAAATAATGAGTAGAATTAAAGATATACAGGTACATGCATCATTGTAGGATTTTGCGATTCCTAAATTGCGATAATTAAGGAATCGCAATTTAGGAATTGCAAAATCCTATGCATCAAGAAACAGCAAAGATTTTTGCGATTTCTTAATATTCTCTATTTGCGATTCCTTAATTGCGAATCGCAATTAAGGAATTGCATTACATTGATTCCTATGGGCCTAGAGGCCCACAGGAATCAATGGGAAGGCATTCTCATTTTGCGAATTCGCAATTAAGGAATCGCAAAATGAGAATGCAATTTCAAGGGTGCAGGGGGGGTCCAAAGGACCCCCCCCTGCACCCCTGAAATGTCATGTAAGTACATTTTACTCACACACATGTCCCAAGGGCAGGTGTGTGTGTAAAATATCAGTTTCAAAAATGCATTTATTTGCACTTTTGAAACATTTCGCAAATTACCATGAAGGTTTACTTCATGGTAATTTTTTCCTTATAAATTGCGAATTCGCTAATTTTTAAAAATGATGCATAGCATTTAACCTCTTCAGTGCTGCGCGAATTTCGCTGCAGTGCTGAAGGGTTTAAAATCGTATTGGCTCATGACGGAAATGTTCCGTCATCAGCACCGGAGCACCGACACTGATGACGGAACCGTTCCGTCATGAGCATGGAAGGGGTTAAGAATTCGCTATTTTTGCAACTTCTTAAATGCTATCGCAATTTAAGAATTCGCAAATATTGCGACTTCTTAATTTGCGAAAAAATAAAAAATAATGATGCATCCCAAAAAAGCTTTTTGCATTCGCAAACGGCCGATTTTTGCGATTCGCACCGTTTGCGAATGCAAAACAGCTTGATGCATGTGGCTGATTGTTTCTTCTTACGTCTTCCTCAGGTAGGCGCACCATTCTGGTGCAAACCCATGTTTACAACCATGTTTACAAGTCTTTGTAAGAATGGGTTTGTGTCAAAGTTCATGGGTGGATGTACAGGAAGGTCATGCTCCACCCATGTAATGCCTACCTGAAGCATGATAACACAAGGTAGCGCTATGCACTGCCTTGTAATATATATATATTTTTTTACAAAGCCACGTAAAACCTCACCAATCGGTAATTGCATGTCTTTGTAAATCACAAAATTGATTTTGCATCTGGCTGACCCAAATGCAACCCTGGCACAAAATCTTGGTAAATCTGTGATCAAGATTGGGTTATTTTCTGGTCAACTGACTACTTAACTGCTCTAATTATATGGTTAGGTTGTTAAACGAACGTGTCCTCCTGTACTAAGATTTTCCTGGTGGTAGTGAAAGTATTCATTTTGCAAAAGTTGTACATTTAGATCGATGATATAATTTAAAGCATATTAACTAATTCATAAAACATACTGCGTGATTTGTTTTCAAACATATTGTTGTAAGTCCATTTTAAGAAGTTGGATTGATTCAAGTCGAGGTGTGTAATTGCATCACTGTTTTATTTTACAGATATATGATTTTGGAATAGAATTTTAAAGACAGAATTTATTTTAGAATTAAAAAGTGGAAATTAGTAAATGCAAACAACTTCTGTATTAATACTGCGAACGGTGAATATATGAATTGAGAAAATTATCTCATTATTTGTATTTTATATAAAGTGTCATGTATAATTTGCTGTGTTGTTTGTGGTCTGTGCATTTGGGTATAATTTCTAACAAGGGTCAGTGAGACCGGGTAGTCACCTCAGGGAGCTTACAGGATCTCAGTCAATAACATAGAAAACTAGAACGTTTTAAACCTGAAGCAAAGCAATATGCATTGATCTTCAGCCAAAAATAGAAGACTATTCTGCTTTAAATAATACGTTTATATGTGAGCCACCATTCATTCTCACCTGGGAAGCAGCAAAACCACCTCCTAAACAAAAGAGAAACAAAAAAGAGAGCGTTAATTAGCGAGAATAGCAAGAGCGCCAGAGGATAACAGAACCAAGGGCAAGAAGAAGAGGAGAAGGGAGAAAATAATGTATGAAAGAATAATGAAGGGAGGTAGGAGAAAGAGAGAAAGACAAAAAAAAGAAAAAAATGGAGGGAACGAGGAAGGCAGAGAACACAGATGGAAGAAAGAAAAGTGGACAGGAACGTGGAGGAAGTGGAAAAGAAGATTAGGGAAGCCAAGGAAATGTAGAGAAAGGGGAGACATGGCAAAGGAAGTGAACAGAAGGGAAAGTGATAGAGAAGGAAAAAGAAATGAGAAAAGATAAGAGAAAGAAAAGGAATTATAGTAAAAAGTTGAATAGAAGATAGATGGTATAACAGAGGTCGAATGGAAAAGACGAATGATGGAAGTCAAGTGAAAATTTTATTTGCATTCCAAAGGAAAATAATGAAAGTCAAACCAAGGGATGCAGGGAAAATGATACATTTGAAGGCAAAGTTATGGAAAGATAGGAAGGGAAAAAGACAGAAGAGAGGAGAAAGACATGACATGGGAGGAAATGGATTGAGAGAAGCGGAAGAGTAGATAAAAGGAAGGAAAGATCATCGGCACATGACAAATATCGGAGGTGAAAAAGGGCTAGTGGCATATGAAGCATAATAAAACTTTGTTCTTCTGCTAAAGCATTAAAGGATTATTCGTAGTCTAGTACTCTTTGTGGGCCACATAGGGTTTCACACCATATGGGTAATAATTTGGGCGGGTGGGTCCTTGTTTACTGTCTTAATTTACATTGTTTTTAAAATGTTGTTTGCTAAATAGTTTTGGACATGATCTTCTGACCCACATGAGGAAGGAAAATGACACACTGTTATTGGAATGATTTTGAGTTTTTAGACTATGCCCCAAATATTAATAATGTCACAACTAATACCACACGATCACCAACAATACCACCACTAATACCAGCACCACTAACAACAATAGTGCCATCAATACCACTTGCAACACCTTAACCAACACAAATACCTCCCCACCAATAACATTACCACCAGCACCGCTACCAAACATTGTCAAAGACTATAGGCCAGGCTTTAATGTGCTATCCAAAGGAAACATCATTTGGGAATGTTTGTGATTGTATGTGTTGTCACATTAAACCTAAATGTGTCAGTTGGCTTTGCCAATGCTTGTTTCTGCTGTCTCTGAAACGTTTTCTCTCTTTTTCTTTTTAGCAACACTTTGTGGGGTCCCTGATCCTGAGGGAGTTCTCAAACTTTTTTTTGTAAGAACGGCAGCTTCAAGATGGAGGATGGATTGCGCCCAGAAGACAAAAAAGAACATCCAATTGCTTGCGCCTCCATTCTTTCCTGCTCTTTGTGTCCCGCACTCCGTGGAGGGAATAGGACGGTTTTCAAACCGAGCTGTTCTCTCGAGCTTGTACCTGGCCAAATGTGTGTGGGCAATAGCCAATATGTTGCATTATGGGAAGAGGGTACCAAGAGTCCTTCACTAAATCTCCTATTAGGAGGGAAATTCTATTCCAGCCTTGTTAGCTCTGAACTAAACATTTTGAACTTTTTTTATTCAATAATACAAAAAGCAGACTTAACATGTTAAGCTTCCCACCCCAAAAAAACTGGCATGAACAGAAGCATCCCATGAACCCGTCCGAATCACAGATATTTCACAATAGCAGAGCACAGCAGTAAAGCCAGGAATTTATGAACAATCACTTCTTAGAGTGTATTGGTTAGTGGAGAAGTGTGGCTCACTGGTTAGAGCGGCAGACTCTGATGCAGAGGTCTGGCCCGGACCAGGGTTCAATTCCCGTCGCGGCAGGGTCTTAGGCTCAATGTCCTCGGACCCGATAATTCTCTCGCCTCGGTGCCTACTCTAATCATGGGTCCCACTCTGCAACTCTGGGCAATAGCTTGCTTAATCTCCACACTGGCCCTACCGCTAGGATACCTGGCTTCACCTTGGGGTGCCCAGGAGTGGGCACCTCACAGGAACAGGCCAGGATGGGTTCCTCAGCGGCACAGCGCAGGGACACACTGGCTAGAGTAACCAGGTCCTTTATAAGCTCAGGATTATTATTATTATTAGAGGTGTCATCATCCCATCATGTGCATCGCAATGGCACCAAAATAGGTATAGGTTCACATTTCAAACATGCCAGAGCCTCATGGTGTTTAGTGCCACTCCCCTCTCCTCCCCATCCTCCTGCCCCACCCATTTCCCCTTTATCAATTCACAATTCACAATTCCCCTTTCCCCATCCCCATCCCCATCCCCCTCCCCTTTCCCCTTGCCAATATGTTGCATTATGGGAAGAGGGTACCAAGAGCCCTTCACTAAATCTCCTATTAGGAGGGAAATTCTATTCCAGCCTTGTTAGCTCTGAACTAAACATTTTGAACTTTTTTTATTCAATAATACAAAAAGCAGACTTAACATGTTAAGCTTCCCACCCAAAAAAACTGGCATGAACAGAAGCATCCCATGAACCCGTCCGAATCACAGATATTTCACAATAGCAGAGCACAGCAGTAAAGCCAGGAATTTATGAACAATCACTTCTTAGAGTGTATTGGTTAGTGGAGAAGTGTGGCTCACTGGTTAGAGCGGCAGACTCTGATGCAGAGGTCTGGCCCGGACCAGGGTTCAATTCCCGTCGCGGCAGGGTCTTAGGCTCAATGTCCTCGGACCCGATAATTCTCTTGCCTCGGTGCCTACTCTAATCATGGGTCCCACTCTGCAACTCTGGGCAATAGCTTGCTTAATCTCCACACTGGCCCTACCGCTAGGATGCCTGGCTTCACCTTGGGGTGCCCAGGAGTGGGCACCTCACAGGAACAGGCCAGGATGGGTTCCTCAGCGGCACAGCGCAGGGACACACTGGCTAGAATAACCAGGTCCTTTATAAGCTCAGGATTATTATTATTATTAGAGGTGTCATCATCCCATCATGTGCATCGCAATGGCACCAAAATAGGTATAGGTTCACATTTCAAACATGCCAGAGCCTCATGGTGTTTAGTGCCACTCCCCTCTCCTCCCCCTCCTCCTGCCCCACCCATTTCCCCTTTATCAATTCACAATTCCCCTTTCCCCATCCCCATCCCCCTCCCCTTTCCCCATCTCCACCCCCCTTGCTGAACCCTTCCCTTCCACTTGCCTTGCAGCCCCTCCTCCCCAATTGTTGAGGCGTGTCAGTGTCGCCACTCCTTCTCCTGTGGCACATACAAAACAAAGACAGGAACACTATACAACATCCAACCTTACCTCCACCCATGAGTGTTTGATTGGCTGTTGTTTATCTGGCTGCTTTGAGAAAGAGAGAGAGAGAGAGGTTCACAACTTAATAAATATGAATATATATATAAAGGAAAGACTCACAATGTTTACACAACAATCCTTGCATTCTGTGTAAGAATGTTCTGGCCGAGGGACTTGTCCAACATAGAAGGATATCCAGAGCATATTATTGTCTGAAATACCATGTGCTGTAAATTGCTCAGAGCACACCTTTGCTAGTATAAAAACCACAGCAAGGAGGGAAGTGCAGTGTGAGAATCTTGGCCTCATATTCTATGGCATTGTACTTCACGTGCCAGTGGACCACGGGTGGGTAAATATTAAAAGGCCATATGTGTATATTTGGCACTAGTCTGGAACAATGGGTATGAGTGGGAATTATTGTGTTTGATGTGTCTCTCAGCAATTCTAAATTGAAATAGACATTGACTACAGCTTCCGAGTCTCACAACAACTGAAACTATACTCTGGAACTATAGGTAGGGTAAAACCTCCAGATAGTTCTAAGGGGAGAACTCGGTCTTGAAAGCGGAAAAACTGAATGGTTCTTGCAATAACAATACTGTGCCTCCCCCTGCTCTTGATTTCATAATTTTTCAACATTCCTAGGATACTTCCTGGAAGGGGGGCTCATACCTGGAGTCCCTTCACAGTTAATCTGCATGATTTGTTAGTGAGTTACTCACCAGCATATCAATAAATAATAATTCCAGATTTGCAACGCCTGATTTATCAGCCCTAAGAGTATCCAGGCACTGGGGGCCATCGGGGAGATTAAGTAGGCTATTTCCCAGAGTCACATGATGCTGATCTGCTGCCGGAACTCGCCCCATGCTCCAGAGTCAGCCGCGCTGGCCGCTGCGCCACACGTCTCCTAGGACTTGACTCTGCTAGCGGTGTAGTTCAGCAGCTGTGGAACTCCCTTTACCGGGAGTGACTACTGTTGGCTGCAGCTGAAGATATGGCTTTAAGGTACAAACCATTTACCTCCCTCTTCAGGATTTGGACAAGTCCTATTGTCCCACACCGGTAAACATAAATTGTCATGAATAGCTACACATCTCCAAGAATGCAAAATCAGTGGGTGTGATATTCCAGTATTGGAGAGAGATGGCAGGGATAAATGATCGATTCCTCAACTTAAACCAACAGCCATACACTTCACCCAAAATAATGCCCTTTGTTCTCTAGGCAAGAAGGCAACCCAGTCTTCAGAAGCCACAAGAACAAGCAATCAGAAGTCTTGGAAGCCCAGTGTTAGCAACTATATAGGGAGGCCAGGGGTAATTTTGAGCCACTACTCTACCCTGTTAGCATATGCAGACCCGCTGCAGCCAACGTGACTCTGAGTCCAATATTTGTTTATAGGTTGAGTGACTCCTGATTGAGCAAGATCTCCTTGCAGCTGAGTGCAGTGAGTGACTGCACCTGCCTGCAGGGGGATGTCTGAGGGGCGGGTCCAAGGGACCCCCCCCCCACAGAGTGCTGCCTTTAGGAGGCGCACTGAAAGGCATGTTTGCTTCTGTGCATACGTAAGAAATATGCTGCGGGTACAGCAGCAAAGTTATTCCCTCATCTGCATGGGGCAAAGCTCCCATGCAAATGAGGGAACGTCTTCTCATGATAGCAATGGTGCTGCATGTCTGCCAGTGGAATCTGTTTTACAGAAGGGGCTCACAAGCATCTGTCGGCCCTTCTGTAATACCATTGTGCCCCGGGGGCACAAATAGTGGACACACACGCCTATTGCGCCCCAGGCCACAGTGTACAATACCGTCCCAGACCTCTGGGGTACCACTTTAGAATGCAGATCAAGCTTTGAGGGGTATCAGTGTCCTTAATCTGCTCAGAACCTCTTAAGGAATTTCCTAGTAACGTACTGTGTTAAATCCAGTTCGATGCCACTGTCTGCCTGGCATGGCCCTGAGGTTTGTCCAAATAAACCTTCTTGATCGCCAGAACTAAAGAATAAAAGAAAGAGACACTTAGTCCTCTAAATTGCACAGCTCAGCAATGACATTCATGAAATGAGACACAGCCATGGGGAAGAAAACCTGAAAACCCTTAGTAACACTGTGCTAAGTCCCACAGGATATCTGTCACATTTGTAAAGGATACCCATCCGCCAGACTATAAATCATAGCCTAAGTTACTTATGAGCATGTGCTTTATTTTGTCTACTAAACCCTACAATAATTTTACTCTAAGTCTGTAATACATTTTGTGGCATTTTCTTTCCATGGTTATTTATTAATCCTCAGTTTTTGCCGTCTACTATTATATTTGGATTTTAAATGTTCATTCAGAAGGGAAACGTTTTTGAGAGAGTAACACTATGAGACTCTAATCTGTTTATTGTTCTAAGCAGAAACTGAACTCGATGTTCTCAATTTCTATGTCATTGTTACCTTTGAAAAGGGCCTGTGTTGTCTGTAAAGTGAATATGTTAGTCAGTGTGCATACGTATTCTGTCAGTTAAATAAAATATAGCACTGCATATATAATGGGGCATACTTTTTCCAGGAAATCTTTATCCCTTTGTTCGCCCAAATAAATGAATTTATCGCCTGCTGAATTTTATGTATGGTAATTTTATTGAAATGTAATGGTATGGAGTTAAACAAAAAGGTTATCTTTGGCAATATGGTCATTTTAACCAGACTGACTCTTCCTAGGATCGTTAGCGGAAGATGCACCCAGCTATTCATTAATTGAATGATCTCTTTAAAGACCCTCCTCAAATTAGTTTCCGCAATTTCAATAATATCCTGAACTATCCTTAGCCCAAGATATCGCATTTCCCTTTTAACCTGGGGGTTGGTGCTTATTTGATTCCATACCATGATTTCTGCTTTATGCTCATTGACTGAGTACCCAGACACTTCTCCAAAATCTTGCGCTATTCTTAGAATAGTGGGTAGGGCACTGCTCAGATCTGATGAGTACACAATTAAATCGACGGCGTAAAGCGCAACCTTTCCAACCCAATCTCCCTGTTGGAATGGAAAGATATCAGATGAAGTTCTCAGTCTGGATGCAAAAGGTTCCATATAATAATTAAAAAGTAGCGGGGAGAGGGGGCAGCTCTGTATTGTGCCTCTAAGTATCTTAAAAGGTGAGGATAACTTCCCATTTACTAACACCCTTGCTACAGGCTCCTGATATATTAACTGTATAGCTCTACAGAATTTTTCACCAAGGTTATATCTTTCTAATGCCGCTAATAAGTAAGACCATCTCACCTTGTCAAAAGCTTCTGAGGCATCCAATGTTGTTATTGCTAAGGGAGTATTGAAAGATGTCGCAATATCAATAGCTCCGATTAATTCATAAGTGAGTTCGTGCAAGTACCTCCCCTTCACAAACCCTCTCTGATCTTCATGTATTGTGCCACCTGACAGTTTGGCTAGTCTGCTAGCCAATATTTTCGAAAAGATTTTGTAGGCTGAATTTAAAAGTGATATCGGTCTGTACGACTCACAAACCGTCGGATCTTTATCTGTTTTCAGGATCAGAGTAACTGTAGCCTCATTCCAGGATTTCGGTAACTGCATGCCCTGTTCTAGTACTTCACCCATAGCTATTGTCAATATAGGTGATAATACTTCAGCTAGCGTTTTATAAAGCTCCATGGGAATGCCATCGGGCCCGGCTGCTTTACCCCCCTTACTTGAGTGAATAGCCCTGATTACTTCCTCCTGAGTAATCGCTTGGTTTAAAAGATCTTGTTGGTTCAGATCTATTGGGTGGATTGAGTCCGCTAGCCAGCCCTCTATCTCGACATCAGATTATCCTTCTTTCTCTTCCGTGTATAGGGCACAATAAAACTCTTTAAAGGCTTCCCTAATGTCCGTATCTCTGTTTAGAACAAATTAGATTTGTCTTCTTTAATCTCCCCAATCCTATTCCTATTCAGATCTGCCTTGACCTTCCAGGCAAGAAGGTTGCTTGCTCCCTCTCCATATTCAAAGTGGAGTAGTTTACTAGCTTCACACCTATTTTTAACCCTTGTTTGGAGAACCTCTGATAGTTGGTTTTTCAGTGCTAGCTGCTTCTTCTCTAGGTCTGCCTTTTGCTCCTCTGAGATTATACCTTTCAACTCTATATTCAATAGCTCCATTTTTTCCTCTAGCCCCGTGATTTCCCTTTTGTACTTTTTGTTTCTATAGCAGGTTGCACTGGTGATCTGTCCTCTAATGAATACTTGTAAGGTGTCCCAGACTATTGCATTTGCAGCTGAACCACTATTAGTTGCGATAAACTCCCGAACCTCCTCTTTCAATTTACCCATTATCTCCGTGTCGGTCAGTATTGTGCGATCTAGGGTCCACCTCTTTTCCTGACAGCTGGTATTATTTTCTAATGTTAATAAAACTGCTGAATGATCTAAAAGGTATGCTGGCTTATACTCGATATGTGGGATATCTTCTCTAAGTCTCCAGTCTACTAAAAACTAATCTATTCTGGACATAGTACGATATTTTTTTATTATAAAAAGATACACCCTGTTGGTTGCCTACCCTTTCTCTCCAAATATCACAGAGGTTGTGCTGCGCCATCATGGTTTTTAAGAATGCACGCATATCAGGTGTAGGTGTTGTTCTTGTCCTACTTGACTTATCTAATTATAAGTCTAAAACCACATTAAAATCTCCTCTCAGTATAATTGGGGCGGGGAATTCTAACAAATTAGTACAGAGATTTTTTAAAGGTTCACAGTCATCCTGGTTTGGACCATAGTAGCCTACTAGCGTTAATGGGTTATCCTCGATTTTTACTTCTACTATAACCCACCTCCCTACTTTATCCACCCTTGATTTAGTCATGCATAATTTAGTTTGTTTTTTCACAACTATAGCAACTCCTCTAACATTCGCACTCTGATCCGTGCAAATCACCTGCTGCACCCATCTTTGTTTTTTAAAAAGATCAACACATTCCTTCATATTTAAGTGTGTCTCCTGTAAGATAAGGATTTGAGCAGAGGAGTCTCTAAGATATTGTAGTATCCTATCCCTACGGCCCTTTACACGCAGCCCATTGACATTCCAGGTCAAAATTTGAATGGACATGCCTTTACTGTATTTGAACTCTTTTCTCTATCCATGGTGTTTGAGGACTTTCTTTTTTTGTTTTTTCCCATATGCTCCCCACCCGTGCTGACCTGCTTCCCAACCCTCCCACCCAGTGCCCTGGAGAACCCACCCCTGCTTCTTCTTCTTGGACCTGATCTTAGTCCAAATTCTTTTCTATGCTCTGCTGTTCCCAATAGACTAAAAACATATTGTGTGTCTATCAATAAGGGCCTACCAATGTGTTTCTAACACTAACTTCCTCCTTTACCACTTCCATTCCCTCCAGCACCATCACCCTTAATGTTTTCTAACATCTCATCTGCCTTACTTATGCACCCTATCATGTGCATTTTATTGTTATACATTATTCGAAGCGAGGCCGGGAATTTAAATTGTACTGTTGGCCCTAATTTCCCGAAATCATCCATACGCTTACCCAGCTCCCACTGCCTGTCTAAGATCGCTCGTGATAGGTCTGATCTTATTTCAAATGTATAATCTGGGCCTTTCAATGATTTTAACTTTAATGCGGATGTGAGAATTTTTTCTTTCAATGCATATGTCTGAAAGTTGATAAGGATCTTTCTTGGCTTCGCCCTACCTGGCGCTTTTCGAAATGGGTCCCTGTGTATTCTTTGTATGTCTTTTAGGATATCGTCCTCACTCTCATCTAGCTGGGCTGCAGCCTTAATAAGAGACACCACATATAGTTTTAAATCATCCCTCTCACTTCCTTCAGGAATATTTAGAATCCTCAAATTGTTCCGTCTCGAGTTATTCTCCAATTGTTCCAGTTTTTCCTGTAGACCCTGCTCCTCTCTATGCAGAGTTTGGAGCTCCATTTTATTAGTTGCAAGATCCTTTTTTAATTCCTCTATAGTGTTCTCGAGTACTTCAGTTCTCTCTGTTAAGGAATCCAATTTGTTATCCAGTGTCTCACAAAACCCAAGTATTTCATGTTGATTAGCTTCTGAAACAGAGAACCCCTTTTTGATGTCTAGCGTTAATGATCCCAACAATGCTTCCAAAGCGCTATACTGTGCCTCACTCGGGGTTCTACTATCCAAGTTTATATTTGTATTTGTATTTTGGGCAGCTGTGAGGCCTCCATGACCGATGGAGTCATTAGTGAGGGAGTGTTCCTGAGACTCCACTCTGTTCTTACTCATAGTTCTATCTATCTTTGTAGCCATGCTACTCTCTTGGATACTGTCCTGACCATGCTGCTCTCTATTCCCATCTCTGATTCAACATCTTCACCAGTAGCTCCACTGATATCTCCTATATCCATATTCTCTGATTCAACTTGAGGGCTCAGGACCTCTATATGCGATGGTCTCTTTAGTGCTAAAACTGACAGTTGCACTTTAAAGAAAGTGTGTAGAGAAGGTGTAAATTTCGGTTTGGTGCCCGGTAGTGGTTCTTTGTGTTTCTGTTTTTTGCCCCGTTTTTTTATTTCTCTCTTAGACTCCTTCCTAGATTTTTGTAACAGGAGACTTTTGTGGTCTTTTTGTGTGCTTGTTGTGGGAATGGGAGAGGGAGAGGGAGACGCAGGAGCCGCTGGAAGCACTTGATCCTGCCTCTGCTTGCAAGCTATGATCATCTGACACCCCTCCAGCAGCCTCTGCAACTCTCTGCCCCCCAAAAACACCACAAAATCCCCCCACACTGACCCTCCTACCTCTTTCGTCTTGGACCTCACTTCTGTCAATGGCGACGGTGAGCAGCTCCTCTCTGCCAGCTCCTCGTGTTGCAGGCCGGGCTGGTGCAGTGCTTGTGCTGACACTGCCACCGCCCGATCTAAGGAAACCTCTTGTGGCAGCCCTGCGGCTCTTCCTGAGCTCCAGGTCGGCCGAGAAACAACGCGGACCAGAGTCTGTAACCGAGGGTGAAAGCGGCTCCAGAGCAGACCTAGAGGTAAGGCACATTAGTTGCTGTTTTCCCTTTCTTGTTTTGTGAAAATACAGCGGTCGGAGCCTATCTCCTTTAATTACCAGACACACCGCACTTTGCGCAGGGAACAGCAGAGCTTGCGACCTGCTTACTAAGTGGCCGCCATGTTCTCAAGGAGGAGGGAGAAGGGAGGCTTAACATTGCCAGACATACAATACTATGAATGGGCATTCCAGCAAAAAAATTCTAGAATGTTAGCAAAGACACCAGATAGCTCTATAATAGGTTCAAAGTTTTTAGCAATGTTGAAACTATCTAGAATAAATACAGTAGGATTCCTTTTTAAATTTGGCGACCCCAAATTCTTTAAAAAAATCAAACTAAAGGTGCTCCATTCGATGGCGAAAATGTGGTATCACATTAGAGGCCTTTCAAAACTAAATTACTACTCTTACTTTGCTCCAGTTTGGGAAACACCCGGGACTCCTGAGTGCCTAGATGATATACTGGTGGTACCCATCAAAAACGCCAACCTTAATGTTTGGGGGGACCTGACCAGGGAAGGAGACTTGCTGCCCTGGCAAGATCTCAATGGGCTGACGAAAAACACTCTTTCAAAGTTTAAATATTTTCAATTAAGAAGCTGGCAGCAAAGTAGAAAACAGGCACTTGGCGTTGGCAACATATTAGAGGAGCAACTGGTAACAAAACCCATTGGAATTAAGGAGGTAGCATTTTGGTACTGGCATCTTATGGAGACCATGGACGGAGAGTTCATGCTGGCTTAGGAATTATGGGGAACATGCTTGCCGAAGGAGCAACTGCAGAATATTTGGCAAGTATCTATGTGCACACTTTACATCACTGTTAAACCTGCCTTTCGAAGTAGGAACCACCTTTTTTCGCTCCACAAGGCTTAGATATCACCTGAAAAACTATCAAAGATGGGGAACAGGAGTCGAACATGTTGTGGTAAATGTGGTTTGGAAAAAGCAACGGCCGTGCACATGTTCTATCAATGTCCGGAGATCAGAGGTTTTTGGGACAAAGTGGAGTCATCATTGTCAGGTATTTTGAACCAGAAAATAAAGGTAAGCCTGTCCGTGGTTATATTTGGAGTAGGGGATGTTTTTAGGGGCCACTCAAGAAATCTGCTGTTTTATGCTATGCTACTTGCAAGAAGAGAGATCTGTCACAAATGGGTGAGCAATATATCCCAGCAGCACTCTGAATGGTTGGAATCCCTTCTGTATATGTCCAGAATGGATCTATTAGGAAAAAAAACTAAGAAGAATGATTTATGGAAATTGTCGATGGCATGGATGGAGTCCCCAGACAGGGCGGTGTAGAATTTGAAGGGTATGGTAGATCAAGAACATAGCTATGTCCAATGGTTACAACGGCATTTCTACTCTGGTCTGCTAAAGATCTTCTTCCTCGATATACCGAATTCTAAAGCAGCGCCGGTGTAGGTCCTTATGCCGAGTGAGAGATATAGCCGCTTGAAGGAATATGCCCATCGTAGTAAGCCCAACAGTGGTCAGTATCTTTCGCAGATAAAGGGCTGAAAAAATTGGACATAGGAACCTTCTAAGGTGAATGAGGACAAAATGAAAAAAAAAAAAAATATATATATATATATATATATATATATATATATATATATATATATATATATATATATGAACCACCGCTCCAAAAGATACCGCGGGTTGCAGCACCCTCACGGAGAAAAACGGACAACAACCTTGGGTAGCGTAATCAGTGTCTCTTTATTTTCTTTTCTTTATAGAGTGCAGCAGAAGTGCCATAGACCGGACGCGTTTCGGCGACCCTGTCGCCTTGTTCACCGGAATTAACGAGTATTTGCCATTACACACCAAACAAGTTTAAAAAATGGCAATTCACCAATCATAGCACTTAATTCTGTACCACGTGACCACATTGTCCGATTTAGTAAACATAATAGACAGACTGTTTCCAAACATGGTGTTTTATACCTATATGCTTGAAACTAATTGCCATTGATTCTAACAGTTCAAATACAGTTTTGTATACGCCAAAGTTTCAGTTCTCATAGAGAAACCACCTGATTCTGACCTTTGTATATCTCAATAATATTATGTCAATATACATTATATCAGTGCAAATACTTTATAAAATTGTCATAGACATCACGGGTTCTCAGAACTATATACATATATATTAACAAACAGTCCATCTAAATAATCTAAAAAGTTGCATATGTATCTTCACTGGTTAAAAAATCAGAAAAAGTGCTAAAGTGTCCATAAAGTGCAAAGTGTAAAGTGCATATCTTCTATGTGCAAAATACAATAGATTCCCCAGCCGGGGAATCTAATACAGGAAAGAACTAGCAGCAGTTGGGGACAAGATAACCATCAGAACTTATACATAATTGGTTGCATAATCCAACACGCTAAAGTGGCTAATGCTTGTTCGCTACCTAACATCAAAATTAATCCATATAGCCAAAATACATGAAATTTATAAAAAATACAGAGAATATATGAATGCATAGTACGACATATCATAGTTGCTAATAAATGCCCAGTAAGATACGATAAAAGCATAACCCTAAAATTAGAGTTACGTTAAAATCAAAACCTCCCCAAGCATTAAAAACAACAGATAATCTTAATGTCCCTGATACTTTCAAGATGTACTTATATAAAATTCTTTTCATGTATATACACTTATATTTCATTCATTGCAAAGCATATTAGAACAGATAAATTCATAAAAAGAATGATAAGCTTCAGAGATAATGGTACAAATCTTCGCAAATGTTAAGGCCCTTTGGGCTCTTGGTGTCTAACTCTAAGATGTATTTAGTCTCCAACCTTCTAAGGGACTTATCTCTGTCTCCGCCCCTTTTGTTTACTGGCACACTGTCAATTACAAAGTAAGACAAGACATTCAAATTCCCCCCATGTACTGTCTTTACATGTCTTGCCACTGGATACGAATGATCAGAATTGACAGTCGCTCTTAGGTGTTGGAGAATCCGAGCCTGAACTGGTAACTTCGTACTACCTACATACCGGAGTCCGCATGTACAAGATAAAACATAAACTGCGAACTCAGTCTTGCATAAGGTGAATGAGGACAAAATGAAAAAAAAAAATATATATATATATATATATATATATATATATATATATATATATATATATATATATATATAATGGGGCATATTGACGAAGAAATGACACAGCTTGGCGCTTCAAGCAATTTAGCAGCACCACGCTGTGTCATTTAAAAAATGTAGGGATGCGCTGTATTCACAAGAATATGGCACACCCCTGTGTTTTCGCTTGCGGCGGCTCTAAAAAAGCTGACTAGTGCTCAATGCAGACACCCTGGCGCCATAGTGCAAGGGGGCCTGTGTTGCACGGATGATTGTTTATGTGCAGGTAGGGACACCTTACTGCTCTTAAACATTCATTAAAGGTGATTAGCTCTTTCTATGTGTGCTGCAGACATAGAAAAACTAAAAACAAGGAGAATCAAAAGTATTTCTCCTCGGTATGCCACTCTAACGCCTGCTTTTCGATGGTGTTAGTTTTCGGCGGTGTCTCAGATTTACAGAGCCTTCTAATCTGGGGCAGCGTCAAAAAGCAAAGGGTGTTGCGGTAGAACGCCCACAGCAACACCCATTGCATGCCCCTTTCATTCAGAAAACTGTGTGAAAGGGTACGGAATTTACAATGCGACGTTAAGCCACACAAAGTGGCTTAGCACCGCATTGTAAATATGAAGCAGGGTATTGCACCACAGGAGCGTCATAAAAAGTGATGCTCCTGTGACGCAATGCCCTTGTAAATACGCCCCAATGTTTTTTGAAATGGCACAGCTCTGAAGGCCATGGTGACATGCATGAACACATGTTCGGTAGGCCTTAATTTGGCAGGACTTTCCAGGATTATTTCAAGATCATGTTCCCTATTTTCCTATTGTGAGGGGTGGGGGTGCCAATGGAATCCCGAGGTACACCGCCTTATGGTCCAGTAAGCATAGTTAATGAAAAACGGGCTAAACCATCTGTTGAACTCAATAATCAATCCAAAGCATGCCTGACTTTTAAAGTAATGCCATCTAAACTTTGAGTGGCTAGAGCTATGCTCCTAGGAGGTCCCCTTTGTCTGTTTAGATGTCACAGTAACTGAAGGTGTTTAAATGGTTCTGTTTAAGTATGAATTAGGCCACTGAATCTTCCCATAGGCTATTTTGAGAGGATTGTTCAACAAACTGGCCTAAAAAAATGAAAGAAAATCTGCTATGAGAGATGAGAAATAGAGCATTGCACAAGGAGGGACTTGCAGTTGAGAATCGATTCACAGAAAAGTTGTTCAACGAGGAAGCTTTAAAATGCATTTTTCAACTGTATTGAGTTTGAGTAAAGGTTTTCAGCTTTCAATTGAGCATTACTTTTGTGGAAGGGCATTTCACAGAAAAACTCTCCTAACAGAGAAGGGTTTTTAATTGGGCTTGTTAGTGTCACTTTTTAGTAAGTGATCTCCAGAACTCTGGAAAATGCGACCTTGCTTAAAGTTGTCATTTAATATGGTCAGCACAGCAGTATAAGGGTGGCTGCCATTATGACTGGATAGTGGAACAGCTCTTCAGGTCCTGAAATACAGCCCTGGAACCATGAGCACTGGTGAATGTATGGCTGACTTGCTTTAATGCAGATATCCTGGTTACAAGTCAGACTGTACTTTTAGGCTTGAATCACTCCTGATCTCTATGTTTTAAATACTGTATTGCACTTAACAACTGCAAGGATGTGACAAGGAGGGCCTAAACCTTCATCCTTTCAAAGGGGAGGTTCTCCCCACTGGTTGGTTATTCTTTGCCTCGATCCCTGGCAAAGAATTACCTGACTAGGGACACGAAAGAGCATGGAAGGGAAACATAACGTTTGCATTGATACTGGGATGATCATGTTTGAGTTCTTTTTCTGATATATTTGGTATACTCAGAATTTATAGGAAGGTTTACATTTTGTAAATGTTTAGTGATTTAAGGGCTATTCATCTACACATGGAAATGATTGACTCTTTTATTTACTTTTCACACTATAGAGTATTTTGAATGAAAACTGTATTATTTCCAATTTGTTTATGAATGTTATTTGGTGAAACACCGTTTGAATTTTTAAATAGCAAAAGTAAAAAAAGAATGAAATTAGCGTGAAATAAAGATTTTGTGGAACAAAATTTCTGTTATTTTGACAAAGCATCACAAAACATATGGTCTTAGGGGCCGATTATGACTGCGGAAGGCCCGTCACTGCCAGCCATGCGCTGGCGGTCCTTCCGCAATTGGACAGCTCTTTTCCCCCGCCACATTACGATGGCGGAGGGAATTACACTCAGACCGTGGCAGATGCAAAGACCGTCTTCCACGGGACCGCCACCAGCAATCTCACTGATTGCCTGGCGGACAGACCAGATAGCCCAAAATGGTGGCGGTGCCTATCAGGCACCGTCCACCAAATCAGGATGCTGGCTACAGCCGGCTTTTCCATGGTGGCGATACTGCCATGGAAAGGCTGGTGGGGATTAGTTATGGGGCCCGTTGCAGGCCCCCCTTGTGTTGGGGGAGGTGTGGGTTCACTGGGGGGTACCCATTGTACCCCCTACATTTCACAGCAACCGTGTGGTGCCTGCCACGTAGTGCAGTGAAATGCACATCCTGCCTTTTTGGCATCGCAGTGGGAGCTGCAGGCAGCAGCACCCGCCGCAATGTTAAATGGCAGGATGCGACCGCCATGGTGGCGGTTGCATCCTGATTAAGTGTGTGCATGGATTGCAAATGGTCCCAGTCTCCACCAGGATGGCGGACGGACTCCAGTCTGTCTGCAATCCTAATGACCCCCTTAGTGTGTAATATTTGCTTGTGTAGCTGATATAAAAAGGGGGAGAGCCAGGCTCTTCTAAAGGGGAGGCAGTGTAAAGTTTTAGTAACATACCTGCAGTCCTGCAATCCTCTATGCAATCACATATACACTAGCTGCATACTCAGAATCTTTGTCACAATCCTAAACACTGGTTTTACATTCCAAGGATTAAAAATACAGCTTTAATAGGATTAAGATTTTCAGCTTCTGCTTCCTTGTTTTTGAGGAAGAGCATCGTTCATAAAGATTTCCCTAACTCTGAAGGAGTCTTAACCCTCCTTGTTGTTGTCCTTTGCATATAATTTATGAATCAGGAAATTAATTAATGCTCATTTTGCAGAATGCTTATTTCTGAAGGTGAATAAAAGTGCATAAATATAAAAGTTGGTTAACATCTTGTTTTCTATGGAAAACGGCAGGCATACAATGGAATTTCCATTACTGTGGAAGAGCCCAATTTAAAATGGCAGCCATTGATTGTTTTAACTGGGACTTCACGTTCCATACAAGCAGTGATATTATAGAAGGTGAACTAGAATGGCACACACAAATAGCAACATTGATTGAAGCACAAACATTCCAAACTGTATCTCCGATAGATTGTGTTAGTATAAATCAGCTCAATTTGCACAAATATAAGTGCCAGGGCTCTCGTCAGGAGGCTACTGCACCTTGTGCCACACATTGCCCTTGTCAGTGCCGCCAATTATAGTAACCACACACGCACTAACCTTCACACTTCTACAAGTGTGACAATTCGGACTATTCCAGACCTCCAAAGCTATAAGAATGGCTAGAGTGGCAGGCAATATTCATTATTAATGTATATTGAGTTGATAATTAACTGTTGTGGTCATATCTAAATTAGTTAGACAGTGCCCTGGTGCTGACAATTAAGTGCCAATGCCGGCCACCAGAAACCACCTGCTCAAATTAAGCACTGGTATAAGATTCTGCTAGGAATCTGTGTCCATCCCATATGGATGCGATGTGGAGGTTAGTGGGCAGAGTAGTGCATGTGCACTGTTTCAGTAGCAAAAGAAAGAAAACAATGACATTTAACAGACTGGAAAAAAACAAATATAAAGAAACCAGTGAATCTGACCTTTGGAATTAAGCTGGAGCCCGAGTAATGCAATGACACAACTCATCATGTAAATGCTGAATAATATTTCTTTGGTGTTAGTTTCAAAGAAAATAATTTTTAGACCTCGAGTAACCATTTACTTAAACTGTAGGACGTGTTGCTTTTATGGAGCAGAGCCTGCTTTCCCAAGTGACCTCTATAGTAACCAAATAGTTCTTGCTACCTCGTGAAAACAAATTCAACTATACATTTGAATAGGTGGAGAAATGATGCCTCAAATATCCAATAGATGTGTATGACAAAGTATGACAGCAATGGTTTAGGTTAGGATATCTGACCCAAACAAAATAAAGCCTCAAGTGGGCTGACCCAATACTTACTCTCTGTATATAGGAAACAATAGGTCAAGTAGACAGCTGTGCTGTCAAGCCAGGTTTGATAAAACAAAACGTCAGATTCTAACCACCTCTGCTATCCTATGGCAGCTCAACCACCAAACCCTGGGTATAGTGAGTTACTACATTTGCCATTACAATGGCAGCTGGGGGGAGGGGGCACATTTAAAGCTTAACATCACTGCAGCAGACTTTTCCATAAAAGGAGATACTGCCTCCACAGCTAGGGTCACTTTTGGGGGAGTCCCTGGTAGCAACAGACAATGGTGACATGGGTGAAGCTTGTCACTTGTGTGGACATAGATTCTCCGAGCAGTAGCAATGTCCAGGACCCTCATAGCAAATATCACTGACACACTGGGAGTTGTATTCCAAAGCATGGGGCTATTCACACAGCTCTCTCCCCAGGACCACTGTGGCCTCAACCATCTCAATTGCAGCCCAGATCAGAAAGGATGCTGGTGAAAATGGAACCCGATGAGCTGCTTTAAATTGGACAGCATATGCAAAGTGATTTCCATCAGTTTCAGGTCTGCTGATGTTGACCTCTGAACACCCCATATTCGTATAAAATGCTCAGGTCCCACTATTAGACTATAACATTTGGTAACATTTAATCATAAAAATGAGCTGCAACTATCACAGATGTGCCTGTCTCTAATACATGATTCCTACACTACTATTTGGATCACAAGCTTTGGTAAAAATTCTAAAATATAATGTTTCTGATGTTTCAATTTTTGTTTTTGAATTGATTTTTGAAATGCACCCAATATGGAGATGGTAAGCTTCTGTGTATAAATTTTAAGCATATTGTAAAATCCTTGATTGTGAGGAGGAAGGCTTACTCTACCTGGTCAGGGTTTGCGTAGCAGCCTCCCTGTGGGACAAAAGGAAGATGTGTTAGATTGCACAGTTGGCAACAGAATTGAGATAAACAAGTTCTTGCCCTTGCAGGGTCAAAATATATTGTCATAAATTGCTGTTTAGCGAAATTAGGTTCCATTAAAATGTTCATATTGAGATATAAAAATGACCAATCCTCTAATTTTCATTCATAATTATAGAATGCTGTTGGTTAATCAAACATAAGAGAAATGTGCCCCAGATAAAATGCTTTCAATGCTGCTGTCCCATTATTATAAAAGTGTCTCTCAAAACAAGGAAGGAATTTGTAATGGAAATCAGGTGACCAAAGTTTTAAAATCTTGGACTGCAGGGTCCACTTGTATCTAATCTTGTAAAGTGAATCCTGGATCACAGTGGTGCTAGTGGTACAGGAAGTATGGGAAAGGGTATCAAAATACCTGATTTGCTGAGAAGGGATGGAGGAAGGAAAGATGTCAACATAAATCAGTTTTCATGAAAAGGAATCTGGAGCAAGAAATATATATATTTTTTAGATCCTCTAATTTCTTAACATTATGTCTGTAGATTGTCTGCATTGTGGAAACTGCAGATTTAGGGGTCAGTGAAAAAATGCATATAACAATATATATGTGAATATCATACATTTCAATGTGAATGTTCAGAAATATAGAGGTAATAAATATTCTCCTTTGAGTTTTAGTAAATTGTGTGAATTGTCTCAAATTTCTGCAATGAAAAGGTGTTGCAATTAGAGTATGTGGATTGTGTGTGTCTTTCTATTAGTTTGCAGTATTTGGTTAAAAGGAGCCTTGGTTTACAGAAACCTTTTTCTCTGGTATTTGTTGAGACTCTTTCAAATTTCAGTCCAGATTGTTTTCTTTTAGTCTTTTGTATTCTGTGGTAAGCACCTTTTTTTCTGCTATCAATAACCTCAGCTATCTGGACCTTATATCATCAATTCTTCAAAACAGTACAACGAGAAGTACAGCGATTGACGGAGTGGGCTTTGGGTGAGCCTTTTTGAGCCCTTGGCTTTTATTTCATGATATCCCATTGCTTGGCTCGGCTGTCCATGTAACACATAGTATCATTTGGGTGTTGGTGATGGGGATCATGCAGTTTATCAGTTGAACTGCAAATAGGACATGAGCTAGAGTGCGTAGTTTGCTGACATGACATTTGAAATTCTGTTTTATATTTTTTGTATAGGATGTGCTTGCGGCTTGGATGGATTAGCCTATCGAAAAGTCATAGTGCTATTCTCTAAGTGCCCTTGTGCATTCCGTTTTTTAATAACATATTGTATTTATGGCTTTTTTGTTCATGACATAAAGATGTGTGTAAACAGGTTTTCTTAATGATGCAATAAAAATACTGGTCACTTGTCAAAAGTTCAATGCAATAGTTTGCTGTACAACGCAAACCTAATCCTTTGACTTCTCTTCATAGCACTCTTCTTTGAGGGTACAGATTAACTTTGAAAAAATCTAAATCAGTCCACAATCATTCTATGCCTGTGCCTGTGTATGATACCAAATGTCCATAGATATCCTGAAATTCACAATTATAGGCAGAATAACAGCCACTGAAAAGTAAAGTGCGCAGGTGGTGGTCTGTACACAACATCTGTCACAGCTCTATGTGGCCCTTGCAGAGCTTTGTATGGCCAAAGTGAAGCCTGCATTTAAGGTGGGCTAAGATGAGTGCAGGTGCGAGATTGAGTAAGGTTTAAGGTAAAGAGCAAATACGTCATTCCCCAGCATAATCTACACTCTCCCACCACTAACTTCAATTTGAGAGGTGAGAGGAAGGGATTTAACTGCCCCAGAGGGAGAGGAGTCCTCAAAGTCCTCCACAATTTGTCTATTCTCCATCTTATTACAGCTGTAGCATATTGGCAGCCATGGCGGTTAGGACATATTGAACAGGGAGGCTCCCTTAATGGTATTTTTCACCATCTGCAAATTCCTGGCTATGAGAGGAAAATGAAGGGAGGCTGCTGAGAGACTAGTGGAAGGACTAAATGTTGGTGGCTTCACTATATGACTTTTCACCATTGAGGTCATTAATCAGATTGCTACTTGCCTGGGATAGATTAGGTAACCCTCCTACCTCTTTCGTCTTGGACCTCACTTCTGTCAATGGTGACGGAGGGCAGCTCCTCTCTGCCGGCTCCTCGTGTTGCAGGCCGGGCTGGTGCAGTGCTTGTGCTGACAATGCCACCGCCCGATCTAAGGAAACCTCTTGCGGCAGCCCTGCGGCTCTTCCTGAGCTCCAGGGCGGCCGAGAAACAACGTGGACCGGAGTCCGAAACCGAGGGTGAAAGCGGCTCCAGAGCATACCCAGACTAAGACACATTAGTTGCAGTTTTTCCCTTTCTTGTTTTTTGAAAATACAGCGGTCGGAGCCTATCTCCTTTAATTACCAGACACACCGCACTTTGCGCAGGGAACAGCAGAGCTTGCGACCTGCTTACTAAGTGGCCGCCATGTTCTCAAGGAGGAGGGAGAAGGGAGGCTTAACATTGCCAGACATACAATACTATGCATGGGCCTTCCAGCTAAAACATTCTAGAATGTTAGCAAAGACACCAGATAGCTCTATAATAGGTTCAATGTTTTTAGCAATGTTGAAAGTATCTAGAGTAAATACAGTAGGATTCCTTTTTAAATTTGGCGACCCCAAATTCTTTAAAAAAATCAAACTAAAGGTGCTCCATTCGATGGCGAAAATGTGGTATCACATTAGAGGCCTTTCAAAACGAAATTACTACTCTTACTTTGCTCCAGTTTGGGAATCACCAGGGACTCCTGAGTGCCTAGATGATATACTGGCGGTACCCATCAAAAACGCCAACCTTAATGTTTGGGGGGACCTGACCAGGGAAGGAGACTTGCTGCCCTGGCAAGATCTCAATGGGCTGACGAAAAACACTCTCTCAAAGTTTAAATATTTTCAATTAAGAAGCTGGCAGCAAAGTAGAAAACAGGCACTTGGCGTCGGCAACATATTAGAGGAGCAACTGGTAACAAAACCCATTGGAATTAAGGAGGTAGCATTTTGGTACTGGCATCTTATGGAGACCATGGACGGAGAGTTCACGCTGGCTTAGGAATTATGGGGAACATGCTTGCTGAAGGAGCAACTGCAGAATATTTGGCAAGTATCTATGTGCACACTTTACATCACTGTTAAACCTGCCTTTTTAAGTAGGAACCACCTTTTTTCGCTCCACAGGGCTTAGATATCACCTGAAAAACTATCAAAGATGGGGAACGGGAGTCGAACATGTTGTGGTAAATGTGGTTTGGAAAAAGCGACGGACATGTACATGTTCTATCAATGTCCTGAGATCAGAGGTTTTTGGGACAAAGTGGAGTCATCATTGTCAGGTATTTTGAACCAGCAAATAAAGGTAAGCCTGTCCGTGGTTATATTTGGAGTAGGGGATGTTTTTACGGGCCACTCAAGAAATCTGCTGTTTTATGCTATGCTACTTGCAAGAAGAGAGATCTGTCGTAAATGGGTGAGCAATATATCCCCGCAGCACTCTGAATGGTTGGAATCCCTTCTGTATATGTCCAGAATGGATCTATTAGGAAAAAAAAACTAAGAAGCAAGATTTCAGAAAATTGTTGATGCCATGGATGGAGTCCCCAGACAGGGCGGTGTAGAATTTGAAGGGTATGGTAGATCAAGAACATAGTTATGTCCAATGATTACACCGGCATTTCTACTCTGGTCTGCTAAAGATCTTCTTCCTCGATATACCAAATTCTAAAGCAACGCCGGTGTAGGTCCTTGCGCCGAGTGAGAGATATAGCCGCTTGAATGAATATGCCCATCGTAGTAAGCCCAACAGTGGTCAGTATCTTTCGCAGATAAAGGGCTGAAAAAATTGGACATAGGAACCTTCTAAGGTGAATGAGGACAAAATAAAATTAATAAATAAATATATATATATATATATATATATATATATATATATATATATATATATATATATATATATTACCTACTGGCGGTCGCCAGTAGGTATATATAGTTAGGATTTTTTCTCTATGGGATTTTTGAAAATTCTATGTCTAATAACTTTGGCGTTTGTGGACGGAATTGGCTGAAATTTTCAGGAAAATGGAACATTTTGTTTCTGAGCAGCCACTGAAAATTTGGGGGGGGTTTGTCAAGGGGGGGCTGAGAAAAAATGGGGGTCCCAAAACGTGTTTTTAACATTGAGTTTTCCATAGGGCGGTTGGCCTCACTTTTAGCCCGAACGGCTGAATGGATTTGCACGAAACTTGGCAAAATTGTAGGGACTGGTAGCCCGATGTGCCTTTGCTAGGTCTCAATATATGTGCTGCAGTGGATTTTGAGAAATTAACGTTCAAAAAAAGATATATATCTGTAACAGCGGACCGGGCAGCGCTCCAGTTCGCGTACTTTTCGCGTTACGGAGCTTTGTGAAGCGAAGCTGATTGGTTCTCCGGTGTCTGTAAACATTCCAAACAGTCCGTAGCGGCCGCCATCTTGTCTCTCGGTAGGATCGAGAGACAGGAGGAGGCCAAAGCGAAGGGGCAAATGACCATAAGGGGGCATAGTAGATCCTCCCTAACCCCCTAGGTTTGATGTGGAGGTTTTAAAAGGGCCCCGCGGGGCAAAAAAAAAAAATAATAATAATAATCGAACGGCTGAATGGATTTGCACGAAACTTGGCAAAATATTAGGGACTGGTAGCCCGATGTGCCTTTGCTAGGTCTCAATATATGTGCTCCAGTGGATTTTGAGAAATTAACGTTCAAAAAAAGATATATATCTGTAACAGCGCTCCGCGTACTTTTCGCGTTACGGAGCTTTGCGAAGCTGATTGGTTCTCCGGCGTCTGTAAACATTCCAAACAGTCCGTAGCGGCCGCCATCTTGTCTCTCGGTAGGATCGAGAGACAAGAGGAGGCCAAAGCGAAGGGGCAAATGACCATAAGGGGGCATAGTAGATCCTCCCTGACCTCTTAGGTTTGATGTACCATTTTGCCAAGTTTGGTGTAATTCCGTTCAGCCATTCAGGCTGTAGACGTATCTAAATGTCCTATGGAAAATTGCATGGGGAAAACACATTTGAAAGTGTTGAAATTTAGAACCAATTAAAATGTTACTTTGGTTTTGTATTTGTGTGTGATGAAAGTTAATTGGTTATGTATATATCTAAAATGAGAGGAAACCACAGCCATTTTGTGATACTACTGTCTGAGGTATATTTGTGAGGAATTTTTGGTGCTCAATTTCTGGTGTTTGATTTACACAGTACTAACACTTCTCCTACTTTTAAAAAGGTGAGTTGTTAATTTGTAAGGGGAACTATGTTGTACACTTTAAGATAATTTGAAAAATGTTTTCTGTTATTTATTTACAGTCCTTCTGTTATACTAAATACTTGATAAAGTTAGTTTTATATTATGTATTACTAAAAACGATAAATGAAAGTGATTATTTTTTTCTGCAATTTACAGCAAGCAATTTCAAAATAAAATGGCTGACAATGAAGAGACCGTGGCAATTTCTTTTTGAATTATCCACTACATTTATTGAAATTGACAGCACCAATAATGAAATATTCTCACAAGGAGGAGATGACTTGATTGATTTTTTTGATCAATCTCTTGATGGCGAATTTACGAATGTTTGGAGACCATAGAGTTACAAGAATCATCATTGCAGACTTTTCATGAGGAGATTCCTGATGAGATGATTGAAGAGGAAATTCCTGATGAGGACATGTTACTAGTTCTTTCAAATTTTGAAAATTCAGAAGAATAAATTTATATTTAGAAATCAAAAATTGTTTGAGACATTATTCATTTTTATTTTTAATTTATGAGGTTGTAGCGAAGTGATTGTAGTATAAAATGAGACTTATAGTATAGAGTGCAACATTTTTATGTTACATGGTAAGTTTACTCATATTTACTTTCCTTCTCCCACTATATTATCTCCAATGTGTATTTGACATCTCTTCTTCATCTCCGGCCTCCTTTCTCTCACTGTCTGTGTCTGATGCATCTTATTGCTGCCATTTTGTGTAATTACAGAAGAGAGTAAAATAAAATAGTTCGGAACGTGAAAAGGGGGCAAAGTAGAGTACCCCTCACCCCCTAGGCCTTCTCAGGCGGTCCCAAAAGGATCAGTTTCTGTTTTCCTGAGAGATTATGGTATGAGTTCCATATACCACAATAACTTGCATTACAACATGCAAGATATCTATCTCCTATTACCAACTTTTGGAGATATTCGCGCTAAGCGCGAATATCTCCAAAAACTAACACCTGCCCTGAGCAGTTCTTAGCCATGTTATCCAATGGGAGGTGGATAACATGGCTAAGAGCATTAGCTCGGTAATGCATGAATATCGCTGACTTTTTAGCGATATTCATGCATTGCGGCCGTTTTTTATCGCATATGCGATAAACCTTGATAATAGCAAGGTTTATCTGCGATAATTTCTGACGATGCTTAGCGGTAAAAAATTTGTTGCTAAGCATCGTTAGCGATAAATATCGCTT
This sequence comes from Lissotriton helveticus, assembly GCF_964261635.1. Taxonomy (NCBI): domain Eukaryota; kingdom Metazoa; phylum Chordata; class Amphibia; order Caudata; family Salamandridae; genus Lissotriton; species Lissotriton helveticus. Next base: position 1,265,014,136 of record NC_136067.1, on the reverse strand, counting down.
AACTTTGGTAATATGTACCAACGTCTGGTAACGTTCGATTCGAAGGAAATGAGGAAGTGTTGAAAAACATTGTCTGCGCCATCTTGCCTTTTTTGAAACGCCACACTTTTGTCGTGCACGGCAGCCATTTTAGATGCCTTGACCAGACCCACTCTCTGCACGCTGTTGATCCGTAGCATGGCTCCCCACCCTCGCAAGCATCTTCCCCAGGCACTGGTCACCCCCGCTCTCTGTCTTATGCATCGGCAATAAACCTCCCCCCATCTGCGCTGCTCTTCCCTGAGAATCACACTCTGTGCCCGCCCGACACCTCCCTTTCGCCCTATTCACTACTGCACCCTCTGACACTCCTCTTCCTCTGTGTCCGATTGTCCAGGCTATCAGCTAGCCCTGCAGATGTAGTTTATGGCCCCAGCTGTAAAGAATCACCCCTCTTCAAAGGAGTTATAGTAGATCAAGGCCCACACCCGATGAGATCCGTCAAACCACACGCGTTCCTACTATCTGAAAACCATCCTGTATTGTGATTGGGGAGGGGACCGAGCCTGAAGCGGGAGATTCCAGGGATGACTCTTTGTACATCAAAGTTTTTACAATTATGTGTCACATTAAAAATATATAGCACTCCAACAAAGTAGTAGGAATATAAAACTTTAATAACTTATAAATATATACAACAAAACAAAAACAGTAAAAACATTTAAACAATGAAGAGACCGTGGCAATTTCTTTTGAATTATCCACTACATTTAATGAAATGGACAGCACCAATAATGAAATATTCTCACAAGGAGGAGATGACTTGAATGATTTTTTTGATCAATCTCTTGATGGCGAATTTATCGAATGTTTGGAGACCATAGAGTTACAAGAATCATCATTGCAGACTTTTCATGAGGAGATTCCTGATGAGATGATTGAAGAGGAAATTCCTGATGAGGACATGTTACTAGTTCTTTCAAATTATGAAAAGTCAGAAGATGTTGCCTGGGTGCCGCACTGATTTGGGTATCCGGCGTGGGGCGTCCCGGGGGGTGGGTTGTCAGTAGCGGTCTGTTGTGCGAATAGTTCCAAGGCAGCAGAACGCGCTGAAATCTGGATGGCACGAAGGTGATGTCTAGTAAGTTGCCGCCCAGCAAATAACGGCGTGGGGCGCCGCGGGGGGGTGGGGGGGGGAGGCAGTCCAAAGTTCCGTTAAAAGGGCAAAGGAAAGGATCGGTGGTTTGAACCATCAGTCAAAAAGGGGAGGGGGTGCAACAATTTTTCCTACCGGGTCACACTGTGCTTTCACCGGAACTGAGGTCTGCAGGTTTCTAGTCATTCAAACTGAGGCTGGCGCCAGCATGGGAGCGCCGACGTCCCGCGGCTACAGTTTCGTCACTCCACGGGCGATCATGGCAGTCATTCCCCATCGGGGGTGTCTGCGGGGGTCGGGGACTCCCGCGGCTCCTCTAGAATCTTCAAGGTCGGGGAGGACTACGGTGGTGGAGTCAACCAGTGACCGGGCCATTTCTTCATGCTGGGCCCGCTCTTGCCAGGTCGACCGCCATTTTGAGAGTTCGGTAGCTACTGGCGATCGCGGGGTCAAATGAGCGGACGGGCTCCACCCTGCCGGGCGAGACGTTGCAGCATCGCCACAGTGGAAGAACCCTTTTCCGGGCGCCTGGAGCGCTGAGGGTGCAGCTGGGAAGCCTCCACCTGGGGAGGCGGGAGAGGCCTGTTCGCACCGTCTCTCCCACCCAGTGCACCCCACGGCGTCTCGCTTGACATTTGTTATGGCCGGACCAGGCGATGAGGACGAGGGGGGGGGGGGGTCGGAGGCATGTGCAAGACATCCCCCCCCAGTGTTGTCGCAGCCATTATAAAAGAAAGAAGAAATGTCCCGTCCGTCTTTGGGCCGGACCTCCGGTGGATGGCGGCCGGACGCCCTTTGCTCTGGCCCCATGAACGGGTTCCTTGGCTCATCCGGTGGGGCAGGCCTTGGCGTGTGGTGCCTCTCCTGGGCCTTTCGTGCAGTGGCCTCTCCACTCCCAGTCCCTCCATGGATGCTGGCCCAGACTGGGAGAGAGAGGGTCTAACCTGCAATTCTCCAGGGTTACCGCCACCGCGGCCGGATCCCGTCGGCCTCGGCCTCTGGTTGATGGTGGCCGGACTGGGAGAGAGAGGGGAGGGTCGAGGACACGGACATTCCCCCCCCTGCAACTCTCCAGGGTGGTCGTAGCAATCCCCCTGGCCGGGTCCCGCTGGCCTCGGCCTCTCCTCCGGCTACACCCTACGTGATGATCTCCTGGCCGACGGTTGGCAGCAGGACCCGCCTTATATGTGTTGCTTCCGGCTGGGCGTAGCCGGAAACCTGTTTCTCAAACAAAGGATATTGAGGCAAATGTGGCGCATACTCTCTTCTTAACCTATTGTATTCCTTAACACAATCTAGATCCGCACAAATGTTTGTGACATCACACTCAATCAAGTACAATCCCGATAAAGTTTCCAGAATGGGGCGGATGTCTGCTGACTTGTATCTTTCCCAGTTTGCCGTTATTTGGGCGTGGCAGGCGGTGGGACAGACACGTTTTGGGGCAGTGAGGGGCGATGAAGCCTCGTTGCCTTGTGGCCGTTGCAATGTCACACTTGGTTTCTCTTACTGTTTTCAGGTTTCTTATTACGGGCTTACTTCTAACGTTTCTTGTTTCTAGGACAATAATAGGTTTTATCATTACGTATTGTTATCGTTTCTTTGTTTGTTATTTAATAAAAAGTTCATCAGTGGCCTACTGATTTTCGTTTTCCTATTCCTTTCTTTCCAGGTTGTTTCATGCTAAAGTTTCTGTTAACAGGATACAGTGATCACTTCGTTATTATTGCATATGTCCTTTTCACTAGGGGTGCTCTCTGGTCGGGCCAGATGACCTATCTCTAGTAAATGGTCCGGGTGAAACAGGTGCATCAATCAGTGGGGAGTAGATAGGCATGACAGATTACAACAGGGGACAAAGGTCCGCATTACCTACCCTTTCACTACTTGCAAAGATTTTCCTACGTTTATTTGCAAACAGGGAATACCTCCAAAAAGAACCAATTCCCAAACAGTCAATGTTCGGGCAAACAATCAATCAATGAGGAACGAAATAGGCACGACGTGTTAAAGGTTTGCGTTACCTACCTTTCACTATCTGCAAAGGGAGAGAGAATATTCCTATTCTTCCTCGTTTGCAGGCAGAGAAGATCGTTAAGAGAACCAACTTCGAACAATTCAATGCTCGATTCAAACAATCAACAAGGGGTACTGTGAACACAAATGAACGCCGCTTATGTACATACACATTGCTATTTTCAACAGGTTGTTCCTAATGTTTCTATTTTAGCCAGGTCAAAAAGAGATCCCATTAGTGGCCTACTGATTTTGCTCGATTCCTTTTGTTTTTTTACACGATTTTTCGCTATCTGCAAAGACTAAACAGAGTATTGCGACTCTGTGCTTGTTTGTAAATAGAGAATGAACCAAAGAGAACAATCAATGAAATGGAGAGAGAAGCAGGCACGACGGATTACAACGGGGGCAAAGGCCTGCGTTAACTACCCTTCACTATCTGCAAAGCGAGAGTACTCCTAATAGAAATGAGGGGGGGGGCAGCATTCAAAGCAGATCAGTGTGCATAAACACGAAAATGTTTTTACTTACCACGTACTTGACATTCAACAGCTTATGATATTTGCTATTAAAAAACCATTGAAATTCACTGAAAAAACCATAGGTTATAGACCATATATAGTTAGGAATTAGCATTTACAAAACCTTGAAAATTCACTGAAAAAACCATAGGTTATAGACCATATATAGTTAGGAATTAGCATTTAAAAAACCTTATTTTACTCACACAAAACCATTGAAATTCCATATATAGTTAGTTGCACTAACTATATATCGCGCACCCGCAATCCACTGCTGATGATGTCACATATTACATCATTCATGACATGGTCAGTGACATCACTGATGACATCACTGATGACATCTCAAATGACATCACTGATGACATCTCATTTGACATCATTCTTGTGCTAATACGATAAACCTCTTCAGACTCTAATATAACCTTAGATACACTCAGTGTATACAGACACTCACACACTGTCACTCATCCATGGAGTTACTCACACACCTAGTCAGTCATGCAAAGAAACAATCTCACCTCCATTCCCTCAACTATACAGATATACACATTACTTATTCAAACATATACTAACACATATTTACTCTCTTATACAATCCCTGATACAAGTTCACAATGATCCATACAGCCCCTCACACATTCAGTGGCTCTCATGCACAGTTATTTATATATGCCAACTCTCACATGTACTGTGTTTTACATATGTACTTACTATGACATGTAGCATTGAGATATCCATTCACTCATCAATACACTCATGCACACAGTCAACCGCCCATGTAGCTGTTTCCACATGCACTCTTGAACTCATACACCTAGTGAATCAACTGCTCACACATCTATGCACAGAGTCACACACCTCCCAGCCACCCCCACACAAACTCAATCTCCCATACAAATACTTGGGCAACCAATCAATAACACATATAACCTCTCGTATAGCTAATGATCAACACATGCAGCAGTTTACATCACAACAGACATACTGATGCACATATTCAGACAGTTTAGTCACTAACCCATGCATTTAGTACGACACATTTATTCACTCACTCATACAGTCAGTCACGCACCTACTAAATCCTTCATCCAGACGCTTATACATCCACTCATTCTTCAATAAATCAAACATATTGAAACTTTACAGAAACACACAGTCACTGGATGATGTCATCAGTGATGTCATCAGTGATGTCATTTGAGATGTCATCAGTGATGTCATCAGTGATGTCACTGACCATGTCATGAATGATGTAATATGTGACATCATCAGCAGTGGATTGCGGGTGCGCGATATATAGTTAGTGCAACTAACTATATATGGAATTTCAATGGTTTTGTGTGAGTAAAATAAGGTTTTTTAAATGCTAATTCCTAACTATATATGGTCTATAACCTATGGTTTTTTCAGTGAATTTTCAAGGTTTTGTAAATGCTAATTCCTAACTATATATGGTCTATAACCTATGGTTTTTTCAGTGAATATATATATATATATATATATATATATATATATATATATATATATATATATCCGTCAAGTTCTTCTCCTCAAATGGGGAGGTGAGTCGCACATACAACACCGTGCAGGAGCACTTCACTTGTACAGATGGGCAGTTGTTAGAGTCCTGAAGCGTTTCGTTCGCCTTCACAGCGAACTTTCTCAATGGTTGGCCCAGGTAGAAGCGGATGTATCAGTGGGACGTGTTTTGATGTTGTTATAGCCTTGCCGGCCTTCTGGTGGACATCTTAGGTGATGATCGCCTGGCATGCTGGTTACTGCAGTCCCGCTGCATGCGTGATAATTTTTCTAGATGCCGATACTGTTCTGTTACAAGGGAAACCATTGGATTTCCCGTGGTGTTGTTCCGGTAGCTGTCCATATTTAGGATATATATAATGGGGCATATTGACGAAGAAATGACACAGCTTGGCGCTTCAAGCAATTTAGCAGCACCACGCTGTGTCATTTAAAAACTGTAGGGATGCGCGGTATTCACATGAATATAGCGCACCCCTGTGTTTTTGCTTGCGGCGGCTCTAAAAAAGCTGACTAGTGCTCAATGAAGACACCCTGGCGCCATAGTGCAAGGAGGCCTGTGTAGCACGGATGATTGTTTATGTGCAGGTAGGGACACCTTACTGCTCTTAAACATTCATTAAAGGTGATTCGCTCCTTCTATGTGTGCTGCAGACATAGAAAAACTAAAAACAAGGAGAATCAAAAGTATTTCTCCTCGGTATGCCACTCTAACGCCTGCTTTTCGATGGCATTAGTTTTCGGCGCTGTTTCAGATTTACAGATCCTTCTAATATGGGGCAGTGTCAAAAAGCAAAGGGTGTTGCGGTAAAACGCCCACAGCAACACCCATTGCATGCCCCTTTCATTCAGAAAACTGTGTGAAAGGGTACAGAATTTACAATGTGACGTTAAGCCACACAAAGTGGCTTAGCACCGCATTGTAAATATGAAGCAGGGCATTGCACCACAGGAGCGTCATAAAAAGGGATGCTCCTGTGGCGCAATGCCCTTGTAAATATGCCCCAATGTTTCTTGAAATGGCACAGCTCTGAAGGCCATGGTGACATGCATGAACACATGTTCGGTAGGCCTTAATTTGGCAGGACTTTCTAGGATTATTTCAAGATCATGTTCCCTATTTTCCTATTTTGAGGAGTGGGAGTGCCAATGGAATCCCGAGGTACACCGCCTGATGGTCCAGTAAGCATAGTTAATGAAAAACGGGCTAAACCATCTGTTGAACTCAATATTCAATCCAAAGCATGCCTGACTTTTAAAGTAATGCCATCTAAACTTTGAGTGGCTAGATCTATGCTCCTAGGAGGTCCCCTTTGTCTGTTTAGATGTCAAAGTAACTGAAGGTGTTTAAATGGTTCTGTTTAAGTATGAATTAGGCCACTGAATCTTCCTATAGGCTATTTTGAGAGGATTGTTCAACAAACTGGCCTAAAAAAATTAAAGAAAATCTGCTATGAGAGATGAGAAATAGAGCATTGCACAAGGAGGGACTTGCAGTTGAGAATCGATTCACAGAAACGTTGTTCAACGAGGAAGCTTTAAAATGCATGTTTAAACTGTATTGAGTTTGAGTAAAGGTTTTCAGCTTTCAATTGAGCATTACTTTTGTGGAAGGGCATTTCACAGAAAAACTCACCTAACAGAGACGGGTTTTTAATTGGGCTTATTAGTGTCACTTTTTAGTAAGTGATCTCCAGAACTCTGGAAAATAGGACCTTGCTTAAAGTTGTCATTTAATATGGTCAGCACAGCAGTATAAGGGTGGCTGCCATTATGACTGGATAGTGGAACAGCTCTTCAGGTCTTGAAATACAGCCCTGGAACCATGAGCACTGGTGAATGTATGGCTGACTTGCTTTAATGCAGATATCCTGGTTACAAGTCAGACTGTACTTTTAGGCTTGAATCACTCCTGATCTCTATGTTTTAAATACTGTATTGCACTTAACAACTGCAAGGATGTGACAAGGAGGGCCTAAACCTTCATCCTTTCAAAGGGGAGGTTCTTCTCACTGGTTGGTTAATCTTTGCCTCGATCCCTGGCAAAGAATTACCTGACTAGGGACACGAAAGAGCATGGAAGGGAAACATAACGTTTGCATTGATACTGGGATGATCATATTTGAGCTCTTTTTCTGATATATTTGGTATACTCAATTTATAGGAAGGTTTACATTTTGTAAATGTTCAGTGATTTAAGGGCTATTTATCTACACATGGAAATGATTGACTCTTTTATTTACTTTTCACACTATAGAGTATTTTGAATGAAGACGGTATTATTTCCAATTTGTTTATGAATGTTATTTGGTGAAAGACCGTTTGCATTTTTAAATAGCAAAAGTAAATAAAAAATGAAATTAGCGTGAAAGACAGATTTTGTGGAACGAAATTTCTGTTATTTTGACAAAGCATCACAAAACATATGATCTTAGGGGCTGATTATGACTGCGGAAGGCCAGTCACTGCCAGTCATGCGCTGGCAGTCCTTCCGCAATCGGACCGCGATTTTCCCCCGCCACATTACGATGGCGGAGGGAATTGCGCTCAGACCGTGGTGGACGCAAAGACCATCTGCCACGGGACAGCCACCAGCAATCTCACAGATTGCCTGGCGGACAGACTAGATAGCCCAAAATGGTGGCGGTGCCTATCAGGCAGCGTCCACCAAAACAGGATGCTGGCTACAGCCGGCCTTTCCATGGCGGCGATACTGCCATGGAAAGGCTGGTGGGGATTAGTTATGGGGCCCGTTGCAGGCCCCCCTTGTGTTGGGGGGGATATGTGCGGTCCCTGGGGGTACCCATTGTTCCCCCCTACATTTCACAGCAACTGTGTGGTGCCTGCCACCGTAGTGCAGCAAAAAAATGTACATCCTGCCTTTTTGGAATTGCAGTGGGTGCTGCAGGCAAGCAGCACCCGCTGCAATGTTAAATGGCAGGATGCGACTGCCATAGTGGCGGCCGCATCCTGATTTGGTGTGTGCATGGATTGCGAATGGTCCCGGTCCCCACCAGGATGGCAGATGGACTTCAGTCTGTCTGCAATCCTAATGACCCCCTTAGTGTGTAATGATTGCTTGTGTAGCTGATAAAAAAGGGGGAGAGCCAGGCTCTTCTAAAGGAGAGGCAGTGTAGATAAAGTCTTAGTAACATACCTGCAGTCCCACAATCCTCTATGCAATCACCTATACACTAGCTGCATACTCAGAATCTTTGTCACAATCCTAAACCCTGGTTTTACATTCCAAGGATTAAAAATATAGTTTTAATAGAATTAAGTTTTTCAGCTTCTGCTTCCTTGTTTTTGAGGAAGAGCATCGTCCATAAAGAGTTCCCTAACTCTGAAGGAGTCTTAACCCTCCTTGTTGTTGTCCTTTGTATATAATTTATGAATCATGAAATGAATGAATGCTCATTTTTCAGAATGCTTATTTCTGAAGGTGAATAAAGGTGCATAAATATAAAAGATGGTTAACATCTTGTTTTCTATGGAAAATGGCAGGCATAAAATGGAATTTCCATTACTGGTGAAGAGCCCAATCTAAAATGGCGGCCATTGATTGTTTTAACTGGGACTTCACGTTCCATAAAAGCAGAGATGTAGAAGGTGAACTAGAATGGCACACACAAATAGCAACATTGATTGAAGCACAAAAATCCCAAACTGTATCTCCGGCAGATTGTGTTAGTATAAATCAGCTCAATTTGCACACATATAAGTGCCAGGGCGCTCGTCTGGAGGCTACTGCACCTTGTGCCACACATTGCCCCCATCAGTGCTGCCAATGATAGTAACCACACAAGCACTAACCTTCACACTTCTACAAGTGTGACAATTCGGACTATTCCAGACCCCTAAAGCTATAAGAATAGCTTGAGTGGCAGGCAATATTCATTTTAAATGTATATTGAGTTGATAATTAACTGTTGTGGTCATATCTAAATCAGGCATACAGTGCCCCGGTGCTGACAATTAAGTGCTAATGCCGGGCACCAGAAACCACCAGCTCAAATTAAGCACTGGTATAAGTCACTCGAGATCCTGCTAGCAACCTGTGTCCATCCCATATGGATGCTGTGTGGAGGTTAGTGGGCAGAGTAGTGCATGTGCACTGTTTCAGTAGCAAAAGAAAAAAAACAATGACATTTAACAGACTGGAAAAAAAAACAAATAGAAAGAAACCAGTGAATCTGACCTTTGGAATTAAGCTGGAGCCCGAGTAATGCAATGACACAACTCATCATGTAAATGCTGAATAATATTTGTTTGGTGTTAGTTTCAAAGAAAATCATTTTTAGACCTCGAGTAACCATTTACTTAAACTGTAGGACGTGTTGCTTTTATGGAGCAGAGCCTGCTTTCCCAAGTGTCCTCTATAGTAACCAAATAGTTCTTGCTACCTCGTGAAAACAAATTCAACTATGCATTGGAATAGGTGGAGAAATGATGCCTCAAATATCCAATAGATGTGTATGACAGCAATGGTTTAGGTTAGGATATCTGACCCAAACAAAATAATGCCTCAAATGGGCTGAGCCAATCCTTACTCTTTCTATATAGGAAACAATAGGTCAAGTAGACAGCTGTGCTGTCAAGCTAGGTTTAATAAAACAAAACGTCAGATTCTAACCACCTCTGCTATCCTATGGCAGCTCAACCACCAAACCCTGGGTATAGTGAGTTACTACATTTGCCATTACAATGGCAGCTGGGGGGAGGGGGCACATTTAAAGCTTAACATCACTGCAGCAGACTTTTCCATAAAAGGAGATACTGCCTCCACAGCTAGGGTCACTTTTGGGGGAGTCCCTGGTAGCAACAGGCAATGGTGACATGGGTGAAGCTTGTCACTTGTGTGGACATAGATTCTCCGAGCAGTAGCAATGTCCAGGACCCTCATAGCAAATATCACTGACGCACTGGGAGTTGTATTCCAACGCATGGGGCTATTCACACAGCTCTCTCCCCAGGACCACTGTGGCCTCAACCATCTCAATTGCAGCCCAGATCAGAAAGGATGCTGGTGAAAATGGAACCCGATGAGCTGCTTTAAATTGGACAGCATATCCAAAGTGATTTTCATCAGTTTCAGGTCTGCTGATGTTGACCTCTGAACACCCCATATTCGTATAAAATGCTCAGGTCCCACTATTAGACTCTAACATTTGGTAATATTTAATCACAAAAATGAGCTGCAACTATCACAGATGTGCCTGTCTCTAATACATGATTCCTAGACTACAATTTGGATCACAAGCTTTGGTAAAAATTCTAAAATATAATGTTTCTGATGTTTAAATTTTTGTTTTTGAATTGATTTTTGAAATGCACCCAATATGGAGATGGTAAGCTTCTGTGTATAAATTTTAAGCATATTGTAAAATCCTTGATTGTGAGGAGGAAGACTTACTCTACCTGGTCAGGGTTTGCGTTGCAGCCTCCCTGAGGGACAAAAGGAAGATGTGTTAGATTGCACAGTTGGCAACAGAATTGAGATAAACAAGTTCTTGCCCTTGCAGGGTCAAAATATATTGTCATAAATTTCTGTTTAGTGAAATTAGGTTCCATTAAAATGTTCATATTACCTAAAGGAATTGAGATATAGATATGACCAATCCTCTAATTTGCATTCATAATGATAGAATGCTGTTGGTTAACCAAACATAAGAGAAATGTGCCCCAGATATAATGCTTTCAGTTATGCTGTCCCATTATTATAAAAGTGTCTCCCAAAACAAGGAAGGAATTTGTAATGGAAATCAGGTGACCAAAGTTTTAAAATCTTGGACTGCAGTGTCCACTTGTATCTAATCTTGTAAAGTGAATCCTGGATCACAGCGGTGCAAGTGGTATAGGGAGTATGGGAAAGGGTATCAAAATACCTGATTTGCTGAGAAGCGATGGAGGAAGGAAAGGTGTCAACATAAATCATTTTTCATGAAAAGGAATCTGGAGCAAGAAATATATATATATTTTAAATCCTCTAATTTCTTAACATTATGTCTGTAGATTCTCTGCATTGAGGAAACTGCAGATTTTGGGGTCAGTGAAAAAATGCATACAACAATATATATGTGAATATCATACATTTCAATGTGAATGTTCAGAAATTTAGAGGTAACAAATATTCTCCTTTGAGTTTTAGTAAATTGTGTGAATTGTCTCAAATTTCTGCATTGAAAAGGTGTTGCAATTAGAGTATGTGGATTGTGTGTGTCTTTCTATTAGTTTGCAGTATTTGGTTAAAAGGAGCCTTGGTTTACAGAAACCTTTTTCTCTGGTATTTGTTGAGACTCTTCCAAATTTCTGTCCAGATTGTTTTCTTTTATTCTTTTGTATTCTGTGGTAAGCACCTTTTTTTCTGCTATAAATGACCTCAGCTATCTGGACCTTATATCATCAATTCTTCAAAACAGTACAACGAGAAGTACAGCGATTGACGGAGTGGGCTTTGGGTGAGCCTTTTTGAGCCCTTGGCTTTTATTTCATGATATCCCATTGCTTGGCTCAGCTGTCCATGTAACCAGCCTGGAAATGAAATTTCCAGGGTGGTTACATAGTATCATTTGGGTGTTGGTGATGGGGATCATGCAGTCTATCAGTTGAACTGCAAATAGGACATGAGCTATGTGAGAAGTTAGCCTGGTATATGATGTCCACTATTATAGTGGGCACCTTGCACCAGTGTAAACGACCCTTATGATGGTGGTTGTAAAGTCAACCTTATAGATCAGCTATCCTAGTGGTAGCATGGACCAGCAGTCTTAGGCTAAAACTTCAGAGAGCATGTGAAACCATATATAATCCCTTGAATACCAAATGAAAGAACACCACACAAGGTATATATCAAATATATATGTATTTATTACTAACACAACCGCTCTGCACTCTTTATGAGGTCAGAGTTTGAGATACATTACAAGTTACTTATTTAGCATACTATAAGTTGCTCAAATACAATTCTGCCCTAGGGGCCTCACGAACGATATACTAAGTAAGTGTTATAAGGGCCACTTCAGGAATAGTGAATAGGCCTAGGGCCTAGGGAATCGCTGGGGCTACACTACAGAACCAAAGGTTAGGAAGTAGGAGACCCACGGGAGACGCGGGCAGTGTGGGAACACAGTCGCGAGTTGCCATAGAGTTATAATGGGAACGTAAAAGTTACAAAGTAGTAGATTAAGGACACTTACGGATGGACTGCGGTAAAACCCTGTTAAACTAGGACACTTCGAGAGTCAACACTAAGTATGGGCGAATTTTGTGGATCTGTGGTCTGCGAATTCACGTGAAATCGCCAAAAAGTCTGCGAATTCGTGAATTTTCCTCCGAAATCGCGGATTTTTTTGCGATTTCCATCTACTCAACTGGAGTACTTTCTATTGGCTAATCAGTAAGTGCTACCTCGTTGGGTACATGTATAGTGCTTTTCCTACACTGCAGCTGTGTAAAGGGCCAGAAGATTTGTCTTCACTGACCATGTGTGCCTGTAACTTTGCCACCGCGCCAAAAGGCGCCAAGGTCCCTTGAGTGAGCTGTCCATCATAGTTGGGAAAGGGCGTGAAGACGTTTGATACCGCTAGTGTGTGGTGCGGGGTCAAACGGGCGGGGCTTCTATGCGTGTCAAGTAACATGCCTCTTGTGTATAAAGGGTGAGAGAGCGAGCAGAGCAGCAGGTGAGGAGAAAGCAGCCTCCTGGTCACAGGAACTACACGGGGGTTGCGCTCGTGAAACTCACGGCTGCAGAGAGAGACCCGGGGCTTTTATGCGTGTTCACAAGCCTCTTGTAAGGGTCAGAGAGCGAGCAGGGCAGCAGGTGAGGAGAAAGCAGCCTCCTGGTCACAGGAACTACACGGAGGTTGCGCTCGAGAAACTCATGGCTGCAGAGAGTGACCCGGGGCTTCTATGCGTGTTCACATGCCTCTTGTAAGGGTCAGAGAGCGAGTAGGGCAGCAGATGAGGAGAAAGCAGCCTCCTGGTCACAGGAACTACACGGGGTTGCGCTCGAGAAACTCATGGCTGCAGAGAGTGACCCGGGGCTTCTATGCGTGTTCACATGCCTCATGTAAGGGTCAGAGAGCGAGTAGGGCAGCCGGTGAGGAGAAAGCAGCCTCCTGGTCACAGGAACTACACAGCGGTTGCGCTCGAGAAACTCATGTCTGCAGAGAGTGACCTGGGCTTCCATGCGTGTTCACATGCCTCTTGTAAGGGTCAGAGAGCGAGCAGGGCAGCAGGTGAGGAGAAAGCAGCCTCCTGGTCACAGGAACTACACGGGGTGGCGCTCGAGAAACTCATGGCTGCAGAGAGTGACCCCGGGCTTCTATGCGTGTTCACATGCCTCTTGTAAGGGTCAGAGAGCGAGCAGGGCAGCAGGTGAGGAGAAAACAGCCTCCTGGTCACAGGAAGTACACGGGGGTTGCGCTTGAGAAACTCATGGCTGCAGAGAGTGACCCGGGGATTCTACGTGTGTTCACATGCCTCTTGTAAGGATCAGAGAGTGAGTAGGGCAGCAGATGAGGAGATAGCAGCCTCCTGGTTACAAGAACTACACGGGGGTTGCGCTCTAGAAACTCATGGCTGCAGAGAGTGACCCGGGGCTTCTATGCGTGTTCACATGCCTCTTGTAAGGGTCAGAGAGCACATGCCTCTTGTAAGGGTCAGAGAGCGAGCAGGGCAGCAGGTGAGGAGAAAGCAGCCTCCTGGTCACAGGAACTACACAGGGGTTGCGCTCGAGAAACTCATGGCTGCAGAGAGTGACCCAGGGCTTCTATGCATGTTCACATGCCTCTTGTAAGGGTCAGAGAACGAGCAGGGCAGCAGGTGAGGAGAAAGCAGCCTCCTGGTCACAGGAACTACACAGGGTTGCGCTCGAGAAACTCATGGCTGCAGAGAGTGACCCAGGGCTTCTATGCATGTTCACATGCCTCTTGTAAGGGTCAGTGAGCGAGCAGGGCAGCAGATGAGGAGAAAGCAGCCTCCTGGTCACAGGAACTACACAGGGGTTGTGCTCGAGAAACTCATGGCTGCAGAGAGTGACCCGGGGCTTCTATGCGTGTTCACATGCTTCTTGTAAGGGTCAGTGAGCGAGCAGGGCAGCAGATTAGGAGAAAGCAGCCTCCTGGTCACAGGAACTACACAGGGGTTGCGCTTGAGAAACTCATGGCTGCAGAGTGACCCAGGGCTTCTATGCATGTTCACATGCCTCTTGTAAGGGTGAGAGAGCGAGCAGGGCAGCAGGTGAGGAGAAAGCAGCCTCCTGGTCACCGGAACTACACGGGGTTGCGCTCAAGAAACTCATGGCTGCAGAGAGTCACCCGGGGATTCTATGCGGGTTCACATGCCTCTTGTAAGGGTCAGAGAGCAAGCAGGGCAGCAGATGAGGAGAAAGCAGCGTCCTGGTCACTGGAACTACACGGGGGTTGCGCTCGAGAAACTCATGGCTGCAGACAGTGACCCGGAGCTTCTATGCGTGTTCACATGCCTCTTGTAAGGGTCAGAGAGCGAGCAGGGCAGCAGGTGAGGAGAAAGCAGCCTCCTGGTCACAGGAACTACACGTGGGTTGCGCTCGAGAAACTAATGGCTGCAGAAAGTGACCCGGGGCTTCTATGCATGTTCACATGCCTCTTGTAAGGGTCAGAGAGCGAGCAGGGCAGCAGGTGAGGAGAAAGCAGCCTCCTGGTCACCGGAACTACACAGGGATTGCGCTCGAGAAACTCATGGCTGCAGAGAGTGACCCGGGGCTTCTATGCATGTTCACATGCCTCTTGTAAGGGTCAGAGAGCGAGCAGGGCAGCAGATGAGGAGAAAGCAGCCTCCTGGTCACAGGAACTACACTGGGGTTGCGCTCAAGAAACTCATGGCTGCAGAGAGTGACCCGGGGCTTTTATGCGTGTTCACATGCCTCTTGTAAGGGTCAGAGAGCAAGCAGGGCAGCAGATGAGGAGAAAGCAGCCTTCTGGTCACAGGAACTACACGGGGGTTGCGCTCGAGAAACTCATGGCTGCAGAGAGTGACCCGGGGCTTCTATGCATGTTCACATGCCTCTTGTAAGGGTCAGAGAGCGAGCAGGGCAGCAGATGAGGAGAAAGCAGCCTCCTGGTCACCGGAACTACATGGGGGTTGCGCTCGGGAAACTCATGGCTGCAGAGAGTTACCCAGGGCTTCTATGTGTGTTCACATGCCTCTTGTAAGGGTTAGAGAGGGAGCAGGGCAGCAGGTGAGGAGAAAGCAGCGTCCAGGTCACAAAAAAAAATCTGCCCGACAGCGAATTTGCAAATTTTGCGGCAATTTCGTGAGATTCACGGATCGCGAAATTGCCAAAAATCCGCAAATTTCGCGAGCGGAACAGATTTTGGGCCCATACTTAGTCAACACCCACAGGAGCACCGGAGTACTCGAGTTACCTCACCCAGGAAAGCCGGGTGCATAGGTGTCTTTTCGTGTTGGGTTTCGTCGCTGTTTCCTATGGAGAGCTGCAAAGACGTGCTGCAGGCGACCAGGAGAAAAGTGTCCGGGTGGATCCAAGGGTGGAACGAAGATGAGGAGACCTGAAAGCAGAGGGGACAAAGTCTGGGTCCCTATCCAGTGTCCAGGAAGGAACCAGGAAGGAACCAGGCGATGTCGAGATGCAATCAGGTGAAGAGGTAAGCTTGTCTCTGCAGCCACGAGGACCACAAAGGATCTAGATGTCTGCAGTGTCGGTATCCGGATTGGACCAAACAAGCCTTGGCAAACGCAATCCACGCAGGAAGGGAAGATTGGCTTCAGGTCAGACCAGCAAGGTCTGGGGAGCTTCTCCTTCACAGGGAAGCTGGAGCAAGCCCAGACCAACCAGGCAAGCAGTGTAAGTTCACAAGAAAGTCTTCGGAGGGCTAACTAGCCAACGGGCTAGCAGCCGGGAAGATGCGTCGAGCTGAAATGCAAGAGCAGGCCCCACGCAGCACTCGTGGAGTGTGGAGGGCTGAGCTTCAGTGCAAATAGCGCTCAGGTCTGGGGCTTCTCAAACCCCAATGCATAACTTCGAGGGTACCTCAGAAGCTGCACGGTTTAGCAAAGAGCAGGTAGTCCAGGGTGTCCAGTCCCATGTCTCTCGTGTCCGCCACGGGTCTCAGCTTTGCTGTGGATGTGGATCGGAGTCGCAAAAGTGTGGAAGTCCAGTTCCTGAGTCGCTGAGTCTTCGGGTTCCGGCAGGAGCATCGACAAAGCAAACCAGAAAGTTACTGGTGGTGCCTGTTTGCACAGGGTGGTCACTCTGTGACCACAAGGGAGATGTCTTCAGTCTTCTAGTTGGTATAGATCGTCGAAGGTCCAAGAGTTCTGTTTCAGAATTTCAGTCCAGGATAATCTAATGTCTCTAGACACAGCTCCTATCTTTATACTAATCTAAGGGGCTGGATTACCTGCTAGTTCCCTCCTATTGGTGGACCCTGAGAAGGGGGTGGTTACACCCCTTCCTCTTTGTCCAGTTTCGCGCCAGAGCTGGAGCTGGAGTGTCCCAGCAACTGGTTTGAACCGGGCTATGCATGGAGCACCTGGTGTGCCCCAGGCAGTGTCTCATTTTGCAGCCCTCCCTGCCCCAATACACTAAAAGCCTGTCTGGGGAGGAAACCTATTGTCCATGCCTCCCCTGCCGGAGTTTCGTCCAGCAGCAGGAGGTGAGACTCATGTCTGTGGCAGCAGCATCCATTTTGTGATGCAGAGGCTCTGTTTAACTTTAACCGGGTAAAACAGTAACTACATGTCTTCTCCATCTAGAAGAGGGGGGGGTAGTATTCCAAAGTGCTTGACACCTTACACGACATGTTTTGATAAAGCCAAACCAAAGTTAGCATTAACCGCGAGGATTATAATGCACTTAACAGTATATGGTATGGCTATCTCATAGAACAGCTATCAGGACATGATTCCGAAAGCTGCAGAGGGGCTCTGCTCATGCTAGGGCACCCTCTCACATAAAACCAAGCACTCTGCCTTCAGGATTGTCAAGGCCTGCCATAGGAGTGACTTATAGGTATATATGTGTCTATATATAAGGGTAGAAATGGGTATACTATATCTAAGCAAGGGGTGATTACACCACCTTGCCCAAGCTTAGTGATCAGCCTGTGGTGTCAGTTTGGATGGCCAGCCAGGGGTGGCATAATACATGCTGCAGCCCCTGGTAGGCCTTGGATGCACCTATGCCCTGGGTAAATATGGTACCCTATACAGGGGCTCACAAAGGTGACCCAATTCCCAATTAGGTATGTACCTAAATTACATGGTATCAATTTATAGAGAGAACAGCTGGGCTGTGGGTCTGATTAGCAGGCCCAAAGCCACACTAAAGTCGAAAAACCAGCAAAAAGTGGGGGTGACCATAGGAAGCAGACCCTACTCTCCTACAAGCTAGAGTATGTAGTTTGCAGACATGGTATTTGAAATTCTGTTTTATATTTTTTGTATAGGATGTGCTTGCTGCTTGGATGGATTACCCTATCGTAAAGTCATAGGGCTAGATGTAGGTAATTCCGATTTACCTACTCTTAAATACCGAATTTTACCGATTCGCTATTTAAGAGTAGGTAAATAGGAAGGAGGCAGATGTAGGTAATATTAAATTCAGAATTACCGAATCTGTAACATTCGGTATTTACCGATTCTGTAAATACAGAATCGGTATTTCCCATTGATTCCTATGGGCTTTGAAGGCCATAGGAATCAATGGGAAATACAGATTCTGTATTTACAGAATCGGTAAATACCGAATCCTGCAAGGGTGCAGGGGGTGTCACTTTGACACCCTCTAGCACCCCAAGTACAGGCTTGTGTGACATGTGGCACACATACATGCCCTAAGGGCATCTCTGTGTGTCACATTGCACAGGTGTGCATGCACAGATATGCACGCACACCTGAATTCGGTATTTTACCACACAATAGGATTGTGTGGTAAAATACCGACTCTTAATGGTGTGTGGCACTGTAAACTGTGCCACCTACATTTAGAATTACAGAATCGGTATATTTACCGATTCGGTAATTTACCAAATCGGTAATTTTACCGAATCGGTAAATATACCGATTCTGTAATTTTCAACCCCCTACATCTGAAAACCCCAATACCGGTCGGAAACGGCCGAAATCGGCCGTTTCCGACCGGTATTAGGGCTCCTACATCTGGCCCATAGTGCTATTCACTAATTGCCCTGTGCATTCTGTTTTTTAATAACATGTTGTTGTATTTTTGGCTTTTTTTGTTCATGATAGAAAGATGTGTGCAAACAGGCTTTCTTAATGATGCAATAAAAATACTGGTCGCTTGTCAGTTCAGTTCAGTTCAAAGACTTTATTCGGTTATATAACATTGATAACCATAAAAGTACATAAAAACACATGTTTATACACAATTTACATACTGTAGCACAGTTGAAATATATATAAATTGTTGAAAACCAAGTTATTAAAAACCATAGACTCAATACAGTAATCTTTAAAACATTATCGATTTTCTTGAGTAAAAAACATTTCTGAGAAATATAGAGACAGATGCTACCGTGAATATATCTTCTAATTTCCTGATAGCCAGAAAGGCTGGGCGGCATTGTCTGAGGTTCATATATTTTAAAATTGGCTTAATCCACCTTACCCTCGGTACTGAATAAAATTTACAAAAAAATTAAATATGAATATCCGATTGGGTAGATATTTCATCGCAGGGGCATTTGCTTATATTGTGTGACCAATCATTATTAACAGGGAAGCTCAATGTTCTAAAAAGAATCCCAAGTCTAAAACGTACCAACAAGAACTTTTCATGTTCCCTCAACCGCAAGGTTAGGTATGGTTGAATAGACTGCGAGATTAAAATCGATTGATGAGACAACACTGTTTTTTTAGTCAACTCAGTTTGATCTCTTAGATTCGTAAGATACATGATACAAAGCCTTTTCAATTCCTTTCTCGGGATATTAACCATTGACTCGGGGTCATCATAAAATTTGGGATGATTAATATTACCACAAAAGCTTTTAATGTATCTCAGCCATTTCATTCGAGAAACACCCTCCAGTTTTAGAGCGTCCCCTAGTATAAGACCGTTCAAGTGACATTCATTAGTAGTCCAAGCCCTGTGCCACAGGAGAACCAGCTGGATTCTAATGGTGTCCTCAATATATAGCATACCAAGTTCCGCGTGACAGTTATATGTAGATGTACTCTCGGGCGTGGTTAAGAGGTATCTCAAAAAGCTGTTCTCTGTCAGCTGCAAACTACTGACATTAGAGATGCCCCAAATTCCCTCACCGTAAGTTGCCACTGCTACACAGCTAGTTTTATAAATGCGTAAGAGCTCATTAACTGGTTTCTTTCCCATCTTTTTGGAAAAAAGTTTAAGGGCCATTATTGATTTGGTAAACAACATATTTCTCCCCTTGACTGCGATGTTCCAGTGTCCTGTGCAGTCAAACACAATTCCTAGATAAGGAAAGGTAGAGACATAATCTAGTGGCTTAGAGTCAATGAACATGGTTCTTTTCCGCTGCTTAGTTTTAGCGCCGCAGTTCATAGTGAAGGTTTTGGTGCAGTTCACCTTCAGATCCAAACCGGTCATGAAAGTGGAAATAGAGGTGATCATAGATTGCATTGTTACGGGTGTCCGTGCCATCAGAACGGCATCATCGGCATAAATAAGTGCCGGTATATGTCGTTGTGATGCCGTAGGCGTATCTATACAGTCTCTCAGCAAGATGTCCTCTAACTCATTAATATAAATTAGAAATAAAAACGGAGCAAGGACACATTCTTGTCTCACACCCCTCGCAATATTAAACATTCTAGTGCACTCTCCATTTAAGCCATATCTAATTGTTGCCCTAGCCCCATTATACAACTCCCTTAAAAAGCAAATAATATTATCCTCTACTCCCAATCGTATTAAAATTGACCATAATTTGCTGTGATTAACACAGTCAAAGGCAGAGGTCAAGTCTACAAAAGTTAAAAATAACCTCCCACCCTTTGCCTTAGTATACTTTTCCAATAATATAAATAAGTTAAGTCCTTGGTCTACTGTCCCTACCCCTTCTTTAAAACCATATTGCAGGTCACTAATGATCTTACGCTCCTCTGCCCATGACTTCAACCTGTCCAAGATAACCCTCCCAACGATTTTAACAGTAGAATCGAGCAGGGATATAGGGCGATAACACTTACAGCTTGCCCTATCGCCCTTCTTGAAAATCGGTACTATAATCGATTCGTACCAAGTATGTGGGAGACCCACTGTGCAAGCTGCATTAAGAAATCTTGTTAAAAGTGGTGCCCATAGGGATATGTTATTTTTAAAAACATCTACCGGTACCCCGTCCGGGCCCGGTGCCTTGCCCCCCTGGCTCGAACCAATGGCCTTTATGACCTCGTCCAATGTAAAAGAAAGGTTCAGGCCTCCTATACTTATTGGTGCTTTGGGTATATCCTGCTCAGTAAATTCCCTCAAGGGGTCAGCAGGGCTATAAAGGGACTCAAAGTGACTCACCCAGTCATCCTCGGCGATAGCAATCTCAACCTGCGCCTTAGTATCATCCTTAAAAAATGGCGCGTTGACTGCCCGCCAAAATGCTATCATGTCCCTCCGTTCGGAGGCTCCTAGTAGTTCCTCCCAAGCTTCCTTCTTTATTTTAGCCCTTCTGCTCCTAATGGCTAATTTATCAGATTTTCGAAGCTCCCTGATCTGTTTTTGATCCTTAGGGTCCCCGTTCAGTGCCTGTTTAAGTTTGGAATGTGCCTTAGTGCACTGTTGATCAAACCATCCCTTCTTTTTGTTATTGTTGTGTTTTTTTTTTAGGCTGATCCACAGACTTTCCTTTATACATGTTACAATAGTTGTGAAATTGTTAAGTACTTCAATGTCCTTGGACATCATGTCCAGGCAAGTATTGAAACATGTGTTACAGGCCTTGATTAAATTACAAAGAAACTCTTCAGGTACAATATTTGACCATTTTACAGCATAACCGTTCTGTCTCGAGATAGTGATGTCCCTTGACTGCAGCCTAGGGATGCTATCCGCGATGACACGAGGGTCTACAATTTCCACCCTAATGGGGAAGTGGGCACTTAATGAGATCTCAAGTACACTATAATTTCCAACACAACCCCTATAACATGAGGAAATTAAAACAGTCAATTATAGACGAAAACCCTCTACCACAAAAAGTTGCGGAGAACGGTACTTCCGGTCGGCATAAATTATTAGCAAAGCCTAAGTCATTCATAAAGAGGATCTCATTCAGAGCGTCACCCTTTCCATTGTGTTCAAAGTGAGTCAAAGTGGACTCCCTGTCCATAGTTAGTCCACAATTCCCTTTTCCAGCTCTATGGCAGAGGGCGCAATTAAAATCGCCCCCCATATAGCAACAAACTCCTTCGTTCATTGCAAATTATGTAATTTATTTCGGCGCTTAACTTTTTAAATACTGGGGCTATATCAGCCAGAGGGACATTGTTGTATAAATTTATAACCAGGATACAGAGAGTATTATTCATATGTAGGCCCACAATATGGTAGTAACGGTTATTAACAAAAACCTCAACACTTTTACATTTAAAACAATTAGAAACATATGTGCAGAGCCCACCCCTTGGCTCTGCCATATGATGAGCCTATGGCCGGAATAAAAAATGTTTTAAAACCATTCAAATGGTACGCATCTTTAGCCCACGTTTCTTGCAAACATATAACATCATGACCTTCAATAAATTTGAGCCAAAGTGGGTTATCCAGCTTGGCCTTGAGTCCAGCAATGTTCCAGAAAGTGATAGTCCATTTATCCCTTATCCTATCATGGGTGGCATGTATTGAAGCAGTGGTCTTAACTCTATTATAATCTGTTCTTCCCTCGTTCACATTTTGACCCCCGGTTTGTATAACTTCCAACCTTTCTATATATGTGTTTTCTGTAATTTGTATGCTGGCCAGAGTCGGTTCTCCTCGATCTTGTGATTCCACATTTACTTGTTGAGCCTGTTCTAGAGGGGAATCGATATTTTCGATATTTTCTGCACAAGTGACAATTGCCTTATCCCGTGCTGGTCAATCCACTCCCCCCAGACCCGACAGGGACTCAAATCTGTTATAGGTTGTAACATTAAATAGGTTCCCTGTCGGTCTGTCATCATGGAAGTTATACTGCGTGAGACTTTTATGCATCATGTGTGCCCTTGGAGCATTAAATCGACTTCCAATATGTGGATACCTTATTTCGTATTGTGGATTGTATGGTCTCCGACTGCCAGCAACGGCAAAAGGGACCGGTGGGTAGAAGTAACTTAAGTCTAAGGAGAAAATTCCACCAGGGTTGTCATAATTTAGGAAACCGCTAATAAAGTGCACTACTCTTGGATCTTTAAAATTTACGATAATGCAGTCGCCTCTAATATCTTTTTCTTTAGGGCCCAACCAATTCACTCTGCAGACATTAATAATCTCCCCACGCAGGTCAGGTTCAAGGGGTCTATTTTTCACTAGCCAATACATGACTTTGTTCTTCAATTCGTGAGGATTTTCTTCCCTATTATTGTTCCACTCTGGTACCCCAGCAAGCACAATTACATAGGGATAGGAGTCTGGGGGGAGATCAACTCTCCTCCTATGTCCTTTGCTGCTCGGTGCCGCTATTTTATCTGGTACTACATTATCTGAGATCTTGGTTGCACTTATATTAAGGCCATCTAATTTAGTTTGTTTGCCAACCTTTCCATCCTGCTGAGAATCGTTAGCTTGTGTCATTCCGCCTTCTGGATTTAAAAGGTTTTTACTGCCTTGGCCCAGTTTTACACTAGATAAAGGCTTTTGGCTTTTTTTCGGTGATGCTAATGAATTCTTTGCGGGTTTTATGTCCCCTAGTTTTTTCAACAGGGCTGAGTTATCCCGTGGGATTTTCTCCAAAGTGTCTAGCTGTATGCCTATCCTTCTAGTACGTTCCACCAATGGGAGTATTAGGGACTTAACTAAATGTTCAATGTTATCCAATGAACATACAATATTTCTATTGTGTATAGGTGGGCTATCTGTTATTTCAACAGTGAGACTTGTATGTTTGGGGCCAAAAATTTCTTCCTGTATTGGCGATTTATTCCTATACGTAACCCCCTTATCTTGTCTCATGGGAGAAGCAGTTTTACTCTTTTTGGTATGAGAGCCTTTTGGCTCTCTTCCACCGCGCTTACGTTTTAGAGTAAGGGCTTTACCCTCTGCTAGTTCACCTAATGGTGGCTCGCTGCTAGTTGGCAAAAGGCTTTGGCGCTTGCCCGGTTCCGTTAAAGGATAGGCCATATAGGAATCTAGGCTTGCGTCAATACCACTTATGTCGGGTGTGGTTGACAAATCATGTTGTTGGGAAGATATTTGAATATTCTGAGTCAATATTTGTTCAGGGGAGGGTACTGTGGCAATTCTCCCTAATGATGATTTCCTCATAAACACTGGGTCGGAAGATATACGCCATTCAGTCAAGGCTATCTCCTTCTCCAAAGCGGAGACCGCCTTAGTAAAGAAAGCCTCTATAGTACCAATTAGTCCCCCTCCAACACCCGTCATAGAAGTTTTGATACCATTGACGTTTTTCGATGCCATACTTATAATGCCTGTTTGTTTACCCCACTTCCTATGACTAGATAAGAATAATCATGTGCACAATTAAAAAGAACTGAATAGTATATATAAAATAGTATCTTACTAATTAACAAAACATCAAGGGAGGGGCCCAGTCCAGTCTCAGTCAGTCTCTGATGGGCTAAGACGGGCCCGCCCTTGGCCGGGCTTCGCCCGGCGCCGCCTGTGCGCGTCCCGCGCCGCAAGGGAAGCCTGTTTGTATTTAGCGCTTCCGGGCGCGGAAGTGGCTGTGTGTGGGGGCGGGAAACAATCCGGGAATTCTGGGTATTGTAGTCCTGTCCTGTTCCCCCCACTCGGCGACCGCTAGGAGTTCTGACAGCGGTGGCGGGGGGGAGCAGCAACCCAGGCAACAAGTGCTCGCAGCGCGGGTCCAAGCGGCAGCCTGAAGGTCCCAAGACAAGTCCCAGGTAAGGGCAAAGACAGCTTCGGTTTTGCTGAGGGCTCCCGCTCCACCAAGGAAGCCTGTTTGTATTTAGCGCCTCCGGGCGCGGAAGTGGCTGTGTGTGGGGGTGGGAAACAATCCGGGAATTCTGGGTATTGTAGTCCTGTCCTGTTCCCCCCCACTCGGCGACCGCTAGGAGTTCTGACAGCGGTGGCGGGGGGAGCAGCAACCCAGGCAACAAGTGCTCGCAGCGCGGGTCCAAGCTGCAGCCCGAAGGTCTCAAGACAAGTCCCAGGTAAGGGCAAAGACAGCTTCGGTTTCGCTGAGGGCTCCCGCTCCACCAGGGAAGCCTGATTGTATTTAGCTCCTCCGGACGCGGAAGTGGCTGTGTGTGGGGGCGGGAATCAATCCGGGAATTCTGGGTATTGTAGTCCTGTCCTGTTCCCCCCACTCGGCGACCGCTAGGAGTTCTGACAGCGGTGGCGGGGGGATCAGCAACCCAGGCAACAAGTGCTCGCAGCGCGGGTCCAAGCGGCAGCCTGAAGGTCCCAAGACAAGTCCCAGGTAAGGGCAAAGACAGCTTCGGTTTTGCTGAGGGCTCCCCTTGCTTATCAAAAGTTCAATGCAATAGTTTGTTGTACAATGCAAACCTAATCCTTTGACTTCTCTCCATAGCACTTTTCTTTGAGGGTACAGCTTAACTTTGATAACATCTAAATCACCCCACAATCATTCTATGCCTGTGCCTGTGTATAATTCGAAATGTCCATAGATATCCTGAAATTCACAATTATAGGCAGAATAACAGCCACTGAAAAGTAAAGTGCACAGGTGGTGGTCTGTACACAACCCCTGTTACAGCTCTATGTGGCCCTTGCAGAGCTTTGTATGGCCAAAGTGAAGCCTGCATTTAAGGTGGGCTGAGATGAGTGCAGGTGCAAGACTGAGTAAGGTTTAAGGAAAGAGCAAATACGTCATTACCCAGCATCATCTACACTCTCCCACCACTAACTTCAATTTGAGAGGTGAGGGGAAGGGATTTGTTTTTCTTTTTAGAAATTATTGTTTATGTTTAAAGTAGCATAAGAACCCAGTGCTTTGTTGACAGTGACTTTGATTCTTTCTCTGCCTTACAACAGTCCAGTGATTCTTCTATTGTTTGATGAAGCCCTCGGCGCTTCCATCTTCCAAGATGTCTGGAATTTGTCCAAGACATCCAAGCATGGGTACGGCCATAAGAAGGGCTGTTTCCTGAACACATTCTTGGTGGCGTAAGTTAATGTTACAGCAGCTCCAGTGGTACCGACACCCACAGCAGATATATACAATGGCCTTTTTAAACCCCTGGCCGTCTATTGGTTCTAATGTCAAACTACGGTTGAGGTCTTTGGAGGCAACATAGAGGATTCAGGGTTCCATGGGGTGAACAGGCAGATTGGATCCAATCACTTTGCAAGTTTAGAAAATAAGGTTACACAGTATTTTGGTTGTGGTTTTGACCATAAGGGGACAACACTGGCCAATTTTAAAGGCATAACATTCACACAATATTTAATGGGTTTTTTTGTTATCTTTTTATTAGAAAATTAACAAAAATAAGGAAACATCAGGTGATATCATAGTCTTCTCATTACAAGGGTAAAATTATCGCTTGTACAGAATAACATGAAACAATATATACTTGATAGGATCATGGGGATTCCGGCCCTTCCACTCGCCGCGCCGGAGGCTCACAGATCTCACCCCTGTAACTGTTCCATGCCCCCCAGATCTTCCCCCATTTTTCCGGACAACCCCTGGCCACGTAACCATTTTTCTCCCTAAACATGCACCAGTCTAAATCCTCGAGCCATTTGGCAACTCTGGGTGACTGGCTAGCCCCCCACAACTGAGCTATATTTCGTTTCGCCACCATGCACACCAATGTCACCCACTGCTTCTGATACATATTCAGATCCGTGGGCTCACACACATTCAGTATACATCTCCGGGCTTCAAGTCGTATCTCTTCCCCCAATACTTCTTTCATCTCGTCATGAACCTTTGACCAGAATTCCTGTATTTTCACACAATGCCACAGAACATGTATAAAAATCCCAGCTTCTCCGCATCCTCTCCTGCATTCCTGACTCTCCGTTCACCCCATACGCACCAGTCAAGCCCCGGTAATATACACCCTGTGTAAGATCTTCAACTGTACCAGCCGAAGCCTCATCTGAATCGCCACAATCTTAGGGGAAGAAACTGCCTCCTCCTAGTCCTCATCATCCATTTCTAACCCATCCACACTCCACTTTTCTCTAATACGCCTTAGTGGGTCCTCCATATTATTAACGAGTTTATTATATATTAAGGAGATAGTTCTCTCAGGAAGGTGTCCTTCTAACATCCGATCCTCAAGGGGAGAAGCCTCTGCAAGCGTGGTGTCTCAAGGTACATGAGCGAGGAGGGCATGTCTAACTTGACGATACCGGTAGTGCTCATTATCATGCAAACTATATTGTTGTTTAAGAGAGTCGAAGATATGTATCTTATCTCCATCCCACACATCCTTAATCTGGGAGATACCAATAGGTCCCATTTGTCGAATCCCTTAGATTTCCACAAACTCCTGAGTCTCTCAGAATTTAACAGGGGGGGTCGCCAACGTTAACTTCCCTTCCCAACCCAAATATATATTAGCAGCGTGCCACGCATGCACTGCATGCGCCGTTGGACCTGTCAGCGGGAACCTCCTAACCTTGGCATATAAACCCCTGCCGATAGCCCCTCCTGGAGCCTGGTCCATGGCATATCCTGGGTCTCCAGAGGGACCATATACAATCTTATTTATTGCTGCTAGTTGAGAGGCCCAATAATATTTCCTTAGGTCTGGAAGCCTGATACCTCCATCATACCATGGGAGGGTTAACTTAACAAAAGGTATTCTGGGTCTACCGTCCCAGAGAAGCTGCCTCTGTAGTGCCTCTATTTCTTTGAAATAAGATACCGGAACCGGATCCATTGCGTTCTGAAGGACATATAGAAATCGGGGTAAAGACATAATTTTAAAAAGTACCGCCCTCCCAAGCAACGATAACGGAAGAGCTCTCCAACGCTCCACGTCCTTTTTAAACCGGCTCAGGGGGGAGCCCAAATTATTGGCATACCTCAGCTTCGGATCAAACGTTATATAGATGCCCAGATATTTAAATCCTACTGATTCAATCTGTATGGGGCACGATTGCGGAACCACCGGTGGTTCGCCGGCGAGGACGAAGAGCACCGATTTCGACCAATTTCTAGCAAATCCGGAGTATCTATCAAAAATGGCCAGCACGTCTAAAAAACAAATTAATGACGCTCTGGGGTTGGTAAGATAGAGCAGGATATCATCAGCATACAGCGAAATTTTATCCTCCCACTCCAGCGTCCACCGCAGGCCATGTATCGACCGATCCCATCGGACCCACGCCGCCAGGGGCTCCAGTGCAAGAGCAAAGAGAAGCGGAGACAGAGGGCATCCCTGCCTCGTGCCCCTCCCAAGGGGAAATCTACCAACTTACAATTATTGACAACTACCCTGGCCAAGGGATTAGCATATAATAACCTTATCCATCCAATAAACTCAGTTCCAAAACCCAATTTCGCCAACACTGCAAACAAATAGGCCCACTCGACCCTGTCGAACACCATTGTGGCATCCAAGGACACTAGGACCGCCGGCTCCTGTAGTGCAGGGGAACAACCAAGGATCCCATGTAACCTCCGCAAATTTAGGGCTGTGTTCCGGCGCGGCATAAAGCCGGATTGATCGGAATATATCAAGGTTGTAATTACCTTAGCCAGCCTTGTGGCGAGTAGTTTGGCCAAGATTTTAGGCTCGGCATTAAGCAGCGAAATAGGCCTTTATGAGGAACATAGTGTCTTAGGCTTGCCCGCCTTATGGATAACAACAATATTTGCCACTCGCTGATCGTATGAGAGCTGACCCTTCTCCCTACTCTCCAGGAACATGGCTCGGATACACGGTGCGAGTCTATGGTCATTTAATTTATACAATTCTATTGGTATCCCATTAGGGCCAGTCGCCAATCCAAACATTCTCACTCTAGCTACATTAACTGCCACACCATTTGAAACAAGGAAGTAAACTCATGAATACTGGTCTCCAAGATCAATGTGGGACCAAGTGCGGGGTCTCACATTGATCTTGGAGACCTGTATTCATGAGTTTACTTCCTTGTTTCAAATGGTGTGGCAGTGTATGTAGCTAGAGTGAGAATGTTTGGATTGTTGAGTATGTGTGCGGATGTGGGTATTTTCTCTTTCTTCCAGTGGGTTAATGAATCATGTATTAATTTATAGTAACTCTATTTTGTATATAGTTATGGTTTATATGCACCTTATTATGCTTTTCTCTGTTTACACTATTTGTGTATAAAAGAAAAATGTTCTGTCTTTATAAAAATTGATTTTTCGCATTTCATGAGGAACTGACAAAGGAATATTAATTGATGCAAGCTAATGGAATTTATATTTATAAAAATGAAATAAATTATTTTTTTAAAGAAATGTAGGTTATTGATGAGCTTCTGTCACCAACATTTGATTAATTATTTGAAATACTGTTGCATTAGAATCATGTGGTAGATAAGGGAAATTTGTTCTCTCTGTCATAAAGACCCTTATATACGTCCTGTCTTATCTTCAAGAAGTGGAGATCCTCCGGAGTGGGAGACCTGACCACCCATTCCTCCAATCTTATCACCTCGGCCTCTGCCCTGGCTATTTTCTCCTGGCATTTCCTTTTTTCCCCGCCACCAGGGACAGGACCTCACCCCTCACCACAGTTTTGTATGCTTCCCACAAAGACAGAGCTGAAGTGACACTACCCTCATTTTCCTGGAAGTAACGATCCAAAACTCGGACAATCTCCTTCTTGGCGGCAGGGTCCTTCTAATGCCATGCACTAATAGGGGCAACCTTGCCTACCACTGGGTGCCCGAATTTAACCTGCAACCACAAGGGAGAATGGTCCAAGATGCCCCTACCAAGGTATCTTGCCTCTTTGACTATAGCTGCCATGGCCGCCGGTATCAATACATAGTCTAATCTGGACATGCTATTATTCGCGGCGGACACGTGGGTGAAGTGCATCCGTGTCGGATTACGCACCCTCCAACTATCTACCAACCCCAACGTTTCAAGGAAATCTGGGAGCCACCTCTGCGATGGTCTAAGTGTCCGCTTCGGATATCTATCAATCAAGCACCGCATTAAAATCGCCTCCCGAAACCAAAAGGCCCAGGGGCAGGGTGAGAAAAACGTCACTCAAGTCCCAGAAAGTGTCAGATTGAAAGCCAGGCGGTACATATATTGACAAAAGGATAACCGTCCTCCCCCCTAGCTGCCCCGAGACACCAACATATCTGCCTCTCTGATCCGACCATGTGGCCCGGATTGTAAAGGGAAAGGAGTTCTTAGTCAGAATACCGACTGTTCTAGACCCGGTCGTGTACCCCGCATGCGCCACCAATTTATACCCCCTTTGTGGAGGGCCATACATCGATTGCCAATCAAATGCGTCTCCTGCAACAACACAACATCCGGGGAGTGTCTTCTAGCAAACTGATTCACCATCCCCCTCTTAATCCTGTCACCCAGGCCATTCACATTCCAGCTCAGCACCTTTATCCCCGATCATTGTCTACCATGCGACATTTACCCTACACTAACAACAGCTAGCTGCGACATCATCACCTGATGAAAACAAGAAAACCACTTTGCAAACGGTCTGACATACCATTGAATCTCTGAACCAAACATCCACACTTGCCCCTCCCCCTCCCCCCACCCTGCACCCCTGCATAAGCCTAGCGCCCCTTCCCAACTCGCAGTGTGCCTGTCGCCCAATACCCAACCTACTAAGCTAACTAAAAGTAGTAACGAAGAGGTGCCCACTGCCCAGCCCTTCTCCCCGCACCCCCCGGGATAGTAACCTGCGTCCCAGGCCCATTCTCAGCAGTCTTGCTGTACTACATGTCTAGATAATAATGAGCTGCAGTGCAGCCCTACCACCCGACTCTCTCCATCAGTGCAAAAGTTCTCGCGCCCCCATCATTCTTGTTCCAGTCGTTCTTCTGCTCCGCCACGATTGCGCTCCTTTGGTCCAATCGAAGTCTTACTGTCAACCCAGTCCGATGCCACTTCCGGATTGTCGAAAAAACAGGTCTTCCCCTCTATTTACACCCGAAGTCGAGTCGGAAACATCATGGAATATCTAAGGCCCTTCTCCGTGAGTTTTTTCTTCACTGGAAGAAAACTTTGACTTTGCTTCTGCACCACTTGAGTGAAGTCTGGATAGAAGGAAAGCGTAGCGTTCTCGTACCTCAGGGGGTCTCCAGTTCATGCCGCCTGCAGGATCACGTCTCTGTCGCGGAAGTTCAGCACCCTAGCGATAATCGGGCGAGGGGGCGCCCCTGGTCTGGGCCTACCTCCTGGCACTCCATGGGCCCGTTCAATTGTGAAAAGGTTGCTAAGGCCCTTCAGCTTGAGATAATTAAGGACTAAGTCTTCAACAAACAAATCCGGCGCCGGGCCTTCCGATTTCTCCGGCACTCCAAGAATGCGTATATTATTACGCCTGACTCTCCCCTCGTAATCATCAAGCTTCCGGTCTGTAACATCTCGAGAAGTCTTAAGGTCACGTACCTCCTGCTGCAGCAACACCATATCATCGATCAAGCAGCTGTCTTGAGGTCGAGCGATTTAACTTTCTCGCTGGCCTTATTGAGGTCAGCAGGTTAACCTCCAACTTGACCGTGCCCAGTTTATTGTCCAGTGATTCCATTTTTTCCACCATGGAAGTTTGGACCCTATTTATCGCCGCCATGACGTCTGTTAGTGTTGGCTCCCCGGGGTTTCCTTGTGAGTCTCACCCGGACGATTGGGTCTTCCTCGATTCCACCGGGGAACCTTTAGGCATTGTGTACCGGTCAAGTTTGTTGGATTCAATATGGGATTCAAGACATGGGACCAGAGCCTTATCTGTGGCAGGCCCTACCTTATGGAATAGCCTCCCTAAGTCTCTCAGACAATGCAGAGAGCACCTCCCGTTTAGGAAACTCCTTAAACTTTCCTATTCTAGAATTAATAACCTCCACGCCACTCGGCGGTCTGTCCTCTCTTCTATGCTGTAGGTGTCAAAAGGCGCGGAGATACTCCTGTGGGAGTCGAGTCCAGCGCGGTACAAACCCATAAATAAATAAATATGCTTCGAACCTTTCGAGGACTTGGGCGGGCCCTGTCAGTGTCTGGCTTTGATGCCGTCTGGGCGGTCACCTCTCTTCACTTCCCCACTGCAAATCACTGGGTTCCTCCAGAGACACGGGAATCAGATTCCACCGATGCAACGCCCCCTCTCATAATGAGTGGTCGGCCACCACTCCTCTCTGCAATGTAATTGGCCAGTCTGGGCACCTGTCCTCCCACCAGGGACAGAATTTCCCATGCAGTGTCTCCCTTCACACATAGGCCGTCCCTTCCTCGCGATGTGGGGCAATCACTGGTGATTCTGGCTACTCCGACACGTGTCGCAATTGACAGCGCAGCGAACATGCAGTGCAGACACATCAAGGCCTCGCAATCCAACCGCAGCACGTAGGTGTCACTCTTTTCCAACAATGTCCACTGACTGCCACTCCAAATTCAGGGGGATAACGCACCGATCTTCATGCGGAACAGAGTGCCCCGACCGCACCGCGCTCGGGCTGCCACCCCGTCCTCACACTCTTTGGCGTTCGGCAGGGTAGGCGCGCCGCACAGCCGGGAGTCTCTGTGTGCCCCGTTCGCCTCTTAAGAAGTTGGTTGTGCCGATGTAATTACGGGGCGGGACCGGCGACTTCCGGTTCCCGGCCTCGATGTTGTTGCACCTGCGGCTGGATACAGTCCGTACTCCAACCCCCGGCTTGGAAGGCGAGTAGGCCGCTAGTTGGCAAGCGGCAATTCACGGGGTTCCGGTGTCCGTTTTGGCCCCAAATTATACCGGGGGGCATCGCTTCAGCTCCTCCGTCGGATGGTGGGCCCAGGTCCGAGGATCTAATTCAGGATTGATTCAAAGGAGGAACTTGGTATTCGGAGTCGAGCCTTCACGGGGCCATCTTGGTCAAGCGCGTGGCTCCTCCGAGAGGAAGGGATTTAACTGCCCCAGAGGGAGAGGAGTCCTCAAAATCCTCCACAATATGTCTCTTCTCCATCTTATTATAGATGAAGCATATTGGCAGCCATGGCGGTTAGGACATATTGAACAGGGAGGCTCCCTTAATGGTATTTTTCACCATCTGCCAATTCCTGGCTATGAGAGAAAAATGCAGGGAGGCTGCTGAGGGACTAATGGAAGGACTAAATGTTGGTGGTTTCACTATATGACTTTCCACCTTTCTATTCACTAATCAGATTACGCTTGCCTGGGATAGGTAAGGTAACGGCTTAGGGAGTGTCACCAGGGCTAGTGGTGTGTTCTTTATACTTTCTTTTCCAGGGTAAGCACACTCAGCCTTCTAGACCATCCCCTTCCTTCTCTGAGCTCCATGAGAAAATCCCAAGTGTCATTGGGAGGGTGGTGTCCTGCCCCTGCAGAATATCAGGAAAGAGAAGAGAGATAACTGATTGGCTTATTCCTGCATCATTCCTTGTATAACTTCCCCCACATGTTGACTCCAAAATTTCACTGTAGTTGATTACCTATCTCTTTTTTTGTTAAGGTTTTTTTAGTGTAGAGTTTCAAAGTCAATCCACATCTGAAGTATTCCCTTTTGAACATTTGACAAGGAGTCGTTGGGCTTTTATGTCCGAAGTACAAAACTGTTTATGAAAATTATACATAATTTTAGGTGTAGTGGTTTCTTGAATGAAAACCTGTTTTTCTAGTGATTGAAAGACTGGCATATTTCTTTGAAGCTTCCATTGACATTCGACTTGGACCTGGAAAAAATCTCAACTGACAAAAAATGAAAATTCCACCTCTGAGATTGGTTTAGAAGGTTGTGCAGCTTAATACACCAACAGACAGAAAATTAAATTGAAATATAAATGAGTGACCTGTGGATCATTATTGCGCTGAATGGGCCAGGACTTTTGGAAGGGGAAGCAGTGTGCCTGCTGAATTGGCCAATGCTCAGTTCAGGAAAGGATATCTGCAATATGAATACAAAATTGATGCAGATAATTTCCTCCAGTTTGTTCGGGTAATTCAAGTATGCCAAGATTTTTGCACTGTACTCTGTTTTCCATGTTTTCAAATGTTTCTCTAAGATTGCACGTTATATTCAATACTTGCTATTGCTGCATTGAGCCTATAGAAGGGCTATGCCAAGACAGAAAATCCTCCTCAGACTGATAGCCGTGGTTTGGCTCTGGAGCATTGATTTTCACAGGAATAATTTTCTCTGTGATACCCCCTAGCACATAGCTAGTTTCATCAGTTTTTTCCACTGTTTTTCCCAGATCAATAGTCTCTTCTTTGCTGGAGTTATCTTCTGTACCTGACCCATTTTCTGAGGCATCAATTGTAGGGAAAAAATTCTGCTATCCCAGCTTAATCAGTAGATGGTTAGATAGATGTCGAAGCAGGCTTGGGATCATAAGATGTTATCTCTCCTAGTGTCTGACATGATTGAGCCTCCTGCCTGGTGTTTGTCATTCAAATATTCTTAATTATTCACAATTTCTCTCTTCCCCTTATAACTCCCTGATAAGGCTGTGTTTTTATTGGCCACTGCTCTCTCAACCACTGTGTGGAGTCCTTCTTCCATCTGATAGCCGAGCCAGATGTCGCCCTGACACCCCTCACCCTTCCAAAAGCACTGACTTGGCAATTGTAAGCCCGAGCCTGGTTTGGTGCATTAGTTCCAAAAGAAGAGCCCATATCATCATGTTCAACCTTTTTGGATATAGAATCCTATGTGTCATCCTCTATAGTTAAGAAAGAAGTAGTAACCGTTGGACTTGACCCTTTCTACAGGGGCATCCCCAAACTTTTTTTCCTGCTCCTCCCATTTTATCTGAATTACATTGGCTTATACCCAATTGGCATATTTAAGTCACTCATATGTCCCTAGTAATGTGGCCCTACATGTGCCCAGGGCTCGCAAATTAAATGCTACTAGTTTGCCTGCAGCACTGGTTGTGCCACCCATGAGGAGGCACTTTAAACATGTCTTAGGCCTGCCATTCCAGAGCCTGTGTGTGCAGTTTTTTAAAAAAATTTGGATGTAAAGCAAAAGCGAAAAACAAGGTGACAAAAAGTAATAGCATAATGATAGACAGTACTGTGGGCTCTTCATCAAACGTATGTATGACATTTTTCACACTTCCCTGCCCCTGCCCCATCTCCAGAGAGTCTGAAAGTTACACGCAAGTCTGGCCCCTCCTGATCCCAAACATCCAGAGTGGTATGCAATAGAGGAGCAAATGGTTGCGCCCGATCATCATTCCACTTCCCCCACACTTTGGTCCACTTATGCAGACACCCTCTACTTTCAAAGACTGCCTTCTCTGACTGCATGCACCAGTCCATAACTCTATTCCAGTCTCCCAACTGTGGTGCAATAGCAACTCCCCTAAGTCTTGTTATGTTTTGTTTGGCCACCATCAGTCACAGAGTGACCCAGAGGCGGTCCATGCGTGTGAGATCTGCCTCAAACGTTTAAAAGGCACCACTTCAGGAACAGAATAACCCATTAATGTTTGATTTCTCTGGAATTGGAATTTGAAATCCTAACTTACGGTGAAGTCGGATGTTAAATTACAATTTTGAAAATGCAGTTTTTAGAAAGTTGCCATTTTCATGCCTTAGCCATTTATTGCCTGCAGCCTGTTTCTGAGTCACATAACTAGGTGTAGCTGACAGTTCAGCTTTGTTTCTTCCTCCTAAACAGTAACACACAACGGGTAGTTTAGGTGTGACTGGATGAGCCATCACTGGCAGAATGGGTGGGAGTAGCTGGGCCCAAGCCTACTCACATTTGAATAAGCTGTGTCCGGTCTCCATACAAAGGGCTACATACCCCCTGTAGTTAGTCTGGAGCCAGGACCAGGAAGGCAGGGCATCTGTGCACTTCAAAGTCATACCTCTGGAAGCTTTTCCTCATTTAAAGGCACAGCTGCGTAAAAATACTGGACCACAGACACCAAATCTTTAGTACACGTCTTGAGCTGTGTACTCTGCCAGAAAGAAGAACTGCTGTGCTACTGAAAGGACTGCTGCTCTGCTGGACTGCTGCCCTAAGGGAGCTGCTGCCTTGCTACGCTGGCCTGCTTCTCTCTTGCCAGGGAAAGAACTGGACCTCCAACTTCATCTTAAATCCAGAACCTCAGCACGTCTCCAAGGGCTAGTTTGCTGACTCCCTGATCTGAGGCTTAGGGGCAATAATGGCTTCCCAACGTTCCAAACAGCTCATGGCACCAAATGCAGCAAGTTCCTAAACCCGCAAGTGGTGCCCCTCAGGTTGTGTGCCCTTGGTGTGGCTCAGAGAGCTTAAATCAAGCTTTTGGGCTATTCGCTTTGCACAACATGCCACTCAGGGGCATACTTATTAGAACATTATGCAGCATGGCGTTGCAAGCCATCTTGCTGCACCAAGCAGTGTCATTAGAAAAGTGCTGGGTTGCATTGTTGTTACTGCAATACAACCCATCTCTGTGCATTCCTCTGCTCTGCCGCACAATTGGCTGTCTAACTCCAACGCTGGCAGCCTTGCACCATAGTGCAAGGGTGCCAGCGTTGCAGGTATGATTGTTTATGTACAGGAAGGGAAAACCTTCCTGCACACAAACAATCATTAGTGGAACTTTTCTCCTTCTATGTGTCCTGCAGAATGCAGCACACATAGAAAGAGCAAAACAAGGTATTTCTCCTTGTTGCGCTACTCTTATGCCTCCCTGGGGGAGGCGTGGGAATCTAACGCATTCCCAGGTTTACGAAACCTTGTAAATCTGGAAATGCGTCAGAATCCATGGCTGTTGTGTGGGAACACCCACAGCAACACCCATGGAATGCCCCTTTGACACAGAGTAATGTGTGAAAGAGGGCCATGTTTGCAAGGCCATGAAAAGCCATGCAGGGTGGCTTTATGTGACTTTGTAAATATGGGCAGGTATACAGCGCCTCTAGAGCGTCATTAAAGTGAGGCTCCTGCGGCGTTAATGTGCTACAGGGGCGTTGTCAATCTGCCTTTCTGTTTGAGCACGCCATACACATATCAGTCCTGACCCTGCTTAATATAACAGTCCAGCCCGAACTGTCAGGTTGGATGTAGCTTGGGTGCAGTGAGACAGTAGGATTGATGTTGTTGGGTTGAGTCAGAAAAAACTGAAATGGTTATCGATGCTAATAGAGCGAAGGAGGGCGTCACCCAAGATTTATTTTTTTTAAGAACCATGCATTCGATTAATTAAGTTTGCGGATGTTTTCATTTGTTTTTATTAGGATAATTAATAACATACAGAAGCTGAAGATTTATGTAAAAGGGTCAGTCATTGGTAAGTCATTGATTTTGCAAATGTATGACATTGATACAAATGTTACTGTACCTGGACAGGGTTTTTGTAGGAGTCGCCCTGCACAACAAAAAGGTAACATGTATGAAATTGCACACCAACCAACATAGTAAAATAGTGACTTGTTGTTCTGTGAGCATCAAAGAATCACATTGCTATCACTAAGTTTGTGCATTTTTATGTATATATCTGATTGGAAAAAGTGGCAGTACAAACCGAAGGGCATTTCATTGTCTGTGGGGTATGCCTGTTTCCTATAACTTCCTAAATTGCTAGGGATCCCAGCTATCCAAGGCCCACTTTCACACCTGATTGGGAATTTTTCCGTTTAGTATTACACCATCATGAGGTAATATCTCTTATACCCAAAAGGCTTTACTATCTCCTTTTAAATACCTTGCACTAGTAAATCCAGTCATTTCTGTATGTAACTCAGGGGCATATTACCAAGGGCCTTATCGCCGCTTTAGCGGGAATTTTTCCTGCTAAAGCGGCGATAATTTTATCGCCCTATTACCTAGCTGTCGCTAACACCAGTTAGCGACAGCTAGTAGGAGATAGCGGGCATTTAGGTGCCCACTTTGCATGTCAGCGATAATTATCGCTAATGACATGCAAAGTGGGCGTGCCAAGATGTTAGCGACTGGAAACAGTCGATAACATCTCTATCTCCTATTACCAACTTTTGGAAATAATCGCGCTAAGCGCGATTATCTCCAAAAGCTAACGTCTGCCCAGAGCTGTTCTTAGCCATGTTATCCAATGGTAGGTGGATAACATGGCTAAGAGCATTTGCTCGGTAATGCATGAATATCGCTGACTTTACAGCGATATTCATGCATTTCGGCAGATTTTTATCGCGTAGGAGATAAACCTTGATAATAGCAAGGCTCCTAAGCGATAAAAATAGGCGCAACACGGCAATAAAATTATAGCCGCTAAGCCAACATAGCGATGTTGGTAATATGCCCCTCAGATCTAAAAGTGCACATGGCTGTCTCACTAGCGCAATTTATCTTTTTAAACGGCGAGTGCCTTCTTCAATGGAAAACAAATTGAAAATCCTGCATTCGTTTAGTATGTCATTGGCATGAACATACCGTAACAGGTGTAATCTATTCATGTACCTCAGGGCAATGTAAGTCAATCAGAATCCATTAGCAGCTAGACATAGGCATAGAGGTAACATTTGCTTGCAGTTAGGATGGAATCAGTGCTGGGAAGCCCGTTTGAGTAGCTGTGCGCTTTACAAAACTCCTAACTGACTAATTGTGCATTATTCATTTACTTTAGAGAACAAAATGATAGACTGACCAAAGTGTTGCGCTGCCCATGAGTTAGATTTGCCAAGCCACGCAAGTCTACCTTTCGTGGCCCTGCCGAACCTGGGGGCAGATTTACAAGCCCCTTGCGACAACTTTACGCCGCCATTGTGTCACTTCTGTGACGTAGCCGCGTCGTAAACAATGCGCCACGTTGCGACATATTTAAAACATGGCGCATCTAGGGCGATGCGTCACGTTGTAAAGCTCTGCGCTACATTCTTCCTGTATCAGGTATAATGTATGCAGGGTGGGCGTTCTGACGTGGGAAAGCCTAGTAAAAGCGACGCAATTAAATCTACAGCGATTTCACTGAGTCACTTTTACGACGCCACAGCATCAAAACCTTACGCCTGCTTGAAGCAGGCATAAGGAGTGATGCATCATGTTAGGAATAGGCATTCCTTAACATTGCTGGAGTTGTATCGTGCTTGTGCCACGATTCCAGCACTGCGCTGCCTGTACGCCAAAAGATGCATCTCGCATCTGTGTATCCTTGCGCCACTGTGCGCCGCATTGTAAATGCAACGCATCCATGGTGGCGCAAGGTTGTTTTTACGTGACGCAAATTTACTGACGCATCTCTGCTAATATGCAGAGATGCGCCAGTTATTGTAAATCTGCCGCTTTATATTTCTGGAGTAACGCAAAGCAGCACAAGTTAGTAACCTTGCATTACTCTGCCCCAGGAAGGGGTTGCATGGGTGAAGCGTGGGTGTTCCCCCACATGGCACATTCCCAGATTTAGAACTAGAATTGTTCGAGGCTCTATGTGCACTGCACAGTTAAATACAATGTCCGTTGGTTCAATTGAATTTTTTCTGGTTTAGCGTGCAAGCAAGGCGGTACCTCCTGTCGTCAGCCTCTATTTTTCTTATCTCAGTATGCACAAACTAAGTTACAGTGGAACTGAGGTCTATCTGTGAAGTGGGCAAGGCTCTGTAAACGTCATCAATAATTTCAGGGAACTGCATGACAAGGCAGTCTGCAGAGTGTGCTCTACCACTATATTACTGTAGCAATATCCATCCACAAAACATATTGTATTCACTATATTGATTGTACCACTATATCACTAGGTAGGTCTAGGTAAGCAGATGCGGAGTTTATAATAGTAAGTATATATCCATGCTTTGATGATGTACTGGTAGGCAATGTAGTGAACATAGTATTTTTGAAGGTCCATATTTTGACCACATTATATTGATATACAACCCCGCATGGTTCGAATTCACAGCTCTAGGTCTGTGGTTCATAACATGTCCTGCTGAAACTGCACCTGTGTAGATAGGATCATCCCTGGATCTGGTACAATGTAACAAGAATACAATATGTATACTATGATTAGGGTACAAACACACAGATTCCATACCTGTCGCTCTTGTTTCTTCCTACACAGGAAAAGAAAATCATAATTGAACACATTACTACAAGTCAATGTTTTACTGGTGGAAACAAACAATCTAGAGTTTGGGGCAGTGATTGACAGCAAACATGATGCCCAGTGTTTAGAACAGGACATTTATTTGGGACATATTTCAGGGAAGCCAGTGTATTATTTATTACATTAATACATAGAGAACATTATGTCTGCCTGAATGGCGACGCACTCTGTTTGACGTGGAGTCAATGTATGGCCTTTTATGCGTTGTCAGTGTGGTAATGTGGTTCACAATGTGTGGTTACACAGTATATACTAACATATTGGTGATCCCATTTAGTGCACCTCGCTAATGAAGTCTACGTGAAGACTTGTGAACTAGGCCACGTGTGGGCTTTTAAATACAGTACATACACCTTAAATCCCTTGTTTCTTCCATGTACCAACCTCCTATTAGAAGAGTCAGTTAATGGGTGCCTAGGAAGACGCATGATTTGAGGAACCTCTTTTAGTATGTCTGTGGATCTAGTTCATGTTCCATGTGTAGGGTCTGCACCTTTACAGGTAAACTACTTACAGTCCTCATGAAAGGTAATACTCCTCTTTTACGTCATTGCTCTGTACATATCTGGATTCTCCAAACAACCTGGTGAGTTCCCGGTAAACAGGAGCTACCACATCTACCAGTTTTTTAAATCTGGGCTTTGGGCTAGCTTTAGCTGCCTCTCCCAGATAATTGATTTGTCAAAAAATCATATAAGATATACATACATATAGGTCCTTTAGGCCAGCAGGCTTTATCGACTGGTCAGTTAACTCGTCAATCACACTTTGCTTCTACCAGCCAGAGCAAACTGTACAGAAGAGTTGGACAGTCTACTTCAGACCTTGGGGCATGTCTGTAGGCATCTAGATGCATGTTCATGCACGGATGGGCATCTTGAAATATTTTTTTCTCTACTTTCTCATTACTTTACTGTTCCATGATAGACAATAGGCCACTTTCTTGGATAGGTAAACTTTTAATAAATATACCATTACCTATATTGGTGAGCTGACTAATGTAAGTGCACGGTATCTCCAAAGGAATTACACTTATAACAACAACCAATTTACCAGTCTCTACACCTACCTAATATAAGTATCATGCTCCATGGGGAATAATCAAAGGATCTCCCTTAGAACGTTGCCAAGAGTTGACAGGACACATGATTGGAGTCAACTAAATGAGCCAGAAAATCGAGCACAAATGCACATTTTATGAATATTTTTCTTACAAATAGTGAGGAGTTTCTTCTCAATGTTTTAATCCAAGTGGAATTTAAAGTCTTAGAAAAACTTGTGGTTTGTTGTCCTGGCATAGATCCTTCCACGTGGCAGGGTTTATGTGATTGATATACAGTCTTTGTTATGTTTTACCCTGTACTGTAGGGCCCCCTTTGTTTCCTCTTTGCCATCGTTTTCATGACGGTTCCCCGCCATGAAAACCATGGCAGAGAAGAAACAAAGAGCTACTTTGTGTTACTTCAGGGCTACTTTCCACACCAAACAAGTTTTCATTGGAAAGCTAAATTCATAAAAAATACTTTGTACTGGTTTGCGTCACTTTGGGTGACACTGCGTCAGTGCAAAAAAGCACATACATCTGGGCCATGGTTTATCTCTGCAGCATCTCTGTTCCTGATTTTCTGATCCAGTATCAATCTTGTCTACAAAAAAATCCCCAAAGTCTAGTATTCTACTTCACATCAGCACAATTGTGTGCACGTTTATGACAATACATCCCTTCCAAAAGAATTATGTCCATGATGATGTACTTTCTTATGGTGGACTCTTTCTAAAACATAAACATCATGTTATTCAGATAAATTATAATTCTTAAACCTTGAACTCTCAGTGCAACTGACACGAGTCACATAATTTTTTAAAGCATCATGGGGCCGCTGACAGACCAAATGTGAGGAATGTAAATTCCTACAACGAACTGCCCCACTCAAACTGCACAACTTAACTATAAAGCTAGAAAATAGACAGCAGGTTCAATCCTCTTCAAATTCTCCTCAGGTCTAGTAGTGTTCTGAAGTGGGTGCATGGTGGTGCCACATTTATGCCTGTTTTAGAAACTGGGGTCTCTATTTGGCAATGGTTTGCACATTTGTCAAAATAGGGACCCTCCCTTCTAGTCAGGATAAGGGGGATACACAACTGAAATAACCCCTGCTCACCCCCCTTGGTAGCTTGGCACGAGCAGTCAGGCTTATCTCAGAGGCATTTTGTTAAGCATTTGCACATAACCAACAGTAATACAGTGAAAAAACTACAAAAGGAGTCCCACCAGTTTTAAAAAATAACCGATATTTATCTGTGCAAACAATACCAAAATGATAAAAAGCCAACAGTAATACAAAATATCCACTTTGCAAGAATAACTTTAAAATTTAATTCCCTGAAGCCGGTAGCTCGGCTCTGGGCTACCGCGGTGCTGAAAACAACAGAATTCAACAGTTCCGCCGACCGTATCAATTAGGACAGGCGTTAGTGTCAGCAGACTTGTAAACAGTACCTTTGTTTGCGGCCAATCACGTTGGTGCGGGCCGGCCGTGGCAACTGTTGCAGTTGCAATGTGAAACGTAGTGGTGCTGCGTATGGTGTCCTCAGGTCGCGTGCATGCAGCGGCTCTGTGACGGTCGTTCAGTGGCGTCAGTGAGACCAGGGCAGCGGTGCGAAGTGAGGCGGTGCTTGTGACAGAGCTGACAGATCACGGTTTAATGCCCTTGTCAGTTGATGGAAGCTGGCGTCAGAAGGTCCAGACTGTGGTGTGGGACGGGGCGGTGCATTGTGTGACTTACGAGCGGTGTCCCCAAACCACGGTGCGGCCACGGGTGTCGAGGTCAATGAGCAGCGTCATTGGCGGTGAGACCAGGGTGGTGGAGTGAAGCGAGGGGGTGCGAGTGTGGTACCCACAGGTCACGTGCAAGCAGCGGCTCGGTGGCAGCGACGGTCATTGTCGGTGAGACCAGGGTTGCGGTGCCTTCAGGACACGGAGCCAGCAGTGGTGTCGGTGACGGCGTTGGCTCCTTTCCCTCTCTGTGGCAACTGAAACTCAAGGTTCCAGCGGCGGTACTCAGAGGAAAGTGAAGTCTTTGCTGTCCCTTAGACTTCGTAAACAGGAGGCAAGCTTTATTTCAAACCCTTGGAGATACTCAGCAACAAGTGAAGAAAGTTCAGTCCGGTCCATTCACTGCCCAAAGCAGAAGCAGCAACTGCAGGCCAACACAACAATGCAACAAAGGGGCAGTTCCCCTCCTGGCAGTTCTTCCAGCTCTTCATCTTGGCAGGTCCCTTGATCCAAGCGAGTTCTAAAGTTCTGGGCTCTGGGCTCCAATATTTATACTCAGTTTCTCTTTGTTCTCTTGGGCAGAGAGTGTCTGTGCTCAGTTTAAACCAGTTTGGTCCTGTCTGGCCCAGCTACCCAGCAGGAGGTGGAGACAGCATTGTCCAAGGCAGACCAGGCCCATTCAGGAGCAAAGAAGTCTCCTCCCACTACTTTAATTGCAGCCCAGGTCTATTCATCCCTCCCCTGACTCATCCAGGGAAGGCAGAACACACCTCAACCCCCTCTGGCTGTGTGCAGAGAATGCAAGCCCCTGTCACTCAAAAGCCAGACAGTCAATCCACAACCCAGCAGAGGAACACAGGATGGCTAAGCAAGAAAATACCTACTTTCTAAAAGTGATATTTATAAACACAGAACATTAAAATAATTTTTACTAAAAGATGGATTTCCCCATTCTGTGTTCAGGGCATACTAAACTCCATTCCTCTATCTTGTCCCAATGGGCATATATACTCATAAGATGTTACAAGTAAACTCCCATTCTATCCTACGGGACAGACAGCCTTTCAATAAA
This sequence comes from Lissotriton helveticus, assembly GCF_964261635.1. NCBI lineage: Eukaryota > Metazoa > Chordata > Amphibia > Caudata > Salamandridae > Lissotriton > Lissotriton helveticus. Next base: position 1,264,970,731 of record NC_136067.1, on the reverse strand, counting down.
GAAAAACAAATTACACAGTATTTCACTACCACAACATGTCACACACACCAGTACATGTCCTACCTTTCACATACACTGCACCCTGACCATGGGGGTACCTTGGGTCTAACTTAGGGGTGCCTTACATGTAAGGAAAGGGAAGGTTTGGGCCTGGCAAGTGGGTGCACTTGCCAAGTCGACAGGGCAGTAAAAAACTGTGCACGGACACTGCAGTGGCAGGTCTAAGAACCCTTTGAGAGGCTGCTTGTGTAGGGGGCACAATCAGTGCTACAGGCCCACTAGCAGCATTTGATTTACAGGCCCTGGCACTATCAGTGCACTTTACTAGGGACTTACCAGTAAATCAAATATGCCAATCATTGAAAAACCATTTCATAATCCAATTTACAATAGGAGCTCTTGCACTTTAACACTGGACAGCAGTGAGAAAATGCGCAGAGACACTAAGCCAGCAAAAAAAGAGTCAAAACCAGGAACATAGAAAGCAAAAAGACTGGGGAAACACGCCAAAAGATGCCAGGTCTAACAGCCTGTCTCAAGCTATTGGGTGGGAATGACTCCTGAGCATGGCCTAATCAATGGGGTAAAAGTTCCATGGTCCAACCCTACACACTTTGGGCATTTTCAAGATGGTAAAAGTCTTCTACCACACTAAACAGGGGCTCTGGGAGCTGAGGATGTGTGTGGGTAGTCTACTATGGCAATCCTAGTGCCTTCCAACATCTTATACTAAACTCCAGTTTGGGGCAGGCCTGTACCCGATAATAAACCCACAGACAGAAGGAGGGACATTTGCCAGGACGACTGTATATGGTGTAGCTTGCGGGGGAAGCTTTAAAGACCTCATCTACGGCATCTTTCTCCTGGTCTCATTTGGGTATCTTAATGTGGTTGAGGGGTTACCCCTAGTGCCTGGAGTTTGAGTTTCTACCCCCAGGGTCGACCGCATAGAGCCCTTTGCCTCCTGGTTGTCCCTTGCATGTATGCTCAAAGATGTATGTGTTGGGTCCTCTTGATTTTGTGGCAGTTGCGGAGCACTTACTCCCGTCACTTCTGATCTTGCTGGATCGTTTATACTTCTCACAGTTGTGGGACCCAGATTCTGTGAGGCTCTCCCACCCGTGCAATGATCCTTATGTTGCGTAACTGGTGGAGCGTCTCTCGATCTGCACACACATGGGATAGAGCGATCTGGTGGAATAGAAGTTTCAGAGTTCTGAAGATTAGTTAGCCTCCCTTCGATTTGCATGAGTACTGCGTTTAATGGATTCAAAAGACCCGCTAAAGTGACTTCCATCCTTTTCAAGTACTCCTCCTGCTCAATGTCCAGAGATGAGCTTGTGTGCCCTGGAGTATTCGGGGTGGTATTTAACTCCTGGTTGGTTTCCCTTTCCGCTGTTTTGGCCTTACCGCCCGAGCCTTTAAAATATGACTTTGTTAAGATCCTGCCCCTTTTTCTTCTTAGATAGGGAAGCAGGATTACTACCTTCTTTGGTTTTAGCTTTCTGTCCTCTAGTCGTCACAGTCAGAGTTTGCATTGAATACTTAGGCTCCTTGGCCACAGGGGGATCATTATTACCCAAACCACTCGCCACGGTTTGCAATGAGTCAATTAGAGGGCTATCAGAGTTGTGGGTATGGTTTCCTGCTGGTGTGGTTATTACGGAGTGAGCATGGGAAAATTGTGGCTCCAAATAGAGCCTGCGCTCTGTGAGCTGTATCTCGTGTATTAATGCCGACTCGGCCATGATTAAAAAGGCATCTAGAGCCCCAGCCACTCCCTGGCCCGTGAGCGATTTGTGTCTACTCATGTTGAAAATCTCCTCAGTTTATCTATAGGAGGTAGCTATTAAACAGTCCCTTTTGTATACACTCAATATTTTTCAAATATAAATATTCTTGCTTAAAAATATTGATGGTGTGGCCCAGCCCGGCATCCTCTGGTTGCAGACGGACCTGCGTTGCAGGGAGTCCACAAAACCTTTTATGCACCATGGGCACGTTGGTGTGGTCACAGCGCCTGATGGAGCAAGGATTCGCACGTACAGCGACTTGCTTGAACCCATGAACCTCGAATAACCCTAATAGTAATAATCAACTTGTTTGTTTTACTAATTTGCCCTTGTTCTGACATTTTGGGTGTCCCAGAGACGCTTGCCTATGTGTTTACTAAGTCTAATACGCTTGCTACTAAAATGGCTGCTGCTACGCGGGAATTTCTTCTGCGCATGCGTCGGTCATACCCATGTGATGTGACGTACTCGCAGTTCTGGTGGGAATCCTTTTGCACTTGCGCAGTAGATATAAAATGGCTGCTTAGTGTTCTCACATGCCCGGAGCTTGCATCGCTGCTTTCGCTATGCTGTTTGTTTTGCATTAATCCTAATGCTGTAGTTATTATGAAATAAGGGGAGTAATGTAGGGATTCATGGTATACAGTGAATTCATTTATTCTGTGTTCTAAAGCTGTTTCTATTTACTTTTCATGTATCGTAAACCTTGGGCATGAGGGGCGGGGATACGCCATCTTGAAAAACCTTTCTGCGCATGACAGTCTTCCGCCAGAGGATGAACTCTGTGACATTGAATACGTGCCAACACAGAAGTCCCAGCCAAGAAGCGCCTGGGAAATGGGCACCTTCACCTAGTAGAAGATGCTGATTGTACTAAATGTATTACATTGTAATAATTGTCAAATTCACCATTGTTATATGTATGGAACATGTCATGGGAACCCGAAATTCAATGGGCGGGTATGAAAGATTCAAATGAGGGGCTTGAGAAAGTCAAATCCTAGGAGGTGTGACGACCTGTCCTTTCTTTTGTCCAATCGAAATTGGGGATCCTTACACTTGCAACATTTGGGGGATGGTACACTGACCCGAAAACAGTATAACTAGCCTAGGTTTAGCTAGAGAATTTGTCCGACTTGTCCGAATAGCTGACCTGTCACTGACCCAACGCACTCAATAGCTGATCAAGAAACAGAGGTGCTGCGGAGCACTCTGTCCGACCGACTCACAGACCCATTCGGGGTTTTGAGAACCTTAAGTGCTTTGCTGGAGAAATCGAGAACCCAATCGGGGTTCTGACTGATAGCTGCAGAGAAGGTGTAGCGCAGGCGTTGCAACTGAACTGCGGGTGCTGGTCTTACCTTGGTGATCCTGTCCTGATCCTAATCTGGTTTTCCTGTCCTGGGTTTCCATTCTGCACCTGCTGGCCTACTGGCGACGGCATTCCTTGGGGTTCCTACTGTCCTTAACTGACCCGTGGCCAGGGTTGGTCTCCACACTGTTCCAGGTAAATATAAATCTGTGAGGGAAATACACTTACGTCTTTTCTTGCTTTCCAAAACTGCTAAAAGTTTTATTTACAATTTGTTCCTTTTCTTACCTTCCTTGTGCTGACCAATAATAAAGTCTTACTTTTTAGCTGTTTATTAGCATGCTCCATTTTTCCCCATCCCTTGAGCGAATTATGACATATCGTTCATGAAATATAGATGTTCCTTTTCTTTACCCTCCTTTTAGCCGAATTTAAGTGATTACTCTGCATCATTAGCGTGTTACATTTTTACCTTCCCTATAGCTACATGGTATCTCCAAATTTCCTTTAGTACCAATTGAAGTTCTTTTGCCTTACCCACCTTCGAGGGGTATTCAAACTGTGACATTCTAGCATGTTCCTTATCTCTCCCGTCCTTTAGACACGCCACACCGAGTCTAAAATTTCTGAGAATCTTATTAGCGTGTTCCCTGTTCTTCCCTTCCCTTTATTGTTCTAAATGGTTGGCCTAATCTATTTCCTTCATGGCTACACTATTTTTATGATTTTGGTTATTGATAGCTTACTCACTGTGAATTCTATGCTTTCTGATGATAATGAGAACTAGATAAAGGTTTTCAAAACTTCATGAGTCTGTGGTTATTATAAAGAGTGCAAATATAATAAATGTTATTGCATTTTGGTGACTGCTTATCTTTTACAGCTAGCTCCCTGATCCATTGTGATCATAGGTACCTGTGACAAGGATTGGTAAGTCAGCTACATTGGAAATAAATAGGAATGAACAAGGGTTACTGGTAGTTGTGTGTAGGTTACCCCGATTAATAAATATGGTAAATTGAGTTTATGGGCCCAAGTGTGCTTATTGGTGAAGAAATTATAGTCGGGTGACCTGCACGCTCTATCATGCCTCCTCGCGCAATGGACTGAAGTCCCTTGCTCTCCCCCGGAAAGTGCCTCTGTGCTTAGTTAAAAAAAGATGCCGAAAACGGGCTCCATCACATACTCACACTTATAAATGCAGGTTGAGCTTAGCATAAGATATCTCTTCAGGAAAAGCAAGAAATAAAAATACCCTGTTCGCTCTAATTAGACGAGCTGAAGGTGCTTTGTTATTGCTGTCTTGTATAGTCAGAGGCACACGTCTACCTTCTGACGTGATTGAGACCGGAAGCACCAGGAGTAAAGAAAAATGTCAAACACCAATTACAAGTAGCGAGTCCTGCTGCTATAGTTGCTGAGTCAGATAGTAAAAAACAATAACGAAGCAGTTTCTGCCAGTGGCGTCACGAGGGGGGTGCGGGGGGTGCGGACCGCACCGGGTGACACCAACACATGGGGTGACACCAATCTGCACTGCAGCCTAGCCTCTGCTCTCACCTTTACTGTCGCTCCCTGTGCAAGCTTGTTCCTCATGCTGTTCACACTCGCCAGCGTCTCGCAGGAGACCTGCAATGCTTGACTGCAATTTTCTTTGCTCACAAGGCAACTCTATAGCAGCCTAGCTCATCTGAGGGTGCATGGTTTCCTATTTTTCAGTATCTTGCACAGTCTTCAGTTTTCCAGTGAACCAGTTCCAAATGTCAGCTTGTTCTTCACTACAGTGCCCCCTGTTGCTCGCACTCTTGTTTATACAAATCCAGGGAAGACAGATGGAGTAAGAGAGAGAGGGAGACAGAGGGAGCTAGAGGGAGTAATACAGAGAGAGGGAGCTAGAGAGAGCAAGACAGAGAGAGAGGGAGCACGAGGGAGTAACAAAGAGAGAGAGGGAGCTAGAGAGAGTAAGACAGAGAGAGAGGGAGCTAGAGGGAGTAAGACAGAGAGAGAGAGAGAGGGAGCTAGAGGGAGTAAGACAGAGAGAGAGAGAGAGAGAGAGCTAGAGTGAGAAAGACAGAGAGAGAGGGAGCTAGAGTGAGAAAGACAGCGAGAGAGGGAGCTAGAGAGAGTAAGACAGAGAGAGGGAGACAGAGGTAGCTAGAGGAAGTAAGACAGAGAGAGAGAGAGAGCTAGACAGAGAGAGGGAGCTAGAGGGAGCAAGACAGAGAGAGAGGGAGCTAGGGGGAATAAGACAGAGAGAGAGGGAGCTAGAGGGAGTAAGACCGAGAGAGAGGGAGACAGAGGGAGCTAGAGGGAGTAAGACAGAGAGAGAGAGGGAGCTAGACAGAGAGAGAGGGAGCTAGAGGGAGTAAGACAGAGAGAGAGGGAACTAGAGGGAGCTAGACAGAGAGAGGGAGCTAGAGGGAGTAAGACAGAGAGAGAGGGAGCTAGAGTGAGCTAGACAGAGAGAGGGAGCTAGAGGGAGTAAGACAGAGAGAGGGAGACAGAGGGAGCTAGAGGGAGCAAGACAGAGAGAGAGGGAGATAAAGGGAGTAAGACAGAGAGAGAGGGAGCTAGAGGGAGTACAACAGAGAGAAAGGGAGCTAGAGGGAGTAAGACAGAGAGAAAGGGAGCTAGAGGGAGTAAGACAGAGAGATAGGGAGCTAGAGGGAGTAAGACAGAGAGAGAGGGAGCTAGAGGGAGTAAGACAGAGAGAGAGGGAGCTAGAGGGAGTAAGACAGAGAGAGAGGGAGCTAGAGGGAGTAAAACCGAGAGAGAGGGAGACAGAGGGAGCTAGAGGGAGTAAGACAGAGAGAGAGAGGGAGCTAGACAGAGAGAGAGGGAGCTAGAGGGAGTAAGACAGAGAGAGAGGGAGCTAGAGGGAGTAAGACAGAGAGAGAGGGAGCTAGACGGAGTAAAACCGAGACAGAGGGAGCTAGAGGGAGTAAGACAGAGAGAGAGAGGGAGCTAGACAGAGAGAGAGGGAGCTAGAGGGAGTAAGACAGAGAGAGAGGGAGCTAGAGGGAACTAGACGGAGAGAGGGAGCTAGAGGGAGTAAGACAGCGAGAGGGAGCTAGAGGGAGCAAGACAGAGAGAGAGAGAGAGCTAGACAGAGAGAGGGAGCTAGAGGGAGCAAGACAGAGAGAGAGGGAGCTAGGGGGAATAAGACAGAGAGAGAGGGAGCTAGAGGGAGTAAGACCGAGAGAGAGGGAGACAGAGGGAGCTAGAGGGAGTAAGACAGAGAGAGAGAGGGAGCTAGACAGAGAGAGAGGGAGCTAGAGGGAGTAAGACAGAGAGAGAGGGAACTAGAGGGAGCTAGACAGAGAGAGGGAGCTAGAGGGAGTAAGACAGAGAGAGAGGGAGCTAGAGTGAGCTAGACAGAGAGAGGGAGCTAGAGGGAGTAAGACAGAGAGAGGGAGACAGAGGGAGCTAGAGGGAGCAAGACAGAGAGAGAGGGAGATAAAGGGAGTAAGACAGAGAGAGAGGGAGCTAGAGGGAGTACAACAGAGAGAAAGGGAGCTAGAGGGAGTAAGACAGAGAGATAGGGAGCTAGAGGGAGTAAGACAGAGAGAGAGGGAGCTAGAGGGAGTAAGACAGAGAGAGAGGGAGCTAGAGGGAGTAAGACAGAGAGAGAGGGAGCTAGAGGGAGTAAAACCGAGAGAGAGGGAGACAGAGGGAGCTAGAGGGAGTAAGACAGAGAGAGAGAGGGAGCTAGACAGAGAGAGAGGGAGCTAGAGGGAGTAAGACAGAGAGAGAGGGAGCTAGAGGGAGTAAGACAGAGAGAGAGGGAGCTAGACGGAGTAAAACCAAGACAGAGGGAGCTAGAGGGAGTAAGACAGAGAGAGAGAGGGAGCTAGACAGAGAGAGAGGGAGCTAGAGGGAGTAAGACAGAGAGAGAGGGAGCTAGAGGGAACTAGACGGAGAGAGGGAGCTAGAGGGAGTAAGACAGCGAGAGGGAGCTAGAGGGAGCAAGACAGAGAGAGAGGGAGCTAGACAGAGAGAGGGAGCTAGAGGGAGTAAGAGAGAGAGAGAGGGAGCTAGAGGGAGGAAGACAGAGAGAGAGGGAACTAGAGGGAGTAAGAGGGAGAGAGGGAGTTAGAGGGAGGAAGACAGAGAGAGAGAGGGAGCTAGAGGGATTAAGAGAGAAGGCTAGAGGGAGTAAGAGAGAGAGAGGGAGCTAGAGGGAGTAAGACGGAGAGAGGGAGCTAGAGGGAGTAAGACAGAGAGAGAGGGAGCTAGACAGAGAGAGGGAGCTAGAGGGATTAAGATAGACAGAGAGGGTGCTAGAGGGAGCAAGAAAGAGGGAGAGGGAGCTAGACAGAGAGAGGGAGCTAGAGGGAGTAAGATAGAGAGAGAGAGCTAGAGGGAGTAAGACAGAGAGAGGGAGCTAGAGGGAGTAAGACAGAGAGAGAGGGAACTAGAGGGAGTAAGACAGAGAGAGGGAGACAGAGGGAGCTAGAGGGATCAAGACAGAGAGAGAGGGAGCTAGACAGAGAGAGGGAGCTAGAGGGAGCAAGACAGAGTGAGAGGGAGCTAGAGGGAGTAAGACAGAGAGAGCTAGAGGGAGCAAGACAGAGAGAGAGGGGGCTAGAGGGAGTAAGAGAGAGGGAGATAGAGGGAGTAAGAGAGAGGAGTCTAGAGGGAGTAAAACAGAGAGAGAGGAAGCTAGAGGGAGTAAGGCAGAGAGAGGGAGCTAGAGGGAGCAAGACAGAGAGAAAGAGGGCTAGAGGGAGTAAAACAGAGAGAGGGAGCTAGAGGGAGCAAGTCAGAGAGAGAGGGAGCTAGAGGGAGTAAGCCAGAGAGAGGGAGCTAGATGGAGTAAGAGAGAGCGGGAGCTAGAGGGAGTGAGAGAGAGAGCTAGAGGGAGTAAGACAGAGAGAGGGAGCTAGAGGGAGTAAGACAGAGAGAGAGGGAGCTAGAGGGAGTAAGACAGAGAGAGAGGGAGCTAGAAGGAGTAAGACAGAGAGAGGGAGCTAGAGGGAGTAAGACAGAGAGAGAGGGAACCAGAGGAAGCTAGAGGGAGTAAGACAGAGAGAGGGAGCTAGACAGAGAGAGGGAGCTAGAGGGAGTAAGACAGAGAGAGAGGGAGCTAGAGGGATTAAGACAGAGAGAGAGGGAACTAGAGGGAGTAAGACAGAGAGAGGGAGACAGAGGGAGCTAGAGGGAGCAAGACAGAGGGAGAGGGAGCTAGACAGAGAGAGGGAGCTAGAGGGAGCAAGACAGAGAGAAAGAGGGCTAGAGGGAGTAAAACAGAGAGAGGGAGCTAGAGGGAGCATGTCAGAGAGAGAGGGGAGCTAGAGGGAGTAAGCCAGAGAGACGGAGCTAGAGGAAGTAAGAGAGAGAGCGGGAGCTAGAGGGAGTAAGAGAGAGAGAGTGAGAGCTAGAGGGAGGAAGACAGAGAGAGAGAGGGAGCTAGAGGGATTAAGAGAGAAGGCTAGAGGGAGTAAGAGAGAGAGAGGGAGCTAGAGGGAGTAAGACGGAGAGAGGGAGCTAGAGGGAGTAAGACAGAGAGAGAGGGAGCTAGACAGAGAGAGGGAGCTAGAGGGATTAAGATAGACAGAGAGGGTGCTAGAGGGAGCAAGAAAGAGGGAGAGGGAGCTAGACAGAGAGAGGGAGCTAGAGGGAGTAAGATAGAGAGAGAGAGCTAGAGGGAGTAAGACAGAGAGAGGGAGCTAGAGGGAGTAAGACAGAGAGAGAGGGAACTAGAGGGAGTAAGACAGAGAGAGGGAGACAGAGGGAGCTAGAGGGAGCAAGACAGAGAGAGAGAGGGAGCTAGACAGAGAGAGGGAGCTAGAGGGAGCAAGACAGAGTGAGAGGGAGCTAGAGGGAGTAAGACAGAGAGAGAGCTAGAGGGAGCAAGACAGAGAGAGAGGGGGCTAGAGGGAGTAAGAGAGAGGGAGCTAGAGGGAGTAAGAGAGAGGGGGCTAGAGGGAGTAAGACAGAGAGAGAGGAAGCTAGAGGGAGTAAGGCAGAGAGAGGGAGCTAGAGGGAGCAAGACAGAGAGAAAGAGGGCTAGAGGGAGTAAAACAGAGAGAGGGAGCTAGAGGGAGCAAGTCAGAGAGAGAGGGAGCTAGAGGGAGTAAGCCAGAGAGAGGGAGCTAGATGGAGTAAGAGAGAGCGGGAGCTAGAGGGAGTGAGAGAGAGAGCTAGAGGGAGTAAGACAGAGAGAGGGAGCTAGAGGGAGTAAGACAGAGAGAGAGGGAGCTAGAGGGAGTAAGACAGAGAGAGAGGGAGCTAGAAGGAGTAAGACAGAGAGAGGGAGCTAGAGGGAGTAAGACAGAGAGAGAGGGAACCAGAGGAAGCTAGAGGGAGTAAGACAGAGAGAGGGAGCTAGACAGAGAGAGGGAGCTAGAGGGAGTAAGACAGAGAGAGAGGGAGCTAGAGGGATTAAGACAGAGAGAGAGGGAACTAGAGGGAGTAAGACAGAGAGAGGGAGACAGAGGGAGCTAGAGGGAGCAAGACAGAGAGAGAGGGAGCTAGACAGAGAGAGGGAGCTAGAGGGAGCAAGACAGAGAGAAAGAGGGCTAGAGGGAGTAAAACAGAGAGAGGGAGCTAGAGGGAGCATGTCAGAGAGAGAGGGGAGCTAGAGGGAGTAAGCCAGAGAGACGGAGCTAGAGGAAGTAAGAGAGAGAGCGGGAGCTAGAGGGAGTAAGAGAGAGAGAGTGAGAGCTAGAGGGAGTAAGACAGAGAGAGGGAGCTAGAGGGAGTAAGACAGAGGGAGAGGGAGCTAGAGGGAGTAAGAGAGAGAGAGGGAGCTAGAGGGAGCAAGACAGAGAGAGGGAGCTAGAGGGACTAAGACGGAGAGAGAGGGAGCTAGAGGGAGTAAGACACAAAGAGAGGGAGCTAGACGGAGCAAGACAGAGAGAGAGGGAGCTAGAGGGAGAAAGACAGAGAGGGAGCTAGAGGGAGTAAGAGAGAAGGCTAGAGGGAGTAAGAGAGAGAAAGGGAGCTAGGGAGTAAGACATAGAGAGGGAGCTAGAGGGAGTAAGACAGAGAGAGGGGGAGCTAGACAGAGAGAGGGAGCTAGAGGGATTAAGATAGACAGAGAGGGAGCTAGAGGGAGCAAGACAGAGGGAAAGGGAGCTAGACAGAGAGAGGGAGCTAGATGGAGTAAGATAGAGAGAGAGAGCTAGAGGGAGCAAGACAGAGAGAGAGGGAGCTAGACAGAGAGAGGGAGCTAGAGGGAGCAAGACAGAGTGAGAGGGAGCTAGAGGGAGTAAGACAGAGAGAGAGCTAGAGGGAGCAAGACAGAGAGAGAGGGGGCTAGAGGGAGTAAGAGAGAGAGAGGGAGCTAGAGGGAGTAAGAGAGAGGGGGCTAGAGGGAGTAAGACAGAGAGAGAGGAAGCTAGAAGGGAGTAAGGCAGAGAGAGGGAGCTAGAGGGAGCAAGACAGAGAGAAAGAGGGCTAGAGGGAGTAAAACAGAGAGAGGGAGCTAGAGGGAGCAAGTCAGAGAGAGAGGGAGCTAGAGGGAGTAAGCCAGAGAGAGGGAGCTAGAGGGAGTAAGAGAGAGAGCGGGAGCTAGAGGGAGTAAGAGAGAGAGAGCGAGAGCTAGAGGGAGTAAGACAGAGAGAGGGAGCTAGAGGGAGTAAGACAGAGAGAGAGGGAGCTAGACGGAGTAAGACAGAGAGAGAGGGAGCTGGAAGGAGTAAGACAGAGGGAGAGGGAGCTAGAGGGAGTAAGACAGAGAGAGGGAGCTAGAGGGAGTAAGACAGAGAGAGAGGGAACCAGAGGGAGCTAGAGGGAGTAAGACAGAGAGAGGGAGCTAGACAGAGAGAGGGAGCTAGAGGGAGTAAGACAGTACCTAGCGCCGTACATTTCCGACAGAGGTGGTCCATGCGGTAAGTCGTGAGGGGGTGACACCATGAGTTACCCGCACCGGGTGACACCAACCCAAGTGACGCCACTGGTTTCTGCTCACCAAGAGTTCCACAGAGGCTCTCTATAATCAATGGTAAGTCTTTGCCAGGATACTCTAATGAAATTAACAGCGCCAGGCATCCACGGAGTTCAGCGTTTTTGTAGGCCACCCAAAACTTAACGGAAACAGCTGACCTGAGAGCCAGGAGGAGATTCAATGTAGCGAAGGCAGGCAGTCCTAGAGCGTCAGCGTGGCCACGCGCTGGAAAGAGAATCCGACTCGGGCGCGGGAAGTCAGCTGAGTGAGAAGAGATGCAGGTAGTCTCCGAGCGTCAGCACGGCCATACACTGGGAAAGGACATCCGACTTTGATGGAAGAAATCATCTCAGTGCACCAAGCACCGTTGCCAGCAGTTATGTAAAAAATACTTGGTGAATGTGGACCAACTCTACATGGCTTATATATAACAGCCATAGTGCATTGCCTCTGGCATAAAGATAACAATATTAGTGAAAAGTCACACCAAAGCCGCATGATTCATCACTCAAACATCAGCTTTAAATATTTTTGGGAAAGGAAACTATTTTTCTCCAAACATCCGCCTATGAGTTCTGAAAATACACACATTTTCATATCGAATACAGACCTCTAGCGTTTGATATACATTAGTCAATACATTCATTCAACCAAACAAGAGGTTCTAATTCAATAGGCTGGCTGCTTACCAGGGAGCTTCTTGCAGTTAGCTGAACAGCTACTGGCAGCTCACAAGTTACTCGTTGGAGAAGCCTGTTATAGGTTAATGCTGAGTTATTGGATCTGATGGGCTTTCTCAGTTGCTTCTGAGCTTCATCGTCTACTGCAAAGAAGCCCTTGCCTGTTGAGATTTAAAGACACTCTACAAAACTCACAGGGGTTCCTGGGTAGGGTTTATCGTTCCCCTCCAGTGAAGATGTATAGGGTTGTGAGTGGGGCTACACAGCCTAAATGTGTCTTCCTCAGCAGGTTGCATTACAAAGAACCTGAGATGCCGCTATTTGGGTCTATGGCTCAAAAGGCAGATCTTTATGACTGCACAGCTTTGATTTTATGATTTCTATTGAACATGGGTCTATCAGGGCTTTACAATGACTTTTCTGTCTGTAAAAGGCCTTTGCCGTCTGTACAATGAGTTTGCCTTGGTAATGCATGACTGGAATGAGGAAGAGGGATAAGAAGGCACAGCTTTGATTGTTTTTTGGTAGTCATATTTACTCTGAGTCCTCTTGATATACTCATTATATTCCTCATGTCCTACCGCCTGCTGCTCAGGCCTGTTGGTGCTGACATGGTATGGATTAAACCCAGATCTGTTGACTGGGTATGAGTGTTTGATTGGTTCAGATGCTCCGTCCATCACCACCCCCTTTTGTACCACTTTGTTTGCCATAAGTTGGCAGGGTATTCTCAGACGTGAGTCCCTTTCTCACTTTGCCACTGGATTCAAGCAAGCCTGGCTGAAGACGGCTGTAATGCCAGAAACCGGTCCTAGGAAGCTTGTTTCCGGTCCAGGGAAGGCATGGCTTGGCAGTTCGGGCTGGACTGTTCCCATGAGGCACAGGGTCAGACTGATTTGCATATGGCCATGTCTGAACTGGGGTGGCAGAGTGGGCTAAAGAACGGTGATGGATTAAACCCAGATCTGTTGACTGGGTGTGAGTGTTTGATTGGTTCAGATGCTCCGTCCATCACCACCCCCTTTTGTACCGCTTTGTTCGCGGATCAGCGTGTCAGAATGGTACACCAAAGCACTAAGGACACAAAAACAAAAACTAAACAAAGCATTGAGACAACTGCAAACCCAAGACCAACAACCTTCCCGGGAGGCCTTGACAATAATCAAACAAATGAAAAGCAACCTAAAAAAAGAGATTCGGGTAGCTAAACGTAAATACAACGAGCAGCTCTGGACAAAAATGCTCTATGTAAGTCGACAAAAAAACTCCAAGCAATTCTGGGCCCAGATTAACGTTTTATCTAATGGAAAAAATCGGCATTTCAACTCCGATATAACAGAGCATGCATGGCGAACTCACATAGAAGCTACTTACAATTCACAGACAGTATCCAGAGTTATATCTGAAAACGAAACAGGGAAGGCGATACAAACATACTATAATACCATCAGTGAAATTACAACAAGAGAGCAGAGGATGCTAGAAACACTGAAACAAACCCCACAGGCACCAAACCATACAACCAGCAACTCGCACCGGAAAAACCATAGTAACTCACAAAATAAAAAGGAAGGAATATTGCAGCAAATTGAATCGGAAATATCAGGGTCTGACCAACCAGTCGTCGATACCCAGACCTCACAAAAACAAGTAATGAACATCTTAAAAAAGCAGAGCTCAGATGGGGCGCCGGGACCTAACGGTCTGCCAAACGCCCTATTCAAAAAAGATCCACAATTCTGGTCCAAATACCTAGCCATACTGTTTGACAACATATTGGAATCCCACACCATCCCTGATTCCTGGCGAGGAAGTATATTGCACCCAATATTCAAATCAGGGGCTCGTGCAAATCCCTCAAACTACAGGCTAATAGCCCTCTAAGACGTTGAGGCAAAAATCTACGCTGCAAACCTGCTTAAGGATCTAGAAGACTGGGTGGATAACATCAAACTGTTTCATAACACACAGACAGGCTTTCGTGCCGGAATGGGCACTTTAGCAAACATTTCCGCCGTAACACTCCTGGCCAATCAATCCATCATAAACTCCAAAGTACTCTACACCTGTTTCGTGGACCTCAAGGCGGCCTTCGATAAGGTCCCTAGACGAGCATTGTGGGCAAAAATGGAATCCTGGGGCGCACCAAGAAACCTATTGAACGCAATCATAGACCTTTACTTGAAAACATGGGTTCAAATTAAATTGGGAGATGGACGAAGTCTAACAAACAAAATCACCACCACGAATGGTCTAAAACAGGGGTGCGTTCTGGCCCCCTGTTTATTTAATATATTCACAGCCGACCTAGATAACCACCCACGTACAACACTGGGCGATCCTCCAAAACTGGGGAACGTGAGAACAGTAAGCTTGCAATATGCAGACGATATTGTGTTGCTCTCCCAAACGCCTCGAGGCCTACAACGACTAATAAACAAACTGGCAGAATACACAGACCTAAACCACCTTCAGATAAACTTTAAAAAAACAAAGGTCATGTGTTTTTCTAGTCCACGGAAAAAAATACCAAAATTCATCTGGTCGATTAACAGCAACAGTTTGGACCGCGAGGAGATATACAAGTACTTAGGATTGACTTTGGATAACCATCTTAATCACAAGCAACACCAAGAACATCGGAAAACTAAAGCTAAACAACTACTGTTTGCATTTAAAACCCTGCAAAGAAAACTCAGTGTCAGCTCCACCACCCACTTATTAAAAGTCGTGGCATCAAAATTTCTACCTGCAATCACATACGGTGCCGAATTACTAAATGCAAAGGACGCAACATCCTTGAACATCGCCCAAATTAGCCTCTTCAAAAAACTATTCAACATCCCGCGCCATATCTCACAAGACCGGATAAGACTAGAGTTTGGGCTAAAAAATCAGACCATGACAAGTCAGGGAGGGCTGGTCAAATACTATTGGAGAATGCGTGCAGCAGAGGACGACTCCATGGCACACTACTGCTGGCTGGAGGTCGAAAAGCAATAAAAACTGACTGATTCTATTTATTCGTACCTAAGAAAATCGATTGAGGCTTTAAAATTAGAGGAAGCATCGCAGACCATACCGTCCTATTCGGAGTTCAAACAATTGGTAAACAAAACAGTTAACCAAATGTCCCAAGACCAGGATAAAGCCATGCTGTCCACAAAAATGAATGCATGGACGGTTCTGCCGACATATAAAAAGCTAAAGCCCCAACCATACCTTTCGGAACACTTTGTAAACCGAATGAAACATCAACTAATTCTACTGAGACTGGGAGTGTATCCAACTAAAGATTTAACTCCCAAATGGAAAAGCACATGGACCTCAATGGATTGTCGCCTTTGCGGACAAGGCGACGAATCTGTGCTCCATCTACTCTGTATTTGTCCAGCATTGTTATCTGAACGGAAAAGATTGCTGCGGCCGCTATTGATAAAAGAACAGATAAGGACATGCAGATTAGCAGTAATAAAATGTTTAGGAGGGTCAACAGTGCAATTGGCATGTAAATCATTAAAGCTCTTAAGACTAGCTGCAAAAGCGCTAGAAAAGAAAGACACAGAACTGGACACAGTAAATGCATAGACTTTTTTCCAAAGAAAAAATAAGCACAAGAATTCAATTCATTAAGCTAGAACAATTTCATAAGACTAAAAGGCACTAATTGTACCTTCGCTTCCTTTGTTTTATGGATCAAAAAGTTTAAAATGAAAAGTTCACTAATTAACTAGTATTTATATATGAATTTTAAAGTGCTCATGTGTTTTTAGCGGTTAACCCGCTCTTTGTATGATTTAAACCAAATCAAATAAAGTATTTTTACTTACCGCTTTGTTCGCCGTAGGTTGGCAGGGTATGCTCAGACGTGAGTCCCTTGCTCACTTTCCCACTGGATTCAAGCAAGCCTGGCTGAAGACGGCTGTAATGCCAGAAACCGGTCCTAGGAAGCTTGTTTCCGGTCCAGGGAAGGCATGGCTTGGCAGTTCGGGCTGGACTGTTCCCAAGAGGCACAGGGTCAGACTAATTTGCATATGGCCATGTCTGAACTGGGGTGGCAGAGTGGGCTAAAGAACAGTGATGGATTAAACCCAGATCTGTTGACTGGGTGTGAGTGTTTGATTGGTTCAGATGCTCCGTCCATCACCACCCCCTTTTGTACCGCTTTGTTCGCCATAAGTTGGCAGGGTATGCTCAGACGTGAGTCCCTTGCTCACTTTGCCACTGGATTCAAGAAAGCCGGGCTGAAGACGGCTGGAATGCCAGAAACCTGCCCTCGGAAGCTTGTTTCTGGTCCAGGGAAGACATGGCTTGGCAGTTCGGGCTGGACTGTTCCCATGAGGCACAGGGTCAGACTGATTTGCATATGGCCATGTCTGAACTGGGGTGGCAGAGTGGGCTAAAGAACGGTGATGGATTAAACACAGATCTGTTGATTGGGTGTGAGTGTTTGATTGGTTCAGATGCTCCGTCCATCACCACCCCTTTTTGTACCGCTTTGTTCGCCATAAGTTGGCAGGGTATGCTCAGACGTGAGTCCCTTGCTCACTTTGCCACTGGATGGAAGCAAGCCTGGCTGAAGACCGCTTTAATGCCAGAAACCGGTCCTAGGAAGCTTGTTTCCGGTCCAGGGAAGGCATGGCTTGGCAGTTCCGGCTGGACTGTTCCCATGGGGCACAGGGTCAGACTGATTTGCATATGGCCATGTCTGAACTGGGGTGGCAGAGTGGGCTAAAGAACGGTGATGGATTAAACCCAGATCTGTTGACTGGGTGTGAGTGTTTGTTTGGTTCAGATGCTCCGTCCAGCACCACCCCCTTTTGTACCGCTTTGTTCGCCATAAGTTGGCAGGGTATGCTCAGACGTGAGTCCCTTGCTCACTTTGCCACTGGATTCAAGCAAGCCTGGCTGAAGACGGCTGTAATGCCAAAAACTGGCCCTTGGAAGCTTGTTTCCTGTCCAGGGAAGGCATGGCTTGGCAGTTCGGGCTGGACTGTTCCCATGAGGCACAGGGTCAGACTGATTTGCATATGGCCATGTCTGAACTGGGGTGGCAGAGTGGGCTAAAGAACGGTGATGGACTAAACCCAGATCTGTTTAGTCATCAATGGAGCGCACACCGCTAGCCCCTCCTCCGGATCGCCCCTCGGGACTCTGGTACTTGTAGTTCTGTAGTGGATCACTCGGGTGTGAGTGCTTGATTGGTTCAGATGCTCCGTCCATCACCACCCCCTTTTGTACCGCTTTGTTTGCCATAAGTTGGCAGGGTATGCTCAGACGTGAGTCCCTTGCTCACTTTGCCACTGGATTCAAGCAAGCCTGGCTGAAGACGGCTGTAATGCCAGAAACCGGTCCTAGGAAGCTTGTTTCCGGTCCAGGGAAGGCATGGTTTGGCAGTTCGAGCTGGACTGTTCCCATGAGGCACAGGGTCAGACTGATTTGCATATGGCCATGTCTGAACTGGGGTGGCAGAGTGGGCTAAAGAACGGTGATGGATTAAACCCAGATCTGTTGACTGGGTGTGAGTGTTTGATTGGCTCAGATGCTCCGTCCATCACCACCCCTTTTTGTACCGACATGGTAACCAAGCAGGATCGCACCTGAGTAGACAGTTCTTTAGAAATTTCTCAAGCAAGGAGACAAACAAGACATCTTTAGGTTTTCTTCAAATGGTGTGGAAACAGAATGCTTGTTTAGGGAGGCAAGCTCACCCAGTCCATAAATGACACTGCATGGAAAGAGATGACTTGAAGTGTTGGAGTTTATTATTATGTCATCAAATAAGACTGTATTAAGTGTAATATTGATAAAATTATATTCCTTTTATAATTTCCTATATTCATATCAAGCAGCAACAATATGACTCCCCTGTCTCCCGTGTGCTCTAAATACTTTCTATTACACGCTTACTTTATTTTTAGCTGTAACATGTAAAGGATGGAGAGCAAATGAAATGTTTTCTGTTATTTGTGTAAGTCATTACAGTACTCGATTTGAAAATTCAAAACACTTTTCAGAAAGATGCACAATTTTCACAGGGAAATATGAATTAAATATGTTGAAGATACGTACTTCTCCTCTCCTCCCTCCTCTGAAAGAAATAATAAGAAACAAGTCAGAATGCATTCGGTATCCCACGCTTTTAAAACATATATGTTCTCAGATCACTGCTAACCTGAAAATAGTAAGCTGTGTACATTTCAGAAATAACAGCAAACGTCTAATCAAAGCAAGCAGTTCAAAATGACCATCCCATAAGGCACTGCACGATATGGGTACATATCTGATATGGCAGATATGAAAATGCAATAATTGCCCATTTGCTTTGTAACCTAATTATCACATAGATCAAATGCCATTGAAAAGAGAAGAAATCTGCATTTCTCAAAGTGGGAGGCATATGTCATAGACCAGGAGGCAGAGATTTTTAGTAGTGAAAATAAAAGCCCTATGGCTCTGATTGATTGTGAGTCGAGGGCTTCACAAGGATCGGCATTATGAGTACTGCAATCATTAGTGCACGCGCAAAGATTTCTGGGGGGACACATGGGGAAAATGTTCTATATACATGGAACCACCTAATGTGCAGTGTGTAGTACAATGTGTACACAGTACACAGTACACAGCACAATGTGCAGTAACCACCTAATGTACATATTATTCCATATTTTCCAAGTGGTAACTTGGGATATGAATTAATCATCGCACCCCATGATATCGGTATGTACGGGTATGTTAAATACTCCACTACGGTCAGCAGGAAATCATGGTTTTCATGTTGTTTGAGGTGCCAAATGTGAAGTCACTCTATCTGTGGCAGGCTGCCTGTCCCAGTGGTATGTTTTGCTCCTTCTAGAATCCTTGATGGTATGCTGGCGGTTAATGTATGCAGGGTGGGCGTTCCCATGTAAAAAAGGCTTGTAGAAGTGGCGCAGTAAAATCTATAAGATTTCACCGCACTACTTCTACGACTTGACTGCGTCAAATCCTTATGCATGCTTCACAGCAGGCGTAGAGTGTAGCAGGGCCTTTCACATGCGACTCGCCCCATGTGTAATGACACATTGATGATGTTGCGTCAGGTTACCAACAGACTCCAGCAATGCGTCATCACTGAGCCACCAGATACGTCAGGATTCCTGTAATAGAGTGTAAATATGGCGCATCCATGGTGTCACAAGGAGGGCACAATGAAAAGTGTTGCATCTCTGTTTTTCTTCAGCGATGCAAAACCTTTCATAAATGAGGCCCCACTGTGTTTTGGTGACTGATAATGAGGCCAGACTTTCAATGAGAGTGTGACCTAATGGCACCATTTGTATAAAGTTCAGTTCTAATGTGAAAACCAAGAGCATTGCACTGACATCACATGTGTGTGTTGAGTCCTTGTGTGTGTGCAGTGTGCATGTATCACATGTGTAGTAATAGGGCTTTGTGTTTATGAGCCTGATGTCTGAAATCCTTAGGATTCATATTGGATGGGATTCAAATTGTATGCACCTGGTTTACTATGGCACAAGATGGGGGATGAGGACAGCTTTTTCAACAGTGGAAGTGTATTGCCTGAATATCTGTAGCACAAAGGGTGGAGATCCAAACACTGAATAGAGGAGGATGAGACAGGGCTACCTTTAAAAATTCCATGAAGACTTTTTTTAGCACTGGTCATTGGAAGTCAGGATGCTAGGGGTGCTGCAGCACCCTCCAAAATAACTGTGCTGGAGTTCAGAAGGGGAATGAGCAAAAATGATGCCTTTTACATTTTGGTTTGATCATGTCACATTTGCTGTGCGTTCAAAGACAGAGGTCAAATTTCAGTCTGTGTCTTCTGAAAAATGGCATCGTCTGCTTTTAACATGGAAATTAGTGTTTAGCTATATTTCCCTGACTTCTAAATGAGAGACAGTTTTGCTGATGAGAAAGGACTGACTGCAGGATGTAATTTGTTCTTACACACAACATAATTTAAATACCTGTAAATGACCTGTACTTACATTTCAAAATTCATCAGCAGTTAGGTCATTACAAATAATGCACTTTTTTAATAGGATCAAAATACATCAAGGCACTTTACTTGGTGATGTGCACATGAAAAATATTCACTGAAACCTGATTTGCACTGAATAACGTTTGTGCGCTACACAATTGTATCAGTAAAACATGCAAATGTATTGACCATTTCATTGCAGAATATGCTGTCTCTAAATGGCAGTGTGCTATCACACCATGCAGCCTAGCCATGCACTGGTAATTACCTGCCATTTTACATCACTCATGACATGTTCTATGACATCATTGTTGACAACACTATGCATGGCGGGGGCACGAGTTATATTTATTAATGGCACGAGTTACAGTTACTTGAGATAACTATAACTGGTGAATTTCAGTGGTCTTGTACCCACAACACAGAACATTGAGGACTGGGGGGATCCTCTGAACCCTTGCGGTGCAGTGGGAGCCGGCTTTGCTTCTGCCGGGCAGGAGCAGGTCTTATTTCTCTTCTGCCGCTGGGCGGGAGCAATCTCTGTATCCAGCCCACAGGAGAGCGGACAGAGAAAAAAATGTGTGCTTCCACAAGGCGGGCGCATTTTTTCAGCCCCCTCCCCCATGTGTGTGCACACATTTTTATTCCTGCCTATGCTTTTGAGTGCAGGGAAACTGTGTCCTGGGATGGGCTCCCTGGGACACCACTATGGAGCTGACGCTGAGGGATGGGGTTTCCGGGGCCTTTCGAGACTCTGCTGGGGGACCACGTGCAATCAGCCCCAGGATATTGTGTGCCCAGGTACTCCTAGAGGCTCAGGAAGTGGGGTCACACGCCCCCTCCAAAATATATATGGTTTTTTCTTTACAAACGAAGGAGGCCTTTCTTTTTTCCTATTTTGCTGTGGATTTGAGGATCCACCACAAATTTATGGCAAAATAAAAAAAAACTATGTTTTGGCTCCACAGGTGTCCCTATGGGACCCCCGCTAAACCAGGACTAAGGGGGGCTAGATATCACTACTCTGCTCCCTTATATCTTTTATTAATGTTTTTTTCTAGGACTCAGGACTGAGTCCTGAGTTCTAAGACAGCTGCTGCCACATCATTGTTGATGTGGAAGCAGCCAATCAGAACTCATATTAAGATATGTCGGCTCTGTAGATCCACCTTGGTGTGAAATATGCAAACTTTTTGAGTTTTCTTAAAAACTACCAAATGGATTTACACCAAATCACGAAAAGCACACTTTCTGCACCAAGATCTAGTTTTCTGCCAAACTTGGTGTAAATCCTTTGAGCTGTTTAGGTTGTAGCTGCGTCTCAATTTCCTAAGGAAAAACTAATGGGCAAAATTCTCCCTTTTTTCTCAGCCCCCGCTTGACGGATCACCCTTAAACTTTCCAGGAAAGAGCTGAGGCGTATGACATTTATTTTTTGAAAATTTCATGAAGATTCGTCAAAACCATGGAAACTCGATCCTGGCAACTGCCAATGGGTCTTATATACCTATGGTTACACTGAAAAAACATAGGTTTCAGTGACATTATAGTTACCAAAAGCCGCGTTTGCAGAGTGGTGTAAAAAGGGACGTGGCCTCGGACCACCTCTCTGTAACGCAGCTCTGTGGAGCTTACTGGAGGTACCTGGTGGGCTAGTTGGCCCCATGAATCCTCAGGATTCATGGGGACTTAATCCCCCATTTTACAACGCGCCAGGGGGTGTGTTTGCATGCTTGTAACATCAAGCCCCGCCCTCTCCCTGCACCACTGTGCAGTGAGGGGGGGGCCCTTTGTGTTGGGGACCTTGGGGGGAGCCCCAATGCCCCAATGCTCCCGCCGGCTCCCCGCCTTCTGTGGGAACCGGCAATGCTTTTCCACAAGGAGAGCTGCTGTCATGCAGCTCCCCTTGTGGAAAAGCAATCCTGCTTAGCTTCATTGAAGCGAGAGAAGGTTTCCCTGCTCTCACTTCAAAGAAGCAAATTAGAGTTTGCTAGAGCGGGAGCAGCATGGCTCCCGCCCTACCATAGCAAACAGCAGTGTCCCGGGGGTGGGCACCCCGAGACACTGCAGGAGCTGGCACTGGGGACGGCGGTCCCCAGGGCCATCAAGGGCTCCAGGAGGGGGGCCGCGCGGCCTCCCTCCCAATGTTTAAAGCCCCGGGGAGGTGGTGGTCCCCGGGGCACGGGGGTCTGTTACGGACACCCGTTTTTAAATTCAAAGTGCCCAGAGGAGGTAGTGGGCCCCGGGGGAGTGTGGGGGGGCTCAAGTCCCCCCACACTAATTATTTTTGACAGCCCCGGGGAGGGGGTGGTCCCCGGGGCTTGGGGGGACCCGCAAGGCCCCCCACCCTTATTTAATGAATCCCCGGGGAGGTGGCGGTCCCCAGGGCAGCGTGGGGGTGGGACCCCCCACGCATTATTATTTTTTAAAAGCCCTGCGGAGGTCGTGGTCCCTGGGCTGTGGGGCCCCCACGGGCCCCTGCTACAATAATGAGGATTGACCCGGGACCTGGCCCAGCCGGGGGCTTTAAAAAATGAAGCGCAGGAGCCCGCACTTAATTTTTTCTTTCATTTTTGACGTGGTTCGTGCACCCAGCGCGACCTGGCCGAAAATGTAAAGGCCAGGGGGTCTTTGTGGGACCCCCTGAGGTAGTCTATAGGGTCAGGGTATTTATACCCTGCCCCAGTTCTTGTTTTTTATATTAGTTTTACTGTTTTCTTGTGATTCGGTTCTACTGAATCACAAGATGGCTGCCAACACTTCCTGGTTTGGAGTGTTGGCAGCCAATGAGAGTGAAGCTTGTGCCAGGGAGGGTTGGCAATCCCTCCTCGGGGCTCAGATATCAAAACTTTCTTTTTCTAATTTCTCAGCAACTACTGAACGGATTTACACCATTTAACAAAAAGGGCTTTATCTGAAGCAAGGGCTACCTTGTTACCAAATTTGGTGTAATTCCATTCAGCAGTTCGAGCTGTAGCTTTGTCTAAAGTTTCCTACAGAGGACAGAATCTAACCCATTCTTTTTCTAATTTCTCAGGAACAACTGAACCGATTTACACCATTTAAAAGAAGAGCTCTTTCTAAACCAAGACTTAACTTTTTGCCAAATTTGGTGTCGTTCCGTTCAGCAGTTCGGGCTGTAACTTTGTCTAAAGTTTCCTATGGAAATTAACATGGGAAAAACGTGTTTTGGGACCCCTCTTTTTTCTCAGCCTCCACCTGACGAATCACCCAGAAACCTTCAAGACAGAGGAATAACCCATGCTGGCCACTTTTTTGAAAATGTTGCTAATATTCATCAACCGGCGCCAAAGTTATTGGGAAAAGAAAAAACGCTAAACGTGTATATAGCTTATCAATAAAATAAGCAAAACAACCTATGGTGTGCCGCATCCTTTGTTGTGTGATATATATATATATATATATATATATATATATTGAGAAAACCAGAGGTTACAGAGACGTTATAGTTAGGCTCGGGTTTCACTAGTACAAAACCAGAGAAATTCAGCAGTTATAGTTAGCTGAGCTAACTATAACTCATGCCCTTGCAATGCACTGCTTATGACCTCACATATTACATCACTCATGACATGGTCAGTGACATCACTGATGAAACCATCCAGCGACTGTGAGTGTTTTAAAAAGGTTTATGAGTGTTAAATATACATACCAAGGTGTATTGGTGAATTATTGTGTGTATGAGTGCCTGTATGGATGATTCAGTAGGTAAATGACTGACTGTGTAAGTGAGTGATTAGGTGTCTCAGTGAATGTATGGGTGAGTGACTAGATTGTGTGAATGTCTGTATCAGTCTGCCTGTTGGTGTCTTAGAGGCTGTAAGGGTTGGTGAGTGGGTATGTGAGTGGCTGTATTGTTGATTGATTGGTTGTCTGAGTACCTGCATGGGTATCTGATTGTGTGGGTGAGTGAGGGTGTGTGTGACTGCCTGTATGAATGAGTGAGCAGGTAAGTCAGTGACTGTATGGGTCAGTGAGTGCATGTGAGAATATCTGTATAGGTGAGTGAGTGTGTGTTTGGCTGTGTCGATGAGTGAGTGAATGTGTCAGCGTTATATGAGTGAGTAACTGTGTATGTGAAAGGCAGCATAGGTGATTGTTAGGGTATATGAGTGACTGTATTGGTGAGTGAGTGATTGTGTCAGTGACTGTTTAGGTGAGTGAGTATGTTTAGTATATGTAGGGGTAAGTGAGAGAGTGTGTGTATGTAAGTGTATGGGTGAGTAAGTGACTGTGTGATTGACTGTATAGGTGAGTGAGTAGGTGTGTGAGTAATTCAATGGGTGACCGACTCAGTGTGTGAGTGGCTGTACGGTTGTATGAGTGGATATGTCAGTGGCTGTATTAGTGTGTGTGTGTGTGTGTAGTCCTAGTCCTAAAAATCAGGGAGTGGCTGTGTAAGTACTGGTATGGGTGTATGAATGGGTTTGAGAATGGTAGTGAGGAAGTTAGAGTGGGTGTATGAAAGGTTACATGGGGCGTCAGAGATTCTGTGGATGATGTCATCAGTGATGTCATGGGTGATGTCATATGAGATGTCATCAGTGACGCCACTGACCATGTCATGAGTGAAGTAATATGTGAGGTCATAAGCAGTGCATTGCAGGGGTGCAAGTTATAGTTATCTCATGCAAACCATACCTGTGAATTTCTCTCCTTTTGTATGAGTGAAACTTGAACCTAACTATAACATCTCTGTAACCTTTGTTTTTTTCAGTGAATTCCTAAGGTTTTTTAAATGCTAATTCCTAACTATAACATCGCAGTAACCTTTGGTTTTTTTCAGTACATTTCTATGTTTGTTTTAAGTAGTAGTCGCATTTGCAGAGTGGTAGAGAAAGGGGACTGGGCCACCAACCAGCTGTTAACAATCCTGCTGTGTAGGACTTACAGGAGGTACCAGGAGGGCTTCTTGGCCCCCAAGGTTCCTCAGGAGTAAAATGGACTTTGTCTCCCAACCAGTAGTGCACCACAAGCCGCGTTTTTTGCAGTTGTGGAGAAAGGGGCCATGGCCTCCGAAGACTTCTTAGAAATCCTGTTGTGTGGGACTTACTGGAGATAACACGAGGGGTAGTTGGCCCCCTAGGACATCTTGGGGGCCACATACCCTCCCGTTACCTCCAAAAAGTCCTACACAGTGGAATTACTGACACCTCATGGGAGAGCACGCCCCCTTTCACCACCACTCTGCAAACTCGCCTCCTGGTGCACTACTAGTAGGGCAATGAAGTCCCCTTGGCTATTGAGGGTCCTTGGAGGCCAACTACCTCTCTTGTTGCCTCCAGCAAGTTCCTCACGGTGGGTGTGCTGGGAGGCTTTCGGTGGCTCACCCCTTTCTCCAAACGCACCTCCTGGCACATTACATGACAGAGGTATGTCAGATCATAACCCCCTATTGTTGGAAATGTCTAATTTGGAAGGGGTAGGTCCAGGTATGGACTTTTGAGAGAAGTTTACTGCATGATGAGATGTATATTGTTCATATAAATCAATGGATTCTGAAGCTCTTAGAGCTTAACCAATGGAGTGCCTCCTTGGGGGTGGTTTGGGATGTGAGGCCGTGGTTAGGGGGGAGTCTCTCACCTTTAGCCTTAGTCGTTATAAGGCCCAAACACAGCTATTGAAAAAGTTGTATGGAGAACTGGTGGCAGTTGAAACCCATCTTACTGTGGCAGTTGAAAGAGAAGCTGATCTGACAGCAACCCAGCAAAAGCTAGCACTAGCACAATCAGCCATTAATAACATCTCATCTTTAAAAAACGGCTGAGAAATATATATCATATAAAACGGAATGCTATGAATTTAGTGTTGGTGGTATGCACCAGATAGAAGATGGCCCGGGTGAGATTATTGAGATTAGAGAGAAACATGGTTAACTGGTCACAGACCCGATAGAAATTTGTGCAGTGTGTCGTGATTTCTATGAGACACTATATAAGGCAGAGGGGGTGCACAATGATCACAAGTTAATGGAGTATCTTGTATCAATCTCGGCAATTAGATTACCTCTGAGGATTGGGCCCTTTTATATGCCCCTATCAGCAGAGAGGACATTTTGGGGCTTTGTCTGAATTCGCTTCCGGTAATACTATTGGTCCTGATAGAATACTGTTAGAGTTCTACAAAGTATTTTTGCCTGTTATAGGAGGATGTTTGGTAGAGGTCTTTTGTGAGGCACCGGACGGGTTGGGAATACTGGAATCCTGGCTTTAACCAACATAGTGGTTTTTCTTAACAAAGGGAAGCCTCCACAAGGCCCTGGAACATATAGGGCCATCACCTTAATAAATAGTGACTCCAAGAAATACTCAAAGATATTGGACACTATGCTCTGCAATATAATTTCTAAACTTGTGTCTCCCTGGCAGCATTGTTTTATCCCAAGCGTACAACAGATCGTGTGCGCCGTGTCATCACGCTTTTTGATTCATGAGCGTTCAATGAAAAACCTACGGCTTTGGCACTGCTTAATGAGGAGATAACATGTATGGGTTGCTTGGGACTATCTCTGGGGTGTGATGAAGAGGTATGGAATTGGGAGTGGGTTAATCAAGGTCATTCAATTTGTCTACCATAGTCCCACTGCCACGCTCTATTTAATGAGGGGACAATATGAGGCTATTAGAATTATGAGGGGACAAGGCAGGGATGTCCCTGCTTTCCTCTAATATTTACCCTCTACATAGATCCTTTGATAAGGAAACTAGACTCTAATGTGTTGATAGAACCTATGCGCTATCACATCAGATGTACCAAAATCTTGACGTACGTCGATGATATTGCTATAGTCACAGCTGATCCTATGATGTCGATGCAGGAGGTAGGGAAGGAATCTCTAGCATTCGGGAAATTATCTGGGTACTCTCTCAATCAGTCTAAAATCCAGGTGGTAGCTAACCAATTTGGGCAGTCTTCGGAATGGCAAACTGTAAAAGATGCTGTTTATCTAGGACTTACCACTACAGCGGACCTTTGGGCAGAGAGTGGAATCTAAACTAGCTTCAATCCTTTGTAAGATCAAGAGGGATTTTTAGAGGATTAGTACTTTACATATGTCCATTGTCGGTCGATGTAACGTCATAAAGATGTTATTTCTATCAAAGCTCCTCTATCTATTTTGGGCCATTCCCCTTGAATTCTAAACCTTATAGTTTAAGTCTACAGAAGATATAGCCAGCAGTTGTATTTAGTCATACACAAGAGCCCTAACATTATCTCGGGAAAGGGGTAGATGAGGTGTCTCTAGTTTTAACCTCTATCAGTGGGTGGCTGTTTACATTATATGTCATCCCTCATAATTGGGAGAGAAGAATGGACCTGCTCAGGTTATGGCATCCCTTCAATATATGAGTTATTGATCGGAAATGAGGTGAGGGACTGCTTCCTGAAGATTACTGAGCCAAGCTACTATGAAAAAGTCAGATTTAAGACTCGTAGTATTAGTCATATCTAATAAATATTTTAGGCAGGGTATGCCTGATGATCTGGAAAAACGCTTAGGCAAATGGGAGGTGAGGGTTAATACTACAGACTGTAGTTTTTATGAGTCTTTAGAATGAGGGGGAACTCTTTTATTATCTCCGGACTGCAGGCACAGCTCTTTAAAACAATATTTAATCTTATTATACTCTGGCCAAGATAGCCAAATGGAGTAGGACTGGCAGGGTGAGCTGCCCCCGTTGCCATAGCCAGGAGGCAGATCCAGTACATATGTTTGATTCCTGCCCGAACTTTGGGGCATATTACCAAGGCAGGCGAAATGAAATTATCGCCTCCTTTGCGGCCGTTTTCGGCCGCAAAGCGGCGATAATTGCATCACCCTATTAGCAAGCTGTCGCTAACATCAGTTAGCGACAGCTTTTAGGTGATAGCGAGCGGTTTGGGGCCCGCTTTGCATGTCAGCGATACTTATCGCTAATGACATGCAAAGTGGGCGTACCCAACCTGTTTGTAACTGAAAGCAGTCGCTAACATCGCTATCGCCTATTATCAACGCAGGCGTTTCGATTAAAATATTCGCGCTAAGCGCGAATATCGCCAAATCCTAACGCGTGCACAGACCACTTCTTAGCCTGTATATCCAATGGGGGGTGGATATTCAGGTTAAGTCCCTATTAGTGATAATGCCTGAATATCGCTGAATTTCCAGCGATATGCACGCATTTGCCGTTATCGCTGGATATTTTATCGCTTTCGAGATAAACGTTGCTAATAGCACGTTATCTCTGTGATAAAATCTGGCGATGCGTGGAGATAAAAACAATTTCGCTAAGCTTATTTAGCGATAAATATCGCTAGTTGTTGATAATATGCCCCTTGAAGCAGGAATCACTTCTCAGCTAATATTGCTGGGTATACATCCAGCCACGGGCACTGGCACAGGGCAGAATTTTGTTTCGGTCACCATGCAGTCGTCCGCATATCCTTCGCGTAAAATTACCGAAACCCACTTCCCTTCACATATCATCAATGGTTAAATCAGCTATTGTTCATTTATAATCTGGAAACCAGCCTACACTCGCAGAAAGGCCAGAATGCCAGGAAACGTGGCAAGCACGTCTGGGCTCCACTCCACAGATGGGTTGTTCATCGCCAGCCTTCTCATGAGGAGTGATAAATCTCTTTCCTGGGAGTTGTCATATTTTCCTCCTGGGCAATCTCTCTATGATTAACTGTGGTATTGCTGCATTTTTTGGGGAGTAATTGTCCTTTAGCCGTTATTCTAGTGAGCTATCTGTTATTTATGGGCAGCGATGGGATGGTTACCTTTAGCACTTAGATACTTTCTCTCTAAATAGGATTTCATGATTTTTGTGAACAAAGTCTTTAACTTTTTTTGCGCATGCTCATTTTGCACCTGGTTTGTGATGAATTGTCATTCTCTCCACCTTATCGGCCATGCCATTTTGGAACTGATATACCTTATTGATAATTCTTACGTTGAATGTACTATAATAATTGATTATGAATGGTCAAATATGAAATTGTGTAATTATGTTTCTCCTCTTTATGGCCTCAATGAAAAATCGAATAATTTTATTTTTTTAAAGATAGGAAAGAAGATAATTAAGAAGCACATTTTGCATCTTGCTTTGGCAGATTGTAAAAACATATATATATATATATATATAATGTTACATTATTGCTGAGTCTGCTTTCTTGCCAATAGAGGTTGTTAAGCCTGCATTTGGCTCTGACTGTAGGAGTCATTACAGAAATGTAAACAAAGTGCCAGAGTAGCATCTTCTTGAGCCCAGCCCCGACAGCTGCTCCCTGGCCTGGACAATTCCCTTGCGCGTGCACAACCCCCACAGACGCATGACATAAGAAACATCGGGCCATATTATCAAGGAAGCTGCGGTAGTTTATCGCCGCTTTACCGGCAGGAAACTGCCGATAAAGCGGCGATAATGGGCTTGATAATATGCGATTCGAATTTCAATTGAAGCCCAGGTTAGATGTTCACACATTTAACCTGGGCTTCGATTGAAATTCGAATCGCATATTATCAAGCCCATTATCGCCGCTTTATCGGCAGTTTCCTGCCGGTAAAGCGGCGATAAACTACCGCAGCTTCCTTGATAGTATGGCCCTCCATGCCTTGTGGAAGAAGCGTAATTGTAAAAGGCTTGTGCCTCAGCAAATCATTAACCACCAAGCTGGTATGGATGGAGAGGCAAAAAAGTTTGTGGACTGCTCAAAAGGACTTAAAGTCTTCACTGGTGCCGATAGGCTCTCTCCTCTTAGTCTGGTGGCGTACACGTAGGCACAAATCCGATATTTAAGATAGCTGTCCTGTTAAAGTAAAGACCCCATGAACCACTGCTGCAGGTATCCTGTGCCACCTACCCTACACACACAAACACACCCCTGAAAAACTCACCAAATGTATTATTTGGGCTCATGTTGGTGCAGGGCAGTCTCATTCATGGCATACCATAAACACAAGTGCCACGACCGCAGTCTGGAAATGGAAGCTATTTAACAAAAAGGTACAGGGGTTTTGGTGGGGTGGGGGAGGGTCGAAGGAGATAGAGCTGATAAAAGCAAGAGCATTTGTCTGGTGTGCAAAAAAAAGAAAAAAGGCAATGGGGATTTTGGGGGGTCTAGATGGATCTGGTAAAAGCTCAAGCACTGTGTAGGGTGCCAAAAAAACAAAGGAAAAAGTAGGTCCTAAAATGGGAGCAGTGGATGATACTAGTACTTGGTCCATGCACCGGGGGAGGGCTTAAAACAAGAAGAGCCATGACGCATGCATGCCATGGACAAATGGGGAGAGAGACTATGAGAGCGACGATGGAGCGACCAAATGGTAAGCCTTTGTGTGGTCTGAAGCCCACAGTTTGAATACATCATATCTCTTCTAGACAGTGCATGTGCTGTCTAGCCGAGACCTATAAATGTATTTCTAGTTGGGCATATGTAGAGGTAGCACAAATACCCCATGCAATTCTTGCCACACGTACATAATTTTCACACACATGCCTTTCTAATCCCACTTTGCTAAAGTAAAG
Source organism: Lissotriton helveticus (assembly GCF_964261635.1). Taxonomy (NCBI): domain Eukaryota; kingdom Metazoa; phylum Chordata; class Amphibia; order Caudata; family Salamandridae; genus Lissotriton; species Lissotriton helveticus. The sequence goes on along the minus strand of NC_136067.1, from coordinate 1,264,940,533 downwards.
CACCTGATGCAGGGACTAGCAGACCTGTTGAACTGTGCTTGAAAATGACCATCAAGACTCCATTTTGTGTTGCCATGCTCTCGGCAACCTGATGAAGAATTACTTTTCATGTCCTTGCTGAAGCTTGCTCAACCCTCCTTCCTCCTTGTGGTCGAGCCAATTCCGAGAAGCTGTCTGTGTGCCTCACCCACCAGTTGTGCCAGAGACTCAGCCACATCCTGTCCATTGTTGGTAACTCAACCTGTCACGACCAGCTGCCCTGTGACCACACCAACTGATAGAGGAAGCACGAGGCTGTGCCCTGTGACCACACCAACTGATAGAGGAAGCACGAGGCTGTGCACTGTGACCACACCAACTAATAGAGGAAGCACGAGGCTGTGCCCCATGACCACACCAGTTGGGCAAGGAAGCACGGGGCTGTGGACATTGTGCAATCAGAGAACAGATGTCCCCTGACCACGATTGCACCACAAGACTGACAAAGAACTTGTCAGAATGAGGAACGTATCAAAATGTGGAACGGTGTATTGTACAAATGGGCGTGGCTAGCGCTATAAATATGTGTAAGCTGTGGAATAAAACAGCAGTCTCTGTAGAATTATCTTTGTACCATTCTGGGACCTCTGTCCTTAGCTCGAGCTAATAAATAACCTATTTCCCTCCATGGCTGGCTGTCCTGGTCTCCTTGGTAATGTATGATTTGAGCAAGAAGAACCCCGTAGATTCTAGGTGTCCCCTGCACCACTGGCTTTGACTCTCCTAGTGGGGGGTCTCCAAAAAGGCAGTTCTACAGACCAATTTAATACACAGGTGATGATAATAGGCAGCCCTCCTAGGAAGGTGAAAGGTAAAAAGTCCGGACCTGCCACTATAATATTTTGCTAGTATCACTGTCAGTTCTCTATGGACCGTTGAGCTGACGGTAGTCAGGCTCAGTGAAGGAGGGCACACTTAGGGGCCGATTCCGATCTTGGTCGGAAGGGCTCCGAATCGGGTTCAGGATTAGCGGGTCGGATTCGGAGGCTGAATTTCCGTCCGGTTCGTACACGGGTCCGGACGACAAAGTACGATGCGAACAAGCGCGAAATCTCCAGCCGAATCATTTCCGAGTCCGAACCTCTCCGTACGTCTCGACCGTAAGCTAACCGTGGCATGCAATGGAGGCGAATTCCAACCGAGCCAGTACGATACGCGATTCGGACAGCCGGATCGAGTCAGAGCTTCCGGCTCGCAATAGCTCCTGGAGCTGGTCTTTGGGGGTCCGCATCGGATCCCCTGGTACCCGCAGCCTTATGGCTCAGCCACAGGGGGAGACCCATAGGTCTCCCCAACACAGGCATGTAGGGTGCAGATGGCACTGACACGTACACACTGTAGGGGGTGCACTTGTCCGGAACGTACCCATTCAGTCAATGGGAGCCCATGTACGCGTTGTATGACCGGCTCCCATTGACTTCAATGGGAGTCTGACCGAAACGAGTCCGACAGCATAAGGCCGCATCGTACTCGCTCGGTCGGACTCCAGGAGTCCGGATCGGTCGGAAAACACCCCGGATCCAGCTTGGTCGGAGTGATTTCCGACCCAGATCGGAATTGGCCCCTTAGTGTACCCCTCTGGACCACATAGCCTTTTCTGTGCAGAGGCTCCTTACGGTGCACATGCATGATTGTCGCTGAGGCAAACATCAGGAACCAACAAAAACTTGCTATAGGAAGCTTGAGATTGGGGGCCCAATCTACAGAGCCAATAAGGCGTCCTTCTTTATTGTAACGCTCCTTAATCTTTCTTGAGGCTTATAAGCATGTATAGTGGTTGAAAGTTGAATTACATTTCAAGTTCAAAGAAACCAGAGTGACAATAATATAGGGCTACGCTCTGAACTATCTGTGCAAATATATGTTTTGTGAACCTCAAATGAGAAACAAATCCACTGCAAAAAGGAAGCAATAACGAATAGCCTTTCCCAGTGGAACCAACCAGGCTAAATGGAATTTCACTCAGTTTTATCAAAACACTTTGGGGCAGATTTACACGCCCTTTGCCCCACTTTTGCGTCACTTTAACATGGGCAAAGTCACGCAAAAGTGGCGCAAGAGGCTTGTAAATAAGCCCCTTTATATCTCGTTTTTGTGGTTACCAATGCCTGCTCCCCTATTCCAATAAGTAATGCAACCTCAGAAATCTACCCAGGATTTTTTACAAACTCAAACTCACTAGCGCCTCAATGCAGACAGTCATATACACAACAAATTACACATGCAAATACATATAAAAGTAAGAAAATAATATACTAAGTTATAAAGTTACAACATTTATCCAGATGTAATAGTTGCCAATTGATTCTTAAGTATTATCATTACACACTCAAGCCTGGCAGCAGAGTGGTCCATCCCCAAACTGAATATACAGTTCTAATAAATGGGAGCCTGCAAACCCTTTTTAAAAGCCCCATTGCCACCAAATTTCATGTTATATATCACCCTCCAGGGGAAAACTCACAATTCTGTGAAGACCTAACAGACCTAATATTGCAAAACTCCCTAAAAGGCAGCACAGGCATTATACTAGGAGATCTAAACCTACACCTAAACAATGCAGAAGATCCGACAGTACAAGCCCTTTCCTCCCTCCTTGAAGCGAACAAGCTCACCCAACACTGAAATAAAAAAAAACATGACAAGGGCTCTACCCTTGATGCAATTGTCTCTATGCATAATACTGTAGCCCTCCACTATATCCTACTTTCTGACTGGACTGACCACCACCTAATCCTTTTTGGTCTCAAAGCTATCAAATCTAAGACCACCCCAAGCTATCCGTCCCAAACACTGGGCAAGGAACACACAGCGAATCCCCCAAGGAGAGTTGGAAGTATTAGTCAGGTCCCAAATTCTACTTCCACCCCACCTCATCTCCGTCGATGACCTCACTGCCTAAAACAACACAAAAATGGCAGAATTTCTTGACGCAGTTGCCCCTTTGAAACTCAAGAAATCAAGGAGTATCCCGTCCAGGTCATGGTTTATTAAAGGCCTCAACAATGAGAGGGAACAACTCTGACTGGCTGAAAGAACCTGGGGACTACAGTCCTTGCTAACTAATCATTCGATCTTCCGTGCTGAATGTCAAAAATACAAAAAAATACATCTTCAGAGAAAATCCTCCTTATTCCGAGCCCACCGTAACCAATCTAGGATCAAAGATCTCCTCAGCATCATCAAGCAGCAACCCTCCTCGTTCCCTCAACACTCATTTGATGACTATGCCAAGTGCTGCAAAGTGTTTGCAACATTCTTCTCGGAAAACAAAACTAACATCGAACTCTCTCTTGACCAACCCATCTCCATACCCTACACCATAGACACCCCCTCTTGCAAAGCCTTACACATTGCAAATGGCTGTGTCCCCAAACCTTTCCCCTCAGCAACCCAGAACGGCAACCACTTTCAATTGAAAAACGATACAACTTGGACTGTATTCGATCACATTCCTAAAAAAAAGTCTGCAAACTGCTCGCTTGCATGAGGCCGACATGGCACATCTCCGACCCCCTCCCTGCTGTGCTTGTAGAAAATCTCAGTCACATCATCTCTCCTACGTGGTCCAAAATCATTAACTCCTCCTTATCGAGCGGCTCCATGCTGGCCTCTCTCAAACTTAGCCAAGTCACCCCCCTCATCAAATACTAGAAGCCGACCAGAACGACATTAACAATTACAGACTAATAACCAACCTCCCTCCTGGCAAAAATCATTGAAAATTGTGTGTTGGCACAACTCAACAAACACATTGAAAAATACAACCTACATGACACCTTCCAATCTGGGTTAAGGAAAGGCTGCAGCACAGAGACTGCAATATTGAACATCACATATGACCTACACAGATCTCTGGTCGAAGGCCAGGCCTGCCTACTAGTCCTCCTGAACCTCTTGGCTGCCCTTTGATATTGTTAACCATGACATAATCCTAAATACCCTCTCACAATATGCTGATATCTCAATGGAACTGTCCTTCTGTGGTTTGCCTCCTTTTTGAACGAACACTCTGTTAGTCAAATTCAACAACTCCACCTCATAAACTACATCAGTCTCACAAGGAGATGTTCAAGGGTCAATCCTGTCCCCTGCTCTATTCAACCTCTATATGGAACCCCTTGCATTGATCATGAAACAAGCCAGAGTTGCCCATTATCTCTATGTGGATGGCTCCCAAATCTACATGAAAATCTTGTCAGTTTAAGACATCCAGCATCTAAACAGCACTCTCTAACGGTTCAATACTGGCTGACTAACAAACATCTTAAACTTCACCGAGCAAAACCAAACTCCTGTTCATTCCACCAAAAGGAAAGTCCTTTCCCATTGAGATTCGTCCGGACAGCCTCACTGGATTAAACCGCAAACGTTCCGTCTCCAACTCTGTAAAATCTCTGCAGATTAGGCTTGATAAAAAACCTGACCATGAAATAGCATATTAATGCCTCAGCTAAAATTGCCTTATACACGTTGAAACACCTTAAAAAAAATCAAACCCTTTACCCCAATGAAGACCTAAAGACTGCGTTACAATCCTTGGGCCTCTCCAAACTGGACTAAAGTAATGCAATGATCATGGGTGTCTCAGAAACACACATATATCACAGAAAAAATGATGCCTAGGAAAGGATAAATGGATCTAAATTAAGGTCAAGAGATCAATATATTATCTCTTATTATCTCAAATTAATGAAAAAGAGAATCAATCTGTATTCTTTGAAATTTCTCTGTGACCAAACGTATCACACAATACAAAGTTTATTTTGTATTTTTTTTTTTTATTTTTTTCTTCTTTCAGTAGGTTTTTCACTTCTTATCTCAAAATTGACCACAACATATACATATATACATCACCTTCACATATATACACGAACCACATGTAAATTCAATACAATTAGCAAATACAAAAAATTATATATACACAATATATACATTGACAAACTCCACACTTAAATATATAGTAGCCCTTATTTTTTTAACAAAGGATGCTTTGCAAATTATATTGAAAGCATTCCTATCAAACAAGATCAACCAAAGAATAAATAGGAGCCTTGGGAGGTATATATCTATTTAAACCTCTCTTCTTTAGACACTCCTTATCAGAGATTTTCTGACAATCCTTCAATTTTGAAGGTGTCTTGATATTCAAATGTCGACGGGTTTCGGCACGAATAATTATGGGCCTCATCAGGACTAGGGCGTTTTAAGAACCATATCTGGAAACACAAAAATATTTGTATGTAGATACTCCAGGACTGTTAAATACACAGTTCTGTGATACTTCAATGTGAACACCATATATCTCTGACCCATTTGTAATTGTTCCTCGGAGTGAAAAGCACGAGTGAAAAGAAAAACCACCCGAGTATGATCTATTAAAACGTGTGCCAAAAAGAGGAAAAACAGAATCCTGTCTAGCCAAGCATTCCGGTGTCCTCTATCGTGAGCAAAGGTCGCATGCATTATCCCATTTGTGGAGGCACTACTACAAACTTTCAATGCTTGTTGATATTACCTTGTAACGTCCAACAGTAGAAGAAGGTAGTAAATATACACTGTACTAGAGGCGAAATGCTCTTGTAGGTCAATAGACAGCTGAAAATCATAAAGATCGGGCTCTCAAATATAATACAAAATAATATATTAAAAAAAGGGGGGAATAATAAAAAGAAATATAAAAAAAAGGCGGGGGACTTGTATAAAATACTGAGAGGGCTATGCTTACCGACTGTTCAATAAAGTTGGTTTAAACAGTCTTTTTCATGTCTTATACATCAAGGGTCGCAGGAGTCCAGAGGAATAAATCCTCCTTCTCTGTAAATAAACATATAGTGTATAGTGGAAAAAGCGAATCGTATATTTACCCGCAAATCCCTCTGTCTAATCAGTTCTATGCAATGTGCTCTTACCCTAGACGATTCCACTCTCCTCACGATATATCTGTGCGAGTGTCCGTCCGGTAGAAAAAATCTCCTTGTTTTCTGCAAATGGTCATATAGAGGCATGTCAGCTAAAGCTTGTGCTCTAACAACTATACCGTACACGAAGGCACCTTAAAAATTGCTCAAAAGACCGCTCACTTTGCTTCCACGTTACTGCTCCGCGTCTCACTCTGCACGCCGCTTGTAATCCGTCAACGTGTTAGAGTATCGCGTGATGCGGAAGTGATTATAGGCCTACCCTCAAGAGTCCCAAACATAGTTAAAGTACTACTCTCTCCTGTCCCAAAACAAATGTAGGACTAACCGTCCTTCCCGGTAATAACAATAGAAATATGAACTGCATATCTTTCGATAAATGAGCAGTCAAACTTCAAAAAGAAAAGAAAAGAAAACACGTCTATCTAAGTAAAAACTAATTCTAAACCTACATGGTCTAATTCTGCAAATATTGTTTTCAATCTATTTAGAAATAGAAAGAGATATAGATAAGTGCACCGATCAATCGGTACCAAGAACATAAATTCTAAATTATATTAAAGAAAAAATTTATTAAAGTGCAACTATGTGTCTAATACCCAATACATTACCTTATAGCCCAACAAATTGTGCCACACTCCTGACAATCTATACATGTTTATAAACTTATATACAAACAAGCTGTCACTGCTGTAATCTAAAGCAACATGGAACATCATTGTATCAGCACCCATATTTCATCCCTATCATTTAAACCTGACATAGCAGTATTGTATTTCGCAATTAGTCTTGCTTCAAGACGTTTCAATTTATTTTCAACTTCATTGACATTGGTCCTCCCCAATGTGCACAAAACAGACCACTCTATGTCCTTTTCTGAATGATTAAAGTCCCCAAAGGAGCACCTTGAACCTTACATTTAATTCGTGATTTATGTTGTAGAATGCGTTTCTTAACTGTGTGTATAGTCTGTCCTATGTAGGTCTTATTACGTGGACATTTAATACAATAAATTGTATTTTTTTGAGTTACAGTTTGAAAAAGTTCTTTGTTGATGTAAATGTCCATTTATATCAATCGCCTTAGAATCTTTTGTTAAACTACTCGCTTCACAATTCTGACATCTATAGTGACCTACTATAGGAGGTAGTTTGAGTAACCCTCTGGTATCTCTTTGGTCGCTCTCTTCTTTTCTTGCCGCTCTCACTAGTTGTTGCCTCACATTTTTACCCTTTTTAAAGGGGAAAAGGGGCTTAGGAATACCTAGATGTTCAATAAGTTTTCAGCTTTTTTGTACCAACTTTTTTACTCTATTTGCCCTAGGATCGTATGTAAGGACACATGTTAGAGGAGTTTCCTTTTTTCTTATTTTGGGAACTAGTAACACCTCTCTAGGTATGTACCAAGCTCTTTTAACCCCTTCGGCGCTAATGACAAAGCCAGCTCGTCATGGGCGTTACCTGCGCTACGCGGATGACGAGCTGGCTTTGTCATAAACAAGCCATTTTTTAAATTCCCACGCACAGCGGGAAAACGCGGTAGCGCGGTAGGGGTTAAGAGCACCTTTTACCAATTTTTTGGGGTACACACGTTCCAGTAATTTTTCTTTTAGTTTGTTAGCATTTTCAAAATAGTCATTTTTATTACTACAATTTCGCCTCACACGAAGAAATTGTCCGTAAGGCAAATTCTCCTTTAACGTGTGGGGTTGGCTGCTTGAAAAGTTTAAAAGCGTATTACGGTCTGTAAGGTTTATCTACAGCATGGCTACTCACAATCTTTCTGTCGGGGCCAAAATTACAGTGTGGTTTGTGGCCGAGGGCCGCACCAGTAGGGGAGGGGTCAGAGGGGGGGCGGGCTAGGGTAAAAAAAAAACTGTTTCAGGACATTATGCAATGCTGTATTTCAAAAGCAGATGCAATATAAAGTAAGCTGTGCATCCGGATTGGGGTGACAATCCGCTCCAGGTTTTTGGAATTTTGTATAATCGTGGCTTGGGCTGACCACGTTTCCGGGTTGCACGCCTTGGATGAAAGGAAATAAAGAAAGTTGCAAGATACAAGAAAATATGGAAATCTAGGTGTGCACTCCGTCGTTTCTCATGAATGGATTATATTACTTTTGGCCCACCAGACGAGGAGCACCCATTGGAGGGAAAATGATAAACTTGACAAATTTAATAACGTCACAAGAGAGTCTATCACACGAACATTTTTCTTTAGAATAAGATCGCATTAATGGTATACACATGAAGACTGCAAGTTTCACTCGAGACACTCCAGTGTTAATTTAAATCAGCACAGTCTGTTGTAGTTCAACATGACCGTATTTGTAATGTTTAGAGCATTCTGTTAGAACATAGCACAATCAACGTTATTGACATCTGCGGGAGGGCGGGGCAATGTTTATGGAACATATCGCATGGTGTGGGAGTAAAGGATAAGGAGGGCTGATAACGTTTTGAATTAGTTTGGCTAGGTTAGATGAATAAAGATTACTATGGGAAGTGCAGGTATTTGTTAGGAATGAAGGGCCAGTGAGATCAGGACGAAATTTTGGATTTATTCCGTATGGTAAACGGGGAACGTGGTGCATTATGGGTAATGTAGGTACAGATTGAAACTGGAGGACGTGCAAGTATTTGCAGGTGTAGGGGAGGGGCGGAGATAAGCAAGGTTAAAAGCAGGGAGGAGAGACAGTTGAACATTTTGTTCAGTTGGGAGTGTTTACGTTGAAGGAGTCAGGAGGCTGTTTACATGGACGGTTCTGAAAGGTAAAGGATTAGAGTGACGTAATAATGAGGGGTGCCAGCTAATTTACAAGTGGTAGGTGATTGAATATCACAGAGGAGGGTGAGCAGTATTGAGATGGGGGAAGGTTGGGAGAGCAAGTATGCAGGGGGAAGGGAGTGTTTTATGGGCAGCCATAACATGGAAGTGTTTAACCATGATTGTTAGCGGGAAAAACGTTGATTTTTGTGTAACGTCATAAAAGGTGATTTTGAGATAAACACGCAGTCTAATTGATGTATTTTACATTTGTAGAAATCCCCTGACGAAGGGCCGTAAAACAGGCCCGAAATGCATTGGGAAATATAAGATTCATGACCGTGGATTAATTTATGTACACAGTCGTGTTACAGTATAAGGCCTGGAAGGGCATTTCTGTAACATTAAGAATGAAGTAAAGACATAAGCGCCTCTCTTGTGATGTGTGTGAAAAATATGAAGATTGTAAAACATTTGGATTACGTTGGAAAAAGGAGAAAGAAAGAAATATGGAAAAAACATAACTTTGTGGCATTTGTTAGATGCAATATAAAGTAAGCTGTGCATCCAGATTGGGGTGGCAATCCGCTCCAGGTTTTTGGAATTTTGTATAATCGTGGCTTGGGCTGACCACGTTTCCGGGTTGCACGCCTTGGATGAAAGGAAATAAAGAAAGTTGCAAGATACAAGAAAATATGGAAATCTAGGTGTGCACTCCGTCGTTTCTCATGAATGTAACTACAAAGAGCACATTTTGACAATAAATTTTTATTAGCAGACAATAGCAATCTTAAGAGGCATTGCACAGCTTCATACACAGTTTGACCCCAATTCCAACACAGACTCTCTCTCTCTCTGTCAGTCAGTCAGTCTCTCTCAGCCAGTCAGTCTCTCCGTCAATCACTCTCTCTCTCAGCCAGTCAGTCTCTCCGTCTGTCAGTTTCTCTCTTTCTCTGTCTGACTCTCTGTCTCTCTGTCTCTCTCTCTGTCAGTATCTCTCCCTCAGTCCATCTCTCTCTCTCTGTCAGTCTATCTCTCTCTGTCAGAAAGTCTCTTTCAGTCACAGTCACTCTCTGTCACAGTCTCTCAGTCAGAGTCACTCTCTCAGTCAGTCACTCACTGTCAGTCTCTCAGTCAGTCAGTCAGTCTCTCTCTGTCAGTCTCTCTCTGTCAGTCTCTCTCTGTCAGTCAGTCTCTCTCTGTCAGTCAGTCTCTCTCTGTCAGTATCTCTCTCTCTGTCAGTATCTCTCTCTCTGTCAGTCAGTCTCTCTCTGTCAGTCTCTCTCTGTCAGTCTCTCTCTGTCAGTCAGTCTCTCTCTGTCAGTCAGTCTCTCTCTGTCAGTATCTCTCTCTCTGTCAGTATCTCTCTCTCTGTCAGTCAGTCTCTCTCTGTCAGTCAGTCTCTCTCAGTCAGTCAGTCTCTCTCAGTCAGTCAGTCTCTCTCAGTCAGTATCTCTCAGTCAGTCAGTTAGACTCATAGTCAGCCTCTCTCTCAGTAAGTCTCTGTCAGTCAGACAGTCAGTCTCTGTCAGTCAGTCAGTCACTCTCTCTCTCTGTCCATCAGTCTCTCAAAGTCCGTCTCTCTCTCCCTCAGTCAGTCTCTCTTGCTTTCAGTCAGTCTCTCTCTTTCAGCCAGTCTCTCTCTTTCAGCCAGTCTCTCTCTCCCCCTCAGTCAGACTCTCTCTCTTTCAGTCAGTCTCTCTTTCAGTCGGTCTCTCTCTTTCAGTCGGTCTCACTCTTTCAGTCGGTCTCTCTCTTTCAGTCGGTCTCACTCTTTCAGTCAGTCTCACTCTTTCAGTCAGTCTCACTCTTTCAGTCAGTCTCACTCTTTCAGTCAGTCTCACTCTTTCAGTCAGTCTCTCTTTCAGTCAGTCTCTCTCTTTCAGTCAGTCTCTCTGTCAGTCAGTTAGACTCATAGTCAGCCTCTCTCTCAGTAAGTCTCTGTCAGTCAGACAGTCAGTCTCTCTCTCTCTCTGTCCATCAGTCTCTCAAAGTCCGTCTCTCTCTCCCTCAGTCAGTCTCTCTTGCTTTCAGTCAGTCTCTCTCTCTTTCAGTCAGTCTCTCTCTTTCAGTCAGTCTCTCTCTCCCCCTCAGTCAGACTCTCTCTCTTTCAGTCAGTCTCTCTCTCTTTCAGTCAGTCTCTCTCTCTTTCAGTCAGTCTCTCTCTCTTTCAGTCAGTCTCTCTCTCTTTCAGTCAGTCTCTCTCTCTTTCAGTCAGTCTCTCTCTCCCCCTCAGTCAGACTCTCTCTCTTTCAGTCAGACTCTCTCTCTTTCAGTCAGACTCTCTCTCTTTCAGTCAGTCTCTCTCTTTCAGTCAGTCTCTCTCTTTCAGTCAGTCTCTCTCTTTCAGTCAGTCTCGCTCTGTCAGTCAGTCTCGCTCTCTCTTTAAATAGCAGTATTTCCCCACTATAAACAGACATGCAAAAAACCTAAACATACATTTTTAGATCGAACTCCGGCGATGTATACACTTAACTGACACGGATCGCCTGGGTACAGGGCTTTAAGTGGGCTGAAAAACCTGGGGGTTCTCTCAAAGGGCCATGACCGATACAATTAAGGGCCTGGCTTAAAAACATGTAAACAAAAAATTGTGCTTAGCATCGTGTGCCACCCTACTGGTATTTTGCTGTTTGTCATGATGTATCAGATACAACCAGTAACATTATACCTGCAACAAGTCAGGACTATTGGCTTTGCCAATGGTTGCTAGTTGCATAAGATAAATAAGCAACAACTATGGCTTTGTTGTATATAAATTATAATATTGAAAATGCTTCAGCTCTGAAAAGATGACAGTGAAAGAACTAAAACCAGTATATTTGAAATTACATCAAAATCTCTGTGCAATGATGCTACTGAGAGAAGATTTTTTTTTCTTCACCCTAAGGGCGAACATAGAGACCCCGATAGTTAGTTGCATAAGATAAATAAGCAACAACTATGACTTTGTTGTATATAATATATAACATTGAAAATGCTTCAGTTCTGAAATGATGAAACTTTGAACAAACTTAAACGAGCCTATTTGAAATTACATCAAAGGCTTTGTGCTGCTGTTGAGTTGAGATTTATCTAAGGGTGAAAATGGAGACCCAAGTGGTTGTTAGTTGCATAAGATAAATATGCAAAAGCTATAGCTTTGTTGTATATAATATTGAAAACGCTTCAGGTCTGAAATGATGAGACTGAAAGAATGATAACAGTCGATGTGAACTGACAAAGGCTTTCTGAGCAGTAGTGCTGCTGCCGAGTTGATATATATATTTTTTCACCCTGAAGACAAAAATGAAGCCCCAATAGCTAGCCGTCTCAGCACCTGCTTTGAAGCACTTGGCCAGGCCCGGACTGGCCGTTGCGGGCACCGGGCAATCCCCCGGTGCGCCGCAAGGGTGGGGGCCGGTTTGGGGCTCTGGGGGCCGTTTTTGTTACAGTGCCGTTTTTGCAGCATCGGCACTGTAACAAACTCGGCCGAAATCCGGCCCCAGCAAAGAGCTCGGTCGCACCCCCAGGAGGCCGGCCGAGCACTTTGCCAGGGCCGGTTTGGGCTCTCAGTCCGGCCCTGCACTTGGCCCACTAAAACCCCTGCCTATTATCTCAGGGAGAAGAAACTCGCATCAAAAGTAATTTTCAGCTGATGATTAACTCTCAATTGGTCACAGAAAGCGGCAACAGTGCCATCTACTGTCACGTTTACCTCAATTAATATGTAAAAAACCACTCGCAATAAATCGAAGAGAAATATATACATATCTCTGCCCAAGATTTTTAGCCCCCTCGAAAACCACAAAGGATATCTTTACCTTTTGTGTCAGTGCATGAACAAGGTCTAGCAACAGAACACCACAAAATATGGGGCCAGCAATAACAATGATGACATTGACTTGACTTACTGCTTTCAGAGGCGAGGATGCTGCAATTAGTGCCATTGGCCAGTGAATCTCGGCTCCGTTTCAGCTGGGCACACACTGCTTCTACCTGCGCTGGGGTGAGCATGTGAGACACTATTTGTCTGCGCATGCCCTTTTGACCTTTTCCTGGCAAATGCGCCCCGAAGAATTACAACAGTAATGGCGCCGAGCCCCTGACTGCTGTTGTTTTCAATGGGGGCCGCAATGTAAGTTCTGGCGGGCCGCAACTGGCCCGCGGGCCGTACTATGAGTTCCGCCGGTCTACAGACTTACTTGTAAATGGCCATTTAAATGTTTAATATATACATCCAAGAAATCCAACCTATTCGGATCACAGGCTAAGGTGAACTTGAATTCCTGAGTCCTTGAGTTTAGCCAATTGTGGAAATCATTTAAAAGTGAATTGTCACCATTCCAGATCATGATAATGTCATCTATATAGCGACACCAAAAATCCACCTGGTTCTTAAAGGGATTGGTGTCAGTATATATCCACCTTTTCTCAAATTTGGCCATCACTAGATTGGCTATCTCCGGTGAAAAGCTACAACCCAAAGCTACTCCCGAAGAGTTTGATTTCCTAAATAGTGAACAGAACAAAACACCCAACATTTATGTCATGCCAAAAGTGCACACATCTACAACTAACCCACCCGGCAGACCTATTGTGTCCGCATGTGGCTCTATTTTAGAGCCTTTGGCCAAATACGTAGATATTTTTCTTCTCCCATTAGTCAAAGACACAAAATCATATACTAAAGACACAATGGATTTGAAATCAAAGATAGGAGACCTACCATATAACACAGAGAATCAACTATTGGTATATTTTGATATATATCGAATCACTATATATAAATATCCCCCAAGAAGAAGCTCTGGCAGTAATGAGACATGTGTTGGACCTCAGAGAACGTTCACACCAAGTACCAACAGAATTCTTGATTTCTTTAGCTACTCTTTGCTTGAAGAATAATTTCTTCATTTTGAAAAATAACCTATATTTACAAATATCGGGAGTAGCTATGAGTTGTAGCTTTTCACCGGAGATAGCCAATCTAGTGATGGCCAAATTTGTGAAAAGGTGGATATATAGCGACACCAATACCTTTAAGAACCAGGTGGATTTATGGTGTCGCTATATAGACGACATTTTCATGATCTGGAATGGTGACAATTCACTTTTAAATGATTTCCACAATTGGCTAAACTCAAGGACTCAGGAATTCAAGTTCACCTTAGCTTGTGATCCGAATAGGTTGAATTTCTTGGATGTATATATTAAACATGTAAATGGCCATTTACAAGTAAGTCTGTATACAAAACCCACAGACCGTAATACGCTTTTAAACTATTCAAGCAGCCACCCCCGCACGTTAAAGGAGAATTCGCCTTACGGACAATTTCTTCGTGTGAGGCGAAATTGTAGTAATAAAAATGACTATTTTGAAAATGCTAACAAACTAAAAGAACTTACTGGAACGTGTGTACCCCAAAAAATTGGTAAAAGGTTCTCTTAAAAGAGCTTGGTACACACCTAGAGAGGTGTTACTAGTTCCCAAAATAAGAAAAAAGGAAACTCCTCTAACATGTGTCCTTACATACGATCCTAGGGCAAATAGAGTAAAAAAGTTGGTACAAAAAAGCTGAAAACTTATTGAACATCTAGGTATTCCTAAGCCCCTTTTCCCCTTTAAAAAGGGTAAAAATGTGAGGCGGCAAGAAAAGAAGAGAGCGACCAAAGAGATACCAGAGGGTTACTCAAACTACCTCCTATAGTAGGTCACTATAGATGTCAGAATTGTGTAGCGAGTAGTTTAACAAAAGATTCTAAGGAGATTGATATAAATGGACATTTACATCAACAAAGAACTTTTTCAAACTGTAACTCAAAAAAATACAATTTATTGTATTAAATGTCCACGTAATAAGACCTACATAGGGCAGACTATACAAATAGTTAAGAAACGCATTCTACAACATAAATCACGAATTAAGTGTAAGGTTCAAGGTGCTCCACTTGTACAACATTTTGGGGACTTTAATCATTCAGAAAAGGACATAGAGTGGTCTGTTTTGTGCACATTGGGGAGGACCAATGTCAATGAAGTTGAAAATAAATTGAAATGTCTTGAAGCAAGACTAAATGAGAAGTACAATACTGCTGTGTCAGGTTTAAATGATAGGGATGAAATATGGGTGCTGATACAATGATGTTCCATGTTGCTTTAGATTACAGCAGTGACAGCTTATTTGTATATACGTTTATAAACATGTATAGATTGTAAGGAGTGTGGCACTGTCCTCTCTCCCCCCTATTGTTCGCCATGGCCGTCGAGCCCGTCGCGGCGCGAGCTCGGTTGGGTCGGGCATATTTGGGGCTGGATGTTTATGGGCAGGTGCATCACATCGCATTATATGCAGATGACCTGCTGATGTTCCTAGCGGACTCCACTGACTCTCTGCGGGGAGCAAAAACCCTCCTCCAATCGTTGAGCAGGGTGTCAGGCCTCCGGGTAAACTGGGCGAAGTCCTACCTGTTCCCGGCCCGCCCGCGAAGAGTGTGTCCACAGTCCACGGAGGGGGTGACGTGGGAAGAAAGGAGCCTGCGCTACCTAGGGACCTTGATCTTCCATGATAAGACGGATATCCTTGAGGGAAATATTGGGTCGGCGATTAGGCATACTAAGGAGAACTTCGATTTTTGGAGCACGCTTCCACTGTCACTAATGGGGAGAGTGGCACTTCTTAAGATGGTGACCCTGCCGTGGCTGCTTTATTTCTTCAGGACCCTCCCGATCTGGATCCCGGCGAGTTACTTCCGGCGGCTGAGGTCGATGGTAATCGGCTTTCTGTGGGGGGCGGGCAGACGCAGGGTGTCGCACAGTACGCTCCTCCGCCCTCGAGAGGAAGGTGGGCTTGCGGTGCCAGATTACGAACTATACTACCTTGCGGCCCAGTTACAATGGCTGACGCAATGGGTTGCGAGAGCCAGAAAAGGGGAGGATGGATTGGGGGAGCCGGCAGACCCGGTTCAAGTGCTTTCCCGGATTGTTCTGGGGCTCCCGATGGGAGATTTCCACCTCACTCAGGAATTTGCGACGGCCCGGAAATGCTGGAATAGATATCGCCGGAGGGGCCGTATTACGATCTCTTATGCCCCTGAGATCCCGCTCAGGCTGTGCGGGGCGCTGCCGCATGGGGGCTCGTGGCACGGACTAGGAGGATGGGAGCTGCAAGGACTCACGTCCATAGGGGACCTCTATGAGGACGGGGTACTGCTGCCTTTTGACCTTCTGAGAGACCGCTTTGAGCTGGCGGGGGGAGACTTTCTCCTTCATGCGGCACTAACGACGGCGATCCGCAGGCACTGGAAGTCGGGCATGACGGAGCCGCCACTGTCTCTGGGCTGCCAGTACGTGGTGATGATGGCGGGGACGATCAAGGCAGTCACGTGCCTATACAGACGCATGGTCTCGGAGACGGTCACCCCACTGCTGACCCTGAAGGCGAAATGGGAGGCAGGCCTATCGACGGAGATACCTGAGGAGGCGTGGAACGGCATAGTGGCCCGGGTCCGCAACGGGACGCGCAACGCTAGATTTCAGCTGGTGCACCTCTATGTCCTACACAGGGCCTACCTGACCCCTGACAAACTGCATAAATATTTCCCGGCCCACCCGGCGGCCTGTCCGCGTTGTCCGGCGGACTTGGCTGATTTCCAGCACATGTTCTGTTCCTGCCCAGCATTGGGTTCCTTTTGGCGGGAGGTAGTGGACAGCCTGAGGGAGGTTACAGAGAGAGACTTGCAATACACCATGGCACATTGCATCCTACACTGGTTCCCACACACATCGAAGAACAAGATTACTAGCAAGTTCCTGGACTTGGGTCTACTCCTAGCGAAGCGGGCCATAACATCCCAATGGAAGGCGAATAAGGGCCCTGCGGTGGAGAGGTGGAAGGCCGAGCTTCTCAAGTGGGCCCGGTGTGAGGGGGAGCTCCGTATGCAATCTGCACTTAGGGCAGACAATGACGCGGCTCTAGAGGGGGCCAGGGCGTGGGAGGGGTTGGTCTTGGACTTCGCACTTTTAGACCTAGATGAGGTGGACACCCCAGAGCATAGCCCTGCTCCAGCGGACCAACCACCTGATGAGATGGGGTCCTAGTCCCCCTTCCTAGTTCCCCTACTTCCTAGGTGCTGACTGCAAGATGTTTGTTGATTGCTCCTGATGGTCTGCTTCGGGTCTGGATTGGTCGGGACGGGTGTGGATTCGCACTGGTGATACGTTGGCACGTCTGGGGGCGTGGGGGGCAGAGTTAGGGGCGGGGGAGTAGTTCCAGAGGGGGTGAGGGGGTTGGGCGGGGTTGAGAGGGTGGTGCGGGCGGGGGTTGTTCAGCAATGCAGAAGAAGAACTACTGTTCCTACTGGTCACTGCGCATGGGGGGAGACAGGGAGAACTGAAAAGTAGCACTGCCATTTCACAGACACCTGGGTGTCACGGAGTCATGCTGTATCTCCTTCCACGAGATTAAATCTACTGTTGCGCCGCTCGACCTCCGGGGTGTGAGCTAAACGGCTGTGTGGCACACGTACTAGAGATTAATAATTATACCGGGCGACAGAGGGAATGATGCAAATGCTTTGATTGTACCACCTACTTTGCTGCAATAAAAAAATATTTACAAAAAAATTGTAAGGAGTGTGGCACATTTTGTTGGGCTATAAGGTAATGTATTGTGTATTAGACACATAGTTGCACTTTAATTAATTTTTTGTTTAATATAATTCAGATTTTATGCTCTTGGTACCGATTGATCGGTGCACTTATCTCTATCTCTTTCTATTTCTAAATAGATTAAACACAATATTTGCAGAATTAAACCATGTAGGTTTAGAATTAGTTTTTACTTAGATAGACGTGTGTTTTCTTTTCTTTTCTTTTTGAAGTTTGACTGCTCATTTATCGAAATATATGCAGTTCATATTTCTATTGTTATTACTGGGAAGGACAGTTAGTCCTACATTTGTTTTGGGACAGGAGAGAGAAGACCTTTACCTATGTTTGGGACTCTTGAGGCTAGGCTTATAATCACTTCCGCATCACGCGATACACTAACACGTTGACGGATTACAAGCGCGTGCAGAGTGGGACGCGGAGCAGTAACGCGGAAACAAGGTGAGCGGTCTTTTGAGCAATTTTTAAGGTGCCTTCGTGTACGGTATAGTTGTTAGAGCACAAGCTTTAGCTGACGTGCCTCTATATGACTATTTGCAGAAAACAAGGAGTTTTTTTTCTACCAGACGGACACTCGCACAGATATATCGTGAGGAGAGTGGAATCGTCTAGGGTAAGAGCACATTGCATAGAACTGATTAGACAGAGGGATTTGCGGGTAAATATACGATTTGCCCTTTCCACTATACACCAAGGGGCCCATTAGGATAGCGGGCGGAAAACCACCCCGCCCGCCATGGAGGCGGAAAACAACCGCCCGCCATGACCGCGGATAAACCGGCGTTCAAATCAGGATCCACCGCCCCTACAGACCGACCGCGGCGGTAGCGGTGAAAATGAAACCGCCCGACATGTGCGGTGATGCCAAAACTCCGACCGCGGCGGTCGGAAAAGCAGCGGAAAAGACAAAACCGTCCAGAGGGAAAGCGGAGACACCGCACGGGAAATTACAATATCCCCGAGGGTGTCGCGGGCGGAACAGCCGACAATGACCGCCGCGGTCGCTGCCAGGATTGAATGGGAGAAATGGCGGTCAAGCAGCTGCAAAGCCACCGCAGCGGACGAACATGAAATACATGGCGGTCGATGTGAAAGCACCGCAGTGATGCCTAACATTGCATATACAAAGTAGCCCTGCCCCCAAAATATATAACACACATACACAGATACATAAATTACTAAAACAAATATACAAAACTACAGAACCACACCCACAACACACCTGACAACCACAATCCAATTGGACACACCCCCACAGCTGAGTACAAAGCCACCCCCTCCACTCACCACAATCCTTTGCATCTTTCCAGAACAGAAGGCCATACACCACATCTGACAGGAGAGGCAAAAGAGCACACCACACCCACCCACCCACCACCACCACCACCAACAACACCACCATCACAAACAAACCCCCAGCACACAACACACCTCATCACCACACCCCTGCACCCACACACCCCTGCACCCACAAACACCTCAACCCCCACACACCATGACATCACAAAAAATGCCAAAATTCACCGAGAGTGAGTTGACAGTCATGGTCAACGAAATTGTGAGTAGAGCCACAACTATTTGGTAACCTGGTCCAACAGACACCATTAGCCACCAGGACACAAATGTGGGAAAGGATAGTCCAAAGGGTGAATGCTGTTGGGGCCACCCCAAGATCCAGGAAGGAGATCATGAAGCGGTGGCATGATCTCAAGAGGGTTGTCAAGGAGAGGAGGAGCAAGAACTGGACTCTGGCAAACGCGACTGGCAGTGGCCCTCCCATCCCATCAAAGACATTCACACCATGGGAGGAGAAGGTGCTTGCCATCCTGCTACCTGAGAGTCTCACAGGAGTAGCCGGGGGAGCGGAGGCTGGTAAGTACAGACAAATGTTTAACACCACATTGAGATTCACCTCCTTGCAATACCCAACCACCAATACACTGTCCATCCCTACCCAAAATGTAGCCAGCCATTCTGCTGAGGAGGCCTGTATGGGGGAGGAAGGTCAGTACAACAACTCAGACCATAGCCCCTGGCCCACAGCCCAGCAGCATGGAGGCCTCCCCCACCCAGGAGCAAGTGTCAGCCATTGCACTGTTTAACAAACAAACTTACAGGTAGGTAGCCATCTTCACTTGGAGGGTGTTTGTGGGTGGGAGGCCTGTACCACTACTCCCAGCATGCCCCCTGGCCCACAGCCCAGCAGCATGGAGGCCACCCCCTCCCAGGAGCAAGTGTCAGCCATTGCACTGTTTAACAAACAAACTTACAGGTAGGTAGCCATCTTCACTTGGAGGGTGTTTGTGGGTGGGAGGCCTGTACCATTACTCCCAGCATGCCCCCTGGCCCACAGCCCAGCAGCATGGAGGCCACCCCCTCCCAGGATCAAGTGTCAGCCATTGCACTGTTTAACAAACAAACTTACAGGTAGGTAGCCATCTTCACTTGGAGGGTGTTTGTGGGTGGGAGGCCTATACCACTACTCCCAGCATGCCCCCTGGCCCACAGCCCAGCAGCACGGAGGCCACCCCCTACCAGGAGCAAGTGTCAGCCATTGCACTGTTTAACAAACAAACTTACAGGTAGGTAGCCATCTTCACTTGGAGGGTGTTTGTGGGTGGGAGGCATGTGCCACTACTCCCAGCATGCCCCCTGACCCACAGCCCAGCAGCATGGAGGCCACCCCCTCCCAGGAGCAAGTGTCAGCCATTGCACTGTTTAACAAACAAACTTACAGGTAGGTAGCCATCTTTACTTGGAGGGTGTTTGTGGGTGGGAGGCCTGTACCACTACTCCCAGCATGCCCCCTGGCCCACAGCCCAGCAGCATGGAGGCCACCTCCTCCCAGGAGCAAGTGTCAGCCATTGCACTGTTTAACAAACAGACCTACAGGTTGGTAGTCATCTTCACTGGGAGGGTGTGTGATGGGAGGCAGGGAGGGAGGCCTGTCTCACTGCACCCACCATTTCCCCTGGCCCACAGCCCAGCAGCATGGAGGCCTCCCCCACCCAGGAGCAAGTGTCAGCCATTGCACTGTTTAACAAACAAACTTACAGGTAGGTAGCCATCTTCACTTGGAGGGTGTTTGTGGGTGGGAGGCCTGTACCACTACTCCCAGCATGCCCCCTGGCCCACAGCCCAACAGCAAAGAGGCCACCCCCTCCCAGGAGCAAGTGTCAGCCATTGCACTGTTTAACAAACAAACTTACAGGTAGGTAGCCATCTTCACTTGGAGGGTGTTTGTGGGTGGGAGGCCTGTACCACTACTCCCAGCATGCCCCCTGGCCCACAGCCCAGCCGCATGGAGGCCACCCCCTCCCAGGAGCAAGTGTCAGCCATTGCACTGTTTAACAAACAAACTTACAGGTTGGTAGCCATCCTCACTTGGAGGGTGTGTGATGGGAGGCAGGGAGGGAGGCCTGTCTCACTGCACCCACCATTCCCCCTGGCCCACAGCCCAGCAGCATGGAGGCCACCCCCTCCCAGGAGCAAGTGTCAGACATTGCACCCTGCACACTCACCTTATAGGTACGTACCAACCGTAATTCTTCAGGAAGTGTGTTTGTAGAAAACATATAACAATTGGACGCAATGCATTGACATTCAACATGTATGACTCCATGATGTCACTCTGCTCTATGAAATGTTACACGGTGTTGCCATGAATTGTCCAACTGATGACAGCATATATAACTAGTGTACAGACAGATGATGATACGCAGATGACGGTAACACTGACCACTCCCCATCTACTCCACAGGTGATGAAGAACTCACTGCTGAGGACCACACCAACGACCAGCAGAGCCAGTCTCCACCTCCGGCACATGGACTCACAGATGCAGACTCCCAGGACAGTTTGGATGATGAGCTCCAGCCCGGCCCATTTGGTGTGCCACAGACCCAGAGGTCCCAGGCCCCCATCCTCGCCAACACCACCTCTGCTGCAACAACAACGCAGCAGACCCCTGCTGTCCCGGCCTCTGCCTCCACCGCAACCACCACCACCGCCACTGCCACCAACACCACCACTACCACCAGGACCACCTGCAGCACCCTCCCTGTCCCTAGGGATGACCAGCCCACATCAACACCTGTGGAGGGCAGGGAGGCAGTGCGTGGCGCACCAGTGGCGAGGGAAGAGGTCCGTGGCAGCAGAGCAGGTGGGAGGGCCAGGGTAAACACCAGACCTCGGGAGGAGTGGGCACCATTCCTGGACCACTTCACCATGGTCGTGGTGGCCTACCAAGAGGTCCAGGGACAAAGTGGCCGGTCGGATGAACTATTAAGGGAGCTCATCTTGCTGATGAGGTCCATCGATAACCGCCTGGGACAGATGGTGGACCTCATGGGCCAGCAAGTGGCGTTGCAGAGGGACAGGCCTGTGTCCCAACCACCACCACCACCGTCACCTCCTGTTGTGCAGCAGGATGACAGTCCACCATCCTCCCCTGCGCCAACAGAGAGGGGTGAGTCCTCTGACGCCGCTGGCCATTCAGCATGCCCCCCACCGCTAAAAAGATCTAGGGGACGTCCAAAGAAGAACCTGGGAGTTTCTGGAGGCAAAGCACCTGCCACACGCCAGTCACGGAGCCAGCCGTGAAGACAACCCTCTTCCCCAACTGCATTCACTGTTTGGACTGTCTTTCCCCACATTGCCTTGGCAATGGCACCTCTCTCTGTTGGACTGGGTCACCACATCCATGTGGTGTCTACTCTTGCATCTCTGCGACCATGACTGTCAACTCACTGCTCATTCCCCACCTTCCTGTAAATATTCCCGCACAATTCACATGTCCACTCCCAAAATAAAATACCTGACACTCCATATTTTGTGTAGTGAATTCTTTAGTGCAATATTAACATTGTTGATAATGTCCATGATGTGTAAACATGATGTACAGTATGCAGGCCTGGAACACTCTGTAGCACCTAGGGAGACACAACAGAACTACAGTCACTGGTCTCATTGTGGCAACACACACAGATCACTGCTCCAAAAATATCCAAAATATCACAGGCATACTACACAATGTCTAGCAGATACGCACAAATACGGCCCAGCATACATCTCCGTACGTAACGTCAATTCCACCTATACCATACATAGGTGACAGAACATGTGCCTATCGGGAACATCTGCGCATATACATTTACAACAAACGCAATCACACCAGACTATGTACACGTTGTAACTCGTCACCCACCTTCAAGTGAAGTAGCGTTGGGATAAGCTGCTGGCGTAGGTAAACTCCTTCCTCCTCTCCACTGTCCTCATCACTGGATTCTGGTCCCTGAGCAGGTTGTGGCCTTGGTTCCTCACCATCGTCCAGGAGCAGGGGGACCCCCTTGTGGATGGCCTGGTTGTGCAGCATACAGCATGCCACAACGATCTTGCACACCTTCCCAGGCGAGTATGCGAGTGCGCCTCCGGTCCTGTCAAGGCACCGGAACCTTGACTTCAGCAGGCCGAAAGTCCGTTCGATTACCCGTCGTGTCCTGCCATGGGCCTCATTGTAGCGGATGTCTGCTGGTTTCCGGGGATTCCGGAGTGGGCTCAACCGCCATGGCCTACTGGGATACGCAGAGTCACCTGTGAATGATAAACACCCATTGCAATGTTGTACGGCCACAGTAAAGCCAGTGACACACAGCACGTGATAGCAGTAGTGATACTCACCCACAATCCAGGCACGTTCGGGATGCAGATTCTCCATCATCCGTGGCACCATGCTGTTCCTCATAATGTAGGAATCATGGGCCGAACCGGGATACTTTGCACACACATGTGATATTGTCATGTCCGCAAGGCACACCACCTGCACATTCATGGAGTGGTAGTGTTTGCGGTTCAGATAATTGTGCTCCGTCGCCTGCGGTGCCACCAGAGCTACATGGGTGCAATCTATGGCACCGACTACATGTGGGATGCGCCCAAGTGGATAGAAGTCCCCCTTAACGGCAGCAAAATCGTGTCCCCTGGGGAAATGTATGTAGCGATTGCGATATATCATCATGGCCTCAAGTACATCCCTCAGCACCATGCTGAACATGGGCTGCGACATCCCCCCAGCGTTAGCCACGGTCTCTTGGAGGGAACCAGTCGCAAAGAAGTGGAGTGCTGCCATCACCTTGTAGGTGGGTGTGAATGCCGTAGGATAGTGACGGCGAGGCTGCAGGTGGGGCTCCAATAGATCACACACGATCTTCAATGTTGGTCTGTCCAGCCTGAATTTCCTGATGACTGCCTCATTCTCCATGTCCTCAAGCACAGTCAAGTGACGTAGGAGATTCGGCCTCCTCCTAGTTGAGGAGTAAAATGAATATGTCAGTGACAAGCATCATGAGATGGCCATACCACAAAGCATCAATGATGCAATGGGAAAACAACAAGGGCCAGAGATATGCATGGCACATCTGCATCTTCAGTGGAGAAGTGTGGCTCACTGGTAGTGGAGAAGTGTGGCTCACTGGTTAGAGGAGGCAGACCTGGAAGCAGAGGTCAGCCCGGGACCAGGGTTCAATTCCCGGCTCGGCGGGGTCTTGAGTCCTAAAATGTCCATGGACTCGACAATTCTCGCTCCGGTGCCTACTCGATTCACGGGTTCACACTCTGCGACTCTGGGCAATAGCTTGCTTAATCTCCACAACGGCCCCTTGCGGCGGGATGCCTGGCTTTCACCTTGCGGATACCCTGCTGGGGTTATCTCACAGGGGAATACCAGGACGGGTTCCCTAAGCAAGCGCTTAGAGACCGCTTGGTGATTTGCGCTATATAAATTCCTGTACATTCCTGTACATCTGGTTACATGGCTGGCCAATAGCTACACACAGAGGGCAGGCCTCTCCAGTGACAATACCCAAGTGACAGTAACACATCAGGGAATGTGAATGCGGATATAATGGTTGAACATTTGACATGTGCAGACATGGTGCAACAAGACCCGCCAATGTAATGTGACTTAACATGTCTGTCATACCCATCTGCTGTACCTGCCACACCTCAATGCATCATGTAAATTCGGCACACATTCATTAACACAATGATCACAGTAGCAGGGATACTTCCGGTTGTGTGCATGATCAGTTGTGAATGCACAAGTCAGGTACGATACAATGCAATGACACCAGCCCGGTCAAGGTCTGCACTGACCAACAACACATTAAACGTCACAACATCAATGTAGAGCACCTGACGTCTGTCAATCATCATCAGCCATCAAAACCCTTACTAAAATGGCTGGAACACAGGCAAAAGTGGCTCACACTGAACGTGTGTACTCCTGTGGATGACATGGCTGTGTGGCATCGTGTGTACAATGATGTGCCCTACACCATGTAGCTGCAGGGTGCTGATACAGTGTCCAGGATTGACATACACAGCAATGTGTACGAAAATGACAGTACCTACCGCCGGTCCCCGGCGGTGTGACCCCAGCACCACCATCTACCCAGCCTACGGTAGCCATTGGCACATGGACTTGTGTACATGCCGGTGGGTATGCTCCGCCACATGAGTCGCGGTACCTACCGCCGGTCCCCGGCGGTGTGACCCCAGCACCACCATCTACCCAGCCTACGGTAGACATTGGCACATGGACTTGTGTACATGCCGGTGGGTATGCTCCGCCGCATGAGTCGCGGTACCTACCGTCGGTCCCCGGCGGTGTGACCCCAGCACCACCATCTACCCAGCCTACGGTAGCCATTGGCACATGGACTTGTGTACATGCCGGTGGGTATGCTCCGCCGCATGAGTCGCGGTACCTACTGCCTGGCCCCGGCGGTGCGTCACCGCCGTGGAGCATTGCATACAGCCAATGGCATCGATGATCGCGGTGGCATGATCCAGATTTGAAAATCGCGGAAGGTGTGCGCCGCCACCGCGGAGGCGGTCATTGGGTGCTTTTGAATGATGCACCATTGCGGTAGCGCACCCCGGGCACCCGCGATGCGTCCCGCCGTGGAGCATTGCATACAGCCAATGGCATCGATGATCGCGGTGGCATGATGCAGATTTGAAAATCGCGGCAGCTGTGCTCCGCTACCGCGGAGGCGGTCATTGGATGCTTTTGAATAAGGCAGACCCGGACAACCAAATGTTGCATCTTTTAAGCTTCTGGACGACCCCAGGGGGCTATAAATCTGTGGGAGTGAGCCTCACATTTCCACTGCTCACAGAGCCTGCTGCCTGGGACCATCTCCTGCTGCTGATTCAAGAGCCTGCTTCCTGGGACCCTGTCCTGCTGCTGCTTCAAGAGCCTGCTGCCTGGGACCCTGTCCTGCTGCTGCTTCAAGAGCCTGCTCCCTGGGACCCCTCACAACTCACTTCAGCTACAGGTCTGCTATATCCACAGGGATGTCAAGAACAGATAAAATCCGTGCCAGTCCATTCACGAGTGAGGAGCTGGATGTCCTTGTGAACGAGGTGCTGGCACAGTACCCACGCCTGTTTGGTGGCCCCAATGTCGTGGTAAGTCACCATGAAGGGAGCAGTAGGGCAGGGTGGTGTCAGACGTGTAGTCATGATGCTGCAGTATGTGCTTTGGGAGGTGGGGTGCTGACAAACACTGACAGACAAGCTGTTTCCAGGTCGTGGGAGTGTGTGTGTTGCACTGTGACTCTTTCCTAGGCCTGTACTTGTATGTGTGAGTGGGTTGTGCTACTTTTTTTGGGCAGACATAACCAACGGTTGTTTGCCTTGTAGATGCCAGGACAGTGTATGCTTGTGATGACATTTCAGGGTGCCCCTGTAGTCATAGTCAGGGTGACCCACAGAGTAGGTTCAGTGGCTGCACAGCCAAACGTTGAACATCAGCCAACTTACATGCTACAGTTGCTTCACACTGATTAGTGGATATGCCCCATCAGTGCCCTGTACAATTTCTGAATTACACAGTGCTGTCGATGCATTTGTGTAGAAGCATCATGCTTTAGTGTGATTATCATGGAGACTAGGAACCTCAATGTGTGCATGCATTCACTAATGTTTATGCCATGCAGAGTGGCCTTGTGAGGGTACCCCCAGTTCTGGAGGGAGGGAGGTTACTGTGAGTCCCGAGTCAGTGTCTGGCTGCTGTACTGATAGATGCTGACATATGACATTGTGTAATTGTTCATTTGGCCTTCTTTACTCTCATATCTGCAGCTCAAGGTACAGCAAAGTAAGGCTGTCTGGAGGGCCATAGCAGCAAAGGTGCGAGCCCTGGGGGTATCAAACAGACGACACACACACTGTCACAAGAGGTGGGACGACATCAGCCGGCTGGCCAAGCAAGTGGCAGAGATGACCTTGGGGATGGTACCACACACAGGGCGTGTGGCACGGCGCACCGTGACTCCGCTGATGGGACGCATACTGGCAGTGACCAATCCAGACCTGGATGCACGTCTGAAGGGGCATCAGCAGCAAGACAGAGATGGTGAGTATCCGGGGAGGGAGAGTTTGTCTGGGAGTGGATGCATGTGTACAGTGCCTGTGGCAGCGGTGACACATGTGATGTGCGTGTGCTGCCATGCTGTGATATGTGATGTGAGTGGCAACTGTGATGTGTCTGTATGAGGCATTGGGCCACCATGGCCTTACTGTGCTGCTCCTGCCTGCAGTTTTCAGTCCTTGACAGATTTTTGGTGTCCACATGGTCACTCTTCTTTGGGATGGTGGGTGGAGTCGATATTCTGCCGTACAGCTGTGTCCACTTAATGAGTGTGACACCATGTCTGTCTACTTTGCATGCACCATGATGGTAGAGGCCCACACATCTGACGACAATGTGAACCCTGATTGGCACATGGTGATTGGAATGGCCTATTTGGCAATGTGGCATGTGTAGTCAATACAGGTGTGTGTGGTCCCCTCTGGTTCCCTTTTGGGCTGTAAGTGGTGATGTGTGTTGTGGCTACATCGTGTCCATGGGGCAGGTCAATGTGGGCTGGGGGAACACCATCCATGGGCAGGGTGTAGTGCTGTGTGGCATCGACATTGCTCCACTCCTGGCTGTTTGTCTGCATGACAGGCACTGATGTGGTCTATATAGTGTGTAGCTGCACAGTGATTGGAGGGTGTGGTGGTTACCATGTAGCTCTAGGCCTCTCATGTGCTGCATTGATCTGATATCGTGTGACCAGATGATGACACTTACACAACCCTGTTTCTCTCACTAATGCAGATTCGCAAGACACCACGGCGGTACATGATCCTGAAAGTGGTGGCGAGACCAGCACGACAGCGGCAGCTGAGCAAAGTGAGACTGAGCCAAGTGACACTGACCACACCAGCGCTACTGAGGGTGACAGGAGTATGCATGAGGAATCTGTGGCTGAGACACAGAGTACCACTTCATCTGATGGCAGGGGGGATGCGTCCCTGTTAGCAGCCACAGGGGATGGGGATTCTGCTGCAGCATCTGACAACCAGCGGCCACTGCCCAGCCTCCCATCCACTTCCTCTGGGGCTGGCCGTATCCGTGTCACTAAGAGGGGACGTGTAACATTCACACATGGCACCGCTGCCCCTGCACCTGTCTCCCCTGCTGCCCTCAGTGCAGAGTGCGTAGAGCTCCTGCACCAACTTTGCGTGGGCCAGACCGCCCTGCTCAATGCCTTCAGTGCCCACGATAACAAATTAGGCCAGGTTCTGGCATTCATGGAGGGCATACACTCTGACGTGGGTGGGCTACATCGTACACTCCAGTCATTGTCAGCAACAGTCACGTCTGCCCTCCAACAGGCACATGCTCCCATTGCAGCTCAGGTGCCTGTGACGTCCACCCATTCAGTGGCCACATCAGATGACAGTGACCACTTGGGACATACATCAACTAAACGATACAACACTAGGAGCACAGGTCAGACCCAAAGTAAACAATCCTGTCCACAGACTCCATCCCCAAAGAAGAGCAGGGCTCCCCCAATATGCACAGACAAGGTGAAGTCACAGAACAGCAAGGCCAGAAGATCATTGTGGCAGACATCAGGCTCACATGCTGCAGAGGCATCACCAGATATTTACTCGGCTATGCCCACAGAGGATGTGTGGGATGTCATGGCTACACCTGGGGAGAGCACAGGGACACAACCACCCACCACATCAACCCCAGAACAAAGTACATCGAGGCAGGTGGAGGAGAGCCCTGTTGTGACCAGCCCAGTCATTGTTGCAGAGGAGAGCCCTGTTGTGAGCAGCCCAGTGATTGAGGAAAGGGAGGGCAGTGTTGTGTCCAGGCCACTGATTGAGGAAAAGGAGGGCAGTGTTGTGTCCAGGCCACTGATTCAGGAAAAGGAGGGCAGTGTTGTGTCCAGGCCAGTGACTCAGGAAAAGGAGGGCAGTGTTGTGTCCAGGCCAGTGACTCAGGAAAAGGAGGGCAGTGTTGTGTCCAGGCCAGTGACTCAGGTAGAGGAGGGCAGTGTTGTGAGCAGCCCTGGCAAGAAGGGACAGGAGGGCACTGTAGACACCACCTCTGGGGGAAGTGGGAAGGTGGTCACTGTAGGGGGTACACCTTCCAGAGAGGGTAAAGTGGTCCGGAGGCGTAGCCAGCCCAAGCGTTCAGCAGGATCAAGCACTTCTCCAGAGGGAGTGCCAGTGTCTGCCCCTGATGTGGGACAGTTGGGGTATGTGCCGGTGGTGTCAACGCCACTTCCCATCAACCCCACGACAGGGAAGCAATTTCATATTCCAAAAAAGTGGAAGGGCACCCCTCCAACCTCTTCCACCCACACTGTGTCAAGGGTGAGCATGACTCCACCTCCACGTGCCACGGTGCCACCTGGTCCGCACAGCCCTCCACCTTGCAGGCCCTCTGTTATTACCACATCACATGACCCTCTGTCACACCAGTCAAGTGGACCTGCTGTCCCTGACACACAGCCAGGTCCCACTCCACATGACAGCCAGGAGTGAGTTGTCAACACCCTCATACGCCTGTGCCACACAGAGGTGTGCTAGTCAAGACCATTGTTTGCGATCTGGGTGTGTTGCTGGCCCTGTTGCTCTGATGTGCTGTACTCTCCCCTGCCAAGGACTCTGGGCCTGTTGCTCTGATGTGCTGTACTCACCCCTGCCCAGGACTCTGGGCCTGTTGCTCTGATGTGCTGTACTCACCCCTGCCAAGGACTCTGGGCCTGTTGCTCTGATGTGCTGTACTCTCCCCTGCCAAGGACTCTGGGCCTGTTGCTCTGATGTGCTGTACTCTCCCCTGCCCTGCCAAGGACTCTGGGCCTGTTGCTCCGATGTGCTGTAGTCACCCCTGCCCAGGACTCTGGGCCTGTTGCTCTGATGTGCTGTACTCACCCCTGCCAAGGACTCTGGGCCTGTTGCTCTGATGTGCTGTACTCTCCCCTGCCAAGGACTCTGGGCCTGTTGCTCTGATGTGTTGTACTCTCTCCTGCCCTGCCAAGGACTCTGGGCCTGTTGCTCTGATGTGCTGTACGCTCCCCTGCCCTGCCAAGGACTCTGGGCCTGTTGCTCTGATGTGCTGTACTCACCCCTGTCAAGGACTCTGGGCCTGTTGCTCTGATGTGCTGTACTCACCCCATGCCAAGGACTCTGGGCCTGTTGCTCTGATGTGCTGTACTCACCCCTGCCAAGGACTCTGGGCCTGTTGCTCTGATGTGCTGTACTCACCTCTGCCAAGGACTCTGGGCCTGTTGCTCTGATGTGCTGTACTCACCCCTGCCAAGGACTCTGGGCCTGTTGCTCTGATGTGCTGTACTCACCCCTGCCAAGGACTCTGGGCCTGTTGCTCTGATGTGCTGTACTCTCCCCTGCCAAGGACTCTGGGCCTGTTGCTCTGATGTGTTGTACTCTCTCCTGCCCTGCCAAGGACTCTGGGCCTGTTGCTCTGATGTGCTGTACGCTCCCCTGCCCTGCCAAGGACTCTGGGCCTGTTGCTCTGATGTGCTGTACTCACCCCTGCAAGGACTCTGGGCCTGTTGCTCTGATGTGCTGTACTCACCCCATGCCAAGGACTCTGGGCCTGTTGCTCTGATGTGCTGTACTCACCCCTGCCAAGGACTCTGGGCCTGTTGCTCTGATGTGCTGTACTCACCTCTGCCAAGGACTCTGGGCCTGTTGCTCTGATGTGCTGTACTCTCCCCTGCCCTGCCAAGGACTCTGGGCCTGTTGCTCTGATGTGCTGTACTCTCTCCTGCCCTGCCAAGGACTCTGGGCCTGTTGCTCTGATGTGCTGTACTCTCCCCTGCCCTGCCAAGGACTCTGGGCCTGTTGCTCTGATGTGCTGTACTCACCCCTGCCCAGGACTCTGGGCCTGTTGCTCTGATGTGCTGTACTCTCCCCTGCCCTGCCAAGGATTCTGGGCCTGTTGCTCTGATGTGCTGTACTCTCCCCTGCCCTGCCAAGGACTCTGGGCCTGTTGCTCTGATGTGCTGTAATCTCCCCTGCCATGGACTCTGCACTTCCTGTTTGTGTTTGACCTGTGCATAGTCTCAACCATTTGTACATGATTTTGTGGCTTGCTGTTGTATACTAATGTTGTATTGCTACATCTGTGCAATATATGAATATATACAGATACTTCTGATGTGTGTTTTATCACTCTCCTTGCTGATTAAAGTCCTTTTCTTGTTTGCATTTGCTTGACTGAGTACCATGCTCCATTTTTAAGTTCACCATTGTATGGCTCTTTGTGGCCATCTGATTTTTAGACAGGGGTGACAGGGTCTTCAGTCCATTCTGGCCCTGCTGATGTTGTACTCTGTGATGCCTATTTTACAGGCCATGCAGTTTTCTTGTTGGTGTTTTGGTAGTGCTGCATACACTGTTCACAGGTCACCTTGGGGGACACTGGCAGCACAGGGTGTGCAGCTGTTCAGTGGTTTTGTAGCTGTCTGTGATGTCATGAGGTATGTGTGTGTTTTCCTTTCTGTGTGCCCAGGCGTGTATGTGTATGGTCATCTTGTGTTGGCCCTTAGTCCTGGTGGCATGGCTTACATGGCATGTGTGGTGTTGGGTGTGGCAGAGGTGTGCAGTGTGAAGGGTGTTAGTTTGTAGTGTATGTATGTGTGCCCCTGTATGATGTGAGACACACATGTGTCAGCCAGGAGTTGTATGCCTGTTTGTTTTGTCTTGCCCTGTGTGGATGATTGTATGCAATTGTGTGGGCTGTGGGGAGTGCACTGTTGTTGTGTGTTCCTTGTCAGCCAATCCTGCAGTGCCTGTGTCCCTGGTTGTGTGTTGTGTGTTGCAGTGTGTGTGTAGTGTGCTTGTTGTTACAGTGCTTGTTGGTGTGCATGGGGGTGCACGGGATAGGCACCTGGCCTGTGACTAGCTCGGGTGGGGTGCAGTGTTGTTTGGGGTGGTGTGTCCCTGTGATGTTTGTGCCCTGCCCATGCCTTGGTGTGGCCCTGCCTCCTGCATAGTGCGCATGTGTCGACCGCGGCGGTGACGTGTCCGTGACCGTGACGTTGCTGCAGGTTGGCGGATGTTGTGTGTTCTGGATGCCGTGGGGTGCCTTGTTGTGAGGTGGGTGATGTGTGGGTGCCCATGTGGATGTGTTGTGCCCCCCAGCAGGATGCCAGTGTTGTGCTTGGGCCCTGTGTCGGCATGTGTGTTGTGTGGTGCATATGTGTAGTGGCGTACCTGCGGCGGCGTCCGAGGCGGACCATCTGGCGATAGTGTTGCAGCAGGTACATGACCGGATGAATGTGGAGGGCTAGGTCCATGGGGTTCATGTCGGGTTTCGGCGTTCGTGCTCCTCTGTCGACTTTCCGCCTGCTTCAGCTGTGCGGTGTCTCCGCTGCGGTGCGTCTGCTTGTTTGGGCCATCCTAATTTGTCGAGCGGGGCAGACGTCATCGGACGCGGCGGAGGGTCTCGATTGGCTCCCGCCGCCGCGGTGGTGGGCGCACCTTGATGGTGGGGCGTGGCGCTCCGCGGCGGACGGGAAATGACCTGTGTTTACCTATCCTAATGTGGCGGACGTGAGTTCCGCTGCTCGCGGGCGGAAGGAGCTGTTTTACCGCCCCGCCACCACCGCGGTGGTGCCACCGCCCGACATCCTAATGGACCCCCATATGTTTATTTACAGAGGAGGAGGATTTATTCCTCTGGACTCCTGCGACCCTTGGTGTATAAGACATGAAAAAGACTGTTTAAACCAACTTTATTGAACAGTCGGTAAGCATAGCCCTTTCAGTATTTTATACAAGTTTCCCCCCCCTTTTTTAATATATTATTTTGTATTATATTTGAGAGCCCGATCTTTATGATTTTCAGCTGTCTATTGACCTAGAAGAGCATTTCGCCTCTAGTACAGTGTATAATTACTACCTTCTTCTACTGTTGGACAGTTACAAGGTAATATCAAGAAGCATGGAGAGTTTATAGTAGTGCCTCCAAAAATGGGATAATGCATGTGACCATTACTCACGATAGAGGACACCGGAATGCTTGGCTAGACAGGATTCAGTTTTTCCTCTTTTTGGCACACATTTTTAATAGATCACACTCTGGTGGTTTTTCTTTTCACTCGTGCTTTTCACTCCGAGGAACATTTACAAATGGGTCAGAGATATATGGTGTTCACATTGAAGTATCACAGAACTGTGTATTTAACAGTCCTGGAGTATGTACATATAATAATTTTGTGCTCCAAATATGGTTCTTAAAACGCCCTAGTCCTGATGAACAAGTTACTTACCTTCGGTAACGCTTTTTCTGGTAGATACTATATCTGCCTGTGGATTCCTCACTTTGTGAATATCCCCTTGCGTCAGCAACATTCGGAAATTCTTTTTGTAGCTTTGCGCCGACGTGGACTCGGACGTCACAGAGGCACGGCATCACTCGCGACTCCGCTGACGTCACCGACGCCTACAATAGGCCCACGCCGGCGTGATGACATCAGTTCAGCCCTTTTTTCCGTGCCTTCGAGGCACACGGACGGACCGATGACAGTAGACATATACACAGCATACGCAGTATAGAAATCAAGGTAACACACACAGTGTGAAGCAAATGCAATAAAACATTTGAAATAAACAACTCCTTGACAATAAAATAAATACATTACAGAAACTCTGGTATAGAAGAGTGGACAACGGGGAGGCGGGTGGGTCAGTGAGGAATCCACAGGCAGATATAGTATCTACCAGAAAAAGCGTTACCGAAGGTAAGTAACTTGTTCTTCTGATAGATACATCTGCCGTGTGGATTCCTCACCTTGTGAATAGAGTCACACAGCAGTCCCCACTCCCGGAGGAGGGTGTCCACTCTGCTATACCAGGAAATCTTGGAGGACAGAGCGCGCGAAGTGGCCGTCCCTCCTCACCTCGGTATCCAAGCAGTAGTGCTTTGCGAAAGTGTGGAGGGAGGCCCAAGTCGCGGCCCTACAAATGTCCTCAACAGGTACACCTCTAGACAAAGCAGAAGTTGCAGACTTTGCTCTAGTTGAATGAGCTCTAATACCCTCAGGAGGGTCCTTACCCGCCAGAGAGTAGCATATCTTGATGCACAAGATTATCCATCTGGAAAGTGTGCGCTTGTGCACCGCTCTGCCCTTCTTGCAGCCAGCAAAACCCACGAAGAGCTGATCGTCAATACGATAGTCTTTAGTCCTATCAAGATAGAAACTAACAGCCCTCTTTGGGTCCAAGCGATGAAGCCTCTCCTCCTCCTTGGAAGGGTGTGGGGGAGGATAGAAGGTAGGAAGGGTAATGGACTGTCCTAGATGGAAGGGAGTTACCACCTTAGGCGGAAAAGCAGCCCTGGTCCTGAGAACCATTCTTTCAGCATGAATGGATAAGAATGGGGGCTTGGAACTAAGAGCTTGAAGCTCACTCACCCTCATTGCCGAGGTGATTGCAACCAAGAAGACCGTTTTAAAAGCAAGAAGCCTCAAGGGACACCTGTGCAAGGGTTCGAAGGGGGAACCCATCAAATAGGTCAACACAAGATTCAAATCCCAATGAGGAACAATAAAAGGAGTAGGAGGGAACCTATTTGTGAGGCCCTTCAAAAATCTCAAAACCACAGGAGATTTGAAAAGGGAAGGCTGATCAGGCAAACAGAGAAATGCCGACAGCGCTGAAAGAGAACCCTTCACTGTCGCAACGGCAAGACCCTGTTGCGCCAGAGAAAGGGCAAACTGGAGAACATCAGACAAATGGGCCCTCAAAGGGTCTATAGATTTCTCTCCACACCAAGTGACAAATTTTGACCACCTATAAGAATAGATGGACTTAGTGGAGTCACGCCTGGCTGACAAGATGACATCCACCACATCAGGCGGGAGAGAAAAAGAACTCAGGTTGCCCCGTTCAATCTCCAGGCATGAAGGTGTAAGGTCTGGAGGTGGGGGTGTAGAACCTGCCCCTCCATCTGAGAGAGGAGGTCTGCCCTGTGAGGGAGATGGAGCGGCGGGTGAGAGGAGAGGTGGAGAAGGTCTGAGTACCACACCCTTCTTGGCCAATCCGGGGCGATCAATATAACTTGGGCCCGGTCTTGGCGAATTTTCCTCAGAACCCGAGGAATCAAGGGTATGGGGGAACGCGTAAAGGAGTTGATTTCCCCAACTCAACTGAAACGCGTCCCCCAAAGCTCCTTGCATCGGATACTGGAGACTGCAGAATGACAGGCAGTGAGCATTCTCGCGAGTGGCGAACAGGTCCACCGAGGAGTCCCCCACATCTGAAAGATGTCGTGAACCACCTCCGGGTGAAGCCTCCACTCGTGGTCGGCAGAGAACTGCCGACTGAGAATGTCCGCACGAACGTTCTGAACCCCGGCCAGATGATTTGCCATCAGACAAATCTGATGGTCCTGAACCCAGGACCAGAGACGAAGAGCCACTCTGCAGAGACACTGCGACCCCACTCCTCCCTGCTTGTTGATGTACCACATCGCGGTCGTGTTGTCCGTCAGGACTTGAATCGACCGACCGCGAAGGGAAGGGAGGAAGGCCTTGAGTGCCAGACGTATTGCCCGTAATTCCAGAAGGTTGATATGAAGCAACCTTTCCTCTGGAGACCAAAGACCCTTGACCTCCAGGTCCCCCGATGACCACCCCCCCTAGAGTGGATGCATCCGTTATTACCGTGGCCACCGATGGAGGAACTTGAAAAGGCTTTTCTTGCGACAGATTGCCTTCCACGCTCCACCAAGACAGATCCGCTGCAGTTTCTCTGGAGATCCTCACTGACTCCCTGAGATCTCCGTTGTGCTGATACCACTGCCTGCGGAGGCACCACTGGAGCGCCCTCATATGCCAGCGTGCATGGTTGACCAATAGAATACAAGAAGCCATCAGACCGAGCAGGCGAAGAACCTTCAGAACTGGAACGACCGCTCCATTGTAGAACAAAGGAATAATTTCCTGTATGTCGCGAATCCTTTGAGGAGGAGGGAATGCACGACATACAGTTGTGTCCAGTACAGCACCTATGAACAGGTTGCGCTGGGAGGGCACCAGGTGAGACTTGGGTACATTTATCGAAAAACCCAACCTGTGTAACAACTGAGTTGTCTCTTGCAGATGATGGAGCACCTTCTCTGGCGACTCCGCTTTGATCAGCCAGTCGTCCAGATACGGGAACACATGTATCCCCGACCTCCTGAGATGTGCTGCCACCACCGCCATCACCTTGGTGAAGACTCGAGGCGCAGTAGTAAGACCAAACGGAAGGACCGCAAACTGGTAATGCTGCGACCCAACCGTAAAACGGAGATACTTTCTGTGCGACTTCAAGATGGGAATATGAAAATACGCATCCTGCAAGTCGATCGACACCATCCAATCTTCTTCCAACAGCGCTTGAAGAACCTGTGCAAGAGTGAGCATCTTGAACTTTTCCTGTTTCAGGTAAAAGTTCAAGATCCTGAGATCCAGAATTGGCCGGAGCCTGCCATCCTTTTTGGGGATCAGGAAGTACCGGGAGTAGCATCCCTGACCCCTCTCCTGCTCCGGAACCACCTCTATCGCACCTTTTCGAAACAAAGCCAGGACTTCTTCCTTCAGAAGAAGTAGATGGTCCTCCGAACACAAACCTTGGCAAGGAGGGTAATTGGGAGGGAACTCCTGGAAAGGAAGTGCATACCCATTCTCCACAAGATTGAGAACCCAAAGATCCGATGTAATCAATTCCCAATCTTGTAGAAAATGGGTAAGCCGGCCCCCCACTGGGCCCACATGATCCAGAATGGTGGATCTAGGGCTGCTTTGCTGCTGTGGCTGGGGGCTGGGATGGAGAAGAGGAGGAAGAGGAGGAAACATTACGGCCCGAGCTCGGGCTCTTTGTTTGCCTCTATAAGCTCTGTATAAAGTGTTCTGCTGCTGCTGTGGCTGCTGTTGGGTAGATCTATAGTTTCGAAAAGAAGATCTGCCAAATCCTCTTGAGCGTCTTGCAAAAGTGCCCCTGGTCTGAAGGCCCAAAGACTTAGCTGTTGCTCTGCTATCTGTAAAGCGTTCCAACGCAGTGTCTGCCTTCTTCCCAAACAATCCAGATCCGTCAAAAGGAAGATCCATCAGTGCAGCTTGGACATCAGTGGAAAACTCACTAGATTTAAGCCATGCAGCTCTCCTTGTCGCAACAGAAGAACCCATGATCCTTGCCACAGAATCAGTTGTGTCCAATCCACTTTGGATAACCTGTCTTGCTGCAGCTTGAGTATCAGAAATAACTTCTTGAAAGTCTTTCCTATTCTCTTCAGGCATCTTGGGCACCAATTGCTTCACAGTGTCCATAAGAGCATGGATATAACGTCCCATTAAGCAGGTTGCATTTGTGGATTTTAAAGCCATACTGGCAGATGAAAAGACCTTCTTAGCAGCCTGATCCTGCTTTCTAGACTCCTTTTCCGCTGGAACCTGCGGAAATGCACCAGTAGACCTCTTGGAACAGGCAGCCTGCACTACCAAACTCTCCGGTAGAGGATGAGATGTTAAAAACTCTGGGTCCTCAGGAGCTGCTCTATACCTTCTAGCCACAGCTCTAGATACAGCAGGAGCAGATACAGGATTTTTCCAAATTTCTAAAATTGGCTCCTTTAAGGCATCATTAAAAGGTAGTAAAGGTTCAATCACTGAAGAAGGAGAGTGAAGGACCTCTGTAAGCAGATTAGATTTAAACTCTGCAGATGGTAGAGAAATGTTCAATAAACTTGCAGCTTTCTTTATCACCACATGATAAGGTGCCACATCTTTTGAGGGTTCCTTAGAAACCGAAACAAGGTCCCATTCAGGTGACAGTTCAAGGCCACTAGCTACAGATAGGTCCTCAAAAAGGTCCTCAGAATCATGAAGCTCGCCTTCCTCAAGATTTTCTTTTCTATATCTCTCCTCATCCATCCATCTTTGGGCTTCACGCCTAGATCTCATCTTCACATTCGAAGCCGTCGGATCTGCAATCGATTCCGACGGAGCCGGAGCCGGCGTCGAACCCGACGTCGGACGAGGAAGAGATTCACGACATCGCTCAGGGTTCGGCATCATAGTTGATGGAACTGGAGTCGAAGGAATCGGAGTCATCGTTCTCGGCGTCGATGGCTTCGGTGTCGAAGGCCTCGCCGGAGTCGGATAATGCCAATGCGGCGCCGGAGCCGGCATAAAAGGTATAAAGGGCGCAGGTGCATAGGAATGAGGAACACCCAAACCATATGCCATAGGACCCATAGGACCAGTAGGAGCCCCAGAGGGATACATAGCCCTTGAATAAATTCCGAACATCGCATTCAGGAATTGCGAAGGGTCTTGACCTGGAGCCGGGAAGGCTGGGTATGAATCCCCAGGTTGCTCTTGAGGACGTGGAGTCGAAACGACGTCGACCTCTTCTTCAGTTTGGTATACCGGAGTCGTACTACCTTCTGGCATCCGAGATCCACCCTCACCAACCTCCTCCTCCTCACCTTCATCCTCCCGACCTGAAGGATGTGATGGGTCCGGAGATGGAGCACACTTCCGCTTCGGTGAACTCGGAGAGTCCGCATGCGATGCTTCAACCTCGACATCGTGATCCTCCGAAGCCGACGAAATCACCTTCTCAATCAGTTTCACTTGTGACTTCGGCTTGGAACCCGACTCCTTCCTCGACCAATGTCGGGATTCATGGGTTCTCTTCTTATGCTTCTTTCTAGAAGACCTCGAAGCATGCGCTGATGACGAATCCGATCGCGACCTCGATCGAGATCTTGACTTCGAACGACGAGTTTGCGATCTTGATTTTTTCCTTTTTTTTTTCTCCTTTAAACTTAGCAACCAGAAGTTTCGCTTCTCTCTCTCGGAGGGCCTTCGGTGTCATCTTCTTGCAAGATTGGCAGTCCTCGACGTCGTGGTCGGAGCTCAGACACCACAAACAGCATTCATGCGGATCTGTAATGGACATTATTCTGTTACATTCTCCGCAAGCTTTAAATCCAGTCTTCTTCGAAGTCATGATGAAAACGAGAAGACAAAGACACTAGAAGTTTAGATAGTAACAAAGTTACAGTAAAAGCTACAGACGATCCCAGAAAACCGTGAGCGTCGACGACGCGGAAAAAAGGGAACTGATGTCATCACGCCGGCGTGGGCCTATTGTAGGCGTCGGTGACGTCAGACGAGTCGCGAGCGATGCCGTGCCTCTGTGACGTCCGAGTCCACGTCGGCGCGAAGCTACAAAAAGAATTTCCGAATGTTGCTGACGCAAGGGGATATTCACAAGGTGAGGAATCCACACGGCAGATGTATCTATCAGAAGAGGCCCATAATTATTCGTGCCGAAACCCGTCGACATTTGAATATCAAGACACCTTCAAAATTGAAGGATTGTCAGAAAATCTCAGATAAGGAGTCTCTAAAGAAGAGAAGTTTAAATAGAGGTATACCTCCCAAGGCTCCTATTTATTCTTTGGTTGATCTTGTTTGATAGGAATGCTTTCAATATAATTTGCAAAGCATCCTTTGTTAAAAAATAAGGGCTACTATATATTTAAGTGTGGAGTTTGTCAATGTATATATTGTGTATAGATAATTTTTGTATTTGGTATTTGTATTGAATTTACATGTGGTTTGTGTATATATGTGAAGGTAATGTATATATGTATATGTTGTGGTCAATTTTGAGATAAGAAGAGAAATACCTTCTGAAAGAAGAAAGAATAAAACAAATAAATAGAAAATAAACTTGGTATTTTGTGATACGTTTGGTCACAGAGAAATTTCAAAGAATACAGATTCATTCTCTTTTTCATTAATTTGAGATAGTAAGAGATAATTTATTGATCTCTTGACCTTAATTTAGATCCATTTATCCTTTCCTAGGCATCATTTTTTCCGTGATATTCGTATATTTTTCCCAGATGCCATAGGGTTACTTGGGTTGCCCCTTGGTTTAACATGGTTCAGAAACACACATAGTCCTTTTGAAAGCTACACTCCATGCAGCAGCCAGACTACTGTCTAGGGGAGTCGCTTCAACCACATTATTCCCACTCTTGGGACACTCAAATGGCTACCCTTCGAGGCAAGATGTATATACAAAACTGCCTGTATAATCCACAAAGCTCTATACGTGAAAAAACTGTTTACCTCGCAAACTTTCAAAAGCTGGCCAAAAGTGACCTCTTCGAAGCTCCAACAGTCTACTACTGCTATCGCCCAAATTCAAGAAGGAAAAATTCCGCCCTGCTCCTTCTCTGGGTATGCCACCAGATTCTGGAACTCGTCGTCCCAGGAATTATATGAAAATCACTCATTTCCTCACTTCAAGAGGAAATGTAAACTTCTTCTCAATAGCTACATAACCTCCACCCCAAGCAATCTAAGAGGCCTAATTGCACCTACCCTTCACTCTCCACCACAATTTGCATACCACTACCTTGCAAAAGAACTCTGTTTCTACTCTCCCCACCTTAGGAGCCACTTACCTTAAAGTACATCAGAACTATAGCGTTTGCATACTCTACTGATCATTGTGTACTTCTTTTCGTACGCTAGTATGGATTTTTACTTACTCTTTTATGTACCTTGTGTAATTCTCATGTAATTGATGCTATATTGCTCACATATCCTTCAGTTAATTCTGAGTTCCACTACCCTGGGGAAGGACTGTGACTCCACTCTCCCCACTTTCGCAACTCCCCACCACAATCTATCTCAGAGCTATATCATTTGCAAACCCTATATAAATAGTATATTTATCTTTATACGACTACTACATATTTCCACTCACTTTTTTTGGTAACTCTAACAATTGCTTCTGTATCGCTCACATATCCGATTGTCTATCATACACTTCCTTTTATACTGTTACCATGTACTGTTAAATGTTTTCTATGCAGCTCGTGCAAGTGCTGCTGTCGGTCGTGTACCACTTTTTATATTTTTACTATGCATTGTTATTTACTTTTAATGTAACTCGTTTAATTGCTGCTGTACTAACCCTGTAACATTCTCCAATGCCTCCGAGTCAAGGTTTTGCTATACAAAACTCGATAAATAAAATAAAATAAATAAATTATGAGGATATTATAAGTCTCCAGGACCTCATAAAGTGACTTTTTCTTTGCCCTTGTTCCTTCCTAATGTATGGAAATTGTCGGAGATTTGAAATACCCTTATAATATATGTCAAAAGTAGTTTATCCCAAATATTATTTTGGTGCCAATCAGACATGATGCTTTCCCCCAATCCATCGGAGGAAAGGGCTAGTCTAATGGCAAGAAAGAGGAGAGGACTTATCACCAAGGAATGGATTTATGCTATGCACAGTGGTTTCTCCAGAGGAACACCAAAGCATCTTAAAGCCAGGCATTTTGTAAACTGATGTTCACTTATAGATTAAAATTCTTGTCAACACTGAATACTAGCAATAGTTTGAAAATTAACCCACTTACCCAGTGGGGCTGTTCACCGCGAATGGCTTGCAAATCTTTCCGCAGATCATAGATTTGTCTAAAAAAAGACAAAAAGTATTTTACTCATGTGAACTAAAAAGGGTGTCAGCAGAATCACACAATAACAGTTGCTTTGTGTATTATGCAAATACAGTCCCTTCATATTGTTTCATTTCATAGGATTTCATAGGATCAAAACAGCTTTCATAAATGTAAAGATTGTTATTGCATTTATATAGTGTTTACTACCCTGGACGAGGCATAATAGCGCTTTATCATTAGTGGCATTCTACTCCAGGACCCAAGGTTAGTGGTTGAATAAGTTGTTATTGTTGGTTATTGTGATTAGTCTTGTGCTCTTAAGACAAAATGCATGCAACAGTTAGCCACTCCAAGGGTCCTGGGGGGGAGAGGGGGCGTTCAATTCAAGAGTGAGCGAGAGAGAAGGGGGGAAATGAAGGAAAGGGAACTGGGGGAGGAGGGGACAAATTAAAGAGACAAGCATTGGCACTACGGTGCCTCTGGGTCCTCACTCTGGGGCTTCTCTGATAACTTGCCCCCTGATAGAGCCACGCACAGGATCTAGGAGTAACCAAATGTGCCCCGTATTGCAGCGGCCCGCAACTGCGGCGCCGCTGTGAGCTTCCAGTCAAAAACAAATGGCACAGGTAGGCAGGGGCCCCACTCAGGGGATCGTGAGACCCGAGTGCGTGCCCTCACGGTAGAGCGGCTCGCCCTCTGGCGAGACCGCTCAGCAGAGGTGCCCCCAAAGCAGGCGGTATGGGCAGGAGGGGGGTGGGCACCGGCAATGTGCCCCTTCAAGCTCCCCTCCCCTTTGCCCCCGAGCCCTACTCACTGGGCTCTCCTGTGCTTCCTCTGTTTGGTAGCCTCTCTTCCTTTTTCGGGCACCACTGCGGGGGAAATGGACACGGTTTCCCGGGGTCCGACACGGCTTCCCTTGCTACCAGAAGGCCAACATCCTGCTGGGCGGCTCTCACCACAACAGCCGTACGTCCCGGGCTGATCCTGGTGCCCGGGCAATGCCGGATCTCCTCCCTGCGTCCTGGCCAACACCTTACTTCACCCGGCTGCCTCCTTCACATCGCTGGGACTGTACCAGCTGCACGCGGGGCTTTCTCCTCCACACGGGAGCCCTGCCAGCCACCGCAGTACTGCTCCGTGGCTCCCTCGGCACCAACGGGCTCTCCCTCGCTGCACGGGAGCCCCAGGTGCAAACGCCGCTCTACTTCACGTTTCAGGAGCGTGAGGTGGGCTCCCGTCCGCTTCCTGCTTCCTCCTGTCTCGTGGCCCCGCCCACGTCAGCAAGAGGCTGAGCCAGGGCTGCGGCGGCAATTTTCATGGTGCAAAAATGAGGGGTAGGCTCCCTCGAGAGCAAAATTAAAGTTAGTATGCGGGATGGGCACCCGCTAGGGCGCTAATAAGCGGGGTGGGCAGCCACAGTTATTATACTTAACAAGCGTAAACACGAAGGAACTAAGCCCCGTCCTTTTCAGATTGGGGGGGGGTTTTAGACTGAGGACGCCACAGAGA
The DNA here is from genome assembly GCF_964261635.1 of Lissotriton helveticus. Taxonomy (NCBI): domain Eukaryota; kingdom Metazoa; phylum Chordata; class Amphibia; order Caudata; family Salamandridae; genus Lissotriton; species Lissotriton helveticus. The sequence continues at coordinate 1,264,897,783 of NC_136067.1, read as the reverse complement.
GAAAGAACCGAAAAAACACACCCCTCAATCTGAAAAAGACGGGGCTTAAATGGAAAGACAAACCTATTCTCCAATGGGTGGCCGCCGTTTAAGAAGCCAGCCAATGGAGAAGAGGGGAGGGTTCAAGCCTCACTACTAGAAAACATAAAATCTCGCCAGCGAGACTGCTCAAGCACAGCCTACGCTAGCCGAGACCTAAAAACTAGCCCTTACGGGTCCAAAACTGGCCCCCACCCTTCCGTCCCCCCCCCGGGAAAATGCGCTGTGCCCACTACGGCCAGTCCGGCCCTGGAGGTAGCCCACACTGGCAAAAAACACAATTGTGGCCGCACTGAAAATGGGGGAATGAAAGAAGCTGAAGCAGGGGAATGGAAAAGCTGCAAATACAGAGGAAAGGAAGCACAGCTCCAGAGAGAAAGAGGAAACATAACATAGAATTGAAATTGCGACTAGAAGAAAGAGGGAGGGATAGAAGTGAAAATGAACGGAAAGCAGTGGGAGGAGAAGGGATCGGGAGCAACAGGAGACACAAGCGAAAAGAAGGAGAAGAGTAAACATCAAGATGAAGCCAGAAGGAGATGGAGTGAGTGGAAACATCATGGTGCTGGGGGAAAGAGGAGGTGGCAGGAGTTGCACTGGGCATTGAAATGCTGTAACTACTGCAATCCCAATAAGGAATTACTTAGGCAATGACATACAAAAGCTGGTCAATCACATTTTATTCTACCATGTTGAAGTAAAATGGTGTTAGTCAACTTAACTTCTTCCTACACTTAGTCCCAGATTTACTAACACTTTGCATCAGGTTTTCATTACGTTTGTAACACAAACTTGATGCAAAGTTTTGCGGTGGGATTTAAAATCCATTGCAAATATGGATAGTATCAGAAAGTAACGCAAAGATCTGCAACGTGCTGCCTTGCATAACTTTATGTGAAGGGGCATTCCCTGTATGATGCATGGGGATTCCCATGCAACCCTTATGGGTTTTGATGCAAATCCCTTTCTGAAAACAATCTGAGACAGGGATTTGCACCAAAATCCTACACCTCTTCATGGTAGGGACACTGAGGAGAAATGTTTTAATTTCTTTGTTTTTCCTATTTTGAAAGTATGCTGCATTGTGCAGCCCACATACTGTGAAAATACTTAAAGCATAGTTTTTGTACTGGAAGGAACTCCTTCTGTACAGATCACATGCTTAAGAGAGCTCTGACACCCTTACACCATGGTGCAGTGGCGTCTGCATTGGTGCATGGCTGCCAAAAGTGTGGCAGCACAGGAGAAGAGGAGAACAGTGCCACATTGTAGAGATATGGGACGGAGCTGCTCTCTTTTTTATACAACACAGCTAAAGTTGCTGTGCTGCATTGCATGACTTCTTAGTAAATCTGACTCTACAAGTAGTGAGTTCAGTAGGCTGATTTTACTTTTGCCTGAAACATATTTTTCCCAATATCAAATGAAGAATGACCTAAAGTCCAAGTATAATCATAAATTATATATTTTTTAAAACACGTAACGCCACACTGAAAATTAACAATAGTAAAGCTTTTTTTTAAACTTTAGAAGTTTTCCAAAACAAGGACACAAAACAAAAGGCCCATAGGCATGGGCAGACATTACTACATTCCAATAGCAGAGATCTGGAGGGGCCAGCAGTAAGACAATACCAGCAGGTATAACAAAGCGAGCATGATACTTGAGGGCGGGGCAAACATGTACAATAATGCAAGGGTACCAGTTGGAACACACAAGATTACAAAGCATAGTGGTGAGAGATTTACAATCGTACATATTGGTGATTAAGAAGGGGCGCCCAGGTCAATTGTTAAAAGGTAATCCCTAAGAGGCTGCCAGATATCTTTCGGCCTAGAGGTAGGTGTTTGTAACATAGCATACACCTCACTGGTGGAGTCATAATAAATCATACTGGTCAGCCAAGCCTTGCCAGTTGGGCGAACACTGATGCCCCAGCTCAACGCTATTTACCTTTAAGCCAACAATAATGTCATGGCAGTATAGCTGCAAATTCATTTAGGGGCATCTGCCACATAACCCAAAAGCACAGTAAGAGGGTCAGGATGGAACTAAATGTCTATCATTAAGGAGAGATGCTCTAATGTTTCACCCCAGTATGCACCAATATGCGGATACATTCAAGTCAGGCGTGTAAAGTCTGCTTCGGCCACGTTGCACTTCAGGCAATTGGGGGACCTGGTAGGGTGTATTCTCGTAAGGGAGCTAGGGGTGACATATACCCCGTGCAGGAATTTAAAGTGTTTAGGAAAAGATAAAGGCGGGTGGAGAACCGTAGCCTTAAGGCCTGGTGGCGCAGGGTACGCCTGAAATCCCCGGGATTCACCTGCCATGTCAAATACAGAGACACGGACTCTGGCGTAGAAGATGGTATTTATTAGCTGCAGCTAGTACAGTGGTCTTAGAGGTCGTCAGTATAACGAGGTTCAAAAGAGACTGCCACTTAACTCCGTGGCGCACAGGTTTATATACGGTACAATACAGTGCAAAATACAATTACACAAGAGCATGCGACATAAGCAAACGTTTATAGACAATACTTTAAGTCTAAAAGCAACTCAAGTTTCCCGGTATGTTTGTTATTCGACCCCTTGAGTAAATTACGAGTGAATCCACACAATTCGATTTACAAGTAGAGAAAACACAGCTGCATGTTGTAGAAGGACAATCGTGAAACAGGAGAATACTTGAGACATACAGCGAAGGACAGCAGATAAGATAACCTGGAGGAAAGAATGGTGTGAGCCAACAAATAGTCCGGACAGGGATTAATCAGCTCAGACAGGAATTAGTGTACTCGACCAGGCCCTGACACTCGTTAGTAAACATAAGCAAAGAAGCCACCTGACATGTGAATGCAGAAACGACAAAAACATCGCGCTCGCCACGCTGCCTGAGTGAGGGCAACACAAAATGGCGGCGACGTACAAAATGGAGGCTGAGCACGAACGAATTCGTAATTTACAGAACCACAGATCCTCCTTTTGCCATTACTCAGGCAAAGACAAACCAACTCATGCTAATCTGAGTCGGACTCAGCATCGATGTTCATAAAGTCCTCGGGCTGCTGTTGCACCATCATCCTAATATTCTCTGTCCTCGGATTTTCAGAACGTGGAACGCATAAAGTAGCCAACAGGCCACATACTGCGGGACCACATTGAACGCACAAACAACAAGAGAATATGATGGCCAAAATTGCTCCTAGGAACGTTAGGATCTGCCATCCCCAGGTTGACAATATTCTCTAAAACCATCCCATAAAAGACCAATCCCCTTCGTCCTGATGGATCGACTCGGAGATGGTATGCAACTTGGAAATGGCTTGATATACTGCCGGAGCATCGTCTGGAAAATAAATGCAACAGCTAGATCCGATCAATCTACAGACACCTCCTCGGTCTGCTAGGATCACATCTAACGCAATTCGATTTTGCAACGTCATAAGACGATCAGCCTGTAGCTCGGCTGTAATGTTACCTATCACACCTGCAGTAACATTAATAGTGGTCTCAACCACACGAACCAATTGTCTGATATTTCTGCTGTTGGCCATCGGGCCCCAAAAGGGAAGGAATCCTTTAAGGAAATCTCCTCCCTCTTGTTCTGCCGTGTCCTTGGCATCGAATATACCTCGGCTATATCTAGTTCTGTCGTGGTCTGACGGAGCCGAATATGTAGGGGGAAGAAGGAAAGCTATATAACAGGTTCCAGAAAAGTTGGAAGGGAGCCAGGTGTAAGCTCTATCTTTACAAACAAAATAAGTTCCCTGTGACGGAACCAATGGGGGGAAATCAGGGGATGAGAAAATATAGATGTGTAAACAACTCTGTTTATTGTCAGTTCTCTTACTGTTGACTTAGAGACAAAAATTACCTTGATGGGGTACAGTCCATACTGGAGAAGACTCACCCCTTTTATTTTTGTCACCAAGACTAGAAACATAGTGGGTAACATTCCATCCTTCATAAGCTTTCTTCTCTTCTAATGGAATTTTTCCCCTTTCTACAATCTTAGCCTGTAGTGTGTTTATCTAGAGACCTGTATCGATACTCCAATTTCTGACCCTTGTCCGGTTATAAATCACTAATATCCTTACAACGGCACAGAAACCAGTTTCATAAATTAATCATAGCGCATGCTGTCACATTAAGCAAGCACTATTCCTCCAGCCCCCTAGAAAGCACATCGAATTGTCTAAACAAACCAAGCCTCCAGCAAACCTGGGAAATCCCCGCTGCTATTGTTTTGATTTAGTTCGAGAACTCCTGTAAAGAATGTAAGAACGACCAGTTCTTAATTGACGTCTTATGTCCATCCTTACGTCAAACCCGGCACCTCTCAGGTATAAATATACCGACACTGCCCTAATTAAAGACACGGTGGTGGTGAGCTTGGAGCAGCGACTACTTGCCGGAGAGCCCAGCTGATGCGAGAGGCCACGGACGCTGCCCCTCCCCTTTTGACGCGCTGAGGAAGATGCTGTCTTTCCTCTTGCCGAGGAATCCAGCCTCCAGCGTTTCCAGCTTGCCCTCGCGGGTAACTGGGATACCGAGTCCTGAGAAAGAGATACCAGCCCTCCTGCCTTCTAAATCCCAGGTACTGAACTGACTAACCCCTTACAGAGAATTCTTGAGTCAGACTCTTGGCAAAACAAACTTAACTTAAACTGCTACTTACTTACTCCCTCCCATGTATTAGGCTTAGGTCAGGTACACCGGGGTAGGCGTAGTTAGAAGCACCAGTTGAGTACGATTAGTCAATGTATATATGTATGTATATCTTTTATCCATTTTAAAGTAACATATGGCTAAGAAACCATATCAATGCTTTTACAGTATTATTTTATAATCCTGCTTTTACTGTATGCACTTTACTTAACTATAAGTATTACAATTGTAGCGATTCATTTCTCTTGTATGAGAAAAGAGACTGATCAATAAATAACACCTTTTATTGAAAACGCCCGTCTCTTCTTTTCTCTACAATCTGGTGAAACTAAGTATGCACGTATTGACTGAGTAAAATAGCTGTTTTTTGTTTTCACACGACTCTAGAGATATACTCTTGATCAGGGAGAGCAAAGTTGTCATGTTCTATGGTTGTCAGAAACTAAATCCCTTCTTGTCTATCCAGGGAGGTTAAACTCCTCCTCGCCTATTCGAGAAAGTTTCTAGTGAACTCTGAGCTAGCTGGCACACAAAACTTAAGTCTAATATCGTCAGTAGAAGACCTAGTTAACCTCTGTCCTACGTCTATACTATTGAAGATAATATTCCAATGCGCAGAGCCTATTGGGAATATAGGAACTACACTACATGGCGCCCAACGTTTGGTAAGGCGATAAATCTAACGCAAGGCATTAGAGTAACTCAGTCGTGCTTTTTCACACAGACCCTTTCTCCCATAAATACTCCAAAGACGTCTAGAGTGGGTCAAAGGTTAAAAATCCGCCAAACTTAGTAGGAGGAGACTCCTATGTATGGTCTTTTGGTTTATTCAACGTTGAAGGATACAGTGTTCCAAAATATTGTGCACCTAATCTTTGTTACCTTGGAAACCTGATCTGCAACAAAAACCTTCCTGTCAGTAAAATGTCAGACGGTGAAGGAGAGAGGGAGACAGCTAGATTAGCAGCTCAACTACTACTGGAAGACACAAGTCTCCTACAGCAGGACCCGGATGCAATAATCATCCCGGTCAGCATAAGAAAAACTATAACACTTAAACTTATAGAAAATGGACTAACACCAAGAGGTGGTACAGTCATATTCGTAATTGAGGCACACGAATATCGGCAGACAGAGGTATTCTATTCATGGATAAACTTTCCAGCGGCAAACGCTGTCACAAAAGAGTTCCACTATTATAAAATAGAGGAACCTCCGGATGACTACACTCCTTTCGAGGAGGTGGAAATACCACTAAAATACCAAGAGCACCTGCTCTGGTTTAAAGGCGCCCTAAAACATAATAATCACATCACCAGGCTCGGTCCACTAGGTAGACCAGGAGCAACGTGGCCGGTTCGAGCCAGCTACACACCACATCGCGACATCGAAAACATTTCAGTATCAGAACTTCTAGCACAGCTAAAACAACTGATTAAAATACACAGACAATTAGTCCAATATGTAATGCGGACTTCAACAGTTCAACCAGCTATTAAAATTCCACAGCTGACCCCTCATCAGGAGAACACAAATAAAATCACACCACAGAACATACAATCATGTCTGGGTAAAGTACCCATAAAACGGGAACAAATTCCATTCTGGTTAGCACAGAAAATCACTCAAATAGAGGCAGTATTCCCGGATACTACCCCTACTGAGAAACACAGAATTCTGACTATCTGCCTTCCAATGGGGATCGCACCACATGTGGAGGACTGTGACACTTGGGGCACAGTCTTTGCTTGAATTTAAACAAAAACACATGGTGTTCCGTCCATGGCGGTAATACCAGATGTGCTAAAACAGATTCAAAATGAATACGGTCCAGAACCTGCTTTAACTCTGGGTATGAAATTACTGAAAGACTTCAAGCAGGTCTCAGCTTTATTGTTATCCAACATAAAAGGAGAAGCAGCATCTGTGGCGATCCGCCAGAAGTTGAAAGAAACAGATATAGCAGAACAACCATTTGAACTTGCCAGAATCATAGAAAAATCCTATGAAGAACTAGGAAGAGATAGTTTGGGTGGGAAACCAGTGAAACCCCAACTAACTGAAAATCCTGAAAAGGTATTTATTAAGAATAATCTAACAGCTCCAAAAAAGAACTGGGATGGAAATAAACAGTCCACTCCCAAAGAAAAAAGATTCCAGTCCAGAGGAAGGTCTCCTCGGCGGAGAGAGAGATCTCCGGATCAAGGACACAAGTCTCCCCAGAGGGAGCCCTCTGAGAAAAAATACAACCTTAGAAATAGGGATAATTTGAAGAAACCTGATAGATATCAAGATATTGATACACGTCCCTCTCGATCTTTTCAGACTTCCTCGCAGAAATCGGAAAGAAGAGGACGGTCAGAACAAAGGGAAGAGCACTTCAAGTCCAAAGACAAGGAGCCTGCTCATCAAAGTAAAAAGTTACAATTTCCAAAGAAGAAGGTAGCCAGTATTAAAGTGATCAAACATGCCGAGGATCCTGAGGACACAACTGAAAAATGGAGAGTGGGCTCAGACAATGCTAGACAGCGCAGCAGAAGTGAGCATAGCTCGCAAGATCCTGATGAATCATCTGGAGACAGTGGACACGAATGAATACATTCAGGTGGAAACTGCAGACACCAGAGTTAGCAAACCTCATAAAATATACGAAATAACATTACGTATAGAGGGAGATAAGACTAGGAAAATAAGGGGTCTATTTTGGGATAATCTCTCCAAAGGCTATGACATCCTTTTAGCTGAAAAAGACTGGCCACCGGAGTTTGTCAGGGAGTGCCCTCATGGCGAAGAAATGATTATGCCTGCCTTCTCAAATCACATTCCAATTCATAAAAAATATACACTTGCAAGAAAGTGGGCATTAGCCCAAGCTCCTGCATTATATAAAAACCATGTAGGATGGGTGTTTTGCCATGGCGTTTCGCTCAAGATGTGATTAAACAATAAATATATAAAACCCAGTATGATTAATGCGTCAAATTAACATATAGAGACTATCATCACCTAAAATGTAGACCCCAGCTCTCGGCTGACGTCTGAACTGTTATAAAAAGATTTGCGATTTTATAATGGCATATACGCATGGGGCTTGCTACATTCTGACCATTGCCCAGCTTTTAGCTCTCGAGCTTATGGGGGGGGCATGGCCAGCATGGGCATTGCATTGCGGGACTCTTATCACTTCCTTCCTGAGGGAAACGGGATGGTGTAAAGAAAAAACCAAGGCATAAAGCAATCTATAACGGCAAAGGTATTAGGTTCGGGAGCTGGGTGGGTCAAACATTTAATAAGTGTCCAACGTAGTCTTAATAATCTGCCAAGAAATTCTCTGAGAGGTCTCAGTCCGTACGAACTATTGTTTGGGACTAGAATGTTAATCCAGGACCTCGATAGTCAAACTTCAGTGGTTAAAGAAAAATGCTTTGATATCAAAGATCGTTTGGCTATTTTACAGGACTTAAATGAAACAAGAAAAGACCTGAGCAACATAAAGTTTAAACAACAAACAACAACCACTGAAGAGAAACCACCTGTCCCAGCAAGGCCTGTCTGGATTCCAAAAATCGGGGATCTGGTCAGAGAGAAAATACCGGTGAAGAAGGAATTTGGGCCTTCTTACAGAAAGGCAGTACCTGTCTTAGCTATCAACGGAACAAGATCAGTTGTACTACCGCCCCTTGCTGGTAAGAAGGAGAACCGAGTTGTATCCATCGACCTGGTTAAACCACAATCATGTGGCCGATAATAAGTAGTAGGCCAAGTGGACTCCCAAGAAATAGCAGAACACCAAAGTTTTCTACGAACATAGAGGTTCAAACCGAGAGACTAATCACATTTGATAAACCTACAGTGAATCAACAAGGATTATGCAACAAAGCCATGGAACTTAAACCTCTTGAAACCCAAATCCAAATCTTACATCAAGAAACACCAGTCTACAATGATGTAACCACAGACTATGCTAATGAAACAAAGAGAATTCCAAAAACGAAAAGGAATCCAGAAGCAATTGAAACAATTCACAGAACAGCATCAGGCTACTTCATCAACTTCGATGATTTTTCTGAGGATCCGAGTGAACCTGAGGAACAGCCAACATCAACAACAACTTTTAAAGACAAAGCAAAAGAACTGTTTCATCAACTACAAGAAACCTATCTGATTTCTCCATGGATTGAATTTTGGGTGGCACAAGGTGTATTTGTCCTCATACTTTGGCTCATCCTGGTACTATACTTGGGTCATTTCATTGAGGGAAAATATGTTACAATGGACACAGCAAGTCAGAATATCAACTTGGTCCTAAAACCACACAAGTCTTCACACATCGAGAAAAGAGAACTTTCTTCAGTAAACTTCACAGCCAATCCTATACCCGGTGGGGTAGCATGGGACAAAACTGATTACGAAATCTATGGCCCTGTCGAGCTCCTGAAGTATCCTCACCAATTCAAGATTTCATTAAGTGACTTTGTAAAATCAAGCACATTCGCTGATGATTGGGACTTTGAAAGTATTAATGATATGATTTCAGATCTAGTGATGTCAGCTAAATTTACAGAACATGATAATTTACAGGGTTCATCTAATTATGACCAGATGTACTGTTACAAACACTATGGTAACCATTATCTGCATAAATCTGCTCAACCTAGAAATGTTTTTAATTATAACCAATGGGAACATTGTGCAACTCCACCAATAGGCAGTTCGAAAACATTTTATGAAAAATTTCCATATTTCTCAGGGTTTAACACAAGTAATGCAGAAACGTTTTATTTCAAACTGTTAAATAAGACAGTAATGAAAACCATGCTTACAAATACAAAATTAATCTATTCAGAGACATTTTTTGACAAAATGAATATATTCGGTTTTGATTTCTGGAACAATAACATTGAAACGAAAACAATCTGGGGTACAAGAAATTGGCACGTCAAAGGTATAGAATCATTGTTTAGAGCCTGCATGATCCCAGAACAAATTATATTCTTGAATGACACAATTCATCAAACAACCTGTTTTGGCCTAGCCAAAATTAAAGACTTGAACAAACCGTCTATTCCAAAGCCAACACCTGGCAGTAATAGCACTACAGATGTTGAGATAGACGTATCCCATATTTTAAACCAAAACAGAACACATCCTGATTGGAAAAAATGGTTGATCTGGCCCACAGACACAAATAACTGTCAAGATAGATTCCTGAACAACAAACAGGGGTTCACAATAACCAGGCCAGACCCTAGATACTCCCAGCGACAACATCCAGGGATTGTAACTACATACAGTGTAGGAAAATTCTGCCTCGAATGGCTACGAACATCCACACTGGCAGAAATTAAGCAACACTTGACTTTACTTAAAGAAGGTGCTGACTTGCGTGATTTCATTATGGGACCGCGCAAACAGCGTCAAAAACGTTTCATAGCGGCCTCTATATATGCAGCTTACAACGAAGTTTGGAAAGTAACTCAAATTGAAACAGCAGAGAAAATACGGGAAATTGACCGTGTTAATTTGGAAAAATCACTTTCTGTTGTGGACAATGGGTTAATGACTCTGTCTTCCAGAATATATTCACTGGACAGTATTGTATCATCTGCAATCGATATAATAGAGCAAGACTTACTGATGTTACAACACGGTCCGTCCCAATTGCGTTCTATTGTACAGCTTGGCTGGACGTTACAAAATCTGCGTTCAGGCTACGTGCCTTGGCGTTTAATCAACACAACGTCATTATTCGGTATCTTTAACCTTACTGATACACAAATCAGCTTGGCACAAAAGGGTGCAGAGTATACAATTCTGAGCATTGAAAAACTTGAGAGATTACCATTGACAATGTCAGAACGACCTGTCATTGAATGGATAATACATGGAATCATAACTATTCCGATAACGACTTTCCAATTTTGATACTGCCAGAAATATATACAGGCAGGCCAGTATGAAAGGTTGGGTAAAGGATACATTAAGTCAACATGGAACTTACCTTATACACACACATGTTATAGTAATACAGGACAGAGTGTATTTCCTAGTGGTAATAATTGTGAAAAATCACTAAGTGGTATACTTCTGTGTCAGGGTATAAGTTTACATGGGGCCTGTGAGGGGACTTCAAATAACCTTTCATGTCACCAGCTCGGCACACCTGCAACAAAAATAGAACCATTCTTTAGAAGACTTTCTAACGGGAGTTACATTCTAATTGTAGGTCACAGATGTTGTGGCTTACTGCCAGGAAAACCTTAACTAGTAAGCGTGAGCTCCATGGTCACTTGCTGTGAGTGAGTATTGTTTCCGAGTGACACTCCAGACAGGGAGGGAAAAATTTGGCCCAGTTTGAATATCTCTTCTATTCGAATTGATACTTTAAGCAGAATGAAGACTGTGCTCCTACAGACGCCAGTTCACTTGACGTCATCAAAAGAAACGTATGATCTCCAAGTTGCAAGGACAACGGGAGAGATACATGCATTGTTATCAACAAATTGCCCCCTACACTTCGCAGAAATACTAAGCGAAATCTTAAATATTTCTGATACAAATGGTATCGCGAGTGTATTTAAGTCCGTTTTTTCGGGACTATTGACTCCATTCAAAGCAGTCCTGGGAATATTTCCCGATTTCGTCCATTCTGTCTTTGGCGTACTTCCACTCCTGTTGGGACTCGTAGCAGGCATCTTATTTTTGCTACTCCTGATTCGTTATGGCAAGCCATGTCACAGACAAGACTCCAGCAACAATGGAAGAAACGATCCTAGCTATACGCTATCGGGACCGCATAACTAAAGTCCTTGGATTAGGCCGGCTAAGAGATCTGAATATGACCTGGTTTCTTTCGTTCAGACCCATATGGCAGAATTGTGTCTTACCTGTATTGAGATGCATGCTATGTGGTGAGGAATGCGTGTTGGACACATGTCTTACACTACAATCAGAAGTACCAATGGATGCAGATACTTTGTTGGGTCCAGTAAAGGCTCATGCATTGTGCTGTCCCCAGCGGCTACCTATCCTGATGACAGCATTCGTGGAGACTTCACCACTACGATTGAAGGGTAGTGAAGTACAGGATGAAAGCAGCATCAACCAGGTACGGCCTTCTGTAAGCAATACTGATCAAAATATCACTGAAAGCGAACATGTGCACGACTGCATGGTAGCGACATTTTCCAACTTGGTCGAACTTTCACCTGAGGCAGTAAACTGCTTTTTTGAAAATCTGTCTGAAATGATGTTTTCACCAGAACAGAGAGAACAAGACTTTAAACAAACGTGCACACAGAGTTCCCTGAACTTTGAATTTGGCCTTCAGCTTTAAAAACAAAGCTACTGACAATTTTTTCCTTCTTCCCCTGAAAACGAAAACCTTTTTCCCAAATCCAAAATATTTACCTTTTGGCACTTATCTTCTGCTTAAAGTAGAACTATTCCTAGAGAACAGAGCTTCTATTTTAGGAACTCTAGAGACAATACATTACCTCAGCCTCTAGCGTATTTACAAGTAATTATGTTTATATGTGATGGAGGTGTCTTGCACTTTTTTCTTCTGTATTAAGAGCCATTTCATGTGTTATTTTCGCAAATCATTCATGCTGAGATAAATTGTGCATCCGTTTTTTTGAATGATTACACTGCTTGAATGCATACAGTACCTATACTCATTTTCGTGTATTTCGAATATGCCTATTTTCAAATGCAAAAAATTTATTTTGGGGTGGTTCGGTATACACATGCACTATTAGTTATGTTTACTATTGATTAGGTTAAGTAAATATGGACATGAATTCGTGGAGTGGGTGTAGTGTGTTTATCTAGAGACCTGTATCGATACTCCAATTTCTGACCCTTGTCCGGTTATAAATCACTAATATCCTTACAACGGCACAGAAACCAGTTTCATAAATTAATCATAGCGCATGCTGTCACATTAAGCAAGCACTATTCCTCCAGCCCCCTAGAAAGCACACCGAGTTCTCTAAACAAACCAAGCCTCCAGCAAACCTGGGAAATCCCCGCTGCTATTGTTTTGATTTCGTTTGAGAACTCCTGTAAAGAATGTAAGAACGACCAGTTCTTAATTGACGTCTTATGTCCATCCTTACGTCAAACCCGGCACCTCTCAGGTATAAATATACCGACACTGCCCTAAGTAAAGACACGGTGGTGATGAGCTAGGAGCAGTGACTACTTGCCGGAGAGCCCAGCTGATGCGAGAGCCCATGGACGCTGCCCCTCCCCTTTTGACGCGCTGAGGAAGACGCTGTCTTTCCTCTTGCCGAGGAATCCAGCCTCCAGCGTTTCCAGCTTGCCCTCGCGGGTAACTGGGATACCGAGTCCTGAGAAAGAGATACCAGCCCTCCTGCCTTCTAAATCCCAGGTACTGAACTGACTAACCCCTTACAGAGAATTCTTGAGTCAGACTCTTGGCAAAACAAACTTAACTTAAACTGCTACTTACTTACTCCCTCCCATGTATTAGGCTTAGGTCAGGTACACTGGGGTAGGCGTAGTTAGAAGCACCAGTTGAGTACGATTAGTCAATGTATATGTGTATGTATATCTTTTATCCATTTTAAAGTAACATATGGCTAAGAAACCACATCAATGCTTTTACAGTATTATTTTATAATCCTGCTTTTACTGTATGCACTTTACTTAACTATAAGTATTACAATTGTAGCGATTCATTTCTCTTGTATGAGAAAAGAGACTGATCAATAAATAACACCTTTTATTGAAAACGCCCGTCTCTTCTTTTCTCTACAATCTGGTGAAACTAAGTATGCACGTATTGACTGAGTAAAATAGCTGTCTTTTGTTTTCACACGACTCTAGAGATATACTCTTGATCAGGGAGAGCAAAGTTGTCATGTTCTATGGTTGTCAGAAACTAAATCCCTTCTTGTCTATCCAGGGAGGTTAAACTCCTCCTCGTCTATTCGAGAAAGTTTCTAGTGAACTCTGAGCTAGCTGGCACACAAAACTTAAGTCTAATATCGTCAGTAGAAGACCTAGTTAACCTCTGTCCTACGTCTATACTATTGAAGATATTATTCCAATGCGCAGAGCCTATTGGGAATATAGGAACTACACTACAAGCCATCACTACTATACCTTTGATCAAAGAGCTGTGACTGAAATCCAATCCAGTCCCAGAAGTCTTTACAAGATTTCTAAGTCCGTTGTGGTATGCGGCCGAAAACATAGTCAAGTAGGCCCAAGCTGAACCTTCATATGAAAAAGGGAGAACCAGATACGGCATTCCTTTTTGTGTATTGTGTGGCATAAGACCGCACACCCAACAGTCAGTCATATTAATGGCCAACTGGTGTTGGTGCAATAACTGGATAAACGTATTATTCATATATTCAGCTCTCCTTATCTGTTCATGAGGGGGTAGAGTATGAATTTTATGCGAAAAGACAGAAAGACGAGAGGGCAAAGAAGTTGTGGAATTAGCAACACTTCTCGGATGTAGAACATGGACAATCCAACCAATGCAAGCTAATAAAATACACAAAAACATGAAAATACACAAAGTCACGCCAAATCGACTACGCAATAATTTACAATATTTCAATCTCATATCTTGCTTCCTAATATCCCTACCTACATTTATTGTACCATCCATCTTTATCTAAAAAAAATGTCGCTCACGGCAATCTTCTTTGATCACTCAGCTATATACTTCTGTATATCCTGAGGCGCTAGCCGCTTACTAAAAGAACAGAAAATCAGGTTACAGTCTGAGCCTCCTACCGTGACCCTGCGACGGAGACGGATGGCACTTCTAATACTAATTCCTCACAAAAACAAAAGGACAACAAAAGGACAAAGCAACCAAAAAGTGTCTTTAAATGGTATGAGAAAGAAGAAAAAAATGTGTTCAAGGTATTCAGTTCTTCTAATCAACTCTCGACCTCAAGTTATAGCGTGTTTTGCTCGGCACGGTATGGTCTTGAAATAGAGCTTTTGGATTTGTAGTGTCTATTCAAAGATGCGCAGGCACAGCGGCTTGAAGAATGTCGTCATCTGCTTTCTCAGACTGAGTTCCATAAATTTGGGCATCACTGAAGGGCACAAAACAAGGAACCGCTGCAGTATCCGATTCTTTTACACCACTGCAAATCCACTGGTCCAAGGGTAATGGCAATTGCACTTTTTTACAGTGCACCCCATGCACCCAGTTTCGTTTGCCAACCACTTTCACAGCCGTGCGGGTGACGAGCAAAACTTGCGTAGGCGTAGACCAACGAGGCTCCAGATTCTTCGTCCGTTGAACATTTTTGATGCAGACCCAGTCACCGGGCAAAATGGTGTGACCTGGGTCCGTGGAGGCCTCTGGCAAAGCACTTTGTACCTGTTGACAAATAACACTTAATTTAGTAGTCAAATCATGCAAATAGTCAATTAACAAAGGATATGGTATATGGGAATATCTCTTGGGGCGAGGGACACCCCAAACATTAGTTGGGCGTCCAAATACCACTTCATATGGGCTAAGTCCCATACGAGAGTGTACGGTAGTTCTGGTTGACAAAAGAGCTAGGGGCAAGGCATCTGGCCAGGCAAGACCTGTACTGGCTTGAATCTCAGCTAGTTTAAGTTTGAGCGTACCATTATAACACTCAACCAAACCTGCTGACTGTGGATGGTTTGCCGCATGGAATTTTTGTCTGATCCCAAGACCAGAACATACTTTCTGCATAATTTGACCCACGAATTCACTCCCATTGTCACTCCAGACAATTCGCGGCAAACCAAATCTGGGAAAGAACTCTTTAAGGAACACTTTAGCAGTTGATAAAGCAGTGTTATCTTTCAAGGGGTAGGCCTCTATCCAACGGGAAAAGTCACATACCACCACCAGAACATACTTAAGATTGTTGCATCGATCCATATGAATGTAATCGATCTGCAGCACTTCAAAAGGATATGACGGGGGAGAAAAATGACCTGCCGGAGTTGGGGTACCTTTTCCTGGGTTATGCATTAGACAAACAATACAATGCTTAACCACGTTCTCTGCACATTTCGGAATTCCTTCATTCTGCCATACAGGAGCCAAGAGCTTACAAATGCCTTTTGCACTAATGTGGGCTGGACCATGAGCCATAGTTACAACCGGCAATACATAAGCATCCGGTAATAACCATCGCTGATGTTCCGACAATTCCGTCCAACAACCCGTCGAGTCTAACATTCCCGTATTATCTTTCCACGTTCTTAATTCCTTCTCATTCGCTTCTCCCTGAATCGTTTTCACACTCTCAATCGTGTCTTCACACATTCCAATTTCCCTAACCCAATTTGCAGGACCTGCCACGTACATTCGACTAGCTGTATTTCTAGCTGTAGTTTTTGCTACTTTGTCTGAAAACGCATTTCCACGACCCACATCATCTGTGACTTTCTTATGTGCGCTGCACTTTATGATTGCTATCTGTGCAGGTAAGGTAAGTGACTCAAGAAGATCAGTCACTAACTGACCATGCTGGATCTTTGTCCCGTGAGAGGTAAAGAATCCTCTCTCCCTCCATAACCTACATAAACTATGTGCAACGCCAAAAGCATGCTGGCTGTCGGTGTACACATTCACTCTCTTTCCTTTTGACAACACGCACGCTCTAGTCAAGGCTATTAACTCAGCTGCTTGGGCTGAATTATGTCCAATACGTGCTGCCTTGACAATTGTACATAAGGTGATAACAGCATAGGCAGAAGTAGTCTCCCCATTTGGAAGCTTGAAACAGAAACCATCTACCCATAGGATCCCATCCGGGTCCTTGAGCGGAGTGTCCTTCAAATCATTTCTACCCTTCGTTTCTTCTTCCCTTCGAAGAAAACAATCATGTTTCTACTGAACATCTTTCTCATCCGGTAATGGCAACAGTGTAGCTGGATTTAACGTGTTACATCTTTTGACGTGCACATGGCTCGCTAAAAGTGTCAGCTCGTATCCAGACAAACGAGCACTCGTAAGATGTTGTGTTCTGGTTCTTTTCAACAAAGTATCCACTGTATGTGGAACCATAACAATGAGTGTGTTATCCAATACTAATCCAGCGGATTGTCTGATAGAAATCGGCGCAGCTGCTGTGGCTCTAAGACAACTGGGCAAAGCTTTAGCTACTGGGTCTAATGTAGCGGAGAAATAGGCACATGGCCTCTGCTTATCTACAAATTTCTGCGTCAAAACTGACAATGCGCAACCCTCTCTCTCGTGAACGTACAGTGTAAAAGGCTTACTGTAATCTGGGGTACCCAACACCGGAGCAGAACACAGAGCAGCACGTAGGTCAACAAAGCTTTTCTGACATTCATCCGTCCAAGGGAGCGGATGTGGCGTATCTTTCAACGTTAGGTCCAACAGTGGTCTAGCCAAAAGTGAAAAATTGGGAATCCATTGTCTACAGTAGGAAGTGATACCCAAAAAGGCACGCACTTCTCTCCGTGTGGTAGGTACAGACATCCGTGAAATAGCGTGAATACGTTCTGGGGTCAATCGTCTTCCCTCCTTCGACAAGAGATGACCTAAATAAGTAACCTCTTGGCGGGCATATTGCAACTTAGAGGGAGACACCTTATGTTGTAGTGCAGACAAATGGTGCAATACCGCAACAGTCACTTCCTTACACACATCTTCCGTATCAGCAGCCACCAACAAATCATCCACATACTGAATAAGTGTAGCGCCAGGAGGCAAAGGAAGAGCATCAAGTTGTGACTTAAGAGCCTTGCTATAGAAAGAGGGACTTTCGCAATAGCCTTGAGGAGCTCTCTTAAATCTAAAACTTCGGCCACCGAGAGAGAAACCAAAGATATCCCTACTTTCTTCAGCAATAGGAATACTAAAGAAAGCATTCTTGAGGTCTATAACTGAAAACCAAGCTGCCGAAGCAGGAATCATTGTCAACAAAGCAGTAATAACCGGAACAACAGGAAACTGCGGCACCACAATTTTATTGACCTCTCTAAGGTCAATAACAAATCTGTAAACAGGAGGTTGTGAAGGATCAGTTCTCTTAAAAATTGGAAGAACAGGACTGTTACAAACATTACCTCTCGTTTCCTCAACTACGTCTTTCTGTATAAAATCGTCGACAATAGCCAAAAGTGCCTTCTCTCCATCACTAGAGATACGATACTGGGGAATGCGTGGCATGCTCACATTCTCCTTAACTGTGACAACATATGGTGGAATTGCAAGACAACCCACGTCATTTGGGCCCTTAGCCCAAAGACTTTCAGGAAGAGAAAGCAACTCGGGTGGAAACTTGTCCCGTGACAGATACACGGAAGATGTCATTTTCTTCCCCAACGTAAGATACACACACGAAGGGGAACAATACAATGTTGCATTTAATCTTTTCAACAAATCCAGACCCAGCAAGTTCTCGCCGCAACCAGTTGTTAGAATAAGCGGAGCTTTTAGGTCATAAGGACCAATCGAAACTTGCAAGGGACAAGAAACCGGATTACGAACTGGGGCGCCAGAAAATCCTACAGAAGTATTTATTAAGCCAGACAAAGGTGCCCCAGGGAGTTTAGCATGCATAATAGAACTTCTCATCGCGCCAGTATCCAAAAAGAAACTGTTCTGAAACACCCATAGTATTGATCGTGACATATGGCCCATTTTGATCTACTGGAATCGACACAACTCCCTCACTTCGTCTATGGCTGTCCTATTCGATCTGAAAATCGTCAGCCCTTTCTTCACAATAATCATCATTATAATACTGTGTGGACTGGACTCTCTGCTGATCAAAATAGTTCGTAGTAGATAGAGGAATAGAACGCTGCTCCTGAGAGGACACACCTCGTCCTCTACCTCTAGATCCTGACTGGGAATTACCACGACCTCGTGGAGCAGACATCCCATTATTACGCTGTAATAAAACCGGACAACTATTCTTAAAATGTCACTCTTCTCTACAATACGCACATTGATTAGGACCCAACGAAATACGTGGTGCGAAATACTCAAGTTTCTGAAACACTTTCTGAAACTGTGGGGGTTGAAAAAACTGAGGCTGTGCAGATCGCAGAGGATAAGCTTGCTGCAAAAGCACCTTCGTTTTTAAATCTTTATTTTTCCTCTCTTGTTTCTCTTTCTCCTCCTTATCTCTATTCTCATAATACTGCGCAGTAGCCAGTATTTTAGCAGGGGAAGAAACAGCCCATGCACTTTCAGAACTTTTTAGTTTATTCGATAATTCAGGAAGCAAGTTGTATACAAACTTATCCACAAACAACCGTTGTCCTCCCTCTACACTCAAATCCTGACCACTGTGATCAATAAACGTCTCTTCAAAACGGGTGAAGAAATCCGAAACACTTTTGTCTTTCTTTTGCTTGCATGCGGCCAGCTTATCCCAATTAACTCGCACCGCGGGCATCATAGTTTTCATTAATTCTATTATTCTGCCTGTTAGGGCCGTAATCAGATCATCGGGTTTTGCACCACCCACTTGACCTGCATCAGCGGCTCTAATAGCAGCCCAATCACCACCTAATTCAGCATTATGATTTTCCCTACGAATTTGTGCCCACAAGGCTTGTGGAACAAAATTCCCAAACAACATATCTATATTGGCCAAATTCATAATACAAGCATCAACTGTTTGAGATAATTCCTTATAATATCCAGCCGGATTTTTACGAGGGTCCGGAAGAGTTTGCTTAAGCGCCAACACTTCAGACCTTTTCCAGGGTTCATGGACCCATATACGCTGGAAATGAGCAGGAACAGCAGGTGGACCAACTATCGCGTCCCTCCATATGGGAGCAACTTCACACATCGGATAATTCTTAATGCCTGTGTTTTTGGCAGAATCAGTCTCGGAAAGGGATAAAGACAAGAACATTGTTCGAAACGCAATAAGTTTAGTGACTGCGTCTTCAACTCGTGGTCCTACAATAAAACCTTTGTCGAAATCTGCTTGTAATTTCAACAGCTCTGAAGGAACTATATCCAACCCCATATCTTCCCAACCTTTAATGAGAGTCTGACACATGACATTAAAAACATATCTCTGTGTGGGCTCTACCCATTGGTGAAAAGAACTCATAATATCTTCTGTACTATAATCTAGTCCTCTCTCGATCCATTTACGAGCGAGGGAATCCAAAACGACCTTCTCGTCCGTAAGAGGAAGCTGACAACGGGATTGTTGTCTAGAGAAAGCTGGATACAGATTTAAGGACCCGAGAAGAGGAGAAAAGTAATTCGAGACAGCCTCAGCCAGTCTCCTGTGTGATGCAGGGGAGTCCCTCGAGAGAATGGGAGGCAATACAGATGCAGAAGGTAACGGAGACTGAAATGTAGCCGACTGAGGAACAAGAGTGGGAATTGGTAGAGGTGGGGGCTGAATTGCAGGCTGTAAAGACGGAGCAGAAATAGGCAGGGAAGCATTAATGGGCTGAGCCAGCTGCTGAATAATCGGCAATTGAGCAACCAGTGGTTGAGCGATAGGAGGAGGTAACGGAGGTGCGTTAGCATTTTGGGCATAGGGCGGAGGTGAATTCAATAAACAAGACATTAGGGAATCTTCTTCTAATTCCTTATTTTTATCTGAAGAGGAAGTAGCCAACACCGGATAGCATCTATCTATAGCCATGCGATGTTGTCTTTCTAATACCTCATTTGCACCATCTGCTTCATTATTTTTAAATTGTTGAGCAGCCTCTATAATTGACATCTTTTGTGCTTTCTTATCCTTTTTTACTTGCTTAATTTCTTTCTGTTTGGCTTCCTTACGCCAAATACGAAAAGAGTCAAACATTGCCGGCCGGGCTTTTCTTCTAAACAGAATCGTTTCCAAATTATCTAGTATGGCGGAATCAAAACTACCATTTTGGGGCCATCTCAAAACTCCACTATTTTTCGTGTATCGGACCCATGTCTCATTAAATATAATGGGACCAATACCATGCTTGGAATAGAGCTCATAAGTGGGAGTTCCAACTGGAGGAATCGGACATGAATCTTCCAACTGGGAATCCCTTGTATAACCCAAACAACAAATTCTTTTGAATTTACTCAGTCCAGGTATCGTTACTTCTCTAAACTGTTTACAAACAACAAGGGGTATAAATCACTGAAACAGTACAAACGTACTTACCCCTTGGCTTCGGGTATTGCAATACCTGAATAAAACCCAAAAACAAAACAAAGGATCGTGGGAGCGACCCACCAAATACTTAACTAAGGATCGTCCTACACCAGCGAAGGTCCGTCTATCGTCTCGCTTTACCAAACATCATCAGAAGGGTCCAAGGCAGGGCGGCAGTCAGGGCAGCAGTCTTCAGTATCCGTCGGAAAGGAGTAGCCGCGCTGCCAAAGACCTTCGGTCCACTTCGACATACAGGGGTCGATCACGTGGTGCGCCTCCTCCACAATTTTCTTGCGGGGCTTCTCACGATCCTCGGGCTTAACCGCTACCTCTGAAGTCGCCCCACGTTGGGCGGCAGTTGTAGAACCGTAGCCTTAAGGCCCGGTGGCGCAGGGTATGCCTGAAATCCCCAGGATTCACCTGCCTTGCCAAATACAGAGACACGGACTCTTCGTCTGGCGTAGAAGATGGTATTTATTAGCTGCAGCTAGTACAGTGGTCTTAGAAGTCATCAGTATAACGAGGTTCAAAAGAGACTGCCACTTAACTCCGTGGCGCACAAGTTTATATACGGTACAATACAATGCAAAATACAATTACACAAGAGCATGCGACATAAGCAAACGTTTATAGACAATACTTTAAGTCTAAAAGCAACTCAAGTTTCCCGGTGTGTTTGTTATTCGACCCCTTGAGTAAATTACGAGTGAATCCACACAATTCGATTTACAAGTAGAGAAAACACAGCTGCATGTTGTAGAAGGACAATCGTGAAACAGGAGAATACATGAGACATATAGCGAAGGACAGCAGATAAGTTAACCTGGAGGAAAGAATGGTGTGATCCAACAAATAGTCCGGACAGGGAATAATCAGCTCAGACAGGAATTAGTGTACTCGACCAGGCCCTGACACTCGTTAGTAAACATAAGCAAAGAAGCCACCTGACACGTGAATGCAGAAACGACAAAAACATCGCGCGCGCCACGCTGCCTGAGTGAGGGCAACACAAAATGGCGGTGACGTACAAAATGGAGGCTGAGCACGAACGAATTTGTAATTTACAGAACCTCACGGGTAGGACAATCATTTTAACAATGCCTATCGGGCCGGCCATGGAAAGGGAAAGACATAACCACTGCTTGATCTGGACTGTGAGTTTATCGATTGCGGGACCGTAATTCAGACAGATCACCTGCTCCTTGTCCCTGTGGAGCATGACATCCAGGTATTTGGTGAAGTCACCGCACCACTTAAGCAGGTATTCACTTGGCGCTCTCTGCGGTAGTGTCAGTTAAGGGAAACAATTCTGATTTCGCACAGTTGATATGGAGTCCCCAAAAAACCCAAATTGGATAATTTCCCAAAACACAGGAGCAAGGTTTGAGTAGGCTGACGGATAAGCAATAAGATGTCATCTGCGTACATGGAGATGAGTAGGGGGCCCGGACAGAAATGAAGACCAGAATGCATGTGCTTTTCCTGGAGCTGGTGTACCAGAGGGTCCATGGCAATACTAAAAAGTAGTGGGGACAGGTGGCCTCCCTGTTGTGTACCCATGGCAACCACGAACGGGTCAGTGAGCAAGTAATTTACTCCAAGTTGTGCCACCGGTTTGGAGTAAAGAAGCATAATCAGAGCAATGAAACCTTTAGGGAGCCAAAGATTCTGCTTCGTCGCCTGACGAAAAGGCCACTCCTCTAAATAGAGAGCATTTTCTACATCAAGCAGAGCGATGGCCGTTGGTATCTCTGGTGAGACCCTATTGAGCACCGCAAATACTGTGCGGAGGTTGAAAGACGTGGACCTGTGGGAAACGTACCCTATCTTGGCTGGCAAATTTATCTGATCCATCAGCAACGCCAACTGGGTTGCAATTACTTAGGCCAGGATTTTTATTGTCTTTACAATACCACTACACTGGATGGCACAATGAGCATTAATTTAGAGGCCCTCAGTACACGTGGAACCAAATACCGGGGGTTATAGTCAAATTAAATAAAACATTGAGGTGTAGCCCAAATTAACATTGTTGAAAAGAGGAGCACACTCTCTTTCCCACTGATTAGCATGGGTAAAGTGCTCAGAGTTCTAAAGCCAGCAAAAATAGGTTTCAGCAAAGAGGCAAATAAATCCAGAGTGATACTGCAGAAAGGGTACATTTCCAACATATTTGTAATCTAACAAATTGTGTTAATAAATCGTATGGCCTGTTTCACAAAGCTAACATTCTTTTGAGAAAGTTTACAGTTTTGAGTAGGTTTACTACTTTTCGGTATTCACAAACTGCACTTTTGTGGTAACTTACAGTTTTGTAGTAACTTATGTTGTTGTAAATGTCTAGCACTACAGCTGGCCAAGCACTGATGTTGTAACGGATCACTGACATAATATCGACGGACAAAATATCGAATATCAAAAATATCGGCGACAAAATATCGACAGACAGAATATCGACTTTGTATCTACAAACAGGTAAGTACAAAAATATCGAGTAAAATATATCGTTTACAAAAATATAGTTTATAAAAATATTGACTTTATTAAAAACAATGTTAAATTAAATTAGTATTAAAAATTCATTACTAAAATATACTTTAAAATACTTAAATTACCTTATAATAATTAAATAATTAATGAAAGTTATAAAAAACGAATTTTTACAATATTTGTTAAAACATATATATATAGTAACATAATATAATTAAATAATATCCAATATTATTACCGTAGGATAACGGAAGTGTAAAAATTACTATTCCTACTCCAGAGAGTACAACAGTAGGGAAAGCGTTGGATAGCGTAGGGGTAAAAATTACTATTCCCACTCCAGTGGGTGCAACAGTAGGGAAAGCGTTGGATAGCGTAGGGGTAAAAATTACTATTCCCACTCCAAAGAGTGCAACAGTAGGGAAAGCGTTGGATAGGGTAGAGGTAAAAATTACTATTCCCACTCCAGTGGGTGCAACAGTAGGGAAAGCGTTGGATAGCGTAGGGGTAGAAATTACTATTCCCACTCCAGAGAGTGCAACAGTAGGGAAAGCATTGGATAGCGTAGGGGTAAAAATTACTATTCCCACTCCAGTGAGTGCAACAGTAGAGAAAGCGTTGGATAGCGTAGGGGTAAAAATTACTATTCCCACTCCAGTGGGTGCAACAGTAGGGAAAGCGTTGGATAGCGTAGGGGTAAAAATTACTATTCGAACTCCAAAGAGTGCAACAGTAGGGAAAGCGTTGGATAGCGTAGGGGTAAAAATTACTATTCCCACTCCAGTGGGTGCAACAGTAGGGAAAGCGTTGGATAGCGTAGGGGTAAAAATTACTATTCCCACTCCAGTGAGTGCAACAGTAGGGAAAGCGTTGGATAGCGTAGGGGTAAAAATTACTATTCCCACTCCAGTGGGTGCAACAGTAGGGAAAGCGTTGGATAGCGTAGGGGTAAAAATTACTATTCCCACTCCAAAGAGTGCAACAGTAGGGAAAGCGTTGGATAGCGTAGAGGTAAAAATTACTATTCCCACTCCAGTGGGTGCAACAGTAGGGAAAGCGTTGGATAGCGTAGGGGTAAAAATGGTATTCAGACATAATATCGAAATGTTAATATCGATATGACAAAATATCAAAGATTTAATATCGAAGGTAAAATATTTCGAAAATTTAAATATCGTATACGAAAATATCGTTTTTAGTATGTGTATTATAATATCGTAAGTAAATACATCGGAAGACAAAATATCGACAATGAAAAATATCGTATAATTGTAAATAATAGTTAAAAATATATAATTTATGCTAATATCGTAGTATAATCTGTAAATGTTATATAAAAAAAACTAATAAAATAAATATATTATAATAATTTAAAAATATATATTTTTAGGAGCGGGTTATTGGGTTTATAGGGCATAAGGGTGGGGAGTGTTTTAAAATTATGTAAAAAAAATAATTATTTGTGTAAGAAATTTCTATATTGACAAATTTAAAAATACAAAATGTAGGTTTTTTATTAAAAAAAATTCAAATATTTTGTAATATTTCTTTTAAAATGTATAAATAATAAGTATTCATAAATTGTTCTAATAATTAATATGTGTAAAATTAAGAAAAATACTTAAATAATATTTTAAAATTAAAAAAACATTTTTATTTTTAGGAGCGGGTTATTGGGTTTATAGGGGATAAGGGTGGGGAGTGTTTTAAAAAAAATTAAAAATAACAATAATTGGTTAACTAAACTCCTATATAAAAAAACAGTAATAAAAAATTTTGAGTTTATTTTATAAAAAAAATGGTAGTATAATTTATAAGTAATATTTAATAAGTATTTTTTAAAAATATTAATATGTATGAAATAATTTAATTTAAATATTTAATATTTTAATTAAAACATTAATTATATATTTTTAGGAGTGTGTTATTGGGTTTATAGGGGATAAGGGTGGAGAGTTTTTTTTAAAATATGTTTAAAAAAATTAATAGTTAACACATTTAAATATATATTTAAAAATATTTAAATTTAAAAAAAATCAAAACATTTTGAAAATTTAAATTTCTAATTTAAATTTTTAAATTTAAAATGAATTTAATATTTATTGTAGTAGTGGCTAATTTAATTTTAGTGGATTAGGCTGGGGAGTCATTTGATTTATGAATTTAAATATATAATGAACAAATTAACATTTTTACATTTAAACCACTTCTAAATTTTAAAAATTGTTTTAAAATTTTGAAAAAAAATCAAAATGTATTTTAAATTGGTAAAAATATTTTACAAATATTACATTTAGTAGCTTCATCTTGGCTGTATATGGAATATTTGTGGTTAGTTTTTATAAAATTATAAATTTACAACAAATATTTGTGTCCAGCACCTACTTCATTTTTAGGTAGACTGGAGTGGGAATATTAATTTATATATAAATAGTGTTCAGCACCTACTTCAAATTTATGTAGACTGGAGTGGGAATTATAAATTATATTTAATTAGTGTCCAGCACTTACTTCAATTATAAGTACACTGGAGTGGGAATAGTAAATTATATTTAATTAGTGTCCAGCACCTACTTTAATTTTATGTAGACAGGAGTGGGAATAGTAAATTATATTTAATTAGTGTCCAGCACCTACTTCAAAATTATGTAGACTGGAGTGGGAATATTAAATTATATTTAATTAGTGTCCAGCACTTACTTCAATTTTAAGTACACTGGAGTGGGAATAGTAAATTATATTTAATTAGTGTCCAGCACCTACTTTATTTTATGTAGACCGGAGTGGGAATAATAAATTATATTTAATTAGTGTCCAGCACTTACTTCAATTTTAAGTACACTGGAGTGGGAATAGTAAATTATATTTAATTAGTGTCCAGTACCTACTTTAATTTTATGTAGACTGGAGTGGGAATAGTAAATTATATTTAATTAGTGTCCATCACCTACTTCAATTTTATGTAGACTGGAGTGGGAATAGAAAAATATATTTAATTATTTTCTAGCATCTACTTCAATTTTATGTAGACTGGAGTGGGAATAGTAAATTATATTTAATTAGTGTCCAGCACCTACTTCAATTTTATGTAGATTGGAGTGGGAATAGTAAATTATATTTAATTAGTGTCCAGCACCTACTTCAATTTTATGTAGACTGGAGTGGGAATAGTACATTATATTTAATTAGTGTCCAGCACCTACTTCAATTTTATGTAGACTGGAGTGGGAATATTAAATTATATCTAATTATTTTCTAGCACTTACTTCAATTTTATGTAGACTGGAGTGGGAATATTAAATTACATTTAATTAGTGTCCATCACCTACTTCAATTTTATGTAGTCTGGAGTGGGAATAGTAAATTATATTTAATTAGTGTCCAGCACCTACTTTAATTTTATGTAGACTGGAGTGGGAATAGTAAATTATATTTCATTAGTGTCCAGCACCTACTTCAATTTTATGTAGACTGGAGTGGGAATAGTAAATTATATTTAATTAGTGTCCAGCACCTACTTCAATTTTATGTAGACTGGAGTGGGAATATTACATTATATTTAATTATTTTCTAGCACCTACTTCAATTTTATGTAGACGGAAGTGGGAATATTAAATTATATTTAATTAGTGTCCATCACCTACTTCAATTTTATGTAGACTGGAGTGGGAATAGTAAATCATATTTAATTAGTGTCCAGCACCTACTTTAATTTTATGTAGACTGGAGTGGGCATAGTCAATTATATTTAATTAGTGTCCAGGATCTACTTCAATTTTATGTAGACTGGTGTGGGAATAGAAAAATATATTTAATTATTTTCTAGCATCTGCTTCAATTTTATGTAGATTGGTGTGGGAATAGAAAAATATATTTAATTAGTGTCCAGCACCTACTTCAATTTTATGTAGACTGGAGTGGGAATATTAAATTATATTTAATTAGTGTCCAGCACCTACTTCAATTTTATGTAGACTGGAGTGGGAATATTAAATTATATTTAATTAGTGTCCAGCACCTACTTCAATTTTATGTAGACTGGAGTGGGAATAGTAATTTATATTTAATTAGTGTCCAGCACCTACTTCAATTTTATGTAGACTGGAGTGGGAATATTAAATTATATTTAATTAGTGTCCATCACCTACTTCAATTTTATGTAGGCTGGAGTGGGAATAGTAAATTATATTTAATTAGTGTCCAGCACCTACTTCAATTTTATGTAGACTGGAGTGGGAATAGTAAATTATATTTAATTAGTGTCCAGCACCTACTGCAATTTTATGTAGACTGGAGTGGGAATATTAAATTATATTTAATTAGTGTCCAACACCTACTTCAATTTTATGTAGACTGGAGTGGGAATATTAAATTATATTTAATTAGTGTCCATAACCTACTTCAATTTTATGTAGACTGGAGTGGGAATATTACATTTTATTTAATTAGTGTCCAGTACCTACTTCAAGTTTTTTGTAGACTTGAGTGGGAATAGTAAATTATATTTAATTAGTGTCCAGCACCTACTTCAATTTTATGTAGACTGGAGTGGGAGTAGTAAATTATATTTAATTAGTGTCCAGCACCTATTTCAATTTTATGTAGACTGGAGTGGGAATAGTAAATTATTTTTAATTAGTGTCTAGCACCTACTTCAATTTTATGTAGACTGGAGTGGGAATATTAAATTATATTTAATTATTTTCTAGCATCTACTTCAATTTTATGTAGACTGGAGTGGGAATAGTAAATTATATTTAATTAGTGTCCAGCACCTACTTCAATTTTATGTAGACTGGAGTGGGAATATTACATTATATTTAATTAGTGTCCATCACCTACTTCAATTTTATGTAGACTGGAGTGGGAATATTAAATTATATTTAATTAGTGTCCATCACCTACTTCAATTTTATGTAGACTGGAGTGGGAATAGTAAATTATATTTAATTAGTGTCCAGCACCTACTTCAATTTTATGTAGACTGGAGTGGGAATAGTAAATTATATTTAATTAGTGTTCAGCACCTACTTCAATTTTATGTAGACTGGAGTGGGAATAGTAAATTATATTTAATTAGTGTCCAGCACCTACTACAATTTTATGTAGACTGGAGTGGGAATAGTAAATTATATTTAATTAGTGTCCAGCACCTACTTCAATTTTATGTAGACTGGAGTGGGAATAGTAAATTATATTTAATTAGTGTCCAGCACCTACTTCAATTTTATGTAGACTGGAGTGGGAATAGTAAATTATATTTAATTAGTGTCCAGCACCTACTTCAATTTTATGTAGACTGGAGTGGGAATAGTACATTATATTTAATTAGTGTCCAGCACCTACTTCAATTTTATGTAGACTGGAGTGGGAATAGTACATTATATTTAATTAGTGTCCAGCACCTACTTCAATTTTATGTAGACTGGAGTGTGAATATTAAATTATATTTAATTAGTGTCCAGCACCTACTTCAATTTTATGTAGACTGGAGTGGGAATAGTAAATTATATTTAATTAGTGTCCATCACCTACTTCAATTTTATGTAGACTGGAGTGGGAATAGTACATTATATTTAATTAGTGTCCAGCACCTACTTCAATTTTATGTAGACTGGAGTGGGAATAGTAAATTATATTTTATTAGTGTCCATCACCTACTTCAATTTTATGTAGACTTGGGTGGGAATAGTAAATTATATTTAATTAGTGTCCAGCACCTACTTCAATTTTATGTAGACTGGAGTGGGAATATTAAATTATATTTAATTAGTGTCCATCACCTACTTCAATTTTATGTAGACTGGAGTGGGAATAGTACATTATATTTAATTAGTGTCCAGCACCTACTTCAATTTTATGTAGACTGGAGTGGGAATAGTAAATTATATTTTATTAGTGTCCATCACCTACTTCAATTTTATGTAGACTTGGGTGGGAATAGTAAATTATATTTAATTAGTGTCCAGCACCTACTTCAATTTTATGTAGACTGGAGTGGGAATATTAAATTATATTTAATTAGTGTCCAGCACCTACTGCAATTTTATGTAGACTGGAGTGGGAATAGTAAATTATATTTAATTAGTGTCCAACACCTACTTCAATTTTATGTAGACTGGAGTGGGAATATTAAATTATATTTAATTAGTGTCCATAACCTACTTCAATTTTATGTAGACTGGAGTGGGAATATTAAATTTTATTTAATTAGTGTCCAGCACCTACTTCAAGTTTTTTGTAGACTGGAGTGGGAATAGTAAATTATATTTAATTAGTGTCCAGCACCTACTTCAATTTTATGTAGACAGGAGTGGGACTATTAAATTATATTTAATTAGTGTCCAGCACCTACTTCATTTTTATGTAGACTGGAGTGGGAATAGTAAATTATATTTAATTAGTGTCCAGTACCTACTTCAATTTTATGTAGACTGTAGTGGGAATAGAAAAATATATTTAATTAGTGTCCAGCACCTACTTCAATTTTATGTAGACTGGAGTGGGAATAATAAATTATATTTAATTAGTGTCCAGCACCTACTTCAATTTTATGTAGACTGGAGTGGGAATAGTAAATTATATTTAATTAGTGTCCAGCACCTACTTCAATTTTATGTAGACTGGAGTGGGAATATTACATTATATTTAATTAGTGTCCAGCACCTACTTCAATTTTATGTAGACTGGAGTGGGAATATTAAATTATATTTAATTAGTGTCCAGCACCTACTTCAATTTTATCTAGACTGGAGTGGGAATATTAAATTATATTTAATTAGTGTCCAGCGCCTACTTCACCTTTATGTAGACTGGAGTGGGAATAGTAAATTATATTTAATTAGTGTCCAGCACCTACATGAAATGTATGTGGATTGGTGTGGGAAGAGTAGTTTCTTTATGTATATAAATTAATGTATGTATTTTTGTGTATGGGAAATAATATTTCTTTTAGGTCATAATAATAAAAATACAGAAATGTATTAATATTTGTTTCTTTAACATACATTTATTAGGTATGATATATTTTGCAGAGATAATAATTGTGAAAATAAATGTTTTACATTTGTCAAAAATGTATATTTTTTTACACAAAACATTATACAGATGTAAGTTTTGTTTTAAAAAATAAGAAGAAAATATAATATTGGCAAATGTAATATAACATTTTTATAGTGTTACACATGTTGCTAGTATATACAATTTTTAAATTAATATTAATATATAAAATATTAATATACATTTTTTAAACAATATATTTGTATACCAATTGTTTTTTAACATAGGTTTATTTATATACAAACTGAAATTTGATATCACAAAATTTCGGAACATTTTAAATAATATTTTAATAAATATTATTTCTTTCATAATTTTTATTTTTACAGTTTTACAACATATTTCACAATTATTTAATACAAAGAAGAAAAAAACATTTTTATAAAATATAGTAGTGATTTTTTAATTATTATTTGTGAATTTTGAAAGAATTAATAATATATTTGTTATATTGGACTATTTTGTTACTTTTGGGTCTTTTATTTTGTAACAGGGTTAGGTCGTTTTGTGTCATTTGGATGGAGAGCAGCTCGTGGTTGGGAGACACTTCACGTCGCTTAAGGTAAGGTTTGTTTTATATGTTTTATGTGTGTTTTAATGTATTTTTGAGAGTAGTCTGGTGCTATTTCAGTGTTGTTAGATGTAAGTGAGTTGTATTAAAGTTTTTGAGATGGTTTATTTACGTGTGGTAGCTGCTCGTAGTTTTAGCTTGTTTTAGGCTTGTTTGTAGAGTTACTATATCCATGTTTAAAGTATATGTAGTAGGAATATAATGTTAATACTAATGTTAGTAGTTGTTTATGTGTTGTTTTATGTGGGTGGGAATGTATGTTTTATGTATTTTTTTTGCAGGTGTTCGCCATATCGGAAGGAGCGTTTTTTTTTTAAGGAGGTGTTTGTTAGTTTTATTAACTAATGGATTTCAAACACTTCTTTACATTTTTCGGTTTTCCTGGAGCGTTTGTACTATTTTTTAACAATTTTCGGGATTTTTATGGTTCTTCGAAGGATCTTCGTTGGATGGATTGACGATTTTCGGAACAGTTGTATTTTTTCATTTTTTTGGGTAAACTTTTCACTAACTGGATTGTTTTGGTGGAGAAGGATTATACTGGATTTGCAAAATGCTTGGTAAGTTATTTTTATTTTATTATTTGTGGGTCGGTAATGTACTTATGATTATAGTTCTGTTTTATTGCTGTTAATTGTAAGTAATGTGTGCATATATATGTAATTAAATATTATATATATTGCATACATTAAATAGTTTTGAAAATAAATAATTACATGTTATTTAGATTGTTTAGGTTTTATATTTAGGGACTGGTTTGGTGTTCAGAAATATTTAGAGTAGTGTTTTGGCAATTATGTTTAGGTATTCAATGCCTTTTGTCCTAGGATATAATGTTACTTGTTGTTCTAGGTATTTGTGCATTTGCTTGTTTTGTTTAGATGTTTTAGGGACTAGTTCAGTAATGGATTGTTCCATTCGGAACTCTTGGTAGCTTTGTTCTTTTTGTAGGCATTTAACAAAATTTTCTAAACTTGGTTTACTTCTGCCAGTTGATTGTAGAAAGGCATTGTGCCAACCTTCGACTGCGTTGTTTGTTTTTGATTCACCATTTAAGGTGCTTCTGTAAACGTTCCACCAGGGTATTAGGAATTTTGGGTTTCTTCTGTGGCCAGATCTATGGAGTCTGCCTACCCAGGTGTCTTCAAAGTAGTCTAAAAATGGACTTAATTTTGCTTCATTTTGTTTATAAAAGGTGCTATCTATTAGAATGTTGTAGTGTTCTGCTACGTCTGTTTCTGGAACATAAGCCAGTGCTATGAGTTTTTTTATTTGATATGCAAAAGATGAGTTTGTTGCATATTCTATGCTTAAAGTTGTCTTTTGTAGATGTCTCCATAGACACTGGTTTAAATGATAATAGCAGCCTTGAATGCAGGTATGGGGGTGTATTTTTAAGATACTTGAAAGCATTGCTTGCTCAAAATGTAGGATTATTTTTTCAGGGGAATAGTCATTAGTTTTTTGTTTGATTGTATTTAATAATTCCATATATGTGGAATTCGTTTTATTTGGTAGTAGTGCATAAAGAAGAGGTATGTTGAAGTTTTGATATAGGCCATGTATAGTGTATAATTGGAAAAAGGGTTTGGGACAGATGTTAAAAGTCCCATCCATCATCCAATATTGGCTTTGCTGAAGTTTTATTAGGTTCATATTTGTTCCAAAAATTATAAGACTTTTATCATTGCTTTCATTGTCGTAAATGATAAATGGTTGTTTGTTTAAAGTTATAATTTGGTTGGCATTTAAAGTTATATCGCTATATGTTCTTGGAAGTGGTGTGGTAGTAGTAGTAGTTCTTTTTGTTCGTGCTATAGTTCTTTTTAGTGCAAGAATATTTGGCATCTGTGTTGTTGCTGTTTTTGGAATTTTGGGAATTTCTTCTTTTAATATGACGCTGGTTGGTTTTTGGGAACCTGTGCTTGCCTCTTTTATGTTTTCTAATGCTGTTCTAACTTCTATTTCTGTTACGTTTGGTGGGTGGTTGTGTTCCCTAGTATAAAGTACAGTTGCTTCTCTAGTTGTTGCCCTTCCATAACACTTGTTGGAATAATATTTGCAACATTTCCAATTTACTTTCATCCCAAATTGTTTCTCTTGGGTATAAGTGTAACCCATGTAGCAGAGTAATAGCTTTCCTTTCTGGCTGGTTACAAATTCAGCTCCTTCAGTCATTTTGTTGTTTGTTAATCTACAAGAGATATATTTAATAGTTATTTAAAAGGTAATGTATGTTTTTAAACTTAATTAAGTAAACAATTGTATTGTATATACTTACATTTTTGGGAAATCTGTTTAATATTTTGATATGCTTTATTCTTTAGTTGTGGCCTGTGTTTTCTGATTTTCTTTGATCTGTTAGGAAAAAATACATGTATTTTTATTACTTGATCTTGTATATTGTTTGAGTTTCAGTGCCAATTGTTGCTATAAATTTGGCTGTAAATAAGTGTAGGATTTTAATAAAAATGTTGAATATACTTACTTTGTTAGTTTTATATTGGATTTTGGAGTTTTGTTGTCTGTTCTTTCTTAGTAGAGTATTCTGTAGTAGTATCTGAAAATAAAAAGTAGATATGTGTTAGAAATGTAAACGTGTTTTGATTTTTAACATTTTACCAGTTACTTTAGTGCTTGAATATACTTACTTAGTTAGTTGTATCTTTGGTATTCGGATTTTTGATCTCTGTATTTTGTCAGTAGAGTTTTCTGTAGTGGTAGAAGAAAATAAAAAGTAGATATCTGTCATTAATTAGAACATGTGTTTATTTGTTTGACTTTTACCAGTTACTTTAGTGTTTGGCTATACTTACTGTGTTAGTTTTATTTTTGCTTTTGGAGTTTTTTTGTCTGTTCTTTTTTAGTCGAGTATTCTGTAGTGGTATCTGAAAAGAAAAAGTAGATATGTGTTAGAAATGTAAACATGTGTTTAGATTTTAAACATTTTACCAGTTACTTTAGTGCTTGAATATACCCACTTAGTTCGTTGTATATTTGGTTTCCGGATTTTTGGTCTCTGTTTTTTGTCTGTAGAGTTGTCTGTAGTGGTAGGAGAAAATAAAAAGTAGATATGTATAATTAATTAGAACATGTGCTCATTTTTTGGAATTTTACTAGTTACTTTAGTGTTTAACTATACTTACTTTGTTAGTTGTATCTTTGTTTTTGAGTTCTGTTGTCTTGTATTTGTCAGTAGAGTATTCTGTAGCGTTAGGAGAAAAATAAAAATGGATATGATGTACTTATTATAACTTGTATTTTATTTAAACGATTTTACCATTTGGTTAATATTGAGATTATAATTACTTTCTTAGTAGTTTCATTGTTTTCAGAAATAATCAGTTGTCTGTTATTTGTTAGTAAAGTATTCTGTAGTTGTTTGAGAAAAGGAAAAGTGGATATTTATTAATAATTAAAATAGGTTTATAATATTTAACATTTTAGCAGTTACTTATATTTAGTTTATTAGAGTTACTTACTTTAAATCCATAAATTTTTCGGGTTAATTTTGATGTTCTTGTAGGTGTAGTCCAATTTATCCACAGATGTATCTCCTTTCGTTTGTTTTAGCATGTGGTTTGTGTTTAGTGGGTAAATGTTTAGTTAGATAAGGCAAATGCTACTTATTTATATTTAAAATAAGTCAAAATATTTTTATATAAATATTTTAGTAATATAAATTATAATTATTATATGTTTTAGAATTTATAAAAATGTTTATAAATATATAATTAAATGAGAGGTGTGTATTTTATTGGCAATAAGATTAGTTTTAGCTTGAAAGTATTTATATATATATATATATATATATAATAGGTTTCGATATATTTAATTAGACGATATTATTGTTCACGATATTTGTTATTTCGATATTTTTGTCCATGTGTATTAAATTTAATGTGATCGATATTTATTACCTTCGATATGTATGTAGTCAATATTATTGATATCGGTGTCTATGTATGTCGATATTGTGTACCCGATATTTTTGTATGTTACTAGTTAAGTATAGGATGTCGATATTAATGCTTTTGATATTTTTGTGCCGATAATTTTGTATCACGATATTGTGTCTTTCGATAATATGTCAGTGATTCGGTAAAAATTACTATTCCCACTCCAGAGAGTGCAACAGTAGGGAAAGTAAATACTTCTTATATTATTTAAAAACAGTATCAATTAATATCTATAAAAAATTAATTAAAAGTAATTACCAATTTAATATAATTGAATAATTCATCAATTAAAATTACAAATTACAATTAATTTTTACTATTAGTTACCTATTCAAATTAATTACAAATTAACAATTATTTAATTAACAATTAAAAATGAACAATCAATTCAAATTAAAAACAAATAAATGGAATTATTTAATTAATTATGAATAAATTACTTCCCACCCTATTCCCCTATAAACTCACAACCCGCTACAAAAAATAAATTAGTAAAATTACCATAATTAGCAATTAATCAATTAAAATAAATTAATTGGCAATTAAAATTTAATTAATTACCCATACAAAATGAATTAACAATTAATTCTAAAAAATTTGCAATAAATATTTTTACATATTTAATTAATTATAAATAAGTTACTTACCACCCAATTCCCCTATAAACCCACAACCCCTACAGAAATACAGAAAAGAAATAGTAAAATTAACATAATTAGCAATTAATCAATTAATTAAAATTAATTGCCAATTAAAATGTAATTAATTACCAAATATAAATTAATTAACAATTAATTAAAAATGAATACCAATAAATACATTTACAAATTTAATTAAATATAATTAAATTACTTCCCACCCTATTCCCCTATAAACCCACAACCCGCTACAAAATTAAATTACACAAAAATTAAAAAAACAATTCATTAATTAAAATTAATTATAACATAAATACACACTTTTCACACATATAATAACATAACAAACACTAAAAAAAATCGATATTATAAAAAATTCGATAATTTTAATAACCTATATTATATACTTCGATATTTTAACTTTCTATATTTTTAACATTCGATATTACATTACTTACCTTCAAAACGATATTTTTGATGTCTATATTCTGTCCATTCGATATTTTGTCCAGCCTATATTTTGAACTGGATATTATGTCCAGTCGATATTTTGTAGTCGATATTATGTCTGTTTACCGTTGTAACACCGTACCATAGAACATAATGGGGCAAGGGACTTACCACAAAAGTGTAGGTGGCTACAAAAGAATACGTTGCAACAAAAGTTCAGTTTATGAATACCGAAAGTAGTTAACCTACTCAAAAGTGTAACTTACTACAAATGTGCAGTTTGTAAATAGCACATTGTAGTACGTTTTGCAGTACTGCTCTAGTGAAGTGCAGTTCGTAAATCAGGCCCATTATGTTTTTAAGGGTTTTATGAATCAGATTTAGATCAGGGATCAAACTATTTTATAATCGTGCATTGTGACACATATTGTTGCATTTGAAGTGCTAGTTCAATTAATTCAATACATTATCTTGAAATTCCTCTATCAAAATGTTTGCATAGAAGCAAGATGGGTGGTCTTTGAAAGTCACATTTCAATATCACTCTTCCTATCTGCAACAAAGGCATGAATGCCCCTGATGAGGGTGACCCCTAGTGATAAACTGACATTGGCAAAGCGTGGTGGGGAACACTTGATGCTTTTTCGAGAATGGGCCATGAATGTATATGAATAATTCCTACTTATTTCATGTTCTCAAAATTCCACATATGCCACTAACCTTGTTTATGAAAAAAGAAAGTTTGTGTCGGTGGAGGGAACAAGGGTTTCTTTAGGAGGTGAAGAGTGTAACATGATCGAATAGCTTGCAATACCCACTGGCCATGGATAATGGTATTTTATCCCAGTCACCAAAACACAACATTGCCATGCTCAAATCATGTGGAAGTGGAAGAAGAGAGGGGCTGCAGCTGCCTTCCTGTATCTGACACTCAACCTATATTGGGTCACAAAATGCTGCTGCTGATGTGATTTATTGGCCTTGTACCTATATTCCAAGAATTGTTGGTACTTCTGGAGCAACTCTGCATGGGTGAAGCCGATCTGAAGGTACTAGGAGTAGCTTTAATCTCCTTCAATCGCTCATGAGAATGATCTGCTTTTTATCTACAAAGATGCTGCCCATGGAAAGGCATAATAATTGGGCCTGTATGTCATTGGAGAAACAAGTGAACCACATCCAGGCCTGCCTTTTGAGAGGGATCAGTGCACCAAAAGGCGAGCCACTGTAAGTAACATCATTGACTCAGTCAAACACTTCTTCATGGACCTAGCTATCCTGAACCAGAGGTTGAAAATAACGTTCTGCTATGTTGGAGTAACTTTAAAACAACAAGGGTAGCTATCATTGGTTAGCATGTAATTAAGGTATAATAAGCAATTTCTGTTAATCACCCTTCTCCCCAGGCTACCATTCACAAAAATATTTTGTCCGAAGACATCTAGTTTTTTTCTAAATTATCCTTTCTTATTGTACAGTAGGACAATGTTCTCTCTAAACTTGGCGGAAAGTTGAGATCCACCAGCAAATTGTTCTACGACAGATGAGTTGATGGAAATGGAGAATCTGAGGGACCATATCGGGGCTTTCTTGAAGCAACTCGGAAGACTGCTAGAGCTTTGCAAGAACTTTGCTCTGAGGTATGTTTATCTGATAAAATCTCAATAAAGAGATTAATTCATGCTCAGAATGAAGGTGTCTGCCTAGAGTTTTAGCTGATTAGATTATATCACAAAAGACTGGCTAGACCATTCTGATATGAGCAATTTATTTTCAAGGGGCGTGTCCAACTCACAGCTATTCTGAAGTATGATTAGAAGACTGGAACAGAGTTCAATGAGGCAGGAAATTGTCAGCCTCACTTTTGACCTCATCTGTAGGAAAAGCTGATTTTTGAAAAACTTAGGGTCTTCACCTCTGATAAGGAGCTCAGGACTAGCATTCTGTTTTACATTTTAGCTGTTTCCTTCTACTTCAACTGTCTTTTTCTTCTTCAAAATATTTGTATTTCTGGTCTGAAGATAAAGTTGGGCTGTTGTGCCGAGGTCATACTATCCGCTGCTGCTAGAACAGAACTGATTGATGATGATGGTGCAGATGAACCAGCAGCAGCCCCCACAATACACACTAGAGTGGTCCTGAGCAAAGTCACCAGGATGGCCTTGTTGAAATGCCTTACTCTGGTCCTGTGATCCACCAGATGAAGGGATGCTCACCTTTGAAATAGTCAGAAGGATGGGAACTAAGGGGCAGATTTACTACTTCTGGCGCATCTCTGCTAATCAGCAGGGATGAGCAAGAAGAGTTGCAATGCACCTGCCCACCCGTGTGACACCACTGATGTGCCACATTTACAATGCGGTGCAACGTGGTGCACGGATGGGCAGATGCGCGTCGCACCCCCGTCAGAAGGCGGCGCATTGCTGGAGTTGCGTCGCAAGCGCGATGCAGCTCCAGCAAGGCTCGGTGGTGCCCCATCCCTAACATGCTGCATCAATCCTTACGCCTGCTTCAGGCGCAGGGTTTTGACGCAGCATGGCCCTAAAAGTTAGGAGGTGTTCCTGCGCCGTAACGTTCCCCCCGCGCCGGAACACCTACATGTGGCGCAGGGCTTCACAACATGACGCCTCTCCCAGATGCGTCATGTTGTAAACACAAAAGTGACACAACAGCGGCGTAAAAAAGGCGCTAGGAGCTTGTAAATCTGCCCCTGGGTCTGAGGAAGTGTCGAATGGCATCCTGGACCTGGTTTTTCCCCTGTGCGTGGCATAGGAACAGCGTTTATATTTGTGATCTCTTGAAGTGCCTGTAAATTTGTGGGTTTCATCTGCTTGCCTTTCAAAGAGGTTAGCTTTTTGCTGTCAGTGGACATCAGGGAACATTTCTGGATCCCTGAGACTGGAAATATGTAGAAGGAATAAACTGATGTCAGTAGTGCCAGTGGTGCCTCTTATGAAACAACCAAAGAACACCAAAGGGCCTTGACTCTACTCAGTAAGGCTGAGTCAATATAACAACAAAACAAAACAAATGTCAGTACTAAGTACTATTAAACTAATCATTTAACATTCAGACCCATGAAACTAAACCAACAGGTCCACACTGTTTAAAGTGCCATTATTCATTTTATTTGGCAGCAAGCTTTTTAATTGCTTATCAAAAACACTCTATAGACATACAAAACTTGTATTTACAGAAAAACCATCAACAACATACTTAATGAAAACCACTAAACCACAGAGACACCCACAATCACTTAATGCATCCCTTCATTCATTCCCTCAATCATTCAAAACATAAAATACATTCAACCCTCACACCACGCACACGCATCACCGGGTCGGGCCAGACCCACTGCTATAACAAGGTGGCCACATACCAGGGAGGCCTACTAAACAACAGAAGTAAAACAACCAGACAATGAAACTACAATCTCACAATGGCGCGCACCCAAATCAAAACTTCCAAAGTCTACAATGTCCAACAATTATTTACAGTGCACCAGTGGACGATCTAATTAACAACTAGATTTGTTTGACAAAAAACACAACAAAAAAGGTCGACGCGTTTCGAACCCAACAGGTTACAGGGTTCTCATCAGGACCACAGAATCTAAAATAAAGAGAGAAACACATACTCTTATTTAGTTGGAAAGCATCTATATCTAATGGGTCAAGAAACACAAGCCATGGTGCATGCAGCCTACCATAGTCATGCGGCAGACCCAATCTGCTATCTCAGGAATGAAGCAATAAGGGAGTGTCTAAAAAAGATTGACAACAAGACAGTCTTACAAAAATTGTTCTTGCTAAAATTCCTCCTGTCTAGTCACACAACAAGTTGTCTTAGTTTGCTGTTATAAAGACTTACAGAGAGGTGTCTCCAGCAAGTCTTTCAAGTTGCTGAAATGAATTCCGAATAACCTGCCAAGCAAGGACAAGCGTTTTAATGCTGGGTAGTACTCCAATCAAAAAAGCGTATACTTGTATGAAAGCAACCAAGGCATACCTTGTCAATGCATATTACCAGAGTGTGTAGGACGATCTTTGATTGCTGCGTTCAATTATATATTTCACCAAAATTGCAAAGAAACCACAGCGTCTTTTAGTTGCTTGTTGTTTATGAAAAGTCCATTGAAACATTAAGTGAAAAGAATCGCACCGCAGCAATCACCTGAAAATTCCGACTTCGGACCTTTCGAAAACCGCCCATCCACCTAACTCGACGTCAGTGTCTGACGCGGTGCACCGCGATGCTTTTTGGGATGTCACGGATAGCTGGGAATTGGAGTTTTAAGAGGCCTTTTTCTACACTGAACTTTATTGACACCTTCAGTAACCACGGTTCAAAGGATGGTTTGTTGTACATTGTAGACTTTGGAAGTTTTGATTTGGGTGTGCGCCATTGTGAGATTGTAGTTTAATTGTCTGGTTGTTTGACTTCTGTTGTTTAGTAGGCCTCCCTGGTACGTGGCCACCTTTAAGTTATAGCAGTCAGGTCTGGCCTGACCCGGTGAGGCGTGTGCGTGGTGTGAGGTTTGAATGTATTTTATGTTTTGAATGATTGAGGGTGTCTCTGTGGTTTAGTGGTTTTCATTAAGTATGTTTTTGATGGTTTTTCTGTAAATACAAGTTTTGTATGTGTATAGAGTGTTGTGATAAGCAATTAAAAAGCTTGCTGCCAAATAAAATGAATAATGGCACTTTAAACAGTGTGGGTCTGTTGGTTTAGTTTCATGGGTCTGAATATTAAATGATTTAGTTAATAGTACTCAGTACTGACATTTGTTCTGTTTTGTTCCTACGAAACAACAACATCACTTTTGGTGGTGTTACACACCTCCTCAGCTGATATTGAATGGTCCAAACAGGTACGGACGACATGCTGTTTTACTGAAGGAAGTCTTTATTTTTCAAACTTTGTGTAGAAGAGTGGGGAGCCAATGATGTTTGCTGTTTGAAGGTTACTGCAACCCAGTCATAATGTAGCCACAGCCAATCAATGTACCATGCACTCTTTTTTAAATGTTTTCCTATAGAGCTAGGAATCCAAATCATCATCATGTAAGTCCTGAAATTGATGTTACAGAGGCGATCATGAAAAGAAGCTATGCAAAAATGCACCAAACTGCAAATTAGAAAACATTGCTTACCTCATGTATGATAAGCTGCCCTCCATCATCTCTGCGAAAGATGACACACAATAATTGCAGTTAAAAACTCGGACCAGAATAGTACAGACATTGATTACATTTTTCATCAATACCAAATAATACTTATTTTTACCTACATATTTGTATTTCTTTTTAAGTTGGTCTTTTGTTTGTTCTTTTCTCGCCAAATCGAAACATAAACTGCTGTACTCCCGTGTTGGCACCATATAGACATCTGTCACTGAGCTTCGTTAAACCCTCTCTGCCTCCAAAATGTCCCGTATGTATAAGTGCGTTGGTTAATGGCGCTGACATTTTGGGGCACATTTTCAAAGTGTGCTGTTAAGCCAAGAAGGCTAACGACACGCTTTGTCACTTTAGAAACGCAGGGCTGCACAATATTTACTAGAATATGGTGCAGCCCTCCGTTTCCCTCTGCTGTGGTGCTAAATTTAGCTACCTAGAGCCAATGCAGGCACCCTTGCACCGTGGTGCAAGGGTGCCAGTGTTGAGGGGAAGATTGTTTATGTGCAAGAAGGTTCCCCTTCTTGCGCATAAACAATCTTTAAATGTTGTTTTGTAACTTTTATGTATGCTGCTGAATGCAACACACAAAGAAGTTGCAAAAGTGCATTTTTTTTAAGGATTGTTTATGTGAAGGAAGGAGGACCTTCCTGCACATAAACAATCATAGGCAATTTGCTTTTTCGAAGTGTGCTGCACAAGGCTGCAAACATGGAAACAGCAAAAACGAGGAGAAATAAAGCATTTCTCCTCGTTTCGACTGTTTAAGACCGGGTTTTCCTTTTGGTCTTCCTTTTGGCCCTACCTCCTAATTAGGCTGCCCTTGTAAATAGGGGGCAGGGTCAAAATCAATGGGTGTTACAGTGGAACACCCACTATAACACCATTGCCTGCCCCTTTCATGCTAAGCATAGTGTGAAAGGGTGCCTTATTTACTAGGCCGGGTTAAGCCACGTTAAGTGGCTTAACGCCACCTTGTAAATAAGGCGAGACCGGTATCGCTATCACAATGTCACTGAAAGTGATGCTGTGGTGGCCATAGGGGCTTATAAATATGCCCCTTTGTTTTTTTGTGAGGTGGTGTTTAATCCTGTGTCTCAACTACTATACCTCAAATAGAAGCTGAGGTCCCTGCATGATGTCCTAGGGTACATAAAATGAGTCCATTTGTTCCACAGAAGATTAGATGTCAGACTGCCTCCTTATGTAGTGTAGCCATACCTGCAACTCAACTGCATTTTGGCAGTTGTCACTCTCTTTCTAATGATATTCACCCTCCTGCAAAAATTACTTGCCTCCATAGTCTACCATAAGGTCACCCTCAGTTTACACATTTATATCGCCCTCCATTTTGTTTCTCTATTCACCCTATAGGGATCACCCTCCTAAGTATCTGGTCTTAATCTCATCCGACAGTCAATTGGTTACGGGTATGTGTAGCTATTGGATGGATGTGGAGTCTTATCCCCTCTCGTAACGAATGTATTTGTAATATAGCTTCATATAATGATATGGTAGATCTACTGTGCCCTTATCCGAAATGCCACCCATTCATGAGACATATGATGCCCACCCTGTATTATTTTAAATGACAGCGCACACAGTTCAAGCTAAGAATGAAGCAATCACACTCATGATTCAATCACTGTTCATAGACTTCATGGGTGGTCTAAAATGACTTGTTGACTTTTCTGGTCTGGGTGAACACCTCATCAAAACAAGTAACCACTTCTGTTATCAGTTTGTAAACACAGTCCCTGTATCGCCTGTCTGGCATATCTCTCCTAACTGTTGCATCATGATACTGCCTATGAGTAAATTTCACTCTTAATGCAGCCATAACTGGCCCCATTGCCATGATGCATGTTAAGCGGCTATTTTGTTGTGTTTTGTGAAGATTTTAAAATAAAGTTGGAATTGAAAGGTGAATGCCATTGAAGGGGAACTGCTTTTGACACATACTTGTCAATTGCTGTTCAGCACATGAGGACCTGTCTTTGGCAGCGGCTGGGCATTCAAGAAGACTGAAGGCATGAAATTGGAGAGTGCGCGAGAGAAAGAGTTAGATATAAAGAGCAGGTAAACAGGATTTGGTTTATTGGTACCTCAGAGTGGTCTAGCTCTCTAGCAGTGTGGAAGTGAAGTCATGCCACGTGGACCACTTCAACCCTTCAATTGAGTCTCAAATTGCACTGTGCATGATTACCTTGGTAGCCAAACGCCACTGGCGAGGGGGCTGAGTAGAAATCATTACTCTCTACAGCTGTTTAGCCTTAGTAAATGGTCACTGATAGATCAAAGATGGGTGATGCAACAATACAAAGTCGTCATCTTGCCCAATGAAGCACTCTGTACTTAAAAATATTTTAAAGTGATTTAATAGTTGAGATATTCCGAGTCATCCCTAATTGCATTTTCTTAATTTATTTCAATCATGTTAGAAATTGGTTACTGGTTGATTGGGGATTGAGCCCTGGTCAAGCAGCAATCACAGCACTAGTCAGGGTAAGGCAGAAGCAAACCACAAAGTAACCTATGCTCAGCCCCCTGGTAGCTTGGCAAGGAGCAGTCAGGCTTAACTTCGAAGCAATGTGTAAAGTATTTGTGTGACACTTCAAACAAAAACAGTGAGAACACCTCACAAAAATATCCCACAGCAGATTAATGCAAAATGCAACAAATAAACATGACCAACACGACAAAAATCCAGTCAGTAGAACAGCGGTTATGATTTTTTGAAGAATAAACTGTGAAATAGCCCCCTAGAAGCAGAAAGCGCCAGACGCGGCTATCTGGTCGATCTAGACGGGGTCAAATTCAAAAGTTCAGGCCGACCGTAATGAAGCGCTGGTCAGCTAGGGTCCCAGATTAGTCCAGCTGAAGGTTTACCTTCTCAAGTTTTGTGCCAAGACCACAGTTCGTGTGGAAGAAAATCGCCGGGGGAAAGGAGATTGTCGTTGGCAGTGGTTAGTGTGGCGCAAGGAGCAGGCCGGGCGGGCAGTGTTGGCGGTCCACATGATGCTTGCTGTGCTAACAGACAAATTTACGTTGGCTCGTGCTGATTTTCCATGTGAGTGGAGCGCTTTGGGTGCAAACGGGCCCTTTTGCGTTCGCAAAGAGCCCAACATCTTGAGTTTAAGAGCTCCAGAGCCACACCAAGGGCCCAGGACAGGACAGGAGCATCTTGAGGATCAGAAACACATTGAAGATGGATCCAAGAGCTGTGGGGAGCCTATTATGTCCCTGAAGTTTAGATCAGGAAACCAGCTGACTAGTCCTTTGAGTCACTCTGAGTTCCTGGGTTCAAGATGGAATTGAAGGTCCAGTTATTCTTTCCCAGACAGCAGATCAGCACAGCAAGGCAGCAGCTCCTTTAGAAAAGCAGTCCAGCAGAGTAGCAGTTCTTCCTGG
The DNA here is from genome assembly GCF_964261635.1 of Lissotriton helveticus. Classification (NCBI taxonomy): domain Eukaryota; kingdom Metazoa; phylum Chordata; class Amphibia; order Caudata; family Salamandridae; genus Lissotriton; species Lissotriton helveticus. Next base: position 1,264,853,184 of record NC_136067.1, on the reverse strand, counting down.
GAGAGTATCCACAGGTTCAGAAGTGTACTGCAGTGGTGGTGTTTGTGGTCCTTCTTTTATACACTGGTGCCCTGGTTCTGGAAGGTGTGGGAAAATGCTGGAGAAAGTCATAAACAAACAATTGAGCTGCTACTTAGAACAGAATGATATCCTGGATCCCTCACAGTCGGGCTTTCGCCCGGGTTTCAGTACTGAAACCGCGTTTTAGCAGTCACCGACTCACTAAGACAGACCATTGACTCAGGCGGCTCGGCAATACTCATCCTTTTAGATCTCTCCGCAGCTTTTGATACCATCTCCCATTTCAAGCTAGCGGAGAGACTATCGGAATGTGGTATCAAAGGAACAGCCCTGAAGTGGCTACAACATTTTCTCAGCAGGTCACCCTAGGCCCTTTCTCCTCAGATAAGCTACCGTTAGACAAAGGGGTGCCACAGGGCTCTTGTTTAATCCCGACCCTTTTTAATATATACATGGCCCGCTAGCCCAGATTGTGGAACAGTTGGGTTTTGAAATCATCTCATACGCAGACGATACACAGCTCATGTTCACTATCGGGAACTGTCCAGAAGTAGAAAAAGTTTGTTTCTCTAATGGCATGAAGCTGATCTCAGACTGGATGGCAATGAACTATCTCCAGTTAAAACCAGGCAAGACCGAGATCATGCTTATGGGAAAAGCAGCAGCTATCTGGTCAGAAGACTGGTGGCCTGTACAACTAGGTTCCGCCCCCATTCCCAAACCATTTGTGAGGAACTTGGGAATAAAAATTGACTGTTCCCTATGTATGAAAGATCACATTACCACTACTACTGGCACCTGTTTCTACAGTCTTTGGCTACTCCGGAAAATGTTTCCTTTCATTCCCATCGCCCACTGCAGAACCTTGGCTCATGTGATGGCAACTAACCGCTTAGACTATGGCAATGCCTTGCTGGTGGAGGTGGGCTCAACCCTTTTGTCAAAATTGTAAACTGTTCAGAACACAGCCGCGCAAATGATTCTAAATCGTCCGCCAGGCTCTCCTTCTGCCCCATTACTCAGAGAATTGCACTAGCTCACTGTTAAAAAGAGATCCTTTTTTAGAATTTGTTGCCTCACCCATAACACTCTCAGAAAAAAGGCCCTGGGTATTTGCAAAATAAAGTAACCAAGTACTGCCCCAGTAGGAGGCTGAGATCCTCTACTCTAGAACTTCTAAGAGTCCCCAGAATTCGCCTGTGCCGGACCGGTGGTCGAGCGTTCTTCTATCTAGCTCCCACATACTGAAACCGACTCCCACAGACCCTACGCGCTAATCCAAACTATGGCTCCTTCAGGAAACAGCTGAAAGTCTTTCTCTTCAGTAAATAGACACTTTTGCTCCTCTCACCTCCAGATAGATTGCTAGTCAGCGCCGAGATGCTCCAGGGTGATTTGCGAGCTTAACAAATCCTAACCTAACATAACTTGGGAAGCTTTTAGACAGTTTCTTTGAAGGTCATGGAATTCCCTACCTCCCCTGCCTTGGCTCTAAGCTGACTGAAGGGACAATGCAGGGTTGTTAGGCCTTTTGTGTGGAGACAGGACACAGCTCATTCAGGTGTTATTGAGGCTGGATCCGGCTCCTCCCTCCCATGCTGCCAGTGATGACGAATTCAGTCACATCTAAGCTCCCCGTTGTGTATGACTGTTTAGGAGGGATGCACAAAGCCCAACTGCCAACTACACCCAGTGATGGGATCAGAGACAGGCTGCAGGCACCAAATGGCTAAGACAAACTAATGCCAACATTGTAAAAGTGGCATTTTCAGATTTCCCCTTTAAAATCCGACTTCACCATAAGCTAAGATTTTAAATTTTGATTCCAGATACATCAACTTTAAAGGGCTTATCTCTTCCCATTTGGAATTAACACTTATAAGATATAATAAGATAACTTCAAAGTTATCCAATGGGAGACATAGGCCTAGTAGTAGTGAAAAACGAATTTAACAGTTTTTCTCTGCCAGGACATGTAAAACTTAAAAATACATGTCCAACTTTTTCAACACACTGCACCCTGCGCTTGGGACTGCCAGGGCCTACCTTAGGGGTGACTTCTATGTATGAAAGAGGAAGGTTTGGGTCTGGCAAAAGTTTATTTTTGGGCAAGAATAAGAGTATGCAGTTCTCTTGGGGGCTGGGGGAGGAAAGGCAGGGAGAGGTTGGTCTAGGGTGCCAGGTGCTCGCAGGAGAAGGAAGGAGTGAAGGTGGGGTAGCTACAATTAGGAGCAAGAGCCCAAACACACCTGTGGGGTGTCATGATTCAGCATCAGTATTTGTGGCTTAGGTGTCTCCTCTGGTCTCTGCTGGTTTTCTAAATTCTGAAAACATTTCTAAATGTCAAATTTTGCAGAATTTAGAGTTAGAGAAGCCAAGGGTCCAGGACGCTGTGGGCATCACTTGGGGATTGGGACTCACTCACTCAGAATCCACCTGGATGGTCCAAGACAAATCTAGTTGGTGCTGGTCAGCTGGGCTCTTGGAAAGTAGGCTTCTAGCTGCTTTAGAGACCCTGTAGCTTAAAAGGAGGTCAGCCCTTGTGATTCTTTGAGGCCACTTCATTGTCTTGGTTACAAGTGGGAACAGGTTGAGCCCTCGGGGACTCTCTTCACAAGTTAAACAGCGGATACAGTCCTTCTTCTGTTTTCTACAGGTCCAGATGTGCTTTAAAGAGGGTACTGGGTGTACCAAATTCTACCCAGTGTCAGCCTGTGGGTGGGGAAATCTTTTGTCAAATCCCTAACCAATGGGGTAAAATTTCCCACAGGTGACTCTATCCACTTTTGCAGCACTTCCTGTGTGTTTCCTGCAAAATATCACAGTGACCCTCTCTATCTAAATCTAACATAATAGAATCATTCTTCCCTTGTAAGAGCTCTTTGAACTCACCCAGAGAGGTGGCTATGATAATTGGCAAACCCTCCCTTGTGGTCACTCAAAACTAATTCTGAAGGTAGCCCCTCCCTGACTGGGACTGGTGCCTGTGAGGTACTGGGTTTTTAAGAACCGGCACAGAACCGGTAACCCAGCGGTGCCAGGGAATCAACACCGAGAGACCTCGGTTTCTTCCTGATCCAGACCTACAGAAACTTCAGAGTCTTCTAGGTGAAGTCAAAGATTAGTTTATTGGCTGCAACCAAGGTAACAGGTATCCTAGAAGTACAATACGGGTATGTTCTCAGGAGACTGCACACTTTCATGAAGTCAGGCTTCTCTTCTTATACACAGTTTTGGGCCTTGGGCAAAACATTCTTGGTTGTAAAGTAAATTGTTAACATGTTTCCAGTACAAAGAAAAAGCAGAGTCATGATGACATGTCCATATTTCACTTCGTGCTGCCTACAACAAATCATTCGGCAAGGCCCAACATTTCATCAGATATCACTGGACCCCTAATAAAAACGGGCACCTCCCCACCATAAAGTAAGTGAAGCAAAGGAGTGGAGAAAGATGTGAGCGAGATATGGCAGGTGTGCGCGCTGAAATGGTTTTATGGCTGGTTGAGCCTAGATGCTATCTTGCTCGGCCACTGGGAGGGAACTGACCTACCGAGTTCGGCCTGGGGCAATGGTTCTAACTTGTACTGAGGTCAGGGAAAAGTCGATTAAGGAGTATGTGTCCTTGTGGAATCAAATTCAACTGGATTAAGGCCTATGTAAAGGGCAACATATAAATGGGAGCCAAGGGTTCAGAATGTAAGTGACGATTTCGAGGTGAAATCGTCACTCAAACACGCCAAAAATACATGTACATGATGTACTCGTCATTCTCGGTATTTTGATACCAAATTCGTCATATTTCGACGAAGTTTTATTTCTCGAGTCCAGTATAATTATATGAATCCAGATTTTCCGAACCACAAACCCTCCTTTTGCCCTTACATAGGCAATTAATCTATCCTCATGTTAGTCTGAGTCCAGATCTATATTCCTAAAGTCATTGAGATGTTACTGTAACATCATTCTAGTACTTAGTTCATCTCTTGACACAGGCTTCCTTACACATGATGTGACGCAGAGGCCACATATTGCAGGAGCACACTGTATGCACAGACAGAACAGGAAAAGAATGGCTAAGACCATCCCAATGACCATCAGAATTTTCCATACCCAGGCAGATATCAGCTCCCAGAACCATCCCATTAACGACCAATCTCCTTTATCCACATGAATCGATTCAGAAATCTTATGTAGTTTGGAGATGGCCCTGTACACGGTTGGAGCATTATCTGGGATGAAAATGCAACAACTAGACTGGATCAATTTGCATACTCCACCTCGGTCCGCAAGTATTACATCCAAAGCGACCCGGTTCTGAAGGGTCATAAGTCGATCCGACTGGAGCTCAGCAGTCAGGTTACTAAGGGCACCAGCAGTTTCAATCACGGTGGATTCAACTACCCTTGTTAATTGCCTTATGTTTCTACTGTTAGCCATGGATCCCCAGAACGGCAGAAAACCCTTTGCAAAGTCCCCAAATTCTTGACCTGCAATGTCTTCTTTACTCAAAACACCTCTAACTACCCTTGTCCGATGGTAATCCGCCGCTGCTGTGTAGGTGGGAGGTAACAGGAATGAAACAAAACATGAGCCCGAGAAGTCAGGGGGCAACCATGTATAGGCTCTATCATGGTAGATGAAATAAGTACCCTTAGCGGCTAAAAACGCAGGGGAAGTCTGAGATCCAAAAACATACGTTTCTGTACAGATACTCTTCCCTAGCTGAGCTCTGGGATTCTTGCCAATACCTTGCAGACACAGGTGACCTTGATGGGGTACGATCCAGATAGGGGACGATCTTTTGGCTTGCTGTTTCTCACTTAATGTAGTGCCATATCCGGTCACGTTCCAACCTACATATGCAAGTATCTCATCATCCGGAGTATCTTCATAGGAAGTTACTTCCTTGATCATGTCAACTATACCTATGACTAGGGCGCTAGTCTTGAGGTTGTCTTTTACAGAACGTAGGGGTTGGATTTCTCGTGCATATATGAACATTGTCCTATATGCCCATACTGAACCATTGTGACTAAATGGCAGGACCAAATAGGGGATACCTTTATCCGTTGTGTGAGGCATGAGACCACACACCCAACTGTTAGTTGTGTTCATTACAAGTTGGTGTTGGTGTAATAACTGAACGAAGGAGTTATTAATGAACTCTAATCTCCTATTTGATTCGTGGTCAGGCAGAGGGTGGAAAGAATGAGAGGAAATAGTAGGAGGAGGTATGGGTGATGTAGTAGGCGCAAATGTTACATGGAAATAAAATAAAACATAACTTATCAAAAAGATCATTACGCTGGATAGCATAAAAATACACAATATGATAAAACTTTTCTTCGCCATCGTGTTACATAGTCTCTGCTTAAAGTTCATTTGTTTGGCAGGGCTCTCCACATCAGGAAACTCCATCCTCTCTAAGGTGCTGCCCGCGACGAGGAGGTTGATTCTGCTAAGGAGTGCTTCTGTCAGTCTAGGGCAACTCCCTTTGACCGACCAGAACCACCGACCTAACGTCGTTGGCTGCACTTCCGAAGACTTTAACCAATCGCGGCCCTGGCAGCGGAACCCGGATGGCGGTTCGAAAAACAAAAATAAGCAAGTTTCCTAAATGGGAGATCTGCACTTTCAAAAATAGGATTTGGGGAAAAAGATATGTTTATTAGTCCATAGGTCTTGGTCTCAGATCATAAAAAGGAATCACTTTTATTAGTCTGCTTTTCTCGGTCGCAAATTGTAGCGTCTTTTTCCTGGTACTGTCTGGTCCTGAAACAGGAGTTCAGGTTCCAAAGAGTTCAATTGTTCTGGTGGTGGCACAGTTTCTTGAAAAATGTTTTCGCTTTCACTTTCAGGGTTAGTTTCTTTTACACGGTCATCAGTTGAGAGCTCTGAGTCAGTGCCACCTTTCTGGACCCATTGGTCATAGGGCAGAGGGAAGGGTACTTTTTTACAATGGATCCCGTGGACCCAGTTGGCCTTCCCCTCCACCCGAACAGCTGACCTTGTAGACAGAAGGACGAGATGAGGCCCGGTCCACCTGGGCTGGTCGTTTCTTGTTCTTTGAAAGTTGCGGACGAGAACCCAGGAACCGGGGTCAATGGAGAGACCCGGAGTCTCAGAGACCGGAGGCAAGGTGTTGTGGACCTGTTGATGTAAAACACGCAATTTAGCCGTCAATTCATACAAGTAATCAAGCAAAATAGGGTGTTGCAGCTCGCTGAACTTCGTGGGCCTAGGCACTCCCCATATGTTGGCTGGCCGGCCAAAGACGATTTCGTACGGGCTGAGTTTCACTCGCGAATGCACAGTCATTCTGGTGGATAGGAGTGCTAAGGGTAGAGCGTCAGGCCATTTAAGACCTGTGCTCGCTTGGATTTTGGCCAATTTAAGTTTAAGCGTGCCATTGTAACATTCCACTAATCCAGCTGATTGGGGTGATTTGCAGCGTGGAACTTCTGCCTAATGCCTAGCCCTTCACACACTCTTTTCATCACACGACCCACAAATTCACTTCCGTTGTCAGACCAGACCATTCTAGGCATTCCAAACCTGGGGAAGTACTCTTTTACAAGGGCTTTCGCTGTGGACAAGGCAGTATTGTCTTTTAGGGGATAGGCTTCTACCCATCTTGAGAAGGCACAAACAACCACGAGCACGTATTTTAAGTTGTTGCACCTCTCCATGTGTATGAAATCTAGCTGCAAAACCTCGAACGGATACGTAGGAGGTGCAAAATGACCAGCTGGAGTGGGGGTTCCCCTACCAGGATTGTGCTTCAGACATACCATGCAATTCTTGACAACATTCTCTGCACACTTGGGAATCCCTGAATTCTTCCACACTGGGGCCAACAACTCGCAAATCCCTTTCGCGCTGATATGAGCCATTCCATGAGCCATTGTAACCACTACAAGCACATATGCATCGGGTAACAACCATCTCTGATGCTCTGTCAATTCAACCCAACAACCATTTGCATCCATTCTTCCTGTACTCTCTCTCCACGTGCTTAACTCTTTCTCTGTGGCCTCAGCTTGGATGGACTTCACACTTTCTATCGTGTCCTCACATATTCCAACCTCACCAGTCCATCTTTCAGGGCCTGCAACATACATTCGGCTCATCACATTCTTTGCGGTTTCCTTAGCGGTCTCATCAGCAAATGCATTTCCACGACCAACATCATCAGTCACCTTCTTGTGAGCACTACATTTCACAATCGCCATTTGCAGGGGCAAGGTCAGTGATTCAAGAAGCTCATTCACCAACTGACCATGCTGAATCTTAGCTCCATGCGAAGTCAGGAATCCACGTTCTCTCCACAATCGTCCAAAACTATGAGCCACTCCAAACGCATACTGACTATCAGTGTAGACAGTCACTCTCATTCCTTTAGACAACACACATGCTCTCGTAAGTGCGACTAGTTCTGCGGCTTGAGCTGAACCATGTAGTATTCGTGCAGTTTCAACGACTGTGTGCAAAGTTGTGACAGCATATGCTGTAGTCACGTTCCCATTTGGGAGTTTAAAGCATGAACCATCTACCCATAATGTACCATCACATTTAGCGAGAGGAGTGTCAAATAAATCTACTCTCCCTTTTGTCTCTTCGTCTGTTGTGAGGAAACAATCGTGCTGCTCTGAAGCATCTGACTCTTCTGCAATTGGTAACAACGTGGCTAGATTCAGGGTACTGCACCTTTTTATATGCACATGGCTCGCTAGCAGCGTTAATTCATAACTAGACAGTCGAGCACTAGTTAATTGCTGTGTCTTGGTCCTTTTTAACAATGTGTCTACTGCATGCGGGACCATCACGATTAATGTATTATTCATCACTAGACCAGCAGACTGTCGAATAGAAACAGCTGCTGCTGCTGTGGCCCTTAAACAACTCGGCAATGCTTGTGCTACCGGATCCAAAGTGGATGAAAAGTAGGCGCATGGCCGCTGTCTATCTCCGAATAACTGAGTCAGCACAGACAATGCACAGCCCTCCTTCTCGTGGACATACAATGTGAGAGGCTTACTGTAGTTGGGGGTACCTAACACAGGAGCAGAACATAATGCTGTGCGTAATTCGAGAACACTTTTCTGACACTCTTCAGACCAGGGAATGGGATTGGGTGTATTTTTATACATTAATGCCACCAAGGGTTTGGCCAATAACGAAAAATTTGGAATCCACTGTCTACAGTACGATGTAATGCCCAAGAAAGCACGCACTTCTCTCTGTGTTCTTGGCACACTCAATTTCGCTATTGCCTGAATTCTTTCTGGGGTCAGTTTCCTTCCCTCCTTCGATAAGAGGTGACCTAAGTAGGTCACTTCTTGTCGGCAATATTGAAGCTTGGAAAGTGACACCTTGTGATGCAGATCACACAGATGACGCAATAATGTCAATGTGGCCTGTTTACAAATTTTCTCATTATCTGCAGCAATGAGCAAATCGTCCACATACTGTACAAGAGTGGCACCTTTTGGCAAAACAATCGTGTCAAGCTGTGTTTTCAGAGCCTGACTGTATATTGAGGGGCTTTCACAGTAGCCTTGAGGAGCGCGTTTAAAGCGGAAGCTTCGACCTCCTAAACTAAAGGAAAAAATATCCCTGCTCTCCTCAGCAATTGGGATGCTGAAGAAAGCATTCTTTAGGTCAATCACTGAAAACCATGAAGCAGAAGCTGGAATCATAGTCAATAATGTGGTAATGTCGGGCACAACTGGGAATTGTGGCACGACTATTTTATTTACTTCTCGAAGATCAATCACGAATCTGTACACAGGTGGCTGAGAAGGGTCAGTTCGTTTTAAAACAGGCAGAACAGGACTATTGCAAACATTGCCTCGTGTTTCTTCAATCACATCCTTTTCAATTAGTTCGTAGACAATCGCTAGCAAAGCTTTTTCACCCTCATTAGATATTCTGTATTGGGGAATTCGTGGCATTTTGACATTCGATTTCAATGTTACAACATATGGTGGAATTTCTAAAAGACCTACATCATTAGGACCAGTAGCCCAAAGAATATCTGGGAGAAGTGCTAATTCTGCTGGAAGTGCATCTCTCGACAAATACATGGGAGAAACCACTTTCTTACCTAAAGTGAGTTGTACTCCTGAAGGAGAACAGTACAAAGTCGCATACAATCTTTTTAGCAAATCTAATCCTAGCAAATTTTCACCACAACCTGTTGTCAGAATAAGGGGTGCTTCAAATTCACAAGGACCAACAGAAAGAGATAAAGGGTCAGAAATCGGATTTCTAAACGGGGCGCCAGAAAAACCTACAGAAACGTTCATTTCGCCAGACAAAGGTGCGCCAGGGAGTTTGGAGTGCATAATAGAACTCTTTGTAGCACCAGTATCCAACAGAAAAGGTTCTGACACACCTGATGTAATCACCTCAACGTAAGGTCCACTCTGATCTACTGGAACTGAAACAACTCCCTCTCTTTGTCTATGGCTGTCCTAGCAGTCATCATTCTCCCACTGCTCATTTTCTGTGTAATAATTTTCAACATAGTATTGAGCTGTCCTGTCAGATACGTTATTTTGCTGATCAAACCTGTTCATAGAGTTTTGTGGTGGAAGGGGACGTGTGTCCTGAGTGGCGTTTCCACGCCCTCTACCTCTAGGCGCTTGCTGACTGCCACGACCTCTAACACCAGAAACTCCATTTGCACGTCGTGATAGGGCAGGACAATTATACTTGTAATGACCCTCTTGTTTGCAATATAAACACTGGTTGGGACCTACACGGGGTTGAGTGTAATCGAATCTTTGCGAGTTTCTCTGATACTGTTGAGGCTGCTGAAAAGTATTCTGGTAGTGATTCTGGCCATTATTATGTTGATTACGACCACCACGTGGCGGATAGGCTTGCTGTAGCAAAACCTTCGTTTTGAGTTCTCTAGTTTTCTTTTCTACTTTATCTTTCTCATCTTTGTCTCTATTCTCGTAGTATTGTGCAGTAGCTAATATCTGCGCTGAAGATGAGACTGCCCAAGAACTTTCTGAATCTTTTAATTTTTTACACAATTCTGGAAGCAGATTGTGCACGAATTTATCGACAAACAATCTCTGACCACCTTCTGTGGTCATATCTTGACCGCTGTGGTCAATGAATGTTTCTTCAAATCTGGTGAAGAAATCTGAAACAGTTTCTTCTTTTTTTTGCTTGCATGCAGACAACTTATCCCAATTTACGCGTATTGCAGGCATTATCGTTTTCATGTAATCTACTATTCTACCAGGGAGTTCTGCTATCAAAGGCTCAGGCTTGGCACCACCAACTTGTCGGGCATCTGCAGCAGTAATATTAGCCCACGTGTCACCTAATTCCTGGTCATGATCTACATGACGAATTTTACCCCATAAAGGCTGTGGAACGACATTTCCAAATAGCATATCGATATCGGCTAAATTCATTATACATGACCCAGCAGTTTGTGACAATTCTTTATAGTACCCTGCAGGATTTTTACGTGGATCTGGTAATGTTTGTTTGAGTGCTAAAACTTCAGCTCGCTTCCATGGGACATGTACCCATACACGCTGGAAGTGTGGCAGAATAGGTGGGACAGCAGTTGTGTCTCCCTCTCTCCATTGTGGCGGAACTTCTCTCATAGGGTATTGTCGCGCCTTTTTCCTACTGGATGTATTAGATTCAGATGGTGACCCTGAACTGCCTCCCTTACTCCGATATGATAACAACATTTCAACTGCTTTTTCCACATCTGGACCTACAATCATACCCTCTCCAAACCTAAACCGTACACGACACATCTCTTGTGGGATGCAGTCTTGATCATTATCTTCTAAATCCTCGCCAAGAAAAACACACATCTGTTCGAAAACATATCTCTGTGTCGCTGCTTCCCATTGATGGAAGACTTCCATGACAGACTGTAAATCATATTTTGCAGTGCCCATGACCCATTTCCGAGCTAAACTATTCAGGGAATCTCTCTCTTGATAATCAGGCAGTTGACTTCGCAACTGTCTTCTTCCTATGTTAGGGGTCGTAGCAGGCGACCCGAAAAGAGGTAAAAGAAGATTAGTAACAGTGCTGGCCATTTTCTGCCGAATGGAAGGTGAAACTGAAGGACAAACAGATGGAAAAACGGGGTGAGATAAGGCGGGGGTAGAGATAGCAGAAGAGGTATCAGGGAAAATAGAGGGGGCACTAGGCAAAATCGTAGAGGAAGCATTAGGAGACGTAAAAAGTACAGTAGGCAAAATCGTAGAAAACACAGGTGAAACAGAAGTGGTCGGTGGGCCTGGAGGAGGCTGCACCGAAGAAGTAGGAGCCAGCTGAAGAACAGCTGGTGGGTGCTGTTGAGGAGCAGGAGGCGCAGCTTGTGCAACTAAAGGTTGCGGGGGTGCTGTGGCATTCTGCGCATAGGGGGGTGATGAATTTAGCAAATGTGACATTGATGGGTCTTTTTCACGCTCTTTTGCTGCCTCTTGCTGAAGAGACGGCAAAACTGGATAACACTTATCTATTGCCATTTTACGTTGCCTGTGCAACTGCTCATTCATCTGCTCTTCCTCATTATCTTTAAACTGCACAGCAGCTTGCATTACTGAAAGTCCCCCTTCTCTCTTATTTTTCTTAGCTAATTTAATTTCTTTTTGTTTGGCTTCTTTACGCCATAAGCGGAAGGAGTCAAACATTGCCGGCCGGGCTTTCTTTTTGAAGAGTTTAACTTCAAGGTTGTCTAAGATTTCAGAATCAAAACTACCATATTGGGGCCATTTTAGAACACCATCTTTCCTAGTGTATTTAATCCATACTTCGTTGTAAGTGATGGGGCCTACCCCATGTTTTACATATAGCTCGTAAGTCGGAGTTCCAACTGGAGGAACCGGACATGAGTCCTCCAATCGGGAGTCCCTATTATTACCAAGACAAAACAAATTCCCAAGTCTAAGACTAGGCATCCTCGCTCTCTAGTCTAGTTCCAAACTTCAAAGGATTATCGATTACGATATTTCTCGTGAATACACGAGTCCTTCGGTTATGGTGCTTGCAAGTACCAATACAAAACCTTTTGTATCCCAAAGATACCACAAAGTAAGTCCAACTAAGGACTGGGAGACGCTCCACTTATACTTAACTGAAAATATCTCGATGACGTCACCAGAAGACTCGTCTCAGTGTTTCGCTCTACCAAAAACTTCAAGGGTCCAAATCAGGGCGATAGCCAGGGCAGCAGTCCTTGTAGCCGTCGGGAAGCGGGGAACCTCGCAGCAAAGACCTTCGGACCACGTCGACATGCAGGGGTCGATGAGGTGGTTGGCCGTCCTCCGGAATTTCCACACGAAGCTCCTCACGATCTTCTGGCTGACTGGTACCACTGGAATCGCCCCAAACGTTGGGCGCCAACTGAGGTACTGGGTTTTTAAGAACCGGCACAGAACCGGTAACCCAGCGGTGCCAGGGAATCAACACCCAGAGACCTCGGGTTATTCCTGATCCAGACCTACAGAAACTTCAGAGTCTTCTAGGTGAAGTCAAAGATTAGTTTATTGGCTGCAACCAAGGTAACAGGTGTCCTAGAAGTACAATACGGGTATGTTCTCAGGAGACTGCACACTTTCATGAAGTCAGGCTTCTCTTCTTATACACAGTTTTGGGCCTTGGGCAAAACATTCTTGGTTGTAAAGTAAATTGTTAACATGTTTCCAGTACAAAGAAAAAGCAGAGTCATGATGACATGTCCATATTTCACTTCGTGCTGCCTACAACAAACCATTCGGCAAGGCCCAACATTTCATCAGATATCACTGGACCCCTAATAAAAACGGGCACCTCCCCACCATAAAGTAAGTGAAGCAAAGGAGTGGAGAAAGATGTGAGCGAGATATGGCAGGTGTGCGCGCTGAAATGGTTTTATGGCTGGTTGAGCCTAGATGCTATCTTGCTCGGCCACTGGGAGGGAACTGACCTAACGAGTTCGGCCTGGGGCAATGGTTCTAACTTGTACTGAGGTCAGGGAAAAGTCGATTAAGGAGTATGTGTCCTTGTGGAATCAAATTCAACTGGATTAAGGCCTATGTAAAGGGCAACATATAAATGGGAGCCAAGGGTTCAGAATGTAAGTGACGATTTCGAGGTGAAATCGTCACTCAAACACGCCGAAAATACATGTACATGATGTACTCGTCATTCTCGGTCTTTTGATACCAAATTCGTCATATTTCGACGAAGTTTTATTTCTCGAGTCCAGTATAATTATATGAATCCAGATTTTCCGAACCACACCTGGTTGGCTAACAGGACAAGTAAGGCAACAGGACTAGGTGTGAGTTACATCTGCTTGTAACAGGGTAGGCACATTTTGAAGTATCAGTTCCTGGGCCTAACACACATGGCCATTCTGTCAGGGTAAAACATTTCCCCACACCTAAGCTTTTTGTCCGTTGTTTAGGAGCAATACACATCTCACTAAATGAGAGGCAGTAACAGTCAGGTGTCACTGAACACCGGTGGAAAGGCATGGTTGGCATAGGCATGAAAATGGCAACTTTCTAAAAGTGCTATTTTCAAAATAGTAATCTAAAATCTGACTCGACCATTAAATTGGGTTTTAAATAACTATTAATTTGAGTCCTTGAATAATTTTTCTAGCTAGTCCCAAACAGATGTTATGCACTATAAGGTGTTATAAATGGCATTATTATCTCCATCTTGGATACTCTGCCACTGGTAGCAGACAAGTTTAAACAATGTATGAATGGCATTAGCCTCTGGATGAAGGATAATTGTTTAAATTCGAATGCTGAAGAAACAGGGATTCTGGTTTTTAGGGAGGAACATTCATCGTGGTCTGAACTCTCGTGGCCAGAGACCTGTGACCCTCAACCACCTCTGATTGAATCTGCTAAAAATCTGGGGGTAATTTTTGACAACACTCTCACCTTTGAAACCAAGGACAGCAGGACTGTGAGCTCCTGCTTTTTCATCATCAAAACACTGAATGCAGATTGCAGATGCCCACCTGATCCTAAATGTGCCTAAACATCTTTCGGTGAAGGCGGGCATTCGCTCCTTGCACAAGTTGCCAGTCACAAAGCGTTTCACACATAAAGCTATCTGCATGGTCTACCTGGAGCTGCACATCAGGGGCCCGCTCCATTCAGAACAGCTTTCTAAAGGTACCCCCTTAAAAGACTGCTCAGGCCATCCTCTCTCAGAAAAGTGACCATTCCCAGGTTCCGCAAAGCCAGAGGGGGTGGCCATTCCTTTTCAGTAGTAGTGGCTAAACTATGGAACACTCTGTCTGTACATAGTGCGGCACTGGACTCTACTGGAATTTCATAAACAACTCAAAACCTGTCTTTTTTCGCTTCTATGAGTGAAGTTTCTAGACACCAATGGCTGCTTCCTGATTGACATCAGCGCGTTGACACCTTCTGGGTTAGTGCTCTTTACAAACTCCATTCCATTCCATGTTGTAATCAAATGTTTTTTTTATGGGAGAGCCAACCTTACCAGTGAGATTTTTCACTGGTAAGGTTGGCTCTCCAGGACATCTCAAATCTAAGGAAACATGCTTACTTTTTTAACACCATGCATCCTGCTCTATAGGTATTTAGGGCCACCCTTAGGAATGACTTGCATGTATTCAAAAGGAAGGTTTAGGCCTAGCAAAAGGTTTATTTTTTTCAGGTACAATTTGTATTTTTAAAACTGCACACTCAGGCTGCAGGGGCAGGTTTGAAGACATGTTTTGAATTGTCACGTTGGTAGTGGCACAATATGTGCTGTGGTCCACTAGTGACATTTAATTGACAGGTCATGGGTACACTGGGTAGCATATACAAGAAACTTGTAGGTGCCAATCATTGCTTTTAATCGATTCAGCAAGTTGTTTTGGGTGAGTGTCCATACCGCAGGAATAAAATCCAGCAAATAGTGGGGGTGTTCGAACAAAATGTACATTTCTTACAGATACTCACTGTAATTCACTCTTTTGGAGGTCACCTCTTCCACCATATTAGAGATTGTCACTATTTGTTAGTGAAAATATCCAGGGATAAAATATACCTTACCTCTACCCAAATAGCACCAAGGAATCGAGTCTCATACTAGAAATGGTACCATTACAAAAATATACAATATTAGTTGGTCGTTGGTCCCTTTCCATTATGGAACGACTTCAGGTTGGAGAACAAAACAAAATCCTATAAAAGATCAATACACGTTCTATGTGAGTCCAGCTTTCCCTGCAAACTTGTTGGGGGTGAATCCTTTATGCAAAATTGTAGTACTGTATACTTAACTAAAAGATGGCGTCTTTTTAAATGTTCAGACATGGAGGAAAGTGCTGTCTTCCTTGTATTAAACAATTGTCATCCCATTTTTAATGGATGTCAGGCTCACAGGACATGTACCCCCATAGGGTCCGCAGTACTGTAAGTAACGAGGTATGAAGTAAAAACTGGCCTTGCGGCAATCCAGCATCCACTACTAAGGCATTAAAGGGCGCCAGCAACCCATCTTGGTATAGTTCGCCAGAGTCTGCAGGTCACCGGCTGCCAGGCAGAAAGTTCCACCCTAGTTGTGGCGCGGCCACCCCTCGGCTTGTCTTGCAGCGGTAATGCCTATGCATATGGGATGGCAAAGCACGTGAGAAACAAGCACCTGCACCACGCCACGCCACCTCCAGCATTATCTGGTTAGACACCCCACCTCTTCTCCCGGAATGATAGAGTGGCAGGACTGAGGAGTGCATCTATGCTAGCAATAGCACAGCTGTATCCTCAAGATTTAGTCCAATGGCCACCCACTGCAATTGCACCGCCAGGTAGTAGTGCTCCATATTAGGTAATGTGAGGCCTCCCTGACCAACTGATAAGTCAAGCTTGGACAGTGCAACCCTGCACCGCGATCAGTCCCATATGAACTCATGCATGACACATTCGAAGAAGCAGGAAGCCTAATATACACTAGCAAGTTAGTGAAGAAATACAGTAACCAGGGCAGCACCACCATTTAAAGTAGCGCTATGCGGCCCATGACGGTCAAGGGTAGACTCTGCCAGAAGAGCAGTTGCGCCTTGACAGCTACTATCGCCCGCGAGATGTTCCCCTCTAGTAGGTCCACTGACTGAGGATATCAAGGTACTCCAAGGTACCGATAGACAGTGGGCTGCCACTTCACTTGTATATTGGTAATGGGCAATTTGGAGTTGGGGCAAGCCTGGTTGAATGGGTACAAGCAAGATTTTGCCCAATTCACTCTGAAATCAGAGAGGGACGCAAAATCCTTGAGGATCTGTGCCAAGTCGACAGGTATTCCTCTTATGTCCCATATGTGCAAGAGCAGGTCTTCTGCATACAGGGAGATTGCATGCGCCCCATCACCTAATGGGGATATCCCATTCCACCCCACTTCCACAAATGGCTACTTTGAGCGGCTCCATAGCCAGCGAGAAGAGCAGAGATAACACCGGGCACCCTTGCCTGGTACCATGACTGATGGGCACAGGGTCTGACACGAGGGCAGCCGTTTTGACTCTAGCAGAAGGAGAGGTGTATAACAGCCGTATTAGGCATAGAAAATAAGCCCCAAGTCCGCAGTGGGACAAAGCGGCAAATAGAAACTCCCATTCCATGGTATTTTCATTCAATGCTTTCTCCAAGTTAAGCACCAGACACCCGGAGTGAGGCCAAAATGAGGCTGAATAGCTGGCCACCCGGAAAAATCAACACAGGTTAAGGGACGTGTTCTGGGAAGGCACAAATCTGTTCCGGTCAGCATGCACCAGATTGAGCACAAGGGGGGCCAACTGATCCACCTGTATTTTGGCCAGGATGTTATAGTCAGTGTGTAAAAGCGCCAGTGGCTGGTAGGAGCCCATGAGCCTTGGGTCTCCATCCAGCTTAGGCAAAGAAATAAGCAGAGCTTCATGGAGAGAGCCCGGGAGGATGGAAGCTTCAGGTGAATCATCATACAGGGGAGCAGGGGAGGGGCCAACACGGGAACGGATACCATATAATATTCCACTGGCAGTCCATCCAGCTCAGGCCTCTTGCCTGTGGCCAGAGCTCTGACGGCCTCCCCAACTTCAAGGGGGGTGATCAGATCCTCTAGGTCTGCCTGCTGTTCTGGCGTAAAGGTGGGCAAGCAAGTGGATGCCGAGAAACCCGCAAGATCAGCCGGATGAACACTGGCAGCAGGTACATACAGGGCTGAGTAGTGTCTGGTGAGCTCCCCATGGATCTACCGCTGAGTGTACAACAGCTGTCCCGAAAATGAATGCAGCAAAAGGATAGGGTGCGGTGCCTGCTCCTGATGGATCAGCCATGCGAGCAACATCCCCGCTTGGTCCCCAGCTGCAAGAGTGCGAGCGGAATGTGCAGAATAGTTCAGGCATTGTAATCGCTCCACTAGGTCCACATGCTCATGTCGCTCACCCGCCAAACGCAGAGTACCGCTCGAGTATGTTATTGAGGCAGACTCCAGCTTCAGGAGGGAGCAAATAATACGCATGTGATCACCATCAATTTGCTTGCGAGCACCCCAGCCGAGTCCCATGCAGTGCCCTGATCATGATTTTGAATGCTTCCCATTCCACGCTACTGGTGGCAGCAGAGCCGGTGTTTGTTTGAAAGGAGTCTGCTGTGAAATTGCCCAGTGAAGCCGGAAAAGGAGGATCCTCCATCGCCCCAGGTTGGAGCCACCAGATATGCACCGCCTGCTTGGTGTCTTCCCATTCCCGCTGGAGAAGCAGGGGTTGTGATCTGAATGTGTGCTCCCCAGGTAGTCTCCACACCAACAAACCGGGAGCAGCTCTGACAGCTCTCAATGCAATCAATGAGGATGTGGAGGTGGAGGTCATGCGGCGAGGGAGAAAAAAGAAAAGACAAGCGCAACTGGGTTCAACGCTCTCCAGATGTCAGCTAAACACCAGTGCTGTGGCCAATCTCCTAGTGCCCGGGCGTTAGACATGGTGACTGTACGGGAAAGTGGCAGAAAAGACCTATCTAATGCCAGATTGGTGACAGCATTCAAATCCCCTCCTATGAGCCAACAGGCTAGTGTACCGGAGATTGTGTGAAAAAAGGTTGTCTAGTCCGTTTTATCTGCGTACGCATTCCCGAGTAATAAATGCCTCCCATCCAACCTCCCCAGTATGAATATGTAGCTGCCCTTATCGTCCACCTCCGTCCCCTAAACCAAAAAGGGGATGCACAGCCACACCCAGATAAGCACCCCACTCGCATAAGCAGTGTTATTCCTGCAAATACCCTGCAACGCCATCTGCACTGAAGCTTACGGGCTTCAGGCAGTGTGATATGTGTTTCCTGCAATGACGCAATGTGATCTGACCTGCGCTTAAAGTAGGAATACACAGCATAGTGGTGCAATGGCATGTGCATGCCCCTCACATTCCAGGTTATTATGTTAGTAACCGGCATGCATGGAATGGCACAGGCGTGTGGAGGTACACGGGGAACTCAGCAGAAGGGAGGGAGCAGAGTATCCAGTCAAAAGCCCGCAGATGTAGGCAGCACCTGCAGGATAAGATTACCTCTAATATGCACATGCTAAACAATATGGTGAGGGGGAGAGCGGGAGCATTGTAACATTGAACACAATAAGAGCAGAGAGACAACATGTATCCACCCAAACTGGCAATAACGCCTCATGGTACTTGCCGGCAAGTATCGCCAGCCGAACAGAGTATAAGGATCTGGGGGGTAGAGAGTCTAGCGCACCAGTACCCCACATGTCCACAGGAAAGAGCACTTAGTGTCATTTGTATCAGTCTTCAGTCCAGCTGTGAGGGAGGGCAGTGAGCTTCCCACACTACCTTCCTTCTCTCCGCCACTGGCACCATCCCAGCCAGCGCACCAAAAGCCCATGCCAAATGCATCAGATATCACTGCACCACGTGTTCCATTAGGTAGCCAACACCTTAAATTAGGTAATCTGCCAACTGAGGAGTCAAATCTGGGTTGGTGCCCAGACTCCGCACAAGTTGGCCATGTCGCAGTGGAGCCATCGTCACTGGGGGACATTCAAGGGAAGTGTCGGGATCCTGTCTCTGAGTGTGATCGCGCATCGTCGTCACATCATGCAGAGCCTTCCGCTTCTTCTGTATAACATGCTCCAGATTAGGGGTTGCTTGTAGGTGTGGCAGGGGCGCCTGCTCCTCCTACACCTCTCACTATGACTGGGTCCGTGAATGACAGCTTGTTGTACAGACCCTTCACTCCCTGTCCACAGCACCGAGCGACCAGTAGATGCCAGACCGGTCCAGATATGTTCAGCGGCGTCAAACAACTGCATGTTACCATCTGAGACCATTCACAGCCTTACCATAAAGAGGGATAATTTGATTCCCACCTCTCAGAGGTGTGACTTAACCACTAGAAATGACCCCCACTGCCTCTGCACCCCATGGCAAAGTCAGGGAAGAAAAGTACTGTGGTGTTATCCACTTTCACCTCCGCCAGCTTGCATACCTCCCCTAGTACAGCGTTATAATCCCTGTAGGAGGGGGAAATAAAACGGTCCAGGACCTGTCCCTATTGGTGGATGGCTCGCCACCACTCAATGGGCCCGTGGCTCCACAACAAAAAATGGGGAGAGTGCACCTGCTGGCAGTAGGTCACGCCGATGGAGCAAGATTTCGCACGTTATGCGACTTGCTCGTACTCATGAACCTCGAATAACTATAATATATTAATTCAACCTGTTTGTTTTACTAATTTCCCTTTTATTCTGACATTTGGGGTATCCGAGAGATGCTTGCTTATGTGTGTATTAACCTTAACAACGCTTGTCATTAAAAATGGCCACTGCTTGGCGGGGTTTTCTTCTGCGCATGCATCGGTCACAATCACGTGATGTGACGTACTCGCAGTTCTGGTGGGAATCTTTTGCACTTGCGCACTAGCATTAAGATGGCCGCTTTGTGTTCTCACATGCCGATGCCTGCGCTGCTGCTTTTGCGCTACTGTTTGTATGCCTCTAATCCTAATGCTATAGTTCTTATAAAATAAGGGGTATAGAGTAGCAATTCTTGTTATACAGTGTAATCATTTATTTCTGTGTTTTAATTTGTTTTCGCTTACTTTTCATGTACCGCGTTCTTGAGGGTCTGAGAGACACTCGTGAATCCATCTTGAACAACCTTTCTGCGCATAACAGTCTTCTGCCGGTGGCATTGAATCCCTGCCAACCAGAGGTCTCAGCCAAGATGTGCCTGGGAAGATGCACCCTCACCTAGCAGAAGAAGCTAAACTGTCCCGCAAATGCAACAAATGTATTTTATTAATTGTATTCTGTAGAGTATGTCATGGGAACCCCAAAGTCAATAGGCGGTCCCAGAATATGGTAATATAGGCTTGTAGAATTGAAATGTGATTGGTGTGTTGACCTATCCTACTTGGGGACCAATCGAAATTGGGGATTCCGACACTTGCAACATTTGGGGGGTGGTACACTGACCCGAAAACAGTATAACTAGCCTAGGTTTAGCTAGAGAAATTGTCCGACTTGTCCGAATAGCTGACCTGTCACTGACCCAACGCACTCAATAGGTGACTTGATACAGAGGGCTGCGGAGCACTCTGTCTGAAATTTCCATAGACTCAAGGGTTTTGTTAAAGAAACAGTAAGTGCTGGCGGAGCACTTTGCTGGGGAGATCGATAACCCAATCGGGGTTATGGCTGATAGCTGCAGATAGGGTGGAGCGCAGGCGTTGCTTCTGAACTGCGGGTGCTGGTCGTGCCTGGTGGTCCTGTCCTGATCCTAATCTGGGTTTCCTGTCCTGTCCTGGGGTGTCCATTCTGCACCTGCTGTCCTATTGGCGACTGTCCTTCCTTGGGGTTCTTCCCGTCCTTAACTGACCCGTGGCCAGGGTTGGTCTTCACACCACTTTAGGTAAATATAGTGCTGAAAAGTCTATTCTGCACCTCCTATATTTTCCTTTCTTTTGCTTTAATAAAGTCATACTCTTGCAAAATCGATTTTCCATGCTTTTCGCATCTCTGAATGAACAAGTCGTACCTAAATTTGTCGTTATTCTAGCATGTTCCACTATCTTACCCATCCTTAGTATATTCCTTTTCAGTTCATGATACATAGATGTTCCTTGTCTTTACCCATGGTTTAGTCGATTCAAGTAATTGTGCATTTACCTATAGTTCCTCTTTATGGGGAAATTATTTCACTGTGAAATTCTAGTATGCTTTTATTTTCCCCGTCTTTTAGTCTCTCCATTCTAAGTCTAAATTCTGAAACCTCTGCCTAGCATGTTCCCTGTTCTTACCTCCCTTTAGATTCACAAATGGTTGGCCTGATCTATTTCCTTTATGGATATGTGCTCTTTATGATTTTGGTTATCGACTGTTTCTTCATTGTAAACCTCATGCTTTCCGAGATCAAAGAATATTAGATAAAGGTTTTCAAAACTTCCTGAGTTTGTGGTTATTATAAAAGTACAAATAGAATATATAAAGTATAAGTATTTTGGTGTCTGCCTTTCTTTTACAGCTAGCTCCCTGATCCATTGTGATCTTAGGTACCCGTAACAGTGGAATGGTAAGTCGGGTACACTGGAAATAAATAGGAAGGAACAAGGGTTACTGGTAGTAGAGTGTAAGGAGAGTCTGGTTGAAAGCATTATTGAGACCGCGCTATGCAAAGATAAATTTCTGGTACTCGGAGACCTTAACTTACACTTTAATAACCCTTCAGATAACGTTAGCAAGAATTTCTGTCAAGCATTAGGAGCCCTTCAACTGAATCAAATTGTAAGTGGTCCTACCCACCAGCTAGGACACTTGCTGGATCCCATATTCGTTAACTGGGGGGAAGTAGAAGCTATGAACCCTTACCCCCATTCCCTGGTCGGATCATTATCTGGTACCTTTCACTATTCGAATTCCTGAAGGTAGATCTCCGCAGCCAACGGCACTGTATCATCTCAGGTGAAAATGGGCGACCTTTTCCCAGTCTAAGTTTTGCGAGGCGCTGACTATAGGAGGAAACCTTAGGGGGGATGATGCAGACACGGCTAACACCCATCTCTGTAAGCGCATCAACGATGCACTAGATTGTACAGCTCCTCTGTCAAAAGCTAAACCTGGTGGCCGTGTTCAAAAAACCACCCCATGGTTCAATGATGAATTACGAGGCACGAAAACCGCATTGAAGAGAGCCGAAAGACTATGGCGTAGGGTTCTCTCCAAGATACTAGAGATGCCTACTTGACTGAGAGACGACTTTACCATGGCTTAATTAGGAAGTCTAAAGCTGCGTATTACGCTACCAGAATTAGCGAAGCTGGTAACTCGATGAAAGAGCTATTTTCGCTCTACAAAACTCTTTCAAGTGGAAAATCAGCCACCATTCCTGATGACTGCTTGCCTGAGTCCTGCGATAGGATCGCAGATTTCTTTGCAGAAAAGATATCTAAAATCTATTCGGCATTTCCAAATCAACCCACTAATGGGATAGAATTTGTGGAAAGCCCAAGGGAATGGGGAGACAGACTTAGATTGACCAACTTTGTCACCCCGCCCCCAGAAGATCTCTTAAAAATCTGTAGATCTGTAAAATCGGGATCTCCACGGGACCCTACCACACCTAAACGCCTAGCAGACAGCCTAGTGGTTTTGGAACCCTACATTAGGCATCTGCTGGACGTGTCTTTCAACACAAAGACCGTGCCTAAAGACTGGAAAAAGGCGGTGGTCCTACCCCTTAGGAAGAAACCTACTATCAGTTTTGATAAACTCGAAAACCTACGGCCTATCTCTCTCCTACCCTACTTGGCCAAAGTGGCCGAAAAAACGGTTAATCTGCAACTAATGGATTTCGTGGACAAAGCTGCCTTATTGCACAACACCCAATTTGGCTTCCGTCCTCGTCATTCAACGGAATCGGCGCTCCTGATGGCGGTGGAGACCCTACGGCAGGGGGTGGATGAGGGTCACACTATGGCCCTCATCCTATTGGACCTGAGTGCGGCATTCGACACTGTAGCTCATTCCACCTTGGTACAGTGTCTGAATAGCGGAGGAATATCTGGAGCCGCACTCCAATGGATCCAATCCTTCCTGACTGGGAGAAGTTTCCAAGTCCGCCAAGGTGACCACTATTCCAGAGACATAGGATTGGGTCAGGGCGTTCCCCAGGGATCGTCCCTGAGCCCAACCCTTTTTAATCTTTATGTCTCCCCAGTGGCTCTGATTGCTGTGGGTCATGGACTGCAAATTGTATCCTACGCCGACGATACACAGCTGGTTGTCTCCCTCTCGCGTGCACCCGGCCTTGCTATGGACAGCTACAGGGCTTGCATGCAAGATCCTGCAACCTGGATGTCCACAAATTGCCTGAAATTAAATGGCAACAAGACCGAGGTGCTCGTGGTGGGAGGGAGCCCATCTGTTTGGTCGTCGGCAAGGTGTCCCCCATGCCTAGGTGAGGCCCCAACACCCCGGCAAGAAGTTAGAAATCTTGGGGTCTGGCTTGATGCAGACCTGTCTTTCGGGCCCCAGATAGACAGGGTGACGGGCGTCTGTTTCAGCGTATTAAAAAGCCTACGGAAGGTCCTAGTTCTCCTCCCTACGTCCGCCAGTAGAACACTGGTGCATGCCCTCGTCACATCGCGTCTGGACTTTGGCAATCTGCTGTATCTGGGAGTAACCTGTAAGGCAATCAATCGCCTTCAGGTGCTACAGAATGCTGCAGCCCGCCTCATACTAAAACTTCCAAAAAGATCGAACTCCAAAGCTGCCCTTCAGACCCTCCACTGGTTGCCAGTAAGGAGCAGAGTTGAATTTAAATCCCTCTGTACCTGTCATCATATCCTTGCTAAGAAGGCGCCTGCACCACTCCAGAACCTAGTCACCAGGTATGCACCATCTCGTGCATTGCGCTCCTCACATGGAGGCCTATTAAAGGTCCCTAGGGTGAGAAGGGCCCGCATGGGAGGAAGATCCTTTGGCTACCTGGTGGCAAAGAGCTGGAATGCTCTACCTCTTGATCTCCGTCTGGATCCATCTGAATCTAGCTTCCGGAGGAAACTAAAAAGACACCTATTTTCAGGATAGTCGGGTCCACTCCTCACTTCCGCTTCTGAGTTTCTCAGTTAGCGTGGGGACACGCTTCTTAGCGTAACCATGCGCTTTATAAATTTCCCTTAATATATTATTATTATAGTAAGGTCACCCGATTAATATATGATAAAGTGAAGTTTATGGGCCCGATACATATATGGTAAAATTGTTGGCCGGGTGACCTGCGCGCTCTATCAGTAATTTTCTGGTAACCAGAGGATGGTTTTAGGGACTAGTTAAAGTTAGGTAGGACTAGTTAAGATAGATAGGTAGGTTGGATGCTGCTAAAAAGTTATTGCTGCTAATTGTGAAAATTTTGCTGCTAAACTGTGAACATTTTATTGTTGCTAGATTGATCAATCACGTGAAATGTTTTTTGCTTTAAAATTATGAAATGTTTTAAATTGTTTTTGTTGCTGTTATATTGATAAATGTACTAATATTACTCGTTAGTGAATGTTATATGTTGTCTGGAATCCCCGAGGAATGGAATAGCGAGTGGTGAGGAGAATCCACTTCGCTTTGAGGTCATTGGCTTGAGGAAAATTGGTGCAGGTTAGGCAGAACTGGAAGCACTAATTAGGGTTTTCTGAATGTATGTTTGAATAAATGGTAGCAAAGAGTTCGCTGTCAAAACTTCTATTGTGATATAACCTAGTAAGGGTCACACGGAAGGAGTAGCAGGTTCGTCTAAGCTTGATTGTTAGCAAAGGAGTTCGCTAGTGAAACATTAGACTTAGTATATATCCCGGAAAGAAGTGGATGAGTCAAAGAAGTAACAGGTTCTCTGATGCTTGAGTGAAGGGTAGGCAGAAGAGATCTACTCGTAGTATTTGAAAAGTAGACAGAAGAAGTTTACTTGCAGGAAAACAAATCTTTCTTTCTAGACACTCGAGTACAGTGGCGAATGTTTCTACGTTGTAAATTAAATAACGCACTTGCACTTTAAGAAAGAAATAAAAGTTTCCGTTACCTTGTGAAGGAGGGATTCAGTTGCGGAGCTGCTCTGACGTCACTCTGTGCTGCGCTGGGATTGGAAGAGACAGCGGGTGTGTAGCGGAGCTGAAATTGTAAAGGAGGGGTGAGTGCCGAAGCGTGAGAACTTGTCTCGCGAAAAAGGCAGCGCACCCATTGGTCGAAATTATTTGAAATCGTGCAGTTCATTGGTTGCACGAAAATAAAGGACGCATTTGGATTGGAAGTGATTTTGTAAACAAAGTCGCTTTCAGGAAATTGTATGTGGCATACGTATAGGCCAGTGACTAGACCTGATGCAAGACATTTGGGGTTTGAGAACGATCAGTGGATTGGCCATAACACCAGCATCATGTACGGGAATAAGAGAAAATTGCCCCTTGTAAATAAAGTAAAGAATTATTTCAAAAAAGACAAGCCGATCGAAACTAGAGAAGGAGTTGTCATTCCGCCACCTAATACTCCCGCATCTTTCATGATGTTTGATAAAGGGTACCACTCTTGTGTGTGGTTGGAAAATTGGGTGGAATATACAAAGAATGACGGAATTTTGGCTTTCCCGTTAGAAGGTACCTTTAATGGCAGGATTCTATTTAATTTGAGAACCCGAATGAATGATTTACATCCCAGGCCCAGATTAACGCAATATGAAGCCTTAGAAGAGTGGGAGATAGAGGCTTTTGAGCGAGACAAACCTAGACTGGACAAAGGTTTAACAAAGTGGTATCCAAAATTAAAACAAGAAACAAGAGAGAAGAAAATGAAACAATGGAGGCAGAATATGATAGTAGAGGGACTGTACCCTATGATGGCCCTAGAAGATCCCATGGGTGGGAAAAGGACCGAAAAGACTAAGCATCTGATGACCGGAGGGGATTCAGATGACGATTTACTGGATGATTTGTTCATGAAAAATCCACCTCCTTATAATGAAGGATCCCGATCCTCTAGTGTAGGGGATGTTTGCCTGAGACCTCATTACCCGGAAGGGTCTAGACCTGCAAATGTAAGAGACGGCTGTCAAATACCTCCTTATCAGGAGATGCCGAGACCTTTTAGTACAGGACATCCGTTCATGAAACCTAATTATGGTGAGGGACCAAGTATGACGCATCCCACGGCCCCAACCCTGACCCCACAAATAATACCTGAAATAGGTCTGGAAAGAATATTACAGGAAGGAGAGCAAGAGGCATTGAGTAAACAGAGATCAGAGTTAACTCAGAAAATCTCCCAGTTAAATACCAGTCCTGAAGCCCTGACCATCCCAGTAACTATTGGACCAGTCGTTCCTCTGTATGGTGATAAACAGGGGTGTCCCAAGACACCGATTATTACCCCGGCTATAGTACAGCCAAGAAAAGAGCCCTTAATTGTAGATGATCAGGCAAGCGAATGCGAATCTGTAATTTCCTTGATGGATTTGCCAGTGAGAGAGCTGGAAAGGGGTTCGCAGAGAAGGAACACTCTTTTTAGTTCAGGAGAAGTGCAAATTGAATCCGCTTCTGGTACTAAACGTGCCACTGTAGTGACTTCTGAAGAAATCGAGAGATGGAGTCGAGAATTAGAGAAACCAAATTCTTCGCCAAAACCATTAGATATTTACAAATTGAGAATAGAAATGGAAGAACTGATGGCTGGAAATGTGGGGTTGGACAGACTAAATACCTTTTCTGAAGAAGAACTGCTGTTTATCTGTAAGAGTCTTACCCGTAATACCAGAGTGTTTCATGAGAAATTAACAGACACTGCAGCTAGTATGGGAATAGATATTTCGAAATCAAAGCCATTACAGAAACCCTACAGAGCAGAGTTCTCAGACAAAGATCTGGAAAATATGAATGTGTCAGGAAAGAAGGTACAGATCAAAGAGTTGTTGAACGTGTTGCAAAAATGGGGAGAACTCGAAAAGTGGAAAGCCAGGTGGGCAAAGAAAAAGGAGGAGGTTAGGTCAAAACAGGTGACTTCTGGGTATATCCTAAAAGAAACTGATAAACCAGAACAGTTATATTCCATGCGAGAGGTACCAGGTGGAAAGTATGTGCACGTTCCATGGTCAAGACAGGATATTGTGTCCTTTACCAATGATTTCCCGAAATTACAAGAAAAGCCCGTAGAGTGGTACAGACAGGTAGAAAGGTTTATGAAGGTCCAAAAATGTCTGTGGAAAGACTTGGATGGGTTTTTCGATATCGTAGTCCCCGTAGATTTATGGACAGAATGTAAAATTGCTGTTGATTGGCCTAGCAAAGAATACCCAAGGGATCCTATTTCAGGAGCTCCTTCTGATGACGTAATGAAAAAATACAATCAGGTAATATTGCGTCTGAAGGGAAAAGTGCCTGCAAAAGAGACAGATTGGACCAGAATAGATAGAACTACACAGGAAAGAGATGAGACTGTGCATTCCTTTTATGAAAGATTGCTACAGGTGTTTAAAACATATAGTGGCATAGATAACATTGAGATGAAGGATATGACCCACTTCATTTACAGGTTTGTAAACGGTTTAAGACCTGAAATTTGTCAATGGATCAAAGACAATAAAATCTGTTGGCAGTCCAAGAAAATAGATGAAGTCTCGCGATACGCAAAGTATTGCGAAGACGAGATGGCTGATAAGAGAAAGGCTTTGAAGGAAAAGGTCATGTGGGCTCAAGTAAAATTAGCTGAACAACAGGAAAAACAGTTGGGTAAAATGAATAGTAATTCTCAAAATCAAGGTTCTGGGGGTGGAGGGAAGCCCAGAGTAAAAATGAGCCAAGAAGAAGCCAAAAAGAAATTCCCCTGTCACGCGTGCGGACAGATAGGGCACTGGAGAGACGAGTGTCTATATGCAGAGAATAATAACCCCCAAACCCCTGATTTAAATCCACAGACGCAGAATGAAAAACAAAGAAAGACCCAGCAACAGGTAAAAGCGAGTCAGTTGCCTCGTGCGTCTAGACCGAATTTTAAAGGAAAGACACCGCAAGGTGAAGACATAGAAATTTGGGGAGGAAAGGAGGATAGAAATGCAGCAACTTCGCAATTTCTGTTGAATGACACTTTCCTCTGTGATGAACCTTACTGACGGTGCCTGAGGGGGGAGGACAAGGAGTGAGTACTTGGCGCCTCCTTGCCGGTAGACCAGTCAGGGCCATACATTGAAGGAAAGGTTGAAGGCAATGATGTCACCTTTCTGTTGGACACTGGAGCTACCCGTTCTACTGTAAGAACAGCAGATGTTCCAAACCTACCCCTCTCGGGAGAAGCAATCCAAGTAGTGGGTGTATCTACTCAATTGATTAGTACCCCAGTTACCGAGCCCATGGAAATTACCATAGGGAATTTCAAGGAAATGCACAGATTTGTAGTCTGTGATACCAGTCCTGTAAACCTATTGGGACGTGATTTGTTGTGTAAAATGAACTGCACCATCTTTTGCACACCAAAGGGCGTCGAAATTCAAACCCCAGACGAAGATGGAATATACAAATTAATGCTAATAAGACCTGACTCAGAAATTAAACGACTGACAATACAAGACTTACCTGAAGAACTCCAACAGACCGTGAAACCAGAAGTATGGGACTTTACTGGAAAGGATGTAGGATTAATGGCAAATGTAGACCCAATTAAAATAGCCATAAAAGAAGATGCAGTTTACCCCAATACTAAGCCATACAAAATGAGTGCAGAAGTGAGAGCAGGAGTGGCCATTGAAATAAAAAGATTGCTAGAAGCCAACATCATACAAGAAGTGATGAGTAGCCCATGTAACTCACCCATAATTGGAATCAAGAAACCTAGTGACAAATACAGGGTAGTACAGGACCTGAGAAAGGTAAACAAAATTGTTGTTCCTTGCTGTCCTATTGTTCCGAACCCTGCAGTGATCCTGTATCAAATTCCCTGGGATGCTGAGTGGTTCACCGTGATTGACCTATGTCACGCATTCTTTTCGATCCCATTGCATCCAGACAGCAAATTTCTTTTCTCATTTGCATTTGACAGTCACGTGTTCGTTTGGAATCGCGTCCCGAGGGGTACACAGAAAGCCCCTCAATCTTTAATCAGATTCTAAAAAAGTGCCTTGAATCCTTAGTTTTACCTGGAGAATCAGTTTTGGTGTAATATATAGATGACCTCTTGGTGGCGTCTAAAAGTCAGAAAGACAGTGTTGTTGACACCATTGCCTTACTGAACCACTTGGGTGAAGGAGGACACAAAGTATCACCTGACAAACTACAGTTCTGTACCAATTCAGTAAAATATCTGGGGCACCAGATAGAGAATGGTATCAGGAAAGTTACTTCGGAAAGAATTAGGATAATTCGAAACATGCAGTTACCTAATACTCAGAAAGAAATCAGAATGTTCCTTGGGGTTGTAGTATACTGCAGACAATGGATTGTGGGATTTGCAGTCCTAGCAAAACCATTGATAAAAATGACAAAGAAAGGAGCAAAAGACCCAGTGGAATGGGACGAGGAAAGCCTGACAGCATTTACTAAATTACGAGAATGTCTATGTACAGCTCCAGCATTGGGAATGCCTGATTATTCAAAGGAATTTGCACTGTTTTGTGACACACGAGATAATTGTGCATTGTCAGTCCTAACTCAAGAGCATGGTTTGACTAGACGTCCAGTAGCATATTTCTCTGCTACTTTGGATCCAGTGGCTGCTGGATCACCTGGATGTCTGAAAGCAGTAGCTGCGACTTGCATGAGTCTTGAACAGAGTGAATCCATTATTATGGGACATCCTGTAACTGTGTATGTTCCACATGCAGTTGTAATCTTACTGACCAGAACTAAAACCCAGTATCTCACACCTAGTCGGCTGACTAAGTATGAGAGGATTCTTGTAGGTGCTGCAAATGTAGTCATTACTCGGTGTAACATATTGAATCCAGCAACATTATTGCCTGAGTCACTGATTGCAGAAGCAAAGGGAGAGGTCGAGCATGACTGCATTGACCTGACTGAATTTAGTACCAAACCACGTCCAGATATCAAGGAAATGCCCCTGCCTGTAGAAGATTATGAGCTGTTTGTTGATGGCTCATGTCTGAGACATGAAACTGTAGGCCTAAGTGCTGCTTATGCTGTAGTCACGGTATCACGCACTATAGAAGCATCCTGTCTATTTGGAGTAAAGTCTGCACAAGTAGCCGAATTGGTTGCATTAACAAGAGCCTGTAAAATTGGGAAAAATAAAAGAGTAACAGTATATACTGACAGTCAGTATGGGTACGGGGTTGTGCATGACTTTGGCCAATTGTGGCTACAAAGAGAGTTTCTGACTTCTTCAGGTACTCCCATCAGAAATGAAAAAGTGGTACAGGAATTACTGGACGCCATCCAGTTACCAAAAGAATTGGCAGTGGTCAAGTGTACTGCTCACAAATCAGGTGACGACAATGTGACAGTAGGTAATCGATATGCGGACCAAGTAGCCCAACATTGTGCCAGACATCGAATGTCTGTCAATATCAAATTGGGGGGGATATGGAAACAGCTGCCAACTTATGGTGTTTGAGGATGTGCCTACATGAGAAGAATTTAAAGATTTACAGAATGCAGTGACACCAAAGGAAAAGGGACGATGGAGAAAATTTGGTTGTCGCCAGAGAGGCGAGGATGGTGTCATTGTTGGCCCTGATGGTATGCCTGTGTTGCCTGACAGCCTGCTTGCTTCTGTGGCCAGATTGATACATGGAGATACACACATTGGTAGGGATGCCATGATTCGTGTTTTCCAACAGACATGGTAAGGGGTATAGAGTAGCAATTCATGGTATACAGTGTAATCATTTATTTCTGTGTTTTAATTTGTTTTCGCTTACTTTTCATGTACCGCGTTCTTGAGGGTCTGAGAGACACTCGTGAATCCATCTTGAACAACCTTTCTGCGCATGACAGTCTTCTGCCGGTGGCATTGAATCCCTGCCAACCAGAGGTCTCAGCCAAGATGTGCCTGGGAAGATGCACCCTCACCTAGCAGAAGAAGCTAAACTGTCCCGCAAATGCAACAAATGTATTTTATCCATTGTATTCTGTAGAGTATGTCATGGGAACCCCAAAATCAATAGGCCGTCCCAGAATATGTTAATATAGGCTTGTAGAATTGAAATGTGATTGGTGTGTTGACCTAACCTACTTGGGAACCAATCGAAATTGGGGATTCCGACACTTGCAACATTTGGGGGGTGGTACACTGACCCGAAAACAGTATAACTAGCCTAGGTTTAGCTAGAGAAATTGTCCGACTTGTCCGAATAGCTGACCTGTCACTGACCCAACGCACTCAATAGGTGACTTGATACTGAGGGCTGCGGAGCACTCTGTCCGAAATTTCCATAGACTCAAGGGTTTTGTTAAAGAAACCTTAAGTGCTGGGGGAGCACTTTGCTGGGGAGATCGATAACCCAATCGGGGTTCTGGCTGATAGCTGCAGAGAGGGTGGAGCGCAGGCCTTGCTTCCGAACTGCGGGTGCTGGTCGTGCCTTGGTGGTCCTGTCCTGATCCTAATCTGGGTTTCCTGTCCTGTCCTGGGGTGTCCATTCTGCACCTGCTGTCCTATTGGCGACTGTCCTTCCTTGGGGTTCTTCCCGTCCTTAACTGACCCGTGGCCAGGGTTGGTCATCACACCACTTTAGGTAAATATAGTGCTGAAAAGTCTATTCTGCACCTCCTATATTTTCCTTTCTTTTGCTTTAATAAAGTCATACTCTTGCAAAATCGATTTTCCATGCTTTTCGCATCTCTGAATGAACAAGTCATACCTAAAATTGTCGTTATTCTAGCATGTTCCATTATCTTACCCATCCTCAGTATATTCCTTTTCAGTTCATGATACATAGATGTTCCTTGTCTTTACCCATGGTTTAGTCGATTCAAGTAATTGTGCATTTACCTATAGTTCCTCTTTATGGGGAAATTATTTCACTGTGAAATTCTAGTATGCTTTTATTTTCCCTGTCTTTTAGTCTCTCCATACTAAGTCTAAATTCTGAAACTGCTGCCTAGCATGTTCCCTGTTCTTACCTCCCTTTAGATTCACAAATGGTTGGCCTGATCTATTTCCTTTATGGATATGTGCTCTTTATGATTTTGGTTATCGACTGTTTGTTCATTGTAAACCTCATGCTTTCCGAGATCGAAGAATATTAGATAAAGGTTTTCAAAACTTCCTGAGTTTGTGGTTATTATAAAAGTACAAATAGAATATATAAAGTATAAGTATTTTGGTGTCTGCCTTTCTTTTACAGCTAGCTCCCTGATCCATTGTGATCTTAGGTACCCGTAACAGTGGAATGGTAAGTCGGGTACACTGGAAATAAATAGGAAGGAACAAGGGTTACTGGTAGTAGAGTGTAAGGTCACCCGATTAATATATGATAAAGTGAAGTTTATGGGCCCGATACATATATGGTAAAATTGTTGGCCGGGTGACCTGCGCGCTCTATCAACGCAACCATGTCTCAGTATATGGTACAGCATCAGCTCCTTCTACTCCCTCGGGCAGACCCACCACCCGCACATTGTTCCACCAGAAGTGGTCCTCTCCATTTTCCACACTTCTTTCTAGTGACTTCACACTTGCCATTAGCTCCTTTACCTCCAACGCTGTGGTCTGGGTAATAGGGTGGACTTCAGGCAGTTCTTGCTCAATGTCAAATACCTTGTCAGTCAGCTTGCGATTATCTGCGCGCTCCAGGGTGAAGTCCACTGTAATTTTGTTGATGCAGCCCTTAAGGGAAGTGCGTGTTTGTTCAAGGGAGGCACCTATTTGCTCCACAGCTGCGAGTACAGAGTCTAGTTTGGAGTCCAGGGTGTCCGCTATCACCTGCCCCGGGTGCCAGGGACCCCCAGCTGCTCAGCTCACTGACACAGAGGATCAGGCAGGTGCAGATGCTGCCCCTGTGCGCAGGAGGCCCATCATTGCGCTGGACACCCAGGCACTATCTATGACAAGCAGTACCCAGTGCAGTGTGGCCAGCCGGCCCCTCTCCTCCAGTCAGGTGTATGCTACCCAGGAATCTACATTCGGGCGGCTCCGATGAAAATCCACCGTACACCCAAGAGAGCACTAACAGGGGGAGAGGAAAGGTCGCCTCCTCCGATCTAGCAGTGCCCCAGCAAGTAACAGTAGATCAAGCTGCGCACCCAAGGGCCTTGGGCTGAATTGACGCCAGTGCCCCTGGCACCCAACGCCACCAACGGCCGATAGCGGCAACTAGAGTCAGTTAGTGGAGTCCCCCACCAGTCTTGTGCGGTGCCCTCTGAGATGTGGGTCTGCTGCAGTGCAGTGATTGCTCAGGGTACGGTGTACCCCCATCCACAGGTGCTAGGCCTAGGCCCGGCATGATCCCTGGGCCTCAACTGATCCCGTCACACCTTCTCTTCACCTGGACATCAACACCTGGGCTCAATACACCATGCTCTCTCCGAATCTATGACTCATCAAGCAGGAGCCTCAGCAGGCTGGATTTCACAAGCCTGGGTGCAGCATTCACTGCTGAGTCCGCTAGGGAACCTCCCACTGAAGGTGGTGCAATAGAGCCCTCTTAGGCGTGAAGTCGCGGTGCTCCCACTACACAAGTTGGGGCCTCGCCATCCACAGCGTCTGGCAGCTTCACCTCCTCCGGCCTGTGATGCAGAGAGGCGATGCCCACAATTGTCAATCTCCTCCCTGCACCCCAATGTAGTGGTGGCATGTATTATGCAACGCAGACGTCCCCACGTTGATACGCAGAAGCGCTGCTACCCATCACAGCTCCAAGAGGCACCAGGAGATCTTCTCACACAGGTCAGAAATGTGTCTCCATGAGACCTGCCAGACTTCACCACCAGGTAAGGGCGATCTCCGACGTCTCAATTTCTATTGCAGCGCCCACAAGCTCGGCCTGACGCAGCCCACCTCCACCGTCAGGCTGCAACGACTCCACATCACTGGTGCCTTCCTCTCCGGATGTCAGACGCAGGCCCAGCGAGGCCTCCAGGCCCCAAAGGACTCTCCATGCTTCCTGGCATCAGCCACCCGGGTGTCGCAAGAATGGCACAATGAAAGTGCTGCATCACCGGTTTTCCCCAGCGATGCGCCACTTTTCATAAATGAAGCCCTGATTCTGCATTTTGTTTTCCCATGGGACTCTGGCTTGTCATCCTGGCTGTTGGGGGGTTTAACTGGCTGTTGGGGGGCTTGGTCCTGGCTGCTCCGTTCTGCATTCCGTTTTTTATTTTTCCTTAGAGGTGATTCGTAAGCTTTTTTTGCCTCTAGACGCTGACTAACGCGACCTGACTAACGTGACATTTTTTGCTAATAATTGGCCTGCCGTCACTTTATTAATGTTAGCGTGTATTCTTCTATCGCTTTGACGCTAGTGTTAGCGACAATTTTCCTGGCTGGTAGCTGATCCTAACGCCATGTAGTGACGTCTTGTAAATACGTCGCAAACATAGCGTTAGGATTTGGCGATCAGCAGTGGTAAAACAATTGCACCTAAACAACATCAGAACTGCTTAGCGGCAATTCTTGTAAATATACCCCATAAATACAGCAAAAACAAGGGGAAGACCAGCTATTCCCTGGGCTTAATTTTGGTGCTGCCCCATATTTACGCCACCCTTGTAAATACGGGGCACCTAAGTATAGCGAGAAAGGGGGCCTTATTTACAAGGCATCGTTAAGCCACGTTCAGTGGCTTAATGCTGCCTTGTAAATAAGGCGAAGCCCCTATCGCCACCACAATGTCAAAATAAGTGACGTTATGGTGGCGATAGGGGCTTGTAAAAATGCCCCGTAGAGTTTTTGTAAAGTGCAAATTACCACTCTACACTTGCCTAAATGTAAGGAGCAGAATAATCTGATCTACGGGCTGGAAAGACCACCGGCTTATACCAGAAAACTTATCATCGAGATCCAAGCGACATCTCAAAGACCAGTAACTATTCAAGTTGGTAACGCCTTGGAGAAGAAAGAGAGTATCAAGCAACGTGAGTACGACTGGGTGATGTCCCAATGGAAAATCAAAGCCGTGTAATGCCCCTGCTTAAACACCTCTTGCCCTGCATTGGACCACCTACCAGGAGCCTGTGGAACAAGAAAACAGCTGTGATAGGGGACAGCTAGGGCTTTCAGGATTTCTTAGATACTGGCACACCATTACAGGACAATCCTTTACCTCGCACTCTTCTCCATTTCTATTTTTCAAACATTTTGTTGTTTTGAAAACTTCCAAACCACAAAGCAACATGTCTCTTTTGTTGAATGTCTAAAGGTCCAACACCTAGTACCATGAGGAATATCGCTATAAAAAGGGATGTTTTTGCAAAAACAAAGGCACTATATAGTAAATTCTGCATCACTCTCCCTGACACAGGCCCCGTCATATCTATGCACCTTCGCTCTTGTGATTACCCTTCAGCCAATGGTGCCTTCTAACCCAAACCATATATTGGATCAACTCTATTGCGGCAACCCTTACTCCTGTATATTCACTTTTTCCACTTCACGCACCAGTCATATGTGCCATTCCTCACCTGCTGGTAGTTTATTTCTACCCCATTTCCTTGCTATGTATATTACAATGAAGCTTAGATTTACCAACAGCTTCTGGTTCACGCCAGATCTTTGTCGCGCCGTATTCAGAGTAATTGTGTGAGTGTCTGTAAGTGCTGTGTTATTTTATGCACCCTTTTTACTATTTTTACTGTTACCCTGTATGCCATTTCCACAGAATATGGATAAATGTACCAGTTGGTTCATATCCTCTCAAGCAGTTGTCGCAGTGTGCTCGAGCTGCGTCCTGGAGTAATAAACTCAACGCAATTTTTTTTGGGTGGGATCAGACGTAAACTAGGTCTAGTCGAAACTTTTCAGGGGTGGACAAGTGTTCCCTCCCACATTATGGGGCATATTAGCAATAAACAGCGTTAAATATCGCAAAGCGTGCTTAGCGCTTTTTTATTTATCGCCGTCTATCGCAGGAATTTGTCGCCCGGTTAGCGCGTAATTAACAACGCGTATCACTGAGGTGATAAAAATTCCAGCGATAGTGGGGATATTGTCGTTTTCCATGGAACAACGCAGGTTTTCAAGCGATGTTCATGAAAAACGGCTATAACCTTGCTTATACAACCCGGTGGTCGTATCAGCATAATCCACCCCCAATGGTAAGTATACCTAAGTCAGCATTTTTGCAGATGTTAGTTTTTGGCTAAAACCGCGTTTTTTGCCAAAAACTAACAGCTGCAAAAATGCGTGGGCCTCCTTGTAATTATCGCGATATGCACATCAGCGATAATTTACAAGGAGTACTGTCCACTGACGCCCACTTTGCATCTCATTAGAGATGCAAAGCGAGGTGTCTGGAAAACTGGTGCTAACATGCGCTAATGCATGTTAGCCACTCCTTGTAGATAGAGCAATGTCATTTTCGCCGCTTTTTTGGCTTTTAAAACCAAAACATCGGCGAAATGGCCCTGGATTATTGGCCCCCATATCTTTTTTCCACCCATGTCTTGCTTCCAGTATTCCCATGGGGGGGATTCCTCCAGGACGGGTGTTTGCTAAGAGTCACTTCTGCCC
Organism: Lissotriton helveticus; assembly: GCF_964261635.1. Lineage (NCBI taxonomy): Eukaryota > Metazoa > Chordata > Amphibia > Caudata > Salamandridae > Lissotriton > Lissotriton helveticus. Next base: position 1,264,816,513 of record NC_136067.1, on the reverse strand, counting down.
AAACCATGCTTACTTTGTAGGTAATTAAAAAGCTGTGATGAGTTCAATTTCAAAAGTCACCTTACAGGTGTTCAGATGATGACACGCCCTTCACGACCCACAGAGATACCTACAACATCCTATTTCTCAAACATTTGAGGTTACTCAATGTATCCGATAGAGACTTGTATTTTCACTCAATTTTTCTGTTGACTCTTCTCCTTGTATTAATGAATGTCTGTGTAGCTACTGGAGATGCCGTTAGGCATTTAACCCCCTTATCTCAATATGGGTATATACGCTTATTTGGCTTGTCGAGGCGAGGCCCATTCATTAACTACTGTGAGTTGGGCTCGCTAATAATATTTGCCAACCTTTACCAGAGCGATCCCACCCTGGACTGTGGCCTTCTGGCACGTGCTGAGGGAATTCTAGGCGACCCAACTTGCCACAATAGGGTTCTCATTAGTTTGTCCGTTTTCTTGAAGAAAATTGGTCCCATATGTTGCATGACGTGTTTTTTTAAATATATTGGAGAGAATCAGGGAAGCATAAAGATCTTAAATATAGCAGTGCTTTCCAAGTGTGAAAGAAGTAGTTTTTACCAATATGATATTTTACAGGGCCACACGAGATCCACAAACCCAATAATTTAAAGGGACCCTTTTATCTAGTCCCGTTTGCATGTCCAATCTCGGTGGGTTCAGAAGAGATTTTACCCGGTTGATACGAAATTCTGGATACTATCCATACATTTAAAAAATGTACTGCAGCTTCTATGAATCTGAGTCTTCAACATGAAGGATTGTCATGAGGATACAGTGGAACATGGTCGTACCACGCACAGCTCCATCACTATTCGATGACCAGCATATCTTCTTGAATCCGGTGGTTCAGAAGTTCAACTCCTGTCACAATTAAAAATCAGGTAAAGTGGATAGCCCTGTCTCGTATCCCTCCAAGCATCAAAAGTCTTTAGAATGACAATGCCTTTTATTTTGGCCAATGGATTTGTATAAAACAAATTCACCCAAATCCCTTTTTCTCCAATAGCAAGAGCGGAAAGAGCCATTTGACAGAATCAAAAGTCTCTTCGAATCAAGTGACAGAATAACTACTGGTTCCATGACCCTCTCTCAGCATATAAAATTCAGATGTACAGTCTTCGCAGAATGTGGCTAGTGGATCATGGTGATATAAGCCTAGATTGGTCCAGGTGTATCAAGTCAGGTATAACCAGGAGTATTCTGCTGGCAAGGATTTTCACCAACATTTTTAACTGGGTCTTCAGAAGAGATCTGCAGAGATAAGAACTTCTCCACTTATCAATTGCTGAGAGGGAAGACACGCCTCATATCCCTGTAATCAATATGGTCTTCTCAAACTGCTTATAAAAATCCTTATCTAGTTGTAACAAGGAGTCGTGAATGTTTCCTGTTCGTAGGAAAACACATGCAATTCCTTACAGTAAGTCCTGCTCAGAGACCACAGAACAACTCTCCAACCAAATAAGAGTTGAGTGTGCTGGAGTCATGTATCAGAAGGGAAGCTAGATACAATCTAATATTGAAGGAACCACCAGCTATCCATTACAAGGAGGTTTCCAAATGTTCTAAGATGAAATATCAAAGTGTATGAACCTGATTCCTGTCCTTTCCATTGATGTTATGTTATGTTATGTTAATTTGGTCTTTTATAGCGCGCGGCTACTCCGATAGAGTGTCCCGGCGCTTTTATTGACAGCCTGTGAAAGACAAACACAACACAAAAATAAAAAGACAAAGCCAGCAGAGAAAAGAAGAGCACACTAAAGGGCAAAGAGCCAAGTTTTAAGGCCCTTCCTAAAAGTCAGCAAATTAAAGGTGCTGCGTAATGCCAAAGGCAAAGTATTCCAAAGCTGTGGAGGCCGCAGCCTAAAAGAGCGGCCTCCAATGCGGGCCTTCTTTACTCGAGGAACCACAGCAAGGAACAACGATTCAGATCTCAGAGATCGGGCCGGATGGTAAAAGGCAAGCCTCCTTTGGAGATATTTAGCTCCCGAGGCGTGAAGAGCCTTGTGTGCCAAGGTCAAGGCCTTAAAATCTATCTGCTTCCGGATAGGCAGCCAATGAAGTGACTGCAAAAGGCCGGAGACTCTGGCTCGCCTGTGAAGGCCAAAAATGGCCCGCGCGGCCGTGTTCTGGACCACCTGCAGCCGTTGTAAGAGATACTCCGGCAGGCCAAGGTATAGGACGTTGAAATAGTCCAGTCTTGAACCAATTAAGGCCTGCACCGTGGTCTTCCTGAGCAGAGGAAGAAACTTCCGGAGCATCCTGAGGAGGCCAAAACAGGTACCCGTAAGAGCAAGGATCTGAGATCTTAAAGTCAGACCGTTATCAATCTTGATCCCCAAGTTCTTTGCTAGCTGGGACGATCGCGCTGGAGGAGACATATTAGCAGGCCACCATTCCTGCCAATCTGGGTCAGATAGGCAGCCGAAGAAGAGTTCCTCAGATTTATCTGAGTTGCACCTGAGGCTGTTCAGCTGGAACCATTTAAAAACAGCCCCAAGGCACTCACGGATACTCTCTCCATCAAAATCTTCTCCTTTCCCGCATGTAAAGAGGAGCTGGGTATCGTCGGCATAAGATACGATCTGGGCCCCAAAAGACTCAGCCAATGCCGCCAGAGGGGTCATAAAGATGTTAAAAAGAGTCGGGCTCAACACAGAGCCCTGTGGGACTCCGACTCCCAAAGGCGGCATCACGGCAGAGCTAGGTGAGGCTCAGACCGTTTGTCGACGGCCAGCCAAAAATGATCTAAACCAGCTGAGCACCGTCCCCCTCAGACCGATCTCATGAAGTCTGACGAGCAAACCCTCGTGGGGGACGGTGTCAAAGGCCGCCGACAGGTCAAGCATTACAAGCATAGCTTTGCCTCCCGAATCCAGTGCCTCTTTAATGGCTTCGGACACCTCCAAAAGCGCCGTCTCTGTGCTTAAATTGGGGCGGAAACCAGATTGAGTTGAATGTAGCAAATTGTGGGATTCCAAGAAATTGGAAAGCACAATGTGCACATGATTCTCCAAGATCTTGACCAGCGCAGGGAGGAGAGAAATGGGCCTATAGTTGGCCAAAACCTCAGGGTCTAGGCCAGGCTTCTTGAGGAGGGGAATGACCATCGCCTGCTTCCAGGCCTGCGGGACCACCCCCCGGCTCAGAGAGAGATTCAGAAGTGGGTTCGCCAAAGGATTCACAACTGCCGCCATTTTCGCCAAAAATTTGGCCGGGCATGGGTCAAGAGGCGACCCAGATTTAAGATTGGCCATAAGTGTCAATGACGAAGGAACTAAAATTGGCGGAAAGTCTGCCAAGACTGACCCCGAAGGGGCCGATGGAACTGGTCCGTCCTCGAGGCTGGGGGAGACTTCAACCAGCCTCAAGGGAAAGGAGTCCTGGATCAGCTTTATCTTGGTAGTAAAAAAGTTGGCAAGGGCAGAAACCCACGACTCGGAAGGAGCGGCCTGGTTCGTTTTAGACCGTGAGGCCGTAAATTCCCTAACAATCGTGAAAATCTCCTTAGAAGAATTAGAGGCAGCCTCTATCCTCCTAGCGAAATAGCCTTTTTTTTCAAGGAGGATATCCCGATGGTACGCTTTAACCATTGTCCTATAGGCAAGCCTGGCGGCAGAATCATACTGTGCACGCCAAGCCCTTTCAGCCACCTTGCACTGCCTTCGACAAGCCGACAGCGCTTCAGTGAACCAAGGGGCAGAGACCCACTTAGATGTTAAACGAGGCGCCATCGCAGGAGCTAGATCGTTCAGCCTGTCCGTCAGCCACGTCTGCAGAGACTCCAAGGGCCAGATGTAGGTAGAATAGATTTACCGATTCTTAATTACCGAAAATTACCGAATTTTACCGATTCGGTAATTAAGAATCGGTAAATCTGAGGGGTGGATATGTAGGTATTCCAGATGTGCTGGAATACCGAATCGGAACAATTCGGTATTTACCGATTCGGTAAATACCGAATCGGTAAATACCGATTTTCACAAGGGTGCAGGGGGTGTCACTTTGACACCCTCTAGCCCCCCGAACACAGGCTCGGGTGCCATGTGGCAGGCATACATGCCCTAAGGGCAGGTCTGCCTGTCATATGGCATAGGTGTGCATGCACACATGTGCATGCACACCGGAATCGGTATTTTACCATCAAATTGGATTTGATGGTAAAATACCGATTCGGTAAGGCTTTTGGGACTCAGAAGAGTCCCACCTACATCTCAGATTTACCGAATTGGTAAAAATACCGATTCGGTATTTTACAGAATCGGTAAATTTACCGAATCGGTAAATTTACCGAATCTGTAAAAAATTGCCCCAACATACCGAAAACCCATTTACCGGTCGGTAAATGGCCTGAAACGGCCACCTACATCTGGCCCCAAATCCCTATCCAGATCACCTGTGAAAGGGCAAGGATGGTCAAGAGATGCCTGTGCCAGCATCTCTGGGGTCACCCGATGATACGCCCTCAGCGCTAGTCCCTGCTGTCTGAGAGCAGTGCTCGATGGTTTCTTTGTGCCCGGCACATAAAAATTGACCAGCCGATGATCTGACCAGAGCACCGGCAAAAGTGCCGTCACCTCTATGGGGGACGTGGAAAAGACCTGATCCAAGGTATGGCCTTTATCATGTGTTGGTCCAAAGAGATAGGGGACAAAGCCTAGGGGGGGCGTGATGTCGGTCAATTTGATCGTGTCAGGGTCCGATCCCTCATCCATATGGAAATTGAAGTCCCCAGCCAGTACACAGTGCTCAGCTCTCAGGACCAGCACTGACATTGCCGACTGGAGATCATCAAAAAAGGATCCGGCCGGACCGGGGGGCCTATAAACTAAAAGCCCTTTAACAGATTGATGAGGCGCCAATGCAATGGAAAAAGCAAGGGATTCAGATCCTGCGATAGCCTCCATAGGAATAATGGAGCATACGGCGGATTTATTCACTACGAGTGCCACGCCCCCAACTCTCCCTTCCGATCTATCTTGCCTAAAGATATTGTATTCTGGGGGAAATGCTGTGGCGATATCGGGATTAGATGAATCTCCTAACCAAGTCTCTGTCAGCATCAGACACAATGGCTTTTCAGTGGCCAGGAGATCAAAGAGCTCCTGAGCATGTCTACGCACTGATCTGGTGTTTAAAAGCAGGCAGAGATGCTTCACACTGTCCGCTTCCCTGTTCGATAACGTGGCCGGGGCATTGCCTGGTAGCCAACCACAACCAGGACATCTCCTCTTACCCCTATATCGACCGGGGAAAACTTTGTAACAAGCGCACGATACGTTTTGCAGAGAACGAAGCTCCAACGATGTGTAACATACCATGATGACGACAGGAGAAGATAGTCCCGTAGAGCCAGCCCCGCCCGCCGCTCCGCTCGCCTCCGGGACGCTGACGGGGGCGCAGACTGGCTGGACTCTGGCGTGACTCCGGCGTCACTACGGCGAAACGCTGCGCGCAAACGCTGCGCGAAGAATGGCTGCTTTAAATGCAGGTCAGCGTGTCCTTGCGACAGGTGGTCTGCTAACCCCAAATGGCGAGGCATCCAAAAACTCCCCCAAGATGGTGGCCAAACCTAGAGATGAGACAGGGACCTGCAAAGCGCGGTGTTTGAAAAATTATAGTGCAGGAGAGGGAACGGAGCACGAGCTAAAAACAAGGTAAATGGAAAACAAACAAATTCAAATACAAAAACGTGGATTTTAAAAAACGCTACCACGTTGATGAATAGTTCGCCCTGCAGCCCGCTATTATGTTGCGAAGTTGGGTCAGGCGTCCGAGGAGGAACTAAACATAACATTGATCATACAAGATATCAAATAGACATGTATGTTGGGGCAGGATGCTGGCAACAGGCCACTTGCAACATGGCTGTGCATCTCCCCAACCTACCAAAGCTGGGGTCATGACCAGCGGCCAGACTTGATACTTCTCATCGACTGACTACCTATAGTAAGAGGGGGTGATGATGACCTCAACTCCCCATCAGGGTAAATCATATATCAAACTAATCCTCAGGGCACCCGGAAAAGCCATTGTCAAAGTAAGGTCACATCTAAAAGTGCCATGGCCTACTCTTGAAAATTGTTTCACCTCTCCATAATTACATAGACGTATTTTTTATTAAAGTTTGCTCTGTTCTTTGTAAGAGGCTATTTGCAGCATTCTAGTATAACTGTTGAGCCATGTAAAGACTGCCTTATCATTGAGTTTGTGGGAGGCCAGATCTCCATAGTCTAAGGAATTCAAGGGCAGCCGGATAACCCATTTAACAGGAATTGTCTTCGGTCCCATAAACCTCAGGAACAGCTACTGGGGCAAGCTCGGTGGAAGCCACCAACTTCCTTTTAAAGTTTTAAGTCTCATGGAGTAGCACATGTGAGCAGTCAAAGTTTATGCTTGAAAACTGGACGACATGAACTTTGTGTTTAGGTTGTTCAGATTCAAGGACCCATGCGATGGGTGGAACAAAGTCTGCAGTAGGGCAGTCGGCACACACGCTGTGAATTATCAATGTCAGGGAGCGGAAGAGTGCCTAAAGCAATTTGTTAGACTTGGCAGTTCACTTTTGAATTACTTTAACACATGCCTCTCACACCTCATGCCAGGCACAATGGCTCTTTGGTGTGCTTAAATCTTGCCAGATTATGAAGAGAGCTCCGTTCTCTGTAGTGTCATCAGTGGGTTTTGGCTGGAGAGCGATCACAAGTCTCAGCAGCACTTTATACTCAGATAGTAGTCCTCGCAGCAGAGCTTGGGTAGCAGAGCCCTGTATTCTTTAGCTGATAACTATGGATTTCTCAGCACGTAGGTAATCCTAATGTGATCTCCTTCAGATCTCAGCAACACAAGTCCTTTCTGGAGTCCTTCGAATTTGCTCTCCACTCTTCAGGAGGGCAGTCAAACTTCCTGCTCTAGAGAAACCTTTCCTGTGGCTGGATACAAAGGCCCTCATTTACAATTTATTTTTTGGTGTTACAAGCCTTCCTGCTGCACAACCCTACGGCAAAAGAAAAGGGCAGGAATGCACTGTGAGATATCGTGTGCTTCTGTCCTGTTCCCCAGCGCTGGGGCACAATTGGCTGCCATGCCCCAATGCAGGCACCCTTGCTCCATGGTGTTAGGGTGTCTACGTTGTGTGAATTATTGTTTTTGTTTATATGTACTGAAACGTATGAATGGCCTAGAAACAAGAACTTGAGACAGTTGATAATAGATCTTTTAGCACAAACAAAACATGGATATAATATACATAGAAAGTTGCCAAAAGAAGACGGAAGCTGATACATGAAAAACACATTTTTTGGGACATCCAGTTCTTTTACTCATGAGGTTACACTGACAAGAGTGTTCCTTTGTCATCTCTCACACAGTTCTAAATGAGCCTCAGTGCAATCAAAAGCACCATCAATATAGGAGCAAAAAATTATACATGCAAAGGTCAACAGAACTGGAAATTACATGCACATGTGAAACGTGATTTGTAAAGAATCTTACCCTCAATTCTTCTCATTAGTTTTTCAACCTTAAAAAAACATAAGATTACAGTTATTTAATGTTTTACCTGTTTTACTAGGGTTTTATTTCAGAAAGCAAACATAAGAAGCATTTTCAAAAGAATATGATTTTAATGGATGTGAGAAACCTATGTTAAAATAGATCCTTACAAATAATACACAAAATATGAAAGTACACTATCATCCAGTTCCTAAAATAACGTTCATAGCATATATATATATATTTTTTTACTTTTTATTGGCTTGACAATCAGGGCATAATACATTTGTATAGCACATATACATGGCTGTGTTTATAGCTTCAACATTTGGCGACATTACATACTTCGACAATACCTGTTGAAACCCCAGTAAGACAATTGATCTGTGTTCATGTTCATACCACTTCCTCTTTCCATTAATCGGACACATCATCTGTCTCGAGTGCAGGAGGGTCACAAATATAGCCTCTAAACTCGTACCATGCTCCCCACATTTTACCCCATTTGCGTGGACACCTGCGGTGGATAAAGACCGCCTTCTCCGCCACCATGGCTTCATCCATGACCCTGCACCATTCCCGGAGTGTAGGTGTTTCCCCGGAACCCCATAACATAGCAATATTACGTTTGGCGGATGTCAGTCCCAGCGTCACCCAATCCTGCTCTTGGTGTGTGAAATCGTTAGGTTCCCATACATTTAACAGACATCGCTTTGGGTCTGGTAGTAACGATATTCCCACAGCTTGTCAGATGGTACGCATCACCTTAGCCCAGTATGCGGTAATTTGTGGACAGTGCCATATGGTATGATAGAACGTGCCTTCCTCCCCACATTTTCTCAGACAGAACTGATGTTGAGCCATTCCTATTTTGTGGAGAGTGAGTCTAGTGTAATAGGAACGATGTAGCACTTTGAGTTGCACTAATCTTAGTCATGAAGGTATGGCAGCTTCTCGCAGGGATGACAATGCAACTTGCCATTCCGCATCGTCGAAGTCTCCTAGCTCTTGGGACCATTTTCGTCTGAGCATTACCATCAGGTCTGGCAAATTATTAATTAATTTGCGATAGGTGAAGGATGTAGCCCTTTTGTGCATGTATTCAGTCAGTAGCCTATCCTCCAGAGGAGTAGCCTCCGGTAGGATAGTGCCGGGTGGTAAGATTGCCTGTAGTGCATGTCGAATGTGCAGATACCTGAACATCTCAGTCGGTGCCAGCTCGTATTGAGTCCTTAAGTGTTCAAATGTAACCACTTCTCCCTTTTTCCAAAGGTCACCTACTGTGGAGATGCCTATGATATCCCAGTTTTTGAACCCTTTACAGTTCCTAAGTCGCCCAAGATGTTGTGAGTCCCAAACTGGTGTCATCTGCGTGATCACTCCTGTGCATTTTAATCTGACGTGTGCCCTGTACCATAGATCAACCGTGTGTGCTGTCGGGCCAAGCAGGGAGGGGGGGGCTTCGATTTTGATATAGTGCCGATAACAATCCATTCTCCCCTAATCCTTGCCTATATGCTAGGAGCGCTGGGTCTGTCTGGGGGGCATGTACCCATTGATTGATTATCTTGAGGTGAGCTGCCCAATAATACAGCTGTATATTTGGTAGGGCAATCCCCCATCATACCAGCTTCATACAAGTTTGTCTTGAGCAATGCGCGCCAGCTTATTCCCCCATAACAAACTGGAGACTTCGGCTACTATTGCCTTAAAGTAGGTTGGTGGAACGGCAAACGGGGTGTTTTCCAAGATGTATAAAAACCGGGGTAGTGTCATCATTTAAAAAAGCGCCGACTTACCCAGCAATGTCAGCGGTAGGTTACACCAGCACGCCGTGTCTCGCCTAAACTGTTCCAGCGGGGGCCTTAGATTTTTCCGGTAAAATTCGTCAAACTTAGGCGTCACATAAATGCCCAAATATTTAAAAGCTTCAACAGTGATTTGTAGTGGGCAATTCTCAGGTAGTGATGGAGGAGCACCATGTAGAACATATAGAATCGACTTAGACCAATTAATGGTGTATCCCGACACCCAACCCAAAATTTTGCACATATTCAAGAGCACTAAAATGGAGTGCCTAGGGGACGTTAGATAAAGCAGCACATCATCCGCATATAGGGAAATGTGGTCTTCCCAGGGTATGTGTCCATCGGAACCCGTGGATCATTGGTTCCCATCTGATCCACGCCGCCAGTGGTTCAAGAACCAATGCATACAGTAATGGGGATAGTGGACATCCCTGGCGTGTACCCTGCAAAAGCGGGAAGTCCCTTGACATGTGACCATAGCCACAACATGCGCCAGTGGGTTGGAGTATAGCAGGCGCACCCATGCACAATACTTTGGACCGAAGCCTAGGTGTCTAAGAACCACGAAGAGATAAGGCCACTCCACCATATCGAACGCCATATGCGCATCCAGCGAGAGGATGACTGTGGGCTCTTGGATGTAGGATGTGCGTGCTAATAACGCATATAGTCGCCTTAGATTAAGGGCTGTGCTTCTGTGTGGCATAAACCCTGATTGAACTGGGTGAATCAAGGTTATTAGGTGAGGGGTTAGACGTGTTGCCAGAAGTTTGGCGAGAAGTTTGGCTTCAGCGTTGTTAAGTGAGATTGGGCGGTGAGAGGTACATTCCTCGGGGGGCTTACACGGTTTGGGGATCGTTACTATGGTGGCCATCCGTTGATCTCGTGGCAGATCCCCTGTCTCGAGACTTTCATGAAACATACTTAGGAGGTATGGGGCCGTTACATCCGCATTCTTTTTGTAGAGTTCAATAGGCATGCCGTTTGGCCCCACTGCTTTCCTTGAGTGCAGTGAGCCGATGGCCATCTGCAGTTCATCAACCGAGATGGCAGCCTCCAGCAGGAGGGCCGCCTCTTGTGATAGTTTGGGTATGTTGATATCTTTGATATAAGTCTGAGCCTCCTAGGTTGTTAAGTTAGACTGTGAAGCATACACGCGTTCAAAATGGTCAGCCAATGTATCCACAATGTCCTGCGGAGCATTCACCAAGGAGTCAGACGGAGTGGGTAATTGCGAAATCGTTCTGTCTGCCCGTTCCTTTTTATCTAGCCAGGCTAACAGTTTACCTGCCTTGTCACCTAATTCGTATATCTTGTGTCGAGTGGTTTGAAGGCGTGCCTTGACCATCTCTTTCTGATAGTCTAGGAACTCGCGTTGTTTAAGACGCACAGCCTGCAAAGTTCGGGGTGAAGGATTTTCGGCATGTTGATCGTTAGCTCTAATGAGCTCGGATTCTATAGTGTCAAGTTCTGCCTGTTTTTCCCGTTTATGTCCTGTGACTGACGCTATAACTTGCCCACGTAGAACTGTCTTATAGGCCTCCCATAGTATGCTAGGTGTCTGAACCGATGAGACATTTTCCCGGAAATAGTGTTGTGTCGTCCTAGTGACGTCCTTTAACACTTTGGGGATAAGCAGATAACCCGGATATATGGGATAGATGCACCGTTGGTTTGTGTATGTCAGTACTATCGGTGAATGATCAGATATGCCTCTGGGCCGGATCTCAACGTTTACCACTCTTGCTAAGCTGTCCGATGAGGTTAAAAATTAGTCAATTCATGAGTGGCTATTGTGTACAACTGACAGAAAAGTGTATTGTTTTACGGTGGAGTGCCGATACCTCCATGTGTCTGTAAGGCCAAGGGCGTCCACCAATCCCGGCATACGTGTAGTGCCTGTCATGTTTACTTTGGGGGGATATCTATCCAACGTCCCATCCATTATGTCGTTAAAGTCTCCCCCAATTATCATCCCCCCTTCTGGGAGAGGTAGTAAAAAGACTGTGAATGCAGGGTGGGCTATTGCGGGAAGGGCTGGCGGGATATATACTGAAACTATATTAAGGGGTCTCCCTTCCATTTGACAAGTGATAGCTGCGAAACGGCCCTGGTCATCTATCCGGGTTTGCTGTATTACCAACGGGAACTGTTTTTTAATCAGAATACCTACACCCCGTGAACCAGATGAGAATTCGGAATGTGCCACCATTTTGTACCCCCATCAGTCTAGTGCCTTACATGCCGAACCCATCAAATGCGTCTCTTGTAGTAGGGCCACTGCAGGTGTACATCGCTTGAGGTATGGCATAACTAAACCTCTCTTTATCTTATCTCCTAATCCGTGGACGTTCCATGTAAGTATTGTTAAGGGGGTCCCCGGGGCCATCGAGGTGGTGTGCAGACTAGGGTCCCGTTGGTCTTGCATTGCCTCGTTTGCCATGAATAGCACATAGTGTCACCAAAACCATAATGCGGTATGCCCCAAGGATATTAGCAGCCATGTGGCCCAGTGTAGTTGCCCTTCTGAACCTTACAACAAACACAAAAACAAACCTCATCAACAGTTCGCCCCATCCCACCCCCCTCCCTGCCTCCCTGCCTGATGGCTTCAAAACTACCCGCCATCCCACCCATGCAGAGTGCCTAATACCCTTCCCAGTCTCCAGTTGACGGGGGTGAGAGTGAGCGTCTGTTGCCCCCAACAGCCCTTTAAGATCGACCCGTCCTGCAATCCCCTCCCTACCCTCCCTCATCCAATCGAGCAATTCCAGGTTAGTGAAGGAAACAGTGTTCGTATCAGGAGTGGCTCTTGAGTCCAAATTTCTGGTTAGAAAATTTCGAGGCCATTAACAATTTTAAACAGTGCTACAACTGTCTCTGCTGGACATAATACGTCCACGTCGTCTCTTAACAAGCAGCAAACCTCCAGAAAGTGTCTTTACTCCTGATCTTCACCCACATCGTGATCTTTGTGCCTAGCGTCATTTCCTCCGGATCGTCCAGGCCGAGCGGTCTTCCGCCAGCCCTCCAGCCATTCCTGTACTTCTTCAGGCGTTACAAAAAAACACGTTTTACCTTCAGCCTTCACCCTCAATTTGGCCGGAAATAACATGGAATACTTGATTCCTCTGTCAAGGAGAGTCTTTTTAACATTAAGAAAGCCTCTGCGTTGTTTCATACCCACCGCCGTGTAGTCCGGAAAAATTGTGATGGTCGCATTGTGTATTCTCAACGGCGGGGCAGTGCGCGCCGCTTGTAGTATTGCATCCCTGTCCCGAAAATTAAATATGCGGGTGAGAATTGGTCGGGAGGAGCACCTGGCTTGGGTCTAGCTCCGGGGACTCGATGCGCCCGTTGGACAGAGAAGTAGTTGGACAAACCTCGTGGCTGCAGGTGGTTTGTGACTAGATCTTCCACGAATAGGTCAAGGGCAGGACCACCTGACCGCTCCGGCACGCCAATAGGGCGGATGTTGTTCCGTCGCGATCTGCCTTCATGATCCTCTAGTTTTGCAGCCAATAGTTTATTATCTGTCATGAGTTGATGCACTTGTTTCTTGAGGGTGGAGGTGTCAGACGTCAGCGTCGCCATAGTGGTTCCGCCCTCCGACATTTTTGTTGACATTTTAATAAAATCCGCTCTGATGAGAGCGAGATCCACTGCAAGAGTCCCGATGCGCGAATCCACCTTATTTAAAGTTGTCATGATATCTTGCAAGGTCACTTCTGGCGCCTCGCCCGCACTTTTTTCGATTACATTGTCCACTGCATCCGACTGTGCCTTAGCATAGGCACATTTTACCAGCTTTGACTGGTTGAGGCCTTTTGCGTTTCTGCTACTCATTGTGTCAGTTTGAAAGTGTGTGCGTCAAGTCAGGGGGGCCTGAACGTTAATCACCGCCGCCTGCCCGAGGGCTACTCTGACCCACGCGGCCTGTCGGTTTTCGCGCCCCAGGTCCCTTTCTCAGCACCTAGGACGATCTCTATTAGTGTAGCCTGCACGTAGTCTTTGAGCCTGATCCGGCGTTTCCCCAGCTGGTCAGCATAAGATGGCGCCCGTCACTATGTCTTTCCCCGTAGTGGGGGGGGGGGGTGCCGGGCCTCAATGTGACTGCGGTTCAGTGGGCCTGCCGGTGCCTATATAATCCTGGGCATGGAGATGGGCCAAAGACAACGACAGCCAGCAGGTCTGCCACCCTGTTCCTGCTCCCGGACGCAGATATAAGCGGTTGCAGCCTGTGGAGCGGGAGCCCACAATGTATGTTGCAGCGTGTCCTTCCACACCAGCAGTGCTTCCGTTATGCCCTTCAGTACGGCTCGTCTCCCCCCGGCCTCAGCGACAGTAGTCCTGGGCCTCGGGCACGGATAAGCGCCTGGGAAAATGGCGCGCTGTTTCACATTTCTCTGGCACCCCAGGCCGCAACAGCTCCGAGCGGCGGGCAAAAGTAGCTGTGCTGCACTCACCGGTGTACGACAGGGCCCGCCCAGGAGTTCATAGCACACTGTATCACCGCAGGGCGAGGGGACTCCAGCAGTGACACCCACCGCCAGCCGCCTCCGCCTCCGCCTCCCCCTTCACTTGGCTAGGGTGCCGATCAGGCTCTGTCGGATTGACTCTAAACTCGAGGCCCTGGCTTGCCTCGCCTCACCAGGCTTCAGTCTGTCGCACACCGACAGCACCTCCAGAAACAGTCCTCCGCAGTCTAGGACCAGATCGCCCAGTGCTCTGCGCCTTCCGCCACCTCAGCTCGTGGACACGGGTGGGAAGGCTGCCGGATTAGTATACGGATCGACGGGGTTAGTTCAGGGATTACAGAACCTCCCTAGGCTGCGGACATTTTCATCGGCTGCTAGCTACGCCCCCATCACATAGCTTTTAATGAATAACTGTATGGGGTCTTATGAGGAGCAACAAGCGCAAAGTGCCTATTGCATTGCTTGTCGTCCCATGCCAATGTCCTAGTAATCCAGGATTGATTTCTCTTTTGGGATGTGTTCTATGCTGATAGGTATGTGGTTATTTCTGATCAGTTATGGCAAGGGGCAAACTAATAACTATTGTCTTTTGGCGTGCTGACCAAATTAATATCATGGGCCTCATTTACGATGTTTTGGAGCAGGGCAGGACCGCAAAGACTGTTGTAGCGCTGCCCTGTGTCAAAAGAAAAGGGCAAGAATGTGTTGTATCTATAAGATACGGTGGATTCCTGTTCTTTTCCCCTGCACTGGCATAAAATGGGCTGCCACGCGCCAACGCAGGTACGCTTGCGCCATGATGCAAGGATGTCTGCCTTGTAGGGGTGATTGTTTTTGGACAGGAAGGGACCCCTTACTACAGAAAAACAATCACAATAGGTGTTTTCCTCTTTCTATGTGTGCTGAATTCTGATAAGGATATTTTTCCTCATTGTGCCTCCCTAGTGCCACCCCTGGGGTGATGTTAGAATCTGATGCATTCCCAGGTTTACAATTCCTAGTAAATCTGGGAATGCTTCAGATTCAATAGGTGTTGCGTGGGAACACCCACAGCAACACCCATGAAACGCCCCTTTTACTCAGTGTTCTACCTGAAAGGAGCACATATTTACGAGGCTGTGAAAAGTCACACAAAGTGGCTTTGCGCGGCCTTGTAAATATGCTGCGGCACATTGCACCACAAGAGCGTCAAAAAAGAGTGACGCTCCGGCGGTGCAAAAGTGCTGCTAGGGGCCTCGTAAATGAGACCCCATGTGGATAATATTTTTAAGCTCAAGAAATTCTATCCAGCTTTTTAGTTGCCTTAGTAGTTTTCCTAAGTAGAAGGCTATTCCCAGTTGTGGGTCCCCCTATCGATTTGACAATGGACCCAAGTTGAACAACACTGATGATGCCCAACAAGGTTAAAATCTCTTTGTAGTGCTTGTATTGCTGCGCAGAGGGCATTTGCCCAATGCATGTGTCTTTTCTCGTTATGGAATGCCACAAAAGAAAATGAAATCAATGGACGCATATGGATGCACATAAAGAGAAGACCTGATCATTTCCATGGTCCATTTTTAATGTTTTCAATGAGTCTCTCAAAGAGGAGGACGTATGCCTTCATGAGTATTTATCTCTAGGTCGACAAATGTAGACATGTATGCCCATGTGTAGTTACTTCTCTTCCTGAATAGAAGGGACAGGGGCTAGTAATTTTACAAGGTTGTACTTCTGGGAGGGATAAAGTGTGAACTCAATTTGGTTGTCATGTTCTATAATGGGATTGACACGTAGAAGGTATTGAACAGGAATGATGCCAGAGGAATCTTTTGGTGTCCCAGAGAAGGAAATGTGCACCAAGGACCAGGTGTTTTCTATTGTCTCTGCTTTGACTCTTTCATGAGCAGCGAAAGGCAAAAAGTACACTGAACTTACAGGAAGGTAGTGGCTGATGAGTAACATGAAATTTCAAAATGTGCAGCATGATACAACTTTTTATTTTGCAGAATATGAATAGAGGTATATGTGACAACATGAAGGAGAGCTCCAGAGCCCAACAAACTCATTGGTTATAGCCATCTGTGGCTAAAACATTTAAAACATCTCTACTCTGATAGGAACCCTCATTACAAGTCTGGTGGAGCGGAATTATGGTGTGGAATTCCTCCCAGATCACAAGAGAGCCAGAGATCCTGTACCCAGATTTCCCAGGTGTGGGAACAACCGACCCAATTTTATCGGCCAGAAAAATGGGGGGCATGGGCGTAGGAAGTGTGGGGGACGCGGGGGATATATCCCCCTCCAGATTTTGGAGTGGGGGGGACATGGGGGACAAGGGTGGGGGGACGAGGGGACAAAAGAATTTACCCTCTCCCTTCTGTAATTCAGCAGGGCCATTAGCATGCGAAAGCGCTACCTAATGGCCCTGCACTTGACCTGCCTGGAGTCAAAGAAGCCACCCGTCCGGAGTCAAAGAGGCCACCCGCCCTCTGCCCTTTGTTATGCTGCAGGAAGGCTGGGAGGCCTGGGAAGGGTAGAGAAGGGGAAAAAACTGTCTCTTTTCCTTCATACCCATTTCTGTCTTTGTCTCAATCCTCCTTAAGTTCTGATTTCAAGAGCTCTTATTACTCTCTCTTGCATCTCCTTTTCTTCATTTGTTTCTCTGTGAAATGGATCCAAAATAGGCGGACACTGGCTGGATATTTCCTCATTTACTGACCGTTTTATAATTCCAAAGAAAAACCTCGGGACGGAGAAAAATAAAATGAAATACCTAAATTAAGCAATACCGAGTGGTCAGCAGACAGGCCAGATTGTTATTTACACCCACACACATTAGAACCACCTTACAAAGTTTGCCAGTGAAAGCGCTACTTTCTTTTTTTCTTCTTTCTTTGAACAACATTGTTTTCCCACGGGAAGTGCACCATTTCTAAAGGGACTGAGTAGAGAGTGAATGTTTAATATGATCGTTTTCAACTGTTTTAATTATTTTAGCTTATAAAATGTGCACTGCGGCTCTGTGTTCAGGGATGTGATTTTTTTTTTAACCAAACTTATATTTTGAAAGGATATGAGCAATGGACATTGAAACGGGTCCCTTCCTGGTCCTGTAGCCATGTCCTGAATTTTTCAGGCAAAATAACTTACTGATTTCTGAATAATGAGGTTAAAACTGTTACGGTAACCATGTTGTTCCTGAATACATTTCACATGATTTGCTTATTCTTGCATTCCTTATGAGTGTTTGCTTTTTTCAGGGTGTTATTCATTTTTTTATCAGGCAGCATTTTACTGTTGTCTAGTGCATAATTTGAATTTAGTTGCAGCACAATTGAGTTGTAGCTGAAGGCAGTGCAAGTTTCTCTCAGTGGGGCACTATGGTGTTCAGAGTGGGAGAGGATGTGGCACTCTGGCTAGAGCTGCTGAATTCGGAACTGGAGCACCATTTTCAGCCTTCATGACCAGTCCACCAGACCACACTCCTGACAGAGCTCATTCCGATGCTACACCTTAGAAGGCCCGATAGACCATAGAAGCCCTGGTGTCTTAGCACCCGCAGGTGGACCCCAATGGTGGCAAGTGTGAGTTAACCTGGAACGCCTGTCCACCACAATCCATACTGCAGTTCACCTCCAGTCTTGCGAGCAGGCATACAAAGAAGCACACCCTAGATCGACAGTGACTGTCACTGAGGTCACAAGATCCTTGAGGCCAGTCCACCGCACCCATTGGTACCTCCATTGGCCTTTTTCAGCAGTAGTGGTGCAACTTACCAGGGGTTGGCAATGAAGGATTTGCATGCACACCAAACTTAGGAGGTGATTATAATGAAGGTGGAACTGCCACGTCACCCCGTCATTGGTGACTGCATCAACGCCAACCATATTACAATGGCGGGTGCTTTCCTGGCGGTCGGAAAGACCAACCGCCACGCACCCAACTGGCTCCTTGAGCCCGCCAGTGCGGCGGAGGGGCTCTTGGTTCCTACAATGCTGGTGGTGCCTACCAGGCACCACAGTAGGGCTTACGATACCCCTTACCCGCCAGCATATCCATGGCAATTCACCCTCCATGGAAAAGTTGGCGGAAAGGGACATTGGAGGCCCATAGCGGGCCACTTTCCCCTCAGCCCCCAGACATGGGACCTGGCAGATCGTCCGCCTCCCCCTTCCGCTCCAAAACCACCGAGATAATCTGCGGCGTACCCCACGGCTCATCCCTCAGCCCAACGCTGTTCAACGTCTACATGGCACCACTCGCCCACGTCGCCTAGCAGCACGACCTAAACATAATCTCTTACAATGACGACACCCAGCTGATCTTCTCGCTCACCAAGGACCGCCATACTGCCAAAACCAACCTCCACGAAGGAATGAAGGCTGTCACCGACTGGATGAGGGACAGCCGACTGAAGCTGAACTCGGACAAGACAGAGATCCTCATCTTCGGCTCAACCCCATCGGCCTGGGACGACTCTTGGTGGCCAACGGCACTAGGAGCACCCACCAATCACGCAAGAAACCTAGAGATCATCCTCGACCCCACACTCTTCATGACAAAGCAGGTCAATGCCGTCTCCTCCACCTGTTTCAACACCCCCCGCATGCTTCGCAGGATCTTCAAGTGGATCCCCACCGAAACTAGAAGGACGGTCACCCAAGCCCTCATCAGCAGTAGACTGGACTACGGAAACGCACTCTATGCAGGAGCCTCGGCCAAACTCCTGTAACGACTGCAACGCATCCAGAATGTCTCCGCGCGACTGATCCGCAACATACCCCGCCGCAGCCACATCACACCCCACCTGAAAGACCTGCACTGGCTCCCCATCAACAAGAGGATAACCTTCAAGCTCCCCACCCATGCACACAAGGCACTCCACGACACCTGACCAGCATACCTCAACAGACGACTCGGCTTCTACACCCCTGCCCGCCAGCTCCGCTCCGCAGACCACACCCTCGCCATCGTCCCCCGCAACCGAAGAGTGACCACCGGTGGCAGATCATTCTCCCACCTCGCCACCAAGACATGGAACACCCTCCCCATCCGCCTACGACAAACCGAAGACCTTCTAACCTTCAAGAGACTCCGCAAGACCTGGCTCTTCGAACAGTAGCAGTTCCCCCCACTAGCGCCTTGAGACCCTCATGGGTATGTAGTGCGCTTTACAAATGCTATGATTGATTGATTGACATGTCAGTTTTTACATTGCGGCAGATGATGCAGCCAGCAGCACCTGCTGCAATGTAAAAGATAGGCACTGCGAATGCCATAGTGGAGGTTGCATTGTAATGCCTATCGTCGGGCCGCCACCTTGAAGGCCAGCGGTCCTATTCCCCGATTCGATGGCAGACGGACTGAAGTCCGCCTGCCTTCGTAATCAGCCCCTAAGTTTGCAAACTTCATAGTCTCTGCTTCATGCACAAACACTTTTAACATGTGCAGCCTTCTTTCGGGCCACTGGAGTTATGCAGCAATGGAGGCCAAAATTATGTTGCAGTGTTGACTAAATGATGCAACAATAAAAAGGCTGCAGCGTAATACGGTGCATTTTATGATACTTTATTATTTTAACATATTTATACATACTAACAGCCTCTGCAAAGCTTTTGCCTCATTAGTTCCTGTGTAACATACAAATTCAGCACAGGGAAAGGTGACCAGTCAACATTTGCAAAGGGCCCTACACTTCACAGCAACATAAGTCACATTTCTTTTAGTAATTTTTGAACCGTTTGGGCTACAAAATTGTTAGATTATGCAGCAGATGATGTATTATGTGGCAAATATGATACAGCCGTAGTTAAGTGGATTTTTTTTCCACTTAACTTAATTTTGCCCCAGCATTGTAGTTGATCAATTTATATGTTCCCCAAACCCAAAAGTCGAGTTTGGGCACAATTTGCATTTTAAAAGCAGTCCCACAACACAGGGCTACTTTTAAACTGACCTCAGGGTTCAGCAATGCACACATGCAAATGCAGAAAGGGCTGCTGGCCTCTAAACTGTCATGCCCTAATATATTCTAGGGACTTAAAGGTAGTTCTAATCTCCCTGCCCTATTATGAACTAGTGCAAAAACAACAGGGAAAGCATGGCTTGGCAGTTCGGGCTGGACTGTTCCCTTGAGGCACAGGGTCAGACTGATTTGCATATAGCCATGTCTGAACTGGGGTGGCAGAGTGGGCTAAAGAATGGTGATGGATCAAACCCAGATCTTTTGACTAGGTGTGAGTGTTTGATTGGTTCAGATGCTCCGTCCATCACCACCCCCTTTTGTACCGCTTTGGCCGCCATAAGTGTGGCAGGGTATGCTCAGACGTGAGTCCCTTGCTCACTTTGCCACTGGATTCAAGCAAGCCGGGCTGAAGACGGCTGGAATGCCAGAAACCGGTCCTAGAGAGCTTGTTTCCGGTCCAGGGAAGGCATGGCTTGGCAGTTCGGGCTGGACTGTTCCCATGAGGCACAGGGTCAGATTGATTTGCATATAGCCATGTCTGAACTGGGGTGGCAGAGTGGGCTAAAGAACGGTGATGGATCAAACCCAGATCTTTTAACTGGGTGTGAGTGTTTGATTGGTTCAGATGCTCCGTCCATCACCACCCCCTTTTATACCTATTATGAACTAGGGCCTTATAGAAGAGGTCATGCCAATCATAGGGGCACACTAACGCATAGTGCACCCTGGTGTATGTAGGTGTTTTCACAGTATCTTTAAGTGTCTCTTTCAGAATAGCACTGGCCCTGTGCTTGTTCAGGTAGAGGCCAGTGTCAGTCAGAGTCAGGTACCACCAGTACCAGTCAGCAAAACGTTGGGGAGTGCCCAGGGCACAGGATGGCTTTACAACACTAAAGAAGCACACACTCAGACTTTAAAGCATAGCACCATGGTTGGGGGGGTTCTCTTTAATAATCAGAATTGATTTCTATCCTAATTAACCCATTTTCCAACATTAGGATAAGGAAATACTGCGGAAAAATAATAATGTTCTAATCTATACCTTGAAGTTTTCATGCAGCTCTTTGATGACGGTTAATAGCTCACTGTTCAATGTTAGGATTTTAACTTATAAACTGCAAATACCAACAGAATTTCTCAGACAAAAGCAGTAACTCACTGACCAATTTACATAATATGCATTTTGTGATCTGCGTGGTACACATTCTTTGCAGCATGCATATTAACCCACTGTGTCTACCTTACCAAGAATCAAAACTTCCACTAGACAAACCTCCGATCTCTCTCAATAAAGAACATTAATCACCAAAGTTATCTTCACATTTTTATTGTTGCCTGAAAATTGCTGGAGACCAGGAATGCAGCAACAGGTACTTTTCAAATCATAATGCACTTGCAAACACGACACCCCCACCCTAAGTCAGCCACCTATTTTTGCTTGGTGCATCAAGATGATTCATATACATGTTTTTTTAACATTTGGTCTGATTACTATATGAATGTAAATAACAATAAAGCATAAATGAAAATTGTGACAACATGTCTGCTTTTCTTAATATTTCACTTCAAAAGTATGCGATTGTAACTGTTTAACGGGCGGTGATTTGTATAGGGTCACTGGAAAGTCCACAAGATTGTCCCTGTCCCCCCCAGAATTTTAGTGTCTCCTACGCCCCTGATGGGGGGAATATTTGGCTTCAAAACCCCCCAAGCCTCTGTCCCTGTCCTTGACAAGGTTTTTTTTTTCTGAAAGGGCGAGCTACATTCTAAACCCTGATGGGGGCACCCTTTTCTCCTTCCCCTCCCCTTCTTAAACTCCCCCTGCCAACCCCGCCCAGCACCTGCTTCCGTCTCACGTTTACTACCTGCAAAAAGCAGGTGGGAAATATACTCTATGGAGCAGGGAATTCGTACGGGTGTTGTTAAAATTGTGCCGCTATTCTCGTTTCATGTGGTTTAACTCTTCATTGCAGGTCCTGGTGCTGTATTACTGCACTGCAACCGTGATTACGGGTATTGACTTTGCACTCTGCCAGGACCGTGTAACTCCTAATGAGGGCCTAAGTCAGGGCCGGACTGGCCGCAGGGGGATTCTGGCATTTCCCCTGGAGGCTGAAAGGGTGGTGGTCGGTTTTGTTACTGGGCGCCGGTCTTCAGCAGTGCTGCAATATCAGCCCCTATAAACAAAAGCAGAAGTGCTTCACACTTGCCCAGGGCTTTAAGTGGGATGAAAAAACTGGGGGGTCTCTCAAAGGGGCGTGGCCAGTATAATCAGAGGCGTGGCTTTAAAATACGCTAAAAATCTGTGTTTAGCATAGTGTGCAGCCCGACTTGTATTTTTCTGTTTCTGTCATTGCATCCAGATATGTGATACAACAAGTAACATCATACCTACAACAAGTAAGGACTATTGGCTTTGTCAATGGTTATTAGTTGCATAAGATAAATAAGCTGCTGTATATAATATTGAAAAAGCCTCCAATTAAAGCCCTGGTGACCCTACCACAATGTTGCTGCTCTTGCGTTTCAAGAAGAGAAAGGAAATCCAGAAAGAAAATAACTGTTTAACGGATTTCCCTTCCCCTACAACGCTCACCTGGCATGACGTCATGCCATAACTTCTCCACTAGTGAGAAGTGAGCAGTGTGAGCATCGCACATTGATGTGCTTGTTTTCTCGAAACGGGTCTCTATCGGGCTCTGTTTAATGCCTTGGCACTTTTTTCCGGACTGCAGTGACAGCAAACGCTGCCACTGCAGTCCAGGAAATAAACGGACCGCCTGTGCCAGGGCTCAAAATAGAGCTCGATAGAGACCCGTTTCGAGGCCCTCTTTAAAAAACTGCCGGTGCCCAGACCCCTCGAGACCCGGCCCACTTAAAGCCCTGCACTTGCCCCCTCATCTCTCCAGGGGTGGGGCGGGGGGTTTCTGACAAATTTGCCAGGGATGCTTTGGGTTCCCAGTCCGGACCTGGCCTAAGTGTTAAATGAACACCAATGTTCCTATCCCCTTCCATAGTCTCTCTCCATCTATACTTCCCCCCTTCCCCTATCTATTTTTCACCCCCCTACCAAAGTCTAATTACTGATTACTCGCTGAAGTTTTTTTTACCTATATCCATATTATTTATGTAGATAGCCCTTTGTTTTCGCTTAGCTGTTTAACATAACTTGTATCAACCAATATGTACTTTTTAGTTTAACCGATCTGAATGCTATTTTATTGAACAAATGTTTTATTCCTGTTCCTTCTTCAAACTCTTGTAAAGCGCACTGATACCCCCGGGCCTACCCAACGCTATATAAAACCCTTTAAATAAATAAATAAATAATTTTCAAAGACAGAACCATACTTACTAGAGTCCTTCCTTGGAGGATTTGCTTTTGCTGCATAAAGAGAGAGATTCAGTTTTAAAAAGAGAGAAATGGCAGTGCATCTATTTTGTTCACACCTTCTAGTGATCATCAGCAGTAAGCTGGTAACTTAAATGAATCAAGCAAACCACATTTTAAATAGATCAGACACGTCATGGAATCTATGGAAAAGGGAGCTCCCTTGTAAAATTAACAACATTTCCATGAAGGTGATAGTATCCAGGAATGATCAGTGATGCCAAGATTAGCCTCTCACCACCACTATTTAAGAACTTTCTCAAGGTTTTTCAGATGAATTTCACCCTTTTTTGTTAAAGAAATGCACCAATCGGGGGCATGGCTTGGACGGCAATCGGAAGAAGGGGGCGTGGCTTGGACGGCAATGGGAAGAAGGAGGCGTGGCTTGGACGGCAATGGGAAGAGTTGCCTAAGTCCGGAGCTCCGCCATCCCCCGGGAATCTAGCGAGGCAAACAGCGAAAAATCAGCACTATAATAAGCCATAGACACATCAGCTGAAATCGGAAGTCGGCAGGAAAGGGAGGTTCCAGGAACAACCAGGAGTGCCAAAACTCACAACAGATGAGACCGAAAGAAAGGAAATCAGAGATGGCAAGATGGCGCCAAAGGGAGTGAAACCCTTACAATAACGGGAGAACACAAGCAAAGATAGCACAGTAGAGCCCGCAGCGCGATAGTAAGAAGCTACATCAGCCGCAGCCTGACAAGAAGCTACATCAGCCGAAATAGTTAGCGGCACAAGCGGCACAACCGAAGGCAATCGCGCAGACCCAGAACCACCCAAAAAAAATAACAAACTGTAAGAAGCAAAAACGGTGACGCAATATGGCGACGGAGGGAGTGTAGCCTCCACAATAACGGGAGCAGGGAGCACAGGGACAGAGATAGGGCTGAAATCCAACAGAAATCCTAACGATGAGAAGCGAACAGAACACGGCAGCGCAACCTGATCACACACTAACCGTCTAATTGCACTGCTAACCAGAGGTGAAGGCGAAACCAAACAGCCTCCTTGGCGCCGCCATCTTGGAAGAGTAGCACGGAGCAACCGACAGAGCGAAAAGAAACCGCAATAAGCAGGGCTAAAATCAAAGAGATCACCCAACAGAGACCACCATACCCCCGCCACGCCACGACACGACCGAAAACAGCGCAGGGCGGGTCAGCAACTGCAACACAAGAGCCGCCCATTCCAGCAACGGGAAAAACAGCAAGCGTACAATATAACATACATCCGACCAGGCGCTACCACGGCCAGGACAGCACGTAAGGCAAATCTGCAATCAGAAAATCAAGCGTACAGGCACCGAGCCTTCCAGAGCGAGAATTGAGCAAGGTCACGGTGGCGCCCCAGCTAAGCAAAACAGACACAGCAGTTTTGGAAAGCAGGAAAGAAAGAGAACAAACTGTCAACAGTCGAGGCTCCAAAGGAAAAGCCAAACTTACCATAAAAAAAAGGGACACCAACCTACTGACAACACGGTGCAACAGCAGAAGATTTGAGCACATACAAAATAAAAGAGGAACAGGCAAAATGGCTGGAGCAATGGAAAGGGGTCACAACTACCAAAAAAGTCAAAACCCGAAGGCCCACCGGATTCTCCCTTTAAACAAAATGCGGACATAAGCAGCACGCTAGAAAGCATACTAAAAAAATTAGCCGAAGTGCACGACTTGGCAAAATCGACTAAAAAAACAACTGACGCCATACAACTAGAACTAGCAGCATGCAGAGCTGACATACACGCAGCTAATAATAGATTATCGTCGGTGGAGCAGAGTGAGAGACATTGAAGACAAAGCACAGCTTACAAGCAAGGCAATGGGAAATATTGCGAAAGCGACAACAGACCTGAACAAACAAGCGGCAGAGTTCGAAGACCGACAAAGGAAGGGAAACATAAGAATACTGGGCTTTCCAGAAGGAGAAGAAGACAATGCAGGATCCTGTGTGGCTATGCTACAAGATCTCATACTGAAACTCACGAACCTCAAATTTGAAAATGCTTTCGAACTAGACAAAGCCTACAGAGTACCAGCGCACAAACAAAGCCACAGGCACACACCAAGACCAATATTTTGCAAACCACTGCACTCGCACCAAACAGAAGCCATCTTCGGAGTTGCGAGAAAAAACCCAAACCTACAATTGAACGGCAACAAGATCATCCTCACGCAGGATTAGTCGAAAATAACTGTAGACGTCAGAAAGGGCTTCCTGATGCAAAGAGACAAACTAAAGGAAAAAAACATCATCTACTCTTTCATTGGCCTGACAAGGTTTAGAGTAAACAACAAAGGAACAACGATAATCTTTGATAACCCGGCAGATCTATCGCGTTGCCAACAACCGAACCACAAGAGATGGAAATGACGACCACAACATCGAAAAGAAGAGTGTCACAGGATAACGAAGAAGAATAGACTAGCATATGACATAAAGGAAGTGGCACAAATTAAGGAACTAACACGAAAGTGCACACATTCAATAACATATCTACCTCAAATAAGGTCAACACAAAAATACCTCAACCTGGAGGAGATGACCAGAAGCAAAGTATCTAAGCACAACAAATCAACGTATCTACCTCACAGAAGGTCAACACAAGACGAACCCAAACCGAAGAACATCCAAACTAACAATATAAAACTCGAGTGCAGAACTAGCACAAGACTGTGAGCAGGAAGTGATGACGTAACCAAGGACAAAGATATCCTTTTAATGACGGGCTAAAGAGGGAACACTAAGTAATGAACAATATAACCAGACTACACTATGTCCCGGGGGGGGCAGGGGACCTTGCTGTCACACGCTTTCAGTACGACATGTTAGCAGGGGAGGAGGGATGGGAGGAGAGAGAAGGGTAAGAAAGGGGGGGTTTGTTGCATCCAGTTTGTAATGTTTGTCATGTCAGTCATGTCTGTCGAGTAAGTCACGTTCAGAACCTTAACGCGCCCGTAGACAAGAAACAAGATCCAGCCAAAAGTACAGCAGCCACTCACACAAGCAGATCTCACTCACCTAACTACTACCACAGTACTCACAAGCTGATAAAACAGCGACTAACACCCCACCGCAATGAGTAAAACAGACACACTGCAGTCCGACCTCAAGGTCGTATCCCTGAACGTCAAAGGTCTCAACCACCCAGTAAAGAGGAAAAAAATATTAGACTACCTAGCAAAAACGAAAGGGGACATCATCCTCTTACAGGAAACTAAACTTTCATTAGAAGAAGCGAACAAAATTAAAGCAAGATGGATAGGCCAGCTAGCCTGCTCTCCAGCGGTGGGGAAAAAGAAAGGAGTGGTCACCATAGTGAACTCCAAGTCCAAATTAACAATTGAAAGAATAGACCAAGATGAGGAAGGCAGACTACTGTTCACTCAACTCAAAAGAGGAGAAGAAATAATATCCGTAGCCAACATTTATGCACCAAACACAGACGACACAACATTCTGGGAGGGGGTAACAAGGAAATTGGAAAAAAACCATACTAACAACCTGAACATCGTAGCAGGAGATTTCAATCTAGCCCTAGACCACACCCTAGACAGACAATCAAGCTGCCAGACTAGACCCCAAGCCTCCCATAACGTCCTAAAAAATATCTGCAACAGATTTGACCTCCAAGACCCATGGAGGCAACAGCACCCAGATACCAGGGACTACACCTTCTACTCCAACCCGCACAACGCATATAGCAGAATAGACTACATTCACATCTCAGGGTCGCACACGCACCTAATAGAACACACAGATATCGCTGCAAGAACGATATCAGACCACTCCTGCATCAGTCTACACCTAGCAGGTAGGCACAACGACCACATTACCTGCAGATGGAGGTTCAACAACATAACGACTGCAAAACAGGAAGATAAAGACACGATTGAGAGAGCAAACAAAAACTATATAAGTGAGAACGACACACCAGATACTGACCCAAAATGCCTGTGGGAGGCCTTAAAGGCGACCATCGGAGGAAGCCTGATAGAAATCAAAGCCAGAAGGGACAGAGAAGCAAAATCACAGCTAGACAGATTAGAAAAAGATATAAAACAACTGGAAACCCAACACATAGACAATACCTCAAACTCGGAGATCCTACTAGAACTTACAGGGAAGAAATACGAATTTAGTAGAATCCTCAGTGAGAGAGCAGGAATGTGGATAAGAAAGTACAAACAGATAAACCTCTGCAAAGCTAACAAGGCAGGGAAAACACTAGCGTCATACCTCAAACGCAAGCAAAGACAACACTGCATATCTACTATCACAGACCAGAACAACAAGACACACACATCCCACAAAGATATCCTACAAACATTCAGGGAATTCTACAAAGACCTATACACAAAAGACGACAACATTGACAAGACGGGCACCACAGACTACCTAAAAATACTTAACCTACCCAAGATATCGAAAGAGGAGGCGAAAATGACAGGTCAAGACTTCAAGGAAGTCGAGATAGCAACCGCCATTGACTCACTAAAAGACAACAAAGCACCAGGCCCAGATGGATATATGGCACCATTTTACAAAAGGTTCAAAGAACGTCTACTCCCAGTTCTGGCCAAAACTTTCAACCACTGCGCAGAAGAAGGGACGATAACAGAAACAATGGCACAAGCCAACCTAATTGTCATCCCAAAAGAGGGTAAAGACCCACAATGGACCAAAAACTACGCCCTATATCACTAATTAACCTACACTGCAAGATATACGCAAAAGTACTGGCCACAAGATACTACCCCAGCTGATTGGAAATATGCAAGTAGGGTACATGAAATCTCGCATGTCGCACAACAACACGAGAATCCTATGCCAAGTCATAGAACACTCCTCAAATTGACCATGCCCGGCTGTCGCAATCACACTAGATGCCGAAAAGGCATTTGACAGAGTATCCTGCACTTTCTTGAGAAATGCCTACAAGCGTACAGCTTAGGGGACGAATACACGAAGAAAGTCATGGCACTATACAAAAAAACGATGGCGCAAATAGCCATAAACGGAAGCTCATCGTCCCCGTTCGAACTAGAGAGAGGAACAAGACAAGGGTGTCCACTATCCCCGCTACTGTTTCTACTAGACCTAGAACCACTGATCACAGACACAATAGCAAACAGAGACATCACAGGAATAACAATTAGCAACACAACAGCCAAGATCGCCGCCTACGCGGATGATCTACTTATAATAACGAACAAACCAGCCCACTCTATACCAGCACTCATGCGTACAATCGATACATATGCCAAACATTCAGGCTACAAACTTAACAAAGACAAATCTGAATGCATGCCACTCAACATACACACAACCAGGGAGGTAACAGGAGACTCAGGCCTAGTGTGGCAACCAAAAGCTGTCAAATATCTTGGCATCCAATTTAAAAGGAGCCTGAGAGGCACCCTAGAATTGAACGAGAGGCTCACTCTGAGAAAGATAAAAGATCTACTTGACACGTGGTCACCCAAGTTCATCACATGGTGGGGTAGAATAGACACCATCAAAATGATGGTAACTCCCATAATCAATTACCTTGCAGACATGCTCCCCCAGGCCCTGACAGAAGACTTCCACAAAAAAATAGACCAGATGATCAATAAATTTATATGGAGAGGGAAAAAAGCAAGAATAGGTCTACGTAAGCTAAGGCTGGGGAAAAAATTGGGCGGACTCAACATAGCGGATTTGAGAACATTTCAGCTAGCATTCATAGCCAGACAGGGGATGCACTGGATACTTCCTGCACAGAAATACTCGCCGACATGGCTAGCCATAGAGAAAGCCATGCTGCATGACACCGATCCACTCACATTACTCACATCCAACAAACAGGCACTCAACAACAACCCGATACTAAAGATCACGAAACAGGTGCTACTGAAGGTAGACCGTAACCTAGAAAGCAGCATCAAAAACTCACAATGGGAGATACTCTGGTCTAACCCCAAGATTAAATACAGGCAGAAAACACTAGACATGATCACATGGAAGAAATTAGGAATTCAATTCCCAGCACAACTGGAAACGGAAAGAAAGCCATACACCTTCAACAATCTAAAAAAAAAAAACACAACCTCCCAGATGTAGAACTATACAATTTTCTAGCTATCAAAACAGCCGTTACAAAATCTAAACTACACAAGCAAACCCCATCCATCTTCCAGTTTATGGATAACATAAACAAGACAGGGCACCAAGTATCACTCATATACAAACTACTCCGACCCGTCACATCCAAACTTAATGCCAAAAAAACGGCCTATTGGGAAACCCAGATAAACTACAAACTTACAGAACATGAAATACAGACATTATGGGCTTCCGCATCCAAAAACATGATATCTCCCGCACTAGCACAGACCAAATTCTGGCTACTCCACCAAGCGCATTGGACACCAGCACGACTAGCCTCCATAGGTCTAAAGGACAACGACACTTGCTGGAACTATGGAACAGAAAGAGGAGACCTAGAACACCTCATCTTTAGCTGCATGAAAGTCAAAAGCTTCTGGAAAAAGGTGCTAGACTTCACAAACAGAGCGCTAGGTTGCAGCCTTAAGCAAACATTCGCCACAATCGTCACAGCACACATCTCACCAGACATCTTCACCCACGAAGACAGAAATCTCCTTGACTTCCTCCTCACTTCAGCAGCAAAAATGGTACTCACGAACTGGAAGGACACAACCAAGGCCACATTCAAAGGGTGGCTAAATTGGGTGATCTTCCTCAGAGGTGCAGACTACCCCCTCAGAAACACACCAGGGAGACACCCCAATAGAGAGATGTGGCCTAAACTAGACAATCAGATAGACTCCTTCAAACCACCATAGAGAAAACATAACCAGAACTCTAAGCTGGTAGGGACTTTCTGTCACAAACAACAACCATCACTCCAGGTTCCATGTTTCATGTTTTATGTTTCTAACTAAGAGCCAGCCAATGGCGACAATAAGTGTTACATTTTACTTGTGGGCCAGTCCAACAGGGCAAACAAAGTCGTACTGCCGAACTCATCACTAATGCCCGTCGCGATAAACCTTCAAAGAACGTCAAGTCTATATGTTTTGTCAATATATGTAACCTGTAAATACCAATAAAAACATTTTTTTTAAAAAGAAATGCACCAATCTCAAGTGGATAAGAATGAGCTGGTGAGGATGACTTAAAACACCCCTCAATGGACTTTCTGCAACACTCTTGCACCTCACTGATCAGGCCCAAACACATCAATATGTCTCTGTGGATCCTCGTATTACCGCACATATGGGTCGTTTCCTAATATTTTGGGCTGAGCATCTCTTTTGTGGCATGATCAAAGATGATAAGCACTGGGATGAGCAACTTCTGTAATGGCACTGAAGAGCCAAAACAATGGAATTGAATTCTATCCTGTCTAATTCCCAATGATTAAGAACTAATGAATCAACTTTTCCTATTCATAGATTTCTAGTTGCCCTAAATATGGAATGGGATTAGTGGTCTTTGCCACCCGGGTTCATGCTGTTCCACAAGCAATGGAGTTGAAAGGGATAGAGGGAAAGTCATGAAGCTGCAGAGTGGGTGAGTGCTTACAGTTTTCTCATATGCTGCTGACTATATAAACAATCATATGTGTAGTAGGGCTGTGTGGTCATTGTTTATTCATACCTGTCCACCTCCCTCATTAATAATATCTAACTGTGAATAACAAATGATATGGCGGTACTTACTGCGTGTTTCCATTTTAATTCTAGGTGGAGGGAATGACGATATGCCTTCTCAAGCTAAAAATAAAGAGATACGGTTAGCTTTTAATTCTAAATGGAACTAGGTCATTCCTATACTTTACATGTAGTGTGCTCCAACCCTCTTGTAATGTTGAGCCACGCGGCCTCAGGCTTCCTTATTCTGTGCCACCTCACTCTTGGCCTAAAATCCCAAAGTAGATGTGGTGTTTCCTCCTATGCAGAAGGGACATGGACTAGTAATTTGGGCTTCTTCCCAGTTGAGGGCTCAGCACTGATATCCCTGTATCTGGTCATGTTATCTAGTGGCATAGACATGCTAAAATATTGGAATGTGATGTTACTACAGGAAGTTGCGTGTGGTAAGAAGTGTGATGTAATCATTTCCATCCATCTCTTTGTGGTGCTCTAGAGAAGGAATGAAGGTCTTTTCCATGCTTTATCTTGTTCCTCCATGTGCTTCTGAAAAGGAAGATGTGGTGACAGGCCCACACAGCATGTCATTAAAAATCGCACACATATACATGATACCTTTTGCAAAGTCCTTGTCAATCCTTTAGACTACAAAAGAAGAAAGTCTGTCGCTGGACCTGCACACCTCAATCTTGGGCGACATACCCTGTCTCCTTACTGTCTGTAACTCTGGAACGGATTTGAAAACGACTTTGGAACCTCATTCTTTGCCAGATTAGAAATGTGCTTCAATTCTTGATAATGATTCTTCTGGTGAGGCCTCCATAATGGGATAAATGTGTTTGTTTTGTTTGACTGGGTCTGGTGTGTCTGGTTCATGGATAGGGTGGAGTGAATAGATGTTTACCACTGGGGAAGGTTCTAGCTTCCTGCCTGCAGTGTCTAATCCCACCCTTCCATCATTCAACGTAGGGTGGCATGGGATCACTAAAGCTTGCTTGTCCCACCCCATCCTATGATGAGTAGTAAAATGGTGGGGTAACATGAGCTCAGCCCCTAATTAACGTGAGCCTAAGGGCAGCTCCTCCACTAGGGCGGAGGAATGTCACCCCACTGCTTTCTCGCAGTGCGAGAAGCAGGAACATTAAACTGTAATAACTATCATTTTATGTATCTGCTTCTCCCACTGCGAGAAAGCAGAAGGGTTTGGTTGCGGGCGGTGGGGAAGGAGTAGGAGGGGGGAGTGGAGTGCCCACTCCCCAGGCAATGACTGTTTGGTCGGTCCTCTGGGCCCCCAAACCAGTCATGCGCACTTTGCCATTTCTCCGTGCAGGCTACAATGCAGTCCACATGCAGAAAATTGCCTCCCCATAAGCCCCTGGCTGGTCGGCGTCCCCACCAATCACAACGCTGCCATTGCAGCGTTGTGAAGGCTTAGGGGAGGGGAGGGAGGCTGCCTGCTTCCTGTTCCTGCAGACAGGTACATTTTTTGTGTTATTAGTAAATTGCCCCCCTCCTCTTCGAACTACCCCCGACCCCCTCACCCACGATTAATGCTGGCCGCGACTGCGTGAGCCTCTTGGTGCCGCATGGCTTTTCCCTCACTTCATTGGGAAGGAGCTTATCCTGGTGTGGCCCGTGCATGCAAGAGCGGTTTCGGGGCATTCGACATTCAACGATGAGGGGAACTTATATTTAAAAAAAGGAAAACCATATTTTCTTTTTTTAAGGTTTCCCTTGTCGTCTTATGTGGAATTCCGTCCACCCCGCTGCCCCCCCCCACATCACTCATACCTGCACGGGCCGTGCCTGAGCTTACCCCAGGTGGCTCTGCCAGGTTTATGACCTCACAGGCCTCAAGGCTGTGAGATCATCTTCCTGGCAATCATTCATTAATGATAGCAGTCTGAACATGCACATTGCAAAGCCTGAAAAATGAGGCAACAGTTGTCAGTGCTTTGGTATGTAGTGATCCACACAAATTCCTTCAAGGTTATTCTAGTGGTATTCTTCATCAGATGGTAACAAGTAGGTGACCTCCAGCTGGGATGCACAGGGCAAATGCCCTCATTAGACCTTTTCCCACATCCCCTTTCTATGAGCATCATCACATGCGCATCACAATCACTAATTCTATACCACAAGACATCTCCACACAGTGCTGCCCTTAACCAGTGAGTATTTTTTGTTTTAATTGCCTTCTTAAAACATCTAAAAAAAACAATTAGGGTAGAAGCTAAGAGGGCAGAGCCCTGACACCCACATCAGTGAGCAGCCACTTGTACCATGTTATCTAATGTTTCTGCAACATCCTACATTCATTTCAGATCATAATCAGCAAGAATAAAATCATTTTACCTTTTACAGTTTTCATTTTTACATTTCATATATCTTCTCAATAGACACATTTTTTCAAAAGACAAAGGGGCATATTATCAAGAAACGGAGTTAAAATTATGGCCGCTTTCGCGGCAGAAAACTGTTGCTAAAGTGGCGATAATGGGCTTGATAATATGCCCTTGAGGGTTCTAATAGAAGTCCATGTTTTGGTGTCAACATGAGCTTCTATTGGAATTCTCAAGAGCATATTATCAAGCCCATTATCGCCGCTTTAGCTGCAGTTTTCTGCCGCTAAAGCGGCGATAAATTTAACTCCGTGCTTGATAATATGCCCCAAAGCTCCCACATCTCCCCTTATTTGTCTTCTTTACACTGGCATTCTGACCCTGCTCTCATCTTGGTCAAATCTCCTGGCTTGGCCTAACGAGCCTCTCATAAATTAGGTCCCCTTTTCTTCAAGTCAAATTTCTTGAATATGTCCAGCTTGAACGATGCTACACCCAACTGTGCCAGAGGCCCCTTTGGTAGTAAACAGGCACATTTTAAATTCCACAACATAACCTCCGCCATCAATCTTGCATTCTGCCTCTCAATTTATTCAATCCCAGAAATCCTCCACTCCCATACTGGAGGTGGCTAATTTTCCATTCTTGACTCTAAACCCTCTCTTACGCACCCCCTTTCTATCTGTCTGACAGATGATCATCTCCTTTTCTGTAAATCTCTAAACACCTTCCTCTTCTCAACTTCTTGAGGAGTCTGCCAGGTATCTCTCCTCTCAGAGAACCCCCCACTGCCAGGATACCTTGTTGGGGAGAGTCGAGCTTTAGAAATACTTTTCATCATCATCCTCAAGAGTCCTTCAAACAGAGGCAGCTTCAAAGGCAGAAAAAGCCTAACTTTTCCCCCCACTTAAAGATTCTTTTCTTTGGAATTTAAGAAAACAAATCAATGAACAGGAGTATCCTCTTCTCCATTGTATTTCTATGTTCCATTGTCCGATAAGAGAGCATCATTTAGGAGCAGTAACTCCTTCATTTAATTTCCATTGTCTAACATTTTCCTGAAAAGAGTGCATGGTGCCTCTTCCCCTGTGTCTGTCCAATCAGGTATGTGGGCTAGTGAGAGAAGCAGAAGGAACACATGCATGGCAGAGAATGGTGTGCATCAAATAATTAAATGTGAATATCCACATTATTTTCAGGAGAACTTTCTAGTTGGCATAGTAGTTTAGTCAATTTTTTCAAACAATGGCCAACGTTTTTCCAGAAGTTCTGGTAACAGTTCTGCCAAGAAGAAAAGTCCTCAGATCTTCAAGACAGGCTCCTCAGACTCCAGTCCACTTTTATAAGTGCAAGGGAATTCCCAAACTCAGCTTCTTATTAAAAAGGAATTTCCAGTTCAAACCGACACACTGGTATTCTTCCAAGTAGGGAAAAGTGTTATCAGACAATGGACCTTCTCATTATTAGGGTGTGTAAATTTCACAGAAATATTAAACAGAATTGTGCAAATCTACACAAAATGCAAATCTGGTATTTGACACTATGTTTTAGTGCAAAAACACGTGTGCCGCAAACAACAGCTGCTCACCCTCGGTTCGGTCGCATTGGACCTGTGCTCTGGCAATAAGATTTTTAACTGAACGCACTTGAAATTAGGCAATGTGGTGTTATGAGGTATTTTGGGAATTTTAAGAGCAAAGCAACTTTACGCTGACGTAATTTAAATTTCATCTGGACCTACTCATTACCTGTCTTTGGATCTTGTACTCACTCTGGCTTAAGGCAGGCTTCACTAGAAATACCCTGACAACAGTTACTGTGGAGGAGATTTGCAACAAAAATCCTAGAGCAAAAATCTGGAAGCAGAATACCAGTAAGCGCAGAAAAATACCTCTCTTTGAAGATCTGTGACCGGCAGGAAGTGGTTCCTCAGTGAATCTGCCCAGGAGTTCTACTCTCCTGTTCCGATCTGGCAGACTGGGTCAACCGTGATACTTTAAATGGTGAACCAGTCAGTCAATGGCCATGACACCTTACCCAATGCTAATGAAGTGCCCCACTCCCCAACCCCAGTTTTGAAGCACTTTCTATCCTGCCTCATGGCATCGCAAAAACTATCCCAGAGTTTTGTTCTCTAGCGCTCTGACTGGCGCAGGATTTATCTATCCGCTTCCGGGGGAGCCCGTTACACTTACGGGTTACAGACGCCAGGGATGCAATGGCGATTCGGCCGCAGAATTAGTGATACTGATGGAGCAAGGATTCACACGTTACGCGACTTGCTTGGACTCATGAACCTCGAATAGTGTTAATAAAATCTAATCAAAATGTTTGTCTTACTAATATTGCACTTTTACACTACACGGGGGTGTCCCAGAGACGCTTGCCTATGTGTACTAAACAGTAATAACGCTTGCTATTAAAATGGCCGCTGCTTGGCGGGAATTTAGTCTGCGCATGCGTCGGTCATAATCATGTGATGTGACGCACTTGCAGTTCTGGTGGGAAAAGTTTGCTCATGCGCAATACTGCTAATATGGCCGCTTTGTCTTCTCATATGCTCCGTGCTTGCAAAGCTGCTATCGCAAAGGTACTTGTTATGCACTCACCCTAACGCTATAGTTATATTAAAGTAAAGGGGTATAGAGTAGCTATTCATGGTATACAGTGTATTCATTTTTTCTGTATTTCTAAATTGTTTTCGCTTACTTTTCATGTATCGTATTCTGAGGGGCCTGAGGAACACTCGCGATTCCATATTGACCAGCCCTTCTGCGCATGACAGTCTTCTGCCAGTGGCATTGAAAACTTGCCAACCCGAAGTCCCAGCCAAGATGTGCCTGGGAAGATGCACCTTCGCCTAGCAGAAGAAGCTGAACTGTTTTCAATGTATCATAATTCATAGATGTACTATTGTAATAAGAGAGTTAGGTCATGGGAACCCCAAATTCAAATAGGCGTTCCCAGATCATGCAAATGAAGTCTTGTAAAAGTGAAATGTGGTTGGTGTGTTGACCTATCCTACTTGAGGACCAATCGAAATTGGGGATTCTTATACTTGCAACATTTTGGGGGTGGTACACTGACCCGAAAACAGTATAACTAGCCTAGGTTTAGCTAGAGAAATCGTCCGACTTGTCCGAATAGCTGACCTGTCACTGACCCAACGCACTCAATAGGTGACTAATACAGACTGCTGCGGAGCACTCTGTCCGTAATTTCCAGAGACCCAAGCGGGGTTTTGAACCTGAAGTGCTGGCGGAGCACTTGGCTGGGGAATTCGATAACCCAATCGGGGTTTTGACTGATAGCTGCAGAGAGGGTGGAGCGCAGGCGTTGCTTCCGAACTGCGGGTGCTGGTCTTACCTTGGTGGTCCCGTCCTGATCCTAACTTGGTTTCCCTGTCCTATCCTGGGGCGTCCATTCTGCACCTGCTGGCCTACTGGCGACTGTCTTCCCTTGGGGTTCTTCCCGTCCTTAACTGACCCGTGGCCAGGATTGGTCTTCACACCATACTAGGTAAATATAGTGCTGAAAGTCTACATCTTCTATATTTCCTTTCTTTGCTTCAATAAAATCCTACTCTTGCATATTTGATTTTTCCATGCTTTTGCACCATTAAGTGAATAAGTCATACATTATTGTTGTTATACTAGCATGTTCCATATATCACCCATCCTTTAAAGTATAATCCTGTTTTCAGTTCCTGATATATAGATGTTCCTTTTGTTTACCCTCCTTTAGCAAATTATAATAAATCTGCATTGAAATAGTAGTGTGTATGTGCCACTTCCACCCGTCCTAATAGTCCC
The DNA here is from genome assembly GCF_964261635.1 of Lissotriton helveticus. Lineage (NCBI taxonomy): Eukaryota > Metazoa > Chordata > Amphibia > Caudata > Salamandridae > Lissotriton > Lissotriton helveticus. Next base: position 1,264,779,549 of record NC_136067.1, on the reverse strand, counting down.
ATGTTATCTTTCGAGTCTCCATAGACTGATACAATCTTGTACTATTCTGGTCTCCCCGTGCTTTAGCTGTTCCATGCCTAGTCTAAATCTGAAAATTTCCTACTAGCATGTTCCCTGTTCTTACCTTCCTTTAGACTCATCAAATGGTTGGTCTCATATACTTCCTTTATGGATACGTGCTCTTTGTAATCTTGGTTATTTATTGCTTACTTATTGTAAATCTTATGCTTACGGAATCTGATGAACTTTAGATAAAGGTTTTAAACTTTTCTTGAGTCTGTGGTCATTATATGAGTGCAAAGAAAATTACAATAGTTGGTATTTGGTGTCTGCCTTTCTTTACAGCGAGCTCCCTGATCCATTGTAGTCATAGGTACCTGTAACGGTGGATTGGTAAATCGGGTACACTGGAAATAAAATAGGAAGGAACTGGGATACTGGTAGTAGAGTGTAAGGTTACCCGATTAATAAATATGGAAGATTGAATTTATGGGCCCAATGCGTATATGGTAAATTTGTGAGTCGGGTGACCTGCGCGCTCTATCAGTATTTTTCTGGTAGCAGAGCTATGGTTAGGGACTAGTTAAAGATAGGTAAGGACTAGTTAAGATAGGTAGATAGGTTATATGCTGCTAAAATGTATTTTGCTGTTAAAAGATTGATCAATCGTACTGCTTTAAAATTGCTTTGAAATGTTTTGAAATGTTTGAAAATTTTCTCTGAAATGCTGCTATATTTTATATGTAATTAACAACTCGTTAGTAATTGTTATATGTTGTCTGGAATCCCCGGGGCAGAATAGCGAGCGGTGAGGAGAATCCACTTCGCTCTGAGGTCAGTGGCTCGAGGAAAATTAGTGCATGGTTAGGCAGAACTGGAAGCGCTAATTAGGGTTTCTGTATGAATAGTTGAATAAATGATAGCAACGAGTTTGCTAATGAAAGTTCAGTTGTGATATAACCGTCACACGAGAAAGGAGTAGTAGGTTCATCGTAGCTTCAGTGATAGCAAAGGAGTTCGCTAGTGAAACTTTAGACTTAGTATATAACCCGGAAAGAGTGGATGAGTCAAAGAAGGAGCAGGTTCTCTAATGCTTGAGTGAAGGGTAGGCAGAAGAGATCTATCCGCAGTGTATGAAAAGTAGACCGAAGAGGTTTACTTGCAGTAAAACAAATCTATCTTTCTAGACACTCGAGTACAGTGGCGAATGTTTTTACGTTGTAAATTAAATAAAGCACTTGCACTTTAAGAAAGAAATCAAGTTTCCGTTACCTTGTGAAGGAGGGAGTCAGTTGCGGAGCTGCTCTGACGTCACTCTGTGCCGCGCTGGGATTGGTAGAGACAGCGGGTGTGTAGTGGAGCTGGTATTGTAAAGGAGGGGTGAGCGCAGAAGCGTGAGAACTTGTCTCACGAAAAGGCCGCGCACCCATTGGTCAGAAAATTTTACAACCACCGTGTTGATTGGTTGTTGAAAATAAAAGACGCATTTGGATTGGAAGTGATTTTGTAAACAGAGTCGCTTGGGAAAAAGTATATGTGGCATACGTATACTCCGGAGACTAGACCCGATCAAAGGTATCTAGGGTTTGGAAAAGATAAGTGGAAAAGTAATAGATACGACATTATGTACGGAAACAAGAGGAAAATGACTTTAATAAGCAAAGTGAAAAATTATTTCAAAAGAGACAAGCCTATCTAAACTAGAGAAGGAGTTGTTATCCCACCTCCTAATACTCCCGCATCTTTCATGATGTTTGATAAAGGGTACCACTCTTGCGTATGGTTGGAAAATTGGGGGGAATACACAAAGAATGACGGAATTTGGGCATTTCCGTTGGATGGTACATTTAATAGCAGAATTCTATTCAATTTGAGAACCCGAATGAATGATTTGCACCCCAGACCCAGATTGACACAGTACGAAGCCTTGGAGGAATGGGAGATAGAGGCTTTTGAAAGGGACAAGCCCCGAATGGATAAAGGGTTAATCAAATGGTATCCTAAAGTGAAACCCGAAACCCGAGAGAAAAGAATGAAACAGTGGAGACAGAATATGATAGTAGACCTTGGGTGACCAGTGGGGATTCAGATGACGATTTGTTGGATGACTTGTTCATGAAAAATCCACCTCCTTATAATGAAGGACCCCGATCCTCTAGCGTAGGGGATGCTTGCCTGAGACCTCCTTACCAGGAGGGGCCTAGACCTGTAAATGTAAGACGGCTGTCAAATACCTCCTTATCCGGAGGGGCCGAGACCTTTAAGCACAGGAAATCCATTCATGAAACCTAATTATGGTGAGGGACCAAGTATGACACATCCAACTGCCCCAACCCTGACTCCGCAAATAGTACCTGAAATAAGCCTGGAAAGAATACTGCAGGAGAGAGAGCGAGAGGCATTAATTAAACAGAGAACAGAATTAATTCAGAAAATCTCCCAATTAAACACCAGTCCTGAAGCTTTGACAATTCCAGTAACCATCGGACCAGTTGTTCCTTTGTATGGGGATAAACAGGGGTGTCCAAAGACTCCAATTATTACCCAAGCTGTAGTGCAGCCAAGAAAAGAACCCCTAATTGTAGATGATCAGGAGAGTGAATGTGAGTCTGTGATTTCCTTGATGGACTTACCGATAAGGGAACCAGAAAAGGGTTCAAGAAAGAAGAATATTCCTTTCAGTTTAGGAGAAGTGCAGATTGAGTCAGCTTCTGGTACTAGAAGTGCCACTGTAGTGACTCCTGAAGAAATCGAGAGATGGAGTAGAGAATTAGAGAAGCAAACTCCTCAGTCAAAATCACTAGATATTTACAAATTAAGAATAGGATTAGAAGAACTGATGGCTGGAAATGTGGGGTTAGACAGACTAAATACCTTTTCCGAGGAAGAACTGCTGTTTATCTTCAAGAGTATCACTCGTAATACCAGAGTGTTCCATGAGAAATTAGTGGACACCGCAGCTAGAATGGGAATAGATATTGGGAAATCTAAATCGTTGCAAAAACCCTACAGAGCAGAGTTCTCGGATAAAGATTTAGAAAATATGAATGTGTCAGGGAAAAAGGTACAGATCAGAGAATTGTTGAACCTGTTGCAAAAGTGGGGAGAATTAGAAAAATGAAAAGCCAGGTGGGCAAAGAAAAAGGAGGAAATTAAATCAAAGCAGATGGCTTCCGAGTTCGTCTTAAAGGAAGCAGACAAGACAGAAAAATTATATCCCATGCGAGAAGTGCCAGGTGGAAAGTATGTGCATGTTCCATGGTCCCGACAGGATATTGTGTCCTTTACCAATGACTTCCCAAAATTACGAGAAAAGCCTGTAGATTGGTACAGACAGGTAGAAAGGTTTGTGAAGGTACAAAAATGCCTGTGGAAATATCTGGATGGGTTTTTCGATATCGTAGTTCCCGTAGATTTGTGGGCAGAATGTAAAATTGCCATTGGGTGGCCTAGTGAGGAATTCCCGAGGGACCCTATTACAGGGGCTCCTTCTGATGAGGTAATGAAAAAATACCAGCAAGTAATGTTACATCTGAAAGGGAAAGTGCCTGCAAAGGAAACTGATTGGACCCGAATAGATAGAACTACCCAGGATCGGGATGAAACTGTGCATTCCTATTATGAAAGACTGTTACAGGTGTTCAAAATGTACAGCGGTATAGATAACATTGAGATGAAGGACATGACCCATTTCATTTACAGGTTTGTAAACGGTTTAAGACCTGAAATTTGCCAATGGATCAAAGACAACAAAATCTGTTGGCCGTCTAAGAAAATTGATGACGTTTTAAGGTATGCGAAATACTGTGAAGATGAGATGGCTGACAAACGAAAGGCCTTAAAGGAAAAGGTCATGTGGGCACAAGTAAAATTAGCTGAACAACAAGAAAAGCAGTTAGGTAAAATAAATAGTAATACCCAAAACCAAGGTTCTGGGGGTGGAGGGAAGCCCAAAATAAAAATGAGCCGAGAGGAGGCCAAAAAGAAGTTCCCCTGTCACGGGTGCGGACAGATAGGGCACTGGAGAGACGAGTGTCCATACACACAAAATGGTAACCCCCAAATTAATGATTTAAATCCACAGACGCAGAATGAAAAACCAAGAAAGACCCAGCAACAGGTAAAACGGAATCAGTTGCCCCGTGCACCTAGACCAAATTTAAAGGGCAAAGCACAGCAGGGTGAAGACATTGAGATTTGGGAAGGAAAGGAGGATAGAAATGCAGCAACTTCGCAATTTTTGTTGAATGATACTTTCATCTGTGATGAACCCTACTGAGGGTGCCTGAGGGGGGAGGACAAGGAGTGCGTGCTTGGCGCCTCCTTGCCGGTGGACCAGTCAGGGCCATACATTGAAGGAAAGGTTGAAGGAAATGATGTCACCTTTCTGTTGGACACTGGGGCCACCCGTTCTACTGTGAGAACAGCAGACGTTCCAAACCTACCCCTCTCGGGAGAAGCAATCCAAGTAGTGGGCGTATCTATTCAACTGATTAGTACCCCAGTTACCGAGCCCATGGAGATTACGATAGGGAATTTCAAAGAAATGCATAGATTTGTTGTCTGTGATTCCAGTCCTGTAAACCTATTGGGACCTGATTTGTTGTGTAAAATGAACTGTACCATCTTTTGCACACCAAAGGGCGTCGAAATTCAAACCCCAGATGAAGATGGAATATACAAGTTAATGCTGATAAGACCTGACTCAGAAATTAAAAGACTGACAATACAAGACTTACCTGAAGAACTCCAACAGACAGTGAAACCAGAAGTATGGGATTTTACTGGAAAAGATGTAGGATTAATGGCAAATGTTGACCCAATTAAAATAGCCATAAAGGAAGATGCAGTTTACCCAAATACTAAACCATACAAAATGAGTGCAGAAGTGAAGGCAGGAGTTGCCATTGCCATTGAAATAAAAAGATTGCTAGAAGCAAACATCATACAAGAAGTGTTGAGTAGTCCATGTAACTCGCCGATAATTGGCATCAAGAAACCTAGTGGTAGAGGGGGGCGCTAGAGGGCGCACTGCGGGATGGCTGGCATGTGAGTCAGCTCCGCCGGACGGGTGCGGGAAAAGCGATCCCCATACCCCCAAAACTGCTTCAAAAGGCACTCCAAACGGATAATGGAACATCGGAAGGTGGCGGCGCTACAGGGCTGAACTTTCGGACGTGTGGCAGCGGTCCCGGTGGGCGAAATTGAAGTTTGCAGCGGTGAGGGTGAGCGGCGATTCAAAATGGCGGCGATCGCAACACGGAGCTGCGGGACTCGCAGAAGATAAACACCCTTAGACGCTTTGGCCGCTGCAGAAATGACACCCCACAGAAGCGGAACCACGACAACAACAGAACTAGTGTGCTGGGCGGTCACACCAACCGGTGTTAGAATTGCGGAGAGGTTGCGTTCCAGGAACGACAAGATGGCGGCGGCGGTGGAACGCACGGTCAGCGCGACCGTTTAAGGTCCTGCCAGCACCCTGATAATGAGCAGCTGCGCCTGGTCACACGACAGAAGTAAGCGGGCGGGAGCAGAGGCGTAGCGGAGGAGGTGAAACGCACGGTGCGACTGGTGGGGGAGCATACTGTGCAGCGCTCGGCGAGGGACGTCATCGCACGTCACTGTGAGGTGGGCACCATGGACACTGGCCGGTAGCAGGTGCAGGCAAGGCAAAACGGCCGCGGCCGGTCGGCGCGTGTGGGCACAACACTCTGCTAGCGGCAAGAGGGACATCACAGGAGACGTGCAGGGGCCCGAACCTAAAGGCGCACGATCCTGAGTGCGTGATACGCTGTGCACAGGACAGTACTGTAACTAGCGGCTCGGCATTGATAAACACCGATAAGAGCAACAGGGGCTGGGCTCCTATTAAACTGCGTCCTGATATTGAGCGCCAAGGAGAAACTGGAGCGGCCTGACAAGACAAACATGGGACCGCAGAGCACTAATTAACAGGCAATCACGGAAATGAATGGCACGGCACTGGGCAAAAATGTGGAAGAGTGGATGGTCCAATGAATAGATACAGGGGGCGCAAGGCACTCTACAGCGACGAAAGCGGACAACAACAGCGTCCCCGACCTCGACAAGCCCGGGAGCACGACATATTAGCCCAACTGCTAATCCTGGCGTAATGGGGAAACCCGATAAACAACAGTCAAAATTACACTTCGAAACCAGGAAGCAAACCCATAAAACTGGGACCGTTTCGGAAGCAGAAGGGGAACAAGAACTGGGAGACAGCGCCAACATGGAATCAGTGCTAAGGGCCATCCAACAAAGCTTGCAGGAGATGAACAGTAAGATGGATAATGTAGTGCAGAGGGTGGACGCTATGACAGCGAAACTGGAGAACCACGAGGAGCGACTGGTGGAAGCAGAACAGAGGATCTCCGCGGTCGAAGATCAGTCCAGGGGCACAACGAAAGCGTGCGGAGACATTGAAAAGACCGTGGAAACACTGAGAGCGAAGGTGGAGGACCAGGAAGCGAGGTCTCGCCGCAATAATGTGCGTATTTCGGGCCTGCCGGAGTCGACAAACACTGGCAAGATGGAGACCTACGTGGAGGCAATGCTAAAGGACATATTTGGAGCCGGGAGCTTCTCGGAGGTGTTCCTGGTGGAACGAGCGCACCGTTCATTAGCACCCACCCCGAAACCGGGAGCCACCCCTCGGATGATCATTGCCCACTTGCTCAACTACAGGGACAGGGACACTATACTCAGACTCGCCAGGGAAAAAGGCTCAGTCGCGTTTCAGGGAAACAACTTGGAGTTTTATCCTGACCACACTATGGCGGTGCAAATGGCGCGGAAAGAATTTGCCTCAGTCAAAAAGAAACTCCGGGACATGGGAGTTGGATATGCAATGCTCTACCCAGCGAAACTCAAAATCCTCACAGAGGGCAAGCCGGTGATTCTACAGACGGTCCAGGCTGCACAGGAATACGTCAAGAAACTTGGTATACGCCGTAAAGAGCGGGATAGGGAGGACAGAATGAGTGATAACGACTAAGGTCCTCACTGGCGGACTCACACGAGGAAGTAGGCTACTATAGCACAGGCAACTGAGGACTGCGGACGTTACCGCAGAAGATGCGCAGCTGAGTGGGCTACAATGAGGAACATTGGTGTCTATCAAATTTAGCAACGATGAGTGAGAGCACGGACGTTGCACGGTGAGTACAATTAGCGCTCGCCAGCGCAGGGCAATTGTACATGACTCATGGGGAGGATTGCTCAGGGTACATAAGCAGCGAACTAATGGACATGAGCACATACGCTCCTGAACTGAGACGATAAGGGCATAGTTGGGCTAGCATGGGAGAACTGAGGAGCACTGCCAGAAACTGCCCTGAAAGTGGACAACTTGATGATGGGGGAGGGGTCCTATAACAATGCATGAGACAAGATGGGATGGGGAGGGGAAAAAAGTTGATAACTGCAATTTTGAACTGCGCACCCGTCCACATCCACCATGTGGATGGAGACGTGTGCACCTGGCGACACCCCCAGGCGGGTGTACCCCAATTCAAGTTATGGCATGGGTTTGAATTTACTAGGGGGATGGCTTTGGCACAGTTTGGGCGCTGAAGTGGGAGGGGGAGGGAGGGGAAGTTGGGGAATGTTCATATGTATGCACTGTGTCTGAGAGGTGTTGCGACCTCTTCCATTGCCAGCAATGATGTAGCTAGGATTACACTCCTTGTCAACAGACTAAAGCGCACACATGGATTGGGGCTGAAAGAATGCACACTGACTGCACTAGCAGGCACTAACACGGGGAATCGACACCCAGACAAACAGAAGTGACACGTCCTGATACCCTAAACTTTATCACATGGAACATCAGGGGCCTAGGCAACCCGAAAAAGATAAGACAAATGTTTGCGTACTTTGATAGAACCAAAGTGGATGTGGCTTTTTTACAAGAAACACACATGGCACCCAATAGCACCTCCAAGCTGGGCAATAAGTGGGCAGAGTCAGCCACTAACTCAAACTATTCGACATACTCCAGAGGCGTCAGTATATTGATAAGGAAGGGAACCCACTTTCAGATTTCGGGCACACACAAAGATACTGAGGGCAGATATGTAGTGGTGGTAGGCAAAGTGAGACAGCAGCAGGTTGCTTTAGTAAATGTATATGGCCCTAATATAGACGATTCCTTCTTCTATGATAAGTTATGGCACACACTAGCGGATATAAAGGCGGAGAATATAATCTGGGGAGGTGATTTTAACGTCACGCTGAAAGACGGGCTCGACAGAACACTACACACACGGGAACCACATGTACAAGCAAGAGCGATGCTATTGGATGCGATGACTGACTTGCACCTGGGGGATGTGTGGAGGATACTACACCCAGGGGAACAGGTAGCGACACACATTAATGCGGCCAACAGTAGTTGGTCCAGGCTGGACTTTTGGTTAGGCACGCAGGATACAATATCATGGGTAGACAGTATCAAACATCTCCCCAGGACACTATCAGATCACAGCCCTGTGCTCTTAAAGTTACACATCCCTCACTATGTTTCGCCACCATACGCGTGGAGGTTTAACGCACAAGCCTTACGTGACCCATTATATGCTGACACCATCCAGAAGGCGATCACGGACTATTTTGAGCTAAACTCCCCCACGACGGAGGACCCGTGCCTCCTATGGGAAGCTTTCAAAGCAACAGTGCGGGGAGTATGCATAAGCACAACTTCCGGCATTTTAAAAGACATACGCCAACAATTACAGAGACGGGAGGAGGCGTTGAAAGAGCTGGAACAGCGATACACACAAACTGGGGATACTGCAGTGTTGAGCGAAATACGGGAGCTTCTATCAGAGCATAGTAAGTTTGCAGAGGATGAACTAAAATATATTTACAAACGGACAACTGCCAGGAAGTACGGGGAGGGGGGAAGACCTGGAAGGGCCCTAGCAGAAAAGATATGTACAGGCAGAGCACCACAACACGTCACAGCCATACAGACCAAGGCGGGCACTCGCACACACAATATCGGGAATATACTGGGAGAGTTCATGGACACGTATGGGGCTCTGTATGAGGCACGACAGGTCATACCGCAAGAAGAAGTGATGGCCTACATGGCTGATGTGGAAATAGCGTGGTTGGCTAACGGTCACAGGGAATACCTAGCCCGACCGATTACAGTGCAGGAGGTAGTTGACACCATTAGACGACTCCCAAATGGCAAGGCTCCGGGACCGGATGGTTTCGTGATCGAATTTTACAAAGCGTTCGCGGACATACTGGCACCGCACCTATTGAGGCTGTATGAAGCTGCTCATGAAGCACAAACACTACCGGCATCGATGAGGGAGGCGCTAATCATTGCACTACTCAAGCCAGGCAAAGATGAAGAGCAATGTGATTCCTACCGCCCTCTCTCGCTGATAAATGTAGACACCAAAATACTAGCGAGTTTATTGGCAGACAGATTGAGGCCGCTCATGCCACTGCTGATTAGGCCTGACCAATCCAGATTCATACCGGACAGATCAACCACGCACAATACCCGCACTTTATTTGCCCTGGCACACTACCCTGGCCCCTGACATAAAGGCGGTTGCAGTCCTACTGGACGCGGCCAAGGCGTTCGATACGATTGCTTGGCCCTTCCTCCAAGCGGTACTGGTACGAATGGGTTTCCCGCCTTTGTTTATAGGTTGGATAACGATGCTGTACACGAATTTAACGGCACGCATTAGGATAAAGTCATTAGACGCGGCACCAGGCAGGGATGTCCACTGTCGCCAATGCTGTTTGCCCTCATACTCGAGCCATTGGCGTGCAAGATTAGACAACACCATCACTATTCAGCCATTCAGCTCCCAACACGTCCCATACACATATCTTTGTACGCTGACGACATGGTGCTTTATGTTAAAAACCCAGACCAACATCTTAACCCACTGCTACGGGAGTATATTAAATTTGGCCAATACTCAGGGCTGCAGATTAATTGGACCAAGTCCCTTGTGCTGTCACTGACAGATGGTACACAGCCAACTGCACTGGACTATCCTCTGGAGTGGCAGGACGAGCCGACAAGATACCTAGGAATATGGTTCCACAGGGACCCGGAAGTGGTCATCCGTACTAACTACGGCAGAACTATTTCCACATTAGAAGACAAGATCAAAAGGTGGGTGGGGCTACCATTGTCCCTGGCTGATAGACTCGCAATAGTGAAAATGGTGCTGCTGCCTAAATTCCTGTATCTGTTCAACAACATTCCTATCAAGCCCCCAGCAGAGGTGTTCCGCAACATTAAATCTCTAATGCTGTCCTTAATCTGGGCGGGAAAACAAGCCAGGTTAGATTTGCAAACAATGACGCTACCGTACGCTAAGGGAGGCTTTAAGGTTCCGGATATATACCTCTATTATCTCTGCGCCCAGGCGCAATTTGCGCATTACTGGTACCACGAGATACCCTTCCTGACGCATGTAGCGGTGGAAAAGGGAGATGCAGATCCAATACCGCTAACGAGTATATTGCCACATAAACGACCCAGATTGCATGACCATGATATCAACCCGGTAAATACCACAATCGAGGCTTGGAGATTATTGGGCAAGATAACACAAAGCACGCCACTATACGCACCAGCACTCCCACTAGCTCACCACCCGGCCATATCCGTTACGCAAGAGCAGGTCGGAATGGACCTACTAAAACACACTGGCATAGATAGACTGGGCGATTTATACAGGGATGGGACATTCATAACGTTAGACAAACTAGACTACATTCGGAATCCAACACTGCTGTTTAGTTTCAACTATCACAGATTACAGAGGGCGGTGAGAGAATATTTCCCGACATACCCGGACGAACCACAGACACTAGCCCCTCTACAAATGGTGCTCACTACACCCACGGCCTCTCATTTGGTATCCAGACTATATACCAGCGCACAAACAAACATAGGGGGAAACACTGCAAGGGCCCGGGAAAAATGGAACGCGGCGTTAGACGATACCCTCACAGAAGAGGAATGGGAGACATCCTGTATACAGACGGGAATGCTAACACCGAATGGCAATCTCAGAATCATCCACTATAAGTACTTACATCACATGTATCACACACCTCAAAGATTACATAGGTATGGACTGAGGGAAGACGCCACCTGCATAAGATGCGGACTGGACAATGCAGACTTTATGCACCTGGCTTGGCACTGTAGTTCGGTAGCGCAATATTGGGAACAAGTGATACGGGCCATTAATGTCATGCTGGGGGCAGCGTTACAATGCACGGCCAAAATCTGCTTGCTAGGAATAGTGCCGCAGCTGAAAGCGCAGAGGCGAAAACTGTGCGTGATTGCCCTGCTAATGGCAAAAAGAAGAGTATCATTGCATTGGAACAGTAGATTGAGGCCAAGGGTGAAAAACTGGCTGGAAGACTTGACATATTGTTGTGACACACTAGCCACATACGAGGAGGAGCTGCCGGCAGGATCACGCCCAAGAGATTATTGGGCACCCTTTAGACAGTACCTGCTAGAGATTGCGTCAGACCAAGACGCACAAGTAGAGCAGCGTTGAAACTGGCTTCATGACGATAAGTGAGGTGAATTGAGGAGTGATCGGGGGGGAGAATGCTGTGACACAGTGTTTTACATATTGGGTTTTTTTTTGTTTTCAACTGTTCCTCTAGGTTATTGAGGTTAAATGTATAATAAATAAAACGTAAGACCGAGATCGTTACTGTACCAGCAGGCAACATTGCCCAATTACAAGCATGATAGTAATGTCAAAATAACGCCGCCCGACCTACGGTTGTTGGCTGATGGGCTGTGTATGAAGAGCTATTAGACTGATGACACCAACAAAATGTTTAGCCGGCCTAACCAGGTTGTAGGCGATAAAACTGTATTTTAAATATGTGGCAATGAGAAATAAATGTCTTACACCAAAAAAAAAAAAAGAAACCTAGTGGTAAATACAGGGTAGTGCTGGACCTGCGAAAGGTAAATAAAATCGTTGTTCCTTGCTGTCCTATTGTACCGAACCCAGCTGTGATCTTGTACCAAATTCCATGGAATGCTGAGTGGTTCACCGTCATTGACTTATGTCACGCATTCTTTTCAATCCCATTGCACCCAGACAGCAAATTTCTTTTCTCATTTGAATTCGACAGTCACGTGTTCGTTTGGAATCGCGTCCCTCAGGGGTACACAGAAAGCCCCTCAATCTTCAATCAGATTCTGAAAAAGTGCCTTGAATCCTTAGTTTTACCTGGAAACTCAGTTCTGGTGTAATATATAGACGACCTCTTGGTGGCGTCTAAAAGTCAGAGAGACTGTGTTGTTGACACCATTGCCTTACTGAACCACTTAGGCGAAGGAGGACATAAAGTATCACCTGACAAACTACAGTTCTGTACCTCTTCAGTAAAATATCTGGGGCACCAGATAGAGAAGGGTATCAGGAAAGTTACTTCAGAAAGAATTAGGATAATTCGAAATATGCAGTTACCGAACACTCAGAAAGAGATCAGAATGTTCCTTGGAGTTGTAGGATACTGCAGACAATGGATTGTGGGATTTGCAGTCCTAGCCAAGCCATTGATAAAAATGACAAGGAAAGGAGCAAATGACCCAGTAGAATGGGATGAAGAAAGCATGGCAGCATTTACTAAATTACGAGAATGTCTATGTACAGCCCCCACCTTAGGAATGCCTGAATATTCAAAGGAATTTGCACTATTTTGTGATACACGAGACAATTGTGCATTGTCAGTCCTAACTCAAGAGCATGGGTTGACTAGACGTCCAGTAGCATACTTCTCTGCTACTTTGGATCCAGTGGCTGCTGGATCACCTGGATGTCTGAAAGCAGTAGCTGCAACTTGCACAAGTCTTGAACAGAGTGAATCCATCATTATGGGACATCCTGTAACTGTGTATGTTCCACATGCAGTTGTAATCTTACTAACCAGAACTAAAACCCAGTATCTCACACCTAGTCGGCTTACTAAATATGAGAGGATTCTTGTGGGTGCTGCAAATGTAACAATTACTCGTTGTAACATATTGAATCCAGCAACCCTATTACCAGATTCATTGATTGCAGAAGCCAAGGGAGAGGTCGAGCATGACTGCATTGACCTGACTGAGTTTAGTACCAAACCACGCCCAGATATCAAGGAAATGCCCCTACCTGTAGAAGATTACGAGCTGTTTGTAGATGGCTCATGTCTGAGACATGAGAATGGAGGCTTAAGTGCTGCCTATGCTGTAGTCACAGTATCACGCGCTGTAGAAGCATCCTATCTATTTGGAGTAAAGTCTGCACAAGTAGCCGAATTGATTGCATTGGCAAGAGCCTGTAAAGTTGGGAAAAATAAAAGAGTAACCATATATACTGACAGCCAATATGGTTACGGGGTTGTGCATGACTTCGGCCAATTATGGCTGCAAAGAGAGTTCCTGACCTCTTCAGGTACTCCTATTAGAAATGGGAAAGTGGTACAGGAATTACTGGAAGCAATCCAGTTACCAAAAGAATTGGCAGTGGTCAAGTGTGCTGCTCACAAATCTGGCGATGACAATCTGACAGCAGGTAATCGATATGCTGACCAACTGGCCCAACATTGTGCAAGACATCAAATGTCAGTCAATATCAAATTGGGGGGAAATGGAAACAGCTGCCAACTTATGGTGTTTGAGAATGTGCCAACATGGGAGGAACTGAGAGATTTGCAGAATGCAGCAGGACCAAAGGAAAAGAGAAGATGGAGAAAGTTTGGCTGTCAACAGAGAAATGAGGATGGTGTCATTGTTTGCTCTGATGGTATGCCTGTATTGCCTGACAGCTTGCTTGCTCCTATGGCCCGGCTAATACATGGAAATACGCACATTGGTAGGGATGCCATGGTTTGTGTCTTCAAACAGACATGGTTCAATTCAAAATTCAAGAAGGTAGCGGAGCGACTCTGCCAGAGGTGCTTGACATGTCAGCAATACAATGCTGGGAAGAAAACAGTAGTTTCACTGGGCTAAATTGGGAAAGCAGAAGGCCATTTTATAAGATTACAAATTGATTTCATTCAGTTACCCCCTTGTAGAGGAATGAGGTACGTCCTTGTCATTGTTTGCCTGTTTTCAAAATGGGTAGAGGCTTAGAAGAATGATGCCATCACTGTAGCTAAATTGTTATTATGAGAACTAATACCTAGGTACGGGGTTCCAGTCACAATTGAATCAGACAGAGGTGGGCATTTTCAGAATGAAATAATTGATCAGATCTGTGGAGCATTCAAAATTACTCAAAAACTGCACTGTGCATATCGTCCAGAGGCTTCTGGAGTGGTGGAACAACTGAATGGCACTATCAAGTCGAGACTAGGAAAGATGTGTTAATCTACTGGCATGAACTGGATAGAGGCTTTACCTCTTGTACTGATGGGAATCAGAAGTATTCCAGACCGAAAAACAGGCCTGAGTCCCCATGAGATCCTGATGGAAAGAGTAATGAGACAAGCATGGGTACCAGGACACAAACTGATAAGCATTTCTGATGATTTGGTACTAGAGTACTGCAAGCAACTGGGTGACCAAGTGCGTTTTATCTCTCACCAGATTGGGGAAGACGCCGTCGCCAGGCCAGCAACTCCAGTCCATAAACTGAATCCAGGTGACTGGGTGGTACTTAAGAAGCACACCCGATCGAGTTGCCTTGCACCGAAGTGGGGAAAGCCAAGACAAGTGATTCTGGTAACCACGACAGCAGTGAAGTGTGCAGGAGTGCCAAAGTGGATCCATGCCAGTCATACGAAGAATGTAACCGAAGACGAAGAAACTGACGCTGAAGATTGTCCAGCTGAGGGGTCTCCAGATGTTGGTCCTGAAGTAGCTGATGATGAACAACCGAGCACCAGTCAAGATGAATGGATCCAAGTAATCGACCTGACCGTTGATCCAATAAGAACCTGAAGCCAGACATACCCGGATAGAGAGTGGGATAGTGAGGAGGAGATAGGAATAGAAGGAGATAATCAGATCATCGAAATCCATGTCAAATCTGATGAGGAGGAAGGTCAGATAGAGACAGAACAGGTTATTGACACACCTCCAAGAACTCCTGAGATTGAAAAGGGACAGATAGAAATTAGGGTGAAAGTTCAAGCGGAAGAAAATCAAAGGTTCGAAGTGCTTGAACAGGATCAGATAGAAATAGACGAATGTGTTCAGGACACAGAGATTGAAACGTCCAAAAGTCAAACCCAGCATACACCTGAACAAGGCCAGCTTAGCAACCAGGCAGAAGAAACTGAAATAAGACCTGGGACTAGTCAGATAGAAAGGGAGGAAACAGAAGCAGAAGTGCCACAACAAAACGAAAATAAAAGAGCATTGGAAGAAAGCCAAACAACAGTGCCAGTTAAAAGACTTAAGAAGAAAAATAGAGAACCAAGGTACATTAAAAGACTGAGACTGAGACTGAAAACAGTAGAAGAGAAGCTTGAGCAAAGGAAGCAAGGTTCCAGTAAAACAGAGCCAACTGGAGAAAACACTAAGCGAAGAAGTGCCCGAATAAAAAGACTGAACGAAAAGTATCAGGATCCTGAATGGACTTACCTGGTGTTGGAGGAATTCGAGGATCTTGATATAAGTGACGAAAGTGAGAAAGAATTGACTGCTAACCAGTCTACCAAAGAAGAAGAACTAACCTGAAGTTGCCCTGTGTAAGCAACCTGTGCAAAGTTACAAAGAGTGGTTGGAAAGCTTCTTTTGAGCGAAAATGTCTGATTCCAATGTGAATGGAAGACCTAGACGCAATTGTTGTAAAACATGCTGCAAAGTAGATGTATGTAGTGTAGCTTTGGTATTAATATTATGGATAGGACTAACAATTACTATTCCTTATATGATGAGTAAAGATACTAAATTTGACTCTACAAAGACTATGGCAAAAGACACTGACGAACTGACACCACAAAGTGTAGATGGACATGAGAAAGCACTTAGCGTTAGACAAACTAAAATGGACTTAGAAGCACCAGATGAGGAAGGACTGCATTATCATGGAATCAAGAACAGGGCTCATTTAAACGTATTCGCAAACCTTTTAGTGCATTATGTAGAAGCCATGGAAATAGAAGACTGTTATGTTTGCATGAAGCTACCTACTTCTGTAGCTGAGGGAGTGACTTACCATCACTTGCCACTAACATATGGAATTTCCTGTAGTATTTTAGCTAGCTTATTCTATAAAAGAGGACCGTTACAGAACTATTACTCTAACTAAGACGTAATATTTTCTGAACTTCCTATACGTGGAAATCTGAACCCTGTACATACCAAAAGTGATGTAACACGTTATATGGGAGAATACTTTCTGACTATAGGTACTATAGATTCAGGTGAAGCACATAGAGATAACTTGACCTGTTCATTACATGAACAAGAGAAAATGTTTCTAAACATGGCAGAGAAAAGAAGAGAGAGTTTCCAAAGAAAGGCGAATGATAAAAGACAGAAAACTCCTAAGTGGGCTGAAAACATGGGAAGCACCTCAAATGGTGGAGCTAATCCTGCTTTGTTGCTGGATTTCGAATGAAAAGGGTAACTTTGTCTTCACCGAGAAAAGACTAGTTATTATAATAACATTTTCATTGGTTCCAGTCAATGCGAACACAATTTCAAGGTAATTGGAGGTTGGGGTTTCAAAAATGGGTCAGAACCTGTGTTTCCCGGAATTTATTACATATGTGGAAACAAGGCCTATTTCAAATTGCCGGATCACTGGTATGGAAGCTGCTATTTCGGAATTGTCTTCCTGAAAATATACCATGTGAATGAAATTGCTGGAAGCAGTGAAAGCACTAACGGTTTAGTACGCAGTTAAGAGAAAGCGTAGGAGAAATACTAGGTGATATCTTTGGTGCATTGATACCAGCAGTGGGAGTGGCTCTGAACACACAAATTGTCAACAGTAGTGGATCGGTTATCTACTGACACTGCTGCAGGTTTCCTGATGGTCAATACCGAAATGGTTGCGATCAGATCTATGGTTTTGCAGAACTGACTTGCTCTTGACACCTTATTAGCAAAAGAGGGCGGAGTCTGTAGAATGTTGAAAGTGCAACATTGTTGCACTTACATACCTGAAAAAAGTGTTGAAATCAAAAGGTATGTGAGGAACATTACAAATTTGGAAAAAGAGCTCAAACCACTGGAGGTTGACAGTGCCTGGAAGAGACCAACTGATGGTCTCTCCTCTATAGGTCATTGGTTTTCTAACATAGGTAAAAATTTTGTGAGTAAAATACTGATGCCAATAGCAAGTATAGGTTTATTTGTGCTAATTGTCGTAATCTGTTGCAAATGTCGCAAACACCAAAAGAAATATACTGTGAACAAGAGAGGCGTGAAACGGAATGTGGATGAACTTGAATTAGAGGAACTGAATAATCAAATTTATAAAAGGGTGAAGAATTCTCACCCTAATAAAGAAACTAAAGAAAAATTTAATCGAATGTTGGAAGAGATTGAACTGGGAAAAATGTAAAAAAAAGTTGGCATCTGGTTCTATTTTGTTATGATAGTAAATATCATTTCATTTCATTTCATAAATCTTTATTTCGGTAACATTTTCACCATAAAAGACATTAAAAACATCCATAAAATTATTACAAAAATAAGTGTACTTTATGAGATCATCCATTTTCATCAAAAGAGTGTTTCATAGTACAATAACAAGTCCTTAGTGCGTTAGAGTCAGTGGCCAGCCTTAAGGCATTTTCTTCTCTGAAACCAAATGGCACCCAAATATTTGGCCACTGCAAAAACAATGTGGTCCGACAGATTTGATTTCAGAACTCTAAAGGCAGCTAGACACTCTCCGAATCCCAAGTTCCTGCATAGGGGGACTATCCATTTCTTGCGAATCCCACAATAAACAGGGCAAAAAAAGAGTATGTGGAGTTCAGACTCTTCGGTCATTCTACAAGCTGGACACATGCTGTCTGATTGTTCACTCCACTTGCTTATGAATGCTCGAAGTGGGAGGGACCCATGCCTCCATTGCAAATATAGTTTCCTAAGCAAGGGAGGATACAGTTTATCTAGAACTGGTTCGAAGCTGTATGTGTCCTTAATGCATACAAAAGACTCGGTTAATGAGCCAGGTTTTTGATGCTGTAGGAGATCCATTAATTTACTGTCATGGTATAACTTCGCTAGTTTCTTTTTGGGAAAAAGTGGGCAATTGGTTAGAGGATCATACCACATCTCTGAAAGTCCCAGACCCTCCAACTCTGATTTAATGAATTTCAACCATTTGATTTTCCCAGCGTTGGGCATAGCAAGCACCTCCTGTAATCCCTGTCTGTAAGTGGCCAATTCGGGAGTTACCCACAACCTGCGCCAGTAGGCCAGGGGGCGAAAAGCCAGTTCTTCATCTAGTGGTCGCATCCCTAGGTCTAACCTTAAGGGAACAAGAGGCGTACTGGAGGGGAGTCCTACAACCCTCCGGATGAATTTATTCTCCTCCTTTACCAGATCTGATGTTATTGCATGCCCCCAAAGCTCAGACCCATACATGGCAGCCCCCCTTGCCTGTGCCTTATAGATCTGTATGGGAGGGCCAACGGGCCGGATAGATGATTGTTTATTACCCAGGAGATTCAAGGTACCCCCCGAGTATTGAATCAGTAAATATCATCAAAGAGGGGATTGATGGAGCAAGGATTCGCACGTTACGCGACTTGCTTGGACTCATGAACCTCGAATAGTGTTAATAAAATCTAATCAAAATGTTTGTCTTACTAATATTGCACTTTTACACTACACGGGGGTGTCCCAGAGACGCTTGCCTATGTTTACTAAACAGTAATAACGCTTGCTATTAAAATGGCCGCTGCTTGGCGGGAATTTAGTCTGCGCATGCGTCAGTCATAATCATGTGATGTGACGCACTTGCAGTTCTGGTGGGAAAAGTTTGCTCATGCGCAATACTGCTAATATGGCCGCTTTGTCTCCTCACATGCTCCGTGCTTGCAAAGCTGCTATCGCAAAGGTACTTGTTATGCACTCACCCTAACGCTATAGTTATATTAAAGTAAAGGGGTATAGAGTAGCTATTCATGGTATACAGTGTATTCATTTTTTCTGTATTTCTAAATTGTTTTCGCTTACTTTTCATGTATCGTATTCTGAGGGGCCTGAGGAACACTCGCGATTCCATATTGAACAGCCCTTCTGCGCATGACAGTCTTCTGCCAGTGGCATTGAAAACTTGCCAACCCGAAGTCCCAGCCAAGATGTGCCTGGGAAGATGCACCTTCGCCTAGCAGAAGAAGCTGAACTGTTTTCGATGTATCATAATTCATAGATATACTATTGTAATAAGAGAGTTAGGTCATGGGAACCCCAAATTCAAATAGGCGGTCCCAGATCATGCAAATGAAGTCTTGTAAAGGTGAAATGTGGTTGGTGTGTTGACCTATCCTACTTGAGGACCAATCGAAATTGGGGATTCTTATACTTGCAACATTTTGGGGGTGGTACACTGACCCGAAAACAGTATAACTAGCCTAGGTTTAGCTAGAGAAATCATCCGACTTGTCCGAATAGCTGACCCGTCACTGACCCAACGCACTCAATAGGTGACTAATACAGACTGCTGCGGAGCACTCTGTCCGTAATTTCCAGAGACCCAAGCGGGGTTTTGAACCTGAAGTGCTGGCGGAGCACTTGGCTGGGGAATTCGATAACCCAATCAGGGTTTTGACTGATAGCTGCAGAGAGGGTGGAGCGCAGGCGTTGCTTCCGAACTGCGGCTGCTGGTCTTACCTTGGTGGTCCCGTCCTGATCCTAACTTGGTTTCCCTGTCCTATCCTGGGGCGTCCATTCTGCACCTGCTGGCCTACTGGCGACTGTCTTCCCTTGGGGTTCTTCCCGTCCTTAACTGACCCGTGGCCAGGATTGGTCTTCACACCATACTAGGTAAATATAGTGCTGAAAGTCTACATCTTCTATATTTCCTTTCTTTGCTTCAATAAAATCCTACTCTTGCATATTTGATTTTTCCATGCTTTTGCACCATTAAGTGAATAAGTCATACATTATTGTTGTTATACTAGCATGTTCCATATATCACCCATCCTTTAAAGTATAATCCTGTTTTCAGTTCCTGATATATAGATGTTCCTTTTCTTTACCCTCCTTTAGCAAATTATAATAAATCTGCATTGAAATAGTAGTGTGTATGTGCCACTTCCACCCTTCCTAATAGTCCCATGTTATCTTTCGAGTCTCCATAGACTGATAAAATCTTGTACTATTCTGGTCTCCCCGTTCTTTAGCTGTTCCATGCCTAGTCTAAATCTGAAAATGTCCTACTAGCATGTTCCCTGTTCTTACCTTCCTTTAGACTCATCAAATGGATGGTCTCATATACTTCCTTTATGGATACGTGCTCTTTGTAATCTTGGTTATTGATTGCTTACTTATTGTAAATCTTATGCTTACGGAATCTGATGAACTTTAGATAAAGGTTTTAAACTTTTCTTGAGTCTGTGGTCATTATATGAGTGCAAAGAAAATTACAATAGTTGGTATTTGGTGTCTGCCTTTCTTTACAGCTAGCTCCCTGATCCATTGTGGTCATAGGTACCCGTAACGGTGGATTGGTAAGTCGGGTACACTGGAAATAAAATAGGAAGGAACTGGGATACTGGTAGAGTGTAAGGTTACCCGATTAATAAATATGGAAGATTGAATTTATGGGCCCAATGCGTATATGGTAAATTTGTGAGTCGGGTGACCTGCGCGCTCTATCAATACCACATTTACTCATGTGGTTTAAAGACTGTGAATATACCTCGAGAATTGGAAACGGCATTATTGATTGCACAGGTGTGCGTTTTTTCTGGCGTCCTTGGCTACATTCTAATATTTCGGAGTGCCATATACTATTGTCTTCCAAATACGAGGTTACCCTGCCGGGTTGGAATTATCACCGGACGTGGGCCCAAAAAGTCCTAAGGATTCAGCCTTTGAGCCCTGAAGAGTTGTAGTTACTGTGTTTGTACGGACCTACAACGAAACACGTGTCGGCTGGCTGTAAATTGTCAAATATCTGGTGACCGAATAAAAGGAGATATGAATGAAACTTCAAGAACCAACGTTGGACACAATTCTTTTTTAATACAATTTCACACTGTTGTTGTTATTTGATTTGAGTGCGCTGGACTTATGTTTATCCCAGAGTTTTGTGCATCAGAATACAAACATATAGGCCCTCATAACGAGTTTAGGTGTTATTTATCACCCCTGATAAATTACGACACCACCAGGTACTTTATTTATTGAGTGCATTAAAAAAACAACTATTAGAATTATTGCGGAATAACATGCACATTTTAGCATTTAACACCCATAATGTGCATGGTATGGTAAATACTGTACGTGTTTCCCCTGTGCAATTTTGACAGGTTTAACCTGCTGAAATGTAATGAAGTTTGAGATATTTAATGCACTCGATAATTATCGGATGCATTAAATACCTTTTAACTCATAATTCCGACCGGTACGTAAACAGGGGTTTATGCAGGAGTCCGAATATAACGAGGCACTCAAAATAAGGCCCATAGAATTCCATACTGAGGTCTGCAGAACAGTCTTGTCTCCTAAACCCTAACTTGGTCTTACCAATTCAGCAAGTCAGCTTCATAGCAACACTTCTCTCCTGGCCCAGACATTGTGCAGGCTATCCCTAGCAGCACCATCTGAAAGGAGAATGATGGTGCTCCAGCTTGTATTCAGTTACAGGTTTTCCTCTTGACAGGGCCCATCTTCCCTCCCGTTCTGTGTGCTCAGCCCTATACAGTGTCAGCTGATGAGGATGACCAACAAAAAATATGTGAATGGGGTGTCATTCCAGAATGATATGTGCCTGCCACTAGAATGCACTTTAGCTGAATTCAGGCAGAATATATTTCTTTTCTCATAACTACTATATGGATGATAGATAGCAGGACTTTACTTTCAGCACTGGACTTGTCAGACTGTTTACATATACACAGAAAATGTGGCATTAAGACTATTTTCAATTAAAAGTGACACATTTAATGTCACATAGGTCCTAAAGTAGGGGCTATGACCACAAGCAGATGCTTCTAGGACAGTACCCACTCTAAAATCACATTAAGTTTAAGACTAAGCGTGACAAACATAGCCTTCTCTCTTGCCTCCATTATTTGTACCCTGTGCCTTTTCACTTGTGACCTGCACATGTACAGTTTCATTACATGGCAGCAGTTATGACAGTGCTGTGAGATGTGCTTGGTTAGCTGTTGGCAGCCACTGAAGAGGTCAAAATACTAGATGTTCAGCACTATAAAACGTTTAACATGAAACAATCTGAATTTCCTTACATTAAGGTAATACCATTGACTCGTCTATGTTTAATTCTAGGAAAACAACAATTTTCTTTGTGTTAGGAAGCTTCCTTATAGGAACCTATCTGCCCTATATGTTCACATTTATTAAACAAATCTTTTGGATTAATTCCAATAGCTTAATTGTGGACTCAAATGTACTACTCATACAACTGACTGCTCAATATGAAGTCATTTAGGCTGACTAATGCAAGTGCAACAGTTGAACCTAAGAAAGCAGGGGCTGTATTATAGAAGTGAGGCACTTTGGTGTCACAGAAGGGTCCGCAAACGCTTGTGTTGCCCCCTCCTGTGAGACTGATAGCACTGGTGCACATAAAGCGCCAACGCTATCTTCAGAGGGCGTGGCCCTATGCAAATGAGGGAATCCCATTGCCTCTGCGCCCGCACCATATTATAGATATAGGCGCAGAGGCAAAGAAGCTGTCAGGAGGCACATTAACATTGCATCGCCTGAAAGGTGGCGCACTATCAGTGCGCCCCCTTAGAGCAGCCCTCTGGAGGGGGAAAAGGGGGTCACATTGACCCCCCAAAAAATTCCCTTGCAGGTGGGTGCAGTCACTCACTGCACCCGTCTGTAAGGGGATCTGTAATCCCATTCAAAGTGGAGGCCGGTTGCCGCCTGCAAAGTAAAACATGGCGCGGCTTTAAAGCAGCAGCTCAGTTTTTTCACCTTAATGCACTGCCCCCAGGGCACTGCAAGTTCGTGGCTGCCCTGGTGGCAGTGCATTAGGGCACACTTTCCCTGTTTCCGCCCGGCACACCTGTTTTAAGGTTCGGCGGGTGGAAACAGGGAAAGTGCTCCCTTTGCATAATATGGCCCCAGGTGTTTGATTAATAACAGGATTTGCACTACTTTTAATTCTTTATTGGAAAAGCTCTTGTTAGTTACATGGAATTGTGTTAATGGTTTCAACCCCTCAATCAATAAACCTTTAGTGAGAAAATTATAACTCCCACCATATCAAGCTAAAAAGTCATATACACACAGACATTGTTCTATTATAAAGTATGCATAAACAGTTTGGATAGTGTTATGCTGATATTGAAAGTTTGATTGAAAGTGCACCTCTCTTCACTAAGTCTACTGGTGGGATGGAACAATCAGAGTAATTTCTATAAAATATTCAGCTTCAAAACCATTTAAATATAAATAGCTGGCCCAAACTGCAGCGAAGGATTGTTTCCTACGTGGCATGCTCCAAAATTGTGAACATTTCCTTTAAAATAACTAATTTTAGGTGCACAGTGGTCAATATCAATCTTACTGTTTCCAGGGTCCAATACAGACACCTTACCTAAAGAGTGAAAGTTTTCCCTTACATTCAAGTATCTGTTAAAAGAGGATGGGTTCTAGAAAGGAGATTCTTATTTATTATTGTTGAGATACAATACAAATTAGGGTATAAGCTTAAAAAAGCACCATATTTTTTAATGTTAATTTAAAGGTTGACCTCTGGGTCTTCCAATGATCCCAAATAGTTCGATATTAATACAAATTGTGGAGAAGGAACGAGCTGTCAACACTTATGCTTTCTGAAACTTTATGTAAATAACTTGACCTAAAATTTCCACAATCTCATATGCTCCATGATTAAGTTGGATGTTGCTGTGAGGTAGAAAAGACGGCTAACGTGGTGGCCATCATTAAATATGGGAAACTAACAGAATCTGGACCAGGGAAGGGAATGTGGTTTCTTTTATTCCTAGAGGTCATCGACATGGTGGTTGAGGCTGTGGATGGTGCCCCAGCTCTCAAGCTCCACTTGAGAAATGGAGGATTCCCGAAACTGACTCGGCGAGGCTTCAGATCCATAAAACGTAGGATCTTGGAGTCCACGCCATAGTTTGTCTTGAGATCTCTGGTTTTTGGCCTATTTACCTGAATGCTAGCTCCCTTCCAAACCTGGTGGTAATGTCCTGGGCCATTTTGTGCCCTTTTGAGATAAATATGAGTCAGGAAACGTGGTTCAATGCATCACAACTTTGAATTTCACGCTGCTCACTCTGACCAGTGTTCCACTGTTTTTCTTGCTCCTGCTTGTCTGCTTTGAGTTTGTCTGTATTCAGTGGGGGTTTCCTGAATTTCCAGGCATGCTTTCCTTTTAATACTTGACTAGTCCCCGTTAGCTCTTTGATCTGTCCTAGTTCCAGGGTAGCAATAAACCAACCTGGACCTGGAACACAATTCTCTGAGCAAGAAGCCATCTCTCAGAAGTAAACGCCGTATTGGTGACACATCAAAGAAACAGAGCTTGACACCCTTAATGTGCTAACATCCGCCAATCACTCTACCTACCACCCACTGGTCTGCCAGTCCCATACTGGACTATACACTGCTTGTTTCTCTTTAGGTCTCCGCTACTCTAATAAGCTGTTTCGTTCTGCTAACGACTTCCTCCATTGCATCACTGATGTTCCAAATAATTTCTGTTCTTGCAGACTCTCTGGTCAGGGGCGGGACGAAATTTGAGGGGCCCCCTCTGCCAGGTACATGGAGGGCCCCCTGCTTCAGATTTAATCAGGAGCTCTCAGGCCAGACTACTGTGCTTAGGGGGCCCCCTGCAGCTCTGGGTCCCTCCGCACCGCGGGGACTGCGGGTACCTATGTTACGCCACTGCCTCTGGTTCTACTTGTACCCAACTGGTTTATCTTCTCACTGTGAGTTAACCTTTCTCTATCTCCTTTACAAGCTCTATCTGGCATGCAAAAGGGAGTTCTTGTTGCTCCACCAGTTAATTTGTTCTGTTTTTGTGTGCCTTTACATAGTGCTCATGCCACCAAGTGGTTGGTACAAAGTGGTGGTGGGGTCTAGGCAGGCGGGGGGTTTCGAACTGGGGAAACCCAGTATTGACAGATTAGGGGTTCCAGTTCCTTGCTTCTCTACCAGCCCTCGCCTCTGAATTTACCTCCTATGAGTTCCCTTTATAATCAGCATGGGAATCTGATGGTAGGAGATCAGACAGACTGTGTGAACACCATTGATGGGGCATCAAGGACTATGGCTTTGGAGAACTTCACTGCTATCAGCTGAAATAGTTTACGGATTGAGACAAAGACACACGTTTTAATTGCTAGGGGCCGGGCACTTCAGGGCTTCTGGTAAATGTAGGTTGGAGAATGCAGGCAAGATAGACAGCAATATTGTCAAAATGTGTCTTCACCTAAATTGGAAAAGAATCCTTGGACCAGTCCTTGCTACATATTTTCTCAAAAGCTACATAATATGTGAGTGACAATAGAAACGGTATGAATGTATCTGAGAGTCAGTGGTAAGAGTTGTTTGACCATCAAACTTCCTAATTATTCACATACTGTTAGTAGAGAGGGAGGGACACAAAGAGTTGGGGAGTTTGGATTAAAAGGGGTACATTGCACGGGTTAGGCCAATTGAGAGCTAAGGAGTTGCAGTCTGAGGGATCATGTTGCTCTAATGTCCAAATATGACGTATCAGATATTTCTGAGCATAGTTGGAGCCTACTGCGGATAGGCTCTAATGGGCCAACATGCGGCATTCATAAAGAATGATATCAAAACCCAATAAAAAATCTGTTACAAAATTTAAAATATTCACATACTGTTAATAACACGTTAGGAAATCATAAGTCTGATTGGGTGTCACAGCAAAGAAGGGCAAATGAATCATTGTTTTCAAAGTCAGCAATGTACTTACTGCATCTCTTATCTCATCCAACTCCTGATTCGCTTTCTGAAGCTAGAAAGAAAGCAAGAACATTAGAACTGAATGCAAAAAAAGAGCAATATCAGGGGTGATGGGAAGCTCCACATCAACAGTAAAACATAAGTAGCATCCAATCAGTGGTGTTGGTACTTTTTCAGAGTGGGTGTGAAGGCCATTGGTGCCACCTCATTATAGTCATTGCAGTTGCTTAATTGAGCAAACAAGTGTGGACAATGTCAAAACCATTTCTGTTTGAGAATGGCAATTCCTACGTCATTTCCCACTTGACACCTTTGGACAAAACGATACACGTGGGCCTTTTTAAGTACATTTTCCATAAAACATAAACACTACTTAGTGTGGTATGAACTGTTATAGACAGTGTATAATCCAAAGGCCCGATTCACAGAAATAACTTAAGACAAAATCCTAAACTTACTACCATTCTGGTATTCACAGAAGGCACTTACTCATTTTGGTATTCACAGAAGGCACTTACTCATTTCGGTATTCACAGAAGTTAGGAGTCCTAACTTTAGGACTCCTAAATGCCTTCTGTGAATACCGAAAGTCTTAAAATTTGGATTTTTCTCAGTTTAGAAGTGGTAAAGTTAGGACTCCTAACTTTAGGACTCCTAAATGCCTTCTGTGACTACCGAAAGTCTTACAATTAGAATTTTTCTCAGTTTAGGAGTAGTATCCCCGCTGCTCTTTTCTGCCCTCTTCCCTGTCTCTCACTGCCCGTTCAGGGAAGAGAACGGGCAGTGAGAGACAGGTAAGAGGGCAGAAAAGAGCATCGGGGAAGCAGTAGAGATGTGTGTAGGAAGCGTAGTGAGGAGAAGCCATGACCAGGGATAGAATTAGTAGCAAGAGATGGCAAAGGATGCGGCGAGAAAGAAGCAGAGCGGGGAAGTGATGGTGAGGGAAGGATGGGCCTGGAGGAGGGAGCGCTGCAGGGAGATGGTGTGAGGGTGACATGATGCAGGGTGGAGGAAGGGCGGGAAGGCTGAAGATACACAGGGCAAAAAGCACAGGCAGGGAGATAGCAGCCCAATGCCACGGATGGGCTGATGTAGGGTACAGGGAATAGATTTCGGGCAGAGGGGAAAAGCATGGTTGGGGCAGTGACTCCTCACTGGCAGAGCGGCTTCTGTTCTCCCTTCTGCTGCCTGTGACGGATTACCTATAAAGCGCGCGCACACCCAATTTTGAGAATGAGCTGCAATTTATTAAAACTCTGAGAAATTAAGTTACAAATATATTGAAACCAGTCAGAGGACTGTGTGATGAAATTAGCACAAGATGATGATGTTCTCGACTATCGCACGAGCAGATAAACCTAAACTACTACCCAGGAGAAACAACTTTCAAGCGCATCCCTTTACCTAGTATCAAGGTAGTGAACAGTTTATGTGACATAACGATTACAAAGCCAAATCTGCTTATGAGTAAATATTACAGGCACTAACCCAGAGCAAAAATCAGCAGTAACAGACAACCTAAGGAAAGGGCTAAATAGGTAAAAGATGAAAAAGGAAGACACTGAATGGAAAGTATATAAATCGAAACGGCATACACGGGTGCGAATGTGTCAAACATTTCAAGATCAAAGAGGAACAAGCGCTAAAACACAAGCCCGCCCCGCGGCCGCGAAAGTTAATTGTTGTGAGAGGGGGAGCAGGAGGTGAGCCCGCAACTGGTGCGTGTGCATGTGCTCAGGAGAGCAGTCTGCTCATTTTCAAGCACTGCACTTGTGCTTGTGGGGCGCTCCTGCTCGCTCCCACAAGGTGGATGCCGCCACAAGCATGAGTTTGTGCTTAAAAATAAGCAGAGCGACGGCTAAAGGTCCTCCTATGCAGTGCATGCAAGCTGCGTAGGCGAGACCTAAAAGTAGCAAATCACTTTTTGTAAGCATTTTTACGTACCTTTCTACATTATGTATAATTACCCATGGGGTAATTCCCTGTGATACGAACATGTGGTCGTATCAGCATAAGCCACACCCTATGTTGTGAATAGGTAAGTCAGGATTTTAGCAGACGTTAGTTTTTGGCGAAAAAAATCCTGAGAGACACCTTGTAAATATCGCGATGTGTATTTTGCAATAATTTACAAGGTAGTCCGTCAGGGGTATGCTCAGTGACGCCGACTTTGCATCTCACTAGATATGTTAAGCGAGGCGTCTGCAAAACGGCTGCTAACATGCGCTAATGCATGTTAGCAGTGGCTTGCAAATAGGGCGATAAGATTATCTCTGCTTTTTTGGCTTTTAAAGCCAAAAAAGCGTAGATAAGGCCCTTGTTAATATGCCCCAAAGTTCTTAATTACTGCTGCATCTGAGGCGTGGTAGGACCGACCTATTTAAAGCCCCGCAGCTGGCACACTTTTATGGAATAAGTGACAGAAGGGGCCCGGTCAGATAGATGCCCTCGACTCTGCCTGTGCATCGCAAACATCTTCGTAGGTCACTCTCCAGTTTCATACCGAGTCTTGGAACGGGGCAAGCTCCTAAAATCTCAAACCAGATGCCTGGCTCTGGATCATCTTGAGGTCCTCCGAGACTCTCGAGCCCAAAATGAGCTGAGCGTTTATGTGGCATCTGCCTGCTCCCAAATTCTAATGCCATGCACCAAGATTAATGAACAACACAGTGACCTTTGATGTAAAATGGGTGAGACAAACAGATGCACTGAATAAACAAAGAATAGTCAGGGGGCCCATCTAGTAGCTGAATTGACAATGAGAAGACAGAAAATCTGGGGTCAATCCCAGCTTCCACGCTTGAACAAATTGTGTGATCCTAGACAAATATTTAATTTTACAGACCATCCTATTTCCTCAATAGCTCAAATAAGTGTCCACTCACATAGATAAGTTTAGAAAGCGTTCTGTATAAAAACCCTAGGGCCTTATTTATGAAGGCCTTGCACCGCCGGTGCGCCACTTTTAAAATGGGAAAAAGTGGCGCATCGGCGGTGCAAGGACTTCATAAATAAGGCCCCTAATGTTTAATGGACTATGATGTTGCAATCTCTATAATAAGAATCTGATCCACGTGTAGGGTACACGTGATAACTGAATTGCCTCTGATTTCAGTAGGGGATTGTCATCAGGGTAGGATGGAGGCATCAATATATTTAAGTTTTCAAAACTAGTGCTTTAAATAAATGCCTCTCAATTCAGTGATATTATTGGAATTACTAAAATGAAACAAACCTACACGGTAAAGAAAAAATAATCTTTAAGCGACTTTATCACATTTGTACATGTTGTTTGTTGCATGATTTACATGCCAAATATTTTCACGTCTAGGCTCGTGCCCGGGGTTTTAGAGCCACGCCCCACCCTTGGCTTGCCTCTCCCTGTTAATATGTTGGCTTGCCGAACTCCACCCCTCCTTAGGCCGCAGTATGGTGAGGTCACTGTTGCTACCCAGTCTGACTGGTACCGCTAGACCAATACCGACTAAGTGATTATTAGGGGGGGCGCTCCACTCCATACACCCCCCACCCAGGGGCGTAGCTTCTGGGGGTGTTTTTAGTCGGGTAACGTGAGGTGTCTGTCGGGATTCAGCAGGTATTTTTGCATGCATGCACTGACAAAAAAACCCCCACACTATCTCTCATCTCTGTTTTGAAAGTCCTCAAAAACGTTGATTGTTATACAACATATTGTGTTTATCTCACGTAGTACTCATACCACTCCGCATTGCTCGCCTTTTGCTCTGCCCCTTAAGCCCCACTTATGCGCCCTGCTTGTGTATACGTATTTTAACATTGTATGGCCGCGTGATTGTCGGAAAATCTGAAGCTCACACCCCCAATCATACTTCCCCCTATCCCCCCCCCCCGAAGCTACGACTCCCGAGATTCCAGATTACAGCTCTATAAGAATGTTAAACAGAAAAGAATAGGTTTTCTGTATAATATGATGGTTCCTTTACACTTGGTATGCCACTTAACTAAATATGAAGGGCCTCATTTACAAGAAAGTGCCGCAGCACCGCACCGCAAGTCCTTTGGCTGTGCCATGCTGCAGCACTTTCAAAGCACAGGGATGCTTCTAATCTACAAGAAAATGGTGGATCCCTTTGCTCTCTCCTGCGGGGGGTGCACAACAATTTGCTGCCATGCTCCAGCGCAGGCACCCTTGCACCAGTAAATCTGCCCATCGTCTGGAGTGAGCACTACATTGTTCACGTGAACTGTATCTTCTCTTCCAGTTCTAGTAGTACACAAGTGAACAGCAAGACTCAATCTGTGCCACGGAAGACACTAAACGTCAATGCTGTGTAAACTCAGTTGATGGAAAACCAACCTATCCAAACAATGAAGCTCAAAGAAGAGGCTCTTCTTTTTCTCACTGATCGGATTTTATTGAATCTAATCTTCTTCCTCTGCAAGTTGGCTTCTGTTCTTGCATTAGCAGGGAGAAGGCAGTGTCACATAGTATTTAGGACATGCTTGGTTCAAATTGACTCAACCAACTCCTGTCCGCACTCACTTTGTTTTTAATGGAGATGAACTGTCCCTCTATTAAAAGGAATTATTTGTGTTAGGGAACAGGTACACCTCCTTTTAGATCACTCTTTTCACTATAAGGTACTAATGCACATTTTGCTAATAAGAATCCAATGACGACAATTGGCCACTGACTTTGTTGGTGCCTGAGGGTTCTCCTTTCTCAGTGTGCACTGACCTTTTTTCACCCAGTTACTATCATTCTGGTTGTGGTATTTGACTTGGCATACTTACCCTCCTTTTTCTTGCTCTTTCGTTGTTTGATATTCTGACTTTAAGGGGTATAAGAGTGGCAGACTGACCCTTTTCTCTCTTGTTGTTTAACTAAGAAGGCAGTGTTCGCCACGCTGTATGATCTGTCCCATAGCACAAACAGTAACATCCATGCTGCCTTGGTTGTATTAGATTTGTTGTCTGTATTTGATACATTGGACCACCAAACCTTGCTGGTAAGCATCGACATTTTTGGGTGTGAAGAATACTGCCCTAAACTGGTGCTCGAACTTAATTCTAGATAGAGACTATCAGGTTGCTCTTTCCTCTACGTCTTTGCTTACAGTTTGGACATGTGGAGTTCTCCAGGGCTCATTGTTCTTCCCTTTTCTTTTGAATCTGTATACAATTCTTCGGGTATATGCTATTCAATCTTTTGAATTCGGGTTTTGCACGTATGTAGAGATATTACAATTAGGAATATCTCCAGCTGAGCTGGTCATGTCCATGACTGTTTGAGGTCGAGAGTTGGATGTGCCTTAATCACTTGAAGCTCAATTGTGATAAGAGGAAAATATTGTTTCCTATGAGACCACCTTGTTTTTGAGAATCACCTTTGTTGGCCAGTGTCTTGGGTCCCTAACCTACCCCTGTTGCTTGTGTAAAAAATCTTTGTGTCAAGCTTGATGAAAGGCTGACCTTGGTTGCTCAAGTGAACACTGAGGTCAGCTCTTGATTTTTTCAACTTTGCATTTAAAACCCTTTTGCTCTTATTCTCTCTTTCGCAGTTTTCAATGCCTTTGTCACAGCGAGGCTGGATTATTGTAATTCATTTTATCTGGATCTTCATTGTGCATGATTGACAAATTACATTGGTACAAAATGAGGCTGGGAGATTGACCTTAGATCTGAAAGTCAGGGATCACATCTCTACTTTTTTGGTTGCCGTGCTTATGGAGGGGATTGCTTTAAAGTGTTTATGCCTCATCCTCAAAGCAGTATGTGCAAAGAGACTCCTACCGCTTTTCTACGTTGCTTTTTGAGATCATTGAGGCGCTGAGAGTTTTACAGCAAGCTTGAGGTGGTTGGGCTATCTCTGGCGGCAGCCATTAAATGGAATACGCTTCCTGTTACACTTTATCAGAAATCAAATTTATGCAAGTTTAGGAAGTCTCTCATAACCTAGCTTTTTCCAAGATCACATTTACCCGGTTAGTCTGGTTAGGTGTGTTTCCTCTTTTTGAAGTTGAGCTGATGGAATGATTTGTTGTATGTGTTTTTCAATCTCCAACAATCATGCTCGCTTGTGCCACAAATACATCAAGGGCCAGATGTAGGTGGCCATTTACCGGCCGGTAAATGGGTTATTGGGATGTAGGGGGGCAATTTTACCGAATCGGTAAATTTACAGATTCGGTAAATTTACCGATTCGGTAAAATACCGAATCGGTATTTTTACCGATTCGGTAACTTCTAGATGTAGGTGGGACTCTTCTGAGTCCCAAAGGCCTTTCAGATTCGGTATTTTACCACCCAATCCAATTGGGTGGTAAAATACCGAATCCAGGTGTGCATGCACATGTGTGCATGCACACCTATGCCATGTGATAGACAGACATGTCTGTGTGCCACATGGCACACATGCCTGTATTTGGGGTGCTAGAGGGTGTCAAAGTGATTCAATGCCCATAGGAATCAATGGGCATTACCGATTCGGAATTTACAGAATCGGTAAATACCGAATCTTAACGATTCGGTATTTACCGATTCTGTAATACCTACATCCCCCCCCCCCCTATTTTACCACTTCTTAAATACCGAATCGGTAAAATTCGGTATTTAAGAAGTGGTAAAATGAAATTACCTACATCTAGATCCAAGTCTCCAAAGGTTTGCTGTACACAATGCAAACCCTAGGCATTAAGTTCTTTCAGTTAGGTTTCACTCTAAGAGTTTGGAACACATTTGTCTTGGTCCTTTCATGCATAGGTTAGGACAAAGGTCTGTTACTGGAGTCCCCGCCCCCCTAGTCCTATATCTATGTATAATGACCACATCTGTCCTATCCTGCAAATGTCATTCTGGCTTTCTGTAGCCAGACACAGCACATTCAAATCTCTCTACTTAGCTCAACGGCCTATCAAACACATCAGACCCCCTTTTCTCCAAATACATCTCTGATGATACTTTCAAATAAGGATCCTCCATTTCACACGGGCACCACTCTGGGTCATCCCTAATTTCAGGAGAACATGCCTTGAAGGGACATCCATCTCTTAGCAGACAGCAAGCTTTGGAACACAATATTGGCAAGTATACAGATTATCCATGGCAGATTGTAATTCAAAAGGTTGTAAAATCCAGGTTGTTCTAAATCAGATAGCTCATAAAGGCTCAGCTAATCATATAGAAGGAAGTTATATTTAATGTTACCTTACCCTATCCATCCTTCTATTTTATGCTGTATTCAAGATGCAAGTGCAGTTACGAAACCTGGGGCAAATTTACAAGGGGATGTCGCCAACAGAACATCACTTTTAGTGATGTTCTGGTGGCAATATGCTCTTCTCCATATTCACAAAGCAGCATTAAGTTATTATTTGTGGCTTAACACCTCCTTGTAAATAAGGCCCCTTTACATGCATCGCTTAGCCTGAAAGAGGCGTGCAGTGGGTGCTACGGAGGGCGTTCCACTGCAACACTCATTGCTTTTGATGCTGCCCCAGGTTTACAAGGGGGTGTGAAAAAATCCAACGCCAAGCAAGGGCAGGCATTAGAATGACAAAATGAGGAGAAATATTTTGACTTCTCCGTGTTTTTACTTTTTCAATGTGTGCTGCATTCTGCAGCTTCGTAACCAACGACCTGAAGGTAATATGTAGACCTAAATGTAAATCTCTCTCAAATCTGTCTGTTTCACCCCAGGATTAGGCATGGCAATAGGTTTGCTGCAACACATTTGGATCATCCCTCTAAACACCACGCTTGATGCCCAAACTCTTCCCGCATATCAGTCTTTAAACTCACTCTCTCCCAGCCATACATGATTAGCAGACTTGCCTCTCATTCGAAGATGGTAAGTATGCACAAACATGAATCTATCTCTCCTATATCTCTCTGCTTCATTTCATGCGTAAGTAATGCCAGCAGAGTAGTGTGGGTTGCCAGCACCCGGGGCAAGGCAAGAATTGCGCCCCTTATCCCATTCCCTGTTAGCACTTCCTGGTGCAAAATGTTTTAAAAAATGGTACCACGAATTTTTTTTCTGTTAACATTTTGCACCCTTCTAAGAATTTTGCGCCTGGGGCAACAGTGACCCTACACGCTACACCACTGAGATGTCCAACATATTCACCAGAATACATTTCGAGCACAGTGGCCGCCCGTGCAGGTAAGCACAGAGGAGAGGTGGAGAGGTGTGGCTCACTGGTTAGAGGCGGCAGACCTGTAAGCAGAGAACAGCCCGGGACCAGGGTTCAATTCCCGACGTGGCAGGGTCTTGGACCAGGGTCAACGGACTCGATAATTCTCGCCTCAGTGCCTACTCTAACCAGGGAACACACTCGGTAACTCTGGGCATTAAGTTTGCCTCATCTCTACAACGGCCCCCCCACAGACACCGGGATGCCTGGTTTCACCCTGGAGATACCCAGAAAGGGACCTTCTCACAGGGAAAACCAGGACGGGTTCCCCAGCGGTCTACAGTGCCAGGACACTCGGGTAGAGTAACAGTGCGCTTTACAAGTATCCCACATTTACATTTACATTTACAGAGGGGCGGTGGAAGTGACAAACAACAGAATAGTGAAAATAAATAAATAATACCACATCTTGCGCTCGCCGCATCGCCGAGCGCAAGGTAAGTGGTTTTCTATTTTATTTTATTTTCACTATTCCGTCATTGGTCACTTCCACACACCCCACTCCGCCCCGCCCGCTCTGCCCCCGGCCCACCACGCTTACCTGCATGGGCCTCCACTGTTCAAGCACTCCTATAAACCTTATGCACAACACACAATCTCTTTGCATATTGGCCACCCGTTAACTGATATTATAACAATCATGCACAAAAAGACAGTAGCCTCTTACTCAACCGCTCGGAGCACAATTTTGAGACTTGACAGGATTATAAATCAATATATAAAATGTATCTGGACCAGGGGATCATTTAAAAAAATAAAATACATTTATGTGTTCCTTTGGTCCTGATGAAAACGTTTGGGTTCAGTGAACCCACTAAAATGATCTTGGACCAACATCTTTACTCTTTTGTTTTGCACCATTTTTTTTCATTACATCATTTTATGATTTAATTGCAACATGTAACAGACTACAGACCGACCATTAACGACCATGAGAGTAATACAATTATACATGAAGAACAAGGGAAGAGATTTCGCTTTCACCAGAGCTGTCGCATTAACGTATGAGACTCGACTTTACTCTTTTTTTTGTTTGCTCAAAATAACTATTCACGTTTTCTCTGTGATTGTCTGTGTTGCTATTGCGCATAACCACTAACTACTAACCACTAACACTATTGCTGTAAAATATGTATTTCTGAGTCCCTTTGTTTTGGTTCTTCTAATTTGCAATATTCATTTTTCTGCATATATTTATTCAGAAAATAAAGTGCGTTATTGAATTCATAGTATCTCTGCAAATAAGTTTTTTCTTGGAAAAAGACAGTGAAAAAGTTTAATCAAAATATTTTACCTGTTTTTTGTGATACATTTACCGTGCTTTCTGATCAGGTGGCCTCATCACTGTTCGTTTTAAAGACTATTGTCAGTACCTTGCCTGCTACTCTGCCTACCCCCTGTCCTTTGTGCTCTTTGACTAAGCACTCCTTCTCCCCTTGTTGGGGAAAAATCCAATATTTATACTCTGGAGTCTCAGTGAACCCGCTGAGTGAGTCCACTGCGCCAAGGGAGCCACTCACACTTGAGGTATGGTATGGCACCCCTCGTCAAAGCACTCCCTCTCCCCCTTTTTGGGGAAGGATCCAGTATGTAGGCCGTGGAGTCTCAGAGACCCCTCTGAGAGAGTCCACTGCGTAAAGGGAACCTCTCGCAATAGAGATAGGGAAGGGATACCACTTCCCCTGGGATCATAGCTTACTGGACTTTAGACGTTGCCTTGACTTGTCTACCGGTTTGTGTCCCTGTCACCTTTCCCCTCCTCTCCCCATGCTGTGTCTCTCACCCTCCCCTCCTCTTTCCCACCTTCATTATCTGCATACTTCCCCAACTCCAACCCCCTCCCCTGAATCTCTCACCCTGCCTTCTTTTCCCCTTACGTATTTGTGCTTATTGTTTATCTCGACCTTACAAGTAACTATGTTGCCATGCTCTAAGAACTGTGTAACCTTTGTAACGATGTAACCTGTAACTATGATCTGATGCTCATGTAAAGCGCTCTGATACCTCCGGGTCTAGCCAGCGCTATATAAAACTTTTTAAATAAATAAAATTGTTGCGGTGCAGCTCTCGTGAAAATGGCATATTATTCTATACTCCTGGTCCCTATTTTCTGTCCCAGACTCCTCCTGTTAGTATTTCATCTACTTCACTGATATACAGGTTAGTGAGGAGCGGTGCCAAGACCATCCTCCTCTTTACACCCTCAAAGTTGAGGTTTAAAGAGGCAGTGGCCTGATCCAGTATGAATTTAGATATTATTGAGGTTTAAATCCAGGGACTGCTCTTTGTTCCCTGCCTACCCTGAAACCATAGTGGGCACCTATTAATATTAGCTTCTCCCAACCCAGGCTTGGAGACAGGCCAGTAATATCCATTCCAGTTTTAAACCCAGTCCAGTGTACATGAAGGTACTATCCTTCCTGTTAAAGGGTACTACCACTAGGTGACACCACAATACAAGACAAGGTCAGAAAGATGCTCTCTCTATAGTAGAAAAAGGAAAGCTCCCCAACAGTAAGTGGCATTTCCTGGAAAGCTGAAAAGCCTTTCTCGGTTCTTGACTGAATGACACTGCTTTTTGTATGATGAATGCTTTATTTTTTATACAGAGAGGGAATATAGCATTTACCTGCTGCTTCAAATGTCTGTTTTCTTCCTCCATGGCTTAACACTTCATTAAAAATAAAAGTATCAACACATTACAATTTGTCACAAAACAAAATCTGTCAACGTTAGTCAACAAAAGCAATAATTGAATATTTAACTCTCATTAATCTGAACACAGAATTTTATAGTCAGCAAAGGGTTTTAGGAAGAGGCAGAGTCACATACATCCAAGTTTAATGAGGCTTCTTGGTAAGTTTTACAGAGGAAGGTAAATTGAGGAGGGGTGGTTGGTGATCACCGAAAGTGGTTTGATGTAAATTCCTACCTCAGATTGTAGAGAGCAAGGGAGTAGAGCAAACGATCTCAATTTCCTTTATCGGATAGGTGAGGATATACCCCAATTCAGGGCTTTATTTATTTACAAAAATGACGCAGCACAGCGCCGAAAGCCATTTTGCTGTGCCGAGCTGCGTCATTTTAAAAGCACAGGGATGCCTCATATTACCAACAATACAAAGCATCTGTGTGCTTTCCCCTGCACTGGCGCAAAATGGGGTGCCTGTGTTGCTGGGCTGATTGTTTTTGTGCAGGAAGGGGGAACGAGAGAAATACTTTTCTTACTCCTCATTTTTTCCTCTTTCTATGCATGCACCATTCTGCAGCACGCATAGAAAAAGGGAAATGCCATCAATAATTGTTCTGTTACCTGAGATAAGGACTACCCTCATGTACTGTGGCCAGAGATCAGGGACCAGCGCTCAACTTCTGCAACAACAACTTGCTTCTCAGTCTTGTGGCCATGTAGCTTCAATAAGTTATTGGTCATCAATAACACCATTTCTCAGCCATATGATAAAATCTATGGAACCTTGATCACATTTTAAGAGTAGTTGGATGACATCAGCTTTATAAGAATGATTATAGCCAGAGGATCAGATCACTCTACTGAGGGGTTGCACATATGAGTTGTAATGAAAAGGGACACAGCTGAACCCTAGGGAACACCGCAACATAGAGTGATATCCTGAGATGAAAATGTTGACATCACCGTCGACTGGGGTTTGTTCTTCAAGAATGTGATAAAAAAAATAGTGCCTGCCCTCTAAATCTCACTCTGTATGGATTTTCTCAGTCAAATCCTGACTACAGGACTAGCACAGGCCACTGGCAACAACAAAAGTTAAAACATATGTCTTTGATTAAAATTGAAATTTCCAAAATGGAAGTGCTCTAGGATCTGATATACTAACCTCAGGTCACACTGAAGTTGATCTTTTTACACATCACTGGTCTTTGACCCGGGCTTTAGTTTTAGATGCGACTGATTTACAAATCAGTCACATCACAATATGACTCTTTGCAAGAGATTGTAAAATAAAAACTCCAGGCTTATTATTATGCATGAGGCAGGAGGCATTAAGAGGGCAGTGGCTGCTTTTAAAAATGAAAGTCTGCATGAAGGCAATGACATCATGGTAGAGCATGCAATGGCGTCCTTGACAACTGTCTGAGGACAATCCCAAGGTGGTACAGCTTCCACCTGTAACCCAGATACCACTCTATATACCAAGGGACATATTTACAAGCCCCTTGCGCTGCCGGTGCTCCCCTTTTTTTGACGCACCAGTGGCGCATTTCGGTGCTCCATATTTACAAGGACGCGTAAAGCTGCCCAGTTCGGCGTAAATACATCCCCTTTTAACGCAGCACTTTGCGTGAAAGGGGCGTTCTATGGGTGTTGCGTTGGATGTTCCCACGCAATACCCATGGATTCAGCCGCGTTCCCAGATTGACACGGTTTTGTAAACTTGGGAATGTGTCAGAATCCTACGCCTCTCCATGGGAGGCATAAAGAGGGGCAATGAGGTCAAATACTTTTATTTCTCCTTGTTTTTTCCTCTTTCTATGCGTTCTGCATTCTCTATGCCGGGGAGAGTACAGGGATCCATCATATCGTTGTAAATATGACGCATCCCTGTGCTCTGAAAGTAACGCAGCACAGCGCAGCCAAATGGCTCGCAGCCCCATGCTGTGTTACTTTCTCATAAATAAGTCCCCATGTTGGTATCTGTTTAAAGATTTTTAACTACAAATGCAGTTTCAAACCATTGATACATTTTATTTGGGCTCATAAGCGGGGGGGGCATAAAACATGCCACCTCGTCTCGTAGATTGGTAGTGAGTTGCAAAAGACACTTTGTGATTCGAAAGACTTTTCTCACTCTT
The DNA here is from genome assembly GCF_964261635.1 of Lissotriton helveticus. Classification (NCBI taxonomy): domain Eukaryota; kingdom Metazoa; phylum Chordata; class Amphibia; order Caudata; family Salamandridae; genus Lissotriton; species Lissotriton helveticus. The sequence continues at coordinate 1,264,740,432 of NC_136067.1, read as the reverse complement.
AAGTGCCTTTGTTAAGTTGGAAAGAGTATCTTTCCTATTTTGCAACACACTATGGGGCCGATTAGGATGGCGGTGAATCCGCATCCTCCAGGCCGGCGGAAGCCACCGCCGGCCTGGAGGATGCGGATTCACCGCCGCGGCCAAAGAAAACACCCACCGCCAGATTAGGATGGCGGTGGGATTGCGGTGGGACCAGCGGCGGACGGCAGGTCCGTCCGCCGATCCGCGGGGTGTGCAGGGCTATTTGGTGGCGGTGTCTGCAAGACACCGTCAGCCAAAATACGATGTGCCTTGCAACATGCTTTTCCACGGCGGCTTGGCGGAAAAGCATGTGGTCTTTGGTGTGGGCCCCCAGGGTGTCGGGGGTGGGGGGTGCACATGGGGGGTACCTATGGTACCCCCCAGCATTTACATGCACAAAGCGGCAGGCACCGCGCGGTGCCTGCCGCTTTGTGCATGTAAATGTAAAACATGCTTTTTTAACCTTGCATGTAAATATAAAACATGCTTTTTCAACCTTGTGGCGGGTGCTGCTTCAAGCAGCACCCGCCGCAAGGTTAAAGATACAGGATGTGACCGCCAGGGTGGCGGTCACATCGTAATTGCACCGGAGAGACCGCCGCTGCCCCTGCGGACGGTCCCTCCACCTCGGGAGTGGCAGACGGACGCAGGTCCGTCCGCCATCCTAATAGGCCCCTAAGTTGGGGTTGCATACCTTGTGATATTGCGAATAGCAGGCTTTGTGATTCCAAAAGAGTTTTGCATAACAAGCCTCTACAGGAGTACTGGGGCTTACATTCTTTTCAGTTACTATGCAGGGTGTGTTTTCCAAGAATGGTTAATCTCTTTTATTTCTTCTATCCTCTAATTAAAAATTGTCTCCTAAAATGTCATTTTATACCATTTTTTGAGGTTGAAATGAAAGTTGAAAAGCCTTATATAGTTTCAAGTTCCAAAAAAACACACAATAGTACCAATCGTATGACGTTTAAAAGATACTGATTCATTTTTATACACGACTTTTGTAGATTACCATTTGTAATAATCCATATGAGAACATAAAACACTGTGTAGTCACGTTCTTGGATGAGCAGAGTTCCGGCAGCCGCTGTATTAGACCCTAGCCCAACAAGCTCTCTCTTAAACAGTTTACAATTAAGTTATAAAAGCCCTTACGTGTTTATAACACGTATAGTGGCTTAAATTAATTCAGATAACGGGTCTAAGACAATGTAAGGTAAAACATTTGGACAATTTAAAGGAATTGAAATAATTCCTTACACATATGTAGCTTCCCTTGTACACAATTCGTTTTCCTTTAGAAAACAACAAACACATAGGTTGGATATTGCTCTTTGGTGATTAAGCAGCTCCATTTCTTTCTCTTTCTTGTTTTTTTGGCAGCAGCCGAGACGCCCAAGACCATCACTTGGTACAAACAAACGGCAATAAATTTACATGAAGAAAAAACACATTTTGGTTGGGGTTGACAAAGGGTGAAAGGCACTTCAAAATCAAGGAAAGAGAAATCCCCTAATATATGGAAATCATTGCCACAAACATCAAACTTTAAATGTCATTACCCCGGTTATTCATTTTTAATCTATAGCTTTGTAAGCTGACTTCAGGACTTACCAGAATTCCGCGTTAATTGAAGTTAAATGAAGTATGAACGGAAGCGACAGAATGTTAGTCATGTTTCCAAGAGTTTCAGAATGCTTCCTTATGACATCATCACGTCAGCTCCTGTTTGTGTTGCTATGGAGACGAATACTTATTTTCGAGGGAAATTTTGTAATGAATTGATTTTTGCACCTACAGGGACAGTGGTTTAGGCTGTTTTTCTGTTGAGGGCCACTTGTGTGGTGGGCTCTTATTGTCAAGTATAAATATTAGGAATTTTAAGACATTAGGGAAGGGTGGTGGGGGTGACGTCATTTAAAGAATGGTGGCGTAGAACAGAATTGGAGGAACCGCTGAGTTTTGGATGTCCCTGCTGTTGGAAATGTATTGACAGCAGACAATTCACTACAGGTCTTCTTTATAGCATCAAAAGGCCTTTCTTATTGATGATGGGCCTACTGTTGGTGAGGAAAAAAAATCGTCAATGACCACCCAACGTGGTGATCGAGTTGACATGACGTGAGGCCCACTCGCCATTAGGGGGCATATATATATGAAAAAATCACACAGCAGCAGCAAGTCACCCTGCCGCTTGATAGGGAAAGGGCAGTAATTTGCTGTATTTAACATAATGCAGCGCATTCCTGTCTTTTACCTGCACTCGCTCAAAATGCGCTGCCTAGCCCCACCGAAGGCAACCTTGCACCATGTGCAAGGGGAATGTATGACGTTACAACGAATTCCGTTGCAACGCAAGCCTTTACCACGCATGCGTTACAACGGAATTCGTTTTCCACGCATAACCTTTACCTCGAATACTTGCGTGGTGACGTCATACGTCGTTAAGAGGAAACAGATTTTTTTTTCCGATTTCTCTTAAACGACGCTGATTATCTTCATATTCCGACGTGACTTCTGGTGAGTTTTTTACTTTTTACCTTTACCACATATGCCTTTACTACAAATCTCGTAGTAAAGGTATGCGTGGTAAAGGCTTTAGTGGTAACCACGCATGCGTTGTACTGCATGCGTGGTTAAGGATTTCGTGGAAACGGCTTCGTTGTAGTGGCCGTTTCCCGTGCAAGGGTCCTTGTGTAGTATGCAGGATTGTTTTTGTACAGGAAGAGACACCGTCCTGCACAAAAACAATCCTGAGAGTACTTTTTAGGTCGAGGACCGTAGGCTGCGCTTGCGCAGTCTCGGTCAGAGAATTAATGTCTCCTAGAGTGGGGCATTAACCCGCCCCTCTTCTCCATTGGCTGGCTTCCTAAACAGAGGCCAACCATTGGAAGAGAGGGGCTTCACTCCCTTTAAGCCCCGTCTTTTTGCGATTTGGGGGCGTGTTTTTTGCGTTCTTTCTATCTGTGATGTCATCCGTCACTCAACAAAAAACACGCCCCCGAATCGCGAAAATGTCGGAGCTTTGCGGCAGCCATTTTTTTTCTTGTTTCCTGGTTCGCATGTCCTCTTTCCTTCCCTGCTATTACATGCCAGAACCTGCGGTGCCCACCGCCTTACCACCCTCTGCTGGCTGTCTCAATGCCACCCACCGACAACGGAGACATGGAGGCGAAATTGGCTAATAGGTATGGAGGGGGGCGGGGCGCTACGTGTTTGGGTGGTGGTTTTAACATGCTCTGTAATTAAAGTGGGTCTATCCAAGAATTATGCTCGAAGGAACCTCGTCTCACAGCAGTGGGTGCGCAGATGATAAACACGCGTGAGGGGAAAAATCGTGAAAATTTTTATGCCACCGCCCTTGAATCTGCGACACGAGGGCAAAGCGATGCTGCGCCACCAGACGGCTGCATAATCAGAGATGCCCCGCAGCCGCCAAGCCTGCTGCTTCCATGCCCCGGCCCCTGGGGTGTCATGAGAGTAAAACCGCACCTGCAGCTTCCCAGGCCTTGATTTAGTGCCCTAAACGGTGCCTAGAGAGTGGATTAAGCTGGAGAGCGATCACACCTTATATACAATCCGATTATACAAACTGCTCCTTGCACCGACCTGATTGAAGTCATTTCCCTATAGAAACATTACACTCACTTCGGTGTAAAAATGATTAACATTTGCTGACGGCGGGTCAGCTTATCACTCCCAGTGTAATCCGTTATCAGGCACTGTGCCCGTCAACCTTTTTTTCTCCCTCGTTCTCGTGAAGCTTGGGGCTCTTAACCAGAGTGGGAGCCGCAGGACCGTCCGCAGCCTTGCTGCATCCGACACGTTAAGTTGCATGAAGGCAATTGTACTCACAGGAAGGATCTTAAAAGAGAGAGGATGTAGCCTTACGGCTAGAGCTGCCGAGTTTGGAGTTGGGGAACCGGCTACGAGCCTCGGCGTCAGCTCAGCATCCTCTGATTTTGGGCAAGTTTTCCCGCACCTACCAAAAATGAAGGTGATCACGCGTAACGTAACTGGTGCTCAAGTAAAGCCTCCTGTACTCTAGGTGTAGTAATGGAGCCACCCGGCCCGCACACATACGCACGCACGCACGCATACGCCTTGGGGGCGGGGCAGCCCCTGAGGTTAAATAAACGGTCATAAGGTCGCTCGAGGTCTTTTGGCCCTAACTGTTAGCCAGTGTTGCGTCATTCATTATCCGTCATAGTTAGGCCCCACTTTGCGGCCTAGGCATTCCCTTGTCCCGTGTCTCCGGACACCACACTGGCGACGAGGCGGACTTTCGTTACCCGTGCCTCGCCACGCAGCTGTGCCGGTCATCCCTGTTCGGCCGAGCCCTGAGGTGGTGCTGCCGCGTGTGACGTGTGCGCCAAGCCGTGGTGCGTCAGGTGAGCTTGCGCTTCTCTGAGGCCTCTACCGACGCCCGCCACCCAGCCTTTCTGGCCGCTTTCCGTCGCTCACGCTGCCTTCACTTACCTGCCGCCTCTGTGTGCGCTTCACCGCCTGCCGCTGGCGCTTCGGGGGGTAATCCTCGGCCCTCGCGCCTGTACCTCAGCGGCCGCGCTCAGAGCCGTGGGCTCGCGCATGCGCACACTGCACAAAGTCGCGTAAGCCCTGTCAGCTCAGATTTCAGGCTGCCGACCGGTGCGAAGGGCCCTGCGTATACACACGCATTGGGCGGACGCTGAAATTGACTGAAAGGAGTTTTGCTTTCACTCGGCCTTTGACCAGACGGCGAATCGGCTCGCTCCTAGTCAGATCGACCGCCTCAACAACCAACACTGCACCCTTGGCTGTTTGGAGCCTGTCCTACAGCATAATTTCTACACGCCTAGCTTGGAATAAAAGCCTAGTTACCCGGCATTTTCTCCTCTGCCACGTGGGATCTGTACATCACTGCGCCTACCCTGCCTCACCCTCTCACATCGTTTTTCCCTACGTGTCCCTACTACTGCTACGACAATGAACGATCAGCAAGCCGATGGTGGTGCTGCTGCCGCGACACCTGCACAGAACCTACCGCCTGCTCCAACTGGTCCCCCGGCCATGCCCCTCGTTGTTCCTGGTCCGGCTCCTGGTGCTGCCACAACCGCTGCTGCAGCCCCCCCTGGGCATGGCCTTGCAGCGCCGCTTCCTCCGTTCAGCGAGCTGGCGGATCCACCCACGGCTGCGGCTAGATGGCGTCTGTGGATTGGAAGATTGGAGCACTACTTTATCGGTGTCCGTGAGACTGATGGCAAAGTCAAGCGCTCTTTGCTTATGTGTTATGGTGGGGATGAGCTGTATGAACTCTTTGAGACATTGCCAGATCGTGGAGGAGAACATGACTACGAAGCTGCTGTACGGGCATTAAATCTCTACTTCGACCCCAGGGTGAACCCTGACTACGAATGGTTTAAGCTGCGCCAAGCCAGGCAGGGAGAGACGGAGCCCATTGATTCTTTCTATGCCCGGTTACGGAAACTAGCTATTGCCTGCGAACTTCCTGACCAGCGCCTAGAAATTCGCGCACAGTTGATCCAAGGGTGCCGGTCGGTACAACTCAGACGCCTCATCCTTAGGCAACCACGTATCTCTCTCGATGAGGTCCTTGTCCTTGCGCGTTCGCATGAGCTCTCCAACGCCAGAGCTGACAAAATGCAAGCTGCTCTTGACCGACCTGGCGCCCCCACAAAGACCCCTCACATCAAGGAGGAACAAGTAGACGCTATAAGGCGCCGGCCACAAACACAAAGGGGAGCCTCACAAGCCACTTCCCGGAACCCCTGTGGGAACTGCGGCATGGAACACCCTGCAAGTGGAAGGTGTTTCGCGAGAGGAAAAGTATGCTCCAACTGCGGAAAAGCGAATCATTTTGCGAAAGTGTGTCGCAGCAGCGGGAACCGCCGGTTTAGCTCGAGCGGAAGAGGCCTTACACAGGCGGTGCGGCAACTCTCTTTGGAAGATCAAGGCCCGTGCAGTGATGCCTCCAGATCAGCGTTCCACATCGACGACGATGATGACAATGTTTTCTTTGTCTCCTTCGTGGGGAGAGAAGGTTCTAGAAGACGCCCACCCCCGATGTGTGAGATCTCCATTGCTGGCTCTCCCGTGCAAGCACTCATTGACACTGGGGCTTCAGTAAACGTGATGGACAGCACGCAATATGAGTTATTGTCTCCACGCCCACCACTGTCTCCTTCAAACGCAAGGATATACACTTACGACAGCGACGACCCGCTTCCTCTGAGGGGAGTAATCGAAGTGACAGCCGCTTGCAACGATCAACAAGTCAAGACCAAATTCCATGTTACCGGGGGCAAGCGTGGCACACTCCTGAGCTGCCACACGGCGGAAGATTTACAACTGGTATTCTTCGCGCGACAAGTGCATGAACTGCACGCGGATGCCATCTTGCGAGACTTCCCGACCCTTTTCAAAGGACTCGGATGCTTAAAAGGAAGAAAGTTTAGACTACACGTTGACCCAACGGTCCGTCCCACTGCCCTCCGACACAGACGAGTGCCGTTTCACCTACGGAAGCAAGTAGAGGAAGAACTGCGCAAACTTGTAGAATTGGGGGTAATTGAAAAAGTGTCGGGCCCGACGCCCTGGGTATCGCCGCTCGTGATCGCTCCTAAGCCGAAGCAGCCAGGTGCAATACGCCTGTGTGTGGACATGCGTCTTCCAAACAAAGCAGTGAAAAGGGAGAGGCATCTAACACCAACTATGGACGACATCGTGGCAGATCTCAACGGTGCACGCTGGTTTTCCAAATTAGACCTCAATGCTGGATATCACCAGCTTGAGCTTCACCCGGACAGCCGCAACATCACGACATTCTCCACCCATGTCGGACTCCGGAGGTACAAACGGCTGAGCTTTGGGGTGTCGTCTGCGGCTGAAGTTTTTCAGAACGCCATCAGGGAGACTCTCTCAGGCTTAACAGGGGTCATAAACCTAAGTGATGACATCCTTGTCTTCTCCAAAACCTTGGAAGAGCACCACGTTCACCTCCGAGCCACGTTGCAGCGCCTTGCCGATCACGGCCTCACTCTCCATAGAGAAAAATGTTCCTTCTACAAGGAATCAGTGGACTTCTTCGGGTACATCTTCTCCAGGGAGGGACTTCAGGTCGATCCGAAGAAAGCGGACGCCATCCGGGCAGCTCCCAAACCGATGTCAGCTACTGAGGTCCGAAGTTTCTTGGGGATGGCCACGTACTGTGGTCGTTTCATCCCTGGATTGGCATCCCTCTCCGAGCCACTACGCACCCTCACCAAATCGAACCAACCATGGGCGTGGACTGCCAAGGAAGATGAAGCCTTCGCGGCAATCAAGGCTGCGTTAATGGACGATAAAGTCATGGCATACTTCAGGCCACACCGGCGCACGGAAGTCGTTGTGGACGCGAGTCCCGTTGGGTTGGGGGCCGTCCTCATGCAGGAGACAGAAGCCCATGAATGGGTGCCGACAGCCTACGCTAGCAGAGCACTGACCGCAACGGAGATGCGGTACGCCCAAATTGAACGTGAAGCACTGGCCATCAAATGGGCGTGCCAGCATTTTCACCTCTACCTGTTTGGACATGAGTTCAAAGTAGTGTCTGACCACAAGCCCCTTGTGCCTTTGTTTGCAGGAACCGCTAGGCTCGCCCCGCCCAGGATTGAAAGATGGGCTGTGCAACTCCAAAAATACCGGTTCGAGGTCATCTATCGGCCTGGAGCCGACAACCCTGCGGACTTCCTATCAAGACACCCTGGCTCCTCAAATGCAGTCCAAACTGGAAGTGATGAAGACGACGTTGAGGAATACGTCCGAATGATCTCTCAAGACGCTTGCCCAGTAGCCCTGACGCTGGAAGACATCGGAAAGGCCACAGATGAGGACGAGTGCCTCATCAAAGTAAAAGCAACGCTGGCAAATAGAAACTGGAAAAATTTTCTGGATGGAGTCAGCGCTCTCATGCCCCAGGAACAGCTGGCAAGGCAACAACTGTGGAGGGCTCAGAGCGAGCTGAGCGTCGGACCCCATGGTGTGATCCTCCGAGGGACAGCGATTGTGGTACCTGCAAGGTTGCAAGGAGAAGTCGTACGCCTCGCGCACCAAGGCCACCAAGGGGTGTCAAAAACAAAAGGACGCCTGCGCAACAAAGTATGGTTCGCCGGCATGGACGCAGCGGTAGAGAAAGAGGTTGGCAACTGCCATTCGTGCACAATCACAGGTCGGGAACCTGCTCCTCACCCTGTGATCACGGAAGATCCCTGTAAAGAGCCATGGTCAAAAATAAGTGTGGATTTTGGATCATTCCCAGATGGACGGCACACCCTTGTCTTAATCGACTCCTACTCCCATTTTCCAATAGTGGAAATTGTACCCTCCACATCGTTCCACCATGTCAAGAAGGCCCTGGAGAGAGTATTCGCCATGGTGGGCCTGCCAGATGAAGTGAGGTCGGACAATGGCCCTCCTTTTCAGGGGAAAGACTTCCAGGCATACCTCGCCGCCCGGGGCATCCACCACAGAAAAATCACTCCACAATGGCCCCAGGCAAACGGGGAAGTCGAGAGATTTATGCGGACTCTGAACCGCGCGCTGCAAATTGGCGTGGAAAGAAGGGAGGACGCCGAAGAGTGCCTGTCACAGTTCCTCAGCGCATATCGACAGACACCCCACTCGACCACCCGCTGCGCTCCCGCGCACCTAGTATTCAAGAAGGTACCCAGAGACTGCGTGCCAGCTACACCTACCTGGTGCCCCCCGGAAATAAACCACGAAGCCACCCAAGATCGACGGAGGCGCACAAACGACAAAGCCAGTCAAGCCAGGAGAGCCCAAGCCAGGTCATTAGTAGTTGGAGACAAAGTGGTCCTCAAGAACCGACACCGACATTCAAAATACGACTCAGCCTTTGAACCAGAAGTGTGGGAGATCGTGAATGTGCACGGCACCATGGTGTCTGCATCCAGAGGCACACGAGCCGTGACTCGAAACGTGTCATGGTTTAAGCGTGTCTCTCGCGAAAGTGGACACGCCGGCTCTGCATCTGAGGAAGCGGAAGACGGAGACCAGGAGCCAGCGCGCATGGAGTCACCCACGTCCCCACAAGAAGAAGAAAGATCGACTTCACAGAGACCCGAACCAGCCGACAACATCAGCCCTGGAAACTCATCGAGCAATGATCAACATCGCCCTGAGCAACCAGTGGAGACAGGAGGTCTGGAAAGTCGTCAAAGCCAACGATATCACCTGCGACCCAATCCGACCCCCAACCAACGATTAAAGGACTATGCATGGAATATGAACTGACTCAAGACATCTCATGGCCGGGACTATTGATCTGTGAGTTTGGAGGGATGTAGTAATGGAGCCACCCGGCCCGCACACATACGCACGCACGCACGCATACGCCTTGGGGGCGGGGCAGCCCCTGAGGTTAAATAAACGGTCATAAGGTCGCTCGAGGTCTTTTGGCCCTAACTGTTAGCCAGTGTTGCGTCATTCATTATCCGTCATAGTTAGGCCCCACTTTGCGGCCTAGGCATTCCCTTGTCCCGTGTCTCCGGACACCACACTAGGGTCGAGATCGCGCTATATAAATCTGAAAAAAAACGGACCCTCTTCTCCTTTGTCTCTCCACCCAGCGATGCCTATTGGAATCACAGACAAAAGGCAGCTCTGGTAAACCTTTTAAGAAGTTTTCCTACATATACTGGGGCAAGAGAGGACTTTGCATTAAAACACCCGAAAGTGCCAGTGAGTGAGTTTAGAGATATTGGTACTTAACTGCCTGTTTCATTGGCCTTGCGGTCTTAAAGATGCTTTTGTGACTGCACCATTGCCGCATCTTTGGAAAAGCAAAGCAGATGCGCTGTTCTAGTTGTGTTTGCTGTAGTTGTGAGTTTGCGAGCAGTGTTTTCAAAGGGCAGCTATTTATCTATCTATCTAGCTTGTCAGTTACACGTGCTTGCAGATGTGAATGACTGCTGTGGTTCACTCCGTCGCCTCTCTGCAGAGGTTACCTGAATGAGAGAACTCTGATTTCGTATTTATATGAGGCCTTCCACCTGCAGCAGCGGAGATCTTCGCCGGCGCTTCCCCTTTGGCACAACTCGGACCCAGGTTGGCCTTTTCTGACACCGCGGCGGCGATCCAGGGGCACAAGACGTGCTCGGGGAGAGCGCTCCGATTCAAGGTCACCCACAGGTTCTGGTGCATGCAGCGCCCCAGCCAGCAGCAGGCGGCAACCCCGGGGTGTAGCGCTTGGAGGACACAGCACCGGCAGGTACGCAGATTCTTGTGGGGTGCAGCTCTGACAGCAGGGGGGCAAACTGGTGTAACAGAGCGCTGGGAGGACACAGCCCTAGCAGGAGGAGACAGATTTTGGCAGTGCAGCGCTTGGAAGGGCACAGCACTGTACCTGGTGATCCCCCAGTAGCAGTAGCGCTCACAGGGTCCTCAGCGCTTCAGTCCCAGCGCAGGTGGTAGTAGATCTTGGTTGTGGTTTCCTTGGTTGCAGTATCTTAGGGAGAAAAGGTAGGGGGGTTGAGTTGGCAGGCACAAGGGGCAGGATGGTTCCCTGCAGCACATTGGAGTTGGTCCCCTGGGTTTCCCCCTCACTGGGCAAGGTCAGCAGGCTGGCAGAGTCCCTCACCTATCTTAGGTACAGTAGAGCCTAAGCTCAGTCAGTCTCACTAGTGTAGGTTCTCCCCTAGGCCAAACCGCCTATACTCCGGCAGAGGTTCCCCCAGGTCCAGTGGTGCCCCAACTAACTAGTCAGGCTTCCCTCCTTTCCATTTATACTAGAGTGACCACACGTCCCGGTTTTCCCCGGACGGTCCGGGGTTTTGGAGAAGTGTCCCGGTGTCCCGACACTTTTCTCCAACTTGGAGAAATGTCCGGGTTTTTGGGTAGTGCCTGGGTTATTAAAAGAAATGTCCTGGTTTTTAAGCAAGGGTTGGGTGAACCTGCAAGTTAGTTAGTGTTATGCAGGCTCACATTGCGACCCGCCCTCCAGGAAACGGCGGCAGAAGTTCAGTTCTTTACCTCTCCTTCTGTGCTGCTTCGCCTCACTTGAGCAGCACAGCAGGATTTAATGAGGTGTGAATCAGGGCAGCAGAGGCCACAGGGCAAGGCCAGGCCTAGCCGTAGCTGGACCCTGGTGCTCTTCACAGAACGGGAGGTAATGTGAAAATACATTTCTTTAAAAGAGCACACATATATATGTTTGTGTTCTTAAAAAAATGTATTTTTATTTACATGTATGTATTTATATATACATATATATCCCTGAAACCTAACAGAAAATTTAGTCCCTTTTCTATGTTTGTGCCCGTCCCGGTTTTTAATTTTGAAAATCTGGTCACTCTAACTTATACCCCTAGGTCAGGTGACCATCCTGAAATGCGGTAAAGCATAACTCCTCCCTGGGCTGGAAGGTTCCAGGAGCTTCTACTAAGCCTGGCTATGGGACAAAAAGGCAAGAGCAGGGGCCTGTGGCAGCCATGTTATTAGGAGAGAGCACCTGCACCTCAGCACTGTTTGGCAGCGGTAAGGCGCCCAGAGGCCTAGGTCCAACAAAATGATGGTGGCAAAAATGAGGCGAAAAGGGAAAAAAATGGGGTAAGACCACCCTAGGGCTGACAGGTCTAACAGTGTGTAAGAACAAAGGGAAAATATCTATATGAGTTTATGTCGAGTCTGTTACCGATCACTCATGCAAAGCAGTTTGCGTCTAGGAGATAGACAGGGATTGCCCCGCACTGTTTACAATGTTGCTATAAAACATTATCAGTGAAAAAATATACATAAATTTAAACCATACAAGAATTCTACACACACAAATTATATGAATGGTCATAGAAGTAACTACAGGTGTGAAATGATGCAAATAGAGATGCAAATCATTTGAGTTCCCTATAACTATAAAATGGAATATTTCCACTTGTTTGAACAACCAAATGACTGCATTGCATGGCTTTCAAGAACGAGGCCACCAGGCTAATTCCCTACAGCCCCCCTCAGGAATTCATCTCCACCTTTTGAATTAAGTACATTGGCTCATAGTAATAATAATAATAATTGCATTTATAAAGCGCCTGGTTACAGGGGAGGGCCACCGTGGTAGTGGAGAGGGCTGCGCTAGGCCCTGGAGCGTTTCCTCGTGGCCGACGTCATCGGCTGCGTCTCGTAGCAGGCGCGGCCCCATCGGCTCCTGCGCCCACTGAAAGCCGCCACCTGATTGGCTTCCGCGCCCAGCCCCCAGGACGCCGCAACCCCATTGGCTCCTGGGCCGCGAGGAGGTCTAAGACCCGGGGCTGGTCCCGAACATCTCCGGAGCGGCTCCGCCTCCAGTGGGAACCCCTCAATCAATTCTCCCACCTGCACGGACTCCATTCAAGTGAGGAAATCCCGCCGCCCCCACCAGGTGAGAGCCCTGCAATAGAAGAGCAGCGGGCTGCCTGGGGAGGGGGCGCCTACTCGGGACTCGGCTGGTGAGTGAGGGACAGCTGAGGCCCTGACGCCTGCAAACTCACGCTAGAGGGAGGGGGAACTGCTCCTCCTAAGAGAATCTGCCCAGCATTGCCGCTGTATCGGGGGTGGAGGACTGTTCACATTTACTGCATTAATGCCTAAGGATGTGTAGTGGCCTGGAATCTATGCCACAGAAGTTGTGTTAAATGTCTGGTTGACACTCCTGGATACCCCATGCTAATTCCTTGCCAGAGAAGTGTTGCCTGCATCATCCACCTTAGGAAATGTCACTGAGGTGGAATACATGCCTACAAAGTGTTGCATCTCATGAATGTGTCCCTGAGTCAGCATATATGCTTAGGAAATGTACCCTGAATTAACCCTTGCATAGGGACTGTTCTTTTTAGTGTGCACCTGCATAGGAAATGTTGTGCATGTTGCCTATATGGTTCCCCTCTATAGGAAATGTTATTGATGTTGCATTCATGCCACGAAGGGTTGCATTTTATGACCATGCATATAGGAAATGTTGCCTGTGTTGTCCCTGATTACCAGAAATGTTACCTGAATTGAATTTATGCCTAAGAAGTGTACTTGCATTGATTTATGGTTATGAGAACGGGTAACCCTGTTTTAAGTGAGAGCCCAGCGTTACCTGCCGGAACCAAAAGTAAATAAAGAGTCTTGGTTTATCAACCAGCCTGGTGTGGTGTCTCTTCATTGCGTGCGTATTCTTGAGTCAGTGTGAGTGTGTGCTGCACCACTGCTATACACATTGCCTTCGGGTGCCTTCCTGCCTCGCGCCAAGCTACAGTGTTGCAATTGGTGACTCCGGTTCTAACACACACAGTCTCACATTTCGATTCTCCCACATCAATTGTACATTTAAGCTGACTTTTGGCGCTCTCCATGTAGTTCTCGACTTGAGGAACATACTCTGGGGCTTATTTATAAGCCCATTGCACGGTCGGTCCATCATTTTTCTGTGTCGCACCAGCGGTACAGTGTGCCTGTCCATAATTACAAGGCCATATAAAGCCACACTGCAGGGCTTTTCATGGCATTGTAAATATGGCCTCTTTTTGTTGCCTCCTTTTCTGCATTACACTGCGTGAATGGGGCGTTCCGTATGTTGAGGTAGGCTGGGCCGGTCTTGTGGAGTGCCTTGTGTGCGTGGGTGAGGAGCTTGAAGGAGCTTGAAGGATATCCTCTTGTTGACGGGGAGCCAGTGCAGGTTTCTCAGGTGGGGGTGATGTGGCCGTGGCCTGGTACGTTGAGGATCAGTCATGCCAAGGCATTTTGGATGCATTGTAGTCATTTGATGAGCTTGGTCGGGGCTCCCAGTAGTCGAGTCTGCTGCAGACGAGGGCCTGGGTGACTGTCTTTCTTGTATCTGTCGGGATCCATCTGTAGATCTTGCGGAGGATGTTGAAGCAGGAGGAGGAGACGGCGTTGACTTGCTTGGTCATTGAGAGCGTTGAGTCGAGAATGATTCCCAGGTTGCGTGCGTGGTCGGTGGGTGTCGGGGCTGCCCCCAGTGCCGTCGGCCACCAGGAGTCGTCCCAGGCTGAAGAGTTGGAGCTGAGGATGAGGACCTCTGTCTTGTCCCAGTTCAGCTTCAGACGGCTGGTCTTCATCCAGTTGGCGACAGCCTTCATTCCTTCATGGAGGATGGCTTTGGCAGTGATGGGGTCCTTGGTGAGGGAGTGGATCAGCTGAGTGTCGTCGGCGTAGAAGATTATGTTGAGGTTGTGCTGTGAGGCTACGTGTGCGAGCGGGGCCATGTAAATGTTGAACAGCGTCGGGCTGAGGTAGGATCCCTGGGGTACGCTGCAGATCATTTCGGAGGCTTTGGAACGGAATGGGGGAGGCAGATGCTCTGGGTTCTGCCAGAGAGGAAGGAGGTGGTCCAATCCAGAGCCTTGTCTCAGATCCCTGCGGCGTGGAGGCATGCGCGTAGTGTGCGGTGGCAGACGGTGTCTAAGGTGGCAGAGAGGTCTAGGAGGATGAGTGCTGCGGTCTCGCCGTTGTCCAGCAGGGTCCTGATGTCGTCGGTGGCGGCGATGAGGGCATTCTCGGTGCTGTGGTTGCTGCGGAACCCTGACAGGGAAGGGTCCAGCATTCTGTTTTCTTCGAGGTATCAGGTTAGCTATCTGTTGACGTTTTTCTCAATGACCTTGGCCGGGAAGGGGAGCAGAGAGATGGGCCAGAAGTTCTTGAGGTCTCTTGGTCCTGCCTTAGGTTTTTTGAGTAGGGCGTTGATCTCGGTGTGTTTCCAGATTTCTGGGAAGGTTGCGGTCTCGAGGGAGAGATTGATGACGTTGCGCAGGTGGGGTGCGATGGAGCTGCTTGCTCTGTTGAAGATGTGGTGCGAGAATGGGTCTGACGGAGAGCCGGAGTGGATTGTGCGCATGGTCTTGATGGTGTCATCAATGCTCACGCTGGCCCAGGCTAGCAGGGGGTCGTGGTCGGTGGTGTGCGGAGGGTCTGTTGTGTTGCTGTCTGTTGGGGCTGTCTGGGTGTTGAAGCTGTCGTGGATGTATGCTATCTTGCGGTGTAAGAAGGTGGTGAGGGAGTCGCACAGGGCTTGCGATGGTGGGATGTCGTTGTTGTTGGACCTGGGGTTGGAGAGTTCCTTCACGTTGTGGAAGAGCTCCTTGCTATTGTGTGCGTTGTTGTCAAGGTGGTCTTTGAAGGAGGTCCTCTTGGCCACCCTGATGAGGTGGTGGTGGTTGCGGATAGGGTCCTTGTGTGCTGCGTGGCTGTCAGGAGTTTGTTCACTGTGCCATTTCTTTTCTAGTTTCAGGCAGGCTTGCTTGGAGGCTAGGAGGTCTGGGGTGAACCAGCTGGCCCTCTTGCTTGTGTCTCTGTGGGGGGGTTTCTTCAGCGGGGCGAGGGTGTTGGCACAGTCCTCAATCCAGCGTCTGAGGCTGTGGGCAGCGTCGTCGATGTTGGAGGGTTCGGTGGGTGGGCTGAGAGCGAGGTTTGCGAACTAGAGGAGAAGACGGGGTCGAGCGTGTGGCTGGTGGAGTGGCTGGGCGTTGTGACGAGTTGCGTCAGTCCGAGGTTGGTGAGGTTATCGATCAGGGTTGTGGAGTTGTTGTCGTTGTTGTTCTCAAGGTGAAAGTTCAAGTCTACGAGGAGGATGTAGTCGGTGGAGGTCAGGGCGTGCGTGCTGATCAAGTCGGTGATTGAGTAGTTGAACTGGGGGCGGAGTCCGGGGGGGTTGGTAGATGATGGTGCCTCTGAGGGTGGAGTAAGGGTATGTGTGGATCTAGAAATGCATGTGTTTGGTGGGGCTGAGCACGTCGTCGGTGCTAGTCGAGACCCTGATGCTGTTCTTGTGGACGATGGTGATTCCTCCTCTGACTCCGTTGGTGCAGTCTCTGTGGGTGTTGTAGCCATCTGGGATGGCTATGGCGATGTCAGGTGCAGAGAAGTCATTAAACCAGGTCTCTGTCAGGAAGGCAACATCCGGGGATGTTGTGTCGAGCAGGTCCCAGAGCTCGACGGCATGCTTGCGTGCGGAGCGGGTGTTCAGTAGTATGCATCGGAGGTGGTTGGGGTCTTTCTTGACGGGTGGTTAGTCGGCTCTGAGGCTGGTGTAGCTGCAGTTCCGGCAGGTGAAGGGGCCGTGTGTGCGTTTTGTGGCGGCCTCGAAGCAGGTGTGGCTCCGTTCGGAGTTGAGAGCGTGCAGAGTGCTGGCGTCGTAGTGGCGGTGGTCGTCGTGGCGGGTGCAGGCCAGGTGTTCTGCCGCTGGGCGCGGTTCAGGCTCGGACGGGGGCAGACGGGCTTGCCTTAGACGCGCCAGCGGCGGGCCCGCTGCGCCGCCGCACAGCGGCCAGCATATATGGGGAGGTGGGAGGGAAGAACAGCTGGGAGGCGGGAGGCATGGACAGCGAATGGTCAGTGGGCAGTTAGGGGGGCGGGGCCACAGGGGACGCAGCGGCGAGGGCGGTGAGGGACAATGAAGGTAACAGAAGGAAAAAGGGGCACAAAATCGAGGGACAAACGAGTGGCACAGAAGGCAAAAGGGCCCAAAAAACGAGTAGAACAGACGGCAAAAGGGGTACAGAAACGAGGGAAAAACTAGTGGCACAGAGGGCAAAAAGGCACAAAAAAACGAGTGGAACAGAGGGCAGAAGGGCACAAAACGAGAGGAACAGAAGGCAAAAGGGGCACAAAAACGAGGGGAAAACGAGTGGCAAAGAGGGCAGAAGGGCACAAAAAAACGAGTGGAACAGAGGGCATAAGGGCACAAAAAACGAGTGGAACAGAAGACAAAAGGGGAACAAAAACAAGGGAACAACAAGTGCCACAGAAGGCAGAAGGGCCCAAAAAACGATTGGAACAGAGGGCAAAAGGGGAACAAAAATGAGGGAAAAACGAGTGGCACAGAAGGCAAAATACAGAATACAGAAAAACAGGGGCAGCTAAGAACAGAAGGCAGAACGGTCAGAGAGGTATGGGGGCAGCGAGGGGAACAGAAGGGAAAACCAGGCAGAGACACGGGGACAGCGAGGGGTACAGAAGGAAAGACTGGGCAGAGAGAGCACGGGGACAGCGAGGGGAACAGAGGGAAGAAAAAGGGTCATGGACCACATACAGGCAGCGGGGGAAGACAGACAACAGCAGTCACAGACACAACAATGAAAATCCAGGCAATACAATAAAAGCAATAAAGCGGAGGATGAACAAACCTACCTACGACCTACCACTGGCCACCAGGGTTGAGGCGCAGGTGGTAGCCTGCGGGTGGAGGAGAGCCTCGAACTTCCTCAGCAGCGGCAGCTGGGGCAGGGAGACACAGGCGGTGCTGTGCGGAGGGGGAGAGACCTACCTGGTGGGGTCAAGGGTTGCTCTGTGTTTGTTGCTAGGAGGGGAACACAGGGCTGCACCATATGCTTGTAAATATGGTGCAGCTCTGCTGTTCTGAAGTTACAGAGTGCGGCGTTAGACCAAGAAGGCTAACACCACCCTTTGCCACTTCATTCTAAATATGCCACTTGGTTTATTAAATCCCAGCACAATTTTCATACATTTTTAGTTAAGGAGTTGTGGATAGAGTTTGCAGTTTCAGACGTCATGTGGCAAAATATTGGATTTTTTCCAAGATTGGTGCGCTGCAAAAGAAGAAAAAAAGTACACTCTTCCCAAATTATATAGTGCATATCCTAACCGCAGGTCTTGTATGTGGCCTAGAAGGTGCAGAAAAGCTTGGAGGGTTTCATGGATCGCCCAATGGGCCATGTCCCCTCATGTGATTTTCACAAGCGAGCATCACTTGAAAATGAACATCAAAGCGTTCTTTCTTGGGAGTTTTGTGGGGCATAACATTCCTATGGAGCGCTAAATATTCATTGATCTCCAGTGGCTGTCAAGGTCTAAAGAGGTTCAGCAAATGATCGAGGAGAGTATTAAAGAAAACACAGGAAGCAGGGAACATTTAACTATAAAATTTCCAAAACTTGGCAGGGTGGCACGCACTACATTCTGCCCAAGAAAACATGGCTGGTATTCAAGTGCCCGCCATAAAAAAAAAAGCTTTCTGCAGTGTAAGGAAGGTGGCTCGAAGGAAGGTAGACTGACACATTGTTGATATAAAAGAGATGGGGCTGTCATAATTGAACTAAATGTTAAAATGGAATTTTAAACATGTTGATCATACTGGGCATATTTTATCTAGAGTAGAAAGGCGAACCTGACGAATGGGGGAGTACTTGAATTAATTAATCTCAGCCACAAGCAACTACTTTTGGTAGCACTGGGGGCCATGAGTCTTTTTGTATCCCTGCCATTACAGAAGAGCACCGTACACATACAAATAAGTTGCAGTGAGCCTCTGTATGATGCGAATGGGAGACAAGGTTGTGTGTGCAGGGGCGGCTCCTCCCTTAAGCCAGAGGTCCCCCACTGAGCAGGCCAAAAAGGGAAAAATAAAATGATAATTACTCATTGTTATTATCATATGTATTTTTCTGTTGTTGCTCAGTTGGGTAGGTGCAGTTGGGGCTGAGCTCTCACAGATAGAGGGCATACCGCGTGCGATTCCTCCCATCCATAGCGCCCAAATCTCGCATTTGTTACACTCCCCTCCACAAAGCAAATCAGGCAAGTAGTAGGTCTTCACTGCAAATTCTTTATTAACTTCAGATGAACGCAATCTTTACTTTGTTGATGTACAGTCAACTCTCGACCATTTTTATTAAAATTCCAAATCAACTCACATTGATAAAGGCAATTGGCTTGTGAAATATACAATTAAGCCAAAGGTTGATATATATTGCATTTACATTCTGAATCTCCAGAACCACACTTGATGCGTGTTGCGCCAGCAGGTCACAACTGATTCTTTTGTGTGTTGCACCAGCAGGCCACATTCAATTCTTCACAGCTCCCATTTGTGATAACTACCCATCGTCTATCCCCTAGACGCAGCCACCAGAGCACTGCTTGGCACCTTTCTTGCGTGCCAGCTCCCTCAAAGTTGCTTACCACAAGCGCAGGCATCTCGGGTAGGGCCGGAGAGTCCAGGACCACCAGCAGGTCAGCCCCCTCTACTGCCCGCCCCATAAACAGCCCTTCCTGTTTGTTCCAGAATCAGACAGTCCCCGCCAATCCGGAGTCCCTGCCATTTCTCTTACCCGGGACCCCGCCACTCCGCCAACAAACCTCTAATCTAAGGGATGGGTGGGTGGGTAACTCGTTTACAGCTCCGATCCGCCGAACACCGCGGTGAAGGGACAAAGAGGGTTTCCCCCTTGTGACCCCTGCCTTTTATCTCCATTGTCCTAGGAGGGTCGCCAGCGCACCTTGGTGACGCCCTCCGACCTTTCCTGTCTCTTGGCGACGCCCCCTCAAACCCCTTGACCCTCTGGACTGGAAGTTAGGTTGGCTCCCTCCTGAGGTGCCACTAAGGGCCCTCCACCCCAGGCATGGGGAGGGGGGGCTGCCAGGAGCTGGAGGAGGAGTGGTTCACACTCTCTTATGTGCACATAATGGATTGGCCGACCGTGCTTGGCCATGGCCCTCAGACCAATCACAATGCTGCATTGCAGCATTGTGGTTGGCTCAGGTGAGCCTGGGTGCTTCCAGGCTGCTTCCTGTTTCTGCCAGTGGAGGAGAAGAGACTCGACCAGGAGGAGCGGCAAGGAGGACACCGCAGTAGGTAGGTTTAATTATTTTTTTTATTTAGCTCACAGCCACCCTCCCACCTCCCGCTGCCACCCCTTCACCCCCGATCGG
Organism: Lissotriton helveticus; assembly: GCF_964261635.1. NCBI lineage: Eukaryota > Metazoa > Chordata > Amphibia > Caudata > Salamandridae > Lissotriton > Lissotriton helveticus. Next base: position 1,264,720,710 of record NC_136067.1, on the reverse strand, counting down.
TGCCGGCCACCACTGCCAAAGATTCACAACCTATTTAACACAACAGTAGTCCCTAAAAGAGAATATGAGCAGAGAGCAATGAATACCCAATGAGTGCTGTATTAGTTGAACTTGTCCAGCCAGACAGAGGTTCAATGTTTAATTAATCAATAATTCTTTAGGTAATATGCGAACAAGGATACTGAAAGTGGGACACAAGCCTGTGTCCTACTACAGAGACATGAAGACATACAGTTTGGTAAACATTAAGGGGGGGCTCAGGCAATGCTCACGGTTTGTTTCAAAGACAAATCATCAATAGACAAACAAATCGCAAGGGACATCTCTACGAAGGAAATAATAACATCACAGTGTATGTATGAGAAGTTTGAGGTGTTAACGGCGTTTTGATCTTGCGAGGAATATTCTTCTTGGAGTAAAGAATCCGTGATGGAAGTCTGGCCAGCGCGCGAATGGCGACCCGTGGAGGTAATCCGTGGCGTACAGGTGAAAGTTCCAAGATGAATGCCGCGTGGCTGCCGGTTGCAGGTTAGATAAGCGGTCGCCTCGTGGAGTGAGGCAGCATGAGCGTTGGATAAGCGTCCCAATTGCAAAGTCACGTTGTTTGCTAAATAGCGGCGCGGTGGCCTGAAGCCGGGCGATGCGGCATACTGAACCGGGGGGTCAGAATCCGTGAATGCACGACCGTGACTTCGCAATTGGGACGCTTATCCAACACCCATGCTGCCTCACTCCACGAGGCAACCGCTTATCTAACCCACAACGGGCAGCCACGCCGCATTCATCTTGGAACTTTCACCTGTGCTCCACGGATTACCTCCGCGGGTCGCCATTTGCGCATGGATGTGCACAAAGTGCTCTTTAACACTGCGGCTTGTGCTGCAGCCCTTTTCCTGGGCTGCAGCACAAGCCACAGTGTTAAACAGCACTTTCCCACCGCCAGCATGGCTGTCGCACCATAATTAGGCAGTAGGACTGCCGCCATAATAGCAGGCGGCAGTCCGACCGCCTGCTATCAAAATCAGCCCTATAGTACTTTACAACATTTTATTAAACTGAAGTTATCCAAAACTTCATGTCCTAAAGGTTCTTTGCTGAAAAGTTAGAAATGAAGAATGATTTGGTTCCTTTCTGGTAATACTCATTACTCCGAGTCATAGTCTTCCTTGCCTCACGCTTTACTAGTTGAGCACTATGTCTCTCCTATACAGCATTCAGATACACAATTTAAAAATTATGCCCCACCTAATATGGCTCCTATAGGAAATAGCTTGCTTTCGGACCATAAATGTGGGGTGTGACATAAGTGCTTGACATAAGAGCTATATACTATAGAAAAAACTCTCACTTTTTTCTTTTTTCCTCTCCCAGGGTGGGCGGGAGAAAATATAGGAATGTGGGGTCAAGGAACACTATTGTAACAAATTTAGTAGGACTGTGTATTAGGTCAACAACACTTCACAATATAGAGACTGAGTCTACTAATATCATCAGTAAATGTTGATCACAGTACTGCATCTAAACTCCTAAACCTCAAGAGTTATAATTGCTGTTGGTAACTACTCTGATGTCCAAGAAATTCTTGGAAACAGATCTAAACCGTTCATTTGGCATTTGTCACTTTTGAATGCCTAACGCTTTTACAAAGAAAAGAAACAATAATGCATTTTCAAATGTTTATTGAAAAGATCCAATCCTTGTGAATAAAAGATGAACTGCAAATAATAAACAGATGAGACAAATCATTGCTATAAGCATTATTCGAATGGTGATGAACACAAACAATTTAGCCATGTTAATTGCTCCCAACATCATTCCCATCTATCATTAATACTACTACTCTAGCGAGAGCATGATGGGGGTACCCTTCTGCCAGACCCAGTTGGAATGATCTAACCCCATACCTTGGTATAATGTATCAGGAATCCGGTCTTCAGTGCACTAATGAGTGCACTTCGTTTCACAGTGCAAGCCTGCACACATCTCTCCTTGTTCAGCTATCTTTCTTCTTAGGATGCATGTCAGGGCCCGTGGGCTGAGTCTCATTCAAAACTCTCTGCAGCTTTCATGATAACCCCTGTGTGAAGTACCTTTCACCGACCTCAATATGGGCATGATTTAAACAATAAAACACCAGCCTTATTGCATTCTACTAGTAACATAAAGTAATAACTTTACTTAGTCTGGAGAGAATGAGCAATCTCCTACGAGCCCCACATAAAACAAGGACATCACATTGTAGTATGTGTGTCTCTGGAACTAACAGTGCAGACTACAGAACAACAATGTATACGAAAAATATATGCGTGTAAGTTACATTCTCATCTTAGTGAAAAACATGTGCAAACCACCATTTCAAAAAGATGTTAAGTTAAAAAGAGGAGGTTTAAAGAACTGACCACATTGCTGCAGCGCAAATTACTTTCACAGAGGCTCCCTTACAGACCCCACAAGATGAAGACATTACTCGTGTGGAGTGTTGATGGAGCAAGGATTCGCACGTAAAGCGACTTGCTTGTAATCATGAACCTAGAATAACCCTAATAAACTAATCAACACGTTTGTCTTACTAATTTCCCCTTTATTCTGACATCGGGGTGTCCCAGTGAAGCTTGCTTATGTGTCTTACTAATAGTAATACGCTTGCAGATTAAAATGGGTGCTGCTACGCGGGAATTTCTTCTGCGCATGCGTCGGTCATACCCATGTGACGTGACGTACTCGCAGTTCTGGTGGGAAACCTTTTGCACTTGCGCATTAGAGTTAAAAATGGCTGCTTTGTGTTCTCACATGTCTGAAGCTTGCAGCGATGCTTGTGCTATGATGTTCGTTCTGCATTAATCTTAATGCTATAGTTTATTATAAAGTAATGGGAGTAGTATAGTGACTCATGGGATGTATGACGTTACAACGCATACTTTTACCACGCATACCTTTACAACGCGGTTTTTACATCGCATACCATTACAACGCATAGCGCTTTTGGGTGTTGGATAGTGAATAGTTTAATTTACTATTCCAACTCCAGTCCCCGTGGACATTAGGGAAGGTTATTGGATAGTAAATTAAACTATTCCCTATCCTAGAGCGCCCCCCAGAGCAATGCGTTGTAATAGTTTGCGTTGTAAAAGTTGCGTTGTAATGGTAGTTCGTTGTAAAAGTTTCGTTGTAAAGGTTGTATACCGACTCATGGTATACCGTGCATTTATTTTTTTCTGTGTTCTAAAACTGTTTTTTTCCTATTTCATGGTACATTACGAAATATGGCCTGATGTCCCCTGCTGTACTCCATTTTGCTTGAAACTGAGTCTGCGCAAGATCTGCGAGTCTCCACAGCAATGACCTTTGGAATCTTACCAAGTGGCAGTCCCAGCCAAGATGCGCCTGGGAAGAGGCACCTTCACCTAGTCGAAGAAGCCGAATTGTACTAAATGTATTACAATGTATAAAATGTTAAATTCACCATTGTTATGTGTAAGGAACATGTCATGGGAACCTGAAATTCAAGGGGCGGTCTTGAAAATGCAAATATTGAGCTTGAGAAAGTCAAATCCTAGGAGGTGTGATGACCTGTCCTTTCTTTTGCCCAATCGAAATTGGGGATTCTTACACTTGCAACATTTGGGGGGTGGTACACTGACCCGAAAACAGTATAACTAGCCTAGGTTTAGCTAGAGAATTTGTCCGACTTTTCCGAATAGCTAACCTGTCACTGACCCTACGCACTCAATAGCTGATTGAAACAGAGGTGCTGCGGAGCACTCTGTCCGACGTACTCATAGACCCAATCGGGGTTTTGAGAACCTTAAAGTGCTGGCGAAGCACTTTGCTGGGGAATTCGATAACCCAATCGGGATTTTGACTGATAGCTGCAGAGAAGGTGTAGCGCAGGCGTTGCAACTGAACTGCGTGTGCTGGCCTTGCCTTGGTGGTCCTGACCTGATCTTAATCTGGTTTTCCTGTCCTGGGTTTGCATTCTGCACCTGTTGGCCTACTGGCGACTGCATTTCCTTGGGTTCTTACTGTCCTTAACTGACCCGTGGCCAGGGTTGGTCTCCACACCGTTCTAGGTAAATATATTTCTGTGAGGGAAACACACTTACGTCCTTTTCTTGCCTTCTTTGAAACTGCTACTAGTCTTATTTGCGCATTTGTTCCTTTTCTTACCCTCCCTGTGCTGACCAATAATAAAGTTTTACACTTTAGCTGTTTACTAGCATGTTCCATTTTCTTCCCATCCTTTAAGTCAATGGTGAAATACTGCTCATGAAATATAGATGTTCCCTTTCTTTACCTGTCCTTTAGTCAAATTAAATGGTTGCTCTGAATTGTTAACATGTTCCAGTCTTCCCTACCCATTTAGCTACATGGTCATTTCAAATTCCTTTAGCACAAATTAAAGTTCTTTTGCCTTACCCACCTTCGAGGGGTACCCAAACTGTGACATTCTAGCATGTTCCTTATTTTTCCCGTCCTTTAAACACATCATACCAAGTCTGATTTCTGATAATACTTACTAGCATGTTCCCTGTTCTTACCTTCCCCTTTAGTTCTAAATGGTTGGCATAATCTATTTTCTACGTGGTTACACAATTTTCATGCTTTTGGTCATTGATAGTTTACTCGCTGTGAATTTTCTGCTTTCTGACTTTGACGAGAACTAGATAAAAGTTTTTAAAACTTCCTGAGTCTGTGGTTATTATAAAGGGTGCAAATATTATAAATGATACTGTATTTTGGTGACTGCTTATCTTTTTTTAGCTAGCTCCCTGATCCATTGTGATCATAGGTACCTGTGACAAGGATTGGTAAGTCAGGTACATTGGAAATAAATAGGAATGAACTGGGGTTACTGGTAGTAGAGTGTAGGTTACCCGATTAATAAATATGGTAAATTGAATGTATGGGCCCAAATGTGCATATGGAAAAAATTATAGTCGGGTGACCTGCGCGCTCTATCAGTAATTTTCTGGTAGCAGAATGATGGTTAGGCACTAGTTAAAGGTAGGTAGGACTAGTTAAAATAGGTAAAATTGCTGCTAAACTGTGAAAATTGTATTGCTGCTAAAAGTATTGATCGATCAAATGCAAAGGTCTTTTGAAATGTTATAAAATGTTTGAAATACTGTTATATTGATTTATGTACTAATAAACTTGTTAGTGATTGTTATATGTTTTGTCTGGAATCCCCGGGGGCAGAATAGCGAGTAGTAGAATAGAAGCCACGTCGCAGTGAGGTTAGTTGCTCGAGGAAAATTGTGGCGGGTTGGGCAGAACTGGAAGCACTAATTAGGGTTTCTGTATAAATGTATGAATAAATGATAGCAAAGAGTTCGCTAGCAAAACTTCTATTGTGATATCACCTAGTAAGGGTCACACGGAAAGAGTAGCAGGTTCATCTGAGCTTGATTGTTAGCAAAGGGGTTCACTGGTGAAACTTTTGGCTTAGTATATATCCCTGAGTGGATGAGTCGAAGGAGTAGCAGGTTCTCTAATGCTTGTGTGAAGAGTAGGCAGAAGGGATCTACTCGCAGTATCTGAAAAGTAAACTGAAGAGATTTACTTGCAGTGAAACAAATCTTTTCTTTCTAGACACTCGAGTACAGTGGCAAATGTTTTTGCGTTGTAAAATGAACAGAGCACTTGCACTTTAAATAAAGAATTACATTTTACGATACCTTGTGAAGGAGGGAGTCAGTAGCGGAGCTGCGCTGACGTCACTCAGTGCCGCGCTGGTATTGGTCGAGATAGCGGGCGTGTAGCTGAGATAGCATTGTAAAGGAGGGGTGAGCACACGAGCGTGAGAACTCGTCTTACAAGAAACGCCACACACCCATTGGTTGAAATTGTTTGAAATCACGCATTTGATTGGTTGCAGAAAAATAAAAGACGCATTTGTATTGGAAGTGGTTTTGTAAACAGAGTAATTTGCGGAAAAGTATATGTGGTATCCAACTCATCCAGAAATTCGACCTGACCCAAGGTATCAAGGTTTTGGGAAAGATCAGTGGAAAGGTCGTAGATATAACATTATGTACAGAAGCAAGAGAAAAATGACATTTGTAGACAAAGTAAATAATTATTTCAAGAAAGGCAAGCCTATCAAAACTAGAGAAGGAGTTATTATTCCACCACCAAATACTCCCGCATCATTTATGTTATTCGACAGAGGCTACCATGCTTGTGTATGGCTAGACAATTGGGTGGAATATACTAAAGATGACGGAATTTTAGCATTTCCTTTAGAAGGGACATTTAATGGGAGAATTTTGTTCAATTTGAGAACCCGAATGAATGATTTACATCCCAGACCCAGACTAACGCAATATGAGGCCTTAGAAGAATGGGAAATAGAGGCTTTTGAGCGAGACAGACCCAGAATTGACAAAGGGTTAGCTAAATTTTATCCGAAAGAACAGAAAGAAACCAGAGAAAAAAGAATGAAAGAATGGAGACAAAACATGATGGTAGAAGGACTGTACCCTGTATTAACAGTAGAAGAGCCCGTGGGAGGGAAAAGGACAGAGAAAACAAAACATTTAATGACCAGTGGTGATTCAGACGATGAGTATCTGGAGGATTTGTTAATGAAGAATCCACCACCTTATAATGAGGAACCAAGATCCCTAAGTACGAGAAATCCATTCCTGAAACCTAATTATGGTGAGGGTCCAAGTATGACAAATCCAAGTGCCCCGAATTATTATCCTACCTTAATTCCGCAGATAGTACATGAAACCTCCATGGATAAGGTACTGCAGGATAGAGAACGAGAGGCTTTAATTAAACAAAGAATTGAACTAATCCAGAAAATTTCCCAATTGAATACCAGTCCTGAAGCTTTGACAATCCCAGTAACTATTCGACCAGTTGTTCCTTTGTACGGGGATAAGCAAAGTAGTCCGAAAACTCCAATTATAACCCCATCTGAAGTACAGCCGAGAAAAGAGCCCTTGATAGTAGATGATCAGGCAAGTGAATGTGAATCTGTAATTTCCATGATGGATTTACCGATAAGGGAACCAGAAGGGAGTTCACAGAGAAAGAACACTCCTTTTACCTCAAGAGAAGTTCAAATTGCGTCATCTTCCGGTACTAGAAGTGCTACGGTAGTGACTCCTGAAGAAATAGACAGATGGACCCGAGAATTAGAGAAACCAAATCCTCAGCCAAGACCATTGGATATACACAAACTGAGAATAGAATTAGAGGAACTAATGGCTGGGAATGTGGGTTTGGACAGACTAAACACCCTTAGTGAAGAGGAATTGTTATTCATTTGTAAAAGTATTACCCGAAATACCAGAGTGTATCATGAGAAACTAATGGACACCGCAGCTAATATGGGAATAGACATTAGCAGATCTAAAGTTTTGCAAAAACCCTACAGGGCAGAATTCTCAGACAAAGGTTTGGAGAACATGAATGTGTCAGGGAAAAAGGTGCAGATAAGAGAATTGTTATTGTTATTGTTATTGTGGTTTTGTATCGCGCCTAATCACCTGCAGGTCTCTAAGCGCTTGGAAAAAGATGGTAACAGACAATAACTTAACAAGGTGGAAGCAGAGGCCAAAGCTAGATTATACTGTACTCAAGCTTCTACTGAACAGAAGCGTTTTTAAGCTCTTTCTAAATCGTAGCAGATTTCCTTCCCCACGCAGCACCCCAGGCAGGCTATTCCATAGCTGGGGGACTAACACTGAAAAGGCTCTCCCTCCTTTAGTCACTAACCTGTAGCGAGGACAGACCAGTAGCTGGGAGTCTGAGGACTGAAGTGTTCTCATAGGGCAATACAGCTGCAAACGATCTTTAATGTAGGCTGGGGCTTTGCCGTAAATTGCCCTATGGGCCGTACATAAGTTCTTAAATTCCACTCTTTCTTTAATGGGGAGCCAATGCAAGCTATGTAGTAGGGGAGTAGCTTTAGATCTCCTCGGGAGTCTGAAAATCAACCGAGCAGCGTCATTCATTATGACCTGAAGCCTACTGGTCAGAGTTTTGGGTAAGCCAAGGTAAAGGGCATTACCATAGTCAATTCTGGAGATGACAGTGGCTGCTACTATTGATCGCATCATGGATTGTGAGAGGACAGGAGCTAGTTTCCGCAGTTGCCGAAGGATGTTTGTGCAACTGCCCACAACCGACGAGATCTGGAGGGCCATTGACAGATCACCATCCAGCTTGATCCCCAAGCTTTTTACAGACGGGCTTGGTTTTGGAGCAGGGCCTAACTCCATAGGCCAATAGAGGTCACACCAAGGTGAGGTAGTGGATGAAATCACTAGTACCTCAGTCTTGTCTGGGTTGATTTTTAACAGGTTATCCGTCATCCATTGCACTGTGAACCTCAAGATGTTCTGAGCTTGGAGTTGTGCGGCCATAGTGTCATCGACACTTAACAGCAGTTGCGTGTCATCCGCGTAGTTAAAGACTTTACAGCCCATGGTGGCCAAAGAAGCAATCAGCGGTTGCAAATAGAGGTTAAATAGACGCGGGGACAGGGCAGACCCCTGTGGTACCCCGCACTCTAAAATCCCCATCTCAGATGTTTCATCCCCCAGTTGTTTCTTTTGGGTCCTTCCTGTAAGGAAAGATTGCAACCATTGAAAGGCCAAGCCCTTAATCCCAAAATCCTTCAGTCTTTCCAAGAGCAAGGCATGGCTGACAGTATCGAACGCCGCTGATAGATCCAGCAAAATCAAGGCGCTCGATTTCTTACAGTCAGCCATGCCTCTTAGTTCGTCCAGCACCGAGAGCATCACCAACTCGGTGCTGTGATGAGCTCGGAAGCCTGCCTGTCGCTCATGGAGTAGATGATAGGATTCCAGATAGAGGGACAGGGATTTTAGCACATGCTGCTCAAGGATTTTTGAGAGAAAAGGCAGCTGGGAAATAGGTCTGTAATTCTTCAACACCGCAGGGTCCGACCCAGGTTTTTTCAATAGGGGTCTTACACGCGCCTCCTTAAGTTCAACCGGTAGATACCCCATATCTAGAGATCTATTGAGGAGGGAGATGATACATTCCTCCAATAAGGGGCGCGCAACACGGAAGATCTCAGGTGGGCATGGATCAGCTGGGGAGCCAGATTTAATTTTACCCATCAGCTGTTCCAGAGTCAATGCATCCATCTCTGGAAACACTTCAACAAAAACTGTTACAAAAATGGGGAGATTTAGAAAAATGGAAAGCCAGGTGGGCCAAGAAAAGGGAAGATAGTAGATCAAAGCAAATGACTTCTGAGTATGTCTTGAAAGAAGCAGAAAAAGTGGAAAAATTATATCCTATGAGAGAAGTGCCAGGTGGAGGATATGTACATGTTTCATGGTCCCGACAGGATATTGTGTCCTTTACAAATGACTTCCCAAAATTACGAGAAAAACCTGTAGAATGGTACAGACAGGTCGAGAGATTTGTGAAAGTTCAAAAATGCCTCCTGAAAGATCTAGATGGTTTCTTTGACATTGTAGTTACCGTAGATTTATGGACAGAATGTAAAATTGCTGTCGATTGGCCTAGTGAAGAATACGCCAGAGACCCAAAGACAGGGGCTCCTTCCTCGGATGTGATGAGGAAGTACAACCAGGTAATGTTGTATCTGAAAGGAAAGGTGCCTGCAAAAGAAACTGATTGGACCAGAATGGATTGAACTACCCAAAATCGAGATGAAACTGTGCATTCATATTATGAACGACTGTTACAGGGGTTCAAGACATACAGCGGTCTGGATAACATAGAGATGAAGGACATGACCCATTTCATTTATCGATTTGTGTTAGGGTTAAGGCCGGAGATTTCACAGTGGGTCAAAGACAATAAGATTTGCTGGCAGGCTAAACCAATCGATGAAGTCCTTAAATATGCTAAATACTGTGAAGATGAGCTGGAAGATAAATGAAAAGAATTAAAGGAAAAGGTCATGTGGGCACAGGTAAAATTAGCAGAGCACCAGGAACACCAGTTAAGCAAAATGACTAATAATCAGAGTCAGGGCCCTGGGGGTGGGGGAAAGCCGAGAGTAAAAATGAGCCGAGAAGAGGCAAGGAAGAAATTCCCATGTCACGGGTGCGGAAAGATAGGACACTGGAGAGACGAGTGTAAGGCTGTGCAGAATGGTAATGTGCAAATTAATGATTTAAATCCACAGACGCAGAATGAGACTCCACGGAAGACCCAGCAGCAGGTAAAACAGAATCAGTTGCCTCGAGCACCTAAAGGCCAAATTACAGGAGCAAAGCACAACAGGGTGAAGACACCGAAGTTTGGGAAGGAAGGGAGGATAGAAATGCAGCAACTTCACAATTTCTGTTAAATGACACATTCCTCTGTGACGATACCTACTGACGGTGCCTGAGGGGGGAAGACGGGGAGTGCGTGCTTGGCGCCTCCTTGCCGGTGGACCAGTCAGGGCAATACATTGAAGGAAAGGTAGAAGGAAATGACGTCACCTTTCTGTTGGACACTGGTGCTACCCGTTCTACTGTGAGAACAGCAGACGTTCCAAACCTACCCCTCTCGGGACAAGCGATCCAAGTAGTGGGCATTTCTTTTTTTTTTTTTTTTTTTCAAAAACCTTTATTGGAGCAAGCATAGAAACGTACAAGAATGGGCCTACAACCGCACGGGCTGGCCGCTAATAACAAGGCACAATGCATGAAACAGAAATGTACACCCGTGGTCAGGTACAGCTCGAGCACAAAGCATACTCTACATATATCACAGAGCAACTCGAATTTTTTATTTTACAAAAGAAAAACAAACACTAAAAGGCGAATGCACGATACTTAAGGTCAGCCCAAAGAACGGAGGGGACGGTCCACGATCAGGAGAACACACCCAGAGCCCGGAGGCTCCAATCAAGTCGGGAGGGGGGGAGGGGAGCAGCGGGGAGAACCGGAAATACAGAAAAAAAAAACCCGTATGGGGAGGTTCCGGGAACGCACGTCTAGGGAGATAGGACAATCTCAGCAGTGCCTACAAGGGGAGGGGTGCAAATATCCCCACGATAATCATTCCACTGGCCCCAAACCTTCGTCCACGCCCTGGGTCTGCCCCTGGCCACATAAACCGTCTTCTCACGAAACATGGACCAGTCCATGTTGTCCTCCCACTTCGAGACCTCAGGGGGCCTGGAAGCGCCCCAGAGTTGCGCAACATCCCGCTTAGCAATCATGTATCCCAGGGTAGCCCATCTGGTCTGGGCCACAAAGTAGTCAGTGGGCTCCCACACATTCAACAGACATCGTCGTGGCTCCGGCCGCAGGGCAACACCAGTCACAGCAGTCATCACCTCAAGCACAGCAGTCCAGTAAGCCGCTACCACCGGGCACTCCCAAAGGATATGTAAAAAGGTCGCACTCAAACCACAACCACGCTTACATAGCCCATCCGAAGAAAAGCCCATCGTCACCAGACGCGGACCCGTGACATAAACTCGATGAAGAATCTTAAGTTGAACCAAACGGAGACGGGCAGGAATGGCCACCTCCTTGGGAGAAGAGAGTGCCGACTGCCAATCCTCGTCGTCCAGTTCCAACCCATCGCCAACCCAAGCCTCCCGAAGTCGGACCAATAAGTCCGCCCGATTATTGATCAATTTCTTGTAAATCAGAGAAATAGTACTATCGGGAAGATGCCCATCAAGGACACGGTCCTCGAGGGGGGAAGATTCAGGCAGGGTCTCATCAGGAACCAAAACTGAGGCGAGGGCGTGCCGGACCTGCAGGTAGCGAAAAAATTCCCTACCACTCAAACCATATTCCGCCTGGAGGGCCTGGAACGACTTCACACAACCGTTCGAGCACACATCACCCACCTTACAAATCCCAATCATATCCCAGCGGTCGAAACCCTTGGTAGACCAAAGTCCGCCCAAACGTTCCGAGGCATAGAGCGGCATCGCCAACGTCAAGCGATCCTCCCACCCCAAACTCACATTCGCGGCTCGCCATACAGTTACTGCGATCTTGGATGGGCCCACAAGATGGCGCCCGGCCGGTCGAGAATAAAGTGCTCTAGTAAAGTCCCCACCCGGGAGCTGGAATCTGTCCATCTCGAATGCAGGATTACGACCCGGGGAAAACATCGCGTGATTAATGGCGGACAACTGGGAAGCCCAGTAATATCGCTTGATATCGGGGAGCGCCATGCCCCCGTCATACCAAGGGATGGTAAGCTTTGCGAGCGCGATACGCGGACGCCCATCCCATATCAATTGCCGCTGAAGACTCTCAATCTCTTGGAAATAGGTCTTAGGAATAGCGTCATAGGAGTTTTGGAGCGCGTAAAGGAATCGCGGCAAGGACATCATTTTAAACAGAGCCGCCCTGCCCAGAGGAGACAAAGGAAGCTTACGCCAACGGGCCACATCCAGGCGCAATCTAAGCAACGGTGGGAGGAGATTACGCTCAAAGCGGAGCGTCGGGTCCAACGTAATAAAAATCCCTAAATACTTGAAACCCGAGTGGACCACCTGAATAGGAAGTCTGCTCGGCAAGGGGGGCAACACCCCCGAAAGAACATATACACAGGACTTGGTCCAGTTAATAACAAGGCCCGAATTGGCTCCAAAGGAAGCAAGAACGTCAAACAGAACAGACAGAGATTTACGCGGGGAGGTGAGATATAAAAGGATATCGTCCGCGTAAAGCGAAACGCGGTCCTCAAAGTCCGGAGACCAGCGGATCCCCTTGAGGGAAGGTTCCCACCGAAGCCAAGCAGCCAATGGTTCCAGGGCGAGCGCAAACAGTAACGGAGACAAGGGGCATCCCTGACGGGTACCCCTACCAAGGGTGAAAGGAGCCGAGACCCTACCATTCACCACTACTTGCGCCAGAGGTTCCGTGTACAGTAACTGGACCCAACCAATAAACTCAGTCCCAAAACCAAATTTCTCAAGAGCCGCCCAAAGATAAGGCCACTCCACCGTGTCGAAGGCCATGGAAGCATCCAACGATGCCAAAATGGCCGGCTCCGTCAGAAGCCCCGCCCCCGCGATCGCGCCGTGAAGACGACGCAGGTTCAGAGCCGTGTTGCGATGCGGGATAAATCCAGATTGATCCGGATGGACCAAGTCACTAATGACCGTCAAGAGACGGGATGCCAGGAGTTTCGCCAATACCTTGGGTTCAACATTTAGCAGGGATATGGGCCTATAGGAGGAACAAAGATCACGAGGTTTACCCTCCTTGGGGATGACAACTATTGTGGCCAGTCTCTGATCATAAGGGAGAATACCCCGTTCCCGGGACTCCAGAAACATGGCGCGAAGATACGGAGCCACCCTATCGGGACGCAACTTGTACAATTCGATTGGCAACCCGTTCGGGCCCAATGCTTTGCCCGAACGGAGGGAACGGATGGCAGTAGCTATCTCATCAACCGTAAAGGGGGAGTCCAACGCCACACGGTCTAAATCGGAAACAATGGGCAGGGCTATATCACGCAACAAAAGGCGAGAGTCAACCACATCCCTCTCAGACACAGGGGTATACACCACACGGAGGTAATCGGCGAACCGGTCAACTATTCCAATCGGGTCCGTTACACTCACACCACTCGCAGACTGAATCACGGGTACCACACGATTAGCTCTCTCCTTCTTATCCAGCCATGGCAGCAATTTACCCGCCTTGTCACCCACATCATACAAACGACCCTGTTGCTCCCGAAACATCACTTTGGCGGCATCTGTGACCACGGACTTATAAGCAAATTGTTTCAGACCCAGGGCATGGAGCTTCTCAGGTGTAACACCAGATTCCAAACCCTCCTCCAATGCAGAAATCTCCCCCTCAAGATCAACCACCTCTCTATTTCTCGCTCTCTTAGCCTCAGCAACAAGGGAGAGGGCCTGCCCACGAATCACGGTCTTAAAGGCCTCCCATAGGGACACAGCAGAGGAAACCGACCCCTCGTTATCCAGAAAATACGAGTCCAAAGACTTAAGCAAAAGGGTGCGGGTCTCGGGGGAGGTGAGGTACCACGGATTAATGGGGGCCACCCGGCCCACTGCCTCCACCCCAACCTCAAAACGAAGCCAGAGCGGAGAGTGGTCAGAGATACCCCTGGGCAGGTGCACAATCTCACGCACCGCTGGGGACTGAGCCGCAGGCATCAGGAAATAATCCAGCCGAGACAGACTCCCATGGGCCCCAGAGTGAAAGGTGTACTGAAGCTGCGTAGGATGCAAAAGCCTCCAGCAATCCACCAGGCCAAAGGTATCCAAAAATCCACCCAACCACTGCTGAGCCGCAGGGGTATCCCTAGGGGGGTGGCGATCGTGGAGACCGGAGACTACCGAATTAAAATCACCAGCCAGAAAGAGAGTACTATCAGGGAGGTCTAACAAGACACGGCCCAAATCTGAAAAGGTAGAAGTCTGCAAGCCGGGGGGCACATAAACAGTTAATAAGGAGAGGGCACGGCCTTCATAGAACAGCATACCGCCCCCGGTCATCCTGAATAACATCATCAATAGCCAGGGGGAGGGAAGCCCGGACAAGGATACCCACACCCCTGGAACCCGAGGTAAACCCCGAATGCGCTACGAGGCGATAGCCCCACCTATTCATTGCATGACAAACATTGCCTATCAAATGAGTCTCCTGCAGGAAAACAATGTCAGGAGATAAACGTCGTATACATTTCAACACCACACTTCGCTTGATACGATCTCCCAGACCATTAACGTTCCACGAAACAAATCTCAACCCGCTACCCCCCATCCCACCCGAAAAAGCCCAAACCCCCCACCAATGAGCATGACCATAAAAAGCAGTCCAGATACAGAATAAAGTCGCCTTGAACACAGAACACACAAACAACAAACTTCCCAACCACCCACCCCCCAGGTAACAAGAAAACACCCCCCACCCTTCACCCCTGCAAAAAGCTAAAAAGCCACCCCAACCTGCAGTGTGCCTGTCGCCCAAGAACCCCTATTCTACACAAAGACCCCGGAGGAGGAAAGGCTCTGTCCCACCCGCCTCCCGATCAAACCAATGACGAGAAAAAGATCATACATCAAAACACATGTGAGGTAGAGGAACATAGGCTTACATCCCTGGAGAAGGTATACAAAACAAGGCATCAGTCCAAGATGAAATGTTCAGCTCTCTATGCCACCTTCAGCACCGCCCGGGTGGGCTTCGGACTCAGTCTCAGGAGGTCGACGAGGCAGGGAGTCTAGCCAGTCATTCACAGCATCTGGCCGATCAAAGAAGAAAGTTCGATCATTATACTCCACCCGCAACCTGGTCGGAAAGAGCATTGCGTAACGCATCCCCATGTCCCTAAGACGCTTCTTGGCACCACGAAATCCCATACGCTGCTTCTGGACCTGTTGGGAAAAGTCCGGATAAAAGTTCACCGTGGCATTCTCAAAGGCCACCGGGCCCTTCACCCGCGAGGCCTGCAGGATAGCGTCCCGATCTCTATAGTGGAAAAGCTTTGCAACAATAGGTCTCGGCGGGGCGCCTGGCTTGCCCTGGCCCCCCGGAACACGATGTGCGCGCTCCACTGCGAAAAATGTACTAAGGCCAGACGGGGAAAGGTGGTTCTGGATGAGGTCTTCAACGAGGAGATCAACCGAGTGGGGTTCTGGATTCTCCGGCACACCAACCACGCGAACATTACAGCGACGTGCCCTGTTCTCAAAATCCTCCAAGCGCCGGGTCATGAAATCGTTCACCCTACGGAGATTGCCAATCTCCGTCTGAATATCAGAGACGTCCGTCGTGAGGCTGGATGATTTGATATCCAACGACTTCACCTTTTCGTTCGTCTTGGAGAGATCGGCTTGAATCAAATTCACCTCAATTGCCACAGTGTCAAGTTTGTGGGCCAAGGTTTCGTACTGTTGGCCTATGGATTCCCTCATGCCAGAAATGGCGCCCATGATGTCCTGCAAGGAGGGCTCCGTCGACGCATCCACCACTTGATCGGACGCAATGGGACCGGGCAGGGCAGCTCCGGGGGACCCTTTAGAGTGGGTATAACGATCCATAACATTAGATTGAACCGGACCCCCGCGCAGAGGTGTCTTCGTCTTGCGCGTCTCTCGGTCCCCTCTGCCCGCCATTTTGAAGATGCGTCACGAGTAAAGTCACCAGGGTCGACGGACCGGGCACCAGAAATGGAGGCCCCGGGACCAAAGGACTACAAGAGGGGTATCACCAGGATAGAGGCAGCCCACTCAAGGAACAGTGCAGCCAAGGGCCAGACAACCTACTCGTGTCCCGGCCGCAGCTCTGGCCCGACCCTCTCACCAGTGTCCCAGTCTGAGGCAGAAACGAAACCGAAACTTAAGAAGGGGACCCGCAAGACCAATCCCCCTGCCGTTGTTGTTCAACTCCAAGACGGCCACCGAACCTCACCCAATCCCGGGCGCACTTCGAGGGTGGAGCCCAAAAGTTCAATTGAACATAATTCAGGCACCCGATGTCCAAATCAGTTTCTGAAAGGTCCAGGTAGATCAGCCCAACGTCCTCTATATGAATCCTCGCAAAAAATCAGGATTAAAGCAGGATATTAAGCCGGGAGCGGCGGGGGTCCGGAGAGCGCTGTGCTCACGCGGCCATCTCGGATGCCCGCCAAGCTCCTCCTAGTAGTGGGCATTTCTAATCGGCTAATTAGTACCCAAGTTACCGAACCAATGGAGATTAAAATTGGGAATTTTAAAGAAATGCATAGATTTGTAGTTTGTGATTCCAGTCCTGTAAACCTATTAGGACGAGATTTGTTGTGCAAAATGAACTGCACTATCTTTTGCACTCCAAATGGTGTTGAAATTCAGACCCCAGATGAAGACGGAATATACAAATTAATGTTAGCAAGACCCGACTCAGAAATTAAAAGACTTACCTGAAGAACTCCAAGAGACAGTGAAACCAGAGGTATGGGATTTTACTGGAAAAGATGTAGGATTAATGGCAAATGTTGACCCAATTAAAATAGCCATAAAAGAAGATGCAGTCTACCCAAATACCAAACAGTATAAAATGAGTGCAGAAGTCAAAGCAGGGGTTGCTATAGAAATCAAAAGAATGCTAGAAGCAGGCATTTTACAAGAAGTATTGAGCAGTCCTTGTAACTCACCGATAATTGGCATCAAGAAACCTAGTGGGAAGTACAGGGTCGTACAGGACCTGCGCAAGGTTAATAAAATTGTAGTTCCTTGCTGTTCTGTCGTACCAAACCCTGCAGTGATTCTATACCAAATACCTTGGAATGCTGGATGGTTTACCGTCATTGACTTATGTCATGCATTCTTTTTAATTCCATTACATCCAGATAGCAAATTTCTTTTCTCATTTGAATTTGACAGTCATGTATACGTCTGGAATAGTGTTCCTCAAGGGTACACAGAAAGCCCTTCGATCTTTAATCAAATTCTGAAAAATTGCCTTGAAATCCTGGTATTGCCCGGAAAATCAGTCCTGGTGCAATAAATAGACGACCTCTTGGTGGCATCTAAGAGCAGGAAAGACTGTGTCACTGACACCATTGCCTTACTGAACCATTTAGGTGAAGGAGGACATGAAGTGTCGCCAGAAAAACTACAGTTTTGTACCTCATCAGTAAAATATCTGGGGCACCAGATAGAGAGAGGTATCAGGAAAGTTACCACAGAAAGAATTAGAATAATTAGAAACATGGAATTACCAAACACCCAGAAAGATATCAGAATGTTTCTAGGAGTTGTAGGATACTGTAGGCAGTGGATTGTGGGATTTGCAGTCCTAGCAAGACCATTGATAAAAATGACAAAGAAAGGAGCAAAAGATCCTGTGGAGTGGAATGACGAAAGCATGACTGCTTTTGTAAAATTGCGAGAATGTCTGTGTACAGCTCCTGCATTAGGAATGCCTGACTATTCAAAAGATGTTGCACTTTTCTGTGACACAAGAGACAATTGTGCACTTTCAGTCCTGACCCAGATTCATGGTTTGACCCGACGTCCAGTGGCATATTTTTCTTCCACATTGGACCCAGTAGCAGCTGGATTACCTGGATGTTTAAAAGCTGTAGCTGCAACGTGCATGAGTCTTAAACAGAGTGAGTCCATTGTGATGGGGCATCCGGTAACTGTGTATGTTCCACATTCTGTTGTGATTTTGCTGACAAGAACAAAGACTCAGTATCTCACACAAGTCGGCTGACTAAGTATGAGAGAATCCTTGTAGGTGCAGGAAATGTAACCATTGCTAGATGTAATATTCTGAATCCAGCTACCTTACTGCCAAGTTAATTCGCAGCAGAAGTGAGGGAGGAAACTGAACATGACTGCATTGATTTGACCGAGTTTAGTACAAAACCACGCCCAGACATAAAAGAAGACCCTTTAATTAATGAAGATTATGAGCTATTCGTAGATGGCTCATGCATGAGACATGAGGAAGGAGGCCTAAGCGCTGCCTACTCAGTGTGTACATTGGGAGGCCCAGTGGAAGCATCCTATTTTCATGGAGTCAAGTCTGCACAAGTAGCTGAATTGGTTGCCTTAACAAAAGCTTGTAAATTTGGGAGGAACTCGAAGATAACCATATATACTAATAGCCAATATGGTTATGGGGTTGTGCATGACTTTGGCCAGTTATGGATGCAAAGGGAGTTCCTGACTTCTTCAGGCACCCCTCTCAGAAAGGGAAATTATGTGCAGGATTTACTGGAAGCAATCCAGTTACCAAAAGAATTAGCTGTGGTCAAGTGTGCTGCTCACAAATCTGGCAATGACTAAGTGACAGCAGGTAATCGATATGCTGACCAGTTAGCCCAACATTGTGCAAGATACCGAATAGCAATTAATATAAAGGTTGGGGGAAACGGAAACAGCTGCCAACTTTTGATGCTAGAGGGAGTGAGTACATGGGAGGAAGTGAGAGACTTACAGGACACAGCAGAGCCACAGGATAAACAAAGGTGGAGAAACTTTGGTTGTCAGAGGAGGGTGGAAGATGGTGTCATTGTTTACGAGGATGGTATGCCTGTGTTGCCAGACTGCCTGCTTGCTCCTATGGCTAGGTTGATACATGGAGACACACATTTGGGAAGGGATGCGATGATTCGCATGTTCCGCCAGACATGGTTCAATTCGAAATTTCATAAACGTAGCAGAGGCACTCTGCCAAAGGTGTCTGGTTTGTCAGCAATTTAACCCCGGAAAGAAAACTGTGGTGTTACCAGGAAAAATTGGAAAGGCAGAGGGCCCCTTTATTCGACTACAACTAGACTTTATTCAGTTACCCCCTTGGCGAGGAATGAAATACTTACTTGTCATTGTCTGCCTATTTTCAAAATGGGTGGAAGCTTACCCTGCACGTAGAAATGACAGCATTACCGTAGCCAAATTATTACTTAGAGAGCTTATACCTCGTTACGGTTTCCCAGTCCTGATTGAATCTGACAGAGGAAGTAATTTCCAAAATGAAATAATAAAACAGATTTGTGAAGCAGTCAAAATCACGCACAAACTGCACTGTGCATATCGCCCAGAGGCTTCTGGAGTGGTAGAAAAACTGAATGGCACAATTAAAGAAAGATTGGGAAAGATGTGTGAATATACTCAATTGGAGTGGCCTGATGCTTTGCCACTCGTGTTGATGGGACTCAGAAGTATTCCAGACCGGAACACGGGCTTGAGTCCCCACGAGATACTGATGGGAAGAGCAATGCGGCCAGCATGGGTGCCAGGATACAAACTGATAAGCATATCTGATGATTTGGTACTAGAATACTGTAAAGAACTGGATGACCAAGTGCGTTCTCTCTCTCACCAGGTTGGGGTAGACGCTGTCGCCAGGCCAACGACTCCAGCACATGACCTGAATCCAGGTGACTGGGTTGTAATAAAGAAACATACTCGGAAAATTTGCCTTGCACCAAGGTGGGGAAAGCCACAACAGGTTATCCTAGCAACCACCACAGCTGTGAAGTGTGCAGGAGTACCTCGCTGGATCCATGCCAGCCATACAAAGAAAGTGACAGAACCGGAAGAAATTTAGGCTGAAGGTTGTGCAGCTGAGGGGTCCCAAGAAATCGGTCCTGAAGTAGCTGAAGAGGAACAACCGAGCTCCAGTCAAGATGATTGGATCCCAATAGTCGACCTGACTATAGATCCTGTGAGAACCAGAAGACAAATCTATTTAGATAGACAGTGGGATAGTGAGGACGAGACAGCTATAGAAGAAGGTACTCAGATCATCGAAATCCAAATCAAATCTGATTCTGAGGAGGACCAGATAGGGAAAGAACAGGTAATTGCCACTCCACCAAGAACACCTGAGCTAGGAGAGGGACAGATAGAAATTAGGGCGGAAGTTCAAGCGGACGAAAATCAAGAGTTCGAAGAGCTTGAACAGGACCAGATAGAACTAGACAATTGTGTTCAGGAAGAAGAAAACGATACAAACCAAAGCCAAAATCAGCATACACCTGAACAAGGCCAGTTTAGGGACCAGGCAGAAGAAACTGATGAAAGACCTGGACCTAGTCAGTTAGGGTTAAATACTGAAGACGAACTTGAAATAAATGTGCCACAACTGAACGAAAACAAAAGAGTGTTTGAGGAAAGTCAAGACACAGTGCCAGTTAAAAGACTCAGAAAAGGTGACTCAGTACCCAGATTTGTAAAAAGACTGAGACTGCGATTAAAGACAATAAACGAATAACCTGAGCAAATAAATGAAGTATCAAGTCAAACTGACCCAGCTGTAACAAAATCGAAGCGAAGAAGTGCCCGTATAAAGAAACTGAATAACAAGTATCAAAGTCCCGAGTGGACTTACTTTGTATTGGAAGAATTTGAAAATCTGGAAATAAGTAACGAAAGTGATGAAGAATTGATTACTGACAAGGCTGAAGAAGAAGCGGAACCAACCTGAAAAGTTGCTAGAGTAAGCAAACTGTGCAGAGTTACAAATAGGGGTTGACGCTTCTTTTGAGTCAAAATGTCTGATTCTTCTGTGAATGGGAGACCGAGACGAGGTTGTTTAAAAAACATGCTGCCAAGTATGTTTATGTAGTGTAGCAATAGTACTGATACTTTGGATAGGACTAACAATAGCTATTCCTTCTCTGATGAGTAAAGACCCGAACCTGTACCCAAATAATCACTTACCAGAAGATACTGTAGAATCTCACACTAGAAATGCACCACAAAGAGTAGATGCACCAGAGAAGACACTTAACCTTAAGCAAACGAAATTGAATTTAGAAGCACCAGATGAGGGAGAATTACATTATAACAAAATCAAGAACAAGACTCATTTAAATGTTTTCGCAAACCTGTTAGTACATTATGTAGAAGCTATGGAAATAGACGACTGTTATGTCTGTATGAAGCTGCCCACTTCGGTTGCCGAAGGTGTAACGTATCACCACTTGCCCTTAACCTATGGACCTTTACAGTATTATTACTCAAACCTTGATGTGATATTTTCTGAACTTCCTGTGCGAAGAAACCTGAACCCTGTACATACGACTAGGGATGTAGCAAAATACATGAGTGATTATTTTGTAACTGTAGGTAAGATAAATATAGATGACGCACACAAAGATAACTTAACCTGTTCATTACATGAAAAAGAGAAAATGTTTCTGAATATGGTAGAGAAAAGAAGGCAACGTTTCCAAAAGAAAGCAAAAGACAAGAATCAGAAAATTCCCAAATGGGCTGAAAGCATAGAGAGCACCTCAAATGGTGGGGCTAATGCTGCTATGTTGCTGGATTTCGAAAAAAAAGGGGAAACTTTGTCTTCAAAGAGAAAGAACCAGTTATTATAACAATATATTCATTGGTTCCAGTGAATGCGAACACAATTACAAGGTAATTGGGGGTTGGGGTTTCAAAGATGGGTCAGAGCCTGTGTTTCCTGGAATTTATTATATATGTGGGAACAAGGCTTATTTCAAATTGCCCGACCATTGGTACGGAAGCTGTTATTTTGGTATTGTCTTCCCAAAGATATACCATGTGGGGAAAATCACTGGAAGCACTGAAAGAACTAATGATTTAGTACGTAGCAAAAGAGAAAGTGTTGGTGAAATAGTAGGTGATATTTTTAGTGCAATAATACCTACAGTGGGAGTGGCTCTGAACACACACAGAATTTGCAAATTGTCAACAGTAGTAGATCGGTTATCCACTGACACTGCTGGAGGTTTCCTGATGGTCAATACCGAAATGGTTGCGATCAGATCAATGGTTTTACAAAACAGACTTGCTCTTGATACGTTATTGGCAAAAGAGGGCAGAGTCTTCAGAATGTTGAAAGCGCAACATTGTTGCACTTACATACCTGACAAAAGTGTGGAAATTAAAGGGTATGTGAGAAACATTACAAATTTGGAAAAAGAGCTTAAACCACTGGAGGTTGACAGTGCCTGGAAGAGACTTACAGATGGTCTCTCTGCTGTAGGTAGTTGGTTTTCTAACCTAGGTAAGAGTCTTGTGCGTAAAATACTGATGCCAATTGCGGGAATAGGTCTAGTAGTGTTTATAATAATAATCTGCTGCAAATGTCGAAAACACAAAAAGAAATACACTGTGAACAAGAGAGGAGTGAAGAGAAATGTTGATGAGCTTGAATTAGAAGAATTAAATAATCAAATTTATAAAAGGGTGAAAAATTCTCATCCTAACAAAGATACTGAGAAAAAGATGAACAGAATGTTTGAAGAGATTGAACTGGGAAAAATGTGAAAAGTTGGCATCTGGTTCCATTAATTTGTGATGATATAAAATATCATCAAAGAGGGGATTGATGGAGCAAGGATTCGCACGTAAAGCGACTTGCTTGTAATCATGAACCTTGAATAACGCATACCGTGGAGACATTTGTACACCCCCGCTCACCGCCTCCCAGAGTCCTCCTCAGTCGCCCTGACCCATATCCCTTCCAGCTGTGATATGTCGTACTGTTCATATGCAACTCTGCCTGTGCCTCCCTCCCCTCAACTGTATTCGTGGAATTTTCTTCTCCTGTTACCATGTGTCTCCCGTCCTCCTTGAGCACATATATAATGTCTGTATTCATACTGTACTGCCTTGCTGTTTGTTTGATGTTTTGTTTCTTTGTGTTTCAAATAATAAAAAGTTTAAAAAAAAATGAACCTCGAAAAACCCTAATAAACTAATCAACCCGTTTGTCTTACTAATTTCCCCTTTATTCTGACATCGGGGTGTCCCAGTAAAGCTTGCTTATGTGTCTTACTAATAGTAATATGTTGCAGATTAAAATGGCTGCTGCTACGCGGGAATTTCTTCTGCGCATGCGTCGGTCATACCCATGTGACGTGACGTACTCGCAGTTCTGGTGGGAAACCTTTTGCACTTGCACATTAGAGTTAAAAATGGCTGCTTTGTGTTCTCACATGTCTGAAGCTTGCAGCGATGCTTGTGCTATGATGTTCGTTCTGCATTAATCTTAATGCTATAGTTTATTATAAAGTAATGGGAGTAGTATACCGTGCATTTAGTTTTTTCTGTGTTCTAAAACTGTTTTTTTCCCATTTCATGGTACATTACGAAATATGGCCTGATGTCCCCTGCTGTACTCCATTTTGCTTGAAACTGAGTCTGCGCAAGATCTGCAAGTCTCCACAGCAATGACCTTTGGAATCTTACCAAGTGGCAGTCCCAGCCAAGATGCGCCTGGGAAGAGGCACCTTCACCTAGTCGAAGAAACCGAATTGTACTAAATGTATTACAATGTATAAAATGTTAAATTCACCATTGTTATGTGTAAGGAACATGTCATGGGAACCCAAAATGCAAGGGGCGGTCTTGAAAATGCAAATATTGAGCTTGAGAAAGTCAAATCATAGGAGGTGTGATGACCTGTCCTTTCTTTTGCCCAATCGAAATTGGGGATTCTTACACTTGCAACATTTGGGGGGTGGTACACTGACCCAAAAACAGTATAACTAGCCTAGGTTTAGCTAGAGAATTTGTCCGACTTGTCCGAATAGCTTACCTGTCACTGACCCTACCCACTCTGTCCGACATACTCATAGACCCAATCGGGGTTTTGAGAACCTTAAAGTGCTGGCGAAGCACTTTGCTGGGGAATTCGATAACCCAATCAGGATTTTGACTGATAGCTGCAGAGAAGGTGTAGCGCAGGCGTTGCAACTGAACTGCGGGTGCTGGTCTTGCCTTGGTGGTCCTGTCCTGATCCTAATCTTGTTTTCCTGTCCTGGGTTTCCATTCTGCACCTGTTGGCCTACTGGCGACTGCATTTCCTTGGGTTCGTACTGTCCTTAACTGACCCGTGGCCAGGGTTGGTCTCCACACCGTTCTAGGTAAATATATTTGTGTGAGGGAAACATACTTACGTCTTTTTCTTGCCTTCTTTGAAACTGCTACAAGTCTTATTTGCGCATTTGTTCCTTTTCTTACCCTCCCTGTGCTGACCAATAATAACGTTTTACACTTTAGCTGTTTACTAGCATGTTCCATTTTCTTCCCATCCTTTAAGTCAATGGTGAAATACTGCTCATGAAATATAGATGTTCCCTTTCTTTACCTGTCCTTTAGTCAAATTAAATGGTTGCTCTGAATTGTTAGCATGTTCCAGTCTTCCCTACCCATTTAGCTACATGGTCATTTCAAATTCCTTTAGCACAAATTAAAGTTCTTTTGCCTAACCCACCTTCGAGGGGTACTCAAACTGTGACATTCTAGCATGTTCCTTATTTTTCCCGTCCTTTAGACTCATCATACCAAGTCTGATTTCTGATAATACTTACTAGCATGTTCCCTGTTCTTACCTTCCCTTTTAGTTCTAAATGGTTGGCATAATCTATTTTCGACATGGTTACACAATTTTCATGCTTTTGGTCATTGATAGTTTACTCGCTGTGAATTTTCTGCTTTCTGACTTTGACGAGAACTAGATAAAGGTTTTCAAAACTTCCTGAGTCTGTGGTTATTATAAAGGGTGCAAATATTATAAATGATACTGTATTTTGGTGACTGCCTATCTTTTTTTAGCTAGCTCCCTGATCCATTGTGATCATAGGTACCTGTGACAAGGATTGGTAAGTCAGGTACATTGGAAATAAATAGGAATGAACTGGGTTACTGGTAGTAGAGTGTAGGTTACCCGATTAATAAATATGGTAAATTGAATTTATGGGCCCAAATGTGCATATGGAAAAAATTGTAGTCGGGTGACCTGCGCGCTCTATCAGTGCCTCTGAATGTTATCAAGAAGGGAAATACCAGTAATGCGATAATAAGCTAATGAAATAATAGTATTTTTCCATCTACTCAAAGTGGAACCAGTAGAACATTGCCCTTAGTATTTAAACCAAAGGTAAAAAATAAGTAATCTATTTTTATTGAAGGAGGAGGTCTATCCAAAAAATGGTGAGGGCTTTAACTAAAACTAAGGAGTGCCATGAAATTTCCTGCTCTGAGGACGGGGCTGGAAAAAAAGGTCGTAAGGATCAAATCCCGAAACAGATGGAAAGACGACAACACTTTTATTGTTCAAATCTTTTTATTGTAAGGAATGCAGAGAACCGTAAATTAGCATCATTATATATGCCTCGGATAAACATCCTTGCTTAACTACATGGTAACAGTCAACAGAATAAAAGAAAAGCAAAAGACATTCCCATGCCGGTCCTACCCCCACCCACAATACTAGGTTCACATGCACTCTCAGAGTTGTAAAGGAACAGATCACACAGCAGCGTGTCATGGCCCCTCATGTATTGGAGTTTGCTTCCGGTAGGCTTAAGAGATGCAAATATTGATTGTTCTTCAATAACACATTTACACTTGTAAGTTTGTGTTTGATAAACGAAACAGAGGTTCTGAGCTGCCCTAAAACAGCCTGGCAGCCTCTCAACATATCCCCCAGCCTACAGTGTAGCCACTTGCATGGTGTCTCCTCTGTAGAGGGGCAGGGTGGAGAACCATAACCTCAGCTGGCCTGGTTGGCCGGTCCTCTGCCCATCGAGGGCTAAAGGAGGCCCATAGCCACCAGCCCCACCTTTCGTTTTGAGGGTTAACTCCCTTTTTAAAAAAAGATAACAGCCACTCCCCCTTCAATCTTCTCAGCCCTCGGTTGATGGATTAGCAAGTTATTCCTACATCCATCTCTTAGTCAGGGAGAATCCAGGTTTCAGTAATGAAAAGGATCTCCCATTCATTTGATTCCAGTAGGACATTAAGTTCTATGGCACGTTTTACCAAAGAGCAGGCTTTTACCAGGCCCCATTTAATTCCCTTCCCTCCCGATATTATGCCGACCGGGGTTGTGGTATTAATCTTCACATGTTCAGTGGCAAATGGTGGATAAAGTAGTGGATCGTTGGCTGAGGCAAGGCAAATTATGTGGTGGAAGTGATATTTTGGCAATATTTTGTGTGGTTCAGACCTTGCCTGTGGAACTTTCTGAAGGGCTTTGGTGGAAGCTTGGGATTGATCTGAATGGACCATTCCAGGCTCTGACAAGGAGGGAGGTTTAGGCTATTGTGGTTGTAAATTAGTATGACAAATGTCCAGAGTTGAATGTTGATGAAAGTGTGACTTTGAGTACTGTAATCAATTTTTATAGGATGCCTTTTGTAACTAGGGCGTTACTGGGTACTTGGTTACTGATAATAGGCCACGGGTTGACCTGCATTCGGGTTGCAAATTGTCTTGTCAGGTGTGGTGTGGAGCATAAAAGGATTACTTTTTACCACCTTAATCCAAGGAACAGAGCATTTCAATCTATATTGCTTACATGGCTACGCTTAATTCAGTTATGGGGTTTTACCATTTGTATTGTAGCACAGGTGGAAACAAGGTCTCATCTAGCACCATGGTGGTTGAAGGAGAATGTCAAGGAACCTACACATGAAGATCATTTTTGGGGGTAATACTTAGAGTTGAAGAATATATAAAGAGAAATATCATTTATTTGGATGGAGAGAGAGGGACCCTTCTGAAAATCTGCCTGGAGTGTATGATTATGTAAGAAGGAGACATCATAGGAGTAATAATAAATCACAATCTAAACTGTCTAATCCTGTCTCTGTCAATAGGAATGAGCAGTTGAAGGGGATAATGTGTGGAATAGGAGTAAGATATCTGTGTATAGAGGGCAGGAGTAATTTTGTACTGTTTACCCTGTTCCTGGCAACATCTTGCCATGTTTGCTTATTGATGATGGTGCTTTATGTTCCTATGTCCAAATGGAGTAGGTTTGGGACACAGCTGAGTTAGGCTAGTAGTAAAGCTAGGGACCTTTCTGCCAAGTTTATGATTACAATATGTTGTAGATTGTGGTAGCTTTAGATTTCTTTTCCTTCTTTTTATGATGTGTGTTCCTTTCGTTATGTTTCTGTAATGGGTAAAGTGTGTGTTATGTGTCCTTAGAAACTGTATATAGGAATGTGTGATGCTGGCAATGTGCCCTAGTAAATTGCCGTCCTAGTTTCATGACCATGAGTAATGGAGCAGGGGCTGAAGCACCCAAGCTGGAGGGGAATAGAAAAAACACAGGTAGTTGCACAATGGTCGAGGGCAAGAAAAAGCCTGTAAATAACAGGGAGGTCCAGGGACCAATAACCACTGTCAAACAGGGGTCAGGGACTGTCCGGGAGAGTCTGAGACACAGTCAGGAACTTGGGCAAATACTGGTGACTGGGTGGAAAATGAAGTGGAAAAAGGAGTACAGCACTGCCCAGGATCACACAGGAGGTCAGAGGAGAAAAGGAATCCAAAGGGGAAGCCTGCACGAAGGAACAAGATGGCTAAGACTCAGAAAGGACAGGCACTTATGAGACGGTTCAGCATTCAGAATCATTCCACACAGGATGGATGTGCAATACAATTATATATAAAACAACATTAACAATAAGGGAAATGTGAGGTAAAGCACTCGTGAGCTCCACATGGTAAGACTGAAGCTCAGTAAGTTTCTCACCCACAATTGCTGTTACAGATACTGACTGCAAATACCCACATATAGGACATGCATGCAAAGGCAGGGTCTGTGGAGCTTATACCTATAGTGATGTTATAAATGTAACTCAAAGACAATACTCACAGTGAACAAGAAACACCACCCAGGTAGTAAGCTGTGCCCACGGATCCTGGTGATCAAACAGGAAGACTCAAGGCAGTAACAGCAATGGGGTAAAATTAAACACAAGCACGATAGACAAGGAGCTGGCAAGGAGTGCTTAACAGGAAAGGGAGTAATTCACAGGGCAAACTTGGCAGAGAGCAGGTAACACACATACAAGGTAATAGAAGCGAGACAGTAGAATAGAAAGACAGCAAACTAGAGCTGGAACCATGGAAATGGGAAGAAAGGCAGGGACTGGAAAAGGATATACAAAATGGAAGGATACAAGGGTGTACTAGAGTAGTGCAGGTTCAGGAATCAAGAAAACAAAGTAGCACCAAAGGCAGTGCTGGACAAGGAACTAGAATTAAGCAAAAGCTCAGGAGTCAAGGTAACACTGCAGGCAGTGCTAGTTCGGGAACAAGGGAAACTGCTGCAGACCAGGAACAAGGAATGCTAAGGCTCAGGAAACAAAGATATCAAAAGCTCAAGAAACACTGGAAACAACGATATCAAAAGCCTAGGAAACACTTGAAACAAGGGCTGGTCTCACCAGTACACAGCTACAATGACCAACCTTTGACTGAGGGAGCTGGGGCGTAGAAGAGCTCACAGTAATCACAAGCATCAGGTGTGAGCAGGCTAGCAGCAGCCAGCCACAGGTGAGCTGAATTCCTCCACTCATCCTTTGCCTGCAGGTGTGAGGACGAAGCAGTGAGCAGGGAATTCTAGTAACAGGGCATCAAACATTTGCAGGCTGGCTTTAACCATGAGTAGGCTGGCTTTCACAAAACCCGGCATGGGTTGGGAATGGATGTCAATTCCCAAATACTGACCAAATGGATGGAAGTTAGAATATGCCTGCAGGGGAGTATCTGGAAGCTTATTAGAACACAGTAAGGTCACACTATGCACGCCTCTGGTGGTGGGCACAAGAGTGCAGGGAGTGAATCGTGACTACAGGGAGCATCCCTCCTCACTTTCCCCCTGCTTAGGGCAGTGCACCCACACAATGGATCACTGCAAGGGATCACTGACATAATATAGAGGGACAGAATATCGAGTAGCAAAAATATCGATGACAAAATATCTACAGACAGAATATCGAGTTTGTATCTACAAACAGGTAAGTACAAAAATATCGAGTTAAAAATATCGTTTACAAAAATATAGTTTATAAAAATATCGACTTTATTAAAAACAGTGTTAAATTAAATTAATATTAAAATTTAATTACTAATATATACTTAAAAATACTTAAATGAACTTATAATAATTAAATAATTAATGAAAGTTTAAAAAAACATTTTTTTACAATCATATTTGTTAAAACATATATATAGTAACATAATATAATTAAATAATATCCAATATTATTACCGTACAATAGCAGAAGTGTAAAAAATACTATTCCCACTCCAGAGAGTGCAACAGTAGGGAAAGCGTTGGATAGCGTAGGGGTAAAAATTACTATTCCCACTCCAGTGAGTGCAACAGTAGGGAAAGCGTTGGATAGCGTAGGGGTAAAAATTACTATTCCCACTCCAGTGGGTGCAACAGTAGGGAAAGCGTTGGATAGCGTAGGGGTAAACATTACTATTCTCACTCCAGTGAGTGCAACAGTAGGGAAAGCGTTGGATAGCGTAGGGGTAAATGTTACTATTCCCACTCCAAAGAGTGCAACAGTAGGGAAAGCGTTGGATAGCGTAGGGGTAAAAATTACTATTCCCACTCCAAAGAGTGGAACAGTAGGGAAAGCGTTGGATAGCGTAGGGGTAAAAATTACTATTATCACTCCAGTGAGTGCAGCAGTAGGGAAAGTGTTGGATAGCGTAGAGGTAAAAATTACTATTCCCACTCCAAAGAGTGCAACAGTAAGGAAAGCGTTGGATAGCGTTGGGGTTAAAATTACTATTCCCACTCCAGAGAGTGCAACAGTAGGGAAAGCGTTGGATAGCGTAGGGGTAAAAATTACTATTCCCACTTCAGTGGGTGCAACAGTAGGGAAAGCGTTGGATAGCGTAGGGGTAATAATTACTATTCCCACTCCAGAGAGTGCAACAGTAGGGAAAGCATTGGATAGCGTAGGGGTAAAAATTACTATTCCCACTCCAGTGGGTGCAACAGTAGGGAAAGCGTTGGATAGCGTAGGGGTAAAAATTACTATTCTCACTCCAGTGAGTGCAACAGTAGGGAAAGTGTTGGATAGCGTAGGGGTAAATTTTACTATTCCCACTCCAAAGAGTGCAACAGTAGGGAAAGCGATGGATAGCGTAGGGGTAAAAATTACTATTCCTACTCCAAAGAGTGGAACAGTAGGGAAAGCGTTGGATAGCGTAGGGGTAAAAATTACTATTCTCACTCCAGTGAGTGCAGCAGTAGGGAAAGCGTTGGATAGCGTAGAGGTAAAAATTACTATTCCCACTCCAAAGAGTGCAACAGTAGGGAAAGCGTTGGATAGCGTAGGGGTTAAAATTACTATTCCCACTCCAGAGAGTGCAACAGTAGGGAAAGCGTTGGATAGCGTAGGGGTAAAAATTACTATTCCCACTCCAGTGGGTGCAACAGTAGGGAAAGCGTTGGATAGCGTAGGGGTAAAAATTACTATTCCCACTCCAGAGAGTGCAACAGTAGGGAAAGCATTGGATAGCGTAGGGGTAAAAATTACTATTCCCACTCCACTGAGTGCAACAGTAGGGAAAGCGTTGGATAGCGTAGGGGTAAAAATTACTATTCCCACTCCAGTGGGTGCAACAGTAGGGAAAGCGTTGGATAGCATAGGGGTTACAATTACTATTCCCACTCCAAAGAGTGGAACAGTAGGGAAAGCATTGGATAGCGTAGGGGTAAAAATTACTATTCCCACTCCAAAGAGTGCAATAGTAGGGAAAGCGTTGGACAGCGTAGGGGTAAAAATTACTATTCCCACTCCAGTGAGTGCAACAGTAGGGAAAGTGTTGGATAGCGTAGGGGTACATTTTACTATTCCCATTCCAAAGAGTGCAACAGTAGGGAAAGCGTTGGATAGCGTAGGGATTAAAATTACTATTCCCACTCCGAAGAGTGGAACAGTAGGGAAAGCGTTGGATAGCGTAGGGGTAAAAATTACTATTCTCACTCCAGTGAGTGCAACAGTAGAGAAAGCGTTGGATAGCGTAGGGGTAAAAATTACTATTCCTACTCCAAAGAGTGCAACAGTAGGGAAAGCGTTGGATAGCGTAGGGGTTAAAATTACTATTCCCACTCCAGAGAGTGCAACAGTAGGGAAAGCGTTGGATAGCGTAGGGGTAAAAATTACTATTCCCACTCCAAAGAGTGGAACAGTAGGGAAAGCGTTGGATAGCGTAGGGGTAAAAATTACTATTCTCACTCCAGTGAGTGCAAAGTAGGGAAAGTGTTGGATAGCGTAGAGGTAAAAATTACTATTCCCACTCCAAAGAGTGCAACAGTAGGGAAAGCGTTGGATAGCGTAGGGGTAAAAATTACTATTCCCACTCCAGAGAGTGCAACAGTAGGGAAAGCGTTGGATAGCGTAGGGGTAAAAATTACTATTCCCACTCCAGTGGGTGCAACAGTAGGGAAAGCGTTGGATAGCGTAGGGGTAAAAATTACTATTCCCACTCCAGAGAGTGCAACAGTAGAGAAATTAAATACTTCATATATTATTTCAATAAATATAAATTAATATCTATAAAAAATTAATTAAAAATAATTACCAATTTAATATATAATAATAATCAATCAATTAAAATTACAAATTAAATTTAAATAATACAATTATTTACCTATTAATACAAATTAATTACAAATTAACATTTAATAATTTAACATTTAAAAATGTATTAACAATTAATTCAAATTAAATACAATTAAATAAATTGATTTATTTAATTAGTTATAATTAAATTACTTCCCACCCTATTCCCCTATAAACACACACCCACTACAGAAAATAAATTAGTAAAATTAACATAATTAGCAATTAATCAATTAAATAAAATTAATTGGCAATTCAAATTTAATTAAATACCCATAAAAATATTTAACAATTAATTTGAAATAAATACCAATAAATAATTTTACGTATTTAATTACTTATAAATAAATTACTACCCACCCAATTCCCCTATAAACCCACAACCCGCTACAGAATATAAATTAGTAAAATTAACATAATTAGCAATTAATCAATTAATTAAAATTAATTGGCAATTCAAATTTAATTAATTACCAAATATAAATTAATTAACAATTAATTAAAAATTAATACCAATAAATACATTTACATATTTAATTAATTATAAATAAATTACTTCCCACCCTATTCCCCTATACACCCACAACCCGCTACAGAAAATAAATTAGTAAAATTAACATAATTAACAATTAATCAATTAATTAAAATTAATTGCCAATTAAAATTTAATTAATTACCAAATATAATTTAATTAACAATTAATTAAAAATGAATACCATTAAATACATTTACATATTTAATTAATTATAATTAAATTACTTCCCACCCTATTCCACAACCCGCTCCAGAATTAAATTACGCAAAAATATAAAAAACTAAAATAATTAATTAAAATAAATTATAACATAAATACACAATTTTCACACATATAATAACATAAAAAAACACTATAAAAAATTTGATATTATTAAAAATTGGATCATTTTAATAACGTATATTATATACTTAGATATTTTAACTGTCTATATTTTTAACATTCGATATTACATTACTTTCCTTAAAAACGATATTTTTGATGTCTATATTCTGTCCATTCGATATTTTGTCCATTCTATATTTTAAACTCGATATTATGTCCATTCGATATTTTGTAGTCGATATTTTGACTGTTTACACACTGCAAACTATTTTAGATATGTCAACATTGGATGCCCCAACCACAGACTTGTAGCTACCAAATGAGTACACGCTGTGTGCATCTCCGGAGAAATCCACCAGTGCTGGCAACCTTAAAGTGAAACCACCCAGCATCTGCACAGTGTGTGTAGCGGCTGTTTGGTGTAATGAAACCTACACCACTAAATGGGGATAACAGCGTAGTAGCAGAAAATCATATTGTAGGGGTCGCCATGGGGCCCTTACCATCTAAAGGGGAAAGACACAAAGGTAGAATCCCTAAGGCAATGGGATTGTCACAAAGCCCGGTGCAAATGACCAGGCATTACTAAATAGCACAGAGCTGGCCACTGAAATGGGAACAAAAGGAGGCCATATTAGAAGTAAAGCAGCCAGGAGGGAACGAAAATCTTCAAATCAAAATGGTTCAACAGTAGTAGTGGGAGAGCTATTTGGAGAGCAAGAGAAACACAACAAAGACTATATGCAACTGTATCCAATTTTTAGGAAAGAACCCCTGGTACCCCAACAGATCCACCTTGTTGCAGAGCCATTTGCCAAGTCCACCTCCCAACCTAAAGTGCAAAAGGAAGAAGAAATTAAGAGAATTAAGCAAGCTAGATTGGCTCTGAAGCACACAAAAAAGATAAGGAGAGCAATGCAGATGCAGGAAATGTTAGTGGAGGCACAGCCATCCAGACAGTGACGCCCTCAAGTGTCCTCGAAGATAACAACACTGGAATTCATGGTGAAGAGCAAACTGGTGCAATTGGTAGGAGCTCTGTGCCATTAAACCCCTGTGTGAGGGTTTTTCTGCATGAACCAACAAGCACAGTGGTGGGAACTAAATCTCTGGGGATCCTTGAGAATTGTAATGTTTTGACTCCCCAAGCACTAGCGAAATTTACTTTCATAGATCTATTCCCTGATCCAGTATCTCCACTTCGATTAAATTAAGCGTTCCTACTAGAAGTGTGTCGGGCTATTCATGCACTTAGTCTGATAACCTTGCCGGATTGACGTGGAGTTTTATACACCAGTTACTCCAAATCTGATCAATGATAACATGGATCATCTGCATGGATTGGAGCACAGCATTCACAAGAATGAATGCCAGATAGAATTGGGCCAGGATAACTCGGAGCAACAAGATAAACTAGTCCCCCTCAGAAGACTGGAGGCACTTTATAAACTGACAAATAGCCAGCCTACAATCAAAGTTTGAGGATAGGGACTGAGTGGCATTTGGTTAGTTCTAAGGAGATTTGCTGCTTTCAGGAGACTTGGGCTGTAGATGGTCATATGGTGCCATCAGGCTACTTTGGGGTCTGCCAACAAAGCAAATAGATCCAGTTGAGAGAGAGGGGGGCTCTGCTCCTGGATCTCAACAAATCTAGCTTATATGGTATCAAAAGTTTCTCTAGCCATGACTTGATTAGGTTTATTGCATGTAAGACTTAACAAGGCCTACGAGAAACCACAATCCATAATAGATGCTGTTAATGTCTATTTGAAGCCCAACCAGTGTGGTAAACCTAAGGATCAATTAGCATTACCACAGGAAGTCATCCATAGAATAAAGGCCAATGTGAACCAGGCGACAAGCATTATCTGATAGTCTGTGGAGATTTTAATATTCGCCTGCCCAAATGTATATGGGATTCCATTCAGAAGATATAGTGAAGGGAGATCCTCTGCTAACTTCCTCTCCCATTTAAATCTAAGCTTCCTAAATGGATGAACCACCTCGGATAGCCCTGCGACTCCTATGTTACAAAGCAATAAGAGAAGTAGTATTCTATTTCCAAACAGTCAATGGGAACTGGTGATGGAAATGCAAGTAATTCAGCGGCCTAAGGATGATCATGACCCTCTGTGCTTCAAGCATGGACTAGTGACAGGGTTTGAAAGTCCTTCATGTTATATCACTAGTATCGTGCCAGATAACAGTAGGAGAGATGTAAAATGGATTGAGGATACCTACTCAGCAGACAAGAACATGCCGATGGCATCCATAGAGGAATATCTTCTGAATATTCAAGCTGCGGAAAATGGAGACCATATTGTGGCAGCAGAAAATTATAGGGTTCTAGCAAGTGAGCTTGCACGCTATTGGTCTACATTGAGAATGACCAAGTAGAATGGTGGTTTAAAGAATTACTCTGGGTGGTACGATAAGCAGGGTATACCTGCCAAGACAAAGGAACCGGCATCATCCGTTAATCAACGATCACATGTTTAAGAGTGAAAGGAACAAATTGAAAAAAGCCCTCCTAAGGAAGGAAAAATCAAACTACCTGTAAGGAGTGTGGAGCGACCTGAATAAGGCAGCAGAAGAGCAAAATATTAGATCCTTTTTGGGGAAAAATTACCAGAGTGTTCAGGGATGATCCAATTAGTCATGGTCATAGATTTGCTCACAGACCTGGGTGGACCACTAAAAGGCAGTATATAATGGCAGTGATGGTTTAACACATTTGGGAGAACTCGCCAAACATAGACCAACTGGAGAGCTAAACATTCTACGTCTGAAGTTAGAAAGAGCAATCACAGAGCAAAAGGCCAATAAAGCCCAAGCCCTGATCGTGTCCTAGTGAACAAATTCAGCTCTGACCCCAAGGTCTGGTCGATGGTCCTGTCTAAGATGTTTAATGCAGCTATGCAGTTTTAGGGGAAAATGCATCCCCAGGTGCCTGAAACCATTAAGAGCTATGACTACTTGGGCCTCCCTTTCAATAACAAATTTAACTGGCGCGACCATATTGAAAAGGGCAACAAATATCTTGCAGCGCCAAGCAAACGGCATCCTTTGGATTAAATATAACATTGTTTGCCACGTCCTGAGCATTATCTTCCAAGTTCACAGGCAAATAGCTGTAGCAGCAGCAACTCTGGGGGTACAGTGACTGCTTTGCAATTGCAAAAAACTGGAAATTCATTCCTGCAATTCCCCTTTTGAATATGAGTAAATCGCAACCGCCATGAAGCATCATATCTGAGAGTGGTTATGGAAGGATCAACCCTAGGAAACTTCCAGTACAAACCCAGGCTAATCTATGTTAAGAGATGCCTGGATGAACTTGAACTCTGTCATCTTTGGTCCAATCAAGCTCCAGGATGTATGACATTACAACGCATACTTTTACAACACATACCTTTACAACACATTTTTTACAACGCAACATCCATTACAACGCATTCCATTACAACGCATGCCATTACAACACATTTTTAAAAACTACCTTTACAACGCATTCCATTACAACGCATACTACCTTTACAACGCATACCATTACAACGTATACCATTACATTGCATGTATGGTAAGTATTGGATAGTGTAGGAGTAAACATTACTATTCTAACTCCAGGGGGGTGCAACAGTAGGGTAAGTGTTGGATAGTGTAGGGGTAAAAATTACTATTCTAACTCCAGGGGGTGCAACAGCAGGGTAAGTTTTGGATAGTGTAAGGGTACTATGCATTGTGATGGTATGTTGTAATGGTATGCGTTGTAATGACTGCGTTGTAATGACATGCGTTGTAATGGTATGCGTTGTAGTGTCATGCGTTGTAATGGTTGCGTTGTATTGGCATGCGTTGTAATGGATCTTCTGTTGTAAAAGTTTCGTTGTAATGGTAGTGCATTGTAAAAGTTGCGTTGTAAAGGTTGTTTCCCCCTATAGATAGCACTACGGTTGGCTTGGGTAAAAGACACCTCAAGGAGTTGGAGACTTTGGACAGGACTTTTCCTTACATTTGATTGTTAACTATTTGCAAGTAAAACCTACATTAGGTATGGAAAAATATCTAAATGAGATTGCCACTGTTGCACGCTGCACTTTGTACTAAAAATTCCTCTTGGGTACTCTACCTACGAGAGTATATTTGGCCAAGTTTGCTATTAACCGTTTTGGGACCAATTGCTGTGAATGTATGTTTGGAGCGTGGGAAACATACACACTTTTTGTTTTGCTGTTTTGCACAAAAACTTGGCACTTACACTCCAAATTGCTTGTACCACTGTTTAAGCAGTTCTCGACTGTGACTTGACTAAAGCGCTTGCACTTTGCTACACAACGGTTAATCTATCAGTCCGTATGGCATTGATCAGTTATTTTCAGGCTTCTTGGCCAGTTACAAGAAGGTACTTGATAGCCTAGGCTCAACTGACGATTATGGGCCTCATTTATGAAACGTATCGCATCGCTGTAGGAAACCTGCAATGCAACACTTTTCATATCGATATCCTTGCGACACCATGGATGCGCTGTATTTACTGTACGGTGCTCCACATCGCAAGGATTTACAGATACGCCAGTATTCCTGATGTATCTGTGGTTGCAAAATTGACGCTTCGCTGGAGTTTGTCTGACAACAGACGCAACTCCAGCAATGTGTCTTTTCACATGAGGCAAGCCCTATGTGAAAGGGCCTGTATCAGTCTTACGCCTGTTGTGAGGCAGGCGTGAGGATTTGACGCAGTGGTGTCCTAGAAGTGGCCTAGTGAAATCTTTTTACTGCACCACTTTTACGACCCTTTTTTGCGTTGGAACGCCCACTCTCCATACATTACACCTGAGGCAGGTATAATGCAGCACAGTGGTTTACAAAGTGATGCATCTGCTTAGATGTGTCACTTTGTAAATATGTCCCAGAGTGGTGCATATTTTACGCCGCCGGTTGCTCACAAGAAGTGATGCACCTGCAGCACAAGGAGCTCATAAATAAGCCAGAAAACACAGTGAGATGAGGGTCAAGAGGGCCTATATTTACCGACCCCGATATCCCAAAGGCCTTATATTGAAACTATGAACTACAAAGGGGAATATCTTGGTCATAAAATAAACAGGTGTGTCCTGAAACAAAGTTATAGGCAAAACTAAGAGACTAACAGCTAACCAAGGAGAGTAGCCAGAGGCTGAGAAACTCTCATCAGACCACCCAAGTGGCGGAGTGTCATCACATGAGATTAGATTGTGGATCCAGACAACACCCAGCCCATCATGTGACGGTACAGTTGTGGATACCAATTGTTATCTCCAGCCAGGGGTTATCTCAATTGGTTGCTGATGAAGTGCAGTGCGTGAAAATAAGTGAAATTAAAATTGATTAACAGAACAAAAATTATGTTTAATGGGTATTGTTCTGGTATCAAACATAAAAACCATGCCTGGTAGTCTGACAATATGGCTACCCAGTGGCGCTGTGCAAGACGGTCAACATGTTTCAGCCAGGAGGAAGTATTATCCGGCTTTCTTCAGGACCAAATTAGAATGTAATGCTACTACACAAACATTTTTTAAGTGTTACTTACGAAACTAACAACATGAGAGTGCAAGTGTGATTATATAAAGATAATATCATCCTACCAGGACCTTGGAGCCCCAATGTGCCCTGGGATGTTGGATAATGTAATCCTTCCCTAAAAAACATAAGAAAAAAACCACACATACAAAAATAGTAATTTTACATATATAAATCTCTACATTTGCCAACAAAACACTGTACAGGACACACATAGAGAAACATTATCTCCATTTTACCCCATAGTAAAAAATAGACTACGGGTTTTGATACTAACCCATTGTGTTACATATGGGAAAGAAAACTCTATTTGAGTATAGTTAATACTCACCCAGCTTTGTATGGGTGTTAGACCTAACCTCACCCGGCATCCGCTCGGGAAAACTGAGGCACCGCTCTGTTGTGCAAGGTTGGAAATAAAAATTGACGCAATGAGGAAACCATCGTACCTACTTCCATTCACAACATACTGGTTTGCACAACCTGACTAAAACCTAGTTGTTCATAAAAAAGGGGGGGGGAGGACACCCTGCTAGCCAGACTAGATGTTGAAAAGTGGATTTATGCTGACTATGAACAATGAGTATTCTGTTCAACTCTTAACTTGCATATTTTGGAATTATATCAATTGGCTCAAAGTAGTCAGAGTGCTGGAATCATAGTTGAAAAATCTGTCCTTTATTGTTACATTTATTATTAAAAACCATGGGAAAGAAATTATTTGGAAAAAGTCAAAAAAGTTAGGACTGTATCTGGCTCTCAGTTGTAATAGTGAGAAGACAAATCCCAAATCGTCAACGTGGGTATGAGGTGAATATCTTCAGATATCTAGCCAGAAGAAACAAGAAAAAGAAAAAGAAGAGCATTGACCCTCTATCCCTGGGACCTACCTCTCTGTCGGTACCCCTCTCTAGCATCCGAGAGGAAGTGAAGGTAATGTCTCCAGAAAATCGCGCACTATTTATACTGCTTCTAATTGGATAATTGTTTTTTAAGGTCTAATGAATGAGGCTTAATTTATCGTCTTGCGCATGTGTAATAAACAATACTGATTATCGGAGAATGCGCAGTAGGTATTATTGGTAATGTTCCCCTTAATAGGCATGCGCATAGCCGCACACTTCTCTCCGCCTACACGCATAGCAGTGACTCAATTGAAGCGCATGCGCATGCGATGTATTCATGCCGGCATACCCAGAGCTTGTATTGATGCTTACGTCAAAGTGCATTCACGCGCACGTGCGTGGTTCAGCCATTGCTGTATTTGTTTAATAGAGCACCGCTCCTGCAAGGAAACTGTTTAGTGGCATAGCTCAAACACACGGCCTGCTATATTCGCGCATTTGCCAATTTTAGTCGTGCTTATACCAATAAAACAAGAGGTTTCCATAATTTAAGGCCCTATTATACAAAGATCCAGACCCTGAAAAGAAAAGAAAAACTAATGGACAGGGGGGGGCGCCTTCGGGAACCACTTAAGAGGGGAGGGGAGACCCCGCCTCCTGATCATTTCACTCACGAAAAAAACTAAAAAAAACTCTCAGGAGGGCACTGTAGGTGATCACCTGAGATGTAATCTGAAATCTTATATTGTACTGTTCAGGTGCTATCATACATGGTAAAAGACGGTAAGAGTGTGTCAACGGACTGTAACATTGTCGTTTGAACTCATAATGTCAAATGTGGTTGCACAAGCCTATTCAAAACCCTCAGGGTCGCACCAATACTCATTGTTCATAGTCAGCATAAATCCACTTTTCAACATCTAGTCTGGCTAGCAGGGTGTCCCCCCCCCCTTTTTTATAAACAACTAGGTTTTAGTCAGGTTGTGCAAACCAGTATGTTGTGAATGGAAGTAGGTACGATGGTTTCCTCATTGCGTCAATTTTTATTTCCAACCTTGCACAACAGAGCGGTGCCTCAGTTTTCCCGAGCGGATGCCGGGTGAGGTTAGGTCTACCACCCATACAAAGCTGGGTGAGTATTAACTATACTCAAATAGAGTTTTCTTTCCCATATGTAACACAATGGGTTAGTATCAAAACCCGTAGTCTATTTTTTACTATGGGGTAAAATGGAGATAATGTTTCTCTATGTGTGTCCTGTACAGTGTTTTGTTGGCAAATGTAGAGATTTATATATGTAAAATTATTATTTTTTGTATGTGTTGTTTTTTTCTAATGTCTTTTAGGTAAGGATTACATTATCCAACATCCCAGGGCACATTGGGGCTCCAAGGTCCTGGTAGGAAGATATTATCTTTATATAATCACACTTGCAGTCTCATGTTGTTAGTTTTGTAAGTAACACTTAAAAAAATTCTGTGCAGTAGCATTACATTCTAATTTGGTCCTGAAGAAAGCCGTATAATACTTTCTCCTGGCTGAAACATGTCGACCGTCTTGCACAGCGCCACTGGGTAGCCATATTGTCAGACTACCAGGCGTGGTTTTTATGTTTGATACCAGAACAATACCCATTAAACATAATTTGTGTTCTGTTAATCAATTTTAATTTCACTTATTTTTACGCACTGCACCTCATCAGAAACCATTTGAGATAACCCCTGGCTGGAGATAACAATTGGTATCCACAACTGTACCGTCACATGATGGGCTGGGTGTTGTCTGGATCCACAATCTAATCTCATGTGATGACACTCCACCACTTGGGTGGTCTGATGAGAGTTTCTCAGCCTCTGGCTACTCTCCTTGGTTAGCTGTTAGTCTCTTAGTTTTGCCTATAACTTTGTTTCAGGACACACCTGTTTATTTTATGACCAAGATATTCCCCTTTGTAGTTCATAGGCTCATAAATACGCCCCTAATTATGTTGGTGGTGTTCCTTTGTGTAATCGTCAATGTTGATGTTCTTTTAGTATAACGAAGCATTAGTGGCCTAAGTATAGGACGCTTGTTCAATAGTTTATCACCTAATCAATGACAAATGTGCCTCATTGTAGTTTACAGCCTTTATAGGGGGCTGAATATGTAGTGTGAAATATGCAAACTGGTGATTTTAAAGGGATGGGATTGCTGCTATTTGTTTTAAAAGATCTTTTAATGGTTGCAAATTTATTATTGTATTATTTAGTTGAATGCTCTATGGCATATTTATGCTCATAAAGACAGATTGGCTCACAATTGCTATTGTGCCTTTATGCTTACTGTTGAACTGCTGAGAGAGGGTATCTTATCATGGTCTGAAGAGGGTAGAGAAGGAGCTGCCTGGATTAAAGGATGCAGGAAACAGGTGCTGATAGGGCCTCTTACTTGCATAGTCCAGCTGCATATTCTCTTTGCCATTAGACAGTTCCCTGGCTCAGGGGATTTTAACTTCCCCACTGCCTGGTGAACCAGCTTGCAGACAGATTAGCAAGAGGTTCAAACTGATCTACTTCTGGTTTGAAGACTTTGGCCTCTGCAGAGATCCTCATTTTTGGACATATGAAGAGTAACTACATACCCTCAATCACCACAAGCCTTTATGTCACAGCGCATACCATTTTCAAATACGTCCATGAGCATTATGTTTGACACACATAGGTAATGCTGGCATCAGGTGCTGAGCAGAATATTGCACACACACCTCTCAACTCTGTAGGTAAGGCTGTCATCAGGGGCACGAACATTCAGTCTGTGATGCTCAGTAAGAGAACTGTAGGCATTTTAGAGGATTGAAAATAAGCGAGCTGGATATGCGTGCCATTAAAAAAAAAGATCCTACAGCATATGGCCACATTTACTTGCTCCCTGGGACATGCAGACAGGAACCGTGGCCTGAAATAGTTACACAAGGTGGCATCCAGATACTTCTGAAAACAAAACATCGGGTCCTTTGGTGTAGGGACAGTTTGCTGCACCAAGAACAGACAGAAAATATAGAGGCAAATTCATTAGGTTACAGGCCGTCCTCCTCTGTAACCTGCTGGAACCTCATCTGGGAGTCTGCCAAGCTTTCCTGTTTACAGCAGCAACAAATAGTTGCCCCATTTCAAGATGGTGTTTATTGCTTAGTTTAACCAGACTAAAAGCACCCGTTCTCCAGTGAGGGACAGAGCCACAAGTCAGCGAGTTTCACGGTTCATTGTTTTCCATTCATAGCCGATGGGCAGTGTCCTCATCTAACTAACCAATAATTAAAACTCCAGCTTCTGTAACATTGTGGAACTGGTATTCTAAAGTAGCCTAAAAACAAAAAAGAAATAGTAATAAACCACCTTGGCATAAGTTCATCTGTAGCCATCAAAAGTTTAAAATGACAGCTCGCGGTGAGCTGTCAGAAGTAAAAAAGCACTTCATGGACCTGTGGTTCCCCCACCACAAGTCCATAAAGTGCTTTTTTACTTCTTGTCAGGTGAAGTGGGTAACTAAACTGGGGATTCCTGAAATTGATGTTCATGGGTCTGTTAAACTTGCCTCTGAATTTTTAATAACTGGGATGATGAAATCTCAACATTTTATGTGCATACACGATCTTTATTATACTCCCGGTAAAGTTGTTAAATGGAGCACGACAGTAGGGACAAAATGTAATAGATGTGGCTTGTTTGCAGCTGATGTTGTACACATGTTTTTCCAATGCCCTAAGCTTGGAGAGAATTTTCAACAAATTGAGAACTTTTTGGCTGTAGTTGTTAAGTCTAAGATCACAGTAACCGCAGAGCTGGTGTTAATTGGCATTGACTCAGGCACCCCAAGACCTAAACCTTTAATTTGCTTTCTTTTCATTTGCATGGCGGTAGCCCGAGCATGTATTACAAGGGATTGGATTAATCCGGATCCCCCTTCTTTTTTCAACTGGAGGGAGAGATTATTATTTATGTATATTATAGAATCTGCTATGTATAAAGTTAAGGGGGTCAAAAGAAGGGCTTTGG
This sequence comes from Lissotriton helveticus, assembly GCF_964261635.1. Taxonomy (NCBI): domain Eukaryota; kingdom Metazoa; phylum Chordata; class Amphibia; order Caudata; family Salamandridae; genus Lissotriton; species Lissotriton helveticus. Next base: position 1,264,677,583 of record NC_136067.1, on the reverse strand, counting down.
GAGTAGAAATGTGGGCCCCAATTGCTGATTGGATCTAAATATCGATTTATGCTGCATATGTTAATAATGTTTTGTAATGAAATGCATTTTCGAAGTCGAGACTGTTCACTGCTGTATTTCCTTGCATAAAATAATAAATAAATAAAAAATAAAAAATCATGGACTTGTGGTTCCCAATATACCCTCAGCCATAGATGTCTCAGAGGACTAGCTCAGCTTGCTATCCTCACCTTTAAGAATGTAAGCAATTCAAATGGCATCACCAATGGGTCATTGGGCCATAGCACTGTACAGGACTATAATGCAAGTTTTTGCAGCTAACCAGTGTAGAAGAATGAAGGAATTGTCAGTTTTAAGAAATGCTTTCCTTCTTTGCAGTGCTTTATAGACTATTATGACAGAGCACACCAATAACCACAAAGCACTGAGCGGGTAATTTAGAGTTTGGCCGAAGGTACTTCACTGCAAACATGACAGATTACCCTGTCCGCCAGACTGACAGTCTGCCCTCCCCGCTTAAGGTTGAAAGGGCGGTCAGCCCCTGAAAGCAGGGGCTGTATTGACGGAAAGCTACTTCCGATGTCCCGACAGTATAGTATATCAGACTAAAGCCATCACAAATTCCACTCTGTTTAGAGTTTACGGTCTGATGGGTCTTTTGTTTGTCCATCATCGCCAGGGAATACCTGGCCATGGGGCACAGAAAAAAAATGTGTTGGCCCCTCACCCACACCATGAAAGAAAACTCTCAGGGTGTGGAGTCATTCTTTTTTTCTTACTAATAAAGTTCTTTTTTGGGAGAACATTTAAAAAAAATCATAAGTTTGGCACTCTACTGTCAAAACTGATAGTGGCCATCCACCCACCTTTTTGTGCCTTGAAGGGAACTGTAATAATTGCAGTCCTTTTCAGTGTACATCAATGGCTATTAGCCAGTGGTCATCTCTAAATAAGACAGACTACTGTTCATCACTGTGGTGAACTTTAAATCCTTTGCCACCGTAAAGGATGGTACTTGGTCCGCCATGGTCGAAATCTGTTTGTATGTTGAACACAATGTAATTGACTCAAATCTGCCTATTTTATTGTATTTGGTTATCTAGACGTGCATGGTAGAGTCTAATTCCATTCATGTACATTGTGTAATTTAACTAGCATATAATACCAGAATCTTTTATGGAAGTTAATTGATTGCCATTCATTTTTACTATCTTTATCTCTTCCTTAGGTATATTTTTGGAATCAGTGGGAAATCTCTCAAACAAAGTTGCTACGGACTTTACTTCTACCGGCTGGACTTTTTCCCTGAACTAGAATACTATATTTATCTGGCAGTTTCTTTTGTTTGCATATCCTCTTTCAGGGTTGTGTAGAAGGTATTTCCTTTGTTTATTTTACTATTAGCCTTGACTAATAGTCCATCAGGCCGAGAAAATTGGCAAGCTAGGAGTTGATACTATGGGTCTGTCAACTTACTGTAGGAATTTAACTATAAATGAGTGCAAACTTTAAATTGCAAAGATTAGCTGTCTATCCATGTGTCCAGTGATGTGCTTTAATGTGTTATGGGCAAATCAGGGCTGGAGACACTACTTGAACTGTCAACTGTGTGGCAAGGAGACACAAGTGCTGATCCTGGCTTTCACACTTGACTGAAGCATGGTCATGGACAGATTTCTAGTTCCATGTGGGTTAATTCTGTTTCTTGGAAAGGATGGAGAATTGTGCTCTTCTGCTGTTCACCTCTGTCACTCTTGCCTCTTTTCTCGGCGCCCTCTTTTTCTCTCTTGCCTCTTTCCTCTGTCCCCTCTTTTTTCGATGTTTTCACTGTTTTTTACTTTTTCTTTTTTTACAGAGTTTTTGTCTTTCTTTTTACAGCATTTTCCCCCCTGCTGCTGCTTCCCCCATGGCCCCTCCAGTATGTCCTTCCCACCTCTCAACTGACCTGCCACCACCCGATCCCTTAAAATGGCGGCTGCTGCGTGGCAAGAAGAGCAAGATCACTGACCTGGTCAGCGTGACTGTTCTCCCCCGCGCAGCTCCCCCACTGAGTGTTGACCCCTGAGCTCACTGTTGCAGGGTGTTCGAGGCCCTCCTCCACCCGCAGGAAAGCCTCATTCCTGGTTGTCCAGTGGAAGAGCACTGTGGAAGAGCACTCTGCTCTTCTACTGTTCTGCCTCAACCTCTCGTGCCTCTTTTCTCCATGCCCTCTTGTTCTCTCTTGGCTCTTTCCTCAATGCCCTCCTTTTTTTCCTTTCTTCTCTGTCTTCCCCTTTCTCTTTTTTTACCGCATTTCCCCCCGTGGCTGCTGCCGCCACGGCCTCTCCCCCCTCTAGTGTGTCCTTCCCGCCTCCCAGCTGACCCACCATCCCCTGATCCCTACTTAATGGGGGCTGCTGTGCAGCCGCAAAGCTGGCGTGCCAAAGGCGTGTCAAATGCAAGCCCGTCTGCTCCCCTCCGCGACAGACCACGACCAGTGCCAGAGACCAGCGTCCTCAAACCCGCCTCCGCTGCGACTCCAGCACCCTCCACACTCTCCACCCTGGAGGCAGCAACAACTGCCAGCTCTAGACGCTGAACAAAACCAAAGGCCCTCTCTCCTGTCTACACTGCTGTCACACTTCATCCACCTCCGTATCCCAGCATCATCTCCCAGCCTACCGTACATCACCGCTCACAAACAACTCAACTGCATCCTCCTCAATGTATGTTCCCTACACAAACACATCATAGAAATCTGGCACCTCCTCAACACCCACTCGCGCAATGTCGCCTTCCTCACAAAAAATTGGACCAGTTGGCAGTTCGGGCTGGACTGTTCCCATGAGGCACAGGGTCAAGGCTGATTTGCATATGGCCATGTCTGAACTGGGGTGGCTTGGTGAGCAAGAAAACGATAGATTTAGGCCCAGATCTCTGTACTGGGGCGAATGTATGACATTGTTCTGCATTCTGTCCATCAACTGTTGTTTTTGCATTTGTTACCCTGAGTGGGACGGGTATGCTCAGACGTGAGTCCTGTGCTCTCCACGCCACTGGAGTCAAGCTATCATGGCTGATGACGGCTGATAGCCAGAAACCGGTCCTAGGATCCTTGATTCCAGTCCAGGGAAGACATGGCTTGGCAGTTCGGGCTGGACTGTTCCCATGAGGCACAGGGTCAAGGCTGATTTGCATATGGCCATGTCTATACTGGGGTGCCTTGGTGAGCAAAAAAACGATGAATTTAGGCCCAGATCTCTATACTGGGGTGAATGTATGACCTTGTTCTGCATTCTGTCCATCAACTGTTGTTTTTGCATCCACTGCGACTCCAGCACACTCCACACTCTCCACCCTGGGGGCAGCAACAACTGCCAGCTCTAGACGCTGAACAAAACCCAAGGCCCTCTCTCCAGTCTACACTGCTGTCACACTTCCACCTCCGTACCCCAGCAGCATCTCCCAGCCTACTGTACATCACCGCTCGCAAACCACTCAACTGCATCCTCCTCAATGTATGTTCCCTACACAAACACATCATAGAAATTGGGCACCACCTCATCACCCACTCGCACAACGTCGCCTTCCTCACAAAAACTTGGACCAAGGGGGCGTGGCTTGCAGCCGGCGATGGCGGCAGCCTAGAAGGAGAGCTCCGTGCTTGAGGCGGCTCCCGGATCAATCCGATCATCTATCCGTTTTTCAAAACTTCCCGGGCGGGAAGGCACAGAAACCCAGGACCAAGCGGCAACGAACAGGACCAGCGGGACCTCAATCCGAGGTCGGGAAGTACGGTTCCGACAGAATCCGGAAGGGGCCTGTGCGCGGCGTCCAGACCGGGGACCACAGTGAGCGGCGAAACCGGGGGGAAGTGGCCTGTCTCGGGCACCAAAACCACCAGAAGTGCACGGCCGCGGAGAGCAGCGGCGACTGACAGACCGGAGCACCCAGCCGCCTTCACCGGACATCGGGGGCCCGCGACTCCTGACGTGGGACGCATCGGAGGTGAGGGAGACATAACTGCGGGCACCCGGCGAGGGAGGAGACAGGCGCACAGAACCGGCAACCGCCATCTTGGCCGGCGGCGGCCAGAGCGCTGGGGCAGGAGACCGGGAATCCGCGCTACAAACCGCACCGTTCAGCAACTCCCCCCCGCCGCCCGCAGGCGCAGTGAGCGGCGAGGAGCCCGCATGCAGGATTGACTTTGAGACACCCCCGCCAGGCTGGGGCCCTGACACCTGACGGGCATCTACACGGGACATTCGTCCTTTACCTGGTGGGGTCCGTCTGGGGCCGGCCCGGGGCCCCTCACCTGCATCAGAGGTCCCGAGCAGTGGATCCGACGGCCACGAGCAGAAGGTGGCACACGTGGACATTACGGGGGGCAGGGACAGTTCCCTCAGGGCGGCGCCGATTGACTGCATACCACGCAAATTAGCTCGAAACCTTACTGGCAGCCTCACACCATCAAACGTCCGGAACCCTGACCAGCCTGATACCCTCACTGGACGCAGCACCTAAACTGGCCCTCAAAGGCTGCACCTCACCCCTACGCACCGAGAGGGCCCCGAGATAATCCCCGAATACCTGTCTGAGGAGGTCAGGGAGGCACGGCCCCCAGTGGACCTTGGGGTGAAGCGACCACACGACATCAGGCCGGCCCGAGGGACGCCGAAATGGCCGGCAAAGGGCCTAAAAACGGGGCGGCCCAATCACGCCTGGACCGGTTTGCATATGAAAAGCCCGGCTCTCCCTCGCAGGAAGCCAAATCGCAATCGAGCAAGACGGCCGACGTGCCCAGTGGCAAGAAGGCGACAATTGACGACGTCATGCGGGCCCTCACACAGGTACAAGCCACGGTGGGGTCGATCTCAGCTGAGATTACACTTATAAGGGCGGACTTTCATAAAATGACAGAGAAGGTGAATAACATGGAGGTGGTGACCAAATCCTTGGTCGAAGACGTGTCGGAACTACAAATCAGCATGGAGCGCATCTCAAAAGAAAATAAGGAACTGCGCGACAAGCTTGATGATCAGGAAGGGCGCTCGAGGCGGAACAACATCCGTATAATAGGTGTGCCGGAATCGGAAGACACGAGGGCGATGGACCTATACGTGGAAAACCTGATCAAAGAGACTCTGAAGCCCAAAGGACTCTCAGCCTTCTTCACAGTGGAACGGGCACACCGGGTACCGGGAGGGCGCCATAAGACGGGCGCCAACCCCAGACCAATAATAGCTAGACTCTTCAATTTCAGGGTTCGGGACGCCATCCTACAGGCGGCGAGGAACTCACCTCCCATTAAGATCCAAAACGCGACACTGGCATTCTTTCCTGACTACACGGCCGAGGTTGCACGAAGGAGAAGAACCTTCTTTGAAGTCAAAAAAGAACTGAGGGCCAGGGAAATCCCGTACTCCATGCTCTTCCCGGCCAGGCTTCGGGTCGTGGCTGACAACAAGACCTGGTTTTTTGATTCCCCGGAGGTGGCGCAAGATTGGTTGGAGGGATGGAGAACGACGGGCCTCCCCCGTCGGTCCAACAGACCGAACAAGCACCGTACTGCTGGCTCTCGACAGGGCCCACAAGCCAACGACGAAGACGCAGAGAGACACTCTCCTTTGGCCGATCATCATGAGGACAGTGCTGACGGAGGGCTATGAATCACTGCTGTTGCCTGGATGAATCGATGCAAAACACAGACTAACAAGGCCGCTTTGGACACTGGGCGGAAGGGCCTCCGCAGCTGAGGGAGGGGGCCGCCGACCACGGAGACACCTTCACCCCAGCGAGCAAGTACTATGTTATGGGTTGGGATCAAGCACTCTGCTGAGTTGGGGGGGCGGGCAGTTTTGAGTCCGTTGAGCAGGGGGGCAGGGAGGGGGGGAGTTGGGGGTAGGATGGGGTTATGGTTCTTAGTTTCTACACGGGGTCACGATTGCTACAAAGGGGCACATGAACACAGAATGATGATGTCACGATACTGCACGCGGAGTCACTACACGGACCTCCGGGTCCTCCACGAGCACGACTTCTCAGTCCGCATACCCGAACATGATGGGGGAGGGCACTGATGTAGAGCGGGCGTCCCCGTTGAGCCTTATGTCCTGGAATGTGAAGGGTCTGGGCGACAAAATTAAACGAGGGCTGGTCCTGCACAGTATAAAAAGACTGAATCCCGCCCTGGTCCTACTACAAGAAACACACCTCACAGGCACGGCCACAAAGGCCCTAGACAGGAAGGGCTATAGCATGGTGGCCCACTCTGAGTTTACAAGGGGATCCCGGGGCACCGGGATACTACTTCACCGCTCCTCCAGGTTTGTGATCCAATCAGTAGCAGTGGACACACAGGGCCGCTTCGCAGCGGTGCATGGACAGTGGGAGGGTAAACCACTTAACGTGGTATCAGTATACATCCCGCCGGCACTACACACCATAGCCTTCCCGGAACTAGGTAAATTCCTATTAGACCTTCCAGAGGGGGCTCTCGTAATGGGCAGGGATTTTAATGCAGTGGCTCAAGATTCCCTAGACCGATACCCAATGCGTACACAAACACCGGCACACTCCAAATTGCAAGACTTCATGGAAGCGCAGGGCCTAGTGGACATATGGAGGCGGCTCCACCCAGTGGACCGGCAATACACATACTACTCAGCAGTCCACGACAGCATGTCGCGGATTGACTATTTCCTGACGTTGGAAGGGGGTCACCTCACTTACACTGACTCTCAGATTAGACCGCGAGGGGTCTCCGACCACTCCCCACTAACACTGACTCTCTCCAGTCAGGAACGGACCCGTAGGCGACTCTTCCCTATCTACCCGGGCTACCTTAGGGAGCCTGTTATAGCCAAGGCCTTGAAAAGAAATACACGATCCTACCTCACCGAAAATGTAGGTTCAGTGGCGTCGCCTACGATCCTGTGGGAGGCCTACAAAACGGTACTCCGCGGACAGGCGATTTCAGTGATCGCACAACACAAGCACACGCAGCGACAGGAACTAATAGGTCTGGAGGGACAACTTGACAAGGCAACACAGGACCACGAAGGGAACCCAACCGGGGACACACAGCACGCGCTCCGAATGGCCCAGCAACGCCATACCGATTTTCTGCGCCACAGAGTGAGGGAACACATGTCAGCGACTACGAGTAGGGTGTACGACATAGGCGACAAAGCAGGGAAGCTCCTGGCATGGCTGGAGAAAGCACGGGGAGGTCAGAGGGCCATACTCCAGCTGAAAGACCCGACTGGCGAGATACATACCAGTCCGGCAAGAATAGTGGAACTCCTGGCAGACCACTTCCACTCCGTGTACACCCCCGAGTATGAGGTCACACGGGAGATGGCAGAGAGCTCGCTCAGTGGAGTGCCGACTCGCACTCTCGCCCCCGACCAACGGGATGAACTTGACTCCGACCTGACAGCGGAAGAAATACAGTTAGCCATAACAGCACTACACCCGGGGAAGGCGCTAGGCCCCAATGGTGTGCCGATAGAGTGGTACAAGATTATGTCCGAAACACTATCCACGCCATTGCTTGATATGTTCCAGGAGTGTCGGGAACAGGGGCGTCTGCCTCCTGATCAACGTACGGCCACAATTGTCGCGATACCCAAGCCAGGCAAACCCCCTGAGGATTGCGGATCATACCGCCCGATCTCCCTCCTTAACGCTGAGAGCAAAATCCTGGCGAAACTGTTGGCCACCAGACTCCTGCCTCACCTGACGTATTTGATACACCCGGACCAGTCGGGCTTCATGCCGCACCGGAGTACGGCGCTGAACCTGAGACGGCTGAATGGGGTGCTGGCCCAGGCCCCGCGGTTGGAGGAACCAGCAGCGGTACTGTCACTAGATGCCAAAATGGCGTTTGACATGGTGGAGTGGCACTATCTCTTTGCGGTCTTGGAACACATGGGTGTTGGCCCGACGTTCATATCATGGGTCAGATTACTGTATACCGAACCCATGGCGCGGGTAACCGCAAATGGCCACATATCTAGGGAGTTTCCGCTGGCACGGGGCACGAGGCAAGGGTGCCCACTCTCGCCACTACTGTTCGCCCTAGTGTTGGAACCCCTAGCCACAATTATTAGAACCACCCAGCTGCTGAGAGGCATACAATGGGGAGGTGGCTGGGAAGATAGAGTATCCCTATACGCCGACGACATGCTCGTCTACCTCATGGACCTCCCGAACAGCATCCCGGTCCTATTGGCACTGTGCGAAACACACGGTACAGCCTCGGGGTATAAACTTAACTGGTCCAAGTCCATACTCTTCATGGTACAGGGTGACACTCCAGCCTTACCTGAGGATTGCCAATTACTCATAGAACACGTCTCCTTTAAGTACCTAGGGATACGGATCACGAGGGATCACTCGACCTTCCTTGACATGAATCTTAAACCCCAGCTGGACAGGCTGAAGGCGGACGTGCGCCACTGGAAAAATCTCCCCTTAACTCTATTAGGTAGAGCAGCGCTCTTTAAGATGATGGCGCTGCCTCGCTTCCTCTATGTCCTGGAAAACACGCCGGCGATGGTCCCCGTATCATTCTTCCGCCACGTGTCGGCACAATTGTCCGGCCTTCTGTGGGGTGACAAACCGGCTAGGGTTGCCCAATCGAAGTTAACCAGGGACTGGTACAGTGGGGGGATAGCCCTCCCCAACCTCGAACTGTACTACTGGGCCGCTCACCTCAAGGTGATCAACCAATGGGTCCACGCGGCACGCGACGACCCGGCATATGAGGCGGATAGGCACCAGCTGGGCACATCCACCCTTCTGGCCCCACTCTACAACAAAGGATTAGTGAGAAAGTTGGAGGGACCCACCAAACACACGGTAGCCATCTGGCACAAAGCACAAAGGCGACTGGCCTGGGAGGGAGTGATCACCAAACTCACGCCACTGTGGGACACCAAAGCTCTCGGCAACCTGCGCAGCTCAAAAGGGTTTGATCAATGGGATACCATTGGGATCTCCACAGTGGGCGACCTATGGACAGGAGAGGGCGTGCTCTCATTTGCGACCCTGCGGGAGCAATATAACATGGAGGTGACCGAAACATACAGATACATACAAATTAGGCACGCACTCTTATCAGTGTTGGAACCAGGTGTGGCGCTTCCGGAATCGGCCCCGTTAGAGGACCGTTTGCTTACGGACTACATGGAGTCCAGTGCAACCTCCCTCACTTACCGCAAGCTGATGAACAACCTACCGGACCCCCTTGGAAAGCTGAAGGGCTACTGGGGGGGCGAGGTGGGAGACCTAGATGAGGCAGACTGGAACGCAGCCCTGGCATCGCCCAGGGAGGCGGGTATTTCCACCCGATTCAGGTTGATCCAACTCAAAATACTTCATAGGGTCTACTACACCCGCACCACACTATATAAAATACACAGAGCAGAACACCCGTATTGCCTGAGAAAATGTGGGGAGGAGGGTACACTGTTCCACACTATTTGGACCTGCCCAACAATACAGGACTACTGGAGGCGTGTCACACGCACGATCAGTCAGGCCCTCCAGAAACCGTTCACGCCTGACCCCAGAACATGTCTCTTAAATATATGGGGCCCAACAGATTTGTCATTGCATGCAAAGGGCTGGGTAATCATTGGCGTAATGATGGCAAAGCGTGATATCGCGAAAAACTGGGGGGCACTGGAGGCACCGACACTAGCGCTATGGTGCAGGAATATGGATGTGCTCATGGTGATAGAGAGGGCAGTGTATCAACAGAGACATAATCCACGTAAATGGAACAGAATTTGGACTCCATGGAATACTTACAGGGGGGACATTTGTGAGCCTTTGCCTGAAGAGGAGGATGGGGACAGCTCAGGGGACGACGAGGACCTGGAGTAATGAGATGGGGGAGGGGGGAGGCCCTGATGCGTAGCATGGCCCGGTACCTGGGGAACGTAAATGATGGAGAGAATGTACTTACCAGAGACTGTATTTGGGGCTGCTGAACGCATAGATACACACCAATGTTGCAATAGACTACAGTTCATGATCATGCAATGCAACCCTTGAAGTAGCAAGTTTTAAGTTGGGGGGGGAAAAACACAAAAGGTTGCTCTATTAAGCGTAGACAGCTGAATGTTGACGCTGCTCTACAGAACGAATGATTACCATTGTATACCATGTGATAGCAACAACAACAAAAAAAATTTAAAAAAAAAAAAAACTTGGACCAAAGCCATCTCTTCACCCAACATCACCACCACCATTCCCAACGTATACAAGATCCTGTGCAAGGAACGCCCCATCCGCCCAGGAGGAGGCATTGCCATTGTTTACAAAAGCACCTTCAGCATGAAAACCAACGTCCCGGACAACACAACAGCCCTCATGGAGCACCTCCAGATCAGATCAACCCTAAAGCAACTGTTCGCAGAACCCTCACCTACAGGCCGCCAGGCCCCAGCGCTCCCTTTACCAACCCCATCACCAACCTTATTGCACCCTATGCCCTCGCCTACACAGACTGCTTCATACTCGGAGACCTAAACTTCCACCCGGACAACTACGATGACTCAAACACTGCCTCTCTCCTAGAGAACATCGCCAACAAAGGACTGAAGCAACTAGCCACCGCCCCCACGCACACAGCAGGACACACACTCGACCCCGTCTTCACCAAAGAAAACAGAGTCTTTTACAGTCATACCACGGAACACCTCTGGACAGATCACCTCTCTCAAGAAAGCCCCAGGAAGACACATCAAGAAAGCAAGCTGGACTCGACAAGACATGGAGGAACAACAAAATCATGGAAACATGTGCCTCCTACAAAGCAGCCACCACCGCACACCACCATCTCATCAAATCCACAGGGAAGAAATCCCTCCAAGACAAAATCCTCGCCAACGCTCACAATACCAAGGAACTTTTCTCCATCAGCAAGGAACTCACCAAACCCTGCAGCGAAACAACAGACGTCCCACTCTCCCAAGACCTCTGCAACATACTGAGCACATTCTTCCACCTTAAGAATAAGATGATCTACGACAACTTCAACAACAAAGAACCCCTCACCATTCCAGCTCCCCCTCCATATGATGCCACCCAAGAGACTCTGCTCAAATGGACCCCAGTCACGACAGAAGACAACTTTAAGACCATGAAAAGTATCCACTCCGGAGCACCCTCAGACCCCTGCCCACACCACATCTTCCACTGAGGCACCTCGACTATCAAATCTTAACTAAGTTGAACGATGAACTACTCCTTCAATTCCACCACCTTCCCCGACCCTGGAAACATGCCAAAGTCAACCCCCTCCTGAAGAAACCTTCTGCAGACCCAACAGACCTAAAAAAACTTCATGGCCATCTCCCTGCTTCCATGCTCAGCCAAGGTCATCAAAAAAGCCATCAACACCCAGCTAACAGACTTTATCGAAGCTAACAACATCTTGGACATCTCCCAATCCAGATTCCGCTGCAACCACAGCACTGAGACCACCCTACTCGTGGCCATCGACTACATCCGCTCCTTCCTCGACCAGGGTGAAATGGCAGCCCTCATACTCCTGGACTGCTTGGCTGCCTTCGACTCCGTCTCCCACCGCACCCTAGCCACCAGCCTCCATGACGCCGACATCCGCAGCAAGGCCCTCGACTAGATGTGCTCCTTCCTCACTGGCAGAACTCAGCTGGTCAGCCTCCCTCCCTACCTCTTTGAACCGACAGAGACCAACTGTGGAGTGCCCCAGGGCCCCCACATGGCCCCCTTCGCAACCATCATCAGGAACCACGGCTCAACATCATCTCCTGCGCCGATGACACCCAGCTTATCCTCGCCCTCACAAACGAACCCAACATCACCAAACAAACTTCCAAGAAGGGATGAAAGCCATCGCCACCTGGATGAAGATGAAGAACAGCTGCCTGAACAGAAGTCCTCATCCTTGGCTCCACCCCCTCTGCATGGGACAACTCCTGGTACCCCCACCCCTCGGGAATCCTCGGGAATCCTCCCATTTCATCTTCCGTAAGTACATGATTGGAGAGATTAATAACATTTATATCATCTTGTTGTTAATCTCTCCGGGTCCTAATGTGATTGACATTTTTCAGCAATTGGTACATGAGGACTTATACAAACCTGAAGACAAATTTGTGGCAAATCATTTTAAGATGAAACACAATCTGTCCATGAATGAAAATGAAGCTCTCAAAAAGCTTGTCAGCAACACATCCCTTGTCATACGTGAAGCTGACAAGGGAGGGAACATAGTCCTCATGAATCGTGCAGATTATCTAAATGAAATAGACAGACAACTTGCAGACCAGACTACTTACCTTCAACAAACCTCAAATCCAATCAAAACAACTGTTGCATTGATTGAAAAGAGATTACAACATTGGTGAGGAGAGGTACTAATCTCAGACACAGAATACAAGTATCTCTACAATGATACACCAACCAATCCATATATTTATGTACTCCCAAAAATACATAAACAAGGCAGGTTTCCCCCAGGAAGACCAATTATTTCAGGCATCAATTCACCCACAGAAAGAGTATCAGAGTATATAGATATGTATCTCCAACCATATGTAATCAATTTGCCTTCTTTTTCTTTTCTTTTTTTTTTATGTGAAGAAAGGGACCCCCTGTAACTAGTGAGCAGTTCCTAGGTCAGGGCAACAATATTTAAAAAATAACAGAATCCTAGGCAACTTAAGGGTCCTGTAGGATAACAGGTAAGGCAACACAGAAGATAGCAAAAGCTACAGTGTACTGAGCTAATAACGACAAAATAAGTTTAAAAATATGTTGTTCATTTATTATAAAAAACATAAATACACATTACAAATAAAAACCAAAGTGAATATCACATAAACAGTAAATAACAATATATGTCAAATGATATAAGGCATATAATAATACAAATACAATATATATACAATAAATATGAATACAGAATTTGGTTGTAAAAACAACAAAGTGGGTTAAATGGTAATCTCTACGCGTTTCGGCGTATCACACGCCTTCTTCTGGAGAACCGCTTGAAGAGTCTAATAATGAAAAAAACAGTGTAAGAAATACAACTACACAAGACATATCGCACAATACAGTACACTGCAGCTGAATGAAAAATGCCTTTATAATGGAGGCATTTATTTGAGAAAGCTGGCTTGTGCTGAAGAAAGAAGGAGTAATAAAACCACCAAGACTGTTGAGCCCAACTGCATGAAAAGTAGTCAGAGAGTGAAGAGATGTAACTTTATCACTCCATACACCACTGCCAGTACTGATGTTTTTAAGATCCTTAAGAAACATTGGCATTTACTAACCCATGACACAGCCTTGAAGACTATTGTAGGTAAAAATCCCATTGTGACTCATGCCAGAGGTCGAACATTACGACATCTATGTCCCAGTTTTATTCCACCTGTTAACAGCACTACTTGGTTACCCAGTGCACCCAATGGGTTCTATCGGTGTGGAAACTGTAATATCTGTTGCTTTGGCATGCATAAGTTAACAAGCTTACTCCATCAGGTGTTTTATGTTTTTATAAACTGCAACACCAAATTTGTGGTGTATTGTATTAAATGCATCTGTGGTAAAATATACATAGGGAGTACCATCTTTGAAAGATAGAATTCAAGAACATATTCGGGCCATTAAAAACAATAACACCCAGTATCCTGATGTACAGTGATCTCCTATGTTGTGTCCTGGGTTACTAATATATTTCCCTGCCTAAGGCTGCCTTGCACTCCAGTGAGGGGCAGTCTGCAAATTCATGGGTTTGTGCCAACACAGCTAGCTGAGGGTCTGACAGGACTAACCCTGCAGTTGCCTATCCTCAAATTGGGTGGGGCAGAAAAGCAAGTTTGGTTGGGGAGGTAAACTGCCAATTTATGGTAGCTGACTTGCTCTACCAATCTATAAATTACCCCTATGTCTGCTTCACAGTGTTAAATGGAACAGAAGTGAGAATGGGCAATGGTACACAGGAGAAGATGAGAGGGAATATAATGTTATGTTGGTTACTTGTATAGTGCACTTGCCACCTTAAACATTTGAGGGGTAAGAAGAGGGAAGTATGTGACTTTAAAGGTGAGGGGGTAACAGGAAAGACAGAAAGATCAAATGATTTCCTGAGACAGAGGAGATGGTACAACTTCACTTTAATGCATTGCTGTCTAGGATGCGGGAGACAGCACTACTGCTCAGAAGAAGGGAACACTAAAGATGTTTCTTCACCAATTTAATGACCTAATGTCCCAGTATGTGGCATGCAACCTGCTTAATGCAGCCATCTCTGTGCTGGCTCCAAGAATTTGGAATGGCCTTCCAATGGAGATCAAAGCCAACCCCTCAACTGCTTCATTCAAAATACAGGTCAAATGGCTACTGTTGGAAGAACTTCATCAGCAATAGCCTCTATGTCATTTGCTAGACACTTACCTTTCGTGCTTGACAATCATTTTTACTTTGTGTGTTGAAATGTATGCTTGACAATTATTTTCACTTTGTGTTTGAAATATGTGCTTGACATTCACTTTTACTTGGGGTTTAAACCGCATTTCATCGTTCTTTGGACGTAATTCGATGATGAAACCGCTCTTCCCCATCTAGGTGGGTTTTTACCTGTTTGATCACTTGCTACCTCTTCTTCCCCTAGCACCCTCATTTACTTTATGCCTCAGGTTCCTCTCATAATGCTTTATTGTATTGTACTTATACTGTCTCTGCACGTCAACATCAGTTTTCCTCTTTGTACAGAGTTCTAATACCCGTCTGGGTCTTGTTTGCGCTTTATAAAACTTTTCAAATCGATAAATAAATACATTTCAAGTCATGTTGGTTGCTAGTAATGCACACACAACAGACTGACACTTCTATAGACATTGATCTCAAGAGGGGATGCGAAGGTCAAGGGATGAGGATGTACTAGAAAGCAGTAGGTCAAATTCAGAGGTATCAGAGACTCGCGGAATAATGGTTTCTCGCATAGCGTTTGTTACAGGAAAAGGCTGCTTCAAAGCTCTGAGGAACACAAGATGAAAGGAGGAATGAGGGAAGACGAGAAAACGATCATCTGCTGTCATGTTAGTTTCTGGTGCAGCTTCAATCACGTCATAAATTTGCCCAAAAAATCAGTGAGTGAGACAGTTGGGGGAAGGAGGCAAAGCGAGAAAGAAGGGGCGAACAGGAGAGTGGGAAGAAGGGTGAGCTGCTGAGTCAATAGAACAGCACTGTTTCATGTAACTTGTGTAAGAAATACTTGGATGCAAGATATTTTCTTTAAAATATAGCCTCGCTGTTAAGTGTTTGCTATATTTGAAGTATTGTAAACGATCAAGTAACTGCAGGGCCAAATTAGAAAGGCAAGCTATATTATTTCCTATGCAATGAAGAAGAAATTAGGTCTGAGCTGTGCTGAACGACTGGAACTAATCACAAGGGGTTTGAGTGCTCCACTAAGCAGTAAACTATCCTTGCAATTAGTTATTATGAAAGGAAGCGACATTTTAACATATTTCCATCAATATTTAGTTCATGCACCCTCTGTTGACATGCCCATTTGTACACACATCACTACAAAATGTCATAAATACCTGAATAGTTCAAGTTATGGGTATATTTAATACAAATATAAAGATCACTGCAGTCTGATAATCTGTTAACATGCACTTGTCTTGCCACACGACATTATTATGTTGTGGGCGTTCAATATTGCTGCCTTTAAATCCGATGTCTTTCCTTTTGAATTAGGACTCTGGAACAGAAGTCACATTCAGTTCTGGATCACTGCTGTTCGTCGTATTGTAATGCCTTCAATTATGTATAAACAATAAACCATCTCCTACTGGTTTAAAAAAATACCTTCCAAACGTATTTCTTCTCTAATTAACGTGGTCCGGAGGTCATTGTTTATTCAGTTATATTCTTTTATTCCTTTCCGGGAATGCGCCGAGTAATTATCAGGTTTTTAAATTGCGCCAAATAAATAAATAAATAAATAAAACATTTAAGTAAATAATATAGTTCTAAGTCCAACCGCGATCCAGAAAAAGAGGTTTCCTAGCATACGTTGAAACTGAAAGGTGACCTGTGACCCCCATCCCCCATCCACTTAATTTTAGAGACTTAGGGCAAAGTACAGTAATACACCGATGAGGTGATCTCAGAGAAGGCAGAATCCTAACCCTCTTATGGATTTTGCCTATCTCCATAGCATCAGCATAAACCCCTGATGACATCACACCATCTGCACTATGATGTCACAAGGCGGCGGGAACATGAAAACAACGCACTCAAACGGGGACGACTCCGCTGTAGCAGAAGCAAGGAGAGGACATCGTAAAATCAGCAGTCACCTCAGAAACTACACGACGACCTGTCCACGTCACTGGCCACATGAATTAAACAGGTAGAACGATGACTTAGAAAGCACAACTGCTGCTGTGAATTTCCGTTCCACCCCCCACAGCCACGATGCACATGATCTTTCCCAATTGTGATGAGGAATGCATTGTGACATATTCTGGGTATATAAGGGGCAGTTACCAGGGAGCCGCCTCATTGAAGACCCTCACATGGCCACGAGGCAACCTCTGCGGGAGCCTCGGGACCACCGAGAGTCCATGGCTGAATGACACGGACTCCCCCAATAGAAGAGGAGAGGGTTACACAAAGAGAGAATGTGAGTCAGCGAAGCAATACCGCTCACAACAGACCTGAAACCCGATGTGATAATCCACCGTAACCACAATTTCAGGAATATCTTCACAACTATACCCATTCTAAATCGTTCTAGGCAAATCTTCCCTTCTTACACCACTTCACGAGGCCTTCTATGCCCGAAATCTGCAAAGCCACTTAGTTTTCTTCCAATCTTTTCATTCCTTCCCTAATCTGTCCATTTCCAAAAACTGCCTTATGTCAAGCCTGGGTCCCTTGTTTGTATACCTCCCTGACGCCCATACCTTACTCCCATCAGGCACCATACCTTACTCTCATTACCTTCGACCACCTCAACTTGTCACACACGCTGCCCATATCATATTTCAGTCCCTCCCTTAAAACCCAGTGTGCTTAATTCTATTCCCCTACATTAGCCCATCATCCCTATTACTCGTAACCGATTTCTAGAGGATGAAGCCTAACGGCTAGAGCGGACGACCTCAGAGCTGGGGAACCGGGTTCGAGACTCACTAACGACACTTAACATTCTGTGATTCTGGGCAAATCACTTAGGGCCAGATGTAGGTACTTCATATTTACCACCTCTTAAATACCGAATTTTACCGATTCGGTATTTAAGTGGTAAATATGAAGGGGGGAGATGTAGGTATTTCCAGATGTGGAAATACCGAATCGTTAAGATTCGGTATTTACCGAATCTGGAAATACCGAATCGGTATTTCCTATTGATTCCTATGGGCTGTGAAGCCCATAGGAATCAATGGGCAATACCGATTCTGTAATTACAGAATCGGTAAATACCGATTTTTAGCAAGGGTGCAGGGGGTGTCACTTTGACACCCTCTGGCACCCCTGTTGTAGGCTTGTGTGCCATGTGGCACACATACATGCCCTTAGGGCATGTATGTGTGCCACATGGCACAGGTGTACATGCACAGATGTGCATGTACACCTGCATCGGTATTTTACCATGCAATTGTATTGCATGGTAAAATACCGATTTTCAAAGCCCTGTGTCAATGTGCAACTTGGCACCTACATACCGAAAATGCATTTTCGGTAATTTTACCGACCGGTATATATACCGATTCGGTAAAATTACCGAAAATGCCTGTTTTTTCCACCTACATCTCAAAAACCAATTACCGGTCTGTAACGGCCGAATTCGGCCGTTACCGACCGGTAATTGGCCACCTACATCTGGCCCTGTATCTCTCCATGTCTAACAAAAATGTAACTGTAACGAAACTGGTGCTCATGTAAAGCGCTCTAATACCTGATCTATAGTTCGGGTCTAGTTCGCGCTATAAAAAAAGCTAAAGAAAACATTCCATCTGACTGCCACTCACTTCAATTAGCCCCCCATTTTGCACACTCCATCCTCCATTATTTGCCAACCTTCCACGCCTACTTCCCTTGTCCCAAACGTTAATTTACCCAAATCCCACCTGGGCCCTATTTCCAACAACTCCACTTCTCCATTATCATTACAACTTTGGGTTACATCGAATATACATTTTTTAATCATTATGGGCCAGATGTAGGTAAATATATTTTACCGACTCATAAATACCGAATTTTACCGATTCGGTATTTATGAATCGGTAAAATATAAGGAGGGAGATGTAGGTAAATCCAGATGTGGATTTACCGAATCTGTAAAAGTCGGTATTTACCGATTCGGTAAATACCGACCGGTAATGCCAATTCATGCCTATGGGCTTTGAAGCCCATAGGAATGAATGGGCATTACCGATTCGGTATTTACCGAATCGGTAAATACCGAATTTCACAAGGGTGCAGGGGGTGTCACTTTGACACCCTCTAGCACCCCCAGAACAGGTTCGGGTGCCATGTGGCAGGCATACCTGCCCTAAGGGCAGGTCTGCCTGTCATATGGCACAGGTGTGCATGCACACATGTGCATGCACACCGGAATCGGTATTTTACCATCAAATTGAATTTGATGGTAAATTACCGATTCTGTAAGGCTTGTGGGACTCAGAAGAGTCCCACCTACATCTCAAAATTACCGAATCGGTAAAAATACCGATTCAGTAATTTACAGAATCGGTAAATTTACCGATCGGTAAATTTACCGATTCTGCCCCCTACATCTCAAAATCCAATTACCGGTCGGTAACGGCCGAATTCGGCCGTTACCGACCGGTAATTGGCCACCTACATCTGGCCCTATGTTGTTTATGGAAGTGTTTTTATGCTTTTATGGCTTATTGATAAATAAAGATAGTCTTTATTGGCTGCATCAAATATTGGGCATAAGCACTGTTTGAGCCTAATCTCGAATTCGGAGTAGTGTTAAATTGCGGCACTTTCGGTTGTCAGGCATAACTGATTGTAATGGGGGAAAAGTGCAGATTTTGGGCGTGGTAAACCGGCATTTGTTTCCTATTCCGACCTCATTTACTCTGAAGGGGGAAGTGAAATCGTCGGGGCAAAACACTGTTAACTGAGTTACCTCTAGGAGATTTTTACTAAGCCATAATTCTGTGGCATTTGTAACAACGCCATTGATTTCAATTTTATTTTATAAAACAGACTGTAAACCCCAATAGTTTAAATCTATGTGCATCGCCCACCAAGCATATTGGAAATCCGGTCCAGAAATCAGTCACTCTTTGATATCACCCTACCAACCCAATAAAGCTCTCCGTTCATCACACGCTTTTTTGGCTAAAGTCCCTAGGATTCAGAGAGTGAGGGCAGGAGGCCGATCTTTTGCCTATAATGCCTCCAAATTATGGAATGCTCTTCCCCTCCACCTTAGAACTAATTCTAACTTGTTGAGCTTTCGTAAACAGCTCAAGACTTTTCTTTTTAATTAGTTAGATCATCTTTTGATCTCTTTCTTCTGAAGGTACTGCTTTAGTCTAGCGCCTGGACACCTCAGGGCAGCTGTAGCGCTTAATAAAATTGTTTTTCATTTCATTTCATTTCAATAGCCCAAATTTTGGTCTTACATGAGCTCAAACAGTATATTTAGCCACTGATATAGGTAGTGAGTTTGGCAGAATTTAGGAAGTAAATACAAGTTTACATTTTTGCAGGGAGATATTTGAGTAGGTTTGAGATGCTGCCAATCCATGGAGTTTATCTCTCAGCAAATTATGCTTTTGGAGTTTTTGTTTCCATGTGGAACCACCATTTGAGAAAAAGGATGGAAAAGCTACCTGGGGAGGATAAAAGGTTGTCTGGTAAAATTGTGGGTGTTCCCTGGAGCCTTGACTGAAGAGGGTAACATTATTTTTCTTCTCGCAGGTTCGAGCCTCTCAATGCTTTGGCTTCTGGCATTGCAGTGAACACCAAAGATGGACTGTTTTCTGCTAGGTATGATAATCAGCCTTCTGTAACAGATTTGTAGTTGATGGAGCAGGTCTTAAAGATGATGCAGGACCAGTACAAACAAGAATATCAACTACAAACAGAGCAATATGTTTCTAATAGGGCAAAAGTAATTGAATCAATCATCATAGGGCCAATGAAAGTGGTTTATAATAATAGTAGCTCCACGCTATGTTCATGCCGTCTCCATCTTCTTTGTGATATGTTGGTTGAAAAATAGGTTGCTGTTTTAATGTATAAGCAAATACTTGTTTAAAAACATTGAGCAAATGGGAAATTATTGAATTTATAAATGTAACTAATGATTACCCTAGGATATAGTGGTTTTCCTGAATAATCACTCTAAAATTAAGTTAATTTATATTCAGCATTTTCAGTCCTATTTACTAGGAAATGGCGGAGACCATCGTAAGGCACCTTGGCTTAACACCACGCTCCACCACTTCCAAAACGGAGGGGTGCACTGTATTGACAAGGATACAGTGCAGCCCTGCGTTTTCCCCTGTGCTGGTGCTAATTTGTGCTGCCTAACGCCAATGCAGATACCCTTGCACCACAGTGCAAGAGTGCCTGCGCTGCAGAGAAACATTGTTTATGTGCAATAATGTGTCCCTTCCTGACAATTAAGGTGTCCCTTCCTGCACATAAACATTCTGAAATGGCATTTTGAAACTTCTATGTGTGCTGCACAAGGCAGCACACATAGAAGTTGCCAAACATAATATTTTTTAAATTGCTTATGTGCAGGAAGTGTCACCTTCCCGCACATAAACAATCAACGGTCTTTTGCTGCTTCTATGTGTGCTGCACAACGCAGCACACACAGAAACTGCAAAAACGAGGAGAAATTAAACATTTCTTCTCATTTCACCTGTTTAGGACCAGGTTTTCCCTGGTCTAAATTTTGGCACTACCCCATATTTACGCCGCCCTTGTAAATATGGAGCAGCATCAAAACCAATGGGTGTTGCGGTGGAACCCACACACAACACCCATTGCCCGCCCCTTTCACGCTAAGTATATTGTGAAAGGGGGCATTGTTTACAAGGCAGCGTTAAATCACATTAAGTGGTTTTATGCTGCCTTATAAATAAGGCGAAGCCGATATAACCACAGGAACGTCACTAAAAGTGAAGGTCCTGTGGCATAGGGGCTTGTAAATATGCCCCATAGATTATAGAGTGCTTAAAGACTGGTGAAAAATGACAAAATACTTCGGGGATTATTCAGTGCTTGGTGGATGTGAGACATCTGCAAACAACTAGTGGGTTATTGTCAATACTAGTTAGAGTTTAATCCTGGATATTCTCTCTTAATAGTGCACACAGAACATTCATAATTTTTTGTTAGGTCTCCCAAATCCACCAAACTCTAAATAATCCTTTTTGCCATTTTTCTAATTTCGCATGGAAGCCACCTGAGCTAATCCTTTGCTTAAAATGGTGGTGAATGTATGTTTGTTCATACCTGTGGTTTTTATTTGACCTCATCTTAACCAATTCAAATCATATCCATTTGAAATTATCTGCAAAACCTTGAGGCTTCAAGAAAGGGGAAGTGACAAACTGAGCTAGAAATCCCAGGGAAGGGCAAAGTGGTGAAAGAATTATGAATAAAAGGGACCTTATCTCTATAATATTGCAAGACGCAGCTCTTCTCCTTCCCCTTCACACCCTCTCAAACTCACAAAGCCCACCCAGCAGTCTCATAGAGAATACCTCAACAATAATATTTAAGCACACCGTGATACATAGACCAGACAATTAGTTCCTTATTACATTTTTATTTTTGCCCCTGCAGAAACGCTGGAGCTGTGCTCTCCTCTTGTAAAACATGAATATATTCATCTCATGGACTACCTTATGGTTTACCCATATCATGGCAGACTTTAGGGCAAAGGTGTAAATGTCCATTTCAAGTAATACCGCATTTGCAGCATTTGATGCCTCTTTCGTGGGGTTTCATACTGAGGTCCGTGAAAGAAAGGACAATCGCTCCGGAGGTTTTCATATGTGTCTATGAGTGTGATACTTGCAACTTATCTACTATATCAAGAATGCAGCCGAAGTTTTGGAGAACAGTCCAGAGAATGAAGTCTATGGATCCTAGGAATCCTCACTAATGTGGGGAGCGGTGAGCTGAAATGAAGGGTCTTGTGTAGTTTCTTAAAAAGCAGTTAGAATTTGGAAAGTGCGCATTGCAAGCAGAAATTATGTAAGCTGTTAGGCTCTAAACAAGAAGATCTCAAAAGCAGCAAAAGATGGAGGTACAGTCCATCAAAGCATACAGTGCCTAGAAGGAAGTGCATAGTGCTGGTGCAACAGCCAAGAAAGAAACAACTGATCCACAATGGAAGATCAGAACGTCTGAACAGTATAGAACAGTCAAAGTACATACTTCCAGAACTTGATTAACTGAAATCAACTTAGCCTGAACAGACTAAGCAAACTAGAACTGTATTCTCTCCCCCAGAAAACATCAGCCCATTCCAAATGTACTGCTTTAGAAGTTGAACCTTCTTACCCAAAAACTCTAGTATTAGATCATCCTTTGCTATTCTATGTGGTTTGGTTGAAGCTGTTACAATGGAAAATTCCACACTAACAACAGATTGCACCCTCATAATGCTTGCCGCCACCGTACACCTATCATCGTTGCCTTTCAAATATTCAACCCTTTCATGCCTTATACCTTTGCACTCATTTGAATTTTGGTTGCTTGTTTGAGTTACTTACACCCACAACTGTACTACTCTATGCCACTCCACTTTACGCCCTCCACTCTACGCCACTCCACTCAACACCACTCCACACAATTGAGTTCTACCGCACTCTACGCCACTCCACACATCGCCACTCCGTGGCACTCTACTCTACACCACACCACTCTATACCACTCTACTCTAACCCATTCCACACCAGTCCTCTACCCCATTCCATTGTACCCCACTCCATTCTACACCACGCCACTCTACACCACTCCATTCCAATTGCATTGCAATTCTACTCTACTTCACCCTACTGTATGCCATTCTACTCTACAGCACTCCTCTCTACTCTATGCCACTCTACTGCACACCACTCCATAGAACTCTACACAAGTCTAAGCCACTGTACTCTTCACCCCTCTGCTCTACGCTACTCAACTGTAGTCTACGCCACTTCACTTTAACTACTCCGCTCCACGCCACTCCACTCCATTTATTCAACTCCACTCCAATCTATGTCACTATACTCTACCACTTCACTCCACGCCCACTCTACTCTGTGCCACACCACTCTACATCATTCCACTCTACATCACTCCACTCTACTCAATGTCACTCCACTCTAAGGCACTGCACTCTACTCTACGTCGCTCTACTCCATGCAACTCAACTCTATTCTACACTACTCTACGCTACTCCACTCTCCCCATGCCACTCTATGCCATGCCACTAATTTTTTACAAAAATAACAATTTAGCCATGCTGAACAGCTGCCATGCTACTGATCAATATGGCTAAAAGACTGGCAAAGCCAACAGGTCTTGCATAGGCAAGAGCTATTGACTTTGTCCATGGTTGTTTGTGTCTGCTGCCACCTCCGGGTTTTTCAGGTGCCTCCTGCTGGGCAGTAGTGTCAGCCTACTTCAGCTACTGATTCGTTTTTGTGCCATTCACATTTTACTTTGACCTAGCACAGCATACAGCACAGGGCAGTGGGATAGCCCATTTTAACTACTGATCAGTTAGCCAGCTATTCATGTTTTTGTATGCCCACAGTCTTTAGGACAACACTAAAGTATACAAAACTGTGATGGATAGAATGCTTAAATTAATGTCAGCCACTGTTAATTGCTCAGGCCGCATCCCAATCCATTATTTTGCACACCATGTCATCTTAGTTTGGACCTAGCCATATGAAAATCTGTTTCGACACTGCTCCAACGCAAACAGTCCAGCTTGAACTACCAGGCCAGGTCCTGCATGAGATGAAGTAGGTTTAGGGTCGTCAATGTGTTCTGGGATCTTCTGCATTTTTTTCCACTGAAGAAGAGGTTGATGGCATTGTACTTTTCAGTGTGTTGTTCTTCTTCTTTTTGTGGATTCCAAATCCAAATCCAAAATCACTTTATTTCGGATATATTGCAATCCATAAAAGTACAATACATTATACATTGCATTTAAAAACATCACAAAAATTACAAGTCAATATAAAATAAATACATAAGACATATACATTTCTTAACAGAGTGTGACTGGATGAACCACAATCATCTTAAACTCAACCCAGACAAGACTGAGCTGGTGTTGACAGGTGGTTCATCCAGTCCCTGGTCTTCCATGTTTTGGCCCCGTTCCCTAGGTCTTTCTCCTGTCCCCTCTACCTCAGTCAAAACTTTAGGCATTAAACTTAACTCCCAACTCACTCTTTACTCCCAGGTTAGTTCTGTGGTGTCCTCTTCTTTTCTCTCACTGCGCACTATACGCAAGGTGTCCCGTTTTTTTTCCTTTGATGCTCTGAAATTGATCACTCTGGCAATGGTCATCTCCCGCCTGGATTACGGCAACGCCCTATATGCAAGTATACCTGCATATAGTTTAAGGCGGTTGCAGCAGATTCAAAACCAGGCGGCGCGCTTCGTGTTCAAACTGCCAAAATTTCACCATGTCACCCCTCTCCTTAAATCTTTGCACTGGCTTCCAGTCCGTGAGCGTGTCCAGTTCAAGCTCGCCTCCATCACCTTTCAAGCTCGACTGGGCACGGCCCCGGCTTTCATCTCTTCCGAGATCACCCCCTATGTCCCTACCAGGGAGCTACGCTCATCTACCAAATCCCTTCTCTCAGTCCCGCGGTTCCGGAGGAAGAAATGGGGAGGATCGAAATTTGCAACCCTTGCCCCACTCTTTTGGAACTCCCTGCCCCCAGAGCTTAGAGCCTCGACCCTCTACCTGCAATTCAGGAAACAACTTAAAGCCCACCTATTCACTAAGGCTTTTGACTAGCTCCCCAACATTTCATATCCCTTAGAGTAGTTTGCTTTCCTGCCCTGCTGTCTGTTGGTTGTAGCGCCATGAAGCCGCTGGCGAACGTGCGCTTAATAAATAATTTAAAATAGAAATAGAAATAAATTGAGTAGACAAGATCAGTACAGAAAAAGTGCAAGACGAGCCCATATACAGAAAAAGTGCAAAAAATGCTTCGAGCTGAAATCACAGTTATTCATCTAGGCATTTTCTTATTCTCACAGATAGTTTTAAATATTCTAACACCTGGAGGACACAATCAGAATGCAATAGCTGTAAATATACAAGGGCGGGTCTGATTAGTTTAAAATTTAATTTCCTTAAAAGAGTGACAAGATACCGCCTACGGGGGTACTCATAAAATTTACATAAAAATATAAAATGCAGCATATCCTGTGGAGACTTCCCGTCGCAGCCACAGGGTGCTGCAGGTTTTTTAAAAATGTCCAACTTTGGTCTAATTAAAATATGATGAAAGATGTTGAGCCTAAAGCGTGTCAGCAAAAATTTATCATGAGAGGTAAAGGAGCATGTTAGGTACATTTCCATAGTATCGCAAGTTCTTAACATAATGTACTTTCTAACATTTGGTTTCAGAAGCTCAACTTCATCTCTTAGGGCACTACAGTTCATAAAAAAGGCCCTCTTAGTTGCTGCAACATCACCCTTAACTATATCCCTCGGATTTTCAAACACGTTTAGGCGACCAAGCTTCAGAAATTGGGACTTCAAATATTTGAGCCAGGGTACACACATGGCATAATCCATTGATACAAGATCTTCCAGTATCTGGTGGGTTAGGGGAATATCCTGACTTAACCATAGTTTTAGCCAGCATAACAGTGGTTTCAGACCAACAATGTCTGAAATATACTGACAACCAAGCTCTTCATGTGCAGCTAAGTTCAGTGTACTACCTGGGACACACAACAGGCGTTTTAAGAAATTATTTTCGGCTATTTGTAGTTGTTCACCATTTATATAGCCCCATATCTCGCTGCCGTAAACTGCGGTGGATATAGATTTAGCATTATATAGTTGCATCATGGCCACCATCGGCTTTTTCCCCAATTTACTGGCAAAATTTAAAATCGACGATTCACTCTGGTCAGTTCACCCTTCTTCCTGGCCAAATGCGGAGCCCAACTTAGCTTAGTATCAAATAAAATACCCAAATATGAAAACGTATTAGTGACAGGGATCACAACATCATTTAATTTAAAAACGAACTTTTTTTTCGGTTGACGGCCAACATGCATAATATAGGATTTCGAATTGTTGACCATAAGGTCCCTATCAGACATAAAATTATTAAAAGCATTCAAAAGTGCTTGGAGACCCTTCTCTGTTCGTGATATTAAAACCGCGTCATCAGCGTATAAAAGTAAGGGAATACCCCTCGCACCAGCTCTGGGACAATCTGATTTTATCTCTTGCAATTCAACCTCTAAGTCATTTCTATAAAAGTTAAAGAGAAATGGGGCCAGGATGCACCCCTGTCGTACTCCTTTATTAATACAGAAATTACCTGTGGTATCCCCATTCGCTGAGAACCTCACATTGGCTCTTGTATCATTATGGAGGTCCGCAAGGAAATCCACAATCCCCCTGTCAACACCTTTGTCCCTCATGGTCTGCCACAGCCTCCCCCTGTTAACACAGTCGAAGGCTGATGACAGATCCATGAAGGCTAGGTGAATTGCTCCTTTTTGTACAACAGTGTATTTATTCAGAATAAGAAACAAATTAAGGCACTGAGTTATGGTAGAGCGACCTTCACAAAAACCATATTGGGAAGCCGACATAATATTATTTTCAGTCGACCAGTTTACTAAACGTTGAAGCAAGACTCTCCCCATAATTTTAACCATTGAATCGATCAGGGATATTGGTCGATAACAAAGAGGACTTCCCCTTTCACCTTTTTTAAAAACCGGGACTATGGTTGATAATCCCCACGTTCCCGGACAACCCACTCTGGCCGCAGCATTGAATACAGCAGCCAGAATTGGAGCCCAGAAAGCTGGATCATATTTGTAAAGGTCCGGCGGAATTCCATCAGGACCGGGCGCTTTATTTGCTGTAAGGCCCATAATGGCAACCAAAACCTCGCTTTTTTCAAATGTTATATTACTGCTTCCATCATGGGGAATAACAGCCCTGGTTCCAACACCCTCTGAGTAGTACAGGCTTTTAAAGTGGCTTTCCCATTCTTTTTTTGTTATGCAGCAAGCAAGTTCATTACATGGATCAGCGGTCAAAAAGGGTTTTTTAACCAGTGCCCAGAACTTGGTGCTGCACTTCAGGGTGGAGGGATCAAGTAGTTCCTGCCAAGCCTCCTTCCTAAGGAACTCCTTACGGGTGACAGTAGTAGCCTTATATTCTTTTCTGCAAGCTTTTACCTCCTCCTGGTTCCTTGGTGAAGCTGACAATGCAACCCTCAAATTGCGAGCAGCTTTGGTACAATCATGACTGAACCATTTCGGGCCTAATTTAGCCTGATTTTTATTAGGGACAGTAAGAAGCGCTGACACCTTCTCCGACACATTTTGATAGGACTCTAACACTAGCCTGGGGTCGCCCCCTCAATCGTGCAAACTTTGATGTCCTCTGTACACCTTTCAACAATTGTTTTGTAGAGGATATCTGCAGAAACCATGGACCATTTTAACCTCCTCCTCCCATCAGTTGTTCCCAGACTGCCTTGACTAATGGTCTTATTTCCCTTCTTTACCCAGGGACATTTTAGGCAGATTGTTAGAGGATTATGATCACTGAATTCACTCGAAACAATGCAAAAAGAGTCTATAAAAATGTGCATTGTCCGAGAGACCAGTATATGGTCTATAAAGGTACCCCTACCATGTCCCTTAAAGGTTGGGGTATCAAAACAATATAAAGGGTCTTTAAAAGACATGGCCATTGAAAGGTCAAGGTCGTCCATTAGATCGTTGCACAGTTCCCCCTCCTTAGTGTGTTCCATATGGAGATAACAAGCACGCTCACAAGACATTTCTGGTAAGCGCTTATGTAATGGATCTATACAAGGATGCAAATTGAAGTCCCCCATAATCATCAAGTTATGACCTAGGTCTTTCATGTTATTAGAGACAAAAGAATTTAGACTAAAAATGTCATTCCTGGCCTCACTATCCTAGATAGCATTATAGAAGTTCACCAAACCCACACGGACATTTCCTCCAGATAAGGCCAAGCCCATTACAGCTGTGTGCTTGGCTTCAACTCTACGTACTCCGCAAGGTATTAATATAGAGATAAAAATTACAAGGCCCCCCTTCGGCCTACCCCTTAGAGATGGCAAAGCTGGTTCATAAAAAGCCTTGTAACCTTCCAGAAAGAGGTTACAGCTCACCTCCCAAGTTTCTTGTAGACAGATGATTGAAAACTGTTTGATATAAGTCACCCAATTTACATCACACATTTTCGCCGCAAGACCGGCGATATTCCAGGAAACAACATGACATCCTAGGTTAGTAGCCACCGGGTTATCTGAATTTATATTTGTAAGTTCACCTGTAGCCACAGTGTCCTGAGCCACAGGTGCCATCCGTCAGTCACACGTCTCAAGCCCAGATAATGCTTCATACCTGTTCTGTGTAATTAGATCCGTACCATTACGATAATGGCTAGCACTAGTATTATAAACATTATTGGGTCCACCTGACCTACAAGAATTTGTGATGTTATAAAAGAATTGGGTATCTTGAACAGGAGTATATGGTTCAAACGCCTGCCTGGTTAAGCTCTGTTGTGGTGTGGATTTACAGAGATGCGCATAGAAATAACCCAAAGGGCGTACACAAATACTATTTACATTATAGACCAGTGAAGAAGCTCTCAAGAGAACAGTTGCCACATGCTGGGGGTGTTTGAAATTAATGACTATACAGTCTCCAGAGCCAGATTTTTTAGAAGGTCCCACCCAATTTACGCGTCTAACTGCCATTATCTGGTCAGAATATGTGATGGGAAAACCACAATTTTTATTGAGCCACGCCACAGTCTTGTTTTTCAGGGAACTGTGTGATTCGTCATAGGGAGATGCAGGATGCGTACCACAAGGAGGAACATTTGTCAGTACTGCCACAAATGGAGCACAATCAGGTGGTAAATTTAGATAACGATTATGCCTTGGGGGTCTGGGGGTTCTGCTGTTTTGGGATGTTATAGATGGTTGTGACTGCGGGGCCGATACCACTGGGACATCCAGTATGTTGTGTCTATCAGGCCCTGCTGGTGCCGCTACAACAGTATTCCCCCTGCCCTTATTCTGCGTGACATTAACTTCAACAGATTCTTTCCCTTTCCCCCCACACTGAACTGAGCCACCAGATGTTACAGTCTTCTGTGATGATAATAGACCACCCAGCCTTGTGACTTCCTTTGCTAAGTTATCAATCTTATTAATTAGAGGTTTAATAAGCTCTTCTATTTTTGTTGTTATAGAAACTTTAAGGTTTTTTATGAATGAGGCAAGTGAATCAGAGTTTAAGTTACCCCCATTACCATTAGTGCCTGTGAAGACAAAAGGGGTTATTGCAACAGGGCCACTAGTCGTTTTACCATCCGTTTTTTTAGCCTTAGAGTTATTATGTTTACCATTGTTTTTTTTTTTAGATACAGTTCTACAGGTTCTCAGGGGCCTGGCTTCAGTTTGGGTCTTATGCAGTACACCAGTATCATCAATTAACTGCACCAGTGGGTCAGAATAGACCTCAGCACTCACTGTAATGCGCACTGATGAGTCATTAAAAATAACATCATTGGTATTAGCATCAGAATCTGTGAGCGGAGTAATGTCAGGGGATATTTCTAGTAAGTCCCCTGTCATAGAAGCCTTCCCCAACGATGCACGTCTATCATTATTAATCTGGTTTACTTTCCTAACCAAGAAATTATCCATAGACGCAGGGCCTACCATCACCTTATCAGTTTTGGGTTTAGACATCATAAGCAATGGAGCTATCAACTAACACACAAATACTCTCTAGTCTACACAATCACAAGCGGGTATTAAGACAATTTTAAAAATAAAGTCTTACGTGCACACAGCACGATAACCTTCCAGATGAGGCGATACAGGGTCCCTGGCCCAGTCCAGTCTCCTCAGGCCTCCTAGGGCCACAGAGGGCCCGGGCGCTCCCGCGCGCGTCCCGCGGGACGAGGAGGCGTGCTTTCCTTTATGCGCCTCCCGGCGCTGCCCTTCTGCGTGTGCGGCGTCATGTAGCGCTGAGGCAGCTGGGGGTTGAAGTCAGAGCGTCCCCCTGGCGGAGCCAAGCCCGGCCGAGAACACCACGGTGCAGGGAAATGATGGCGGAGCCCAGCCCGGCCACAGACACCACGGCGGAGCAAAGCCCGGCCGA
Source organism: Lissotriton helveticus (assembly GCF_964261635.1). NCBI lineage: Eukaryota > Metazoa > Chordata > Amphibia > Caudata > Salamandridae > Lissotriton > Lissotriton helveticus. The sequence goes on along the minus strand of NC_136067.1, from coordinate 1,264,647,145 downwards.
GTGCAACAGCTGATGTCAGAAAAACGCCTCCCCCTTTTTGTGGATTCATTGATAGTATAGTACTGTACTTAGGCTGATGTGATGACTTGTCTGCATACTGCACTGAAGGCCTTCACTATCGAGAGCTCCTCAGGAGTTTTGTTTATCTTACATGCTTCATATGGATTGTTTATGGTCAGCAATGTCTTTAGAATCCCTGGGTGCTAAAGGCTTTGTCTTGCACTTGCATTTTGAAATTTGGGTGTGGATGTTTGCAGGAAGCTGGTTCTGTATATACTGTACCAAAAAGAGGTATAGTGTGCACAGAGTCCAGGGATTCCCCAAAGGTATGGCAGACAGAGGTTAAAGTAGATAATACCTTACTCTCAATTTAGTGGTAGCTGGGCCGAGCAGCTAGGCTTGTCAGAGGGTAGTGTTAAGCATTTATTGTACACTCTCAGGCAAGAAATAATGTCTCACACTCAAAGACTGATTCCAGACCAATGGGTTGTACAAAAAGTTGTTACTTTGTTGTTTTATTACGCGAACTAAGAATCATTTAGGGCTGGTAAGTTTCACAGTGGTTTAAAAGTAGCAACACTTCATGAATGCAGTAATGTTTTGTGAATGCAGTTATATACTTTACTGTCTTAAGGATATTTTCATTAGATGTCAATCAAGTACAGTTGTACGCTTTTGCAGTGATAAGGTTGAAAGTTCAATGCAATAGATGGAACAACAAAGCAAATCTATGGAGGAAAACAATGTTAAACAGTTTGCAGGTAAGTACCTAAACTTGCTTCCCCTGGCTTTTAGGGTTTAAAACAACACAAGGCAATGTTCAAGACCAGGTAGGTACTGCACCACCAGCGGCACTGGGGCGGCTGAGTGCAGAGGTCACTGGGCCCAATGTTATCCATTGGAGCTGGGGGGTACCTCGAAGAGGCATGGTTGGAAGGTAGGTACCCTTGGTCTAAGGGCAAATGCCCAGGGTTGAAGTGAGCACAGAGTGGCCACAAAACAGCACCTAAGCTACACCACCAATGGCACAGGGGTTGCCTGGTGTAGGGTGCAAATCAGTGTCGGCAGCTAATGTTTTCCAACGGAATTCGTCATTTTAGGAAAGAGGCTGCAGGCTAGGACCAGGAGGCTGGATGAAGGCGACCAATGGTTGGGCAGGTAAGTTGGAAACCATTAGCTGGGCTACCTAAAGTCAGGGGGGGGGGGTGCAGGGGTGTCTTTTGGTGTTGGGGCTTCTCAACTGGTTCCAGTCGTAGTCGGGCTGCAGGTGTCGAAGGGGAGAGGGGGTCCTGGATAGGTCAGCCAATGATGCAGATGAGGTCAGGATTGCCGGGGGGACTTCACAGGATAGGTGAGTCACTCGAATTCGGGCTGTGGGCTTTGGGTGCAGAGTGTGCTGGGGACGTGGATCCAGCTGGATCCAGAATCCTTGAAGTTGGAGCTTCATTGTTGGACAATCTGTGTCCTCGGAAGACAAGAGTCTTTTTCAAAGGCAAGGCAGGTTTCCAGGGTTCTTGGAGGCTGTCTAGCTGCAGGACTCACTGGTTTCAGCTCACAGGTTCTCTGAAGCAGAAGACAGGCTGGTAGCGATGGGGCTAAAGCAGTGGTTGTTGTCATCTTCTCTGCAGCACGGCTCTTCTGTTTTTCTTCTTAGGTTATTGTATCTTAGGAGCAAGGTTCACGGGTGCACCTAAATACCTAGATTTAGGGGCATTACAGGGTGGTGCAGGTTGGGACCAATGGGTCCCTTCCCTGGGGAGTCTACATCCCCTCTTATCCCACCCTCTAGTGGGGGGCATATGCCTCGTCCTCATTGGGGGAGTACCCTCATATTCAATATGGAGGGGACTGAGATGTGTGCTTTACTTTGCCTTCCCCACCTGAGGGGTGGGTTGGCAAAGGTGGGCACACCTCCCTTTACCTTTAGGTTTCCCGCTGATTCTCCTTCCCAAAGTGGGGGTCAGAACCGATCGGAGCCAGCTCCTGGTAGCAACAGAGGGTTTGGCTAGCTAACAGAGGAGCAAGCCTTTGAAGCTTCCAGTTCGTGGAACCTGCCCATCCTGAGAGAGGAGGCATGACACCTCTGCCCAGGTTGTGCTTTGTTTCAGGACCTAGAGAGGTGACAGATGGTGGGTAGCCATTCAGGAACCACTCCAGGGAAGGTCGTTTTCCAGGGGCATCTCTAAGATGCCCTCTGAGTGCATTTTACATTAAATTAAACACTTTCATCAGTGTGGGTTTATTGTGCTGTGAAGTTTGGTACCAAACGTCTCAGTCTTCAGTAAAGCCATCATGGAGCTGTGGAGTTTGTGCTCTCACAAACTTCCAGCCCATGTACTCAAAATGGCTGCACTGCACTTACAACGCCTGTGAATCGCACAGATACTGTGGAGGTATATTGCTCAAGCAGCAATGTCCTCACCTGTGGGATGGTGCACCCTGCCTTTAGGGCTGTAATGCTTGCTAGAGGGGTGACATACCATTGCCGCAGGCACTGTGGGTGGGCATTGCACACAGGGATGTGGGCCATATTGACCGTGTAGTTTGGTCTGCACCAAAGCACGCAGCCTGCAGTGGCAGTGTGTGGGTGCTAAGGTGAGGGGTCTCTGAGGGTGGCATGCCCACAGAGGACCTCTCTGGTCACAAGGCCCTTGGTAGCAGGGATACCATTTACAAGGGACTTGCATGTGGCCCAGAGGTGTGCCAATTTTGGAGACACAGGTACAGTTTTCAGAAAGAACATAGCAGCACCAAAGCTACACCACCAGCGGCACAGGGCAGTCGGGTGCAGGGTGCAAATCAGCATCTGACGCCCAATGTTTTCTAATAGAGGTCGTCGGTTTCGGAAAGTGACTGCAGCCTTGGATCATGAAACTGCACGAAGGCGATCAACGACTGGGCAGGTAAGTTGGATAGCTGGGAGACACCTGGGCACCATAAGCTGGGCTCTCCAAAGTCAGGGACGGGGGATGCAGGGGTGCCTTTTGGCGTTGGGGTTTTCTCATCTGGTTCTTGTTGCGGTCGGGTGGACCTGTCGAACAGAGAATGCAGGCATTGAGGGGTGGTCCTGGAGAGGTCAGCCGCTGATGCAGATGAGGTCAGGATCACTAGGGAGACTTCACAGGATAGGTGAGTCACTCGATCTCGGGCCATTGGCGTCAGGTGCGGAGTGTGCTGGGGACACGGATCTGCCTGGATCGGGAGTCCTTGAAGTTGGAGTTTCTTTGTTGGACAATCCGTGTCCTTGGGATACAAGAGTCTTTTTTCGAAGGCAGGGCTGGTCCGGTGGTTCATGGAGGGTGCTGGCTGTAGGACTCACCAGTTTCTGCTTGCAGGGTCTCTGAAGCAGGAGACAGGCTGGTAGAGCTGGGGCCAAAGCAGTGTTGTTGTCCTCTTCTCTGAAGCATGGCTCTTCAGGCCTTCTTTTTCTTAGGTTGTTGTATCTAAGGAACAAGGTTTACGGGTGCCCCTAAATACATAGATTTAGTGGTGTTACACGGGGTATAGGTTGGGACCAATAGGTCTAGATGTAGAGTCATTGTACACCTCCATTCCCCAGGATGCTACTCTGGATACCATCAGATCCATCCTGGAGGAATCGGAATTGGACTCCATCACCCCTGTGCTGTTCATTATGGCCCTGGCTACCATGGCGATGAAAGAAAATTTCTTTATGTACGAGGACCAGATATACCATCAAGTCTCTGGGACGAGCATGGGCAGCATTTTTGCCCCTTCCCTAGCGAATCTATATGTTCATGAGTTCGAACAAACCATAGTATTGCATCCCACCAATCCCTTCTTTTCATCCATAATTTGGTGGAAAAGATACATCGATGACATTCTTATGGTTTGGAGAGGGACCAGTGAATCGGCCCTCAGTTTCCACCAATGGCTCAATAATCAGAACAACTACCTTCGCTTTACTATAGAAATGAGTAAAGATAGGCTCCCCTTTCTGGACCTTTCGATCTATAGTACCGGGACTGGCTTAGAGAGCGAACTATATCGCAAGCCTATGGCTAGAAATTCCCTCCTTTTGTACGAAAGTCAACACCCTAAGTCCCTGAGGGATAATCTGCCCTTTGGACAGTTCCTCCGAGTTCGACGGAACTGTTCCACTCCTGAAACTTTTAAACACCATGCAGAGGACTTATCTAAGCAGCTGACCGCAAGACATTACCCCAAAAAATTGGTTCAGCGTTCATATAAACGAGCAGCGAATAACCATCGAGCTGCACTACTTGAACCTCGCGTAGTGAAACCACCTTTGGATCGCCTGACACTAGTGAGCACCTTTAACACTAAGTCCAACTATGTTCAGAAAGTTATTAAGAAACACTGGCGTATTCTGAACAGTGGCAAAGAGAAGATTGCTTTTCCGCTCTTTGCCTTTAAACGCTCTAGAAACTTAAGAGACCACTTGGTACACACTCGCCCCAGAGCCACACCTAGTAGAGAGTTGGGAACTCTATGGGACTTACCTCCTGTAGTGGGTCACCATCCCTGTGGAGGTTGCTCGGTTTGCCCACTGACCTCGAGAATTACTAGTGTGGACATTGGCACTGATCGGCCCTGGGTACTGCGACAATTTTCCAACTGCAATAGTACCAACCTTATCTACCTCATAACGTGCACGTGCAATGAACGGTATGTAGGTATGACCACGAGAAAGGTGCGCGTGAGAATGCAAGAGCATAGAAGTACGTTTCGGTGCAAGAAAGATATTTCGAGACTCACGAAACACTTTATAACACACAACCATGCAGAAACAGACTTCAAGTGGCATGTTTTGGAAAAAACATTTATTCCACCACACGTGAGTGATGTGTCGAGATTTTTGTTCTTGCGTGAACAAAAATGGGTTTTCAAACTGGGTACAGATAGACGAGGATTGAACGATGATATACCCTGGCTCAATCTATCGTAGTTGTACATAAAGATAGGCGAAAGAGCAGTGTCCTTCTTTTCTTGAGCTGCACTAGTTTGGCTAAGTAAATATGATGACTAGTTCTCTCATGTACACGACTGAAAAATGAGCAAGTAAAAAGAGATCAGTCACTTAGTTTATGCCACTCATGTGCCCCTGAGATCTTTAGCGACCATTTTGAATCATACAACTTAATTAGGGTGGACACTATGGGGGTCCTGATAGGTTCATGTGTCATGTTGCCACCACGTGGTATGACGAGCAAACCTCCCTCGAGCAATATCTTTTAACTTGTATTTTTGCTTATCCCTCTATTATTGCCCTGTATTTTGGTGTCTCTTCTAAGTGGGAAGGGTTTAACACACTGTGAGAGAGCATGTAGAAATACACCGCTATGGCCTCATCCGGACATGAACTACCGACATAACGAAAATGACGTCATTTGGTAGTTCCTTCCTTTAGCCCGAGACTCTGCCTCAGAGGGCGGAAGTCGAAATCAATAGACTACACAAGATCGAGGCGTGACATCACTTGGTAGTTCTCTACCTGGTAGCCTCGCGAGACTACGTGCATAAGTCCGATAAACAAACGCGGGGCGGTCCGAGATACATACCGGCCCCCCCACCTGCTAATAAACAACCTCGGACATCAGAGTTCGTCGTTATATAATTATGCATATGATTCGTCCCAGCCCTTCAGGACAGCCCCTCCTTTGCTGTGTTCCGATTGGTTGGTTCTGGCACAACAGACTAGTGTAATGGGAGCCACGCAGGACATCCGGTGCCTCCCCCTGACTCAGTAACAGTCGGAGATAACGACGGACAGGTAGGACCACCATTCCACCGTTCTTATTCCAATATCATTGTTTCTAGTTGTCTTTTGACTTCTTACTTAGCGAAAAAATGCTATTATTGACTCATACTATAGTTAACAATAGAATGGATAGTAGGTTTAATTGGGAACCAGTGGGTAGATGCTATTGAGCTCCATGTATAGAAGACCTTGGTACTTCGTATTCTTGTACACTGCCAGAGCAGATCAACGTTTGATCCCTCTGTTCCTTGTCCTTACGAAGTCGGCTTTTGTCCTTGTAGAGCGGGGTCTCACATATCCTGAGCCAGGTCCAGGAAGAGGTGAGGTCCACTCCCCGGGTACTCTGGGTGAGTAAGGAATTTTTGAATTTTTGTATTTATTTAAGAAACTATGCACCTCTTGCAACAGACCATGATATCTGATTGTGATTCATTTGTACGTTTGTTCCCTACATACAGTAATAAGTCAATCAGGTACCGAAGAGAGGAGTTTACACAGATGAAGGAATACTATATCCTTTACTGGTGTTCACTTGTGTGTGTTTTTTGTATAATTTTTCACACTTTATTCACTTAGAATCAGTAGCATATATATAGAACAGAGACCCTGACGAAAGCCCAGGTAACCATCCCGTTGTGGCTGAAACATATTGGTCTCCTCGCAGCTATTTGTGTGGACTGCGATGACGATGTTATACTGTTCTTGTTTTTAAAGAGGAAGGGGCTAGCTCTTATTAAAATTGGTTTTTGTTAAGTTCCTATCCTTTTTTAATCACCACTTATTCGTTTTTGCACTGCACTTTCCCATCATATCAACATCATGTGGTAGTACCGAGTGATTGTGGGTCGCTACCCCGAACTGGCTATCAGGGTACGCTGGTCTCAATGATCAAGAGATACAATACCCGATAAGGATTACCAAATGAGAATATTGATTCATACAGGACTTTTGATGGGAATCCTTAACTAGGGGTGACTTACGCTTACTGGTGCTTCACTTTTGGTGATATGGTCTGTTAGTTCAACTGTGTTTGTCCTGATGTACAACTGACATGGGCACAAAAATATAGAATCACTATTGGTTTTCTAAAATAGACCCCTAAGTTTGTTGTTTATTAGTGGGACCAATAGGTCCCTTCCCTGGGGTGTCTACACTCCCTCTTATGCCACCATCCAGTGGGAGGGGGCATATACCTTGTCCTGATTGGGGCAATCCCCTCATCTTCAAGATGAAGGGCACTGAGATGTGTGCTTCGATTCACCTCCCCCACCTGAGGGGTAGGGTTGAAAAAGGTGAGCACACGTTCTTTTCTCTCTAGGTTTTCCTGCCGATTCTCCTTCCCAAAGTGGGAATCAGAGCCAGTTGTTGATAGCAGCAGGGGTAGCTAACAAAGGCAGCTGGCCTTTGAAGCTTCCCCTTCGTGGACCCTGCCCATCCTGGGGGAGCAGTCATGACACCTCTGCTCAGAATGTGCTTTGTTTCTGGACCCAAAGAGCGGAGGTTCTCTACGCAGGAGCCAGAAACCTGTCTAGAGGTAGTAGATGGTGGGTAGCCATTCAGGAACCACACCAGGGGCTTGTCGTTTTCCAGGGGGCATCTCTAAGAAGCCCTATGAGTGCATTTTACATTAAATACAACATTGGTATCAGTGTGGGTTTAATATGCTGAGAAGTTTGGTATGAAACTTCTCAGTCTTCAGTAAAGCCATCATGGAGCTGTAAAGTTCGTTCTGACAAACTCCCAGCCCATGTATTCAAAATGGCTTCACTGCACTTTCAATATCTGTGAATGGCACAGACACTGTAGGGGCATATTTCTCATGCAGCTATGCTGTCACCAGTGGTATGGTATAATGCCTGGTAGGGGGTGACTTACCCATGCTGCAGGCAGTGTGGGTGGGCATTGTACACAGGGATGTGGGCCATATCAACTCTTTAGTGTGGTCTGCACCAAAACACGCAGCCTGCAGTCGCAGAGTGTGGATGTTAAGGTGAGGGTTCTCCGTGGGTGGCATGCCCTCAGAGGGCCCTCTCTGGTCACAAGACCCTTGGTACCAGGGGTACTGTTTAGAAGGGACTTGCATGTAGCCCAGAGGTGTGCCAATTCTGGAGACAAAGGTGCAGTTTTGGGAAAGAACATAGGCCCTGTAAGCCTAATTGGCAGGGACCCAGGGCTCACTCAATGAAGGTTGTATCATGTATCTTGCAAAAAGGTAAGGGGTAACCATGCAAAAAGGGGCACTTAAAGACTGAATTCAGACCATTAGGTTGTACAAAACATTGTTATCTTGTTAATTTATTTCTAGAACCAGAAATCACTTAGTGCAGGTAAGTTTCACAGTGGTTTACATGTAGCAATACTTTCAAGAATGCAGTAATGTTTTGTAAATGCAGTTATATACTTTACAGTATTGAGAATGTTTTCTGTAGATGTCAATCAAGTACAGTTGTTTGCTTTTGCAGTGATAAGGTTTGACAGTTCAATGCAATAGCTAGAACTACAATGCAAAACTATGGAAGGAAACAATGTTAAACAGTTTGGAGGTAAGTACATAAACTTATTTACCCAGGCTTTAGTGGTTTAGGACAACACAAGGCAAGGTTTAAGAGCAGGTAGGTACTGAACTAACAGCGGCACTGGAGAGGCTGAGTGAAGAGGTCACTGGGCCTAATGTTATCCAATGGAACCGGGGGGTACCTCGAGGAGGCACGGTTTGAAGGTAGGCACCGACATTGTTAAACAGTTTGAAGTTAAGTTTTCAACTTACTTCCCCAGGCTTTGGGGGTGTAGGACAACAGAGGGAAAGGTTCAAGACCAGGTAGGTACTGCACCACCAGCGCCACTAGAGCGGCCGGACGCAAAGGTCGCTGGACACAATATTATCCCATAGAGCCTGGAGGTACCTTGAAGAGACACGGTGTGCAGGTAGGTACCTATGGTCTTAGGGCAAATGCCCCAGGGATTAAAGTGAGCACAGGGTGGCCACAAGGCAGCAACAAAGCTACACCACTTGCGGCACAGGGGTGGCCGGGTGTAGGGTTCAAATCAGTGTCGGGCAACCAATGCTTTCCAACGGAGGTTGTCGTTTTGGGAAGAGGCTGCAGGCTTGGCCCAGGAGGCTGGATGAATTCAACCTGGTACAAAAGGGGGTGGTGATGGACGAAGCATCTGAACCAACCAAACACTCACACCCAGTCAACAGATCTGGGTTTAATTCATCATCGTTCTTTAGCCCACTCTGCCACCCCAGTTCAGACATGGCCGTATGCAAATCAGTCTTACCCTGTGCCTCATGGGAACAGTCCAGCCTGAACTGTCAAGCAATGCCTTCCCTGGACCGGAAACAAGTTTCCTAGGACCAGTTTCTGGCATTTCAGCCGTCTTCAGCCAGGCTTGCTTGAATCCAGTGGCAAAGTGAGGAAGGGACTCACGTCTGAGCATACCCTGCCAACTTATGGCGAACAAAGTAGTGCAAAAGAAGGTGGTGATGGACGGAGCATCTGAACTAATCAAACACTCACACCCAGTCAACAGATCTGGGTTTAATCCATCACCGTTCCTTAGCCCACTCTGCCACCCCAGTTCAGACATGGCCATATGCAAATCAGTCTGACCCTGTGCCTCATGGGAACAGTCCACCCCGAACTGCCAACCCATGCCTTCCCTGGACCGGAAACAAGCTCCCTAGGACCAGTTTCTGGCATTTCAGCCGTCTTCAGCCAGGCTTGCTTGAATCCAGTGGCAAAGTGAGCAAGGGACTCACGTCTGAGCATACCCTGCCTACTTATGGCGAACAAAGCAGTACAAAAGGGGGTGGTGATGCTCGGAGCATCTGAACCAATCAAACACTCACACCCAGTCAACAGATCTGGGTTTAATCCATCACCGTTCTTTAGCCCACTCTGCCACCCCAGTTCAGACATGGCCATATGCAAATCAGTCTGACCCTGTGCCTCATGGGAACAGTCCAGCCCGAATTGCCAAGCCATGCCTTCCCTGGACCGGAAACAAGCTCCGTAGGACCAGTTTCTGGCATTTCAGCCATCTTCAGCCAGGCTTGCTTGAATCCAGTGGCAAAGTAAGCAAGGGACTCACGTCTGAGCATACCCTGCCAACTTATGGTGAACAAAGCGGTACAAAAGGGGGTGGTGATGGACGGAGCATCTGAACCAATCAAACACTCACACCCAGTCAACAGATCTGGGTTTAATCCATCACCGTTCTTTAGCCCACTCTGCCACCCCAGTTCAGACATGGCCGTATGCAAATCAGTCTGACCCTGTGCCTCATGGGAACAGTCCAGCCTGAACTGCCACGCCATGCCTTCCCTGGACCGGAAACAAGCTCCCTAGGACCGGTTTCTGACATTTCAGCCGTCTTCAGCCAGGCTTGCTTGAATCCAGTGGCAAATTGAGCAAGGGACTCACGTTTGAGCATACCCTGCCAACTTATGGCGAACAAAGCGGTACAAAAGGGGGTGGTGATGGACGGAGCATCTGAACCAATCAAACACTCACACCCAGTCAACCGATCTGGGTTTAATCCATCACCGTTCTTTAGCCCACTCTGCCACCCCAGTTCAGACATGGCCATATGCAAATCAGTCTGACCCTGTGCCTCATGGGAACAGTCCAGCCTGAACTGCCACGCCATGCCTTCCCTGGACCGGAAACAAGCTCCCTAGGACCGGTTTCTGACATTTCAGCCGTCTTCAGCCAGGCTTGCTTGAATCCAGTGGCAAATTGAGCAAGGGACTCACATTTGAGCATACCCTGCCAACTTATGGCGACCAAAGCGGTACAAAAGGGGGTGGTGATGGACGGAGCATCTGAACCAATCAAACACTCACACCCAGTCAACCGATCTGGGTTTAATCCATCACCGTTCTTTAGCCCACTCTGCCACCCCAGTTCAGACATGGCCATATGCAAATCAGTCTGACCCTGTGCCTCATGGGAACAGTCCAGCCCGAACTGCCAAGCCATGCCTTCCCTGGACTGGAAACAAGCTCCCTAGGACCGGTTTCTGGCATTTCATCCGTCTTCAGCCAGGCTTGCTTGAATCCAGTGGCAAAGTGAGGAAAGGACTCATGTCTGAGCATACCCTACCAACGTATGGCGAATAAAGTGGTACAAAAGGGGGTGGTGATGGACGGAGCATCTGAACCAATCAAACACTCACACCCACTCAACCGATCTGGGTTTAATCCATCACCGTTCTTTAGCCCACTCTGCCACCCAAGTTCAGACATGGCCATATGCAAATCATTCTGACCCTGTGCCTCATGGGAACAGTCCAGCCCGAACTGCCAAGCCATGCCTTCCCTGGACTGGAAACAAGCTCCCTAGGACCGGTTTCTGGCATTTCAGCTGTCTTCAGCCAGGCTTGCTTGAATCCAGTGGCAAAGTGAGCAAGGGACTCACGTCTGAGCATACCCTGCCAACTTATGGCGAACAAAGTAGTGCAAAAGAAGGTGGTGATGGACGGAGCATCTGAACTAATCAAACACTCACACCCAGTCAACAGATCTGGGTTTAATCCATCACCGTTCCTTAGCCCACTCTGCCACCCCAGTTCAGACATGGCCATATGCAAATCAGTCTGACCCTGTGCCTCATGGGAACAGTCCACCCCGAACTGCCAACCCATGCCTTCCCTGGACCGGAAACAAGCTCCCTAGGACCAGTTTCTGGCATTTCAGCCGTCTTCAGCCAGGCTTGCTTGAATCCAGTGGCAAAGTGAGCAAGGGACTCACGTCTGAGCATACCCTGCCTACTTATGGCGAACAAAGCAGTACAAAAGGGGGTGGTGATGCTCGGAGCATCTGAACCAATCAAACACTCACACCCAGTCAACAGATCTGGGTTTAATCCATCACCGTTCTTTAGCCCACTCTGCCACCCCAGTTCAGACATGGCCATATGCAAATCAGTCTGACCCTGTGCCTCATGGGAACAGTCCAGCCCGAATTGCCAAGCCATGCCTTCCCTGGACCGGAAACAAGCTCCGTAGGACCAGTTTCTGGCATTTCAGCCATCTTCAGCCAGGCTTGCTTGAATCCAGTGGCAAAGTAAGCAAGGGACTCACGTCTGAGCATACCCTGCCAACTTATGGTGAACAAAGCGGTACAAAAGGGGGTGGTGATGGACGGAGCATCTGAACCAATCAAACACTCACACCCAGTCAACAGATCTGGGTTTAATCCATCACCGTTCTTTAGCCCACTCTGCCACCCCAGTTCAGACATGGCCGTATGCAAATCAGTCTGACCCTGTGCCTCATGGGAACAGTCCAGCCTGAACTGCCACGCCATGCCTTCCCTGGACCGGAAACAAGCTCCCTAGGACCGGTTTCTGACATTTCAGCCGTCTTCAGCCAGGCTTGCTTGAATCCAGTGGCAAATTGAGCAAGGGACTCACGTTTGAGCATACCCTGCCAACTTATGGCGAACAAAGCGGTACAAAAGGGGGTGGTGATGGACGGAGCATCTGAACCAATCAAACACTCACACCCAGTCAACCGATCTGGGTTTAATCCATCACCGTTCTTTAGCCCACTCTGCCACCCCAGTTCAGACATGGCCATATGCAAATCAGTCTGACCCTGTGCCTCATGGGAACAGTCCAGCCTGAACTGCCACGCCATGCCTTCCCTGGACCGGAAACAAGCTCCCTAGGACCGGTTTCTGACATTTCAGCCGTCTTCAGCCAGGCTTGCTTGAATCCAGTGGCAAATTGAGCAAGGGACTCACGTTTGAGCATACCCTGCCAAGTTATGGCGACCAAAGCGGTACAAAAGGGGGTGGTGATGGACGGAGCATCTGAACCAATCAAACACTCACACCCAGTCAACCGATCTGGGTTTAATCCATCACCGTTCTTTAGCCCACTCTGCCACCCCAGTTCAGACATGGCCATATGCAAATCAGTCTGACCCTGTGCCTCATGGGAACAGTCCAGCCCGAACTGCCAAGCCATGCCTTCCCTGGACTGGAAACAAGCTCCCTAGGACCGGTTTCTGGCATTTCATCCGTCTTCAGCCAGGCTTGCTTGAATCCAGTGGCAAAGTGAGGAAAGGACTCATGTCTGAGCATACCCTACCAACGTATGGCGAATAAAGTGGTACAAAAGGGGGTGGTGATGGACGGAGCATCTGAACCAATCAAACACTCACACCCACTCAACCGATCTGGGTTTAATCCATCACCGTTCTTTAGCCCACTCTGCCACCCAAGTTCAGACATGGCCATATGCAAATCATTCTGACCCTGTGCCTCATGGGAACAGTCCAGCCCGAACTGCCAAGCCATGCCTTCCCTGGACCGGAAACAAGCACCCTAGGACTGGTTTCTGGCATGTCAGCCGTCTTCAGCCAGGCTTGCTTGGATCCAGTGGCAAAGTGAGCAAAGGACTCACGTCTGAGCATACCCTGCCAACTTATGGTGAACAAAGCGGTACAAAAGGGGGTGGAGATGGACGGAGCATCTGAACCAATCAAACACTCACACCCAGTCAACAGATCTGGGTTCATTCCATCACCGTTCTTTAGCCCACTCTGCCACCCCAGTTCAGACATGGCCATATGCAAATCAGTCTGACCCTATGCCTCATGGAAACAGTCCAGCCCGAACTGCCAAGTCATGCCTTCCCTGGACTGGAAACAAGCTCCCTAGGACCGGTTTCTGGCATTTCTGCCGTCTTCAGCCAGGCTTGCTTGAATCCAGTGGCAAAGTGAGCAAGGGACTCATGTCTGAGCATACTCTGCCAACTTATGGCGAACAAAGAGGTACAAAAGGGGGTGGTGATGGACGGAGCATCTGAACCAATCAAACACTCACACCCAGTCAACAGATCTGGGTTTAATCCATCACTGTTCTTTAGCCCACTCTGCCACCCCAGTTCAGACATGGCCATATGCAAATCAGTCTGACCCTGTGCCTCATGGGAACAGTCCACCCGAACTGCCAAGCCATGCCTTCCCTGGACCGGAAACAAGCTCCCTAGGACCGGTTTCTGGCATTTCAGCCATCTTCAGCCAGGCTTGCTTGAATACAGTGGCAAAGTGAGCAAGGGACTCGCGTCTAAGCATACCCTGCCAACTTATAGCGAACAAAGCGGTACAATCTGGGTTTAGTGGAATCTGGATGAATTCAACCAACGGTTAGGCAGGTAAGTTGGATAGCTGGTGGACACCATCCTCGGGCTCCCTAAATTCAGGGGGCAGAAGGTGCAGGGGTACCTTTTGGGGTCGGGGTTTCGCAGGTTTCGCAACTGATTCAGTCGAAGTCGGGCTGCAAGCATCGAGGGGGAGAGGGGGTCCTGCATAGGTTAGCCAATGATACAGACGAGGTCAGGATCGCCGGGGAGACTTTATAGGATAGGTGAGCCACTCAAATTCAGGCCGTGGGCGTCGGGTGCAGAGTGAGCTGGAGACGCAGATCCGATGGGGTTCTGGAGTCCTTGAAGTTGGAGTTTCTTCGTTGGACACTCCATGCCCTCGGAAGACAAGAGTCTTTTTCAAAGTCAGGGCAGGTCTCTAGGGTACTTGGAGACTACTTAGCTCCAGGACTCCCTGGTTTCAGATCGCAGGTTCTCTGAAGCAGAAGACAGGCTGGTAGGGATGGGGCCAAATCAGGTTTTGTCATCATCTTCACTGAAGCCCAGCTCTTCGGGTCTTCTTCTTAGGTTTTCGTAGCTAAGGAGCAAGCTTCAGGGGTGCCCCTAAATATCTAGATTTAGGGGTGTTACAAGGGGGTGCAGGTTGAGACCAATGGGTCCCTTACCTGAGGTCTCTATACCCCCTCTTATGCCACCCTCCAGTGGAGGGTGGCATAAGCCTCGTCCTCATTGGGGGAGCCCCTCATCTTCAAGATGGAGGGGACTGAGATGTGTGCTTCACTTCGCCTCCTCCACCTGAGGGTTGGGGTTGGCAAAGGTGGGCACACCTCCCTTTCTTTCTACGTTTTCCCACCGATTCTCCTGTCCAAAATTGGGCTTTGTAGGTTTTTCCACTGAATCTCCTGTCCCAAGAGGAGTCAGAACAGTTGGAAGTCAGTTCCTGATAGCAGCAAAGGCTTAGGGCTAACTAACAAAGGCAGCAAACCTTGAAGCTTCCCGTTTGTGGAACCTGCCCATTCTAGGGGAGGAGGCATGATACCTCTTCCCAGGATGTGCTTTGCTTCAGGACCCAGAGAGGTGGCAGATTGCGGGTAGCCATTTAGGAAGCACTCCAGGGATGATCGTTTTTCAGGGGGCATCTCTAAGATGCCCTCTGAGTGCATTTCACATTAAATGCAACACTGGTATCAATGTGAGTTTAATGTGCTGTGAAGTTTGGTACCAAACTTCTCAGTCTTCATTAAAGCAATCATGGAGCTGTGGCGTTCGTGCTGACAGACTCCCAGCCCATGTACTCAAAATGCGCTTACAATGTCTGTGAATGGCACAGACACTGTAGGGTCATATTGTTCATGCAGCTATGCCCCCACCTGTGGGATGGTGGACCCTGCCTTTAGGGCTACAATGCCTGCTTAGAGGGGTGCCATACCCATGCCATAGACAGTGTGGGTGAGCATTGTACACAGGGATTTGGGCAATGTCAACTCTTTAGTTTGGGCTGCACCAAAACATGCAGCCTGCAGTGGCAGTGTTTTGGTGTTAAGGTGAGGGGTCTCCAAAGGTGGCATGCCCTCAGAGGCCCTCTCTGGCCACAAGCCCCTAGGTACCAGGGGTACCATTTACAAGGGACTTGCATGTGGCCCAGAGGGGTGCCACATGTTGATTCAAAGGTACCATTTTTGGAAAAGACATAGGCCCTGTAAGCCTGATTGACAGGGACCCAGGGTACACCCAGTCAAGTTGACATCATGTATCTGGAAAAAAGGTAAGGAGTAACCATGCAAAAAGGGGCACTCAAAGACGGAATTCAGACCATTAGGTTGTAGAAAACCTTGTTACTTTGTTATTTTATTTCTAGAACTAAGAATCACTTAGTCCAGGTAAGTTTCACACTGATTTAAAAGTAGCAATACTTTTCAAGAATTCACTAATGTTTTGTAAATGCAGTTACATACTTTCCAGTATTAAGAATGTTTTCTGTAGTTGTCAATCAAGTACAGTTGTATGCTTTTGCAATGATAAGGTTAGACAGATCAGTGCAATCGATAGAACTACAATGCAATCCTACAGAGGAAAACAATGTTAAACAGTTTGCAGGCAACTTAGTTCCTCAGGCTTTGGGGGTTCAAAACCAGGTAGCTACTGCACCACTAGCGACGCTAGGGCGGGTGGATGCAGAGGTCACTGGGCATAATGTTATCTAAAGGAGCCTCGGGTTACCTCGAAGACGTATGGTTTGCAGGTAGGTACCCGCGGTCTTCTGGCAAATGCCCTGGGGGTTGAAGTGAGCACAGGGAGGGGCCGAAATGCAGCACCAAAGCTACACCATCAGCGGCACTTAGCGGTCGGTTGCAGGGTTCAAATCAGCATCTGACGTCCACTGTTTTACACTGGAGGCAATCGGTTTCGGAAAGAAGCTGCAGCCTTGGACCATGAAGCTACACGAAGGCAATCAACAGCTGGGCAGGTAAGTTGGATAGCTGCAGGACACCTTGGCACTGCCAGAGGTGCTCTCCAAATAGGGGGACGGAGGATGCAGGGGTTGCTTTTGGTGTCAGGGTTTTTTCATCTGGTTCTTGTTGCGGTCGTGGGGAACCCTTCAAACAGAGGCTGCAGTTGTTGAGGGGGTCCTGGATAGGTCAGCCACTGATGCAGACTAGATCAGGATTGCCGTGGAGACTTCACAGGAGATAGGTGAGTCACTCGAACTCAGGCCCTTGGCATCAGGTGCAGAGTGTGCTGGGGACCCGGATCCACCTGGATCCGGAGTCCTTGAAATTTGAGTTTCTTTGTTGGACAATCCATGTCCTTGGAAGAT
The DNA here is from genome assembly GCF_964261635.1 of Lissotriton helveticus. Classification (NCBI taxonomy): domain Eukaryota; kingdom Metazoa; phylum Chordata; class Amphibia; order Caudata; family Salamandridae; genus Lissotriton; species Lissotriton helveticus. The sequence continues at coordinate 1,264,630,467 of NC_136067.1, read as the reverse complement.
AAGAGTCTTTTTCGAAGGCAGGGAAGGTCTCCAGGGTTATTGGAGGCTGCTTAGCTGCAGGACTCGCTGGTTTCAGCTGGCAGGGTCTCTGAAGCAGAAGACAGGCTGGGAGCGATGGGGCCAAAGCAGTTGTCATTGTCATCTTCTCTGCAGCATGGCTCTTTGGTTTTACTTAGGTTGTCCTATCTAAGGAGTGAGGTTAATGGGTGCCCCTACATACCTACATTTAGGGCCATTACATAGGGGTGCAGGTTGGGCCCAATGGGTCCCTTCCCTGGGGTGTCTACGCCCTCTGTTATACGTCCCTCCAGTGGGGGGGCATATGCCTTGTCCTCACTGGGGGAGTCCTCTCATCTTCAAGATGAAGGGGACTGAGATGTGTGCTTCACTTCTCCTCCCCCACCTGAGGGGTGGGGTTGGCAAAGGTGGGCACACCTCCCTTTCACTCTAGGATTTCCTGCTGATTCTCCTGCCAAAAGTGGGGGTCAGAACCGGTGGGAGCTAGCTGCTGATAGCAGCAGAGGCTGGGGCTACCTAACAAAGGCATCAAGCATTTGAACCTTCCTGTTGAAAAGTGCACTTCCCTTTGTAGAACTTGCCCATCCAGGGGGAGGAGGTATGACACCTGGGCCCAGGATGTGCTTTGTTTTTTAAGGCCCAGAGAGGTGGCAAATGGCATGTAGCCATTCAGGAACCGTTCCATGAATGGTCGTTTTTCCAGGGCGAATGCTTATGATGCCCTCCGAGTGCATTTTACATTAATTTCAACACTGGCATCAGTGTGGGTTTAATGTGCTGAGATGTTTGGTGCCAAACTTCTCAGTCTTCAGTAAGGTCATCTTGGAGCTGTAGAGTTCGTGCTGACAAACTCCCAGCCCATGTACTCAAAATGGCTTCACTGCACTTACAATGTCTGTCAATGTCACAGACACTGTAGGGGCATATTGCTCATGCAGCTATGCTCTCACCTGTGGTACGGTGTGCCCTGACTTTAGGGCTGTAATGCCTGCTGGAGGGGTAACTTACTCATTTGGCAGGCAGTGTGAGCGGACATTGCACACAGGGATGTGAGCTGTGTCAACTCTTTAGATTGGTCTTTACCAAAACACGCAGCCTGCAGTGGCAGTGTGTGGGTGTTAAGGTGAGGGGTCTCCGAGGGTGGCATGCACTCAGAGCCTTCTCTGGTCACAAGGCACTTGATACGAGGGGTACAGTTTAGAAGGGACTTGCATGTGTGCCAATTATGGAGACTTAGGTACAGTTTTGGGAGAGAACATAGGTCCTGTAAGCCTGATTGGCAGGGACCCAGGGCACACTCACTCAAGTTGGCATCATGTATCAGGCAAGGGGTAACTATGCATAAAGGGGCACTCAAAGACTGAATTCCGACCATTAGGTTGTACAAAACGTTATTTTGTTATTTTAAGAACCGCTTAGTGCAGGTAAGTTTCACAGTGGTATATAATAGCAATACTTTTCAAGAATGCAGTAATGTTTTGTAAATGCAGTTATATACTTTACCGTGTTAAGAATGTTTTCTGTAGATGTCAGTCAAGTACATTGGTATGCTTTTGCAGTGATAAGGTTAGACAGTTAAGTGCAATAGATAGAACTACAATGCAATTCTATAGAGGAAAACACAATGTTAAACAGTTTGCATGTAAGTACGCAACTTACTTCCCCAGGTTTTGGGGGTTTAGAAAAACACAGGGCAAGGTTCAAGACCAAGTAGGTACTGAACCAACAGGAATACTAGGGCTGCCGGATGCAGATATCACTGGGCACAATGTTATTCAATAGAGCCTGGGGGTACCTCGACGAGGCACAGTTTGCAGGTAGGTACCCACAGTTTTAGAGCATATGCCCTGGGGGTTGTAGTGAGCACAGGGAGTGGCCACAATGCAGCACCAAAGTTACACCACCAGTGGCACAGGGGGGCAGGGCGCAAATCAGCGTCTGACGCCCAATGTTTTCCAATGGAGGTCGTCGGTTTCCGAAAGGGGCTGCAGTCTTGGACGATGAAGCTGCACAAAGGAGATCAACGGCTGGGCAGGTAAGTTGAATAGCTGGGGGACACCTGTGCACAGTCAGCTGGGTTCTCCAATGTCTGGGATGGAGGAAACAGGGGTGCTTTTTGGTGTTGGGTTTTCTCATCTGGTTCTTGTCGTGGTCGGGGGACCCTTCGAACAGAGGCTGCAGGCGTTCAGAGGGGGTCCTGGTGAGATTAGCCACTGATGCAGATGAGAACAGGATTACCGAGGAGACTTCACAATATAGGTGAGTCACTCTAACTCGGGCCATTGGCATCAGGTGCAGAGTGTGTTGGGGATGCGGACCTGCCTTGATCAAGGGTCCTTGAAGTTGGAGTTTCTTTGTTGGACAATCCGTGTCCTAAGGATTCAAGAGTATTTTTCAAAGGCAGGGCTGGTCTTTGGGGCTCTTGGAGGCTGCTGGCTGCAGGACTCACCAGTTTCAGCTCGCAGGGTCTGTGAAGCAGGAGACAAGCTGGTAGAGCTGAGGCCAAAGCAGTGTCCTCGTCCTCTTCTCTGCAGCACAGCTCTTCAGGCCTTCTTTTCCTTAGTTTGTCGTTGTGAGAAGGTAGCCTGGCATATGATGTCCACTTTTCTAGTAGGCACCTTGCACCAGTCTTAACGACCCTTATTGATGGTGGTTGTAAAGTCAACCTTATAGACAAGCTATCCTAGTGGTAGCATGGACCAGCAGTCATAGGCTAAGACTTCAGAGAGCATGTGAAGCAAGCTGTTTCACCAATTATAATCCCTTGAATACCAAATGAAAGGACACCACACAAGGTATATATCAAATATATATGTATTTATCTCTAACACAACCCCTCTGCGCTCTTTATGAGGTCAGAGGTAAAAGTACATCACAAGTTACTCAATTAGCATACGATAAGTTGCACAAATACAGTTATGCCCTAGGGGCCTCACAAACCATATACTAAAGAAGTGGTATAAGAACCACAACAGAAACAGTGAGTAGGCCTAGGGCCTAGGGAATCGCTGGCGCTACACTAAAAAACCAAAGGTTAAGGAGTAGGAGGTCCACGGGAGACGCGTGCAGTGTCTAAACACAGTTGCGAGTTACCATTGACTCATAATGGAGAACGTAAGAGTTGCAAAGTTACTGTTTAAGGGCACTTTCGAATGGACTACGACAAAACCCCTTTAGACTAGGACACTTGGAGAGTCAAGACCCACGGGAGCACCGGAGTACTCGTGTTACCTCACCCAGGGAAGCCGGGTGCATAGGTGCATTTTGGTGTCGGGTTTCGTCGATGCTTTCAATGGAGATCTGCAAAGAAGTGCTGCAGGCGACCAGAAGAAGAGTGTCCGGGTGGATCCAAGGGTGGATCCAAGATGTGAAGAACCTGAAATCAGAGGGGACAGAGTCCGGGTCTCTAGACAGTGACCAGGAAGGAACCAGGCGAAGTTGCGATGATCTCAGGTGAAGAGGTGAAGCTTGTCTCTGCAGCCACGAGGACCAGGAGGTGTCGACGACAACCAGGAGCTGGACCAAGCTGTCCCACAAAGGATCTAGTTGACTGCGGCATTGGTATCCGGATTGGACCTAACAAGCCTTGGCAAACGCAATCCACGCAGGAAGTGAAGATGGGCTCTGGGTCAGACCAGCAAGGTCTGAGGAGCTTCTCCTTTGCAGGGAAGCTGGAGCAAGCATGGAGCAACCAGGAAAGTAGTTTGGTTTCAAAGGATTGTCTTCAGGGGGCTCACTAGCCAATGGGCTAGCAACCGGGAAGACGTGTCAAGCTGAAATGCAGGAGCGGGCTCCACGCCGCATTCGTGGAGTGTGGAGAGCTGAGCTTCAGTGCAAATGATGCTTGAGTCTGGGGCTTCTCATACTCCAATGCACAACTTCGAGTTACCTCAGGAGTCGATGCAGTTAGCCAAATGCAGGATTTCCAGGGTATCCGGTCCCACGTCTCTCGTGTCTGCCACAGGTCTCAGCTTTGCTGTGGATGAGGGTCGGAGTCGGAGAAGTCTGGAAGTTCAGTTCCTGTTTTGCTGAGTCTTCGGGTTCCGGCGGGAGCATCAACAAAGCAGACCGGCAAGTTACTGATGGTGCCTGTTTGCACAGGGTGGTCACTCCTTGACCACAAGGGAGATGTCTTCAGTCTTCTAGTCAAAATAGAACGTCGAAGGTGCAAGAGTTCAGTATCAAAGTTTCTTTCCAGGATAATCTAAAGTCATGGGGACACAGCTCCTATACTTATACTAAGCTAAGGGGCTGGATTACCTGCCTAGGTCCCTCCTATGGGTGGACCTGGGATGGGGGTGGTTACACCCCTTTTCCTTGTCCAGTTTTGTGCCAGAGCGGGGCTGGAGTGCCCCAGCAACTGGTTTGAACCGGGCTATGCATGGAGCACCTTGTGTGCCCCAGGCAGTGTCTCAAAAAGCATCTGCTGATGCAGCCCTCCCCGTCCAAATACACATTTGCCTGTCTGGGGAGGTGCTAGCATCTCCCTGGACAGGAAAACTATTGTCCAGGCCTCCCCTGCTGGAGTTTCATCCAGCAGCAGGAGGTCAGACTTGTGTCTGTGGCAGCAGCATCCATTTTGTGATGCTGGGGCTTTGTTTAACTTTAACCGGGTAAAGCAGTAACATACATGTCTTTTCCCTCTAGAAGGGTGGAATGCTACCCTTGCCGCCAGAATTGGCGGGGGGGGTATTATTCCAAAGTGTTTGACACCTTAGACGCCATATTTTGATCAAGCCAAACCAAAGTAAGCATTAACCGCGAGGATTATAATGCACTTAAGAGTATATGGTATGGGTATATCATAGAACAGCTATAAGGAGATGGTTCCGAAAGCTGCAGAGGGGCTCAGCTCATGCTAGGGCACCCTCTCACATAAAACCAAGCACTCTGCCTCCAGGATTGTCGAGGCCTACCATGGGAGTTACTTATAGGTGCATATGTGTCTATATATATGGGTAGATATAGGTATACTATATCTAAGTAAGGGGTGACTACACCACCTTACCCAAGCTGAATGATCAGCCTGTGGTGTCTGTTTGGATGGCCAGCCAGGGGTGGCATAATACATGCTGCAGCCCCTGGTAGGCCTTGGATGCACCTATGCCCTGCGTACCTATGGTACACTTTACAGGGGCTCACAAAGGTGACCCAATACCCAATCAGGTATGTACCTAAAGTACATGGTATCAATTTAGAGAGAGAACAGCTGGGCTGTGGGTCTGATTAGCAGGCCCACAGCCACACAAGTTTCAAGTTTCAAGTTTTATTTATTATGATAAAGGAACTCTTTCGAGGTCCACACAAAACCAAAATATACATACAAAAAAAAAAATGCATAGAATGTCCTTTTAACACTAAACACAAATGAGAATAACATATTAATAAAGATCCAAAAAACATTTAAAGAAGCCGTACAGTTTAAAACAAAACATTTCATTAGGAGGGTTAATCAAGGCCATCTGAAATGACAGGGCAGAAAGAATATTAAGTTGTAGGCAAATTGGACGTAACCATCTACGCCTATAGGGCATCAGGACTGGACAAACAAAAATGACATGATTTAAGTCCTGGACATGCATCTGACAAAGATCACAGAGTGGAGAGTGACCATACCATCTGGCATAAAGAACTTTCAGCGGAAGCAAGTTTTGTCTTATTAAGTACACTAAGCGACGAACGCCATGAGGGATGTTCCAGTACATATAAGGTTGCGCTTTCCGCAAGATGCATGACTCAATAACAGGAGTACAACCTTTTTTTAACAGCCGGGAATCTCTATCATGACAAAACCCCAGTTCCCATGAAGAAGTCTTCAATAAAGATTTTAATTGATAAGAGGATAACGAAAATAAAGTTTCTTCATCCAATTTCAATTGTGCCACAGCAAATCTAAAGTTTTTTACAATCAAGGAATGTTCATTTAGATTTCCCAGCAATTCATTTTTTATAAGAAATCTCAAGGTGTTAGACTCACTTTTTGCTATGCCTACTACCCAACGAATAGAGCCAGCCAAACCTTGAGCCCAACTGCTACGTAGGCCAAGTTCCTGTCTCATGGAAACAGTTGAATTTGCTGAACTAACAGATAGTAAACTACGCAAGATTTTCCCTTCGGTGGAGGATAGAAAACTCCATTTATTTTGCTCTATTAACTCTAAACCGTATAACAAGGAGGCAGGGACTTTTGCTCTAAATACATCTAAAAGAATAGAGAAATGCCTTCTCCCCGTAGCTTTATACAAGGCTACTAAACTCTTTCCCTGTGAAATAGCCTTTCGGGAGTTATTGTCTATATGGGCTTTGTCACTTAGATTGGTTGTGACAATTTTACCAAGGAAGGTATATGATTTTACAGTTTCCAATTTTTGCTCCCCCACACACCAAGGAAAATTAAGAAATTTAGGTTTCTTCCTGCCGGAGAAACACATCACTTTACTTTTTGCCGTGTTTATCACTAGGTAATGGTTTTCGGCGTATTCAGACAGTGCCTGCAAGCGATTATTTAAGCCCTTCGGGGTAAGGTCCAAAATCAGGATGTCATCTGCATACATAAGGCAGGCAATTGGAACCCCCCCCAAGGACGGAGCAATACCAGCGCACGCTGAAAGAGCAACAGGTAAATCGACTGTATAAAGGGAGAACAGCAAGGGAGCCAAAAGGCAGCCTTGCTTTAACCCATTAGAGGTAAAAATTATTTTAGATAAATCACGTTCACCTCCCAGTAGAACTCTGCACCAGGTATCTGAATAGAGTGCACGAATTAACTTAATGAGATATGAGGGCATACCTAAATCAGATAACTTTCTCCACAGTAATATCCTATCCACTTTATCAAAAGCGGTGGAGAAATCAATGAAAGCTCCATAAACCTGCCCACCACGGACTTTAACATATTTTTCTGTAAGAACTTGTAGTGCCGACAGGTTATCTAGGGTTCCGTGATTCTGTCTGAAACCTGTTTGTTCAATAGGTAGAATTTTAAATTCAATTACCCATTGATTCATTAAAGTGAGAATACATTTTGCGAAAACCTTACCTATGGCGTCAAGCAAAGCGATTTGACGATAATTTTGGGGAAGATCTCTTGCCCCTTTTTTATATAAGGGGACAATGATACTTCCTTTCCAGGAGGGGGGGACTGTTCCGCTAAAAAAACAGAATTTAAAAACTGGAAATAGAATCTTGCTCCAGAGTTCACTCTGTTGTTTCAATACTGAGATGGGAACTTTATCTGGCCCCATCGCACCAGAGGAACGCATGTTCATAATAGCAAATTCAATTTCTTTTTCAGAGGGACAATCAAATATGCCTGTAACATCATTGGATTCCACCCTATGTACTTGCAAATTATTGTTACTGTACAATTTCTCAATGTATTGGACCCAAATCTGTTCCTCGATGGCTATCGGAGTGGCACTGGCTCTGGTCCCACAGCCCTTGCCAATTAAAGACCAAAAAATTTTAGCTTGACCGTTATAGGAAGCTTCCCTCAGTTGTATCCAAAGAGAGTCTTCCTTATCACGTTTTAGACGAGCCTTAAGCCTAACTCTCCTTCTTTTTAAAATGGACAATTTATGCTTGGCTTCTTGAGTAAATGATAAATATTGCCCCCTTATTACTTTATTTATTTCTATATTTAAAACCCGCAGAGGAGGAGGGACTGCAAGCGATTTTTCCACACCAGGTTTCTTCTTCGCTATAGAAGTTACCAAATCTAGAAAGTTAGCAAATCCTAACAGCTCTCTCCCTTCCCAGAGAGATAAACTCTTAACAGTTTGATTCAAAAGGGAGAGCAGACTTTCAAAACAGCGAAAATTCCAGAAACATTTTCCAGAATTAGAGTCGAAGTTCACCAGATCCCTTTCCATAGACCAAGAGTCCACTTTCGGAAGACTGACGGAGACTGTAAGCAACAACGCATTATGGTCACTAAGATTAGACTCAATGACTTTCATATTTTTCAACTTGGAAAATAGAGCATAATCAGCCATGACATAATCAATGATTGAATTTCCCTTATTTGATTTATGCGTAAAAGCTGCCGGGGTGTCAGAAGGGAGCCTCCCATTTACTATTAAACAGTCAACTTTATGTAGACCTTCTAGGACAAGTTTACCTCTTTTATTAGTTTTAACTTTGATAGGGAACTGGGCCGATGGGATATTCAGAGATTCTTCCCTGAGTTTATTTCTGAATAGAGCTAGCCCACAATTGGATATATTACAGTTCAAATCCCCAAACAATAATACATAAGGAGGTGAGACAACATCCAGCGCTGCATTTAAGAAGGAAAATAACGTTTTTAAACCGTCATTAAAGCAGCGATTTGGGGGGATATAGATGTTTATTATTACCAGCGATCTATTAGGGCAATCCGCAAAAACATCTTTTAAGGTTATTGCTTGGAACAAATTCCCTGGATCGAGATAATGAGAATAATTCCATTTTATTCTATTTGTTAACAAACATGCTATTCCTCCCTTTGCATGCCCTCTTCTAGAAGAGGTTGCACTCTTTTCCAAAACGAAAAAATCCTTTTCTAGCGCTATTCTACCTTCCACCCATGTTTCTTGTAAACAGATTATATCCACCTTGTGTGAATACAAAAAGTCTAGTTTCTCCTTATAATCTTTAAAACCTGCTGTGTTCCACGAAATAATCTTCAGCTCTTTGTTAAAAATTTAAATGCGGATTGAGGCCGGAAGTAGCTTTACTTGCTAAGACTCCCGGTAACCAACTCCATTTAGATTGATCATCCTTCAACGTTTGTTTCAAAGGAGGATTTTTATACAACACTTGCCTTTCATTCCTGGACACACATATTTTTAAATCCTCTGATCGAGAGCTAGACCAATCCGACAACTTCAAACCCTGATGGGGAGAAGATGACAGATTGGAGAATGCCTGTGGATTTCGTTTTTCCCCAAAATATGGAATAACATCTATTCCTTTAATTTGCAATTCCGCAGCCCACTGTAGAATAAGATTTAACACTACTTTAGAATGAAATTTCACCCTTGTGGATCTCCCTAACAAAGAGTTAAGAAGGAATACTACATCCAAATCAGATGTTTGAATTAATTTTAAGCCTTCAATCTCTTTGAAACAAATAAGTAGGGCAGATCTATTTAGAATTAAATCAGTATCAAATAAGGGCAAAAAATCAAGGAAAAAAGTATCTACAGTTATTTTTTCTTTGGGTGGACTGACTACAATTGGGGGTGCCTCTAGGAGAGGTCGTGCTGAAGGATTAAAAGAGGAGCAAGAAGGATTAGCAGAAGGGGAAGTAACCTTGGGAACATCATGATAAGGTATTGCTGATGGGTTAAGACAGGAAAGGAAAGGATTAACAGCGGGTGAAGTAACCCTGGGGAAAAAAGGATTAGTGGAACTTATAGGACCTAGACCTGTGGAGATAAACTCCACTTTAGGGGAGGCAATCATAACTTCTACAGGGGCAGGCAACTGCACAACCTGAGAGGAATTTTCTAAAATTGGTTCCGCACTTTTGTCAAATAAGAGTTTTCTCTGTCTTTTTTTAGAGAATCTTCGAATGGGTTTTCTCTTCTTTATTTTAATCTTTTTATGTTTTAAGGGGATCGATTCATTAACCATTCCAGTATTTGCCATAAAAATCTCCTCATTTTTTGACTGTACGGAAAATATAGGAAAAAGAGAGGGAGTATCAATTTTATGGTCGGTAGGGGACGTGGGTACTACCTCTATTTTATCACTAATAGAAGCTATACAATTAATACCAGCCGATACCGCTTTGCGGATCTTAAGATCAGCTGGTAGTGCTACTGAATTCATAGCTTTTTGGCCGTCCTTGAGGAGAGAGGGACGAACTGGATCCAATTCTACTTGAACACTTGGAGGACTCTTTTTAGGGATCTCCATCGAGTTGACAAACGTAGGAGGGCAATCAGACACCGGACCGTTCTTACTTTGCAAAAGCACTTTTAGGATTTGATTTACCGTGTCAAAAATACATTCAGAACCTCCAACAAATTTTTCAAGTAGACTCAGAATCGAAGAAAGTATAGATTCCAAAGAAAATAAAGATTTAGATAATAACCTCCCATCAGCATTTGGAGACCCCTCCGCTGCATTGTTCAGAATAGGACCAGAACAAGAGGAAAAGTTTAATTGAGCGGGAGAAAAATCCAATTTATTAGAGGGTGTACTACTTAAGGGACCCGTGCTTGAAATAGTTATAACTTCATTAGAATTTAGAATAGCCCTAGCTTTCCCCTGAAGGGATATCAACCGATTCTTGTGAGCTGTTAAATCGATGTCAGGTAAAGTAAAATTACTGTCTGGGATCGGCAAATTAACTGGCAAAACTGACAAAGGGCCAGTAGTTACTATAGCATTGGGAACTTCCACAGAAGACTCTTGGGGGTAAATAATACTATCAGATTTCAAATCCTTACCACTCGCAGACTCAAAAAGACAAATTGGGCCCGGTTGTAAGCCATTTGAAATCAAGCATGAACCCCTTAATGTTTCGGGACTAAGAGGTATTAACAGAGATTGACTAGGAACTAAACTCAGGCAAGATGATACGTTAATAACCATATTAGCAGCTTCCGAAAGATTATAATCAAGACCCTCACTCGGGGGTTGCAACTCAGGTGACTTATCTTTCCCTTTGTCCCATAGGTTAAAAAGCTGACACTGGCCTTTCAGTTGCATGGAGGACGTAATTTTATTGCGTAAAGGGTTAGATTTCGTTTTAGACCCAGATTTCCCTACTAGGACGCGACCAGAACGTAATTTTTTGGCCGTCATGAGAAAAGTGTAGTAAAGGTATAACTAGGATTACGACTCCCCAAAATGCAATATTAGCCTGCAAGAATAAATACCAAGCAGAAATATAACAAAACAGAAATCAAAGGGAGAGGGCCCAGCCCAGCCTACTACAGCCTCTGACGGCCTCAGACGGTCCCGCCCTTGTCCCGGGCTTCTCCCGGCGCGCTCCCGCGCGCTCCCGCGTTGCGGTACCAAGTGAAAGATATATAGCTGCGCTGAGGTGTGGGAGGAGCCAGCAGGGAGAGCGGGTCAGCTGGTGTAGATGCCGGGGGTAGGCGCTCCTGGGACTGGAAGTCCTGCGCCTCCCCTCGCTCGCAGCCCTGCTATCACCACCGCCTCAGGAGCTCAAGCGCCAAAGTTTCCAGAGCGCTGTCCCAGATGAATGCAGGCGAAGCGGGACCCGCGAAGTGGGTTCCGCGAGGTGTGAAGGCTAAAACAAGTTTAAAAAAACAGCAGCAACAGGAAGAGCGAGTCCTTGGTGCTCGCAGTCCAGAACGCCTTCAGTGAATGTAAAAAAGCAACAGGTGAGCAATCCACCAGGGCAAGTAACGAGCTGGCTTTAGCTGCGCTGAGGGGCGGGAGGAGCCAGCAGGGAGAGCGGGTCAGCTGGTGTAGATGCCGGGGGTAGGCGCTCCTGGGACTGGAAGTCCTGCGCCTCCCCTCGCTCGCAGCCCTGCTATCACCACCGCCTCAGGAGCTCAAGCGCCAAAGTTTCCAGAGCGCTGTCCCAGATGAATGCAGGCGAAGCGGGACCCGCGAAGCGGGTTCCGCGAGGTGTGAAGGCTAAAACAAGTTTAAAAAAACAGCAGCAACAGGAAGAGCGAGTCCTTGGTGCTCGCAGTCCAGAACGCCTTCAGTGAATGTAAAAAAGCAACAGGTGAGCAATCCACCAGGGCAAGTAACGAGCTGGCTTTAGCTGCGCTGAGGGGCGGGAGGAGCCAGCAGGGAGAGCGGGTCAGCTGGTGTAGATGCCGGGGGTAGGCGCTCCTGGGACTGGAAGTCCTGCGCCTCCCCTCGCTCGCAGCCCTGCTATCACCACCGCCTCAGGAGCTCAAGCGCCAAAGTTTCCAGAGCGCTGTCCCAGATGAATGCAGGCGAAGCGGGACCCGCGAAGCGGGTTCCGCGAGGTGTGAAGGCTAAAACAAGTTTAAAAAAACAGCAGCAACAGGAAGAGCGAGTCCTTGGTGCTCGCAGTCCAGAACGCCTTCAGTGAATGTAAAAAAGCAACAGGTGAGCAATCCACCAGGGCAAGTAACGAGCTGGCTTTAGCTGCGCTGAGGGGCGGGAGGAGCCAGCAGGGAGAGCGGGTCAGCTGGTGTAGATGCCGGGGGTAGGCGCTCCTGGGACTGGAAGTCCTGCGCCTCCCCTCGCTCGCAGCCCTGCTATCACCACCGCCTCAGGAGCTCAAGCGCCAAAGTTTCCAGAGCGCTGTCCCAGATGAATGCAGGCGAAGCGGGACCCGCGAAGCGGGTTCCGCGAGGTGTGAAGGCTAAAACAAGTTTAAAAAAACAGCAGCAACAGGAAGAGCGAGTCCTTGGTGCTCGCAGTCCAGAACGCCTTCAGTGAATGTAAAAAAGCAACAGGTGAGCAATCCACCAGGGCAAGTAACGAGCTGGCTTTAGCTGCGCTGAGGGGCGGGAGGAGCCAGCAGGGAGAGCGGGTCAGCTGGTGTAGATGCCGGGGGTAGGCGCTCCTGGGACTGGAAGTCCTGCGCCTCCCCTCGCTCGCAGCCCTGCTATCACCACCGCCTCAGGAGCTCAAGCGCCAAAGTTTCCAGAGCGCTGTCCCAGATGAATGCAGGCGAAGCGGGACCCACGAAGCGGGTTCCGCGAGGTGTGAAGGCTAAAACAAGTTTAAAAAAACAGCAGCAACAGGAAGAGCGAGTCCTTGGTGCTCGCAGTCCAGAACGCCTTCAGTGAATGTAAAAAAGCAACAGGTGAGCAATCAGCCACACTAAAGTCGAAAAACCAGAAAATCACAGCAAAAAGTGGGGGTGACCATAGGAAGCAGACCCTACTCTCCTACAGTCGTATCTAAGGAACAAGGTTTACGGGTGCCCTTAAATACCTATATTTAGTGGATTTACAGGGGGGTATAGGTTGGGACCAATATGTTCCTTCCCTGGAGTGTCTTCACCCCCTCTTATGCCACCCTCCAGTGGGAGGGGGCATATGCCTCGTCCTGATTGGGGGAGTACCCTCATCTTCAAGAGGGAGGGGAAGAGATGTGTGCTTCGCTTCACCTCCCCCACCTGAGGGGTGGGGTTGACAAAGGTGGGCACATCTCCCTTTCTCTCTAGGTTTTCCTGCTGATTCTCCTGCCCAAAGTGGGAATCAGATCTAGTTGGAGCCAGTTGCTGATAGCAGCAGGGGTAGCTAACAAAGGCGGCAGGCCTTTGAAGCTTCCCCTTCCTGGACCCGGCCCATGCTGGGGGAGAAGACATGACACTTCTGCCCAGGATGTGCTTTGTTTCAGGACCCAGAGAGCGGAATCTGTCTACCCAGGGGCCAGAAACCTGTCTAGAGTTGGTACATGGTGGGTAGCCATTCAGGAACCACACCAGGGCTTGTCGTTTTCCAGGGGGCACCTCTAAGGTGCCCTCTGAGGGCATTTTACATTAAATCCAACACTGGCATCAGTGTGGGTTTAAAGTGCTGAGACGTTTGGTACCAAACTTCTCAGTCTTCATTAAAGTCATCATGGAGTTATGGAGTTAGTGCTGACATACTCCCAGCCTATGCACTCAAAATGGCTTCCTTGCACTTACAATGTCTGTGAATTGCACAGATACTGTAGGGACATATTGCTCATGCAACCGGGGAGTAGAAAGTATTAGATTAGTATGCTGGTATGCCTGGGGCAGGAGGGACCAAGCTGACATACAAACTCCTAAAAGTGGAAGAGCAACCAGCAGGATTATTGTGGAGTGTTTTTCTGTATATACTATTAGGCTGTACATTTACCTCATAGAGCTCTCGCAAAACATGTTCATCCTGATGTGGTAACTAGTTGATACTTGATATGTATTGCCTAACCAGAAATCCCCCTTTGTACAAGATCAAGGACTCATTGACTGCTATATTCTTTCCAAGAATATAAATCTCTAGAAACTTGGCAGACAAATGTTCCACGACAGGCTGTATTTTTAACAGTCTGTCATGGTATGGGTGATCCTGGGCAATGCAGCTGAATTTTCATTGAAAAGCAACATAGGCTCCAAAATCAAAAACCTAGCTGTGCTCATGACCAGTGCGAAGCTGGGTGTTGACCAAACTGCATGAGTAGAAGGACTGTACAGTTGGGTTGTGTAGGTTTCCCCATGATCAGTGTTAGGCTCAGAATTTCTTTTAACTCCACAAGTGACGTGGGAGTCTCCAGGTGTGCCCCAGATTGAGGCAACAGAATGCCTCCATGATTCCTTAGAAACTGAAAGGCATGTAAATCAACTACCAATGCATTTCGGACAAACTGTCCTTCAGGGGAGATGATCTTATATTTCTGAAATCAAAATATAACTATTCACAACTGAGGAAGCCTGATACATGATTACCAAAACAAATACATACCACTTGACCATTTGGCATGTTTTTAAGGCTTGTGGACAGATGGTCTACCAGACCAATGCGACTGCACATTGAAAAAGGTTTCATTTAGGTTGAAATTAGAGTGTGTTGGGAAGTAGAACTAACAGATTCTGCAGTTCCACAACCCTACCGTCCATCAAATGACTGTTCCATCAGCAGCCCTCTGTATCAGAAAGGAACTAATTGAATTTATAAGGGGGAGGCTTGTCTCAACTTTTCCCACTTCAGTGTCTGGGTTCCCTTCCTCTAGTCTTAGGAATGTCAGCAATACATTTCCACTGGCAAAGCATACTTATAACCATGTTGTGTATATGAACAGCCAAGGGCTTCTAAAATGGAAACCATAGACCTGTGTCACTCTGTTCACCCATACAGTGCACAGCACCACACTAGCATACACGTACATGCTTAAGTGCATTGGATCTTGGTGCTACGATCCAAGATCACAGTGACCAGCAGAAAACTAATGCTGCCATCACTGTGCCACACATGTGAAGCACCTGACAGCAACAGTAGTCCAGCTGTCAACATGAGGATTTCACTTGGCTCGCCCCTCGAAGTCCAGGACCAGCATTAGTCCAGTACCTCTTGCAAGTCAATGGCAAGCCTGGTCTTCTGAATACACACTGCATTAGTGATTCACTATGCAAACTTCAACTATTTCCCTCATTCATCATGTAAAGTTGGCAAACTGAGCCTTTGCGTAACAACATCACTGACAGCTTTCACAACCATACTCCAAAACAATAACTCACTAACACTTGACCAACTGATTGACACTGTCACCACCCTATTTCATGAGCATGCTATTTACAATAAACCTCAACCCACAAAAGCTTTGATTTAAGATCTTGAGAACATGCTAGATAACCTTCACACACTGGTCCCTCTGAACATTCTTGGGGTTTGTAACAGATACACTAACACCCACATACAGAAAACAATCTCCTCTCTACTTGATGCTGACCAGATACTCATTAATATTCACGCATGCTCCACTCACAACACAACAACCTCATACTGACCTCTGGACACAGAGGTTACTTCTGGCACTCCATGTCCATATCCCTCTGATCACGCCTGCATGCACATACCAGTTACACTACCTCCATGATGATCCACTGAGTGTCAACTCATCTATCTCTAGATATAAAATTCTTTACTTTAGCTCTGCTTGCTGTACCACCGTGCACAACAATCCCTCTACTTCACCCAGTCCCAACATCTTCTATAACCTCAGAAACACACTTCCCTCACTCTTAGATCCACACTTGCATCTCAGAATCTTTAACCCTCCAGTACCACATGCAGAGCAATGGATCCTTTTTGATGTCCAATCTCTGAAAGCCAAACTACAATCCCAATTTCAGTCAGTGCTGGAAACCACCCTGTACCCCTCAATACCCAAAAACGTATAAAAACCCACTCCTTGTCCTTGCTATAACTTGACAAAAGCGAAACATTTTCCAATCACAAATTATTATCTTCGCTCCAGAGTCATACAACATGTATTCCTCATTCCTTACAATCACTGTCCTCCAAAATTCCATATCTGTCACTTCAGAATGATTGGCTCGTCCTCCTGTAAGCCACACGACAATCTGGATGACTTTTACAGTATTATTCAGTTTCTTATGACTAGAAGTGGTACAATTGAAGTCCTCTTCAGAGGTTCACTCTCATGCATACAAAATAAAGACATTTCTTTGCTTCTGGAAATTGATCGCTATCAGTCAAACCATTCGCTATTTCTTTTTTATGTAATTCATGAAGGGTCCTTCTTTACCACTTCATCTCATTTTTCTATTACTTTGGACTAGTTCCTCTCCCATCATCATGACCATGTAAGAAATGAATGCAAATTCATAAAATCGAAATGCTCACTAAGTGTAGAACTCAATTAGGATGTGTTTAAATGATGTTGAAATGTTGCCATGGAAAATGTCATACAGATATATGAATACACTTTGATAGAATGTTAATCAATAAACTGTGCTATGTATTTTATTTGTGTATGTAATAATTTACGATGTCTTTAAAATGGCTCATTAATAAATGCATGTTTTTAAAAAAAAGTTCTACCAGGCAGTTTTATTGAATCCTGAACAGTAACAAGGCCCAAAGGCCTTTCTTTCAACCTTTGCTCACAGTGGAGCTGTACTGTGTGTCTGCTTAGCACTGATGTCATCTTAGAAATGTGCTGACTATAAGATGTTTGCTGAACTTTTCACCCCATGTTAGTTCCTTGCAATAGAATACCATGAGCTTACTAGATTTTTATAGAATAAATGGTGACATAGACTTTTGTAAAATATTGCTTCTGAATAAAATATATACCAATCTCTCTGTTGCTGAATAGCTTTTGTCTACACAATGAGTTGATAGAGCATCCTCAGCTTAGGTAAGAGGGTTCTAATGAGAACCTTCCCTCAAGTAACAAACATAATACAATTTGTATCAAACTTTGAGACGAGTGCAGACTGTAGAAATCAGAAGAAAATGCATTGCACGCCTGGCGACACCATCCCATGGATGACTTTCATTCTTCATTAAGTGAAGACACCTTTGTATAATTATACAATTTCAGAAAACCTATAATAATGAGTGTTCTTCACAAAGTTTTAGCGGCACACAGCAGTCCTTCCAATTCCAAAGATTTATTTGCCAAACAGAGCCAGTCTGTCAACCGACGCATTTCGGCCTTGCGGCTTTTGTCACGGTAGGGAGACACTACTATCATCATCCATTTAAGCATTTCCTGTTAAAAACAACCCCATTGCATTATGGGAGTTGTAGTAATTTACGACATTCCCCACAACGACAGAAAACACATTATGTTATGTTTGTAACAAATATGTGGCTTTACATTGCATGCTTCTGGCATTTCATTATTTGTCTAGTACATTATTTTACTAATAGGTTTTGACATATGAAATTAACATTTTCGGCACATCTTTAGATTAGTATCTTATGGTGCACTCCGATGTTTTATTGCACTCACGAGGCTTACAAGGAGTACAATTTTGTGTTGTCCCCTATGTCTCTCATGTCCAGCAGTTCTTATTTGTTATTATTCATGATTCATGTGTATAGTACACAAATCCATATGCCAGTTCTCATTTTTATTTACTTGATGATGGATTACTATCCTGGTATTTTTTATGACTTTCACACAGTTCCTCTGGGCATCCGGTGTTTGGAAGACCCTTTACTTGTTGTATAGCAATTTTCCATGTCATTTAATTTCAGTTCTGCATCTAGAGGTGAGTGTACATCTCTTCGTCATTGTTTAGGCCCCTCGGAGCCTTGGTTTGTAGGCGTAGAATGTACTTGGATTCCATTTGTCTCAATTTTCTTCTTCGGTCACCAAGTCGTTCATTATATATAACAGTGTCCAAACCGAAGAATTCCATCCTTCTCCAAACACTGTTTTGGCACTTTGCCAGATGTTTCGATGTTGCATAAGTCATATCCTTGTTCTTGACGGCTCTTATGTGCTCTAGTATTCGTTTTTTGAGCATGCATGTCCCCAACATATATTTTACCACACTCACATTGTATCAAATACACTACAAATGTGTTGTGCATGTGATTGTTTGGTTGATTTTTATAATTTTTCCCTCTGGATCCATTACCTCTTTTTTGTTGGTGCCAATTTTGCATGCTTTGCAGGTTGAACACTTTCTGAATCCCAGTTGTTGTTGTGTGAGCCATGTTTCTTTTTGAGGAGTTTGGAAGTGGCTCTTAACTAAACTGTCTTTTAGCGACCTTGCTTTTCTATAAGTCACTAGTGGTTCTGTTCCAAAGATCTTGAGGGGATAGAAAAAACACGCAATCGACAGAAGAATGAAAATTTGACAACAAAAGAAAATGATGCAATAATAAGTTTGAGAAGCAATGCCCTTATAACAATAAAGCCAGCTGATAAGGGCGGTAAAATAGTCGTTAAAAATACAGAAGACTATGTACAGAAGCACACAAACAATTGAATGACTTTACAAAATATAAGAAATTAAATTCAAATCCAATCAACAAAATGATTGCAGACCTGAAAATAACCCTCATTGAATGGCGGAAAGAACATTTGATTAATGATGAAGAAGCACAATATCTCTTCAAAGAATTCCTAACAATACCAAGAATATATTTTCTTCCAAAAATTCACAAGACTCAGATCAACCCCCCGGGAAGACCCATAGTCTCGTCATGTGATTCTTTATATGAAAATATGTCTACCTATGTGGACCAGTACCTAGCACCAATTGTAAAGAATCTAAGCTCCTACATACAGGACACGGGAGATTTTTTAAGAACTTTAGCAAACATCACATGGAACTCCAATTTCTTAATGGCAACGGTTGATGTGGTATCATTGTATACCTCAATAGAACATAATATGGGACTAGAAGCTTGTGCATACTTTCTAAAGCGAAGAAAGATAACAGAACTCCAACATTCAGCTATGTTGCTAACAATGATCAAGATATGTCAGAGTAATAACATCTTCCTCTTCGACCACCAGCTATATCATCACCTGTGTGGTACTGCCATGGGCATTTCCTTCTCCCCAAACTTTGCCAATCTAACGATGGGTTGGTGGGAGAAGGAAATAGCCTGGGGCCCAGAAAACTCCACAGCTCTAGAAAAAATCGTGCTGTGGGTATGATTTATTGACGATTTATTCATAATCTGGGACTGAAAGAAAGAAGATTTTATGAAATACTTTGATCGCCTGAATAACAACAGCATTGGATTATTGTTCACCTGTACTACAAGCAAAGCAAGATAAACTTCCTAGACACGACAATTTACATTGCCCAGGGAACAATACAAACCACGTTATATTGCAAAAAGACAGCAACAAATAGCATTTTGCACACTAAAAGCTTCCATCCACATACACTTCTTAACAGTATCCCATACGGGGAGGTTTTGCGAATTAAGAGAAAATGTTCAAAAGAATGTGATGCAACTGCTCAAATAGAAACCAGTGCCAAAAGATTAAAAAACTGCGGATACAGACAAAGAGTCTTGAGCAAAAGAAAAGTGGAACAGAAGACACATAATGAGATCCTGATGTCAAGATTTGAAAAAGAAAAAGGAAAAGAAGACTCAAATAAGAAAGAAGAAATAAATGACGAGACAACCAAAATGGTACAAAGACCAAAAGAAACTAAACCTCGGCTGATCCTAACTTTCAGTAAAGAAAATGAGAAGGTGAAAGAAGTTATTCAGAAATACTGGCATCTACTAACACAAGACACTGATATTGGTAAAACAATTGGAACAGGACCACTAGTGACTTATAGAAAAGCAAGATCGCTAAAAGACAATTTAGTTCCACTTCCAAACTCCTCAAAAAGAAACATGGCTCACACTACAACAACTGGGATTCAGAAAGTGTTCAAACTGCAAAGCATGCAAAATTGCCACCAACAAAAAAGAGGTAATGGATCCGGAGGGAAAAATTATAAAAATCAACCAAAAAATCACATGCACAACAAATTTGTAGTGTATTTGATACAATGTGAGTGTGGCAAAAGATATGTTGGGAGTACAACATGCATGCTCAAAAAACGAATACTAGAGCACATAAGAGCTGTCAAGAACAAGGATATGACTTATGCAACATCGAAACATCTGTGCCAAAACAGTGATTGGAGAAGGATGGAATTCTTCAGTTTGGACACTGTTACATATAATGAATGACTTGGTGACCGAAGAAGAAAATTGAGACAAATGGAATCCAAGTACATTATACGCCTACGAACCAAGGCTACGAGGGGCCTAAACAATGACGAAGAGATGTACACTCACCTCTAGATGTAGAAATGAAATGAAATGACATGGAAAATTGCTATACAACAAGTAAAGGGTCTTCCAAACACCGGATGCCCAGCGGAACTGTGTGAAAGGCGTAAAAAAGACCAGGATACTAATCCATCATCAAGTAAATAAAAATGAGAACTGACATATGGATTTGTGTACTATACACATGAATCATGAATAATAACAAATAAGAACTGCTGGACATGAGAGACATAGGGGACAATATAAAAGTGTACTCCTTGTAAGCCTTGTGGGTGCAATTAAATATAGGAGTGCAACATAAGATTCTAATCTAAAGATGTGCCGAAAACCTATTAGTAAAATAATGTACTAGACAAATAATGAAATGCCGGAAGCATGCAATGTAAAGCCACATATTTGTTACAAACATGTTTTCTGTCGTTGTGGGGAATGTCGTAAATTATTACAACTCCCATAATACAATGGGGTTGTTTTTAACAGGAAATGCTTAAATGGATGATGATAGTAGTGTCTCCCTACCGTGACAAAAGCCGCAAGGCCGAAATGCGTCGGTTGACAGACTGGCTCTGTTTGGCAAATAAATCTTTGGAATTGAAAGGACTGTTGTGTGCAGCTAAAACTTTGTGAAAAATTAACCTTTGGCCCTGGGTCCGGCCCGTAGCTTGCACCCGCTGCTGAGCGCTCTGACATTTTTTGACCTCATTGTCTTTGAATAATGAGTGTTCCTAGTATGGCCACACTTTCTATTCCTTTGCCTTGTCCAGTGGTCACACTGCTGGATTATTCCCTGTCCTTAGACTCTTCTTTATGGAGAGTTGATTCCTTTGGCTGTTCTTGATGTGACTGAATCTTATGATCAATGCTACTGCACAGATCATTTTCTTAGAATACAGTTAGTACTACAACTGTGGGGGGACTCGGCTGAGTTTCCAAAACTACTCTTTATGAGGAGTTCCTTATCCTCTCTCGCTCTTTTCCTGATGGAACTCTTTATGGGTTCTGCTTAGAGTAGAGTTAGATTATCAGGGTTTCTTTATGGAACACTGTGTTTGTTTTATGCTGAAATTCTAACCTAAAACTAAAATAAAGATTTTAAACTTTATCATCATTGACTCATACAAAATCCTAAATGTCTTTCAATATTTTGGGATTTGTTTCAAGGCTGTAACTATAGCACAGTGGAAAAGGTCCTCTCCAGTGCCCGAGGATTCTCCATGGTGATATTTGTAAGTGAGTGTAATTGATTGAACCATCTTGGCGAGTCCTTGGGCTTCCACAAACAACTGCTACTCTGTTTTTGTCCTCCATTTTATCTCCTTCTTGGTTGCTCAGGAATCTCTGTAGTCCATCAGCTTCTACATTTTGCAAACTTTTCACTTACTGTACCTCAAAACTATACTCCATGCTCCACACTTGGGAGTTACACATCTATCAAATACTCAAAGATATATGTAATATGTCTGAAATCAGTTTAGCTTTAAACTGAATGATTGATCAACAATATTCGAGTGCCTCCATCTCCATTGCAGAATACCATACATCACCATTCAACCCCCCACGAGACAAATGCAACACGTTTTTTATTCTTCCATTAGCTATGTCCAAAACCTCAAAAACATACATTACTAGAATCCATGGTAAACTTAGTGTGACATTTAGCACCAAAATTATCAACACAGGATCTTCACTTGTAATTGTTTTTTATGCGCTCAATCATTTCTGTGCACACATCATCCCATGTAAACCCATCTTTACGTTGCTTTTCTTTGTGTTTCAACTACATTCAAGAAGTTGTCCACAATTAGAACATTATTCAGAGATCTGTTTCCATCACCTCTCTGAACATACTTTCAATTGAGTTTAAGCCCTTCACCGCAATCCCAGTCCATCAACAGATACAGAAACCATGTGCATATATGATTCTTTGCCCATCAGTGTGTATAAGCTACATAATCTTCAATATTTCCCTAATTTATATGAGCAACACAGTGTGGTTTATCCATCTTTTTTTCTAATCTCCATCATCTGGATTCCAACCATGTTCCCATTTTTCCTATTATTTTTACAAACATCTCCTAACATTGTCTTGTACATTTTCACATACATCTATTTGTTGTACTACTACATAGTTTTGCAGTGTACATCTTCCTTTCCCACACTCTCAAATTATTCTTTTTACTTCACTTCATGCTATGTGCCCAACATACACAAATCTGTAGCTTTTTATTGTATGTGAATCCTTACTGTGATCTTTAAATGTTCTGAGCTATTCACATAGCCAATACTTTTTCTCACTCCTTGTCACTGATGGGGTTGCTCGGGTGGTTCACTTTTTGATATAACTCTGTTTTATTAAGGAAGAGAAGAAGAATCAACATGTACACAGCATGTCGCCTACAGCCCTTTGGCAGGGAGGCCGCGTGATGATGTAAACAAGCAGTGAGCAAGGGTGTGGAATTGCGAGGCTATGCATGGAAATTGGATTACACAGCAAGTCGCCCACAACCCAAGCAGGGCCGGCCGCGTAGCATCACAATCAAATGTGGTAGGTGCAGGTTTTAGGGCTTATCCAAATGGGTAGAACCATAACAAACAAATGGACTCAAACATAAAACAATATGCAAAAAAAAGAAGAGGAGACGTGAGAGGAGGGGAGGAGCCCCCTGAGACTCATAGAGGATAAAGAGTGAGAAGGAATAAAAGAAACAGAGAAAAAAGAGAGACAAAGAGATGAAGAGAAAGAGAAGAGAAAGGGAGGGTGGGCACGAGGGGTGGTTATTGCAGAGAGCGTGGCCGGGAGGACAAATTGCAGAGTATTGGAGTCAAGGGAGTGTATCGAAGATAGGAAGGTGTATTGCATCTTCAAAAAGGCGTAAAGCCCGGAGTTTCGGGGACTGAAAACTGGCATGTTCTATCCTACAGAAATGATCAATTAATGGTTGCCAAAGTTTGTTGAAATGGGTGTCTCAGGACTGTAAGCGTGCAGTGTGTAATTCCATTGCCATGGTATGCCACAAGTGAGTGAACCAAATAGTGACTGGGGGAGTCTCCGCTTTTTTTCTAATATTGTGTTGTTTAGCCACGCCCAACATATGAAGAAAGATGTGCCAGTCTCTGCGTGTCAGCGCGCCCAGATTGTCAGGCTTGATACCCAAGAGAACTGTAGCTGGAGTTTCAGGCAGGGGGAAACCAAGAACCAATTTAATGTGGCTGAGGATCTCTTTCCAGTAGGTGGCCAGAAGTGGACAAGTCCACCAAATGTGGAGGAAATCTCCGAAAGAATTTGAGCATCGCCAGCAAAGAGGAGAGGATGTAGGGAACATTTTATGTAGCCTGTCAGGGGTGTAGTACCACTGGGCCATCACCTTATAAGCAGTTTCCCGCTGAGAGACGCATCAGTAGACCTTTGGAATGTCGCACCAAAGGCGATCCCATTGTGCGGGTATGATGTCTGTGGATTGGTCGGATTGCCAACGAGATTGATAGGGATGCAGGGCTATCCATGAGGGGTGCTGGAGAATGTGATACATACGAGAGATAAGGCCCCTAGAGTTATCAAACGAGCAAACCAGCCGCTCAAAGGGAGTAAGGGCATGTGTGGCTGCCTGCGTCAGAGATTCAGTGTGTAGCCAGTTTTGAAGTTGCAAATATTGTAGCTGAGCTCCTTCGGGGAGTTGAAACTCCTGTTTACATTGTTTAAAAGTCTTAAAGGTTGTCCCCACGTAAAGGTCCCTAATTGTTCTACACCCACCATACAGCCATTCAGCTAAAACATGGGGATGTAGGGCAGGTAGGACGAGGGAGTTCCCAGCAATGGGAGTGTGGGGGTGGTTCACTTTTTAACTCTCCAACAGTTTTTTGCAATATCGGATAATTCAGCATCCATCTCTCATCCTGTTGGAGTCACTGCAAAGGATATTCTTTGCAACTCCTCTTTGGCAGCACTTATTTCTTGCTTTGGTGTAATGCACTCATATATGTGGATGATACTGAAATCTCTTTCACCCTAAAAGTACTTTTCTACATATCTACCTTTTATTTACCTGTATCCTAACTATCTGCTACTACATCGACATGGACTTCCTTCTAATTCATGCTGTAAAATCAAATAGATAAACTTCCAACCTCCACGAACCTTCTCATCGCCTTCCCATCTCAGAGACCATCACTCCATCCTCCACGGGGAGAAACGTGGGAATGATTATTGATGCTATTGATTCACAATTGAGGAATTATCTCCTCCACAACCTAGGGACAGAGTATCAGCTCCTATGCATTAGAAAAATCCAGTATCACCTCCCTTTCCATCCCAATACAAATCTCCTTTGTACACCTGTTCCAGGAACAAGCTATTGCAGTAATCTATGTAATCTTGATTACTGCAATAGCACTCAACAAGTATGTATTCTCTCCCATTGACAATGTTATGAGCTTCTCAACCTGAACATTCTTCTCCCTTTCACATAAAACACCCATCTCTCCCTCTTGCGTTTAGAGTGTTTGAGTTGCAGCCAATGGCAAAACCCAGCATAAAATGTGTATCGTAATCTTCGAATTTATGGCCTTGACCCTCACCTGTCACGCCTTAACTTGATCACTTTGATATGCTAATGATCACAGTTCCCACCGTTTCATGTGCCAAGTACCGCTTGTGCTAATTCTAACTACTATGTACCCTGAAACCTGAAAGCCTTAATTATTAAGTTTAGTTTCACAATCGTGCAAAATTCCAGCCACACATACTTACATGTCTTTTGTGCAAGTGTAAAACCATTTTGGCTATCACAAAGAGAGGCAGAAGTATTTGAACTAATGTTTTAGCAAACATTTCATTGTCTTCATTCAAGAGAACAATGGGCATTTGTTTTCCTTACAAAAAAAAAATCACTAAATTCATTATTGATGGTGGTAAATGTAACTTTTTGAGTGCTCCATTGAAGACTTCTTTAGGCGGCAAGTGAATGTAGGTTTTGTGACAGTTGTCAAATGCTGTTCCTAAGTGACATATTCTGGACATGCAGACTTTTCTCATGACAGGATTAAGGAGATGGAATTCTCTAGGCACAGCTACCCTGAGCGATGTTTGGGGACCAAAGAGTCTAAAAGCATTTCACCTACTAAAAATTGAATACGAGATGGTGGATACTGAGGCTTTTCGTTACCTGATTCTGCGCCATGCCCTAAAAGAATTGTGGGTCTTGAGAGTGAGGCACAGGACACCTCGCCCATGAAGTATAACATGTTAAATTAATCTTTTCATACACAATGGTATCCATGATCTACAAACCAATTTACAACAACCATGTAGTATGGAATGTCTCCAGGCTGGATGGCTGACTGATCTAGGCCATATTGATAAAACTGTTTAGGAATAAATGATGTAACCTAAAGTTGTGAGGATTCGTCCAAGCTTCAGGCAGGTAAAATATAAACGTTTACATAGATGCTCTGATTACAAGTAATTGGTGTGAAATGTATTCCTCCGAATAAAGTCCAACTCCTCTGAGTTGGAATTTATTGTGTGACATAAATACCACCCAGTTATGAGTCTTTCCTCGATAATAGGGAATAATACGCATATTTTAGTCCTTACTACATCAAAATCAACATGTTCTGGTATTTTCTGGGCATCACCCCCTTCCAAGTAATATCCGCAGGTTTGACCTGCTGAAATTTATCCAGAGGATGTGATTTGCATTTCACTACTTATTACTACTGATACATACATGTGCAGGATATGGAGTTAATGTACAAATTGAAATTTAAAGGCCAGCTCATAATGAGGGCCAGTATCTACTACACTCAAATACAGATGTTATGAATTTATAAAAACAAATATTCATTTACGTTGGAAAGGATGTAGACAGCCATGTACGTTTTCCTTATTTGGAATGCTGCAGTTACGAGTGTTTTGGAAGGAGGTTGCGGAATGCCTCAGTAGCACCACTGACGTCTCTGTGCCTTCATATGCTGGGGTAATGTTGTTTGGGATGTCGGATGGTTAGAATCCTGCCTTGATTTATGTCAAGCTTTTAGGGATGTACGATTGGTTGCAGCACGCTAAATTGCCAGACTGTTGGGCAGAAGCTACGTACCACAATTTACGACCTGGTGCACGACAGCAGAATAGGGCATCCATACCGGTTGTTGTTGTCTTTGCATGTTTATTAAACTAGGAGGTCCGAGGAGAATGTTCCTTTGAAAAGAGACCAACTGGTCTGAATGAAGGTGGCCATCCAATATTAAATTAGCTAAGAACCACATTGAGAATCAGCATCACATAAGGCGAGAACTCTATTCTGCGCCAACCTCATAAGCCTAAACATAGTAGACCATAATCTCCTAAACATAACTCGCATTAGGAAATAAACTGACTAACATAAACTGCAGTAGGGAATAAATCAAACCCAGACCACAGTAGAGAATCAAATAAAACATAAGACAGTAGTTGAAACCTAATGTGAGAAGTTGGCCTGATGCATGATGTCTCCAATTCTGGGGGCACCTTATATCAGTCCAAACAATCCCTTATGGTGATGGTTGTAAGTCAACCTTATAGACAAGCTATCCTAGGGGTAGCATGGACTAAGCAGCCTTAAAGGCTTAACTCAAGAGGGTATGTGAAGATAGCTGTTTTACCATATGCAATCCTGTAATATCAAATGAAAGGACACCACACAAGTTATATATTATAAAAATATATGTATTTATTCTCAGAATAATCCCCTGTACTCTTTATGAGTATAGAAGCACAAGCGTTTAAACAAAAGCACAATTATGGATGAGACCGGTGGCCACTCAAACCATATATCAAAAAAGTAGTGTAAGTATCACTATTCGATCAGTGGTAAGGCCTAGGGCCTTGGGAATCGCTGGGACTACACTGGACTAACAGCAGTTAGGAAGGGAGTAGCCCGCGGGAATCGGGTGCAGCGCTAAAAGCACACGCATGCACCAATGCAAAGTCAATGGTGCGTAAAAGTTATCGAGTTACAGTTTTAAGGGTCTTCCGACTCGACTAGAAGGACAAAACTTTAGACTTAGACACTAGAGGTGTAAACCACTACAGGAGCACCGGCGTTCAAGAGTTACCTCACCCACAGGAAGTGGGTGCACAGGTGCAAAAGCGTGTCGGGTTTCGTCACGAAGATCTATGGTGCCTGGAGATGAAGATGCTGCAGGCGTCCAGAAGAGAAGTGTCCGGTGTGATCCAAGGGTGGATCGAAGATGTAGAGTACCTGAAAGCAGAGGGGACAGAGTCTGGGTCCCTAGCCAGTGACCAGGAAGGAACCAGGAAGGAACCAGGCGATGTTGGGCGCAATCAGGTGGTTGTCATGAAGCTTGTCTCCGCTGCCACGTGGACTCTGGGGCACCGAGGATGTCCTGGAGTAAATCATGAACTGTCCCATGAAGGCTCTCGCTGTCGGCGGTGTCGGCTTCCGGATGGGAGTCAACAGGCCTTGGCAAATGCAACCCACGCAGGATTCAAAGGATTGCTTTTTACTCGGACCAGCAAGGTCAGAGCGGGTGCTCCTTTTCAGGGGAGCGAGGGCCAGTCTAGAGCAACCAGACTAGCAGAGAAAATTCAAAAGTTTGTCTGTACTGGGGCCACTAGCCAACGGGCAAGTGACCAGACCAACGCGTCAAGCAGATAAATGCAAAAGGGACCCACGCAGCACTCGATGAGTGTGGAGGGGTGAGCTTCGGTGCAAAAGCTGCATGGGGCTGGAGCTTCTCAAACTCCAATGCACAGCTTCAAGGGAGCCTTGGATGCTGCACGGTCAGCGCTTCATAGTTTTTCCAAGATGGCCGGCCCCACGCTTCAGGTCACCTCCACGGGTCTCAGCTTTGCAGGGACTGTGGATCGGGCTGTTAGAAGGCAGGAACGCTGGGTCTTGTCGATCTCTGTTGCTCGAGTTCTGGCGGGAACTGCAACAAAGCAAATGGTGAGGTGCTGGATGGTGCCTGTTTGCACAGGGTGGTCACTCCTTCGCCACAAGGGAGATTCTTCAGTCTTGCAAGTCGAGTGGGATGTCGAAGGGCCCAGAGTTTCGTTTCATAAGTTTCAGTCAGGATAATCTGATGTGCATCAACACAGCTCCTACCTTTATTCCAAATCAAGGGGCTGGATTACCTGCTAGGTCCCTCCTATGGGTGGGACCTGGGAAGGGGGTGGTTACACCCCTTTCCTTTTGTCCAGTTTCGCGCCAGGACTGGGGCTGGAGTGCCCCAGAACCGGTTTGACTGGATTTTGCCTGGGACACCTTGTGCGCCCCAGGCAGTGTCTAGTTTCTTTCAACCCTCCCTGCTCCAATCCACTATCTCCTGTCTGGGGTGGTGTAGCACCTCCCTGTGACAGGAAACCCTTTGTCCAGGCCTCCCCAGCCAAGTTTCGGTCAGCAGCAGGAGGTCAGACTTGTGTCAGGGCAGCAGCATCCATTTTGTGATGCTGAGGCTCTGGTTAGGATTAACCGCGTTTTAAGTAAAGTAACATGTCTTCTCCCTCTAGAATGGTGGAATGCTACCCCCGTCGCCGCCCAACCCTTCAATTGATGGTGCGGATATGGATATGAGGTAGAAACTCTAGCCAAACTGTTACTCAAAGGGTAGTGCTCATGGTGTGCTGTGCAGTGCTGTGGTGAAAACTTAAAATTAACGACTCAGACAGAAAAAATTAATTTATTAGGATTTGTCTAAGTGTCAAGGTTAAAATCACGCCAGGCAGTCTAAATATATAACTGCACTGTGGCGCTGTGCAGGACGGTCAACATGTTACAGCCAAATTGGAGAAAATTATCCAGCTTTCGTCAGGACCCAATAAATGAGCTACTGCAACAAAATAGTAGTGAAAGTGCTTAAATGTGAAAAGATAAAGTGCCAAAGATTTTTATATATATAAGAATACTTATATCTGCCTGGAACTTGGAGCCCCAATGTTCACAAGAAAGAGGTGCATTCTATTGAAATCCTAAAGAAAAAAGCACAATAAAGATACTTATTTGCATATATAACCCAATATCTACAGGAAACTGTACAGCCAACATATAAAACAGAAGCACATTATGCTCCGTTTATTCAAAACAAGGTGAACTCACCTATTCACAGTAAAAAGAATCATAAACTGTGAATACTCACCGCGCTCTGCGTGGGAAATGACCTCACCTCACCCGGCATCCGCTCGGGAATATGAGGCCCCGCTCTAAGGTGCAAAAAAAGAAAGAAAAAAGGGCATGCCATTTTAAATTTAAATGCCCTAAGCTTATAGCTATAGCATCCTTATATCCAACTTTCTAGATGCAGACCATGCCACCAGACACAAGGGAGACATCCTAGGGATGTACCAGTGATGAAAAGCACATCAAAATAGGTGTTCCAGACTCTAGACCATTGTCATAAACAGCCATTCAAAAAGCAATTCAAAAGGCACTTGTAGAATTGCCCATATACCAACTAGGAGGAAGCCTTACCTGTCCGTCGGTACCTCTCTCTGTCGTCCGAGAGGAAGTGGAGGTACCGACCAGGACCAGGCTCCTCCTTTTTATATTGCCGCTGATTGGTTTAAACGGGTAATTGATGGTTAATAGCGTTAATCTAAACGCGCATGGGCTCGTTCCTCAGCAGATGTAAACATCGCGCGGACATGCACTGATCGCTCACGCATGCGCACAACGGTGCATACGTGACGCGTCATGCGTCTGTCTACCGCGCATGCGTGCTACACATTACGCTGGTCTCGGCAAAGTCGCTCTTGCTCGAGTCAGCGGTAATGCTGTAATTAACAAAGTCGATCGATGTTAAAAGATTCAGGAAAAGCGATTTGGTAATTTCTGCAGCAATAAGTATGACCCATTTGTCAATACACTTGCCAAAAAAGTCCAGCTTACTGCAATATGTTAACAAATTTAGCTCGATTCTAGACTCTAAAAATTAAACTAATGCTGACAAAAAGAAAAATTAAAAATTAAACTGATGCTGACAAAAAGGGTTTCGCCCTAAGTCTACGTTTACTCCATTAGGACATCAGATTCCGTCTAAAGTCACAACTTTTGAGCAAGCAGTGACCCACGATGTCATGGCTCTATTTGATAAGGACCAACAAACCTTTCAAAATTTATCCACCAAAGAGAAAATTGCATTGGACCACTTATCCACTGATCAGTCCATCATTATCAAGCCGGTGGACAAGGGTGGGGTCATTGTTGTTCAGGACATGGCTACTTATCGCCAAGAATGTCAGAGGCAATTAGAAAACACAAGTTCCTACCAACGTCTGTCCAGCGATCCAACCCCTCGCCTTCTTACCGAGATTAAAACTCTGGTGGAAGAAGGGAGTACGGAAGGATGGATTACTCCTCACGAAGCAAAATTCTTGGTTACCAACAAACCAGTTATGCCTGGGTTTTATTGTTTGCCAAAGATTCACAAACCTGCTCGGCCTCCCCCAGGACGCCCGATTATTTCAGGCATAGGCTCCTTGCTGGAGCCTTTATCCACCTTTGTGGATTTTTTTCTGAGGCCCCTAGTAAAGGAAATGCCTACGTATCTGCAAGACACGGCCGATGTTCTCAGACTTTTGCCAGAAGTGGGGTTCGACATCGGGACTGACCTTTTGGTCAGTTTCGATGTTGAATCACTGTATACCTGTATACCTCAGGAAGACACTCTGGAAGCCATCAGATCTCTTCTCATCTCACGTGACCTCCATAGCATCACTCCAGTGAACTTCATTATGGAGTGTGCCAGGTTGGCAATGAGGGAAAATTACTTCAAATTTGAAGATCAAATTTATCTACCTTTATGTTCACTTGTTTGAACAACATCATGTACTCAACCACAGCAACCCCTACTTCCATCAGGTGGTGCT
The DNA here is from genome assembly GCF_964261635.1 of Lissotriton helveticus. Lineage (NCBI taxonomy): Eukaryota > Metazoa > Chordata > Amphibia > Caudata > Salamandridae > Lissotriton > Lissotriton helveticus. The sequence continues at coordinate 1,264,599,372 of NC_136067.1, read as the reverse complement.
GTGGAAGAGATACATAGATGACATCTTTTTGGTTTGGCGAGGTACACCATCGGAGGTCCAACTATTTCACAATTGGTTAAACCATCAAAACCAATATCTGAAATTCACAATTGAATTCAGTAAGACAGAACTACCTTTCTTGGACATTCTAATTTTTCCAGAGGATGGGAAATTAGGTTGCGAGCTTTACAAAAAACCTATGTCTAGAAACTCCCTCTTGGCCTTTACTAGTCACCACCCAAGGGCCTTGCGGGAGAACTTACCCGTGGGACAGTTTCTGAGAGTCCGCAGAAACTGTTCCTCTAAACCACTCTTCAATAAACATGCCCGTATCCTCTCTAGACAACTGGAAGATCGGCAATATCCTAATCATCTGGTACGGAAGGCCTGGAAACGTGCCTCTAATAACAACAGAGAGGCACTGCTAGAGAAGAAAACTGACAAGGTGCCTCTGGATAGGCTTACCTTTGTCAGTACTTTCAATGTTTTCTCCAATCAAATACAAAAGACAGTGCGTAAACATTGGGAAATTTTGAATATAGCCCAAACAAATATCCCCCTGCCTTTGTTTTCCTTCAAAAAGGCTCACAGTCTACGAGATAGTCTGGTTCATACCAGACCTAGAGCGAAAACAACAGAGACATTGAATACACTTTGGAACACTCAACCAGTACGCGGGCATTTCCCATGTGGTTCATGAAGTGCATGTGCGCAGACATATAAGACAGATCAAGTTGACATAGGCACTGGTGTAGTGTAGTTCCTATTATCCCAATAGGCTCTGCGCATTGGAATAATACCTCCAATAGTATAGACCTAGACCAGACGTTAACTAGGTCTTCTACTGTCGATATTAGACTTAAAGTTTTGGGTTTGCCAGCTAGCTCAGAGTTCACTAGAAACTTTCTCGAATAGGCAAGGAGGAGTTGAACCTCCCTGGATAGACAAGAAGGGATTTAGTTTCTGACAACCATAGAACATGACAACTTTGCTCTCCCCTAATCAAGAGTGTATCTCTAGAGTCGTGTGAAAACAAAAGACAACTTATTTTACTCAGTCAGTACGTGCATTCTTAGTTTCACCAGTTTGTAGAGAAAAGGAAGAGACGGGCGTGTTCAATAAAAGATGTTGTTTATTGATCAGTCTCTTTTCTCGTACAAGAGAAATGGATCGATATTATCGCAATACTTATGGTTAAGTAAAGTGCATACAATAAAAGCAGAATTATGAAATAATACTGTAAAAGCATTGATATGTTTTCTAAGCCATATGCTATTTAAAATGGATAGAATATATACATACACATATACGTTTGACTAATCGTACTCAACTGGTGCTTCTAACCACGCCTACCCCGGTGTACCTGACCTAAGCCTAATACGTGGGCTGGAGTAGAAAGTAGCAGTTTTGAGTTAAGTTTGTTTTGCCAAGTGACTGACTCAAGAATTCTCTGCAAGGGGTTATTCAGTTCTGTACCTGAGATCTAGGATGGTTGAGGGATGGTATCTCTCGTCTGTGGTCTCGATATTCCAAGCTGCCTGCAAGGGCTGCTCGGAAGCGCCGGAGCTGGATTTCTCGGCAGGAGAAAGGCAGCGTCTCGTTCTCAGCGCGTCAGGAAGGCGGGGCAGCGCCAGTGGGCTTCGCTCTCTGCTGGGCTTCGGCAAGTCTCGCTGCTCCGATCTCGTCACCACCGCGTGTGTTTGCTTAAGGCAATGTCGGTAATATTTATACCTGTAAGGTGCCGAGATTGACGTAAGGATGGACATAGATACGTCAATAAGGATGTCATACGAGCTGGTCGTTAGCACATTCTTTTACTGAAGTTCTTTGAGAAATCAAAACAATGGCCGCAGGGTTTTTCCCAGGTTGTCATAGGTTTGATTTGTTTTGAGGACTCCGTATGCCTTATCAGGGGCTGGAGGAATATTGCTTGCCTAATTAGATGGCAAGCGTTATGACCTAATCAGATAACGCGCTCCTGTGCCGTGGTCTGGCTTAATCAGATAACGGTTTCTGCATCATGGGATGGCTGCTAGTTAATTTGTTAACCAGAATAGGGTCAGAAATAGGGGGATCTATACAGAACCTATAGGAATACATCACACTGGTATACCATGGTTACTCCGGAAACATACCAATTGTAATACTGAGGGAGTGATCTACATGATTACCTGCCCGTGTTCTCTTCAGTATATTGGCCATACCACGCGGAAAATAAAGGTCCGCATCAGCGAACAAAAGAGCACAATTCGCTGTCATAAGCAATCCACCTGTCTCACTAACCACTTCCTGACTATGAATCATCGAGCAGAAGATCTGAAGTGGGTGATCTTGGAACAACCTTATATTCCACCACATATTAGTGACAAAACCAAGTTTTTATTTGTCAAAGAGCAAAAATGGATTTTCAAGCTTCATAGTGACAGCAGAGGATTAAATGATTCCATTCCGTGGGTCTCTATTTGAATGTCATATATCGGCTCTGACTCAGTTGATCTGATTATATTGTATCCATGCTGTAATATGGCACACATGATCACACTATTAACAATACACGGGGTGGCCTTCTTTGGAAGTATGTTGGACTTTACATACTTTAGGTATGATTCATCCTTCCCCCAATTTGGTTAGACCCCATTGGATCTATGATCACAAAATGTATGAAATGTCTCTCACATTTCGCATAGCGTTTTTGACTATTAACTTCTAGTCGCGCTGTTGGGTCTCTTCACTCAAAATATAAATGGGATCCCAACTTCCACACTTGCCCTGCATGGCGGTGGCCCTTTCCTTTACCAGTCTTTCCTTTTTGTCAGCATCAGTTTAATTTTTAATTTTTCTTTTTGTCAGCATTAGTTTAATTTTTAGAGTCTAGAATCGAGCTAAATTTGTTAACATATTGCAGTAAGCTGGACTTTTTTGGCAAGTGTATTGACAAATGGGTCATACTTATTGCTGCAGAAATTACCAAATCGCTTTTCCTGAATCTTTTAACATCGATCGACTTTGTTAATTACAGCATTACCGCTGACTCGAGCAAGAGCGACTTTGCCGAGACCAGCTTAATGTGTAGCGCGCATGCGCGGTAGACAGACGCATGACGCGTCACGTATGCACCGTTGTGCGCATGCGTGAGCGATCAGTGCATGTCCGCGCGATGTTTACATCTGCTGAGGAACGAGCCCATGCGCGTTTAGATTAACGCTATTAACCATCAATTACCCGTTTTTGGCGGGTAGTTTCAGCGCTAATTAAACCAATCAGCGGCAATATAAAAAGGAGGAGCCTGGTCCTGGTCGGTACCTCCACTTCCTCTCGGACGACAGAGAGAGGTACCGACGGACAGGTAAGGCTCCCTCCTAGTTGGTATATGGGCAATTCTACAAGTGCCTTTTGAATTGCTTTTTGAATGGCTGTTTATGACAATGGTCTAGAGTCTGGAACACCTATTTTGATGTGCTTTTCATCACTGGTACATCCCTAGGATGTCTCCCTTGTATCTGGTGGCATGGTCTACATCTAGAAAGTTGGATATAAGGATGCTATAGCTATAAGCTTAGGGCATTTAAATTTTAAATGGCATGCCCTTTTTTCTTTCTTTTTTTGCACCTTAGAGCGGGGCCTCATATTCCCGAGCGGATGCCGGGTGAGGTGAGGTCATTTTCCACGCAGAGCGCGGTGAGTATTCACAGTTTATGATTCTTTTTACTGTGAATAGGTGAGTTCACCTTGTTTTGAATAAACGGAGCATAATGTGCTTCTGTTTTATATGTTGGCTGTACAGTTTCCTGTAGATATTGGGTTATATATGCAAATAAGTATCTTTATTGTGCTTTTTTCTTTAGGATTTCAATAGAATGCACCTCTTCCTTGTGAACATTGGGACTCCAAGTTCCAGGCAGATATAAGTATTCTTATAGATATAAATATCTTTGGCACTTTATCTTTTCACATTTAAGCACTTTCACTACTATATTGTTGCAGTAGCTCATTTATTGGGTACTGACGAAAGCTGGATAATTTTCTCCAATTTGGCTGAAACATGTTGACCGTCCTGCACAGCGCCACAGTGCAGTTATATATTTAGACTGCCTGGTGTGATTTTAACCTTGACACTTAGACAAATCCTAATAAATTAATTTTTTCGATCTGAGTCGTTAATTTTAAGTTTTCACCACAACACTGCACAGCACACCTTGAGCACTACCCTTTGAGTAACAGTTTGGCTAGAGTTTCTACCTCATATCCATATCCGCACCATCAATTGATGGGTTGGGCGGCTGATTGGATGAAATACAAACACCCCATATGATGAGACTCCGCCAAAGGGTGGTCTGATGGGAATATCTCAGCCAGCTGTAACTCTTTCTGCATGATTTCCTTCTTTCTCTGGTACTAGTACAGCAACATATATGAGACCGGTCTTTTCTTTTTTTGTGTATAATGTTTAGGTGGGGGAAATGAAATGACAGGTCGTTAAATATATCCCCTTTACCCTTTTTAATCTAGGCTTTTAGTATCACTGGAACAGCAGTAAGGAAATGGTTCCGAACACTGCAGACAGGCTCAGCTCATGCCAGAGCACCATCTCACATAAAACCAAGCACTCTGCCTCCAGGATTGTAAAGGTCTGCCATAGGAGTGACTGATAGGTATATATGTGTCCAGATATAGGTTTAGATATAGGTATACTATATCTAAGCAAGGGGTGATTACACCACCTTGCCCCAGCTGAGTGATCAGCCAGTTGTGTCAATTTAAGTACCAGCCAGGGGTGGCAAAAGATATGCTGCAGCCCCTGGTAGGCCTTGGATGCACCTATGCCCTGAGCACCTATTGTGCATGGTACAGGGGCTGACAAGGTGTCCAGTACCAAATTGGTGATGTACCTAAAGTACATGTATGTGAATTTAGAGAGAGAACAGCAGGCTGTGGGTCTGATTAGCAGGCCCACAGCCACATTAAGTCGAAAACCAGTGAAGCAAAAAGCAAACATTGGGGTGTCCATAGATAGCAGACCCTACTCTCCTACATACCCCCCCCCCAAACGCAGGGACATTAAACTTAACCTTGACCAGATAAGTCTTCATGTTCTAAGAGGAAGTACCTGGAGAGACCATCTGCATTACCATGGTCAGTCCCTGGTCTGTGCTCCACTGTAAAGTCCATCCCCTGTAGGGAAATGGACCACCTGAGCAGTTTGGGATTTTCACCCTTCATCTGATTGAGCCACAAGAGGGGCTTATGGTCTGTCTGAATTAGGAAGTGAGTGCCAAACAAGTATGGTCTCAACTTCTTCAGGGCCCAAACCACAGCAAAGGCCTCCCTCTCAATGGCTGACCAACGTTTCTCTCTAGGGGTCAGCCTTCTGCTAATGAAAGCAATGGGCTGGTCTTGACATCTACATTAAGTTGTGAAAGCACAGCTCCCACCCCCAACTCAGAAGCATCTGTTTGAACAATGAACTGTTTGGAGTAGTCAGGACTCTTAAGGATTGGTGCAGAGCACATGGCCTTCTTCATGTCATCAAATGCCGTTTGACAGCTAACTGTCCACTGAACCTTTTTGGGCATCTTCTTGGATGTCAGATCATTCAATGGTGTCACAATGGACCCATAGTTCTTTTCAAATTTCATGTAATACTCAGTCAGGCCCAAGAAGGCTCTGACTTGTGTCTGGGTAGTTGGAGGAGCCCAGTCCTGTATGGCCTGGATCTTGCTCTCAATGGTTGAACTTGACCCCCACCTACTAGGTGGCCCAAGTACACAACCTTGCTCTGCCCTATCTGGCACTTGGTAGCCTTGATAGTCAGGCCTGCCTTTTGCAGGGCCTCCAGAACCTTCTTCAGGTGGATCAGGTGATCTTCCCAGGTAGAGCTAAAGACAGCAATACCATCTAGATATGCTGCACAAAAGTCATCCAACCCAGCAAGGACTTGATTCACCAACCTTTGGAAGGTGGCAGGTGCATTCTTCAAACCAAAGGGCATCATCATAAACTGATAATGTCCACTGGGGGGTAGAGAATGCTGTTTTGGCCTTAGAGTCCTCAGCTAACCTGATTTGCCAATAGCCAGCTGTCAAAACAAATGTGCTCAGATATTTGGCAGAAGCCAATTTATCTATGAGATGATCTGCCCTTGGAATGGAATGGGCATCTGTCCTAGTGACAGTATTGAGACCTCTATAGTCCACACAAAATCTAATTTCTCTCTTTCCATCTTTGGTATGAGGTTTTGCATTTTCTGCAACTCAGCCTTTATACAATCCCTGACATGGTCAGGTTGCCTGTAGATTTTATTCTTCACAGGCAGACTGTCACCAGTGTCCACCTCAAGGGTGCACCAGTTAGTTTGACTGGGTGTAAGAGAAAGCATATGTCTATGGGCCTGCAACACCTGTCTGCAGTCCATCTGTTGCTGGTCAGAGAGGCTGCCTGTCAAGGCTACACCATCTACTGAACCATCATCAGGGTTTTGGGATAACAAGTCTGGGAGAGGGTCACTCTCTTCCTCCTGTTCCCCATCTGTAGCCAGGAGTAAACCCATGTCTTCCCTGTCCACAAATTATTTCAATCTGTTTACATGGAGCACCCTGTGGGGGCTCCTAGAGGTGCCAAGGTCCACCAAGTAGGTGACCTCTCCCTTTTTCTCAAATATGGTGTGGGGTCCAGACCATTTGTCTTGGAGAGCTGCTGGGGCCACTGGCTCCAACACCCACACCTTCTGCCCTGGCTGGTACTCAGTCAGAACAGCCTTTTGGTCATGCCAAGCTTTCTGTAATTCTTGGCTGGCCTCCAGGTTTTTGGATGCTCTCTCCATGTACTCAGCCATCCTGGAGCGGAGACCAAGTACATAGTCCACAACATCAAGTTTAGGCTTTTTGAGAGGTAACTCCCATCCTTCCTTCACAAGACACAATGGACCCCTCACAGGGTGGCCAAACAAAAGTTCAAAAGGGCTGTAGCCAACCCCCTTCTGTGGGACCTCTCTGTAAGCAAAGAGTAAGTAGGGTAAAAGGACATCCCATCTACGCCTGAGCTTTTCAGGTAATCCTTTTATCATTCCCTTTAGGGTCTTGTTGAATCTCTCCACAAGCCCATTGCACTGTGGGTGATAGGGTGTGGTGAACCTATAGTTCACTCCACACTCCTTCCACATTGCTTTTAAGTATCCAGACATACAGTTGGTACCTCTGTCTGTAAGTACCTCCTTTGGAAAGCCCACTCTGGAGAAAACTCCAAGTAGGGCCCTTGCCACAACAGGAGCTGTTGTGGTCCTCAGGGGAATTGCCTCTGGGTACCTGGTGGCATGATCCACTACCACCAGGATAAATCTGTGCCCAGATGCTGTTTGGGGATCCATTGGTCCAATAATGTCAATCCCAACTCTCTCAAAGGGCACCCCCACCACAGGTAGAGGTATAAGGGGGGCCTTTGTGGTGCCACCTGATTTGCCACTGGCTTGGCAGGTGACACAGGAGCGACAAAACTCCTTGGTATCTTCTGACATGTGAGGCCAGTGAAAGTGAGGGACAAGCCTGTCCCAAGTCTTGTTCTGGCCTAAGTGTCCTGCAAGGGGAATATCATGGGCCAAGGTTAGAAGGAAGCCCCTAAATTGCAGAGGTATAACCAACCTCCAGTAGCACCAGGCTTGGGGTCTCTAGCCTCTGAATACAGGAGCCCATCATCCCAATACACTCTATGGGTACCTTGAGCATTCCCAGCAGCCTCAGCAGCAGCTTGCTGTCTGAGGGGTTCAAGAGAAGGGCAAGTTAACTGAGCCTGCCCCAGGTCTGCCCTTGAGGGTCCCCCTGCCCCTAGAAACTCAACCTGATCAGGTTCAAGCTCTTCAGGGACAGTCTCCTCTTGGATCACAGAATCATCCTCCTGTGAGGTCTGATCCTCAACCTGGGGCAACTGGGAAGGCACTGCCTTAACCCTCTTGCTCTTTCTCTTGGGTTGTGGTTGGTCTATTGTTTCAAGATCCACCACAGGTTCAGGTAGGCTCTTCTTAGCCTGGGACCTGGTTACAGCAAGGACATGTGCTGAAATCCCTAGCATTTCTGCATGAGTCCTGTACTCCACTTCTGACCATAAGGATTCCTCAAGATCATTGCCCAAAAGACAGTCAACTGGGAGGTCTGCACTAACAACAACTTTCTTGAGGCCAGTTACCCCTCCCCAGGAGAATTTAACAACAGCCACACTATGTGTAGTAGTGGCATTGCTAGCATTGGTCACTAGGTAGTTCTCACCTAGTATGATTTGTCCAGGGTCCACAAAGTTAGGTGTCACCATAGTGACACTGACACAAGTGTCCCTGTAGGCCTGAGCCAGTTTCTCATTAATTAAAGGCGTCTGTCTATATTTGCCCAAAGTATTGGGACTCATAGGAGTGGACACAGATATGTCCACATCATATAGCAGAACTGCCTGAGTAGGGATTCTGACTAAGCCATACTCCATCTCAGTACCCAGGGTTAACCCTACTATCCCCTTAGGTTGTGCACTACCACTGCTAACTGTACTAGGGGGTGCAGGTGCCTTAGGGGCTGCAGTGGTAGGAACTGGATTTTTCTTGGTGCATTCACTCCCCCGTGGGAAGTGGACTTACAAGTATTGCACCAAGGTTTCTTTGGGCCATCATTCTTCTTTTTCTTGTTTCTATTCTGGGAACCACCCTCCTTATTATTACTATTTTGGGGGCCTGTAGAAGACTTCTGGTCTTTTTCTTTCTTATCTCAACCCTTCTGGCCTGCTTTCTTCTGATCACCTCCTTGGTTCTGGGGTTTCTGCTTAACCCATGTTCTGACCCATTTGTCTGCCTTCTTTCCCAATTCTTGGGGAGAGGTCAGATCAGAGTCTACAAGGTGCTGATGCAATAGCTGGTTAAGACAGTTATTAAGGATCTGCTCTCTCATTATAAGATTGTACAATCCTGTATAGTCTGAGACTTTACTTCCCTGCAACCAACCCTCCAGAGCCTTAGTGGCACAATCAACAAAATCAGTCCAGTCCTGAGTCTGAGCTTTTTGGGTATCTCTGAACAACAACCTGTATTGCTCAGTGGTTAAGCCAAACCATCAATAAGAGCACTCTTCAGGACAGAGTAGTTTTTAGTATCCTCAGGTCTAACTGTGAGGAGCTTGTCTCTCCCTTTCTCAGAAAAGGAGTACCATAAGATAGCTGCCCACTGATCTTCAGGAACCTGCTGTGCCATGCAGGCTCTCTCCAGAGCAGTCATCCATTTGTGGATGTCACCCCCTTCCTTGTAGGGGGGCACAATCTTTGTCAGGTTTCCATTATCATAGGACCTGTCTTTCTCTCTAGGAATCTTGCTTCCACCAGTGGGTATCTCCCCACAAAGTCTTTGTTCCCTTGCTAAAGCAAGTTTAGCTTGGGCCAGGGCTACCTCCTGTCTCTCTATCTGGAGTTTGACAGCTCTCATCCTGGCCTTATGCTCTTTTCTCTGGGGGTGAAGTCATTCCCCTTTGAGATTCCCTTGAGGCACTAGAAAGGTGAGAATCCCTGGAAAGAGATCTCTCCCTTCTATTGCCTGGAAGAATTCTGTTATGTACTCTGGGGAGATGCTGGCTCTCTCCATTTCCATGTAGGTCCAAGTTGACTTGGCTAAGCCTCCCAACTGGTACCTGGTTATCCCTCTGATCATGATCTGACTCTTCACCTTCTGATTCAGGGTCCACCTCCTCATCTTCTACCTCTGGGTGGTGTTCTCAGTATCTGGGGGATTCACTCTTTCTCCTGACCCTGAGGGAACTATTCTAGCTTTCTCAAGATCATCCTTTTCCAGGATGGCTATCAGGATGGGAATGGTAGGGTTGTGACCCTTTCTCAGCCCCCTTGCACTGCACAAGGCACCCAAGTCCTTATGGCTGAGTTTTTCATAGCTGGAGGTTGCCTTGGCCAGGTCACCTTCCACAGGCAGAACAATGGGTTGCTCACCTGTGCCAGACATGACTCTAGTGAGGTGTAAGTGATGCACTTACCTACACTAAGTGTTTTCCTACTGTACCTTGCTAGTGAGTTGTAGGCAGGGTGTGCTAAGCCCTTTTATCTACAACTACTAAGTTCAGTAGAACTTAAATATGCTAAGCTTTGTTTATATGTACCTATGGTACTTAATGTGATCTTTCAATTTGATAAAAAGATTGCAATGATAAAACAACAGCAAGCTCAAATACGCACCACTGCACACCAATGTGAGAAGTTGGCCTAATGTATGATGTCTCCAATTCTGGGGGCACCTTATATCAGTACAAACAATCCCTTATGGTGATGGTTGTAAGTCAACCTTATAGACAAGCTATCCTCGGGGTAGCATGGACTAAGCAGCCTTAAAGGCTTAACTCAAGAGGGCATGTGAAGCCAGCTGTTTTACCATATGCAATCCTGTAATATCAAATGAAAGGACACCACACAAGTTATATATTATAAAAATATATGTATTTATTCTCAGAATAATCCCCTGTACTCTTTATGAGTATAGAAGCACAAGCGTTTAAACAAAAGCACAATTATGGATGAGACCGGTGGCCACTCAAACCATATATCAAAAAAGTAGTGTAAGTATCACTATTCGATCAGTGGTAAGGCCTAGGGCCTTGGGAATCGCTGGGACTACACTGGACTAACAGCAGTTAGGACGGGAGTAGCCCGCGGGAATCGGGTGCAGCGCTAAAAGCACACGCATGCACCAATGCAAAGTCAATGGTGCGTAAAAGTTATCGAGTTACAGTTTTAAGGGTCTTCCGACTCGACTAGAAGGACAAAACTTTAGACTTAGACACTAGAGGTGTAAACCACTACAGGAGCACCGGCGTTCAAGAGTTACCTCACCCACAGGAAGCGGGTGCACTGGTGCAAAAGCGTGTCGGGTTTCGTCACGAAGATCTATGGTGCCTGGAGATGAAGATGCTGCAGGCGTCCAGAAGAGAAGTGTGTAGAGTACCTGAAAGCAGAGGGGACAGAGTCTGGGTCACTAGCCAGTGACCAGGAAGGAACCAGGAAGGAACCAGGCGATGTCGGGCACAATCAGGTGGTTGTCATGAAGCTTGTCTCCGCTGCCACGTGGACTCTGGGGCACCGAGGATGTCCTGGAGTAAATCACGAGCTGTCCCACGAAGGCTCTCGCTGTCGGCGGTGTCGGCTTCCGGATCGGAGTCAACAGGCCTTGGCAAATGCAACCCACACAGGATTCAAAGGATCGCTTTTTACTCGGACCAGCAAGGTCAGAGCGGGTGCTCCTTTTCAGGGGAGCGAGGGCCAGTCTAGAGTAACCAGACTAGCAGAGCAAATTCAAAGGTTCATCGGTACTGGGGCCACTAGCCAACGGGCAAGCGACCAGACCAACGCGTCAAGCAGAAAAATGCAAAAGGGCCCCACGCAGCACTCGATAAGTGTGGAGGGGTGAGCTTCGCTGCAAAAGCTGCTCGGGGCTGGAGCTTCTCCAACTCCAATGCACAGCTTCGAGGGAGCCTTGGATGCTGCACGGTCAGCGCTTCGTAGTTTCTCCAAGATGGCCAGCCCCACGCTTCAGGTCGCGTCCATGGGTCTCAGCTTTGCAGGGACTGTGGATCGGGCTGTTAGAAGGCAGGAACGCTGGGTCTTGTCAATCTCTGTCGCTCGAGTTCCGGCGGGAACTGCAACAAAGCAAACTGTGAGGTGCTGGATGGTGCCTGTTTGCACAGGGTGGTCAATCCTTGACCACAAGGGAGAGTCTTCAGTCTTCCACGTTGAGTGGGATGTCGAAGGGTCCAGAGTTTTGTTTCATAAGTTTCAGTCAGGATAATCTGATGTGCATCAGCACAGGTCCTACCTTTATTCCAAATCAAGGGGCTGGATTACCAGCTAGGTCCCTCCTATGGGTGGGACTTGGGAAGGGGGTGGTTACACCCCTTTCCCTTTGTCCAGTTTTGCGCCAGGACTGGGGCTGGAGTGCCCCAGAACCCGTTTGACTGGATTTTGCCTGGGACACCTTGTGCGCCCCAGGCAGTGTCTAGTTTCTTTCAACCCTCCCTGCTCCAATCCACTATCTCCTGTCTGGGGTGGTGTAGCACCTCCCTGTGACAGGAAACCCTTTGTCCAGGCCTCCCCTGCCAAGTTTCGGTCAGCAGCAGGAGGTCAGACCTGTGTCAGGGCAGCAGCATCCATTTTGTGATGCTGAGGCTCTGGTTAGGATTAACCGCGTTTTAAGTAAAGTAACATGTCTTCTCCCTCTAGAAGGGTGGAATGCTACCCCCGTCGCCAGAACTGGCAGGGGGTAGTATTCCAAAGTGTATGACACCAAACACAACATGTTTTGATAAAGCCAAACCAAAGTTAGCATTAACCGCGAGGATTATAATGCACTTAAGAGTATATGGTATGGCAGTATCACTGGAACAGCAGTAAGGAAATGGTTCCGAACACTGCAGACAGGCTCAGCTCATGCCAGAGCACCATCTCACATAAAACCAAGCACTCTGCCTCCAGGATTGTAAAGGCCTGCCATAGGAGTGACTGATAGGTATATATGTGTCCAGATATAGGTTTAGATATAGGTATACTATATCTAAGCAAGGGGTGATTACACCACCTTGCCCCAGCTGAGTGATCAGCCAGTTGTGTCGATTTAAGTACCAGCCAGGGGTGGCAAAAGATCTGCTGCAGCCCCTGATAGGCCTTGGATACACCTATGCCCTGAGCACCTATAGTGCATGGTACAGGGGCTAACAAGGTGTCCAGTACCAAATTGGTGATGTACCTAAAGTACATGTATGTGAATTTAGAGAGAGAACAGCAGGCTGTGGGTCTGATTAGCAGGCCCACAGCCACATTAAGTCGAAAACCAGTGAAGCAAAAAGCAAACATTGGGGTGACCATAGGATAGCAGACCCTACTCTCCTACACCTAATAAGCATAAAATCACATCTATAAGCATAAATCAAGTACATAAAACATACTATAGACATTACATTTCCTAGCACCTATAATAATCACACTAGGGCCTGGCGCCCTACAAACCTAACAGTCCCCTGGGCCAACTGGCCATTTCTAACGGGCTCAAATGCCCTAGGTCCAAAGTAAGGGCGCGCTGTCAATGCAGCGACAGTCAAAGGGTGCGCACTTGGTGCAAACCTAAACGTTGCAGCTGCCCACTACTTGCTGGGCAGCTGTGAATCTCAAATGAAGGCCGAAACGTAGCAGCTGGCACTAAGTGCTGCACAGCTGTGCAGGTCAAGATGGGGAGAAGGAATGCGTCTCACTCCTGAGTCTAAGACATGTCCCCTAAAATAAAGCACGGCCTAAACTGTGCAGCTGCCCACTACTTGCTGGGCAGCTGTGAAAGTTAGAAAATGTGGCATGGGCTATCAATGGCCCTCAGAGACAAATGTGCAAAACGTTGGAGCCACCTAGGCTCTACAAAATAATCATGCCCTATGGAGCACACTGGCTCCTGAGATCATCAGGCCACAATAAGGTAAACTAAACTATTAGGCCCTCGTGGGAGCTCGCTGGCTCCTAAAACAATTATGCCCAGTCATCAGAGCTGCCCTCTAGCAAGGGGGAGCAGCTGTAAATTCAAAGAGGGGCCCGGCATAAGGGGCCCTGTGGCCCCAACGGGCTTCTCAATAACTTGGCCCCCATCGTGGAGCGCTCTAGCGCTTAAAAGAACTCAGGCCCAATGTAGGAGCGTAAACCAACAACAAGAGAGAAAGGGTCAATAGGCCACTCTTATACCCCTTGGAGCTAATATTTCAAAACAACATAAGAGTACCCAAATATAGGAGACTAGCTCAGACTAAAACTGAAAAATGGAGGGATAAAAAGCTAATTACCACCACCATAGAATAGAAGAGATATACCAAGAGATGCACAAAAGTAGGATAAAGAAACCTCAGTGAGGAAAAAGAACCCTCAGGCACCAACTAAATAGTTAGTTGCCAGTTGTCTTCATTGGGTCCTCATTGTGAGTATGTGAAACACTACGTAGCAGGAAAAAGGAGTGCACAGTTAAAAAGAGTGTGGGCTACTCCCCAGACCAGAAAATTCTTTTAACCGCATGCGCGCGGCGGCTTTTCCCGCTGTACGCGGCGTTTTTCAAAAAACCCGCGTTACATTATGAGCTCAGCTCGTCATCAGCGTGTGAGCGGCGCAACTCATGATGAGCTGAGCTCGTCAATAGCGCCGAAGTGGTTAATATAGGGGTAGCTCTAACTCTATTAAAAACAATAGTGCAAAGTCGGACATATAAGAGGTTGAGTTAATTTGAACCAGATGTCCTAAAAGGTCGACATGTTTCTTGCAAGAGCCTAACATCAGCTCAGCATTCCTCAGGACCACATAAATCCTAGCCTCATGAGAAGCGCTCACTGAGGCGCCAAATCCATGGAAGGCGGGGTGAAAAAAGAAGAATTAAAATTACGAACTTATCTGTAATTTCATGCACGCAAACTTCCGCGCAAAACCCCCTTCACAGTTGAGGGATGATCAATCTGAAAAATATAATTTTTTACATGTAAATCATTCAGCAGAATCATCTGTAACTGCTAGTGGGATAGCTTCCAAAAGGTAACCGAAGCTACATGCACATAGCAAAACCCACCCACCCAGTGCATAGGTTCTTCCAGACACTCTTTAATTCAGCATGTATAGTTACAATACATATCTGAATAAACAAAAATCATTGAAATAAAATCAGTCCCAATTAAATCTAATGGAACTGCTACACCATTTTGTGGCAATAACAGCAGGAGCACTTGATCAATATTTTTAGTGCTCCGCTAGGTATACATTGACGTGTTTTGATTAACTTTCATGAGTCTAACATTAATTGCAATGTAAAAAGGGGCCTGAAGTGTTTCTTTACTTGAGAATGCCCGTAAAAAGTACCAAATGGTTAAACACACCTTCAATCAGGAAAGAATACAAAACGCCATAAAAAGACCACTCACTTCACAATAGCGGGAGAATTGCCCCTTAGGCACGTGGCAGGGGAAACCTTCACGTTCAGAATAACTGCGAAAACACAACCAGGAAAGAAAAGCATATCACTCTCCCTGTTTTCGGCCATGTTGGCTCAGAACCAAGGTTTCCAATAAATACCACGCTGACAAATTCACCCGCACTCGTATTCAAAAAGTCACTTACTTTCATCTGAACGACTCCCCACAGGAGCACCTATTCAGCGCACATCCACGGCCTGCAAACACTGAACCCGTGGAGGCATCTTGTTTAAATAAACGCGTAAACAGCGTTCACTGCATTACTCGCGATCATGTGACCGCCGTTCTAGAGTGCCCGTATCTTAAAGGGGCAGATACTTAATCACACACAACTTCCCCTTGTTTTTTGTATTCAATTTGCAGAAAACTTTATTCCTGCCTCACAAAACAAGTCCACAACATAAAATTAAATCCCATGTTTTTAAATTAAAAATAACGTGTTCAAGAACAGAATGTCTTCATTAGAAGATTTAACTGTCATAAGTGCTCTCGTTGTTTAACAGACCCTAACAACAACAAAAATGTGGAGTGTGCATGTGGAAGCCTCAATTGATATGGAACACTTTGAAACATTTCACCTCTTGTATGTGAGTAGCCATTGAAGATGAAACTTCAGATTGTGAAAAATTGCCCTTTCTTAAGTAACTCAAAAATAACTAAGGGACAGCCTCACTACGGCTATATCACTAAACACAGTTAAAGGACAAGCTGATCTATTGTCGCATCACAGAGCCCCACGGTATATCATCATTTAACCCTTGTGAATGTGTGTACAAACGATAAATCCATCTTTGCTCTTTTTCAAAGATGGTACTTTCATTGCCCTGTTGTATTTGTTCTATAACTGTTCATCTGATGTCATTAGGACAGTGTCCGTGTTCCAAGAAGTGAGTGGTTAGTATTGTTGTTCCTTTGCGACACCGTACATTACTGCGATGTTCGCAGATGCGTAACTTTATTTTCCGTGTGGTCATTCACACGTACTTAAGGTTACAAGGGCACGTGATTAAATAAATGACATTTGTAGAATTACAATTTGTGTGTCCCCTAAGGTGCCAGAGCTTTCCTGCTTCCAAACTCAATGTCTTGGTGGCAGTCGTCAGATGACAGACGCTGCATCCACCAAATGGAAAATGGCCAACAACATGGGGCAAGCCCCAAGTGTTTAAGACACTATTGTCATGTACTTTATCTATGTTTTTTGGACGAGTATGTACAAGTGCATCCTGTAGACTTCTCTCTCGTTTATAAGAGAACAGGGGTTTCTGCCACTCCCGCCCATTACTGTTCAGGATTTTCCAATGCTTACCAATGCACCGACTAACCGCATTTGAGATATTGCTATAGGTCGTCACACAGGTCAAAGGAGTTTCAGTTTCAGAGTCCCTAGCATAGTCCTCCAATAGAGCCTCCCGATTTTGATTGCGGGCCCTCTTACAACTTTGTTTTAGGATTTTGGTAGGGTAACCTCTAGTGCGCAAATTATCTGTTAGAACTTGGGCTTGTTTCTTAAAATCTTTCACATCACTACAGTTCCTACGAATACGTAAGTACTGGCCAAATGGAAGGTTAGTCCGTAAGGGACGAGGATGAAAGCTCGAAAAATGGAGCAAATTATTTTTGCTGGTGGGCTTGTAGTAGGTTCTTGTAGTCAAATGATCTCCTACTCTGGTAATGATGACATCTAGAAACACAATGGATTCCGGGTGGTACTGATGAGTATATTTCAAATGAGGGTCACAGGTATTGACCCAATCGAAGAAGGCCAAAAGACTTTCCTCGGACCTTTGCCAGATTAAAAGCACATCATCAATGTACCTCTGCCACAGGATCACATTGAGAGCGTAAGGGTTAGTTTCTGCCAAGATATGGTTTTTTTCAAAATTATACACATACAACCCTGCTATACTTGGAGCAAAAGTACTGCCCATTGACATCCCTGTCTTCTGAAGGTAAATCTTATCTTGATATTGGAAAAAATTCCTTTTAAGGGCCAGTGTGGCACAATCGATAACAAAAGTGCGAGAAGTAGTGTAATCCCACGTACCCTGGTCTAAGACATCAGCCAAAACTTTCAGAGTTGCATCCTGTGGGATACAGGTATATGAACTCTCTATATCTAGAGAGACTAGGAAGCACGGCTCTTCTGGCATCTTGACATTTAAAAGCCATGCTAGTAGTCTTTTGGTGTCCTTGATGTAAGTACTTGTGGCCTGAATAAGTGGTTTAAAGAAGAAGTCACAGTACTTGGAAAGAGGTTCCAATAAGGAACCTATACCCAAAACAATTGGTCTTCCGGGTGGGGGAAGACAATTTTTATGAGTTTTGGGTGAACAATAAAAGTACGGGATCCTACCTTCAGAAATCGTTAAGAAGTCAGCTTCATGCTTGCTTATGAAACCATCGCGCTCCGCTGTCATTACAAGTTCAAATATTTCATCTTTCAAAAAGGGGGAGGGATCTTGATCAAGGACCAGGTAATTTCTGGTGTCATCCAGAAGGCGTCTGCACTCCTGGTCGTATGCAATGGTATCTTGAATAACAATGCCACCACCCTTGTCAGCGCTTTTGATCACAATGTCGGGGTTCTTAGCAAGGGATTCAATGGCTTTGTATTGGTTTGCTGTCAGATTTTTATATGGTATAGGTTCTTCCATTGTTTCTACTTCATGAAACACCGCCTGTTCAAAGGCAATTAGTTCCACGGGAACCTGATGTGAAAGAGGTGTAAAAGTAGACTTTTTTCTGAAAGTCGTGTCGCAAGTTGTAGTCTGACTTACACCTTGATTATGGTGTTCAAAAAAGATCTTTAGTCTGAGTTTTCTAAAGAAATCGCTAAGCTCACAGAGCAATTTGAAGCGGTCCAAACGGGGTGTTGGGATAAAACCCAACCCCTTCTCCAAAACTGCTGTTTCATCAGGATTTAAATTTACTGATGACAAATTTGTAATTAGACTCTCGAGTTGCTGGGGTCTGCCCTTTGCTCCTGGGTCTTGCTCGTGTGTTGTCGCCCACGGACTCTAGTGCTTCCCAATGAACTTGGTTCGTACCTCTCCTCTTGCCCCGTCCCCTCCGACCAAACCCTAAAAAATGTTGTGGATACATGTTTGGTTGAAAATGTGGAGGAGGTGCAAAATGTGGGTTCCAGGCCGTTTGGGGGGGAAAAATGTTTGATTGTATGGGTTGGGAGGGAATCCCCCACCTCCTTGTTGTAGATAGGGCAACCACTGTGGGGTATTTTGAGTTTTTCCACGTCGACCCCTACCACGTTGCTTATTTCCCATGCTCCCAGCACCAGAACCATTAGAATTGGAATCATCCGAGGTATCAGAATTATAGTTAGTACGATTAGGTGGCGTATATTCCGCGCTAGCATAGGGATAGATTTTGTCGTGCGACCATTTTTTTAAATCCTTCTGGAATTTTAAGACCTTAGATTGGGCAAGATTATCTTTATAATCATTAAGCTCCTTATTGAACTCTTCGAGTTTCTTTTTAAAACCCGTTACTGTTGTTTTTATATGGGTCTCAGTTACCTGTATTTCCACTAACAAGGCCTCCGAAAGGCGCAATGCCGTTTTTATAATCAGGAGTGCCCAGTCATGTGTACAGTGCCAGGCAATCTGTGCCCATTCTTTTCTAAAGACACTGTCTTCTAGAAAAATATGGGGAGCGTTAGTCACTAGAAGGCCTTTAGGGGCAATCTTATTTGTTAAATATTCTTTCATCATAGTGCCATGCAAGATGGCTCTAATGCGACTACGTTTCTGTTTGCCTAACTTGTCCCAATCGGATGTTTGCGATATGGCTTGGGCAACAAGAGGATCTGCGAACAGACAAGGGTCATTAAGAATGGCGTCAGCCTCCTCCCTCGAAAAGGAAAGGCCTGAATCTTGCATCATGAAGGTGTAAACTGTACACTTCTCAATTTAAGAAAAAATCTAAAAAAGTATTTGTATATATACTCTCACAGCTGTGCGCTGTAAAGCATAAACCAACAACAAGAGAGAAAAGGTCAATAGGCCACTCTTATACCCCTTGGAGCTAATATATCAAAACAACATAAGAGTACCAAAATATAGGAGACTAGCTTAGACTAAAACTGAAAAATGGAGGGATAAAAAGCTAATTACCACCACCATAGAATAGAAGAGATATACCAAGAGATGCACAAAAGTAGGATAAAGAAACCTCTGTGAGGAAAAAGAACCCTCATGCACCAACTAAATAGTTGGTTGCCAGTTGTCTTCATTGGGTCCTCGTTGTGAGTACGTGAAACACTACGTAGCAGGAAAAAGGAGTGCACAGTTAAAAAGAGTGTGGGCTACTCCCCAGACCAGAAAATTCTTTTAACCGCATGCGCGCGGCGGCTTTTCCCGCTGTACGCGGCGTTTTTTAAAAACGCGCGTTACATGACGAGCTCAGCTCGTCATCAGCGTGCCAGCGGCGCAACTCATGACGAGCTGAGCTCGTCATCAGCGCCGAAGTGGTTAATATAGGGGTAGCTCTAACTCTATTAAAAACAATAGTGCAAAGTCGGACATATAAGAGGTTGAGTTAATGTGAACCAGATGTCCTAAAAGGTCGACATGTTTCTTGCAAGAGCCTAACATCAGCTCAGCATTCCTCAGGACCACATAAACCCTAGCCTCATGAGAAGCGCTCACTGAGGCGCCAAATCCATGGAAGGCGGGGTGAAGAAAGAAGAATTAAAATTACGAACTTACCTGTAATTTCATGCACGCAAACTTCCGCGCAAAACCCCCTTCACAGTTGAGGGATGATCAATCTGAAAAAAATAATTTTTTACATGTAAATCATTCAGCAGAATCATCTGTAACTGCTAGTGGGATAGCTTCCAAAAGGTAACCGAAGCTACATGCACATAGCAAAACCCACCCACTCAATGCATAGGTTCTTCCAGATACTCTTTAATTCAGCATGTATAGATACAATACATATCTGAATAAACAAAAATCATTGAAATAAAATAAGTCCCAATTAAATCTAATGGAACTGCTACACCATTTTGTGGCAATAACAGCAGGAGCACTTGATCTATATTTTTAGTGCTCCGCTAGGTATACATTGACCGTGTCTTGATTAACTTTCATGAGCCTAATATTAATTGCAATGTAAAAAGGGGCCCGAAATGTTTCTTTTCTTGAGAATGCCCGTAAAAAGTACCAAATGGTTAAACACACCTTCAATCAGGAAAGAATACAAAACGCCATAAAAAGACCACTCACTTCACAATAGCAGGAGAATTGCCCCTTAGGCACGTGGCAATGTAGGAGCGGCCCGCAACAGCGGGATCGCTCGAGCCCCCACACTGTGCCTCAAGCGAGCCTCCACTCTTCTCCACTCACCGGACTGATCAGGACGGCTCTCTCCTTTTCGTCTCATGGGAGCCCCGCCTCACCTGCTTCACCCGGTCCCCCATCTCGGGACCGGGACTTAGTGTGGAGCCCGCGATACTCCAGGCTGCCGCCTCCTCTTCCGGCCGGGTTTCAGGCTCCGCCCATGTCACGGGCAGGAGTGCCTGAACTTCCGGTCCGGGCGGCGGAACGAGGGGTAAGGTTCCCTCAGGTTAACATATACAGCTGGGTGGGCACCCGCTTCAATTTAAAAGTATTGGCTCAGGCAACCTGTGGAGTGGGCACCCGCTCAATAAACGAGCCAAAGTCGCGGGATGGGCACCCGTGCATCTATCAAAAATGCAGACGCAGGGTGGGCACCTGCTACATTAAATACAAGCAACCGGACATATTGCAGGGTGGGCACCTGCACGTAAATACTAAAATAATCGGGGCGGGCACCCGCAATGCTTACCCAGGCAGGAGGGGATCCCCTCTCAGTAGAGGCGCGTAATCCAGCGCTGCAAGGAGAAATCACAGTGCTCCCTAGAGAGGAAAATAAAGCGCTCACAGGGTGCTAGGGTGTAGCACAAAGTCCCCAAGCATAAGAAAGGAGGCCAAAGTCTTTCCAAGGTCCTGGAAATAATTCAAGCAACGCAGAAGGGTCCCAAGAAGTCCTCCAGGCATCCAGGGGTAGGGCAGAGCCCAGGGAGGCAAGCCTTCACTTGAGCCCCAGCAGCAGCACGCCACTGGTATATTCAAGTCCATGAACAAGAACCTTTTCATGGGGTCACAGCCCCTCCTTTTATACTACTAAATACTTTGTCTCAAAGGTGCAGGCAAGGGGAGAACCAGATACAACTGGTTCAGGAGCACTTTGTTTTGCCCAGCTTCTCTCTCCCTTTCACAAGACAGGCCAGGGACATCAGACGCACCACAGGAGGTGGAGCCAGCATTGTGGAGGGCAGGCACAGCCCTATTCAGGTCCCAGGTGCAACTCCTCCCTCCCATCTACATGCAGATCTCCCTATTCACCACCGGGCAAACTCATCCTGGCCCCTGGAGCCAACCACACCAGCCAGCCCCTGTCACTCACAAGCCAGACAGGCAATTCACATCTCACATCACACAGAAATGCCAACTTCTATTTTGTCCACCCTAAGCGTGGAAGGGTATACTCAGATGTGAGTCCCTTGCTCATTGCACCATCAGGATTCAAGCAAGCCGGGCCGACGACGGCTGAAATGCCAGAAACCGGTCCCCGGAAGCTTGTTTCCTTCCCAGTGTAAGAATTGGCTTGGTAGTTTGGTTTGCCCTGTTCCCATCATGCACTGGGACAGGAACAGACTAATTTGCATATAGCCAGGTTCTGAACTGGGATGGTGCAGTGAGCTAAAAAACGGTGTTGGATCTAGCCCTGATCTCTTGACTGGGTGAGAGTATTCTGCTTAATTCAGAAACTCTGTCCATCACCACCCCTTGTTGTTAAATAAAACTTCTAAAAGTGGCACTTCTCCACTAGTCACAATAAATCTGCGCACACCATTGCGTAGCATTTATTCTCCAGAGTTTGCACATACCAAACTCTCCCCTGCACTCCTCTCATATCAGGAATTACCATGGGCACCCATATCCCCCATGCATTCCTATGGGAGGGCAGGCCATCTCACCACACGCACTCACAGTGTGCACGCACTTTACACTGGGCCACAGTGCTAAAGTGTGCAGAGGCCTAAAATCACTACCACCATGCCAGAGGCTAAAGGCAAAAAGTTTAGGGGTGAACCTGCCAAAAAGGCCCAAGTCCAACAGGCACCATCAGCTGTTGGGTATATTTTCTCTCAGCAGGTATGCGGTTACATCTTTGAATTCTCGTTGTTTATCTAGGGCAGAAAGGGAGACGTCTTGGAACAGCAAGATGGTATCATCATAGAATATTACAGGCTCTTAGCTCTGCACTGCCTGGAGGTTCTATGTGGACAGTGCAAGAGATTTTTCTGATTTCGCCCTTTTCCCTGCCGCTGTGGGAGAAGACATGGGAGGGCTCCACACTTAGCCGTTGTTAATCGTAATGTCCTCTATGTGCGTGGCAGTCCTGAGAAAGGTTCGATGGGCTCTCTGAGGCCCTTATAAAAGTGTCTTGTTGGGTGACACAAGGCTCTGAGCCGCTTTTGGCTACTGTTATGGGAGAGGGTCCAAAAGCTTGCAGGACTAAAAGTAGTATTGCCCATTCGGCGTTTCCTATCCTCATGTTATTCCTCAGAAGCAGGCTCCAGCCTAAATGACTTCGCCTCTAATTTCCCACAGCCTGCCAATTCTCATATGCATGTAGGTATCTTTGAGTAGGGGTGTGCCACTTCCGGCGAAGTGCCTGCCTGTATTGTGACCAAGGCGATGACGCAGCTCTGATGGAGGATTATCGATCTCATGGCCCAGTTCTCACATGACCCCGATAGTGGAGAGGGGTCAACATACGATACACCCATAATGGAAGGCGTAGGAGATCAGCGTTCAAGCACCAGTCAGCCATCGCTGAAGCCAGGGAGTTGTATGACAGAACCATGCCTTATTTACAATGCATGCCTTTACCCATATCCATTGCCACACAATGCCTTTACCATGCATTGCCTTTACAAAGCAGTCTTTTACCACGTATACACCTTTACCAAATATGCATTTACAACACAAGGTAAGTATGCATAAGGTAAGTGAAACTTTCTATATGTGTGTGTGTGCGTGTGTGTGTGTGTGTAAAAAGGTTATCAACATATTTCCAATTTAACAAGTCCAATAATAATAACAGCTATACATTCATATGTATAAAACATAATTATTAATTAAATTAATATATTGAATATAGAAAGTAAATGTAAAACATTTAATAATAATATAAACCCTACAATTCTGTGAATCATCGGAACAGTATAAACACACAATATTCAATAGAAATTAAAACAATTCTATGAATGCAGGTTAACAAACATTCCATAAAGTAATTTACTTACCACTAATTATTTTACTGTTCATTCTCCATCCTATCAAACAGTAATGCAAGTGTTGGACTTTAATGGGGTTATATTTACTATTCACTCTCCAGTCAAAGCAACCGAGGGGAGAAATTGGTCAGTAAAAGATCTTCAAATAAGCAGGACACACGCAGTAGATTCACAGCAGAGGTTTATTATAAACACCTCATCCACCAGCAGCTGGTCAGTAATTGCCAGATGAGACGCAGAACCAAATACAGCGCAAGTTGTATGTTCCAAGGAACTTTCATCGCATGAATGCAATGCAGGAAGACACCACAGTCAGGAAGGGCACAAGACAGTCAGATCCTCTTGTGGGCACCTGCTCCAATCGGATGATTAAGCAGGAATTGGATCCAGAACTTGTTCATACTGGACACGCCATGTAAGGTGCACTGATCTAGGGAGATAAGACCTTCAACTGACTACTGTTCATGAGTGTCAACTTCATATAATAATACAGCTTAGTTAGAAAAGAATGCCATTGCACACTGATAATATTAGATTATACAATGTAATAACATTGATTTGTAGCTCTGATTCAGAGTATTACTTAGTCCTTAAGGGACTCAATATCTTCCCTTGCATTAGAATTCAGTTTGGGAACATTGGTCATAAATACAATAGGTTGCTTATTCTGGGCCCCTTTCCCTTATGTAGTTATTATAGTCACTACAATGTATGTTTTCGTCTGCAGCCTGAAAATTAACCAAGCCAGCATGGTTGGGTAGGGAACCAGAAGGAGTAGAAGTACCATTCCAAATGCTGCTATGGTAGTTTGGAGCCAGCACCTGTTCTCTTGATAACAGTTTATCCTGAGCTTTATTATGTAGGTCTCTGATTGTATTAGAATGAGGAGGTGGTGTGGTTCTGAAATTCTGGACCCTACCGTTGTCCCGGTATCGAGGTCCAATACCCGTGTCCCGAAACATCAACGTACCATGACGAATTTTGTGTCGACGAACCGATAATGATTAGGACATCATTCCTATGCATTTTCGTCATGATCGAGGTATGCTAACACCCCTGAATCGTAGTTTCCATCCCGACCCCTCAGACTCCATTTTGTAAACGGTATCCATCTTGTGTCTTGCCCTCATGATAAGTCAATTAAAGGTCGAGCTTGATCTAAAAGGACACGTCCACCTTCCCTGACTCCCCCCTGACCTGTCCCAACTGACTCCCTTGCCTCCAGCCAAACCTGTTTGGGCAGCTCCTCGCCCAGTGGCCAAACACGATAGCATCAATGCACAACATACCACAAACCATTCACCGCGTACAGATCATGTTTTCTACACACATACACACCTGTCCACGCTCCCTGTTTATGGCCAGTTTTATGACTAGGAGGTGCCTTCTTTTATTGGGGCTTCACCGATATCTGATGGGAGTTCCGGGCCTGGCTAGGTAATCTATCACGAATTGGACATCTAAAATACGGGCTTGCCTACATGACTTCGCTCTTTTGTATTATTGTAGAAATATGTGTATAGCCATATCATAAACTCAAGAATTCTTGCTTGCAGCTATTATTTCTGTATATAAGGAGAAGGCTGGTTCTGTAAAAACGAACAGTCTCCTGAGAACACATGACCCGTGTTTGTCGTGCTTCTAGGACACCTGTTACTTGGTAGCTGCCAATAAAACTTGATCTCTGACTGCGACTAGAAGACTCCGTGTTTCTGTGGTCCGGAACAGGGAGAACTCAGAGGTCTTCAGGTGTTATCCCCTGGCACCAAACGGGTTCCTAAAAACCCGTTACCTCAGTTGGCGCCCAACGTAGGGCGGTATCAAGCGGCGACGGTCCAAGCCAGATGTTCGTGAGGAGCTTCGTGTGAAAATTCCAGAGGACGGCCAGCCACTTCAGCGACCCCTGTATGTCGACGTGGTTCCGAAGGTCTTTGCTGTGAGGTTCCCCGCGTCCCGACGGCTACGAAGGACTGCTGCCCTGACTATCGCCTTGTTTTGGACCCAGTGATCCTTGGTAGAGCGAAACGATAGACGAGTCTTCTAGCGACGTCACCGATCTTCAAATACTTCAGTTAAGTATAAGTGGAGCGTCTCCCAGTCCTTAGTTTGTCCTTAGTTTTTGGTATCCTTGAGATACGCTTTGATTTGGTACTTGCAAGCCCCAAAGCCGAAGGACTTGTGTATTCACGAGAAATATCGTAACAGATAATACTTTGAAGTTTGAAGCTAGACTAGTGAGCAAAGATGCCTGGTTTTAGCAGACTTGGAAACTTGTTTTGTCTTGGTTATAGTAAGGACTCCCGATTAGAGGATTCCTGTCCGGTTACTCCGATTGGAACTCCAACATATGAGCTCTATGTAAAGCACGGCGTAGGTCCTATCACATATAATGAAGTGTGGATAAAATACACCCGCAAGGATGGTGTTTTAAAATGGCCCCAATATGGTAGTTTCGACTCAGAAATATTAGATAACCTAGAGGTCAAATTATTTAAGAGAAAAGCCCGGCCGGCGATGTTTGACTCTTTCCGCTTATGGCGCAAAGAAGCCAAACAGAAAGAAATAAAATTAGCAAAAAGGAATAAAAGAGGTATGTCAATGGTGCAAGCTGCCGTTGCATACAGGGATAACGAGGAAGAGCAAGAAAGCGAACAAATACTTAGGAGCAAGAAACTAGCAGTAGATAAATGCTACCCGATATTACCAAATAAGGGACAAGGTCAAGAGGAGAGATCCGAGAAAGATCCATTAATGTCCACTTATTAAGCTCACCTCCACTGTATGCGTTAGACACTACTACAACGCCAAAGCATTTTACTATACCGCGCCCCGGCGCACGTAACCCAGCTCTTGCACGAACGCCAGCTCCTCTTCAGCTGGTTTCTACTTCTCCGGCGCAGCCTTCTCAAGGGCCGCCATCTTTGCTACCTACTCCATCTACTTCTACGACTTTGCCTACAGCTCCAGCTATTGTCTATGATACTACGTCTGCTACTACTTCAACTTCCTCTGCTATTGCCTCTACTTCTTCTTTGCCTCAGCCTGTTTTTTCCGATGCACTTGCTCCTCCGCAAGGTTCTCCTTCTATTAGACAAAGAGTGACAGGTACTGTCACTGGTCTGCTTTCACCTTTCTTCGGGTCGCCTAGAACGATCCCTAAAACAGAAGATAGACAGTTACGTAGTCAACTGCCTGATTACGAGGAAAGAAAAGTGCTGAATGAACTAGCCCGTAAATGGCTTACAGATACTGTTAGATATGATGTTCAGTCTGTTATGGAAGTTTTCCGTCAATGGAATGCACCCACTCAGAGATACGTATTCGAAGAAATGTGCGTATATCTGGGCGAAGATGTGAAGACAAATGATCCCAAATACACAATGAACAAACTATGGCGTACACGCTTTAAGTTCTATGAAGGTATGATTATAGGTGCAGATGTTGAGAAAGCGATAGAGTTATTGCTCTCTTATAGGAGTAAGGGAAACGTCTCTAGATCATGTCACGAAGACGATGCACCAGGCGGGAAAAGAGCGAGACAGTACCCCATGAGAGAGGTTCCTCCGGTTTGGAGGGAAGGTGATGCGAATGCGAATCCACCAATTCTGCCTCATTTCCAGCGTGTATGGGTACATGTCCCCTGGAAAAGATCCGATGTCTTAGCACTCAAGCAGACACTGCCTGATCCTCGTAAAAACCCGACTGGGTATTATAAGGAGTTATCACAAACTGCAAGCTCATGTATAATGAATTTAGCGGATATCGACATGTTGTTTGGGAACGTTGTTCCACATCCTCTATGGAGCAAAATACGTCATACGAACCATGACCAAGAACTAGGTGACTCATGGGCGAACATTGCCGCTATAGATGCTAGACAAATTGGTGGTTCTAAACCTGAGCCGTTAATAGCTGAACTTCCTGGTAGAATTATCGCGTACATGAAAACGATAATGCCTGAAGTACGCGTAAACTGGGACAAGCTATCTGCGTGCAAGCAGAAGAAAGATGAGAATGTGTCTGACTTTTTCACAAGATTTGAGGAGACTTTCACCGATCATAGTGGTCAGGATATGGCTACCGAGGGTGGTCAAAGATTGTTTGTAGACAAATTCGTACATAATTTAATCCCTGAACTGTGTAATAAACTGAAAGATTCAGAGAGTGCTTGGGCTGTCTCTACGTCAGCGCAAATTTTAGCTACAGCCCAGTACTATGAAAATAGGTGCAAAGACGAGCTAGATAAAGTCGACAAAAAGACAAAAGATTTAAAAACTAACGTTCTTCTCCAGCAAGCCTATCCGCCTCGTACGACTAGTCAGCCCAATTACCAACAACAACAGCAGTATTCGAGAAACGCGCAAGGAAACGAGTTTTCCCATCAGCGTATTGCTTATGGCCCGAATCAATGTGCGTATTACAAAGAAGAGGGTCACTTTAAAGGTAATTGTCCGGCTCTTGCGCGACGTTCGAGCGGTGCTTCAGGTGTAAGGGGAAGAGGTGTTCAACATGCCCCTAGAGGTAGGGGCCGTGGAAATTTCACCCAGAATACAACTTCTTTTCCGCCTCAGAATTCGATGAACAGCTTTGACCAACAGAATAATGCGTCGTCCAGGTCAGCTCAGTACTATGCTGACGACTATTACACCGAACACGAAAATGAGGGTAACGATTGCTAGGACAGCCATGGACAAAGAGAGGGAGTTGTTTCAGTTCCAGTAGATCAGAATGGACCTTATGTCAAGGTAAATACCTCAGGAGTGTCAGAGCCATTTCTGCTGGATACTGGTGCTACAAAAAGTTCTATCATGCACTCGAAACTTCCTGGCGCACCTTTGTCTGGCGAAATGAACGTTTCAGTAGGTTTCTCTGGCGCCCCTGTTAGAAACCCGATCTCCAGTCCTATATCTCTTTCTATTGGCCCGTGCGAATTAGAAGCACCCCTCATTCTTACAACAGGCTGCGGTGAAAATTTGTTAGGTTTGGATTTGCTAAAAAGGTTATATGCGACTTTGTACTGTTCCCCCTTGGGAGTACAACTTACTTTAGGTAAGAAAGTCATTTCTCCAATGTATTTGTCAAAGGACAATATTCCGACTGAATTGTCATCACTTCCTGATATACTTTGGGCTAATGGCTCTAATGATGTAGGTCGTTTGGAGATAGCACCGTATGTCATAACATTGAAAGCCAACGTTAGGTTGCCACGTATTCCCCAATACAAAATATCTAGCGAATGCGAAAATGCATTATTGACGATTGTTTATGACCTGATTGATAAAGACGTCATCGAAGAAACAACAGGAAATGTTTGTAACAGTCCAGTTCTGCCCGTCTTACAGCGTACTGATCCTTTACAACCGCCTGTGTACAGGTTCGTGATCGACCTCAGAGAAGTGAACAAGATAGTTATCCCACAGTTTCCAGTTGTCCCCGACATTACTGCTTTATTGACGATGGTTCCAGCTTCAGCAAATTGGTTCTCGGTGATCGACCTGAAGAACGCTTTCTTCAGCATCCCGATTGCCGAGGAGAGTAGAGATATTTTTGGATTCAATTTAGGAGGACGAAGCTTCCGCTTCAAGTGCGCTCCTCAAGGCTACTGCGAAAGCCCATCAATATTCAGTCAGGCCCTGAAAACACAACTAGACACGATTATTCAACCGAATGGTTCAACTCTGATTCAGTACGTAGACGATCTGCTGATCGCTGCAGACACTGAAGAGATTTGCAAGAAAGCTACGTTATCATTATTACGTAACTTATGTGACATGAAGCACAAAGTCTCTCTTTCCAAACTATAATTTTGCCGACAAGAAGTAACCTACTTAGGTCACATCTTGTCGAAGGAGGGAAGGAGACTGACACCAGAAAGAATACAGGCAATTGCAGAACTGAGTGCCCCAAGGACACAGAGAGAGGTTCGAGCCTTCTTGGGCATTACATCATACTGTAGACAATGGATACCGAATTTCTCACTACTAGCTAAACCCTTGCTGGCACTACTCTGCAAAGACACGCCAAATCCTATGCCTTGGTCTGAAGATTGCCAGACGAGTTTCTACAAGTTGCGTGATGCATTATGTTCGGCTCCTGTGTTGGGAAACCCCAACTACAGTAAGCCTTTTACATTATATGTCCATGAGAAGGAAGGTTGTGCATTATCAGTTTTAACACAACATTTTGGGGACAGACAGCGCCCATGCGCGTATTTTTCGGCAACTCTAGACCCTGTGGCTAAAGCCCTACCAAGTTGTCTGAGGGCTACCGCCGCAGCAGCTGTCTGCATCCGACAATCCGCTGGATTAGTCATGAATAATACTCTGATCGTTATGGTTCCGCATGCAGTAGACATTTTACTAAACAGGACGAAGACACAACACCTTACTAGCGCTCGACTATCCAGTTACGAACTTACACTGCTAGCAAGTCACATCCACATAAAGAGGTGCGATGCACTGAATCCCGCAACGTTATTACCCATTCCGACAGAAACAGACAAGATTGATAACCATGACTGCTGTTTTAGGACAGAAGAAGAGACAAAAGGGAGAGTAGACTTACAGGACACTCCCCTTCCTGAATGCAACGATACTTTATGGGTTGATGGTTCATGTTTCAAGCTGCCGAATGGTGATACGACTGCAGCATATGCCGTAACGACATTACACACCATTATAGAGACCGCGCGCATTTCCCATAATTCTGCACAAGCTGCAGAGCTAATTGCGCTTACCAGAGCATGTGTGTTAGCGAAAGGAAAGCGAGTGAATGTGTACACTGACAGCCAATACGCCTTTGGTGTGGCTCACAGTTTTGGGAGATTGTGGCGTGAACGTGGGTTTCTTACGTCACATGGTGCAAAGATACAACATGGTCAGTTAGTTAATGAACTCCTCGAGTCACCGACCTTGCCACTACAAGTTGCAATTGTAAAATGCAGTGCACACAAAAAGATTCAGGATGATGTTGGCCGCGGGAATGCATTTGCAGACGAGGTTGCGAAAGAGACTGCAAGGAACACAATGAGTCGGATGTATGTTGTAGGTCCCGCTAGATGGATTACTGATGTGGGAATGTGTGAGGACACCATCGAAAGCGTGAAATCTATACAAGCCGAGGCAACTGAGAAAGAGGTGAATGAATGGAGAGAAAGTAAGGGTAGGTTAGATGCGAATGGTTGTTGGGTCGAATTGTCAGAACAACAGCGATGGCTATTACCTAACGCCTATGTACTTGCAGTAGTAACAATGGCTCATGGATTTGCGCACATCAGTTCGAAAGGAATCTGTAAAGTATTGGCCCCAGTATGGCAAAATAGCAATATCCCGAAATATGCAGAGAATGTGGTCAGAAACTGTATGGTGTGTTTGAAGTACAATCCCGGTAGGGGAACCCCAACTCCAGCTGGTCATTTTGCGCCTCCAACGTATCCGTTCGAGGTTTTGCAGCTCGATTTCATTCACATGGAGAGATGCAACAATCTGAAGTATGTGCTCGTTGTTGTTTGCGCTTTCTCCAGGTGGGTGGAAGCATACCCCCTTAAGGACAATACTGCCTTGTCAACTGCCAAAGCCCTTGTCAAAGAGTTCTTCCCGAGATTCGGCATGCCTAGAATCGTCTGGAGTGATAATGGAAGTGAATTCGTAGGACGCGTGATGAAGAGAGTGTGTGAGTGTTTAGGCATACAACAAAAGTTTCACTCTGCGAATCACCCCCAATCAGCTGGATTAGTAGAATGCTACAATGGCACTTTAAAGCTCAAATTAGCCAAGATCCAAGCCTGTACAGGTCTTAAATGGCCTGACGCCTTGCCCCTAGCACTCTTGTCAACCAGAATGACCGTCCATTCCAGGTTAGGACTTAGCCCCCATGAGATAGTGTTTGGCCGCCCAGCCAACGTCTGGGGCGTGCCAAGGCCAAAGAAACTCAGCGAAATAGAGCACCCCATACTGCTTGACTATTTGTGCGAATTAACAACTAAATTGCGTGTTTTACACCAACAGGTTCACAGTTCTTCTCCGCCAGCCTCTGACGATCCAGGTCACTCCATCGCACCCGGCACATGGGTCTTGGTGCGGAATTTCCAGCGCACAAACAACGGACAGCCGAGGTGGACCGGACCGTACCTGGTACTTCTTTCCACGAGATCAGCTGTTCGGGTGGAAGGCAAAAAGAACTGGGTGCACGGGACCCATTGTAAACGGGTCCCTCTGCCCCTTCCATACGACCGGTGGGTCAACGAAGGAATTGCCGACTCCGAGACAGAATCCATACCTCGCTTCATCCCTTTCAGCGATGCACGTTTAAAAGAAACTGGTACCGAAAAGGAGAGTGATCATATTTTACAAGGACTTGTGCCACCGTCAATGCAGTTGGACACTTCAGAACCTAAGACATTGTTTGAAGACCACACCGTACCTGGGAAACAACAATATAATCTAAGGTCAAGACAAAGAGACTAATAAAAAGCAAACTAATGTCTTCCCCCAAGAACTATTTTTGATTTTTCAGCTCTCTCACTCTCAGGAAACTTGCTCATTTTTGATTTTCGAACCGCCATCCGGTTCTGCTGCTAGGGTCGCGGTTGAAGTCTGGGGAGTGCAACTGGGGACGTCTAGGTCAACGGTTCTGGTTGGTCCAAGGGAGTTACCCCGGACTGAACAGAGCGCACTCCCTGGCAGAACCAACCTACCACCGTGGGCAGCAACTAGAGGATGGAGTTTCCTAGGGTAAAGAGACCTACCAGACTCACGAACTTTGAAAGACAATTATGCACTGTACTCGCCAAAAGAAGGTTTTTGATAACGTGTATTTTAATGTTGTGTAGCATAACGATGTTTTTGACTGGTTATACTCTATTCGTATTCCAAGTTACTTTTTCAAATGACACCCGGCCACCGCCTCCTCCTACTATCTCTCCACACTACTTTCACCCTCTACCTGAACACGAGTCTGCCAGAAGACTCGAATTTGTAAATAACTCATTCATTCAACTTCTACACCAACACCAGTCCATAATGAACACATCGAACTGTTGGATATGTGGACTCATGCCACACACAACGGATAAGGGTATCCCATACTTCATCCTGCCATTCAGTTATTATGGTTCTCTGTGGGCTTTCCAGACCATGTTCCTATTCGCCCTAGAACCATACCCGACCCGTTCTACTGAGAGTGATTCCAGTAACAAGGCACTAGTAGCAGGGATAAGAAATATGAGTAGAGAGTTCGACACCTATCTTACGATTCCCAAAGATGAACTCACTCCGTACACTCGTTGGAACGTAACTAAATATGGGGTTTACCTGAGTAAGAGCCAGACAGCAAAGAAATCCCGCCCAGTTTGGATAGTACCCAACCGAGGTCACTTATGTTTACAAGGTATCGGCAGGGATCCCAAAGCACAATTAGGAAAGAGTATATGCACGGAAACCTATGTGTTCGCTTCCCGAACTTCCCCTATACTAT
This sequence comes from Lissotriton helveticus, assembly GCF_964261635.1. Taxonomy (NCBI): domain Eukaryota; kingdom Metazoa; phylum Chordata; class Amphibia; order Caudata; family Salamandridae; genus Lissotriton; species Lissotriton helveticus. Next base: position 1,264,566,540 of record NC_136067.1, on the reverse strand, counting down.
TAGCAGCCAAAGGCACGTATTTCGTCTGCCATGACCAAGCCTACACCTGGTTGCCCCCTGACTTCTCAGGTACATGTTTTATCTCATTTCTGCTGCCTCCCACCTACACGGCCAGAGCAGATTACCATCGGACAAGGACAGCTAGAGGGGTCGTGAGTAAAGACGACACCGCGGGTCAGGAATTCGCTGACTTCGCAAAGGGTTTTCTGCCATTTTGGGGGCCTATGGTGAACAGCAGGAATATTCGCCAGTTATCGAGGATAGTTGAATCCGCCGTGATTACAACGGCCGGAGCCCTTGGCAATTTGACGACCGAACTTCAGTCGGATCGACTTATGACCCTTCAGAACCGAGTTGCCCTAGATATCATACTCGCCGATCGTGGTGGTGTGTGTAGAGTGATCCAATCCAGTTGTTGCATTTTCATCCCTGATAACGCACCGACAGTGTACCAGGCCATCTCTAAGCTACATGAGATATCTGGTTCCCTTCACGTAGAAAAAGGGGACTGGTCCTTACTAGGGTGGTTCTGGGAACTGATCGCTACCTGGGGATGGAAAACACTGATCTTCATTGGGATGATCTTAGCACTTCTGTTTATGTTCTGCCTGTGTGTACAGTGCGCTCCTGCACTATGTGGCCTCTGTACTACCTCATGTGTACGGAAGCCTGTGTCAAGGGACGAACTGAGCAACAGAATGATGCTACAGCAGCATCTCCACGAATTCCTTCATACAGATTTAGACTCGGATTAACATGAATTATTGCCTTATATGAGGGCAAAAGGAGGGTCTGTGGTTCTGAAATTCTGGACCCTACCGTTGTCCCGGTATCGAGGTCCAATACCCGTGTCCCGAAACATCAACGTACCATGACGAATTTTGTGTCGACGAACCGATAATGATTAGGACATCATTCCTATGCATTTTCGTCATGATCGAGGTATGCTAACACCCCTGAATCGTAGTTTCCGTCCCGACCCCTCAGACTCCATTTTGTAAACGGTATCCATCTTGTGTCTTGCCCTCATGATAAGTCAATTAAAGGTCGAGCTTGATCTAAAAGGACACGTCCACCTTCCCTGACTCCCCCCTGACCTGTCCCAACTGACTCCCTTGCCTCCAGCCAAACCTGTTTGGGCAGCTCCTCGCCCAGTGGCCAAACACGATAGCATCAATGCACAACATACCACAAACCATTCACCGCGTACAGATCATGTTTTCTACACACATACACACCTGTCCACTCTCCCTGTTTATGGCCAGTTTTATGACTAGGAGGTGCCTTCTTTTATTGGGGCTTCACCGATATCTGATGGGAGTTCCGGGCCTGGCTAGGTAATCTATCACGAATTGGACATCTAAAATACGGGCTTGCCTACATGACTTCGCTCTTTTGTATTATTGTAGAAATATGTGTATAGCCATATCATAAACTCAAGAATTCTTGCTTGCAGCTATTATTTCTGTATATAAGGAGAAGGCTGGTTCTGTAAAAACGAACAGTCTCCTGAGAACACATGACCCGTGTTTGTCGTGCTTCTAGGACACCAGTTACTTGGTAGCTGCCAATAAAACTTGATCTCTGACTGCGACTAGAAGACTCCGTGTTTCTGTGGTCCGGAACAGGGAGAACTCAGAGGTCTTCGGGTGTTATCCCCTGGCACCAAACGGGTTCCTAAAAACCCGTTACCTCAGTGGGGCTATGACTAACATGTGTGACCCTGCTTTAAAACTGTTGCCTAGTGTATGTGACAATGCTAGAAACTTTATCTCAGCCCTCAAGACCTCAAGCACACCTATCCTCTCCAATCCCTACCCGTCCTGGCAGGTTTGAATTGCATCATCCATGAGGTCTGTGACTGACTTAGCTACTTGTGCTTCTAATGCAATATCACCACCGACACCTAGTGAAGGCTGGATCAGTTCTGGGAGGCAACATCTTTTAGGAGATGGTGAGTTGTTATTGATTACTGGAGACTTGCAGGCTGTGAGGTCTGTACGAAAAAAACCACAAAAAAAACACATCACTCGGCTGGGTGGCTACATTGGTTTTCCTTCTCGTCTTTAAAAAGACATGGATTTTGTCAGAGGCATTCCAATGCTTTAGGAAATTATTCCTGGCTTATAATAGATTCCACATCCTCAATCAGGAGGTCAATATCATACGTACATTTATCCACAGCGTGCTTTGGGATCTTTCCCCTTCCCTTAGCCCAATCGAGAGTTTTCTTTTTCTCCATAAATCCAGTTAGATGATGAGGAAGAGATTACATACACGTATTTAGACAGATTATTTAAAAGAAAAAGGATGAAAACAAACTTAAAACTCATACATAATCCGCCGTTTGCAAAGAAAAAACCTAGTATTAAAGAACATTAGAGAAGAATAGGAGGAGGTAAATGAGCTGCGCCATGGCTGTTCCCAAACCCAGCTTCAAAAGGAGGAGGGTTAAATATAGGGCTAGCTAACTCCCTATGTTAAATAATCCTAGCTGCAGAAACGTTGACTAAAAGACATCCTGAAATTGAGGCGAGAGGGATCTCCTTCACAGGGAGCTATGACACCTTGTTTGAAAGCCAGAAAGAAAGGTGACCTGAATAACTGCATAAACTACAGACGGGTAACTCTTCTAACAACCCCAGGAAGAGTGTGCAACAGAGTCATCCTGAACAGAATAAAGAAACAAGTCAACGCTCAGTTGTGAGACTAGCAAGCTGGCTTCCTCACAGATAGATCCTGCACAGACCAAATTGCAACACTGCGTATCATCATTGAGCAGTCGGTGGAATGGAACTTCCCCACCTATCTCAATTCATCAACTATTAGAAAGCATTCAACAGTGTGGACAGAGAGTACCTTTGGAAACCCCTGAGGCAATAGGACCAGATACTGCTTGAACTCGACTGTGCCTTCACCATAAGCTGCCCTTAATGTATGTAAGGCACTCCCAAGGAAGTGCGCCTTAGCCCAGGAGGCAGGCTGCATTATATTAAGGCGTGGACATGAAAGTGCAAGCCTATATGTCCCTTTAGTGGTATTTCCCATTGGATACCACTATGGGCCACATGTATGAAAGTATCATTTTGCAATTACCAATTAGCAATTTTTAAGAAATCTCTATTTGGTAATCACAAAGTGTAATAATACAAAACAGACAGCAAATAGTGATTCCCTAATTGCAATTTCTTAAAAATCACAAACAGAATTAGGGAATTGCTATTTGCAATTGCGACTCTATTTGTTCCTATGGGCCTCGAGGCCCATAGGTGAAATGGTCTTGCATTACCTAAATTGTGATTACCTAATTGGTAATCGCAAATTACATAATGCAAAGGCAAGGATGCCCAAGGGCCTAAGTTCTCCTGAAACGCCCCTCACAGAAAAGGTGCCCATGTAAGGCACATACATGCCCAAGGGGAATGTGTACAATACATGGCCCATTGAAAAATGCAGTTTTGTGCATTTTTCAAAGTTTGCACATGGTTACCATCAACTTGAAGTTGATGGTAATAGAGTTTCATAAATGCCCAGTTCGCATTTAGGAAAGGCTTCTTACATGTGCATTAGGGAGTCGCAAATTGCGAGTCCCTATTTGCATTCGCAATTTAGGTCACCACAAAAAATTGCTAGTACCTAAATTGCAAATCCAAAAGCCTTTCATACATGAGTAAAGGCCATTTTGCATTTGCAAACGGCTGAATTTTGTGATCCGCACCATTTGCAAACGCAAAATTGCTTGATACATGTGGCCCTATATGTGTTATTGGTCCTTAGGATAACATGTGCTGCCAACCGGGTACCCTTCTGATTGCCAGTTCCGTGATGGTACCACTAAAATATGTCATGTTTGGTATCAAACAATATTTCTCGTGCCCTGGGTGATGTGGCATGCACCCAGTGGACTCTTTAGAGATTACCCCCAGTTCCCACCCAGCTTTACTGTGTTCTGGCTGACCTGACTGCGCTATCCGGCGCTTGCTGCCACCGAGAAAAGATTCTGACCTCCTGACAGGCAGTGTGATCCCTCCCAGGAGTCAGAGACAAAGGCTAGGCAGGAAGGAGGTCACACCTCCCTCCACCCCAGATGGCTAGTGAATTGGCACATCAGAGCTGTGAGCTTCTGACCTCTGATATGCATCTGGGCTGTCCCTCGGAGGAGGAAACACCCTCACCTTATCCCAGACATGTTTGCACATGGGCAAGGAGGGAAATTAGCTATGCAGGAGAGAGTTAGTATTGCCTGGCCTGAAGTCTCAGACCACAATGTTTCTCCCCTGGACCCAGTGAAGCTCCCAGCACTATTTCTTGTGCCTACCGCTGCCAGGGTTTGTTGGTCGCCAGTCTGATAACAGACCCCCTCACTCGACGTAGCAGCTACAGAGAACATTGCGCAACCATCATCTGACATCACTAGCTGTGTACCTGTTGTGTTTTTGCCTTTTGTTTCTTGCAGTGCTGTGTAAGCAGTAAAAACAGCACAACTCCTGTTCAGCACCAACGACAGCCAGAACAACTCTGCACCCGAACTCCACAGGATAGGTAAAATTGACCTGACCGTTGTGGCCTTACCCCTATCAGGGTTCCAAGTAACTCGAACCACAAGTGACCAATTGTCACTAGTGAATTTGCCATTGACCACAATGTTATTTTGTCTATGTTTTGTACTGCACTGATTTGATATTGCCTCAAAAATCTATATCTCCACTTATATGTATGATATTCCGTTCATTTTGGTGTCTTAAATAAGACAAAAATACACTCTATTTATTATAAATTGGTGTCTGATTTCTCTCAAGTTGTGTCAATTACTTATTGTCCATGTTGGTACTCTGAAAATGCTTAACACATGTTCCTCTAGTAAAGCCTGATGGCTGTTTGCCACTCTGACAGAACAGAGCTATGGATTTATTAGTATGAATCCAAGGACCATCTTTGGGGTATTATAATATTTCATGATAAGGTCACCCTGCCATAGCAAATAAAATTCCACTTTCCTACATAGAACTATCAGTCTACTGGACAATCTGTCTCCACCAGACAGGTACTGGACTGGACAAGCACCATAACTGGATGCAAAACAGTTAGATCTTATCCCCTCTCTGGTCAGATTTTCACTCAAAGGTCTGCACTGTTCATCAGGCTTTTAGACCTGCTTTGACATACTGGAAAGAAAACTTAGATGTGATTGCGAGACTGCATCACAAGACTTATTCTTAGGTGTGATAGTGAACCAAAGAGAAAGTGATTGAGAGAAATACAATAAAAGGAGGAGTGAGGCAGTGGTGTGAGTTAGTGCTGACACTCTTTTCTCTAAACATCAATGATGTGATTCTCTCTCTGATGGATTGTATCAATGCACTAGGTGGTATCAAAATTTCAGCTTTTTAATTTGGAGATGATCCCCCTCTCATATCTAAAACTCCTATGGCCTGCAAACCGTTTTAAATAAGTTTTTTGTATTTTGTACACAGAGAGGTCGTGAGCTAAACACCTCGAAAACTAAATATATGGGGCCAGATGTAGGTAATTCCTATTTACCGACTCTTAAATACCGAATCATACCGATTCGGTATTTAAGAGTAGGTAAATAGGAAGGAGGCGTATGTAGGTAAATCTTATTTTCCAATTACCGATTCGGTAAGATTCGGTATTTACCGATTCTGTAAATACCGAATCGGTATTTCACATTAATTCCTATGGGCCTTGAAGCCCATAGGAATCAATGGGAAATACAGATTTGGTATTGACAGAATCGGTAAATACCGAATCCTGCAAGGGTGCAGGGGGTGTCACTTTGACACCCTCTAGCACCCCAAGTACAGGCTTGTGTGACATGTGGCACACATACATGCCCTAAGGGCATGTCTGTGTGTCACATTGCACAGGTGTGCATTCACAGATGTGCATGCACACCTGAATTCGGTATTTTACCACACAATAGGATTGTGTGGTAAAATACCGACTCTTAAGGGCCTGTGGCACTCTTAGGAGTGTCAGCTACATATGGATTTACAGAATCGGTATATTCACTGATTCGGTAAAATACCGAATCGGTAAATATACCGAATCTGTAAATAACGACCCACCTACATCTCAAAAGCCAAATACCGGTCGGTAACGGCCGAAATCGGCCGTTACCGACCGGTATTTGGTTACCTTCATCTGGCCCTTGGTGCTTAAGGTACATAGAACCATAGGAGCAGGTTGTATGTGGGTAATGTGCTAGAACAAGCTAGTAACTTCGACTACATGGGCATAAAGAAAGCTGACACTCTTTCTTAAGCCCTCAACGTCAACAAGAGTCGTCTAATAACTCAACACAGAGAAAAGGCAATTTTACATGTGTTCAGAGCCACAAGATATAAAGTAACTCCAGCGAGCCCTGGCTGTGTAAAGGGCAAAAGTGCAAAGTGCAGTTTATACAATGCAGAAATATGGAGTTTGCATGCTACTCATACATTCGTTTTTTAGGAAAATAGGTTTGTGCAGTACTTTGGTAAATATCACTGAGCACCCCAATGCGCCCTCTATTTTTAGATATGAATATAAAAAGAATATCCTACCTAGTGACCATAAAACCATTACTATACAGGCTTAGGGTATGGTCCACCCCTGGAAGGAATGGTTTGAGGGAATTGGCCAGAAAGACTCTGTGACTCAAATACATACACACTTGGCTTTACAACATAGGGCTACAGACCTATCAGATAATCACAGTTTTATTTCCAGTAAATCTGTTGCATAATTGATATTTGGTTATTGGCAATGTATCAGTGATAGCTGGTGTATATGTTTGAAAAGAGGAGGGCTGACAAGGCAATTTTTGGATTTCAAGTTTGGAGGTCGGCCTATGACCAGGCAGAAAGACAATGTTTTATTTCCTCCTTTGTTAAGAACTTTGGGGCATATTATCAAGAAAGGGCGTTACATTATCACCGCTTTTATCGGCAGGAAACTGCCGATAAAGTGGCGATAATGGGCTTGATTATATGCTCTATGAATTCCAATCGTAGCCCATGTTAGATGTCTTCACATCTAACATGGGCTACGATTGGAATTCATAGAGCATATTATCAAGCCCATTATCGCCGCTTTATCGGCAGTTTCCTGCCGATAAAAGCGGCAATAATGTAACGCCCTTTCTTGATAATATGCCCCTTTGTATGTTAAATTTAGGCTGGGGACCTTACGTTTAAATAGCTTTACTTTTAAATTGGATAAGCGTTTGCAGAATAAAAGTTTTGTGATGCATGCTTTGCTTTTCTCGAAACCAAAGCACATTTTTTGCTTTTATGTCTATCGCATCAAGAAGCTTGACACAGGTGGCTATGGCCAGTTTGCAAGATCTTAAGTATTAGTCTGTACTTACTTACTCTTATGATTTTTAAAACTGATTTGTCTGATTTTATTGTTTATGCTGGGAGTACGTTTTAGGTACTGCTTGATTTGTATGGAGATCTGTTATGGATCTGCTGATGTATATTCAAATTTAATTGACAAATTGTAATGTTTTATCTCACTATTTATAACATACTTATTTAACTTTATTTTTTCGCTGATGTTTTATGGATTATTCCCAACATAAACATTCAATGAAACTAACTTTTTATTAAGCACACCCCATGCTCCTGTGCAGGGGGTCTATTTGGCCTATGTCCACCTAACCATGAAGAGGGTCTCCCCTTGAAATGAGAGGCACTCTTGATGTATTGTTTTTTTTTTAAGTAACCACTATCACAGATGATAGGTTTCATAAATTTGTTTTTTACTACTACAAGGCCAACCTCTCACATAGGACAACATTGGATTCATCTTATTACATATAATAAGCTGTGATTTCCAAATGGGAGCAGGTCAGCAGTTCATGGTTTGTGTCTTTGGAATGGTAATAAAAAGTCCTAACTTATGGTGAAGTCGGATTTGAAATTACAATTTTGAAAATGCCACTTTTAGAAATAGATAGTGAATATATTGGGAAAATCCAAGAGACAGATTCATTAACCCTTATATTAGTCCCAGAATGTAGGAGTACTTCACTCTTTAGTCATGATGAAGGGAGACAATGAATTATTCTTTAATGACACTACAGTGGCAGAAATTCTTAGAGCACAATCACTCCAATCAGAGACTATAGTCACTCAGACTTTGATAAGGGCAGATGATTGGGAAACATTTATTACCATGAAGAAGGAACAGATAAGGACTTCATTACATGGGGCTGTAATGGCTAAGTATCTGAGCAAAAATGCAGCTCCTAGGAGGCTGATTGTCACTAGTGAGAAAAGTGTTTTTTTTTAATAATAAGGAATTCAGAATGAACTGGTCTTTCATAGCCTGGAAGTGTAGAAGGGATTGGCTGGTAATGATTATAAACACAACAAAAAAGATAGCAGATTTTCAGCTTATCGAAATCCAAACCAATGACAATAATCTTAAATCCTCTGTACACATTTCAGTATTCACAAAGAAACAGGAGGAAATTAACACACACCAATCACAGTATAAGGAATACATTACCCAGTCAAAATTTACAAACTTCAGGAAAGATGTTAAAAAATTCAGCCATGAGAAATTGTTCCTATAGACAACTGATGAGCATTACGATAAACCACAGAACCCCCAATTTTAGAGACGTCAGCCAAGATTCAGACCTACTCCTCTGAATTGGATCTTCAGTTCTGGGGATGATAGGAGCAGTAGCAGTTGTGATGAGGGCAGATTGAGTGATCCACCTAGACCATTCTGTCCAGATGCAACCAGCAGTCTACCAATGTTGCCCGTTGGATACTGGCCCCAACCCTTCCCAACAATGCAACAAGGGTTTCCCTTCCATCAAGGCGACCCTGCTTTTTTATACAGAGGCAGAGGAAGAAAGAGACAAAAACCTCACAATCAGGATGCCAGTGTGCAGTGGGAGGACGAACAGCCGACCCAGATGGTCACGAGGAGCAAAGTGAGGAGACCCAATCCATCTACTAGCAGGAATACTCCATTGTAGTAAAATTGAGCATGACCACCCTTACAAGTGATGAAATGGGGTGTCCTGTCAAAGGGGTTGGGGTTTGTTCCCACACCTAGAAGTGATCTGTTAACCTTACTTACCGAATTGGCACAATTTTTCAGACAGATCAAGTTACAGGCCTTCTTTGGAGATAAGGGTATGTTCGTAGAGGGAAATGAAAATACAGGGCTAAGGAGAAAATCTACCTTTCTACCCCCATTGCCGTGACTCACATGTGAAGTTTCAGAGTTTAAGCAGGCAATCCTCAGCGAGATTGATGCTTTCGAGTATAACACCATTAGGATCTTCCATAACCTAAATAAAAATGAGTCTTTTGAAACCCTGAAGAACAACACTGAGCTTGTTATTAAACCAGCTGACAAAGGGGGAGCAACAGTTGTCATGGACAAAGTGTCACCACTTTTTATCAGATAGAGCGAATTATAAAGACTAGAAAAAGACCCCACTTTGAGACTAACCAACAGCATTAAATTTGTGGTGAAGGAGGCACAATCCAAAGATTGGATCATGAATCGCGATGCAGAATTCCTTATTGCAGAGAAACCCAGATTCCCGAGGTTTTATACCCTACCTAAAATACATAAACAAAGATTACTACCCTCTGGGATACCAATGGTTTTGGGGGTAGGATCACTACTGGAACCACATTCACAGTTCTGTGACTGGTCCCTGAAGCCAATTGTAAAAACATCTACCGCGTATCTACTTAGCACTAAGGATGTCTTATGTCTACTTCAGGATATGGAGATCAGGATTCCGGAAGATATGGTAATAACTATGGTTATAGAAGTGCTGTACACCAGCATCCCTCAGAGATGTACCCTGGAGATGGTAGAGGGGATTCTGGCAGAAACAAAGTGGGATTTCATGACTCCGAAGCACTTTGTTATGGAATGTGCAGAACTGCACTAACAAAAATTGTTTTTGAATTGGAAGGAGTGATATACTATCAGATACAGGGAACATAAATGGGGAGTACTTTCGATCCAAGTACTGCCTGCCTCTACGTGCACCAATTTGAGATGGTCCACATTTTCACCCAGGAGAACCCATACAAAGATAACATTAAATTGTGGCGCAGATACATCAATTATGTACTGATAATATGGCATGGCAGTGAACAACAGGCCGCAAATTTTGCCAACTGAATCGACTCCAGAGACAAACACTTGAGGTTCACTCATACGATATGTAAAGAAGAGGCAGTGTCCCTGCTCTTGGTGATTACCATTGGGCACGGTGGCATTGAGATGAGTGTTCATAATAAAACCACAGGCAAGAACAGGTTGCTTCTTTATGACAGCTTTCACTCTAGGGCCCTATGTATGTGGGAGCCTTTCAGTGGGCCAGTTCCTGTGAGTAAGGCACAACCGTTCCTTCCTGAAAACCTTCGAGACACAGGCCACCATACTTGAAGAAAAACTTCTGGCACACCATTATCCCAGTAAAACCATTAGGAAGGCAAGAAATAATAACAGAGAGCCATTTTTAGAGACCCACCACAAACACAACACTGACAGATTTGCTTGTGTCACTACATATACCCCCATTTTGAATAAAGTATAGCATGACATCAAGAAACATTGGAGGACATTGAATAGTGGAACCAAGCAGTTGTCTCCCCTACTGTCTGCATTTAAACTGAACACAAATCTACGTGACCTATTGGTAAACACTAAAGCTCAAGCACCAATCAATCCATCACAGATCACCCTCTGGAACAATGAACCTTCAGTCGGTCATTACCCCTTTGTAGCCTGCCACTTCACAAAACCTATGAAGGAGGTAGAAATCAGAACAGGGAGACCAAGGATCTCAAAAGTCCCAAAAAATGTCAATAGTGAGAACACGGTGTACTTAATTACCTGTCCATGTGGCCTGTTCTATGTTGGGATGACAACTCGCAAAATAAAGGTGCGCATCGAAGCACTATACATTGCAAGAAAAAACAAACCTAACTTGACACGCCCCTGTTTGGAAGCTAATCATGATGGTGACATATCCTAGGTGGTTCTTGAGAAAGTGGCTGCTACCATGCCTGACACTTCTGAGAAACTGTTGACACGTGAACACAGGTGGGTGTACCACCTGAGAACATGGATAAGGAGCCTCAATGATGAGATACCATGGCTACATTTGTGAAAAAACACATGTGTTGCACAAATCTCCAAGCATTCGAGGTCTGTCACGAGCCACCTTAGGTGCCGCAGGACATAATACACACCAAGTAACGAAACACGACCCCCCTTTGCAGCACATGAAGGATGGACATAGTGATTACATTATTGGGCATATTTACAAGGGGATTGCCCCACTGGACAGTCACTTTTGTTGATGTTCCTGTGGTGCAATGCCCTGCACCATATTTACAAAGCAGCATTAAGACACTTTGACTGGCTTAAATTCGATATGCAAATATGGTATGCTTTCATGCAGATATCTGTGTGAAAGGGATAAGTACAATGGGCGTTGCTGAGGGCATTCCACTGCAACACTCATTGCTTTTTGATGATGCCCCAGTTTTACAAGGATGTGTCGATCTGAGGCAGCGCTGAAAACTAAAGCCATGCAAAAGCACGTGTTAGATTGGTGCAATGAGGAGAAATACTTTTATTTCTCCCCGTTTTTGCTTTTTCTATGTCTGCTGCAAAAAACCTATAAATTATTGCATTTGTGCAGGAAGGTGTCCGTTTCTGCATAAAACAATCATTAAATAATAGCGATTTGCTAATTCTATGTGTGCTGCAGAGTACAACTCACATAGAAGTAGCAAATTGTCATTATTGAATGTTTTTGGCAGGAAGGGATACCTTCCTGCACAAACAGAACACAGGCACTTTTGATAGAGCGGAATACCTACAAATCAGTGTATTATTCCATTTGGAAGCCATCACAGAGGCTGATACAGCAAGCCTCCTTGCCCCTATGAAGAGTTTTGGGCTTTCGCAATTGGTGAAGGAGCCCACTCATCGGGCTGGCCACACGCTCAATGGGACCTTTACCAACAATCCACATATCATAGTAAAGGACACCCTGCCATATCTGGTCCGATCATTCGGCCATCATGTTCAATATTGGACTATCAGAAACAGCCTCCCAAACTGGTGGTGTAATTAGGAGTAGATTAGTGAGTGCTTGGAACGGGATTAATCAACAGAAACCGCAAGAAAACTTACGCCAGTTCCCAACTAGAGTACAGGGAAGATGTAGACAAAAACACCAGTAATTTCAACCACTGGTTGAAAACAAATGTTTCACTATTAGCCCCCTTGGCATCTTTACGCTCTCTGAACAGTCGCCCGATGGCCCCCTGGTACTCGGATAGTCTGAAGGAGTGCAAAGTAGGATGTAAAAAACCGGAACGTATTTGGAGGTCGGCCTATGACCAGGCAGAAAGACAAACATAGAAAGAAAGCCTGGGTTAATATAAAGAAATGATAAGGAGTGAAAAAACAATATATTTTTCACAAAAAATAGAGTGCTAAAACTTCCTCCAAGGATCTCTTTAGTACTGTGTTATCTCTCACCTCGATACACACCCCTGATAATTTGCCAACCCCATCTCGGTGCGACAAGATCGGCACGCACTTTGTGCACAAAGTGGAACCAAGGAGAAACTGCCCTTTCCTGACATCAATGCAGAACCTAGTACCATGAATTACCAGGTTGAACAGACGTGTGTCTGAAGTTACTTTTTTATTTTATAAAAAGATTCGAAAAAAGTTTTTTCAAAGCGTCAAAAGACACAACAAAACATTTAACGAGTTTTACAAACAATACATTCCATAGATGAACACAACAATACAAATCAATGAAAATTTCAACCAATGAAATCCAAAACAATATACATTACATGGACAACTGTGCTATGCCTCGAATTGAATAATCTATGAGGCACCAATCCTGGATATAAAACAAACAAGTGGTCTAACAGAATGGAACACTAGCCTACTTGTTTATTATCTGCAAGAAGATACACAGTGCATTTATCACCCAGTGCTACACCGAATAGGAATTACATGGAGGCAATTCTGCGGTTTACACATGCATTGATTACATTCCTATCGAGCCTTAGAACATTGGTATCTTGCAGGAAAAGACGTCGACGCGTTTCGAACCCGCGTGTATTTAGTGGGTTCTCCTCAGGACATGGATTGGGGGGTCGTTGTCACTTATTGGATGGGGGTTGGATCTCTCCCTCTATGATGCGCCAAAAACGATCACTGGGAGGGGTGCCGGCACACGTCAATTATGCGGTATGCAGATCAGGAAAGCTTCGTTAAACGGGCAAAAAGTCCCCTTATGGACGCTTGTTCAAGCGGCGGCCGCCGCCTGGACTTGTGCCCTGTTCTCTGTGGCACGGAGCCGGGTGCCGAAATTTAACTCTTTTGAACCGTCACAGAGAACAGCGCACAAGTCCAGGCGGCGGCCGCCGCTTGAACAAGCGTCCATAAGGGGACTTTTTGCCCGTTTAACGAAGCTTTCCTGATCTGCATACCGCATAATTGACGTGTGCCGGCACCCCTCCCAGTGATCGTTTTTGGCGCATCATAGAGGGAGAGATCCAACCCCCATCCAATAAGTGACAACGACCCCCCAATCCATGTCCTGAGGAGAACCCACTAAATACACGCGGGTTCGAAACGCGTCGACGTCTTTTCCTGCAAGATACCAATGTTCTAAGGCTCGATAGGAATGTAATCAATGCATGTGTAAACCGCAGAATTGCCTCCATGTAATTCCTATTCGGTGTAGCACTGGGTGATAAATGCACTGTGTATCTTCTTGCAGATGATAAACAAGTAGGCTAGTGTTCCATTCTGTTAGACCACTTGTTTGTTTTATATCCAGGATTGGTGCCTCATAGATTATTCAATTCGAGGCATAGCACAGTTGTCCATGTAATGTATATTGTTTTGGATTTCATTGGTTGAAATTTTCATTGATTTGTATTGTTGTGTTCATCTATGGAATGTATTGTTTGTAAAACTCGTTAAATGTTTTGTTGTGTCTTTTGACGCTTTGAAAAAAACTTTTTTCGAATCTTTTTATAAAATAAAAAAGTAACTTCAGACACACGTCTGTTCAACCTGGTAATTCATGGTACTAGGTTCTGCATTAGTATCTTAACATAAACTGTCCGGCCACTTTGTTTGTTTACTTAACTGAGAGTGGTCCAGGCCGGATGGTGACAGGACCCAAACCTTCGCAGTCCCTTTTGCTTTCCTGACATCAGGCATGCTGTAGGTAGGCCTGCCGGGAGCCGAGTCTTGACAAATTTATTGGTTATGGATAAGGCAAAAGTTGTGGACCTAATTGCAAAAACTAAATCAGGCTCACCGACCGACCCCTGCCCAGTGGTAGTGGTAAAATTGGCACAAGAAATCGTAGTGAACAACCTGTCAAAAATGTTCAATCTAATCTTTAAGACAGGAGACTTCCCCAATACCTGGAAAACTGCATCAATTCGGCCTATTTGAAAGAAATCCAACCTAAACCCAGAGGACCTTAACAATTATCATCCTCTATCACGTCTGCCTTTACCTGCCAAACTCCTAGAGAGGGTCATGAATAAACAGACTGAGGAATTTATCAACCTACATAGTTGGCTAGATGAAACACAACATGGCTTTAGAGCCGGTCATAGCACTGAGTCAGCCCTGATCAAATCAGTCGAGGAAATCAGTGAAGCACTGGATAGTGGTGGGAGGGCCACCCTCATTTTATTAGAGCTGTCGGCGGCCTTCAATACTGTCCACCGTACCATCTTGGTGGAAAGGCTAGCAGCGATAGGAGGCCAGGGATCAGCAATCCATTTGCTTAACTCTTTTTTGGAAGACAAGACGCCATTTGTAGCTATGGACCTGTTCAAGTCTAACTCTTTTCAGCTCCCATGTGGAGTTCCACAAGGCTCTTCCATTAGTCTCACCCTTTTTAATGTTCACATTGCAGCCCTAGCCCCAGTCGTAAAATCTTTTGGCTGTGCCTTAACGTCTTATAATAATAATAATAATAATAATAATAATATAATAATAATAATAATAATAATAATAATAATAATAATAATAATATAATAATAATAATAATCCACATTTGTATAGCGCACAATCACCCGTTAGGGTCTCTAGGCGCTGGGGGGCCGTCGGGAAGATTAAGCAAGCTATTGCCCAGAGTCGCATGGTGCTGGGCTAACCTGCCGCCGGAGCCGGGGATCGAACCCTGATCCCCAGATTCCAGCGTCAGTCGCCCTGGCCGCGGCGCCACACCTCTCCCACTTCTTATGCCGACAACACACAAATTGTCGTAGCCGTCATTAAACAACCTCACACCATCAGTAAGCAATTCAATGATAGCATTTCAGCAGTAAGTTCATGGATTAGCTTTAATCATTTAAAACTGAACTCTAATAAAACTGAGGTTGTGCTTTTTGGCAACAATCCCTCTTTCTGGTCCCTCTAGGCGTCCTGCCTGAGTCAGTCGAAAAAGTGACAAATCTTGGGATACATATAGACAGTAGTTTCTCTTTGCCAACCAGATCAATGCTCTGACATCCTCGACATTTTTCACCTTAAGAAAAATCTGAAAGATTTCGGCATTTATCCTAGAAAATTCTCAAAACTGGTCATATGGGCCTTGGTACTGGCTAGATTAGACTATTGCAACGGCCTTACCTTAACCTTTGGGCCCAACATTGTAAAACCCATCAGGTATTGCAGAATACAGCAACTAGAGTCCTCACTCGCACCCCTAAACATGTCTCAGTCAGGGAAACCATCAAGCAGCTGCATTGGCTGTGAGTAAAGGAGAGGATTCAATTCAAGGCTTTGTGCTCCGCATACATAGCCTTGCATAAACAAGGACCACAATATCTAGGCCAGAAACTCAGATGGTACTTGCCTCATAGACCACTTAGATCATCCAATTCGAGAACTATGGTAGTACCAAAATTCAATGGAATGAACTGGGGTGGCAGAAGGTTTTTTTTGGAACTACAACAATCTGGAATACGCTTCCATTATCCATTTGATCTGCCACCTCCTTTCTCAACTTCAGAAGGGAGTTGAAAACTTGGCTCTTGGGTATATCAGATTTTTGGTAAGATACCTGCCTTCTATCCGATTATTGGCTAGCGCCAGGACACTGATTGATAACAGAGTGCTCTATAAATCTCCTACATTAACATTATCATTATTGTGTTTCAGGTACCTAGGGACCTTAGATTTGAGAAGATCAACAAAAGTTAGCCCTATGCTGATAGTGGCATAAACGGTGGCGTGTGCCATGCAGGGATCCCGTGTTTCCGTCCTGAAGAATGCCACGGACTAGAATGAGCCATCAGCCAGAAATGTATTGACAGTGTGAGTAGTGATGGGGTATCAGTTCCCCTTTCCCTCACAATGTTTTCTTAATACCAAGTGGTATTTCATTCAAATATAAAGGTCAGTTTGGTATGTCACATTGGTTTTTATTTTTTCTATGTCATGGCTCCATTCCTAGTTAGAAGTGCCTTCCTGGCCTCCAAATGTAGGCCTGCTCATCATCAAAGCATTTTTTGAAGAGTGTGGTGAGTCCTAAGATGTAGCATGACATGTTGTGACGTGTGAGGACATCCTGTTACATTTTTGTTAATGTCCAGATATAGGCTGTTGTAAGGAGTAGCATTGGTTGAAATAATTTTTCTGGTGGTTTAGTTGTGTTTAACTCTTAGAAAGTTGGCATTTTCCTGCCTTAGCCTTTTGTTGCCTTCAGCCTGTCTCTGGGTCACATGACTGGGCATAGTTGATAGATGGGCTTTGTGTATTCCTTCTAGACAGCAACACACAATAGGTAGCTTAGGTGTGTCTGGATTTGCCATCTCTGGCAGAATAGGAGGGAGAAGCTTGGCCCAACTCCACTTACACTTGAGTAGGCTGTGTCCTGTCTCCACACAAAGGGCTGCATACCCCCTGTAGCTAGTCTGGAGCCAGGGCCAGGAGGGCAGGGCATCTGTGCACTTACAGGGCCTCCCTCTAGAAGCTTGTCCCCACTTCAATGGCACAACTGGGACCTCAGACACCAACTCTACAGTACACTTCTGGGCATGTGGATACTCTGCCAGGGAGAAGGACTGTTGTGCTGCTGAAAGGACTGCCATGCTTCTGGACTGTTGTACTGAAGAACTGCTGCCCTCCCGCGCTGCTCTGCTGTGCTGATCTGCTACTCTCTTGCCTGGGTAAGAAGGATGGACCTGCATCTCTTAAACCCAGAATCCAGAGTGACTCCTAAGGCTAGTTGGTTGGCCTCCTAATCTGAAGCCTCAGGGACACAACAGGCTTTTTACAACCTTGCACTTGGACTCTGTCATCTGTCAGTCTTCCCTGCCAAGTGGTGCCACTCCAATTGTGGACCCTTGGAAGTGAACCTGATGTGCTCTACCAGCCTCAGTGGATCTAGCGGAACTGACACACCTCCCCTGCTGCATGGGGCAAACCTGAGCAGAATTGCCACATCGCTTCTGCTGCGTGGATTGGACCCATCGCAAAGAACGGCATCTTTTACGCAGCCCTATCAGAACCACCTCTGCATGATGTATCCATAGCACAGGCCCTCACATCTCTCATTGACACTACATTGCAGCATCTCTGAACTGACGCATTGCTGCAACTATGCAGCGCATCCTTGATGCCAGTCTGCGCACCACCAGCCTCAACGGGATCCTTGACGATGACACCGGCCCTTGCATTGCTTCATCTCGGAACAGACGACATCGCTTTGGCTGCGCCAGACAACTTTGACCATGCTAACATTGTTCTGCAGCCCAGGATTTAAGGGACTCTATTTAGCATGCCTAACAGACTCCCTGTAGCTGCCCCATGTTCTATTGCGGTCAGCCTTAATTTTGTGACTTTGTCCCGTTCCAGTGCGACCAGAGAGCCACAGTTGGTGCTTTGTGCTTTTTAGTGCTATTTACACTAAAAAATGTAAAATTGCATATCTCCGGTTCTACTGATTGGATTTTTGTCACATTGGTCTTATTTTATTTATTAAAGAAAATTCTATTATTTTAATTTGGTGTGGGATCCTTTTCATGTGATGTTTTAATTGTATTACTGTTTGAAGTATTGCACAAATATTTTACACATTGCCTGTAAGTTAAGCTTGACTGCTCCATGCCAAGCTACCAGAGGGTTGAGCACAGGTTAATTTAGGGTTGGCTTGTGCCTCACTCGAACAAGGATTGTGGTTGCTGCTTGACCAGGGCTGACACCCCAGTCAGCCAACAACCCAATTTTGTTACAGTGGAACAAGAATATCTTCACCTTCTGAATCATCAACTGACTAATGACCAAATGCAAACATATATGTCAGAGAAGAACAATCATCTACTATGGACGAGGCTCCTCTTCAATCTCGTTTTGCAGGCATGTGATTGGTAGATGCAGGTTTGTAATTACTGCCTGCTCCAAACTTATGAACTTGTCTCAGTCAAGATTTGGCTACTAATCTAAAGTTCCACATAAAACATGTAATATAACACTCTCTTCTTTAATTAATGGACATGCTTAAAAAATGCTCATTAACCAGAATTTATTGCCAGAGCACATACATTAAATACACAAATAACGACAATAATATCTGTTTATTTTGGAAAAAACAAACAAACTATAAACCAATGACCTCAAACGTCACTGATTTACTTTTCAATTTACACAGTCATTGTTTTCCTGAACCATCAAAGAGATGGAGCTACAGTTGTTGGAGAAAATGACTGAAAACTGAAATCTAATCTTAGAAACCTTGTTCCACATTTCTCTTCTATGGGTAACGAAGGACAGACTCTCTTGGGGATGACAATGTGTAGGAATGGGGGGAAATCATTTGTGAACATGGTCAACCATACAAATAAATAATTATGTACAAAGCAAGACACATCAATAGCTGGGAAAGCATAAGCATAAAGTTGCAAGTCAAATTGAAAAGTAAGAGCATGTGCGAACAACTAATAGGCTTGGGGCATTTTAGACTCTACTACATGGTAGTAAAAACCTCTTTTTGGTTTAGAAAAACATAGAGTTTACAAGATGCCATTGCAAGAAGCTAGCAACAGCAGGTCTTTTGCAAATACAGTTCTTTTTTTTCTAACATTTTCTAGATCTACTTTACTTCACTTGCTTGTCCACATTGTTTCCATACAGTTTGCTTCCAAATTCCTATTCACCTCCAACAGGAAAATTCACTGAAGCATTTCTGTTAAAAACTATAATCTCCTTAGCTACACTACAGCAGTTTGGCATACATGATTCCAAGTTTCGCACCATCTTTGAAAATGTTAATATTCACATTTGCCCTTCTTTATTTAATTAGATATATAATATATTTAACAACTATTATCCACTGGCTGGTTAAATAAAGGTTGGGTTGTGTATTTGGTGATATTCTGTTCAGACCAGCAGTTTGTGATTGCGTGATGTACAAATCCGTACCCAAGGAGAGTGTGGCCTGGCTGGATTTATTCAGCTGTCCTTCTGCATGTGGCTGGCATCATTCAGCCTGACTCAGAGGATACAACCCCCTTTGGGGTGTCACAACAATATTTTTTTTTATTCACTGAATTGCATCTTGAAAAAGTTCATTAGACCAGTTAGGAGGACCTTTCGCACTATGGTCTAACCAGAGCTACAATCCGTGTCAAAAATCCAGTTGCCTTTTTCAGGCCACCACTCATTTGACTGGATACGAAATTGCAAGCACGTTTCAGTCGAATCCTAGCAGGAGCATAACCATTTGCTAAATATCTGTAACTCTTTCGTCATCAAAGATATCTCTCCGGAAGTTTGATGACTCATTTTTACTATCACAGTCTGAGAACATTTCTGCCTCTGGTCCAGGAGCACTTAGGCTGCAGATGTATGCATGATATTCACAGTCACCTTAAAGCCACCATGGCAAGGAAAATTGTATTGCTGTTGCACTGTCATTGCAACTATGATGTATATAGTTGTTGTATGTCTAAAACTAAATAAAAGGAGAAAACTCAGATAGACGTATGCTTGCATTGCTTTCTCACATTGAAAAGCTGATGCTGACAAATTTGGATAGTGCAGAAGTGAGGCGGGATATTGTTAAAGCTGAGTCTAGGGAATAAAGAATGTCTCAGATCGGTCACTCTAAAAAAAAATCTCATCTGTTTTTTAATAATATCAGTAGAAAGGAAAGAAATGAAAGTATTCCTTCAACAGACTCATAGAATTGGGTTCTGTTTGTGAGGGTAGTGGTGGGAGGAATCAAGTGTAACTCATAAGGCATTGCTTTCTTTGTCTCCTGATTCTCCTAATCAATAGAATCCCTTTTTTCTCAATCTTTTTTATGAGTATATGTTTATACTTGCTAAAGGCACAATGTGAGAAGGCACACAAACGAACCGTCTTTATAGACTAAACGCATAGCGGGAATTTCCTTGACAATGCGACACAACAAAGAAAACCAAACATTTGTGCGTGCACTCCGTGAATCATGCTGTAGCAAGAGCAGAATTTAAATTGTTCCCCCTTGCTTTCTCCTTTGTGTCACTTTTTAGTGCCAGTTACATCCAATTTTCATCTTCTTGCGCCTCGTCAAACTAGGGGTCAGCTAGAATTTTGTGCTATGGCTGAAGGTGTCGGACATGATGATATTCTTGTAGAAGTTGTCAGAGTGACCAGAACAGTATCCCTTGAATTTGTCGATAACCTGGTGAACAGGGATGATTGGTGTTTGCTCTCCATCCACACGGGCAAACTTTATTGAGGGCTTGTCATAAAATACGTTCTCTAAAAAGAGGAGCAGAAACAGGGAAGGGTTAGTTAACAATGAGTAAATGAGGAGTCAGACGTCAAAGTGCAAGTATGTTTAGTAGTATAGTAATTTACATTCCTTTTTTTTTTTACATTTTTATTAAATAGTTCAGGTGTATACAAAAATCATTTTCCAATTAAAACAAATGATTCAATGAGGTACCAATCAATTTAAAAACAGTGTAGTAACAGTTCATCACAAGAATCCATAAATACAGCAATACATCATGATAAAATAGGGTTCAGAATTAATCCAAGAAATAAAAGCAGGGCTAAGTATCTATCAATTACTACATTCTGTCATCCCTCCAGCTCGAAAGGGGGGGCCCAGATCTTTTGCCCCATTTCCCTCATCCTTCTACCCCTACGGGAGTACAAGGACCCTACCATATTATGGATGCCTAGCAATCTTGATAGCCACATCTGGAATGAGGGGACCGAGGTATCCTTCCACCTTGCTGCCAGGAGTATTTTTAAAACTGATATAGAGAAAAAAACAAAAGCTTCTTCCTCCTTATTCAGTCGTAACATCTAATCCAAACATCATCAATACCGGGGATAGGGTGATCTTAATCACTAGCAGCCCCTCCCAGAATTTCTCAATCTTTGGACCAAGTTTTTTCAATGCACTGCATTCATAAAACATGTGCACTAAATTTGCCGGCCCTACGGAGCACAGTGGGCACCTATCATCATCTCTCTTCCCCCATTCAAACAGCTTGGCTGGGGTAAAATATAGGTTATACAGCGTCTTGTAATGTCGTGCCCTAAGGTTCGTGGAGCGAAATAAGTTGCTGGCCATCTGGAGCGCTCTATCCAGATACACATCTGGGTCCCCTAACTTTCGCGCCCAAGAAGCCTCCACCTTCTCCATATCATCTTCAAGGGTATCAGATAAAGCCCTGTATATCATGCCAATCCTGGTGCCCCCCCCTAGAACTTAATCAATGATCTTAATTCTTCCACCTGGATTAATCCGGGGTCTGATGGAAACTAGGGTCTGCATATTTGCATATACTTAAAACTATGTTTCCCATCTACTCCATATTTCTGTTGAAGCTGCATAAAGCTCAACGGGGCAGCACCTTCCCAAAGGTCCCCTATTCTGCCAATTCCTTGCAAATCCCAGGCGGCCCACCCTCCATCACTACTCAGATGGGGAAAGAGTTTTGACTTCCAGAGCGGTGTATAGTAATTATATTTCGGAATTCCTAGTACCTTCCTGACCAGATTCCACACCCCCCAAGCACCGTCCAGCACCTTATATCTTTTTTTGTTATGATAACGACGGTCGGTATTATGGAGCAAGAACCCTAATGCTTCTTTCCCCAACAATAATTCGTATATAAAGGGGGAAAGAGTATTTACAGATTGGCTATTGGAATATCCGGAGGTGTTACCCACGGATGTATGACGTGACAACGCATACCATTACAACGCATGGTTTTACAACGCATTTTTTACAACGCAAATACTTTTACAACGCAAATACTTTTACAACGAATACTATTACAACGCGAGATAGTGTTAATAATAGTAAAGTGTTATTACAACGAAATCATTTACAACGCATACCCTTACAACGCCAAAATACCATTTTTTTTTTTTTGTAAAATAAAACCTGGCACGGGATGCAGGGAAACTAGGGGTTTTGCGTGGGGAAGTGTTTTAAAATGTTGAGAAAAACTGAACGTTAATTTAAAAAAAGGCAACGATTTTATTAAAATGAATACTCAAGTATTAAAAATAATACTCGAGTATTAAAAAGTAATACTCATGTATTATTAACTGTTTAAAATTTTACAAAGGCAACGAAAAAAACTATAAAATTATTTTATAATATATTAGTATGACATAAAATAATTATTCGTAAACAGAAAACTTATACATACATAGCCGCCATTTTAAACTGTGTAGTTCCTAAATATGTCCTACAACTCTTTCCATGAATATAATACCACAACACTACTTTCAAAATGGATGCCAAAACAAAACGAAAAAGTGAAAACATTATTTCTTTACACAAAGTTTTAAATGATAACTTTCCACTGTAGTAATTCGTACTTTAAAAAATATTACCAACGCTGTGTTTCTTAAAAATAACAATGACACTGACAAAAACTTATAAATACGAGTCGGACACCATTTTAAAAACAGTTGATTCTCAACTCCCAGAGTGACCAGACGCCAAAAGCTGACCCTCTGACCTCTTCAACAAGATAATATCCGAATAGATTTCAGGAGCATTATTTCTCGTAATACAAGTGAGTTATTAAAACTAATGTTAGAAATGTTTTCTAGAAACATTTAAAAGGTTACCCCTAAGAAGTTTGTTTTTCTTATTTAAAGAAAATAATATAGTACCAAGATATTATTATAATTATGGATACATATATCCATAAATGAAAAACACTACATATTTAAAGCAGATTAAAATCTAAATAGAAATGTATATTATTTAAAATTATTTTCAATGAAATAAACAAATATTATTTTTGAAAATCACAAAATGTTAATTTTTTTTTTATTAGTCTAATTACTATAAACTGTGACGAAAAAGCCCAGTTTAAAAAAACTGCATTTTGCTACAGAAGCGACACTCCTCTTCGAGAATATTTTGAAGGTACTTTTCGAATTTTTTCAAATGTCAATTCTAAACAAATGAAACGAAAATACATTTTTAAATCCATATATATATTTAATGCTATAACAGAAAAGTTTAAATATAGTATAAAACGAACATTAAAGAGAAATGTAAATTATACACAGTATTGTTCACATTTTCAACTGCATCAGAAACATTTTAGATTTAATTTACATTTCCTTTCCCATATGCATTTTTTAGAGATTCACAATAATCTTCTGATCATCAAATATCAATCCGAATCACAAAAGGGCAACAACCCAAAAGCCAACCAACCAAAGAAAAACCAGAGCAGAAACCAGACCACAAAGAGAGTAACCAAACCAAAAGGTAAATAATATACATACTGCAATGGAAAATGTTCTATGGTATAGGGTATCAATTACTATTCTAACTCCAGATAGTTGTAGCAGTAGAGAAAGTGTGGTTAGGTGTAGGGGTATCAATTATTATTCTAACTCCAGGTAAGTGCAGCAGTAAGGAAAGTGTGGGATAGTGTAGGGGTATGAATTACTATTCTAACTCCAGGTAGGTGCAACAGTAGGGAAAGTGTGGGATGGTGTAGGGGTATCAAATACTATTCTAACTCCAGGTAAGTGCAGCAGTAGGGAAAGTGTGTGATAGTGTAGGGGTATCAAATACTATTCTAACTCCAGGTAAGTGTAGCAGTAGGGAAAGTGTGGGATAGTGTAGGGGTATGAATTACTATTCTAACTCCAGGTAAGTGCAACAGTAAGGAAAGTGTGGGATAGTGTAGGGGTATGAATTACTATTCTAACTCCAGGTAGGTGCAACAGTAGGGAAAGTGTGGGATAGTGTAGGGGTATGAATTACTATTCTAACTCCAAGTAGGTGCAGCAGTAGGGAAAGTGTGGGATGGTGTAGGGGTATCAAATACTATTCTAATTTCAGGTAGGTGCAGCAGTAGAGAAAGTGTGGGATTGTGTAGGGGTATCAAATACTATTCTAACTCCAATTTGGTACAGCAGTTGTGACAGTATAGGATGGTATGGTAGAAACAGATAGTATTTCAACTCTATACAAAATTCAGCAAAATGAAAAATGTGCTAAACTCTAAAACAAATTTGTCTATCTCTACTGCACAGAAGAGAAACATTAGGAAAAGACAAGAATAAAGTAACAGGAGGATTAACAATAGAAATTCCAGAAAAATTCAAAAGCAGAGAAACTGTTAGATATATTTCTATGAATTTTTATTTAATCAAACACATTATTAAAACATTTTTCCCCCCCACAGATAATGTCTACTCAGGAAAAAGCTTCCTACATCAAATCCAGAAAAGGAAACAAACTACTTAACCATGCAGGATACATATATAGTAAAGAAAGGATAAGTTTTCCTAGAAATCATTGGAGGTGTGTGCAATACTACACAACCCATTGCAGCGGCAGAGCAGTTACCCATGATGATATCATTATCAAAACTACTGATCACAACCACTCTGCCTCTGCAATGGAGATTGATGTAAGGGAAACCATTAACGAGATGAAAGAACTAGCAAGCACCTCCAATGATTCAACAGGATCCATTTTAAGACAGGTTGCACAACATGTCCCCTCTCATGTTGCTAGTAATATGCCTATAATTCCTAATTTGAGGCGAATTATTCAAAGACAAAAGCAGGCAAGTAACACTCAAACCACAACACCTCATACTTTTTCTGACATTATTATTCCACATGAGATAACTATTTCTTTTTCTAATGAACCCTTCCTTCTCCATGACAATGAAAACCCTCAAAAACGTATTCTAATTTTTAGTACTCCCCGCAACCTTGTAAAGTTAGAAAACAGTGAAATTTGGATGATGGATGGGACGTTTAAAAGTACACCCCATCCATTCTACCAAATTTACACTATTCACGCTAAAATTAACCATAATGTGATCCCCGTAGTATATAGTTTGCTGCCTGATAAGTCTTCTGCAACCTACACTGAACTTTTAACAGTTATTAAAAATACAACAACAAAAAGTCCTAGGAAAATAATAGTAGATTTTGAATTGAGCATGATCAATGTGATCAGTAAAACGTACACGGATACCCAAATTCAGGGGTGTTTTTTCCATTTTTCCCAGGCATTCTGCCGTAAGTTACAGAAAACATCCCTGGTTACAGATTACTCCACAGACAGCAAACTCCAAGTTGAATTAAAAAAATTAATAGCACTTTGTTTTGTTCCTCCCGATAGTGTAGATGAGTACTACACTGCCATTACTGAATCTGAATATTACAATCAAAATGAAGACAAATTGGCACCCATCCTAAATTATTTTGAAGACACATGGATTGGGCTGTCGTGTATTTCTATAGGTTCTGAATCAGTCCCCCTATTCCTGACCCTATTCTGGTTAAACTAACTATCAAGTTAACTAACAGTCAGCCCATGAGGCAAGAAAACCCCCATGATGCAGATACCGTTATCTGACGCAGTCACACTCCGGCACAGGAACGTGTTATCTGATTAGGTCATAACGCTTGAGATCTAATTAGACAAGCGACATTCCTCTAGCCCCTGATAAGGCATACGACGTTCTCATAACAAAT
Source organism: Lissotriton helveticus (assembly GCF_964261635.1). Lineage (NCBI taxonomy): Eukaryota > Metazoa > Chordata > Amphibia > Caudata > Salamandridae > Lissotriton > Lissotriton helveticus. Next base: position 1,264,540,491 of record NC_136067.1, on the reverse strand, counting down.
CAAACCTATGACAACCTGGAAAATCCGTGCGGCCATTGTTTTGATTTCACAGAGAACTTTAGTAAAGAATGTGCTAACGAGCAAGTCGTATGACATCTTTATTGACGTATCTATGTCCATCCTTACGTCAATCTCGGCACCTTTAAGGTATAAATATTGCCGACCTTGCCCTATGCAAACACACGCGTGGTGACAAGACGGAGCAGCCATACTTGCCGAAGCCGAGAGCAGAAGCAGACCCCGCTGGCAGCAGCCCCGCCTTCCTGACGCGCTGAGAGATGCGCTGCTATCTCAAGCCGAGAGACCCAGCACCGGCGCTTCTGGGCAGCCCTCGCAGGCAGCCTGGAATATCGAGAGCAGAGAAAGAGATACCATTCCTCATTCATCCTAAACTCCAGGTACAGAACTGAATAACCCCTCACAGAGAATTCTTTAGTTATTCACTTGGCAAAAACAAACTTAACTTAAACTGTAACTTTCTATTCCCGCCCACGCATTAGACTTAGGTCAGGTACACGGGGTAGGCGTATTTAGAAACACCAGTTGAGTACGTTTAGTCAAATGTATATGTGTATGTAAATATATTTTAATCATTTTAAACATCATATGGCTCAGAAACCATATCAATGTTTTTACAGTATTATTTTATACTATTGCTTTTAATGTATGCACTTTACTTAACTATAAGTATTGCAATAATATCGATCCATTTCTCTTGTACGAGAAAAGAGACTGATCAATAAATAACACCTTTTTATTGAACACGCCCGTCTCTTCCTTTTCTCTACATTCTGATGAGACTAAGAATGCACGTACTGACTGAGTAAAATAATTGCCTTGTGCTCACACGACTCTCGAGATTGACTCTTGATTAGGGGAGAGCAAAGTTGTCATGTTCTATGGTTGTCAGAAACTAAATCCCTTCTTGTCTAATCAGGGAAGTTAATCCTTCCTTGAACATTCGAGAAAGTTTCTAGCGAACTCTGAGCTTAGCTGGCAAACCCAAAAATTAAGTCTAGTATCGACAGTAGTAGACCTAGTTAACGTCTGGCCTAGGCCTTTACTGCTGTAGGTACTATTCCAATGCGCAGAGCCTATTGGGAAAATAGGAGCTACACTACATGGCGCCCAACGTGTAGTGTAGCTCCTATTTTCCCAATAGGCTCTGCGCATTGGAATAGTACCTACAGCAGTAAAGGCCTAGGCCAGACGTTAACTAGGTCTACTACTGTCGATACTAGACTTAATTTTTGGGTTTGCCAGCTAAGCTCAGAGTTCGCTAGAAACTTTCTCGAATGTTCAAGGAAGGATTAACTTCCCTGATTAGACAAGAAAGGATTTAGTTTCTGACAACCATAGAACATGACAACTTTGCTCTCCCCTAATCAAGAGTCAATCTCGAGAGTCGTGTGAGCACAAGGCAATTATTTTACTCAGTCAGTACGTGCATTCTTAGTCTCATCAGAATGTAGAGAAAAGGAAGAGACGGGCGTGTTCAATAAAAAGGTGTTATTTATTGATCAGTCTCTTTTCTCGTACAAGAGAAATGGATCGATATTATTGCAATACTTATAGTTAAGTAAAGTGCATACATTAAAAGCAATAGTATAAAATAATACTGTAAAAACATTGATATGGTTTCTGAGCCATATGATGTTTAAAATGATTAAAATATATTTACATACACATATACATTTGACTAATACGCCTACCCCGTGTACCTGACCTAAGTCTAATGCGTGGGCGGGAATAGAAAGTTACAGTTTAAGTTAAGTTTGTTTTTGCCAAGTGAATAACTAAAGAATTCTCTGTGAGGGGTTATTCAGTTCTGTACCTGGAGTTTAGGATGAATGAGGAATGGTATCTCTTTCTCTGCTCTCGATATTCCAGGCTGCCTGCGAGGGCTGCCCAGAAGCGCCGGTGCTGGGTCTCTCGGCTTGAGATAGCAGCGCGTCTCTCAGCGCGTCAGGAAGGCGGGGCTGCTGCCAGCGGGGTCTGCTTCTGCTCTCGGCTTCGGCAAGTATGGCTGCTCCGTCTTGTCACCACGCGTGTGTTTGCATAGGGCAAGGTCGGCAATATTTATACCTTAAAGGTGCCGAGATTGACGTAAGGATGGACATAGATACGTCAATAAAGATGTCATACGACTTGCTCGTTAGCACATTCTTTACTAAAGTTCTCTGTGAAATCAAAATAATGGCCGCACGGATTTTCCAGGTTGTCATAGGTTTGATTTGTTATGAGAACGTCGTATGCCTTATCAGGGGCTGGAGGAATGTCGCTTGTCTAATTAGATCTCAAGCGTTATGACCTAATCAGATAACACGTTCCTGTGCCGGAGTGTGACTGCGTCAGATAACGGTATCTGCATCATGGGGGTTTTCTTGCCTCATGGGCTGACTGTTAGTTAACTTGATAGTTAGTTTAACCAGAATAGGGTCAGGAATAGGGGGACTGATTCAGAACCTATAGAAATACACGACAGGGCACCTAAGCAGATCGGGTCGCAGGGTCTATTAATTTCCATTTTTTAACTAAATATATAAATAAAAATAATTAATACTCATAATAAAATAATAAAACAAAAGTTTTATTTATTTTAATTTAACTTAATAAATTAACTGCTATAAATAAAAAAATGTTTTTAACAATTTTCAAATTGATCTATACATAGAAAAAATAAATACTCTTTTACAATTTTTTAAATAAATACTTTTTTAAAAATATTAATACTACAGTATTATTTCTAAATACTCAAATTAATATATCTAATTCACATTTTTTACAATATTATTATAATAATATATACAAATCAACTACAATATAAAATAATAATTTAATAATAAATAATATATAAATAAACATAATACTTACGATGTAGAGGTACTTGCGTTGTAAAGGTACTTGCGTTGTAAAAACATGCGTTGTAAAAACATGCGTTGTAAATACATTTGCGTTGTAAAATTTTCGTTGTAATGGTAGTGCGTTGTAAAAGTTGCGTTGTAAAGGTTGTTCACCGTTACCCACAAGTATCGCCATTTGGCTAAACAAAGAGGCCGCAAAGTAATACCTAATATTCGGTGCCCCGAGACCTCCTCTTTCTTGCGATAATGACAAGTATTTTAGGGATCTTCTTATCTTTCCATACTGCCAAAGAAAATTACTAAATGCTGATTCTATAGATTTTAACACCTTTTCACCACAAAAAGCGGGATCGATCTAAAAAGATACAGCAGTTTCGGGAGCATGGTCATTCTTAAAACATTAATTCTCCCTATTAATGAAAGGTGAATGACATCTATCCTCTTTAGCTCCGAAATAATTGAGTCAACCAACGGCTCATAATTTCCTTTAATTATAGACTCCATTGAAGAGCTAATTCTAACTCCCAGATAGTTTGCCGAGTCAGTATATATAGCATCCCGCTTTACCATATTGTTTGAGCAGACTATCTGGGTCTTTTTTTCATTACGTAAATACCCGGAACAGCAGCCAAACTCTGAGGTAATTGCCTTCAAAGCAAGCATAGCAGTATCCGGATCTGTAGTTAAAACTGCTATATCATCCGCATAGCCTAGCACTTTTGTTTCGAATCCATTCTTTACCACTGTTTTAATATCCCCACACCCCAGTATCTGGTGCCATATCTAATGGGAAGGGAGAACAAAGGGAGAAAAGGTCTATCATGGGATTATTCGGCGAGCACACCACTTTCCGGCTCCGGTTTTAAATCAACCTCCCAGTTGAGACCCAAGACCCCCCTACGCTCGAGACTATCCACCAGGCTATACTTGCCCACAGGGAGGAGGCACACCAAGATAGCAGAAAAATGCAGGCTGGGATGAGGAAAATTCAAGGTGTGGTTAGGAAACTATCAAAAGCATTTTCCAGTATGGGGGAAAGAGTCGCAAATTTGGAGGAAAGGGTGATGGGTGCCGAAAATGATGTGGATAAAGTGGTTACAAAGGTGGAGGCTAACGATGCCCAGATCAAGGACATACAATGGAAGCTGGAGGAGACTGAAAATAGACTAAGAAGAAATAATCTAAGAGTTCTGGGGGTGCAGGAAGGTGTTGAGGGGTCTGACACCAGGAGCTATATAATCAGTCTCTTCTCAGCAGCTTCTCCAGAACTGTCTGATTGGAACTGGGCATCTGAAATTCAAAGGGCCCATCGCATTCCCTTTAAACAGCGTGCACCGGTAAAGGAAGGCGACAAACTTTGGGCCATTTTGGTCTTCTTTGGAAATTTCCTCTTGAGGCAGTCTATATCAGATAAGGCAAGACCTGACGCCAGGAGATCAAGCGGTGAGGTTTAATTTTTTGTGTGGCCGGACTTCTGCCATATAACGGTAGAGAGGCGTTGGAGATTAAGGCAGATGCTGAAACCATTCCAGGACAAGAAAATCCAGGCATATCTGGGTAATCCTGCTCAGTTAAAGATCATTAACCAGGGGACCACTAGGTACTTCTCCTCGGAGATTAAAGCAAAGGAGTATCTGGACTCGCTGGACAAATAATATGCTGTAGCTATATTAAGGTGTGAACTGTGGAGAACTGCTGTGGGGGTTGGGTAGGGGGCAATGGTAAGGAGGTTAGATTAAACAGTTAGCTGTGATGTGCTGTTGAAATGTTGAATTGTGGAAGAGAAAGCGATAGTTGGGTATCACATTTGGTGTCTATTTGCTTTTATAGAAGGAGTTGCTTTCTCTTCTCATTGCCACACGGATTAGAAGCTTGTGTTTTGTACTAGACTTTCTACTTTCTAAAAACCGTGTACATCGCATGCACAGACTTAGGTCTGAGCGCTCTCGGGGGGGTTGGTACCCTTCCGGTAGGGGTGGGTTGGGGGGTGGGGGGCACGGGATGGGTGGGGGTTGGGGGCTGGTGGGGGCACGTTTGGGGGTGGGATGGGTGGGCACTTGGGGGTAAAAAGGGGAAAAAGCAATAGATTCAGGTGTATTACTGTTACAGTTCCAATGTATGGTGGGTCATTTTTTGAGCTAAGATATGATGAGAAAACTTAGGATCTGCTCGTTAAATGTAGGGGGTCTGAACAAAGGGCTTAAAAGGCAGAAATTAGGATGTTATGCAGGCTTGAACCGCTTGGATGTTCTATGCATCCAGGAAACACATCTGCCTTGGTCCAAGAAACATCTGCTAAACATTAAGGGTTTTGATCTTGTGAGGTGCTCCACCCAGACGTCCATGGTCAGGGGAGTCGCCATTCTGGCTAAAAATAATTTGGGTGGATGCAAACGCTCCTTATCAGATCCTTGGGGAAGGTGGGCTATAGTCGAATTAAAGATAGGGATCACTCTGTGTACAGTTTATGGGTCCAATCAGGACGAACCAGATATATTTGATACACTGGAGCTGGAACTTCTGAATTGGCCATATCCCCTAATACTCTGTGGGGATTTTAATATATCCGCAGATTTTACTAGTGGAGTTAATAGTGTCTCGTAAGCAGTGCGCAAACCTAAGGTGTTTAGAGCTCTATGCGCCCTAATTAACACACACAACTTGCTGGATGTTTGGGGTTTTAAGGAACCATCGAACCCAGGCTTTACCTATTTTTCATGCCCCTACAAAAAATACACCAAATTGGATTATTTCCTTATTTCACGAACAGAGGCAGGAAGGATAGGGATCCGTAAAATGCCGAAGGTACTATCAGACCATAGTCCACTGATTTTAGAATATGATCTGTTAAATATCGTAAACCCCTCCATTCGGTGGACGTACGAGAAGAGACTATTATTAGACCCTGAATTTTTGAATCATATTAAGAACTGGACTCAGGGCTTTTTTGATATGAATAGGTATAGTGCCTATCGCAACTCCGTTTGGGACGCCTTTAAGGCAGCACTAAGAGGGGAGATAATCAGTTTTTCGGCGAGCCTAAGGAAAAAAGCTCGGGAATTACACGAGACGATAGTGGCTCAACTAGTAATGGGCGAAGAACAACATTTAAGAGATATCATAGAGGGGAAGGATGCAAATGAAAGTTTATGCAAGATCTTGGCTCCTAAAGCGGAAATTTATAAAGCGGAGGCTCAGAAAAGTGCCGATGACTACCAGGTACACAAGGGAAGAATCTATGAGACCGGGGTACAGGCTGGTAAGCTATTAGCATTGAGGATTAGGCAGGGGATTAGTAAAAATCTGATAGATAGAATACAGATGAATAACCAAGATTATACAGAACCGGAAGACATTAGAAGGATATTCATGGAGTTTTACCAAAAACTATACCAAAAGGAGGTCAGGGCAGACCCGGTTGGTTTAACATTTGAGGATTGTGGACATCCTGTGACATATGAAGAAACAAATATACTAGATAGAGACATAGAATTGAGCGAAGTGGTAATGTCACTGCAGAACTCTCCGGCTGGCAAGGCCACTGGGCCAAATAATATCCCAGCTGAAGTGTATAAATGCCTGCAGGAAATTCTGGCTCCAATACTACTGGACCTATTTAGTGGTATTATAAGCACATGCATAATTCCAGATTCATGGAAAGAGACGAACATCATAGTCTTCCATAAAAAGGGTAAAGTCAAGGAGGACCCCGGGTCGTAACGTCCAATATCCCTCATAAATGCAGACACTAAAATCTATTCAAAGGATTTGGCTAATAGGCTAGGAGGGGTCATTGGTGGTTTGGTCTCCCCGTGGCAGCATGGGTTTATCCCGGGTTGGGGAACAACGGACCATATAAGGCGGGCTATCACACTGTTTGATGCGCTTGCTGCCTCGGGAGGCCGGATCGCCATGATACTTCTCGATGCCGAAAAAGCCTTTGATCGCGTTACCTGGATGTATTTATGGGGGATATTGGAACGGAGGGGCCTAGGCCCCAAAATAAACAAGGCCATTAAGGCAATGTATTCCGGCCCGTATGCCAGAGTTCAGCTAATGGGTGGTGGTTCGGATAGAATTTTCATCTCCCGGGGGACCCGTCTAGTTCCCCAATTTTATTTGCACTATATATAGACCCGCTAGTAATTTACGTTCCATTTATGATTTCCACACATACATTTTCCAAATGATAGAGTCTAAGCATGGGCGTAAAATCCGCTCCGCTCGCGGATTTTTCGGATTTTCGGCAAATCCGCAATCCGCGAACGCTCGCGAATTTGTCGAAAATCCGTGAATCCGCTCGCGGCGGATTTTTTGCTTGGTTGCGGCGCGCGGCGTGGTGCACGGCGTTCACTTTCCGTCATTTTAGCGTTTGCCGAGTTGTTTTTCTTTGCGAGTGACGCGCCATTTTAGATCTTGCTGCGTGTTCCCGCGGGAGTTTGTCGCCCGCGAATACGTACTCGCGGCTTGCCACCTTGCACAGCACACCTCGCGAGAGTTCGCAATTGCGAACATGTAGTTGCGGCGGAAAGGAACAATCTCGCACTTGCGAAATAGAGATTTTGCAATTTCGCACAAGAAAATCACCAGCAAACAGGATAAACCTTCAGAAAATTATGATTTTTATCAGAATCACTCCTCAGGTTGACATTTGCATGGCCTTTTTTTTTGCAAGGAGTCCATTTTGGGGGGGGGGGGAGGAAGGAAGTGCCCCACAGTCTCCAACTTCCTGTTCCTGTCCAGCAGGCTCCTCCCAGTGCTTTGTCCATCTCCTGGTCACTTTCATTTGGATCTGGAGCTGGAAGGATTACTTTTTGTGGGTGCTGCTGGATATTTGGATTTGAGGCCTTTTTGACTGTCTTTGGATCACTTTTGGATTAGAAATCAACTTTCACAAGTAAGTTTGTTTGGGGCATTACAGTTGCTGCAAGTACAATTTTGGAACTTTTTCAGAAAATTAAATAAATTATATTGTGGGTAGCCACAGTATCCAGTAGGACCAGGGTTGGTTATGGGTGCATGATACAACTGTTTTGTTGAATTTAAACACCATTGAGGCCATGGATGGGCTGGGATTGTGCAGATTTTATTGTTTTTTGTCGTTTTTTTGGGCCTGCTGGTGTGGCCCTTTGCCCAGGGGTGGTGAGTGTTGCATGGGCCTAGTCTTTCTGTGGGGTGTCTTCTTGAATTTAAACATAATTGAGGCCATGGATGGGCTGGGATTGTGCTTATTTTATTGTTTTTTGTCGTTTTTGGGGGGCTGCTGGTGTGGCCTTTTGCTTGCCCAGGGGTGGTGGTGGTGCATGGACTGAGTGTGCCTGTGGTGTTGTCTCACTCTCTTTGATGTAAACATCATGGATGGCATTGGATTGTGGTGATTTCTGGCTGTTTTTCTGTTTTTTGGGGGTGTACTGTTGATGTGGTCTGGCCATGTGGGTGGTGGTGGTGGCCATCTTGAGTGCTGGCTGGTACAGGCAACATGTGCTTGGGGTGTAAGGGGGCCATTTTGAGGAGAGGCAGTGTCTGAGGCCTGCACTTATTTTGCCTACTTTTCATCCCTTATGCCCAGGGGTAGTGAGTGTTGCATGGGCCTAGTGTTTCTGTGGGGTGTCTTCTTGAATTTAAACATAATTGAGGCCATGGATGGGCTGGGATTGTGCTTATTTTATTGTTTTTTGTCGTTTTTGGGGGGCTGCTGGTGTGGCCTTTTGCTTGCCCAGGGGTGGTGGTGGTGCATGGACTGAGTGTGCCTGTGGTGTTGTCTCACTCTCTTTGATGTAAACATCATGGATGGCATTGGATTGTGGTGATTTCTGGCTGTTTTTCTGTTTTTTGGGGGTGTACTGTTGATGTGGACTGGCCATGTGGGTGGTGGTGGTGGCCATCTTGAGTGCTGGCTGGTACAGGCAACATGTGCTTGGGGTGTAAGGGGGCCATTTTGAGGAGAGGCAGTGTCTGAGGCCTGCACTTATTTTGCCTACTTTTCATCCCTTATGCCCAGGGGTAGTGAGTGTTGCATGGGCCTAGTGTTTCTGTGGGGTGTCTTCTTGAATTTAAACATAATTGAGGCCATGGATGGGCTGGGATTGTGCTTATTTTATTGTTTTTTGTCGTTTTTGGGGGGCTGCTGGTGTGGCCTTTTGCTTGCCCAGGGGTGGTGGTGGTGCATGGACTGAGTGTGCCTGTGGTGTTGTCTCACTCTCTTTGATGTAAACATCATGGATGGCATTGGATTGTGGTGATTTCTGGCTGTTTTTCTGTTTTTTGGGGGTGTACTGTTGATGTGGACTGGCCATGTGGGTGGTGGTGGTGGCCATCTTGAGTGCTGGCTGGTACAGGCAGCAACATGTGCTTGGGGTGTAAGGGGGCCATTTTGAGGAGAGGCAGTGTCTGAGGCCTGCACTTATTTTGCCTACTTTTCATCCCTTATGCCCAGGGGTAGTGAGTGTTGCATGTGCCTAGTGTTTCTGAGGGGTGTCTTCTTGAATTTAAACACCATTGAGGCCATGGATGGGCTGGGATTGTGCAGATTTTATTGTTTTTTGTCGTTTTTTTGGGCCTGCTGGTGTGGCCCTTTGCCCAGGGGTGGTGAGTGTTGCATGGGCCTAGTCTTTCTGTGGGGTGTCTTCTTGAATTTAAACACCATTGAGGCCATGGATGGGCTGGGATTGTGCAGATTTTATTGTTTTTTGTCGTTTTTTTGGGCCTGCTGGTGTGGCCCTTTGCCCAGGGGTGGTGAGTGTTGCATGGGCCTAGTCTTTCTGTGGGGTGTCTTCTTGAATTTAAACATAATTGAGGCCATGGATGGGCTGGGATTGTGCTTATTTTATTGTTTTTTGTCGTTTTTGGGGGGCTGCTGGTGTGGCCTTTTGCTTGCCCAGGGGTGGTGGTGGTGCATGGACTGAGTGTGCCTGTGGTGTTGTCTCACTCTTTTTGATGTAAACATCATGGATGGCATTGGATTGTGGTGATTTCTGGCTGTTTTTCTGTTTTTTGGGGGTGTACTGTTGATGTGGACTGGCCATGTGGGTGGTGGTGGTGGCCATCTTGAGTGCTGGCTGGTACAGGCAGCAACATGTGCTTGGGGTGTAAGGGGGCCATTTTGAGGAGAGGCAGTGTCTGAGGCCTGCACTTATTTTGCCTACTTTTCATCCCTTATGCCCAGGGGTAGTGAGTGTTGCATGGGCCTAGTGTTTCTGAGGGGTGTCTTCTTGAATTTAAACACCATTGAGGCCATGGATGGGCTGGGATTGTGCAGATTTTATTGTTTTTTGTCGTTTTTTTGGGCCTGCTGGTGTGGCCCTTTGCCCAGGGGTGGTGAGTGTTGCATGGGCCTAGTCTTTCTGTGGGGTGTCTTCTTGAATTTAAACATAATTGAGGCCATGGATGGGCTGGGATTGTGCTTATTTTATTGTTTTTTGTCGTTTTTGGGGGGCTGCTGGTGTGGCCTTTTGCTTGCCCAGGGGTGGTGGTGGTGCATGGACTGAGTGTGCCTGTGGTGTTGTCTCACTCTTTTTGATGTAAACATCATGGATGGCATTGGATTGTGGTGATTTCTGGCTGTTTTTCTGTTTTTTGGGGGTGTACTGTTGATGTGGACTGGCCATGTGGGTGGTGGTGGTGGCCATCTTGAGTGCTGGCTGGTACAGGCAGCAACATGTGCTTGGGGTGTAAGGGGGCCATTTTGAGGAGAGGCAGTGTCTGAGGCCTGCACTTATTTTGCCTACTTTTCATCCCTTATGCCCAGGGGTAGTGAGTGTTGCATACTTGCATGTCCCTAGTCTTTCTGTGGGGTGTCTTCAATGTAAACATCATGGATGGCATGGGATTGTGCTCATTTTTCTGTGTTTTGTCGATTTTTTGGGGTGTATAACTGAACTGATGTTCCTCTGTCTTCCATTGCTTTTAGGTGCACAAGAAGACTCAATAGAACCACCAGTGCCAGGAAGAAGTCCTGCAGCGGTGTGTGCAGCATAACGTCACGCGACGTCACGTCTGGACACAGAACCCTCTGCAACTCGTGCAACTGCTGCCTGCTGACCTGCTCTGAAGAAGATGGCCCCAAAAAAAGTAACCCGTAGCTCCTCTAGCAAGAAAGGTGCCAGTAAGGAGCAGAAGAAGCAAGTTACCAAGGACACTGGTGTGCCGCCCGCCCCTTTTTTTGTGAGTAAAAAAAAAAGTATGCCTGCAGCAGCTGCAGCGGGATCTGCTGGGGACCAAGCTGGCAGCAGCACCCCCGCTCCATTGGGCTCAGTGCCACCACCACCACCACGCCAACTTAAGTCCAAGCCCTTGAGTGCTGCAGAGGCAGCCAGTATACTTCTTCAATCACCATCGACCAGTGATGTTGGCTCATCGCAAGAAAGCAGCAGCAATGTCCCTCAATCAACACAGGTTGTTGTAGCTCATCTGACGAGTGTTGAACAACCACAGCGGCAACAACAATCACATGTGCAAGTACAAGCCCAAGTACATGTGGAAGGAGAGGCAGCGCAAGGAGATGCGCATGCAGAGGTGCATGGAGGGTCACAACAAGTGCCCACAATAGTTGTTCCTCCCGAAGTAGGGGCACATCAGGAAATCGACAATCAAGGCGAGGTATCATTTGAGGAAGCCACTCCTCCTGATGATCCTTCATTGTCTTCCACAACCCTAGCAAGGAAGAGATCAAGGGTGGTGTCTACATCCTCTTCAAGCACACCTCCTTCTGATGATACGGATCAAACTTGGGAACCAGCACCACAGCCGTCTGAGAGTGAGGCACACCATGATCCAACAAAGGTACTTAAGCGTAAAAGGAAGCTCGTCCAAAGTCTCAGACTTATGGAGTGTGATGAGGCTCAACAAGAAGTGGCGGATACTGCTGCTGATGAAGACTCTGCCAACGACGACCCAGTCATCATAAAGGTCACTGCAGCCCCAGCGGGCATGCAGCAAACAGACATTTTGACCCTAGCCCGAAGAGCTGCTGAGCGTGATGATGATGATGATGTTGTCGATGAGGAGGCAGTGGAAACACCACAATCATTGGAGTTAAGTAGTACACCAACTCGTCCCGCTTCCATATTTCTTTCTGGCAAGAAGAGACCTCCGTCAACCTCGACCTTAATTAGTGGCGGTGAAAGTGCAAAACGTACAAAAGTTGGGCAATCCAGATCCTCCACTTCATCTGGCATTAGCTTCATGACCACCACCACCAGTATCGCCGCCTCCTCCATGTCCCACAGACACTTCAAGTCCCCCGTTTGGGACTTCTTTACTGTTTGTCCAAAAAATCCAAAGTTTGCCATTTGTACCATTTGTAAGCAAGCAGTTAGTCGTGGTAAGCCAGGTACCAACTATGGTACCGGAGGCCAGAGAGGTCATCTTAGGAGACAGCACACTGTCAAATGGTTTGCGCACCTAGATGCGATCAAGAAAGGCCAAATTCAAGGAAACGTTGATGTTTCATCTGATGATGACGAGCAGGAAGAAGACGTGTCAAACACTTCCCTTACACCCAGTACCCCTGTCAGCAGCACACCCAATGTGAGGCACACTAAGAGTGTTGGAGCGAGTGAGACACCAACGCACAAAAGTTCACCAGCGAGCAAAATTGGGTCAACGAAGTCATTATCAGCCCGTAAATGCTTGGTCCAGGGCAACATTAGAACAATGCTTACTTCAGACGTGCCATATGAACGCAACCACCCACTGACGCGTCTGTATAACACTAAGCTGGCTAAAATGCTAGCTGTGGACCTTCTACCTTTTTCTTTTGTAGAAGCGGTAGGTTTTCTTGAATTAGTTGCAACGCTCTGCCCTAAATGGAAGGTTCCGAGCCGGTTCTATTTTGCCAGAGTTGCGGTTCCAGCACTACATGAAGATGTGCTGCAGGCGATTGGGGCAGCTTTGCAGAAGAGTGCTGTTCACACAATACATCTGACAACAGACATGTGGACCAGTGGCCCAGGCGATGATTACATGTGCATCACTGCACACTGGGTCTCTTTTTCAGGTGTTATAGCAAAGCTAAACGCAGGTGTTGACCCGGACCAAGTTTTCAAAGCTGCTCGGAAACATGCAACACTAGCCATGTTTGCCTTGGAGAAAAGTCACACAGCAGAAAACCTTTTGGAAGAGTTTGACAAAAAGGTGTTGTCAATGCTATCCCCCCTAAAACGCAAGATTGGTTATGTTTCCACGGATAATGGCGCCAATGTAGTTAAGGCCATGTCACAGGGTCACCATGTTAGAGTGCCGTGTTTGGCGCACTGTATCAACCTGGTAGTTCAAAAATTCTTGAGTGATAAAGAGAGTCCAGCGTTCGAGGTAATGGCCACCTGCCGCAAAATGTGCAACCATTTCAGCCATTCTTTTAAGGCCCGGAAGCATCTGCGGAGACTGCTACTTCAACGTGGAATGCCAGTGAAAGCACTCATCCAGGAGGTGGCAACACGTTGGAACTCAACCTTCTACATGCTTGAGCGTCTGCATGAGCAGTATACGGTACTCGATCACTATTTCTTGACAGAGGCTACATCTCAGAAGGAGGACCTGCGGATGAGTAAGGCGCAATGGGCCATAGTTAAAAGCCTGACAGACATGCTTCGTCCTTTTGAGTTCTTCACGCGTGCAGTCAGCCAGGAGGACTGTAATTTGGGAAAAGCTATCCCATTGTTGTGCATACTGGAGCACCAACTGATGGCGGTTTCTTCTGAGTTTGAAAAAGATGAAAAAAAAAAAAACCATTTCATTTTGTCTGAGAAATTATTACATCGCCTACGTGGTGATGAACGTCTTAAAAACATCAACTCAGATCAGCATTACATTTGTGCTACTATTCTGGATCCACGCTACAAAAAGGCGCTGGCAGACAACGCATTCTTTCCTTTCGCTGATGCAGATGTTCAAAAGTACAAACATTGGTTAGCCTGGTCAGCCAAGAGGTTTGAAAAAGAACGGCAGGTTATTGAAGGAGAAGCCAGTACATCAGCATCAGCAGGCCATCCGCAGTCACAAGAATCCACTTCTGCACCTGTGGCTGGGGCACAAGTGACCTCTCAGCCGTTAAAGACACCGGCAACTGGATCATCTGCACCACACACAATGACAACACTAACAGTGGCTGGGGAGGAGGATTGGCTAAGTTTGATGGGGTATGGTTCTCTAAAAAATGTCACAGGCACAGCAAAAAGTAAGCAAAGTGGAGGAACAGTTGATGACCTTGAGTCGATGGTGCAGGACTATCTGAATGACTCAACAGTGGTCTTTCTTAATGAGGAGCCATTGCAGTATTGGCATGGCAAAAAACAATTGTGGCCACAGCTCTACAACCTGGCTATAAACTATTTGTCTTGCCCACTCGCAAGTGTGTCTTCTGAACGTGTTTTCAGTGCTGCTGGTGGCATTGTAACTGCCAAACGGAGCCGCCTATCGCCCAAAAATGTGGAGCGGCTGACAATGATCAAGATGAATCAGCACCTCATACCACCAGATTACAAAGTGCGAGAAAGCACGCCACATGAAGACGATGAGGACAGCAACGTAGATGAGGGGATTTTTTCTCTGTTCGGTGCCACTGACCTCATCCAGCCTGAATTCGCAGAGTATGATGACGAAATCTTGTTCTTATTCCCTGACACCGAGCCCTGAAAATGAGACAATCAATCAAGAACTTTCTTTTTCGTCCTTATTCACTTTTATTCCTGTGTGCTTTGTGTCTCTCTTTCTTTGTTTTGCACAGTTAATTTAATTCAAACTTTAATCACCTAATCCCAAAAAGAAGACCATCATCAGTACTGTCTTCACTTGTTTGCTTATTGATTTGAAGGTGCCGCAGTCTACATTCCTCAGGTTCACAAGTTCTGAAGAACATGCTCCTCTATCCTCCTCCTCCAGACTGCGATTTCCCTCCAAGCAGAGTGCTGGATTACGCACAATGAAGAAAGACTCAGCACTTGTGGGGGTGTTGTACTTCTTTGCGGGTGAGTTGACGGTTTTGGGCCCATTGCTGTGAAGCTCTAATAATGGACAAAAGTGTTTTGGACCAAATATGAGGTGAAAATTTCTTGCCGTTTTTGCTGACTTGCTTGCCTTTGAGGTGCTCTTTGGCGGGGTTCCGGGGGTTTGTGTGTAATTTTTGGTGTCTGTCGAAGCACTGCTGCGACAGTCTAATCTTGATTGCATTTGCTTTTCAGGAAATCCGTGGTGGAAAACAGGAGTTATGATGATTGATGATGACCTAGCTGCACAGCGCGTTACTTTGGACCGAAGGCCGAGAGATATTGTAAGTATGAGATTTAGCTTTTTCGCTGTTTGGGGGTGTTGTCGGGTGTTTTTTTGCGGGTGGGTTGGCGCCGGCGGGTCTTGCCTGGGGCATTCCTGGGAAGGTCTAATACCGGATACAAGTGTTTTGGACAAAATCCATAAGGAACAGCCTTTTTTTTGCCATTTCTTCAGACATCTTGCTCAATGTAGCATTTTGGGGGGCTTCCTGCTGTTCGTGGGTGGGTTGCGGCCGGGGTCTCTGTCGAAGCACTGCTGCGACAGTCTAATCTTGATTGCATTTGCTTTTCAGGAAATCCGTGGTGGAAAACAGGAGTTATGATGATTGATGATGATGACGACCTAGCTGCACAGCGCCGCGTTTGGACCGAAGGCCGAGAGACATTGTAAGTATGAGATTTAGCTTTTTCGCTGTTTGGTGGTGTTGTGTCGCGTGTTTTTTTGCGGGTGGGTTGGCGCCGGCGGGTCTTGCCTGGGGCTTTCCTGGGAAGGTCTAATACCGGATACAAGTGTTTTGGACAAAATCCATAAGGAACAGCCTTTTTTTTGCCATTTCTTCAGACATCTTGCTCAATGTAGCATTTTGGGGGGCTTCCTGCTGTTCGTGGGTGGGTTGCGGCCGGGGTCTCTGTCGAAGCACTGCTGCGACAGTCTAATCTTGATTGCATTTGCTTTTCAGGAAATCCGTGGTGGAAAACAGGAGTTATGATGATTGATGATGATGACGACCTAGCTGCACAGCGCCGCGTTTGGACCGAAGGCCGAGAGACATTGTAAGTATGAGATTTAGCTTTTTCGCTGTTTGGTGGTGTTGTGTCGGGTGTTTTTTTGCGGGTGGGTTGGCGGGTCTTGCCTGGGGCATTCCTGGGAAGGTCTAATACCGGCTAGAAGTTAGTTGGACAAAATCCATAAGGAAACACCAGTTTTGGCACTTTGTAAGTTAGGGTTCGTTAGGGTTAGCCCTAGCAGCAGGATTGCATGTGTTTAGGGGGGTTCTATTGCAACGCGGTTCTGTTGTTGTAGAGCACTGTTGGAGCGATGCTGGCTATGGATACTTTTGCTTGCAGGCAAGTGGTTTGAATACAATCCACGGTCTGTATTTGGGTCTACTGTTACTTTCAAAGTACGTTTTGTAACCATTTTTCTGCTAGGCATCATCAAAGTGTGACTTTTTGAACCACACAGCGTACATACCTTTTATTTATTTATCAGTGGTATTGTAATAGCACTTCCTGTTTTCCGTTCAATAATTACAGGCCGGGTTTCAGTCAACATCCGCCAGGCAGGCAGTGGACAGGGTGTCTCTTCTGTCAGTGGTCACCACCACATTGATGGACGAAGCGTCAGCTGGAATGGAGGAGTGCCGCCAATAAGAGGAATTGTTTGCTGCATGCAACTTACTTACCAATTTCAACAGGACAACTCCAACAACATACGCAATACAGATACAGTATCCATTGTTGTCTTTTATTCTATGAGTGTGACTGCATGTGCTTACCTTTACTTTGTAACCAAAGATTGTCTGTAAACTCTGTATCTTCAATTATTGTTTGTCCATGCTCTGCTTTTTTTTTCTTCTCTCAACAAAACCTACCCAAAAAGAAACCCCCATTCCCATCCATTTTACAAACCCTAACCCTCTTCCCCCGGGCTGTGTTGTTTTGCTTGATGTCTGACTAAAATGACATCAATAATTCCACACACTTGCTGGGGAGGATAAGGTGATAGCAGCAACAGGCTGGTGAAGGAATACGAGGATATCTTCTAGACTTACTCAGCTTCAGTACTATATCTTCTAGTAGTAGTAGCCAATGTCAAATAAATTCAACGCAAGTACTAGTTATACTTGCAATACTTTACCATTTGTTAGGCTACATTATGGCACTGTTCTAGTGTACTGTCACCTGCTATTTTCTCGATCGTACCGTAACCGTTGTAATGCTACAGTAAGGAGTACAAACAAGGTTTCGTTTTCTTTTTTTCCATAGGCATGCAACTGCCACTGTGTCACACCACTAGTAACACCGCAATGAGGAAATGTCACCCGCCCAGGAATGACAACGTTAATCCCCATTTCACCTGGAGCCAGCCCTGGGCCTAGCCCTAATTTCTAACACAAATTACAGGTAAGATAAGCGTTTGGTGGGAGGTAGTATAATGGAGTATTATTTCGGAGTAGACAAGAGTTTGACGGTTGTACTACTAAAGTCCTACGACTGTTCAGGAAAACAAAGTTACTGTTACACCCCCGCCCCCCACCCACCAGACTGAAAAGCAGTAAAAAACAGGTATGGTCAGATAAAGTAGTTGAAAAATATATTTATTTATCCCTAACAAAATAATCTCCCTCACCCACCCTAACCCCAACGATTGTCTCTGAAACGTCCCAAAACGATCCCAACTCCCAAATCCCACCCCCCAAAAGTCTATAAAAAAAGGGCAAGGGACACTCCACTACTGGAGGGTGCTGGTGCTGGTGCATGATGCGGCATGGGCATCATACTCCTTGCGGAGGGTGGCAAGCTCGGAGCGGAGGCCCTTAACCAAGGTCTTATACCTCAGGACCTCCTGCTCCAGGTTGGACATGCGGACTCGGAGGCGGTGTTGGCGTTCCTTGCAGCTCCTGTGGGGGGCAGCTGGTGTTTCCGGTGCTTGGCGGTGGCGGTCGGCTTTCTTAGCCCGGCTCGGTCCCGCTGGTTTAGTCACGGAGGAGGATGCAGTCGAAGATGTTGCCCCGCTCGACTGCGTGTCCTCCTCCTCCTCCAGGGCCACCAGCCGCCGATACTCGGCGACTGTGGCCTCCAGCCTCCGTTGCCGGGCCAATCTAGCCTGCTCCCTCCTTGTTGTTGATTTGGAAGAAGGAGCAACTATATGAAGAAAGAAAGACATAGTCTGTAACCAATGCTCCTTATTAATAACACAAAGTGATTGAGCCGAAAGTTGGGTCACAGAGTACAAGTAGCAAATTGAAAGCACAGTACATAACTATTGAGGACAGTATCTATGTAACCCTCCCACTTCTGCATCCTTGCTCTAACAGTAGTGGTAGTTTAATGAACTAATTCTACGACCACTATGGACTTCCATTACAGTCGACTATGACAGTACACCAGTCTTATTCTTCTTCTTCTCTCTTGTTTAGGGAAATGGGTACGTTATCTTATGCAAGCCGGCAGAATGACATGGACACAGCACAGTGAAGTTGCACCCGAGAAAAAAAGTTGCACACCATGATGATGGAGACAGACTTGCGTTACTGTACCGGTCCAGTACATGCAGGTGGTGAAGCTATTACTTTTCTATTACGGGTGGCACTGAGAATACTCTGTTACAAGGGCTACTGCTTAATTAATTTACCTTTCACCCTACAGTGCAAATGAGTACTAGAAAAGGAAACTGAAGAAGCTAACTAATTTGATTATCTATCACTTCACATGGGACGTATTTAATGACAGATGAGATGACTTTAGGTGCTTTGCTTAATATTGAGTGAACACAGTGATACACCCACACATGAATGACGTACTACAAGTAAACTAAAGTTATTAAGAGAGGTACGGAGTGTCCACCGTAATAACCAGATATATGCTGTGAATGCAAACGCAATACAAAGTACTGCTACTATTCATGGAAGTATTGGACACATTTACAATTTCTTTTCCTTGCCTTCCCTGCACTGGGACGGACGTGCGGGTGCGGTGGTACATGCTCTTCAAGGTAACACTTACTTCACCTGGCGACCATCTACTCTCTCTAGATACACATTTGCTATGTAAGAGTCAGAGAATACCATGCTCCAGGCATCCATTCATTCAAAGTATACGCACACATACAGTTTCTGTTTCACCCACCCAGGCTGCTGTCCTTCCACCCATCCTTGCTTCATCATTGACCCAGCCATGCACCATACCATATTCTTTCCTTCCCAGCCACCTCTGGGTCCAAGCAAACACATATCGTTCTTCTTTGCCAGCCATCATACAAGTTCGCGTCCCACTTACTTACACCCTTCTTTCGCTTTTCGTTCATCCCATCCATCACGTTCGTCTAAGAACTTATTGGGATTCTTCTCACCAAAAACTTCACAGCTAAGTCGAAGTACATTTCGAGGAGGCTACTACCTGGTTGATTTGTAATTGTAATACACCCGTGCAGAAAGCACACTATGCAGTCTTCAATCTCAATAAGTAAGGAATATATAGCTTACCTGTTTCCGCCACCACCGTTTGATCCCCCACAGGAACGGCCACCAGCTCTTCTACCGCCGCATCCTCCCCAGAGGCCTCCGAGTCCAAGTCCAACACATCAGCCACCTCCGCGCTGGCCCCGTCACCAGATGTTACACCTACAAAGTACATTTAAGAAAGTTAGAATACACCACTCACTACTATATAATATTTGGTCTAGGAGAAATGTTAAAAAAACAGAATACAATGTAATAATTTGTGACTGTCTACTCCATAGTAAAAATGTCCCATTTTCCAGGGAAGGCTGTTGTCTTGCTGCACTTTTATGCACAACTGATGAATGCTTGCTTTTGATTTTTAACACGCACCACTTTTTCTCCTAACAGACAGAAGCTTGACTCCTGAGTCCTAAGAACACGACCAGGATCAAGTTCAAAGTAGGTGAGAGTTCGGCTCGACCACAAGAAATGTGTCCAATTAATCGTCAGCACTAACCACTTTTCCGTTTACAGTTAAATAGTTTTATGACAAAGTAGATTTCAATAAATGTGTTTACTTTTAATAAAGCTTTTACACTTAAATAGACTCTGTGGTTTTTGTTCCTCTAGACTAGAGTGGATGAGCTAAAGGTTTTGGAATTTTTGCAAGCATGAGTGCCTCTGACACTTCTTGACTGTGCTGTGACTCCGTACTACTCTCTTGTCCTGCGTACGATAATCTAGAGATCATTGGGGATCTATAATCGGTGACTTCGGGAGCTGAATGACTCTGCCACACTATCTAGTCAGTAAGGAGACAGTGCATAGAGGTATTGCTGAATATAATGGGAGTCCAATGGAATTGCCAAATGTCCAATCTTAGTTAGCTACACAGACAGACTAATAAAAATAGTCTAGTAATACCACAGGGAGTCATCATATTCGAGGCAGGATAAGAATTTATATTCAGTCTACAAGAAGATCAAAGACGATTTAGAAAAAATCGAATGAGGAACGCTAGGAAAAAATAGGTACTGTTTAGTAAAATGTAAACTTACTGGGGCCAGCAAAGGAGCCCTCGCCTGCCCGATCCTGGCCTGCATCCTCAGCACCCTCCTCCTGTGTCCTCTTGCCCTTGGGGGGAGCTGATGTACAACATGAAAGAAAGAAAAACCATAAAACATGGATGAGATTTTTCAACCAAATCAAACATTTCAAAAGAACAATAACAACATATTTTGGAAAAATAGCAAATAGATAGACAACTATTCCACGGGATCTATCTCATGTGGTATACTACGTTATTCGTATTGCCTGATTTGCGGAACGTTGACTTAGAAAGTTCCTATGTAACTCAATAAACAGACTACTAAAGAGGTTTGCCTAGGCCTGGCACTGCAGGCAGTAGTGCACAACACGTGACAGACAAAGTCCATCCTGCTTGCAGATCAGTGAATACTCAAACTATCAATCCACCCGCCACCACCGCCACTATTTCTTCTGATAGCCATGTGACTGTCTAAAGGAAGGACACTGGACTTCAGTCTGTTGGGGCTGATTTATAAGTCCCTTGCGGAAGTTGCGGCTGATTTTCCTCCATTGTTGCGTGCCTTTTCTGACGCAGCGGCAGAACAAAAGACTCGCCATGGTGTTGGTGCGGCGTATATATTAAAAAAAAAACACATATGGGCATATGGGCGATGCATCACGTTGTAAAGCCCTGCGCCATCAGGGGGCGTTCCGGCGCAAGGGAGGGCGTACCTGCGCAGGAACGAATCCTAAAAGTGGCTGAGGGAAATCTACAAGATGTCAATCAGTCATTTTTATGACAATGATGCATGACTCAAACCCTGCGCGCTTGAAGCCGACGTACGGCTTGATGCAGCATTGGGGAGATAGGGTACCCCAGAGCATTGCTGGAGCTGCGCCATCGTTGGCACGCAACTCCAGCAATGCGCTGCCTTTACGGCACAGATGCGTAAGGCTTCTGTGACGTTTTGGGCCAATGGGTGGTGGTGGCATGGCACACAATTACTGCCGCATCCCTGCTACTTTGCAGGGATGCGCCGGTAATTGAAAATATGACCCTTACTGTCTAGCATTACGCAGTTCTTTTCTTTACAGTACACTGATACATAATTTCTCAGGCCAATGAAATGCTTCTGAACACAACATACAAAACAAAGAAGCATAGTAGCAAGCAAGGCTACTGAGAAGGAGAGCAGTGCACCTGAAAATGAAATGCATAGAAGATTTTGAAATATAATTTACCTCAATGTAATCGGCAGCATTATTGCTCTTGGTAAAGAACAAAGATTTGCAAATAACAGAGCCGGATAAAACAGAGTAGTAAATGTACTACTACTACTACTCACCAAGCCCGGGGACCTCTACGCCGAGCGCGTCCAGCAAGTCCCGCTCCCGGTCCATGACATCGGTCCAGCGGTGGGTGGCCTGGTTATACGTGCGCCGGACCCCAGAGATCTTGTACATGGCCCGGCACACCTTCTCCCACCGCTGGCGGCGCTCCCGGATGCCATAGCCGGTCGCGATCTTGCCGCCTCCCAGGATCGTCTTGGGGAGGCGGCGCTGGACATGGAAGATCAGTGCCGCCACTTCCTCCGCGCTAAAGATCTCCCTCGGGACCACTTGCTCCCCCCTTAAACGCCCGCACGGGAGCCGGGCACGGGGTGCGGGACCCTTCCCCTTTTCAGGGTGCTTCCCGGCTCCCTTTACCATGGTCTGGGCAGAAATAAACTTAAATGATAAAGAAGAAATAGAATAGTGAAGAAGAAAATAAAAGAGTTTAAAAAAGTAGTTTAAAAGTAACTAAAAGCTGCAGAAAACACAAAAATATAGAGCTAGAAAAATAGAGGGTTAGATAATAAGTAAAATTAGATCAAAAAAACTTCAAACAAGCAAAGGATGGCAGAGATTGAGAGAGGATAGAGAAAGCATGCCCAGAACCATAGCAATGAATGAGAAACAAGATGGCCGCGCCCGTTCACGACCGCGTGGGTAAGTTCGCGCGAGATTTTCCTTGCGAGTACGCGCGAACTTGTACTCGCGAGCAGCACACTTTGCGAGATTACACATAGCGGGCGGAAACGGAATTACGTCACGCCAACAAGATGGCCGCGCCCGTGTACGACCGATAGGGTAACTTGGCAAACGAATAGCTAGAAGCGCCTCGCGAACACGCGCAAGATCACGCGAACATACACGTCGCAACAAAAACAATTTTGTATTCGCACGTATTCGCGGCTTCCGAAATCGATCTCGCACGGATTCGCGCCCCAAATAACGCGCGAAATTGCAAAAAAAACGATTTTAGCTAAAATGAAAGCAATGAGCAGGTGCAAAAGTTCAAACTTAACATTAGTAACATTCAAGGTAGTGCTTCCTGATGGGCCCCTCCAGAGTTTGCAACAATTCTATGACCCTGCTATGACCCAAACAGCAGGCTCATAGAATAGCACCATAAAGGTCCTGTAAAAAAAAAAAATCACTGCAACAAATAGCAAATTACAGATAAGGAAGGAAGCAGGTGCCAGCCAGACTGGAACTTTCAAAATTACTGACACATTAATGAAACACAAATTAATTGATGGCAGTTGAAGAAGGGCAGGTGTGCTAGCTTTTTTCAACCACCATAATCTACAGTAATAAATAAACCTAATAGGTGCCTGTGAGGATGTACTAGAGGGTGGCATGGGTGTCCCAGAGGGTGGCAGTGGTGAAACAGAGGGTGCTGTGAACCTGTGATGATAAACCAGACGTAGAAACAACATAGTCGCGGCCGTTGCAAGCCGAAAAGTAAGTTCGCAATTGCGAACTTGTCCCAAAATCGGCGCGAACACGCGCCAACACAAAAAACGGAAAAATCCGCAAGTCCGCTAGAGTTCGCGGATCTTCGCGGATTGCGAATCCGTAAATACGCAAGTTCGCGGATTGCCAATCCGCAAAATCCGCCCATGCTTCATTATGTTACTTCATTGCCTAACCTAACATAAGGTCTTTGAGCTTATGTTCTAAGTATTGGTTTCTGGATATGAATGGAATGATTTGAGTATTCAATCTCCAGTTCTAGATCACCTAAATTTAACTTCTTCTATATTGTTTCTCTTTTTTAATCTAGGTAAGACAAAATAAGTATTTACAAATCAAATGCTACTACGTTCATACATATAAAATAGATCAGAAGAGAGAACAAGATAGTACATTTTAAAACTGTATTTTCAATGATTCTACAGTTTGAACTTGCCCCATATTTCCAGATCTAATTTCCTACCACCTCCATCTTTAGTTTGTAAAGTGCACATTTAGCTTAATAGGGAACGTTTTCTGCCACCAATGTGCATATAAAGGTAAATCTCAATTTTGTCCAATATTTAGCAATTATTAATTTAGTTACCGTGATTGTAACAAAATAAAAGGCAACGGTACCTAGAGGTATAAGCTGTTTTTTTGTAATAGTTAAGTAGTACAAGAATGAGAGATATGTGTGTTTTTCCGTCTCCGTTCTCCAGATCCCGTACGTCATTCATGGTTACCACAGTGACCAAGCTTTGTGAGGTCATGCAGTTCCACGGATGGTTGGCGGTTGATGCTGAGCAGATGAGAGACCTCTGAATATTAATCTGGTTATTTTGATATACACTTGTTAATTCATTACTTGTGGTTCAAACCGTTACTTCAATTTGGCGACAAGTGCCTGTTTCAGATGCAGGCCAAAAGTCAGGAAGCAGAGCCCAGGATGTGTTTATCAACATATTAGAAATTGGAGGTACCCTGTTCACAAGTTTATCGGTGAGAGCAGGAGCAGAACTTGACTTTTTGCGGCTAAATTATCACATTTGGTTCACAGTGTGAGCCAGTATGGTAACGATTTATAACAACTCTTGAATTCAGAGCGAGGTCACAACTGCTGCCTTCTTTGTCAGTGCACAGGGTCCTGAACAGTAAGCTTCCATTAACATTATATCACCTTGCTATCTACTTTGTGTTACTTTTAGGTGGTGGTTACATCCAATTTTTATCTTCTTGCAACTCTTTGAACTGGCACTCAGCTAGAACTTTATGCTGGGCTGAAGGTGTTGGACATGGTGATATTCTTGAAACCGGTGTCAGAGTAACTAGAACAGTATCCCTTGAATTTGTTGATAACCTGATTAACAGGGCGGATTGATGTTTGCTCTCCATCCACACAGGTAAACTTTATTGAGGGCTATTCATAAAATATATTCTCTAAAATGAGGAGCAGAAACCAGGCATGTGCCTGACACATACATGTTTACCTCGATCCACTATAGTCAGGAGTATGTTGCGAACTCTGTTACCATCTGCATTTTGCCAAGCCTGACACTTTAGACTAGGCTTACCTCGTTCTACAAAAGGATTTATGTAGCAAAGAGAGAAAGAGAACTATTTTCTCTTAGTAACAAAAGAAGAAGGGCTAATTTATCTAATCTTTACTGACATTTGAAGTATTTAATACAAATGCTTATTCAATAGTTATAATGGATAACTATTCATTACAATCAGTTGCTGCGCACCCAATGCTTTTGCCTCTAGCTGGTCCACCGCCAGTTATATGGGAGAAGTGGACTTGAAGCAACTGACTGACTAAATTTACACCAATAAGGAAGAGAGCTCTTTTAATCAATGCTTTAGGAAAGGAGGGGCTACAGGTTTTTAAATTCTATCTGTTGCTATGGGAGCAGACAACACAGAAATAACAGATATGCATGTGTAAGCCAAGAAACAGTAAGATATATGTTTTGGCAAGCAATGTATTATTGTGATGTAGACACACATTTTATACATAGCCACAAAGAAGTCATAAGACAGTGGGTCAGTTTGTAACTACACCAAATGAATTGGAGGTGAAGTGTGACTTTGGTGAAATGACAAATCAGATTAGAGCTCAATTAATTGTACAGTGCAATAATAAAAAAAATCTGGAGAGACACTGGGCCGTACATAATCCCACATTACGTGATGCAATAGGAATTGCAAACATTGTAGAACAGTCAGCTTTATACATGTGAGAAATGCAAAAAAGAGATGCAAAGAGAGATGAATATGTCAATGCTGTACAGAGAAAAGACAGTGCAGCCAAATCGTTTAAGACATTAAACAGTATATGAGATTATTTGGGAAGTATTATAGAAAAACATAAAAACATACAAACTAACAACAAACTGTAATTTGAAGGATGTTATAGGTGTGGTAGCATGTCAAATGCTGCACACTTTAAGGGATGTCTAGCAAGAGACAAGGATTGTTCAAAGTATGGGAAACTAGATCCTATAGCAAAAGTGTGTAGAGACATGTCTAAAATGCAGGTGGGATGTGTAAAAGAAGATACAGAAAGGTTCTGTGCATTGAAGATAAAGGAGAGGCATGACAAAATTGACCTTGAACTGACTTTGCTTATTAGTCAATGGTTAATCCAGAGTCTATGTACACATTTATTCTGAAGATATTATTTGAAAATACATGGCTTCACACTTTACAACATAGGGATATACAGCCTAAAGGATATGGTGGGGGAGACATTCTGATTTTAGGATACATGGAGTGGCAAAAGGCAAAATGTATTTGCTACAGAGTGGTCCTGCTATTTTAGGATGGGTTCATCAATATGGTCTGCATATAATTCTAGATCCCATGTCTGAGGAGCAGGTGTTGCTTGTTGGGGGAAGTGGGTCAATAAAAGACTAGTAGATACATTTAATATTGTTTTCCAAGACACAATTGGATCAGTTAAGGGGTATGTGCATGCAATAAAACTTAATAATGACATAGTCCCTGTAAGAGATTACATAAGGAGAGATCCTACAGCAGTCCAGGGTAAAGTAAAAAAATGTTGGAAGACATGCAAAATGAAGGTATTATAGAGGGGGAACAACCTTTACAATGCGGTCATCACATCACATTACCTTTACAACATGGTCGTTACAACGACTGCTTTGTTACAACACAGAACCATTACAACGCAAGCCGTTACAAATACTTGCTCTAGCTGGGGCTCTAAACTAAGGAATAGTATAAATTACTATTCCAACATCTTCCCTACTGTTGCACACACTGGAGTTGGAATAGTAAATTATACTATTCCTAAGTTTTGCATGTCATCTAGAGCAAGTCGTTGTAATGACTTGCGCTGTAATGGTACTGCGTTGTAACAATGCGGTCGTTGTAATGACTGTGTTGTAAAAGCATGCAATGTAATGCCTCACGTTGTAATGAGATATATTCCGTATAGAATTTGTTGAGGCTTCAGAGTGGTTGTCTCTGGTAGTAATAAGAAAAAAAGGAGATGGCCATTTAAGGTTGTGTGTGGACTTCAGGAGCCTAAACTGAAGCATAGTGATGGACAGCTTCCATTTAGCCAACATTTCAGTGATGGTTTTATTACTCATTGGGTCCAGATTTTTCACTAGACTAGATTTGAAGTCTGCATTTCACCAAATTAAATTACATCCCAAATCCAAGCTGCTCACTGCTTTTTTAATGATGGAAGGAGTTTTTCAGTTTACTAGACATCCTTTTAGGTTAGCGTTAGCTTCAAGAGTATTTCAGTGCATGATGAATTGTTTGTTTAAAAACATGCCATATGTTAGTTTTTTTCAGGGCGACATTAACTTTTTAGTGCCACAGTGGAGGAGCATAATAGGTTTTTAGTTAGTGTTAGAGATATTGACGAAAGCCGGTTTTAACTTTGTAAAGAGAAATTAATTTTCTAGTGAAACAGACTGAGTACTTAGGATACACTGTTTCAGAGCAGGGTATTAAGCCTAAAGAAGACTTGGTGAATCATATCATATTGGCTCTACCATCCCAATGAAGAGATCAGTTATAGTACTTCATGGGACTAATTGAATATTATGCTAAATCTGTTAGCGATTTTGCAGAAAAAAACAAAGACACTGAGAAAATTGTTGAGGAAAGGAAGGAATTTTATTGGGAAATGAAACAAGATGACACTATTGTGAAGCTCAGATACAACATTAGTGATAAACGAATATTGACTTTGTTTGATCCAAAATGCACAAGTATATTGAATTTGGATGCCAGGGCTCATGGGTTGCAAGCAGTTTTATCACAACATATAGGGGGGAGTTGAAGAACCTGTTGCATTTGCCCCCAGGGAACTTAGTGCCATTAAACACAATTATGCAGTAATTAAGTGAGTGTGAGGCTCCTGCAGCTGAATGAGGGGCTGAGTTCTTTCATACCTATTTGTGAAGAGCATATTTCACATTATGTAAGGAACATAAACCTTTACTTAAAGCGTTACAACTAGAGGAAATTAGCACAGTTTCAGCAAGATTGGCCACATTTGCATCTCGTTTATAAGAGTACAAATATAACATTGACTATGTAGAGGATTGGAGGAATGTACCAGCTGATTGTTTATCGAGACATCCTTTGACATGGGAGGCTAATGGAAATAGTGATGAGAGTTTCCTTGTGAACACCGAAGATGAGTAAAATGCAATTACAAAGGAAGAAAGGGAAAAGGATGCCCAGAGTGAGCGGGATTCATTGTGAGTGATTATGACAGTTGGAAGAGAGAAGCAATTTTAGATGTTAAAATTCAACATGAATTGTCTATGGGTTAGAGGTGATATTTATGAGAGGGAACATATATATATTTCCAGAAGGAGTTAAAAGGAAGTTAATAAGTTAATTTATGAGGGAAATTTTGGTCAATCACTAACAGCCTGATTCATGTACGGGCCGTTTTGCGTGGCCCTAATAGCGAATCATAGCGACTCGCTATTGAGGAAACGCAAAACGGCATTCATGTACTTTTCGGGGAAAAAATAGCGACTCGCACGCGGGCGCTAAATCCGTTAGCGACCAACTAAAAACGCAGAAAAGTCGCTATTCCCGGCTACCTGCGTCGGGATAGCGACTCGCAATCCCGTGCGATCGGGAATGCGACTCGCAATCCCGTGCGATCGGGAATGCGACTCGCAATCCCGTGCGATCGGGAATGCGACTCGCATTCTCACGCGATCGGGAAAACGGGAAGTCGCTTTCCGAGCACAGTGATGACATCACAACCAGGAAGCAGGCAGTTCCCACCCCCAAACACCACAGCGAGGCAAACCTCAGAGGGAGCAAGTCGGAAAGCAGACGCTAAACCAGCGATAGCGACTTCTCTACCGACTGAAATAGCGACATATCTGCTGCCATGTCTGAGGAACCTGTCCCTGGCCCCAGCAACAGCGCAGGACGAAAGCGAAAGCTCAAGTTCTCAGAGCAGGAGCTCGAGAACCTCATTGAAGGGGTGGTGGCCAACCATGACCGGCTCTTTGGGACCAACTCCAGAAAGGTCCCAGAGCAAGACAAGCGGAGGATCTGGCTGGGTATAGCCGCCAGCGTGAACTCGGTGGGTGTGGCCGATAGGTCATTGGAGGAGCTAAAGAAGCGCTGGTATGACCTCCGAGGTTGTGCCAAGGAGAGGGTGGCGGAGCGCCTTGGAGAGGCATCGGGCACTGGAGGTGGCGGACCGACAGTCCCACCCAACACACCCTTGGAGGACCAGGTCGAGGACACCCTTGAGAGGGAGGCGTGCGTTGGCGTGACCCCTCTGGACTCCTCCCGCCCCACCCAAGACACCCAAGGTAAGTGGCATGCGACTGCGACCCTGTCCCCTATGACCGTCCCTGACCAAATAGTCTCACTTATTGGCCCTTAGTCATGCCTTTGTTGCGCATCAGGGAATGCCCTGAAGCATTGTGGGAGATGTAGTATGTCCACAATGTAGTAGTACCCCAATGCAGCCAGACAGGTCCCAAAGTACGCAAATCCACAGCCATCCAGGGAATGTCACCCAGCATGCATGTAACATCAGCACGTCTGACAGTCACATGCAACTAATGAGTATCCACTTACCCTCACAGGTGGCGCAGACAGCAGTGACAGCGAGAGGCTGCTGATAGATGAGGAGGCCCAGGAGGAGGAATCACAACCAGAAACCCAGGCACCAGCCCCTGCCGCTGCAACAACACCAGCAGCCAGGCCCCCCACCGTTGTGGCCCCTGCATCTAGCATCCCACCCGCAGCCAAGGCCAGGCCCCCCACCGTTGCTGCATCTGGATCTGCCGCCCCACCCGCAGCCAAGGCCAGGCCCCCCACCGTTGCTGCATCTGGATCTGCCGCCCCACCCGCAGCCAAGGCCAGGCCCCCCACCGTTGCTGCATCTGGATCTGCTGCCCCACCCGCAGCCAAGGCCAGGCCCCCCACCAATGTGCCCCCAGTCCCTGCCGCACCAGCAACGCCTGCTGCAACACCACCTGCAGCTGGTGCCAATAGATCTGGGCCTGCGACAGCGGCAACACCGCGGGCAATCAGCAGGAGGGGCAATGGACATCGCTATGCCTGCATGAGCGTTGAGAGACGCA
Organism: Lissotriton helveticus; assembly: GCF_964261635.1. Lineage (NCBI taxonomy): Eukaryota > Metazoa > Chordata > Amphibia > Caudata > Salamandridae > Lissotriton > Lissotriton helveticus. The sequence continues at coordinate 1,264,510,774 of NC_136067.1, read as the reverse complement.
TGCTCCGTATCCACCAGCGCCAGTCACAGCAGCAAGGTGCCATCCAGCTCCAGCTGCACAAAATTGGGCGCAATGTGGCGGGAGTTGGAGAGCGCATGGACCGCATGACGGCGGCCATGGGCCGCATGACTGCAGCCATGGAGGAGAACACTGCTGCGCTGCTCAAGCACCGCAGTGTAGCGAGCCGGCGCCACCACCAGCTGATGAGCCGGCTGTCGGCCTATAGCAGGTCGAATTATGTGGCAGCAAATGCCACCACCCAGTTGTCGCGGCGCTCTCTCACCCAGCAGCACCAACTAGTGCAGTGCTGTGAGGACATCACCAGGGTCCTGGAGCACCTAACCACCGCGGTAACGGCACTACACACACCTGCGCTACCGGCCACTGTAGGGGGCCACGATGCCAGTGAGGGTGCCTCCAGCGTGAGCAGCCAATCGGTCACACTGGTCCCGCCACCTAGGCGCAGCACCAGGGCAACGCCTGGTACAGGTGCCCAGGAAGAGGAAGAGCCTCAGAGGCGCTTGGGCATTACGCGCAGGAAGCGCCATTGACACTGTCTGCATAACACTGGCACAGGCTGACGCTAAGCCTGCCAAGTACATGCACACTGCAGTATGACGCAATACTGGTATTTGTAAATAGTTGGACTGATTACCTTTTTGTTGTGAATGAAACAAATATATTTATTTTGCTGCACACATTAGCCTTGTGTAATCATTACATTTTGCATGCAATTGTGATATGTGGGGTGGGGGAAGAGGGTGGGCTAGAAATTGTTCACTGTGATGTGGTTGCGACGTCTGTGGCCTTCAGCTGGGTTCTCCCCGCGTGCATGGTGCACATGTGCTGGTGGCCGGTCGTCCCCTTCAGATTCACTGCCTGAGATGTCAACAGGTATCCGGCGCTTGGTTGCAATGTTATGGAGCATTGCACAGACAGCCACAATGCGGCAGCACGCAGCAGGACTGTAATACATGGCCCCACCTGTCTTGTGCAGTATACGGAACCTGCTCTTGAGCAGGCCAAATGTCCTTTCTATACAGTTCCTTGTCCGGATGTGAGCAACATTGTAGCGCCGTTGCTGAGGTGTGGCAGGGTTGAGGTAAGGGGTCAGGAGGTATTCCCGTAGGGCGTAGCCACTGTCACCTGAATGAGAGGAGCAGATGTTGATTGCCTGTGCAGAGCAGTGACTTCATTGCAATGTGACATTGTCGACAAAGTGTACTTACCAAGTAGGTGTCCTTCCCCAAACTCTCCTCTGAGCAGTCGTGTGTGGAGTCCACTGTGCCTGAAGATAAAGGAATCATGGGTACTCCCTGGGTACTGTGCGACAATGTCAGTGATGATGGTCTTGGCATTGCAGACCATCTGTATGTTGAGGGAGTGGTAGGACTTCCGGTTGCGGTACATATACTCCGTGGCAGCTGGTGGCCAGATGGCGACGTGGGTACAGTCGATGCAGCCGAGGACATGGGGAAAATGGGCTACATTGTAAAATTGTAGTTTTGTCAGGTCCAATTCCTGTTGGCTCGTGGGAAATGTGATGTGGCGGTGGAGCTGGGTGAGCATGGCGTCAACAAAAGTGTGGAGGCAGCGTGACATGGTGGGCTGGGATATCCCCCCAGCAGCCGCTACTATGCCCTGGAAACTGCCGGAGGCCAGGAGGTGCAGGCTGCACAATACCTGCACATGTGTAGGCACAGAATTGTTTCGCCTTGTTGGGTGCTGCATGAGGGGGTCAAGTTCTTGTATCAGCCAGGTGATCATTTCCCCATTCAGCCTGTATTTGGCATAAATCTGTTCTCTGGTTTGGCCCAGCAAGGTGACCCGCTGCCGGTAAATCCTTTCCTGCCTCATGCGTCTCCTCCGTGCTGCTCGCTGTAGCCTTCGCCGCCTCACCACCATGTACATTCCTGGCATTGTGGAACGCCTAATGCTGCTGCTGAATGTCCTTATGTGTGATTGGTCAGGCCTGGACCTGTTGGTGATTGGCCAACTGTTTTTCAAATTTTACTTAAACATGGCTTTTATGGTTACCACCTGCTTTGAGTTGTCCTTAATTTACGCCGCGCAAAAATGCGATTTTGGGGTTTTCCGCTATTGTTTATTTTTCATGAATGCCGATTGAGAATGAATTGCGTTTCGCTATTCATTTCGCAGATTCCGTGGTTGGTCGCTATTTCCGTATCGCTAATGCGCAACTACCGGGACTCTGCGACTATTATAGCGTAATCGCTATTTTAATCGCTAATCTGTGTTTGCGAAATCGCTATTTTGTACTTGAATGCCGATTCCGTGTTTTGCACCCGCAATTGCATTTTCGCAGCCATTGCGGGCGCAATTTCGCTTCATGAATCAGGCTGTAAATCACTTACCAAAAGACATTTGAAGGAAACGTTTTTGGTGGCCAAGAATTAATGATGAAATCAAGGAATAGGTAAAGGCCTGTGATTTGGGTAGGGAGAGTGAGAAGCGTTTGAAATTAGGAGGTGAAGCTATGGTTACTTTGACCAATTCTGAAGAAGCCTAGATGAAAGTAAGGGTAGATTTATTTAGTCTCAGGGATTATTTATCTGAAAAGGAGCGTTTTGCTATAGTGTTGGTAGACATATTCTCGAGATGGATGGTGGTGGAATTTGTGAGGAACATCACCATAGAAACTGTCGTCAGTTTTTTAAATAAAACTTTCAGAAGAGAAGGTTGTCCAGAGTAATTGTGACAGACAACAGGACCCAATGTATATCTGTATCAATGCAGGAGGTTTTTAAAAGGTCAGGAGATCAAATATAAGCATGCATGCCTTGTATAATCTTCTCAGGAAATGGTTTAGTGGAATGAGCAGATAGGGTGGCCAAGGGCACCATTCAGACAGCTCTGAGAGGAAGGAAAGAAGTAAGGACTCTTGTGGAGATATTGGTTTAGATGTACAATACTACAATGAAGGGGGCTACTGGTGAGTTGCCATTTGTGAGTAGGAGAGGAAGAGTACGCAGAAGAAAACTGAAATCTCAGTAGCTGGAGACCAGTGGAAATAAGGGTGTGGAGAGTGATGAGTCAAAAAGAAGAGTTTCTGAGGGTGATTTTGTGAAAATCAAATTGGGAAGGAGGAATGATGGAAGACATACATTCTCTGGCACATGGTCGTAAAGTGTGTACATAATTGACATATAGTACTGACAATTGTCAAAAATGGAATAAAAGGATAGTTGCATTATATTGTATGAAAACCTAGACAAAAGCAAAAAGAAAACCAATAAAAAACAGCATTGATGATTGAGGGAAGACAGTGAAAACAATAGTAAAGTGTGTAGCAGTTTCATGATAAAGGATGATAGAGACACAGTTTAGAATGAAAACGCATTGGAAATAGATGTGAATTAAATGGCCAATGAGGAGTGATTGAGAATTGTGCAGAGGATTGAGATGTTTGTTGTTGATTTGCAGGAAAATGGTTGTAGAAAACATTGTTTGTCAACTAGATTTCAATATTGTGGGGTGAATTGACAAAATATATGCAGTTTTTTAGTCACAGTTTGTAAGGTATTTGGTGTTTCTCTCTTGAGGTATCACACATTTTGTTTGTGTTATGTTTTTTGATAATTTTCCCTTTAAAGTGCTATTCTCTCTCCCGCTCTTTTCAACCTCTTTATGGAACCCCTCACCATTATTCTTAAGCATGCAGGAATCAAGTATCACCTTTACGCCGATGTCACTCAACTTTATCATAAGATTCAATCCTGCTCTGACGTGCTACACCTCAATGACGCCTTGGCTAAGATTCAACCCTGGTTCCACTACAACCACCTCAAACTCAACCCCAAAAAACCTGAAATCATAATTTTCTCTCCTAAAAACAGCTTGCTCCCTATCCTCACCTTATCCAAGTCAGTTAAATCCCTCGGAATTAACATTGACCAGAACCTCTCTATCATCTCTCACAAAAAAACCTGTCCAAAAGCGCTCTCTTCACTCTGTCACCTCAAGAAATTAAAACCCTTCATTCCTGCTGATGACTTTAGATCAGTTGTCCAATCACTGGTCCTGTCTGAAATTGACTATGGTGACGCCATTCTCTCTGGAACACATAAAGTCCACTTAGCCCCAATCAAATCTGTTCTTCACCTTGCTGCTAGGCTCATTGGCAACCTCAAACGGTTTGATCATATCTCCCCTACCCTTACAGCCCTCAATCAGCTTCCGCACAAATCCGTGCATCAACACACCCCGCTGTACCTCACAGATAAACTGCCCAAAGCGGGCTGCTCTCGAACAGTGAGGAGCTCAAACACTCTAGTTCTTTTCCCTCCTCTGTTAAACAAGAAGTCCACTCAATCACACTCCTTCTCCGGAAATGCGCCTACCATCTGACATGCACTCCGTAAAGAACTTTGTTGCAACCCCTCCTACTTCAGCTTAAAAAAAGACCTCAAACTACACCTTCTTCTTGGCAAATTCTGGGGTCCTTAAGCCCTTCTCAGGGCTCATATCCCAACCCGGTTTCCTACTGTTTAGGATCCCCCTTCTGATCTCCCGACACCCTTTCTCCACCCCCTTTTCCAATTCTTTATTTCCTTCTCCCTCTATCTCACTATTCCCTTTCATAGGCCCTGCTTGACATACTTGATATTTTCTTACCCCCTCACAGCCTCTCACCATCTTACAACCTGCCCCCTTTTCTCTATCCCCCTTCTCCACGACAACCAGTCTACTCTTGACTTGCTGTTGAATATCGCAATTTGTTGTAACCAGATCGTATAAATTAAGATGCTTTCCATTGTTTTAATTAGACTTGAATGCTACCTCATTGTATTTTTTGCTATTTTCATATCTACTCATGTGACCCTTGTAAAATGCTCTGATACCCTTGGGTCCAGCCAGCGCTATATGCAACCTTTAAAAATAAATAAATAAAATTAGGTGTTATTATTGTTCTCTGTATTGAAATGAGAAATGTTGTATAGTTACATTGTTCACAAATGTATGATATGTGTGTGTTCTCTGTCTCCATTCTCCAAACTCCGTACTTCTTTTCTTGTTACCACAGTGACCAAGGTTTGTTAAGCTATGAAATTCCAAGGACGGTAGATGAGTGATGGAGAGTAGATGAGGGAGCTCCTGATTTCCAGCTGCACCTTATAATTAAACACTTGCTAATTCATTAGTTGTGGTTTAAACCGTTACTTCACTGTTAAATGTCTACTCCTAATATCATAAACAATGCACTAAGCTTAATCCTGGTTTCTGGATTTCCAGTTAGCTCATTTGTTATCTAGTCCCACTTATTCCTAAGTGTTGCTACACATGGCACCCATGTGTATTTCATCTGCCTCTTCCATGGTGCATCTAGGTAAACTAGAGCAAATGATTTTTTCTAGGAGTGCAGCCTGCTAGGAAAAAATATAATCAATGTATTGTTTTACAATATTTCAATAATAAGTTGGCTGCCCACAGATATTTATGGACTTGACTGATGCATTATAACATCATTGCTGTTGTTATGTGGCGATGTAAAGCCACAGTCCATTTCCCCACTAACTGTGGAGAACAATTTGAAATGTGCTCTTTCTAACAAGTGTATACATTTTTAATCATAATAGCACTGACTCTTTCAGTATTTCCATTATTTCAATTGTTTACATTAATAATGTGCTCTTCAGTAAATAGTCCCTCATTTGAAGTTATTTAAAAATCCTCCTTCAGGTGAGGAGATCTATGATGCTAAGATCCTCAGAAGAAAGCATGTGTTCATGCTTGAAGAGATAGCTTAATTTAACAACCCCCTCTTTTTACCCATTTTTGTGTATGCCATCCTAAAACATTTCCAGTAGGTCTGTTTCTACACCGATGGGGTATGCCAATTGAGTGATGGAATATTAAAATACTTTACCCATTGTAACCAATAGTATCTTGAACTTTACGTGCTTGTAATTGTTGGGATCAAAGGGATGGGGTAGCCAACCCATAGTCTTACTACCTAGGCATATCAAATATCTATTACTACCATTAACCTTTTTCAAAGGACAAAGCAGGTTTCCAATTCTTTTCAGATGGCAGCCTAGAATTAGAATTGGAAGTTTCAACATTTTGGTGGTGTGGCGGAACTGCTTAAATCCTTATCCAAACGTGATAAAGATGAATTTAATTGGTTAGGAAACGATAAAGGAATACATATTGGATTAGAATGAAATAAGTATAAAAATTTCAGAAGTATAGTTATTTTAATTAGATGAGATCTGCCGATAAAGGATATATGGAGTTTATCCCATCTTTTCATTAATATTTTAATAATCCCAAGAAGTGCATGGTGATTCAAATGCTAAAATCTCATACATAGTGGTTCAGATATATACACCCAAATATTTGACTGCTTTGTGTTTCTAATTTGTATTTTGTGCAATAATAATGTTAGTTAAAACCGCCATATTGGTGATAATGAATTTATAGCCTGAAATTCTCCCACACTTGGTGGCTATTTGTTCAACGGCAAAAATAACAGATGATGGATGGAATGCTAAAAAAATCAAACATTCACCCCTAGTCACAGATCTGGATTTAATCCATGGCTTTTTTGCCCATCACGCCACCCCAGTTTGGACCCAGCTGTTTGCAAATAAGTCTTGACCCTGCTTCTCAGGGGAACAGTCAAGTCCGTACTGCCAGTCCAGGTCCTCCCTGGACTGGAAACGAGCATCCTGGGACTGGTTTCAGGGTATCACCCCTCATCAGTCAGGCTAGCTTGAATCCAGTAGCACAGTGAGCATGGGCCCCACGCCTGGGCACACCCTTACCGCTTATGGAGACAAAAGCAAAACTAACAGTTATAGGGTGGAATCCTGAACAAATCAAACATTCACCCCTGTCACAGATCTGGAATTAATCTATTGTTTTTTTGCACACCAAGCCGTCCCAGTTTGGACCCAGTCATATGAAAATTATTCTATATCCTGCTTCTCATGGGAACAGTCCAGCCCGAACTGCCAGGCTTGGACCTACCTGGACTAGAGACAAGCATCTTGGGACTGGCTTCAGGGTATCGCCTCTCATCAGCCAGGATAGCCTGAATCCAATGGCACAGTAACCTATGTCTGAGCCTACCCTTCCCATTTGTGGCAATAAAACCAAAAAGTACAGATGATGGATGGATGGAATGCTAAACAAATCAAACCTTGACCCTCCCAGTCACAGATCTGGGTTTAACCCATCATTTTCTGCTCACCACACCACCCCAGTGGGGGCCCAGCTATATGCAAATCAGTCTTGTCCCTGTTTCTCATGGGAACAATCCAGCCCGAACTACCAGGCTAGGTCTTCCCTGGACCAGAAATAAGCATCCTGGTCTGGTTTTGGGGTATCACCCCTTATCAGCCAGGCTGGACTGAATCCAGTGGCATAGTAAACATGGGACGGGCAACTGGACATCCCCTTCCTACTTAGGGTGAGAAAAGCAAGAAGAACAGATGATTGATGGAATGCTGAACAGATCAAACATTCATCCCCAGTCACAGATAATGGTTTAATGCATCATGTTTGCTCACCCTGCCACCCCAGTTTGTTGTATTTGTTAAATAGCAGGAATAGCGGCTTTAACATTTCTAAAAAAAAATGCCACATCATCTGCAAACTTCAACTGGTTCTCATTTAGATTCACCACAGATGTGACTTTCTTCTTTTACCTTCCATAGATAGGGATCTAGATATAATGCAAAAAGTAATGGGGAGAGCAGACATTCCTGGTATGTACCACGGTGCATCTCTATAGTTGCTGATTCATAACCCATCAGCACTACATAAAGTATTGGATGTGATATAATTTTTGTGTAAATTTCACAAATTGCTGTTTGTATATATAATTCTTTATTGATTGGTTAAGAAAAAAAAACATTTACAATTTACGACATGACAAAGATTAATAAAAATGACTGTGATAAAAGCTTTAAAACAATTAATTTGAAATAGTTTAAAATTCGAGGGCCAATCAAATCTGATAATGTTCCGATACAGTGCATACATCTAGGTTTCTTTTAGTCTCTGATTTGGATGTTGTGACTCTTTAACTCGACCACTCTGCTATGCTGGGAAGACTTTTAGGTTGGAGAGTGGCTTCGAGGCGTTTTAACGCTTTATGGACAAATTTCGCAAGCCCAATGTTTAGCTTGGTGTTGTCAGGATCAAGAGCGGCCATTATTGCTTGACGGCAAGATCGAACTCCCAACATAATACATTGGCCTTGCAACAGTGACCGTCTGGCTATGAGCAGTGCAGGGCATGCACAGACAATATGTTCCGTAGATTCTGAATGGTAGCCACACAATCTGCATTCCGTGCTACTACACACCCGCCGCCATTCCGGGAGGTTCATCAGAAAGGGCCATTCTCCCATCCTCAAGGCTAGAAACTTGCGTTTCCAATAAAGTGCATATGTGCTTGATAAGTAGAGCGGCTGAACATCCATTTTAAAATTACCAATCACAGCCCAGGCGTGCCTCCTCTTTGAGAGTATCGCCCTGTCCGAGTGAAAGGACCACAATCTAACGGATTTTTTGACGGTGGACTTAAGCACCGAAAAAGATGGGTTAATGTCCCAGAGGTCTTTTGCGCCTAGTAACTGTAGGCTGTAACCCAGGAGTTGCCGATGCTTGTGGCTTGTCTGTTTTTGCTGTATTTCCTGCCAAATTCGGGCCTCCAAGGAACCCTCCTGGGCAAGGCGCAGTCTATGACAAAGTTTAATGAATGCACCTGCCTCCACTCCATGCTGATCTTGGAGACCAAATTCAAGTCTCACTTGAGCTGGTGAGGCAGATTTTTGCAATCCAAAGGCTCTTTTAAAAATTGTTGTTATTAACTTGTTTATTAATATATTGGTTGTGCCTTTGGTGATCTCGTGGCCATACGTCAAGGAGTTGTTTACTTTGGCTTTCATTACTATCAGCATAGGTGTTAAACTGGGACCTAGTAACTGTTTTGCCAACTTTGCGGCAGCCACGTCTAGCGACAGGGCTTTGATTTCTAATGCTTCTTTGTGCTTGTTGAAGGAGCTTCTTCTATCCAGAAAGATGCCCAGGTATTTGTAACTGGGGGTTGAGTCTAGCTTTATTTTGTTGAAGTACCACCTTTCTGTTGACCTTTTTTGCTTCCCAAAAGAGATGGTTTTAGTTTTTGACAAGTTAAGCTCTAGATGGTTTCTTCTCGTGTAGGGTAGCAATTCGTCCAGTAGTCTCTGGAGACCCACTTTTGTGTGGCTTAAAAGCACCAGATCATCGGCGTAAAGCAAGTTGGTGATACGTGTCCCGTCGAGTTGGGGAGGGTGGCAGTTTACACTGTTGAGAACTGGAGAGAGGTCGGATATAAACAAGTTGAAAATAAGTGGGGCCAATACACACCCTTGTTTGACTCCTGTTTCAGTTTGGATCTTCCTGGAGACATGGCAGTCTTCGCCTAGCTTTATTCTTATCCACGTTTCTGTGTGAAGTTGAATTATTGCCTGAAGAAGAGGCTGTGGAATGCCCCATGATTTTAGTTTCTGCCATAACAGCCCCCTGGGCACACGGCCGAAGGCTGCTTTGAAGTCTACAAAGCAGCAGTGCAGCTGGATATGTTGGCAGGTTGCTTTTTCCATCAAGACGGTTAGCGTTAACAAGTTGGTTGAGGTACCGGAATTAGCCACGAAGCCCGTCCAGTTGATTCGGCCCAAGCCTGTAGCTCCTCCAAAAGAATATTAGCAAAGTACTTAGACTCCACATCAAGAAGCGCTACCATTCGATAATTTTTTGGCTCATTTCTCTTCCCACCTTTGAAGATTGGGTGAATGACTGCACCTCGCCAGGACTCTGGGGCCGTGTTGTTTAGACTGCAGTAGAGAAATAAAGGAGTCAAGTATTCTGACCATAGGCTAATGTCAGATTTAAACATGGCTTGAGGGAGGCGGTTCGGGCCGGGGGCTCCGTCGGCTCTGGCTTTCCTTATGAAGCTTGAGATCTTGTTTTTTAAGGCATCCGGCGACACCGTGGGCTCTAGTGAAGTATCACTCCGTTTCATTGGTTCCTTGTGAATCTGATCTTCAGATGGAGTGACTACGGGCCAAGCCCGCCTCGAACTCTCCAGACCCGGGATAAATCTCAAGAGGTTGACAGGGCCGGCAGAGTCAGTGCTGTTTGTGTTGGTGTCTCTGAAATGAAGAGATAAAAACTTACACCAAACTGCTTCACTAATATTTGCGTTACCATATCCACTTGCGCTTTGTTTACTCCTGTTTACAAGGGACCAGAATTGCTTCGGGTTAGGATTTTTACTTTCGTGGATCAACTTCAGCCAGAATTGATCCGAGGTCGCTAGTTTCTCCTTTTGTGTGGCGATTCTGAAGGCAGCTTGAGCTTGCTTATAATTATTGTAATACGTTTTATTGCTGGGGATCTTTCTTAATTGGCAGAGTGCTCGATTCCTCTCGGTTCTTAATTTCCTTGTGGCTTTTGAGATGTAGAATTGAGAAATTTGGATTCTCTGGCCCCTCCTTATTGGAAGTTCATTGAGAAGGAGATTTGTAAGAGAGGTCCAGCCACTGACAATGTGAGTATTTAGCTCTAAAGAATTTTGTAATAGGGCTCTGCTTTTTGCCGTCAGGGATGGAGCCGAGGAATCTGTCCACTTTATCCGCTTTAAGTCCTCTGTGTGGCTGCCTGAATGGGAGTGGGCCAGTTCTTGGTGATATGGGTTGCGGGTGGAAAGTGTTATTATTTGTGCCTGATTGTCACTTTCTCCTTGTGGAGCAATTTGATAGTTCTTAATCCAGGGCAGTATTTCTCTACTCCCTAGGGTAAAGTCCAAAAACGAAAGGGATCTACCATCTGACCGGGTCCATGCGGGAGGGATGGCAGGAGACAAGCGCCCATTCAGTAAGGTAAAACCTAAGCTGTAGAATTGCATTACCACATATTCACCCAATGGTGATGATTTATTTCCAACTGGGATTGACTGGTATGCAAAATGTGGGGGAGTTCTGGGGAGGCCGGGTCCTAGATCGTCGGAAAGATTGCAGAAAAAATTAGTGTTGAAATCACCTGAAATTATACTTGGTGTACTGCCATACTTGCCTATTAGATCGCAGATGGAGTTGATCAGGCTGTCCATTTTGGATTTTTTCTTAGTAGTGCAGGGAGATATATAAACATTGAGAATGAGCAGCTGCGGGTCCATGGGTGAACTTCCCAAGATTATTCCTGAGAGCCAATCCTCCTCAAATTTAATCTGTTCAATACAATTGGTTAATTTTGTTGATACCTAGATTGAGAGACCGCCACTTGGTCTACCGAACTTGGACTGCCTGGTAGCAGGAGTCATAAACTCCAGATAGCCCACTATTGGGATGCTTTCTCCTGCCCATGTCTCCTGTAGAAGGAGGATGTCATGTTCTTTTAAAAAATTTAGAATGGCTGGAGATTGTTTTTCCAGGCCAAATCCATTGATGTTCCAGGAGCATATCGTCAGACTATGGTTAATGGGGGCTCAATCGGTCTTGTTACTGGATAGAATCCCCGGCAGCCATAGCCAGTCTGTTTCACCAACATTTCGTTGGTCAATTGCTTGGTCAGTGGTTCCAGTTGGAGAACTGCCTCTTGCGGACCTCAATACTGAATATGGGGTTAAGGAGGAGCTAGAAGTGCCTACCTGGTTGTTTCCAATATTGAGGAGTAACGAGGGGCACTTGGTATTGTTATTGTTATACCCCAGGTTTTAAATTGGTCGGTTTTCGTCAGGACCAAATGCTGGATTGCCGGTGATACCAGTGTTACTTGTGTAGCTTCGCCCGTATTGGATCCGGTGAATGGAACAAATGTAATAGCGATTATATCTCTCGATTATAGATGATTTAAATCTGATAGGGATTTGAACAGTTTCAATATATTCCCTCGGTTAAGGATGTCGTGGGGGCCCCTTGAAGTAAATTCTGGAATTAGCAGCAATTTGGTGTTCTCGTTGCTGCTTTGGGACTCACTGGGCTCATTGACCATTACTGGCTGTTTTTGCTTTGGTTTTTCCTCGATTTGCTGTTGTTAATTCATATGGCATAACATTTCCTACAAATACTCCCAGTCTACTCTATGAAATGCCTTCTTGGGGTCAAGTATGATCAAAGTAGCCCTCCTGCTTGCGGCATCAAACATACTTATGGTCATGTTTATATGTTCAATGGTGTCTCATCCTAGTAAAAAACGGTGTTGTTTACTTGAGAATAGCTGTGGCATTTTTGCAGAAAGCCTACAGGCCAAGAGTTTAGCATAAATGTCGGCATCTGTATTGATTAAGGAGATAGACTGGTATATTCTCCAAACCTCCACAGGCTTGTCTTTTAAAAAAAAAAAAAAAAAAAAAAGAGATTAGAGTATGTTGCCAAGTTGCTGGAATTTCCCTCCCATTATTAATACTAATCAGTAAATCCATGTATAATGGGAGAATACCATTTAAAAATATTTAGTAGAATTCCGATGGCTTGGCATCTTCCCCAGTTGCTTTCCCATTTGCTAAATTTTGAATTCCAAGTCTGACTTCTTCCTTAGTGAATGGAGTATTTAAAAATTACGATTCCACGGAATAGTCTTGTGATTTAAAAAAAACAACAACTTTATTTATAGATTTTCAGCAAGTACAGACAGCGGCATATTGCACTGGTTGTAAGTGGTGCTGGGAAGACATGTAAGGGCAAGTAATGGTGCGAGTACATTCGGATACACAGTTACTAAGTCATCAGGAGTGGAAGTCCAGCAATACATGCAACGTTCTGTAATCTGCATATTACCAGACCAATTTGTATATCAGTCCAGAGGGCAGCAGCCGCATGTCAACAAAAAGGAAGGAGAAAGAAAATAGAATAGAGAAAGAGGTCTAGAGCGGGGGTCATCTGGGGAAAGAGGGAAGAAAGGGGAGGAGGAGAGAAGGGAAGGGGGGTGGGAGAGATATCTCTCTGGTCTAATTGAAAGAAAAGGGTACGCCGATGTGCGGAACGGTCCCCCCTACGTCGCATGAATCCCCGTGATCGCTTACACCTCCACTGCGGGGGCATGTGCATGGTCAACTGGGTATGTTCGTAAAAAACGTTGCAAGTGTTCCCATATGTTATGAGGACGCGCCGGTGCAGGCATTAGTTCCCAAAACTCTGACAGTTGGTTAAGGCAGAAAGCAGCATCCCTAAGCCATTCATCCCTACGCAGCCTACGCTTATAGCCCCAGCAGAGAGCCACATGCCTCTTAGCCAATAGCAGCATCATGGCTGCCAGCCTTCTCGTGTCTGCCGGGAGGTTCTTAATATATCCTAGCAGGGCAGTCAGCGGAGAGCGCTCCAACCTGCACTCCAGCATTTCATCCAACGCATCAAATACACAATCCCAAGATTTCGCAACATCCATGCATTCCCAGGCCAAGTGCATGAAGGAGGCCTCAGGCACTCCTCAGCATATGCATCGCGCATCCATGCTCAATCCCGATTTGCACATACCATGCAGGAGTCCTGTAAAGTCTGTGGAGGTATTTAAAATTAATATGCCTCAATCTATAAGTGGTTGACATATCTCTTGACTGCGTGCAGCTGTAGGTCCATACTCCCTCCACAAATGGGGTTCCCAGACTTTCCTCCCAATCGCACTGGGCAGGGGGTATGCTTATTGGGGATTCACGCTGCATGCCAGAATAGAGAGGTGTTATAAATTTGCGAGGTGAGGGATTAGTTAAAAATGCTTCCAGAACATGTAAAGTTGGGGGCACGACCGGAAATGATGCATATTGTGCTCGCAACGCCGCCCGCAGCTGGAAGTAAGTAATTCTATCGAGGAGGCCAGTGTGTTCTTCCCCTAGTGTGGCATCTAGTCTGATGTAGATGCCGTCCGGGAAAGCTCGTCCCAGTGTGTGCAGCTGGAGCTTGCGTTGACAGATCCCCGCCTCATCCAACGGTGTGTATAAAGTGTCAAGCTGTGCTCTGCGACTGAGTTTCTGTCACGCCGAAACCGTGCAGCCTACTGTATCAATCCCAGAGCGTGGGCAGTTTCGCAGATGAAACAATGCCATGTGTAATGGAGTTGGCCCCGCTTGGTCACTTTCGGGGGTAGTGTGTGCCATAAATTGAGTCGGATATATCCAATGGAACCCGAATTGGGCCTGTGCGCAGGTATGATACAGTTCCATGGCATGCGCTCCCAAGCCACATTGCTCGGACAGGAGTGTGAGGGTCTCCCAGGCTACATGGGGTTGCCGGCCCACCCATGCAAGGGAAATCAAATTTGAGATCAGCCTCTTGAATTCGGGGGTAAGAGGGAGCAGGAGGTTTACAAAAACATATAAGAATTTGGGCGGTATCACCATTTGGCAATGACAATTCGGCCTGCCAAAGAGAGGGGGAGCGCTCTCCAGGGAGGTAATTGACTTTCCAGCCACTCCATGAGCCTGCCATAGTTATAGCACCACCGCTCCTCGTGATCCCTGCTGATCCAGATACCCAGGTACTTCACTGGGGTCTGCCCATTTAAGAGGGAATTCTGCATGAAACATGTCCGTGGTGGCAGTGAGTGGAAAAATCACTCATTTCCCCCAGTTTATAATGATGCCATAAAGGCCACCAAATCTGGTGATTTCGTGTATAAGGGGGGTTAAGATTGGTCGCCAAATGATTGACGTATAGAGTCACATCATCTGCATACATGGATTCCAGAATCACCCTGGGTGTAAAATCAAGCCCTCGCCAAGCATGGTGTTGCCGTAGTTTGCCCGCCAGTAGTTCCATGGCTATGGCAAAGAGGAGGGGGGAAAGTGGACACCCCTGCTTTGTGCTGCGGGCCACAACAATCTGAGGGGAGACCACTCCATTAGTCCGCAGCCTGGCTGTCGGGGAGGTATAAAGTAATGCTATCTTTTTAAGAACGACAGTGCTCAAGACCACATAGGCAAGGAATGAGAATAGATAAGGCCATTCCAGCGTGTCAAATGCTTTGGTTGCGTCCAGGAAAACGGCGCAGCAGGGAGGGAGGGATCCACCTCCTCTATCACCGCAAAGAGGGTGCAGAGGTTGTGAGCCGTGCTTCTACAAGGGACAAAGCCACATTGATCAGGCCTGAGTATCGTGGGGAGCAGTGGGAGCAGCCGCATAGCCAACAATTTAGCAAGGATTTTGTTGTCAATATTGAGCATTGATAGTGGCTTATAGGAGTCACATAGTTGCGACTCCTTGTCCAGCTTATGAATGGTCACTATGAGAGCCTCGTGGAGGGAGGGGGAAGAGCGCCCCGCTCAAGCAATTCCTCATACATGTTGAGGAGGTAAGGTGCGAGAAGTGGCGCAAACTCATTTTAAAAAACTGACGTAAGTCCGTCCAGCCCCAGCAGTTTGTCATCCAGCATGGCCGAATTACCCTATTCATCTCCTCCTCCGCATATGACTCGTATACATGCGGTGTGGATCGCTGAGCCAGACTAATTCAATTAAATCGAAGAAGGAGAGCAGGTTAAGAAGTGCCTCCGACTGTTGTGCGGCATATAGGAAAGTGTAGTATTTGATCATTTCAGCTTGAACTGCCTCCTGCCCAACCGCCACTGCATCCTCGCCCGTGCGCAATTGCTGATATAGTAATTTGCCCATGGCTTTTTCAGTAGAACCGCAAGGGTTTTGCTGGCTCGATCACCTTCACCATAATGGCTGGCGCGTGCCTCCCTTCCTAAGTAGTGAATTTCTCTGTGCACTGTCTCTTCGAATTCCATTATCTTTGCCTTGATCTGCCCGACGGTCGAGAGCTGATTGGTCTAAAAAATTCTGATTCGAGCAAGCGGATCTCCTTTTCAACCCTCCGCAAGTCACTCAGCAGAGCGCAAAACGCCACTTTTTTTGGCAATGCACTTGCCCCTGATGACACTCTTGAACGCCTCCCATAACGTGGACAGGGAGTCCACGGAGCCGGTGTTGATTTCAAAGTATTCCGTTATGGCGGACGCAATTTCCTCCCGGAATACCTGGTCCCGAAGGGCACCAGCTAGAAGACTCCAGCTGAAGGCCCTATTTGGCGCATCTGGTAATATAAATTCGATTAGTACTGGAGTGTGGCCCGATAGGGTTCGGGCAAGATGGGCGCTATGTCTAACCCAAGTGTCCACATTGCGTGGGATAAGCCAATAGTCAATTCTGGACCATGTGGGGCCTGCAGTAGAAATGCAAGTCCCCTCTAGACTATGCTGGTTTTGGCGATGCCAAACATATATCAAACCATGGTCTTCCATAAGGGCCTGAAGTTGCGCCACTGCTCACAGGTGAGGCCGGCAAGATCCGCTCAACCTATCGTTACTGGAGTTGAGTACCACATTAAGATCACCTCCCCATAGCACCGCCCCGTGGCCTAAGGAATCCGGCAGCCAAGACACCTCACTAAAAGGGAGGCAGATATCAGAAGCTGTGGACTTGTGACCAGAGAGGGGGAGAAGGAGGAAAAAGAGGGGGACGTCACATAGAGAGAAGAACAACACATCCCGGATAATGCACTCGTCACCCTAACAACACACCCTCACCCACTACAGCTGCCAAACTTGGCTGGAGAGCATCTACTCTACCCAAACAAGGCCAAAGGAGGCCAACATCAAAATGCAACATAGGGCTCATCCCAAGAAGTGGCACCAGGGGGCTCGGCGTTGCCCTACAGTTTAGTGTTGGGTGGCTGGACAGAAAGCGCCCACAAGGTCCATGCAGTTATTCAGTCGGGCGAGCCAGTTCAGTACCTGCTGTCTTGTGTGCTCTCAGAGTTGGTGATGCCAAAAGGCACAGAGCATAAGCCAGCTCAGCCAAGCATTTGAGCCTCCCCTGTCAATCGTGCTCTGAAGAGCTCCATCAGGTTTGTTTAATCGTCCTCTGCCATCTGATCCCTGTCTGCGGGAGCTGCCTACCTTGAATGCCTGAGGCTGCGTGAGAATTTTGCGGCGAGTTTGGGATCGGCAAAAAAAGATGTCTTGCCGGAGTGGAAAACTCATAGCTTTGCTGGGTATAACAAGGAGTACTTGATGTTGGCACGCTCCACAATGCACATCCCTCAATAAAGTCCTCCACTCAGGTCATTGCAGGGTTTTCAGGGATTCCGAGGGAATGTGCACATTGTTGCTCCGGGACCTGGTTTCAAGATCTTCCTTCTTATTCATTATGACCTCCAACACCTTCTCCAGGCGGAGCAGTTTCTCTCGAGTCGCCACATCTTCATCTTTCAATGAGGAGGTCCGCTGTTCAACCTCTGTGATACGCTCATCATGATTCGATACTTTGTCTCTAAGCCGGTCCAGTTGGTCTGACATCGAGTCGGTTTTCAGGTCAATAGCTGATAGAGTGTTCCAGGTAAGTGAACATTTCACAGATTTTTGGCTCAGGGGACGATGTAGAAGCCATATTTACTTCAGTCTGCTATTCTACTGAGGGGGTGACTCCCTTGGGGGTTCTTTGCTGGTCCAATGAGATCTTTGACTGTTTTGCCTTGCCCATGGCGCACTGCCTGGTCGTGCAGCCAGGAACGGCCACCCCCTAGGCAGATCCGTCCGGTCCCAGCTCAGTCTGGTATCAATGAAGATGCGCTCCAAAGCCTCGTGCTGGAAGGGTAGTCTAAGCCTCCCCAAAGGACTCGTGGCTGTCAGAGCTGGTGCACAGCGCGTACCACTAGCGCCCCTCGTGCTGCGCCAACGTGTCCCTGGGTTGCCAGCTTCATCCCCCTGTCCATGGGCCCTACTGGGGCTCTTCCTCCGAGCTGCAGTTAGATACTTTTTCCGCGGCAGCTGTTGCTGTACCGCGGCGCCATCTCCGCCTGTTTTAAGGCGCAAGTGCATTTTTTCTCCAGATCCTAGGAGACCGAGGGGACCCCTCCCAAGATCGATCGGGCCCAGCCAGGAGCAGCCCCCACAACTAGGGGTCGCTGTGGGCCTGATGCCCCGCGGGGCAAATGCACCTTATCTGCCACATGGGGGGCAGCCTTGTCAGCAAGGCTCCCAGGAAATGGTCGAGCAGCACACCATTGTGCTAGGCTTGAACTGGGCCTCCGCTGTTCACTAGTCAGTGGGGCTCCCCATGAAGCAGGTACCCATGTCCTACAGTGGCTGCACACAAGTCCCGAAATCTGTCAGGTTTAGAGTCTACGGGGCCTCAGAGGCCCGCCCTCACTGCTCTGATGCACTCCACAGCCAGCCGGGAGATCCCAGAACGTGACGCACCGTCTGGGCGGGAACGGTCACTTCAAGTCTGCGGCAGGGTCCTTTAGTGGTACAGGGCCACCAAAGCCTCCACGACCACAGCACCTTCCTTCTTGCGCTACACTATACCAGGCTTTTGCTTCCCCTCATCAGTCCGTGGCAGCACTCTTGCGGATCAAGCGTGATCGATCCGGCCCAGCGGGGCCAGGCCAGGAGTAAGCCTCGCAGGCCCGGCCACAGTGCCACAGTCTCCCGGGCAGACTACACCCACAGGCAGCCTCCCAGTGATTCCTGCAGCACCCCGCTGGGCAACCTCTCGACAGACGGCAGCGCACCTGCTCACGTTCCTCACCGGAGGGTTCAGGCCTCACTGTGGGTCCTCTGCACAGAGCACACCACCAGGGCCTGACGTGGAGCCTGCCAGCAGGCGGCGCCTCACAGGTCCAAAATGCTCACGGGGCTCCAACCGCACTTTCCACAATTTCAGTCACCCCATGTAGCAGTTGGGCCGCTGGGCACTCCACACACCTTTGTGTCAGGTCCGGCGCTACTGCTCCCACTCCAACCAGGCTGGGGTCGCCATTTTCTTACCGCAGTCAGCCCCCGAGCATACGCCTCTTAGCCGCTTCAAAAGCCACCCAAATTCAGCAAACTGTTGTTCAGTGGTAGCTGCGGCAGTTTAGAAGCACCCACATGCGTTTTTAAACCGCAATGGCCGCCCAAACTGCAGGATAACTGGCAGATTGGCAATCCAGCCTGCAAAGTCTCACTACGTGGCAGCCATCTTGCAGCCGGCACACTAGCGCCCCACCCAAGTCTTGTGATATTAATGTCGATTCACTGCTTTCCCTCAAGATTCATGTTTGTTCTTTTGAATATAACTGGTAGAATTGTCGAAGCTATTCAATTTTTGCTATGGGCTTAGTAAAACGTGTCCCCTTAATCTGTTTTACATCTGTTCTAGTCTGTTGTTCTCCAGACTTGTACAACATTATTTTCCCAAGAGTCTTGCTATATTTGCACACAGGGGTGAGATGTTGTAAATGTAGCTGTGCATTCTTTGCTTCATCTATTCTCCCGGCTTGTACTTTAGTTTGGAGGAGTTCAAGATATATACTTACCCAATTAGATGTTCAGTTCTTAATAGCTTTAATATGCATCTCCACTAACTTGAAAGCTCTTGTTTTTAGTTGGGGAATCTCAGTATTGGCTCAGAATGTTTCCTGAATGACATAGCCGGTAATAACGCCCCTAAATACTCCTTTCATAGCATTCCATAACACTATTAGTGTGGCAGAGTTTCTATTGTACTGTATGAATGTACTGATTTCTGAATGTATCCAATTCTTAAAATCTTGAACCTATAATAATCGCCTATAGAAACTCCAACTCTTTCATTTGGTAGGTGATTTAATGGGTAACAACAGTTCTAAGGGGTTATTTATGGTCAGAGCTCAGCCTTAACATCGTCTGTATGTTGCGGTCATGTACCTGCACAGGAGAGATGAAAAAAATAGTCCAATCTTAAGCATTGTTTATGTGGGTAGAATAATATGTCCAACATTATCACAGTCATCAGCACCAGCATGTATTTGGTGTCAAACATCTAAAAGACCGAGGAGACTAACAAGATACTTTGGTGCAAGTGTAGTTTCTGTAATTTCTCCTAATGGGTTGGTGTATGCAGAGTGAAAGCTCTTTGATCAAATGGGCTTAAGTATTAGAGTTTTTGTTTTAACTTTATTTATCAGTTTCAAATTGCAAAAAAAAAAACATTCCAGCTCCAGTACCATGACAATAGATACAAACATTTGCCTGTTACATAATGTGCCTAACACATGAAATGCAATATCTCTACAAGATTTACAGTGTGCTCAAACAAGAGTACGTTTGCACAGAGTGCTACCTCTCGCATCCCATTTATAACCCCTGTACCCGCATATCTATCAATACTTAATATGAATAACCATCTTAATTGTAACATCAGAAAGCTTATGTCCAATTACATTGTACAGGTGGTCCTGGATTAACTGATACCCACGGGTTCCAGTCCGGCATCTATCCGTGCGTCTGATTTAGATTGTGTTGTTGCCGTATATTGTTGAAGAGGGCCGGCCCAAATGGCCCAGGGCGGGATGTGATGGGCAACATGGAGGCGTATACGTCATAATTTAGGTTACAATATGCCATACTTATCAGCCAGTAATTATTAGAGTTTATTTCACACAGAGAGGCGTTTTAATTGCTGTTCCTACACATAATATACAGCAGAGTTATGTGGCAAATTACCTTCTTAAGTCATATTTTGCCTGGGACGCTACAGATTTATTTAACTTGGATGCTGCCTGCAGTTTAATTCAGTGAGCTTAGTCATTATCTTAGACAGATAATGTGTTTCTTTTTGAAGAAGCTGAGACTGGTTACCGACCCAATAGTTTCTAAACATCTAGATTCTTCTTGAAGTCTTTGCTCGAGCCTTCACCAGAACCTGCACTGTCATCCACTATTGCAATAAATAGTGGTGGACCATGAGAAGGCAGAGTGCCAAAAGCCTGTCCTCCTTTCCCAGCATATGTCCACTGATCACTTAACATCTCTTGAAGTAGGTCACCTAAGATTAGCTGAGAATGGCTAGATGAGCGCATGTACGGACTGGAATGTATGTTTCCTGCACATAGAGGTAAAGTGACATGTTTCACTGAAATGAAAATAAGATGAAGTCTATAAAGATTTATAGTAATTAGTTGTCTACTATTTATCAGAGTCTGTCCTCAGACTCTATGACCGAACAGCAGCATTGACATAGGTGTGGATCTGTCTTTTTAACTTCTTGCAAGGCAATGCACCGCAGTTTTTGCTGGAGGCCAGTTGCATTATTTATTCATTTTTATTAATTCATCCTCTGTATCTATCACAGGGTAAACAATGAGGATGACAAACACCGCAGGACCGATTCACAAAACTGTGTACACTTGGTTCTACTCTTTACATAGATTTTTGTATTTACAAAATGCAACAGCTGGATAGTGGAAATCTATGTTAAATCTATGTTAATCCAAAAATGTTAAAGCATTCTTCTTGACTCCCAGACCCATCCTGTCGATTGACCATAGAGGGGACAATCCACTTGAGTACATACGGGGTGCCAACTGTATTTATCAGGTATACAGGTTATTTTGTCAATTAATTTTCTACATGGGAAAATATTTGATCCATAGGAACCCCCTTTCCATTATTCCATTGCCTTTAAATTTGAAGTTTGTCTAATCTTTTCCCACCATATAAAATCCAAGAAAATGAACTGTTTGTGAACACCCACAGATGTATGTGTTTTGGGGTTCACCATATCTTGCATGGGCATCTCTCTCGATTCTACCTTGAACTCCCACTACCCTTCCATAACACTACAGCTATGACAGTTGACAATTTGCCTAGCGGACTTTCCACAGTAATACATCTTATCTACCAGCATAAATGGAGACCCCTCCTGATTCCACAATATGTTGTTTTGCACAGACATTTCCCTTACATGCACATAACAATGTATATCTAGCTGTGTGTGACAACTTTCTGCGGCTGTGGTAGGCACGGCTTACTCAGTCTAGATTTGTGACTGTCTGCTTCCTCCGCCAATCTTTTAATTTAGAAAATCGCTTCAACGCTCGGCACAGTCTACATTTGCAACACAGGAAGGTATCATCGAGTGTGGAACAGTACAGCACAACCCATGTCTGATTCCCCTTTCCTGGCTACTGACATAAGCAACCTATCCCATATCGACAAAACAGCTTAGTGGATGTGAGGTTATATATTGCCAGTCAAAGACACAAGTAGCAGCTATCTCAAAAATTCCAGGATTATGTATAAATCTTGCAAATATATGAGAAGTCTGTAAAAATTAGCCCCTTTGTTCACCTAGAGGCGGCACTAGCCTCAGCATTCTGAACATAGTGTCAGTTGTCAAGTACCTGAATCAATGATTCATTTATCACATGCACTGACCAGCTTATCACTCATGTATCATCCTTTAGCCCACAGCAAGTCCAAATCTTTCACTGTGTATTGTAAGAATTATACACATCTGGAGGTATTATTATACACTCCAAACACAAAGGGCTCCTTGTACTAACATCTTTATATTCTCACTTCTTTTTGATTTGTTTAGTGGGGTTTTAAAATGCAATTACATTTTTTTTAATGAACTGAAACTCACAAGTCTCTTGACTGGTCCAATGATTATGACTTGCAAATATGGAACTAGCTGCTCTTACAGAAATGTTTGTTGAACTCTCCCACACGCAAACCAGCATACCAACTCATGAAACTCTGCAATATTGCACATGGGAGCAACGAAAGTGAGTGCTCCATTACAAGAGAGCATGCAGAGTGGCTGTGCTTTCTTTGTACTCGCCATTCTCAATTTCCATGTGGGAATTTCACCAACTGGTGAATAGTCAGGTGCCTGATGGGTCAGTGAATGCAGCACACTCAGGATAATTTATGTAGCCGCTTCTGACATGACCTTCCGGGTGATGCCCATGTCCGTTGACCCACAGTGGTTGTTTTGTATGGCAACATTAACAAATTACTTTGTGATTGTGTCCAGAAAAAATACCATACTAATGCAACAAAGGCCATAAAGCAGATTGAAACACTACTGTGAAGGCCCTTGCTGAGAATATCAGCCTTCAGGCAACAAGTTTAAGAGAGTTTAATACTGTAATACTCCAAAAGAAATTTGGCTGCATCCCCTGACTTATGCCATGGCTGACTGGTCGAGTTGGGCTGCATGTTCGCTTAGGTAGATATCAGCGATAATGCTCTGGTGCAAGTGATTGGCTAAACGCGATGAGCTAAGACTCTGGAAAACACACAATTCTCAGGCCAATATACTAGATAGTAACACTGCTTCTGAGTTGGCCATCAACAGGGATTCCAAGAGAAAGGCGGAAGTTAGCAGCATCCTCATCATTCAGGAATAGGACGGGTTAAAGAACAGCGTAGAAGTATTGACACTGCAGAGGAGACCACACAGTGATCTTAGAGAAAAGAACAGTAGGCAAGCCGCAAATGCTGTTTTTGAAAACTGCTTTACAAAGAACATCGGCCATAAATGCACCACTGTGGGATGCCTAAATATGTAACAAACTTACAGAGCCTTAATCTGATTCAGAATGATAAAGAGAGTGGAGCATAATTTCAGCCTGGTGGGCCAACCCGAAAAAGCCTTCTCGAAAGTCAGCATATTGAAATATAAGGGCATGGAGGCCACGAAGCACTGAATGTGTTTGTTGAGTTCTCAGAAATGCCTAAAGCCATCCTAAATTCATGCTACAGTTGCGCAGGGTACAGGGAAACTTCTCAATCAGGGCAGAGGTTTCTACATGGTAAAGTGTTAGAAAAAATAAAAGGTTTATTTAACTTGAAAATAAACATTATTAATATTTTATGTGAAATATTAATATAAATTAATTTGATCTATTTATTTAAAATGTAGAACAAAATAAAAAAATGCTATAGCACTACTAACTAAATTTTGATATAAAACTTTAATAAATTGAAACATAGTTTATTAAATTAGAATTATTTTTGGGAAGTTTAAGTAAAAATATGTTCCTACCTAAAGAAAAGAATATTCCTTTTTTATATGCATTATTGTTTATTAAAAGTTATGTACACAATTCATTAAAATTAATTTAGTTATTAAGTAACATTAATGTAGTTATATTTTAATAAAAAGTATTGGTATGTTACTTTTTAAATTCAAAATAGGGTGAAAAAAATGATAATTATATAATAAATAGGTACTTTTTTTATATCATTTTTAATATTAAATTATATTTATTTATATCTTAACTATTTTAAATATTTTAATTTAATTTTAAAATATTGCCTATGTGGTTTAATGAAATCCCTACCGCCATTATTTTCTTTAGGATGGTGTTGTAGTGGGACTGTTTGACCAAGTGCTATGCTGGACTTACTATCGTTTTTTAGCAGCAACTTACACTTATTAAACTTACTCAAAAGTATAAATTACTCAAAAGTGTTAGTTACCTTCATAAACAAAGGCCCTTCGTGAATAGACAGTAAAATTACTCAAAAGTGTAAGTTACCTTTGTGAATCAGGCCTACAGTATGAAGACACACAAACATGCTACCATCTAGGATTATAAAAGGAGAATTCTGCTACATGTAGGAGGACATATAATATATACACCCAGAGAGTGTGCTGGATTGTTATTCTCTACAGCCCTGGAAGCATTCCTACGCTGAACTGTAGATTATCTGCCAAAACAATGGACAGCATCTTGTGTCTTGCCAGTCATGAGCGAAAGAAAATATTAGTGTCCGTACTGAGGAGTAGACCTCAGCAGCTGTGTATGTCAAAACCACATATGGATTCAAGAGTGAAAGATTTGCTCATGGCATCCGGAGATTCAGAAGCTCAACTGGTGGGCCTGCGACCCAAAGCTTTGCTTAAGGAATTGTTTGCAATACTTTAAGTTTGACAAGCTAGCTCTGAGACGGCTAAGGGAGGAAAAACAAGCTAAAAGTCAATGTTGCCTCATGTACCATGTGGAAAACTTGAAAGAGCAATACCTCACATTTAGAGGTCTATTAGAATGGCGGGCGGATGACCCTAGCGGTGCTGGGACCAGCCGCCAGTGGTGCGGCGGTCCCGCACCAGCAATTAGGATGCCACCGCCACTGTGGTGGTGGCATCCCCCATCCACAACATTGAGGCGGGCGGTGCTCACAGCACCGCCCGCCACAATGCTGTGGATGCACCTTGTGCATTTGCATGCGCAACGTGGCAGGCGATGCGCGGTGCCTGCCATGATGTGCATGCAAATGCAGGGGGGTACTATGGTACCCTCCATGTGAACTCCCAACCCCCCCAACACCCTGGGGGCCCGCAACAGGCCCCCACAATCAGGCACCGCATTCGTTGCCTCCATGGACAGGCACTTCTCCTCCTGTATTGTAATATGGATGGTGGTGTCTTGCAGACACTGCCACCATATTCAGCCCCTTTTCCACCCGGTCGACTCGTCGACAGGCGGAAAACCGGCAAACGTCCTTTCTGTCCACCGGGGTCCCCCCGCCATCGTAATATGGCAGGGGGAAATGGGAGGCGGGCGGTAGGTAATGGCGCGCCGATCGCCACTGCCATACGGGCAGTGGTGATTCTCCCGCTATTATAATAGGCCCCTTAGTGTTCTTCTAAATGCCAGTATAAACAACTCATCCTCTTAACTTGTCTTTCGTTTCCACAGTAACCTGACATCATGAAGCAGAGGGAAGGGACCTAAGTATTTAAACATATCACACCAAATACTGATTCTTTTTAATTTGTTATTGGGTTTCTGACAATAAAATGAGTGAACCTACTTTTCCTCCAACATTACCTGAAACAAACCAGAATTATGTTGTCGGCCAAGTCTCCACATAGCAGTTCCCACTCACTCAGCGTTGTCTTGCAAATGGTGGCTTAAATGGTTTTGTTCTCTGGCTTTTTATTTTAAGGTGTTTGGAAATACTATGTTTTTTTGCAGAATAGTTTCTCACACTGAAGGCATGGAGATGGTATCTCTTTGGTCTAGGTCATCTGAGAAATGTCATGCTAATTTCTTGCTTCCCAGTTTCTCTCATCTTGTGTGCATTGAAAATGTGTCTTTGATGTTTAATATGGTTTTCACTCTTTCTTTCGCAGGTTTCCCCTGCAGTTTGAGAGATATAGTGTTTCTAGATTTTCTCTGGTTCTTCGCTGCATCATCTGGCATACATTTCTTTCTCAATCACTGTTTTTCTCCTGGCTAGAGTCATTGCAAGGCATGGGCAAAATGAACAATTTCCCAAGGTCCCCATCTTCCAAACAAAAGTGTTTTTTTCTCTATATATCACCTTAATTTTTCTAGCTCAAAATCTTTCTCTCTTTCTGCCTACCTCTGACTCTGACTCTGCTTCAATCCAGGATCATCTGAAGGATTTTCAGTTGCTTTTTGTGACCCTGTTTCTTGAAGAGGTATTGTATAATTCAATATTGCTTGCCATCATGCTCACTTGAATTAGCAGAAAATCAAAGTTGTTCAAAACACGAGGTCCCAAAATATGCCTGGCCCTGGTCCCAAAAAATACTTACCTTTACCCTGCACCTGGCTTCTAGCCTCACCCAATCTGGACGTCACTGTTGTGAAGTAAATACCCTGCTCCTTAGGAAAGACACAAGCTGCAACCAATTCATGATGATAGAGAAGAAACATCTTGTTCTGTTTCCAGAAATGTACTAATTCAAATAAAAATTATTCTGAATGTCTGTGTGGAAAAACAGGAGAATCGGGAAATTCGGGGGGTTCTGTCTAACTTCTGACCAGTTGTTCTACGAAATGTACACACCTGGCTCCAATCACACACGATCATCTCAGACCAAGCCCCTCTTCAGGACTCACTCCAAGCTGCTGCAACCAAAATTGTGGCTCTATGATCAGATCTGTCTGAGTGGGTTTTGGAGATTGCAGCCAAAACAACCCAATCATAGGCATGGAACACCACGAAAGGTTTGTTGTTTGCACATGCTCAGCATAGGTTTACATACATGACTCGTCAGCTACCTTTGTGTAAATCCTGATAATAAGGGTTGAAATATATATATGCCATTGAGCTCCACTTATCAAACCTGGTATTGGGTTTTATTTCACCCTTTCTCACACAACAAGAAATCAGAAATACATAACTAATACATAAATAAGAATAAATCTGACCAAGATAATTTCAACAAATGAAAACATTGAACATTTTCAAGAGCAAAAGTAAGAATATACAACGGATGAATTAAAAGAATAAAGAAAAAGGCAGGAAACATTACACCAGGGCGTCACCACTATAAAGCATAGCCGAATTTGAAACTATGCCACCATTTTGTTTGGAGAGGCATTTAGACTTATTTTATCCTCTCTCTCAGATACTCTGTGCCTCTGGTTTTATGATTTAATTTTTTGTATATCTTGCCAATTAAAAAGAATGTATTAGTTCTGTGTACAGTTTGGTAGGTCCCAAGTTAACAAAGAACTTTGTTCTCCCGCAGGTTAACAAAACAGCATTACACTTCCATATAGAAACAAACTCACCTGCCCGTATTACCCAATACAAGTGAAGCCTAGGACAGTGGATTGTATGTAATTCAGGTATACTGGCTTTTTTCAAGTATTTATGTGTCAAATATTATATTCTGTGAATCAATCAATGATACTTAAAACCAAAGGCTGGCATTGTATACGTTTCTGGAGCATCCACCATTTAAATAGAAATAAAGGGCAGATTCTGTGAGCAGATGTTCATGTATTCAGCCCCTTTTAGTAATGTACCATGGCGCCGCAAGTAGAATCTTGATTCTAAATCACAACTTTTTTCATGTCTTTTGTAGTAATTTCAGAACAAACGTCTGTTAAATTTTGAGTTTTCGAGTTAGGATTTTCCGTTTCTTGGCTCACTTGACGTACTTGCCATGGTACATTGTCTGGCAGGGTCTGTCTCAGAAGCCCATGCATGACAGAGAGAACAAGTGTTCGAAGCCCCTCTCCCTTCCCCCATGAGAATCAACGACATGGGGAAACAGGCAGCGAGAACAAGCAGTGATTTCTTCATCTCCATTGCCTTCATGCAAGAGCATGCCCACTGCTTTCTTCCAAAGAAATCATGCATTCAGCAAAAGTGACAAACTTTACCTGTAAGGTTCCACCTCAGCTTAGGGAATGCTCTTAGAAGATATTATCTATGCCATAAACATATGAATGTCTCAGTCATTTCCAGATTTCGGCAGTTACGTTATAACAGTACAACATAAACATTAGCATTCAAGGCACACACGAGCAGAAAGTAATAAGAATATGTTGCCAGTGCACTGACACGCTTATAAAAAAACATATTCACGATTAAGTAAAACAAAAAAAAATACATTATGCAAAGAACTCTAAATTGAAATGATAGGAAATGTTTTCAAAACGAAATAATAATAAAGTTTGAAATTCTCTCACGGTGTATTTCCACTGCTACCAACCCTGACTAAAGGAAATATTGTCTGATATTTGTCTTAAAAAAGCACACATTGATAAGCATGACATTTTAAACGTCCGCATGCATGAAATGACACCATGTTTGACTAAGATAAATTGTCCCCAATGGTGGAGGTTGCTATAATTTTAAAGTTTTGAATTGTGACTTTTTTTTTTAAATAAACAGGGAAAGAATTTGTAATACCTCACTGAATGCAGTGCAGCAACCTATAGTCCTGACCCATTGATATACTTCTGTAAAAGAATTGTAGTCCAGAGATTTACATTTTTGATTTGTGTTTTTGTATCATTAGAGAAGGCAATCAGTTAGGGTTTACATTGCTAATCGATGCTGAATTTTTCTAGAGGACATTTTTTTAATGTGTTGCAGTGATGTAAGATTTCAGGAACCATGAGACCTGTATAGTTCATTTTGGTGTCAAACATAGGTTTTGGGGGGTAAAGTAGTCTTATAGAGACAGAAAATAACTCCTCAGAGCAACCCTTCTACCATTTTCCAAAATGGCAGCTCTATAATGATGTGTTTTAGCCATCATATTGGTAATTAATTTCAATATTGTTTGTGTTTCAGGTGTTCCATTGATTCTAATTCATAAACATGAGAGAAGCAGGCGGAAGCAGAGGATCTTTACCTCCCGACAGACTGAGGCTAACTACAAAATCTGAGGACTCCTTCAACAAAGAAAAATGTGTCACATGCTAAACTAATCCAAAAGAAAAACTAACATCAACTGCAGCTATATAGAAGAGAGTTTGAGATGCTGCAGAAATACGACAAGACGGAGTTCACAAAAGATTGAAACTGATGGGTGAAGAGGATCAAATATTTTATCATTGTAACAAGTGCTACAAATCGTATACAATGTCAATGAGGAGATGGTGCCTGCAGAGATATATTCAAAAGGTATGGACCACATTGTTCAAGAACTCAGCAGCAAATTAGAGGAAGCTGACCTTCATGTTGTGCCTCATATTGAGTAGGCTGTTCGAAATGGTTCCAATCGAGTCATTGTACTGTCAAATGACACAGAGCTTATTATTATTGTGCTACTTAGATTTGTTGCAATGTTCCTAAGTCAAGGATAGTCAGAGTTATTGATATGTTATGGAACAGGTGGGAAAAGTCACTTCATATTCTGTACAAGAAACTTGACCCAGAGATGCCCAGGTGATAACACTTTAAGCAAAATTGGAACAAAGCCTGGAGCTTTAACTGCTGAACCTGTGAAGTTTCTAAAAGGATTAAAAGGATTTGCTGAGGCAGAAGAAGAATGTGACTTTAGAGACGTAGAAAAACACCTTCTGTGTGAGGAAACCGAGTTCTGACCATCACACATTTTATGACCTTTGGTACAGTGAGTTCAAGAGATCAGTCCCGCTAAGTGACCTTCCACTGACGTCATATTTTGTGCGTGGACACATTAAAAGAGTGTTCTACATGATCAGAAGATATGTAAATGTTGTGGAGAAGCGTGGCTCAATGGTTAGAGCGGCAGACCCTGATGCAGAGGTCTGCCCCGGGACCAGGGTTCAATTCCCGGCTCAGCTGCTCTTGGACTCAATTTCCCCGGACCTGATAATTCTCGCCTCGGTTCCTAGTCTAATCATGGGTTCCACTCTGTGACTCTGGGCAATAGCTTGCTTAATCTCCACAACAGCCCCAACACCGCTTGGATGCCTGGCTTCACCTTGGGGATGTCCAGTAGTGGACATTTCACAGGAAAGCCAGGATGGGTTCCACAGCGGTTTGAATACAGCGCTACGAGGCCTCCGGGTAGAAGTGCGCTATATAAATACAATACATTTACATTTTGGATCATGCGCATGTAGAGAAAGATCTGTTTGAATTAGGTTGGGAAGATATTGATGGGGTGCTGAAACCTACAACATTTTAAAAGCCTCTACCCACAGAACGTACACTTACATGTACTTGGAAACCTGTGCTACAAAAAGATGTCCCTGTCGATATGCTCTTCTCAAATGTTCAACATTCTGCATCTGTACCACTAGCAAATGCTGAAACAAATAACAAGAGTGGACTTCGAAAATGTGTCTAAAACAGGAGTGATATACATTATTTGTTTTCCTATTCAGATCATAAAAATTGTTTGGTGTATCCATAAAAGGATTAAAAAACATTATTGTTTGTTTGATATCTATATATGTCTCTACTTCCTCTATTACAGATGCCATTTTGGAAAATGGCATAAGGGTTACTCTGAGGAGTTATTATCTATATCTATAAGACTACTTGACCCCAAAAATCTATGTCTTGACACCAAAATGAAGTATATAGAGCACATGGTTCCAGAAATATTACATCATCTATGCAACACATCTGCCATTTTTAAAATGTCGTCCAGAAAAATTCGGCCCAGATAAGCAATGTCTACCAAAGCTACATTACTTCTCTAATGATTCAAAAACACAAAGCAAAACTTTAAATCTCAGGACAGCAATTTCTTTTACAGAGGTATACCAGGGGGGCTGGGTTTTTTGGAGAGGGAGAGCAGGACAACACCAGATCTACTACAGTATGGAGCTGTTGCTCTCTTCCCAAGTGTTGTAATACATTCTAGCTACCTAGCATCATCCACACAAGATGTCTGTGTGAGTTTAGCTTTGGTTGTATAGTGGAAGGGTACCCTTATGGCACAAAATACTATGCTCAGACTTACCTTTAAACTTTCCTCACTTTGTGTGTGCAAGAACTGTTCACAAACTGTTACTCTCTGTCAGAGAATCCTCAAATGTCAGCAATATTTTATAACTAAACAGGCATTCACAACACAGTTAACTTGCAGACAACAGGGTCATGATTTGAATGGCACCGGGCCCAAATATTGTCAGAACTCCTCTAAACACCAAGGGGGTCATTAGCATCCGCCCGCCATACCCCCGGGAAATGGGACCGCCTTCATTGCATGCGGCGGTCCTGCACCTACCATAAGGATGTGCCCGCCACACTGGCGGGGGCATCCCGTATTTGCAACATTCAGCACAGCCCGCCACAAATGCAAGTTGTGCGTTTCAATGCACAACGTGACAGGCACCGCGCGGTGCCTGCCATGTTGTACATTGAAATGTAGGGGGGTACCTGGCCCCCCCACCCCCTAGAATCCCTGTGGACCTGCTAATGGCCCCCAATGTTGAAGACCGCCTGCATTTCCACCACGGAAAAGCAAAACCCTGCATGCATTCTAATATGGATGGCGGTGTCTACCAGACACCGCCACCATATTAACAGCTTTTCCACCCACTCATCGACTGGGCGGATAACCGGCAGACGGACTTTCTGTCCACCGGGATCCCCCCGCCATAGTAATATGGCGGGGGAAATGGCATGCGGACGGGCAGAAATGTTGGGCGGATTGCCACAGCCTTGCGGGCGGTGGCAATCCGCCCGACATACTAATGGGCCCCCTAGTTTTGCTATATTTTACTACCATACTGGCAGTCACAAATGCAAACACCTTGCAGTCAACAGGGGCCTGATTTAAATGGTGCAGCAGGTGCCGTGGCACTGGGACCACAAGTTGTCATAACTCCACTAAACACCAATGATTGCTATATTTTATACTAAACAGGCAGTCACAAGTGCAGTTATGTAGCAAACGCTAGGGTCATGATTTCAATAGTGCCAAGGGTGCATTGGCATTGAAATCAAAAGCTCCAGGCACCCACTAAACACAGATTATTGCTATATTTTACAACTAAACAGGCTGCCACAAGTGCTGTTATCTTTCAGGTACTAGGGTCATGATTTGAATGGTGCAGCAGATACAGTGGCATTGGGCCAAAAAGTTGTCGGAACTCCTCTAAACACATAATGTTAGTATATTTGATTACTAAACAGCCAGTCACAATTGCAGCTGAAATGAGCATTATTTAAATGGTGCAGGAGTGGGGTGGCGCCAGAACCCAAAGCTCCAGGCACCCCACTAAACACCTAATATTGCTATATTTTTTCCTAAACAGGCAGCTACAAGTGCAGTTACCTTGCAGACAACTGTTCATGATTTGAATGGTGCAGCAGGTGCAATGCCACCAGGACCAACAAGTGTTAGAACTCCTCCTAACACCGAATATTGCTATATTTTACTACTATAAAGGCAGACACAATCGCAGCTATCTTTCAGTTAGGGACTTGATCTGAATGGTGCAGCAGGTGCAGCGGCACAGGGGCCACAGCTCTATGGATCCCACTAAACGCAGAATATTGCAAAATTTTACTACTAATCAGGCAGTCACAAGTGCAGTTATCTAGCAGGCACTAGGGCCCTGATTTAATGGTGCTTCGGGTGCAGTGGAACCAGGGCAAAAAGTTGTCAGAACTCCTTTAAATACCAAATATTGCTATATTTAACTACTAAATAAGAAGTCAAAAGCGCAGTTGCCTCGCAGGCACTAGGGTCATGAGTACAATGGTGTAGCAGGTGCAGTGACACCGGGGCCCAAAGCTCTAGGAACCCTTCTAAACACCAAATATTCCAATATTTTACTACTAAACAGGTAGTCACAAATGCAGTTATCTTGCAGGCAGTAGGGGCATGATTTGAATGGTGCAGCAGGTGCTGTGGAACCAGGCCCAAAAGTTGTCAGAGCTCCTCTAAACACATAATATTGCCATAACATAAATTAATTCTATTTTTCCCTCTTTCATTTCATTTTTCAAAATGCTGTCATAACGGTCCTGCACTGAACTACTAGTAAAAGCACAGTATATTGCATTTTTGTGCGTAAACAAATCATAACACTTTAACATACTTTTTCTATTTTATATTGTACAACTACTAAGCAAGCTACAACTTTACCAATGCTTGTTTAATAGTGTGACACAGGACCCAAAAGGTGTCAAGAGGGTTCTACAGAGGTCAGTAAATTAAAAAAATGATTAAATAAAAATAATCCAGAGATGTGTTTATATAAAAGAGTCTCTATTTACAATGTTAATTAACATGGAGAACTCCGAAAAGAAATATAGAATGAATTTAAGGCAGTAAGAAGATATAGTTGTGAGATGTCTTGCAGAAAAGTAGACTGTTTATCTCTTTTCTGAACACTGAATGTGAACTATTCAGGCTGGTTGGGTGGTGAAAGAGGAATTCCAGATTCTCGGGCCAGGGTGTGCAACCTAAGAAAGACTGCATCAGAGGGCTTTCTATCCCCTGGTACCTCCAGAGGAAGTACGTCACAGCTCCTCCTTGCTGCAGGGAGTGTAGGAGAGGGCTTCTTTAGCAGTAATTTGAAGGTGGTGAGTGACTGCGTTAATGGATGGAAAACCTCTTTGCATTCCAATTGGAAGGAGTCGAATCACAGAAGGTTTGGAGGCGTTTGGAGGAGGAGGGGACATAGTGGGGGAGGATGGAACAATGGACCCTTAACTGATGACTGTGTGGAACGACATTGGATGCGGTGAAGAACAAAGAGCCAGTCAGCGAGTTATTTGGTGACTGTTGTCAGGGTAATCTTAGACCTTTCAATAATAGTAATTTTGAAGTTACAAAAAAAGATGCTATATTAAGGCTTTTGAAAATACCCTGCACAATTTTGAAATACTTCCAAAAAGATCCCATAATTTCTTATTTTTATAATCAGGCTCTTGCTAGCATTCGCCTGTACCATAAAGCAAAGGCAATATTGGGCATATGACGATCGCAGCATCAGTTTCATCATAACACAATCCCGAACTTGTAGGGAGCAGCTAAAATATGCAGGGATATATTTCCACTCAGTATCGCTGAATGCATATTTAAGCATAGGTGATGCTAAATGTGCATATAATTGTGCCGAATTGCAGTGTGGTGATGCAAAATGTAAATATTTCTGTGCAACAATTATATAATCACGTTGTCAGTGTGTTCTGCGAAGTAAGGCCTGAATAATACCATATTGATTAATCCTGAATTTTGAATTTCTCAAAGGTTACTGAGTTGTCAGGAAGAACAGTTCAAAGTTTGTAATCCAAAATGAAAATCTATGCTATGAGTTATGGGTTGCCCAGTTATATTTTTATTTTACAAAGAAATTGCCTCGGAAGCGACTGGCCTGCTGGGTTCTGAAAATGGCAGAAACCCGGGGGGGGGGGAGGCATAACAGAGGGCGAACAATAGTGTGGAACAAAGCCTTATACAGTGCATCTGGTAACATACAAGAGTTGCTAACGTTTACCAAAAACACTTGTGCTTGGGCACTGTTTTACTCAAACTGTGCTGCAGCGCAACCCCACCTTATAGTGTGCACGGAATCAACGTTCTGGGCGGATGTGGTGGGCACCTGCACTCATTTTTGGGGACCATCATTTTTTTTTCTTCATTAAACATATTTGGAGGACGAATGAGTAAGGAAGAGAAGTGAGACAATTAGGACGAGAAAAAGAGGAAAATAGTAGAAAATGGAGAGAGCAAGGATGATGAATCTGGAAGAGTGAGATAGAGACAGGAAGCTTGGGGTGGGTGGGAAAGAGGCATGACATTGACTCAATACTAGCCAGTGTTGGCATCCGACATGTCCCTTTGCCTGGAGTCAGATTCGTTTATTTATCAAGATTTGTGCATGCCGACATTTTCCTGTTGAAATTCGTCAAATGTTCACAAGTGCATCTGGATGTAGGGTGGAGTAAATGAATTTTCACTGAGCTAAACGAACTGACTGTCTTACACATTGTAACTGACTCGCTTATATGTTGTAACTGATTCGCTTACACATGGTAATTGAGCTGCTTACACATAGTAACTGACCCGTCTAACATTGTAACTGACCCGCTTACACATTGTCGCCATAATTCCATCCCAAATGAGTAAAGAATACTCAGTGTACCTTTTACTCAGGGGTGTGGAATTGAAGGAAATTCAGAGATGCACCTTTAGATTTCATTAGGAAATTGTGAATTACTGGGGGAATCAGTAATTCTGGGCTTATTCCCTTGGTAATTTCCCATTCCCCTATACATTTTCTTTTGTAGACTGTAGTGCTCAGCAACCAGAATCTCCAGGCCAGTGTTACTAGATCTGCATCAAAAGTGTGAATTTCAGAACTCGAAGGGACTCGCAACTATTGTTACAGATTCGATCAGTGATTTTAAAAAAATTGTAAAGTACTCCTATTAAACATGCAACCCCTGTGTTTTGACTGAGAAAATGCTTGCATGTTGCAAGTGGAACATCACTAGATCACTCAAATGCAGCTCATGAACATTCTGCATTCGTGTCCGGTGTCATTCGCTGAAGATACACATACAAGATTGCCAACTCACAGGCACAATAGAAAACACTCACCAGGGTTGCTGTTCTTTTTGAAGAAATGGTTGGAACTGGATTTGGATTTCGATGTCCAGGACGTAGAGTTGGATCCGATCGAGCTGGAGGATAAGGACTTTCCCATGTTGTCAGAACTGGCCTTTTTTGTGGTGTTGGTATGTGTCTTACTCCAATCTGCAAAAGTGGTTACAAGCACATCATTAACTCGTGTTAAGGGAGAAAAAAAGTAAAGAAAACAAAGCATAACAAGCATTGGCAAAACCAATAGGCCTGGTGTTTATTAGGGGAAGTGATAGGTAGTAGTATGGGGACATTCTGCACTATACCTCCAGGTGTCCAACAAAGAAAATTCAATAATGAATTAGCATCCTAGGCTATAAGAAAATGAGGACAGGAGTAGGATGCCTTTGCTAAACAGACTGTATTAGCAGAGTTAAGCTGTTTCCTCAAAGAAGAGTGTTGTGAAAAGCAGTCAGCAAATGACTTGCATTGGAAGTGGTGAAATTAAAAGGCATACACAGCAGAATTGTTTGTACTCTTGAATATTGAGTACA
This sequence comes from Lissotriton helveticus, assembly GCF_964261635.1. Taxonomy (NCBI): domain Eukaryota; kingdom Metazoa; phylum Chordata; class Amphibia; order Caudata; family Salamandridae; genus Lissotriton; species Lissotriton helveticus. The sequence goes on along the minus strand of NC_136067.1, from coordinate 1,264,474,700 downwards.
ATATCAGGGCACACTAATATCATGGACAACATATTGAGGGACAAATATGGAAAGGTAAGTGCACAGAGTGAAGTATATATTTACTATTCCTAACTCCATAATTATGTACCTTGACGATACACATATCGTAAAAGTACATGGATGTGGAGTTAAGCATAGAAAACAACTTGATGCACCATCACCAAATCCTGATGGGAACACAAATTAGACAATGTATCAATCTACGAAATCCCAAGGCCCTGAAGGACAGCCTATCCAACTAATGTCAGACCATGCGAAGCCCACGAACACCAGTGGATGAAAAGGCTCATTCAAAGCCCACTATTGCACTCAGTGTCTTATTGTACTTTTTTTGAAGAGTTGATGACATTAGGCCTTTCATACAGTGCATGCTGCCAAGTAGCCCGACATCAAAAGAAGACAGGTCACCAATTGGCAATGCAGGCAGTTTTTTTCTTCTAATTAGCAATGTAAGTATATTAGTGTGAGCCTATGGACAGGGCAAAGTAAGGCTTAACAAGCGGAGGCTGAACAATTCAGACCTGTGCACAACAGAGGGTTACAGAAAAAGAAAGGGGTGCAGGGAAAGTGGGAAACATCCTTTACAACGCAACTTTTACCACGCAGTGCCTTTACGACGCAACTATTACAACGCATGTTATTACAACGTATTGCGCTGGGGGTACGCTCTAGGATAGGGAATAGATTTAATTTACTATCCAACACCTTCCCTACTATCCACGGGGACTGGAGTTGGAATAGTAAATTAAATTATTCACTATCCAGCACCCCTAAGCGCTATGCGTTGTAACAGCATGCGTTGTAAAAACTGCGTTGTAAAGGCATGCGTGGTAAAAGCATGCTTTGTAATGTCATACATCCAGGGAAAGTAGATGACAGAATGGGACAGTGTTTACAATAATGATTTAGTCAGTGCAGAGAAACATGTCGAGAAGGGGACCAGAGCGTCTTCCAGCTGGGAGGAGGGAGATGGATTCTCATCAGGCAGGAGAACATCACATAAAAAGTAGAACAGTGTGTAAAATTCGGACACCACGCAAGTAATGTGCCCATTAACAGATATTGTACACTCGCAAGCAATGAGAACATATGTCTTTAGTTGCCTTCAAGCTGGCCTATATGTGACCCTCCCCATTTGAAGCTTACCATCCTGGAAAATATCTGAGTGAAGGCCTTGGAGCGTTCACACATGTTTCTTCTCTTTGGGTTGGATCTGAGTGGTTTCAAGAGATGGAAAGTCCTATGTTTGAATGTCAGTTCTGTTTGTGCTGGTACGGAACTTTCTGCCATAGGCCAAAGCCTTAGGTGCCTTCTTCTCCTACATGTAGGCCTGGAAAAGTTCCCCACAACATATAGGAAGCTGCTGATGCCTTCTACACACAGACGGTGTGGCACTAAGCAGCTTTTTAAAATAATGTTCTTGTCTTGCCTGCTCCTGTTCACCTGTCAGGTAGCTACAAAGGACACCATTTGTGGCATGTGATCAGTGCTTAATCTGTAAAAACAATAAGTGCCTGGGCCTTCCTCAGGACGCCACTGCAACTTGCCCCACCTTCTGCCCTGCCTAAGCTGCCAATGATAGTACCAACACAACTACTAATCATCACACTCCTACAAGTGTGACTATTCAGACTATTCCCGGCCCCCAAAGCTAGGGCCTGGGAGTCAGGTATTAGTAATGTTTAATGTGAATTGAATTAATAAACAACTGTTGTTGTGGTCATCCCTAAAAATAGGCAAACAGCGCAACCATGTGGAAGATCGTCATAAGTGCCAGCGTTGACAATTAAGAGCCGATGTTGAGCACTGGAAACCACTGGCTCAAATTAAGCACAGCCTGTGGTGCCATTAAAAAATGACAAAAAATACGGTCACAGCAACATTCTCAACCCACAGTTGCTGCAGGCCGTCTTTCCTAGAACCATGTGTTCTAAAACACATGGCAAGCCATGACAATTGTGTGAGGCAGTTTAGTGCATGATGAACGAGAGACAAAAAGATTAAAAAAAATTACCAGTCTCTTGGGAGGAGCAGCTCAGTGAGTAAATGCTGGGGACTAGTTAATGAGACAGACCACACAACTACAAAAAAAATACTATGGTTCATCATTGACTTATTGATTGTATTAAGTGAGGGGGGTGTAACATGAGGCCTGATGACCATTTTGAGATGACGAATGCACTTACATTGTTTTACTTGTGTTAGCTTTCCATAATCTTTTATTTTTTATTTTTTTATAAACTATTTTTATTCATAAAAAAAAAATAGAAGACTTGACGGAGGTATATAAGCATGGCAAGAACAAGTATAATACTGACAGATGTTGGCCAACAGGGTGCAATAAACAATGTCGTGTAGGTGGGTTAGGGCAGCCAGTTTATGCCATTCAAATGTAACGGATCAACCCAAAGAACATAAAAGAAAAGCAAAAGAACAGCATAACTTAGGGGCATATTATCAAGAACAGGTGATAACATTATCATTTTTATTATTATTAGGTTCTGGTGTTAACCTGGGCTGCTATGGGAATTCACAAGGACATATTATCAAGCCCAGTTTCCTGCCGATAAAGCGACGATAATTTTATCTCCTGTTCTTGATAATATGCCCCCTAAGTCCTCATTGATTAGAAAAGTAAGGTTGCAGCAGCCAAATGATCTGTGATTGGAATGGGGGAGAGAAAAACTCCCCCGGTCCCATGAGCTTCGCCTTACAATATAGGAGGAACAATAGGTGAGGGGACGTAATCTGGAAAAGAAAAGTGTAAGGGAGAGATATGTATCAGCGAGGTATTGCCCTTCAATGTGTCACAGGCGGGGGAGGTGCAGAAGGGATATGTGAGTGTGTGGGGGGGGGATGGACCATGAGTTCCCTATTCTGAGCGTACTGTCTAGGGAGAACTGGACGGGGGCCATAATATTACACAATTCTGATACGGTTTATAATTGCATTTATCGCATCTACATCCAGCTGTTGTTGTATACAAAAGCCCAGCTGGTGAATCAGAGTGAATAATACCCTTGCAGAAAGTAACCAGAAGCTACACACTGATAAAATGGATCGAGGAGGAAACCATGTGCAGCGCTTTCTGCTTAACCGTGATATTAACTGATTCAAACCCCGGCAGGCCTAGCCCAGTCATTTATCTTCGATATGTGAAGATACTAAGCACCACTGAACTTGGAAATGGGATATCCTTTCTCTGCAGTCAATTCCCTTGGTGGTGCACACTAGCCAGAGCCACTCTACTCTCTATAATACTTTCATGGCAATTGGGTGAGCAGCTTTTTAAAGATTTCTAATAAACATTTTAAACATTCGAATCCACATGTGGATCATTTAAAATAAAAATATATGTAATTTCCCTTGTTATGAGTTTGAAGTGTCAGGAAATCCAAGCTAGGGAGTATATCTGTCATGCTACCCTTAAAGCGCAACTCTAAATTTGCCCGAGGTTGGGATTATGACAAAAACCCAAGAAAATGAAGGCAGAGGATGCAGAAATATTCATCTAGGAATCCTATATACCACCCTAGAATAGGTGTCACTGAAGAGTATATTACCAGTATATGGAGAATCAAATATACAAATATTGTGGTACAAAAATATCTTAGCCAGAATATGGGCTTCCACAATATTTTGAAGCTAGGTGTATAGTGTTTAGTATTGATGTAATATTCATACCTCCACATACTTCTACCATGCTGGTACATATCTTCTAGGTACATAAATGTGCAGGTGAGAACAGTAAATCTCTACTATACATACTTACTTTTAAGATATTCTGGTAGTCGATATTCTGGCTATGGTATTTTTGCAGCACAATTTTTGTGGGGTCGATATTCTATAGCAAAACCAATAGGGATGATGGACGGAGTTTTGAACATTGCAAGTACTCACCCCCAGTAAACTGATCTGGGTTTAATCAATCATCATTCTTTAGCTCACTCCGCCACCCCAGTTCAGACATGGCCATATGCAAATCAGTCTGACCCTGTGCCTCATGAGAACAGTCCAGCCCGAACTGCCAAGCCATGTCTTCCCTGGACCGGAAACAAGCATACTGGGACCGGTTTCTGGCTAATCAGCCGTCATCCCCCAGGCTAGCTTGAATCCAGTGGCAAAGTAAGCAAGGGACCCACGTCTGGGCATACCCTGCCAACTTAGGGCGAACAAAGCAAAACCAAAGGGGATGATGGACGGAGTGTTGAACATTGCAAGCACTCACCCCCAGTCAACTGATCTGAGTTTAATCAATCATCATTCTTTAGCTCACTCCACCACCCCAGTTCAGACATGGCCATATGCAAATCAGTCTGACCCTGTGCCTCATGGGAACAGTCCAGCCCGAACTGCAAAGCCATATTCTATAATCATAGCATTCTTCTCTGAACCAATAAGGGAAGGTTTATCATGAACGTTGCCACATGTTAAAAACCTTTGTTTAGGGGTTTACACTATTCCAGGTGTATCATCATCCAGTGCAAAGGCGTCACTAGGGGAGTGCGGGGGTGCGGACCGCACCGGGTGACACCATCGTCCTGGGGTGACACCAATCTGGTTACGCTGGGTAACACAGCTCTGCAGCCTCGCCTCTGCTCTGCTTTGCTTCATAATCAAGAGGAAATCTGAGCCTAATGAAACATTGTGCCTCTCTGACAAGCGAGGAGGCTGCTCTCCAAGGCTCCTTGTCGTCATCACTCAGTATCAGCCACGCCCCCTCTGCTGGTTAATTGATGTTGATGGGCTCACGCTGAGCGGGGTCGGATCAACGCACTGTCACAGGGTCCCGGGAAGTTGCCCGACTAGGCCTCAGAAGGCCGCTTTGCCTATGTTACATTTCACAAGTGGATTTCTTCATGTAAGCCCCGTGCTGCGTGCCCACCCTGGACTTAGAGCCCCTCTAGCATGTTCGACAGACGACTAATGTCGCCGCAGAGCAAGCTGATCGTTCCTGAGGTAAGAGCCAATGAGCAGCAAGGCACTTGGAATTAATGCAAACCAAGTTTGACTTTTAGTTAATAGGCCTGGCTTCTCCCGTGTTTATATCCACTGCAAGGCGCGCTATGTTTTTTGGTCACGTTTTCTCCCTAAAACACTCATTTTAGACGTTTTCTGCCACCATCCTGGACAGCCCCCCCCCCCCCCGCCCGTCCCTGCTGCGCTAGAAGGTGAGGACGAGTGTGTCTTCTGTGTCTATTTAACTTTTCACTCAATGTCGCACGCACACATGCATTCAAAACGCATTTCATGAGTTTATTTCAGTCACTTTGAGAAGAGCAGAGAACTGTGAGGGAGAAACCATCGGGGTGGGTTGGGGGAAGAAGGCGACAAGGAAAGGGTTAAAAGAGCAGCAGGCGAGGGAGTGGGGTGCAGGCGGAGGGGAGTGTTGTGCAGGCAGAGAGGGATATGGTACAGGCAAAGGGTAAGATGGTGCAGGCAAAGGGTAAGATGTTGCAGGCGAAGGAGTGGTTGTGCAGGCGGAGGGGAGATGGTGCAGGCAGAGGGAGAGATGGTTCAGGCAAAGGGGAGATGGTGCAGGCAGAGGGAGAGATGGTGCGGACAGAGGGGAGATGGTGCAGGCAGAGGGGAGATGGTGCAGGCAGAGGGAGAGATGGTTCAGGCAAAGGTGAGATGGTGCAGGCAGAGGGGAGATGGTGCAGGCAGAGGGAGGGATGGTTCAGGCAGAGGGGAGATGGTGCAGGCAGAGGGGAGATGGTGCAGGCAGAGGGGAGATTGTGCAGGCAGATGGAGAGATGGTTCAGGCAAAGGGGAGATGGTGCAGGTAGAGGGAAGATGGTGCAGACAGAGGGTGAGATGGTGCAGGCAGAGGGAGAGATGGTTCAGGCAAAGCGGAGATGGTGAAGGCAGAGGGGAGATGGTGCAGGCAGATGGAGGGATGGTTCAGGCAGAGGGGAGATGGTGCAGGCAGAGGGGAGATGGTGCAGGCAGAGGGAGAGATGGTTCAGGCAAAGGGGAGAAGGCAGAGGGGAGATGGTGCAGACAGAGGGAGAGATGGTTCAGGCAGAGGGGAGATGGTGCAGGCAGAGGGGAGATGGTGCAGGCAGAGTGGAGATGGTGCAGGCAGAGGGAGAGATGGTTCAGGCAAAGGGGAGATGGTGCAGGCAGAGGGGAGATGGTGCAGGCAGAGGGAGAGATGGTTCAGGCAGAGGGGAGATGATGCAGGCGAAGGGGAGATGGTGCAGGCAGAGGGAGAGATGGTTCAGGCAGAGGGGAGATGGTGTAGGCAGAGAGGAGATGGTGCAGGCAGAGGGGAGATGGTGCAGGCAAAGGGAGAGATGATTCATGCAAAGGGGAGATGGTGCAGGCAAAGGAAGAGATGGTGCAGGGGGAGGGGAGATGGTGGGGACAGAGGGAGATATGGTGCAGGCAGAGGGGAGATGGTGCAGGCAGAGGGTGAGATGGTGCAGGCAGAGGGAGAGTTGGTGCAGGCAGAGAGGGAGATGTTGCAGGCAAAGGGGAGATGGTGCAGGCAGAGGGAGAGATGATGCAGGAGGAGGGGAGATGGTGCGGACAGAGGGAGAGATGAAGCAGGCAGAGGGGAGATGGTGCAGGCAGAGGGTGAGATGGTGCAGGCAGAGGGAGAGATGGTGCAGGCGAAGGGGAGATGGTGCAGACAGAGGGAGAGATGGTGCAGGCAGAGTGTGAGATGGTGCAGGCAGAGGGAGAGATGGTGCAGGCAGGGGGTGAGATGGTGCAGGCAGGGGGTGAGATGGTGCAGGCGGAGGGGAGATGGTGCGGACAGAGGGAGAGATGGTGCGGACAGAGGGAAAGATCGTGCTGGAAGAGGGGAGATGGTGCAGGCAGAGGGTGAGATGTGCAGGCAGAGGGTGAGATGGTGCAGGCAGGGGGAAGACGGTGCAGGCACAGGGTGAGATGGTCCGAGCGGTAAGTCGTAAGGGGGCGACACCATGAGTTACCCGCACCGGGTGACACCAACCCTAGTGACGCCACTGATCCAGTGGTGTCCGTATCACCTGCCACCGCATGCGCAGAAGTGACATCGTTCACAGCAAGCAGACCAGTGAGGTCCTACAATCTGTTCGGGAGCAGCCAGGATGCGCGTCCTTACCAGAGTTGTCCGCCAGACGCAGTTTGCCACAGCAGAGATGCCGCCTCCACTGCTTCTGCACATTTTCCTTCATTGCACAGTGAAAGACGAATATAAATAAACCTGGAATTGAAAAACTCATGTTAGAAATCGGGCATCCCTCAAAGGAACTTATTGCATCTTGCTCACGGAGGCAGATAAATATTGGTAGAGCTGTGTGGTTGTCTTTTGGTGCGATGCCGTGGGCACCTAGTCTCACCAGAAACTTCCGTTTTCAAAGCTCTGACCTTGTAATTTATTCATACTTACAACTGTTTTAGTTCATGAACGTATTTCTTTTAAAGTATACAAAAAGTGATGGATGGAATGCTTGAATTAATCTCAGACACTGGTAATCACTCGGGCCGCTTTCCAGTCCATTGTTATTTTGCTCACCATGCCTCCTCAGTTTGGACCCAGCCATATACAAGTCGGTCTTGACCCTGCTCCATCCAATGAGAGCAGTCCAGCCTGAACTATCAGGCAAGGTCTTCCTTCAACTGGAGCACAAGCAACCCAGGACCGGTTTCACCCCAGTTTGGGCTCATCATCCAGGTATGGCTTGGTTCCAATGACACAGTGTGCACAGGTCCCATGTCTGTGCATATCTGTCCCACTTGAGGTGTCACACTAAAGTACACAGAAAAGTGATGGATGGACTGTTTGAATTAATCTCAGACACTGGTAATCACTCAGGCCGCATTCCAGTCCATGTTATTTGGCTCACCATGCCACCTCAGTTCGGCCCCTGCCATATTCAAATCAGTCTTGACCCTGCTCCAATGGGAACATTCAGTCTGCACTGCCAATGCCCATTTTTCTTGCCCATTAAAGGATATATTTGTCATTTAAAAATCCTGTAACCATATATAATTATATCTAGGTTTATTTAAAAAGAAACATAAAACAGCATTGATGGTGTTATTGCTCAACATTGCGCCATGGCAGAGGGGGTGTGATCCATACTAGATATTCAGGATATCTACTGACGACACAAATGAAGTCTATTTAGTTTAAATGACTGTAAATGTACCGTAAGCAGATATCATGACAGCTCGGTTGAGCCTCAAGTTTTAAATGAATATTCAGAAACAAATATGGGGCTGCTTATGATGAGTGAAACTAGCTAGGGGTAAAGATAGGTTGAAGTCTCTCTTCTGCTTGAAAGCATTCACAAGTCTGAAGCCAAGTGCATCCTCCTCAAAGCGCTTTTCAGAAAGGAGTGTTAGGATTTACTCTTCCTACTCACTGCAAGGCACTGATAGGATGAAGGCGAAAGTTCAGCAGACTCATTCACTGTACCTCAGCTGCTGATTGATACAGCTTAATTTAAAATGCTGTGAGGTGTGAAGCGGCACACCATGGCGCTCACTAGTTTCAATATTCGTGATGGGACCTCCACTTTTCTAACCTAAACTAATTAGGCTTTATTCCTATCCCTACAATGCAATGCTCTTATCCAGGATTTCTGCTGAAAATGGTTGCTATTGTAACTATCTGTTTTTGCTTGACTTTCCCTTTGTCTTACTTATCTATCAGTCATCTCTCTCTTTTTTCCCATTCTGCCTTTTTATTTCTTTTGTTTCCTTTCTCTTCCTCTCACACACTTTATTACTAATTGTGTCATCTCTTTCTTGCTCCGATTCCTACTGTCTATGTCTCATGCTCTTTTTCTCATGGAATACCTTCTTCTCTTTTTCATTTTTGCACTCTCTGTTTGGCTCTCGCTCTCATTCGTGCCCTATTTATCTCACTCTCTCCTTGCTTACTCAATATTTTTGTCTCTATTCTTTATCTTTGAATCTGAACTCTTATTTCGCATGCTGTCGTTTTCACTCCTCCTCCTTTTTCTTTTTCTTTCTATTGCTTTCTAGTACCCCTGTTTCGTTCTCTCTCTCCGTCACTGTCTCTTTCTCTCTCTCTCCCTCTCATTCTCTCTCCCTCTCATTCATTTCAATGTCCTTCTGGCTCTCTTTCTGTCTCTATCATTCTAACTTCCTCAGTGTCTTGTAATCTGTATCTCATTCTCTTTCATTTTGTCTTTCTTTCTCTTTTTCACTCTCCCTTCCTTCCTCTCTCTATCCCGCTCTTTCTCTGTCTCTCCATGTCTTTGTCTGTATATATATCTCACTCTTCCTACCACTCTTTTTTTCTGCAGCTATCCCTCTTCCTACTTTTGTCCGCCATGGTGGTCACTGGGAAGGTCCAAATGTCCACGGGTCTAGAAACAAGAATCTACTTCAAAGAAGCCGGAATCCAAAAAACCTAAAAAATCTATGTGTATATGAACAGAGAAGTCTCCTTCAAAGTAAGGACACCCATCAGTCACCACTCTATACCGCCCTAGTCGTCATCTGGGCCTCCTCCTGGCATTTCCATCGTGAAGCATAAATGATGAAAAAGAAGGACCTGATGACAATGTCCTACATCAAATTATGGATCACTGGATAGCCCTCTAGATGTCAGCTGGTAGTGATATCTGATGGGTGAAAGAATTGCAGTGCATAAGTGATGTATGGGAAAAAGTGACTTAAAATTGGGTAAATGAGAGACATTATGTTTTATTATTATCACTCAAATGCCCAAGGTTAAAAACAGAGCAAAAAAAGGCAGTTTCAACAAATATCTGCCAGAGTTATTATTAGGTTGACATGTTTCCGCAATACATATGGACACTTCTGTCCTTGCCTTTTTCAGGACCTTTAAATATAATCGCTACTGCAATGTGCAACATAAACACCAAAAGTGAGAAAATAAGAAGAAAATAACCGTTTCACCTCCCCGAGATGGCTTGGAATTCCGTCAGGAGTACCGACGGATAGAGCGGTGCTTCTTCTCCCTGAGCCGCAGCCAAGTGAGGTGAGGCCTTATCTTCTTGTTAAATAGTGGCGAATCAGCCCATATGAAGAAGGATATTACTAGACACCTAGGATTCCAGGTAAAACGGTTATTTTCTTCTTATGTTCTCACTTTTGGTGTTTATGTAGCACATTGCAGTAGCGATTATATTTAAAGGTCCTGAAGAAGGCAAGGACAGAAGTGTCCGTATGTATTGCTGAAACATGTCGACCTAATAATGACTATTCAATTCAATTCAGTTAATTTATATAGCGCGCTACATACCCATAGGGTCTCAAGGCGCTTGAAGAAGGGTGGGGAATAACTGGCAGATATTTGTTGAAACTGCTTTTTTTTGCTCTGTTTTTAACCTTGGGCAGTTGAGTGATAATAATAAAAATAATGTCTCTCTCATTTACCCAATTTTAAGTCACTTTTTCCCATACATCACTTATGTACTGCAATTATTTCCCCCATCACATATCACTACCAGCTGACATCTAGAGGGCTATCCAGTGATCCATAATTTGGTGTAGGACATTGTCATCAGGTCCTTCTTTTTCATCATTTATGCTTCTCGATTGAAATGCCAGGAGGAAGCCCAGATGATGACTAGGGCGGTATCGAGTGGTGACTGATGGGTATCCTTACTTTGAAGGCGACTTCTCAGTGCATATACACATAGATTGTTTAGGTTTTTTGGATTATGGCTTCTTTGAGGTAGATTCTTGTTTCTAGACCCATGGACATTTCACATGTAGTACAGTAAGAATTGGGGGCTGTGTCCATGCTAGGTCTTAAAATATTCCCTAGGACCCTTCCCTAACGGTTTGTTTTGTCCCCACTGAAACAGTCCTTCTTACCTTGCAGAGAGTTGAAGATGGCAAAGAGGTACATGAAGGCGACTTGCACAGGTCCCCAGGCGAAGAAGGCGAAGCCCCAGGTCATCCCCAGCAGGAAGGTGAGGCTCACCACACTGCGCACGTTCCGCAGCACTTCCTCCCTCATGCTCCGACTGTTCCTCTTCCCATTCCTCCCGCAGATCTGCACCATCACCACCACAAACATGGCCACGTTCATAAGAAACATCACGGCAAAGTAGGCCACGCAGGCGATGTAAAAGACGACGTCATCCTTGATCCAGCAACTGCAAGGAGGAAGTCAATTAGTGCTAGTGTGTTGCTGGTGCTTGCAGGTGTCACACAAGGCACAGTAATGCATGTCTGATTAAAGTGCTTCATGCTGCATTTATCTGTTTTCCCAAACATTCAAGCATTTGAAATGGGTATTGGAGTAAGCATTGCTCCTGGATGCTCCTATTTGGCTCCGGTAATCACACATCAGCCACTTGACAGACAGTTACATCTTAATTATACACCAAACAAGTCCAGACACACATCCTGGTCACTGAACACTGGCATGTTTTCCCATCAGCACTTTCTGCTTTGTGTTTTACATCCATTCTTCCTCCCTCCTTCTTATGGTGAATATTTTAAAATAAACTGGCCTTCCAAGTGTGCTCCAGGAGAAGTGTCTTTCTGCTACAACTACCTACATTGACTTCAGAGAGTTCTAAATGCAGGAAATGGCAATGTTTCCTTTTTTAAATTAATCAAATATTATGAAAAAGGTTTTATGAAGCTGAGAAAAACGTATTCAATACCTACGTATATTTAACATTGAAGTAGGTTGACCAACACATTAAATTACAATATCCATGTTATCTAGAAAGCATCTTCTGAATGAAATACCTGCATTTTGAACAACATCAACGTACAATCCACAATAAGTTGAACCTTTGCTCTATGTAATGATCATCACCGGATTCAGGAATAATGTAAATAAGAATTAAAAGTACCACACTCCACATAGGAGCTAAAAAATGAAAACATGAACAAGCAACAAAGAAGAGAAAAAATTGAGGATTTCCTATCTGTAAACTCTACTCATATATGCATTTATAATTATATCAGATTCCTTAATTTCTGTGTTCTAAGTGGCGTAGGCTGAGAATATCGAATCCCGAATATCGACGAGGAAGAACATCATTACAACAATATCGAGGGACAAATATCGAAAGGTAAGTTTCTATACATTGTCTACACCTAACTCCACACCCCAGTACCTTGATTATATATATATATATATATATATATATATATATATATATATATATATATATATATATATATATATAAATATATATATAAATAAATATCTCTTCATGGTACTCAGATGTGAAGAACCTCCCTCTGTGCACTAACCTTTTGTTATATTGTCTATCTATATTATTCATTAAATATTCTTTCACATCAATATTCAGGATTTGATATCCCCAGCCACAATTGTTTTAGGTGCATTAAAAACCACTCTTGTTTGAAAAACTAAATTTACTACTGCACTGTCTCCGCTTATATTCTTCTGTCTACCACTAGATTTTGTGTTACATATATGTGTATAGAGCCTGTTGACATTATTGATTGCATATGTTCAATTGGATTTCTGACAGGCACCACTTTCTTTATTGATTAATTTTCATATTTAGGTATTGCTACTGATGTAACAACACAGTAGTTGTTGATTGCTAATTGAATGTCTACCTCGTTCTCCCTACACCCCTACAGCACATTTTTTTGGTTGCACTTGCTTTAGGGCCCAAGGGATGTGTGTGCGACAATAGACCTGTTTATTAGCAGTGGTGGCTGTTGACATTTGAAAGTGGTGAGCCGTAAACTTACTGTTGGAGTGCACTGTGGCGAGCGAGCGCAGTGAGCGAGCCCAAAGGTCTTAAGGGGTGTTCGGGGGGAGTTTCCCCTGCGAAAATTTTGAAAAAAGAGGTGCATTTTCAAGCTCAAACTACAAAGGTTTTGAGTGGCTGTGATCAAAATACAAGTGGTGAAAGTGGTGTTATCCCCCCTCACCTCCAGTGCCTAATGGCAGCTGTGGGATTCCTTTTGTCACCTGAGTCTTGCATCATCCTGAGGCCTTAAGCAGAGGGCAAGCCTCACAAGGTGGTGTAAGTCCAGATGTATTACCTGGAGGAGGTAGGTGCTCTGCCTGAAACCTGGCAGCACGCACAAGGAATGAAATGAGCATGGCAGTTAATTACAATATTTTTATAGAACGATATTTTTGTTTGGTGGTGTTTGTGTGCTCGATATTTTTTCAGACATACGCCTGTCACCCCCCTCGAGCGGAGTAGGTCTTCTCATTTGACCTCAAAGCTTGCACCAACCCTGTCTGCCTGCCTTAAAGAAATAATGCAACGCATGACGTCGCTACTTAAAAGATAAAGTTCCGAAAAACGCCCACCAAAGACAACGCTTGTAAAGTTCCGTAGCGCTCTTGGAATCTGAGCGCTCCAATCGGCTCTGGCTCGTGGTTGACCGAGCCAAAGAGGTCTGCTGATATTGTGTTTGGTTACGTTTCAGGCTGTTTAGAGATGAGTTACTGTGGGTGGTGGTCAGCGAGGTGAGCATGTGCTGGAGTCTGGTTATTGGCGGGCCAGATTCTGACGTGGGTCAGTATGGCGCATTCTGTGTACGGGTGCATGTACTGAAAGGCTACTGCAGCTTGCTATGAGGCAGACATCTCCAAGAACAGTTATTTTGTGGTGGTTTGAAACTAAACACACGAAGTGCCAGCGGGTATACTAGGCGCTAAAACAGGAGTGCATACTAGGTGCTAAAACAGGAGTTCAGGGTCTCGGACCTGATGGAATTCCCCTCTCCCACATCTCCTGCTTGCTGTCTGTAAGCGTCACCCTACAACTGGAAATGCCTGTGCAAACCTCTGCTTAGTGATGGAAACAGCACACAATTCTCCCACCGGCTGCAGCACTGACCTTTGTGCTCAAGAAGTCCCTTACCAGCAACCCTTGCCCTTTGATACTTTAAAACTGCTTATAGCAAGTGTATGGCTCAGTGAGCTATTCAATTCTCTACTACACAATAAACTTGCAGCTGCAAGTGCACTAGAATGACAACTGACTGCAAGCACTTTTATTGACTATTGATACTCTCTGCAGCACATCACCTACTGAGGCATCTATATGGTAACCCTTACCCTGTAAAATCTTCTCTAATGCATACACAATGTAAATTTCTAAAACAAGTTGTTACCCTATCTCAGTGTAAATATATTATGCATTCAAACTGCATTAATAAAACAATGCATACCATCATTTCTTTCACATCGACCTTTCACATTGTGTGGCAAAGATACTTCTGTGTACTTTCTAAAATACATATAGATTTAAACACAATAAACTGTATTTGCATCTATTTATCGCGTTTCACGCGCAACAGTCCAGCTTGTTTATAGTCAAGACAATCACTGCATCTACTTGGGTACTCTCTTACAGTTAGTCCAATAGCCAGTGACGCTTCGTGAAGGATGTGCTGCACCCATGATTCCACCCACTATGGGTAACCGTGACTCCTGGAAGTACTAACGGAATAGCGTCTTAGCCGTCCGCAAAGCGCTTAAGCGCCTCGTCAACGGTCTTAAGCACTATGCAACTCACTACATGTCAGTCGCGGCTCGCATCGCAATACGCGCGGGGGGGTCGGGCGGTGGTGGAGGACGGGGAATTAAAAGAAAAAGAAAAATAAGAAAGAAAACTTACCTGACCGTCGGTCCGCTTCGCCTCTGCTGGGCCCTTGGCGCCTTCACTGGAGTGGCAACCCCTCAGCCAGTACTGGCGCTACTCCAGCAGTGCCAGGATTGGCTTAGAGCAGGGTTACTCGCCGCCCGCCTGCCCATTAGGAGACCGAGGGTTGAGCCTTTGATCAACCCTCGCTCTCCTAATGGGCATGCCAACCAGAGCAGACACTAGTGCGCATGACTGGGCACGGCGGAAAATTTCTCCGACCTTCACCAGTCATGCGTACTTGTGGTGCTGCCTGCCCCTGGTCTGACAATGCATCATGCATGTCAGTCAACATGATGCCGGACCGCCCACCCCCTTCAGACTCTGATGGGGTGGGCGGTCCGACGTCATGCTGACTGACATGATTGTCAGTTCTCCCTCGGCGTCTCTGAACTTAAGTAAAGTGAGTCAGTTTACTTAAGTTCACAAACGTCGAAGGAGCTGTGGGCCCAGGCAGCTAGTGGGCCAACGCCCAGTGCCCTAATGGACGCACTGCCACTGTTCATTAGTACCCCTTCCGATGGGGTATCGAAAGTACATGGTAGTCAATCAATAAATCAAAAGCAGCTTTATTAAATTGTCGTAAAAAAACAAAAGCATACAGTGCAGTATAATATACATACTCAAATACATAGTGAATACATAGGTAAATTAAAACCATCTCAAAAGAAAGAAAAACACACAGTGCCACATCATTGCTAAGCAACCAGCGTTTTCCTTTTATGCATCACTGAGATTAAAGAGCTAGTCATTCCACAGAAAATTGCAGCAGAAGGCAATTGTTGTAGGAAGAACATTAGTTAAAATGTATTTAACTAAGGATAGGCAATATAAAGTGTCTGCGAGGTGTATCGTAAAATGTGCAGAAGAGGACGATGTGCATAGTGCCTTGCGAGTTTATATTCTCACTGGGGCAATTGACCAAGACATCTGATCAGTCATTAATTGCCAGGAAGCTGAGTAAACAGTAGAAAATATCTAGTCTGAAGTGAGTTAGAAAAGATAAGGTTGTACACCATTTGTTACATGTAGCAACTGGTTTTTGATGACACCGGTTTTCGTCAATTCCCTGGTAAGGCTTCGATCTTCAAGTACATGCACACATAGTTTCTTAAGGCCATTTGTGTGAAGTGGAAGTCACAGTGGGGTAACAAAACCCCCCGCAACTCCTGCGGTGCGGGAGGCCCCTGAGCTCTGGGGCCCCCTTCAGCACTGGCAGGTCCCAGACCTGAGAGCTCCGGACTGGTGTGTAGCATGGTGGGCCCCATGTATGTACTTTGCAGGGGTGCCCCATCAAGTTTCGTTACACCACTGGGAAGTCATTTGATCTACGACAATCATCGATAAGTGATCGGTTTAAAATAGTAAATTTGGAGTTCCATACCTTGTGCCACAATAAAATTGACTTAATTTTAATCAGGTCGACTAAAAACTTCACCCCCAGTTCAGACTGGCATACAGTAGTGGAACAGCTTGTGGGAGCTGATTAAACATTCCTAATGAGGCCTTTCTCAACTGTCTGAAGATGGTTAATGTTTGCATAGCCCCAGATGCCAGCCCCATGAAGAGCAACAGAGACACATTTTGCATTATAAATAGTAAGCATCTCTCTCAAAGGTTTGGTATCTAGTTTGGCAGCGAAGTTTAAAAGAGCATTTACAGATTTAGTAAATGCACCTTACTGTTATTCACTACAGAAGACTCTGTGCCATGTGCATCGAAAACAATACCCAGAGAAGAGAATGTGGGGGCAAAACTTAACTTAGAAGCACCTGCCAGAAGATTCCGGCCCTTCCGTGTGTTCCTCCCACATTTCATAACCAAAGTCTTGATTTTATTGAGGATCAAGCCAAGCTCAGACATATAATTAATAAAACAGGTGAGTATTCTCTGTAGGCCCAAAATGGTACGTGACATAAGGACTGCATTGTCAACATACAGCAAACAAAGGGTTGGTCTGTCGCCAATTTGGGCGAGATCTTTAAAGTTGTCACTTAGTGTAGAGCCTAAGCTTTTGATGTACAGAGTGAACAAAAAAGGTGCTAAAACCCAGTCCTTTCTAACCCCTCTTTGAAGCTTAAAGACACCAGTATACTCATCTATACGGCTAAAGCCCACCCTAGTCTTTCCACTGGAGTACAGCTCTCTAATGAAAGCAATTAGCGATACGTCCACCCCAATCTCAGATAGAATAACCCTCAGTTGGCTATGAAGGGCACAGTCAAATGCACCCAAAAGGATGACAAAGGCTAGATACAGCTGGCCCTTTTTCATTAAGGTGTATTTGGCAATGATCAGGTTGAGATTGAGCCCCTGCTCAATTGTTCCCAGCCCTCCGCGTAAACCATACTGGAGATCTGAAAGGATGTTTGAAATTTCATCCCATTCTTCGAGACAACTCCATGCGTTTTTGCCTGTAACTTTTAACAGTGAATCGAGTAAGGATATGGGGCAGTAACATGGAGGGTTAGAACGGTCCCCTTTCTTTTATATAGGTACGATGACAGACTCTGACCATGAGCCAAGGAGGCCAGAAAGGAAACAGGCCGCTAAGACCAAAGTCAAAATAGGTACCCACATGGAGAGGTTAGCCTTGAACAAGTCAACAGAGAAGCCATGTGGTCCAGGGGCTTTACCGCCCTTGCTGCCCATTACTGCCCTATTTATTTAGTCCAGGGTAAATGATAAATTACTAAAACCACAGGGTGATGGGGAATCAGAGGTCTGATTGTGCGTACTAAGGATGGAGTAAATCTCAGAGAGTTGTGCAATCCAGTTGGTTTCATTAATGCCCATCTCTAATCTCGGGGCACTGTTATCCCTTAAAAAGGAGCGATTAATTTAGTGCCAAAAGGCTGGCATATCCTGAGCCAAACTGGCTTCAATCAGGGTTTCCCAGGCCTGGTGCTTTAGCTTCTTCTTCCTTGTCTTCAGAACTAATCTATACTCAGACCTAAACCTACCCATTTCCATAGGAAAGTGCAGCACTCTATAGAGAGCTTTCATTAGAAGCTTGTGTGCTGTTGAACAATTGATAGAGAGCCGCCTTGGCCTAGGGGAGTTGGACTGGGTCATAGTTTTAATTTAGGCTTGTTTGGTCCCATTAGAGATCTCGATAAAAGCCATCTTAACCGCCTGGTCATTAGTTGAGTCATCTAAACAAATGTCAAAGGCACCCCTGTGAGTAGTAATTTCAAGGAGAGTATCTGGATTGATCCCCGAGCAGTGCAGCAAAGTGCCACTTTGGGAGGATAGCGAGGCATTATCTAGGGAGCACTCCACCATGCCACACACCCTTTTAGTAGGGAGATAGCATAACTTCCCTACTGTAAAAGACTCCTTTCCTTCAATGCAATATAACCTATTCAATCATACTCAAGTTGGACTAGTAATGTAACAACATCTGATGGTGAAACGTTATTATACAAATCAACAATTATAAAATTGAGATTGTGCAAAATTTCCGAAAGAATA
Source organism: Lissotriton helveticus (assembly GCF_964261635.1). NCBI lineage: Eukaryota > Metazoa > Chordata > Amphibia > Caudata > Salamandridae > Lissotriton > Lissotriton helveticus. The sequence goes on along the minus strand of NC_136067.1, from coordinate 1,264,456,605 downwards.
ATCAGGTAGTAAGGAAAGTTGGACTCTATCTTGAGCGTAAATGAAGGTAGTGTATTTGAGACAAAAATAGCCAACACGCCTTTAGATCTACCTGCAGTAGAAGGAACTGCAGTTTGGTAGAATGTTCTAAAGCCATTCATATGAATAGGTTCAGCTCCTCAAGTCTCCTGGAAACAGAGAAAAGGAAAAACCATAATAAACTCACCTCAAGAAATAGATGACAACTTGGAACGTAGCAACATCACAAAATAAAATGATTGACAAAGTGTTGAAACTTTCCAAACACTCACCCCCACTCTCAGATTCATTCATCATTATTTTGCTCGCCATGTCACCCCAGTTAAAACCCAGCTATATGCACTTCAGTGTTGACCCTGCTCCCCATGGGAAACTGGACCTAGGATGCCTTTTTCCGGTCCAGGGAGGACCTGGCCTGACAGTTCAGGCTGGACTGTTCCCATGAGGAGCGTGGTCAAGACTGATTTGCATACGGCTGGATCTAAACTGGGATGGCTTAGGGGGCAAAAGAAGGTCGGATTAAACCCAGATCCCTTGACTGGGGGTGAGTGGTTGCAAAGTTTCAGCACTCCATCCATCATCTTGTGTTAACCTGGAACGTAGATCTGCCACATTACAAAATAGGAACTTGCATGATGATAGAAAAGGTTCCAAGTTCACAAGCAGGGGAACTAGCTGGGTCTGACAGCCCACACTAGGACAGGAAGGTTTGAAGGAGGCAGAATCAAGGGCAATAGGAAAACACATCTTCATGGAGAAAAGTAGGCAAGGGGTAGTATATGTGAATCGGTGGAGAAGTTGTTCTTCAGTTTAGTAATAGGTTGTCAATCAATATCATTCAGCTTCACCGGGGGGGGGGGGGGGGGTGACACAATTGTGCTTTGTAATAGATGGATAGAAGCAGAGGACCGGACAAGGCCAGCATTGGTGTCAGAGCCAGATCCCTCCTTTAAAACCACGGGGTGATAGAAATACCCCAATGAAAGGGTTATTACTTGATGGGGGAAGTAGGTGGTGATCTGGTCCTGGTTTTGTGCAAAATTAATTCCACCAAGTAAGGGGACTTAAAAGACATAATTACACAGTCACCAGGCAGTAATGTAGCTCCCTTGCCAATCCATCCAACCCTTCTTACTATTTTCAAGTCTTCAAAGAGGGCCCTAGTTAAGCCAGTGTTACTGCCCACCCAATGAATGGATTTATTCTTTACGCTTTTCCAGGATTCAGTATTGTGTTGAGAAAGGGTTGGTACATTCCCCAAAATGACAACGGTTGGAGTGATCTCTGGGAGAAGGTCTAGAAGTGGGGATGGGCCTAGTCATGTCAGTGCAATGGCAAGGGTTTTAGAGTTATCAGATTGCACGGTAAAGGAATGTTTTGGGGAGGCAGGTTGGTGACTGGAGCAGTGACTGGGACAGCTGCAGTAAAGGGCTCAGATCGCGGAAGGCTAAATTGGTTATTAGTGCACAGCGTCTGAATATGACAAGGAGCAGCAGATGGAAAAATGGCATTCGAGGTTAGAGCAGAATTTGCAATGAATTTGCTGTGTGAATGAAATGTTTCTAAACAACTTGCCAGGGTATTTTCGACGACAGAGTCTGGAGGACAATGAGTCTAATGATGACCTTCATTAGGTTTCCCAAGGATTGTACTGTTGTAAGGATACATTTAATGTCCTCAGATTTGCTGATAAGGTATGCCCATTTTGGCCCGCTAGGCTTCACAGCGGATCCTAATTGAGCCCAGGCGCTGTAATCTACTGCTTTCATTGAGGGGGGTGACAGTTTCTTACACTTCACGGGGGGGGGAGGACGAGTCAGCAGGAGAATTGGGAAACATATCCTTGGAATTTACCTGGGCACACCCATTATTGGCTGAACACGTGGTCAAACCCTTAAGGTTCTCATCTTTGTAGTTCGACGCGGAGGGAGGGACAGCACTTATGATGTCTGCTGATGTTTGGAGACATGCCCCCAGTCTTGCCTCAGCCGAAGTAATCTCTTTATGGATCGAGCACATTGCGCTTGACAGGAAAGTCATTATAGATGTTATGGGCTTGCCTTGAGTCTTGGAGGTGGGGAATTTTCTTTTTAACCATGATGGCGCAAAGTGGAAAATGCAGGGCCAAGAGAGTGGGCTCAGCCCAGACTCATCTGGCCCCGGACAGGTGCAGACCAGCCTGCTCTTGGCCTGGACACGTGCCTGGGGATGTCCCCCGTGTGTCCACCTCTGTCGGAGTGCTACTGGGGTGATACACACCTTCTGGTGCGAAAACAGCCGGAGCCACCTCACTGCCACTGATGATGGGTCCTATAGACCATGGTTCCCAACTCTGTGGAAGGCGTCCCACTCTGCGGGAGTGCTGCAGGGGTGATATGCGCCTCCTGATGCGAAAACAGCTGGAACGGCTTGTAGTCCGGGGACCCGGCCTCTGTCAAAAGTGTCCCACTCTGCGGGAGCCCTGCAGGGGTGATAAGCTCCTATTGGCAGGAAAACAGCCAGAGCAGCTTCCCTGCCGCCGGTGATGCTAGGCCCTGTAGTCTGTGGCTCCGCCTCTGTGGAAAGCATGGCAGTCAAATTCTCAGGGCCTAGCCTGTTAAGGCAGCAATGACAATGTCGATTTTCTCACTCCAGGACACAAGCCCGAAGTCAACAGCATGACTCCATCCATGTTCCAGATGTGGAAGAGTGCTAATGAAACACAAGGTTTAAGCGCTCCTGAATCCCAATTACCTGTTTTGCATCACAGTGTTCCGCTGCACATTCTGCCCCTCTTCCAAATCGGTCTCTGATGCTAGGCTGGGCTCTTATTCGACCTTCATTACGAGTGCTGAGGAAATACTGATTCAATCGGTAATTAGGATTACAGGAAATGCAGTAATCCTGAACCTTAGGGGATTTTCTGGGACACATTTTAATAGTTAAAACCTGTCAGAATATGCTCACAGAAAGAATGTTCACAAGCATCCAAGAATCAGTGTGAAAACACTGACAGTAGCAAAGGAGGTCCATAAATACTCCACCCGAAAAATTAATACACCTTATGGTATTGGAATATCAGGGTGTTTTTTGTTATCACAACAGAAGACCCATGACACAAGTAACGAAGATTTGTTGGCAATCAATAAAAGCACGTTAAAGAGAGGTACAGCTACAGTCGTTTACTTACAAATCATCACCTCCATCTCCATTGGTAGTTTTGCCATAGTGCTGTTTTCCGTAGGCACTGTTTTTATTCGTGCTTGCTAGAATAACTGCCACAATTACAGCTGGTACACCTGTATAAGAACAGCATATAATATAGGGTTAAGTATAACCGAATAACAAAAGGACCAGATTACATGTATTCTCCAAAGACAATGCACTCAAATGAGTTTAATGGCACTTAGTGCCGATATCGGCAACCCTTCCTGCAAACATGGTAAATAGCTACTTAGCACACAATGAATGAAATAAATCAGATAAGACATGGTTTAGTGGAAAACAGTGTGGTCTAGGTTTGTTTTATAAATGAAATATGCCGCCGTGGTGGGTTAACTTACGGGAGATCCAAGGGCAGTCAGCGGTGAGTGCCCTAAGATGCCCACCCGCATGATGAGGCAAACAGCACTTTGGGCCAACCCATTCGGTGCTACCATTTTTTATTTGGAGAGTTTTCTCCCTTAAATCCGTGACCACCAGTCCAGGATTATTACTCACACATTTTTAGGGATGGAGCGTAAACCAGGCAAGCCCACGGTTGCTCAGGCTTGCAACCGCCCGAAGGACTAATGCGGCATCGTCGCTTACATCCCAGGTTTCTGCCATAAAACAACCCTGCTGTGCTCCCTCAGATGGTACCCCTCTCTACCAAACGGCCTCCAGACCGCCCTGTAACTCCTATATCAGTAACTTCTTAACTCATTATTGAACAGGCTCCACACCTGCTCAAGCAGTGGTATTAGTTTTCTGTGGTCCTGTGGGAAATTGAGTTACTGGTTGAATGGGGTGTAAGCCCTGGTTAAGCAGCAACCACAATCCTTGTCAGGGAAAAAGCCAAAGGCAAGCCTGTCTGTGCCTATCCGTGACCTGACCGCAGCCAGCGCGAGGAACCCTGGGCCTACGACCTCACACTGTTTCAACTCCACTACCCTCCTCGCACTCAACCCCGGAAGAAACAACAACTGCCAGAGATTGACGCCGAACACCACCCACGGCCAGTTCTCCTGCCGACACTGCAGACAATCCTTCACAATCAGTCACCCCTCGGCCGCTGAACCCACAACGGACACTTGCACCGCCGAAGCCCTGACCTGCATACTCCTCAAAGTGCGCTCCCATACAGACACGCCACGCCACTGGGAACTGTTCGACACCCTCTCTCCAGATGTCGCATTCTTTATGGAAACATGGACCAACGCCACCTTCTCCCCAACGGATACAAGATCCAAATACAGGACCGCCCCAACCGCCCAGGAGGAGGATTCGCCATTGCACACGAGAGTTCCCTCCTACTCTCCACCTCCAGCACGAGCAACTCCCTCCCCACTGAACACCTCCACTTCCAGATCCAAACCACCCCCAGAACCAAGCTGCATGGGACCCTCGTCTACGGGCCCCCCGGCCTTGCGCCTCCTTCGCCTCCACCATCGCCGATCTCGTCGCACCCCAAGCCATCGCCTCCATGGACTACATTCTCATCAGAGACCTGAACTTCCACCTCGACAACCGCTGTGACCCCAACTCCACCACCCTCCTTGACAACCTCACCAACCTCGGACTAAAGCAGCTCGTCACCACCACTACACACAGAGCCAGACACACCCTCGACTCCATCTTCACAGGAGGGACAGACATCCACTTCAGCCACACCATGGAGGCCCCCTGGACAGACCACCACTACATACACTTCGCCTTCAACACCACTACCGCACCCAATCCCGCCATGCGCCCACCCCGAAGGAACTGGAGCAAGATCACAGAAGAAGACCTCAACACCACCCTCCTACACGACTGACGCCAACTCCGCAGCCAAAGAACTACACCTGCTGCGCTGACATTCTCGTACCCCTCCGCCACCCTATCAAACAACCCCTCCTGAAGGCCGCCTGCTTCACAACTGAACTCCAAGGAGCCAGGCGCTCCTGCAGATGCCTCGAGAAACTATGGCAGAAAAAGAAAACCACTGAAGACCAGAACAACTGGAATGCCATGAATGAATACCACCAGCGCATAAGAGCCACCAAGCGGACCTTTGTCAAGAACAAAATCCACACCAACACCAGTAACGCAAAAGAACTCTTCAACTTCATACAGCAGTTCACGACACCCCCCTAGCAAAGCCACAGACATCATACCATCCATCCCAGGACCTCGTCAACAAGCTCGGCTCCTACTTCCACCTGAAAATCAAGGCCCTCTACGATGACTTCAGCTAACAGACTTCGGTCACCACCCCCCTCCCCACCACCGACAACCAACCGACCATCACCACCTGGAAAACCGCTACTACCGAAGACACCACCACGACCATGAAGAACACCCACTCAGGAGCCCCCACGGACCCTTGCCCTTCGCACATCTACCACAGAGCTGCCGCCACCATAGCACCCGAACTGGGCCGGACCATCAACACCTCCCTCGAATCCGGCATCTTCCCCAACTACTGGAAGCGGGCAGAGGTCAAGCCCCTTCTCAAGAAAACCTGGGCCGACCTGACAGACCTGAAAAACTACCAGCCCATCTCTCTCCTTTCCTTCACAGCCAAAGACACTGAGATATTTATCAATGCCCAGCTGACCGCCTTCATCGAAGAGAACGCCATCCTCAACTCCTCCCAGTCTGGATTTCGAAGCAACCACAGCACCAAGACGAGCCTCCTCGCTACCACTGATGACATCTGCATGCTACTCGACCAGGGCCACACTGTGGCCCTCATCCTACTAGACCTCTCCGCAGCCTTCAACACTGTCTCACACCACACTCTCACAGCCAGACTCCACGACGCCGGCATATGAGAACCGCCCTCGACTGGATCTGCTCCTTTCTCTCTGGCAGAGCCCAAAGGATCAGACTCCCCCCTTCCTCTCTGAACCTACCAACTGTGGAGTACCCCAAGGATCCTCGCTCTGCCCCACGCTTTTCAACAACTACATGGCCCCTGCTCACCGCCATCATCAGACAGCATGGGTTCAGCATAGTATCCTACGCTGACGACACCCAGCTCATCCTCTCTCTCACGAAGAACCCCAAAGACACCAGACTCAGCTTCCAAGAAGTAATGAAAGAAGTTGCAGCATGGATGAACGACAGCTGCCTAAAACTGAACTCGGAGAAGACTGAGGTCCTCGTCCTCGATCCTCCCCCACTGCTTGGGACAGCTCCTGGTGGCCCCCTGCGCTCGGAAACCAACCCACACCGACGGACCACGCCCAGAACCTCAGCATCATTCTAGACTCCTCCCTTACCAGACCAACGCCGTCACCTCCACCTGCTTCAACTCCCTCTGCATCCTCCGCAAGATCTTCACGGGGATCCCCCCGAATGCAAAAAGACCGTCACCCACGCACTCATAACCAGCAGACTGAACTACAGTAATGCCCTCTATGCAGGAATCAACAAAATCCTGCTACACAAGCTCCAAACCATCCAGAACACCGCAGCCAGACTCGTCCTCGGAACCCCATGACACGAGCACATGAACCAGCACCTACGAGACCAGCACCTACGAGACCTACACTGGCTCCCCATTGAGAAGAGAGTAACATTCAAGCTACTCACCCATGCCTACAAATCCCTCCACAACATCGGACCCAAATACCTCAACAAAAGAGTCTCCTTCCACGTACCCAAAAGGAACCTCCACTCCGCTGACCTCGCCCTGGCAGAGACCCACGCATTCACAGAACCAAAGCAGGCGAAGGGCCTTCTCCTACCTCGCAGCAAAGACCTGGAAAGAGCTCCCTGTCAACATCAGACGCTCCTCCACTCGGCACACCTTCAGGAAGAGCCTCAAGATCTGTGTCTTCGAATGATCCGGAGCTGCAACCCTCCCCCACCCCACCAGTGCCTTCAGAATTGAGACCCTCACGGGTGAGTAGCATGCTCTACAAACCCCTGATTGATTGACTGATTGATTGAACCCCAAATGAACCTGTGCTCAACCCCCTGGTAGCTTGGAACAGAGCGGTCAGACTTAATTTAGAGGCAATGTGTAAAGTATTTGAACAATCAACAAAAGAGTGATTCCCAACAAAGAGCTTTTAGTACAAGGAGTCACTGTATTTGCACTTTCACATAAGGATGTGACTGGCCACTTGCAACCACATTGCACACCCGCCTACACTATTTTTTAACCTTGTCTTACTTATCCACCAATAAATTCAGTTAAGACAAGTAAATACATTTTTAACTTTGCACTTTCATCTTTTTCACCTCACAAAAACCCGCTCCGCTGTAATCAGGCGTCTTAGCACTCCCATGAGGCATTCGGCCCCTCGGGTGGGATACCAATGATGAAGCATGTCACCAACTAGGTTGGTGAGTGAGGGATCTTCTTAACAATAGGCGTGACTCCTTGTGCTAAATGCTCTTTGTTGGGAATCACTCTTTTGTTGATTGCTTATTTGTTACAAGGGACCAAGAGTGGCTCCATAAATATTCCCTTTCTCTCCTGTTGTTTTGATATAAAGTATTTGAACAACACTTCAAATAGTGAGACAGTGACACCACCACACAAAAAGGATCCCACACCAAATTAGAAAAATAAAGCAACATTTAATAAACAAAACAAGACCAAAAGGGCAACCTTCTTTTTAGGCAAAACTAGGACTGGTTACCACTATTTCCTTGTGAATTATGTTTTACTATTTGGGGTGCTGCACAAATACTTTACACATTGCCTCTAAGTTAAGCTTGACTGCTCTCTGCCAAGCCGCAGAGGGTTGAGCACAGGTAAAAATGGGGGTTATTTGTGCTTACCCTGCCAAGGATTGTGGTTGCTGCTTGACCAAGTAACCCAATTTCTCACAGGTACCTACTCCCAAGTCTTTCGATCCTTGTACTCTGGGTTTGGGCTTCACCTGGCAAACATGCAACATATTTTCGTTTTTCTGCTCATGATATTTGTTCATGATATATGTTTTCATTTTGTATGTTCACTGAGTTTGCTCATGAGTTAATGTACATGAGGGATAAAATCTTCCACTACTCCGTGTGAAACAAGGGTTACTCAGCTCCATACAATTTGTTCACTCATTAGGATGAGGCAATGATCAGAAGACATCCTTCATAGCTTGGAGTGAAGTGTTAAGAAGCACAAAGTTATAGGCAAGAAAGGTGGGCAAGAAATGCGTTAAATCACATTTCAAATATACAAAAGTGACCTAGTAGTCTTGGGCCAATTGTGCACTGGAGGCTTGCATTTTCTGAACCAGTGCTAAAAAATCATACTATTGACGAACCAAAAAATTAATAGTAGGATATTTGATGGAAAATCTTAAGTTTCTATAATCTTAAAAACCTTTTGACAGCCATCTGATAGATGAGTTATTTAGGATAATCCTGGGGATTTATACTTGTTCGTCTAGGCCAAGTTTTGCGAATTTCATTAGTGTGAACAATGTGAAAAGCGCTTGCTTGCTAACTTTAAGTGTGACTGTTTTCAAGTAATAATGACAAGTGCTTTGTTTTTAAGTCGACTGCTGACTCCTTTTGTTATCTATGGTTATTTAACATGTGATACTGCAACGGATTTGTTGGCACATAGACCCTTTTAGATATAACAAATGGACTGCACCACTTTGTGTAACCTATAACGGTGATTTAGTTTAATTTAACAAATTGAAATCCTGAATGTAATATGCTACGTTTAATGTAGGGTTCATCTTACTAGTTATTGCCCTGACTTATATCCCTGTGAATCCTTCAGTCTACCACAAAGAAGCAAAATCAAAGGTGCTGTTGTATCTGCTGAGATCCTTCTTTCTGGTACCCAATGCTGCCTCAATTCTGACATACAGATATAAGAAAACGCGTTAACATTCTCTTTTATTATTCAAATTCAGTAAAAAAACAAACAGTAGGTGCGAGAAGTCCTAAATACACCCCTCCTCGTTAGAAAATTAATATCTTTTATTTTGCATATTACTCCCCCTATCTACATTAGGAGAATTATTTAGGCTACACTGGTGGTACCAGCGGATGTGTTTATTAAGGGTTATCTTGTGTCCTTAGTTCCTTTGCTAATAATCTCAATTATGATAGCAGTACGGATATTTATGTAGGAACAAAATATTCCACAATATCCCAAAACTATACAGTTCAGCATTAGAAAAGAAGTCTATTTTCTAATTAGGTTTTCAGCTACCTCTACTCCCACTAAAAGTATTTTATGTTATGCCACCGGGGCAAGGCAATTCATAGTCCCACTGGAAAGATCTCATATTCATCAGCCTAGAACTGATCTGATATTTAATGCCGTTTGAGAGCTGAAATTAATTATCTCCAATGATGTAGACTCTGTGGTTTGCTTAATCAATGCGGAGTACAAGACTATGCAAATCGGTCCTTATTTATTTATTTATTAATATAGAGTACAGCTTCTGTTCACGGCCATGTTGGTGGTTGAACAGACAGGCAGAAAGGAAAAAGAAAAGGAAAATCAACAAAAAGAAACAGTTTAGCTGAAGAGTTGAATGTTAACCCTTTTCCCGAAACAGTGATTGAAGAGAGATTTGCATTAACATCTCTTGGTATGTGAGGCGAGATGCATGATTTGGTCAGAAGGGAAATTATGTTTGATCATCATTGTCAGATACACAAACTGAGATGGTATGTTTGTCCTGATGTATTTGGAAACAATTTTGAGGTCACAACAACTAAATTAAATCATATGACTGAGAATATATGTTGAAGGAATGGAGCGTATTGTATGGACCCTTCCTGAACAGATCATTTGTGTGAGCTTAGCAAATGTAGATTAGAGTTCTTAGCATATATTTAGTCTTAGGTAAGTTGAGGTTCCATTGGTCTCATGGAATGTATTAGTACCCAAAAACACGCTATGAGACTTTAAGTTTGACACTCTGATACTTTGAAAATCCTGAAATTGCAAGCCCGCAAAAAATTTGGGTTTTTGCGTGTGTGTATGTCTTTTCATCTGTCTGCTTGTCTGTGAGCACACGCACAGGAAGTGGACTCTCTGGGTTAATCTCAATGGTGGTTTCGCTATTAAGCATAATACTCTCCATAAACTATTTGGGGATCTAGCAATTTCAATCTGGGTGGCCCACTAAAGTAAGCTGGATTTTACAAATATGCTCTCTTTATAAGTCTCTAGGCTAATGCCACCCCCTATACATTTTGTTTCTGCAATTTTATATAGTATGAACTTAATCCAAGGGAATTAGGGCACTATACATGAGAACCAGACATTTTAACGTGAGAACCATAGGTTACACATTTTTTACGAACTCAAGACGTTAAGCGATTTGCCCTAAATCAAAGGATGTTGAGCCAAGGCCTGGATTTAAGCCCGGTTCCCCCAGTGACAAAGTCAGCAGCTCTAGCTGCTAGACCACCTCTCCTCAGTCAATATACCCCTTGGAAGAAATTCTGAACTTTCAACGAGAACGAGAAGGGGATTAGGATACGGCTCGGAAAATAAAGCTCTTGACTGGAAGTGCCAATCTCTAAAAATATTTTTTGATTTGGTATTTGGGGGACACAAAAAACATCTTTAAAATGGGGAAGTCATGTTCGGCAAAGAATAAATGCATTAAAACTTTATAAAGTGAAGGAAGATGCATGCTTTTATAAAGAGATGTTGGGAAACTCAATGAGAAATGCGCAGCCACTATGACAACAAGGTAAAGAAAGACCAGGTAGGTTGTAAAAGGGTCTCTATTAAGAATACGAAGATTCTTGTTCACGAAACATAAAGGACCTGATTACGAATACGGTGGTCCTGGGATCACCGTACCCGTGGATGGCAGTTAAACTGCCACCATCGCATTTGGCTACCCACCTGATTACGATGGTAGTGGTGGGAACACCACAAGACCGCTGGGGAATGCAGGTGGGAATCGCGACAGTGCCGATTCCGGCACCAGAGAGCAGATTAAGACTTGCCTTTCTACCAAGCCTTTCATGGTAGGGACCCCGCCATGAAATGCTTGGAGGAAAAGCATGTAAAGGGACCCCCAACAGGGCCCCAGGGGCAATCTGCCCAAGGGGGTGCATGCGGGGGGCACATGATGTGTACCCCCAAAAGTGCACCGTCGTGCATGCACTGTGTGGCATGCACGACATGCTGCATGCCACACAGTGCACAGATGTGCTGGCGGCGCTGTCATGGCGTCAATATGCTTTTTAGGCTTTCCTATGAGCCAAACATTCCCACCACCGTAACACTGATGCACTGCCAGCCCTAGATTGCTATTGTAATCCAGCGGGTGGGTTTACCGCAGACTTGGCGAACTTCCTGGGACCTCTGCAGCGGCAGTCCTACAGGAGGACAGCCAAACTCTTAATAAGGCCCTAAGTACCTGGTTTTCCTTCAGGATGTAGTCTGGGGTCAGATGTTAGTCATTTTCTCTTTCAAATTTTCAAAGGTGAACTAGAGTACTAATTGTGATAACTACACAGAAATTTGAAGACATATAGCTTAGGAGGGCTTTAAAAATCCCATGAATTGGATAACTCTTTCAAACCAAGACTCAACTGTGAGAGAATATTCTGTTCCAAGAGCGGGACAGTTGTTAGCTTTCTTTGTTGTATGTATATGCCAAGAACAACCTTTTGAGGCAGATTATAGCTTGGCAACGCACTGGTTTTCTGATCAGCAAACTGTTTATCAATAGAGTTTGGGCCATCTCTTATTTGTTATGAGCCAAAGATCATTCCTTTGCATAGTGACTTTGTTGGATGTGTGAGGAATGCTGTTTGCAAAATGGTACCTGCTCTAGCTTGTTAACTGGGCAGAGAAAAACTCTCTAGTACTTACCAATTAGGCTAGCTGGAGGTTGGCTTAGTAATGTGGACCATGGATGTATCCTGGATTATCTGATTTGAAGGTCCAGTGAGCACAGGCAACAGTTAATGTCCTTCGCTATTGACTTTTGAGTTTCTTTTGACTAGGTTGACAGGAAATTACAAAAGACGATGCTTGAAAATATGGACCATTGATCACCAAAATGTCTAATTCCCTTACACTCAAACACATGAAGAAGGATTTGTACAGGCAGAGTGTGGGTTGCTACAGCATATCAAGACAACTGATATGTAGTGTGTCTCAAGTTAGGGTGCATTACTCACCGCAGGATGTGGACTTACTGTACCAAGCCTGAATAGGGCTGAAACATAGTTTAAGGGGTTTGAATGGGTACTGCACCCCAAATGAATTAGTCAAACAGGATAATAAAACTGAAATAGTGAAAGAAAGTGGAAGGTAAAATGTGCTTGTGGCTGAAATCCAGGATACTACAGTAAATTCTAACAGATTCTAGCATTCGTTTTTGCAGGTCCCTAGTCAGTGGTCTGGAGGAGTGTTTGTGCCCTGCTGAACTAATCCTCCATATTTAGAGGGAGCGCAAAAGTCTTTTTGAGACGGAACGAAAAATAAATATAACTTGGCCAAAGTGAACGCTTTGTCCGAGCACTTAAACTACCACTGGGATGTGCAAATTGATGGGTTTGTAGTTTGCACCTTATTATGAGTAATGCAAACTATATTGCAGAATAATGTTCTAGTAACACATTCTATTCCCCACTTTGAGGGGTACGAATAGCAGAAGAGCTGTATCTGCTCCTGTGAAATGGGACAAGGGGGAAATCTGTGGATCTGTTGAGCTTTACTTTGTAGAGTCTCTTAATTAGCAGATGGTAATTCTGCAAGATAGATGATCACTGTGTCTTTTATATGCACTTCTTTGCACTGTTTTACTATAGAGTAAAGAACAAATATTCACGGCTAGTCCTTTTTTAATGGAAAAACATGACTTATTCAGAAGTAGTCATGTTTTTCTGCAGTTCTATTTTAAATCATGTACAAAATCAATAAAAGTTCAAACTCACCCCAGCCAATAATGCAGAATTTAAGAATGTAGCGCCTGATGTAGGTGTTGAAAACTTTAACCAGTGCAATGTACATATGAACTGCCTCCAGCCCCATCCACGTGAAGGTTGCAAGTAGGAAAAAATGCAGAAGGGCCGCCACTGCGATACACAGGCCTTCAATGTCAAATGAGGCAAGCCAACTGTCGAGCAGGAAGATCAGGTTGAGGAACAGCAAGGCCGTACTCAGGTTCATTAAGATCTTGGATGGGTAATCTCGTCGTATTTTTCTGAAACAAAACACAAGACAGTAGTTAAATCTAAGCTAGACGTTGTACATGGATTGGATACATTAATAAGGGGGACAGATCGTGACATGTAGGACTTGTAGATCTCCAAAAAAGGGGCTTGTTTTGTGATTTTATCAAAAACACTAGCAGTGTGAAGATCTGTTTTAGCTGGACTAGTAGGCAGTATGCAGTGGCATCTTTGCTCAAATAGAGATTTGCATATGCCGTGCTTGAACTGACCACTCCTATGTTATGAGAGCTTTGAAAGAACTGGCCAGAATTAGGTCAATACATCTAATACCAGTTTTGTTGCTGCTTAACAAACACCAACACATGGCAAATTACAGGAATTATCTTTATTGATTATTGTTAAAATTCCAGAATACCATAAAAGATGCAATGTCAAAACACCACTAAACCTGATGATACAACTGCTGGGCAATCTGTCACTTCTGTTTTTTCCATCTGTAACCCATTCTTCAACTCTTCCATTTTTTCATTGGATCGTTTGCCACACTCGAGTACATTCAATTCACATTTGGAGAAGTCATACCCTTTCATTTCCACTCAATTTCAATTTTCACCTGTGCAGATGGCTACAAAAACTGCCCAATCCACTTCCCTTTAATCCCCATGCACTTCTCTATCCCTTCTTTCCTGTTTTCGTAGAATGATCTCTAATTGTCAAGGTCCCTAAAGCAACTACCTTTATGCATTTGCCATAAGCAATGTATTTATTTATTCAGCAGTTTTATGCACTGTGAAGAATGTGGGCATGTTACAATAAAGAGTGGGAACACAGCGAACGAGCAAGGAGACAAAGAACAGTGGCATAGGCCACTGAGAAAAATAAATCAGGAGATACAATTCACTAACCCAAAATGAATTTGAGTGGTTTAAAAAACAGATGTAACGTATACTTAAGTAATCCGATATACGTTTGATGGCTTAAGAGCAGTAAATTCCGCATGAAAGGAGGGGAAAAGGTATTAGTAACCCATGCTTCAGTCCAAGGCCAACCTAATTCCCTCCGCAGACCTCACTCAGGTTTTTCACGTGCCATCATCCTTCATAGGTGACACTTGCATAAAATCACCTCTTTATCCTACCTTTAAAACCAAGCAGGAACCATGAGGAATGTATTCTAGTTCTAGATTCCTCATTTGAATAAATTGTTTGGTGCTGCGCAGTTCCCACTACACTGCTTATAGATTGATGTTTATATTGCAGGAACCTACCAGGGAAGTAAACGAGCATTGTACATGTATAGGGGAAATGTAGGAGACAAACCAAGACCATGAGGATTAGGTGAGTATTTTACATATTTGAATTAAACATTTAAAATTTAATTTCATTACACATATTATTACAACTTTATGTGCAAGGAAATTAAAGACCTCATTACGAGACATTGGGAATTTAAATGGGGAAGTACCTGGTTAGGAATTACCTAACCCCAAACTTCGAGCCTCACCAGTTATGGAGCCCAGAATGGAGAAGACAGCTTAGGTATTACAAGGTCAATAGCGACATGTGGATAGCAATTTGGGGTCCAATAAAAGGGCTTTTTTCTTCTCCCTCAACAACATCATTAAGTGCAGTGTAAAATGATTAGATTTAACCATAAATATGTCAACATATTTGAGAGATTGCTGTGCATTTTGCTTTTATGTTATGTTATGTTTACACCAACAAAGTCCTTTCTAGGTTACTTATGAGTTTTAAGTTATTGGTCAATGTCATAATTTTTCATTTGAGACAAATACAGTATCTGTGGTCATTTGTTTATAGAATTTGTTGAGAAGGTGAAGCTACCACGAATGCTATCTTTAATTCGGTCTATCTGTAAAATTGCTCTATCATCTCAAGCATTAATAGCCGTTCATGGCTGGTAGATGTGTGTCAGTGAGAAGGAAAAAACACATTATCACATCACTAATTATATTGAGAGGAGGAGTGGTGTTGGGGCCGATCAAGACGCCCTACCAGCTCTAAAATTCTGTCTCTCAGCGGTGCTTCTTTGGAGAAAAAACACCACTTTGCGTCGACTCACTATGTACTTTTATAGGTGTCTCTCTCTGGACAACTAGGGAAATAAAAGGAAGGCGGGTTTCAACATAAGGAAAAACAGTTTTTTCATCACTATTGCGGGCACTTGCTGAAGGAAAGCAGCTTGATCACTATTTTAGATCATTGATTCACTGAGAAAGCTTTTCTTTCAAACTTCAGAACTGCATTTCTGATGCACTCTAGTTCTAGTATGGGGAAACACTTCTAATTATAAACTGAGCAGCAAAATTACATATTTGAAGGAGAGGCGGCTCCTCCGCAATGGCAGAGGAGCGTCGCCCCACTGCCTGGCTCAGAGCTAGCAAATGAAAAAAGAGAACGATGTTCTAGCATCGTTTTATTTTTCATTTGCCGGCTCTGAGCTAGCTTGTGCAGAGAGGGGTGGGGCACGGGAGGAGTGCTATGTGCACTACCCTAAGTGTGCATATGTGTGAATGTTCTTGGGTAGGTAATGTTGCCTATTCTGCAGCTATAAATCTCAAAGGAGGTGTTGCAGTTCTCTTTCATAAATCTATTGATGTTGATATCTTATTACAGGAGTGTGATACTGAAGCAAGATGGATACTACTTGATGTCACTATTGATAAATAAGTTTTCCATTTTTAATATATGGTCTTACAAAACTAGACACTTCTTTTTCGAATGACATCAAAACTGAAATCATACATTTCTCCAATAAAATAATTATCATTAGTGGTGATTTAAAAAATGTTCTTGATCCCTTCATTTGATATAAAGCCTACATGCAAATATTAATCTCATACAGCATTTAAATCTGTGATAATAAACAGAAAAGCTAATGATATGTGGAGACTTCTTAAATAAGACCACTCCGAATGTTCTTTCTTTTCTCCAGGCTATAATACTTTATACCTGAAATGATTCTTTTATGATTAACATATCCCTTACTCAAAGCAAATTTTTGATTCAGATGTGTTTGATCTTTATCTCAGATCATGCACCTATTGAGGTTAATTTTCAGTTATTTGATTTTAATTTAAAACACAATAAACGGATATTAAACAAAAATAGTCTAACACTTTCAGTACTGAATTATTTGATTTTAAAAACGTTATTATACTAATATGGCAAAAAATTGTGATGCCTTTAAAGTGGCTTTGCATTCATTCACAATGTCATTTATTGCTAGTATGAAAACAAAATAAAATGTACAATATAACCCCTTATTGAAACAATTTAAAGTATAAAAAAAATACATTAATAATAAATCTGTTAAAGTACTAAAAGATTAAATGCAAGCACAATTTATTGTAAATAACATTTCAACAATTAGGCCCAGAATTAAAAATATTTAGCAACAAGTTTGCATTATCTTTTAATGCAGACCCGACGCAAAATCCAGGTCGCTATTTACAAATAAATGCAAATGGTGGTTTGTGTAACACAAAGAAACGCCACACAGAACAATGTGGTGACAAGCTTTACTTTGCGTCAAGGGGTATTTAATGGATGGTGCATGGGTGTTCCTGTGCATCCACCCATTGATTTTTATACAAATCCATATCTACAAAGGATTGTAGGTATAGATTTGCTCCAAAATCTTGTGCCTCCCTGAGGCTGGTATAACTAGGAGAAATATTCTTTCCTTGTATTTTCCTCTTGGCATGTGTGATGCATGCATGCTTGCCAAGGTGGCAAAGTATTTTCCACTTGAACAAGACACTGTCTCATACAAACGTCTTGTTTGAATTGTGTACACAAGGAAGGCCGTCTCGTTCAATCTTCACATGTAATACCTGCCAAATTCATTTTATGTAATGCAGAGAGTTTCATATAGTTTTCAAGAAAATCACACATATTACAAAAGGGAAACATTATGGAATTTTACCAATCACTAGATACGTGCTTCAGTATTTTGGCAATGCCCTATACGCTTTGGGTGACAATAACAACACATGATTTATCTTAAAGCAGGTTACTAAATTAAGCAGAAAAGTATTTTCAATGAACGACAAATTTATTTGAGGCTCAGGTGAGCATTTTTCTTCCCTTTGTGGTTTTGTTGCCTCTGTGTCTGTCAGGTTCCAGGGTAAGATACCATTTAAGAGAGTCAGGAGATGCACCACGAGAAGGCGATGCAGAACAGTCATGACGGACAATACCATCCAGGGTGGGGTCTAAAACGTTCTGACTCAGCCACCAGTAGACGTGCAGTTGACTTCGACATCATAAAGGTCAGAGCCTTGGAAAGTGTTAGTGGACCCAGAAGACCATATCTGGAAACATCAGTTGTTTTGACTCTTCCGCTTAACGCTTTAATTCGCACCAATAATTCCATTTCCTCACCTTTGATGTTTTCCCCCATATTGGTTCCATTGGTTTCCCTTCTCCCTATTTCTTGCACTGACCCTTATTTATGTTTTGGAAGAACCTTCGTATCTGATGCAGATATCGTTTTTGAACCTGCTCTCATTATCTCCTGTGATTTGGTTTTGGGGACTAATAACCTGCTTTTTGGACTTACCTTCAGATTTCCCCTTCTTGGTCTGCCAACTACAATCCTACTTTCCCGTAGAGTAGTGTGCAAGTCATCTTAGGTTCTTGGGCAAGATTCCAGGTTTGACTAGGGCTAGTTAAAGCAATGCCACCTCTCACACTGGGTAAAGTGCATCAAAGTTATTCCATAATACTTACCTGTTATCCGATAATCACTGTCTTCTGTTTCCTCACTTAACAGTGAGTACTATGGTGCCTCTGCAATGATGTGCCATCCAGTACCTCAAAGAGTTCAGTCCAGTTTTTCTCACAATCACCCTGCTGGAAATGAGTGTCACTTTCTCTCTAATTTCTCACCATCTCAATCCTTTTTTTAAATACAGGTTCTACCTACTCTGGTGGAATGTGATGCAGGGAGTGGGACCATATATATGGGAAGAAGGGAGGATTAACCTTACCATACTTCCCGTAATGTTACAAGGGTCATGATACTATTTGACATTCTTAATTCATATCAGTAATATAAATCCTGATTGTATTTTCCTTATCCATGTAAACGGGCTGCAATGAATAATTGTGTCAGCCAACTAGTGTATATGGGCATGTATGTTAACGTGTAGTGCATGGCAGTCTTAAAAACATATGGCAGGCCATGCAAATGTCTTGACCTCATTTTTTTATGCTAAGTCACTTTGTATATAGGGGGTACTACATCAGCCCAGCCTCAGAGGCCACAGCTATCATTAGTGCAGTAGGTGCAATGACACCACAGCCCTGGATTGTACAGGTAAACTGTATCCAAATTTGTGGCTGCATGTTATCACCTTACCAACAGGGACCTAATTTCCTTGCATGTATTTGCAACTATGGCTCCCTTGCTATGCAGCGGCATAGGGTGCTTCTAAACTTTGACAACTTGCTTTTGTGGGGTCAAGAGGTGAGGAGAATATTATATGCCGGCAGAGAGGGGGAGCTGTAGATTATACCCCTATACCCTACAAGTCAGACTCAGGGTTTCATTCCGAGGTCTACAGTAATCCCAGTTTGGCTGTGAATGGGAGTTAGCAACAGAATGAGGAATTACAAGATCTGTGGTCACTCGTTGGATCTGTGGTTTTCATCCAGGGACTCCGGGTGAAGTATTTGGGGAAAATGAGGTTTTACAGTGGGGATTCAGGGCTGTAATTAAAAATACCTCCGGTAGTTCCTTATTTCTAAGGAAACCTTTAAGGTCCCGCCTATAACTTCATCCCTTGGAGGTACCCATCAAGTGTCAGTATCAGTAGCTCTGGGGGACGGAGTTACTGCAGATTACTCGACGTGCCATCACCAGAAGACAGCACGTACTAAATCTGGCGCACACACTTTCCTTGTCTAATGGGTTGCTATAGATAATTCAAAAAGGGTCAAACGTACTTACTCAAATGCAATGTAGGTGAGTAAAGTAGCAGCTGAGCAAATAGCAGATATTCCACACCCTATGTAGGAGATGAAGGTAAGGACTTTGTTGTTGACCGCGTCAATTTGTGTACTCGTCCTCTGGAGGTCCTAAATTGGAAAAAGCAGGAACAAGAGCGATCACACCAGATCTTAAGCCAAAATGTTCCACAAACACAAATTGCTCAAGTTAGGTTTCTTAACATTTCTATCATCTGTAATTAACAAGGACATACTTCTTCGCTGGGAGCGACAGAGAGATACGTTTCGGTCGATCAACACCAAAAAAAGCTAGCTGGCCTTCAGTGGCCTTTCTACACTGTGTAGTAGACATACTGATTAACCTTCCCCCAGCAACACACGATCTCCTTGAGTAACAACCATTCATTTGCCAAATGTTTCTTTAAACTGATATGTTTCGACTCAACAGCACAGTTTCAGATACATACATTCCTTCTAAAGTATCTCTAGAAATTCTCACCAAAGTAGATACAAGACAATCCAGCCACCCCAGTTAACTCTTTCCCCTTAGAAAGAGTTATGAGAGTTACTCCTGTAGTGACAACAGTGCTTAATTTGCGGCGGTGCTTGCAGGTGGGGCATCATTTTTCCTCTTTGATCCGGAGCAAGCAAGAGAAACACACAAAAGCGGGAAGAAGGAGGAAGAGGAAGACAGAAAAATAGTGAGAAAGGGAGAGAGCGCCATGAGAAGTAACCTGTAAGAAAGTGATAAAGCGGCAGGGAGAGTTTGGTGGTGGATTAAAACTGCATGAGGTGAAATAAAGACTGTGCTCTTAGTATTCAGCGCCATAGCCTTCGATGGTGCCTTTTGCAGCAACACATATGGCCCCAGCACTTAGGGGCATATTACCAACAACTAGCGAAATTTATCACTAAATGCGCTTAGCGACTTTTATTTTATCGCTGCCTATCGCTGGATATTTTAGCGGAGAAAACATGCTATTAGCAAAGTTTTTCTCCATTGCGCTAAAATATCCAGTGATAGCGACGTAATGCGAGAATATCGCTGGGAATATAGCGATTTTCTCGCATTAGCGACGAAATGCTCTTAGCCATGTTATCCACCTCCCATTGGATAACATTGGTAAGAACTGGTCTGAGCAGGCGTTAGTTTTTGGCGATAGCGGGAATATTTCCATCGCTACGCCAGCCTTGTGAATAGGCGATAGCAATGTTTTCGACTGCTTTCAGTCGCTAACGGTTTGGGTACGCTCACTTTGCATGTCATTAGCGATAAATATCGCTGACATGCAAAGCGGGCCACAAACCGCTAGATATCGCCTTCAAGCTGTCGCTAACTGCTGTTAGCAACAGCTTGATAATGAGGCGATAGAATTTTCGCCGCTAAACTGGGGAAAAGTGCCTATCGCCCCCCCTTGATAATATGCCCCATAGTCTTTTACAAATAAATCACAGTAGCGTCTACATGTAAAAACGGCATCAGTAGGTGTTATGCTGATAGCATAGACCTTTACAGTGAGACCACACCACTGAGGTCTTCTTCCCATTTGGGATACTAACAAGAGAGAAAACAAGAACATGATAGGGAAAGGGACAGCACACAGTCCTCTGCATAAAAACTCTGCCCCTGGCCGGTATCGACATAAGAGTGCAACATCAGAGCATTGCTGCACTGCCCGGCACTTATGGACAAAGCATGCCACCCTGTTCCAACACCCAACTTTCTGTACTGATCAGCAAATGGGCACAGAGTCAAGAGGCGGCAACTAGATTGAACGTGGGTCAAATGGTGGAGGAGACCACTCTGGAGAGGGAAGGCAACCAAGTGGTGGTCAGAGATCACATACACCAGTGGGAAAGAGCAAACACTGTGGAAAAAGAACAGCAGAAGTACTACAGCTTAGTCTAGACAGTGGATGAGAGAAATAAAATGGTTAGATCATCATAAAGAGACACCTATGAGTCAGAGCAAAGAATGGGTGAGAGAAAAAATTTAGCTGGGGAAAGAAAACAGAAGGAGGGGAATTACTTTATACACTTCACATCGTTCGTCTTACGCTTCTCTCAAAACATTGGCCCTGTGGTGAGTTGGACTATATCTCAGTGCAGTTTACAGTTGTTCTCGTTGCCTTAAAGAAAGAAATCTTGAGATTTTTATACTATCTCTTCTTTAGAAAATCCGCCATTGACAGGAAATGAGCATTGTTGTGCATGCATTGGGTGAACCACTGAAACACAAGCATTAGTTTCTTCCTCGGATTATTCAACTTTCTCATCCCCTTTTTAGGAATTCTTACTTAAACTTGGGAGGAGGCAGAGGCGATATTGTCCATAAGTCCAAAGGAAGGTGTAGTTATTAAGTTTTGATATTTAAAAGTACTTACTTTAATTACCACATTTATCGGAATATATTTTAACTTCGAACAAAGTCTCCTGTTTCATTTGCTTAAAGTGCAAGAATGCAGGGTCAAATCGCTTTTTGAAAAAAAAGTCTATGTGAAACCACTGCAGAACGTAAAAGTGAGCCTCTGGTCCAAGAGCTTTTTATGAGAAAACAGACCGAGGTCCTGAGAAAGCCACCTTTTGTAGTGGGTTACAAGAACATATGCAAGCAGTTACAATCTGAACTCTCTCAAGGCCTGTCCCCATCCGTCATCAAGACCTCCGCCATCACTGCATGCACGACCCACATAGAAGGCTGCATGCAAGAGAGTACACACTAGAAAACTGAAAAATAATGATCATGTTTGAAATGTGGTGTATTTACCCATCAGAACTTTCATTTCAGTTCATGCAAACCACCTTGACAGAGCCTAGAGCCCATATGCAAAGGAAAGGCCTTAGACCAATCAGTGTGTTTTTTGCACTCCAGCTACATTTGAGACGAGCATTTGGGGCAGTGTCTAGGCTCCACGCTATAAATACCGCCAATTTTCTTGGCTGTAAGATCGGTTTGATGGAGAGAATTAAACTTTGTAAACTTCAGCCGAGTGCTCTGGGACACTTGTTGTGCGCATTGTAAGATCCAATCCCATTCCTTATTCATCATATTGTGCACCAGGTCTGCCTGCCATTTTAGTTCGGCTTTAAGCTGGTGTTTTCGTACCTTATCATTGAGTGCCTTATATAGCATTGTAATGAAGTGTTTACCACTCCCTATCGTCAAGAGTAAGTGCAGGATGTCGTGTTGTGTGGAGCTAGCTTCTTTAGGGTCCCATAATTGAAGGCCCAGATTACTGCTGCATATGTTTAAAAACCGGTTTCGTCTAATACCTGGTAGAGTCTCCGTAGGTTATGCGAAGTATTCTGCATCAGTATAAATATGTTCTGATCACTATAAATCACTGTCATCATGTAAGGGTACAGGCATGTTGACAACATCTTGCTGGATATTTGAAAAGCAAGGTTCAGCATGGACAGTGGTTGTATAGGTGCTTGCAGTCTCCCTGGATTTACCCGGCTTAGGCAGGGGTACGCCCAAAGCCTCCCGTGTTGTCCCTAGGAGCGCTCCCTTTTCTAAGGACGCAGCATCTTTGGCCAGCTGTGGAGCATGGAGAGTAGAGTATGTTCGATAGAATTTAGCCAGTAATCTGTCCAGCCCTGGTAGTTTTCCTTTCTCTTATGGCCCCTCGTATTTCGTTCTGGGTAATTAGGCCCCCAATTTTTTCCTATTGCCTTGGCTCACTTTTCGGAGCATGGCCCCATCAAGAAAGGCTTCAGCTTCCTCCCGGGAAGCCTTTGCTTATGGTCCAGACAGTTCTTATAGTAATCAAGGAAGACATCATCAATGCGGTCCTGGTCATATTCCCTGGTGCCATCAGGAACCTGGATGATAAATATCGGAGGGCCTCACTACTCCTGCCAAGCCAACCTCACCTACACCCTCCCTGGTTTGCCCTCTTCTTAATGCACTCTGGTTCTATACTCCCTTTAGTGGTGTCATCTAACCTCTCAATAATTTTTGTGTAGTCAGCTTTGCTATCAGCTAGTCTTTATTAGGCCTTTCGATGTCAATTGACTCCAGTTCTAACTCATGTATAGTCTTGTCCAGTCGCATCAGCTCTTTATCCAGTTCCTGCTGAATTCCTACAGTCTTACCGAGGGAATGACCTCTATTACCACCTCAAAGACTCGCAAACGATAAGGCCTGATGATGTTGTTCATTAGTTCAGAACGAAGTACTAAGAGGGGGTCGACAAAGTGATTCTCGGAAGAGTGAGTCAGTCAAGAAATTGGGCTGCAGCTTCCAGGCGGGCATCGGAGGAGAGGCTCGTCCCACCCTGCATATGAATATGAGGGGGTTATGATCTGAGATTGTTCTCTAAGATATTCTGCGCTTGTCAATGACGGGCCAACTTGTCTTGAGCATAAAACCCTATCAGGACTTACATGGACATTGTGCATGGTAGAATAACATGAACAGTCTTTGGTGTCCCTGTTATGCTGCCTCCAGACATCCACCATTTCCGAGCTACATACCCAGGTGGAAAACCATTTAGCAACCCGAATATATTATGCCCTCTTCACCTGCTGAGTGAAGTGGTCTAGTCCCACATTGATGACATAGTTATAATCCCCACTCAACAGTAGAAGGCTGTTTGAGAAATTCCCTAGTTGCTGTGAGAGAGAGTCTAAATATTCAAGCTAGTTGTGATTCAGAGAATATATGCTACCCAGGAGAATCTCCTGCCCATCAATCTTGCCTGCCACTACGACCCATTTACCGTCCATATCAATTCTAGTGAGCGCCCCTCTCACATAAGTGGAGTAACCAGTCATGATGAGTTGTTCCCTCAATCCACACTTGAGTCTGGTTACGTCCTGCCCTGCAAGGTGCGCAGGCATAATATGTATGCCTCTCTGAGACCCCGGGAGCACATGTAACCAGTGATTACTGGATGACGCCATTTTGACCTGTCCCGGCATGCTGTACAGGAGGGTTAGAACGGGGATTGAAAGGCGAGGTGGAACCCTAGAATTCCCCATGGGATCCTGACTTCTAGAACCTTCATCGCCCTTTAAAATCTCTTGCACAAGGGGAAGACTCTCTCTTGCCTGATGATTTTTATGTGCTTCACTGCTGGATCCTGGGACAGCCATGGAAGTAGGAACCCCCGATGCCTAGAAAGGACTAAGGACTCTTCCCAGTTGACTCTAGGATGAGTGAGTCTCCCAAGGGCCAGTGAGGCTAGCCCCCTACACCCCCTGAAGACCAGTGGGGAGAAAGCCCTGGACTACTGCACCCAGAGACAAAGACCAGGAGGAAGGCTGGCGTAGGGGACCAGGACAACCACCTCTTTGAGGACTGCACCACTTTGTAGGTGATGAGATCTGCTGCAACTACCCCTGGTGCAGAGCGCTCGCTACCAGGAGCAAAATTAACCCATGATCGTCGAAATCAGCCCCACGGGACGAGTTTGGCGACCTTTGACATTTTGTTCAGCAACGAAGCTCATGGGGTTGCGCTTCCAGTTCACTTCTTACCACCTAAATAGGCCAGAACTAGGGGGTCGGCATTACATTTTTGCCAGTATGGGGGCATGCGTGGGTCCCTCTCCCTGGACTCTCCTGGCCCGGGACCCCATCCCCCAGGCCTTTCTTATTGAAAAAGGGAAAAAGGGGACCAGGGCCCCATTTCTGCCCCAAAGCAGATGAGATCAGGGGGAGCGTTGTTGTGCCACCCCCGAGTAGTGGTGGGCCTTCCCCGCTCCCCGTGCCAGTGTCTGTGGCCGTCTGCACACAAGATGATCTCTGCCCATAGATGCAGGCAGGGGAGAAGAGGTGCTGGCTTCCACGGGCAACAAGGGAGAAGCTGCCCATGTGGGGAGCCGGCAGGGGCAGCTAGGGGTGGGCTCCCTTGGCTGCCTCTATCCTAGGTGGCATGGGGGGTGCTTGAGTGGGACCAAGCAACCCCCTTAGCAATAAAAAAAAGAAAAGAAAAGAAAAAGCTAAATGGCTTTCCCCAGAGCAGAGGAAGAACCGACACTTAAATATTCACTGGGTTGTGTTTATGGTTGCAGTTGTTGTGGTCTAAAAGGCCTGACAATTGTTAAATGAGTTACATGACTTGAAGCGCCTTCTATGCGTCAAGTTTATGGTTGCACACAACGTAACAGAAAATATGATACTCTCTAGGGCTGCTTTTTTAATTGCATTTTTAGATGTTGAAATATACCAATAAAAATATATATATATATAAAAAAACAAGAAAGTTTATAGAAACATACACAAACATGTTTTGCTAATTTTAAATGCTTTATTGATTTCATAATATTACCAATGATTATTGCTCACAGTGTATATGTTATATTCACAGTAGTAAGTGCACTTACACAGAATTATTATTTTTGAGGGTTGCATTTCAGTACAAAAGGATTATTTTAACGTGGTTTCTTACACTTGAAACTTGACCAAGCCAAAAGACTTACTTGAATTCCACTGGGACTGTATCATTGACCTTTATCCTGGCAATTGGTGCCGTATACAGGATCCGCACCAAGGCAAGAAAATTCAGGCCGAAGCCCATAGTTTACGAAATCACCCACATGTAGGGCCATTCGAGGGAGTTGAATGACTTCTCTGTGTCGAGGGCTTGGAGAATGGCTGGGTTCAGCTATTCTGTTCCTATGGACGAGGCATCCCGCCAATCGTCGTAGGTAGTGTCATCGCCTAGTGGGGCATAAATCTTGAGTGGTTGGGGAATATGAGGGAGTCTGTCACTTGCATCAGGAGATTTACCAGGCTTTCATCAGGGCCTTAGCCTCAAGGTTGAGCAGGGATATTGGCATACATGAGATGTACTCCTTGGGGGGGGGGAGGGGGAGTGTTCTCAGGTTTATGGATCATCACTATTGTTGTCTTCCTCAGATCCCTCAGGAGAGTCGCAACACACAGGTGGGTCCCATTCTGCCGGGCTTTGTAAGACATATCCCGCATTGAGCGTTCCATGCGTGATCGGACACACTTGAAGAATTCAGAGGGAAGACTTCCACCCTTTCTTTTGGCCTAGGGCCTTCAAGATCTTCACTTGCCTCTCTCCACAATCTAGGGGTTGGGAAGTCCGCCATGTAGCCCCTCATGACTTCTCATTCCCTCTTGGCCCAGGTCCATTACAGATCCCCCAAATAAGAGGCAAAAGCTTGTGCGATGGCCACACCCCAGCCACATCTCCTGTGGAGGACCTGGCTTCAGACACCCAAGGTGGCTCTCCTCATTACGTGACAACCAGGCCAGGAGCTTCCCCGTCTTGTTTCCCATTTCATTTAACCTACCCTGCTGGGTCTGGAACTGTGCCCTCACCTCCTGTTAAGTATGTGCTTGCAGATATGCCCTCTGCCTCTCAATTTTATGGGCGAGACCCGGGGAGGGGGCATCCACACATTCCTCTTCCAAGGTATTCAATTGGGCTTCCATCTTTCTCAATTTCCAGTGTCTCACCTTTTTTTCCCCAGACATGTGTGCAATTATTTGACCCCTTAGGACTGCCAGAGTATCACCTCAGAGGCTACCGTCCCATTGTTGCCTGAAAAGTACTTTGTCATAGCCTCGGTCACAAGCTTACAAGTGTTCTAATCTGTCAGTTCTTTCTTCAGTCATGGGGTAGTGGTAGTCAGGTAAGTAACAATGGAAGAGTGATCAGAAATGCCCCTAGGCAGAAAGACCATGCGAACAAATTGTCCCCGCTGGGTACTCGGTACCAGTAGGTAGTCTGGACACAAAGCGCATCATACTAGCTGCATGCAAGTACTGACAGGCTCATGGGTGTTCCTCTCTTCATAGGTCAACCAGCCCCAAAGCCTCTAGAAATGTGGAAAGGCAGTGGTCTGACCAGGCCTCTCCCCATAGCTGTCAGCTCTTGCCATTAGGTTTAGAACTCCTCCGACAAGAAGGAGAGTTCCTGGAAACCCCACTATCCAGTTCCCCAATTAATCCAGATCCTTTGATTGCAAGACTGGTGGCAGGTAGCAGGGCACCAGCACTAAGTCTTCCCCATTCTACTGTCCCCCGAACCTCAGTCTGACATCTCGGATCAGACATGAGTAATCTGTATATGGAGAGACTTGCGATCTCTATCGCACAATAGATAAAAATTGTTGAAAATGCTATGCCACAAATTTCCAATCCCTGCCCTGTTTATCAGTTTCTCTCGCATGTACCTATGTCTCTTTTAGATTCTATTTGGGGGTTTACATTTTTTAAGCATTTCTGAATTTGCTTTATACGTTCATCAGATGTTACACTAGCCTATGAAGATATGCAGCCATTTTTATATTCCTTGCAAAAAAGGATTGATAGCCTGAAGAAAGCTGTGCAGCTGTGTCAGCAGTCGAAACAAGTTTGCATTCTATGCCACTTATAATAGCTTCGTCTGTTCACTGATTATGCCTTGATAAAGACTTTTCTAAAATTGCGGTTTTCATCACATTTGGGCTCTTTTTCACATCAATAAAATATTAAAGCAGACTGTGTAAGCAGTAATATTATTAAAATTACAAATACTCATTGAACAGAATATAGGACGCATGATGGGTGCAAAACAAATGTAAGCCAGAAAATTAGGTCAGAAAAATAAAATAAAGAAAATTTGTGAAAGTTTCATTCTTTTGAGAAAATCGTGTTGGTACAAAATCAAAAATGCTAAGCTAATCTTATGCGAAAGATACAGAAGATTTCTATTTCTAAGTATCATGTACATTCAAATCTACTAGTTGAAGTTAAGCAGTTAAATATTTGGAAGTCATAGAAGGCTTTCAGGTTAGCACTGATAATTTAAACATATTTCCTATAAAATGAATCAAACTTGTATAAAAGATATATAACATGAATGAGTCTCATTAAATAGTATTTGGGTTAATGTATCCCAAAACCAAAGAATAAGGTTGTAAGAGCCATTGCCTTCAGACACTGGAGATACAGATATTGGTAATAAGGATTAGATTACCTTGACTTCAATGTGAGACCACGACTTGCACTCGCCTTATTATTGTTTACACTGAAGGTCACTGTATAATGATTACTCTTCTCTTACCTTATCCAAGATCTTCTCCAGAAAAAGTAAGAGTTAATACTGTCTGGTGCTGTATTAATATTTTTACATTTTCTCAAGCAAAGGGAACAGATTCCAAGCCTTTGATGTTATCTCTCAATGTTTGACAATCGGCAAAGGCTACAACAGTGATTGAATTTCACCACTTACCATCAGTACCCCAAAGTGTGTGAGGTGATTGCATAGGCACACAGTCTCGTCTGCACTGGATTCCGCATAGAGCACGCTGCAACCCGTCGAATTCCACCCACCACTGTAATCTGTGGGAAGGAGGGGGTGATTGTGTTTAGGAAATGTACAGAAAAGTGGATTTAGTCAACCTCCATCGTCTTTCCTCAAGGTGTCTGGAGTAGGAATTGCAGAAGTCTTGTGGCAAAACTAACTCTACCTAAAGGCATTGCCATATTTGAATATATTTGAACGTAGTGAGAGGAGAGTGAAAAGGGGAGGCGGGGGAGTGGAGTGCAGTGGAGGGTAGAGGAAAGGCGAGGAGAGGAGAAAAAAGGAGAAGAAAGGAGGGGAAGTGGCGGGGGAAGTGGAGAGAAGAAGTGATAGAGACTGATTTAATTTCAGATTCAGAAAAGGGGGTGGTGATGAACAGAGTGCCTGAATTAAGCAGACCACTCTTACCCAGTCCAAAGATCAGGGCTTGATCCATCACCGTTTTTTAGCTCACTGCACCATCCCAGCTCAGAACTTGGCTATATGCAAATTAGTCTGTTCCTGTCCCAGTGCATGATGGGAACAGGGCAAACCAAACTACCAAGCCAATTCTTATACTGGGAAGGAAACAAGCTTCCGGGGACCGGTTTCTGCCATTTCAGGCGTCGTCGGCCCGGCTTGCTTGAATCCTGATGGTGCAATGAGCAAGGGACTCACATCTGAGTATACCCTTCCACGCTTATGGTGGACAAAATTCCAGTGAAGAATTGGCTTGGTAGTTTGGTCTGCCCTGTTCCCATGATGCACTGGGCCAGGGACAGACTAATTTGCATATAGCCAGGTTCTGAGCTGGGATGGTGCAGTGAGCTAAAAAACGGTGATGGATCAAGCCCTGATCTGTTGACTGGGTAGGAGTGTTCTGATTAACTCAGATACTCTGTCCATCACCACCCCCTTTTTGAAATGATTTAATTTCAGAGACATTGAATTTCTAAACTTACTATTTTTTGTCATATCCCAGAAAACGCACGATGGCTTTGGGTTTTCCTGTAAAAGAGAAATCAAAATCAATTACTTCTGACAATGTATCTTCCTGGACTTTTCTACCTCCCTTAAGCAAGATGTGCCAGCTTAAATTCATGGAGGTATTTAATTGTTCCTCAACTACATGCTAGTAAGACGTAGCATCACCCGTCATCAAGCCGTCCGACCAACTCATCTTGCTCTATAAAGAAAAGGCTTTTGTCTCTGAAGCAGATTTCAAAAAAGCTGAACAGGCTTGGACACATATAATTTCCCCCCACCTACTCAATGGCATCAATTAATCACAAAATCACATCTGACATCACTTGAAGAGCACCCTTCATTCTGCTTCCTGACTAATTAATAGACTGAAGACGTTTTGACAGAACCTCCCCAAACCCTCAAATACCTAAACTCACTACACTACGAGTGTTCATTCTTGTCAAAGTCTGCTGCATCACCCAGCTTCTGATTGGTAACACAGGGGGCAGGTGTCCAGTTCCAGCTGTGGGCTGCTTTTTTGAGCAGCAAAGGGGGCCGATTAGAACAGCTCTGCGTTGTTCGGATGCTGCCAGCGGCCCAGTGGATGCCCAAGTGGCCTTTCTGGAGGCAGATGGGCGTCCATTACCTCCCTTTTACCAACGGCACAGAGGTGTCACTCACTTTCTCGCGCTGGGCACGCCCATTAATATCGATGCATTAAATATTTAGCATAGCTGAAGGATACATTGGTTTTGCAGCATTAACATGCAAATGGCCCCTTGGTTTTCATAAAGGTATGTTTTACAAATCATATGTGAAATATTTTAATCTTATAATTAAAAGTAGCACATTACAATATTTCAGATGTGATCTTTAACGTGGATGGGACTCCCTTTGTTTATTTTGACCCAAACATGAGGTTTGAATTGTGATTCTGTTCCGTGTGCATGGAAAACAATGCCAGCCTTGGATAAAGCTGAGCTGCATTGCTCATTGTCTCTGCAAGGGAGATGGTATCAATTCAAGATTATTTTTTGGTGGCGATATGATTATAGATTCTATTTAACCAAAAAAGCCAAACAACTCGTATTGCTCCTGTATGAGCTAGAGCCATCACGAGATAAGGCCTTGCCCTTAACAACTTTATATCAAACATCTCTGCAGTTGGTGGGGACGAATCAGGGGTTTCAGGAGCTACCTTCCCACCAGAGTGCAAAGGTTGTTTCAAGTTTAATTTATTTGCATAGTTAATTAAAACCGTTGCAATACAAATACGATCATCAATTAAAAGCATTTATACATATAAAATGTTATGTACTCCAGTATTACCCAATCCAGCATCATGTGAATTATCCTCATTGAAATGTGAAATGTACTTGATTTTATGTATCTTTTATGGCCTCAATGAGCGGAAATAAAGATTAATAATAGTAATAATATAAAATGTTATAGTTCCTATATTATATATTTAACAACATTTTAAATCAGTGTTGTAATCAGAGAGAATGGAAGTTCTCCTAACCAAACTGTTTTTTGAATTTGCACATATTATTTAAAGGTTGAAGGTATTTATTTCCAGTCCGTAACTTCCCTTCACTGCTTGTGCCATACTTCAGTATAAAGTGCAAAGAGTGCTTAAGACTTTAATAAAGTGCTTTAGTGCCAAGAGTAGAGTAAATAGAAGG
Organism: Lissotriton helveticus; assembly: GCF_964261635.1. Taxonomy (NCBI): domain Eukaryota; kingdom Metazoa; phylum Chordata; class Amphibia; order Caudata; family Salamandridae; genus Lissotriton; species Lissotriton helveticus. The sequence goes on along the minus strand of NC_136067.1, from coordinate 1,264,425,421 downwards.
GAGCTTCATCTTGTATCCTCCGTGCTGGCGTTGCACTTGTTCCTGTTGTCTAAAATGGTTAGTAATTATTGAGTTGGCATTTTCTTTTCGCATGTCCTCAGGAACTTTACTAATTTGAATTTGAATTTAATTTGAATTTGAATTTAAAACATTTGTAAAGCGCAGCGTTCACCAAACGGTTTCTTGGCGCTACTAGGCAGCAGATTTGTTGTGGATCATTGGGTGCAAAAACACTGCTTGTCTTCTAGTGCATACCCCTCGCTGGTTGAAATGGCATTTTAGAAGTTGTTTCCATTCTTGTAAAAGTTCTTTACATGTACTCAGCAGGTGCAACAGATCTTCTGGCGCTGAGCCGCATAAGGGACATGTGGAGCCCCCTTTTTCCTTTAGCCGGGGTGTGAAATGCTGTATACAATGTAACAGGTCAAGTCTGTGCTTCAAAATCAGATTTTTGTGGTTTTGGCATAGCCCAAATCAATATAATTTTGAGCAGCTGGTGCCGTATAGGTGTTCAGAGTCATCCACCCATGTGTCCTTTTCGAGAGAGATGCCTTATCCTCAGTCCATGGCAAGTATTTGACCGTCTTCCAGACCAGTTTTTTGAACGTGCTGGTATTTGTGGGTGTATCCCAGAGCTGGTTCAGCCCCATATAGTGCAGGCTGCTTTTGAGATAATTGGCAGCAGGTGAAGTGGTTTGTTGTTGCACCTCCTTCCATAGATGTTCGTTTAGAGTTCCTTGAGCAGATTTCCGCACTTTGTCCCAGGTACTAATATATGCCCTTGTCTCGCAAAAGACTGTTTCTGAATACCAAACTCTATCCTCAGTGTCCAACTTGCCTGCTTCACCAAAGACCACCTCTTAAGTTACCAACAAACATTACGCATGAGCAAAATAAAGAGCTCACTTGTGCAAACTGCTTTTTCTTTGAAGCCAGTCCTAGTTCCAGTTGTTGCCAGACTGACTAATGGAAGCAGGAAGTGGCTAATATTATGACATAATACAACATGTGTATTTGTAAAGTGCACGTTCACCCAGAAGGGTATCTTGGGGCTGAATAACAGATGTTTATTGTTACCCAACTCAATGGTACTCATAATAAGACGTTCTGTCCATCTACGCCCTCAATAATAATCCCTACTGAGAATTCTACAAGGATAACTCTCGGGTCTTGTAGAATAAACTATTAATAAGAGGCTGTTATATTCCAGGTTCAATTGAATGGTTGTTTATTTTCCACCTCCTCTGGCTGTTATTACCTTATTTCTTTACGCGCAATAAATGGTAAATCATTCTACTTTTAATCTTACCTTTTCTGAGCCATACATTTATTTTCGCCCCTCCTGTGTTACGTCAAATCTTACGCTCTCCTCGTGCAGGGTTCACGTCTTGGGCTCATACCGAGTTAACATGATGGTGAGGCAGGGGTGGCTGTGGGATACTGGGCTCGTCTCTGTGTTTGAGCTGTATCCTTTTTAACCTTTTGGATGCTCATGACGAGCTCAGCTCGCCATGAGCGACGGCGCTCCGGTGCTCATGACGAGCTCGTCATGGCCGCGCCCGTTCCGTGGAACGCTCGCACACTGAGCTGATTCCCCTGCTGTGCTGAACGTTCCATTGGAACGGGCGCGGTCATGACGAGTTCAGCTCGTCATGAGCACCGGAGCGCCGTGGCTCATGACGAGCTGACCTCGTCATGAGCATTGGGGCGCTGTACGCGCCCCCCGCCCAGCGGGGAAATACCACGAGCGGCAAAGGGGTTAAGGACGGGGGTCAGTTATAGAGTGTTATAAATGTATGCTCTCTCTTCCACTTCTGGGACAGTGAGTTCCCTACAAACACCCTTGAAGAATCCGCTCAGAAACTGTTCTCTCAGATGGGAAGCTGGTTTGCGCACAAGGATCTTAAGAGGACAGGTCCGCTGATTAACGGAGTCGCTGTTCCAGCTCCGTCAGGGAGCGCGCTGGAGGTTATCGCGCAGGTCAGGGAGCATTTTGCCGCAGACACTGCAGGAAATGCTACGAGATGCCCTCTGTGCACATTCGTAGAAGTTGTTGCCAATTATTCAGGAAGCAATGTCTGCCAGATGCAGTCTGCTCTTGTCTACGAGGGATCCTGCGCCTTGTTGCTGCTTACCTTCAAGCAACACATTTTTAAAAGGGTGAAGGTCACACAAGTTTAACTAAACAACAGCATCAAAACAATCACAAATGGGAAGCACAAACCCAGTTACATTTGTTCACCCTACTGGTGTTTCTTAGATTCTGTGGGCCTCATTTGCAAGAAAAAATGGCGAGGCGCGATGCTGCAAGCCATCTTGCTGCACTGAGCGGCGCCATTTTAAAAGCACAGGAATGCGTCATATTAACAGCGATACAATGCATCCGAGTGCTTTCCCCTGCACTGGGGCACAATTGGGCCAGCGTAAGCACCCTTGCATCATGTTGCAAGGGTGCCTGTGGGGGTGATTGTTTTTGTGCAGTAAGGGACACCTTCCTGCGCAAAAACAATAATTAAAGGAATTTTCCTCTTTCTATGCAGCACGCAGAGCAAGAGGAAAAAACAAGAAGAAATAAAATTATTTCTCTGCGTTGCACCACTCTTACGCCTCCCTTGGATTCTGACGCATTCCCAGGTTTACATAACGTTGTAAATCTTTGAAGGTGTCATGTTCCATGGATGTTGCATGGGAACACCCACAGAAAAACCCATGGAATGCCTTTTTCACGCAGAGTAATGCGTAAAAAGGGTCCATATTTACAAGGCCATGAAAAGTCACGCAGGGTTACTTTACATGGCCTTGTAAATATGGGCAGGCACACTGCGCCGCTGGTGTGTCAAAAACAGTGAGGCACCAGCTGTGCAATGGCCTTGTAAATGAGGCCCTGTGAGTTTTGTCGGATGCTTTTGCAGGACGTAGGGATCTGAATGTGAGGGTGCTATCAGATTTGGACGTGTGTCACCTCTGCCCAGGGTACCTGGTGAGAAGCCGTTAAAAAAGAACAGGAGAACAGGTTTATAGACTTGGAAAATCACAAAGCAGTGAGCAGGCATTTTTTTCAACTTCACAGGAATTCACTGTGTGGTCTGCCTTTCCAAAGACCTTGGGGTCACATTTTTGAAGCCTGATAGCAACGCCTCATGGTTTCCTTTTCCTGAGGCCATGAAATGAAAAACCATTGAGCTGGACAACACTTTCGTCATGATCTTTCATTGTACGCAGTTGTTTCTGCCTCCAGCAGAGGGCGATAACTGCTGTAAATTGTCCAAGACAAAGTCAGCTTATATGGAAGTAGCAACAAACAATGGAACACTGTACTCGATGGGTGTTTTACAGATAAAGTGAAAAGGGGGCGAGTGCAGCTCTAGCTTCAAGGGTGGGAGATACACTGCTGAGGGGAAGGTTGCTGGGTTGAGGCTTGTAAAGAATGTCATGTAATGGAGAGCTGGGATCAGTGTTTAATTTGTAAAAAATAAATAAAGTGACAGGGCCCTTCTCTGAAGGCCACTGCAGCCTGCACCACGCAATGCCCCAGGCAGCCACGGCCCGTGGAGGGAGTTACGGTGGGGCAGGGAGGCGGGGAGGGGGAGGGGCAGGGTGCTAAAAACCGGCATATGGATAATTGCAGGTAAGTACACAATTGAATTAATAAAACGAATTTTGTAGCACGCATTTTGTGATGCAGTGCGCGCTACGAAATTCGTTTTATTAATTAAATTGTTTACTTACCTGCAATTACCCATATGCCGGTTTTTAGCACCCCCCACCCTGCCCCTCCCCCTCCCCGCCTCCTTGCCCCATCGTAACTCCCTCCATGGGCCGCGGCTGGCCCAGGCAGTGCTGCCAATGACAGTACCAACATAACACCTAACCATCACACTCCTACAAGTGTCACAATTTGGAGTATTTCAAGCCACACAAAACAATGTTGGGAGAGGCTAGTATTATTCATTTTCAATCAGGCGCGGTCGGTACAGGTAAGAGCAGTGAGGCGGGGCAGGTCAGAGGGGAAGCTGACAGACGACAGGATATGAGAAATAAATACATGAAATCACTTACCTTTTGCCCTCTGCATTGCTGATTTGGCTCCACCTCACTGCTCTTACCTGTACCGGCCACACCCCTTTTTAATGCCATTTCACTTAATAAACACAGCTGTTGTGCTCATCTCAGACAGCGCCACCATGTAGTGGACTATCACTATAGCGGTTGCTAACAGTTAAGTGCTGGTGCAGAGCACCGGAAACAACTGGCTCAAATTAAGCACTGGCTGGGGATGAGAGAAGAGAGAACTCTTCCGAGCTGGAACATGCACTAGTCAAAATCTCATGAGAATATGCAAATCCCTGACTCAAGGAAAACATTAAAATGAGCCATCATGCAACACAAACTGAAGAATGTGTGGATAAAGCAGGAGACTCTCAAACGTGTAAGGCATAAATGTGAGTATGACTCAGGAGGACACATGACTGTTGCATTTAATGTACTTTCATGAGATACATTCTGGACATTATTTAGAGAGGCTTACTGATATTAAAGTAGCTCCAGTAATAGTGTCTTTAGATATGTTGTAGGTGGATTTCACCTCACCTGTGCTTTGAGGTGCTTAATGGTGATCCTGACTTCTTCTTGGAGATCCCGAATAGTAAGGTTTCCGATACTGCATGCAACCACGAAACTGGCAAACTCTTGCCCGGATCCATTGATTTGGGGATCCTTTTCAAAAAGAGATGGAACAAAGCAAGCTAAATAAATTTCCAATAATTAGATAGGACAAACATGACAGATCAGACATACTTGTATATAATTCTAATAGCTGCATGGCAACTACTCTGCAAGCAGAACATTTCTAAACTTCTGAAAAGTCTCTGGGCCCTCCTCCCCTATTAAATTTTGCACCACCAGAAGGGAATTTGCAAGGGTCATAGTCAGCCCGCGTTGCTTTTCTCCTTATGACTCAGACGGCAAACACCGCTACTCTATAAGGCACACAATGCCGAGTGATAAGGGGTCATTTAATTAGATCACTTCCTTAGCAAATAATGCACTAGTTTTCTTTATCTGATAGGCACACAAGTCCCTTATTAAAAATGGCTGTGTAAACAACTGATATTGCTTTCTGTCTGTTGCGTGCTAGTGTCAAATAGACATAGGCACACTGCAGAATCGTGCAAATCAAGGAGAGAAAAAGCTGAACATTTACTGGCAGCTTATGCATGAACCACGAGTGGCATATTTAAGTGGGCTCTTATGCTCAAAGCAGGTATGAGATATTGAGGAATATTTTGTATACAGGGCACTGTGGCAAGTGCTAAGATGCTCCTTTTCGCGGTAAAAGGAAACTAGCTGCGTCTCAAACATCTCAGATTTGCCTCCCAGCATTTAGTGAATTGGTGACTGAATAGTTGAACCTTGCTAGCTTTAACCACCGACTGAAGGTCCCATTCCTTGTCATCTTACACCACCACACTAGCATAGCTCGGTGCGCCAATTCATCGCCATCCTATGCCATCTCGTCAGATGCAGGGTAGAGAGGACTTGGGTTTGCGAAATTTGTGTTATTTCCTATGGCGTAATTGATTGAAATTTTAGAACATTTAAATGAAATGAAAATCTGGCATTTTGCACCATTTCTACAGCACACAGTGCACAAAGACGCACTTTAGGCTGATAAAATAGCACGAAAAACACAAGGCCACAAACAAGAGCCACTCATTCTGTCCGCTAGCATTGTACCGGTGCTCCCGCAACATGATATCTTTACATGAGCAACCGCCAACCACACCATGAGGCATAATGACAGAGTTTTGCATAAAAATTGTAACATGAAATCTTAATAGCTTTTCTTCATTTCCATAGATTTGCAAATAATACATTTAGGGCTTGATGTGTATTTGGGAGTAAATGGAAATGTTTCCATTTTATAATTCCACTGGGAGAGAAAATTCAACTACTGGGTATTCTTCTAGATTGAGCATTTCTTCTGGAATTCTGAGATTTTTTCATTACTGCCCAACTTTAAGTCAGCCCCTCAACTTCATGAAGGGGCTTCTGGAAGACGTAAGCGGCAGACTGCATTGTAAAAGCAAACTAAAGGTGAAGTCAAGCGATTACATTTCAAATTTGATAGCGCTTTTCTATAATATGGTTTATTAACAATTACAAATGCAAAAAAATGTACTGGGTTTATTCTGTTAACTGAATCAGAGATGACCCACCGGAACTGCTTTCAACTTGCGCATGGACAATGAATGCAACCTCTTTAAATGTAAACTTTCCAGACAATTTGCTGGAAAAGCTTGACCATATTACAACAATGGCTGCTGGACGCAGGTAGTATCTAACTATAGTACCATTCCCCCTTATGTTTCCAACGGCAACCTTTTTAATAAGAAATGGGTGAGATTCTTCAACTAAGTCTAAGCCCACTTCAGGTACTTTTTAATTATTTCTGGCACGAATGTAATGAGGCTGGCTCAGCATTTTTACAAATGCCTAAACACCTTTTCGTTGTTATGCTAGTGATAGTTCTTAAAAAAACCTTCGTTTAGTATTCAAATTGTTCAGCCAAAAATTAGAAAAATTCACAACCTTTTGTAGAGTTCCTTTAATTTACTCTGCTTTAATTACACTGTAGAAATGTGTGCCCTTGGGTGACACAAAAATAGATATTTATGCATCTGTCCTCTTGCTACAGAAAGGTGTATATTTCTCTTGAACGGTGACAGGAGCATCACATTTCTGGCAGTTTAGGTGCAGGAATCTCTTCCCCAACCTCCTTCAGATTCCCAGAAAATAGTTTTGATGATTTGTATGCTCAAATCCAACTCCACTAGTAAAGCCTTTAAGAACTCTTCAAAATATGACTTAATATGGGTATACTTTCTTGCTGGCATCTCTGCAATGAATGTATGAAAACACTGTTATGTACATTATTAGTTGAATTTGTGAATGGACTTGGAGTCTGACCACAGGTGGGATTGCTGAATGGTTTCAAGCCTTGAGGCTGAAAGATAAAAGCACAGTTTCATATACTGCAGTCAGTCATGGACGTCTGCATATGTACCCTTCAAGGAAATCCAAGGCTCGTGCCAGAAGCCTGGCTTTGTGTCCTTCCTAAAGAAAAAGTTTACTTAATGACCCTGTGATCTTTCCAGGGAAAGGGATTTTTTTATGTTTCCTTTATTTGTGAAAACTCTGAAAGCCTTCCTTCCTAATCCACTTGTGAGTGAGGAGCTGGCTGTCCTGATTACTCCCACAGTTCCCTGAGGTGTGAGACATCCCAATGTATGTATTTCATCATCGCGCCCTGCTTCCGGCCCTTGATTTCACTTGCGTATTTGGAAAATACCAATCAGTCATAACAAGTGCAGGAATGTTTGGTATTTGTGTTTATGTACTCGTATCATGCAGTCAGCTCTTTGGCCCCAAATCGCTGTATGTAAAACAGAAAGTGCGAGAAAAGTGCTGCGGTGAAAAGTGGTGACTCGTGACATGGCGAACAGAAAGAGTGACGGACGGACCTACTTGATCCATGCACAATGGGGGGGTTCAACTCGTGTCAGGTTGGGGACAGGGGGACCTGACTGAAGACGGGATGATGGTTAACCCCTGCGGCACATGGCCAAAGTATGTGCGCAGCGGTGATTGGTTGCCCGGGGCAGGCTAGGAGCAAGATCTGGCCCAACGTCGGTGGCTGTGGGCAGCAGTGAAAGGGAATTATTTCAAAGACATTGGTTGGATGTATTATGTCATATAAAAAAATACAAATGAACAGAGAAGACTACAATTAAGGTGAAGTTATGGTTAGGATTTGCTATAACACCTTAGACTATATTTGAAAAACCTCAGAAAGGCAGTTAAAAACCATACCATAATCATAGTGGAGATATGATTTCAAAACAAAACCTAAACGCCAATTAAATTCACCCTTTATTTGTTAGCTTGGCAATCCACAACTCACACAACAGCCATTAATACCATAAGTCAAACATCACATGCAATGCTTATGACCTCACAGAATGTATACCAATAAGCAACAACACCTGAAAGCATGTGATCACTAATTTGCACTTTATACTCAGACCACTGGATAATACTACATGAATAATTGTCTCATTCACAGTGTTAGTGATAACAAAGTATGTAGTCAGAACTGTACGAGTATTTTTGAGATTTGCAATTGCATCTGTTGCATTAAGGGTAAGGCAATGAGCATTGCATTTGGTGTGCGAGTTATGGTTTACATGGCTGTTGTGCATAAAGCGGATTGAAAACTAGCCATAACTGAAGAATTTCAATGGTGATTAGGTGCTGTTTTGTACTCATAACTTCACATTAACTGCGTGTTTTTAAGCGGCTTGTTCGGGATAGGTATGGCTGTGACACAGTAAATACAGTTAGAGGGCTCATGCAATAATGTGCAAAGCATAGCCAGGCACATTGAGAATAGGGTGTAGTTTAAGGGCCCACTAGTGACAAGAGTTTTTAGTAAACTAGAAAATGTTGGGGGGTTGTCTCTAGTAAGAAGAAGTTGAAAAGGGTTGTGTTCTCCTTTGTTAATCTGTCCATGTAATATGTGATAGCATGTTAGACTATCGTTGACAAAAATATTGTCTGACAGAAGCATTGTATCCTAAATATAATTTACAAGCAAACATTACTCTTGGAATTAGAATTTATGATATTAGCTTCAAATGGGCAACATTTATGTAAACAGTATTTAGGACACACATTTTGTGTTAAAAGGTATATAGACAAATATACACCAGCACTACCCCAAACTGGTCCAAAAATCGAAAGAATAGAGTGAGTGCCTATAGGGCTAGAGGGATTGTGGTATCATTGGTGAATTTTAACTGCAAAGTTCATGGGTTCATAGGAAGGCATGGCAATGGAGTGTTCTGCATTGTTTGCTGTAACAGTAGAAAATGTGATCACATATCCCTAGCACATACACTAATTGCCCCTTCAAACCTGAGATACTGACACAGTTGCCAGTTAAATGTGGGGAAGTAACAGAGGCATCTGGGTAGCTCTGTAGCAGAGGTTCTTAACCTTCTGACTTCTGTGGACCCCCAATTAGTCATACCTGGAATCCAGGGACCCCTACTAAATGCAAGATTCCCACCCTCCCCAATCTTCCCTGAGTCATGACTGTAAGCCTGGAACCCCAGCCTAATCATTTTCATTGATCTGAACTGCAAAACAATACACAAAAATACAGACAATTATTCATCAAACAAAAAAATAAATGATTAAATATTTTATTTAATTCATAAACATAGATACACAATAAAACAAATTGTAATTGTAAAGGGAAACTTGGCAATTTTCTAAACTCTACTGGGCCTGTCATCGTCCATGCTATATTCTGTTTGATGCACCTGCACTGCTCCCAAGAATCAATCTGAGGATACTAACTTAATTTTCAACCTCCAATTGCAAACTGCTTCACACTTTGAGAACGTTTTAAAATGTTAAATTTTACATGTTGCTTCTTTATTTATATACTTTATTAATGTGTTAATAATGTTTGATTTTCTAAGCAGTTGCGGACCCCCTCAGAAGGCATCGTGTCGTCCCCGGACCACACGTTAAGAATCACTGCTCTAAAGGAAGCAGGAGAATCCCCTACCTATGAATGCAGGAGCAGGGGTTCCCCCCAGGTGCAGAGGACTTTCCTCCTAACACACAGAAATGTTTGCCATTTATTTATTTGTATTTAACATTGTTTTATAGCGTGGACTGGACCAAATTGTATTTCTGTGCATTACATAACCAAAACAGTAGAGAACATGTAGAACAGTGTAGCAGTACATAAACAGATCAAGGGAAAGAGTTGGAGTGTACAACACAATGCACGGTAAGTATGATAACAATTCTGCGCCTATAGGTGCCAGTTCAGCATGGGGCAGATGGAACTAGTATATGTGCAGGTGGAAAATATATATTTTTGGTAATTTTCTGAAGGATAATAGTGTTGAGTTCTCAGATGCTTGGGAAGAGTGGCCCACTGGTCGATGGTCATCCCAGAGAAGTATTGATTTATAGCTTCAGTTGACTTGAATTTGGGTTTTTACAGCTGGAGACTCCTTGCTCCCCTCTGTCCTGAGACAACTGACATATGAGTGGGAAGACAATGGGACTTATGTAGAGACTGGTGGATGGAACACTCATAAACATGACGAATGTCCAATCTGCCTTATTACAAGTGCAGTATAGCATATGGTACTTTTAACGTGGCCGAAGAGATATTAGCCACGTTTTGACAAAGTATACCATCCGACAATCTCTAAATAAGGCCTAATAACCCTTCTCACCTGCTCTCCAGTATTTTCATAGTTTCACAAGAGGGCCCAGGCAAACATTAACTGTCCACGAGCCAATTCGAATTCAGCAGTCATATTGTGAACGCCAAGCTAGTCTCTTTATCAGAATAAATTTAATGAAGCAAGTATGTTCTTCATCTTTCTCTTTAAAGAGGTAGGCCAAATTGTCAAAGGACACCCACTTGTTTGTGAAGTTCTTTAATCTTCAACAAGTTCCTGACAAAGTAATAAGCATAAAAGTTGTAAAGTATGTTTTTATGGGCAATGCCCAGAGCAATCATCATAAATGTGGAGAATAATTTTTTGGGCAGGAAGACCCTGAGTCTTTGTACAAGAATCACTGCCCTCAGGTAAAAGCTGTGAGATGAACACAAACCTTGATACTTCGTGAACTTCACAACTTCGCACAACTTTGGCCAGACGAATGTTAACATCTCATTCTGATATCAGACCTACAGCTATGTGTTGCCAAATTTTGGACCCACTCTATTATGTTCAATGAGTCGTTTAAATGTGCACGTTGAAATGCAGTTAATCTTACCTGGAACAGACCCTTCTTTTTGAAGAAAGTAAACTGAGCTCTGGATACTGCATCGAAGTCAGATGGCTGCAACGCTGTCAATAAACTTGAAGGCAGGACCACCGAAGCCAAGGAGTTTGGTTGAGAGCTCCCCATGTCAATCTGTTTAAAACATATGAAAAGGAATCAAACATTCATTTCACCGTATCCTACTCCAACACAAAATTGTTTGGAACTTATTAGATACTATATTTATCACCTATTCTGACTTTTTGGGGGAATGATATGTGGATGTTGGTGCTTTCTACACCAAAATCTGCATGTCCCTAATATCAGGACTTTTACCCGTGTTAACTTCCGGCAGGTTTGACATTCTGAAACTTAACAAAGAGTGTGGTCTTTATAGCGCCTGCTAATTACCGGGTGTGATAAACATTGCACCACTTATAATTGTGATCCCTGAGCTAACTCTAGTTCTTTCCGAAATCGCAAATTAACAGGCCAGTTGGAATGAGCCTCTAGTTGCTAAGGGCCAGATGTAGGTCGCCAATTACCGGTCGGTAACGGCCGATTTCGGCCGTTACCGACCGGTAATTGGTTTTCGAGATGTAGGTGCCAATATTTTACAGATTCGGTAAATTTACCAAAACGGTAAATTTACCTATTCTGTAAAATACCGAATCAGTAATTTTACCGATTCGGTGAAACCCAGATGTAGGTAGCACTGTTTACAGTGCTACAGGCCTTCAGAATTCAGTATTTTACCACCCAATCCAATTGGGTGGTAAAATACCGAATTCAGGTGTGCATGCACATCTGTGCATGCACACCTGTGCCATGTGACACACAGACATGCCCTTAGGGCATGTCTGTGTGCCACATGGCACACATGCCTGTATTTGGGGTGCTAGAGGGTGTCAAAGTGACACCCCCTGCACCCTTGCTGAAATCGGTATTTACTGATTCTGTAAATACCGATTCGGTAATGCCCATTGATTCCTATGGGCTTCAATGCCCATAGGAATCAATGGGCATTACCGAATCGGTATTTACAGAATCTGTAAATACCGAATCTTAACGATTCGGTATTTACCGAATCTGAAATACCTACATCTCCACCGATTCGGTATTTAAGAGGTGGTAAAATAAAATTACCTACATCTGGCCCTAAATGTTTAATATTTATTATTTACCTAATCTGATGATTGTTGACATCTAAAATTCAAACTAAAATGAAGCAAAGCAAACCAACAAATTTCAGTACTCTAACCAAAGAACGATCTTGATGTGTACTGATCACCTTAAACTTCTTTCTTGGCAAAACTGCAACAAGTTGGCAGCTCCAGAGATAAACAGACAGGCATTACACTAATTATGTGCATTGTGATCATGGAGGAATTTGGATTTTTTCTTTTCTTTTAGTTTTGCTGATCCACTCCAAATGTGCTGATTCGCCTACCTAATGATGGTAAAGCCACTTAACTCACTGAGAAATAAAGGGGGGGGGGAGTCTAAATAAGATGGGCATGGCAGAGCACAGAATAAGACAGAAAAGAGACAAAGGAAGGAATTGAAGTATGTTGGACACAGGCACAGTCTAAGTCAAAACAGAAGCGAGACCAAGAAAGGGAGAGAAAATATGTAAAACATGTGAAGTGTATTTAGAAAATCCTCTCTCAAGAATAACTTGTGCTTAACGAAATGCCACAATACAAATAAAATAAAAATAAAAAAGAATAACTTGTGCAGTAAATCCAAGCATTTATGATTAATTAGAACATTGATAATCTGAGACTGCCACTAAAGTGTCAGAAGCCCAGTGATGGTAGCTACAGACCTTCTGTTCAAACATTCCTTTGTTGGTCTTTCTGATTCCTCTGTCTTTCTCATCTTTATTTGTGTTATTTTCTGCAGCAAGCATTTTTAATAACTGGTTAAAAATATAAAACTATCGCCTAGATCCTCTACCATCTCTGCCCTCCCCTACCCCCAGAGTTCTGAAAATCTAATCATTGCAGTGGTCATTTATACTTTCTTTAATCATTTTTTTTGAGAATTTCTGACATTTCTGGCATTGTACCTGTGGTGGGTGGATTTTCCCACCCATCCGCTCACAAATGCACACACATTCTCACACCCATCCACATTGCATACTCCCGCCCATCCATCCGTTCACAAGTATGCACACATACAACCACCATTCACAAGCACACACACCCATTCACAGTACACGTGCAGTGACCCATACATTCATGCATACACACCAGTATTCAATAATCACTTACCAGGCTGCGGCAGTGAAATTGAGTGGCCAGGGGGGATAAGATGAAAGGCCTCTGTGGTTCCTGCGGGGTTTAGGAAAGAAAGGGACATACAGAAAACCTTTCCTCTCTTTCCTAGCTTCCTGGCCCTGGTATGGTGTGTGCCTTCCTGGTTTTTCTCAGCCTGACAGACACTCATGAATTGAAAAGGGAGGGAGCCAGACATCCCTTAGTGGTGGGCTGCCCCTGCACCCACTATAATACACTGTAGAGGTATTTTGCACTGGGAGTTTTGTCAGACCATATATGCGCATAAGTTTAAAAAGCAGTGGACCTCAGTGTGAGGGCAGATGGGACAATATTTTAATTTGACTATATTTTTTTTTCTTTCCATTCCGTAACCTTTTTAAATCTGTGCAGTTATCCTTGTATTCTCCCATGGCACAGTCGCAGAGGAGCTGAAGAAGATCTCTGAAGATCGTGATGGTCTGTGTTATTATGGCGATGCTCCAAGATATAATTCCAAATTATAATTATGGCAAGGGTCACAAAGTTACGCCAGGAAAACATATTCAATCACCACCAATAAGGATTCAGATCAACAAGAGGGTTGTAAACCACTAAAAGACATCTGTGAGACACTCCTTACAAACCAGAAGAAAGACCAATTAATACTTTTATTTTGCTCAACATCACCAATACCTATGACATGGTGGCCCATCAAATACCACTTGATTGAGCTGAGGAGTGAATGAGCTATGGGAGGAAGTATCACCACATTTCTTAGACATATCTAATTTTGAATGAGGGAAAATTTCCTTTACTTAAGCAAAATGGATTCTGGAAAGATTATTCCTGCCTTTCACAGGACCCCATATATAGAACTTGCAGTTTCAAAAGTGAAAAACCCAACAGTCCTTACAATAATCGTCCTTTGACTCCCAGATTATAAAGTTGTTGAACAATTTAAATTCTAACGCCATGTTCAGAGTAGTGGCCCAACTACTCCTTTCAACCCACAAGGTGCAACTAAGAAGATTCCTAGCAAAGGCTGGAACACTGTGACATTATAAGTGCCAACCTGACAATAACAAAACCCCCAAAACTTCATAGGATTCAGGACCAGCGATAGAGGATTCTCATGAATTACCAACATTTGAGCATATCATTCTGGCCTTGGAACCTTTCACCTACTTCCAGTACATCAAAGTATCTAGTTCAAAGTTTTGGGCACCATACACAGAACGGTTGTATGGCATTACAATGAGGGCTTTTACCACGCGTGCCATTACAACGCTGTTTTTACAACGACTTGCGCTGTAAGCGCTGGATAGTGGAATAGTTTAATTTTCTATTCCAACTCCAGCCCACGTTACAGTAGGGAAGGTGTTGGAATAGAAAATTAAACTATTCCCTATCCAACAGCGCCCTCCAGCGCAAGTCGTTGTGACGACTTGCATTGTAATAGCAGCGTTGTAATGGTAGCGCGTGGTAATACCCGCGTTGTAAAGGCTGTTCCCCACACAAAACATTTAACATAGAGGTGCCCTCTACCTTTTAAAATTAGCCTTTAATTTCATACCTCTCCGGACTTTCAGGAGTAATATACTACCCTAATATGCCATGACAAGCCAAAAAGGAAAAAGATGGAGAAAGAATGCTCAATGTACTTGGATTTAATATTTGGAAGGCTGTTGCCCAAAACCTGAGATAGCAATCAAACTCCAGCTACCATTTTGAAAGAAGATGTAAAACTCAAAATGAGATGACCTGGCCACTGAGCACATCTGGCAGGCTATGTCCTCCAGAACTCTGACTTTCTTCCTACCGGAGGATTCGTTTTGCTGTAACCGATGATTGCTGGAACTGGTACTGAACCATCAAGGTTCTAGCAGCAGCACCTTTGAGAAGAGAACGCCCTCCATGCGCAAATACGAGGGATATTTGCAGTACTTGCAACATCTGACCCACAGTACCAAAAGGTAGTACCAAAAGGAAGTACCCTGGAATGGTTGTGTCGGAACATATATTTTGATAATATCTAAAACCACTACTAAATGAACACAAAATTAGGCTCTTTCCCGTGCGAATGAAACGAACTGCAGGCGCTAGTCCATTTGATGTGTACTCATGTAAACTGAGTACATTAAAGGCCACAGAAAAAGGTGTTTGCATGTCACAAAATTAAGTTGTATAGGCAATATTGTTAGTATACATACACGCGTAAACACTGAGGAATGTGCTTGAGCAATGTTTAGGTTTTTTGTAATGTTCTAAGAATGTGTGCTCACAGTTTATATGTTTTTTTTTTTTTGGTAGAGTTTTATATAGCGCGAACTAGACCCGAACCGAATCAGGTATCAGAGCGCTTTAATTGGCACAAGTTACGTTTTTTTTTGTTTTTTTTTGTATCAAATATATTTTTATTGACAGTTGCATTCAAGTAAAACATTTCAGCCAACAGATAGACAAAGCCCTAGTGCAGTGCCGCCCCAAAATCCAATGCATTTAGCAGGAAGCCAGTTACGGAGCAGAGTACCTTGAGTCCGTGCAAGAGGGCTGGAGTCCCGCACCTTATTTAACTGTCTTTCAAACCCCCCCCCTTACCCCGCCTCCCAGAGGACCTCCCTAACCCCAACTACCCCGTTCTCAGAACTAACCCTTACCCCCCCCCCTTCCGTCCGGTGTGTATAGCTATGTAGGTGTATGGTGTACAAGTGTGTCCTCCACTGACTCCTCACGTCCCATCTCCTGGCGGCGTATGGAAGTCATCAACTAGTCTAAGGACTCTAAGATACTTGGGGCAGGTGAGTTCTCGGAATTCTTGGGACAACAGGGAGATCAAAGGTGCCCATGTTTCTTTAAAGGCGTCTGAGGACTGTGTGAGGGACGCCTGTATCCGCTCCATCCCCAGTGTATACCACAATCTATGGAGCCACCCTGTGTGAGTGGGTTTCCTAGGGGTACCCCAAAGCGAAAGAATATGTTGCGATACTGCCCCTATGGCCAGTCCCATTTGGCGACCCCGAATAGATTTGAGTGGAAAGGTGAGTTTGTTGGGCAGGCCCAGGATCGCATACGCAGGAAAGCGGGGGATCTCTGTATCGAAGCAGTCATCCACATCCCGAAGGACCTCCACCCAGTAGTCCAGCACCATCGGGCATTCCCATAGCAGGTGAAGCATGGTCCCTATGTGTCCACAGCCCCTCCAGCACAAGGGGTCCCTGCGGGGGTTGCTTTTGTGTAGGCGCTCTGGCCAGTAATAGGCCACCTTCACCGCCGCTTCCCGGCTGGCTACATTACGGGCCGTATGATGCGCCCGGTAGTAGATGTCCTGCCATTCCCTGTGTGAGAGCTCGCGTCCCAGTTCCCTCTCCCATCGCTGCTGGCCCGCGGATTTATTCGGTGGCTGGGGCGGAGTTAAAATCTTGTACAGTTCAGTGATCGCCCTTTTATCCGAGGTCTTGGCAAGAAGCCATCTCTCATAAGGACTGAGAGCACGGCCCACGTGCGGTATGATGTCCTTTCCAGTGAGCCAATGCCTCAGTTGGAAATATTGATAATTGTGCGGGTTATTGATTGAGTACCCTTCCTGTACGTCCCTAAGTGACATAAAGCCCTGTGTGTCGAATAGGTGGCCTGCGGAACTGCACTCGGTCAGTCTCCACTGCGGGAAGGAGCCAGGGACCCTTCCCGGAGGAAATGCTGGATTTCCGAACAGTGGCGTCATTGGAGAGGGGAAGGATGTGAGGCCGTGCGTCACTGCAACCGCATCCCAGACCTGTAGAAGCGTTTTGGTGATGGGTGATTTCTTAATGTATGCTGGTCTGTCCGTTCGAGCTAAGAATGGGATCTTCCAAAGCGGCATCCCAGCCATGGCCCGGTCCTGGAATAGCCAGCGCTTCCCTGACATTGGCCTGGACCACTGCAGGAAGTATCGCATCTGTGTAGCCTGAAAGTACCTCCGCAGGTCGGGGACCCCCAACCCTCCCTCCGTGGGAACGCGTGCGAGCAGGTCTCGCCGCATCCTTGGGCGTTTGCCTGCCCATACATATTGCTGTATGGTGTCTTGCAACTTCTTGATCATGCCTATCGGGGGGGTGATTGGGATGGTTTGAAACAAATACAGTATCTTTGGTTGCAGGGACATTTTAACTGCTGCTACCCGACCAAGCCACGAGAGCGGCTGTTGTTTCCAACGCCGAATATCCTCCTGGACGTTTGTGAGCAGTTTAGTATAGTTCAGCTCCACTGTTTGCGCCGTATTAGGTGTTAGCTCGATCCCCAAATATGGGAGCGCGGTACGTGTGGTTTGCCCACCTATGTTAAACAAGCCCCTGTGGGCTTGGTGGGCGTTGCACCCCAGGGGGAGAACGATCGATTTGCTAACATTCATCTTAAAGCCCGACACCTCACCGAAACGTTCCATCTCTTCCAGGAACGCTGGGATCGAGACCCTGGGGTCGTTAACAGCCACCAAGACGTCGTCTGCATATAAGCTGATCGTATGTTCTTCGCCCCCAAAAGTAATGCCCTTGATGGCCCGATTGTCCCTCACTCGTTGGGCAAACGGTTCTATGTAGAGGGCAAACAGTAGGGGCGAGAGCGGGCAGCCCTGCCTCGTGCCGCGGCCTATGGCGAATGGTGTGGAGCTCGTTCCGTTTACCTTAACTGTTGCCTGAGGGGAGGTGTAGCAACTAGCCACCCATGCCCTGAACCTCTCGCCCATTCCAAATCTCCCAAGCGTCCGGTCAAGGTGGATCCAGTCAACCCGGTCGAACGCCTTTTCAGCGTCGACCGATAGAAGGGCTGCATCCGAGGCGTTAAAACACGCTTTATCGATCAGGTGCAACAGGCGTTTGGTGTTATCTGCGCTTTGGCGGGTTGGGACAAAGCCCGCCTGATCCGGCTCTATTATACCGGGGAGACAAGGGCCCAGTCTTGCAGCCAGGATCCCCGTGAAAAGTTTCAGGTCTATGTTTAGGAGGGAGATCGGCAGGTAAGCTGCGCAATTAGTTTTGTCCTTGCCCGGTTTGGGTAGGACGATAACCGCCGCTTCCAGCATCTCTGAAGGGATCGATCCCGGCCCCTGGAAGGAGTTGAACAGCTTTGTTAGCACCGGGGCCAGGAGGGGGCAAAAGGACTTATAGAAGCCCGCAGAGAATCCATCCGGGCCCGGCGCCTTTAGCGGCTTGAGGCGGGCGATAGCGGAGATCACCTCGTCCAAGCGGATAGGAGCGTCTAACGCCAGGGCGCTTGCCTCGTTGAGGGCCGTCACATTAGCTCCCTCCAGGTATGCTGTTCCCGCATCCGCAGCCGCGATGGGGTCAGTCGCATACAGTGTAGCATAGAATGTCTGAAATGCTTTGGCTATAAGGTCGTCGTCCCGAAGCTCCCGGCCCCCATCCTCGCGTATGAGTGGGATTTTGGCCCGGACCGTTTTCGCCTTGAGCTTATTGGCTAGTAACCGACCCGTCCTGTCTCCCCCTACGTAGTACATATGTTTAAGGCGCAGTGCGGCGTATTCCGCCCGGTCAAGATCCAGGTTCGCCAACTGTGCCCTGGCCGCTTTTAGCTTGCGCCAGATTCTAGGGGCCCCCGTGCGACTATGCGCTTGTTCTAACTCCAGCACCTGTGCCGATAGCTCCTGGCGGCGGTCCTTCCGTTCCCTGTTGTCTGCTGCCGAGATTGCAATCAACTCCCCCCTAATAACCGCTTTGAGCGCCCCCCAGACCGCTGTTTGAGCCACCTCCCCCGTGTCGTTCTGGGTAAGGTAGTCCTTGATTCTTTGGCTAATCTGCTCGGTGACTCCCTTGCGGGAGAGTAAGGTTTCGCGGAGGCGCCAACTGCCCTTGTGCGCCCGCTGTCGTGGTACCCGCATGCGCAGCACCACTGCATCATGGTCCGATAGGGCGGCCGGGACATCTTCTACATCCAGTGTCATGGGGGCCAAGTCAGTGGAGCTAAGGAAATGATCAATTCTAGCATACGTGTGGTGCACATGAGAGTAGAAGGTATACCCTGGGGCTGTATGGTGAGCCTCCCTCCAGGTGTCCAGAAACCCCCGGTCAGTGAGCCACCGCTTCCCTGCAGTGGACAGTGCCCCTGAATCGCCAAATCTACGACCTGACCTGTCCTTGACATTATCCATGACCAAGTTGATGTCCCCGCCAATCAATATGTGTCGTGAGCTAGTGCCGAGAACCTCCGAGAGTGCCCCCGTAAGAAACGCCTCCTGTTTTGCGTTAGGCGCATAGATGGTCCCTATGGTAAGACGTTTTTTTTTTTTTTTTTATACATGAGGACACACACTTTCATTTTTTTTAGGCACGGGGAGATTAATGCCCACATGCATCAGGCTGTTTTGCATTCGCAAACGGTGCGAATCGCAAAAATCGGCCGTTTGCGAATGCAAAAAGCTTTTTTGGGATGCATCATTTTTTTCAATTTTTTCGCAATTTAAGAAATCGCAATTTTTTCCGATTTTTCAAATTGCGATGGCATTTAAGAAATCGCAAATTTTGCGATTTCTAAAATGCTATGCATGATTTTTTTAAATTTGCGAATTCGCAATTTTAAAAGGAAAAATTACCATGAAGTATACCTTCGTGGTAATTTGTGAAAAGTTTCAAAAATGCACAAAAGGGCATTTTTGAAATTTATATTTTACACACACACGCCCTTGGGACATGTGTGTGAGTAAAATGTACTTACGTTACATTTCAGGGGTGCAGGGGGAGGTCCTTTGGACCCCCCCTGCACCCTTGAAATTGCATTCTCATTTTGCGATTCCTTAATTGCGAATTCGCAAAATGAGAATGCCTTCCCATTGATTCCTATGGGCCTCTAGGCCCATAGGAATCAATGTAATGCCATTCCTTAATTGCGATTCGCAATTAAGGAATCGCAAATACAGACAAATAAGAAAGCGCAAAAATGTTTGCATTTTCTTGATGCATAGGAATTTGCGATTTCTAAATTGCGATTCCTTATTTTTCGCAATTTAGGAATCGCAAATTCCTACAATGATGCATGTGGGTGTAAGTAATTTGCCCAGAATCACAGGAGGTTTTTGGCGTCGTTACCGAGACTCGAACCCAGATCCCCAGGTCCGAGGTCGAGCGCCTTAGCCGTTAGGCCAAATTTCTGAAATGTTGATTGAGTAACTGCAGTTGTTGAAACACGCCTTGATGCAGAGTTGTAGTATTTTAAAATACAGTGGCACGCCAAGTGTAGGCCCTCATTACAAGCACCAACTCAATGGCACTACAGTTCCTCATTGTACCTCTGGCTGTCTGGTAACGTTTTGTATTCTGCTACTGGTTTCTTGTAGAAGATGTGTTTCGCCTCTGGAAGCCAGTGTTCATTTGTGCCAATGTTCGCAGGTGGTGGGCACTGGCACTAATTTTTGGCTCTCAGGATTACTTTTTGTCATCAAACTTTAACCAACAGCAAAAGAAAGAAAGACAGTGGAGGGGAAAAAAGAAAGAGGAAGAATAAGACAGGAAAACAGCGGCATAGGGAACAAAACAAGATTGAAAAAGAACCCGCAAGAGCGAGGTGAAGAGACACAAAGTGTTAAGTGGTGGAAAAAGAGGCCTGAGGTGAAATCAAGACTTTAAACAGCTTTGGTATTCTGCAAACTCGGCAACAGGGGACGCGTCGGGGGTACACGTTGGTGGACGGCGTCCTCTCAATATTTTCACATGGTGAACACCGTCTACCCTGCCAAGAATTTGGGCCCCTCTGAGTAATGTGCTAAACTCATCCCGGTGTAAATTCCCAACAGTGGGACACTTTCAGCATCGCCTGCACTGTTGTTGTCTGCTATCGATCCACAACAACGTGCAGGTGGGGACGGGACAGGGCTTTCTTATTTAAGACTCCTGCTGAGCCCACAACAAAGGCCGAATTTGAGGTGTCATTTGGCCTCCTGTTGTTCGAGTCTCTTGGCTGGGAGCAGTCAGGAGCCTCACACCTGATGCAAATGCAGCTGAGGTGAAAGAAAGTCTCACACCTTGTTAGCACTTCACACATACTTAAGAGAGGCAGCTTCTCACTTTGTTCAGTCCCTGTTTAGGAGATAGGCTTGCACTGTAAGAATGCCGGATGTGTTGGTCTTTCCCAATATTTACACAAAGCAAATTGCATTTATATAGAGCTTACTACACCTGAGATGGGGTTGAAATAATTTAAGTATCACAATTTTTTCTTGTATAGCCCTACTCATCCCAAGGCAGGGTGTCAGAGCGCTTTAAATCAACACGTGCATATTACATGTACAATAAATTATATACGTTTGTAAATGAATGTACAGGATGTGTTACATAAAACTGGGGGTTTGCAAGGTGTAGATGTCACATAGCATCTTCCATAGCTCGCTGTGATATTATCCACGCAAGGCGCTCAAACGTACACACGATAGACCTGCGAAACATATATGTGAGGGCTTTAGATCTGATGTCACTTCTTGTGATGCCACTTCCTTTAAAGTCGTGGCTTGTGATGCCACTTTCTATGATGTCAGTTAGTGTGAAGATCTGATGACACTTCTTGTGATGCCACTTCCTTTAAAGTCGTGGCTTGTGATGCCACTTTCTATGATGTCAGTTAGTGTGAAGATCTGATGACACTTCTTGTGATGCCACTTCCTGTAAAGTCATGGCTTGTGATGCCGCTTTCTATGACGTCGGTTCCTGTGATGCCATGTGTGATGTCATGCGCCGTGATGCAGTGCACCGTAATGTCATGCACCGTGATGTCGTGCGCTGTGATGTCACTTGCATACTGCCTAACTAGGGTAGTCCCCCCACTTCTTTTTTTTTTTAGGACTTGTACCCTGCCCGGCATTCAGCAGCGCCAACAGCCGCTCTTGAGATATACAACCCTGCGCCTGTTTTACTTTGACTAATTAAGCACTGAAGCTAATGAAAGACTCACTCATTGAAAAGCATGGCTACTACGCAGATGTGTGTGTGTGCCCAGCAGCAGTCCATTGCTAATGCGTCCATTCCTCCTCGCACCACAACGACCTTGAACCTCATCTTTGAACTTGAGGTACACGTTCGATGAAAGTGAAGTTTCCTTTGCGAGCACTGCGGCCTATAGCGAACAATGTATAACTAACAGCCCAAGACCGGTGTCTCGGCCTCATGATAATAAACGTGTCAATCTCTCGCCTCGGGGGCACGGGATCTGCTTATCAGAGCCTGCAGCTTCCGCGTTAAACAATTTATGGAGAAAAAAAACAAGTGCGGATTTGTAAGAAGGGTGAGTTTCCTTTCGGCTGCTAATCGCCTCGCAAGCCAGAAGTTCATGTAAATGCAACCCTGTTCGGAACCTGTTTCTGAGGAGTGCACAAGGAAAACACACGCAGCCGAGAGATGATAAAGCCCAAGAAAAACAAGTGCCTTTGACCTGTGAGGGTGGGCCGCGTTGCTCAGCCATGTCCCACAAGCAAGGCAGCAAGGAGCAGCGAGGCGAGAGGAGTCAGTGCTTTACCGAAGTCCAGAGATAGCGCCTTCATCTGGTTTTAATGAGCTCTCCCCTCATATCTTTGACAGCAGGGAGCGGAGAAGCCCAGCTAAGTGGCTTCTGTGCCTGGTGTAAAACGTTAAGACTCACATGGGTGCATTGTAGAGAAGGTACGACACCCCTGTGCTAGGATTACGGATGATTCAATGTCAGTCTTTGGAATTGTATTTAACACCAACTGCATTCTGGTGGTTGTTAATGTTTTACTTCAGTTGACCAACTGGACGACAGCACGAGGCAGTAATGATGTGTAAAAAGAATGCTCGGGACAGGTTGTAAATTGTTAGGTGCGTAGATTCTGGGTAGCAACATTTGTCTTCATAAAGCATATACCATTGAATGAATCATCAGAACGCTAATTCATCTTGAGACCGAAATAGCAGATCACGCTGCATGGGCGTCCGCAGACATTTTTTCAGAGGGGTGGGGGGGGCATAATTAATAACATTTCAAGATGGCGCTGCCAATATTATACAGGCAGCACAATCTGTTTTTTAAAGGGCAAGTGAAAAATCCAGGATCTTGGGGGGGCAACCCCCCACCCCACCCCACCCCACCTTTGCGGACGCCCAAGTTGCACTGGTGTAGTTCAAATAGCTGAAGGAGTCAAGTGAAGCAAAATGTCATACCACTTTATGATGTTGCCTCACAAGGCCAAGTTCTTAATAGAAATTTTAAGTGACAACAGGAAATATGGCAAGAAGGACACAGCCGGGTGGCCACTTGAAAAGGGTTTGGTGTATTTAAGTTCACTCATTATAATGCCATGAGTAACACGTGATTTCACACCTGTTGACTATTGATGACCTCACAAGTGTGTGCCCTTGCCCCACCTCTAGCACTTCATGTTTGATGCTACAGGACTAGGGTAAGGACAAGTAAGGGGTTCAACGGAAGGTGGCCCTGATACACTTCAGTTTACTAGGTAGTCCTACTACGGCCTCCATGATCCCCAAGACTAGCACCATCATATGTAAGAGTCGCAAACGGAAAACAGAACGCAGGTGCTTTTGATAGAGCGGAATACCTGCAAATCAGTGACATTGCTCTGCTCCCCAGCGCTGAAGGAGGAACCATTGTAGGAGGAGGCATTGAGATGAGAGACTCCAAGACCCAGGTTCCGAGAACCAATGCTGACAGACGGCCCGGTGAACTGAAGCTTCAAGGCCAGGGCGTCAATGGTCTTTAGAGCTCTACAACACAAGAGGAGACACAGATATCATGGTTATAGATGGAGAACTTCCAGGAACTTTAAAGAGGCGAGCCAAGCAAATTAGGGAACACACAACAATACTGTGTTGGGAATGAGGAAAAGATAAATATGACAATAGATATTGAAATGAGGGAGGTGTTACTGGATATGCAAGCTAGAATTGCCCCACTTGAGTTAAGAATTGCTCACAAGCATACTGGCATGCACAGTTGCAACACCAAGTAATTTAAAATTACGAGTGGACCACTTTTGCATTGACTAAGAATGGATTTTAACAATATAATAGTAAGAAAAGTAAACACAAAGGAGACAACTCTGGTTTGAAAAGCTTAAGTCATGTATCCTTACTACAATTCCTTAACACTCTCAAAATAAGCACGATGTATTTAATTTTAAGGTGAATTGTATTTTAGAAAATCAGCACGTATTAAAAAAATAGGATGTTCTAAATGTTAAGTCTGTCCTGTATGTACTGGTTTGTAGATTCATATGGAATGATTTTCCTGTATAGGCTGTCTCATGGGGACAATAATGTAATATGTTAAAGTTTATTTAAATCCCTGATTTGCTTGGTCTTCACCATTATAAAGACTGAGGGCCTTTCTTAGGGCCTGATTATGAGTTTCGCGGTGAGGGAGCGGGTCCACCCTGCCGGACCGTCGAAACTGTGTGCACACCGCCCAACAGATTATGACGTTTCCAGTCACTGGCGGGCAGTTCTTTGGCGGTGCATATGAAATAGACACTGCAATGGGTACATCCAAAACAGTACCTGCACGGCATGGACTGGTACGTCCCTGCTAAGCAGGTACTGGGGTGCATGCACACAGGGGGGCACAACATGTATCCCCCTGCATTTAACCCATGGCCCAGAGGCAACAGGGAACCCTGTAGAGCCCCCTTTGTTTCCTCTCTGCCATGGTTTTTATGGAGGAGGAACCACTATGAAAACCTTAGCGGAGAGCAAACTCGTAATATGCTTGACGGGACTGTTATGGTCCTGCCAAGCATATTGTGGCCTCAAGGCCGCAGCGCCACCCCCAGGGATCTCTGATCCCTGGCGGTTGCAGCCGTTCAATGGCGGTCCAGCCACCCTAGTTTCTATAGCAACTAGGGTGCCACCGCCATGCCCCGTGAGTCTGGCGGTCCATGGATCGCCAGACTCGTAATCAGGCCCTTAGAGTATGATGGGTGGGATTAAAAGTGCCATAGGAAATAATGCACTTGTAATATATCAGTCGGGACCTCCACCACATGTGTGCTGCTGGGCTAGATGTACAAAGGGTTTAGCATGTGCAAACCCTCTGATTCGGAAACTCAGTGGGGTTGCGAACACAAAAACCCTTTTAGTTATGTATTAAATGCATTAAGCCATTTTGATTTTTTTGTCTTCGAATTGCTAAATGTGCTTACAAATAGATACTGATTCTGTATCTGGAAGAGATGTGTTGTTGGTGTCCCTTCCAAATACCTAATCAGTATCATATGTAGCAATGTTTTGCAGCTGAAATCCGGTCGCAAAATATTGAAATTTTACAGACCCCCCACATGATGGAGCGGTAACTTGTTTGCCAGTGGAAAAGGGGTCCCCGTCCGCTTTGTGAATGTACAAAAAAACTTGCTTAAGAGTAGGAGTGCTCCCCAGGATCACTCTTTCTCTTTAACAAACAAAAACGAAAAAGGAATCTTTTGTTTTTAAATGCAGTCTCATTACCTTTAATGAAAACTGGCGGCATTAAAAAAATATATTTGCTTTCTTTGAAAGCAGTCATAGACTAACAGCCAGATTCATCATTGTAAAATCGGCTCGCAAAGTGTCAGATTCTGAGAATTTGCGAGCGCTATTTTTGCATTTGGGATTCATCATCCCAAATGCAAAAATCGCTGTTACAGAAAGCGCAAAATTGCGAAGAATCGCATTTAAGGAATCTCAATTAGAGATTCCTTAAATGCAATTCATGAACCTTTTAAAAATTGCGAATTCGCAATTTCTGCCCGCTATTTACCGCGAAGTCTGACTTCGTGGTAAATAGCGAAAACTTAGAAAAATGCACTTTAGTGCATTTTTCTAAGTTGTATGTTACACACACACATGTCCTTTGGACATGTGTGTGCGCAACATCAGTCTACATTTACATTTCAGGGGTGCTACAGGGTGTCCTTTGGACACCCCTGGCACCCTTGAAATCGCATCCTTATTTGCGATTAGCAAATTGCTAATCGCAAATAAGGATTGACTCCCCATTCATTCCTATGGGCCTTTAGGCCCATAGGAATGAATGGGGAGTTATTCCTTATTTGCGATTAGCAATTTGCTAATCGCAAATAAGGAAGCTGTAGAAATCGCAATTTTTTTTGCGATTTCTACAAGAATCCCGTTTTGCGAGTCTTTAATAGCGATTCCTTAATAATCGCTATTAAGGACTCGCAAAACGGGATATTGATGAATCTGGCCGATAGTGGTCTGCTGAACCTAGCAGGCCACCAGCCATGTGATAACTGTTAATTGCGATAGGTTGCACTTTGGACCTACCTCATTAATATTCATATTAGTTCACATAGGTCAATTTGCTAAATACTGCACTGGTCGCAAACATTTTTTACGACCTTTGCTGTGTACAGCTGGCCAAAAGTATCCATTCTGCCAAAGTCTAAATTAGGCCCAATGTCATTTTAAAATATAAGACTCCAGAGTTGAATAAAGTCTGTCTCAAACTCACCACACGCATTAAAAGCAGCACAATATATGTTTTAAGGAACTGAGACACCTAAGTCACACTCACTCCGAGAAGGATTTCGAGAGCGCCTCATCTGAACTGCTAATGATGTTAGAAAACACATTTAAAACAGTGGACCCCAGTGAAGCGTTGATCTCGGCGCCGTTCACGAGCTTCTTGAGTTGCTGGACAAAGGTGTCTACTTTTTCTTGCGTCAGCTCTTGACCGTCACCAGTGAGATTCAATAGCTGATTGGCTAATTCTTCTGGGTTTTCGATGATATCTAAAAAAAATACAAATATTGTACGTGTGCATTTTGTACTGTGTGGATTCAACCAATAGGTCTTTTTTGATAGACTTTTCGATTTTGTTCCAATTCGGAGGTTAAGTGGGTCAGCAGTCACCAAATAAGGAGAAAAAGTGGTAAGAAGAAGAAAGAAGGGAAGACAAGGCATCGATATACAGTACAGTTGTAAATAAACAAGTAACAATACTACAGTAAAAATCAAGTCTAAAATGTTTCCAGGTTTTTCCAAGTGATTTGACTTTGTTGGCCTGCATGCGGCATCAGAAATTCTACTGCAATCCCCAGGGAGTTCTGTGTGACTTTGATCGACAACTTCCTTTCCTCTTCAAGGCCCGTGAGCAGAGACAACCTTCCCTGCACGGGTTCACGTCCATCAACCGTATAGGGAAGCCCACAAGTCTAATTACTACACCTTTCATTCTGGATATCTGGTTCTAGTTTTAAACATTTTTCATGCAATTACCTTTATATTTGTACTAATTTGAAACCTACTTATTTCATAATTCATCATGCTATAAACGAACCTGGTATCCAGTCTTTACTGTCTGTATTGCTTGCCAAGCAGTCATAGCCAGATAAAAAGTTCAGTTTCTTATATGATGGGGTGCAACATTTTCAGTAGCGGCTGCCACCGACCAGGGGTGGTAGGGCGGAGGGACGAGGGAGTGGGGAATAAAAAAAAAGCCCTTACCTCTTTACCACCGATCGTCAGCCGCTGCCTCTTCTTTCTCCGTCCTCCTCTCGGCAGGAAGCACACAGCCTCCCAGAATCCCTTGACCAATCACACTGCTGCCTTAGCAGTGTTGTGATTGGTCTGAGCACTGTGGTTCGGTGCACTGACAACGGCTGGCAGGCTGTGCATGTTCTCCACCCAGGTTGTAATACAGCCTGCGTGGAGAACATGCGGAGTGCGCTTGACACTTTGGCTGGCCCGAGACAGCCAGCCAAAGCATCATGCGCAATTTAGGAGCTGCCACCACTCCTCCCCCTGTGATGTGAGGAGCCCAGCCCCTCCCGCCTGGCTTCAGCGGCAAGCTGAATACAAAAAACAAAATGATAATAACAAATGTTATTATCATTTTATTTTTTGTATTCATCTTGCAGCTAAAGCAGTGGGGCAACGCTCCTTGTTGTGAACACTCGAGGACACATGAGACTGGAAGCAGGATCCTTTTTAAGGTAAGTTTAATCTTTAGCGGGGCGTGGCTTCGGCGCGAAGCGGAATGGCTGCCTGCTGAGGGAGCTCCGCTCGCCGGCAATTATATCCTTAAATATCATCCTTCATAAGCGCCCCTATACGCCGAAAAACCCTCGCGGGGCATTGTATGAAAGACGAGGTGTGTAACAGAGGCATCGGTGTTGGATGGGCTGTGCCGCCACCGCTGTACCGCGACCCTGAGAACATCGCGGCTCCGAGGAGAAAATGGCGCAGACGGAGTAAACGTGACCTGGAGAACGAGGCTGTGAATACTGGGCGGGCATCGCTTCCCGGCGGTTGCCTGCGGACCTGGGACCCTCATCGGCGGTGGAAATTTTGAGAGACAGCTACTTGGAGCTGGGGCCGCTCGCGTTCCTACAGGAGGCTAAGGGAGAGTGAGGCGCTGGGGAGGCCTGCGAGAGGAGAGGGCCTGGATCGCCTCCCGACGCACTTGACTGGCGGCGTCTGGCGGGCTTTCCTCTGCCCCCCCGGGGACTGTGCAGGAGACCACAGAGGCGCCTGGGAAACGAGAGGGGAGAGGCGGAATCGGCGCCGGGGAGCGAAGCTGGAGGTGCCCAGGCGGGGTAAGAGTCACGGCTGGGCGGGCTGGGCCTAGGCCGTTGGGGCTGTCGCGTACTAGTCAAGACGCGAGACGCCCATTGAACCGACGACATGCTGCTTGAGCTAGTGGTCCAACTTTGAGAGGACCTTTGAGGCACGGTGTTATATCAAAAGCATTGGTACGCCGTTATTTGCTGAAGGGACAACTCCAATTAAATCATCCCTCGCAACCTAGTGAACAGGGACCTTACCGCCTTCTAGAGAGAAATCCTAGAGTGATCCTTCATTGTGGGTGACGCCATCCTTTAGGAGACAAGGAGGACATCTCATTAATTGACAAAGAAAAAGGAATAAAAATACTAGAACTACCCACGTCGTGAGGGGTCATCCACAAACTTAAGGTTGCCCGTTGTTTTACAGTCCTGATGAAGACTTGCATGGCCCAGGCTTAACTCACCGTCAGGCCCTAAGTCGAGTCGAAACGTCGACGCCCTCTTGATTTTTTACCTGGACCTATATATTCCAACTTTTCTGTGCATTACAATTACCAAATATATGGGTTTCCAAATGTATTAATACTATGGATGAATTGATTTATGGCCAGGTCTTACAACATGGATGATTGTTGATCCACCTTGTAATATATAAAATACAGTGCCTCTTTTTTATGTCACTAATTTCTGCAATTCTTTCCTTTTTTTCATCACGCAATACTATCTAATTCACATCTTCCAATTTTGCACGCTCCCCTTGGGGCAACCAATATGACCCGTATGTATTGTTAGTCGTTTAGATCTTCTAGTGGCGATAAATGAATACATTGCCTGTGATTATAAGTTTTGCTGTTGCGTCTCATGATATTGATGCATTTATTGATTTAGAGTAGATTTTTTATACTCATGAAAGCATAATTATGAAGCACTGACTAATTGTGATATTGAGAAGTAATAGTCTATGGACCATTGTTTTGTAATACTAGGCCGTTGGGGCGGCGCGGCCGACATTGGGCGCCATATTGGTAGATACGGTGGCGCTTAGTGGGAGTCGGGCTGTCGGATGGGGCCGGCGCTACTCTGGAGCGTGGCGCAACCTACTACATCTAGACTCCTGTCGGGGTGCTGAGACTGGCTCTTCGGTGCGTGGGGTACCTGTGACCCTCCCGAAACGTGGAACGGAGAAGTATTACTGCCAGGCGTCGAGACAGTTCACGGGGGTATTGCCTGTGTCTACGAAGTGTAGATACACTGGCTGACTGAAGAGGACACGCGCCTGAATGCTGAACATTGCTCTATCTCGGAGGACGCGGTCCATATTTAGACAACTACGGTAGTGGCGTGAGAGGCTGATACTGTGGACAAGGTGGCTGATCATACGGCTGGAGACACCACTGTATATACTGCGGCTCCAGTGTTCGTCATGGGTAAGGCGGAACCTAAGCAGGCCAAGCTACAGTTTGATAACAAGCGCACTACCCGCGCTGCGGATGGAATGGGCGACCAGGGTGACTCGAGGGGTGCTCAGGGCCCTGACGAGAGTGCAGCAGATGACACCAGGTCTATTTTACTGGAACTCCGAGCTGGCATGAAAACAATAGATAGTAAGATAGACGCGCTGGCGACCGGATTGGACATGGTCAAAAAGAAGGTGGAGAAACATGAGCACAGGCTGGATGTCCTGGAGAATCGAGTCTCAGACACCCACAATGCGCAGGCTGAATCAAGAACACAGATCCTGCAAATGGAAAAGATCTTGGAAGTCATAAGAGCGAAAAATGAGGATTTGGAGGCGTGCTCGCGACGCGACAACCTGCGCATCATTGGGCTATCGGAGTCGACGTCCATATCCAAAATGGAGACATTTGTGGAGGATCTGCTGCGTGACCTGTTCAGTCCTGTGCTCTCCGCCGTGATGATAGTGGAGCGGGCGCATTGCTCGATAGGACCACGGTCTAAGCCGGGCGCACCACCGCGCCCGATCATAGCGCGTCTTCTGAATTATGCTGATAGAGATGCTGTGCTGCAGGAGGCGAGGGCCAAAGACCCGGTGGTTTATAAAGGGGACAAGTTATCCTTTTTCCCAGACTACACGCCGGGAGTTCAGGCGGCAAGGAAAGAATGTGTGCCGGTGAAGAAACTGTTGAGAGAGGCCTCTGTCCCTTACGCTATGTTTTAATCCGGCCAAGTTGAAGATCACGCATGAGGAGCAGTCACACTTTTTTACGGATGCAAAATCAGCACTGAAATTTACCAAACATATTTGTAAGAGAAGGCCAACACAGCACATGCAGGCGGAAGCAACTGGAGAATCTGGTCTGAACGAAGCGGATTAGGAATGTATGGCTGATCCTCCATTAACATTGATGGTTGTGGGAACTGTATTGCCGGCTGCGGATGTCCAGATAGAGATAAAGGTCTGACTAATTGCTCTGGTGCGGCGGGGGAAAGTTGACGGGGCCTAGTAGACACTGAACACTGTATGCTCCGAGGGGGACAATATTGCATACCCATCATGGTGTGTTGACGTAAGGAGCATAGGGGGCTGACTGATGAGGTCCGTCGACCGCACCTTGGTGCGGATACTCACTGCTGAACCATTTCCCCTGGCGGGTGCTCCCCGAATGTTGGGATTGTATGGAGTTAGATGTAGTTAAGAGGGTGGGTAGTGGGTTTTCATCTCGACCTGATCGGGAGGTTGGAGTGGGAGGAAGGGGGGAGGAGATGGGGGGGTTATGTTCTTTTTAGTCTATTTGTTTCACATCACATTTCTTCAAATGTATGTAGGTACAATCAGAGCGGTTGAATGGGTTGTGAAGGTGCTGAACCGGCATTCACGTTGCTCCTCTGTGAAAAGATGCTTTGCAATCGTTATATGATACATGTTGTTCTGTAGATATCAGGAAATGAATGGCAGATAAGTGCAGATTATTAATCTGGAATGTAAGGGGCCTGAATTCGCCTTAAAAAGTGAGACAGGTGTTAGCATATTTGAATCGCCATATGATACATGTTGTTCTGTTGCAAGAGACACACTTAACTAAATATACAGATGGTGGCGTGGCGGGCAGATGGGCAAGCTTTCGGTTGGCTGCATCGTACTCCTCCTATGCGAGGGGGGTTATGATACTAGTCAAGAGGGGTGTGGAGTTTCAACCATTGCATACGTACACAGATGAAGAGGGCAGGTGTGCTATGGTGTGTGGCCGCCTCAGTGGACGATTGATTACAATAGTAAATATGTATGGACCTATTGTCGTGATACATCCTGTGTGACTCACGTATGTGGGGTACTGAGGGAATGGCTGGAAACTCCTGTCTTCTGGGGGTAGATTTGAACACGTATCTGAATGCAGAATTGGACAAGTCTAATCCCATATCACACCGTACCCCTAATGTTGCTAAAAGTCTAGCATGTGCAAAGGAAGAATTTGGTCTTAGAGACGTTTGGCGAGTGCATAACCCACAGGTGCAGGAGGGTACACATGCGACGCCCGCACATGACAGCTGGTCGAGACCGGATTATTGGCTAGTAGAGACAGAGGTGATTGATTGGGTGAAGGGAATCGCGCCTCTTGCCCGAACACTGTCTGATCACAATCCGTTGCAAATGGATGTGATATTCCCGGCAGCTATATGCCCTCCCTTTACATGGCGCTTGCGTTCTGAGGCACTACTAGATCCTATATATGAAGTGGCGGTGAGAGAGGCCATTATTGCCCGAGTGCGCATAGGGGGTCTCACATCGGATCCATTTCAAATAGGGAGAGGCACACGTCAGGGATGTCCACTATCACCGCTGATATTTGCACTAGTCTTGGAACCGTTAGCGTGTGTGATCCGACAGAGGCACAGGGAGGCAGCACTTAATTTTAATTTTCGACCGGTAGCCGTATCATTATATGCAGACGACATGGTTCTTTTTGTTCGCGATCCATCTAGATACCTGACGCAATTGCTCAGAGAATATGTACGCTTTGGTCATCTGTCAGGTCTCTGTATAAATTGGGACAAATCTTTTATAATACCACTGACAACGTCAACTGTCTGTCCTGACCTGGAGTTCCCACTGGTATGGTCTACAGACCCGGTGAAATACCTAGGAGTCTGGGTACATCGAGACCCGAAGGTAGTGGTCAGGGAAAATTATGGGAGGGCATATTCGGCATTGGAGAGCCAGGTGGATACCTGGATTGCACTGCCGTTGTCGTTGGCAGATCGAATTGCTCTGATAAAGATGGTGGTATTGCCACGATTTCTTTACCTCTTTCTTAACATTCCAATAGTGCTCACATTGCAATTTTTAAAGAATTTAAGGAGTTAGCTGATCAGACTAGCGTGGGGGGGCAAGCATGCTCATGTACAATGGACGATTCTGACTAAGGGATACGAGAAGGGAGGGGTTGAGGCCCCTGATTTTTATGTGTATTACCTAAGTGCGCAGGCCCAGTACATATATCACTGGTACAGACTGCTTGCATTTACCCCACATGTCGCGGTGGAGGAGGGTGATGCGGCCCCGATCCCGCTACACAGTGTGATCACTCAGCGAACTCGCGGTACTCCAAAGGCGGAAATTAACACAGTTGATGCTACTATTGCCGCTTGGTGGACGATAGGGCACCTAGCGAAAAAGCTCCCGCTATACGCACCATATTTGTACCTGGAGCATCATGCTTCCATGTCTGTGACGCAGGAGACGCCATCACTCCGATTGCTGCATGAGGCAGGTCTCAGACACATGTCAGATGTTTATCCGAACGGTTCCTTTATCACGCAGGAGGACCTAGATTATGTTAGTAACCAGTCATTGCTGTTCCGATTTGCAGTGCATCGTCTGCGGCACGCGATCAAAGTGCATTATAACACCTATCCACAGGAACCTCCCACGTTGGCCTCTTAGCAATATGCGCTCACTGCTCCTAGCAATAAAAGTTTAATATCGAAGTTGTACAAAATGATAAAGCTCGAAAGTGTAGATGCTCGGGACCGGAGCTGGAAACGGTGGTCTGAATGTTTACCTGAGCCAATTTCGGAGGCAGACTGGAAATATATTTGTGGTCTGACGGGGACGCTTAGCATGAACGGGAATTTGAGGATCATACATTTTAAGTACATACACCAGGTTTACTACACCCCAACGCGTTTGCATGGATATGGGTTGCGCGCATCTGCCAATTGCGTACGTTGTGGCCGAGAGAATGCAGATTTTATGCACCTGGCCTGGGAGTGTCAGAAGGTATGGGAGTTTTGGGGGAAGGTGGTGAGTTGTTTAAATGATATGGTGACTGTGGATCTTCAGTGCACTCCGCTTGTTTGTTTATTATGCTGCGTGCCGTATATTAAAGGGGTGAATGGCAAATGTGTGCGTCTGGCCTTGCTGCTTGCGGCTCGGAGAGTGGCGATTACATGGGGGGTAGATGCAGGCCAAAGGCTGAACTATGGATAAAAGACCTGGTATATTGTAGAGATAACTTAGAGGAATATGCAGAAGAATTGCCCACGATTTCGAGGCCCAGAGACATTTGGGAACCGCTGCGAATATATCTGCTTAGTCGAGAAGAGTCAGAGGACGTCTAGTGACGAGTTCAGAGGGGTAAACAAATTATTGTGTAATGTTTGGTTATAATGCCAGTGCGAGATACCACAACCCAGAATCATGCATTGTGAATGATGTGAACTGGTTAGTTTTGTTTTCTTTTTGTTCTGTTGGGCCCTTTTTTTGGGGGATTGCTACTATATTTGAAGTGGACTGAATTATATCAAGAATATGATGATCTGCACTAGGTGGACTGTAAATACTATACTGTCTTATGTTATGAGCAGATTCATTGAAATAAAAAATAAATTAAAAAAAGTTTAATCTTTAGCACAACCTGGCATCTGACCACCTCGACAGTCCAGTTGCAACTGACAACTGTTGAGTGCCGTCAACCTCACATTCCATAGAACAGAGAGAAAAGAACGTGTATGACACAGTAATGA
This sequence comes from Lissotriton helveticus, assembly GCF_964261635.1. Taxonomy (NCBI): domain Eukaryota; kingdom Metazoa; phylum Chordata; class Amphibia; order Caudata; family Salamandridae; genus Lissotriton; species Lissotriton helveticus. The sequence continues at coordinate 1,264,390,801 of NC_136067.1, read as the reverse complement.
AGTTCCACGAGACAGAACCTAACTTCACTCAACACTCCTCTGCCTTAGCGGATGAGCCGCCACTGGATATTTTACTGGTTGGAACTTTTACACCAACTTTACAATAATTTGTATGCCACAGTTTGCTACTCAAATCATATGCAGTTTCGCTATGATTAAATGTAATACACATCAAAAAAAGTATTGGTGGGCATTTGTTTAACTTGTTGGCAGTCTTATTGTCGTTGCCTCGTGGTAGAAGTTCTCAGTACTAGAGCTATTATGCCCATTGTAGCTGAGCCACCAAAGACTGAATATAGTCAAACTATCAGTCAGTAATGAGGTCAACAAAATGCAGGTTCTTCTCACAAGCATATAACAAGGGACATGATGCATCTAGTATTTAATTAAAAGCATTTACTCTACGGAAATTGGATGAAAAAACAAAACACTTACCACTACAGTTTGACAGATCAGGACTGCCCCAGGTTGGAGTGTAATTACGTGAATCCAAAATGCTGATAGAGAAAATATAAATGAATGTTCATTGGCTTTGCCTGTCACACAACTCTTATTCTTGATTCAGAATCAATTACATTTGTCTGAGGTATACATTTTTACAAATCAATTTCAGAGAGCTCCCAAGTCAAAGTAAACACATGAGAGCAGTGCCTAATTTGAGGTGGTGGTTTCCTGTGCTTGGCACCTGCCCTTTAATGTCCACATCATGCAACATTGTGGTGCTGTTTTGTCTAATTTTAAGAGGAGCACAACAGTTGTTTAATAATTAAATATACATTAAAATCACTCATAACCGCCAACCAAAACTTTAAAAATAGCATGGGCGGCCTGTATAAGTAATTTTTAATGTATATTTTAAGTCTGAATTATCACACTTGCAAGGTTGTGTGATGATTAGTTGTGATGGTACTGTCATTGGCAATGCTAATTCGGGCAATGGATGGTGCAAGCTGGAGTGGTCTTCTCATAAGGACCCTGGCACTTATTTTTTTATAAATTAAGTACTGCATGTGAGGAATCTAAAAAGGATCTGGGTGAACTCGACATTGTAACTAGTGGTGTGTGAACTTGTTAGCTGTTGTTTCAGCTCAGTTCAGGACTTTCTTTCAAATCGTAACCCTTGTGAACTGTATAATATTGTCAAAATGTTTTAAAATAAAAACAAAAGTAAAAAAGCTACCATAAGTTGGTGTTTGAGTGAGATTACATGAGGAAATCATTATTCACAGTCTCTTTTTATAAGTGTGCACTATAATGGCTTGTTATCCCACCCTCCATGAGTTTCTCCTACTGGGGCATCAGTAACTATGGTGATGGGTGCTGGAGAGGGAATAGCATAGATTCTGAGTAGCACCCCTGTGGGTATCCTCAAATTGGGGATTGTTGTGAAATTATGAATACTGCATCTGATTAACTGGTAATTATTTTTTCACATGTCAGGGTGAAACACTTCAGATCAGCAGATTCGTCAACGATCTCATAATTTCAAGATGGCCTTAGCTCCTTTTTTAATTTTGCATAGCATGGGACTCAAAATCAGGCTATTAGAGAGAAAATGGTGCTGCAAAAGTTGTTTTAGTGGCAGAATTTAATAGCAATCCAACAGTAAAATAATTTTAAGCTGTACCAGGGCACCCAGTGTGCAACGTTGTGGACCGTGGGGGGAGCCTCAATGACCCATCGGTCCCTGCTGGCTCCCCACCAGCATTGGGAGTCAGCATTGCTCCGCCACGTACTGAGCAGATTGAATGCTGCCCCCCTGTGTGCAGGAGCAATTCTTTCATCTGTTTTCCTGCCCCCTTGACAGTGGGCAGCAAAACAAATGAAAAGACTTCTCCCAGAGAGCGGGAGAAGTTTTCTTTCTCCCGTCGACTGAGAACAGACTTATAGTTTGCTCTCACTAGGTGGGAGCTGTTAAAGCGCCTGCCAAGTGAAAAAGAAAACTGCTATGTCCCGTGCGTGGGCACCTTGTGAGATAGAGAACCGGCACTGGAGGACCTGCTCCCGCCTGCTGGAACCAGAGTGTTTGCTTTGGCTTGGCAGGAGCTGTCACAGCTCACACCAAGCAAATGCCAACAGCTATGTCCCGATGTGTGCACCCGGGGACACAGCAGGAGCTGGCACTGGGAGGTGGATGTCCCCAGGGTCATTATTGGCTCCAGGAGGGGGGCCGCGTGGCCCCCTTTTTAATGTTAATTGTAGCCCTGGGCAGGTATTGGTCTCTGGGGCTCGGGAGGGTTTCACGCAGCCCCCCTATTCAATTTATTTATAGCCCAAGGGAAGTGGTGGTGGTCCCCGGAGCCCTGGAGGTCCACACACTACCCAATTCATTTTCACATAAGCTCCGGGGAGGTGGTGGTACCTGGGTCTCGAGGAGTCTACGTGGCTCACCTATTCATTTTAGTTATATCCCTGAGGAGGTGGTGGGTTGCAGGCATATATGGTTTTATACTCAATAATTCCAATGCTTGATGCTGCATTGGGATTGACTGTAGGGCATGCACTCAAATTCTATTGGACCAACTCACACTGCATGTGGGTTGAGAATAGGATCTGGCCTGAGGTCTGACCCTGTACTCAACTTCATTTGCGGCCAACTGCTGCTTTCTGGGGATCCACTATTGGTCTTAACCTGGGGCATGGCCCTGACCTAACCATTTGTGCGACTAACCTGAGTGTCCCTGGAGCAGTGCGCAACTGCCAGACCCTCACAAAAATAACAAAAAAAGAATGTCAAAACAATGCAAGGAGCAGGGTGCACTTCAACATTAGGTGCAAATCAGCTAACAATAGCAGTCCGTAGCAGCATACAGTTGCTTAGCCTTTGCAAAAACTAAAATGAAGAAAAAATAGAGGAGGCGGGAGAGGGAGCGAGGGATGTGATGCACTCCCATGGGGTTCAGAAGGAAGAATAAAAAAATAGTTCCCTTACAACACTGGAGAAAGGATACAATACACACCAGCAAAACATAGTGAGACAGAAATTCTCCATGGGCAGGACAAACACAAGCATAAGAATGAAGGGACTTTAAGTCCATATTGTTTATTGGAGAGACCTAACAATGAAGAGCATAATGAAGTGGCTGACATGAAGGAATGCAGAAGGACACCAACTCTTACCACATCCTTGAGGCTGTGTGGATTAAACTTCCGAAGCAGGGAATAGTCCGGGTCTCCTTTGGTTTGGTTGCCGGCCACAAATATAACGGAGGACTTTCATCTGCTGGACATTGCTCTGAGTGAAGAAAGAACACGAGCTTGTTAAGGGTCACGAAGCACATTTCTATTTGTCTAAAATTATTTCTTCTTTAATCTACTTTGCTCCGAATTGTTCAAATGTAAAATAAGGATGTAAAATAATACTGCGGTTCTTAATAGAGAAGGTTGCTCATATTATCACAGTGGCAGGAAGCCTTGAATTCCTTTCTTAAACGTTATGTCTACAGTGTGTCACTGTACTTTAACTGTACTTTAACAAATGTAATTTCATTCTTTTTTTTACCTCGAGACAATTTATGAATTTTACAAGTTAAAGCGAATATTTTCTAAAAATCAATTCAAAATTCATCATAATCTGTGTTAGGAATATTTCTATTATATAAAGTTCTTGAAAGTAATTCGGAGCCGCCGTAGGGCAATATTGCAGCCTGTGCTAGTTAGTGGCTCGCAAGTCTTCCCGGAAAATTCTGGCATTGTTATAATGTTTTACCCCTTCTATGAATCTGTGCAAAACTTTCCAAAAAAGTGCATTTTTAGCACAGCTTTCTGCAGATTAATCCGGAGAGTTACCAGGGACAACCAAAATGCTACATTTAAATATCTCTAATGACTTTTTTTAGGCAAAAGACTACTAAGGGCAGCATACTAGGCATGAAGTCAGAGAACACTGTGAAATATGATGAAAATCTGTTTAGCAGTTTGGAAAAAGCAAAGATAGCAGAGTGCAATAAAGTTATCATACGTGAGAGCTGAAATTGTGAAATAGTTTACAGCCCGAAATTTATATCAGGGATGGGTAACCGATTGATCAAAATGAATCAGACATTTTTTCTCTGGCATTCATTTTGAGGTTCGCTGACCATGGACCCGACAAAGAGAAATTGTGAGGCAAGGTCATATGAAGGTTGGGCCACCGTATCTCACACCCGAAAGGATGACCTTGTATATCAAAGAGAAGAGGACAATATCTTTATTTTATTTTCTCCAAAAGTTTAATTGTTCTTAAGATTAGGACAGGCTCCTCTGCAACCCTCCCATCTTTTACTCCTCTCCTTCCCCACTTTCTCTTTCCAGTCTCACTCAAATTCACCTCTCGTTTTTGGTTTCTTTTCATGCTCTTTTCTCGCCACCCCGTTTTCTCTATAATCCATCTCTTTCCTTGTCCATCACCTCCTCTCCTCTTACCCTCTCTCCCACCTGCTCTTCCTCTCCTCATCCTCTTCTCCCTTTCTCCTCTACAGTTTACTCATCTCCCTCTATCCCTTTATTTCTCATTCTCCCTTTATGCTTCTTACATTCATCCTCTTTCACCATGCTCCTTTCGTTCTCTTTTTTATCACTTTCCTCCCACCTACTTTCTGGTCTACTGTTCGTTATCTCTACCCACCATTGTTCCTCTCACCCCTTACCCACGTTATCCGCATCCTTTCTAGTTTCCTCATTCTGCCTTGTTATCCCTATGTGTATCTTTTCTCCCCTCCGCTCTCTTCTTCTGCCTCCACTCTTCTTTTCTCCTACTTTGATTGTTTGCTACATTTTCTCTCGTGCTCTCCCCTTTTCACATTCTTTCCTTGTCTCTCACACCCTTAACATTTTCTCCCTCAGACACCCTCGCCATACTTTTCTCACTTAAGCATTCTCCCTATTATTTAATTCTCTCATTTTTCCTTCTTCTTCTCTTGTCCAATCACAATCCCATTTGCCTACTTTTTGACCCCTAACCTTTCTTTTCCTCTACTTCTCGTCACTGACACTCACCTCCTCCTTCCCTCCCATCTCTTGTCCCTCTAAACCCTCCCTTTGTCTTCCTTTCTGCCTTCTCTTCTCTTAAATATTTACTTCATCTGTTTACCAGTGTTCTCTTCTGTGCTGCCCACTGCCCACTCTTCACCTCTCTGTCTCTTCTCTGCTCGTCTTCCTCTCTTTTGCTTTTTCCTTCCTACTACCCCCCTTGTACTCTTCTCCACTCTATTCTGTAGTTCTCATTTAACCATTGAATTCCCCCCACCTTTTTGTCTCCTAATCTTCCTTGCCATCCTCTTTTGTTTTCCCTCTCCCTTTTCCCTCAAGTCATTTATTTTGAAATATTTGTAAAGTTCATTTATAAGTATTTAATCATTGCTGTGTGCTAGGAGAAAACAACATCCTTTCCAATTTATTCTCGGAGGAGCTGCCAATATGAAAAAAAATTTTGAAAGCCAAAATCTGTTGTGATCTCAAAAAGCACATATTTCCCTACATTTAAGGCAACTGCATAGCATGTGGATGTTCTCCTTATGAAAGAACAGACTTGTGTCACTCACGGTAAAATTAGTCAATGGCTGAAGTTGACTGACCCAATGCTTCTTGCTGAAGTGAGTGTAAGAAAATTGTGAATAACACAGGAAACCAATGGATGAAGAGGTTTGCGTGAAAACACCTATAAAGTATGCATTATATATATATGCAAAAAAAGAAGCAGAGAACTCTGGGTAGTTCTCAAGTTTAGGTGCAAGCAGCTCCTGTTAGAGCACTCTCAACACCAGCGACACTCTAGATCTGCTCACCTCAAATATCTCTTTTCTATCAAAATCTTTAAGCATAGGATTAGCACGGTGCTATCCACGCCAAGATGGAAAAGGACAAAGGGCCAGATGTAGGAGCCTAAATACCGGTCGGTAACGGCCGATTTCGGCCATTACCGACCGGTATTTAAGAATTGGCATGTAGGTGCATTTATTTTACAGAATCGGTAAATTTACCGAATCGGTAAATTTACCGATTCTGTAAAATACCGAATCGGTAATTTTACCGATTCGGTAAATCCAAATGTAGGTGTGACTCTTCTGAGTCCCAAAGGCCTTACAGAATCGGTATTTTACCACCCAATTCAATTGGGTGGCAAAATACCGAATCCAGGTGTGCATGCACATGTGTGCATGCACACCTATGCCATGTGACAGACAGACATGCCCTTAGGGCATGTCTGTGTGCCACATGGCACATATGCCTGTATTCGGGGTGCTAGAGGGTGTCAAAGTGACACCCCCTGCACCCTTGCAAAAATCGGTATATTGCCCATTGATTCCTATGGGCTTCAAGGCCCATAGGAATCAATGGGCATTACCGAATCGGTATTTACCGATTCGGTAAATACCGATTTTTACAGATTCGGTAATTCAATTACCGAGTTTACTTAAATTTCCCCCCTTCTATTTTACCGATTCATAAATACCGAATAGGTAAAATTCGGTATTTATGAATCGGTAAAATAGAATTACCTACATCTGGCCCAAAGTCTTTTGCCATTTCTACAGCAAAGTCACCTCTGAAAAGAGAAAAGGTACAGCTAACTGAATTTAGTTAACATGAGTTTAAGGAAGTTTTTAGGTGCAGGGCTCATTAGGCGGTCATCCATGAAAGGGTTTATCTCAGAAATAAAAATGGCAACTTTAGCTTGGGTAGGAGAGCTGTGTGTAAAATATAAGAAAAAAAAATGAACGTGGGAAGCATACGAATATGGATCGCCTTTCTTCGATTTGCTTACCAATTTTTCGTACATGTACGTTCCGAAGCACCAGTCCACCCGGAACGCTATGATTGTTGTTTGTGAGTCTGTCCTCAATGACATGGTCTGTCAAGGTGGCATTGTTGGTTTTGTTGTAAACCAGAAGAGCCCACACCACATAGCTGTAAGTAAAGAAAGGTCTGTTAAAAACTTGCAAATGTTGAGCGGGTCAATGCAGCACGCTTTAAAGGTGTATACACTAGGAAGTGAGTCGAGAGCCACCACAAACCCGCTGATATTCTGCACTGGGGGTTGTAATGCCATATAACACGGTTGGTTACACACACAAAATGACGCTGAGGGCGCAATCACTATGACTAACCTAAAGGAAATAGGTGGTCAAATTAAATGTTTACCACAAGTGGCATGTACATCATTTACATACCTACTTGGGCCACTTTTTTCATAAAATGCAAAGCGAAAAAATGCACCAAACTGTTTTTTTCACGCGTATTAAAATGAAAATTGTTGCAGAGGGGTTTCCAGTTTGGCAAAGGGGGAAGAGCCTCCGAAATTCCACAAAACCTGCGAAATTAAACATAAATCACAGAATTTCGCCAACTGCAAGAAATATTCAGAAATTGCCAAGTCTGTTTGCAGTGGAACTCTATGCACTGCGTGTTTCACTTGAATGTTTCGCCCACTGCAAGTCAAATTCCTGGAATTTCTTGACACATGTAGAGCTCCATTGTGCACTAGATACACATTCTGTGTCATTATTATTAAAGTGTATTTGCTCTTTAAAACAAACCTTACAAGTGGTGCAGTGCTCATGTAAAGTTGAACAAATTAGTATCTTCACCGCCCTTTGATAGATTATGATGAGACTTCATGTGGTTCAATAGGGAGTACCTCAAACCACAGCAATGAAAATGCAAGTGGGTTGATTTTCCAATGTCACTCCACTACTCCAGCACCTTTGGATTCTCCTATAATCTGGGAACAACCAGTACCAGGGGCAAAAATTAAGAACTACACTGTACACCTTCGCCTGGTCTTCTTGACAATAAAGTAAGAGAAGTGATGAGTCATTATGTATTTATTGATGTATTCCCAGATCTAAACAGCTTTAACCCATTAATCCAGGCTGTCTATTGAATCTCTTTGGAAAGGATCACTTGTCCTGAGTAACCAGGGTTACTTAATTTTCGGTTCTCGTACCGATAAAAAACCCTCATTTACTACTTAGGCTCGAATGGCGGTATATCTTGGTTCTCCGCCTTTCTTTGGATTCTAGCTATGTGACAGCATCATCATTGGGTTAATTGGTGTGCTTCCTCCACCCGGAGGTGAACCACTGGTTAGTACAGTAGTGATTTAGTGATGAAAAAAGGAATAGTGCATTAAGGAAAAAAAAAAGGTGTTCTTGCTAAAAAGCATGGATAAACAAGGAAAGTACAAATTTATTAAGTCTTGGTGTCAGGCTTGTTAAAAAATATTAAAGTGCGTAAGAAGGGACGTTAAATATTTTTTAACAAGCCTGACACCAAGACTTAATAAATCTGTACTTTCCTTTGTTATCCAGGCTTTTTAGCAAGAACACCTTTTCTTTTTCCTTAATGCACTATTCCTTTTTTCATCACTAAGGGCCATATGTAGGTAAATGACATTTACCGATTTGTAAATACCGAATTTTACCGATTCGGTATTTACAAATCGGTAAATGCCATGTAGGTATTTTTACCGAAATACTTACCGAATCGGTAACATTCGGTAATTACCGAATCGGTAAATACCGATTCGGTAATTGCCATTGGTTCCTATGGGCCTTGAGGCCCATAGGAACCAATGGCAATTACCGAATCGGTAAATACCGATTCGGTAAAATTACCGATTTTACAAGGGGGACAGGGTGTCACTTTGACACCCTGTTGCACCCCGGATTCAGGCTTGTGTGCCATGTGACACACATACATGCCCTTAGGGCATGTATGTGTGTCACATGGCACAGGTGTACATGCACAGATGTGCATGTACACAGGAATTCGTTATTTACCACCAAATAGAATTTAATGTTAAATAACGAATTATTGAGGGCCTGTGGCACTGTTTTCAGTGCCACCTACATCCCATATTACCGAATCTGTAACTTTACCGATTCGGTAATTTACAGAATCGGTAAATTTACCCAATCGGTAAATTTACAGATTCGGTAATATTTTGGCCACCTACATCTGAAACTCAAAATACCGGTTGGTAACGACTGAAATCGGCCGTTACCGACCGGTATTTGGCCACCTACATATGGCCCTATATCACTAACCAGTGGTTCACCTCCGGGTGGAGGAAGCACACCAATTAACCCAATGATGATGCTGTCACATGGCTAGAATCCAAAGAAAGGCGGTGAACCAAGATATACCGCCATTCGAGCCTAAGTACGTGAATGAGGGTTTTTTATCGGTACGAGAACGAAAAATTAAGAAACCCTGGTTACTCAGGACAAGTGATCCTTTCCAATTTTGATTTTTTTGCTTATGACCAAGCAAGCTGAAGGGATCACAAACTCTTCCTTCTCCCCGTTTTGATCTAATCCTATTGAATCTCTTTCACATGGTCTCAGTGGTACAAGTCATCAAATCTAATGACATTAAAAAAGGGCGACTAGAAAACAAGGGGAGGGGGGCCATGGCGATCTCAGAAACATCTTAACCTCCACGGTCGAGTTTGCCTTTAGTAATAATGACATACTAATCCTCCAACATCTGGACCATCTCCATGTATGCTACCGCCTAAAGAATATACCGCAGAAGGGAGCAGTATATCCACCGAAGATCTCATCCACCCAGCAGAAGGGACTCAGTGGCAAACTGGGTGCGACAAATCAGCAACCATAGGAAAAATGTTGACCATTAACCAGCTACTACCCAATGGCTATGGAAATCTGATATCACAACGTCTTATTTTCTTCAAGTGAAATATCGCTCACTCCAGGGTCAAGTGGCTGAGGATCAAGTAGTAAGCACTGACAGAGATTGGGGATGGTTATCTCAGGCCCTGGACGGCAGAAGCTCAGGGAAAGTATTGGAGGAGATAAATTGAAATGTACAGTTTGGTACCTCCTATGGTAAGATTTTTTTTTTTACATTTCTTTATTGGCATTTAGGTATAAACAACAGTACAACAATATCCCTAGGCGAGTGAGAACAGCAGGAGAGGGGAGAAAGGGAGGGTCGGGGAGGAAACGTGGGAGGATCACAGTACTAAGCAATAAGGTTCACAACAACAATGTGCTCATTTTTCGTACACCCATGGCCTCAAGTATCACAACTGGGAGGATATGCTCCTCAAGTTAAGAGTGCCCCTCTAGTCGGACCACTGATAACTGGGCTTGAAGTGCCATGCTTCTGAGTGGTTGCATTGTAAGTTCCATGGCACAGGGGCGCCGGACTCACCAGAGCACATAGCACTTAAGAATTTAGGTTCGAGGGTTTGAGTGCTGTTTCCAGGGTTAGCATCCATTTACAGTGAGGGGGGAATCCCTTCATCTTAGAAAGGTAGGTAGAGGTTCTCAAATATCCTTGGGGCAGGACTGTACTGGCATTAGTTCCAGAAAATGGTCTAATTGTTCTTGACAATATGTTGCATCCTTCAACCAAGCCTCTATAGTGGGGCCAGGCCAAATGTATGGCAACCATGCGCTTGGCCAAGAGAAGGAGCATGGCGGTGAGTCTGTGGTTCCCCATGGGTACAACCAGTACATAGCCCAAGAGGCCCACCAGTGGACTGTGTGGCGGAGAATGAACGGTAATGGCATGCACAGTAGAGAACACTTCAGACCAGAAGGCCACCACCTGCGGATATTCCATGCGAGGTGTAAGAAGGAGGCTTGTGACGCTGTTCATTGAAGACAGTGTGTCAGTGACCAGCCCCATATGGAGGAGCTGTAAAGGAGTACGGTAAAATTGGTGTAAAAAATTTAAGTGAATTAGGCGTAGTCTGTAATTTGGATAGAGGGTCACCATCTGGCCACAACAGTAGGGCCACTGGGCATTAGAAATAGAGGGTTCAGTGTCACAGCGGTGGTTCCTCCACTATGGCAGAGGAGCGTCACCCCTCCCCCCCCCGCCAGCAGCCAAAAACATGAAAAATAAAACAATAATAAACCCTTGTTTATTATTGTTTTATTTTTGCTCTCAGAGCAGAGGCTTGGGGGCGGGATCAGGGGATGACAGGCACTAGGGGAATTTTTTCCACTGTTTTTAGCACACATGACGGTTCACCTGGCCGTCTCAGGACGGCTAAACCGTCATACGCACAGAAGCTCTCTCCATCCCGAGCTGCGTTGCCGGGTTGGAAAGTACAGGCACAGGTTCCCAGTCTACCTGGGAGCAGAAATCGAGGGTGCCCGTGCATTGCGGTCAAGATATTTCATCTCGCCAATGGCCTCCTCATTGAACTCGGTCAGTTTCTCCTGAATGGCAGCCATAGTGGCCACACTTTTTGAGGTGAAATAGTCCATTTCACGATATTGGATGTCCCTTTCCAATCTAGTGAGCTGCCCGCGGATAGCCTCAGGATACCTGATTGTTTTGCAATGCAAGTGTCCCAGATCACCACCTTAAACGCCTCCCACAGAGTTGATGGGGAAGGTGCAGAGCCCTCTTGTGCTAAAAGTAATCAACAATCGCGCTGTAGGTCTTTATGCAAAAGACCGGAAATCAGAGGGCATGCACCAGCTGTAAACTTGAAGGACCGTCTGTAGCAGATCAAGCTCCAACAAAACAGGGGCGTGGGTCCGACATGGGGTTGCACAAAGATCAGAGTTATAAGTAAAGCAGTGTAGTTCCCTCACCATCTGTAACTGTGTTGTAGGCACATGTCTGCTCAAGCAAAGTTCAGTCCCAATCTGGGCCGTGATGGACCACTGTCCACGGGTACTGCCCATGCAGAGGATATTAGGGCTGAGGCAGGGTGAAAGCTTATCTCCCCAAAATGGATTATGCCACTGGTGCCCCACACAAGGCTGGAAAAGGTAGCACCTAAGCCAGCCCTCAACCTTGCTGGTCTGGCGCCAGACCGCCCCGTCTGACAACGGCCAAGGCAGCGACAGCAACACTCCATGGAATCGAGGAGGTAGCAGCCGTTTGGCATAGATCTGCTAGGTGTGGGAGGGTGGATATCACCCCATGTGTGTGACCGCTTCTCTTCGGCTCCAAACCAGGGGCCCAATGAACTCAGGCCTTATGCCACAGCGCATCTGAGCACACCAGGCCGCACCCAGGCTCAGCAATGGCTGCGACCCGGATAGCACAAGGATGGCCCACAGGTACCAGTAACGTTGGTCAAAATTCGCTAGCGGCTCCTCTGTTACGATTCTGGGTCCGCTGTTGCGTTTTGTGTTGTATAGGAGTCCTCTGAGGCTGGATTCATGAAGGATTGTGCAGTCGGCCGGCAAGGCCCTCTATCGAGTGACCATCTTGCTAGACTCCGCACCTCTATGCTAAGGCTGATCACGAATACGACATACTTGATAAAATAATCATTTCTAACAACAAGGACATACATTATTTGAACATTTTGTCATGGAACATTACTGGACTGGGGCCAAAAATGGATGACAGCAATTGGGTGAAGTTTGTAAATGAATTTACCATCTGTTGCTTTCAAGAAACATGGTCTTTATATGAACATTGCCTTGAGGGTTATCATGAGTTCTACACACCGGCAGTTAGACAGAAAAAGGGAAGACCATGTGGGGGTTTGGCAATTTATGTCGCATGTAATTAAATTGTTAAATTGTCTAATGTTCCAAGACAGTGGTTGGTCTTAACTTACTCCATGTCAGGCTGCTGAAACCAATGAGGATGTTGCCTGCATATACATAATTCATTTATATATTCCACCAGGATGGGGGGAGGATGCATAGCTGTTATGGTCCAATGTGATATTCTACTTAGAGCCTTTAAAAAGTCAAAAGCCCTTGGATATGGAAGGATTGCTGTTTTGAAATACCTGAACCTGACATGGCTTATTTCAGGTCTAGGACTGATGTGGGGTTTAAAGATTACCTGGATAAAATACAGCCAAAGCAAAGAAGGTCGATATATATTTTGTTTAGACTAGGGATATTCCCAACAAGGTCATAGCTCATGAAAATAAAGGAGGACTCTCCCTGCAATTGCTCTGAAGGGGGAGAGAGCATACTATAATCCACTTGCTTCTGTCTTGTTAAAAATACACTTGCATTAAATCTAGGTGGCTACGGTCTCTCTTTGAATCATACGGGATTTGCACCATTACAGATGCGACTGAGTTATGTTATAGGATAGATAGGGAGGATATTTTCAATAATGTATCAGCCAATCTTTGGGGGACTTGGACGGCTGTCAGGTAACTGACAGTAGCAGAACACTCCCCCCCACACCCGATAGTGCCCGCAGTTTCATATAAAGCAGTAGCGGAGTCATTCATGTCACGTGTGGGTATCTTTGTATGGAATTGCATGCCCCGACCTCATATCAATAAAAACCTTCTAACTGTGATAAATCGTTTCGCGAACACAGCCCTTTTTATTTCCTTGCATATCTTAGCAACATGAATTGTACTTTAATTGTCTGATGCTTACTACTCAAGTCACTTTATAACTGTTAGCACTTTATATCTAATGGTGTGCCAGTTAGTTGGTGGACACTCAGCGGATTTATTAAATCTGATGTTTATTTCACTAGGCTCTTTAATGTTGTTTTTATATCACACTAAGCGGCCCTCTGGTCGAGGATGATACCCAGAGTGAAGTTGCAAAAGAAGTATTTTAAAAGCGTAGGGTACTCCAATAAGTCCTGAATGCTGGGGTGTATATTATCGCTCAACGTAACGTGTACCAGTGATGATCCGGTTGGCTGTGAAATATCTGTTCTCCCTATACCCCATCTCAAAATTGTTTACTATTGGCCAACATATATCTGGTTCTTAACTCGTTTACTGTCATTCTCTTCTGTTTTATTGAATAAATGAGCCATTTTATGTTATGCACTCTATGAAGGAATGCTTTGATTTTATCTCCATTGCTGTATGGTGAATTTTATGCATCATATTCTTCTGAAGTCAAGTATGAAATGTTGTTATATAGATTTCGTTATGAAGGATTCTTATTTTTATTAGGGAAACATGTTTGTAAGGCTTTTTATGCTGACATAAAATAATATTGGATTGATTTTGTTTGAATATCCCTAGTTTTCGCCTACAGCACGCATGTGCAGTCAGCAAAAGCTATTGTTATAAAAAAAAAAGCTTTAAAAACAGGCTTAGAGCCTGCCCATTGCTAACCAATAATTTCCATTGGTTGGTTTCCACTTCACTCACGTCTCCTTGCCTCTTACTGGTCATGCCTCCTGCTTCCTGATTCCTGCTTCCCTCCTTCTGCATTCTTCTCATTGCTTCTGTCCCTGCCGTGGAGCTTGTGCCCAGCACAGCTTCCTGTTTGCGGCCAGTGCCCTTGCACTGGCCGCATTCCACTCCAGGTACTTTAGTTTTTATTACGTTTGGCCATCCACTCTATAAGAGTGCATGGTACTGCACAGTCTCATCACCCTCCACCACACCCCTGCTGTCCATTTCCCACAGGTCCCCAACACCATCTGTTTTTCCTCTCACACCCCAGCAGTCTGTTTAACCCCACCACCCTGCTCTCCATATTTCCCTGACATCCCCTGCTGTCTATTTTGTTTCCCACACCTTTCACCCTCCTTTTACCTCTGCTGCTTAATCATCCCCCTACCCATGTTTTTACACATATTGCGCAGCACCACGAGCTTCTGCACGAAAATAAAATGCCATGACGTGGTCAATGCTAGCTGCATCAAAGCGTCTTTAAAAAAAAAAATGCAACATGTCTAAAATAAACAATGACAAAACCAATAGGTCTTGCAGAGGTGAATGCAATGTGTGTTTCTCTCCTGTTGGTCCATCAATGTTAAAACAAGGAAGCCGCGTTCATGGCGTTTTTGGATTTTCAGACGAAAAACAGAGTTATATTGGTCAATATCAACCGCAAAAAATCCCCAAAGGATAAAGACAGGCATTGTTATTCCCTGATGAAGGGCTCTATTGTTAGCCCGAAATGCATTGGATGCTACACACTATAATGATGCCCTAAACAATGATGTCATGTATTATGATGATGCTTTGATCGATGAACAAATGAAGATTATATGATATACAATATATCTTGATGAACATTTACAAATATATGAACACTGATAAATAAATGGTTAAAGAAACCGAATGAACTGTGTGGAATCCTCTGTCACTAGGAGGAGTGAATAGTGTTCCCTAGGGGATGGTCCCAGTGATCCACTGGCATCACATCTTTATTTGTACTAGTGGGCGTTTTATGAGGTAGTAACGCCACCCATGGAGAACCTAACAAGGATTAACTAGGAATAAACAGCTGTGCATCCACCCCCAAACCTTTCGGTCCATCAATGTTAACACTGCAGCCCTTGGCCCGCTTGACAGTAATGCGGAAAAACAAATAACAAGTTATGAAGTAAATAAAAGGCCCAATACTAAAGAGCATTCAATAATAACCGTAGCAGGCTTAGTTGCCAGGGCTGTGAGATCAACCAATTTCTAATGATCTTTTTTACTAACCATGCGAACTTTGAGCAGTACAGATAAAACATTGTAGATAGTAGAGTGCAAACACCACTAAAGTCGATAGACCTCAGCCTTTTCTTTTACAGCATTGACGGGGCACATAGTGCGCTGTTGCAGCTAAGTTGGAAATATTAACGTATATGTAACATGGAAAAAAGTATTCTTAATATTGAGTAATTATCATGCTAGGATATTTATTCAGAATTCTACTCAAAGCATCCTGTGTAGTAGTATTATTTGTGCAGTCAATCAACCAAACTTTAAAACTATGAAACACCTAAACTTACCAGGATGGAAAAAAAACTAAGGGCCTGGTTATTATAAATGGCTGGGCAAAAACAGTGATGCAACACTTTTCATTGCACCATCCTTGACACCATGGATGAGCCGTATTTACACTGCAGAGCTCCATGGTGCAAGGATTTAACAGATATGACAGGAATCCTGATGTTTCTGCTGACCAAAGGTGACGCATTTCTGGAGTGTGTTGGATAACTGATGCAACTCCAGCAAAGTCTCATTGCACATGGGTGAGTCCCATGCGAAAAGCCCTGTGTCACTCCTTGCACCTGCTTAACCGCATGCGCGCTAGCGGGTTTTCCCCCTGCGCGCTGGATTTTTAAAAAACCCGTGTTACGTGACAAAGCCAGCTCGTCATGCGCGTAGCGCAGGTAACGCCCATGACGAGCTGGCTTTGTCATGCGCACTGAAGGGGTTACAGCAGGCTTAAGGATTGTGACGGTCAAGTCATAGGAGTGGCGCAGCACCACTTCTACGAGGCTTTTTTATGGGGGCACGCCCACCCTGCATACATTATACCTGATGATGGTATAATGCAGCACAGGCCTTTACAAAGTGACACATCTGCCTAGCTGCGTCACTTTGCAAATAAGGCGCAGTGTGAAGCATTGATTACCAGTTTTGAATTTATTTGATTTGAGGGGTTTAAATAGCGCTGGCTAGACCCAGAGGTATCAGAGTGCTTAACCAGATGAAATAACACATCAAGGTTGAGTGTTTCTGCACAAGTGACTCCTTCCACGTCAGATGAACAGAAACAATTGCCTATGCCTCCGAGCTACTTAGAGTACACACTGATTTATGTACAAGTAAACCACAGTTTATTAGTTTACCCAAAAACAGTTTATGTTTTCAATTGTTACTCACTTTACAAAAAGGGGGGGATATTCAGAAAAGGCAGAGAAAAGGCCACTATCAACCTCAAGTCTTAGCCATACACAATTTCAGAAAAACAGTTTATGCATATATACAGTGAAAAAACATGTGTTAGACATTATACAACAAGGAAACTATTATACCAACATGTATCGAACATTATGACAAAAAACAGGGGGTACTTTTACCATGAGAAAATATCACCATACATACATTTATGAAGCATGGACCACAAAACCTTATACATTTGAAAAATGATTTAGCCAACCATTATAAATGGAAAGGAAAAAGAATGTTTTCAACCAATTCAACTACCATGACCTGAACAAGAAACAATCAATTAAATATCAGGAATATTGCCCATTTCCGCATCAATAACATTGGCCAACTGGCCAGTGAACGTGAAAAAAGGGGGGGGTTGCCGACGCGTTTCGAATCCTGATAAAAGACTTGCAGGATTCTCGTCAGGGCAGTATGAATCTAGTCCATGGGAACTGTTTGAAAGGAAGAAAAAAACAGTTTGTTTACTAAAAAGTGGGTCCTCAAGCCACTGCTCTCAGAACAATGCGAGTGACGGAATACTGCGTACCTTGTGTAATTCCTGCCCACAGTTACTCCTGTGTTCTATGGGAATGTCGTCTATGTTGTAGGGTTTACGCTGCAACAGAGTAAAAAGTAAGTCAAGTCCAGCGGGGTAGAGGGGGACCTTACGTGCGCGTCGTGATTGTACTGAAATTGATTACCTGCGTTCTACGTGGGTCTTTGCCAACCTGTGCGGTGTTCTAAAGCACTTAGAATTCTGCTTTATTTAATTTCTGAAAGTAAGTACAGAAGGCGGAATTTAGTCAATTGCTCAGTCGGTGACACACTTGTGCAACACTAGTGGTCATCTCAACAAGTGATCGACTTACTTGGACACCGGACCGCGGTGACCGCAGGGGGGGGTTCTGACTCCTAACCCAGATGTTGCCAGCCTGTGCGGTATCTTTAGACGTTTAAAATTCAGCTCATTAGATTTCCTAGAACAAGTAAACACAGCGCGTTTTAGTTGGCTCCTAATGCGGTGACACTCTGGTGCACCGCTGGGGAATAATTACCTCAAAAGCTACACTTACTTAGACACCGGTCCACGGTGGCCGCAAAAAGGGGATTCTGACTCTGGGGCCGAGTTTTTCACACAGTAGGACGTTTAGTTGATCTGTGGGAGTAAGCAAGCAAGGGCAGATTAGCGCGTTGATGCGCTGTCATGTATGCTTTCAATCTGCACTAATAGCAGTTCCAAGTCCCGGGGGGGTCCAGTCTTACCTCGAAAATTTCATGAACCTCTGCAAAAACTGCTTGCTCCAAACAGGCAAACACAGGGATGTGAATGTCCCTGGCAGTCACAAGTTTGGATCATGTGATTCATGAACGGCCAATCAGAATTGAACAACAGATTAAAATGCCTTCTGGGACATGTAGTTTAAAAAACAAGGCAAGTGCTTTTAAGAAAAATTATGATGCATTCTGGGGCATGGAGTTTTTGGAAAAACAGGGAGGATGTTTAAGCCCTGTTTATTTCACTCAAACTGTTCAGACCCTTGTTGACGCTATCGAACTTGAGGATTAAATATGCCTCCTTACGCAACAGCATTGCGTCCACATCTTGAAAGTGTTTAGGGTCGATCCATGCCAATGTGGTCCATTTAAAGTCATTCTCAGAATGGCCATTGCCGATGAAATGTTCCACCATAGGGGCGGTCAAGACTTTTTTCTTAAGACGGGATCGGTGCTGGGTGATCCGGACATTAATAGGCTGGTTAGTTTTGCCTATATATACTCTGTTGCAAGGGCAAACCACCGCATAGACGACATTGCGAGTTTTGCAATTCGTGAAGCATTCATGCTTCCATCTGATGCCATTATTCGTGAATGTGTCGCCTTCCAGCGTACTGGAGCACGACACACAGTTGCCACATTTGTGGTGCCCGCATATTGGTTTCAGCTTCCACTGTGCGACAAGGTCACTCTTGGGTGCTGGGATGTGACTGTCCGCTTTGATCAATTGTTGCCCTATGCTTCTGTTCTTACGCATAGCGAAGATGGGTTTAGAGAGGGGGTGCTCCAAAGTCTCGAGTAGATGCCAATTCTTCCGAATTATATTCTTAAATTGGTTCGTGTGTTGGCCAAATGTTGTAACGCAAACCAATTGTTCCAAATCTTTCTTTTCTTTCTTTTTGAATAGTGTCTCTCTTGGAGTGAATTTGGCCCTGTTTCTCGAGTGTTTCAACAGTTTCTTCGGGTATCCTCTCTCTGCCATCTCACTGCAGAATCTTGCGGCGTGGCAGTCAAAATCGCATAAATTAGTGCAATTACGCCTGATCCTCAATATTTGCCCATAGGGCAGATTGTTTTTTAATGATTGGGGATGTGAACTAGTGTAATGCAAAATTACACTTCTTATGCAAGGAGGTCGTTAACTTAGCTTCGCTGGAGCCTACAGTGACGTCAAGGAAAGTCATTTCTTTTGGACTGTGGTTCAGCGTGAATTGGATGTCTGGGTGCCTAGAGTTCAGCCATACATGGAACTGCTCGAGTTCCGCCTGGCTCCCCTGCCACAGGAGCCAGACGTCATCGATATATCTTAGCCACTGAATGATATGCCCTGAGAAGGGGTTGCCATTCAAGACAAATCTCTCCTCGTACTGTGCCATATAGAGCACGGCCAGCTCCGGCGCATAGGGACAACCCATGGCTGTTGGCCTCTCCCTTTGTTCTAAGTAGAGTTCAATGACCTCTAAGGCTTCATCCTGTGGTATTTGGGTATAGAGTGAGGCGACATCCAATGTCACCATCAAATCTGTCTGATCATTGAATGCGCGCCCCTCGATCTTTTTGATGAAGGCTGTTGTATCACTGAGATGCGAACGGACTTGTGCTATACATGGTTTTAGAAAGAAATCGATATATTTCGATATGGGTTCGAGCACAGAGTCGCAACCCGAGACAATGGGTCTGCCAGGGGGTGCCTTTTCGTTCTTATGAATCTTCGGCAAAAAGTAGAGAATAGGAGTTCTCGGCATTTTTTTATTCAAAAATTCGTGCTCTTTGGACCCTAAAAAACCTTCGTCCAAACCTTCCTTTGTAATTCTGGATATTTTATCCTGAATTGCATGGATGGGATCTTCTTTTGACGGTCTGTACCAATCCCTGTTGTTCACATGTACTAGACCTTCAGCAAGGTACATAGGGCGCGGCCAAAGAACCACTGCCCCGCCCTTATCCGCTTGTTTTATTACTATTGACGTGTCAGATTTCAAATCACCAATAGCTTTTTGTACACCTTTGCTAATGTTTTTATTGACAAAACTATTTTGCTTCTCAAGTTTGGTCAGGGAAGACAGTACAGCTTGCTCAAAAGCAATGATCTGTTTGGGGATGTTTGAGGTTGGAGTAAACCGTGACTTCACTCTGAGTCCAGTAGTTTCCTGTGGTGACGTCATTTCGGCTCCTGCGAAATAAGCTTTCAACCTTACCTTGCGGCAGAAGTCAAGTGCTTCTAATTTTAGTTTCGTGAAATCAGTTCTTGTAGCGGGAACAAACTTGAGGCCCAGGTTAAGTTTGTTCCCGCTACAAGAATCTGACACGTCAATAGTAATAAAACAAGCGGATAAGGGCGGGGCAGTGGTTCTTTGGCCGCGCCCTATGTACCTTGCTGAAGGTCTAGTACATATATGGCACGTATCAATCTTGCCGTCTCACCTATTTCTGATGTGTTTATTTATCAATCGCAGACAGTAGAATCACGCCTAAAACTAGTTAGGCAACATGTAGGCATAGAACAAGACGTTTTTATCAGTTAGCCCTGGATAAGAATTGCATCTTAGACTGGTACACTCAAAGAAGCTATTGTTAATACTGAGTGCCCCAAGGCAGGGGTTTGTTGTCCAGATTTAATACTTGAACCACGTTCAAAAAACTGCTACGAACAATGGAAATTGGAAACTGGCTATGTTTTTTTTCCGTGACAGTCTATGAAGAAAAACCCCCAAGAAAGAACAAAGGGTGTATTGAATTTTTTCACCCACATAGTTATGACCATAAACTAATGTATTCCACTGTAATTGCAGCTACCGCACTTACTCGCTGTTAAGCCACACTTGGTTGATTTTATACTGCATGCACTGGACGTAGGGGCAGCTCCTCCATTATGACGGAGGAGCGTCACCCCACTGCTGGAACCAGCAGACGCATGTGAAGGAAAATGATAACAAAGCAGTTATTTAAACTGCTTTATCATTTTACTTTACTCCAGAGCTGAGCTGCAACTGAGTCTTGAGGGTGGGGCCAGCAGGAGGAGTGGTGGGCTCAGGGCACTGCCAGTGCGCATGTCGGTTTGGACGGCCGTCCACGACTGGCCAAACCAGCATGCACACTTGGAAATCTCTAGGCTGTTGCTTGGAGATATCAACAGGGCTCAGGCTCCCAATCCCTGCTGGAGCGTGGAACCATCCCACTCCATCCAATCCCTACGTTTCTCTCAAGATGGGTAATACCAGCATGAGAGTAGCATCTACAATGGCGCAGAAGAAGGTGCACCGAAACGCCGCGTCGACACTTTTCGTTCC
This sequence comes from Lissotriton helveticus, assembly GCF_964261635.1. NCBI lineage: Eukaryota > Metazoa > Chordata > Amphibia > Caudata > Salamandridae > Lissotriton > Lissotriton helveticus. The sequence goes on along the minus strand of NC_136067.1, from coordinate 1,264,369,651 downwards.
TATGACAACCTTTTGAATTGTAAATATGATGTTGTAATGTCTGTATAACATATTTGCTATAACAAGCAACTTTTAAAGGATGATGTAAGTTTAAAAAAAAAAAAATTATGATAAATTGTGTATTGACTTTGTACATGTTGCCATCTAATTTTAATCTTTTTGAAATAAATGAATGAACAATGTTTTTATAAAATATAACTGTTTCATGTTGTTTGTGGTACCTTCAAGCCCCATATGCACATAGTTGTAAATTTGGTAACCGGTGCAACATTGCAACCCCTCTCGCCGTTACAAACGCCCTGTTGTGGGTGTATGAACACCATTTATGTTGTATTGAATCCAGGAGAAGGAACCCTGTTTTTTACAACATTTTCAGGGTTCAGCTCATGATTAACTTCTTGGAGCCATGCAAGACTTTTTGGTCAGCTCTGGATAGACTCTCTTTGTTAATGTATTGTCTCATCAGCCATTAGTTATGCAGGGTCCATGTTGTGTGTAGGGCTTTGAATGTGCACATGAGGAGCATAGAGAGCTCATTTGTGGATGGGGCACCAGTGGTGTTCTTTGAGGTACTGTGTGATGTGGTGCATAGTGGGATGTTGAGGGTGGGCCTTGCTACTAAGTTCTATGTGGTATGGAGTTGCCTGGTCAGTTGAGTTTTGTTTCTGGCTTGCTGATGACGAGGACTTTGGTGATGGTTCTTTGGGTGCTGGTGGGCGGCTATTTGAACATCTTTAGCATCTTTAATGTGTGGAAGCAGGAGGGTTTACTTGGCCGGCCATGTTGAGTTGGTTCTTGATGACTATGTTGATCCATCCTGCAACTCTGGCCATGCAGGCAGAGAAACTGATGCAAGTGCCCAATGCTTTGTTGAAGATGGATAGTATGAGCTGACTCTCGTTGACATAGGGTAAGACATAGAATCCATGTGCGCGGATGATGCTATCAACAGAGGTCATGTAGCCGTTGAAAAAGGTGGGGCCAAGCGATGATCCTGAAGGATCTCAGCAGATGAGGTTGAGATGAGGTTGAGGGGGTTGGAGCAGAAAGGGATTAGGTTGACTAACTAGGTACGGCCTGTCAGGAAGGAGTTTAGCCAGCAAAGTGCAGGCCTTTGGGATGCCAGCTTCAACTCTTGTATGAGGATGTGGTGGAAGACGGTGTCAAATGCCACAGAGAGTTCCAGAAGAAGAGGGCGGCGGCGTCTCCTCTGTTCATGATCATTTGGATGTTATCTTTTGTGGCAGTTTCCGTGCCATGGTTAGGCCTGAATCTAGATTGTGTGGTGTCAAAGAGATCATTTTCTTTAAGATGGGTGACTAGGCATTTGTTGATGACCTTTTCTAGGACTTTAGCTGCGTAAGGCAGAAGGGAGGGATGTCGGTAGTTGTCTAGCATACAAATATTTTGTTTACGTTTTGAGAAATTGATGTCATAATATTGATGTTGTGTGTTTGGAAAAATAGGAAACAGAAGGCCTTTTTTATATTCTTCTCTTGTCATTTTTGGCAAGCATTGATTTACGAAAACATCTATGGTCTACATATTTCTATTTTCACCGCGATCACGTAGGGCCACGTAAAGTGACTCAACAAGCTGTAAAGCTGACAATTACATATCTCGGTCTTGTGCCTCTTTACGATAACAGTTGTCAAGTGCATGGATTACATTTTTATATCTGTGGCGCATTGTTTGTGTCAATGTATTGTTTGTTTTCTTCGTCTAGCTACATTGCCTTGTTACGTAAACATAGAGAGGTAAACAGTGATTTTAGTTTTCAAGTCCTCTTACAAATTGAAAGCAATGCAAAAACAATTCTAAGGTGCAGTTGATAAATCAGTTGCTAAATTAAAACACACATGGAATTGCGAAAAAGTAGTAATTTAGCAAATGCATGGATTGCCATTTTAACTTATCTCAAAACTCCAATTCACCTTCAAGCTATAGAACTACTGAAAATGTATAAAAAATGCCATGCTCAGCTATGGTGGCCGTAAGGAGTGTGCATGGGGATAACGCACACTGCAAACTATTGTAGAGGTCTGGTAGCAGTGTCTGGAAATTGGCTGGCCCTTTTAAAGTTAAAAAATGAATGGAAAAAAAAATACTTTTTTTTAAAAAGCACGTAATAGCCTACACTCATTGGCACTAAAAAGGGACTGCTACGGTTTGAAGACTTTGTATTTTGGCAGAATAATTGTCGCTTACTCAAAATTAACCACTGGGTAATGTACGCTGTGGTGGGTTGAAGCAAAATGTAAATGACGCTACAACAGACTAGTGGATACACAGGGCTTATACAGCAAAATCAAAATGCCTTGTCTGACACCAGACCAAAAAACTAGACCACCCTTTGAAACGAAGGTGGCATCTTGTTCCACCTTTGCCACAAAGGCATCATCCACCTTTTGGAAAATGATCAAGATCCTTGCTCATGTAGATGCAACATAGATTCCCACGGTGCACACATGGAAGACATCTTGAGGCAGCAGCACAGTGTTTCCAAACCTGCACCACAGATGTTAACACAGCCCACATTTGGCAGAGCCACATCTGTTTATTAGTTTGCCCAATTTAGACAGATCTACCTTTCTTTTCTAGAGGATGAGGCTCTTATGCTCTCTTGGGCTTGGTAAGTATGTAAGTGGCTGCAGTTATATCTCCATACTATCAACAAACATAGCACTGGTATTATTTACTCTGAACTCAGCCAGTTCAAGAAGCCAAAAAAGAAAAATATACCCACATTCTGAGGCTCGTTCTATTTCACTTAACACCAAAACGTTGACAGCATTCAGCATCTAAATGAATATCCTTACATTTGTCATCAGTGCAACACTTCAGATTCCAAACCTTGCATATGTATGCGTAGTGCAATCCATAGTACATTGTTGCATGGATAGATTGGGCCTGATACATGAAATTTCCACTTGCAGAAAGTGCTCCCAAATTGTGCACTGACTTTTTCGAACAGAAAGGAATTTTGCAAAACTACCTGTGCGCTAATCTGTTGCTTCACAAAATTCCAAATCGTGGTGAGTCGAAACCCGATCTTAATCATCATCAATATTTATGAAGTAGGTTGCAAATTGTGACTCACTGCAATTGGTTGCCATCACATGGATGGTGCCCTGCTGAGGTCAACAGACTACCATGTCCGTGATCACATTTTGACCCCTTGGATGCGGGGCTGTTTCCCCCGCTGTGCTGGTGGGCGGGGGAGCGCGCACAGTGCCCCGGTGCTCATGACGAGGTCAGCTCGTCATGAGCCACGTTGCTCGTGTGCTCATGACGAGCTGAGCTCGTCATGACCACACCCGTTTTCATAGAACGCTCGCACAGCAGGGGAATTAGCCCAGCGTGCGAGCGTTCCAACGGTCATGACGAGCTCAGCTCGTCATGAGCACACGAGCACGGTGGCTCATGACGAGCCGACCTCGTCATGAGCATAGGAGGGGTTAATTATAGTCAACTTTGTTTTTTTAAAAGCAGTCAGTTTGCCTTAAAGGACATGGCGGTGCATTTAAAACAAAACAGTTTTTTTTTTTTTTTTAGAGTGAGCAGTAGTCCCATGGCTCGCTGTAAGTAAGTATGTAACTTTATTTGTATTGATTAATTAAAATCTTACAGAAGAGAAAAACAATGATTAAAATTTATAAGACAAAATAAAACAGAGGTGGGGAAAAATCAAGCATTTGCGCCGTTTAGTAGGTATAGGTTCTGAACAAGTAAAAAAGTCGTTTTAAAGTCCATGAATATGTAAATGCTGTCTGGAGTTTATCAAGCATGTGACTTGTCTGGAGGTCTCCTAGGGCCCTAGCTTAAACTGTAGGTGTGCGGGGTGAAAAGTTTTATCAAACTGTTTTGTGAAGTTGAAAAAAAAGTCACAAAGTCAAGCAATCATCTTTGTCGGAGAGTTCCCAGGTGCCGGAGTTGCCCATGATTTTGATATTAGTTTCTGTTACCTTGCTATCAAACTAGCCGAGGTATCCCGAACATTTTCATGAGGTCCGGGGGTGGGGCGGGGGGGGGGCCGCAGGGGTGTTTTTAAAGTGCAAACGTCTGAGATAGAAGCTTGAAAGTGTGTAAATGCTGCCTGGAGGATGCTAAGGCCAGGACTTGTCGGATGCCTCCCGAGGACCTGATTTAGAGAGCAAATGTCCTAAGTAAAAGGTTTTAACAAACTGTTTCATAGTAGATCAATTAGTGCGTGCGTACAGGTTTACGGTCTTATCTAGCTGTCTAATGGAATCATGAAAGTACACAGCGTGGTAGATACATGCGCCCATCTTTTTCAAGAGGTTCCAGTGGACCAGGATAGCCCAGGTTTTGATGTAAATGACTATTTCCCGGATAGGAGCCTAGTCCAGTTTATCATAGCTTTGTCTGAAGGCTTTTTCAGAAGGTTCTAGGTACCAGGATAGCCTAAGGTTTTAGTGTCACGGCTGGCAGTCTGGCCCAGTCTGTCGAGATTTTGTCAGGGGAGTCCCAGAACAACCCCTGGCTGGTGACCCTTTTCACTGCACCTCGATGCACTCGTTTACTTGTTTGCTTAATTTTTGTTCTCATTTATTTAAAAATGTCATGAAGCACCAGTTCATTACAGGGTTGTTGGGCTCTAGACAGGATATGACCGCCTGCCTGTATGTGCAGACCCCTTTACTTTTTAATGAGGGCTTGAGGAGACGCCACCTCTGCACTGCTATCATGGGGCAGAGGCAAGTTAGGTGCAGGAGGCTCTCTTCGTTTGAGCCGCATACACAACAACCTCTGTCGCTGGGGTATAGCAGTGCAGGCAGGGCCAGTTCTAGTGTTTTGGGGGTCCAGGGCAGAAACGCAGTGTGAGAGGCCCCTCTAATTTGCATACAGGCTTACACATTCAGAGCTGTTTGCATCTCAATAGATTACCCTGGTCCTGAAGCTTTTTTTGTACAATCAATCACTACATTTATAAAGCGCGCTACATACCCGTGAGGGTCTCAGGGCGCTGGGGGGAATGGGGGTCCGCTAATGGTCGAAGAGCCAGGTCTTGAGGAGTCTCCTGAAGGCCAGCAGGTCCTGAGTCTGTCGTAGGCTGGTGGGGAGAGAGTTCCAGGCCTTGGCGGCGAGGTAGGAGAAGGATCTGCCGCCGCCGGTGGTTTTCCAGATACGAGGAACTGTGGCAAGGGCGAAGTTGGCTGAGCGGAGGTTTCGGGTGGGGGTGTGGAAGCTGAGACGGTTGTTGAGGTATGTGGGTCCGGTGTTGTGTAGGGCTTTGTGTGCGTGGATGAGGAGTTTGAAGGTGATCCTCTTGTTGACGGGGAGCCAGTGCAGGCCTCTCAGGTGGGGTGTGATGTGGCTGCGTCGGGGGACGTCAAGGATCAGTCGTGCCGAGGCGTTCTGGATTCGTTGAAGTCGTCTCAGGAGCTTGGTTGTTGTTCCTGAGTAGAGGGTGTTCCCGTAGTCGAGTCTGCTGGTGATGAGTGCCTGGGTGACGGTTTTTCTCGTGTCGGGAGGGATCCATTTGAAGATCCTACGGAGCATGCGGAGGGTGTTGAAGCAGGATGCGGAGACGGCGTTGACTTGCCTGGTCATGGAGAGGGTGGAGTTGAGGATGACCCCCAGGTTGCGTGCGTGGTCTGTGGGTTCCGGGGCTGTGCCTAGCAATGTGGGCCACCAAGAGTCGTCCCAGGCTGATGGGGTGGGTTCGAGAATGAGGACCTCCGTCTTGTCTGAGTTCAGCTTCACTCTGCTGTCCTTCATCCAGTAAGCTACGGCCTTCATTCTTCTGTGGAGGCTGGCTTTGGCGGTGTGGGGGTCTTCGGTGAGGGATATGATCAGCTGGGTGTCGTCGGCGATGATGTTGAGGTTATGTTGTCGAGCGACGTGGGCGAGCGGTGCCATGTAGATATTGAACAGCGTCGGGCTGAGGGAGGATCCCTGTGGGACGCCGCAGATGATCTCGGTGGATTTCGAGCGGAAGGGTGGGAGGCGGACGCTCTGGGTTCTGCCGGAGAGGAAGGATGTGGCCCAGGCCAGGGCCTCTCTTGGATTCCGGCGTCATGGAGGCATGCTGATAGGGTTCGGTGGCAGACTGTGTTGAAGGCTGCTGATAGGTCCAGGAGGATGAGGGCGGCTGTTTCTCCTTTGTCCATCAGGATCCTGATGTCGTCAGTGGCGGCGATGAGGGCGGTCTCAGAGCTGTGGTTGCTGCGAAAGCCGGATTGGGAGGGGTTCAGGATGTTGTTGTCTTCGAGGTAGCGGGTTAGCTGTTTGTTGACAATTTTCTCTGCCACTTTTGCCGGGAACGGGAGCAGGGAGATGGGCCGGAAGTTCTTGAGGTCCTTGGGTTCCGCTTTGGGCTTCTTCAGAAAGGCGTTGATCTCGGCGTGCTTCCAGCTTTTCGGGAAAGTTGCTGCCTCGAAGGAACTGTTGATTGTTTTTCGGAGGTGGGGCGCGATGGTTGTGCTGGCTTTGTTGACGACGTGGTGAGGGCAGGGGTCAGATGGGGATCCGGAGTGGATGGAGTTCATGACCTTGATGGTGTCTTAGTCGCTGACGTTGGACCAGGTGGTCAGGTGGCTGGTGCAGGTGGTGGTCGCAGGGGTGGTGGACTCGGTGGTGGGTGCGGGGGTGTCGGAGTTGAAGCTGTCGTGGATGTCGGTGTCTTTGCGGTGACAAAAGGCGGCCAGGGAGTCGCACAGGTCTTGCGATGGTGGGATGTCGTTGGTGTTGGAGCTGGGGTTGGAGAGTTCTTTCACGATGCTGAAGAGCTCTTTGGTATTGTGTGCGTTGATGTCTAAGCGGTCCTTGAAGGCGGTCCTCTTGGTGGTCCTGATGAGTTTGTGGTGTCTGCGGGTGACGTTCTTGTGGGCTGTGTGGCTGTCTGGTGTTCTGTCGTGGAGCCATTTTTTCTCCAGCTTCCGACAGGTGTGCCTGGAGATCCAGAGGTCTTCGGTGAACCAAGCGGCTTTCTTGTTGGTGTGGTTGGTGGTGGAGGTCTTGAGGGGGGCGAGGATGTCGGCGCAGTCGTTGATCCACTGTTTGAGGTTGGTTGCGGCGGTGTCTGGGTCGGTGGGGTCGACGGGTGGTCTCAGGGCGAGGGTGGTAGTCAGTTGGTCATTGGTGATCTTGCCCCAGCAGCGGCGTGGCAGCTGTTGGGTGCGATGGTGTGTGGTGGGTTTCCTGAAGGTGAAGTGGACGCATCTGTGGTTGGTCCAGTGTGGCTCGGTGGTGTGGTTGACGGAGACGTGGGGGCTGGTGGAGAAGATTGGGTCCAGCGTGTGTCCGGCGGCGTGGGTGGGTGCCGTCACAAGTTGTTTGAGTCAAAGGTTGGAGAGGTTGTCGATCAGGGCGGTGGAGTTGGCGTCGTCGTTGTTCTCGAGGTGGAAGTTCAGGTCCCCGAGGAGGATGTAGTCCGTGGAGGCGAGGGCGTGGGTGCTGATGAGGTCGCGGATGGTGTCGCTGAACTGTGGTCGTGGTCCGGGTGGTCTGTAGACGAGTGTTCCTCTGAGGGTGGTGTTGGGGTCTGTGTGGATCTGGATGTGCATGTGCTCGGCGGTGATGAGGGTGTCATCGGTGTTGGTCGAGACTCTGAGGGTGTCCTTGTGGATGATGGCGATTCCCCCTCCCACGCCGTTGGTGCGGTCTCTGCGGGAGATCTTGTAGCCATGTGGGATGGCTATGGCGATGTCTGGTGCTGAGGTGGCGTTCAGCCAGGTCTCCGCCAAGAAGGCGACGTCGGTGTCGGTGTAGTCTAGGAGGTCCCAGAGTTCGATGACGTGTTTGCGAGCGGATCGAGTGTTGAGAAGGATGCTGCGGAGGTGGTTGGGTTCTCTGGTTGGTGGTTTGGTGGGCTGGATGCTGGTGAATCTGCAGTTCCGGCAGGCGAAAGGCCCTTGGGTGTGCTTCGGGGTGGCTTTGTAGCCGGGGTGGTCTCGTTCGGTGTTGAGTGCGTGGAGGGTGTTGGAGTCGTAGAGCAGTCTGGTGTTGCAGGGGGCGCGGGGTCCAGGGGTTCTGGCGCTGGGCGCGATCCAGGCGCGGATGGCCGCAGACGGGCTTGCCTTTGGTGGCGCGCCCGCTGTGTGGTCGCCGCGTGGCCTTCATAAGAGGCGAAGTGGGAGGGAGGGGCAGCTGGGAGGCGGGAGCGGGGTGGCCAATGGGCAGGGGCACGGGGTACAGAAGGGAAAAAGGGGGCGGGCCGCGGGGGAGCAGCGGCGGGAAGCTGGGAGTGGGGGGGCACAGAGGGCAGGGGCACACGAGGAGTGCCTAAGAACCACAAGACAATGATACAAAACAGGAAAAGGAATACAGAAAAGTACCTGGGGCCCACCAGTGGCGAACCCTCGTTGGCACTCGAGTCCCTGAGGAGACGAGCGGCGTGGGGAGTGACCTGGAGTCGGGTCACGCTCACCAGCGCCACGCGGCCTCCATAAGAGGCCAAGTGGGAGGGAGGGGCAGCTGGGAGGCGGGAGCGGGGTGACCAATGGGCGAGGGCACGGGGTACAGAAGGGAAAAAGGGGGCGGGCCGCGGGGGAGCAGCGGCGGAAAGCGGGGAGCGGGGGGGCACAGAGGGCAGGGGCACATGAGGAGTGCCTAAGAACCACAAGACAATGATACAAAACAGGAAAAGGAATGCAGAAAAGAACCTGGGGCACACCAGTGGCGAACCCTCGTCGGCACTCGAGTCCCTGAGGAGACGAGCAGCGTGGGGAGTGACCTGGGGACAGACCCCTCCTGGGTTTCAGCCCCTCCCTCTCAGCCACCTACAAGCCCCTCTCAGCAGCTCATAATGGGCTGAATGCGTGAGAGTTGCTTTTCAACAGGAAGGTTTAGCACTGCTGCAGGACAATGGGCGTCCTATGGTGCCTCTGAATGGGCAGCAGGACACAAGTCCTGATTGCAGGACAACCCAGCAAAGGTATCGCCTTGCAACTGTGCCAATAGGAGGGCCCCCCTTCGCTAGGTCTAGCCTCACTATACTATGGTTGTGAGGCCCAGGGGAGATGGCATACACGTTCATGTATTTCGCCATGCTTGAGCAGATATGCATCATGACATGGCAGCCATTTTTTTCTCTTTTTTGTGTTTAATTTACAGTTTCAAGATGTCAAACACCAATCTTGGAGCATTAAACTAATAACAAATATGCACAAAAGCACATTTAATAAAAGGAGGTAAAAGGAGAGAGCCAGTAGTAAACAGGAGTTTTTATGCCCTGAAAAAAAGAACTTTACTTTAAAAATGCAATTTGAAAGTTGAGAGATCAACAGAAAAGAGGTTGAGCAGTGCTGGAGTCAGATGTCAATGCCGGGAAGCAACAGGGAGCTTTTAGGGTGCCATTGAAGTAACAGAGGAGTATGGTGGGATTAAAAATTAAATAGTGAAAGCAGGTGGGGAGGGGTGGGGAACTTATCAGTGTGTGTCACTGTGATAGTCCAAACCAAAATCAGTCCCATGTAGACTGAGCTTTGCTTGAATAAAAATATTACAGAGGACATGGAAGGAAGGTACATTGGTTTTGAAGTACACATAGCATTACTTTAGCTTAGGAGTGAAGGAGCACTGTATCAAATGATACAACATCATGTACATAGTTGGTTTGGCAGATAGGTTCTCTTCATAATTTAGCCCATGAGGAAGGTGAAGATGGATGGTCCATTGTCAATATAGCAGATTAATCATGTATGAAAGAAATTAATTTTCAGCTCCTCTGTGAAGTGGAAGAAACAGAGAAGATGCAAAAACAACAGTTGATGGACAGAATGCAGAACAATGTCATACATTCACCCCAGTACAGAGATCTGGGCCTAAATCCATCGTTTTTTTGCTCACCATGCCATTCCAGTTTGAACCCAGCCATATGCAAATCAGTCTTGACCCTGTGCCCCATGGGAACAGTCCAGCCCGAACTGCCAAGCCAGGTCCACCCTGGACTGGAAACAAGCATCCAAGGACCGGTTTCCGGCTTTCAGCCCTCATCAGCCTGGATAGCTTGATTCCAGTGGCATGGAGAGCACGGGACTCACGTCTGAGCATACCCGTCCCACTCGGGGTGACAAATGCAAAAACAACAGGTGATGGACAGAATGCAGAACAATGTCATACATTCCCCCAGTACAGAGATCTGGGCCTAAATCCATCGTTTTTTTGCTCACCATGCCATTCCAGTTTGAACCAAGCCATATGCAAATCAGTCTTGACCCTGTGGCCCATGGGAACAGTCCAGCCCGAACTGCCAAGCCAGGTCCTCCCTGGACTGGAAACAAGCATCCAAGGACCGGTTTCGGGCTTTGAGCCCTCATCAGCCTGGATAGCTTGATTCCAGTGGCATGGAGAGCACGGGACTCCCGTCTGAGCATACCCGTCCCACTCGGGGTGACAAATACAAAAACAACAGGTGATGGACAGAATGCAGAACAATGTCATACATTCACCTCAGTACAGAGATCTGGGCCTAAATCCATCGTTTTTTTGCTCACCATGCCATTCCAGTTTGAACCCAGCCATATGCAAATCAGTCTTGACCCTGTGCCCCATGGGAACTGTCCAGCCCGAACTGCCAAGCCAGGTCCTCCCTGGACTGGAAACAAGCATCCAAGGACCGGTTTCGGGCGTTCAGCCCTCATCAGCCTGGATTGCTTGATTCCAGTGGCATTGAGAGCACGGGACTCACGTCTGAGCATGCCCGTCCCACTCGGGTGACAAATGCAAGTCAAGCAAGCCCGGCTGAAGACGGCTGTAATGCCAGAAACCGGTCCTGGGAAGCTTGATTCCGGTCCAGGGAAGACATGGCTTGGCAGTTCGGGCTGGACTGTTCCCATGAGGCACAGGGGCAGACTGATTTGCATATGGCCATGTCTGAACTGGGGTGGCGGAGTGAGCTAAAGAACGGTGATGGATTAAACCCAGATCAGTTGACTGGGGGTGAGTGTTTGTATTGTCAACGCTCCGTCCATCGCCACCTTTGGTTTTTCTTAGAAACAGAGAAGAGCATGATATGTGGGTTGATGTTGTTCTATATCATATGTGTAGCTTTACAATTCTTGTCCTCTAATCATTTCCTTTAAGCACCTCTTGATATCCAACCTAACAATGAATTGGCTTTATGTATTAGGTTGGCCGCTAAGATGGTGATTCTTCCAGTCAGGTATTCTAGTGTAGTGGCTGTTACTATCTTGTAGCTAACATAAAAAGCCTTGGAGAAGATATAAGACTATGAAGGAGGCTAGCGATGCTGATGGCATTGTTATCCTTTAAGCAGAAGTGGACCAAAGTTGGTTTGGTGAAGTTAAAGGTAATATTTTATTGTGAATTGGAGGGATAAATTGTACTACTGACATTTCTTGATGTGTTGTTTGTGAAAAAAATCCGCCCCATGATTATGAATCCAATTAATTTTGTGTTTGACGCTGGATTATAACAGAGAACCACTCCTGGATGTATATATATATATTTTTTTTAAACTTTATTTTGCAAGTTTCGATAATACAAAGCAAAGCACAGAATTCAATGGTAGTGTAAAGCAGGTATATCTCGACAGTGGCAGTTCAATATGTTGTCCGCTACAAAAAATGACAGTACAGTCTCGGCACAATACAGCAATCCCATTTCAGGAAAGAAATGAAAAGTACCTGGCAGTAAACATAATCAGCATATAAACAGAGGCCCCAGTAAATTCTTCCAAAGGGCCATTAACTTTCAGTTGCGCTCCTGGATCTATATTTATTTAGAGCTGTAGGCATAGAAGGTATCTCTGGACTTTGTAGGATTCATTTTCAGGCTTAACCTTAACATCTAGCCTTGTATAAGGGAGAGGCAGTCTTTGAGCTGGTTTGCGTCACTGCTTGCGTGGGCTGATGTCACATATTATATCATTCATGACATGGTCAGTGACATGGTCAGTGACATCTCAAATGACATCACTGATGACATCGTCCATGTGACAATCTGATACACCTCATCATACACTAGTATAACCTTTCATCACTCACTGTAAAATACAGAGTACCATATTTGAAACCAATGTTGAATGCTTTCCATTACATGTTTTTGCCCACAGACCAATAGGTCAGGTGCCCCTTCAACAGAGCTAAAGATAAATGTAAACTAACCCTGTGTCAATCTAGGAAACAGACAAAGGACTGTTTAACGCATAGATATATAATATAATGGAATAACCATTTGCTCTGATAGTCTCTGCATAAAACTTGGCCCATAGTGTCCAAGTATCTCTTTCCTTAGTACTTTAGCACACGAAGGCACATAGATATATCTCTATATCCACTCGAAACAATAGAAATTGTATCTTCTGGAACATTAATCTCTCAATCTAACATCAGCAACCAGGCTCTTTATTTCACAACACAGTATTTTGGGTTTTTCTTTCGGTCACCCTGTGGCTGTTTCTTTCCCTGCCTTACCCGAACAAACCAGGCATTTCTCTCACATGTGAGACTTGACCATCCTCAAGAAACAAACAGTATCTTGCGCAACTAATCTTACAACTGGATTTCATTCCGGTTTGCAAGTTTGACTGAGAAGACTGAATCTGTTGCTTGGGCAGTTATCCTGTCAATGAAAAACCCCACCTAGGGACATCTCAAGGGTAGATTCACCTTTCTATCAGCGAGGACAAAAACTCGCCTCTTCTCATTGATACCTGGCCTAATTCGACATTTCAACCACACAAAGACACAGAATACAAAGGCAGCATAATAATGTTTCTGGATAAAATTATGTTTTATATAACGTCCCATTATTTTGATGAGATAGTTAGAAAAGATATATTTAAAAACATAATACCTGCTCTGTCTTGTTTTACTTTCCCCATGCTGAAACTAGAATATATTGAAGAATTGTAGTATGCTGTGATACCATCAACTTGGACTGTACGTACACACATATGCTGCTAGGCTGTATGTCAGATTAGTTTCCAAGTCGCTACCTTTCATTTAAGGTGTAGGCTAGCTAATCATTAAAATGGGATAAAACACAAAGATGTCTGATTGTTAAAACACAGGGCAAAGAACCTAGCAGAGGTCCGAAAGAAAGTTCATGAAAAGGGTAACAGCAGAATCTAATGGATCATGAACAGTCAGCCTCTGTGTTTCTGAATCTGTTCCAGCCAGAGAGACTAAAATGAGAAGATGAGAAAGGTGTGCTTGAAAGTGGAAAATATAACTTTTATTCTGTGGGTTACATTGGATCAGCGCTCAAATAGAAACAGTACAAACCTGTCAACTTGAAGAACAATCTCACCGTGTGAGTAGGGGACGGGACCTTGAAGGGTTGAAGGGGCGGGGGTCTTCTGCAGAGAAGAACCTACGAGGTACTTTTGAACCCCACCCCACTCCCAAACCCTCTCCCCCCCCAAACAAATATCTAGCTGAGGCTGGTGCCAATGTCTGGGGTTGTATAAACACCCCTTGATAGACGTCGGCAGTTCAAAGCCTCATAAAACGAGCCACTATTCACAGTGGTTTACAGCTCGTTTTCCCTGCCACCATGTGTTAATCGGCTCCTTTGTGTGATGGGAGCAAATATTGTGTGCCACACGGTGGCACCGTGTGAGTTGGCAGGCATGCAATACTAATTTGAGAAGTTCTAACAAAATTTGCCTAAACGTGCAAGGACATCCCAGTGGCACAATTTCCGCTGGTATTTTTTTCTAGCACCTCGATCAAACTCTGGAAGGATTCAGAGAAGGAAGCCATATGGATATATTTATTCCCAGCTGTAATACAATTCTTGCTTCATTATTCTCAGCCATAGGAAAAAAATGAACAGACCCTATCAGCAGAGCGTTCTGGCAGTACAGAGCAGATGCTGCAAACCATTGCAAACTACATTGGACATATAATTGATTTTCTATTAAAAGCAGCTAACTTAGGGGTGTTCAAAAGGCCTGAATCCATGCCAGATTTTCTGGACATACTCTTGATCAATTTACATTAAATCAATGAAAACAGATGTCGCAATAAAGCAAAAACCAAAATCAAGCACAATTGATTGATGGCTCTTCCTATTTAACCTGAAAGGCTGCCAAGTTTGAGAATACTTTAGGATGCCATGGAAATAGTTTAAAAGACTGCACAAATTTGAATAGCATAACATCATTAGATAGTCAACCCTCATAGTTGCAATGCGCCATTCTTCCTGCCTTTGGGGTCTCCGTTGGACGCTCTTGAGCTAATGTATGTTTAATAACTATCCACATGGTCTCTAATGCTTAATATGTATGGAAATACTAGTAGGTGGGTTTCAGGGTTTTTGTGTTCTTGTACACTGTTTATACCATGATCATCTCCACATTGTTTCTGTCGGCTAATGGTCTCTGATGTCCCAGAGGCAGCAATGTACAATGTTGTCATCACTTCTGGGATATGATTCTGCTGTAAACTTTCCTACTCATAACCTTATTGAGACTCAGGCTACTTTCTGCATGTTTTACTCACCCAGCTCCTTCAAGAAAAGGAAGATATTTATTAGACCTTTCAGTGTATTTTTGTAATCAAGTTCCACTGTATCCTACTCACTGGATTAGGCCTCCTCTGGACGTGATGAAGAAATTGCTTTTTAGCAGAACTGAAAGTGATTCACTAGATGCATCCAATAATATTTTGCTAACATTTAAAGAAGAGCCCATCCTTCAAAAGTACAGTCAGAATTTATATTATCGTAACATTGTGTTAGAATCTAGATTGTGTGGTAAAACAAAACTTTATTGCTGAAATCATTCCTCAATTCACACCTTATACAGGATGTTGTAGGGTCGGGGGTGGTGAGTGAAGCCTGGACTTAAAATTTTGAAATGCAGCATTGAAATTGATTCTGTGCAGACATTCTGGCCGTTACCAGAAATCACAACTGCCAGGAATGTCTGCACATAATTTGCAATCGGGCGCTTTGTAATTTTGCTGAATCTTGAAGTATATAATTGCCAGTTTTGGAACATCGCAATGTAAATAAAAAAATGCCAGAAACATCATGAAAAGAGGATGCTTTAGAATTTAAATGAAAACGCTGTGAAACCTTCTTACTGGAGGAGAACGATCCTTAAAAAAAGATTGAGCTAAAAATCTCCCCACAAAAAATGTACTTTTAATGGGAAATTTCACATGCAGGCTAAGTTAGGGAAGATGCCAAGCTTCTCAAAGTTGCAAAGTTTTGCACTTTGCAACAGTGCCATTTAAATTCTCACATGGAAGCAGTAAGCAAGATGCGGAAGCAAATGACAACTGCATCACATGTGTGACTTTGAATAGACACCCCCAGGAGTATTGCATCTGCATCCCGGGGGCGACAAATGTCCGGGCAAAGCGATCTAATCCTCACTTGACTTCGACTGCACTTCACAACAGGTAAAGATGGTGGATTACCTGGTACTGTTGATGTTGATGAGACTGTCGACACTTCTCTTCACAATTTTGGGAGATCCCAAATTTAGAATCTCGATACTGAAAAGAAAAGTGGCCCGTATACATGTTAATAAGATATACGTTTCACTGCTACCAGCATTTGTCACTCTAGAACTGTCAGTGTGTAAAATGAGTGGATTTATCTTATAGAACAAAGATCAATTTTCCAATAGAAATTGTACAATTATCTCCAATCAGGGTGACATTCGAATATGCAACACTATATATCAAGAGAGTTTTTTTGCTGGCCTCTTCCCCTGACAATGAAGACTTTCTTGATTCAGGTTAAATGTTTCAATTATATTTTCATGTTTACATTTGGCCAATGATTGACCTTTGTGGACCGAAAAAAAGTGGACAATAAGTGTAGACAGAGAACACAATGCAGTCACCCTTTTGTCCATCACCAATCGTCAGATCAATACTAAGAAGAGGGGTGTGGGGCTACTATTAAGGAAAGACATTAGTGAGCATGTGTCATGGGGTCTTGGGCAAACAGCTTGTGTGCCAGAGTGGTGATATAGGTATTATGTCATAATTTTTAACTCTTCTCGCACCATTGGAACCTTGATGAGCTGGTGGAGCACCAAGTGGCTTCCTAAAATTGATTGGTGATACTATTGATGGTTTTCAAATCAGGGTGGTGTGACACTAGTAATGGTCTCACTTGCGTGAAATTGGATTATGTTTGTTCACCCAATTTAGTCCAGTCACTGCTGAGTCCCTTAAAAGCTTTTAGGATTAAGATACTGAATGCTGCACAATGATCCAGGATCTGATACGACCTGCTACCTCATGATCTTGAGTAGAACAGGCCAGCGGAGGAAGGCAGAAAAAGCTATCTTTCCCATCTCTGTGCCCAGCCTACGCTAAAAGTTCAGTTCACAGCTGAATTTCCAATCATCCAAAACCTTAATATTGAGGTCCTACTTCCACCTCTTGATGCTACCAATATACCACTGTCCGTTTTCGATCATTGGTTGCCTTTCTTAGTTTCACCTTTCACTTCTCTCGCTTTTTACCAAACAATTATTCTTTTTTTTTATGAGTATTAATTACGGACCACACCCCAGAAGAAAAATAGACATATGCATGCTTATCAATTGATTACGTACCTGACATTTACCACAAACACAGAGTAATTCCAGTTTTGAAATGTTCCATTCAGCTAAAAAATGAAAGAAATTAGAGTCAAGAGTAAGCCTTACAGTTAGTGTGTTGAAACGCAGAGACACAAGCACACACACAAAGAGCGTGGAGGGACGCACAGCTTCTTTATTCTTCCCCTGGTTGCAGGACTCGTACTACATTAAGGCCGCTGTAGTCATCTAACTTACCATGCCACAAGAGGGTACAAGGGGACACCGCAGTGCAACAAACAGCTTTAAATGTCCACGCTGTTGGGGAGTACAAAATGGCAAATCATTGCACTAGAGCTTATTTCCACAGGCAACAAATTGTGGCATTGAAGGTCCCACATATCTCTGCACACGGATGTTACTAGTCCCTCACTTTCACAGACACACTGGGACTGTTGTTGACATACATGCTATGCTGAGGCTGAAATGGCTGATTCCTGCCTAGGTGGTGTAAAAAAAAGTCTACACGATACAACTGCTGGGATGGAAACTTCAAGTGGATATTGGTTACATTGCTAGTAAAGGTGAAGTTGCAAGGACTTAAGACAAGGAACAACAACCTGTATCCGACTAGTACAGACATGACCACCTTCACTGAAAGCCTTGCTGGTGTAGAACCTACTCATTGAATCTGCATTGGCAGGCATTCATGAACATGCACAAGCCGATACAAAATTCCTGTTTTTACATATGTCAGTAATACACAGGAGTGTGATGAGAACATACTCACAACTCATACTTACCCACTCTGACACCTTGTTCTGTACCTCTGCGTCTGAATCCAGATTAAGTTTGAAAACAGTTAAAGAAATGCGGTAGAAGATCCCACCTGTTAAGCAAAGGCATCATTTACACATCGAATGCTTTGATATTATACATAGAATACTGTGTTATACATATACAGTATAGGGGATCACTAGGTGAACTATGCCGATTGCGCTCGGAATACCTGCAAGCACACAAACCCAAAGCGGATCCATTGATATAAATTTGATCAATTCATAGGTCTATGTGTACATATTTTTTATGGCAGCCTTTTAGGAAATTGTTGGTTTATGGCCATAAGCGACTAATGTGTGAAGTTGCGCCAATCAGGAAACTCTGAATAAAAAATTATTCCTGTTTGTTTAATAGTAATTCAATTTCCTTATGACTGTGGCTGATTGATTAAAATCACCACATCTTCATGCAGCAAAAGACAATGCTGAAGGCTTTACGTGTTGGCACTCCAAGTGAAGAGACTGAGGAACTTCAAAAAAGGATCCTTTGCATCTCCGTCACCCATGCTGAACTAGGAGACATTTTTGCCGGACGTCTTAAATTTAGAAGCTTTCTTAGATCTCTTTAATATACCCCCCCCCCCCCCCCGGTGCCAAAGGGATGTATGTAGGTCACACAATGCAACCTGCTTTGAGCTTGCTTGTTCCAGGTGTTTAACAAAAATCTACAAGTTGTATAGTTTTCAAGATAATTCGCCAAATTAAAGGAAGATGCATTAGAATGGATCCCTCTACTCCCCCTCCTACAAATGTAGACACAAAACAGTGTTAGTAAAGGCTAGCGCATTGTAGGAATCTAGTAGAATATATATGATGTCTTGCTATTCTAGGGCATCTCTACATAAAAGCTATGGGTACCTCAATCAATGGCAAATCCTTTGACTTCTCTTGATGGAAAAACAGATTAGATGAAGAATTATGATGAGTGAAATGGTTTGTTCGCTTGGATTAGTGGAACAACCTGGTCTGGCCAGTTGAATTAATCCAACAGCCTAATGCCATAAATGTAGGCATTCCAAAGCAAAAGTAATATGAATAAATACCATGCCGCCAGTCCAAATGGAAAAGAATGTGAACAGACAACTTTTGGCAACTTACTATCATAGGAAACAATTCTAAGTCTTGACCAGAGGTGATAATTATGCTTTATCAAAAATACCTTCCCCACAGATGGTGAGATTAGAACTGTAACATGTGACCAACAGAGCCAATCACAATCCTTAAATGTCCTCAAAATGCAGAAGCTTGTCCCTATCAAACTCTTTTTCCTGTTGCTCGGTAGCTACAGACATTTTTCTCAATTGTGGGAGTGATGAGAGATTCTAACAAACAACTCCCCTGTCTCCCTGGGCATTTGTCATTCTATTTTATCTTATCTGGCTCTACAACTTCTGGTGCCTTTTGTTCACAGCCGGAGGCCAGAGTGGTAGTCCCACAGACTACGGTGCCCATCAAGACTGCTCATTGCAGAGCCATGTTCTTGGCAATCTTTTCTCATCAGGTCCTCAGCAGGTACTCTGAGAATTGCTGTCAGGTGAGGAAAACCTGCATGGTGCAGTTCACAACGACTGTAAGCTTGGTGCACCACCATGTGCAAGGGGTAAAGGGGTTGCGTGCAATCACCTGGAGTGCAGCCGATCTCATTTCCAGGTCAACAGACATGGTACCAGCTACAAAGTGAAAGGTTGGGGATACCGTCAAGGTGATTGGTGCTAAGTCCCAAAATTAAGATCACTGTGCATGAGAATGTTATTTTGACCTTGACTATTAGGAGAACCACCCATGGCCATTTACTGCCAGTGGTACAAGTCAACTGTTGGGCAGGGAATCCATTGTACCTTGTGGGCAGTGTGATATTAGTATGGCACAAAGACATAGGCAGTGATTTGTTCACAAGGTGAGATGCTAGCGGAAGAGCAAAGAATTTCCTTACGCCATCGATTCCTTTGTGCAATGGGCTATATTTGACACCCTAAAAACATTATGTGCACAGCTGCAGAAACTGGCACCCTTAGCATTGAGCCCTTCCCCCTGAAGGGAGACGAGTTTTGGGATCCAATAGTCCTTAGCTATCGGAGTACTTATGAACTCATGCTGAATGTGAAACCCAAGAGAAAGAGGAATCCCCCAGAGCATTTAGATGCCATCAATTTCTAAAAGAGGACAGCCTTCTAAAAGGCCAGAGGATGCATCCCATACCCTCAGTCCAGGAGATTGTAGAATTTGGTTCATGTGGCAACTCAGTTTATCTAAAGAAGGTCCTCCAACAGAGAAGAAACCTCTTATGGCAGATGAGAAGTCAGATGACAAGAAATTCTCGTGTGAGGCTGAACCTGATTCTGGCTAGCAGTGGTGCTGCACCCCAAGTGGCAGTCTGTAAAGTAGGTTGGAGTATCAGGTTTTCCCATTGGAACTGTATGGGATAAAATGCAACAAAGGGGAGGGGTGTACACACTTGCTGATACCTACTACTACACTAGATCTTAAGACTGGGAAATAGAGATACATTTGAAGATGTGACCTCCAAGGCCAAATTCACCAGGAATACTAAGAAGGGGATTAGACGTTCTTGGTGGTCTTGCCAAGACAAAATCTTAGATGTTTCACCACCCTTTACAAAGATTTTAGCTATGGCAGAGAAGGCTAAAGAGCCCGGTACCATCATTTCCCGAGACAAGCTTCTTAAAAAGGCCAGCATACACATTTGCGTGTAGTGAAACATAAATCGTCCAATTTCAACAGAAAGATGTAATTTGCTGTTCATCAATATGAACCCCATGCTTTGGCAACCCTTTCATTAAAGAGTTGGATACGTTTGTTAGCACATGTACTTCTTTGGATAAGGTTCAATTTATGATCAAAAGGTCTTTAGTTCAATTTTTTATAGTGGCCGGTCATAGCAGGGGATACTCCGCCTGTGGGGCGGTAAACTAAGGCTCCAGGAGAGGTTAGGGTTCCTATAGTTGAAATCAGAAGCATTTTAGATGTGATTGATTGGCTTTTTTACATCCAGAGTCAAAACAGACTTTGGCTGCAGGGGCAACTACTGAGGGTTCTAAGGGAACAATGCCACACAATACTCAGGGAAGAAGAATCCAGTTTTCCTGAGTATGACTGAGGGGATGGTTGGCTAAATTAGTTCTGAACTGGCGTCTACTGATTTGGGGCTCTTGAGTGCTTGAGCTTATAACAAGATTCCACACAGAATTGTATGACCCCCACCACTGAGACAGGCGGTGAAATTTCTACCTTTGATGATGTTTTCAGAGGACAAGCACTCCTTTATAGACAAAAGGTAGCAGAGTTTGAGGTCAAAGGGGCAAAAGTCAGGGCAGTTTTACACTCCAGTGCTTTCTTGAGCAACTTATTTCTGGCGGAAAAGAAACACAAAGAATATCAGCTAGACCTGATGAAAAATCTGGGAGTTGAACATGTGGTGGATTTAAATACATATCAAGTTTAATCGACATCCATCTTCTTAGGGAAATCCTTCTGGAGGGTGACCAAATATTTCATCTGGTCCAGAATCCTCCTACCTGAAGGTACCTATTCTTGCTCCTCACAATAGGTTTGTACAATTTTCCTGGAGAGGGCAGGTGTTAATTTTCAGATCCCTTGTTTTCAAACTTTCCTCATCTCCATTCTGTTTTGCAGAACTGATGGAGCAAGTGGTGGAGTTCCTAAGGATAAGGAGACTATGGCTTTATAGTACACCTGGATGATATCCTTTTTACTTGCCAGGAGCAACAGATGCAGCAGAAACAGTTTGTCCAAGTGGCATACCTTCTTCAGGACTTAGGCTTTTGTATTAAATGCTGATAAGTCAGAACTGACCATCAAGTGATCCTTGAACTTTCTAGTTTATGATAAAGTCAGTGACATTGAAGCTTTAACAGATCACTATGACAAACATCAGCACAGAGTTTAGGAAGTTTATGTTAAAAAGCAACATTTCCAATCAGCTGGAAGGAGTGATGGGAGGACCGGGTGTCACTCTACGCGGACGATATGCTGATTTATTTAACGGATCCCGAGAGGGGCATCCCGGTGCTGCTTACCCTCTGTGACACACATAGGAAAGTGTCGGGCTACACGTTAAACTGGTCGAAATCAGTGATCTATATCTTGAGGGGGCCGAACCCCGTACTCGCAGAGGACTGCACGCTTACGCTGACGTCGGACTCCTTTAAGTATCTCGGCATCCATATCACTGAGAACGCTTCGGACTTCTTCCGGAAAAATCTTGGGCCTCCCCTGGAACGTCTCCGAGCAGACGTGAGGCACTGGGCGGCCCTGCCACTGACCCTCCTCGGAAGAGCGGCCCTCTACAAAATGATAGGCGCTTCCGAGATTCCTATACGTCCTGGAAAATACACCATATCCGGTCGCTCCACGCTATTTCCAACAGGTCACGGCATTAGTCTCCAACTTACTGTGGAGTAATCGGCCGGCACGTATTGCCCATATCAAGCTGACCAGAAGCTGGTACGATGGGGGCATTGCCCTACCGAGCTTACAACTGTACTATTGATAGGACCCACAAGACATACAGCCACTTTATGGCACACGGCTCAGGCGACGTTGGGATGGAAGGGAAAGATCACTAAACTCACCCCTCTCTGGGACACGAAAGCACTAGGACACCTGCGACACAGTAAAGGGTTTGCACAATGGGATAGCATTGGTATCTCCACGGTGGGAGATTTGTGGGAAAAGGACACTGTGATTCCGTTCGCCCAGCTCCAACAACAATATGGTTTGGGCCTGAACGAAACATATAGATACATACAGATCAGGCACGCTTTGCTGCAAGCGATACCAGCTGACACCGAGGTCCCAGATTCCTCACCACTAGAAGACAGGCTACTTACTGATTATATGCAGCAGGGTGCAACATCCCTCACATATAGGAAATTAATTAACAATCTAGCGGACCCCACACTGGCACTGCGGGAGAAATGGGTGGGAGACATTGGAGAGGTCGATGACACAGAGTGGAATGAGGCGTTGGCATCCCCGAAGGAAGTGGGCATCTCAGCGAAATTTAGATTAGTGCAACTGAAAATCCTACACCGCATTTTCTACACCAGACACCTGCTCCATAAGTTACGCAGGGCGCCACACCCATTCTGTCTTCGTGGCTGCGGGGAAGAGGGTACACTATTCCACACGCTTTGGGATTGCGCGCACATAATAGAGTATTGGCGACAAGTGATGCGCACTGTCTCACAGACACTTCAGGTCTCCCTACTCCCAGAACCGCGTAAGTGTCTACTAAATATCTGGGAACCGAATGACTTATCTAGATATGGCCGCATATGGGCCACTTTGGCATTCATGGTGGCCAAAAGAGACATCGCACAGAGGTGGGGCGCATCAGAATTGCCCACAGTGTCGCTGTGGAGCAAGAATATGGACGTATTAATGTTCACGGAGAGGGCAGTTTATGTCCTTAGGGCCTGCCCGCGTAAATTGAATAAAGTATGGTCAGCATGGAATGTTTACAGGGGAGATTTATGTGATCCCTTGCCAGAAGAGGACAACATGGGCTCAGACGAGGAAGACGAAGGAGACTAGGGAGAGATGGGATGGGAGTGTAGGCAAATGGGGAGAAGCGGGGAAACACCAGAACTAGGACATACCCCATAGCTACATCACTGTATAAATATGGATCTAATCAGTGGGTAGACGCAGGCATAATGCTTCTCGATGTGTGTGATGATTCATCTTGACCACAGTTAAAGTTTTGGTTCATGACACAAAAATCTAAAAAACGATAGACCTTAAAATTGTTAGACACGACACAGATTGCAACGGATGTTAAAGTGCTAAGATACGCCGCCGGACCTCAGGGTTGTCGGCCTTATGGCTGTGTACTAACGAATTAGCTGAAGGAAACATACTATTGCAGCGGCCGACCCTAGAGGTTGTAGGCCCTATACTGTGTTCTTGATTTTGCATTGATTTTAAATAAAGGTCTATAAAAAAAAATAATAATAAAAAAGCAACATTTCCTTAAAACATTTGGTGGCATTGGCAGAAGGTGGTGCATCTGAGCAAGGACCTTGCCCATTCAGAATGGATAATCCTGACAGAAGAACATAGGAGAGAAAATTAATATTGGTTGGATCACATGGTAGTCTGAAATGGCAGTGATATTTTTGGTGCGACTCCAGATCTTGCTACTGAAGTGGATGGCAGCTGTCTAGTTTTGAAAGCATTCTGTGGATGTTGCTACAGATGATGCATGGTCAGGAGTGGAGCTGAACCTTCACAGTAAATATCTGCAACTCAAAGCGGGCTCCTTTGCAGTCAGAACTGTCCGAGAAAAGATTAGATTGAAATACAATACATTTTTTAAGTCCATTATTTTCAAGGGTCAGTTTCTGTTAGATGGATCACCTGTGTGGGACCAACATTAGATGAGAAATTTAAGGGAGGGAGACTCACTGTCACTCAAAAGTACGTACTTCCAAGTGAAGGATTTGAACAGTGTTTTACATCTGCTTTTAACAGGATGTCAAATGATGGTCTCTCTAAGAATGAGCTGTTGGTTTTGTTACCCATGATTTAGTGTCATGCAGAAGGGTGTCAGATGAGATGTTGGGCATTGTACTTGTCACCCCAAAAGGGGTCAACTTCACCATTGCTAAGTGAGCAAAATTCTTAAACCAATTCAATTTCCTATTCCGAGACTTGGTAAAGAATTTGAAACGGTGACCTCGGTATAGAAATCTTGAGCCCCGGTTATCACCAACCCTAGTGAGGTGGGTTCATTGGGTAAGGTAAGGGGTGAAGGGCTCCATGACTCCCTAAGGCTTTTTTAGTCGGAAGTAATCTGGAGGATATAAAGTTGTTTGGCCAAATAGTCAATAGATTTTTACCATTAAGCAGTTCTATTTAAAAGCAGTAGTAGATGCTGCTTCTCTATAAGTGGAAAAACTTTGAAAAACTATCATCCTCACCACTGGTCCAGAACTAGAAAAAAAAGTATTCTCTATTGCGAAGGATTCTATTAAAAACACAGAGGTGAGGATTATCTTTCCAGTACGGTTTGATAATACTAAGCTACTGTGTGGTCCACCCCACGTCTTGGATGAAAAATGTGTTCCTAGGTTGTAAGATGTGGGTACTTTGTATTTTAAGATAAATATCCTGATAGTGTGTCTGTTTTATGTGTCTTGAAAATGTCTATAGAAGTCTAACCTGAGTTATCTATTTTTCTGGATCTGAGCAGAAGAAAGTTTAGATGAGCAGTCTGAACAAATATAGCATCTGAATATCTGCTCTATATATATTTGATGGGCTGTGTTTATTCATGGCATCAAGAGAATCCACAGGCACCATCTTGTAAAATGGATTTAGCAGAGCAAATTGAATACAGATAAAAGGCATCTTGCATGCATTAATACATAGATTTGTGAAAATCATCAAAGTATTGACTTCTACGTTTTCACCTCTATGTGTTTCCATGCAGCATTCTCCTTTGAGATACTTGAGCTAGATAACAGGGTTTGGTAGATACTGGAGTCTATAGTCTAATACTAGTTACGGTATAATATTATAAAAATAATCTAATCAATTTACTTTGTTATGGGCTTCTAATTGCCTATACATACTACTTCTACTTCTAAGCAATCATTCAACAGTAAATCTAGTTCTATAAAAAGCAGGACTATCTACATCATTGTACACTAACATCTTAACATACTGGACTTGCCGCTAGGTCTGCAAAGGCAGTTAGAACCTGTAGAAGGATCACATGTACAGGGTACAACAACGGAGGGTCGGACAAGTGGATCCAAATGTTTACTGGCATCTTGATGTTGATCTGTTCCGGGAGACAAAGTACGGCTGAAGCTGTCATCTCCGAGAGTGGTGTATGAATGCTTGTCATTTTTTGGAGATTCCTTTCCTTGGGATGAAAACAGGGTTGATTCAGCTGTTGACAAGTAGCTTAAACTATTTCCCCTCATATCTCCACTGGATGCAGGAGAGGCTGAACCTAGTTGCTTAATCTGCTCTGATTTTAGAGAAACGGCATCAATGCTGCTACCGGTCGGCTCAAGAACATGTCCATAGTCTTCGTCAGAGGTATACCTAGAATATGGTAGTTCAGTTTCCAGGGAGAAGTGATGCTGGCCAGACCCTTCATCATGACCAAACGAATAGGTACCTTGCTCCCCAGGGGGCATACTTAACAACAGACCACCTTCATCATTCATCATAAAAGAAGTACTTTTCAAATGTCCCACGCCCATTGCACTTATACTTTGACCATTATAATACATAGAAATCGGGTCTACATTCAGAGTTTTAAGTGAGTTAGGCACTGAAATCGTTGAGTGATTGCTTACTGGTTGTGTTGTGATATGAAATCCCTTTGCTGTCTCTGGGACTTCTAAGCTTGTTGAGATTTGATCTGTAGCCAGTTCATGGTTCATTAATAAAGGTGTTGTAGGATAGGCAAAATCTGTTAAATAATTGTTGATATCTGTACTAAACCCTTCAAGTGTTTCGGGATATGATAAGAGGGTTGGCTCCAAAGAATCCGTCAGGTCGCCTGGTCTGGATTGTGTCATGGTTCCTGAAAATTGAATTTCTTCAGTTAAGTTGCTTCTGTTTCCATTAATATCAGTCAGGTTTTCCTGATGGGAAAAAATGTTTTTCGGATGTCTCAATGTTGAAAAAGGTTTCAGATCTGGATCAGCTGACGCCGAGGTGTCCAAATAGGATACGGGTGTAAGTAAAAGCTTCTCTTGGAAGCAGCTTCCATCAGGGTCATTAATGTCAGTGCATTTTGACTGACTATGGATGTCTGCGAGAAACCCTGGTGTAGATGGGAACAGAATGTGTCCTTGATCTCTAGACATACCTTTTACAATTTGCTTATCCTCAGATGAGACAATTATTGCATTTTCAAATGACTCCATATCAGGTTCCGGAAGTGCGCTTGGTGCTCTTGAGGCAGAGTTCTGCAACTGTAATGATAGACGACTCGGGAACAGTTCCTCAGGAAAAAATGAAGTGTGAGATGTAGGCTTTAAAGAATCACTGGTGTCAAGTGAAATGGTGCTTTTTCCCACTAAAAGTGATCCATCAGTAAAATCTAATGTTTTCAGGAATGTAACTGCTTCAGCTGTGTCTAAGGCAGTGGGGACCAGGTATCTAGAAATGGTCATGGTTTGTGATTTAGCTCCTCCCGTACCAAACGTTGCAAGTTGTCCTATCTCACTATCTAAAAGAGAGGCTCTTGCAGATAACATGTTTTCACTGTCTGAATAATGCTGTTCATTAGCAGAGTATTTCCAGTCTGTATGAGAAGCCCTAGAAAACAGCACCGATGGTTCTATGTCATGCTGTTGTGCGGAAGCAAATCCAACCTCAGTGAGAGCATGCAGACTGAAAAGTTCTGTTTCCCAAGAGTTACTATGGGGTGCAGAGTTTTTTGACTGCAGAGAGGGGAGAAGAAGATCCACAGATGGGTAACCTTCTCTGTTGTTTGCATGCTCAACTCGAAGCAACTCACTGGGTTTCCACTGCACACTGATAAAGGGGTTTAATTGTGCTTCCATGTGGTAGATATGGGGCACAGCTGTGCCCTGTACTCTGCCATTCTGTGCTATAACAGATGTGTCTTTGGTGGCAAATGTGGGTGGAGGACTTTCTACAAGTCCATGATGAGGTATTACCGAGGCACTCAACAACGGTTGGCTCGGAAGTGTTCTTGTTGAAAACACATGCTTGCCTTGTTGTGGGGTTGACGGTGTGTATTCCGCACTGTTCCATAATGATAAACTGGGTACCCCTGTGCTGTACTCCAGTGGTAATGTGTGAGTATCTGACTCCTTCGGGATGATTGTTTCTCCAATTTTCTCCATAAGTGACTGGTTAAATGATGCTGGTTGCGCAATCTTCTTCTCTGCATTAATTTCATTACTACCTTTGTAGGAAATTGATGATATAGACTGTATTCCACCCTTCACTGCAGTGGTAAGAGAAGAACTTTCTGGGAAAATTCCTGGAAGCGGCACACTTAGACTCAATGAAATACTGTCTGCTAAATATTTGCGCAACTGAAAACTCTCTGCAGTTAGCTGATCTAATGATACCTGGCTGCGCCTGTTCTCCGGGCCCAGTGTGCCTTGTGCATTTGCTTGTATGAAGTAAGCAGTATCGCGCCAGGGAATAGACACCTCTTGAGACGGTTCGATGTTAGATTGCGTAGCGGATCCTCGCTCCAAAGAAAGGAGTTTAGATTCATCATTCCATCTTTGATGGCCAGAGGAGTCAGCACGCATGTGATCTTCCCCTTCTGCATTCAAAGGCAGGGCAGCTTCCATAGCAGTATCCAAGAAGACAGAATGAGATGGAACTGTTCTGATGATGTCAACTACATAGTCTTCAGAGAAAGCCAACTGTTCAAGGGATGACACATTTAGGGCTGTGCTGTACTCTGCATTCACATTTTCTAGAGTAGGAACAAGTGCCTCCAAATCTGCCCTCCCAGATACTGCTAAAACAGCTGCAGTTGGCATAAGAGACAAGCTGTGCATATTGTTTCTCTCTATCATTTGATCCTCCGATGTTATACTTTTCTCCAAAAGGAGGGGTCTTTGTTTCACTGGCCAGATGATTGGCGTTGAGATGATTCCTATGCTTCGGACTCTTTTTACATGGTTGTCCAGCTGCGCTTGGTCATGAACGTGGTTTAATGACTTTCTCTTCATTCTGACTGAAAACGTAGCAGGTACGTTGAATCCCTGCAATCCTGAATGCGTTAAGCCGACAAAGTTAATGGACAAAAAAGCATAGCTCAAGTAAATTTACAATGTGCTACCTTAAGACCATACAACCTGTTCTGCGAACAATACCCCCCTCACTTTATTCTTTGACTCAGTCTGTCACTCTCCTATGCTGTGATTGCTTGTGAGATCTGTTATTTACTCATCACTTTTACCTTTATTGATGTTAGCTGTTCAGATGAGGGTACTGATGGTTGGTTATTAACAGGGAAAGTAAAAACCTATAGATCACTTTTTTGACAGCATAAAACCTTACATGCATCAAAGTACTTTCCCACCACTTACTCCAGTCTCATTTAAATATCATCATATGTTAAGGACAGCACCACATTTTAAAGGTACACAATCATAAAGTCAACTGCAAAATATGAAGTACACAAATGCTGTCAAACATCTCCACCCAATCAAATGACAATTCTCCTAATAGCAGTCTAGACCACTGATGTGACTAGATGCGCCTTACTCTTTTAGTACTCTTGACTTATTCCAGAATTCCAGTCTTTAGCCAAGAGAGCTCCTGGAACAGAGGTGGATGTCAGGAATACTACAAGAGTAAGCCACAGCAACATGTTTTTGAATTGGATGTGGTTCTTGTCAGAAAATTCAAACAGTTCAAACCGCGTTAATGAACTAGGGACCAGAATTAGATTTTCGAAACTTAGAACATTTATTTTGAAACAACATGAGAGTGTGACGCAATTTTCAGGCGTTCCCTGCAATCGCCGCTTCCTAGTGCAGACAATCTGAGTGCCAGTAACATTCGCATGTGATGACCCAGGGCATATCCACCAGTTGTTCCCTATGAAATGTGGGAATATAACTGCAGTATATTTTCTGCCAAATGGGATACTCAGGAAGGGACGGCCAGACACTTTAAGGTACATTGTCACCATACAGAGGTACATAAAGAGTGGAACCTTTATACTGCACTAAAGAGTACTGTAAGATCTGAATAAATCCAAGATATCAAATTCTCCTTCCTAAGGAGCAATCATTTGTGAATGTGCACGCACCAAATATATTCTGTTTTTGTTTACTTCCCATGGGCTATTACCCCAGGGTCTACCATTATTCTAGAAATATCATACACTTACCCATGATTCCCTCTACTGGTGCTGTTGCCTTCAGAAATGCATCTTAGTGAAAGTAAAGTTTAACTTTATTCCGACATGACTTGGTTACCACACACCCACTCTTACTTTGGAAACATGTTGTCATTGCAGACTTTTGCCCTTATTCTTGAACACAGCATTTGGAATTCTCAAGAATTCAAACCAAGTTTCTCGGGGTCCCTATGCTAACGTCTACTTTCAATTTAAAAAAGTGTGTAAGTATGTAAATTGGTATAATCAGACCCTTGTGCTATTGTGACCATTTTATGTATTATATATTAGATATGCTAAACTAGTGGTGACACAGAGTCACCATCATTTATTAGTGTTTAATAAAATGTTAATCTGTAACCCGCATAACCATAACCTGCATGATTTATGCATGATATATTTACTATTTACACATTTTCAATACATCATTCTGCATGTTGATTTATATTTATGTACAGTAAATTGAATGAATTATAGATTGATTAACTTAAGTTAGCTTATGTGCACTTTCACATTGTCGTGGATCGGCCTGGGTGCCTTCCTCCATGTTTGAGACAAACATTCTATTTTTGCTCACTGTGCATAAAACTTTTTCTGTTGCAGCCACCAGAGTTACCGTACGCTCAATGGGTTTTGATTGGTTCCTGCCCGATGGGAACCCAAAGAATGTTTCATTTGAACGAAACTTATGTTTTAATGGTGTGAACCTTGTCAGTTAAGTCTGAGGCCAATTGTTCTTTACTTTTCTGTCAATGGATATACTCTTGAGCGAAAGTATATTGCTTAATAGTGTAGTTGGAACGTTTTTGGGGTCCTTCTTTATGTGCTCTTTTGCTGACACCTGCTGCTTCTGAATTTCTCCGACATGCCCCCAACCTTAGCTAGCATTAGAGAGTTCCCTTTATGGAAATTAGAGTTTGCCTTGATTTCCATATGTTGCCTCCAATAACGGAAACTTTGTTTATACTAAATTGATTTGATCATATTCATGTATGCCGTTTTTTTTCCCGTATGCTGTACTCCATATATGTTGTATTCAGGTGAAATTTGGATTTATGTCTAATTGACTCAGTTTGAGACTGTAACTTTACTAATTTGCTAATAAATGCTTATGGTTTGTAAGCTTACTCTTCTCTGTTGTTACTGTGGGGTAAAATTTGCTTCACTGTCAATGAAATGTTAATGAATTTGTGAGTTAATCGTCAGTTTGAGAAAAAGGTCCACACTAGTGGACATAGCTGAGTTCTGAGTTTGTACCAAGCCAGAGCGGTGCAAATACCATCCTTATCTAATACGCTATCCCTAGGCTGCCATGATTGGCGATATCTGCAATAATGATGTACGTTGTCTTCTGCCACCATGTGATGACATCATGCCTTTTGTACAGAATTATATTCTTCCTATAGTGTTGCACAATCTTAGTTATATGACATCTTTGAGCTGTACTCTGTATGCTCTTCTAATGAATGCTCTGTCTCTGGTTATAAAACTCCTTCCATATTTAGCTTCAAGTAAACCATGGTGTGGAGAAGTAGCCAATCGGTGAATTATACAAAGCAGGCGGTTCTGGCATCTATGTCAATTCACAAAGGCAAGTTGTCAGTGAACAGAACATAGAAATGCACACTCCAAAAGAAGACAGTAGGCAGTCCGCTAAGTCTATGTGCCACCATTCTCTTACCGCTACAAAGTGGATGCTGACAAGCACATAGCACCTTTAGCAACGGGTTTGAAGTATGTGTTTCTATGCTCTAAATGGCAAAACTGTTGTCTCTATGGTTTAACCTAACTCCCAAACAAGAAATGAGAATTCTCTGAAAAAGTCTATTTCGCTACCACAAAGACAGCGATGGGAGAGGAACAAGGAAAATAAGCACCTCCCAGACTGTGATTTCCATATGTAAACTCACTGAGACAGATGGAAATTTGATCCCTAGGGCTCTCTGAAGCCATTATTCCAAAATGGCTCTGCAAAAATGAGTATGGCATATTGTGTTTCAGAGCACTGAAAGTTTTCAGCATCTAAAATGCCTCACTTTGATGCAAGGAGACCCAGCATGTAAGGTTTTGAGCACATAAAAGGTTCAACATGACGTCAACAAAGACCAACCAAACCTCATGGTTATAGTTTGTCTGAAAAGTGTATACAAAAGTCTTAGAAGGCCAGCATGTGAAGCACCCATGCTAGTAACTGGCAAAAAAGTAAACAGATTGTCTCACTAGGGATTACAAGAGCTGGATTGCCAACATAAGGTCCTTCCAGTGGATTGTTTATCTGTGGGAAGTCATAAAGGATGGTAAAGGCCTTGTTCAGAGTTTGAACAGATGGGTTACTCCATCACAGGTTTACGGATTTTCCATCTGTCTTATTACAAATGCCATAGGATACAATGCATAATAAATATGTAATAAGACAGACATGATAGCCATCACATTGTAACAGAGTAGCTTGTTTGTCAAACTCAAAATCGGGTCCAAAGTCAGGAATCCAACGATCACTCATCCTTGCATACGGATAAACTTACTGTCAATAAGGAAAGGGGTAGTTCAAGGGAGAAATGTGCACTCTAAACAGAACAACAGGCAACAGTGGAGCCTAAGGAAAAGAGGAGGTTGGCGCATCAGTGCTTGGTGTTAGATGTGGGAAAGTTCCCAGGACAAGAGAAACATAAACATGATAAGAAGCTGCAGTCCCAGAGTATCGGTACCTGGCAACAGCAATTGGTATGTTTTCCTTTGTTTCATTAGGTTTGCAATTGAATTTGCATCTCTGCACTTCTGTTGCGGTGTTTTTTGGTTGGGGCAGTCTTTCTGGTTAGGAAGGCTTTTCACTATCCCCTTCTTTCCTTCCAGCTATCACTCTGTGGATAGGACACCAGAAATCATTGAGTCTTCACTTGCTCCAGTGTGGACTGACTCCATCACTTATCACTTTGGCTATCAGGCAGTTTCCAGGTAGCTAGAGGGCCTAGTCACAGCATCATGCTGTTCATTGATCCATTATGTTTGTTTGAATCAGTAGAAATGCTTAGACTTACGGTACTCATTTTTCAGCCTTTTTGCTCCAGACTCCACCTGGATATCTGAACTCCATTACTGTTGAGAGCAGACCGATAGTTCCGAGGCTGTGGTGGTGTCATCTGCTTTAAAACAGTGTTATCTCTCTCTCTCTTTCTATTACTCTCTTTTCACCCTACGGTTTTACCCAAGCCTGGCCTCCAAATGCATTGGAAGTTGCTCTACTCTGCTGCAGTAACATCTGTAGTACAGAGCAAATTCCTTGTTTATACTCTGAACCTGATACTTTACAGTGTATTTACAATACTTTAAGAGGTCAAAAATACTCTGTTGTTGGCTTAAGCAAGAATCTGACGCTGATCTTTTAACTGTGGTAGGTTACATTTATGAGTCATGAACTTGTATTCAGTCCATGGTGGTTCTGTAAACTGGAGCCCATTTAGGAACGGCTGATTTCTGTTTTGAGGAAGAAAGGTGAATTTCAACAGCCAACACAAGGAGTCAAGATTACAGCTGGGAACCCATGGGTATCAGATACCATGAACCATAACAATACTAAATAATTAAGAGGAGATGCAGGGGTTGGCAGGCTTAGTCTTTAAGATAACACTGAGGGCACAAATGTAATTGTACATGCCCTGCACAGGTAAAGAGCTTTATCTGACTTCATAAAACATGATTTATACTCTTGGAGTGGGCGGTCACACACCTTTAACGCACACAGTGAGGAGTAGTGTGTGTGAGGTACTTTAAGAGAGGTGGCACATGCTTTGTGAAAAAATACTGCCCTCACTCATAAGATTGTGACTCATCATCTGACTTGCTTACAATACACAGCTGCGCAGACCAACACCGATGGTGGAGCAAAGGGGAAGGGAAGACAATAAAAACATATCAAAACAATATGGATGATGGATCCTGGGATCACCGAAAGAAAAAGTGCAGTGAAAATTAAAACTCGTTCAGTGGTATCTTTTTTAAAATAATGTATTCTTAGATCCACTGACTAGGATTAAAAAGTGTGAAGGATGGTGGTGACAGGAAAGTATTAGGAGTTCCTTCACCCCTCCTTACTGCCAGGTTTTCGACATGTTTCAGCTGTTTATAGATGTGCCTATAGTTAACAATTCACCACAGCTTTCATCAGGACCTTTCAGATCCCAGTTATCAAGAAAATCCCTCAATGCCCCGAATTGGGAGTCCCCGGAACCACTTGATCACGGAGAAGGTAACATACTCCTGTTAATCAGTAGAGAGAGAAAAGATGGAGGAATGTAAAAGAGTGGGGTCAGGCATACCTGGTGCCAATTGTAGATCACAACCTGGCTTAAAAATAAAAAAAATAAGTAAATAATAGTGTTATAATGAGTATATTTTGGAATTTAACAGCAGTTTTCATGTGGTTAGCCATGTGAGCTTCATGTAGCGCTTAGTGAAGCAATACAGATCTAGTGGGACCATGCATCAGGTATAATTGGTTTGTTTTTACCCCCTTTATCCCAGACCTTTAATAGTGTGTTGAGGGGGTACCTTTCATTCTTACTGGGGGAATCATGAGCCTCTTACTGGTTCCTGGCATATGTTTGTAGGTTCACTATATAGCAGTCTACCTTCCCAGCTAACATTATTCCTGCAATCACTTTCTCGTTTACCTGTACTTGGGGTTTCTTTCAAAGTCCTACAAATGTAGAGCACGCATATTGTCCCTGGCACAATTTCTCCTGGTTTTTGCCCTCAAGCAGCTAACAAAAACTGAATCCCCGACTGCGAGTGTTGCATCTAAAACTACCTCTGAAGCAGGGATAATGAACTCCATGGCCTGTGCCTTCTAAAAGCCTGACCTGACCCACTCATTACCATTCTTTGGTACTTGAAAACCTGTGAGGGTCCCAGCCTTTTCCTGAGACCCGAGCTATTCACAAACATTTACTCTTGCAAGAATGACAGCTGCAAAATGGCGGATGGATGCTGCCCACATAGCAGAGGAAAACCCTGCACCCGCTTCTTCCTCTACTGTTCTTTGTTTGCAAGGCTTTCTACATAGAAACCATATAATTGTTGCTACAGCAGCCCCCTGGGAAGTGTACTTGGTCACTTGCATGTATGCAATGATTGTTATGCTATTTTATCCACTTCAATCTTGAGAGAGTACCTTCCCATACCACTCACTGAAAAGAGACTGTGACTTAAACTTATTTTAGGAAGATACTTGAAAAACTAGTGTGTGCTCAAATGTAACAGTTTTTAGAGGGAGATGGACTGCTGGGCGCATACCAGACACAATTCAGTATAGGACAGGGCACAACATTATTAGCTGCAGTGGTGCTAGATCTCAGGATACTGGAGGACCACCGTGCTAAACTTGTTAGGAGCATCAGTCGCCTTTATTTACATCAGTCAGTTCATCCTTATTTCCAGATTAACAAAAGTTTGAATTTCAAAGACAGACTTGTTGAAATCCTGACTGACTGAACAGAGCCAGTCATTTTCTCGTCCACTATTTATTTCTGATCCAACAATTATTATCTGTAGTGTGACACAGGACTCTATATTGCCCTCCCTATTATTCAATATGACTATTCTACCAATAGCAAATTTGCTCCATCAGGCAGAGGTTCGCTTTCATTTTCTGAGTGACAACACACAGCTAATCTTTGGCCTGCAACTGTCCCATGAACCAATGGAGGGAGCATTATAACAGCCAACATGACAGACTCCTTTGCCCTCATACTCTGGGTGTTGGCTCCCACATTCTTCTCCTACCACTAAAGGCCCTTTGGACTCCTCCTCTATTTTGGAACTCATCCAATAGATATACTTTCCTACTCACAAGGTTAGACGCTGCAATGATTTATTATTCTTCAATTCCAATTTTGTAACACAAATAATTTGTACAGTTTTAAGTTGATCAAACTACTATCTAATCGCTTTTAGGTTAGCATTTCTGAGGTGGCAAACACACACGTCAGACGAGTGCCTGTGAAATTTATAACAGAAACTATTAAAGAGTCACCCCTCAGTAATCTTGGCCTCCCTTGGAAATGCCCATTAGAAATAACAACTATCGGATTTCTGGTACGCTTGTGTAAATCGCGTCACTCAGTATATATTGAAGCAGTTAGAACAGAGAAGAACTCTTGAAAAAGATTGGAAAAAAACAATTTCTTTAAGCAGGAATAATACTCATATTTAAGATTGTCAAGGAATTGAGCCACCCAGTAGCCTGTGACAGTGCAATTATCCCTTCTTTGGTACTATAAGAAGGACACTCTTCTCATTTTTTCCCAAGCAGTCAATCAACTTCATCTTTAATTTGAGTCTGGGTACTCATCAGTGTGATATTATAATTGTAGGAATTCTAAGCCTTGTAATCTCATGCACCTTTACGTACTTAATTCACCCTGGTTAGTGAAATGGATATAGCAACTATCAACTAGTTCATCAAGTCTGGCTTCCCATCAGACCTGTTCCTGGCTATGATCTTTCACATAGTTATAGACATCATTGCATCCACACAGGTGTTTCTTACATTCCTCTGTGTCTAGGTCACGGTCCCACCATGCAAGAAATGTTGATTTCTTTGCTCAAAAGGTCAATTGCTCATTCAACCATCTTGAATAGCTACTAGCCAGTTTCTCACTCGCCTTTTATGGCAAAAGTGACTGAAAAGGAGGTTAATTAATAGCTGTCTTCATTTATTGAAACAAATACCATCTGCCAGGTGGTGCACGCCAGCTTCCGTACTCATTTTGGTACTAAGAATAGCATCTGTTGCCACACATGCTAAAACAACATGTGGCTTAAAACGCTGTCATGATGGTGCGTTACCACGAGTTCCATTACAAAGCAAGTCATTACAGCGACTTGCTTTAGGGAAGCGCTGGCCTTTGGAATAGTTTAAATTACTATTCCATCTTCAGTCAGAGTATCAGTAGGGAAGGTGTTGGACTTAAAATCCAACACCACTCCAACACTGCATTCCCTAATACAAGTTGTTGTAATGACTTGCGTTGTAATGGAACTCGTGGAAATATTCCAGTTGTCGTGCTGACTGCATTGTAAAAGCACTACGTTGTAATGCCTGTGTTGTTATAGATGTTTCCCTGGTACGAAGGTTGAGCTGGTGGCTCTGATGAAACTGCTGGCAGATCCAGCATAATGGGATGCTGCCCTAATTTTGTTGGATATTTCAGAAGCATTTAACACTGTCTCTCATGTAGTCTATCAACTTGATTACATGAGGTGAGACCCCTGGTTGGCCAAGTTCCTTCTTAACAGGAATGAGGGGCCGGAATTCAGCTCCCCACTTTCCTAAAGACTACAAAACTTCAACAAAAAAACTTGTTATAAAACACTATTAGATTTTTCCAACCGACTGTGTATGGTTTTTAAACAAAAGGACTCCTCTGGTTTTTTTTCCTTAAAACTAACGGAGTGTCGGGATTTAGGTTTATATATGCATTCTACTCAATTGAAAAAATGGAACGACTCAGGTTTAGGAATCGTGAATCAATTGGGCATACAGGGCAGGCTGGTCACCTAGGAAGGAGTCCAGGCTAGAAGTTCGGGTCCTAGTAAACCTTCCTTTTTTGAATTTATTCAAATTATACATTTTTTGAAAAAATATAATTTTACATTCAACATCCCTTCTGGTAAAATTGCTTCTGCACTTTACATATCAAGATTGTCTGGGGTAGGCAATTGGTATCGATTATTGAATCATCAAGATGAATTCCCTTTGGTGGTAAAGATGCTGTCGAAGCTCATACACAATGTGCCTTTTCTTATCAAGATTGGCAAAGGATTTCATTTTTAGGTAATAAGGTTTTGAGAGCCGCTAACTATAAAAGAATGGGTTTTTTTTGCCAACTGGATGGTCTATTATACTCCAGAAGTATTGAACAAAATATATCCAGAGGTGATAAATAGCTGTTTTCATTGTGGAACTTTAGCAGAAGGGGTATGGCGACATATTTTTTTTTCTTGTCCTAAGTTAAAAGTTTTTGGGGAAAAAATATTTGCATATTTTAGTGGCGCGATTATGAAAACTTATAAACCTTTAGCAGAAGCTGCTCTGTTTGGTATAGGTATTATAGAGGCTACTCTCTGTGATTGTCAGGGGCGTTTTCTTGCTATTACTATGTTGGGTGCCCGTTCATTGATTCTACAAAACTGGAGGTCACTCACTGGAAATACCTTTGTTTGAGAAATGGTTGAGCAAAATGAAACGTACGAAATGTTTTGAAGAAGCATATGCTAAGCGGGTGGGGGCAATTAAGAAATGTTCGCGGGTCTGGGATTTCTTTGCTGACTGTTAAAAGTGATAATGATGATTTTGGTTTGCATCCCCCCCAAATTTTGTTCTTTTCTGTGTTGTGTAAATAATGATTGTTTCCGTTAAGCCTGCTCAATAAAAAAAATATATTAAAAAAAATAAAAAAAGGAATGAACGTAGGCATTAAAGAGCTCTCCTTTCACATCTGCGGTTCAGGACCTCATTTGTGGCGTCCATCAAGGATCTTCTCTATGCCTGAATTTATTTAACATTTATGTGCCTCACTTGTAAAACTGATTCAATCTTTTAATGTAGAGGCCATGTCATACATGAACAATACACAAATTATTTTGAGACTAATTGGAGACGTGCATACCACACAATCTAAGCTTTGGGTCTGTATGTCTTCAGTGGGCAATTATATACAGACTCATTTTTTGAAGCTGAATTCTGAAAGTTACTATTAGTTGGATGATTTCCCAAATGTGTACTGGTCAAATAATTGGTGGCTCATAACTAATGTATGTGGTTTGGGGTTCATTTTTGGTAAAAAGCTGGACGGCTCAGTTCAAATTCAAAGCTACCATCTTGCTGCTTTTATCATCTGAAAAGTTTAAGGAAAGTATTGCCATTTCTGCCCACAGATGTTCAATTAATTAATAGTCATAGCGGCTATCATGGAATCATGGCTTGACACACTTTATTTGTCTCTACCAGCTTCAAAAGCTACAAATTATGCACAATCTGGCTGTTAGATTATTTTTGGGACTACTACGTTTGGCATCAACAGCTGAAGCAATTACACTGGCTTCCCATTATTAAAAATATCAAATTCAAAAGTTTGTTCATTTGTCATTAAGCCATTTAAGGTAATATTCCTGCATTTATATTGAAGCTGATCACGCCTCACCACCTGTCCAGCACCGTACGCTCTGCTTCCAACGGGCTTATTATCTATTCCTTAGAACTGTAAATGCAGCGCTGGAGGTTGCTCCTTCTTTTATTCAACAGGTAGGATATGGAAACTTTCTCCATCTTTCATTGCCCCTTTAGATCACATATCCTTAAAAAAAAAACTGGAAAACTTTATGTTTGATGCTTACTGAACTTTTTTCCCCTCTCTTTCTGTACCGTTCTGATGGGCTCAGTGCCAGGATGCAAGTGAGGGGAATACTTTGCTCTACAAAATCACAAAATACCAATAAAAATATGTCTTAAAGTTTATCTTCCAAAGAGGGATCTTACTGTTACCAAAGGTGAGTTCGACAGCTCAAACTCCTTCACATGAGCAACCATCACGGGTCCGCCTCCTCTACCTTCTAAAAGAATGTGCAGTATAAGTATCTAGCTTGGTGGTAACCTCTCACTTGATACCCAGGTGGCCAACACCCTATTTATGCAAATAACATCACTCAAAGAAAAACGGTCTTATGTTGAACCCGGACCATCTTTTACCAGTGGTGAATGTGCCGAAGCAGTCTAGGTTCATCTATGGCAATTCACTCTACATGAGTAGTCCTGTGAAATGCAGGGCGTACTTCAACTGGTCTTGAATGAACTGTTAGTTGGGTTACCTGGAAACGACCATGTTAGCTCTAATACTATTCAGGCTTTCAAGAGCTCATTCTGTACCTCAGAGTATTCCTTAAGGTATTGGTCAGTACCCATAGATCCATTTAACAGTATGTTCCTTATTTCCCTTCACTGTTCTTCATTGAGCCTGCTGCTATTACTCTGGTCCAGCACCGTTTGGCTGACTAACTAACCAGATCAAGAGAGCCTGCTCTTACTGAATTAAGCACTTGTT
Source organism: Lissotriton helveticus (assembly GCF_964261635.1). Taxonomy (NCBI): domain Eukaryota; kingdom Metazoa; phylum Chordata; class Amphibia; order Caudata; family Salamandridae; genus Lissotriton; species Lissotriton helveticus. Next base: position 1,264,330,327 of record NC_136067.1, on the reverse strand, counting down.
TATGAGTCTTTATGTCCAATTCTGTGGACAACCGAATTGTATGTCCCCTTCATCAGTGAGCTAGGTCAGGGCCGGACTGGCCGTACGGGGCATCAGGCGTTTCCCGAAGAGGCTGGAAGGCAAGGGGCCGGTTTTGTAACTGGGGGTTGATTTTGCAGTGGTGCTGCAAAATCAGCCCCCCAGTAACAAAAGCAGAAGTGCTTTCCACTTGTGCCCCCACTTCCTCCCGGGGGTTGGTCCCACAAAACTGGCAGGGCTAGTTTGAATTCTCAGTCCAGCCCTGAGCTTGGTTCCCCTTAAGTGAAGAGCTACCTTCCTCTATGTGGCATGATAATCTCATGTTCGGCAAAAGCATCACTGACTCTAAAATCAGGACTCGGGGAACACACTTTCTGACTGCTGAGACACTGTTCCCTCCATATGGAGGCTACCAGCTACACATGCAAGTGTTTGCCATTGATTGTCTTTTTTTCGTGACAAGGTCCAGAACAATAAATGTTTAGCCTCATAATATAGGAATTAGATTTTTGTGAGGAGATCGTGAACATCTAAATGACTGCTAAGAGTGTATAGTATGCATGCTAGCGGGCCATGGGTTTCCAACATTTTATATTGCTTTATAGTGTTATTGTGCACTGTAATTTGTATACTTTCTACTTCGATTCATACTAAAAATAGATTTTACATTTTTGATTTATTAGCCCCTTGTGTGCTCATGACGGAACCACGCCGTCATTAGCAACGGGCGGCGCGTGCTTATGACGGCCTAGCTCCGTCATGCTCCTGCCGCTTCACCCACACAGCACTAATTCCCCGCCTGTGCGGGCGAATTAATGAGCGGGCGGGGTCATGACAGAACCACGCCATCATGAGCACACGCTGCCCGTGACTCATGACCGCGTTGTTCCATCATGAGCACCGCAGCGCCGCGCTCGCCCCCTAGCCCCCCGCTCCACTGCAGAATTCGCAGTGCAGGGAAGGGGTTAATAAAGTGTTCTGTACTCACAATGTTGGCTAAATATTGACATCTGTAGAGGAACTGTGAAATGCATGTTGTACTGTAAAGAGACCCACTCCACGCCTCCTCTCTGGAGCTAGGGACCAATAATTGCGCCTCGATGTCTTCTTGTATGGTTATTGAGATGTAGGCTCTTATGTACAAACACATTTTCCCATAGACACAGAATGGGTCAAACTCTTTGATACATCAGCCACTTAGTAATTCTGGTTTTCCATTTCAGACCGATTACTGGGTATCATGATTAGAAGAAACCACACTCATTCTCACTTTCACTATTGCTTGTTGGGTCCTGAAAGTAAGCACTGTGGAGAACAAACCAGACATGATCCCACATATTAAAGGATGACAAACATTTAAAACAGGAGCCCAGTCTTCATTCCTGGAAGAAGAAAGAAAAGGGGAAACAAAGGACAAGGTGTCTTACCCTTCAGGAGGTTGCCTGGCGTATTAGTAACAGGCATGTTAGTGGTGGGGGTGGGTTGCGGAGGTAGTTCAGTGGTAGCTGGTAACAAAGACAAGAAATACATAAACTGGCATGGAAATATATTCAGTCTGGGAAAACAATACAAATTACTGCAATACAGTGCATGCCGGGAGACATGTAGGGGTACACTTCTAGGAATGAACAAACCATAGGAGTAAACAAAGCAGGGTGCCTAATTGGCAGCTCGTGAGCCGCAATCAATTCATAGCGATCAATGGGAAGTGATACATCAGTCAGGCATAATAACTCCTGATAAATTTAACTCTTTTTTGATTGTGCTTTTTATACTCAATTTGGACTCTTACCTTTGAATGAACCTCTGGTAGATCCTCAAGATCATCTCGCTGTAAATCTTCTGTTTTGTTAAACATGCTTGTGCATAAGGTTTAGCTTTGCGTCTCATAGGTTTGAACTGCCTCGGGAGGCATGACCTCCCAACACTGGTCTTGTATGATTGTTTTCATGTGGACCAAGCATTAAGGTGCCCTGTGGCCGGCAAATAGAAACTCAAAATCTCAGAGACTTACATATCAAGCAATGGAATTTTAGTCTGTTTGTCCCTGAGACTACAAGTTTTTTTGTAAAAAAGGTATTAGGTGGTACATTAAACATGCAATCACATTTTTAACACAAACCAACAATAAATAGATGAACAATAAAACAGCCTCAACATGCGACTTACGAAAATATTAATTACAGCTATACATACTATTCTTCATATGATCTCTGGATAACCAGGCAAATCATGTGTCAATCAGCGATTATATTACACCATGGGTAAAACAGACTAAAAAACACTAAAAAGGCTGGATGTATTACTAAAATCTGAATAACACATGTGTAACCGCCATCGGGATTATGATATCCCTTTTCCGCCAGTCGTTTTGCGGCAGACAACCTGCCACGAAACGGCAGGTGGAAAACGGATTTGGGGGCCCATAGCAGGCCCTCCTTAATCCCTGGGCCAGGGGAAAGAGGAGTGGAGGGCATCTCTGGTGCCTCCCTACGTTTCCCTGCACCTTGTGGCAGGCACCATGTGGTGCCTATCACGTAGTTCAGGGGAATGTCTAAGGTGCATTTTTAACATTGCGGCGGGTGCTGCAGCTAGCAGCACCCGCTACAGTGTTAAATATAGCAGATGCGACCACCATGGTGGCGGTCACATCGTAATCCCATGTGGGACCGCCGCCTCATAGGCGGTCCCCATCCCCAGGATGATGGCTGACGGACAGAAGTCTGTCCACCATCGTAATCAGGCCCTATGTTTCTTCGCTTCAAGTTGAGAGTGTCTACATATCGTCAGAAAGCCCCTTGAAAATCCTGAATCTCTAAAAGAAGGTGCATTTCTTGGAACTGATTCATAGAATGTGCTCCCTCCGCCTATACACATTTAAATAAATATGTTTACCATCAGAGTAAAATGGAAATCAACCTGTTATAAATTTTTTGCCATGCCAAGCAGGATTTAATAGTGATTCAGCTCAATGCCCCTTTCATTTAATCGCTCATTCATAAGTTCATTCATTGATTCTGTCAATTTTACCTTATCTATTCAATTCAATTTTCAATCTTTATTTCGGCCAGTTTGACCATCAAAGATATACAATAAAACACATATAATACAATATAAAACCTTTCCACCGTAAAAAATGAGTACTTCTTAAGTGACAGTAGATAAAAGGTCATACATTAAAATTCATATTCTTATACTTGAGTAATCAACTGCGACTTTAAAATACGGGTGCGGGTATGCCAGACACTTGTAAGGAATTTGGCTAGTGCAAACACCGTTGGTCCCGAGACATCAGTTTTTAAAATTCTATACATCGGGAGGTTTTGCCTACAACCAAAGTTTCTGATAAGGGGTAAAAGCCAATATTTCCTGGCTGCCTTATAAGTTGGACAGAACAAGACCACATGTAGGTCGCTTTCCTCAGCACAAGTGCATGCCGGGCATTGCTTGGTGGAGGGCGGTATTGACCAGGAGCTGGTGTATGACCGCAAAGGCAGTGTGCCATATCTCCATTGGAGAAATAGCTTCCTGGTCAGCCCAGGAGTCATCCCATCCAGGACCCTCTCCAGCCTGTAGGAATCCTTGCTTTGTATAAATGCAGATGTTAATGACCCCTCGCGCTGGCAATCTAAAACAATAGCCAGTTTCTGCTCATAATAAGCCTTGGCCAAAACTCTTCGCGGGATCATAAGTGACGCATTAGTTGGATCAGACCATAGATCTGGGAACCCTATTCTCTCACAGGACATTTTTATATATTTTATCCAGGGAATCTGCAAGGCTTTGGGATGGGTTAAAAACTCCCTCAGTTCTACCCTGTAAGTAAGGAGTTCCTCACTGCTCCATAACCTTCGCCAGAAAGCTATGGGTCTGAGGCCCAATTCATCTGCTATGGGTCTCAGGCCCAAGTCCATCCTCAAAGGGAGGAGCGGTGTACTAGACGGGAGTGCAACTATCTGTCTAATGAATTTATTCTCAGTTATAGACAAATTATGGGCAGGTGTATGGCCCCACAATTCCGCCCCATATGTGATGGCACCCCTGGCCTGTGCCTTGTAGATTTGGATAACCGGCCCCAGTGGTCAATATGTGGAACTTTTCATCATCCGTGCAATGCCACCTGTGGTCTGTACTAGTTTAAGATTAGCCCTAGTCTGGTGTGTTCCCCAGGACATGGTTTCATTCAACGTTACACCCAGATATTCAAAGGTGGAGACTCTCTCTAGACGTGATGATCCCAGCAAGGGGTTCGGGCGTGATCTTTGGGTTGGGTTCAAGACCATGAACTTAGTTTTTATAGCATTGATCTCAAGCCCCCTTTCCGTGCAGAAAACCACAAAAGAATCATGGATGCTCTGTATCCCCATGGGGGTTTTGGACAGCAGCAGGGTATCATCTGCAAACATAATTGCAGGTACCCTGCTGCCGTTCAGTTTAGGGGCATCAGTATATTCAGTGCCATTGAGATGAGCGATTACCCCGTTGACAAAGAGGCAAAACAGGGTCGGTGCCAGTACACAACCCTGCCTCACCCCTCTGCCAACGGGGAATCTATCCGTTAGTTCCCCAAGCTTCCCGCACCTAACCCGGGCATAGTTGTTTTGGTGCAGTCTCTGTAAGATTACCAGAATGTCCGGGGGGGACCCCCATCTTGGCCAGAACACTCCAGAGTTTCCCTCTAGGAACCAGGTCGAAGGCGGCCCGCAAGTCCACAAATACAGTGTACAAGCTGCCGCCTTCGAATATCGCCGTCCTCCAGTAGATAATATTCAGACGAAAGACCTGGTCCACTGTGGAAACTCCCTTCCTAAAGCCCGCCTGGTATGGGCTAAGGGCGCCAGTTTCCTCCACCCAATCCTGGAGACGGTTCAATAGTATCCTACCAAAAAGCTTCTGGGGCACGTCAATTAGACTAATTGGCCTGTAGTTGGCTGGGATTCCATAATTGACTCAACTGAATGAGATAGCTTTAATTGTTACAAAATGTATTAATTCATTTTTCAACACAGCGTGTAGCCTGCTACTTTTATGTGAGCAGCATAGTGCCTTAAGACACAACAGTCCAAGAGTCTCAGTGATATTGACACAGGCTTGTTTCATTGTTTGGAAATTGTGTAGGTTGGAACTCTACAGTTTACAAATCTCTGTAGGAGTTTTACTTCATAAATGTTTGAATGTGGGGGAAGGGAGAGGAATGCCACCTCTGGGTCAAGCTGCTGACTGGATGTCATGTGGTGTTGGTACACAATTCCAGAGTGTATCAAAGAAAACAAACATGGATTTATTACATTGTGGTTGCTCTTGCAAAAAGGAGCTAGGCCTCAGATATCAAATGAAATTTCAAAAAATGTATGTCTGTCATTGATCGTGATTTTATTCCTAGAGCAAGGGTGGGTGTTAAGGGGACATGTGGCCTCCACTTAGTGTAGTCCTTCTCAGACAGGAGTTTAGACCCAACAGTGTTTTGTAGCATTTATATAGTGCTCAGTACATTCGATCAGGCAGCGAAGTCCTCCAATTTGCATTGGATTACTGGCGCCTTTTGAACAAGCGCACAGCTCTAAAGGATGCTTGTTGGTTGCAGCTGGGCCAGTATGGAAGTTGTTAGGTGAGGTATGTGGGGTTCAAAGCAGCCCTGCCAAGTGCCACATATTAATTTAATAAATTATTTGAGACCAAAATCACGTGGAGGATGCGTCGCGCAACAGCGATTCCGAGGAGCTCCAGGGCAATGATGTGGAGTCCTGTGTCGACATCAAACATGTCTTGTAGAATCATATAATGTGAAATACCAACTAGTGTGTGCCTGCACTGATTTCAGGATACAGGTTGAAGTTTTACATTTTCCGCTAGCATATTAGAGAATCTCTAACCAGTTTATTTGACTCCTAACAATCATACGCATTCAGAAGACAACTGTGTAGGAGAGGGCTGAGAGCAGAGAGGAGTGAGAGCACCTGCACGTTCTCCTTTTCTCCAAAAGGTCCCTTTTTAGGGCTTATGAGATCTACTGCACGTGACCCCAATCATTTGGGGTAACATGGCAAAGAGTGGACCCTCTGTTTATTAGACATACATTCTAACACTGCACACATATCGAATTCATAAGCAGGAATTACCGTCACAACTGAGTGCGCTTTCCACCAACTTTCATTAAGAGTGGACCCTCAACAAGAAAAAATAGAAACAGTTCTTGTAAGGTACATCACTACAGATTTTGCCTAAGTCGATTGGGGACACTTGAGACCTCATTACAAATGCCCTAGTATTCCCGACTTACCAAGTTCCCAGCCGCTATAGGAGTAATATTACAGATTGGGAGTATTTCACCCTGAGAAGGCAGCTCTCCTCCTGAAACAACACTAAACCTGATGTTATGGGGCATGGCTACAAATATGGTCAAAGACCCAAGGGTGGTGAAAAATCCTACCTAGAAGTGTAAATAAATAACATTTATGTTATGTCTGTCCTTATTTATGTTTTGCTCTCAGAACAGATTGGCCGAGCTCCCAAAAGAGTGTTGTAAATTTGCACCTACTATACCAAATTAGAAAAAATACATTGTAAAAGTATGTGTGGAGATTTACTCATTTGTTTGCATGTACTTTTTACACTTCTTTAAAATTCACAAGTATTCCCAGTGACTGGGGATGAAGTGATGGCTAGAAGTTCCAATATTGGTGCGGATTACCCTGAGTTTATGAACTTGCCGTTGAGTAGGGAAAGTGAGGTTTACTCTACCACCCTTCCAAATGTAGGACCAAAATCAGGGGAAGAGAGGGAACCTTGCATAATCCCTACAATTGATGCACTTTCTTGTTCGGTCAGCAGCAGTAGACCTGGGGGTGGTAAGTTAATCTCGTGGAATATAGCAGGCCTACGTCCCAGACTGCAGTCTCCGGAATGGCTCACATTCATCAATGATTTCAATGTGTGTGTCTTCCAGGAGACTTGGTTATGTGAGCCACTTTTTGCCCAGGGTTATTTAAATTATTTTGTCCCGATGGGAGGTTGTTATTTGAGTTCGGCAGAGTTTATCACTTTCTATCAAAGAGGTATCGACTAAAAGTAATGACATCCAGCTTATTAGAGTACATTTGAGTCCCTTGGGTTGTTTAGATATCTATAATGTCTATGTTAGGGGAAATAAGGGAGGAAGGTCCCAGGTTATAGCGACTTTGGATTCCCTCTTAGAATCTAACTCGGTGAATAATAATATAGTTGTAGCAGGAGATTTAAACCTAACCTTTGAGCCCCTGGTTGCTTATGACCTGTATCCTGGAGAAGAGGAAGAGAGGCAATGGGGGGTCCCTAAACTGGATTTGAAACCTGTAACTAGGTGGTCTGAGGATGTCATCTGTATTAATGCGATCTGTTGTGAAAAGGGATTAAGAGCATTAAATGGGAGAACTGTGAGCGACATGTCAGGGACTAATACATTTGACAATGGGCGCTACAGTAGTAGGATTGATTATGTCCTTTGCAGTATGAATCTGTGGCATCTGGTAGGAGACATGGAGGTTAAGCCACGAATAGAAAGTGACCATAATCCGTTGAGTGTGGTGCATCAATGGTGGAAACCAGAACAACTAGAACTGGATATGGCTGTGTATTGCTCTCCTGGAAGCGTCCCCACTAATGATCTGCGCAGGTTTAAATGGGCGCACGTCATGGCCAATCAAGAGGTCATGGACAATATTGGGGAGGAGGTTGACAAAGCCACATTGGTCCTCGAGCAAATGAATAATTCTCCTGTAGGTCTGGTTGAAGTAACTAAACTACGTGATAGCCTTTTTGTGGGCATCAGGGACCACTTTCTCAAACCAGTTAAGAAAAACAAGGAAGCGACCCCTAAGTTGCTTAAGTGGTGTAATACCGATTGTAGGAATGCTAGAATTGCACTAGGCACTGCTATCAAGGGGAGGGACGTGGACGTTGTTCGTACTGCCAGAAAGGAGTACAAGAGGTGCATACTAAATGCCAAGAAGCTGTGGGATGAACTTCATTGGCAGGATTTAAGGGAGGCAAGTGATAGTAAGGATTCTAGGCAATTCTGGAACATTGTCAAGTGGGGTGGGGGGGGCAGTCCGACCCTCCTGAAAATAATGTCTCGCAGGAGGATTGGGTGAATTATTTTAGACCGCAATATGCACGTAATCAACTAGATAATATGATGGATGATATTAGGCCTGTCTTTTATAAGGGTGAATTTTTTAACATTAATGAAGTCCTGATGGCTTTTAGTACGGTGGCCAGCGGTAGAGCGCCGGGGCAAGACGGGGTGCCAGCGGATGTTTTTCTTTATGATAAAGAACGCTGGGGCAAATATATCATGCTTCTTGCTAATGCTGTGGCTCAGGGAGCACCAGTCCCGGTATCATGGCAGGGAGCTGTGATAATTCCAGTATTCAAGAAAGGTGACAAAGCGCAGCCAGGTAATTATAGGCCCATCAGCCTTATAGATACTATCCAAAAGGTGATCGGGAGGATGATCCTGAATGGGGTACTTGATTGGGTCGAGGAGAATAGTGTTCTGTCCTCCTTTCAAGCGGGATTTCGTAAGCTAACAAGCACGGTAGACCAGGTCTTTCGTTTTACTTTATTACAATGGAAGACTGTGGTATTAGGCAAAGGCAGTATCTATGCTGCCTTTGTCGACTTACGAGCAGCTTTTGATCTAGTCCCCAGGTCCCAGTTATGGGCAGTTTTTAAAAAACTGGGTCTATCTGAAGAAATTTTAACCTTGCTGATGAGGTTGCATGAAGCCAACTATGCCAAGATACAGTGGGGCGGGCAGGGAAAGGTTACCTCTGACTTCCCGGTGGAGCGTGGTGTCCGCCAAGGCTGCTCAATGGCTCCCACGCTTTTTACATTATATATTAATGGAGTTGTTGCCCGCATGTCATCAGTAAATATAGATGCTCCCACTCTAGCTGGCGTGAAGACACCGATTTTAATGTTTGCGGATGATACGCTGATTTTATCGAAGACCCCGAGTGGCTTGCAGCGTGCCCTATTAATTTTTGAGGAGTTCTGTTTGGACCACGGCTTGGAAGTTAACGTGGCTAAAACCAAGCTCATGGTTTTTAATCCGCACCATAGTTTTAAAGGTAAACTTTTTATGAATGGCCAATCGTTGGAGGTGGTCAAGGCCTTTAGGTATTTAGGGATTCATGTGGCGAAAGATAATAAATGGGCCCAACATATAGACATAGCGGCACTCAGGCATAGACAACTTGCAGGAGCCTTAAACATGGAGCATAAAAAATCTTTAACAAAGCCAATAAAGTCTGTACTCCAAGTTTATGAGGCCAAGGCTCTTAGCTCTGCGCTTTATGGCGCGGAGCTATGGGGGTTCGAGAAATTGGGGCCACTAATAATTTCTGAAAACAAGTTTTTTCCTAGTATCACTGGACTTCCTGTGAGTACTCCTTTGTTGCCACTCAGGTATGATCTTGGCAGGAAAGCTATTTCGGATCTAGCAAGGCTCCGCCCAATCTTATATTGGCGTAGGCTTTGGACTACTCCGGAGCTCCTGCATTATGCAGCAGGATTCTTGGATATTGTTAAATCCGATGTTTTCCATAAAATTAACTGGTTAAATGAGCTCAGAGATAGCTTAGTAGGCCTGGGTATGGAAATGCTGTGGGAAAATCCAGAGACAGCTTCTTTCCCATCAAAAAAAGTTTTAAAGGAGATTTACTGGGAGAGGTTGGCATACCGAATCTGGAGTGGCACTGGTTCTTCAACTATGGCTGGAGGCTTCCTAGAGGCAAAGCTTATCCCCAGGTTAGAGCCTTATTGGGATGCCATTACCAAACCAGGGGATAGGAAGCTCTACTTCCAGCTCAGAGCAGGATCCCTACCCCTCAAGTCTTTGACCGGCAGGTGGGCTAGTGCAACTACCAGCATCTGCCCTGCATGTGGGGACCACAAGGAAACCATTGGTCATTTTCTATTTGTTTGTCCCGCCTATGTAATTCCAAGACGAGTCTGGTTAATCCCACTGTGTAAGTCTTTGGGTACTACTAGTAGTGCTGAAGCTCTAAGAATCATATGCACTAGCACTTTATTGTCCATCTCAATAGCAACTGCCAAATATTTAGGATGGGCATGGGTGCTAAGACAGAAATTTTAGGCATTGACCGCTGATTGTGTGTTTGTTGGCTAGGAAGATTCATCCAGTTTGATTATGTATTTTTTTTTTATTCAATTAGAACTATAAGTCATTTTGTACATAGCAATCGAGATGAACTTTTTAAATGATTGTTTAAGGATTGTGTTTTTATCTATTTGCATGTAATTTTTATATTTTAAAAATCTTTATTGATTGCGTATCTCTGAAATATATGGAATTTTTATGCTTTTATGAGTCCATCTCGAATAAAGCTAAATTGACTTGACTTGACTTGTATTCCCAGTAGAATACTTGGAAAGATTCCCCAAGCACAGGTTTACATGTGTGCTACTGGTAATGTCATGTGATATATTCCGCAAAGCGTAATTCTATGCGTGCATTTATACACTGGGAAAATACGGTCTGAAATGCAATTAAACAATTTTCTCTTTCCTTTTTTTTCCATACTACGTGAACAAAATGTTCTCCATACAGAATTCACTTTCCCTACAGCCCTTACATGTTTAGGAATGGTAATGGCTGTACCTACAACCCTCTCGTGCAAAAAAAACTCCAACCATTTCCAGGGAGCGTAGGTGTCAGTTTAGAGTTTGGGATTACCAACAATCTCACAAGTCTGCGGGTATTGACAAACGTTTAAGGCAAACAACGGCCCAACCTTTGGGATATACCATAGCAGATTTCTCATCACTTGTAGCCGGAAAAACTGCAATAGGGAAACCATATACTGCTGTAAGGAATTCTTGTGTGAATTCTTGACAGACAGGCGTAAAGAAAAAAATTTCAGCTATTAAGAACTTTGTGAATCAGCCCCATTGTGCTGATTTCCAAAACAATCTGGATGAGAGAACAATTTGAAGGTACTGCTGGCAAGCAACATGCCACACATTTGGGCAGTAAGATGATGCACTGATTCCAGGAAACTGACTTTACAACTTGTCCAATGGATGGAACTGCTGCGAAAAATCGACGCCATGTCATGTTTCACAATGACCAAAACCTGATCTGAAATGCTGTGTATTGGTGCTGTGCCACACACCTTAAGTTGGCCATTGACAATGACCTTGAAACGGTATACAACCATTACCACGCAATTTTTACAACGACCTACCATTACCACGCATTTTTTACAACGCAGATCCATTACAACGAAATACCATTACAACGCATGTATTTACAACGCAGGTACCTTTACAACGCATACCATTACAACGTAAGTATTGGTAAGTATATAATTTTATTAAAAATATTATAAGTTTGGGTTTTTGGGTAAAGGGGTATTTTTAGGGTTCAGGGTCAGTTTTGGGTTTTTGGGTAAAGGGGTATTTTTAGGGTTCAGGGTCAGTTTTGGGTTTTTGGGTAAAGGGGTATTTTTAGGGTTTAGGGTCAGTTTTGGGTTTTTGGGTAAAGGGGTATTTTTAGGGTTCAGGGTCAGTTTTGGGTTTTTGGGTAAAGGGGTATTTTTAGGGTTCAGGGTCAGTTTTGGGTTTTTGGGTAAAGGGGTATTTTATGGGTTCAGGGTCAGTTTGGGGTTTTTGGGTAAAGGGTATTTTTAGGGTTTAGGGTCAGTTTTGGGTTTTTGGGTAAAGGGGTATATTTAGGGTTTAGGGTCAGTTTTGGGTTTTTGGGTAAAGGGGTATTTTTAGGGTTTAGGGTCAGTTTTGGGTTTTTGGGTAAAGGGGTATTTTTAGGGTTCAGGGTCAGTTTTTAGTTTTTGGGTAAAGGGGTATTTTTAGGGTTCAGGGTCAGTTTTTAGTTTTTGGGTAAAGGGGTATTTTTAGGGTTCAGGGTCAGTTTTTAGTTTTTGGGTAAAGGGGTATTTTTAGGGTTCAGGGTCAGTTTTTAGTTTTTGGGTAAAGGGGTATTTTTAGGGTTTAGGGTCAGTTTGGGGTTTTTGGGTAAAGGGGTATTTTTAAGATTAAGGGTCAGTTTTGGGTTTTTGGGTAAAGGAGTACAGGGTAAAAATTAAATACAATTAAATTTAAATTACATTAAAATAAAGTAATTACATTAAATTTAATTTAATTAATTACATTAAAAAAAATTAATTAAATTAAATTAAATTAAATTATATTAATTTTAATTAATTTACATTAAAAAAAATATTTTAAACTTACCAATACTTACGATGTAATTGTATGCGTTGTAAAGGTACCAGCGTTGTAAATACATGCGTTGTAATGGTACTGCGTTGTAATGGATCCTGCGTTGTAAAAATTGCGTGGTAATGGTAGTCGTGGTAAAAGTATGCGTTGTAACGTCATACATCCCCTTGAAACCATTGTTTTCCACCATGTCTCTTATTTTCTGATGAAACATAAGTGCAGGAGCACGTATAATCAGATGGAGACACTCGGGCATTCGTTTTATCGTCATTGAGAAACATTTAATGGAGATCTGCACACAATGTTAGTGACCTTGAGTGTTCTTTTATCAGTGTTATTAAATGCCTCCTGATTTTAATTTGAATAAAAGGCAGAACCTCGCCTAAGACTTGCGGAGCACAAGGCTGCAGTCAGTAAGTAACACTGTGCGTCTCGAGTACTTTAACAAAGTAGGGCGGGTCCAACGCAAGCAATGTCCAAGCAAACAAAAGTGCTGTTATTGTACATTTCTGGCACAGTGCCCTTGTTCACAATCATTACTCCTACAGAAAAAATGGCTGAGACAACAGCCTTTTTGTCCGTAAGATTTCTTTTAAACCACGACAATGTCTTTTTTACAAAGTTACTTTGGCAGCAAACTTCTGTGTGAGGCGAACAGAGACTGAACTTGATTGAGCTGCAAGGCTTGTGTACTGACGTCGGAGGCAGGTTTGTAAATGGTTACAAAGATAGGCCTATGAAACACCATCCAACTCACCATAGTACAAGGGGTTTGCCGAAGAGGCTTGAAAGGATTGTTTACCTGCACTAGTCGTAAGACATCTCAAACAACCGCATCCTAAATTCTGAGTAGAAGTTTGCTAAGCCCGAAACCTTGCCCTTGCAGTTAGACCAAGGCTTCACAGACTTTGCACAGTGTCAAAATTTGCAGTTGCAAACTTTTCCTGCAGAAGAGGTTTGATGCAAGGAAAATCTGCAAAACAATTTCTCACTAGGATCTTGTTCCTAGTGCCCAGTAATTTAGAAGTATGCCTCCAGCTCAACCTCAAACTGGGTTTTACATCCAATTTAAGATTACTAGATGTGCACGCCTGGATTTTTTCCATGTAAAGATCAGGAAAACCCCGGTGAAGTTTGAATGGGGAAAAGAAGTAAGATGTACAGTGCTTAATTTGTAAAAAAAAAAATGCCAGGCCTCACAGTGCCAATGCTACACGGCCAATGATGATAACAACTACTAACCATCACACTCCAACAAGTACCAATTCAGACTCTTTCAGGCCTCCAAAGCTATAAGAATGGCTAGGGTGGCAGGTAATAGTCGTTTTAATGTATATTGAATTAATAATTAGCTGTTGTCGTGGTCATCTCCAAATTAACCAGACAGTGCCACCTTGTGGCCGACTGTCACAAGCACTGGAGTTGGCAATTAAGTGCCGGTGCCGAGCACCGGAAACCACAGGTTCAAATTAAGCACTGAGTAAGAAAGAGGTCAAACCTATGCTAATCACGTGTGCAAACTCCAATACCCCAGTTTATCTCTCATTGACTAGAAATGAAGAAGTATGTTTTGTTGCAAGGAAGAGCACATATTTCCCAAGAGTAAAACTATTAGCTGATAAATCTAGCCTATTTGGGACAGCCCTATACAGTGCTTTGCAGGGTTGTTTTGCCAATAAATCTACTACTAGCTGAAATTATTTCTCACAGGGACCCTCATTTCAAGTGGCCAGCTAATTGCTGAGATATTTATGGCACATGATAGAAATCTGATTGCAGTGAGTTGAAATTTATTGGGAACAACAACTACTGTCCAATTACGAGTTTTTTGGGAATAATATGCAGATGTTGCTATTTTCTGTATTAACAACCCTATTTTTTGTTACACACCAGGCTGCTTTCCCCTGATAAATATTGCCAGGTTAGACCTGCCGATCTGTAACAAAACTCAAAATTGCAGTGTGAGCTGCAACAGTAGTTATTGCACATTTTGCAATTAACTGAGCTGCTCATAATAAGGGCCTAATTCTTTAAAAATTTTGAGTACCTTATGAGATTATTGGAGATTGTTAAGTTTAAAAAGATCGTTGTGTAGGATAAAACCTTTGTATCTATGCACATCCGAAATCTTTAACTGTTCATGCAATCCTTCAGTTGTGCTACAGCCTACATCCCTCGTGGGTATTAGTTTAATAAAAGACTTTTTATGCCAAAGCTGAGGCTTATGATCTATTTTACTCCATCGCCCCTATATAGTTCTTTCTCAGTGTTGTGTTGCAGTAACAGTTATCTCCTAAATACTGCTACAAACTCAACAATGATACCTTGGATGTAAAATCTGCAAATCACAGAAGGTTAAGAGAAAGTGAAAGAATTATGAATACCATGAAGAGATATCTCAGAAATGAACAAGAGTTACTCAGCCCTATTCTTAATTTTTTAACCCCTATAGAGCGGGGATTGGCCGGATGTCAGCTGAGGATGAGGTCTGGGAGGGTTCAAAAGGAACCTTAGGTGCTTGTTAATGTGAGGTTACTGCTGTTTTCATATGTGCACGTGGCTGGCGTTGCGAAAGTCTTAGGGTTTGAATGGACTGCAAAGTGGTTGGTGCCTTGTTGTGGCTTTACGGTTCACCTTCAATAGCCTGATACTGTCATTAATATGTACTCTTTGAAGCTAACACTTTTGGAGCTGCCAAAACCACCCTGTTTAAGTGGTGGTTGCACTTTGAAATAACAGTACCAACCCCTCACATTTTTGAGAAATGAACACCTGGAGGTGTTCATGGTGCTGAAATGAGACACCCAGGGGTTCCAGGGTGGTGTTCCTTACATGGATCTCACAATGTGTTCTTACCCACAATGCCCTGCAAACCTAAACATTGCTATAAATCACATATTTTCCTTCCATATTTCCGATGGAAACTACTAGAATCATCCGAAACCCACAAAATCCCTGCCACCCACCGTTACCCTATTGTTCTGATAAAGATGCTACCCCACTTGTGTGGCTGGGTCTAATTCCCAGCTGCAACAGGAACGGGTCAAACCAAGGTAAATGGGAGTGAGGTGAGAAAACATTGTGAGATACGTGGAAGCCACACCATCATGGAGTCTGTGGTTGTCTAGTTTTCAGAACTGTGCGGGTTTGGTAGTTTCCCTGGGTGGCAGTCCAGACAAGCCCCAGAATCCACATATGCCCACATTGCAAAAATAGGGTTGGTTTCGAGGGAAACATTGATGAATCCATTATGCTCTTTGAGTCGGTTCTTGCCACAGAAGTAAGGCACTATTTTTTATCGAGAAACAAGGTGGGGGCACTGGGTGGTAGGAAATGTGTGCCCCCTTCAAATTACAGAACTTTCAATCACAGAAATATGTGAAAATGTGTGTTTTTAAATAAAGTTTGAAGTTTGCAAGGGTTTTTAGGTGAAAACCCTGGTGAGAGACACACAAGTCACGTCACCCTGAACTCTCCCTTGTGTCTAGTTATCTGGAAACGTGGTTAGGACACTTGTTGGTAGGAAATCTGTGGCTCCCTGCAAATTCCAGTACTTTTCGTCACATAAATATGAGAAAAAGTTTGTTTTTAGATACAGTTTGCAAGGGCTTTTAGGTGAAAAACCTGGTGAGAGACATGCTAGTCACACCCCCCTGACCTCCCCTAGTACCTAGTTTTCAGGAATGTGCAACTTTAGTAGCTTGTCCTAGATGTCAACTGAGCTGGGACCCAAATTCCACAGCAACCCAAATTGCCCAAAAAAAACTTGTTTTCAATGGAAAAAGTCAATGCGCCCATGCTGCTTTTGTATCCCTTTCCCATTGCAGATGCTTGGCTCACCCCCACAAATGAGGTGCCATTTTTATCAGGAGACTTAAAAAACTGGGTGAAATGTGTGGCTCCGTACAGACCTGAACTTTCTGTCGCAGCAATGTGAGCAAATGTGTACTTTTTAACAAAGTTTGAGGTTTGCAAGTGCATCAGAGTAAAAAACAGCTGGTGAGACCCACAAAAGTCATGGGTGTCTAGTTTTCCGAAATGTGCAGATTTAATAGGTTTCACCAGGTGCAGTACAATTTTTATTTGGAGACTTAAGGTAACGCTGGGTAGTACGAAATATGTTTCTCCCTGCAGAATTCAGAACTTTCTGTCACTGAATTGTAAAGAAAATGTGCTTTAGACAAAGCCTGAAGATTTCAATGGCTTCTGGTGAAAATATCATTGTGAAAGACACACAAGCAACACCACCCTGGACTCCTCTGTGTGTCTAGTTTTCATAAATGTTCTCGTTTTGTAGGTTTCCCCGAGTGCCGGCTGTGCTAGGGCCCAAAATCTACAGCTAGCCAAGTTGCAAAAAAAAGGGTCGGTTTACATTAGAAAATGTGATCTGTTCTTGTTGGGTTTTTGACCTTATCCTGTCGTAAACATTAGGCCCACTCACACCAGTGAAGTACCATTTTTATCGTAAATTTGGGAAAATTGTGGCTCCCCACAGATTCCAAAACTTTCTATTACAGAAATGTGAGAAAAATGTGTGTTTTTAGGCAAAGTCTGTCATCATTTAATTAAACTACAGCATTAAAAACCAAATGTGTCAACTGGACTCACAAACATCCATCACTAAAACAATAATAATAAGCAAGAGTCAAACTCTGACTCACAAAACATTTTCTGTACAAGAAAGACAGAGAAGGAAACCCATCTCACCCAGACATTTTGATTACTTTCAGCAGGGGAAATGCCCAGGTGAAAGTCTTCTGACCTGTGGTTTTCTGTGAGATCAGTAATTCTGATTAGGCCTGTAGCTCCCAGCTGAATTGGAATTACCAGCTGATTTGTGATTGGTCCCCTACTGAAAAAGATGTGGACCGTCCATCCGGACAGAACTCTTCCTATTGCCATGCTGCAAGGTGTTGGCAAGGGTTGGACCACTATTCAGCCGATGTTTGGCATGAGCAACTGGGCTCACGCCTGGGGCGCCAACATTTAGAGCGGTGCATTGAGCTGTCTGAATTAAGGCCAGGGCCGGACTGGCCGTAGCGGGCACCGGGCAATCCCCCGGTGCGCTGCACAGGAGGGGGGGTGCGGTTTGGGGCCCTGGCAATTGGCAAAGAGCTCGGCGGCACCCACAACCCCCCCAGAGGGGCCGGCCGAGCACTTTGCCAGGACCGGTTTTAGTTCCCAGTCCGGCCCTGATTAAGGCTAAACATGCAGCATCGGTTTGAAGAAGCTAACCAATGGTCAGTTCTGGAAAGGTGGGGGAGGAGCATGGGGGTTGTGTTTAGAGGAAAACCAATGCGCTGATCAGCTAGGGACTGACCTGTGAACACAAAAAGTCCGCTATCTTGCCTAATTTTACTCAAGCGCAATAGCAGCGAAGGGTGCCAAATGTGATTCTGCCAGGAGAACTATCGGAGCAAGGGCCAGCTCTCAGTGCAATTTAGCTTGCCAGAGTGATTGTGACTCATTACTGCATCCTCTGGAGTGCTGTGACAGCTGAGACCCAGCACTGTACCGGAATCCTTCAGAAAAAATTAAATTCTATTCTCCAAAGGTAGTCCTTAAAATTTATATTTTAAGTATTTATTCAAACATGCACACTGAAGCACCTTTCTACCACCAAATGTTTATCCTTGCTCATTATAGAGACTAGTGAATTCATTCTAAGTCCTGCTGACTTATGTTTGGTTTTTAATGCCGTAGCTTTATTAAACTATTGATTTGAGCTCATTTATCAGCACAGGAAGTTCCTGCTTTAATTTTTAATGTTTGAGCTGTGACGCTGATTTACCTTTACCTCATCACGACTTCTAACGAGAAGCCTCGTGCTTAGCATGCTACCCACAAGCGAGCAGCAGCTACTTTAAGATAAGGGCTCTTTTATAACCCACTGTTCTCTGTGTGTCATGGCGACCAATAGCTGATATTAGAGGGAGTTCTAATTTGTTTCCTATCTGCACCCCTAGCTATGGTCTTCTACTTGAGATTATTAACCTTCAGTCAGAGAACATAGCTAGAGGTGCAGGTAGGCATCAAATTCGAAGCGCCACTAATTCTCAGTGACGCAATGTCACCTTCTCCTGCTGCTTAAGCTTTCCTCTTTCTGTCTCATATTATAATTTCCAGTTTCTTTCTTATACTAATATTTCCATAATAGTTCGTCCTCCCTTACCACCTCAGCTTCTCCATGCAAGTATTATGCTATAAGTTAACCATCATCGTCATAGACCATACCAGAATTGCTTCTCATCAGATTGTGCCTCCAAAATTGTATGTCATTTTCTGTACATTGTCCGAGTGATACAGATCATGCTAACACAATTTATCTTACGGTGGCTACATCTCCTCCACGTTCACATCAGCTTTCCTCCTATTCTGAACATGAAATCTGTCAATTTTTCAACCACTGTGACAGTGACACACAGGACAACCTCACAATCGGCCTACCACATGCTGTCCTTTAATGTATCTCTCCCACCTCGTACTACTTCCAATTGTTTGCAACAGAAGGGTGTAAAGTTTATATTACATCGTTTGGCCCGTAAGGGCGCCTCAGTATTGCTCTTTGCGCTGCTCGTTCAGCGCGTTTCTTTTAAACTACCCGGTTTGTATTTTGGTTTTATTGTTTTCATCCTTATCCCCTGATTTTACTAGGGAGTGCCCCTTACCTGCATATAATTGTGTTTGCAACGCAGCTTTAGCGGGCCCGGGTCTGGGGTTATAGGGGGTTTGCAGCGCTATTTCTTTGAGCGCCATCTTGGGCAGGGCAGTGACACTTTGTTGCCGCCATCTTGAGCGTCCTCGTGGGCGGTCTCTCTCCTATCTGGAGGCCCTACTTAAACCTGTCCTCCTAGCGCAGCGGGATCGCGCAGCGGGGTCGCGCTCGCGTTTGCCTGAGTCTTGCCAGAGTCCTGCCCGTCTGCGCTCGTCAGCGTCTCGGAGGCGGCGGTGCGGTGCAGGACTCTGGCCTGGCTGGGAGAATGATTTGTTATTCCTCCACGACTCTACGCTCCCTGCAATCTACGACCCGCGCGTGTCGATCCGTTTTTCCGGGTCGGTACAGGGGTAAGCGTTTCTGTCCTGGTTGCGGCTGGTCTCCCACCTATGTCCCCTCCCCCGTTCTTCGGGTAGCTGAGGACCGTGTGAAGCACCTGTGCTTACTGCTTAACACGCGATCAGTAGGTAGGCATGCCCTTGACATTTTTGATCTCTTGGTCAGGGAAAAACCTCTTTGTCTCCTGCTGACTGAAACCTGGCTGGGGGAGTCGTCCAATCCGGACATCTTAGCTGCCATTCCTCCGGATTATAACATCTTCCGCCAGGATAGAGCCACGGGTAGGGGTGGCAGGGTGGCGGTGGTGGTTAAGAAGAGTGTCTCTTGCTCCATTCTCCCCATGGATACCATCGCTGGCTCTGAGTCTCTTGCCTTTACTATTAGGCTGTCCCCGCATCAAGCCCTGAAAGGCCTGCTGGTTTATAGACCTCCTGGATTGGTGGGCTCTTTTTTTGAAGACCTCCAGGAGGTCATATCCGGACTGGCTCTGTCTGCTCAGCACTGTCTGCTGGCAGGTGATTTTAATTTTCACTTGGACCTAGCGGGTGACATGAATTCTAATAAACTGCGTGACATCACGACCCCTCTGGGTCTGGTCCCCTCGCTGTTGGGCCCCACACATGATAAGGGACACACCCTAGACCAGGTGTTTTCATCGGTCCCCTTAGTGGATATAGAACTTCTCCCGGTGCTCTGGTCTGACCATAGACTGGCCAGATTTTCCATACAGGGGATCGAGTATTTATCCAGCAGCGCTCCTGCCCAGCCTCGAGCAGCCTCCAGGGCGTTACATAGAGTGACGCCAGAACTGTTAGCCCAGGCGTTTGCTGACCACCCTTGCCCTATTGTGGGTGACCTAGAGTTGGACACAGAGACTTTACGGACGTGGCTGATAGAGAGGCTGGATGACCTGGCCCCTGTAAGGGCTATTCGACCTATGGCCGAGCGGCAGTCTGCGCCATGGTTTACGGGGGCGCTGCGTACTGAGCGTAGCCAGTGTAAGGTGGCCAAGAGGGCGTGGCGCTGTCAGTACGACGGGGAGGCCAGACTTATCTATAGGATGGCGATTAAAGCGTACCATCGTAATATTCTGTGCGGAAAAAAAGAGTATCTTGCCAGGAGGATTGAGGCGGCCTCTAACTCCTGTAAGGAGATCTTCACGGTGGTGTGGGAGTTTACGGCCCCTCGATCCAATCTACAGCAAGTAGTGCCATCTGAGTCTTGGGTCTGTGACCTTGCCAGGTTTTTTACGGATAAAATTAGATTGATCCAGGCCTCCTTCTCAGTAGAGCCTGCAGAAGGGCTTGTCAGCATCGGGGTGGGACGAGTTCAATCGGCTACGCCAGACGTTGTTCTGGCGGAGTTTCCGCCTGTTTCCTCCGATGCTTCTCTTTCACTTCTGGCCAGTCTCAAGTCAGGCTCGCCTCTAGATCCGTGTCCTGCCAAATTTTTGGCCAGGATGGCGTTGCTGATGAACCCTTTGGTGAATCCCCTCCTGAATTCATCCTTGAGAGAGGGGAGGCTCCCTCCGCCCTGGAAAAGGGCGATGGTGATCCCCCTCCTCAAGAAGCCGGGATTGGATACTGAGGTTTTGGCCAATTATAGGCCAATCTCTCTTCTTCCGGCCCTGGCGAAGCTTACGGAGAAGCACGTGCATGGCGTGCTTTCCGGCTTCCTTGAATCAAATGATTTACTGCACCCCTCGCAATCCGGCTTCCGGCCTAACCTTAGTACGGAGACGGCACTTCTTGAGGTGTCAGAGGTTATCCGGGAGACGCTGGATGCGGGAGGGAAGGCTATGCTTGTCATGCTGGACTTGTCGGCGGCCTTCGACACCGTCCCCCACGAGGCACTTCTTGCCAGACTCTATGACATCGGTCTGAGGGGGACGGTGCTCAAATGGTTTACATCGTTTTTAGAGGACCGTCGACAAACGGTCTGGGCCTCATCGAGTTCCGCTGAGATGCCGCCACTGGGAGTCGGAGTTCCACAGGGCTCTGTGTTGAGCCCGACTCTTTTTAACATCTTTATGACCCCTTTGGCGGCACTCATGGAGGCCTCTGGGGCCCAGATCGTGTCCTATGCGGATGACACGCAGCTTCTTTTCACCTGCAGGAAAGATCAGACATTTGATGGGGAGAGCATACGGGGGTGTCTGGAGAGGGTCTTTGACTGGTTCCAGCGGAACGGTCTTAAGGCCAACTCCAGTAAGTCGGAAGTCCTGCTTTTCGGTTGTGCCTCGGAACCGGAATGGCGTGAGTGGTGGCCGGCGGGCATGTGTCCTCCCGCTCAGCCATCAATGGCTGCCAAAAATTTGGGAGTCAAGTTTGATAACAACCTCACGCTCAGATCTCACATTCTCGGTTTGACAGGCACTTGCTTCAGGATTTTAAAGATGCTCCGGAAGTTCTTACCTCTGCTTACAGAGGAGCATAGAAAGATCACTGTCCAAGCTCTAATAGGATCTAGATTGGACTATGCTAATGCCCTATTTTTAGGGCTTCCGGATTATTTGGTTCAGCGGCTGCAAGTGGTGCAGAACTCTGCGGCCCGCACCATTTTTGGCCTTCATAGGCGGGCGAGAACATCTGGGGTGCTGCAGTCACTTCACTGGCTCCCCATCCGAAAGCGAATTATGTTTAAAACTTTGACGTTGGTACATAAGGCACTTTCTGGTTTGGGAGCAAAGTATCTGCAGCGTAGACTGGCCCTCTATTGCCCGGCCCGCTCTCTGCGGTCGGAGTCTCTGTTCATGGCCGTGGTTCCCCGAGTGAGGAAGGCTCGCACGGGGGGCCGCTCCTTCAGCCTCAGGGCCCCCCAGTTATGGAACTCTATGCCTTTCGCCCTACGTAGTATTCCCAGTCTGCTCTTGTTCAGGAAAAGCCTTAAGACCTGGCTTTTTAACCTTTAGGTTGTCTTTGCTTCCTGTCTCCTCTGTTTTTATCATTGTTATGTCTTTTATTGCTGAGTCGCCCACATAAAGCGCCGGGACACTCTTGTTGAGTAGCCGTGCGCTATACAAATAAACGTTTAACATAACATAACATAACATAACATTACGCAAGCATTGTCTCCCAGACTTGCTGATTCTAGCCCTACATGTGGTTCTTTTAGGTTTTTGATTTACACATGCCTAGGGACTCACATAGTATTTTCTTCTTGTGGGCTCCAGTAACTTGCTAGCATTTTGCATGCAAGTGCATTCCTTGCTTAGCTTTTTCTCATGAGAAGTCTGTGGCCATGTCATGCTTCCAACTCACTAACATTTTGTTGGCAAGTGTATATCTTTTATCAACACAAAGGGCCTTTTTAAGAGAACGGCGAACTATAGGACCACTGTACTTGTGGTGGTGGTCCGACCACTGCCACACTGTGAGCTCGCCTGCAGTACTAGGAATGTGGCGGTTGGACCGACACTGGAACGTTGCGTCCACTGGAGATATAGGAACCCGGGGCGGTGGCGCAGCTGTCAGGAGCACCAATAAGCTGATAATGCTGCTGCGGCACCGTAGAGCATAATAGGAGTTGCCTGTCCCCTGCCCCTTTCATGGCGGTGAGTCCGCCATGAAAAGGGTGGCGGAGAGGCAACTATGGGGGCCCTAACAGAGCCCCCTACTGCTTCTGGATCTGGGGATGCATGTGGGGGGGGGGCGGGGCACATGCTGTGCCCCCAGGATATGCACCCCCAGGTCCTGAAACACACACAGTGCAGGAAGGTGCAGTCAGTGCTCTGACAGCGGCGGTCTGCATATTAGGTTCTTCTGTGAGCCTAACGGACTGCAGCTGTCAGACCACCGCAGGACCGCCCAATAGAGAAGTATTGAAGTCCTAATCTGGTGGGCGGCAGCACCACAGCTTTGGTGTTCCTACAGCAGATGGCACTTTGCACTGTCCGCTGTAGGACCACCAAAGTCGTAATAAGACCCAAAGTACACTTGCATACAAAATACTTTTGTTTCACAATAGTTTAAATTCACAATGATGGTCGCAACCTTACGTATTTTTATGTACTTTCCTTTCAATTATCCAAACTCAAGATTGCAAAATACTTGCATTTTCCATTGCCTAATTGGAAAACCAACACCTTATCCCTCGGGTCCTGGCAGCAGAAGTATACTGTCTGTGTGTGGTAAATATCTTATTCAACACCAAAGAGATTATAAACATTTTTGAAGAGGGGGACGAGCACGTTTTTTGCAGATATGCTTTTGTGAGTTTTGTATTAAGCATATATGTGTTCTCCCATGCTCTCAAAATAGGTTCAATGTTTGCATAGTCACCACTGAGGCCCTCAAGTATCCACTTGAGCATCTATTATGAGTAATCCTGCCTATGCCGTTGCAGCACGAGGACATGCAAATCCTGGCGAAATCGTTTTTCCTGAAAATGGCCAAGAATTCTGGAATTAACTGCCAAAATCGGTGAACTATCACAGATTCCATATTCCATAGGAAGAAGTGGCAATATACTAGTAATTTCTCATCATGTTATTACTGATCACTGCACCTTAAGTAAAACATAAGTGAAAATACAGATGTGGGTATGTAGTATACCACACGATGAGGGCTTGCGGGCTTAAATCAGAAGTGTGCAGTACCACCAATTTAAGCACACACTGGGCTTTGCAGTACCACCAATTTAAGCACATACTGGGCTTTGTACGGAAATAAGCATTACAAGGAGTGTGCACATTTTACATAGTTCATTTGGTATTTCCCTGCAGTAATCTTTCAGGTGAAAACTGTCCATATTTGCAGGCAGAAAAAAATCCACGGTTATACGTTTTGCAGCTCAGAACAAATTAAAACATGTGGAATTACTGGGTATCCCTCATTGCGAGCTGCAGAACACATAATGGAAAGGTAATACCACAAAAAGCAATAACTGCACCACATAATGCGTGCCTGCAGACTTCTTGAATTTAGAGTTTTTGCTGTCTTAAAGGAACTATTAATCTCAGAATAATGCATTTCTTATCTTATTTCTGTTTAGGAGTGCAATTATATCTATTTCATAAATCGAGGCAAGTAACTGGTCTTCTCTGACTTTGAGGAGTTATTTAAAAGTGGCACTTCACCTAGATTTAAACGGTTTTAATTAGGTTTAAACAGTGGCCTTCATTACATGAGCTGCGGAAATCCTAACTCGTGGGCAAATGAGTGTCTGTGTCCAAATTGGAATTTTGTGCACCAAATGTCACACATTCTTGACAGTTTTCACCAGGTAAAACCTAAAAAAATTTGCCTGGCAATACATAATATTCCGAGTTTTGCAGCTTGAAAAGGGGGCGAAACGTGTGGTATTGCCACATCCTACCATATTTTGTACAACACAACCTGGAGCTTGTGGAGATGGTAATACTGTGATGAGGAAAAACTGAAGCCTACAGAATCAGAATTTCCTCAGCAAGTACAACCTCCAGTATAGCCACAATTCTTGAGCCAAGGGCCATTTTTAGATCTATTGTTGTTGTTTTGCCTCCCAAGGGAGACAGACCGGTGCACGAGCCGCTTAGGGAGTGTGGACGCTCTTCGCGCGCACACACACACACATACAGCGTTACTGAGGACGGCCGAAGACACGCACACACGCGCATACACACACAGACAGACGCACACACACACGCGCACACACAGACACACATACACATTGCTGTCGCCCCCCCACAGACGCACACACACACACACCGCCACCCCCCCACGCCCCCTCCCCCCCACACAGACGTACACACACACACACACCGCCACTCCCCTCCACGCCCCTCCCCCCACAATTAAGCCCCACTTACCGCATCAGCGGCCTCAGCCACCACTCCTGTCTTCTGCTGCCACCGCAGGGCTCTCCCTCAGGCATTCTAGCAGAACACGGAAGTACCGCCCCACGACAGGTGTGACGCTCCCGAACTTCCGGTTTCGGGAGGGGCACGCTCACGGCTTGTGCTGGAGAAGGCGGCGGGGTAGCAGTAGCCATAGACATGTCCGATCGGTTCCTTTTCAGCTTGGGGGTTGGTGACCTCTGCCTACCTTTGTCTAGAGTGGTAGGGGGCGCAGAGGGTTGTTCGGCAGGCCGGTACAGCCAGGCCAGCTGAGGATGGATACAAGAATGCTGACTCTGCGGGCCGGAGGAGTCGCTGTTCAGAAGAGACAGCTCCAGCAGGAGGGCATTGAGCAAAGGCAGCTGCTCAAGCCTGCTGACAATGTAGGGGGGGCACCCGCTGCTGCTGTTCTTTGGCTAGGTTTGGTCTTTGGGGGGTCCTGGACTGGTCTGTGTACACTTATCTCGTCCTCCGATGACAGCTCGTCGTGCAGCTCTAAGCGTGGGAGCTCTTCTCGATGCAGGCTGCGGACAGGAGGCTGTTCTGTAGGTAGATTGGTGTAGTAAATCGGAGGCGGGCAAAAGATATTGGTTTCTATCTCTAGTTCCTGCCTGTCGGGAGCTTCTCTGGCGCGACGCTTTGGCTCAGTCTGAGTGGATGCTAAGGCGGTATATTTCTTCCGAGGAGTCCCAGGCGACGGCCCAGGATCCGACCTGCTGTTGGGCTCTATAGACCCGCTCTCTGGAGGCGCTGGCACTGACACAGCCTCCCTCTTCTCCTTAGCAGCAACTGGTAAATCTAAATGTAAATGTACAGGAATTTATATAGCGCAAATCACCAAGCGGTTTCTAAGCGCTTGCTTAGGGAACCCGTCCTGGTATTCCCCTGTGAGATAACCCCGGCAGGGTATCCGCAAGGTGAAAGCCAGGCATCCCGCCGCGAGGGGCCGTTGTGGAGATTAAGCAAGCTATTGCCCAGAGTCGCAGAGTGTGAACCCGTGAATCGAGTAGGCATCGGAGCGAGAATTGTTGAGTCCATGGACATTTCAGGACTCAAGACCCCGCCGAGCCGGGAATTGAACCCTGGTCCCGGGCTGACCTCTGCTTCCAGGTCTGCCTCCTCTAACCAGTGAGCCACACTTCTCCACATCTGGGACCACGGGGTCTTCGGGCTGAATCATAGACGTGGATGTGGGTTTCTAGGAAGGGTCCTGCCCTGACTCCGGGGTCAGGTCCTGCAGCGAGGATTCGGCTCGGTCAGTGTAGGCGGCTCCCCAGCCTTCTCCTGCAGGGTGGCGGGGCTGATGTGCCGCAGCAGACCGCCCCCAAGCTCATCAGGCGGTATCCCAAGGAGATCTCCCCCCACCGGGTGCCCCAGCAGGTCGTGCAGCCGAAACAACATATTGGTAGACTGAGGTGAGGAGGAACCTACTTCTGCCATACTTAAACTTGAATGTAAGCCTTTTCTACTGACAAATAACAGAACGCAATACTGCCGAGATATCAGCTTGCCTACCCACACTGAGCTATAGTAAAATACATTGCACAGATATTTTTGTTTTGGTTCACACAAAGATTTGTTATTTGAGTGTTTACATTGCTTTTATTTTTATTGATTTGTATCCTAAGGCTTATCAAATAATAAGATCTACTTCGTAACATTGAGATATATCAAAATGAGGTTTTGGGGTGACAGTTTTACAATGCATAAAGTGGGCTTATAGCATGTGACCATATTATCATGTCTTGGTTTCAAATGAGCAAACCGCACTACTTACCTGTACAGCGTTTTTAAGGAGAGAGCACTGCTTTCTGTCGACGAAGTTGTAATACTTTGATTCGAAAGACACAACTGTTTCTTAGAAGGACCACAAAAATAATCTAGTTATGGTGCAACGTCGCGTATTGTAATCTACCAGCCACCAGTAGCGAATGAAGAAACTGAGCACAGATTCCCCCAAACATTTCCAACGTATTACCAGCCTCCGAATTCAGTGCTCAAAATAAGAAATACTCACTTAAAGATTCCATTATCAAAGATGGGATTGGACAGTATGTAAGAAAAAAATAATTCCCTCCCTAAATCTTTCCCAGGTTTTACTTCCGACCTAGCTGAACACTTACCTACTTCACTGTTTTTTCTGCCCCCAAACACACTCCTTTTAGTGCTTTGTTCCTTCGTACCTAAACATCAGGGTGCACTACTCCTCCACCCAAACCTCCACACTCACACTTTCAGTGCATAGCCTCCATCAGCGCCCCTCGTGTCTGCCCCTCAGCCTCATTCCCTCCTTTCCCTTCTCATAGACTGATTTTCTGCTTCAGCTCCATATTTACTTCCAAGGTCATATACCAGAATTCTTCATCTTCCTCCCTACCCTTACTTTACTCGCAAGTTTTTGTTACACCCTTTACCAGAAAGCCTCTTTTTCAACCCATGTAAACCCCTTCTCTGCCCAAAACACTTTTATACACTAGGTCCACTTCACCACTTGCCAGGTCTCCTCCACTACTTTGTCACCTAACTTTCACCTGACTACCACGTTTTCACCTCGTACCCCTGTCGGTACTTCGTGAGGAAGTCCCTCAAGGACCAACTCAAGTCTCTAACATGGCTAAATCCCTATTAATCTATTTATTTGCTGAGTTGGACTCTCATCCCGGGGCCCTAGCTTTCCCTTTCCTTCCAATCACAGCTGTCCATCCTCTGCACGTGCTTCTAGCCCAGCATGCACCTTCTTTACTCGAGCCACTGCATGCATGCTCCTAAACGCTTCCTCAATCAGTAAAACTAACAACAAAATCTTGGCCCTCATCATTGACTTCACCCCAAATCTAATCTGTATCACTCCATCTATCTATCGCCCTCACTTTATCTATCTATCTATCGCCCTCACTCTATCTATCTCCCTCACTCTATCTATCGCCCTCACTCTATCTATCTATTGCCCTCACTCTAACTATCTATCGCCCTCACTCTATCTATCTATCGTCCTCAATCTATCTATCTATCGCCCTCACTCTATCTATCTATCGCCCTCACTCTATCTATCTATCGCCCTCACTCTATCTATCGCCCTCACTCTATCTATCGCCCTCACTCTATCTATCTATCGCCCTCACTCTATCTATCTATCGCCCTCACTCTATCTATCTATCGCCCTCACTCTATCTATCTATCGCCCTCACTCTATCTATCGCCCTCACTCTATCTATCGCCCTCACTCTATCTATCTATCATCCTCAATCTATCTATCTATCGCCCTCACTCTATCTATCTATCGCCCTCACTCTATCTAGCTATCTATCGCCCTCACTCTATCTATCGCCCTCACTCTATCTATCGCCCTCACTCTATCTATCGCCCTCACTCTATCTCCTATTGCCCTCACTCTATCTATCTATCGCCCTCACTCTATCTATCTATCGCCCTCACTCTATCGTCCTCACTCTATCTATCGCCCTCACTCTATCTATCGCCCTCACTCTATCTATCTATCGTCCTCAATCTATCTATCTATCGCCCTCACTCTATCTATCTATCGCCCTCACTCTATCTAGCTATCTATCGCCCTCACTCTATCTATCGCCCTCACTCTATCTATCGCCCTCACTCTATCTATCGCCCTCACTCTATCTCCTATCGCCCTCACTCTATCTATCTATCGCCCTCACTCTATCTATCTATCGCCCTCACTCTATCGTCCTCACTCTATCTATCGCCCTCACTCTATCTATCGCCCTCACTCTATCTATCGCCCTCACTCTATCTATCTATCGCCCTCACTCTATCTATCTATCGCCCTCACTCTATCTATCTATTGCCCTCACTCTATCAATCTATTGCCCTCACTCTATCTATCTATCGCCCTCACTCTATCTATCTATCGCCCTCACTCTATCTATCTATCTATCTATCGCCCTGACTCTATCTATCGCCCTGACTCTATCTATCGCCCTCACTCTATCGCCCTCTATCTATCTATTGCCCTCTATCTATCTATCGCCCTCACTCTATCTATCTGTCTATCGCCCTCACTCTATCTATCTGTCTATCTATCGCCCTCACTCTATATGTCTATCTATCGCACTCTATCTATCTGTCTATCTATCTATCGCCCTCACTTTATCTATCTGTCTATCTATCTATTGCCCTCACTCCCTCTATCTATCTATCGCCCTCCCTCTATCTATCTATCGCCCTCCCTCTATCTATCGCCCTCCCTCTGTCTATCTATCGCATCACCACAGCATCTCTCAGGACCACCACAGCATCTCTCAGGGGCACCACAACATCATTGTGCGCTACCACAGCATCACTGAACGCCACAGCATCACTCAGCGCCACCACAGCATCAATCTGTGCAACCATTTAACAACAACTGGTTCAAATATCTTCTCTCAATGTTTCAAGCTTTATTACAAATGTCACAAAAGATGTTAATATTTCACTTCTGTTCTTGGATTTTCCTCACAATAAAATACACTGAACATAATCTTCACAAAAGTTATTTACAAAAGTTTAAGCTATTGCCATTATAAATTACAATAACTTTTATTTAAGTATTCATTATTAAAAAAATTAAAAGCCATTGTTATTTGTAATATCAATACACCTAAGTCACGTAAATACAACACATATTGCATTATAAATGCTATAGGTGTCACATTTGCGAAAGTTAAAACTATTGGCATTGTAAATGACAAAGCTATTAATTTCGCTATTTTTAAAACCAACACATAAATAAAAAATGTGTCATTTACAATACCAACAGCTCAAACTTTCCTAATGCGAGACCTATTGCATTGCAAATGCTTGTTTATTAAGTAGGCCTAGGTATGATTGACAGTATTTAAATCATCTGTTACAATGTTACAAAACTATCCCAGGTAGGTTATTAGTAAAAAATGAAGATGCTTAAGAAACTCACTTTGACAAACTCCTCCCAGACTTTCACAGGTTGTCGGTTTTGGTGACGTAGTAGGCATTTGAAACGTACCTAGAGAAGAAGAACACGGGTTGTCAGAGGTGTGGAATGCTAAGTGTTACATCCTGTGAAAGCAAGAATTCAAAACAAACAGAAATAATGTGGTCAGTGCTCTTCTTCCTCCAATTGCTGTGTGTCTCTGCTGATCCAGTGCTTAATTTGTAAACAAATATGTGCCAGGGCTCTCATCAGGACACCAGTGTAAAATGCACCAAACATCGCCCCTACCATGTTGCCAATGACAGTAACAACACCACTACTAACCATCACACTTCTACAAGTGTGATAATTAGAACTATTCCAGGCCCCTAAAGCTATAAGAATGGCTTGGGCGGCAGGTAAAAGTATTTTTATTGTATATTGAATTAATAATTGACTGATGTTGTGGTCATCTCAGACAGTGCTACCTTGTGGCAAACCATCACAATCGCCGGTGTTGACAATTAAGTGCCGGTCCGCACCGGAAACCACCGGCTCAAATTAAGCACTGGCTGATCCACACTGACAAGGAAAATAATGCTGCACTGACAGCGGCTCTAAGATAGCTCTCACTATGACAGCAGAGAGCATATCTTTGGACAAGAAGGGGGAGGCAATGTGCAGACGGTGATGGGGAATGGTGCCTGAAAGAAATTTAGGGATGTTATTTATTATGGGTGACGGGAGGGAAAAAACAAAGCGCTAGGATGGCAGGGCGAAGGGTTTAGAGTTTTGAATTGGGGTGGAGGGAGGGCGACAGGATATTATATAACTTTATTAACGATTGAACGGCGAAGGAACAATGCCTTATGTTATGGGTGGTTGGGGGCAGGCCAACTGGCATTGTATTTCCCATGATCCGTCCACTCTAGCACTGCAGGGCAGGGAAGAGGGGGCGGGTCAGTCAGGCATAACATAAAATTGAAGGCCAAAAAATTTGAATAAAAGGGCTATTTTTCAACCTGGGATTCTGAGTTACATCATCAAAAACAAGCATTTACAATGCAATGGTTTCGCCTTTGGAAAAGTTAGAGCTATTGGCATTGTAAATGACAAAATTTGTATTTATGTGTTGGTTTTGAAAACAGATAAATAAATGGCATTGTCATTTACATTGCCATTAGCTTAATCTCTGCAGTCACTTTGCAGTCACTCTGCACTCCCTAGCACTCCCTAGCAGTCACTTTGCAGTCACTCTGCACTCCCTAGCACTCCCTAGCAGTCACTTTGCAGTCACTCTGCACTCCCTAGCACTCCCTAGCAGTCACTTTGCAGTCACTCTGCACTCCCTAGCACTCCGTATCAGTCACTCTGCAGTCACTCTGCAGTCCCTAGCAGTCACTCTGCAGTCACTCTGCAGTCCCTAGCACTCCCTAGTCACTCTGCAGTCCCTAGCACTCCCAAGTAACTCTGCAGTCCCTAGCACTCCCTAGTCACTCTGCAGTCCCTAGCACTCCCTAGTCACTCTGCAGTCCCTAGCACTCCCTAGTTACTCTGCAGTCCCTAGCACTCCCTAGTTACTCTGCAGTCCCTAGCACTCCCTAGTCACTCTGCAGTCCCTAGCACTCCCTAGTCACTCTGCACTCCCTAGTCACTCTGCACTCCCTAGTCACTCTGCACTCCCTAGTCACTCTGCACTCCCTACTCTGCACTCCCTACTCTGCACTCTCTACTCTGCACTCTCTCTACTCTGCACTCTCTCTACTCTGCACACTCTCTACTCTGCACACTCTCTACTCTGCACACTCTCTACTCTGCGTACTCTCTACTCTGTGCACTCTCTACTCTGCACCAGGCGCGGTGCGTCCATTGGGGCGTAGGGGCGTAGCCCCACTAAGCCCCATGGACCCACCGCGTCCTCACTAAAAACCAAATACAAATATTTTTAAAAAATCACGCTACCTGCCGGCCGGGAATCCAGGAGACACCCGACTTTTCCGGAGTGCGGGGGGGAGAGAATGGTGGGCCTGCTGCAGCTGCGCAAGTGGGTTTTGGGCACAAACATGCCCGCGCATGCGCAGATTGTTTCCCTGTGAATTTGCCATTAGAAAGAGGGCCAGGGGGCGGGTCGCAGCCCACGGGGTTGCACAGGGCGACTGGGCGAGCACTCATGGTGCCCCCCAGCCAATCCTGGCGCTGCATACAGCGCCAGGATTGGCTGGTCAATACATAGCCCGGATACATAACCCCCTGTCTGGGGGGGCAGAGCTCTCTCCCTCCCTCGTACTGCGGCCTCTGTTTGTTAAGACTCCTTCATTTCCAGAGCCAATGTACACGGGGTGCTGTTGATAAAGACGATAGGGCAAAAAGATGAAAAACGAAACTTTACATGTATTGTAGTAAAATCATCCACTTTTTAAAAGACTGTCCCATGAAACCTGAAATCTAAATTAAAAGTTATACAAGTGAAAGTCAGTACGTGGAAAAAGAGAAGACCTATTAATGATTGAGGCCACACTTTCAAGTTCTCTTTATGTAGTGTCCCGGATCTTCTTGACCCAAATAGTGCAAAAAGCACAGCGGCATTTGTTTTTGTTTATAGAGTTAGTTTGCAGAAAGGGCAAATATTAAGATTCAGCCAATGATTGAATCTGGGGCATCTGGTAATTTTGTTGATGCTCATTTTACTAAAACTATGGGAATAGCTATTGAAAATAAAACAGTTCCAACGCTAGATTGAACCCTTGGTGGGTAAGAATTGACATGTGGAGGTGTTTGGACAACAGGACGCAGGGATTATTTGAGATCTAATTGATGCCTTAACTTTGCTGTCGGCCATTAATGCTGTCACTGTGTGGATGGGTGAGTGGATGGGTGCATGGATGGATGCATGCATGATGGGTGGATGGATGCATGAATGATGGATGCAGGTTAGATGGGTGGATGGATGGATGGATGGGTGGATGCATGAATGAATGATGTATGAATGCAGGATGGGTGGGTGGATGGATGGGTGGATGCATGAATGAAGTATGGATGGATGCATGCATGATGGGTGGATGCATGTTGGATGGATGGGTGGCTGCATGAATGAATGATGTATGGATGCAGGATGGGTGGGTGGATGGATGGGTGGATGCATGAATGATGTATGGATGGATGCATGGATGCATGCATGATGGGTGGATGCATGATGGATGGATGGGTGGATGCATGAATGAATGATGTATGGATGCAGGATGGGTGGGTGGGTGGATGGATGGATGGGTGGATGCATGAATGATGTATGGATGGATGCATGGACGCATGCATGATGGGTGGATGCATGAATGATGTATGGATGCAGGATGGGTGGGTGGATGGATAGGTGGATGCATGAATGATGTATGGATGGATGCATGGATGCATGCATGATGGGTGGATGCATGATGGATGGATGGGTGGATGCATGAATGAATGATGTATGGATGCAGGATGGGTGGGTGGGTGGATGGATGGGTGGATGCATGAATGATGTATGGATGGATGCATGGATGCATGCATGATGGGTGGATGCATGATGGATGAATGGGTGGATGCATGAATGAATGATGTATGGATGCAGGATGGGTGGGTGGGTGGATGGATGGATGGGTGGATGCATGAATGATGTATGGATGGATGCATGCATGGATGCATGCATGATGGGTGGATGCATGCTCGATGGATGGGTGGATGCATGAATGAATGATGTATGGATGCAGGATGGGTGGGTGGATGGATGGGTGGATGCATGAATGATGTATGGATGGATGCATGCATGGATGCATGCATGATGGGTGGATGCATGCTCGATGGATGGGTGGATGCATGCTCGATGGATGGGTGGATGCATGAATGAATGATGTATGGATGCAGGATGGGTGGGTGGGTGGATGGATGGGTGGATGAATGATGTATGGATGGATGCATGGACGCATGCATGATGGGTGGATGCATGAATGATGTATGGATGCAGGAGGGGTGGGTGGATGGATGGGTAGATGCATGAATGATGTATGGATGGATGCATGGATGCATGCATGATGGGTGGATGCATGATGGGTGGATGCATGATGGGTGGATGCATGATGGGTGGATGGGTGGATGCATGAATGAATGATGTATGGATGCAGGATGGGTGGGTGGGTGGATGGATGGGTGGATGCATGAATGATGTATGGATGGATGCAAGGTGGTTCGGGCTCGCTCGCTGCGGTGCAATATGCAAATTAGTTTACGCCCCACTTCTTTCAAATGTCACCAGCCGCCCCTGCTCTGCACACTCTCTACTCTGCACACTCTCTACTCTGCACACTCTCTACTCTGCACACTCTCTACTCTGCGCACTCTCTACTCTGCGCACTCTCTACTCTGCGCACTCTCTACTCTGCACTCTCTACTCTGCACCCTCCTTTGCAGCACGTGGAGCCCAAAGAGGAGAAACGAAGCTGTGGCTCTCAAGCTCCTAGCTCATGAGCTCCGAGCCTGTCCAACCCCCAAGGTGAAGAGGCAGAACGTTCCCCGGACGCTGCAGCCGAGCTGCCTCGGCAGCTCTCCTTTTCAACATGTTCTTTTAGTGATTCGGCCTCCATAACAACCTCTGAAGGCATCTCCGTCTGTCAGCAGATTAAGTGCCTGCCCATCATGGCTGCAGGAATGCCATGATGGGTGCTATAAAGTACAGCATAAAGGCAGGAGGCACACATGGAAGGGATCATAAGAAAAGGGCGGACAATAAAACAAACGAACTACTCTATCTAGGTGCACGAGCAAAACCGTGTGTTCAGAACGAGCACGACTGAAAAAAACTGAAGTGAGATGCGGTGGTGAGCCACCTATGTTGGAGCAGGCGATCGATCCAGGCAGTCGTATGTGGCAGCTGTACAGATCGGGGAGAAAACCCTGGAAACAAAGGTCCTCTGAACACTGCTCTCTACAATGCGGAGAAGTGGGGGGACGCTGATGTCATGACAGGAAGTAACGTCACGACAGGTAGCTTGCACTCAGTTGCAGTTTATATTTATCAAGCTCCCGGTAAAATAAGTGGAGGGACGCGCCCACCCGCGTGGTACCCCGACTTGAGCCCTGTGCAGCATTAAATAATATTTCCAGTTGTAAAACAAAAATGATGATGTACGATATCATTATTGAAAGGGACTTACTCCTACAGAAAGGTCTGGCCGAGACATTAAGAGGGTGTATGAATGGATCACAATAAGGTGTATGGTCATGGAAAGTATCTGGAACACCTACACACGAAGAAAAAGGTTTTTAAATATATTTTTTTCACTTTATTATTTTGGAAACATCCAGAAATATACACCTTCAAAAAGGTACGAGTCTATTCTCAGGTACGTAGGTTGGAAATACCACCTTATATAATGGAGGGTTATGTTTCTGATCAGAAACAAAGTGAAAAAAAAAACATCTGGCGAATACCCTTTATCACAAGCGTCCCTTCACATATTTTGTGTTATTTAGTGTACTCCTGGACATTTGTAGTTGTCCAGTGCTTATGCCATGACCCTCCATGGTGACAAGTAATCTACTGTAGAAAGTGTAGCCATGCTTGCACTACAACTTCCTACTGCCTTGTCTAAATCTGCTTCTTATGATACTGGTCAAAGGAAAACAAACGTGCATAATTCATTCCAAGTGTGCTTTCAGTTTGTTTTGCTGGTTTCATGCACATTTCCTTCAGCAACAACCACAACTTATTATTTGGCAATGCAGACAAGCTATTTGCAAATCCCAGGATTCCCCAATTGCTTGCCCCCTTGACTCTTTGTCCAAAGAAGGTGGTAAGGCATTTGGAAACGGGAAGGGATGCCAATGGGCCCTACTCTTCTGAGAATTAAAAAAACAAAAACAAACCAAAAAAAACTTTTTTTAAAGTGCAGTCATACACACACTCTTCTTCAGAACAGTGCTGGGTATTACTTTGAAGCATGGATTCACCATGTTTAAATCACTGATCTATTACCAACATGCAGGGCATTAGGTAGATACAAAAAAGTCGGATCAGGGGGTATCTAAAGAGGCGTGTTCTCTTTAATAAGGGTCTCGCTTACGGCTTATAGTGTTTCAATCAACTGGCATTTTTGTGCAAGATTAATAAAAACATGTAAATAAACAGGAAATATACCGCAGGTATAGATTACCTTAACTATTTTTACATGAATTGTTCAGAAATCGAACAGTGTAATTTGCCAGTTTAGCGAAGGACACGAACATAGAGCCTGATAGTAATTAAAAAGGGATGTTACAATGTGTCTCTAACAGGCTTGAGAACAGGAACAACCCACTTCAGTCAAAATCTATGTCGATACATAGATCTGAGGTTTAGCAATTAACCCTCTGTCCACCTTGCCCAAACGCACGCAAGCAAGCAATGCTATATTAAACTTGCCAATAAGATTTCATCCCAGGCTAGGCCGAATTGGCATACAGGGCAATCAGGCAGTGCTTGATGGGCCGGTCCGGCATATCAGTGTGTGGGCAGTTTTTTTTTTTTTTTTTTAGCACTTTGTGGACTTGTTTTATGGCCTTGTGGGCTGGTTTTACTATCGATTTCCCCGATGTTACCACAAGTAAAGCCTGCAGTAAACACAAATGAGTGCAGGCTCCCAGACCTTGGAAAATCCCCATAGTGCGCAGGCTTTACAAGATGAAAACTGGCCTGACTTGCAAGCGTGCGCCACTCTCTTAGCTATCAGATTCGCTAATGGGGGCCACTTTTATTTCAGTGCCCAGGACGATTTTTTGTCCAAGTGCGACCCTGAGAGCAGGCTATTTTTAACCCTACTTCTCCTATATTTCATACCAGAAATAATTCAGAGTAGCGTTTTCAGTCTGTGTAACTGGTTTTTACTTTCAGGTAAAAGGCACGTTGCTAAACATAAAAACATCCAAGTTGCAGCAAAACCATTTTAAACTGAGAGGAGTTTTCAGCAAACATTCCAAAGAGACAGTGCGCGCGAAGGCACGGCAGACTTGTCGTGTGTCCCCACACGCTGAAGTGTGCTTGCAGGACTGAGGACTCGTTCGCTATGTGCTGGTTTGACTGTGCAATAGCATCAAACAGTAATGACAGGCATACTAATGGGCTTGCTGTTACTCTGACCACTCAAGAATGCGGCCCCTCCTCTGCCCCCATGGGGGCATATTCTGCGTACGTGTGCTCTTGGCTCAGTGTACGAGTATGAATGCGGAGGTTCTAAAAAAATACGGCCTCTTTACGAATTCCTTTCTGTGGAGGCGTAGGCATTCTGCCTTGCCATCAGGCGGAAAGCGAGCTGGAGTCTCGGCGATCTGATAAAGGTAAAGGTCTCGCCCTCGAAGGCAGAGCCCCGCCCCAGGCGGCAGTCACAGCAAGGATCAGATATCTGCTTCCAAAGACAAAACAAGAACCTACGGGCATACGGACAGCGGGAGGGGGGGGCGGACACGGACAGGGGGGGGACAGCACACGGTCGGCAGGAACGGGCACTCACCTGGACTTCTTCCGGCGGCCGTGGTCGGCATGGAATGACAAAAACAAACACCAAAAAAAAAAAACGAAACTCCGCCCACCGCCCGATGACGATGCAAAAAGGGTGGAGAGCGAAAAAAATGCAGGAACGCCCACAAATCTGGTCCGGCCATGACGGACAGATCTCTGTTCCAATGGCTAGCCTCCATTTATGGAGCTAGCCAATGGAACAGAGGGCGGATTCAAGTCCCCCACACTGCAAAACTAAAGATTTCTCCTGGGGGAGGAGCTAAAGCTCCGTGCCCCAGGCGAAACCTAACTAGACGTTTTCTCTTGTTTTCTATTTGATGTCACTCAGACTCCCTCAGTGAAAAACATC
Source organism: Lissotriton helveticus (assembly GCF_964261635.1). Lineage (NCBI taxonomy): Eukaryota > Metazoa > Chordata > Amphibia > Caudata > Salamandridae > Lissotriton > Lissotriton helveticus. Next base: position 1,264,292,420 of record NC_136067.1, on the reverse strand, counting down.
CCTGTTATTCACAATTAGTCATCTGTTTCCCAAAGGGCTAATTTTTTCTTTCTTTAATCAGGAAAAGTTACAGGAAATTTGATAATTCAGATGTGTTTTTAATCATATTTGGCAGCTTAACCCCGGCAACATCAAGGAAAACAGTGGTCAAAAGGCTAAATAAAGTTTCAGAAATTGCTCCCAGTGGCTTACAGAGAGGAAGTTTTTTAACATTTGCAGGTCGATGTTGCCTTAAATCACCGCTACTGCCAGGTTCCTGCTCTCCTGTTCCCGCCTCTGCTGAATGCGCTCACCCTTGGTCCTCCTTAATGCAGGTTGCTGCATGACCCCATTGAGAAGGCGCCTGGGCTTCTGCCTGACTGTTGCCAGCACCAGCTACTTTCGGCTGTCTCCCTGCTCATTTCAGCTCATTCTTGCCGTGAATCACCGCTGCTTCCAGGTTCCCATTCTCCAGTTCCCACCTCTGCTGAAACCCCTCCCACCCCAGAACCTACTTAATGTCTGCGCTGGTCCGTGCCTTTACTGTGCCCAGTACAGGAGCCCTGGCCACCACACTATCCAATGCAAGATCACAGTCGCAGCCGACATCTGAGCCAACAAACTCCACCTCTACTCTGTCGCCTTCCTCCACTGCCTTAACACCATAAACTGGCTTTCATGCTGCTACCATGCATCTCACTGAACCATGATAGGATCTTTCACCTACGCCCACTGCAATTTCCACTGCAACACCTCTCGTGCCTACATAACTGCCACCAAGCTACCAACACACGCCACCAAGCAACCGACGTGCAACATCAACACCACCCCACACCATCTGACTACTATGCTCCTTAACGCCCGCTCACCCAGGAAACACTCTACAGAAATCAGAGCCCTCCCAAATAGCAATGCACCTGACCTTCTCTTTCTGACAGAAACTTGGCCAACCAGGACATCGCCGCAGCCATCCCACCCACTTACAAAATCGGAAACCAAAACCGAACCCACAAACCTGGCAGATGACTCACAATCATCCACAAAAACACGATTGACTGCACCACCTCCATGGACTTGGTCTTCAACCTCATGAACCTCATGAAACACTTACACTTCAAAATACAAACAGACAACACCACCCTAAAGGAAACCCTTGCCTACCATCTCACAGGCCTCCAAGTGGAATTCTGCAACCACATCGTGGACTTCATTGCTCCCCTCTCCATAAGATCGGCAAACTACATCATCCTCGGGACCTCAACTTCCACCTGGGAGACAACACAGACCTCAACTCCACAGCCCTCCTCAAAAGCCCAGCAACCTTGGACACACCCAGCTAGTCCATGGACCAACCCACACAGCAGGCCATAACATCAACCCAATCTTCTCTTCAAACAACTTGATTATCATTACCCATCTGACTATGTAGTGGGCTGACTATGTGAGCTCACATGGTCAGACCACTATATAGTTTACTTCAGGACACCTGCTGACCGGGTCACTCCTACAAAAGCAAAGAAAGCACCATCACGACACTGGGGTAGAATATCCGAAGAAGAATGGACCAAACCCCAACAGGAACAACACTCCAGCGACACCGGAAACCCGGATGTCGGCACTAAGATCTTCAATGACTGGATCACAAATTACGCCACCCACAATACACCCCCAAAAATAACACCAAGAACAACAAACGACTCAACTGGTGTAAAAGCGACCACAGGGATTTCGAACACCACTCGGAAGAAAATGGAGACTCAGCAAAAATGACTAGAGGATGCAAAGAAAATATCCCTAGCTCTTAGACTAAAAGCGAGCTCAAAGAACTGCAAAGAATTCTTTACCATCATCAAGGAGTTCTCCAATCCTGCAGCAGCTAACAACGACATTGCCCAATTCCAAATAGTGAGGACCTCTCAAACATTATCGACAAGAAGTTTGCCAAGATCTACAAAAAATTCAACCCACTGACCCGAACTCCCCGGTCAACTGGATTCTGCCACCATCGACCAACCAGAAGATCAACAACTGGAAGCCCCTCTTGAACAAAGACACCACTACCCTGATAAATGCCATACACTCAGGAGCCCATTCTGACCCCTGCCCCCACTTCATCTACAACCTAGAAAGTACCATAATATGTCCTGCTCTGACCACGATCATCAACACCTCCTTAACCATCGCGATCCCTCAGGCAAACTGGAAAAATGCAGAAGCCACCGCCCTGTTGAAGAAGTCTTCAGATGACCCCAATGCCCTCAGCAACTATAGACTCATCTCACTCTTACCATTCCCAGTCAAAGTCATGGAGAGAGCTATCAACATTCAAATTTAGAGTGCCACCAACTCAACAGATCTCAATCAGGTTTCAGCACTAACCACAACACTGAAACACCTTCATCACGGCCACCAATGACATCAGAAGCACCCTCGAACAAGGAGAAACAGCTGCTCTCCTCCTTCTCGACCTCACCGCAGACGTTAACATCGTCTCCCACAACACACTTATCAGAATGTTTCATCTCCTGGGCATCCGTGGTCCAGCCCTTAAGTGGATATCCTCATTCCTCATGGGAAGAACACAACAAGTGAGACTACCACCCTACATCTCAGAGTCCAATAATCTCATCTGCGGATTCTATAAAGGCTTGTCCCTCAATCCAATGCTCTTCAAAGTCTACATGGCACCCCTCGCAGACATCATCAGATCGCACAGCATCAGCATTGTTTCATACACCGATGACACACAGCTCTTCCTCTCCCTAACGGACCAATCCAGAGCTGCCAAAACAACTTTGCCAACTGCAGGACCAAGGTCACATCATGGATCAGGGACAACTGCCTCCAGATCAAACACAGACAAAACAGAAGTCCTGATTTTCTGAAACAACCACTTCCCCTAGGATGCTTCATGGTGGCCCCCACCTACCCCAAATGACTATGCTAAAAACCTCAGGATCATCCTAAACCCCAACCTTGCCATGAATAAACAGATCAACATTCTTTCTCCTCATCATGGGTCCTCATCCTGCGAATGCCATGCAAGTATGCAAGACTTTCAAAGGGATTCCTATGAACACCAGATGAACAGTCACCCAGGCTCTAATCACAAGCAGAAATGGAATCTACGCTGGAATCCTAGTCCACATTCTACGTCGACTCTAAGCCACCCAGAATGCAGCTGCCAGACTACACTTGGACATCCCACAAAAACCCACATCTCACCACACCTCAACACACTCCACTGGCTCCCAGTTCAGGAAAGATGCAAATTCAAGCTGCTCACGCATGCCTACAAAGCTTTCAACAAAATCGGGTCAACACTGCCTCAACTTCTACCAACCCACCAGACACCTTGGGTTGGCCTCCCATTCTAACGCATGAACCTCTCGAATCAAGAAAACCAGATGCGGAGGACAATACTTCTTGCACATCGCAGCCAAAACCTGGAATGTCCTCCTGCAATAACTCAGAAGAGCTCCTCCCTAATGGTCTTTCAAAAGCAGCGCAAGCCCTGGCTCTTCCAGAAAAAACAGGCACGATTCAGTCCTTCAACCTTCTTGGACCATCGCCCTGCTCAGCGCCACCTCGCCATGCTCAGCGCCTGATGCCTTTGCGGGTAATGGCCGCACTGTATAAGTCCACATAACATTAGCAGATGCGTACATTACTTTTTTCACTAGACATTTTATGACAATGCGATACAAATAAAACACAATAACATTTGACAACAAATTCTCAGGTAGGGTCAACTTCATAAAATGTCCATTAGCCAATGAAAACATGCAGATGCAGGATCATTACAACAGAGGGCATAAAGCACACATGCAGATGCACCTCTGTGAGAAGTGGCGCACAAACCAAATTCTGCACAGGTGCACATTGCTTATGATACGCCCTTTTCCTAGAAGGGAGTTTTTTCATGAAAAGCGGCGGTGCTAGACTACCACAAACAAGAACTAAATCAATCAAGTATTGCTTTTCTACCTTAAATGTTTATAATTCTCCCATCTAAAATCATCTATCTATTCAAGGATTCCACTTCTTATGGATACACATACATTGATAAACATGTCTGCTTAACCTCCCTCTCTCGTTTCCCCTTCCTAATAATACCCCTCCTCTCTCTGCCACCCCAGGCATCCCTCCTCCCCTCCCACAATCTCTGGTGTAGCCAGATAGCGAAATCCGGGACTTTTGAATCATTGCACAACATAAAATATCATGAATTCCATAAAATGACAAAATGTGGCATGACATAACACATGAAAGTGCTTGCGATGATTGAAAATAGGGGACACAAAGCAACAGCAATACCAAAATGTGTCAGACTGACAGAAAAAGGAAAGTAGCCATCAGCATATGTAATCCGTCTTACAATAACTGATATATGTAACCCATATTCATTTTTCTAAATATGATTACCAATGTAGTATGGACTCGATGTTTTTTAAATTATTTTTATGACGTCTAGTTTTTCTAATTCGTTGTTTGCAGTTATTGGAATTTCACTGTTATGCTCTATCTTTATGATTTTATGTAAAAGTTTTGATGCAAACCAGTTCTCTAGCGCCTCTGACCACTATACAACATACAAAGTAATAGCTATAGAATCAACATTTTGACAGACTTCTGTACTAGTAAACATAAGAAGAATAGGACATTAACATCAAGCCCTTTTTGTACAGAGGATGGGAGCGAGAGGTGGCCCTGTACGCGGACGACATCCTTATTTTAACGTCAGAGGTCCACACAGCACTTCCCGCAATCCTTGGGATTGCTGCGAAATTTGGGGAAGTATCTGGTTACGAGATTAACGCCTTCAAGACTGAGAGGATTGTCTGGAATACGGATCAGCTTGAATCTAGCATTCAGTCTGGATCTAGCTTGCGCTATTTGGGCCTTAACATCACTAGGGACATCAACCAGATCGCCGCAACAAACTTTACGGCAGTTGCAAAGGATTGTCGTAGATTAATGCAGTCATGGGCACAACTTCCATTATCCTTATTGGGAAGGGTTAACCTAATTAAAATGTCTATTTTACCTAAAATTTCTTTTTTATTTAACACTATCCCATTATACTTTGACCCAGCTCTAATAAAGAAACTTCAGGCGGAAATTACTTCATTTATTTGGAACAAGCACCTTCCTAGGATTGCTTGGAAAAAGCTCAGGAGACGTAGAGAGAAGGGAGGGCTTGCAGCCTCAGACCTACAGGTGTATGCTTGGGCGTTTCAGATGTCCCACGCCAGAATGTTGTTAAAAATGCCTTCCGATTCTGGGGTTAAGATTTTGTACTCAGCTTTGCTTAAGGGTGAAAGAGCCAGTCAGTCAGGCTTCCTGTTCAAATTTGGGGACCCCAAATTTTTCAAGAAAATAAAATTGAAGATCTTACAGGGGATGGCGAAAATCTGGGCCCAGTTAACAAAATCAATAAAGATAGGGTATTTCGGTAGTAGGACTCCCCTTTGGGATCTTCCTGAGTGTCCCGCGTGGTTGGTAGATAGTTTAGCCGTCCCGATAAAAGAAGCAGGGGTGGAAGTTTGGAGTGACCTATTTATGGATGGGAGCCTACTCCCTTGGGAGTGTCTGAGAAATAAAATCGGTCCGAATCTAGCAAGGTTTAAATATATGCAAATTGCCAGTTGGACCCATGCCCATATTGCCTTGCCTTCTCGAGGGAGTAAACTTCCTCTAGGTGGGCATAGTCACCTAGTTTCTCTTCTAGTAGACAAACCTCCGGCCAAGAAGGAAATTTCAATATGGTACAACTTGATCTTGGAAGAAATGGATGGTGAATTTTTGCAACCAGATAAACTGTGGGGTCCACTTATGAGAGGATGTAATGTGCAAGATCGTTGGAACATATCCTGTAAGCTCTTATGGGACGTTGTCAAACCGGCATGGTTACGGAGAAATCATCTCTTTACGTTCCATAGAGCCTATTATTCCCCCCTACGTCTCTCAAAATTCAACCAGGGGAATCTAGTAGCTTGTCCTAAGTGTGGCCTGGTGGCTGCTTCGGACGCCCACATGTTTTTTGAATGCCCTTGCTTGTCTCCATTTTGGGAGGCCATATCTAAGATTCTTTCATCATCCCTGGACTTACAAGTAGTTCCCGACCTCCCGCTTGTGATCTTTGGAATCTCGGATGGGGTTCAAAGTCCGGCAAAGTGCCTGGTGTTTTATTCCATCTTGCTAGCCAGAAGGGAGATCTGCAAAAAATGGAAAGATCCTCAACCTCCATCCATCAGTGACTGGTACGATACAGCATTGCAGGTCTCTAAGCTAGACCTGGCTAGGGCTGGTAATCCAAATAAGAGAGCATTCTGGCAGCTGGTAAACTGGGCGCAGTGAAATGACTGAGTTTTTTTTTCCTCCCCGGGTCCGATGATTATGCTACTATGGTTCAAACCTTGTGTTGTGTTAATAATCCAGTGGCAAAGTGAGCAAGGGACTCACGTCTAAGCATACCCTGCCAACTTATGGCGAACAAAGAGGTACAAAAGGGGGCGGTGATGGACGGAGCATCTGAACCAATCAAACACTCACACCCAGTTAACAGATCTGGGTTTAATCCATCACCGTTCTTTAGCCCACTCTGCCACCCCAGTTCAGACATGGCATATGCAAATCAGTCTGACCCTGTGCCTCATGGGAACAGTCCAGCCCGAACTGCCAAGCCATGCCTTCCCTGGACCGGAAACAAGCTTCCTAAGACCGGTTTGTGGCATTACAGCCGTCTTCAGCCAGGCTTGCTTGAATCTAGTGGCAAAGTGAGCAAGGGACTCACGTCTGAGCATACCCTGCCAACTAATGGGCAAACAAAGCGGTACAAAAGGGGGTGGTGATTGACGGAGCATCAGAACCAATCAAACACTCAGGTGCGCTATGGTCCAAGAGGAAATGCACAGAAAGTTTTAAGGTTGCCCGAGGGATTAGACAGGGTTGTGTCCTTGTCCAGCAGATTTTCTCACTCTATATAAATGGGGTGGATGAATGTCTACAAAAGGTTAAGGCTGACGACCCCACATTGGATCTCGCTCAATTCCCATTTTATTATATGCAGACAATGCAGTCCTCCTATCTAGAACAGGCAATGGGCTGCAGATCTTGAGTGATAACTTTGCTAGTTTCATGGAAAACAAAGACATGAAAGTAAATTTAAAGATAACCGTTACCATGGTGACTGTAAAAGGCACAGCAAAAAAGAGGATACACCGTATAAACGGGGAGAGATTAGCTGAGACACAAATGTTTGTTTTCATACCTGGAAATTCAGATTACTTCATCAGGGTGTTGGGAAAACCAATTAACAATCTCTAAAATAAAATTCCAGAGAGCTATAGAATCCATCTTTAGTTTTGCGAGTAAAATAGGCCAGAAACCAATCAGGGAGATACTGATATTGTATAAAAGCAAATGCCTCCGAAGTGCTGGTTACGGCACTGCCCTCTGAGTGTGCACAAACTGAGCCCCATTGCAAACTCTTGAGAACCTGTTCTTGGCTCGACTGCTGGCCGTCCCAAAAACGAGTTTAAAATACATAACACACAAGGAAGTGGCAGTTCCCTTTTTTAGAGGACGAACCATACATTAGACCCATCTTTGTGTGGCATAATATATGGATTATCGTAGGGACAGAGTTTACAAAGGTGATGATATTAGACTGCCTTATGTTAGATGCTTGGAAGAAAATAAAATGGTTTTCTTATATAGACAGCCACCTAAGAAAAGTGTGCCATGCCATCAGAGCCAAGGACACAGACAAAGTACTAAAATACTCCAAAACAGATGTGAAATCTAGCTTGAATCCAGTGGAAAAGTGAGCAAGGGACCCACGTCTGGGCATACCCTGCCAACTTAGGGCGAACAAAGCAAAACCAAAGGGGATGATGGACGGAGTGTTGAACATTGCAAGCACTCACCCCCACTCAACTGATCTGGGTTTAATCCATCATCATTCTTTAGCTCACTCCACCACCCCAGTTCAGACATGGCCATACGCAAATCAGTCTGACCCTGTGCCTCATGGGAACAGTCCAGCCCGAACTGCCAAGCCATGTCTTCCCTGGACCGGAAACAAGCATCGTGGGACCGGTTTCTGAACTGGGGTGGTGGAGTGAGCTAAAGAATGATGATGGATTATTAAATGTCCAGCGATGTTGGGTTCCTAGCCCTTCTGGGTCAACTGCACCACAGCTGGAAGGGAGGGCCTATCTAGGTAGTAAAAAGGTGCTGATAGTCATCTTATTCAAAGGCACCAGTGATGTATAGTCCGAAGGCACATGGAAACACTCTGTGAACATGTGGGCTCTTTTTGAGGTATGTGGATCCAGTTAGCATGCTAGTAAGCCAGCAAGTGGCTTATGGACCTCTTCCTCATGGAAGGATAAGGAGGCTCTTCCTCGAGCATCTAGTCCACTTGACTGGTGATGGACTTGTGCTTACATCATGTAGAAGAAGGGTACTGGGTGCCAGAAAATGGCAAGTGGGGAAGGGGTTCCTCACAGTTGAAGAAAGCAACATGCAATATATTTCACATTGAGGAAGTGTGCTCAACACTCTGCTCACCTGCATTTTTAGATAGATCTGTCTTGGAAAGACTTTCTCTGCTCTCTTGTGAGGTCAAATACGCATTCTTGGCAACATGTGTCTTGGTCTCTGAATTACTTAAGTTGGCTTGGGGCTTTCAAAGCAGTATGGTAATCACCACTAGGGAAATCAGTAGAACTTCAGCAGCAGTGCTAAATTTGAGCCTGTGGTTTCCGGTGGTCGGCATCGGTACTTAACTGTCATCACCGGCGCTGGTGACAATCTGCCACAAGGTGGAGCTGCTTGATAATTTAGAGATGACCACAACAATAGGTAATTAGTAATTTTATATAAATGTAAAATGACTATTACCTGCTGCTCAAGCTGTTCCTATAGCTTATAGCACAATTGTAGGAGTGTGAGGGTTAGTAGTTGTGTTGGTTCTTTCATTGACAGCGCTGGCAGGAGCAATGTATGGTGTAAGCTGCAGTGGCCTCCTGATGAGAGCCCTAGCACATATTTATTTACAAATTAAGCACTGTTCAGCAGGGCAGTAGGGTTTATTTTAGTCTCAAGGGATCAGACAGCATGAAGTTCCACATTTTGGAAGCCATTCCATTCCATTCAATAACTTTATTTCGGTCTCAAGGATCATAAAAGTACAGTTCATAGCAATATAAAAAAGACAGTATATACATTTATATCATAGATAGTACACCATCATAGAACTACTACGTATGCCAATGTATGGAAAGAAAACTGTACATTTGAAAATGAATGAACCTGATTTGAAATACATGTTGGAATTCTCCACCAACCTAGACAAGATTCGTTATTAAAGTGCAGGTGCAAAAAAAAAGTCAGTTAACAATTAAAACAAATAAAATTGGGCAGCTATCCCAAGTTAAAACGGTAAAAATATGTTCAGAATAATAGAAACATAATTACTAGTTTAAAAATGTCCGCTGAGCATGCCACATGGAAAGTTAATGGGCATGATTCTTCTGGTGATTTCCAAAATTCAGCTTTTCCCAGGTTACTACAAAGAACCCTAATATGTTTGAACCAGGGTAACTTTGCAGAGCCTGGGTTGCTCAATATCTCTTTAAGCTCAACTCGCTATGTGGCCAGTTCTGGGGTCACCCATAGCCGCCGGCAGTAAGTTAGGGGTCTAAGGGCTATCTCTTCATAAATAGGCCTAATGCCCAAGTCCAAGAGTAAGGGAATGAAGGGTGTGCCGGGGGGGGGGAGGGGGGAGAACCACAGCAGGGCCCACACAAGTCTGGGCGGTCTTGATAAAGTGGAGTGGGGCTTTAACATAGAGTCGAGCCCTCTGTAGATGAGCAACAGTTGACTGCAAGCAAGCACCAATACTAATGTAAAGTTAATTGCAAATTTCCAACCAACTAGGTTGTGGCACAATTTCCTTCCTCAGAGATATTTCTGGGAAGGGTGAGGCCATGCCCTGCTACCAGAACAGGACTGTGGGTGCTTCTGCTTTCATGATACCAAACAGGTATAATATTTCAGCTTTGTAATGAGAATCTCTGTATATTTTTCTCAGACAGGATCAGTAAACAAAAGAGTATGGGATTGCAAAAGTCACATAGTTTGTTTTTGCATATTTTTGCAACATTTCTGAATAATTACATGAAATGCAAATTTTGGATTTGGTGCTATATTTAGTGCAAAATGCATCTTCACATACATTTCAAACATGAGGAAGCACTGTTTTTCACCCAGTCCTAAAAAAAAAAGGCGTAACCTGAAATTACTGAAATTACCTGAGAGTATGCCAACATAATTGAAATTTCACCCTGGCCAACAAAAGAGCTGAGTGATGCAGAGGAGTTGGAGGTTGTAGCAGTCCTTACTCTGTCTCTGTAGGCATCAGCCATCTTCCATCTTGCACTCCCTATTGCATACCTGTTGGAACTGTCTCTCTCTGCACGGTCACCCCCAAAGGTTTTGTCTTCACCCCTCCTATTTCATGGAATTTGTTTTGTTGGACTTAGGACTCTGTGCGTGTTACCATTGTTAATTAGTGACAATGAGCTTGTGCTCACTCATTTCAACATGGTAAAATTGGCTTACATCCAATTGACATATTTAATTTACTTATAAGTCTTTAATAAAGTGGTACTACTTGTACCCAGGGCCTGTAAATTAAATACTACTAGTGGGCAGCAGCACTCATTGTACCACTCACTAAAAGTACCCTTTTAAAGCATACCTCAGATAATCCTTAATCCTAAACCAGCAGATAAACCCAGTTGCAGAACTCGAAAGGGAAACCTGAGATGCTTGTTTTCATTGTGTTAGATTCTTGTTTTCCTCTCATGTAGGTTGCGCCATTTATATTCTGTGGGTTTGTACTTTTTCTGATCTTCGCAGCAACCGTGAACCATGCTGTACTTTGGGAGTTTCACATAACTTTTTCTAAAGGCTTTAATTCCCCCATGATGCGTTCTCTAGAGTGAGAAACTATACAAATAGGAAATGAAGCCTCTTGTCTATATGCACGTTAATTCTCCATATGGAAAACATTCTTCCCCATGGAGAGAGTGTTTCCCCTATATCCTCACCAAATCTGGGGGTGGTCCACATTTCCCTTGCCATCTTAGAAGGTTACTCTAACTCTTGGCTGGAGTAAATCTCTGACCATATGCAGGGTAGGAAGGAGTTTGAGAGGGGGTTGTGTGTGTCCCAAAATTCCAAGGCAAACCAGGCCGACTTTCCATCTTTTTGTAGGATTTACTGTTGTTGATTTCTTCACGCTCATCTAAACCACAATATTAAATGCATTGACACCTCCCAGGAATTCATTTGTGGATTCCTTGCAGGCGTAAAAACGTGACATTTGGTCATAAAGTTACATTTTCAAGTAACTTATCATTGAGTTTTCGCCCCATTAAGTGTAACTTTGGTCCGTTGCTACAACTGCATTTCTTTGTGCTACTTTGCCGCTCATAACATTTGTGGGCCTTTTTCTTATTACTATTTTATTTATTTTCACATACTAAGCATTTTTGCTTTAGATAAAATAATAAGTTTGGAGGGACATCCCCACCCTACATACAAAGGGAATAATTGTATGGTGCTATACCCCAACTCCGCACCACTTCCTTTCAGCTAGGTCATGATCGCTTTATCAAGTCAAGGAGGTTTTGAAGGCCAGCTTCCTATCATAAATGTCCTGGTTAGTGTGGAATATCTACCTTCTCACCTCTGATACTTCTAAGGTTTCTCTGTGAATGCACGGACCGGGGACAAAGCCTGCCAACCATCCATTGGCTGTGCCCACGGTGATGTAGCTACTCGCCAGGCAGACATGACTGATAGAGGCAGGAAGAGGCAAAAACACTGGCCCAGGCCAGACATTGCCTAAAAACTGCTATCCAGGTCTTGTAAGCTACATCTAAATATTTCCATGACTCCTCCACCCAGTGGTAGTCAGACTAAAACCTCTAAAAGATATTGGTAAGCCCCATACCACCCCTCTTTGAATCGGGTGGGTGGGACATACCCTGGCCTTCTAAAGACAGAGAAAAATCAGGACCTTTGTCTCATTACATAGCCAGATGTCTGCTAAAATGGTTCACCTAGAGGCTACTTACCTCTCCTGCGAGTCTTCAATGGGGAAAAGTACCAAAGGTTTTTCTAAAATAAACGTGGGCTGTACCTATCACTCTTCCCTGATAAACAGCCTGAGTTACGCAGTCACAATCGCAGGCACTGCAGGGGCAGGCCTCAATTCACTAGTAGAAGACACACACAATAGTCCCTGCACACTCCTCCCAGAGGATGGTACGTAGGAGAACTGCTAGTGTTGGCAGGAACTGATTAAGGGCCAGATTACGACTATGGCATTCCTATGTACTGCCGTAGCTGAGGTGGCGGTGAAGGCATCGCCACACCGGCGGTCTGACCGCCCTATTACAACTTGGGCGGTCGGATCGCCATTGCACTGCTGCAACCACCAGGATCAGAGATCCCTGGAGGTGGTATGGTGGTCTTCACACCGTAATATGCTTGGAAGGACCGCTGCAGTCCCGTCAAGCATATTACAAGTTTCCTCTCCGCCACGGTTTTTATGGCGGTTCCTACGCCATGAAAACAGTGATGGAGAGGAAACAAAGGTGGCCCTACAGAGCCCCATGTTTCCTCAGGGCCATGGGGTACATGCAGGAGGGCACATGTTGTGCTCCCCTGTGCGCATGCACCCTAGTATCTGCACGGCAATGACTGCACCAGTCCATGCGGTGCAGGTACTGCCTTTGATGTTCCCATTGCGGGGCCTATAAAATAGGCACTGCCAAAAAACCGCTCACCAGTGACTGTAAAAGTCATAATCTGACAGGTGGTGCACACAGGTTTGGTAGTGTCTTTCTACTGCTGCAGGGGGATATTTAGCCCAAGATTAAAGGCTTTAAGTAAAACACAAAATGTGATTGGTAACATAAAAAAAGTTTCGATAATAAAGAAGCATGTTATGCCTCCTATCAAAAACTCGATTATGAGTGTGGCAGTGGGGTGGCGGCCCCGCTCCCATACTGCCACACTCATAATCGAGTTTTTGATAGGAGGCATAACATGCTTCTTTATTATCGAAACATTTTTTTATGTTACCAATCACATTTTGTGTTTTACTTAAAGCCTTTAATCTTAGGCTAAATATCCCCCTGCAGCAGTAGAAAGACACTATTTTACCTAGAATTCGACTTCATTCTGTCTGGGCCTTTATTTACAGTTCGATTTGCCAAACTCCTTCCCTAAAGTACTGCTACCACAATACACCGTGGGCTGTGTTTATGGAAATTTCTGTTGGATTCGAGTGCATAAACGTGGAATGGGTTTCTGACAGACATGGACTGCTCATATATTAACATTTAACCACAGTAGTCTGAATCCTTTAATTAAAGGAAGGAAAAGTGAGACCGAAAGGCTGCTACACTGATAAAAAGAAAATAAAGAGAAACCCCACAGCTGAGTGACTCTGGTGTCAGCTCTTCCCAAACTCTGTCACTGGACCCCCGATGAATGTGGGCCTTATGACGCATCCTGGAATCAGAAGCTCTCTCATGAGGTTCCCAGATGGCGCAGGTCTGTTGTGGCCTCTGAGGCGTGGCCCAGCGAGCATCCCCCGGGGCGAGGATGCTTTCAGTGAATGGACAAGAATAGGCCTGTGTTCGGCCAAGTGACTAGGCAGCCTCATTCTGAAATGGGAGACAGTGACTGACTTATGCTCGTGGGAAGTGCTTTCCAAGGCCTCAAATTCACTTTTTCTACAGAGGCGATCCCTATCTGTCAAACAAGAGACACGCCTTGTGGAGCAGTGAGCTCATCTCCGCTTTCATTTTTGATTTGGGGTTTCCTGCTCCAGTTATATATATTTAGGGCAGTGTTTGAAGTGGAAATATAGAAGTATAGGTACTCTGTAACAGAGTACTTGCTTGTTTATGGGAAGTGCCGGTACTCTGCAATTGAAAATATAATGTTTTTCTTGATTAGTGCAGGTACCCTCCCTCAGGGCCGGACTGGGAACCAAAACCGGCCCTGGCTAAGTGCTCGGCTGGCCCCCACGGCCGGTTTTGGCCAATTTCGTTACAGCGGTCGAAAAACAGCCCTGTAACAAATTCGGCCCCCAGGGGCCCAAAACCAGCCCCCAACCCTGGCAGCCCACTGGGGAAATGCCCAGTGCCCTCTACGGCCAATCCGGCCCAGCTCTCCCTCTCAAAACAAAAAAAGTGCTGGTACTCAGTACCGGTCCATTTAAAGCACTGATTTAAGGGCAACCAATCGCCCCCCACAACTCCATCAGGTTCGGCTTCTGTCCTGGATCATAGGCTCACCCATGCCAGTTGCTTTCATTCTCAGGCTTGAAACATCAGGGAACACCAGCTTTGGCTCGCCATGACTTAATAATATTCCAGGTTAAGGAATTTCAATCCTATGGTTCGGACTGCCGGCCAAAATATTGTGGGCCGAATTGAAAAACTCACAATAGTGCTCTTCATTTATTTACTTTCCAGTTTTAAAATAGTGCGCACTCGGTCTAGGGGTTTTGGAGTGCTTTACACGATCACCATGTACATTAAACAAGGTCATATCCATTTTTTTTGTTTTTGTTTTTAGGCAGAGCGACATTAAGTGATTTGCCCAGAATCAAATGGAGTTGATCCTACATTGAGACTCGAACCTGGTTCACCAGTTCGAAAGTTGGCAGCTCTGGCCGTAATGCCACATCCTTTCCCCTCATCCTATTTATAGTGTGGGATTTTATTTTCAGTGCCACTTTTAACACAATAGAAACCATAAATCGCATTAAAACATTCACTAATGCCAGATAATTACTGATTTTGAAGAGGTAAACATCATAATCTGTATATCATTCCCATTATCAGAGAAAACTCATAATTGGGAGTTGATACATTCTGACCCAACAGTGTTGGATTTTACTGAATCCTATATATGTTTGCGCAAACACTGCCACTCCTAATGAAGGACAGGCACTATTGTTTTTAAATATGTTTTAAGGGAAAACTTGATGTTATCATTTTTCATCAACAAAGAACCCAGGGGCAGAGGAGCGTCGCCCCACTGGTCAGTCAGCAGCTAAAAAATAAAACGATTTTTCATCATCGTTTTATTTTCAAGCGGTTGGCTCAGCCAGCGTGTGCATGGAGGGGCAGGGCCAGGGCATGGAAGGGATAAGAGGAGTGCTGTGTGCACTCTTTAAGTGAGCATGTGTGTTTGGCTGGCCTTCCCAGGCCGACCAAAGACACACATGCGCACTTGGATTTCTCTAACCCGGCTACATCGAACAGCTGGGCTGGAGAAAACCCACAGACTTCCTGACCAGAGTGGTCCGTCTTTCCAGCCCACTCTGGCGAATCCCCGCGCTGCTCTCACGGGGATTGGACAGGGAGTCTGTGACGTAGTCCCAGTGTCTGCTGGTACCAGGAAGAACGAGGAGAGGGGACGCGACGCAGGAAGCTGCCGGCAGCAGGTAAGTTTAACTTTTTATTATTCTCAAATTCCCTCCCCCCTGTGCTCCCCCTCCCGTGCTCCCCCGCACCCTCTCCTCCCACCCCATCACTTTATTTATGTGGCGGCCACCACTGAAAGAACCTAGCTACAGTTTCACCAGTTCCCCCTATAGATCCTTGTGAATTAAAGACACTGCTTTGGTCCTGATTTATCACTGACTGATGCAGCACCCCATGATACAGCTGTCGTCAGTGAAGACACACACCATGGCAAAAGCATTTGTCACCCCAAATGGGACGGATATGCCAAGATGTGGGTCCCGTGCTCACCATGCCACTGGAGTCAAGCTATCCTGGCTGATGAGGGCTGAAAGCCCAAAATCGGTCCTAGGATGCTTGTTTCCAGTTCAGAGAGGACCTGGCCTGGCAGTTCTGGCTGGACTGTTCTCATTGGGCGCATGGTCAAGACTGATTTGCATATGGCTGGGTTCAAATTGGAAAGGCATGGTGAGCAAAAACACGATGGATTGAGGCCCAGATCTCTGTACTGGGGTGAATGTATGACATTGTTCTGCATTCTGTCCATCAATTGTTCTTTTTGCATAAGACACACACCATCCCATTGATTTAAAACCTCACTGTTATGGGCCTGATTATGAGTACCTCTTGTCAGTTGTGAAAATGATCACCCTTATAAAATCTGACACTGAGATGTCAGTAGTTATCTGGTGTGATAGTTGTCACATGGTCTGACGTTTTGAGGAATAACATGCATATTTTGATATTTATTGCACCTTGGGAATCATGTTCAAGCACATATTGAGCCTTTCCCCTCCAAAATTTAACATGGGGTGCAAATTATATTGCACTCGATAATTAGCATGTGCTTTAAACTTCAAACTACTTATGATGTTTATGCAACAATCACAGTTTATAGGGTCAGTTGTAAATAGCCCGTTGGTAAATTAACACAGGGTAAAATTTGCAGTTTTCTCTTGTTTCATAATGCTTCCCTACTATGGCAACCCTTTGATTTATCATATTCGAAAACTAATTTTATTTTCCCACCAAATATTTTTGTCATATTTATTGCTCTTCTTTTAATGTCTTGCGTCTTTAAAACTCCACTGTAAGTAAATATTACCCTAGTACAAAAAGGAATAGCAAATTTTAGAGTACCTGCAAAATCTCCCCTACAGATGTTGAAAGTAATTGTTGTCATAAGTAGTATCTGAGATATTTTAGCTCTGATGGGAAACACATGAATGACATTGGTGCCAAGAGAGAACAAACAAACCCTGCGGCAAAATAAACATCTAATAGACACAAGAGAGGTGAGGCAATTCTGTTGCCTCACATTTTAAGTTCCTTTCTGACAAAGAAACATTCAATAATCCACCTAGAAACACAAGTGGAGACTTTTGCTGAGATACTCACCGCAACTTAAGTTTCCTTCTTCTCTCAGTGCTGAAGCTGGAATATTCCAGAAGTCGTTTTCCCAGTTGACAATGTTCCCTTCCACCTCGCAGCCAGGGGTGGTGTGATTTTGGAAATCCATGGTGTAATTCCAAAGCCGAAAGTTGTAAATGTCTCCTTGTAAAGGGGATGTTATATTATCATAAGAGCCCAATATTAAATGCCCGTCTTTCGGAACAGACTGGCCCTTAGTTCTTGGGCAGGACAGTGTCCTATTGGTGTTCCTGGCCTTGACACCAACCAATCCCGTGGAGCCATCCCACGTTATGCAGACTTGTTCAAAAGATCCTGTCAAGAGCTCTCCCTCCGGATTAACAGGCAACACACTGTCTAGGGAGCAGTTTGCGTCTGCAATTTTGACAAAGTGTCCAGTGGTAGACTTTCCAAAACTGAAGGAGTCTGTTGAAGAAACCAAATACGAGAAGACTTTCCACTCTTGGGCAGTGCTGGTGGGGTCCCTGGTTGCTTCGAAGCAGAGAGTAAACTGTGTGAGCTCTGGTTTCGGTACTCTGGGTGAAACAGACACAATCCCGTTACTTCCATCCGGTGGAATTGAGACCACCTGGTTTCGCAAAGATACAGCAACTAGAGGAAGGAATGCAAAAGGAAAACATTAAAAGGGTTACTTGATATCATGGCGAAACAAGCATTGGAAAAGCCAATAGGTCAGGCCTTGTCAAAAGTGTATTGTTTTTTGACATTTTCATTTTTTGAAAACATATGCAAGATGTCAAACAGGTTTGCCACAGATATAAAAAAATAAAGGAGAGGAAAAGCAGGCCAGAATCACCACCCCTGGCACTGAAGTGCACACTTTTTAGGTGATTGTCCACATCTGATCTGAATCACTCACAGTGCTGAGAGCCAATGCCTGGCGTATACTGACCCATTGCCCCGTGCTGTTTGCTGTGGTGGGTGGAAGAAAAATGTGAATGACTCTAGAACAGACAAATAGCTGGTGAGAACTGGCCAACATCTTGACTGCATATGTGGATATATATGTAGTTTTATTATGATTTTTTGGGAAAAGACGAGGCTGTCAGAAAAGCTAAAATGTCCCTAGATCAAACTTAAACGGTTAATCTATAGAAATCTTATTTTTATATCCAAATACCAGAAAGTAAAGCATAGCAAATATTCAGTAATTCATTCAAAAGTGTGTATGCCAATCATCTGTGTCATTTTTAGTAAATGAAGTTCGAGAGACATGGAAATTATTTTTCTGACTTTTTTTCACACAAATTTTAGTTGTTCTTAAAATGATGGGTTGACAGAAGTAAGTAAGCGTCCCACACATTTCTTCAATTGTGCTTATTCATTAAGTAGCTTTATAAAGCGCTGCACATCAACAAAAAATTTGATCCGCACACACTATACACAAGAAGTCAATTCCAACAGGTAAGTTGGTACACACAATTCTTTATTCTTTGAGTCTTTATTTTCTTTTTTCTTCACAGTAGTCAAAGGGTTTCGTCCTATTAAAGGACCTCTTCAGGGCTCATAAGGCATCAGTCTTGTTCCAAAATGTGTCCCCTCTTCTCAATTCGAGCACACCTTACGCTCCTTCTTCTGTATCCCTACAGACCTGTGGTTTTCCGGTTAAAGGACGCACTTGTCTTTTTGTGTCCCTATAGGATTCTGTTTGTAATAATGCAGCATTAATGGCTTTGCTTCTTCAGTCTGTAGTCGTTAGACAAGATGGTATTGTAGAAATTTCTTGAGCAGTATACGGTCAATGTTGACCCATGCCTCTTACAAGTGTAGCACCAGCACGGCGTCCTCCACTATGTTTCACACTGCCAATGTTTCCTTGGTCAACGCACCGCATTGTTACAAAATTTCCCATAATATAAATAAGTGCAGTATCATATCCTAGACCCTTTTCTGTAAATCAAAGCGCTGCATGTCACCTGTGAGCTACTTCGGAGCACTGATGACAGCAAAATCAACTTCTTGCAGGTTTAGGGAAGGTTAACATTCCACCGGGTAAGGGAGGTTAAGTGCTACATTCTTATTCTTGCTTAAGAAAATATGTGGAAAAGAAACTAGTTGGACAAGTTGCAGAACAGTCATGGCAGTATTAAGGGGTCACTTAAGGAAGCTGCAGAAAAGTCAGAGTAAAGTAAGTAGACATCCTGTTTACCCCGATTGACCAGCCTCTAAAGCAGAGCCATGCATGGAAATAATGAGGAGGTGCCAGAGGTAGCAGCTGGTATCCCTCGCTTGCTCATTACTACCCCTGGTCTCAGAATGACAAAAGCAGTGCGAAGGAACGAAGGCAAACAGTGCCATGATGAACACTGTTTACTTTCTGCAGCTCCTACTGGGAACCTGGACATTAGGCTTTAAGTTTTGTAAAACATATACATTCAGCAGAGTAGTGCATACTCTCCTGAATAAATAAAAAAAATTAAATAGATAAAAAAGAACACTTTTTAAAACAACCCACTGCTGGGCGTCATTACTGTGAATAAATGGAGAATGATTTGCTTTAACAACAACTTCACCTATTCGCTTTGTATGGCGTAAAGTGCCTTTTAAGTGATCATATACAAAACTTTGTAACAATGATAAGGAATAGTTTAAATGTATAACTTTGTCCACAATGAATATGAGGTTTGCTCAACATGAATTAATATTGGTGAATGGAACTACATCTGTTTTTTTAAATCTCTTTTGAATGTCTGTCTGTAGTATATTTCGTTGAGTTACACACTTGGGGAACCATTATGGCATGGCAATTTGTAGCTGTAATAATTTTGGTTACTACTGTTGTTCAGTTTGTTTGTCACATTATAGCTTCCTCTTTGAACAACATATAATTTTTCATGCAATTTTAATTTTCAATTAATACCCTATTTCATATGTTGTCTCATATAAACTTTATTACGGTCACACAGCTCTTAAAACCACCAACATAGACATACATAGATTATTACTAATTAGATATACCTAATTCATTAGATTCTTTAAAAAAACTCATTGGAACATAGACACAGTTTACATATGTAATAAAATAAATAAAAAGGAAGCTATATCCATTAAAAATCGATTAGCTAAAAGGATAAAATTGTTATAAAACAATGAATTATTGAGTCTTAGACCTTTTACTGTTATAAGTTAATGTATTGTGTACTTTGGGACAGTTCAAAACTGCTGTTCACTGGCCAGGGTTAGAAAATAACAATAGAACAATTTGGCAAGGTAGATAGTATCAGTCGTAACTTCCTTCTATACCTTTCCAACACTTCTTGAAAGTGCCAATGTGCATAAACAAAAATTAATGCTAGTAACATGTAGACAGTTAATCAAAATGCCACAGGCCTTCTGGTTTTTATAAGTTGGTACGTTGTATACTTTAAAACAGTACAAATTGCTGATTTGCTGACCAGGATTAGGGAATCACATTGAATCAAATTGTCACGGTAGATGGTTTCAATTGTGCCTTCCTTTTGATTCCCCGCATGTGACTTAAAAACTTAGCGGTCGCGCAAACAAACAAATCTAAACAGTATTTGGTCACTTCTTTCTTACTGTTTATGAGAAATTATGTTGTTTTTTCCTTCTTTCTTCTTTTTAGTATAACTTAAACATTATTTGGGTAGGTTAGTATGTATATTTTATTACTTTAAGTATCAAACTTGAACCATTGTTAGGATTCTAGTATTTAGTCTGCATCAGGTTCAGGTCTTAGGGCTGCCCCTGTTGTCGATAACAACAAACAAAGATTCAGCATCAGTTTTTAAGATACGAAGTGCCTTACTATGGTCCCTAGTGCCCAGTTGCTTACATATGGGAACAAGCCACCTACTCCTAGGGGCTGCATATGCTGGACAGTCGAGCAAGGCATGCCCTATAGTTTCTCTAGAGGCAGGACAGCATGGACAGCACCAGCTGGCAGTGGCATTGCCTGACCAAGTACATGTATTCAGAGGAATTGTACCATGTCGCAATTGGATATAAAGCTTTCTATCAGCCGGGACCTTTATCATGTCAAGGAAACTCTCCAACTATCACTGTGGTTTAAAATCTAGCAATTCCTCTGTTAGACTTCCTAAATTGCTGTTCCTAATCTCATTTCCGAATACCCAATACCAATACATGGATTGTAATTGTTGTTTTGGGGGAGGTCTTGGGGATTAGTGCAACCTCCTGTTAACCCAGTGTTTTTAGTAAGGTGTTTAAGTCCTTATCCAGCCTATCTTCTTATGTGTGTCTAAAGTACATACTTCCTCAAAAGCCAGAGCATATGGGTGCAGATCCGGGATTGAATGGAATCTCAGCCAAAACAAAAGGGGACCTAATTTGGCCAGGTCCTTTATAGAGCTGACAGCAATATCAAATTAGAGAGGAAGTAATGGTGTGCTTGATGGAAGTGAGACTACGTTCCTCAAGTATCTGTTCTCAGTTGAAGTGAAATCATCCATTTTATCAAACACCTCCAGCTCAGCGCCATACAGAGCATTGCTTCCTGCTTTGATTTTGCTAATGCTGGAGCGACCGGTTTAGTGTAAGATCCTGAATGTCCCTTTCTCAGGGCTCCAACTATCTGTCTAAACTTTAGGTTGGTCTTAGTCAAATGGGGCTTCCAGGACATTCCCTCAGCCAGCTTTACACCCAGATATTCAAAGCTACATACCCACTCCAGTCTAGTGTTATTTAGAGTAAAACAGCCTCTAAAAGAGTTGTGTTAATTAAGCATCATTCATTTTGTCTTGTTAGTAGTTATTTCTAACCCCCTCTCATTGCTGAACACTTTAAATTGAATTAATAGTGTCTGCAGCCCTATGGGAGTGTTGGAGACAGGAAGAGTGTCATCCGCGAAGAGGAGCGTAGTGATAGTAATCTTCATGTTCCCCAGGGAGGGAGTATCAGCTGGTATTCTAGCTAAAAAGCCCACAACCTGATTAATATATAGCTAGAACAGTGTTGGGGCCAGCATGCAGCCCTGTCGAACCCCCCTGTTTACAGTAATATGGTCAGACACTTGGCCCTCATTGTTCTGGCGCACCTTGGCATAGTTGTCTTCGTGAAGACGAACAATCAATGCCAGGCTCTCCAGGGGCATCCCCATGTCTCTCAGCACCTCCCAGAGTTTTCCACATGATACTAGGTCAAATGCTGACTTTAAATCTAAGGCAACATATAGGCCCCCCCTACCCAAGACCACCACTTTCCAATAAAGGAGAATGGATCTACAAACCTGGTCTATTGTCCCAGTCTTTTGTCGAAAGCCTGCCTGTAGTTGTGTTAGTATAGTTTTATCAGTCGTCCAATCCTGAATTCTGGCTAAGAGGGTTCGAATGAACACCTTCTGGATGCAGTCTATTAGGCTTACTGGCCTGTAATTAGCCGGTTTGCTGTGATCCCCCTTTTTTAAAACCTGGTATGACCTTGGCTCCCTTCCATGGCTCTGGAATTTGTGCTCCCCTTCTATAGCGTTAAAAAGTGACAGCATATAATTCAACCAGTTATTTCTGTCATATTTGAACAAATCACCGGGTATGCCATTGGGTCCCGGGGCTTTTGCAGCTACAATAGATTCAATTGAGGTTTCTATTTCCTTCTTAGTAAAGTTATCCCTCACTCGATTTGATGGTAAATCTAAAGGAGACATCCCTTTTGGAGAAAATTGTAATAGCAGAGTATCATTTCAGATATTGGTGCTATATAAAGAGACATGTATCTATGTTGTAACTATTGTTTACACATTTTATTAATTGTGTGCTTAATGGACTTAACAATGTCATTTATTGTGAAATCATTACAATTGTCACATGACATAACTTCGTAGGAAGAGTCAAGGTACAAAATCATATGATGTCACTTCCTGTGATGTTATTGGGGTCAAAGCGTGCATGATGTCACTTCTGATATCCTTGGCATTTTGGTGAATCAACATTAGGGTTGCCACCTTTCCCAGAGAAAAATATCAGCCATTTGTTTATGTTTTAAGATTATGCAAAGGCCTGGATATGATACATGAACAGGGCTGTGTATATATAATTGTCTCTATTCTTTTCTAATATGTTGTTCTGTCTTTGTTTACTTTGACTATCAGAAATGGATAATTAAGACAGCTCTAGAACTTGAAGTGCTGTTTTGAGTATGTATTGATAAGAGAAAAAAAATGGCTACAGGTGATTTTGCAAATTTTTGTCCCATCCTAGAATTTAAAACACAGGTCATGCCCATAAAAAAACAGCCAAGTGGCAACCCTAATCATCGTCCATGATCATGCATGGCAATTCTTGTTATTTTAACATGTTACATTGTCACTTGGCGTGTGTACTGTACATCATTTAAGTTTTTATACAATTATTTTTTTCATTGTGGCTACAGAATTATTGGTTCTTTTTGCACGAATTTCTTTTTTGCAGGGAAGAGAAATCCATTGAAAGCACAGTCCTCTGAGAAAAGAAATAGTTGAGGCAGTATTTTCCATGAAGAAAACTTGACCTGACATGTGGTAACAATTTTTAAACTAATCACTGACTGATCTAATAGAATTGATTACTTAATTATGTGTGCCTGTAAAATTTTAATTGGTAGATCTTTGCTTGACAGACAAGTTGTCGCCAGCCTTTCAACACATCCTAAAGGAATTGAATAAACAAAGATTAAAAACACTTCACTGTGGGAAATTAACATTTTAGACAGGGTGGCATGACTTTTTACAGCCAAGAGAAATTTAATTTGCTGTGCACTACCTGCTCTGTAAGAAGTTTTTATTGCACAAGCAAATTCTTGCATAGAATGTTGTATTGGCCTATCTGCAGTTCACAGAAATTAATGTTCTTCTCATGTCTATGCATACATGTTGTTTACCCACCAAACTGGCAATATTTCCTTGTGTATATTGGTAGATGCTTAAAATGGATATGCCATTTTCTGTGGTTAACTTAAAAAATCTTTTCCTCGCACCTTTAAAACTGAAAAGATTCTTTCAAAGGTTTTGTTGTAAGACACTAAAGCTACTAATCATAGTATTTACAGGAATTACAAGAGGTTTGCAAGAACAAATCTTTGTAACTGCAATTGAACATATAGCAGCAGGTTGATCTCCACAGTATCAAAGTCAATTTAGTCTCCATTCCAGAGTGGGTATCATGGATGGCTTTGATGATATTTGAGAAATGGTCAACCTTGTTAAACATATCTCCACAGTAAGGTTCAACTAACATAGAGGTTGGCATAGGATTCAGTGTGCCCTGGAGAGTGTTGTGTTTACTAGTCATTGTGACCTGACACTGGCACAAAAGTCTCCATATGAATCCATGCTTACTTACGGGTACACCAATGATACTTCATCCATCAAAGGAGGGTGTAGTCTGTGGCCATGCAGATAAAGCATTCGGCAGGCAGGGAGGTGTCCAAAAGCAGTTTCCAGCTTAGATCCCAGGTCCCTTGCAAGGCCAAGCCAAAAGTCCCAGGGGATAAATGTGCTAGTCAAGCTGTAGTAGACAGGATCTATTAAATCTATTTAATCCAGACAGAAAGTAGAAAAGAGGACACAAACCTCTAATGTAATAGTAAAGGCCACAGAACAAAAGGAGCTTACCTCAGTATGATTCTGAAGTTCATTTTAAATGGTAATAGCAGGTTATGTGGGTAAAAGTCACAGGAAGAAAACACCTGATTTGTAGAGAATCATACTTAACTAATTCAGTGTGTGTCAAATAAAAGCATGCATTTCAATAGACTGACGGGCTAGAGAGATATCTGAGCCTAGTGTTTAATTTGTGAAAAAATAAGTGATGGTAACAACAAATATCCCAGAAGGGCTCAAGGGCTCCGGCGGAGATACCCACGACTAGCATCTCCACTGGATGGCAGGCTTTAACTTCCTCATTCTTTTGAAGAAGACTGGTGCAGCAAGCATATGCTGCACTTCTAACCAGCCTGCAGCACTTACATTCCTGTGACATCAGTCCTCCCTTCAGCAGTACAGTAAGTAAGCCTGTCTAGTGAGAAGCGTGTATACAAGCTAGGAGAGAAAGTAATAATCCTACTTTCATTTCCTGGTCATTTATGGAAATGGAAGAAGGGCTATCAATACACTGAAATGGTGAAGCATTATAGGATTTGGTTTTCTTCTATCTTTATGAACCTTTGTGGATCCTGCTGTCTCTGACTGCTCTATAAATCGAGTCTGCTGTACATTGGGACCAGGATACTGCAAGAAGTGGCAAAGAGACTCGGTCCCCTGAAATAAGTGCCTGATGTGACCACTGGCAATAACTGGCACAAGTACTGGAATATCTCCATATCAGAGCTCATGGTTTTGTCCAATCTGTAATCCCCCAGTGACAGGGAACAGTTACACCACTCAGATTTATATGGGGTGAACCTTGTGTATGGTGCTCAGCTAAGAGCAGTAACTGCAGTGGTCTCCCATGGAAGGATTAATCAAGCACCCACGCTTCTCAATAGTCTCTAAAAGTGTGTTTGTGTTGCAGGCAATTTCAGCCAAACTGGTCCACCTGGCACTCAATCACCACTGATTGTGAGGAAAAGTGCAATGAATTCCTAAGATACGTTTGAGAAAATTGACTAAATAAGTCAACAATTACCTTCCTGTACTGCAAAAACTACCTTCACTACCAACACATGGGAGCACATTCAAGGTATGACAGTTAGTAGATCTAACAGAAGTACTCAAACAAGTGCGACATCTTTGCTGCAAAAATAAGAAAAAAACAATTTCCACCTTCTAGCACTATATTGGCTCTATGATAAATGTATAGCTACAACAAGGCTACTGTCCAGACAGCCCCAAGACCGAGCAAATCTCACTAATCCTAAAAAAAAGTCAATGCTGATCCAGAAACACTTGCCAACCAATCAAAATTTTACCATAGTCATGGAGTAATACCTAGCCTCTCAACTAAACAACTACATTGATGATAACTCTCTTCTTTCACCTCGACAACCAGGAATTAGAGTGGGGTATAGTACAGAACCAGCCAAAGTAAATGTATTGGAGGATATTATGAAATTTCTTGAAAATGGAGATAAGTGCCTGTTTATTCTAGTAAGCTTGTCAACTGCTTTCGTCACAGTTAATAATGAAACTTTCTTAAATGCACTAGAAAACAGAACAGGTCTAAAACAAGAAGTAATTTATTGATTTAAATCTATTCTGATTGGCCACTCCAACCTAGACCTAGTAAAATGAGAAGCATGAAAACCCTAAATTACAAAAAGCTACTTGAGGCGTCTTTCTCTCAATGACCCATACTATCATCAGTCCGTTTAACCCTCTAAGTCATGGGTACTCACAAACTTTCTCTCAAGGGCCAAATTTACAGTGTGGTTTGTGTCCGAGGGCCGCACCGGTGGGGGCGGGGTCAGTGGGGGAGGGGGCGGGGCTAGAGCAACAAAAAAAACTGTGACCATGAGGTTGAACACAGGTCCCTGCAGCGGACGCCTTCGTCCACTGAGCTACCAGACCTGGTGTGTATATATATATATATATATATTTGAACCAACTCCTGAGTTGAAAAAAGCGAACTCCTTCACCAGAAACGGACCACCACAAAAGGTTTAAAGTTTAGTGCAGGTTATTGAAGCCTTCTCACAACATGACGCGTTTCAGCCGGGTTGCCCCGGCCTTGATCACATGACGTGCCAGGAAAGAACACCACCCATAAATACTACGAAGCAATTTAAAACCCTCCCATTTTTCACATGGAAAGGGTAAAAAGACTAATAGTCATTTATAAAGTGCATAATGCAATCATGCAAGATCCAGTCCTGTAGACTTATCAAAAAAACAGTGGTTCAACAATTAAAAATATACATTGTTAAACATGATTTAAATATTGCTGCAATTGATTAAAAACAGGATTTTACAAATATATTAGTTATAATAAAAAAAAATTAAAAATCCGGGGCAAGTGCCCAAATCCTAATTCATAGAAAGGACTACCAATGTTGCACAATTTGTGCAAAAAAATTGATCATAGTAAAAACCCAATGTGCAAAATGTGAAATGTAGCTGTTAACAGCCATACATTAATAATGATTATAAGTTAGATGAGTATGCGGATGCAATCATCAAGCAAGTCTTACAGAAACAAAGAGATAGATAAGTTATTTAGCTTACACCTAAAACTATGGTTTCAAATATGAAAGTAAAAAAGGATCAGTTCTTAATACAGTACAAATAAATATATATGTGTGAATAAAAATAGGTAATTTCAGGGGGATCATTATTGAGTACATAAATACATCATATATTTACTTCATATATTTACAGATATTTACAATAGATTTATAACCCTCTGCCAAAAAGTCCATTAGTCAAACTAGAACAAGCTAGAAGACCAATAAAATAACGCAGAATAAAAGGTTATGTTAAAAATCCATTATATTCAATAAATATAATACCCATAATATAAAACCTAAATTCATATATATACATACATATAACTTGTATTAGAAGACCATAATTAATCTAGAGGTAGACATATCATGAATGTAGATTAAATGAAAGAGGAATGGAACCTGATATTGAGCCCACCATCAAGTATACACATAATTCTATATCTGTACAAAAACAACATGATTTGTATAATCATAAAAAGTGGGCCAAATCTTCCCCTGTATTGAGACCATTAGGTATCTTAGTGTTGAGTCTAACTATGTATTGACTCTCTAACTGGCGAAGTTTCTTCTCTCTATCTCCACCACGTATTGATTTAGGAACAGAGTCAATTACATAGTATTTTAAGTCCTCCAATTTATTATCATGCACAAGTTTAAAATGGCGGGCAACCGGATATGATGGATCAGAATTCACGATTGCCCGCAAGCGCTGGAGGATCCTATTAAACACAGGGAGTTTGGTGCTACCGATATATGATAGATGACACGTACATTCCAAAACATATACCGCACAATCAGTTTTGCAGGTGAAATAACCATTGATCTTATTGAGCATGCCTGAAAAAGGATCCAAAAAAGACTGTTTGTTAATTCCGAACTTACAGGCCCGACAAGAGAAGCATTTTACAAAACCCCTTTTGTCAGTCAGCCAATTTCTTTTATCAATCACTTCAGGATTAGTTCTAACTAAAGCCTCTCGCATGGATGGTGCTCTTCTGAAGGTGACAGTGGGCTGATTTAGAAGTTCCGGAGACAGAGTAATGTCAGTGTGTAAGATAGGCCAGTGGCTACTCACAATTTTCCTGATATCTTGCTCCTGACTACTAAAAGTAGTGATTAACCTTACTGGTGGTGGAGCAGTTATTTCAACAGGATTCTTATCAAAAACCTCACTAACCTCTATTGGGACACATGTATTCAATTTATCAAGCGCCCATTGTAGATCTTTGGCATTATATCCTCTATTTAAAAATCTTTCCTTGGATTCGTTAAACAAATGTCTAAATACTCTTTTCTATTACAGATCCTCTTGATATGTAAAAACTCACCGTAAGGAATACTTTTGATGAGGTGCCTAGGGTGAGCACTGCTGGCATGCAGGATGGAATTTCCAGCTGTTACTTTGCGATGTAATTTTGTGCAAATATTCATGTGGTCAACAAACACCTCCACATCTAAAAATTCTACCCTAGAATCACTGACTTGTGCTGTAAATTCCAAGTTTAGGGAATTGCTATTTATCTTCCTGACAAAATCCAGGGCTGATTCCTTTGTACCTTTCCATATGACGAACACGTCGTCGATGAAACGCCACCAACGGATGACGTGTTCAGAATAATCATCAATGTGGGTCTGCATGAGGACGTGCTTCTCCCACCAGCCAACGTCCAAGCACGCATAGCTGGGAGAGAAACACACTCCCATAGCTACACCTCTAAGTTGATGAAACAATTCCTTATTAAAAATAAAGAAATTATTGGTCAAACACATTTCCGTCATATGGAGTAACATCTTATTGTGTTCATTATAACAGATATTTCTGTTAGACAAGAAGAATTTAATAGCATTCAAGCCATCTTGATGATTGATACTCGTATATACGGAACAGATGTCCATCACTAAAAGGTGATAACCATCCTCCCAAATTACATCTTTAAGTTTTTCCAAAAAGTGTCCTGTATCACGAATAAAAGAAGGCAAATCAGCTACAAAGTCATGAAGAAAAAAATCAACGTACTTAGACATTGATTCAAGCAGGCTACCTTGAGCCGAAATAATAGGACGTCCTGGCACTGGGGTTATCTGTTTATGTACTTTAGGGAGTAAATACAAGGTCGGAGTAATGGGGTACTCTGTTCTTTAAAAATTGTACTCATCCCTGTCAATCAAACTCTCCCTCCTTCACTTAGATAGTTCTTTAAAAGTCTGATCCTTAACTTTCAATAAAATAGGAAAAGCTACCTGCTTATAACAATTGACATCACTTAATTGTTTTCTAGCCTCTTCCAAATATGCATCACGAGGCCATAAGACAATATTCCCGCCTTTATCTGCTTTATTAATTATAATGTTCTTTTCTTTAGTAAGTTTATCCATTAGGCGGGAATATTGTTGCTCTCTATACTGACCTTTTTTATTCATAGACACGTGAAGAGCTTTAAGGTCATTAATCACACAATCACCAAAAATATCAATGGCATCTCTTGCCATGACCGGCATAAATGTCGATGGTGGGCGAAAGGGAGTACGGGCAGCGTTAGAGGTTGAAATACCCATACCTAAAAGATCTTCTTGTGTGTTCAAAACGATATCATCATTATCATCTGCTAAACTACTAACTGTACGTAATGCAGATACATCAGCTACTTGAAAGCGAGTACTAGGCTGGTTATTAGCATTGATCAAAGTTGCTTTAACATTTGCTTTCTTAAGTTTATGGAACTTTATAAGTTTTAACTTCCTGATAAATTTAAAAATGTCAATACGAGATTGTACATATTTAAAATTGCTTTTTGGACAGAAAGAAAGTCCCAAAGACAGAAGCTGTAATTCTGCAGTATTTAATTCGAGCTCAGTCATGTTTATAACATTATTTACAGATGATGTAACTACGTCCTTAGATTGGCTCTCATGAGTATTCAATTTCTTTTCTTGAAGCCTCCGCGCTTTCCTCCTCTCTTTACGTTGCTTGTTCCGTCTGCAACATTTTGTGGCTGCATTTGGGGTGCCCATGATCTGAGCGTTTGAAGTCGATCCTCTATCATGAACCCCAATTCTTCCGAGGGAGTGAAGCTTTGGGGTTCCGACATGTTTAAATGTAGCTCGTTTTCATTTGGAATTGATTCATCATTACTGGACGGAACACTCATTCCTGAACTTGATGCAGCGTCAGAGACAGTTCCTTGATTCACAGAGATTAGTGGTGGTTGGACCCTATTAATCGCCAGTTTTTTAACATTGTCGAAGCGCTTGGCGAAAGTAAAAATGCGTCCAGTCTCGTAGTCGCGTTTATCACGCGCAAATTTGGTTATTTTCCGATTCATTATAACATTCTCGTGTTTGTCAAGGCGTCTTTGTATCTCCTCTCTTCCTTTCTTTACAGCATCTTTTTGATCAAGAGCATCAAGTTCCGCAATTAATAGCTCGATTTCCGCCGCTATTTCCACTCTATCTATCTCGGCGTATTTCACAAGCATTATCACCATGTTCATGGAGCACTCCAAATTATTCATAGCCCATTCCTTCAGCATTAAAGGATTCGGTTTATCAAACGAAGGGTGTTAGACGGACCGGGAGGGTCGGCCGAGGATAAGGGGAGAGGTCTCCGGGGAGAGCCGTCTCCAGTGAATCGTACAGACAAGTAACTCCCCCCCCACAGACGGACACCACACAATGATAAAGTTCAACGATACTTTATAGGCAATTCTTCAAGTACGGTAGAATGGTACAAGGAGGTCTGGACTCAGGGGTCCCCTCTATTCTGGTCTCTGTTTGGGAAAAGGGTAGCGGGACAGTCTTGTTACCAAAGAGATGGAAATAGCTCTCAATCCTCGAGCTCGGTGGTGTAGATGAACGGGCCGCGGCGGAGCCAGCAGGTCCCGAGATGGATGAAGGAAGACGACGGTCCGCGGCAGAGCCAGCAGGTCCCGATGAAGGTGGTGGTTACAAACGGTCCGCGGCCACGCCAGCAGGTCCCGACGACGATGAAGGATAGGGTGGTTCCCAAAGCCGCGGCAGCGCCAGCAGGCAAGACGAGGGTGCACAAGACAGAGCTACGGCAGCGCCAGTAGTCCGTCAAGGATGAGTTCTTCTTTGCGTCTCTCGACTCCAAGATACAACTCCCGTCCGGCTCTGGAGCTGCCCCAGTTATAGGGCCGGTGTGCTTTGATGTCCGGACCCTCGCACTTGGAGGTCGGGAGGTCCGGGATGAGGGGGTTCAGACACCCAGCAGGGGGGTGGAGCCAGCGCCCGGGGAGGCGATGGGCGAGCGGTACTTGGCGGGGGAGAGCCATCGACACCTCTTGCTCCCATTGACTGACCAAGTAGCCCGCTCACCTCCTGGGTGGATGTTGGTGCCGGAATGTCTGAGGCCTGGCCAGGCCCAGGGTTGAGGTCGATCGGGGGCCAGGCGGCCTCGTGGTGGAGTGTCCAAGATGGCGCCCAGGATGGGCGCGCAGGCCGGTAGTGGGTCGGCCTACGCGGTCAACAGGTTCGAGTGTAGGGGTCCCTGCGGGGACGGTGGACTTGCAATGGTGGTGTGTGGTACTTGCGTGGCTGGTTCGGGCCTGGTTGGGCCGGGGGAGAGCGGCCCTTCATGTGGCCTGTCCAACATGCGTCCCCCCCAGCTGAAGGCGGGGAGAGTTACCCATTCTCTTGGGGACTCTTCTCGTCGAGGCGGAAGAACCGGGACAGGCCATCTGCGTTGGCGTGATCTGGCCCAGGCCGATGTTCAACTGTGAAGTCCATCCCTTGTAGGGAGATGGACCAGCGTAGTAACTTCGGGTTTTCCCCCCGCATCTGCATCAGCCACTGCAGGGGTCGGTGGTCGGTCTGTACCCGAAAGGGTGTGCCAAAAAGGTAGGGCCGGAGCTTCTTGAGGGCCCATACCACCGCGAAGGCCTCCCTCTCTATGGTGCTCCAGCGTTGTTCCCGTGGTAGGAGTCGCCGGCTGATGAAGGCCACCGGCTGATCACGGCCTTCGGTGTTCACTTGAGACAGGACTGCCCCAATGCCATGGTCGGAGGCATCCGTCTGGACGATGAACTCCCGGCTGTAGTCGGGGGCCTGGAGCACAGGGGCGGAGCACATGGCGGCTTTCAATTGTTCAAATGCAGCTTGACACTCTGGGGTCCAGTTGACTTTCTGGGGCTGATTTTTTGACGTGAGCTCTGTGAGGGGCCTCACGATAGTACCATAGTCTTTCACGAACCTTCGGTAATAGCCCGTGAGGCCCAGGAAGGCTCGTACCTCGGTCTGGGTAATGGGGGGCTGCCAGGACTGGATGGCGGCAATTTTTAGCTGCAGAGGGGCCACCAGGCCGCTTCCCACCTGGTGCCCGAGGTAGGTTACAGACCCTTGCCCAATTTGACATTTGCTGGCCTTGATCGTGAGGCCAGCTTGCTGAAGGGCGTGCAGCACTGCTCGGAGGTGGTGGAGGTGCTCGGACCACTGGTTGCTGTATACAGCGATGTCGTCTAGGTAGGCGGCGCTGAATCCTTCGAGCCCCGCCAGGACCTGATTGACGAGCCGTTGGAATGTTGCTGGGGCATTCTTCATGCCGAAGGGCATGACTGTGAAATGGTAATGGCCATCGGGAGTGGAAAAGGCA
Source organism: Lissotriton helveticus (assembly GCF_964261635.1). NCBI lineage: Eukaryota > Metazoa > Chordata > Amphibia > Caudata > Salamandridae > Lissotriton > Lissotriton helveticus. Next base: position 1,264,259,720 of record NC_136067.1, on the reverse strand, counting down.
GAACGTTCTTGTGCCCGGGGTGTGAGGCCGATTTGCCAGTAGCCCGCCGTCAGGTCGAAGATACTGAGGTAGCGGGCAGCTCCCATGCGGTCGATTAGTTCATCTGCCCGGGGGATGGGATGTGCGTCTGTCCTGGTGACCGCATTCAAGCCCCGGTAGTCGACGCAGAACCGGAGTTCTGGTGTGGTGCCGGGGGCAGCTGCTTTGGGGACCAGTACTACAGGGCTGGCCCAGGGGCTGTCTGAGGGCTCGATGACCCCGAGCGTGAGCATTTTGGCTACTTCCTCCTGGATGCAGGCCCGTACCCGATCTGGCACGCGGTAGGCCCGGTGGCGGATAGGGGGGCTGTCCCCCGTGTCCACATCGTGCGTACACCAGGAAGTGACACCTGGGGTGAGGGAGAACAGGCTGGCGAATTGTGACAGGAGAACTTGGCACTCCTGGTGTTGCTCTCGGGTGAGGGCCTCTGAGAGTCGGACCCCCTCTACGGAACCATCTTTCTCCCGCGTTCGTAGGAGGTCCGGGAGGGGCTCGGAGTCCTCTTCAGCCCCATTGTCTGTGGCCATCAGGAGGCTGAGTTCTGTCCGTACAAAGTGCGGTTTCAGTCTGTTAGCGTGGAGGACCCGGAGGGGGTTCCGGGAAGATTCCAAGTCGATGAGATAGGTAGCCGGACCCTTGCGCTCGACCACTTTGAAGGGCCCTGTCCACTTGTCTTGTAGGGCGCAGGGTTCGGTGGGGGACATCACCCATACCTGTTGCCCAGGTTCAAATTCGATGGAGGAGGCATTCCGGTCATACCACCTTTTCATGTCCTCTTGACTGGCCTCTAGGTTGGCTTTTGCTAGTCCTCGGAATCGCCGGGTCTGGTTGCGGAGTGTTAGGAGGTAGCGGAAAACATCTGGTGGGTTCTTTAGAGGGGGCATCTCCCAGCCTTCCTTAACTAGGCTGAGCGGCCCGCGCACGGGGTGTCCATATAGCAGTTCAAATGGGCTGAAGCCCAGGGACTTCTGGGGAACCTCTCGATATGCGAAGAGGAGGCACGGCAGCAGCACATCCCACTGGCGACGGAGGGGCTCTTCCAACCCCCCGATCATCCCTTTGAGCGTGCGGTTGAACCGCTCAACGAGGCCGTTTCCTTGAGGGTGATAGGGGGTCGTGAACCGGTAGGTAACCCCGCACTGTTGCCAGAGAGATTTCATATATTTCGAAATAAAGTTCGTGCCTCTGTCACTGACGACCTCCCGGGGGAAGCCCACCCGGGAGAAGATCCCCATCAGAGCCCGGCCGACTACCGGGGCTGTCACAGTCCGCAGGGGAACAGCCTCCGGGTAGCGGGTGGCGTGGTCCACTAGCACCAGGATGAATCGATGGCCTTGTTTTGTGCGCGGGTCCAGGGGCCCTACGATATCGATTCCGACCCTCTCGAACGGGGTGGTGACCACGGGAAAAGGTTGCAGGGGGGCTTTCAGTTTGCGGCCGCTCTTCCCACTGGCTTGGCACGTGGGGCAAGATCGGCAATGCTGGTGTACATTGTCCCTCATTTTGGGCCAGAAGAAGTGGGTCACCAGGCGGCTATAGGTTTTGTCTTGACCCAAGTGTCCTGCCAGGGGGACATCGTGGGCCAGGTTTAGCAGAAAGTCTCTAAAACGGAGGGGTACCACTAGGACTCGGCTGGCCCCCAGCTCCGCGATTCTTTGCTCACTGTACAGCAGATCATTGTCCCAGTAGACCCAGTGAGTTCCGGAGGTATCCCCTGCGCTTTGGGCTAGCGCTTGCTGGCGGAGTCCCTCGAGGGAGGGACAGGTCTTTTGTTCTTGGCGAAATTGTTCTTGCGTGGGCCCCCCCTCTTGAGGCCACTGGTCGAGGTTAGCGAGGTCTGGAGGTTGAGCTGGTTCGGGGGGGACGTCACGGTCGGTGGTTTCGGCGGGGGCGACCGGAGGCGGTGGCGCCGGCCATTCGAGTTCCTCTGGGCGGGTGTTGGCACGGGCGGTCATGGACCGGGTGGTGACGCACGCCCAGTCCGGGACGCCCAGCATCCCCAGGTGCTCTTTTCGTTCGACTGCTGCCCATGGAGAGCTTTCCAGGTCATTACCCAGGAGGCAGTCTACGGGGGCATCATCTCGGACCGTCACCTTCAACATGCCGGAGACCCCTCCCCATTCGAAGGGGACGCAGGCCATCCGACACAGACTTTCTGAGTTATCGGCTGAACGTACAGGGCAGAGAATGTTTGGTAAGTATTGTTCGGGGGTCACCAGGTGACAGCGGACGGCTGTTACACTGGCCCCAGTGTCACGAAGGGCTTCAGCCCGGCGTCCATTGATGCCCACCCATTGGCTGTACTTCTGGGTATTAGCGGGTAGGGGGACCCGCGGGACCATGTCTCTCCCCCCTAGGCAGGCGAGAGCCATGGCGGCTGGCTCCCATTCTTGGTGTTCCTGTTCATATTCTTCTTGTTCCTCTGAGATCTGTTCCTCCCCCAGAGCAGCAGCGGCTACTTGGCGGGGTCTTGGGCTCTGGTACTGGGGGCAGTTTGGGTCGTTTGCATAGTGTCCGACTCGTTGGCATCGATGGCAGGTAACATTGGCTCGATGTCCCGGTCGCGCTGGGGTGCTGCCCCGGTTGGCCGGGGGGGTGGGGCTGGTAGTGGGGGTGACCGGAGCGTTGCTTCTTCCGCGTCCTTGGCCTCCACCTCCTCGGGGACGGTGCTGACCATTGTTGTTCCGGTTCTGTTCGGAGGACCCATTTCGACTCACTCTGGTGATCTCCCACCGGTCTGCTTCGGCTGCGAGCTGCCGGGGATCCGTTAACTTGCTGTCGAGGAGGTGCTGGCGAAGTTCAATGAAGCAATTGTTCGACAGATGCTCCCATACCATAAGATTGAACAGTTGTTCGTAGGTTGTGACCTTGCTTCCTTTGATCCAGCCCTCGAAGGCTCGGCTAAAGTAATTGACATAGTCCACCCAAGTTGTACCTGGGATGCGGGTGCAGTCTCGGAACCTCTGACGGTACATCTCGGGTGTGAGGCCATAGCGGGTGAGGAGTGCAGCTTTCATATGGTCATAGGAGGTCATCTGGTGGTCCGGGAGTTGCAGCAGGGCGTCGCGGCCCTCATTGAGGAATCTCCCCCACAGACCGGCCCCCCAATCGCTTCTATCGATCCGGTGTGCAGTCATAGCGATTTCATAGGCCTTAAACCATTGCTGGATGTCGTCCTCTCGGAAGTATTCTCGAACGACATCCTTGGGGATGTGTACCTTCTTCTCTGTTGCCCCTGGAGTGTGGGGTTGCTCGGGCACCCCTGCTTCTTTATTCTGTTTGCGTAGGTCGATTTCAGCTAATTTCCGCTCATGTTCATATGCCAGTTTCTTTTCCTCGAGCTCCCTTTGTCTCTGTTTCTCCTCTCTTTCTTCTCGGAGACGCAGGTGCTCTAAGTTGATTTTCTGTTCGGCCAACTTTAGTTCAACGTCCATTTTGAGCCGGGCCATTTCCAGCTCGTGTAGTCGGGTTCTTTCTCGTTCCTGGATCTCGTCTGGCGAGAGACCCGTTCTTCGTTCTTCAGGGGCCATGGGGGTTTGTGCTGCGATGTCTTGATCGGGGGTTCCGGCAGCCCCGGTTTCTGCCCAAGATTCCAGGGCCTGCTTAAAGTCATCTTTGGTATTTAGTCCGGTGGTAGCGATACCTAATTCGATACAGAACTGTTTAAGTTCACGATGGCTGTACTCGTCCAATTTCTCCATCTGGAAAATTTTCCGTTGATCCGCTGTCTTTAGTTGACATCGTGATTCGCCGTGGGGTGAGCTACTCTCTGTACGGTTTATGCGGTGATTCGGATCCCGTCGCTGGCCACCAATGTTAGACGGACCGGGAGGGTCGGCCGAGGATAAGGGGAGAGGTCTCCGGGGAGAGCCGTCTCCAGTGAATCGTACAGACAAGTAACTCCCCCCCCACAGACGGACACCACACAATGATAAAGTTCAACGATACTTTATAGGCAATTCTTCAAGTACGGTAGAATGGTACAAGGAGGTCTGGACTCAGGGGTCCCCTCTATTCTGGTCTCTGTTTGGGAAAAGGGTAGCGGGACAGTCTTGTTACCAAAGAGATGGAAATAGCTCTCAATCCTCGAGCTCGGTGGTGTAGATGAACGGGCCGCGGCGGAGCCAGCAGGTCCCGAGATGGATGAAGGAAGACGACGGTCCGCGGCAGAGCCAGCAGGTCCCGATGAAGGTGGTGGTTACAAACGGTCCGCGGCCACGCCAGCAGGTCCCGACGACGATGAAGGATAGGGTGGTTCCCAAAGCCGCGGCAGCGCCAGCAGGCAAGACGAGGGTGCACAAGACAGAGCTACGGCAGCGCCAGTAGTCCGTCAAGGATGAGTTCTTCTTTGCGTCTCTCGACTCCAAGATACAACTCCCGTCCGGCTCTGGAGCTGCCCCAGTTATAGGGCCGGTGTGCTTTGATGTCCGGACCCTCGCACTTGGAGGTCGGGAGGTCCGGGATGAGGGGGTTCAGACACCCAGCAGGGGGGTGGAGCCAGCGCCCGGGGAGGCGATGGGCGAGCGGTACTTGGCGGGGGAGAGCCATCGACACCTCTTGCTCCCATTGACTGACCAAGTAGCCCGCTCACCTCCTGGGTGGATGTTGGTGCCGGAATGTCTGAGGCCTGGCCAGGCCCAGGGTTGAGGTCGATCGGGGGCCAGGCGGCCTCGTGGTGGAGTGTCCAAGATGGCGCCCAGGATGGGCGCGCAGGCCGGTAGTGGGTCGGCCTACGCGGTCAACAGGTTCGAGTGTAGGGGTCCCTGCGGGGACGGTGGACTTGCAATGGTGGTGTGTGGTACTTGCGTGGCTGGTTCGGGCCTGGTTGGGCCGGGGGAGAGCGGCCCTTCATGTGGCCTGTCCAACAAAGGGGCAATCAGAACACGCAATCCTCTAGGCACCCTTCCAGCCTCCTTGTATTTCTCCAGGGATTTACGCTCCCACCACTTAGTTAACTCGTTTTTTTGTAGTTTTTCTAATTTTTTCAGTAAGCTTTTTATGTCTTTCACTTCCGTTGTTTGCACATTAAGCTGTTGCCCGGTCCCAATAGTTACCGGCATATTAGCAAACATTGCATCCGCACGCTCATCACGGTTCCTGAGCACGTCAGTTGTGGACGCCATAGCGTTATTTCAGGCAGTTATATAGATATGCACAATTCAAAAATGTTTTAGCGACTTATTTTCATTTATCTCTCCCAATCCAACCAGCAACCTTAAATTTCGAAAGATGTTTGGTAAGTGCGGTAGGGAAATAACAGGTCGCAATGTCCTTTCAATCTTCACACCCACATTTATCTGGCAAACGGGCTCCTTCGGCGCACAAGAGCAAGCGTCTCACCTGCTCGGCAAACGACCCGGACCTGGAGTCCTCCGACGCCGTAGTCCAGCTGCTCGCTCACAACCGGCTAACCGCTTCACCCTCGTTGCGCTCAGAGCTACCTTGTTTCCGCCTAGTGGGGGGCTGGATTACTGTACCACTTCCGGGTCAAATCCAAGTATCGAAAAACGATAGCAGCCGCCACATACCAGCCACAAACGTGAAGAGGGTCCGTCAAACACGCCGACAGCCACCGCGTGTCGAAATCAATGAGAACCAAATCCTGAGTTGAAAAAAGCGAACTCCTTCACCAGGAACGGACCACCACAAAAGGTTTAAAGTTTAGTGCAGTTTATTATATATATATATATGTTCGCGGATCCGGCCCAGCACCGGAGGTAAGGAGGCACACAAACAGGCAGGTATAAAGCTTAGACCAACAGCTTTATTTTTAGCTCAATCGTCACTAGCCCAGCGCGTTTCGCCTTCAGCCGAAGGCTTGATCACGCCTTCGTCCACTGAGCTACCAGACCCGGTGTGTGTATATATATATATACATATTACCTACTGGCGGTCGCCAGTAGGTCTATATAGTTAGGATTTTTTCTCTATGGGTTTTTTGAAAATTCTATGTCTAATAACTTTGGCGTTTGTGGACGGAATTGGCTGAAATTTTCAGGAAAATGGCACATTTTGTTTCTGAGCAGCCCTTGAAAATTTGGGGGGGGTTTCGTCAAGGGGGGGCTGAGAAAAAAGGGGGGTCCCAAAACGTGTTTTTAACATTGAGTTTTCCATAGGGCGGTTGGCCTCACTTTTAGCCCGAACGGCTGAATGGATTTGCACGAAACTTGGCAAAATTGTAGGGACTGGTAGCCCGATGTGCCTTTTGTAGGTCTCAATATATGTGCTACAGTGGATTTTGAGAAATTAACGTTTAAAAAAAGATATATATCTGTAACAGCGGACCGGGCAGCGCTCCAGGACGCGTACTTTTCGCGCAACGGAGCTTTGTGAAGCGAAGCTGATTGGTTCTCCGGCGTCTGTCAACATTCCAAACAGTCCGTAGCGGCCGCCATCTTGTCTCTCGGTAGGATCGAGAGACAAGAGGAGGCCAAAGCGAAGGGGCAAATGACCATAAGGGGGAATAGTAGATCCTCGCTGACCCCCTACGTTTGATGTGGAGGTTTTAAAAGGGCCCCGCGGGGCAAAAAAAAAAAAATAATAATAATCGAACGGCTGAATGGATTTGCACGAAACTTGGCAAAATATTAGGGACTGGTAGCCCGATGTGCCTTTGCTAGGTCTCAATATATGTGCTCCAGTGGATTTTGAGAAATTAACGTTCAAAAAAAGATATATATCTGTAACAGCGCTCCGCTTCGCGTACTTTTCGCGTTACGGAGCTTTGCGAAGCTGATTGGTTCTCCGGCGTCTGTCAACATTCCAAACAGTCCGTAGCGGCCGTCATCTTGTCTCTCGGTAGGATTGAGAGACAAGAGGAGGCCAAAGCGAAGGGGGAAATGACCATAAGGGGGCATAGTAGATCCTTCCTGACCTCTTAGGTTTGATGTACCATTTTGCCAAGTTTGGTGTAATTCCGTTCAGCCATTCAGGCTGTAGACGTATGTAAATGTCCTATGGAAAATTGCATGGGGAAAACACATTTGAAAGTGTTGAAATTTAGAACCAATTAAAATGTTAGTTTGGTTTTGTATTTGTGTGTGATGAAAGTTAATTGGTTATGTATATATTTCAAATGAGAGGAAACCACAGCCATTTTGTGATACTACTGTCTGAGGTACATTTGTGAGGAATTTTTGGTGGTGAATTTCTGGTGTTTGATTTACACAGTACTAACACTTCTCCTACTTTTAAAAAGGTGAGTTGTTAATTTGTAAGGGGAACTATGTTGTACACTTGAAGATAATTTGAAAAATGTTTTCTGTTATTTATTTGCAGTCCTTCTGTTATACTAAATACTTGATAAAGTTAGTTTTATATTATGTATTACTAAAAACGATAAATGAAAGTGATTATTTTTTTCTGCAATTTACAGCAAGCAATTTCAAAATAAAATGGCTCACAATGAAGAGACCGTGGCAATTTCTTTTGAATTGTCCACTACATTGATTGAAATTGAGAGCACCAATAATGAAATATTGTCACAAGGAGGAGATGACTTGTATGATTCCATTAGATTGATTGAAATGGACAGCACCAATAATGAAATATTGGCACAAGGAGATGACTTGAATGATTCCACTACATTGATTGAAATTGAGAGCACCAATAATGAAATATTGTCACAAGGAGGAGATGACTTGTATGATTCCATTAGATTGATTGAAATGGACAGCACCAATAATGAAATATTGTCACAAGGAGGAGATGACTTGAATGATTCCACTACATTGATTGAAATTGAGAGCACCAATAATGAAATATTGTCACGAGGAGATGACTTGAATGATTCCACTACATTGATTGAAATTGACAGCACCAATAATGAAATATTGTCACAAGGAGGAGATGACTTGAATGATTTTTTTGATCAATCTCTTGATGGCGAATTTATCGAATGTTTGGAGACCATAGAGTTACAAGAATCATCATTGCAGACTTTTCATGAGGACATTGCTGATGAGGACATGTTACTAGTTCTTTCAAATTTAGAAAATTCTGAAGAATAAATTTATATTTAGAAATCAAAAATTGTTTGAGACATTATTCATTTTTATTTTTAATTTATGAGGTTGTAGCGAAGTGATTGTAGTATAAAATGAGACTTATAGTATAGAGTGCAACATTTTTATGTTACATGGTAAGTTTACTCATATTTACTTCCCTTCTGCCACTATATTATCTCCAATGTGTATTTGACATCTCTTCTTCATCTCCGGCCTCCTTTCTCTCACTGTGTCTCCGATGCATCTTATCGCTGCTATTTTGTGTAATTACAGAAGAGAGTAAAATAAAATAGTTCGGAACGTGAAAAGGGGGCAAAGTAGAGTACTCCTCACCCCCTAGGCCTTTTTAGGCGGTCCCAAAAGGATCAGTTTCTGCTTTCCTGAGAGATTATGGTATGAGTTCCATATACCACAATAACTTGCATTACAACATGCAAGATATCTATCTCCTTTTGGAGATATTCGCGCTAAGCGCGAATATCTCCAAAAAGTAACACCTGCCCTGAGCAGTTCTTAGCCATGTTATCCAATGGGAGGTGGATAACATGGCTAAGAGCATTAGCTCGGTAATGCATGAATATCGCTGAGTTTTTAGCGATATTGATGCATTGCGGCCGTTTATTATCGCATTTGCGATAAACCTTGATAATAGCAAGGTTTATCTTCGATAATTTCTGACGATGCTTAGCGGTAAAAAATTCGTTGGTAAGCATCGTTAGCGATAAATATCGCTTAACTTTGGTAATATGCCCCAACGTCTGTTAACGTTCGATTCGAAGGAAATGAGGAAGTGTTGAAAAACATTGTTTGCGCCATCTTGCCTTTTTTGAAATGCCACACTTTTGTGGTGCACGGCAGCCATTTTAGATGTCTTGACCAGACCCACTCTCTGCACGCTGTCGATTCGTAGCATGGCTCCTCACCCTCGCAAGCATCTTCCCCAGGCACTGGTCACCCCCGCTCTCTGTCTTATGCATGGGCAATAAACCTCCCCCCATCTGCGCTGCTCTTCCCTGAAAATCACACTCTGTGCCCGCCCGACACCTCCCTTTCGCCCTATTCACTACCGCACCCTCTGACACTCCTCTTCCTCTGTGTCCGGTTGTCCAGGCTATCAGCTAGCCCTGCAGATGTAGTTTATGGCCCCAGCTGTAAAGAATCACCCCTCTTCAAAGGAGTTATAGTAGATCAAGGCCCACACCCGATGAGATCCGTCACACCACACGCGTTCCTACTATCTGAAAACCATCCTGTATTGTGATTGGGGAGGGGACCGAGCCTGAAGCGGAAGATTCCAGGAATGACTCTTGGTACATCAAAGTTTTTACAATTATGTGTCACATTAAAAATATGTAGCACTCCAACAAAGTAGTAGGAATATAAAACTTTAATAACATATAAATATATACAACAAAACAAAAACAGTAAAAACATTTAAAGAACGAAGAGACCGTGGCAATTTCTTTTGAATTATCCAATAGATTTATTGAAATTGACAGCACCAATAATGAAATATTCTTGTCAGTAGCGGTCTGTTGTGCGAATAGTTACAAGGCAGCAGAACGCGCTGAAATCTAGATGGCACGAAAGTGATGTCTAGTAAGTTGCCGCCCAGCAAATAACGGCGTGGGGCGCCGCGGGGGTGAGTGAGTCCAGTAGGCACCACAGCTATTCTTACCGGCATCGCAGAATTACTGCTGGGGACAATGCCTGTGCTGTAGCAGGGTCACAGCAGAAACAAAAAGGATTTTGTTGAAGATGTTGTTGGTTTTAAATTTGAAAACAGTTCTGGTGTCAACTGCTATGCTAATGTAGTGGTTAATGTTTTGTTTTCTCTAGAAAATGTAAAAGAGGGGGAGGCAGTCCAAAGTTCCGTTAAAAGGGCAAAGGAAAGGATCGGTGGTTTGAACTATCAGTGAAAAAGGGGAGGGGGTGCAACAATTTTTCCTACCGGGTCACACTGTGCTTTCACCGGAACTGAGGTCTGCAGGATTCTAGTAATTCAAAGTGAGGCTGGCGCCAGCATGGGAGCGCCGACGTCCCGCGGATACAGTTTCGTCACTCCACGGGCGATCATGGCAGTCATTCCCCATCGGGGGTCGGAGACTCCCGCGGCTCCTCTAGAATCTTCAAGGTCGTGGAGGACTACGGTGGTGGAGTCAAGCAGTGACCGGGCCATTTCTTTATGCTGGGCCCGCTCTTGCCAGGTCGACCGCCATTTTGAGAGTTCGGTAGCTACTGGCGATCGCGGGGTCAAATGAGCGGACGGGCTCCACCCTGCCGGGCGAGACGTTGCAGCATGGCCACAGTGGAAGAACCCTTTTCCGGGCGCCTGGAGCGCTGAGGGTGCAGCTGGGAAGCCTCCACCTGGGGAGGCGGGAGAGGCCTGTTCGCACCGTCTCTCCCTCCCAGTGCACCCCACGGCGTCTCGCTTGAGATTTGTTATGGCCGGACCAGGCGACGAGGACGAGGGGGGGGGGGTCGGAGGCATGTGCAAGAAATCCCCCCCCAGTGTTGTCGCAGCCATTATTCAAGAAAGAAGAAGTGTCCCGTCCGTCTTCGGGCCGGGTTTCCGGTAGATGTCGGACGGACGCCCCTGGCTCTGGCCCCATGAACGGGTTTCTTGGTTTATCGGCTGCAGCCGGATCCCGTCGTCCTCGGCCCCCCGACCGTTGGTGGCCGGACCGGAAGAGCATGTGGCGGGAGTACCTGCAACTCTCAAGGGCCACCGCAGCCGGACTGGGAGAGAGACGGGAGGGTCGAGGAGACATTCCCCCCCCCTGCAACTGTTAAGCGTTGTAAAGGCAATCCCCTGGCCGGGTCCCGCTGGCCTCGGCCTCTCCTCCGGCTACACCCTACGTTAGGATCTCCTGGCCGAGGCGTGGCAGCAGGACCTGCCTTATATGGGCTGCTCCCGGCTGGGCGTAGCCGCAACCCTGCCCCACCTTGGAAGTTTCCAGAGTGGGGGCGGATGTTCTACTGACTTGCATTTTCCCTAGTCTATCGATTTTTTTGGCGTGGCAGGCGGTGGGACAGCGAGGGGTGATTTGGTTTCTCTTACTGTTTTTCTGGTCTCTCACCACTGGCATATTTTAACGTTTTCTTGTTTCTAGGACATTAATAGGTTTTATCATTACGTTATGTTATCGTTTCTTTGTTCGTTGTTTAATAAAAGTTCATGTTCATCAGTGGCCTACTGATTTTCGTTTTCCTATTCTTTTCTTTCCAGGTTGTTTCATGCTAAAGTTTCTGTTAACAGGATACAGTGATCACTTCGTTATTATTGCATATGTCCTTTTCACTAGGGGTGCTCTCTGGTCGGGCCAGATAACGTATCTCTAGTAAATGGTCCGGGTGAAACAGGTGCATCAATCAGTGGGGAGTAGATAGGCATGACAGATTACAACGGGGGAGAAAGGTCCGCATTACGTACCCTTTCACTACTTGCAAAGATTTTCCTACGTTTATTTGCAAACAGGGAATACCTCCAAAAAGAACTAATTCCCAAACAGTCAATGTTCGGACAATCAATCAATCAATGAGGAATGAAATAGGTACGACGTGTTAAAGGCTTGCGTTACCTACCCTTCACTATCTGCAAAGGGAGAGAGAATATTCCTATTCTTCCTCGTTTGCAGGCAGAGAAGATCCTTAAGAGAACCAACTTCGAACAATTCAATGCTCGATTGAAACAATCAACAAGGGGTACTGTGAACACAAATGAACGCCGCTTATGTACATACGCATTGCTATTTTCAACAGGTTGTTCCTAATGTTTCTATTTTAGCGAGGTCAAAAAGAGATCCCATTAGTGGCCTACTGATTTTGTTCGATTCCTTTTGTTTTTTTACACGATTTTTCGCTATCTGCAAAGACTAAACAGAGTATTGCGACTCTGTGCTTGTTTGTAAATAGAGAATGAACCAAAGAGAACAATCAATCAAATGGAGAGAGAAGCAGGCACGACGGATTACAAAGGGGGCAAAGGGCTGCGTTAACTACCCTTCACTATCTGCAAAGAGAGAGTACTCCTAATAGAAATGAGGGGTGGGGGCAGCATTCAAAGCAGATCAGTGTGCATAAACACGAAAATGTTTTTACTTACCACGTACTTGACATTCGACAGCTTATGATATTTGCTATTAAAAAACCATTGAAATTCACTGAAAAAACCATAGGTTATAGACCATATATAGTTAGGAATTAGCATTTACAAAACCTTGAAAATTCACTGAAAAAACCATAGGTTATAGACCATATATAGTTAGGAATTAGCATTTAAAAAACCTTATTTTACTCACACAAAACCATTGAAATTCCATATATAGTTAGTTGCACTAACTATATATCGCGCACCCGCAATCCACTGCTGATCATGTCACATATTACATCATTCATGACATGGTCAGTGACATCACTGATGACATCACTGATGACATCTCAAATGACATCACTGATGACATCACTGATGACGTCTCATTTGACATCATTCTTGTGCTAATACGATAAACCTCTTCAGACTCTAATATAACCTTAGATACACTCAGTGTATACAGATACTCACAGACTGTCACTCATCCATGGAGTTACTCAGACACCTAGTCAGTCATGCAAAGAATCAATCACACCTCCATTTTCTCAACTATACAGTTATACACACCTTACTTATTCAAACATATACTAAAACATATTTACTCTCTTATACAATCCTGGATACAAGTTCACAATGATGCATACAGCCACTCACACATTCACTGGCTCCTATGCACAGTTATTTATATATGTCAACTCTCACATGTACTGTATTTTACATATGTACTTACTTTGACATGTAGCACTGAGATATCCATTCACTCACCAATACACTCATGCACACAGTCAACCGCCCATATAGCTGTTTCCACATGCACTTTTGAACCCATACATCTAGTGAATCAACTGCTCACACATATATGCACAGAGTCATACACCTCCCAGCCACCCACACACACACTCAGTCTCCCATACAAATGCTTGGGCAACCAATCAATAACCCATATAGTTACTCATATAGCTACTGATCAACACATGGAGCAGTTTACAGAACAACAGACATAATGATGCACAAATTAAGACAGTTTAGTCACTAACCCATGCATTCAGTGAGACACATTTAATCACTCACTCATACAGTCAGTCACGCACCTACTAAATCCTTCATCCAGACACTTCTACATCTACTCATTCTTCAATATGTAAAACATATTTAAACTTTACAGAAACACACAGTCACTGGATGATGTCATCAGTGATGTCATCAGTGATGTCATTTGAGATGTCATCAGTGATGTCATCAGTGATGTCACTGACCATGTCATGAATGATGTAATATGTGACATGATCAGCAGTGGATTGCGGGTGCGCGATATATAGTTAGTGCAACTAACTATATATGGAATTTCAATGGTTTTGTGTGAGTAAAATAAGGTTTTTTAAATGCTAATTCCTAACTATATATGGTCTATAACCTATGGTTTTTTCAGTGAATATATATATATATATATATATATATATATATCTGCCTCCCTCCCTCCATTTCCCTCCCTGTCTCCCTCTGTCTCACTCAATCTGACTTTCTCACTCCCTCTTCCTCTCTCCTTCCCTCTCCCTCCCTCCCTCTCCTTCCTTCTCCCTCCCTCTCCCTCCCTCCCTCCCTCTCCTTCCCGCTACTTCCCTCCCTCACCCTCACTCTCCTTCTCTCACCCTCACTCCCCTTCCCCCTCTCCCTCCATCACTCCCCTTCCCTCCCTCACTCCCTCCCTCCCCTTTCCTCACTCCCCTCACTCCCTTGCCCCTCTTCCCCCTCTCCCTACCTCACTACCCTTCCCTCACCCTCACTCCCCTTCACTCTCTCCCTCCCTCACTCCCTCCCTCACTCCCCTTCCCTCACTCCTCTTCCCTCCCTCACTCCCTCCCCTTCCCTCCCTCCCTCACTCCCTCACTCCCCTTCCCTCCCTCACTCCCCTTCCCTCACTCACTCTCCTTCCCTCACTCTCTTTCCCTGCCTCCCTCCCTCCCCTTCCCTCACTCCCTCCCTCCCTCACTCCCCTTCCCTCACTCACTCCCCTTCCCTCACTCCCCTTCCCTCCCTCACTCCCCTTCCCTCACTCCCCTTCCCTCCCTCACTCCCCTTCCCTCTCTCCCTCACTCCCATTCCCTCACTCACTCCCCTTCCCTCTCTCCCTCACTCCCATTCCCTCACTCACTCCCTCACTCCCCTTCCCTCACTCCCCTTCCCTTTCCTCACTCCCTCCCCTTTCCTCACTCCCTCCCATTCCCTCCCTCTCCCTCTGTCTCGGTCTCCTTCCCTCTGTCCCTCTACCTCCCTCTGTCATCACACCCTGCCCGTGTGTCACCGGTCTGAGACAGCTTCCCCAGCCAGCTTCCCCAGCGTGCAGAGACACACAGACCCACCCGAGCACTTCACAGGTCTTTAAAAAGACCATTTGCATGTGAATGGGGCTTTGTTCACCTCTTAGGCCCCTGCAGCCCCCCTCTGGCCTCCTGGAATGAATCGCCTAGCCCCACAGAGCAGCAGAGTCTCTCAGAGTGTCTCTGCAACCGGCAGTGTTTGCAGACACTCTTGGAATTTTTTTTTTTAAACACGGGTACGATGTCTCATGGTCCGCGGGCCGCCACGGAAGGCTTGCCGGGCCGCTGCCGGCCCGCGGGCCGTACTATGAGTACCCGTGCTCTAAGTGGAACCTCTTGGTCAACTCATTTAAAACGCAAACATCAAACTGCAACAATACGCAGGTAATGCACAATTATATTTAAAAATATTCACTCTAAAGGACATCACAACTCTCAAAAGAGGCTTGGATTTGATATTCAACTGGGTGTTAGGCAATTCCTTGAAGCTCAATCCTTAGAAAACCAGACTAAAACATAAATATTGACCCAGTTTTCATTTCTATACTTAAAGACTATGGATGTCCATTTTCTCATGCAACACATCACTCAAATCACTTGGCTTCATAATTGAGAAGACCTCTCTCTCAAACATCACAGCAGCTTTCTGGCTGAAATTAGAAACTTTAATCCATGCCACCCAAAAAAATTAAACACTTACTTTCCAATAATCAACAAAATATTGCTGCTCAAGCTCTCATCATCTCCAGACTGAAAGCAAGTAATGCAATCCTAAATGGGCTTCCAGCCAACTACTTATCAAAGCAGTCATGGTATGCATTCCACCAAAAGATTGAAGGAAATATGATCACATTTCCCCAATCTTGAAGGGTTTTCAATGGCTTCTCCTAGAAGCCCGAATCAAATTCAAACTCTGATATTAAATGTACAAGGCACTCCGACTAGGCAGGCACAGTTACCCACCTGACTTTTTGAAACTCTCTGGTGGCATTAGAGAATCATGCAGGAAGGTCTCTCTTGGTCTGGAACAAACTAAATTCCAAACAATGCAAGCTCAAAGACAATCCTTCTCCAAATTTGAACCCACAATTTAGAACACCCCATTTAAGAACAGTGACTGATATCCTTTCCTTCTGCAAAAACTCAAAAGATATCTATTCGTAAACCACATTAACTAAGAACTTTCATGAAAAGTTATTCCACATTAGGGAACTAAGAGCCTGATTTAGATCTCAGCGGGCGGACTACTCCTACACAATGGTAACGGATATCCCATCCACCGAAATAATAAATCCCATTATATCTAGGCTATATGGTTTTAGGTTTAAACCCATAATAACTGATAAAAACCCCACCGAAAGGAAAATAGCCATCTCCGGTGTAAACATATAAACACTGAAAAAACACCTTTGCAACCACAAACTAAGTGCCATTCAAAGAAAGGAAAAGATGAGTGAAAGAGTAATTTTTATTTCTTCTTGAAGGGGTCAATGCAATGTAACTTTGTTATACAAGGTAGCATCAAGAAAGACTGGGCTAACATTATTCTGCTTGAGTTATGTCATTTAAGGATGTCACTAAAACATTGTCTCTTCTTCCTTCTGCTTTTTTCAGTTTTGTAGTCTTTGGTCTAAAGATGCAGTGTTTAGAAGCATGTTTTGGGTCTTATTTAGTTATTTTATAAACTGTAGGGAATCAGGAAATATGAAAATCCTATTTGATATTTTGGCTACATTTGATTTCACTGATAGGTAAAATGGCTGGTTTCATAAGAATCTTTCCTAATATGTACCATCACATTTACCCACAAACAGAGAATGGGTGAAATCCTTTGATATATCAGCCCCCTTTTCTAGCGAGTCAGTATTGATTGTATGTGAATTGCCAAACACCCCAGGCTTTAAACATTCAATGCAAGATGAAGTGACTGGTATATGTGAAAAGAATGTTGTCACCAAGCATTTGAGATAGTGGTGAAAACATGACACCAGAGGTTTGGTAAACTTGGAATGCAGTGTCACTTGGAATGCAGCTGAAAAACGTTCCTACCAAGTTCAATAAAGATTGGAGTGATATTGTTTGTATTTGCAGTAATTCAGCTACGTATATGAAAACTTTGTATGATGGCCTGTCAAAATCGATACCTGAGCTGAAGTGCTTTCTTGTAAGAGATCCGTGTCACTTGCTAGATGGTATGCTGAAAGCATCTTTACAATCTTCAGAGTTAATGAAGAATGCTATTGCCTTTGTAGTCCATTCTGGTGAAGTAAAATGTATTTGGACCTCATATGCCCTGTGCACACGCTATCTAGACACATGCACTATCAGTGTAGAAAGCAAGCAACAATTCAAATTAAATTCAAAATTCCATAAACGCTGGAAATACACTGTTTCTGTTGTTTGTAATGGCGCGAAAATGTGTAACCACTGATAACCACTGTTTTTTTAAGGTATTGAAAAAACTGAAATAAGCCCACCAGAATTTACCAAAAATAGAAACTGAAAACAGGAAAGCCTTATTATTTCCTATGGGGTTCATATTTCGGCGGACAGAGTAACCCATCCACCGAGTTCTAAATCAGGCCCTAAGATGTCACAAGACTTTTTTATATAACTTAGAACACCCCAAATTGGCAGGTTTCAAAGGCATAGTACATCACATTGACAGATGTTATATTAGTGATTCTCTACAAGATTACCAATCTCTATCTTCTGTCCACTGCTGCCCTTGCTTCTGATCTACCTTTTTCGCATATTTTTAATGAACTTATTGTAAGCTTATCATGATTAAACAGTTAGGGCCTAGTTATGAGTTTGGCAGTCCACGGACCACCAGACTTAGGGGCTGCAGAGTTGGCAGTCCAGCCACCGACCTCCCGATTACAAGTTTGGCGATCAACCTGCCAGTGCACCAGCACAACCGCCAGTGATCAGAGATCCCTGGTGGTGGTGCAGCGGTCTTGAGGCTGCAATGCAACAAGTATATTATGAGTTTCCTCTCCACCACGGTTTTCATGGTGGTTCCTCCTCCAAGAAAATTGTCGCAGAGAGGAAACAAAGGGGGCCCTCTGGGCGCCCTGTTGCCTCTGGGCCATGGGATTCATGTTGTGCCCCTCCTGTGTGCATGCACTCCGTACCTGCACGGCATGGACCTCACCAGTCCATGCCGTGCATGTTCTGTCTATGACGTTCTCATTGCAGTGCCTATTTCATAGGGGATCTCGGTTCGATCCCTGGGGCCCGCGGCAGATTAGACCAGCAACTTGTGACTCTGGGCAATAGCTCGCTTAATCTTCCTAAGGCCCCCAGCGG
This sequence comes from Lissotriton helveticus, assembly GCF_964261635.1. Lineage (NCBI taxonomy): Eukaryota > Metazoa > Chordata > Amphibia > Caudata > Salamandridae > Lissotriton > Lissotriton helveticus. The sequence goes on along the minus strand of NC_136067.1, from coordinate 1,264,241,952 downwards.
CGGGACACCTCTCCTGAGGTAGCTACGCACTTTACAAATGCTGGTATTATCGCTGTGGGAACACCAAAGAACCACCCACTAGTGACTGAAATATTCACAATCTGGTGGGCGGTGGGCACAGAGGTTTGGTGGCCCTGGAGAGGGGCAGTGGCATGGTGGCTCACTCCAGGTCCACCAAACTCACAATCAGGCCCTTAATGTAAAGTGCTCTAACATCAACTAGTGAAGGGGCGCTAAAGAAAAACAAAGCAAATAAATAAATACATATGGCAGATAGCCCACTTGGTCAGCAAAAGTTTGTCCTCTGCTGACTTTGCAGGAGAACACCCACAATATTTACTAACAGTCAGGGAGATCTATGTCCCTATAACACAGCCAAAATCAGAACAAGTCTGCTGAAAGGTACTGAAGCTTTGCTGAGTGAGTGCCATTAATCAGTCACCCCCAAAGCAAAGTGTTATTGTTTTTCAAAGGCAAACTTCCAAAGCAGGAGTTTGTTATTAAAAACAAAAATGACATTTTCATGCTGAGAGATTTCTTCCAGGATATGGGGGTCATGGCTTTGGTTTCCTGTTCAAGACCACTAGGTTTTCACTGGCAGTCCCGAATAGGAAAAATGTATGACAAAACAGCTGTCCACAATATGGCAGACTTTCTGTTGTAAACTGACCAAATTGCCCAGTAATGAACAAGAGTCCAGTAAAATATGTCTGCCAATGAATTTAGCAGAGTCTATTCTGTTTGGAAAATGGTACTGTCCCTGACTTTACATAGAGAGGGGAAACGCAAATTTGGAGGAAGGGACATCCTCCACTTTTCAGTAGATGCCACCACACCACTAAATTCTAAAACAAGTCCTTAGATACTTAGCTAAAGATTCAGATAGCCATCTGCACCTGTACGTTAAGCTTATAAAAGAAAATAGTTTGATTTAAAAGAGCACGCAATTTAAAAAAGGTGCGTGGGTCAAAAGGGCTGAAAAGTAAGTGCCATTCCCCAAAAATTAGTGCCGGGACCACATACACCTGCTCAACCAAATGCACAACTTAACCACTCCTCTTCTGGTTAGTAGTTCTGTTCTGTCTGCTTCTTTTACTCTTTAGCAAATGAGCATCAAAGCTGCATCATCTTTCATCGAGATGGTTTGTGCTAAGGAAGTAAATGCTGCTGCAGCAGGCTTGCCCATGATAGCCATAAGAGTTGTTATCAAATTCTCCCAAACTGAAGGGGTAATTTCAAATAAAGGGGGCACAACTATCATTATCCATTAAATGGAAGGCTTTACTTCAGTTCAAGGGATATGGGAAACATCCACTCCATTACTAAGGGCCGATTACGAGTTTGAAGGTGCGGTGGTGGGTCCGCACTACCAAACCCACCTGAGAACCACCCACCAAACAATGTTTTTGTCATTAGCGGGCGATTCCTCTGGCGTTCCCACAGCAGTGTCTATAAAATAGGCACCGCAATGAAAATGTCAAAGGAAGTCCCAGCACTGCATGGACTCGAAATTCCAAGCCGTGCTGGAACTTCTGTACATGTACACATGGGGGCATATGTTGTACCCCCCTGTATGCATCCACAAGGCATGAGGTACAAGGGGGCCTTGCAGGGCCCCCTTTCTTCCATCTCCGCAAATGTTTTCATTGAAGAAAGACCTCCATGAAATCAGTGGCGGAGATGAAAGTCGTAATATGCTTGGCGGGACGGCGGCAGTCCTGCCAAGCATATAGATGCCTCTTGACCGCCACACAAACACCAGGGAACAGCGGTTCCCTAGCATAGTTGGTAGTCCCAGACCAACACAACCACTAGGGTCATAATGCGGCAGTCGCAAGACCGCAACTGCCGCGCCAGCATGAGTCTGGTGGTCCTAGGACCGCCAGACTCGTAATTAGGCACTAAGTGTCCTGTGATAACCCAGCAGATCTGTGTCTTTCTGCTGTTGGGGCTGTAAAAAACGAACAAATGCTCCATTTGCAGTTAGATTGTCCTTCTCAGTCTGGTATGAACTACCCATCCTGGAACTGCTAGGTGGCTTACTGAAAGCAGCTAATAAAAGCCTGCTACGTCAGAGGTGTGTGCTTCACACTGCAATGTTACCTAGAGTGGACTTCATGGGCCATATCATGGAAAATGTACAACTGTTCGAAATTTGGCAGTTCGGGCTGAACTCTTCCCATGGGGAGCAGAGCCAAGACTGATTTGAATATGGCTGGGCTCATACTAGACTGGCGTGGGGATCACAAAAATTATGGATTTAGGCCCAGATCTTTGACAGGGGGTGAGTGTTTGACATTGTTGAGCATTCCATCCATCAATTGTTCTGTTTGTACTTTTAGAAAGTTTTTTTTTTTCTGCATAAACCAACTGTGCTTTCCTGTCAGTGTCCTGAGTCACGTGACTGTCAATGTCTCTGCTGTTGTGGGTTGTCTGTTGCTTCCAAGAGTGAGACAAATGTCTGTGAGGGCAGGCAGTCTTTCTGGCAGGATGACTGGAAAGGAACTGTCCCCTGCTCCTATTACAATTCAAAGGGCTCTGTCTACAGCACACACAAGGAGTCTGACACCATGTCTGCCCTTGCCTTTGTCATTCTAGACAGTTTGCAGATAGGGAAAGGAAAAAAAAACAACAAGAAACAGTTTTGGGGGTAAGCTAGGGAATTTCCCCACACAAAGACTGGAACCAGGTATAAAAATGGAATCTACAGAACCTCTCATCAGAACACTCCTTGATCTGTGGAAGATTCATAAGAAGGACAGCCCTGCTGTCTGATAAAGAGATACTGCCCTGCTGACTGAAGTAAGGATTGGACCTGCTTGCCTTGAATCCAGGCTATCCAGAGTGATCCAAGGGTTAGTTCACTGACATCCTGTGTGAACTACAGGGACACAGCAAGCTTCCAGAGGCATCCCTGAATTTCCCAGCTGACCAGCACCAAGCGAGCCTTTCTGGCCCTGCCTGGCCTATGGTGGAGTGAGTCATGATCCAAAAGAGGTGCTCCCAGGTCCTGGATCCTTGGTTGGCATCAGTGAGACCTCCTCCTCAAGAAAAGGTGAAAATCCTGATGTTTGGGCTCCTTGTCAATATAAAGTTCCCTCTTTGCACCGAGAATGAACCAACCATGATGACCACCTATGCAAAGCTTCAGCAGACCTGGTCTTAGCTCTAACAGTGATCCTCAACAACGATTGTCAACATGAGACCTGCAGTTCGTGCCAACAGTGACCATCTGTGATGATCAAACAACATGAAGCTCCAGCAACAACCAGCTATTTGTGCTACAGAAACGACAATCAGCGAAGCTTGATCTGCATCTCGGACCAAAAGCCTCCTTCTCAAGGTCCACTAATGTGAACAGCACCCTTCTGGCCAACCATGAGAAGGTAACTTCCCAGTGAGACTAACCTGGTCCTATATCCAACCTGTGCGCCATCTCTGTCAGCCTGAACTTGTGACTTTCCTCTAGTCTAGCGCAACCAGATAATCATAAGTGGCAATTGTGCTTTCTGGTACTATTTCACCTGAAACTTTAAAAATGAATATATCTGGTTCTTAGGTGTTATTTTATTTATTATAAATTACTCAGGATGGGACTACATGATGATTTGAACACGGAATACTCTTCTTTTCGTCTTTCACAAAAAAAAATGCAAAAATTAACCTCATGCTTACTGACACACCCTCAATCAAAAAATTAAAACGCTATACTGTTTATGTCTATAGTAATCTGAAATGAGGGTGCTTTGCACAGAGAAAGGCCCACCATATAATAAATGAAACATGAAAAGGGACCAAAGACATCACAAATATTCAGTTTATAGCATATTGATATCTATAGTATACCTCTCTTTCACATTATGTTAAATGTGGCATACAAAAGCAATATTAACCTTTTCACTATCTGGGACAGACTGCCCATCCACCACTCTGGCACTTTCCTGGTGGTTTGCATGCTCAGAAGCTGCTTTCAGAGCAGGATATGCTGCACCAAACCTCGCCCCTTGACTCAATTCTAGTCATATCTTCTTGCAGTGTGTGGCATGTTTGAGCATTGTTTATGTCAGTGCTGATTATGGTTTCCAGTCCAGGTTTGGAATAATACATTTCTTTGCATGTTCTGCCTGTGATATTATAGGCAGAGAGAGGGTGAGAACAGTCTACTCAGTGCCTCACCATGGTTTTGGCTATTTGTATGTCCTCAGGTGTTTCAAATGAGTTCTCCTGCCATATATGTTGCAGGTAACTGAACTGAAATAATTCTTTCTGGATTCATGTGGTGCAAGTTGCGGTTTGCGTACTATCCTAGACACGGACTAAGATGTCAACTATTGAGGAAGCCTGGCCTGATATAAAAAAGATCCAGGGTTTGCAATATAATGGGCATCCCACGTATATATGGTAATTTCCATATGGTGGACTACAGATTCACAAGACATACATTATGGCATATTGGCTGTGTATAATCGGAATGCCCTGAAGAAGTTCACAGTGGTGGGTGAACGAAACGCGTTGGCTTTGATTTTGGTGCAAAGTTTGGATTTATATGATTACCATACAAACAAAATAAAGAAGATATGGAACATTCTACATTTTGATTTGAACTTTCTTACATGGTTATTTATTGCTGATGCACCACTATATGTATTTTTCTGAACTAAAAAAGGCACCTCTGAAAATATGCAGAAATTGCAAGACATTTAGTGGTTGAATGGTGGAAATAACTTGCTATGGATCAAACTTCTTACCATCACCAGAAAAAAATCCTGAGGGAATGTGTGACTTGTGCACTAATAAAGAGATTTTTGGGGATACAAGCAATGGTCAAAGAATATTTAAAATCAAGAAACAACTAAAGCAAATGTACAGTGCCAAGAAGGCACATAACAGGGAAACAAAATTGGTAAATTGAAACTTGTACCTTGGAGAGATAATATTTATCCATTAATCTATGATCAACCACACATAACTGGGCTCTCGAATCACGAAGGCAAATAATTGCTGAGCATGACATGATTTAACATGGTTGACATAAAAGATTGCAGAAGTCTTTGGAGCCAAGAGCAATCCAATCTATGCAGTTACAACTGTGGACTAACAGGAAATATTTGCTGTGTCCTTTCAATTGGAAATGGGGACGGCACCCAGTGGTATGGAGGGTCTGCAAGGGGTTTAGAATTTAAAAATGTTAGCGATGAGGCTGTTCCTAATGGCAACTAACATGTGAGCCAATATAGGGCGATATGTAAATAATTGTACTCCGGGATATCGAGTACAAAAACATTGGTCACACTAATATCGTGGGCAAAACATTGAGGGACAAAATATTGAAAAGGAAGTACATAGAGGGAAGTATAGATTTAGTATTCTTAACTCTACCTCTGTGACCCCGATGATATATATGAATATCATCAAAGTACATTGATATGGAGTTAGGTATAGAAAATCTGCACAGATTTACCTTTTGATATTTTGTCTCTTGGTCTGTCTATGATATTAGTATCACACAATATTTTGTAGTCAATATTCAAGATCCGCACCTATTAAAGTAGAGGAAACGAAAGATGCCTGATATCATGGAGTAAGAGTGCTGTAAAAGAAATGCTTGAAGGAGGACGGATGTCAGTAACACCAAGGAACAAACACATCATCCTGAGCCTTAAGCCCATCCTATTTGTTCTGCTTTCTTCAATAGGTGCAGCCATGGCGATCAGCGTGGAAGGAAAGCGGTATCCAAAAGAACTGGAAAACAACGAGGAAAGTACTTGCATGTTCCCCAGCATCTCTCCTTTTCTCTTTTAAATTTACATTCATTTAAATTTACATTCACCTAGTAGAGTAGGTTACTTTCTGGTGGATGTACTGGGAAAAGAAAAGGGCAATAAACAGTGCCAAGCAAATGACTACGAAGGACGCCTACAAAAAGCAGAATTGTTGGAAACAAGGACAAGGGACACCCTACTCACTGGGAACCAGGGTAAATTATGCATGACAGAAACAGTGGTTCCTGTGGTAAAGTACTTATCTATATCGATAATACAGTGAGCAATCACAATAGGTATGGGTTACTTAGATGTCAGACGGAAAGGAGACCAAGAACACTTCAGTTTGTGTATACAACAAACATTTTTGTATATTTTTTGAAAGGTATATAAATATGTACAAAAAACAGACAAGTTTATTCAGATAGTGCTTAGTGTTCTCAGTGTAAATGAAACCAAAGCAAACAAAAGAGGTTTAGTGAGTTTGTGACATATACAACTTGGTTTCCATCATTTTGAAAGACGACCATTTACAATTATGTAATAATCACTGGCACTGTATACAATAGTCAGTGCTGGTCACAATGGTTCGCTTTGCTCAATTGTTGACGACGTTTCGACCCTTCAAATGATGTAGGGTCTCTTCAGGACCTGTGGATGTAGGGACATCTGAATACAGGGAGGTATTGCGCAGTCACCTGAAAGATGTGAGGCACCGGTCAAGTGAGAAGAAAAAAGTAAAGAAATACTCACACTGGACCCAGCTGGTTACCCAGAGTGAGAAACGGGGTGACGGGCTGGCAACCACAGATAAGTACAACAGGGCAAGTGCCCCCGTGTAAGGAGCAGGTATTCCTGTGTGTTTAAGGGTTCTCTCAAGGCAAGGCCACGGGTAGGGGCAGGGCTGTTGCTTCAGCTAATTGTGCTTTACGTGAACGAGGGACCTCGATCTTCCCATCTAGTCAGGATGTACTCATCTGAATTAATCTGTGGTACAAACAAAGAGTGCCTACGCTAAGCCGGAACCACACAGGCTGTCTGTTCAGGTAAAATGACGGCCTTGCCTTGAGAGACCCCTTAAGGGCCTAGGCGCGAGTCGGTTGCAGCCTGCACTCTATCCACTTGGCGTGGCGGGGAGGCGGAGACATGCGAGGACTGACGCCCGACCGCAGTGGTGATCCATTGGGGCGCTGAGTGCACCGGGCGCGGGCCTACTTGTTTGCTTGCTCCCCCCACTCCCTCGGGTCCTGACTGCTTGGCTGGGCCGCAGCTGCGTTCGGCTGCCCTAGTCCACATTACTCACTCTTCCCCTGAGGCTGAGCGGGGACACGGCTCGCAGGCAAGCCTGGTGGCGGCCACCCGGTTTCTGCGATGCGAGGCGAGGAGCGGGGGGAGCCGGAGTGGACCTGCGGCTTCCCGCGCCAGGCCACTTCCCAGCAAAGAGTCTGCCTCCAAGCACCATACACTACATGAGTCCCGTGGCCATAGGGCCCGATGCATTGCCCTCCCCCAACCGCGGGAGACCCGTGCATTGCTGCCACCGCCCTGATCCGACTGGAGACATGGACTGGCATCGTACCCGGTGCCGGGGCTTCTAATCAGTCATCGGCTCCCAGGTCATTGCTTGTCTCGGGCCCTCCACGGGCCTCCTCAGGGGCTCCATCGCATTTGCACGCCGTGCTGGGAGACTGGTCATAACGGCACGCCTGGGCCCTCCATCCCGGCTTCATAGAAACCGCACCCCTTCCCAGCAACCTGCCTTAAACCTGAACATTGCACTGCGCCTGGGCTTCCAAAATCACGTGCCTGCCCCCAGGCCGCCTGCAAGTTTCTTCACCAAGCAGCTGGGGGGTGAATACCATGCACGCTGGCATCGCCCAAGGCCCTGTGGACTGAGCCTCTGTTTCCTGCACCTTCTGATCCCTGGTATTTCCCTGTCCTTCTTCTGCAACCAAACCCTAGGTTCACTCCTCTGCTGCTCCACTAGTCTTGTCGCACTGCGGCATGGGCCGCAAAGACCCTAAGCAGAAGACCCTCCCTTTTGAGAAGCTTGTGGAAAAGGTCTCTGAGAACTGTGCAGGCATGGCCGAGAGCGGACAGGGAGTGGACCGTGTGGACGACCTCTCCGCTCCCTCTGCCTCTCTTCTGCAGGAGATGAGAGCGGGCTTCAGAGCGCTGGATGGGCGGTTCGACACCCTAGACAAGAGCCTGGTGAGCCTGGGGGCCAAAATGCAAGTACATGACAGCCACCTGGATGTGGCTGAGGTGTGCATCTTGGACATTGAGGATGGAACTGCATAGTCCCTTAAAAGGCTAGAACGTGTTGAGCGCATCCTAAAGGAGGTAGCTATAGAGAACGAGGACCTTGAAGCACAAAGTAGGCGCAACAACATCCACATTCTGGGAGTTCCAGAGTCTACAGCCACGGGCCGCCTTAACCTCTTTGTGGAGACTTTGCTGACGGACATGTTTGGGAAAGAATCCTTTACCCCCAGATTTGTGGTGGAGCGCGCCCATTGCACCTTGGGGCCCCGGCCTAGCCCAGGCTGACCGCCAAGACCTATTATTGCCCGCATTATGAGCTTTCAGGCCCGCAACACTACACTGCCTCACACCAGAGAACGTGGAGACACCACGTGGCAGGGCTTCAAACTCTCCCTGTACCCGGACTTTACCATCATGGTGCAGGAGGCCCATCGCAAATATAATGTGGTCAAGGCCACTCTTAGGAACCTTGGTTTGAAATATGGCATGTTATACCCTGCCAGATTGAGAACTGACGTTAATGGCCTGCCTCGCATTTTTGACAACCCCTCAGAAGTTCGCAAATTCTGTTGTGCATATAAGCAGACCAATGCGCAGGCAGGCACGGACGGTGGTGTTCACTCTCCTCCACACAGCGGCTCCGACGCAAGCATGGAACTCTTTTCTGGTGCTGGAACTGGCTGACGCTGCCATACGGCTCCGTCTGCTTATTAGCAGGACTGTACTGGGATGATGTTATTCATACATTCAAATTGTTTCAGATAGCTGGCAGACTGACGTGGCGTTGCAACCCGTCATGGTGTCCGCCCTGGGTTTGTTTTTAGTTACTTGGATGTACCGTTCTAGGGTTTCCTCATTCCACTGTAAAGATACTTGGTACTTCACGTATTGTTCGTTGTTATGGGTATGCCTTGCTTCTTTTGTAGTGAGGGTGGGTGGGGGAGGTGGGGAGACACTTGCTATTGCAGTGCCATTCGTAGTTATCTTCCATTTAGTTCACTGTCATGGTTTGCATTTATATTTTGGAGCTTATATTTGTCACCCTTGCTACAACTAGCAGATGGTTCAGCTGGGTAATATTGAAGGTCCTGCTGGCCTGTCCTTGCTGTCATGGAACGTCAGGGGTCTCAACGACAATCGCAAAAGAAGACATGTGGTTCATTATCTCATTTGCCATAACGTTGACATTGCCTTTCTGCAGGAAATGCATTTACCTAAATCTGACTCTGCTCATTTTGGTTCAAGTTGGGCTCACAAAGGTATTTCACCAATTTCAGCAATTATGCTAGGGGCACAGCCATTCTTATTCACAAAAGGGTCTCATTCCACTTCTGTTCAGTTATAATGGACAGTGAGGGTAGATACCTCATTGTCACTGGGTCACTCATGGGTCACAGTACAGCTTTGATGTGTATATATATCCCGAACACTGACTCTCCTGAATTCTTTCATGACCTACATACATACAGCTTTCCAAGATAGACCCTATCCTATTATTGATGCGAGGGGTTTTCAATTTGCTCCTCAATCCTGCGTTAGATGGCACCGCTACCTCCCCCGGCACTAAACCACATGCGCGCCGCGCTCTCGTAGAGCTTTGTGAGCAATTCTCTCTCCTAGACATTTGGCGTACCCGCAACACATCTCACACATTCCGCTGGTCAACACAACACCTGGACTAGGATTGATTATTGGCTTGTTTCCCCTGGTATTTCCAGCTGGGTCCATTCCCTTGTGACTCTCCCGAGAACATACTCAGACCATTCCCCTGTCCAGCTCCTCCTTCGGGGTTCCTCGGCCTGAAGGGTATCAACGGCAATGGTGCTTCCCAGGTCGCGCCCTTAGTGATGACCTCTTCCATACCGAAGTGCGTGAAGCTATTGAAGAATATTTCCTACTTAACACTGGCTCGGTTGACACCTGGGTGGTCCTGTGGGAAGGTTTTAAGGCATATATAAGGGACGTTTATATTGTCAAGCATGCTGGGGTGCTTAAAACATGCTCCCATGCCTGGAAGGTGACCTAGCAGAGCTGGATAACGTAATCACACACACTGCCAGCCCTGACATGTCGGGGAAACGTTTGGCCCTCCTCACCGAATACAGAGATGTTGCAAATCGCACAATACTCTATTTAGGCAAATATCAAACCGCTCGGCGATACGGCGAAGGTGAGTACCCCGGCCGGGTTCTAGCTCAGATGATTCGGTCCCCATACAGCAGGGCTTATGTCACAGAGCTGCGCAAATCAGGGACTCACAAGCACCTTGGAGATACGCGATGAATTCCTTGATTATTTTACGTCTCTCTATTTCTCCAAAGTGGGGCAAGATTCCACGGCACAGGAAGCTTATTTATCTGAGATCGCATTGGTGTATTTGGAAAAAGGTGTGCAGGATTTTTTACTGGAGCCCATCTCCAAGGCCGAAGGTCTCGGAGCAATTGACACCCTTCGATGCTCTTCCACTCCTGGGCTTGATGGCTTCACTGGGGAGTTTTACAAGGCATACAAGTAGTTACTACCGCCGCAATTAATTGAAGTGTACGCAGAGGCTCTCTAGAAACAAATCCTTCCTTCCACTCTTCGTGAAACAGTCATCATACTCCTCCCTAAACCAGGCAAGGACCCGTTGTAATGTGGCTCATACAGACCTCTGTCCCTTCTAAATTTAGATTACAAAATTTTAGCTAAGATCATCGCCAATCGCCTGTCTCAATTGATGGAATTTATCATCTCGCCGGCCCAATCTGGCTTTGTTCCCCATCACTCTACTTCATTGAATCTTTGGACACTCTTTTCAGTCCTCCACAGGATTAACCCTGAGGTCCCCGCTGCCGCAATCCTCTTGGATACCAAGAACGCCTTTGTTTTGTTAAAGTGGCATTTTTTCATATCGGTCATGCACCGTATGGGAATGCCTGCGGGATTCATAGCCACCACAGCACTATTATATTGCCACCCTGCAGCTGGACTTTGCCTGAATGACACACTCTCACAACCCTTTTTTCTATCCAGAGGCACCCGACAGGGTTGTCCACTGTCCCCCTTATTGTTCATTCTCGCCATGGACCCCCTAATCCGACATTTCCAGGAAAGACAGCTTCAGAGAGGCCTGCAATTTAACACTGGCCCTCTCCTGGTCTCGCTTTATGCAGACGACACCATCCTATATGTCAGAGATCCCGCGACAATCCTAGAACCGCTCATTAGAGAGATTCTTTGCTTTGGTCAGCATTCAGGCTTGGGCATCAACTGGCGCAAGTTAATTATTTTCCCTTTAACCTCCATTACGACCCAATGGGAATGTGAATTTCCCCCCGAATGGTGCTCTGACTCAATTAAATATTTAGGTATTCCCATCCTTCTTGATAACGCCCAGATTCTATGTCTCAATTATAGGCAGGCAATCAGCGCCTTCGAGGCCCAGGTGGACATATGATTGTGGCTGCCATTGTCTATCGCCGGCAGGGGGGGATCATTAAGATGATTGTTCTCCCCAAATTCCTATATCTGTTTAACAATATTCCCATACCCATTCCGAACAGTTTCTTTTCAACGTTGCGCTCCCACCCTATTAGATTGGTCTGGGGGGGGCAAGCAGGCCTGTGTATGCTGGCAGGTCCGCACACTGTCATATGAGAGGTGAGGGTTTGGGGTACCGGATTTCCATTTGCACTATTTAAGGGTCCAATGCAGTTACGCCTATGCTTGGTACCACCCCGACGCTAGGATCCACCTCCTCCTCCCGGAGGCAGATTTCATCCTCCTGAACCGGTTATCCACTGTGTTACCTAAGGGCATACCTAGAGACCCTAATGATATCCACTACCAGCTGGGCCGGGGATAAGCTGCGACGAGTCACTGGCACCTCCACACTGTATTCCTCTGCTCTCACTGTCCCGAACACCCACTGGCTGTCGATCACAGGTGAAAGGCTGGTGCAGCGCACGTTGGCCAAAGTCGACATCTCCAAGCTGGGTGATTTTTACCCAGAGGGGCAAATTTTCTCGGCGACAGAGGATGTCCGCTTTCATGAGGCCTTGTTTATGGATAACTTTGTGCTGGGTCAGATTCGTTCGGCTCTACGTGCTGCGCTGCCAGGTTTTCCCATTGAACCAGACACTTTGACTCCGCTTTCACTCGTCATTGAAAATGAGAGCGGTGTTCATCTCACATCTAAAATGTATAAGACTTGTTCTCGGATGGTACCGGGCAATGATGATAAGATTCTGAAAAATTGGGAAGACTTAGGCCTCCCCATCACGGATGTACAGTGGACCAAATGCTGCGCAGTAACGAAAGAAGTCTCTTTGAACACCAGGCACACACTAATACACTTCAAATGTTTACGTAGAACATATATTACCCCCGCCAGAACCCACAGACTGGATCCATCTATACCTGCCGTAAATGAGACACCCCTCACACTAACTTTGCACACCTCACATTAACCTGCCCAAAAGTACAATCATACTGGGAGAGGGTATATGGTACACTAGGCAACATGACTGAGCTGTCACTCGTCCCCAACCCCAAATGACGCTGCTGGGATATGTGGTAAACTTCCCAAGAGGCGTCAGGAGGTTTGTATCCCTTAGCTTACTGCTGGCCAAAAGAGAAATAGCTATCCACTGGGGCCACATGACAGCTCCCACCCTGCAAGGCTGGCTGAATAGTCTGGCTTACTGTAACACAAATAGTGAAAAATATTCCAGCCCCCTACCTAGCTCTTCCCGTCCTAAAGACATTTGGGGTCAGTACGGGTCTTATGTGGAAACTGTGCGTCGAGCCTCTGACTCACAACTCGAAAGGGGAATTGTCCCTGAGGGGTTGGGGTGACCAGCTTTGCCATTTCCTGTGAATTTCCCCCCTCTGTTCTGCTAAGTCTTGGATGCCCGTGAGGCTTTGGTGCTGGGGCTACACTTAGGGCAGTTGGATACAGATGGGCCTGCGGGCAGTAGCTGGGTGCTGGGGCAGTATCTGCAGGGGTAAGAGATGGGCCGTTGGGACTGTATTTTAGAACCTTGCTGGTTAGCTTTTTTCAATAGACACAGTATATGTTGTCTGCTATGTTGATGTTATATGCTCCACTTTCCTTTTATTCAAGTGTACTGAAAATGCCAGTGAACAAGTATGCCTATGTTGCTATGATGTACTAAATGGTAAATAAAGTTAAAGAAAAATTAGCTTACACTCAATTGTTTGCGATGCCAAGAGTGAGGGGGAATCATACTAAATGGCCAATTAGATTCACCACTGCAACCAGTTCTGCAAAAATAAGTGTCTAGCAGCAGCAGAACCTTCCCACTCCTTGAATACCCCAATTCCTCTTTCTGTAAATAAATGTCCAAGTGATACCCTGCTTTAAAAGTGAAAAAAAAGCCTATTGCGTAATATTTTGGTGAATGCCCAATGTGCTTAATATTTTTTTTAATTAATAAGGGCAGCATCAGCTGGTGTCAGAGTTGTTATGTTATGTTATGTTATACCGAGTTTTATAGAGCGCTCAGCTACTCAAACAGAGTGTCTCGGCGCTAGTTGAATGCCACGGTTGCCGTTTACCAAGGGTGTCCCTTTCTTTCACTATTGCAGGTTTTTATATCCCTGCTTTTTAGGTCCTGGGCCAGAAGGCTGGCTTGCCAGCTTCCGGGAAGAGATTTAATGTTTTTGAGATGGGTGCTTAAACCCACCTCTCTCCTCCACCTCTCCTCCATTGGCTGGCTTCCTAAACGGAGGCCAGCCATTGGAGGAGAAGGGAGTCACTCCAAACAAGCCCCGTCTCTTTCGGATTCGGGGGCGTGTTTTTGGCGTTCTTTCGCCCTGTGACGTCACCCGTCACTCAGAACGCCTAAACAGGCCCCCGAATCCGAAATTTTCGGAGCTTTGCGGCCGCCATTTTGGTTAAATCCCGGGTACTGCATGTCTGCTGTTGTTGCGCTCTGCTTGTTTTTCTTGTTTTTGTTGTGACATGGGAGGCCCGGTTGGAGCACAGAGCCTCTGTTGAGATGGTGCTCTTATGACCACTAGCGCAGGGAGCGCTTTATTTGCTAAAAGCCGGTGCCCACCCGGCATTGCCCGCTAGCTTGCGGCCTCGAGGGTGCCCACCCCTCATTTGGACGGAACCGCACCCAGCCGCACCAGCCTGCAGCGTACTTCTGAGTATGCTCCGTACGCTAGAAGCGTACAAAAGAGCCCCGGGTCCCTATGCAGCGTACTCTTGAGGCGTACTAAGGCCCCCATTGCCCCTTTGTCCCAAGCCAGTGCCGACCCGGCATTGCCCGCTAGCTTGCGGCCTCGAGGGTGCCCACTCCTCATTTGGACAGAACCGCACCCAGCCGCACCAGCCTGCAGCGTACCTCGGAGTACGCTCCGTACGCTAGAAGCGTACCAAAGCGCCCCGGGTCCCTATGCAGCGTACGCTTGAGACGTACTAAGGCCAGCATTGCCCCTTTGTCCCGCGTACGCTTGAGGCGTACGGAGGCCGCACCACAGCGGAAGGAGAAGCCGGAAGGAGGACGGGAGCCCACCCCGCCTCCAGAGGACCCAGCGCGTCTCTGGGCTCCGCACCGGAGCGGGAGGGAAGGTCCGGCCGCAGCACCGGAGAGCCCGCCCACGACAAAGCAGAGTCCCCACCACAGCAGCCGGTGAGTGTGGGTGCCTGGGGCAGCATTTGGCCGCAGAGCCTACCAAGGCACCTGGGGTGGGCGGGAAGTAAACTACGCTGCCTCACTCGATGCAGGCGGGCACAGGCCGGCACTCGGCCTAAGAAGTCGCCCGGGCCAACCATGGCCTCCCGATGATTCCCTCGGCACAAGTGTCTATGCCCCAGACCTCACCGCAAAAGCCATGGCCTATCACCAGCCTCCCGCCGACCCACCCGGTCCTGGTCTATGTCTGACATCCGGTTTTGGGAACCGGGAACCGGTCAAAGCTTGGCATTGGCCCGGACAAGCCCCGACTCGGAAGCCGAGAGGAGCACCGGGGCTTGGGTTCCGGTTCCCCGAGGCCTCCTCCATGACTTTCATGCCGCCGCCTCACACTGGAAGAGCTCAACAGGTAACTGGCGCAGGGCATTGGGGTGGAAGTAAACTATGAATACAGAAGGTCTAAAATGGATAAATTACCGACCACTGCAGTAAATCTATCCTAATGCCAGTGCTCTTGCTCCCCTGCCCCCTCGCTGTGCTTGCTCCCCTGCCCCCCTGGCTGTGCTTGCTTCCC
Organism: Lissotriton helveticus; assembly: GCF_964261635.1. Lineage (NCBI taxonomy): Eukaryota > Metazoa > Chordata > Amphibia > Caudata > Salamandridae > Lissotriton > Lissotriton helveticus. Next base: position 1,264,226,704 of record NC_136067.1, on the reverse strand, counting down.
TGCCCTCCTGGCTGTGCTTGCTTCCCTGCCCCCTGGCTGTGCTTGCTTCCCTGCCCCCCTGGCTGTGCTTTCTTCCCTGCCACCCTGGCTGTGCTTGCTTCCCTGCCCCCCTGGCTGTGCTTGCTTCCCTGCCCCCTGGCTGTGCTTGCTTCCCTTCCCCCCTGGCTGTGCTTGCTCTCCTGCCCCCTGGCTGTGCTTGGTCTCCTGCCCCCTGCCTGTGCTTGCTCTCCTGCCCCCTGGCTGTGCTTGCTTCCCTGGCTGTGCTTGCTCTCCTGCCCCCTGGCTGTGCTTGCTTCCCTGGCTGTGCTTGCTTACCTGGGTGTACTTGCTTCCCAGCACCCTGGCTGTGCTTGCTTCCCTGCCCCCTGGCTGTGCTTGCTTCCCTGCCCCCTGGCTGTTCTTGCTTCCCTGCCCCCTGGCTGTGCTTGCTCCTCTGCCCCCTGGCTGTGCTTGCTTCCCTGCCCCCTGGCTGTGCTTGCTTCCCTGCCCCCTGGCTGTGCTTGCTTCCCTGCCCCCTGGCTGTGCTTGCTCCTCTGCCCCCTGGCTGTGCTTGCTCCCCTGCCCCCTGGCTGTGCTTGCTCCCCTGCCCCATGGCTGTGTTTGCTTCCCTGCCCCCCTGGCTGTGCTTGCTTCCCTGCCCCCCTGGCTGTGCTTGCTTCCCTGCCCCCCTGGCTGTGCTTGCTCTCCTGCCCCCTGGCTGTGCTTGCTTTCCTGGCTGTGCTTGCTTTCCAGCCCCCTGGATGTGCTTGCTTCCCTGCCCCCTGGCTGTGCTTGCTTCCCTGCCCCCTGGCTGTGCTTGCTTCCCTGCCCCCTGGCTGTGCTTGCTTCCCTGCCCCCTGACTGTGCTTGCTTCCCTGCCCCCTGGCTGTGCTTGCTTCCCTGCCCCCTGGCTGTGCTTGCTCCCCTGCCCCCTGGCTGTGCTTGCTCCCCTGCCTCCTGGCTGTGCTTGCTCCCCTGCCCCCTTGCTGTGCGTGCTTCCCTGCCCCCTCGCTGTGCTTGCTTCCCTGCCCCCTCGCTGTGCTTGCTTCCCTACCCCCTCGCTGTGCTTGCTCTCCTGTGTGTGGCTCTGGGTGTGTGTGTGTGTGTGGCTCTGGGTGTGTGTGTGTGGGGGGCTCTGGGTGTGTGTGTGTGTGGCTCTGGGTGTGTGTGGTTGTGTGTCTCTGTGTGTGTGTGTGTGTGTGTGTGTGTGTGGCTCTGGGTGTGTGTGTGTGTGGCTCTGGGTGTGTGTGTGTGTGTGGCTCTGGGTGGGTGGGTGTGTGTGTGTGGATCTGGATGTGTGTGGCTCTGTGTGTGTGTGAGGCTCTGGGTGTGTGTGTGTGTGTGGCTCTGGGTGTGTGTGTGTGGCTCTGTGTGTGTGTGTGGGGCTCTGGGCGTGTGTGTGGGGGGGCTCTGGGTGTGTGTGGGGCTCTGGGTGTGTGTGGGGCTCTGGGTGTGTGTGTGGGGGGGGCTCTGGGTGTGTGTGTGTGGCTCTGGGTGTGTGTGGGGGGCTCTGGGTGTGTGTGTGTGTGTGGGGGGGGGCTCTGGGTGTGTGCGTGGGGCTCTGGGTAAGTGTGTGGGGCTCTGTGTGTGTGGGGGGGCTATGGGTGTGTGGGGGGCTCTGTGTGTGTGTGAGGGGGGCTCTGTGTGTGTGGGGGGCTCTGGTGGGGGCTCTGTGTGTGTGTGTGTGGCTCTGGGTGGGTGTGTGTGGGGGGGCTCTGGGTGTGTGTGTTTGGGGGAGCTCTGGGTGTGTGTGGGGCTCTGGGTGTGTGTGTGTGTGGGGGGGGGCTCTGGGTGTGTGTGTGGGGGGGCTCTGGGTGTGTGTGTGGGGGGGGCTCTGGGTGTGTGTGGGGGCTCTGGGTGTGTGTGGGGGGCTCTGGGTGTATGTGTGGGGCTCTGTGTGTGTGTGGGGGGGCTCTCTGTGTGTGTGGGGGGGCTCTGTGTGTGTGGGGGGGCTCTGTGTGTGTGTTTGTGGGGCTCTGTGTGTGTGGGGGGGCTGTGTGTGTGTGTGTGTGTGTGGCTCTGGGTGTGTGTGTGTGTGGGGGGGCCTCTGGGTGTGTGTGGGGGGGATCTGGGTATGTGTGGGGCTCTGGGTGTGTGTTTGGGGCTCTGGGTGTGTGTGTGGGGCTCTGGGTGTGTGTGGGGGGCTCTGTGTGTGTTGTGGGGTGGGCTCTGTGTGTGTGTGTGGGGATCTGTGTGTGTGTGGGGGGCTCTGTGTGTTGGCCTCTGTATGTGTGTGTGTGTGGCTCTGTGTGTGTGGCTCTATATGTGTATGTGGGTGGCTTTGTGTGTGGGGCTCTGTGTGGGTGTAAATGCAATAGGTCATGCATTTGCGAGCTATTAAGCTATTGGCATTGTAAATGACAATGCCATTTATTTAACGATTAAGCTATTGGCAATGTAAATGACAATGCCATTTACTTAACAATTAAGCTATTGGCAATGTAAATGACAATACCATTTATTTATGATTAAAAAAAAGAAAAGTCATGAGCAATGCCAATAGCTCTACCTTTAATAATGCCGAGACCATTGCATTGTAAATGCTTGTTCCAATTGCCAATGTGTTTCTACTACTTTCATCCTTTCCTGCCTTTCTCAAACTTCCTTGAGGCAAGGTCTGATGATGAAAAACAATCCCCTGTTTCCGAAAATGAGTGACAGTCCCACTACCTGTGCAAATTAAGAACTGAATGCGCACATGAACAGATATCCTAATGAGGACCTTAGAGATCGGATGTATGACATTACAACGCATGCTTGTCGTCCCTACAAATAATGCCCACATTTTTCACCTTATACTCCACATGTAATCTAAATACAGCTTTGAGTCAAGATAACCCCAAATTCCCAGCTTGGAAAATAAATCCTTGCATAATTCACTTTAGGCAGGAATCATTCATGTGAATCCTAATTAAAAGAGATTTGGAAAGTGCATACGGATTGCATCAGCTTGATATCCGAAAAGCAAATAATGTTTCAGTTATTCCAAGCAACCATTCAGATCAGTGTACAAGATGGAGAAAGCACAGTAGCCACGTTGGTTAACTACTTGATGTCCTGGATGACTGTGATATGCAATGGCTTCTTTAACAGGATTGGATCTGGAATAACTGCTGATTTAGCTGATAAAACACACTTTTTACTTGGTTTTTTTTGGTTAACTTAATCACAGAAGTGTGTGCAATTCTGCCTCGAGTGGCTGTCTGCAAATGAAATTTGTTGCTGAAGAAGGTGCGACTTCATTAACCTATTAACACATGTTCTTAAATTAGGAATAAGTCAGGAGTGGCTCAGGGCCAGAATGGCCCTAGCGGGCACCAGGCATTTCCCCTCCAGGGCCGGTGGGGTGGAGGACGGTTTTCTGGCCGTGGGTGGCGATTTTGTCACTGGGGGCCGGTTTTGCAGTCGTGCTGCAATTTCGGCCCCCTGTAACAAAAGAGGTAGAGGTGCATTTTACTACCACACCCACCCCCGCTAACAGGGACGGTCGAGCAGCAATCAGCCAGGGCTGGTTGCTGTTCACAGTCCGGCCATGGGGTGGACCCCAGTTGACACCACATCTGCACAATTTTCATAGAATGGACGTTATTAATCTTAGCGGAAAGGTAAGGGAGGGAGGTTGAATGGACATGCTGCCAGTCCTGGGAAGGTTTAGAAGAGCCACATAGAGCTGTTGCCCATTTTTTTAAAATCCAGAGCGCAGGTAAGTTATATAGGCGCCTTGTGGCGGCTCTACGTTTTCTTTGGTTGTCCAGCACACCATGCAGAATATGAAACCCAAGACATTTCACATACTCAGCCACTCACCAGTTGGTGGTGGGAATGTAACTTTGCTTCTGGAAACATGGAAGATCTGAGCATAGAAACGTAGAACAGGTGTGCATAGATGGAACTCAGGTGTGCACTGAGTTACATTTCAACATAAGCCTTTGCATAAAGTAGTGTAAATGTGCTGCACTCATGTACTATGCATTAACATTGGTATTCAACGTTGTATCTCTAACTATCACATCATAATATCCGCAAAATAATGTGTGTCCCCCTCCATGATAACAACTATCAACTTATGTAAATGCAGACAGAATGACATATTGTGGATAGGGCAGCAGTAACCCCAGAACTTACTTCTTGTGTACGACGCGTTGAACCCTTTCTTCTGGATGCTAAAGTCACTTGTAAACAGCACGGTCATCTCATTGCCTGTTGAGTTGAATGAGAGTCCTTTCGCCGTCAGCCCACAGAACTTCATTGTGCTCTGTCCAGTGTCAATTGTCATTGAGTCGTAGACGCATTTCGGAGCTTCCTCTACGTCAAAATCCACAAACGTGATCTGGATAATAAATCCGGGAGGTGCTCGAAAGGACCACTGGCAGGACAGAGTGTTGCTGTAATCTTTCGGGTAGCAGGGAGTGGAGAAGTACCCTGAAGAGTTGGTGATCACCATTCTGCAACTGGAGCATTCCGACACTGTTGGACCAAAAGAAGGACATGAGAAGACAATACAGTTCGCACATTAGGAACAATCTACAAATTTGAAATGTTGATAAGATTACCAAAATACCACTTGTCATGGGTAAAGAGCAATTCCATTCCAGTTATTCTTCCGACAAACCATAGTAATATGGACCTTCAGTCCAGTTGGTTTCATTAGAACAAGCAGCATTACAATTCACAGAACTCACTCTGGGGCATATTATCGAGACAGGCGATAAAATTATCGCCGTTTTAGCGGCAGAAAACTGCCGCAAAAACGGCGATAATGGGCTTGATAATATGCTCTATGGAATTCCAATTGAAGCTCATGTTAGATGTCCTTTACATCTAACATGGGCTTCAATTGGAATTCCATAGAGCATATTATCAAGCCCATTATCGCCGTTTTAGCGGCAGTTTTCTGTCGCTAAAATGGCGATAATTGTATCGCCTGTCTTGATAATATGCCCCTGAGTGTTTATAAAAGGTCAGGTTTGTAACGAGGTGTCCATGATAAGATAGAATCAACAGCAAACGTTTCATATGGTCATTGCAACTGTTGTGTGGAAGTAACATAAGATGATAGAATGCAAACAACAATGGTCTTAGAAAAATAAAGATGAGGTCAACCTACAGCGAACATAAGAACCCTTCCCTGCATATTTGTCAATATTAAACACATTTCTATTTACCAAAACAGCATCTGTGTTTATATGATAGTCTAAAATGCACTACCAACTGGTTCCTTGAAAGCTTGAACTCCCAAGTTCAGAATATTAAGCCAATTATCACCATCCCCTTATATTGCTATCCTTATGGATGGTCAGAGCTGGTGATACCATAGTCCTTTGGATCGCGAAAATCAGAGCTATATATAAAGATGTATTTACATTTTGTGTTTAACTTGTCACATTTGCAGTGATTCAAAGATAGAAGTCAAATGTCAGGATGCTTTAATATTTAAAAATAGGTCTTAGTGTTTTCTATCTCTGACTGCAAAGTGAGATGAGTTTTTAAATTGAATTATGTGATAACATAGGATGTCGTTTTTTGCAGTCCACAACAAAATGTAAATACCTTAAAAATTAACTGTATGAATCCAACAGTGAGGAAAGCAAAAATCAAGCACTTTTTTTTAGTAATGCCTAAGTGTGCGGGAAACAGATATTTTTAATAGGGCAAAAACAAATCAAGACACTTACTTGTTTATGCAGAAATTATAATTATTCACAGAAACCAGATTTCCTCACATTATCATTTGTGTGCTATGTAGTTTTTTCAATAAAACTGTCTGGTAGTGGTCGCGAAAGTTTGTTGTTCTAAAAAGGGGGTTGTGGTTGTGAAAAGTTTAGGAACCATTGACAGAGGTCTTCAATCTGTGGGGTGCAACCCCCACAGGGGTAGTGGAGTCATGGGAAGGGGGGCACGCATTCCTCAGCTGGTGTGTCATTCAGGGGCTCTCCTGTGCTGTAAAACCGAAGCCTGGCAGACAGCTAAACGCATTTCTGTCAGTGTGCTGCTTGCTTGAAAAAAATGCAAAAGAGCACAATGACAATCTGCAATGGTGAAGGGAAATCTGCAAATGTAAAGGATGCCTGGGAGCTGGTTCTTGCTTTATTTGATCAAATAACGTGAAGCTTATTTTTGAGTGGTAGTGCAAAGAGTTAGCAACTGAACTGTGAAGTGCATGATTTTAATTGGCATTGTATTTACATAGTGCTTACTATCCCTGAGGAGGTGTTGAAGGCACATTTATGTAAAGAATAGCAGAACGGATGGTCTGGTATTACTAAAATCTATATTTTGGAAGCACCATTTTATCGTAAAAGTTTTGTTATTTTGTAGCAGTTTATCATATACTCTGTGTAATGCAAGTATAAAATAATAACTTACACATTCACAGTGCTTGCTGTCACAGGTTGTGACCTCGTAGCACTAAAAATACACAAGTCACTATTCCCCACTGCACCAACCAAGATGTAATTCTGTGACTCTCTGGTTACACACAGACCTCTGCAGTGCATTCACTAATAGAGGTTTCATAATGTACTATAATACATTTCCCACTGAGTAACAACTTTTTATATTTGGTTATTTTTTTCATTTAAGCTACCCGTTATTTTATAAGTAGGTACCTGATGGTGAAAGACCTAAAAAAAGTACATAATACTTAGCTTTTAGCCACATATTTGACCTCGCCCCATGTCAAGGCCCTCTAGTCTCCCCTCTACGAAGACTGAAGTCAAAAACTACAGCAAACTAATATAACCAGGAGTCAGGTTGTGCTAAAATAGAGGTATCTTTTCCCATATTGGTAAAAATAAAAACCTTTTTAGAACAACAATATGATAGAAGATTAAGGGACCACCTTGTCCCCTAGATTCAAGAAAGAATCCTACTTGGACCATGCAGTTCATCATTAATTATTGTAAATACTATGTTTTAATTATGATGAATGATGTTCATCAACCTCCAGTTCCAAGCAGCTGTAAAAGCCAAGCTGTCAACATTTCATGAAATACAGTATGGTTCTCCTTGAATGCCTTGCACTAAAGTTGCAACCCATGCATTATAGCGATTATACCCAGGGCCACTGGAAGTATGTGATTGTGTGGATGCGGCAATTTTAGCATAATTATAGATTTGCCGCATTCGTCACATAGTCCATCAGCTGCCGCATAATCTGCAGATTTTAACAAAAAAACTGTTTTTTATTATTCAAACAATTCAAAAGTCACTAAAAAGCAGCAACACGTGTTGCCGTGCAATAGAACGATATAGACAGAGTGGTCCCGGACAGGGAAAAAGGAGGAAATAGAAGGAATTAGTGACACATTCATACATACATACATAAAGCCAAGGGATGATGTACAGAGTTTTTATTCACAATGTACTGAGGGCCATAATCAATGGCTGTGCATTTGAATACATTCAATGAGAGTTAATTATAAATTCATGCCCAAAAGAACAAAGGGGGGGGGTGTGGGGGGGATGGATGAAGCAAGAAAAATTAGGTTAAACTATATAAGCGGTCTTATAATCTTCAATTAGAGAAAGGGAAAAAGGCAATTAATACACTTTTTTTTATAATTCCCAACAATGATAAGAGTGATCTCCTGGTCTCAGGGTCACAAATGTAGTGTGAATCAGTTAAGTAGACTTTAAAAACACCATGCTCCTAGGACAGCTGTAAACATCTTGCTAGCGTTGGAGGCTGGTGGGGTGAAGAGGTAGTCTACGTTTCGACCCAAAAATGAAGTGCAGGGGAATTACACCTTGCTAGGAGGGTCTTCTTCAGGACAAGGGGGGGCGTCGAAGGAAAGGGCAATCCTCCTAAGGGTAAGGAAAATAAATCTTATAGTCAAAAAACATGGAGGTCTCATCAGAGAGCACTCGACGTCATGAATATATCTGAGGGGTGCAATAGAAGGCCCTTTACAAAGCTGAACTGGTCACCTTTTCATTGCTTATTGATATATTTAATTATTAAACTGGTACTAATGAGGTGCAACGACAGATTGACCTTTTCTCTGGAGAAAAACACACACACCATCAGATTGGTTCAAAAAGGTGTTATCATTGAATATTTTTTGTCAAATTATGTTTTGTTTGTGAAAAATTAAGACACATTGTGTATTTTTAAGTAATTCTTTTTGGAGAGACTTTTTGTGGTAAGCCTCTGACACCGAATCACAGTCACCCACAAACCTTTGGTTTACTAAACACCATTTAATATTATTTGCCCCCTGGAAAAATGAGGTGCCATGGGAATTGGGGGCATTGATGGTTGTCAGTGGTTGTTGATGATGAGGAGTACCCAGTTCTAGAAATTTTTGACAGGAGGGGGTCCTTATGCCTAAAAAAGGTTGACAGACGGTCTAGGCCTCAAAACGTTTGAAGACCTCTGGTCTAATAGAACTTTGAGGCCATCTAGTGGTGAAACATCAGAGGTTTGTTGTTTCAACTGAACACCATATTTTGTAATCCAGTTGATTTTTAACTGTGATAATCTGTTGAAACCGAAAAACTGAGACCCTTAGTATAATCAGAGTGCATTACCTTTTTAATCCTAGCTCGTCCTAATCTTTACTTAATTGAGGATATGCCATAGAAAGCATTTCATGAGTTTATTCTAACTAAAAGGCGTACACTTCTAGTTTAATGAAGCACAGCTATCTTAATAAAAAAAATCAGCATTACAGGAGAGGCCAAGAAAAGAGGCCACAAGTACTCTGGTCCCAAAGTCCAAAGAGTGCTGGTCCCCCAAATCTGACTGAAATTAGGGGATAAAGGAGGAAAGGAGGAAAAAGAAGATGTGCATGTTGGAGCTCAACAAATATCCTGAATGGGCCATGAGTCAGCCATCCCACAAGTATCCCTACCTTGCACCAAACCTGGCAAAAAAAATGCTAGTGTTCAGAACATTACACATATTTTACATGAAAAAACTTTTTTTTTTGTCCACTTTTAGCCTTTGTGACTACAAAGACTCCCAACTCAGGTGACGCAAATTCATGGGCCTATTGCAGCAGGTACAATGAGCGCTAAAGTTAAAGGGTTTAAGAGACTCTCTGCAACCCAGTACTTGCTCTCTTTTACCGTCTAACCGGGAGAGGGAGCCCAAACTTTCCTGTTTGTGTATGACCTATGGTGCTCTTTTAACACCGGTTGGTGCGTACACAATTTCAGACTTGGTGTGAGAATGCTTGCCTGGCCAATTCTTGCATCACACCATCTCTTAGGAGTATTTCAGCTGTAAGCAACCCACACCAACATCTATGTTGGGATTCGCATTATAAATAAATAAATGTCAAGCAAACGCGTTGCCCAATTGTTTCTCAATTTAGATTCATTGAGGTGCAGTTGAGTCACGTAGCTCTGACTCAGACACGGACCTAATGTGGTATGATCAAGCCAGATGACACCGGCACTGATCATCTTCAAAGCCAACTGCATCATTTACAAAGCTCTCAGTACCAGCACCCCTGCTTATCTTTCAAACAAGTTCACCATCTCTGTTGGTTCCTGGCACACCTGCAGCCAGGAAGCCATCAAACTGCAGACCAAAGTGTAAAAAGAAAAACACGAGGCTGTAGAAGACCACCTTTGCACCAAGGATGTGCAACAACATCCCCACACCGAGAAGGACCACTTCAAGGCTGCTCTAAATTAGGAAAGAGTTCACCTCTGTAAAGAACACTACATCACAATGCCGTAAAAATCAATTACTTTATGCTTATCTTTGGTCCTGTACAGTGATACGCTGCTTCTTTTGGCATGTTTCACACATAGAAAATATCACATATGTACATGCATACATATATACATACATAGATACACAATGGAAATCTATTTGATACGTTTTACTTGTTTTTTTATTGATACAATATAGCCTGGTCAACGTCTGCAGGAATCACTGCAACTAAATTATAATCCTGATTGCTGGACTTGACGAAATTGTGTGATCCTTCAAGATTTTCTTGTGTGACAGAGGTCTAGTCCAGGGTTCTCCAAAGTTGGTCCTGGAGGGCCGGATCTATGCTAGATTTTGAGCATATCCCCATTTAGATAAATGTAGTTATCTGAAAAATCTGGCATGGATCCAGCCCTCTAGGACCGACTTTGGAGAACCCTGGTCTAGTCGATGAAAATTGTTAGGGCTTAGGAACCAGTTCTCACTTTTGAAAAGTAATGGAGTCCCAAGTCCATTTGCTTACACATTTGGGAAACAAACAGATCTGTTTTAAGGTGCGCTTCCAATCACATACCGCCACCAAAAGGTAACAGACTGACTTGCTTTTTGCACTAAAACTTTCAACACTGATGCATGGGTGAGCACAGTTACTAAATTACACAAAATGGCGACGATGAAAGCAATGATAAGCGAGAATAGTATCTTATGCGGTTTTTGGTTTAACACATTCATAAATTAAACTGAGAAGTCCAGTTTGTTACTGAGTGCAAACCTCTAATAAATGAGGACTTGGTTGGCCTTCCAAACCCTCAAGTGTATTATTTTCCTGGTGCTCAATATCAAATAGAGATAAAAATCAAATAATTTCCATGAGAAAGTAAAAAAGAAATTCATGCTGCAGCTGCTGTTGTTGCACCGCCGAAAGCCCTCCTTGGTGCAAAAGAAGTCTGCCGTAATAATAGGCAAAATGTCAAATTCTTTAGTGGCTGGGAACATTGCAATTAAAAGTTTAAAAAAAAATTCCCTGGGGCGGCGAATGTCATGAAAGTTAACTTAATCATTCATTCTGGCACAATGTCAAGGCAGCTCTCCTTTGGTCATATAATGCTGCAGATTTCGCAAGATGTTGCTTCTAATACCTGTGTATAATAAAGACTAGACTTCAATTACTAACTTACCATACTCATACTTGCCAACATTTTGGAAGAGGAAAGTGGGAGATTTTTGAAACATAATCAGGATAATGTATGTCTCCTATTGACTTCTATTGCTGTCTGCATCAAGTCTATCGGCGTGTATAAGACTTGCAGGTGTGCTGTTGCAGGATCGGATGTCAGAAATTAAAATGTATGTTTTTTCCATACCTGTCAGAAGATCAGAGAAATCACTATGGCAGGCAGAGAAAGTCTGACAAATAGGTAGTGCACTGGTCTGCAGGAGCGGGTTATTAACAGTGCATAATCTGAGTGACACAGGATTTATTCCTGCCATCTATAGCCTGCCGAGGAATCAGGTTTTTCCATGCAGGATTGGTGAGGTGGGAGACTAGCCTTGAAATCTATAGTCTCATGCTTGAATCGAGAGGGTTGGCATGTATGCCTGCTCTTGCTAGTATGTTTGACCAGGCAGGTAGTTTAAAAAACAATTGTAACATTTCTTTTTTCTTTTTCATGCACTGAATTAGAGTGAGATCCAGAAGGGGAGTCTTATAACATACTGTGTCCAACATTAACAAACCGACTGAGGGGCAGAGAGTCTTGGTCGGTGAGCTACCATCCATGTCAACAGATAAAAAATATGAAAGAACTGGTGTCAATGAGAGTACATTTAAAGATCCTGCGATTCGACAGCCATGGGATAGGGTGATAAGAGGTAAGAGTAGTAAATGCCAAGAACAATATGTGGTTGCTAAAATGATGTACAGATAGGTTTAAACCACACTACAGGAAAGCAGTTATGTAGTGTTAGTCAATCAGTCCTATATCGCCGATTTGAGGGATCCCAAGGAAATTAATGGACTTGGCCATCATTTGCAATTTAATTCGACTTTCAGGAGAGTCCTTGGGGTAGGATACAAGACCATAACTGTCTGAACGCATGGGTAAACATGAATTAACTGAGAGGTAATAGATGTGAACATGTATCTCTTTTCCACTGTGATTATCTATCACAGAATTACAGACAAGGAACCCAGATATGGTCAAAAAGTGGTCTTGAGGTTCTGTGAATTCTGACCCTGGGTCATAATGGTCGTGGTTCTGTTACGAATTTGGTAACAGCGAACCGTAAACAGTGAGCTCAGCAAGCATGAGTATGTCCGTCATGTTACACTGATGGATTCACTGTGTATTTGACGATTTCGTTCTGAAACCCTTGGGTTCCATTTTGTGCATGGCAGCCATTTTGTGGATGCCCTCACATAGGCCCATTACTGTGGCTGAACAAGTTTCTGGGACACGTGCACCTTAGTTTGAGTTTGTGCTGACTCCTGTTTGACCTGAAATGAACTGACCCTGCTGCCTGAAGCTGACCTTGCCAAACCAGTTCTTGCCCTTTAGCTGATAGAGATCAAAGAGCAGGACATTGCTGAGTTTATGATACCCACACACACCTTTCTATCTTGCGTCTCATCTCTTTCTGTTCCTTCTTTATGACCTATTTACGATGGGGATGTGCCCGTTTTTATTATGGGTCCGATCGACCTGTCTGATGAAAAATGTTAAGTTTAACCAATGATTGATTATGGGCTGGACAAACTGAAAAATGGGCTTGTCATCATGCTCCTGCTTTTTGTCGTGGAAACAAACTGTAAATAAAAAAATAAAAAGTGGTCAAACTGTAAATAAGGAATGTTTGCCTGAAGCACAATTTTTTGTATAAAAAGGGATGGCTTGCTTTGTAAAGTTGAGCAGTCTCCTGAGAACTCATACCGTGTTGACTTCTAGGACTTCTGTTACTGGCTGCAGCCAATAAATTTGATCTTTGACGCCACCAAGAAGAGTCCTGTGTCTCTGTGTTCTAAGACAGGTGATACCCGAAGACTTTGGGCGTGCCCCTGGCGCCGCTGCGTCTTAAAACCCGGTTCTTCAGTCTTTGGTCAAACTATCTATAAATGATGGCTGATCTGAGAAGTTCTGATATTCGATCATCTTGGGTCATCGTGAGGCTGCAGGCTACACTTCTTGGGAAATGATTATGATGTTGCCAGTGAGACAAGGTATTGGTGATCTCTGAGGTATCACACAGCATGGCCAATCTTGCCAAGGGTTGGAACATGTAGAATGCCATATGTCTATCCAGTAGTGTGACAGCCGAGTTCACCACCATAGAACATACATCTAGCCTCGGATTTGAGATTTACATTCATCTTTTGTCATCTATAGGTAGTTGAGACTCGTGTAATCTAAATAGTGCCCTGTACCAATTACGTAAAGTTTTAAAATATGTCAACTTAAATGTGGTCCCTGTTGATTACTTATCATGTGTAAAGACTAGTGAAACCAAGTCATCCTCTGAGTAGTCATACGATAACTGTTAGCAAGTATACTAGTGTTTTCTTTTCCATGGATTTACAGAAACATTCTTTAATTATCAAATTTTACACGCCTGAAAACAAATGTTTTCTTGACTCATTTATTGAATGTTCAAGAGAACCAGCAATGTATGGTGAATATAGGGACCAAGACCAACTAAAAAATAGGAGCCAAAAAACAGAAATCACAGTGAGCATCCCACACACCTGAAAAGTTGCAACATATTTGGGAACTGCTTAGTTCTTCGTTAAATACTTACTATCCAGGAAGAATAAGTCTGGCAGAGGAAGTAGATTCCCTCCATATTGGGAAAGAAAATAATAAAGAATAAACCTTTCCCAGTAAGGAAAACCAGGAGTGCAAAAAGCGATACTAAAATGTAATCAAGGACAAACTTTGCAACACTGCAAAATCCGTTGTCAGCACAAAAACAAGGAATTTATGGGTGCATCCCATAACACACCACGGCCCAGCTGGAACGCCCGTAAGTGTCCTGTGTACAGTAGAAAGGCAGTACTGCAGCCCAGATGTCAAAGCACTTTGAAGACAGTAGGAACCACAAAACACAAACCAAATTTACTTTACGAGTTGGCTGAATCTTCACACATGTCCCCTCTTCATACTCAACAATGGTAATAAATAACATATTACACCCTTCATTTGCATGTATACTATGCATATTACACAATGGCAGTCCCCACTGGGTAGTAATAGTTAGGATCATGTATCCATAGGAACTGCATATCTGTGTATATATATATATATATATATATATATATATATATATAAATATAAAATGAATTTTAGCCCCCCCCCCTTTTCTCGCCCGTGCTTGACGGATCACCTCAAAACTTCCCATGAGCAAACTAGTTAAACAGTAGAACTTTTAGAAAAGGTTTAGTACAGATTTGTCAACCAGGGTCAAAGTTATTAGCAACACAATAAATGCATTTTTTATGGAAACATGATCCAAACTATATCTATAACTACCCAGTGGAGACTGCCACTGGTTTCAAATTTAATTCCCCATCTTGATTGGTAGCAGTTTTGAATGATAATGCCTCACTGTATTGTTTAGGGAAAGATAGATTTGTGTTTTAGCTAAAATACAAGGCATCAGTTTATAGCGCAAACAGTGCTTAATTTGAGCCAGGTGTGCTGGTGGGGGGCACTAGCATTAATTTTTGGGGACTGGCACTTATTTTTCTTTATCAGCCATTACTGAACTCAAGAGAGGTAAAAACACACACAGGGGAAGGAAGGAAGAAGTGAAAGACGGAAAACCATCAAAAAGGGAGAAAGGAACCTGCAAGAGTGAGATAAAAGGACAGAGAGTGTCTGGTACTGGATGAAAGAGGCATGAGGTGGATGGAAGACTACGTTGATAGTTAGTAGCACTAGCCACAGGCGTCTGAGCAGAGCTTTGGGCAGTTCACTCATTCTTTTACAAATTAAGCACTGTCTGCACAAGAGCATCTTCTGTGAAAATTCATGCAAAAATTCAGGCTTCGGTCTGCGATTGACCATCTTGGTGAATGGGTGTAAATGACCCGGAAGAAGTTGTTTCTATTTCCTAGGTCAGACGGCATGGTTTAGAATAAGCGAGAATTTGGGAAGGCATGTAAGGAGAGGATAAGATGGAGGCAGACTGTAAAATGTAGCGCTTGGAACAGGACATGTAACTTTGAAGAGTGACGTAAGAACTGAGGATTGGAGTCAGGTTATAGAGAAGACATTGTCTTGGGTAATATTTTTAATTAGTCTATTTGTTTTTGACTTTGACGCTGCATACAGAAAGAAAAGTTTGAATCTTGATTTATAGGTCAAGCTGAAATTCATGAAAGGGGCAATGAGGTTCCTGTGTGACTCGCTAGAGAACCAGTATCCTATGAAATTGAGAACAAAGTGAGTACCTTAGTTGAATACTGATAAGACACAATTTTAACCCAATAGGATATGTTTAGGCAATGTTTGAAAGAAATGTCTGTTGCATTTTTTTTCAATCCAGTACAGATTAGAGATGAGCTACAATGCCATATTTACCTGTTACAACTCAAGAAAAACGAGAGTGACAACGGGAGGGTTTATTGCCTTTAGAACAAAAGGACCATCATTTAGGTCGTATTGAATAAATCTTTAAATATTGATGATAAGAAAGAGTTGAGTAGCAACTAGAGACTTGAGAGATTACATACAAGATTTTGCTTTACTCTAATATGTGGAGGAGAAAGTCCTTGTTCATAATGAACGATTCGGAGACATATGATTTCCTTTAATGTACTTTATTTTGCATGTTGCATAAAGTTTAAGAAATCCTTAAAGGAACCATTTGATGGACACTGTAGAGTGATGTTAGTTCAATGGAAAGACGGCAATTTGTTCCAATGATAATTATTTATAACAGTAATTTACAATAGCTATTATGGTCATAAATAACATGGGCATATTACCAACGATTAGCGATATTTATCGCTAACGATGCTTAGCAACTAATTTTTTAACGCTAAGCATCGCCGGAAATTATCGCAGAGATAACTTGCTATTAGCAAGGTTTATCTCAGAAGTGATAAAAATCCTCACGCTAACTGCCAAATGAGAGATTATCGCTGGAAAACCAATGATAATCTTTTGTAGTTTGGCGTTAGCTTGATGATAGGCGCTCACAAACTCAGCCATGATATCCACCTTCCATAGGATATCATGGCTAAATCAGGAAAATACCAGGAGTAAAAAAGCAGTGCTAACCGCGGTTAGCGCTGCTTTTTTTTATCACTAACAGGGTTAGCGAAATCCTTGATAATAGGAGAAATGTTGCTTAGCTACATTTCTCCTATTATTTTTCTCTGGAACGCCCCCTTTGCATCTCATTAGAGATGCAAGGGGAAGCGTAGAGAAAAAGGGTGCTAACATGCGAATTTGCGTGTTAGCACCCTGTTGCTGATAGGGAGATAATTTTATCTCCGCTTTCTTGGCTTTTAAAGCCAAAAAAGCGGAGATAAATCCCTTGATAATATGCCCCAAGATGCTAATTTGTTTTCCTGTTTGTTTTTGCTTTCGGTTCCTTTTCAGTTTTCTAAACTTCCCTGAAGAAGCAAATATTCATGAAACATGTGTTGTCTGTTACCAATTACTCTATACAAAGATTCATGGTTGTCATGATAACATAATATTATTTTATTTTACAATATGTTATCTTGTGTTTTAGGTCATGGTATGTGCTATGTTATGTAATAGTACGCTATAGCATTCTATAAATTAAGTGGTGGTGTTTTATCCTACGTTATTTGCTAAGCTATGTTATGTAAAGTTAATTAGATGCATTCTAGAATTCTGTGTCTGGTTTAGCACGCTTGTGTCAAAGCCTCTGAAAGCTACAGAAAGGACGCACTGAGTTTTGAAACAAGATAGACACAGTGTTGCGTTGCCATCTTCCAACCCAACTACCACTGGGAAGGTCTGCCTGACTTTGAGTCTTCGGGGAGCAAGAACATGATTGTGGATACAAAGGAAACTGTTAGTCAGATCCTGAAATGGCATGCGTGATTTCAAAGTTTTATGAAATCCAGTCTGTAATATTTATGAATAACTTTGTGATTTATCCCCTCTTCGTGACGCAAGAGAAATATCATTACTTCTGGATGCACCACCCTGAACAACACCTCTCATTCTAAACTCCAAATTTTGTTACAGACCATCAAGGGTTGGAAACACTTTAAATGCTTTAAAGCCCTCCCCCCAGTTTATTATTGTGCTACACATCGTGCGTTACGTTCCAGGAAGTAACTCAAAGCAGTGTTCTAGACAAACCATCTAGCTGAACAAGCTTAACATTTCCGGATACCCTTCATCTGTCACTGCTGCTGGTGCCTCAACAATACCCTGAAGTGGACTTTAGACAACATTTGGTGCTATACAAGTTTGTTCTAATATAAAATCAGGACACCAAACAATGGAGGATCAAGGTATACATCAGAGTTGAGTGAATGATGTCACTAATAAATAATAGTTCTGCAGCATATCATGTTGTCATGTTGCCTTTCTCCCTGGGGCCTTGTGTCACAATATCCACTGCTGTAATATCATGCTACAAGAATATTGCAGCTAAAATATTTACAATCAAAGTATTATGGAGGTACGTATATACGGGTAAGTCTAAATTTACTAGTGTTAATTCCACATCTATGTACGTTTAAAATAAATATATATATATATTCGTAAATCCTTTATCATAAACAAAGGCTGCCTACACTCCTAAGCTGTGCAGTATTTGCAATTTTATTCACATTGATATTGTACTGTGACCAAGGCCGTAGGGTCAGCCGAAACACCTCAGGGCAGTACAATATTAGTGTAAATAGAATTGAAAATGCTACACAACTTAGAAGTGTCAGCAGGCTATGTCTAGAATGAAGGAGAAATGGTTAACAAGTGTATTGTTATATATATTATATATAGACTACTACAGCTGCCAACAATCCCTTCAATTAGGAGCACAGCAGTGGTCAGTATTGTTAATTATATATATATATATATATATATATATATATATATATATATATATATATATATATATATATATATATATATATATATATATATATATATATATATATATATATATATATTTACACAAAAAGGTTCAGTCCTGGCATCCTCTGCTGTGGGTGCTGGCAAGTCACATTGTATCCAAAGAAACGCCACACTCAATGAATCCTCAATTTATTCTTTTATGTTTGGTGAACACCACTGCTACACCAAGGCGTTTTGACCTCACAGGATCTTTTTCACGGTAGGTGAGTCTTTCTTCACTTGTGATATATATACCTTCTTCCACCATTAGCGCATTATGAGGCATGGTGGGAGTTGTGGTTCAGCATCATATCGTTACAATTTCACATTAGGTTAAAACAATTATTCTGTTGTTTTTGTACAACAATGTTTTATGTAGTGCCCAGTACCAAGATATAATTAGTAATGCCGGCTAATTGACATACCTTCAATTCATACTGAAAAATGTAAATGTTCAATGCAAGTTATTGACACATCATCAATTCATGGTGTAGTACCAATTCACATACATAAATTAACGTTGTTGATCTACCGTATTCCAAACATGTGCATATTGAAGGCAATCAATTATTTTAAAGTAAGTACTCAAATTGTATGCACAATTTAAGGGTCCGGTTCCTCTAATGAACTGAGTGTCAGTGATCCAATCATTGTCATTATTTGTGATTTTCAACAATACATTGATGATGTTGTACCAATGACACTGCCGTTAAGATACAGTACCATACATAATTCATCGGTTCTCCAGTAATGGTATTGTCTTCACATTCTATCTCTATTGCACAGTGGGTATGTACTGATCCATAATAGGTGTCTGAAAAGTTCATCATCGTTATTAAGGCCTGTCGGCGTCTTCGTCTTGAGTCTGATTATACATTGTGATTCCAATTGTCTCCATTTTTTAGTCCAGTCTGCATTCTGACACTGCATGAGATGTTTTGCTGTGGCATAGTTGGTATCCTTGTTTTTCACTGCTTTTATGTGCTCCAGAATTCGTTTCTTTAGCATACATGTAGTACTCCCAATGTACTGGAGACCAGAGTTACACTCTACCACATAAATCACATGTGTTGTCTTGCATGTGATGTGTTGTTTAATATGAATTGTTTTTCCTTCTCTGTCAAACAAATATTTTTAGTTTGTTCCAATGAAGCCTGTTGTGTTCTATGTCCCTTATCGAGGGCCAAACTTGGAACCAATACAAGTCCTGGTGCACAAGTTACTACTTGTGTAACGATATATCTGTAAGAGACATTAGTTAGTATTAGATTCCTTACCTTAGAATTTCCCCAGGCGTCAGACTGGATCCGGAAACTTTTGTGTAGCAGTACCCTTGCGCATCGGTAGGCGTCGTCTGCGGCTCCGCGTCCGTCGTCGGCGTCGTGGGTGCCGTGATGATGTAGTCGGAGTACTTAGACGCCGCCTCCGCGTGCTGACGTCAGTTCTTAGACACAGCTTTTCCGCGCCAGAAACGCAGAGCCATGTTAAAAACCAACACTGGTGCCATTGAAACTAGGGCCCTGAAAGGGGGTAACCCTAACCCTAGATATCGGTTCGCAGAACGGGGAGGATGGGTGGGTCGGTAAGGAATCTAATACTAACTAATGTCTCTTACAGATATATCGTTACACAAGTAGTAACTTGTGCATCTGAAAGAGACACGTTAGTATTAGATTCCTTACCTTAGAATAGATACCCCAGCAATACCAACCCCGGTGGTGGGTCTGCGAACCAATAATCACACCAGAAAGTCCTGGAGGACAGAACGGCCAAAGAAGCCATCCCTCCGGACTTGGCTGTCCAGGCAGTAGTGTCTTGCAAACGTGTGCAGCGATGCCCACGTAGCTGCCTGACAGATGTCTTGTAAGGGCACTCCCCGGCCCAGGGCAGTTGTAGTCGCCGTGGCTCGGGTAGAGTGAGCCCGCAATCCAACAGGGGGCTCCTTTTTAGCCAAGGAGTAGCATGCCTGGATACACAAGATGATCCACCGGGAGATGGTCCTCTTGTGCACCGCTTTTCCCTTCTTAGCGCCCACGTAACCAACAAAGAGTTGGTCATCCACCCGGGAACTGGCGTGTGCGATCCAAGTAAAAGGAGAGCGCACGTTTTGGGTCCAGACGGTGGAGCCGCTCTTCCTCTTTAGAGGGATGCGGTGGCGGGAAGAAGGTTGGCAAGGTGATAGACTGCCCGATGTGGAAGGCCGTGACAACCTTGGGCAGGAAAGACGGCTTAGTACGCAACACCACTTTGTCCGGATGGACAGAAAGGAAAGGTGGAGTACAAGAAAGGGCCTGGAGCTCACTCACTCTCTTGGCAGAGGTGATGGCAACCAGGAAAGCAGTCTTCAGAGTAAGAAGGCAGAGAGGACAGTTGTGAAGTGGCTCAAAGGGAGCGCACATCAGAAACGTAAGAACCAGGTTCAAGTCCCACTGAGGAATCACAAACGGAACAGGAGGGAATGTGTGTGTGATGCCCTTTAGAAATCTATTTACAATAGGGGACTTGAACAAAGAAGGTTGATCAGGCAGCCTTAGAAAGGCTGAAAGGGCAGAAAGGTAGCCCTTGATAGTGCCCAGAGCAGAGCCCTGCTGGGCAAGAGAAAGAAGGAAGAGAAGAACCTCAGAAAGAGGGGCAGCAAGAGGATCCACAGCCTTTGCTGTGCACCATGCCACAAATCTGTTCGACCTGCAGACGTATACCGACTTTGTGGAGGGACGCCTGGCTGCCAGAATGACGTTACAGACTTCAGGAGGCAAGTCAAATGGCCTCAACTGTCGCCGCTCAATCTCCAAGCATGGAGGTGGAGACTGGACAGGTTCGGGTGGAGGACCGTCCCCTGCTGCTGCGACAGAAGGTCCTCCTGAAGAGGCAGACGAACCGGGGGATCGACTGACATACTGAGTAGCTCTGGATACCAGTACCTTCGTGCCCAGTCCGAAGCCACAATGAATGAATGAATGAATGAATGAATGAATTGAAATGAATGAATGAAAGGCATTTTTATACCGCGCAAAACTTAGCCCCAAGGGGCATCAAGGCCCAATACAGACAAACATAAAAGTCCAAACTACCAAGTAGCCAGAATAAAACGCCATTGGATAGGCATAGTCTAATATGCTTGAGAGAAAAAACAGGTCTTCAAAAGTTTTTTTAAAATGACCAGGGAAGATTGACTGGTGAGTTCGAGGGGGAGGGAGTTCCACAGTTTAGGAGCCAAGACGGCTCTACCTCCCCACTTTACTTTTGCAAACCTGGGGGCCACAAGCCTATTCTTCGAAGATGAACGAAGAGTTCTGGCAGGAGTATAGGCACACAGAAGCGATCTAATACCTTCAGATCCTGATCCATGGATGGCACCATGGGCCAGACAGAGAATTTTAAAAGAAATTCTAGATGGGATCGGCAGCCAGTGAAGATCTCTTCTGGCCATTGTTGCAGACGCTCTCCTAGGAAGGCTTAATACCACCCTGGCAGCCGCATTTTGCACCATTTGGAGGCGATGGATAGACCCTTTATTGATGCCACCATAGAGGGCATTACAATAATCCAGCCTCGATAGTACTAAGCCAGCTGTTACTTGTTTACGAGCTGCTAGAGACAGGTAAGGGGCAATTTTCTTTAAAATTCTGATAATGCCACAACAAGTTGACACTGTCCTATTTACCTGACGATCGAAAGAGAGGGCCAGATCAATTTGTACGCCCAGATTTTTGGCAATAACAGTAGGGGTAGGACAGTCTCCCAAGGATGAGGGCCACCAGTCCCTAGACCAGAGATCTTGACTCCCTCCGAAAACCATGACCTCGTTTTTTTCACCATTTAGTTTTAAAAAATTACGCGCCATCCACTGCGAGACTGCCTCCATACAAGCTCTAAACTTGGATGCAATCTCGCAGGCTGGCTGGGTGATGGATACCAATATCTGTGTGTCATCGACACAAATGAATGAAAGGGATGACTTGGGCCCGGTCGCGCTTGATCTTCTTCAGCACTCTGGGCAGAAGTTGTATAGGCGGAAAGGCGTACAATAGACCGCAACTCCACTCGCGACGAAAAGCGTCTCCGAGCGAGTGCCGCCTTGGAAATTCCCTGATGACATTGCGCGTTCTCTTCGGTGGCGAATAGATCTAACCAAGGCTCTCCCCATTGCTGAAAGAGGCCTTGCGCCACGTCCGAGTTCAGATGCCATTCGTGATCCATCATGCACCGACGGCTGAGCTCGTCCGCCCTGGCGTTCAGAGAACCTGCCAGGTGTTGAGCCACCAGGGTCACGCCCTGGCGTTCCAGCCATTGCCAGAGGCGCAGAGCCTCCTGGCAAAGGGTCCACGACCCCACCCCGCCCTGTTTGTTGCAGTACCACATGGCGGTGGTGTTGTCCGTGAACACCTGCACTACACTCCCCCGGACAGAGGGGAGGAATGCCTTCAGTGCTAGACGAATCGCCCGTAACTCCAACAGGTTGATGTGGAGCCGGGCCTCCGCCGGAGACCAGAGGCCTCTGATCTCCGCCTCTCCCATGTGGCCCCCCCAGTCCTGGAGGGACGCGTCCGTCACAACTACGTGCTCCGGTTGGGGAAGGGAGAGGGATCTGCCGCTGACCCAATCGCGGTCCGTGAGCCACCACTGCAGCTGTCTCGCAGTGCCCTCCGAGATCAGGACGTGGTCGGACAGGTTGCCCTGATGATGGGCCCACTGAAACTTCAGGTCCCACTGCAGAGCCCGCATCCGCCACCTGGCGTGATGCACCAGTAGGATGCAGGAGGCCATCAGCCCCAGAAGCCGCAGCGTCAACCTGACCGAGACCCGGGATAACGGCTGAAAGATGGGAATCAGTGCCTGAATATCCCGGATCCGCTGTTCGGGTGGATAAACCCGAAACCGCGCCAAGTCGAGAACCGCTCCGATGAAAAGGAGCTTTTGAGAGGGGCACAGATGTGACTTCGGCACATTGATGGAGAACCCCAGCCGGTGCAGGAGATCTGCCGTAGTCTGGAGGTGGCTGACGACTGTTTGGGGCGAGCCCGCCTTCAACAACCAGTCGTCGAGGTAGGGGAAGACTGAAACCCCTAACCTGCGCAGATGAGCTGCGACCACCGCCATCACCTTTCTGAACACCCGTGGGGCGCTTGTAAGGCCGAAGGGGAGCACGGTATACTGAAAGTGCTTGTGGCCAACCGTGAACCGCAGGTAGCGCCGGTGGGCCGGCAGGATGGGGATGTGGAAATAAGCGTCCTGCAAGTCCAACGCTACCATCCAGTCTCCTGGGTCCAGGGCAGCTAGGACCTGAGCCAGTGTCAGCATTTTGAACTTCTCCTTCCGGAGGAAGCCGTTGACGTTCCTTAGGTCCAAGATAGGGCGTAGGCCCCCTTTGCCTTTCTTGGGTACCAGAAAGTAGTGGGAGTAGCAACCACACCCTACTTCTGGCCCAGGAACGCGCTCGATGGCCCCCTTGGCCAAGAGGGCCGTAACTTCCTCCTGCAGAAGTCGCAAATGATCCCCCGATACACGGTGGTTCTGCGGTGGCATGGCTGGAGGAGTCGCCTCGAAGGGGAGGGAGTAGCCCCTTCGGACGATTTGCAGCACCCACCTGTCCGAAGTGACAGTGCACCAGTGGAGGTGGTGATGGCGAACCCTGCCCCCCACTGGCGTCACATGGGCCTGAAAGCACGGACTAGGAGGATTTAGAGGCGGATGCTGCGGGGGAAGGTGTGGACTGACCTCGCCGTTGTCCCCGACCGCCGGGACGGCGGTTCCCACACCCGCCACCGCGTTGGGTATTACCTTGCGGAGCGTGGCTGGCAGCACGTGTGGGTACACCCCTTCCGTGGCCACGAAAGGAGTGAAAGGCAGCCGATTGCTGGCGCGGCGCCGAGAGGCCCAAGGACTTGGCCGTAGCCCTGGAGTCCTTAAAGCGCTCAAGCGCATGGTCTGCCTTGTCGCCAAAGAGGCGACGGCCATCAAATGGCATGTCCATCAGTGTGTTTTGGACATCGGCCGAAAAGTTGGCGGACCTCAACCAGGTGTGGCGTCTGACCGCCACCGTCGTTGCCATCACTCTACCTAGTGAGTCGGTGGTATCCAGCCCACACCGGATAGAATATTTAGCTGCATCCCGGCCCTCCACAAGGGCTTGTCCGAGTTTGGCCCGTACCTCCAACGGACACTCTGGCAGCACTTCCGCAACCGTGTCCCACAGAGAGTGGGTGTAGCAGCCCAAGAGGCATGCGGTGTTGGAAGACCGCAGTCCCAGACTAAGGGAGGAGAAGATCTTTTTACCGTACTGCTCGTACCTCTTGGATTCCCTCTCCGGCGGCGCCGACGGGAATGCGGTCTGGGAATTGGAGGCCTGGATGACCAGGCTCTCGGGAGTAGGATGGGTGGACAGGAAACATGGGTCGCCCGGGGCTGGGCGGTGGCGTCTGGCCACGTTCCTATCTACGGGCGAACCCGTAGCGGGCTTGGACCAAGTGCCCAGAAGAATGTCGGTCAAGGCCTCATTAAAGGCCAGCAGAGGCTCGGCCGAGCTTGACTGCGGTTTAAGGACCTCAGTGAGGAGATTAGTCCTCACGGCCGCGACGGGGAGCTCAAGGCTCAAGGCCTTGGCAGCCCTCATCAACACCACACTGTAGGTTGCCCCCTCCTCCGAAGCCACGGTAGGAGGGGAGACAAAACCAGTGTCTGGAGAGGTGTCCAGGCCACTGGCCTCCCCAAGGTCTCCTGCCCAGTCCTCATAAGACTGACACTCTCGGGTCAGAGGGTCCTCAGACCCCTCCCAATCCCCTTCATCACCCATCTCCTGATACTCAGGGTTCTCAATCAATGGGGCCTGTTCATAGAAGTTAAACTCCCCAAGCGGCGTCGGGAGCGGCGCCCATCGGGGCCGTCCCGACGCCGGAACAGGAACGAAGGAGGTATCGGGGACGGCGCTGCCCGAGGAGACACCGGATGGTCCGACGCCGGGGAGGTCGTAAGGTCCACCGGCGACGACCCAGATCCCGAAGAAGGTCTAGCGGGGTCCCGCGGCGCCGGGCCCAAAGGCGTCGGCGGCGCCGGGACCGCTGGACCCTGCGGCGCCGGGCCCGAAGGCACCGGCGGTGTCGGGATTGTGGGGCCCTGCGGCGCCGGGCCCGAAGGCGTCGGCGGCGTCGGGGCCGAAGCACCCGATGGCGTCGGGGGGCCGAAGCCACCGACCCGCTAGAGGCCCCAGACGGGTCCGCTGGGCCCGGAGGCGCCGCGGAGCCCGTCGGAGGAGAGAGTTTCCTCATGGCCATGAGGAAGCGCTCAATCTCCTCCTGTGTCGCGTCTTGCCCAGGGACCGGAGGGTGTGGAGCTGGACGCGGCGCCCGCGACTCCGACCGAGCCGCGTGGGTGGTGTCACCCGAACCCCTGGCCGCATCGCGCGAGCGTCGGGGGGAGTCCGAGGAGCGATGACGCCTCTTGGACTTCTTGTGCTTCTTACCTGAAGACGACTTCGACCCGGAGGAGTGCGGCCTACTCTCGGAACTGTGGTGGCTCGGAGCCCGCGACCTGTCCCTCGACCTCCCGTGGGACCCAGACCTCTCGCGGCACGGGACCGACTGCCGGAGTTCGAGTCGCCTGCGGGACCGCTCCCGCCTGGCTTTCGAAGAGAGGGCCCGGCAGTCGGAGCAGGCCTTGTCGTCGTGGTCGACGCCTAGACAAGTTAGGCACAGGTGGTGAGGATCCGTGACCGACATCGTGCGGTCGCAATCCTCGCAGTGCTTAAAGCCAGGTATCCCTACGGCACCTATCGGAGTCGTAAGACTTCAAGAAATTATCAAAAGTGATCCAAAAAGTTAATCAAAAATTGACTAAGGGTTACTGCTCTTTCCAGATCTGCGCTTGCTGGCGCGGAAAAAAGAAGAACTGACGTCAGCACGCGGAGGCGGCGTCTAAGTACTCCGACGACGTCATCACGGCGCCCACGACGCCGATGATGGACGCGGAGCCGCAGACGACGCCTACCGACGCGCAAGGGTACTGCTACGCAAAGGTTTCCGGATCCAGTCTGACGCCTGGGGATATTCTAAGGTAAGGAATCTAATACTAACGTGTCTCTTTCAGATGGGTTTTTTAAACCAGTCCCTGTTCCGTCATGTGGGCAAACAAGGAACAAGGGTTTTTTCTCCATGGAAAATTTTAGGTCAACTGTTAATTCTGCTGTCAAATATGTAAAAGGCTGCTGCTTTGTTTGAGGGAAGCAAGCAGATAGCTAGGTTAGGTGTGGGTACTGATCAGGGCTGTGGCTAGAACAGAGCAACTGACACTTCAAGGTGGGATCGAGGCAATTGTCTTGGTCCAAAGGTGGCCATTACTCTTCAACCTACCAGTATAATGCTAGAGAGTCGAGCTGGCCTACCCAGCCCTGCTCATCAGTTGACACCCATGAGCAAGATGCACTTTGCACTCTAGGCCGCTAACATGCCCCACAAACATGGCAAAGATTTTGCAACTGAGACAGAAGAATCTGAGAAAAGTTAAAGAACATGGAATTGAGTGCTGCTCAGAGCTATATGGCACAGACACCTCTATTCACCCCTGGATGTGGACTCCACCAACAGGACGGGCCACTGATTCTTGTCAGCAAAGGCATTGGCATAATAAGCAGAGTTTAAGAACTACATCCAATACCAGTCCTCAGTGGGCATAAAACGAGATCCTGAGGCATCACCCATCTGCCTGCTGAGCTTTTTTCCTGGGAACAAGTCAAAGGTTTTGATAATAGTCACAAAAACTCTGATTGGTCAGGCTTCACTATCAACTTTTGTTATCACCCGGCTAACGAAGGATACATTTGCAATGTCAATGCATCTTTTTAGATTCTGTCTCCGACCTGTCTGGCTGTTTTCCAGTAATGGATATAATTAGGAAAACAGATTATTTTTGTGTGATCATAAAACAAGCATGTGGCGAACCTTTTGGCATTCCGCTTTCATTAGTTACAATAAGTAATTTATAATTTCACAGGAAAGATGTAGGCAAAGTGCCTTAGTGTTTTTATTCTAAATATTGATGCATTCCAAACAAACCAATAACACCACCACAATGTTGGCCAGGTTATTACACTGGTTAACCAATAATATCTTTCCCTCGACGTGAGCACAGCTGTGAAGTTGTGTTACGCAAGAGCTTCCAGATAACACAGAGTAGTGTATAAGTATTTTGTTTATAGCTGAAGAGGGAAACAGTGAATGTTAAAAAAGCATTTTGTACACCATTCTCCAACCTACTGTTGCACCCACGGTGGATGCATTTCTTAAGACCAGTTCCACTGAGTGATAGAAATCCTAGTAACACCAGTGTACATTATGTGATAGGCGAGGTCTGTGCTTAATTTGTATAAAAATAAGTGCACAAGCCCAAAGATTTCTAAGGAGCCCTCTGTCGCGCTACCAAACGCCCACGTTCAGGTGCGGTCCGTGCAGGTAAGAGAGAGCGGTGGGGTGGGTGGGACGGGTGGAAGGTGATATACATTGGGTTAGTAATCATAAAATAAATAAATAAAGTATTCCCTGAGCAGCACAGTCATAGCAACCTTTGTAAACAAGTCTGTTGGCCTCACCTAAAAAATATACTATTTTCTATCACTGTTACTAGCATTCTCCAAATTGATGCTTTTCATTTTTAGTAATCCGGGAAGGATAAAATGACCCAGTGGCCCTCTTAGAGTTCGAACCTGTGGCATGCCTATTTCATGCTGACTTCACTTTACTCACTGATCTACCTCGTAGTTACAGGTTTAATAGTGTGTGTGTCTGTATGTATACAAGTGCTCGTGTGCCCACCGTATTTAGGCCAACTGTATGCATCAGTATTGCACCATACATCAATTAAAATACAAACCCGGGCTTTATCATGTAAGAGATTATGTTCCTAATAATAACTGCCTTGTGCAATGATAAAGATTGATTTTTCCTTTTATGGTGCTGCAATGTGTTTTCCTGCTTTTGTGTACCAACATTATTGATGTTAGCAATCCAGTAACAAAGAAAAGATAAGCTATAGTGTGGCACTAGAATTAAAAAAATGAATAAACTCACAGTGTCTGACTGCATAATTCAGTCAGGAGAAAGACCTAACACTGATTGTACTACTGAATATCGACCCCCAAGAGATTGTGATACAAAAAAATCAAGGATAAAATATAGAAGGAAAAATAACGAAAAATAAGTGCATAGAGGGAAGTATAGATTTACTATTCCTAACTCAATATCTAGGTACCTTGAAGATACGTGTACTGCGTAGGTACATATACGTGAAGTTAGGTATAGAAAATCTAGACTTATCTATTCTGGGTTTGATATTCAGGGTGCACACCCATCAGATCCATGAACTAAATGCAACAGCTTCGAATCAGACCCCATCCCCATCAGCAGAGGAGTTCTGCAAGAGTCAGTACTCTCCCCACAACTCTTCAACATCTACATGGAACCCCTCACCTCACTTCTAAAGAACTCCAACATCCCCTTCCACCTCTACGCGGACAACACTCAACTCTACCTGGAAACCTCATCGATCGCAGACATTCACAGACTAAATGTTACCCTCAGGGAGGTCCAACACTGGCTCTCAACCAACCACCTCAAACTTGTGAACAGTCTGTGATTAGGTTTTTTAGTGTTCAGAAAATAGGCGCTCAACTTGTTACGGTAAAATATTAGTTGACCGAATATCGTAGTAGGTGCTTCTTGGCCAGAGGAAAACCCTAACCTCTGTAATGAAAGAAGGGCAGAGACCTCCCTTTCGTTCTGTTTAGGCAAAAGGTCCAGAGCACACAATATGTATCTGTAGACTGGTTTGTTGTTAGAGTACTGTTAGTAGGGATAGATCAAACCAAGCGTAAGTTTTCAAAAGTTTTATTCACCAGCAGCGTTCACCACTTGGGAATCACTGCAAATATCACTCAAGCCGACACGTGTTTCGTCACAACATGTGGCTGTGACTCTTCAGGGCTGATCTTAGTGATCAAGGCGCGTGGTCGGGGAACCGGTGATAATTCCAACCCGGTCCTTATCGGGTGGTTTAAAATTTTCGAAAGGGCGGCACCAGTCGGGTTGCCGAAGCCGATTCGTTGGTGGAGAATTTGTTATATATACAAATTCCGTGGAGCAGAGGCCATGTTAAGCCTGCATACTGACGTCGATGTGCGTCGGTTGCCGAGTGCGGGAACGCTCCTAGAATCTGGAACTCCATCCCCCCCCCATATCAGAATGACCGCCTCCTTCCCGCAATTAAAATCGCTACTCAAAGCCCACTTCCTAGTGCGCTCTGGCGCTTAACGAGAACCCCGAGCCTGTCGGTGAAAGGACGCTATCTCTCCGAACCCAGAGACGGCTGATGCGCTCCTGATCTCCGTCCCATATTGCGTTCAAGTTGTTGTTGTACAGACTCTATTTCCTGCTTGTGTTCTTAATTCCTGTGTTTTTTTGTCCTTATTTTCCTTTGTTGCATATCTGTACTTGCTGTGAAGCGCTCTGATACCCTCGGGTCCAGCTAGCGCTATACAAAACTTCAATAAATAAATAAATCTTTGAAGATGGATTATGCTACTTTCACTGCGCATGCCAAATACTTATGCTGAAAACACAGGCAACATACATAGCACGTAGACCCTCTGCCATGCTGTACTGCCTAAAGGCAACAGCAGGATAGCTCTTTGAGTTAAATGTTTACTATTGCGGTATATGATTATCTGCAAATTATACATTTCATTCCCAGTAATGCTGACTCAGCTGCCACTCTGACAAGTATTTGCAAATTTACTACAATTAAGTTTGGTAATAGTAACATCTGTTATTTACAGTATTTAGAAACAGCAGTCATATTATATGATTCAAAAAGGGGGTGGTGATGGACAGAGTATCTGAATTAATCAGAACACTCCTACCCAGTCAAATGATCAGGGCTTGATCCATCACCGTTTTTTAGCTCACTGCACCATCCCAGTTCAGAACCTGGCTATATGCAAATTAGTCTGACCCTGGCCCAGTGCATCATGGGAACAGGGCAGACCAAACTACCAAGCCAATTCTTTACTGGAAAGGAAACAAGCTTCCGGGGACCGGTTTCTGGCATTACAGCCGTCTTCGGCCCGGCTTGCTTGAATCCTGATGGTGCAGTGAGCAAGGGACTCACATCTGAGCATGCCCTTCCACACTTGTGGTGGCCAAAACGATTCAAAAAGGGGGTGAGGCAGTGTGTAATAAGCAAGTCATGATTATGTGATTACAAACTCTATACAGAAAATAACTCATAACTGCTTTATTGTAAAATTAATTGCAGCTGTATTCCGTGTCACAAACAGTCCAAAATGGATTCATCTTTTTCTTTGTAATATTGTAAGAACTTACTATTTTCTTAATTGTAGTAAACTCTTCATGTAATTGGTTTGCAGGGAACCCTACATTCAAATGAAAATTGAATGAAGTCAGCTTTCTTCTGATACTTCCTATATCAGGAGTCTCCAACCTTTTCTTTAATAAGAGCTACTAAAGTTAAAAAAAATATCATCCGAGCTCCTAATATTGTTAGTGTTGTAATAGTGACCACATCGGACAAGAATAGTGACCATCTCATGTTAGTAAATGAGCAGAGATCACATCAGAGTATCTGGCAGTTGCCAGCAGTAATCTGAAAAAGGCTTTATCAGTTCGTAAACCTCCACATGGCTACATAACAGGCATAGCTTCAGTGCAACAAAATCGCAATGCCACATAATGTAGCACTTAAATAGCAGCTTTAAATATAACGTGTATTTGTAAAGTCCACGTTTACCCTATAAAGTATATTGGTGTTGAAATAACATGTTTATTGTTAACACCTTCACCGCACGGCTAATTCTTCTGCGGCGCAGGAGGGAGGGGTGCTGCGCGTGGCGCCGCGGTGCTTGAGACGAGCTCGGCTCGTCACGCTGCACGGCAGCGCTGTGCAGCCGTGGAACGCCCAGCACAGCAGGGGAATCATCCTCTCGTGGGCGTTCCACGGCAGTTATGACGAGCTCAGCTCGTCATGAGCACCGAAAGAGTTAACCAACTGAATGGTTGCAGTGGTTGAATTGGACATGCAACCATTTTAGTCATACATCCACTTATGAATTCTGAAAATAAACACATTTCCATCCCAAATAAAGGCTTTTGGATTTTGGTATACATATTCAATTATACAAATGTTTCTAACTTAGTTGCCTGAGCTGCACACATGAGCGCTACTTCAAGGTAGCCGGAGAGCTACCAGTAGCTCACAAGCTGCTCGATGGAGAAGCATGCCCTATATGTTAGGCGAATAACACACAAAGCCCTTATGGTGGATTAAAGGTTTTTTCCCATCAATAGGTCTGTTTTGGGTCGAAATAAAAGGATTATTCACCCTTGAGTTCATCACATGCAAAATGTGTAATATGCCTACAGAATTACTTGTGTGCATAAGGTACTCATGCTAGGTCTTTATTTTGCACATCTCAATTAAGAGGGAGATGGAAAGAGGCCATCCCCGGGGAGAGTCCGAGGAGGGGTCTGGGCATGCCATGCAGATTGTGGGGATCCTAGTCTTCCAGTTCAGGCTGGACTATTCCAAAATGCGCAGGACCAAGGCTGGTTCGCATACAGGTGGCTCCGGTCTGATGTAGCATGATGGGCATAAAACAATGGACTGCAATGCTGCCCTGGGAGGTACCAGTGTCTGAGTACGTATAATACAAGCATTCGCCCCGATGGCTTTTTTTGTTTTCTTCAGTGAAAATTTAGTTACCAGCCACGACACAGTAACTTTGTGGGCATTCACATTCCTATCAATAATGATAACAGGAGGATGAACACGTTAATATACAGCCCTTACTAACAATGTTTTGTCTTTTTTTTAAGCCCTTTAAGAGACAGGTGTTACTATTTCCCGTATTCAAAGGTACCGGAGGAGCATGTTTGTAGGTGCTCGTAGTTTGGCCTGTAGGAAGGAGATATCAGATCAAATTTGAGGCACCCTGATGGCAGTAGCACATTGAGCCATACTCCAGAAAATTTAAGAAAAAATTGAAACCAAAATAACGTATATGAACATGTATTCCCAAATCTGGAATACCTTGTAGATGTAAAATTAGAAACTGTTCGGTAGGATCTAATTTGAAGCTGTCGCTGAGCTGTGATGAAATACACTTAAGTCATATCTGGAACTGAATGTTGACGTAGCAGCAGCTTTTCTCTGCTAAGCGCCTTGTGGATCGATAACCCATCATGGATGGAACAGTGCAATTGTTCTCTGATAACCTTCGGGTTTTGTCAATGGACTTTCATCTACTATTTATCTTGGGATATTATTGTCTCACTCGCTTTGCGCTTGATAAAGTGTTCGTGTTTTGTGGCCAAGCAACCATTTGCTCATTCCTCGTGCTCTATTCATGGCGGCGGGTTTCATGGGACTCAGTGAGAGTAGAACAATAATAAGTAAACCTGCACCATCCGCCATCTTGCACAGGTATCTTCAGAGGGAGGACATATATCCCTCTCCTCGTTGTGGAGAGAACTGGAGGAAAAAAAGGGAGCACCGCCCTGGGGTGGGATTATATCCAACACCCACTTCATACTTGTTTTAACATGTGATTGGGTACCATCTTACAGACAGCATATGGAACTGCAGAGAAAAGGAAAATGTGATTGAAAGCTTGTCCCGGCTTGAAAATGGATAGTTTATGTCTAAGTGCCAGATTGTGCCCTGCTATGAATGGGAACGCGTGACTACCACTTATTTTGCCTCAGTTGGGTCTCCTCGGTGAAGTCTAGCATATGTCATCATGGCACAGAGAGCTGTAGGATCCGAATCAGGGCATACCTGCACCACTAAGGTTGCTCCCTGTGAAAAACAAAAGGTTAAGGCCGGAGTGTTTGAATTCATATTAACCACTGGTAACTAATCTGGGCTTCATTCCATTTCAGCGATTTATGCTCACAGTCCTGGAAAAAGCTGTCACATTTCTTGACCATCACTTTGGTGGACAAACATTTGGCGCATATATACAACGGAACGACTGTCTGCCATAATATCTGATAAGATGTCGAAAATTGATGAAGTATGGTTGCCCTCAAGGTGTATGTCAAGAGAAAAAAGAGAAATGTTGGCCCATGGCATGCCGGAGACTCCCTTTCCCAGTTAGGAGGGGTTGTCAATGTCAGAGAGCAAGGAGGATAATAATATTGCTGTCTTGCAAGATTGAACAAGCCTGAAGACAAACTGGCAAGCTGATATATTTTCCTTGCCTAGAAATTCTCGATTCACCAAAATATGCTTTGCCCTTTATTTTAATGGAAGATGCTCGATCATTGTCTTATCGTACTGTCGCAAAAAAACAAAAGTAGTCTGTCTTGGATTTTAAACTTAAATAAAGAGTTAACAAAGGGGGCGTGGCTTGCGCGCCGCACTGGGGTGGCGGATCGTGCTTGAGCTCGGGATCAACAGCGGCTGTCGGGACGATTTTGAGATCCCGCTCGTTGCCGTTTTTCAGTCCCGAAATCCGAATAATGTGTCGGAATGTCCTGTGAACGTCTGGAGGTGCATTGCAGCCACTAAATAAGGCAAGAACTGTCCTTTTCCTCGCTTGGAAGCCTCGTTGCTGGGACTTTCGCGAGCGGCCGCCATTTTGTTTTTGCGGTGGCGACGCTCGTTTTTCTGTCACGAAGCAGCACAATAGAGCGTTGTTTCTTTGAAGATGACAAGAGGAGATGGTATTTATATTTTTCCTTTATCCTATTAGTCCTTTGGACATGCCTTTATGGCTACAAGCGCAGTTATGTTTCACTGGATTCTTTTACCTCCCTCTGCTGTCTCTGCTGGTACGCTACTCCGCCTGAGATGTTAGTGCTGCGTAGCCTAATCTAAAGGTTGCTTGTCACTTGGTTGATACTGCTGTTTCTGAGCTCTTGCGGTAGCTTGCGTTTCTTTTTCTTTTGCTTCAACTATACCTGACAGCCATTTTGAGCTCGCCTATCACAGCCATAGTCTGCGCTTCTGCATTATACAGTGTTCACTGTCAGTGAACCTTGGTGAAGTGTCAGTTGGGTCCCGTTTGGCCTATTTTTTGATTGGTCCCTCTACGCATCTCTATCCTGGTGCATTTTTGGTGCATTTTCTGAGACCTTGCTCCTATGGCGGACAACATGGGGCCTGCTTCTACTAATAAAGACTCTAAAGGGACTCTAAAACGCTCTAAACAACAGTCCCCCACTCCTGAGTCCTCTCAGAAAGATTCTACTACCACTTTGGATGCTATTTTGGCGCGTTTAAATGTTGTCCACGATATTGCGCAGTCTACCAAGACTAATACCGATTTACTGCAAGTTGAAGTAGCAGCTATCAGGAGTGACTTTAAAGCCCTATCTGTCAGGGTTTCCACTGCAGAATCCCGTATCAGTGTGGTGGAGGATAATACGCACCAACACTCGAGGGTTCTTCACCAGATGGAGCATTCCATGGCGGCTTTGCGTAGAGACCTTACCGAGCAAGAAGATCGCAATCGGAGAAGTAATCTTCGTATTTTTGGTCTTCCTGAGGATACGGAGCAATCAGCCTCCTCAATGATTGATTTTTTATCCAAATGGCTTCCTTCTACCTTGCAAATTTCCTTTCAGAAAGATTTTGAAATTGAAAGAGCTCATCGAGTTCCTACGTTCAAACTCAAATCTTCAACATATCCGAGAGTGGTCATTTTTAAACCGCTACGTCATCAACATTCGGAACAAATTTTGGCTCATATGAGGAAGGTTAAGTCGGTGACTTGGGAAGGACATCGAATTACTATCTCACAAGATTTTGCTAGAGACACTGTAATTCGGAGAAAAGGTTTTCTCAATCTGCGTAAACGTCTTTTGGACATGAACATCCCCTTTTCCTTTGATGGTCCTTCCAAGTTTCGTATTTCTGTTAAGGGTCGATATCGTATTTTTGATGAACCTTCTGACCTTTCTTCCTTTTTGGATAACCAATCTGAATCGCAGATGGATTCTTCTCCTGCTCCAGGTCCCTCTTCTCCTGCTCCTGGTTCTTCTGGAACTTGATTCCCCTTCTGTTTTCTTTTTTGGTCTGGCTCTTACATATGCTTGTCTGACATATGTCGCTGTTTCAGTGTTACATGCTGTTTTTGGCTCACCCACCTTTTCAGGTGACTTGCTTTTCGTACCTCTATCATCATGGTTACCTGTGCTTTCCATTATTTTCCCTTGACATTCGTGTTATTTTCTGATTGTTAAATGTCATTACCTTTGGTATTTGTTTCTTATGGTGTTCTTTTGTTTTGTTTTTTTAGTTTTTATACCTCTGGACAGGATTTTTCATCTCTCCGTCTTCCCCTTATGTTGTATTATTCCGGTTCGTATTATCTTGTTGTTCTTCCTTCTCTGTATGGTTTTTCACTTTATATGCAGTTTTGTTTTTCATTCCGTTTGTTCTGGTCTTTCGTTAATTTTCTGTTTACTAGTGTGCTTCGGAGGTTTCATTTCACTTTATATCTTGTTGCTTCCTTGTTATTACGGTTCTTTCTTCACCTTCTCTATAACTTACATACTGTATCTATCTTTTTCTTGTACACCTTAGTGATTCTGGTTCTATTTCTACTTTTATACTGTTTATGTAGGTATAGGCCCTCTTTCTACGATTATATGTTTAATTCTGTCTTTTTGTTTTGTGCTTGGAGTCTCCGTTCGAGTTATACTCGGTTCATGTATTTGATTGCTTTCTTATGTTCCCGTATTTTATAGGCTCCTTGTATACTTTATCCCCATGCTTCCCTATATATTCCTTTCTCTTGCTCTTTTGGTGAATTTCTATTTATTGTTATTTCTCATTCACATTTATTGCTGTTATTTTTTAGTACAGTATTTATTAAGTATTAATTCTGCCTATTGTTATGTTTGATTAATTCACTGATTGTTTCTCTTATATGTATATAGTTCATATTTTTTCGGCTCAATAATTTATAAGCTCATTGTACCCTTTATCTAAATGTTTCATTATGCGTTTCTTTTTCTTGTACTTTTAATGTATCTCTATTTCTTGTTATTTCTGGTCCATATCGATTCATAATGTTTTCTATTATAGTATGCCTTACGCATTACTTTTGCCTGATGACATTTTGCCTCCTTCACTGGTGGTTTATATTTTATGTATATAGTTTGTTATATTGCTCTTTTTTGTTCATAGTTTACATAATGTCTCTTTCTTATAGAATTTCTTAAATGATAAGTCTGCATATTTTCTCCTTATGATCCATATACAGGATACTTGTTATTTCTATTCATTTAGGTGTTTATTTGCTTTTTAGATCGCCTTCTTTTCATATGATTGCTTCCTCATTTATTTTCATGATGTTTTTATTTTATCCTGTATTGCGCTTTTGTTTTCCTATTTTTCCTTAGCTCACAAACCTCTTCAGACCTTCACACTTCTATCTCGCTCTCTTTTTTATATTGCTCTGCTTCTTTTATTACCCTTTTTGCCTATCTTCTACTTTTCTGGCTATGATCGGGTTGTTAATTTTACTTTCATTATTGGCTATTTCCCGGCAGCCTGCTTGCTTCCCGCATCCATGTCTCCCCTGGTATGAACTTGGTCCTCTCTAGACCTCCCCTGGTGGGTCTCTTTTCTTTGCCTTTTCTATTCTTTTCTGGTACTTCTCTTTCTCCTCTTCTTTTCCCTTTCTTCTCTTCATTCCCTTTCTTTTCCTTTTTCTTTCTGGATCCTCGTGTAGTGCTTTCTTTTGGTATAGAGCGTTGTTGGTCCTTGGTATGTGTTCTGCTTGTCGTCTTACTCCCTCTACCATACTTCTGGTTCGGTTTTTATTTCTATGTTAGCTTATGTCTGGTTTGAATGTAGTTTCCCTTAATGTTAAAGGATTAAATCATCCGGTTAAGAGGGCCAAGGTTCTTGATTATTGTAAATCTCTCTCTTCGGATTTAGTGTTCTTACAGGAAACAAAGGTCTCCTATAAAGAAGCGTTGTTATTACGGAAAGAATGGTTCCTTGATGTGATGTGTTCCGATGCCCTTGGTAAGAAGAATGGGGTCATAACTCTTATTTCTAAAAAATCTAGGTTATCAGTAATTTCTGTTGAGCATGATTCTGAGGGCCGTTGGTTATTATCTCGATTGTCCAATGGCTCTGCGGATCTTTATGTTTTGAACATCTATGCCCCAAATGCTGATGATCCTTCTTTTTGGCAAAAGATCACAAAACATTTAGCTCTTACTCCACATAATGGTAATCTGATTGTTGGTGGTGACTTTAATCTACCACTTGATCCAGTGCTGGATAGAAATTCGGCTTTCTCTTTCCGCCCTCCTAGATCTCATAAACAATTGTTGAATATGTGCTCTTCTACAAACCTTCAAGATATTTGGCGCCTTCATAACCCTACAGGGAGTGATTTTTCCTTTTTTTCACCCCCTCATTCTAGTTTTTCCCGTATTGATTATCTCCTAGTGCATTCGTCTTTAGTACAGCAATCATCTTCTCCGTACATTCATCCTATTCTTATCTCTGATCATGCGGCTGTTTCTTTCTCTCTCCTAAATCTCGCTCCTAAGAGTAAACCTTCCTCTTGGAGACTTAATACGGAAGTTCTCCATGATGATGTTCAAGTTTAAAGCATACACGATGAAATTGAACATTTCTTTTCTGATAATGAAGGCTCAGTTAGTTCTCCGGTGGTCTTATGGGACGCTTTTAAGTGTACTCTCCGAGGACACATTATTAAAGTTATGGCGAAAAGAAACGCTGATATCAAAAGGGAACTTGCGGAGTTAGCAGACAATATTAAGCAGCAGGAGCTTCTTTTTCGACGTACTAATGATAAACAATTGTTGCAATCCATCAAAAATTTGAAATATTCCTACAACACTATTGTTACCAAAAGAGCTCATATTGGGGTTCAGGCCCAGAAATCCAAACGTTTACTCCTGAAGAATCGGGCTGGTAAGATACTAGCTGCAACTTTGAAATTTCAAGAGTCAAACTTTAAGTCCTCTCAAATTTCTTCTATTACTGATAAATCTGGGGTTAAAAAATTTCAAACTAAAGAAATTCTTGAAGTGTTTTGTGATTTTTATAGTTCTCTTTATACCCCCACTAATCAATCCTCATTTGATGCTTGCCAGGAATTTTTAAAAACTACTCCTCTACATTCTGTCTCCTCTGTGGATGGAGAGAAATTAGGTGGCCCCATCACATCTGCTGAAATTATACATGCTATCAAGTCTACTCGGTCTGGTAAAGCCCCTGGGCCGGATGGTTTTCCTATTATGTTTTACAAGACCTTCCTCCCTTCTATGGTTCCTCGTCTTAAAGCTGTTTTCGATGTCTTTATTCATGAGAGCGCGGTTTCTGGTACTGCGGCGGATGCCACTATTGTTGTACTTCCGAAAGACGGAAGATATCTCAGACCCTAAAAACTTTCGCCCTATTTCTCTTCTTAATATGGAGGCTAAAATCTTTGCTAAGATTCTTGCCAAGCGGTTAGAATCTTATATTCCATCTTTAGTTCATTCCTCTCAGACGGGTTTCGTGAAGGGTAGACTTGCTAGAGACAATATCCGTACCTTCTGTCATATTCTCGGTACTGCTAAACGGTCTACGCTTCCAGCGGCGGCTCTCGCCTTAGATGCCGAGAAGGCCTTTGATAAGGTTTCTTGGCCTTTTCTCCATGCTGTTCTTCGTGCCCATAATCTTGGTGACTCTTTTGTCAACATGGTTATGTCCTTATAAGCCCAACCGAGAGCTAATATCCGTGTCAATGGAGCTACTTCTGAGTTTTTTAGTCTCCGTCAAGGTACCCGTCAAGGCTGCCCTTTATTCCCGCTTTTATTTTTATTAGCTATTGATCCTCTTCTTAGACTCATTGATCTACATCCAGATATCAAGGGGTTTACTTTTGGTCAGCATCGCATAAAAACAGCGGCTTATGCGGATGATGTTCTTCTTTTTTCGGATGATATTGTTTCAGCTCTTCCTGCGCTTACAGATATTATTGCTCGTTTTTCTACGGTCTCTGGTTATACGCTTAACAGAGACAAGACTGAGATGTTTCCCCTGAACGCTTATTGTTTTCCGGCGCATAGGGGTACAGCTGGCTTTAAGTGGCAAGCTAAACATCTCAAGTATCTAGGGATTTGGTTTTGTGGTACGCTCTATGATACGGTGGCACATAATGAGGCGCAAACTCTTCTCAAGGTTCGTCACCTGCTAGATACTTGGTCCCCCAAACACATTTCTTGGTGGGGTCGAATTCAAACTCTTAAAATGATGGTTACTCCTATTATTAACTTTGTTTCCTCTATGCTTCCGGTGAAATTGTCCTCTTCTTTCTTTCGTGAGATTGACTCCATTACTACTAAGTTTCTTTGGAGTGATAAGAGGGCTAGAATTGCGTATAAGTATTTGAGGAAACCTTATGAGATGGGTGGTTGTAATTTTCCTGATTGGGAAAGATACCAGACTGCTTTTTTGGCTTCCCAAGGTGCTTTGTGGTTTTCCTCGTCTCCTGTACACACGCCTTCCTGGGTGTTTATTGAGCAACATCTCTCATTTCCCTTACCACTTTCCTCCTTTTTAACCACATCCACTTTATCTATTCCTTTTTCACGCTCCATTATTTTAGATACTATTGCAGCGATTAAGTCTGTGGATAAGAAAGTGGCTACCCCGATTCATAAATCGAGGTGGTCTTCTTTATGGCGCAACCCTAGATTAAAATTTGTTATTGATCCTGCGTTGATTCCTTATTGGTCCTCTAAAGGAGTGACTTTAGTTCGGCATTTATATGACTCCAATAATGATCCTTTGCCCTTTTCCTCTTTAGCTCAACAGTTCTCGCTCTCCAATTTGGATTTCTATACTTTTCTAAAAATCAAAGTAGCTCTTGCTAAAGTACGCCTGGTGCCCAATTCTCCTACTGTTATGTTATTTTCTTTGTGGCTTCGATCTGGTCATGTGGCTTCAAAGATCTATACATTTCTCTCTTCCACTTCCTCGGCCTTACATACTGTTACCCAACAAAAGTGGTTACATCATTTTGATAAGGATCTTATCGATCATATTTCGCCAGACACCTGGCAGCTGATTGGTAAATTTTCTCTCCGTGATAAGATCGCCTCTTCTTTAACCCAATCTAAAAAAAATTCCCTCAACCTTCTCCATTGGACTCCTGTACGTTTGCATTCGTTACACTTGAAGGACGATGATCTCTATTGGAGCTGTGGTCTGGCTACTGGCGATTATCTGCATATGTTCTTTACCTGCTCTCTTTTACAACCCTTCTGGGATCTCATAAATAAACATCTCATATTAATTTGTAATACTGATTTTCAGCTTTCCTTCCCCATGGTCCTTTTGGGCCCTTTAGCTTCCCGAGTACCCTTGCCTTTGGATAACTTAGACTTGCAATTGCTTGATCTTTTACTGACAGTTGCTGTTAAGGTAATCCCTATGGAATGGAAATCTTTTTCTTCCGTATCCTATCATACATGGTGGGCATGGGTTTCTTTTTTACGCAGTGCACATATTTCAGTCGATGTGGCTCATCTTACCCCTACGATTTCTAGTAATGTTTGGAAAGCTCTGGACGCTTATATGGATTTGGCTTCAAAGGGGTTGGTTGCCCAGTATCCTTTTGTGTCCTCTACTTGATTGCTGTTTGTTATTTGTGTAGTGTGTGTTTGTAGTACTGCAGTGGCTCCTTCCTTCCCTTCCTTTTCTTTTTTTTCC
The DNA here is from genome assembly GCF_964261635.1 of Lissotriton helveticus. Taxonomy (NCBI): domain Eukaryota; kingdom Metazoa; phylum Chordata; class Amphibia; order Caudata; family Salamandridae; genus Lissotriton; species Lissotriton helveticus. The sequence continues at coordinate 1,264,186,201 of NC_136067.1, read as the reverse complement.
CCCTTCTTTTTGCTACCTCCTTTCTCTTTTTTCTTCCTCTGTCTTCTTTTCCTTTCTTTTCTCTCTTTCTCCTTCTCTCATTCATAATAGTGATACTGTTTACAGATATTTTGGTTCATTGATTTTCCCCTTATGAATTTCTTATATTTTTACCTCTATATTGGTTGCTGAAATTCTTTCTATTTGACTCAATCATAAGTACTATGTCTATGGATTTCGATTGTATCACTATGTATTGTATTTATCTACTTCTTATACTTTTAAACTTAATAAACTTATTAAACAAAAAAAATAAAGAGTTAACAAATACAGGCATCAACCGTGCACGAAATCAAGAATAAATCTGATTGATTGAAGCATTTTCATCCAATCGTATCCGTGCTGCCTCAGTGCCTCTGTGCATATTCAGCTCTTTATTGCATGCAGCAGGTGCACGTTTTCTATTCCAGATAGAAATCGAGTTTTGGGGCCAGAAACTGAGAAAAAGTCCGCATCAGGCTTTCAATGGCATAATTACATTCACTACAACTCAGAAAAAAATACATATGTCTCCATATTAATATTGATGAGAAACTCTATGAAAGGTACAGGTCATGGACCGATCAACCATCTTTCAAATATCCACTACACTCATTCCATAATCAAATCATTTCCTCTAGTGACCCCTCTTGCAGTATGCTCACCCTGATGGCTAACTGCATTATAATCCACCTGTTTAAAGATAGTGTTTACATTTTTCTTTGAGATTGAGGTAGTGGCTGCTACTTAATGGCAATGTGGGGGGGAGTGCAACGGGAGGAATTGATAAAAAAGAAAAGAAAAATCACTTACCTGTCAGCCGCAGCCTCTCGATCCTCTTCGTCCTCTTCCAGGACTCCAGGGGCAGGATGCAGGAACAGGAAGCACCCAGGCTTCCAGTCTCCCCAAGCCAATCACGATGCTGCTGATGGCAGCGTTGTGATAGGTGTGAGTGCCGTGGTTCAGCACTCAGAGAGAGACTGGGAGCTTGGGCTTTTTCTCCACCCAGGGTATGCAACACAGCACGGTGGAGTACATGCTAAGTGCGCATAACTGTTTGGCCAGCGCAAGACGGACGGCCCAACTGTCATGCACTCTTACAGAGTGCCACCACTCCTCCCCCCACACCTCAGACACAGCCCAGCCCAACCCTGTCTCTAACCAGCTAAGCAAGGATAAAAAAATAAAATGATAACAACAATGCGTAATTTTCATTTTATTTTGCCTTTTTCACCTGCTCACAGAGCAGTGGGGCGGTGATACCCGGCCTTAGTGGACGAGCCACCCCTGGGGAAAGTTATGAAAAGATAACACCCCCTCTCCTCCCATTGAGTCCTACCAATGGCAGGATTGGATACATTTTTCAAGATAAACTTGCAATGCATCTACCATGCAGGGATGGACCCTGTGGCAAAAATAGAAAGGAAACAGCCATTTTCATCTCGCTGGACAATTGGAAACTGAATCTTGCCAGTTAAAAGGTGAGTCATGAGAGATCCAACTTGCGGGATCTTATACTTACAGGAACACAGGAGGGACATCAGTGTCACCAATTCACTTGAAAGGTCCATTCAAGGTAAGGATTCATTAGATCATTTCATCTTATGCTAGTCAAAGATTCCTTTCATGTCTCATATCCATGATACATGGGGCTTGAGGCCTAGTAGACCTTAAGTTACTTCCAAAGTCTGTGAATGGAAAATGATATGGCTGAGTCTCAAAAGAAATCTTGTGTAGGTCCCTCTAAGAAAATAACTTGCAAGAAAGAGAGTGCAGAAAAGCTGTAAGAGTTGAAGGACATGCTAGAAACATATATATGTGCCCACCATAGCACCACTTGTGTCAGCTACTGTAATAGTAATTTAATTTATATAGAGCTTACTAGCCCTGACAAGGCGTCGAAGCACTTTTCGGCAAGTAACCCGCTACTCCGGAACCCAAAAAGATTAGTGGTGGATTCGTATAGGGAAATAAGATTACAGTTTTAGTATAGGGAGGTCGAGTTAAATTTGAGGGGAGGACATGTGAGTATTTTAGTTGGATTGAATAGAGTAATGGTATTGTTCATGAGAGTTCTTGACCCAATTCAAATCCCAGGCGCATCCTTTTCAAGAAAACAAACTGTCATCAGAATTTTTGTCGTTATTCGACAGGGTGCCACCAGTGCTTCTTGTGCCTTTTAATAATTCACAGTGTCACTATATCTGTCAGTAATATCAGGGTGCAGTTTAATGTGCCAGGGTGCTGCCGGTAATTTAAGGTTGTTGCTAAGATATTAAAGAGTGCTGCCAAAGACATCTGTATGCAATTCTAATGGGAAAGGGATAGTCGCAAGCATGATCGTATCTTCTACATATGGAGACTAGCAAGTGTAAGTAAGTAGGTTATTTATACAGCATGCTCCGTGCATAGTGTCTCTAGGCAGTGGGTGGCAATTACAATGGGGAATGGCAAGCAAGCTATGAAACCTTTCGTTAGAGGGTGTGTCCTTAAAGAGACAGCGAGACTGTGCTATCAATTGGGAGTCAAGGCCGAAAAACATTGTCCTCTCATAAAGCGTGTTCCATGTAGAAACGCTGCAGTAGTAGGCCCTTGTATGTTGACCTGCACTAATGGGTAGTTGGAGTGGGGAAAAGGTTCATTTGCAGATAGCTAGAGGAAGCACTGTATACAAATATTCGAGTTGAACGGATCCTCCTTTCATAGGTGAAACTCTACAGGTGCAACCATGGAATGGTCCACTCCTACTAACTTCATAATGAGCATTAGACAAGGGTTTGGCATGATCTGTGATTTAAATAGCAGCTTCAAGGTGTGGTGCCAGAATATCATAGCCTAAATACTGTCTGGTGGAACAACTATGTTGTAACATAGTTTACAAAAATACCACACAATTAAAGTTAATAATGGAAAATCTACGACCAGTTTAGCGACATATTCATAAGTGATCGGCCACAATATTTATGTCAGATGAAAAAGATTAAAAGAGGCTTTTAAGGTGTACATCCCCAAAAAGAACCTAAGATCAGCAGCTAGCTATCTTTTGACTGTCCCCCGCACAAGAACGGCTACTTGGGGTGACAGACGATTCTTGGTAACAACTCCTGTGCTCTGGAACTCACTTCCTTTGCACATTAAAACCGCTCCCACCCTTATTAACTTCCGCAAATTACTGAAGACTTGGCTTTTCAATCAATGAGAACGTGCTCTGATTTGTGCTGTAATCCAGAGTATCTCGCTGCGCCTAGACACCTTAGGGTATTAGTTGCGCACTAAAAATCCCATAAATAAATAAATAAATAAATAAACAATATTTATGTCAGATGATCTTTTTCTTACAGATGTTGTAGCGAATAATTCAGCGTCTCAGTAATTTCCAAATAACGACCTGTTAGAGACAAATGCTTTTTTAGAGCCTGGCAAGTGCCCCATCAGCCTACCAGGTCGAAAAATCTACACCAGTCTGGCAGGGAATTACTTCGCTTCAAATGCATCCACCCTTGCGCTGCAGAATGCTGACTAAGCATTAATGTTTTGTTTGACTACTCATCGTTCCTTTTTTAGATTTCACAAATGACCTCCAGTGTCTCAGTGGATGTTCACACTGCCCTAAAATGGGTGAAGCAAAAACAAGGGAAGCTGCGGTCCCATGATGGCTAAATCATTGAGTCAAAAGTTTTTAATAGCAAAGCCAGCTGAAGCTTTGTTGTTGGTAACCCAGTAGTTCACCCACCACTAAACATTCCATGGGAACAACAGGGTTGGAGGGCGAGGTCGTCCTTCACCTGGGCACATCCCGGTTTACTATTACGTATACATACAGGGCATTACAATGGGATGATCTTACGAGACCACATAGGAGTAAGGAAGCATGGGAACAAGATACTGGAGAACAGATCACTGACAGGCATGGGGATACAGTGTGTGCACAGGTCAATGAGATCCACTGCAATGCACAATTTAAATTGATACAATTCAGTTTCCACCACAGAACATACTTGAGCACGGCAACGCTGGCAAAATGTATCCAAATAGAGCAGCCACCAGCCCGAGATGTCAAACGCCCCCGGCCACTCTCCTACACTTCGGACTGCCCCACATTGCACCACGACTGGTCAGCAGTCTTTGCTATCTTAACAGCAGCCACGGGTGTCACATTGGAACCTGGCCCAGCACAGGGTATATTGGGAATACTCCCTAGAGACAAAGGCAAAAAGTTGCATCATAAATTCCTTAGATGTGCCCTGGTCCTGGTTAGAAGATGGGTGGTGATGAATTGGATGAGCAACCACGCTCCCCAAATTCATAGGTGGCGCAGTGATGAAAGAGAATGGGTGTCGGCAAACGAAAACCCAATTGAATTGACCAGAAGGGACGAAAACGTACAAGAGGGCATGCAAATGTGGGAGGAACTGGTGGATGACTTAATATAGGGAGTAACCTCGGAAGCGGTTGACATCCTCGAGAGATGGGGGCGACAAATGAGGTTCCATATGCGGACACTACGACTGATATCACAGGAGGAAGGGATGAGAAGGGAGGGCGTTCAGTCAAGTGGACTGGCCCAGTACAGCTAATGTTCACCACTGATGACAGGATATTGATGCTGGATATTCTTACTTACTTGGTGGGTCAATTCGACACATGGAATTAAATATCCAAGCTGCATTTTTTGCACATATTAACACCATATTGGTGCCCAGCACCCTTTGCCAACATGGCAATAACTTTTTTAAGCAGGTTCCTTTGACATGTTTTTGGCATTTTACTAGTGGATACAAATCTTAGAGGAACAATAAACATCCGTAAAAATGGTGAAAAGCTGGCATATACGCTGGCCATAAACTAGATAAATAAAGGCACAGGAGTGGGAAAAAAAGGCTGGCCGCATATTACTCGTGGCTGATTATCGGTAGCCGAAGGGCTCTGACAGCTCAGCAGCTCGGCATTATTTGCTGAGTGATAAGCATTTATGAGTTCCGTTTCTGGTGGTTCGAGCGGTCAACAGTTCTGTGGCTAAAGTAACACGCGTGAATCCCCTGACCAAAAATGTCTCTGAAGTTATCTGGTGTTTTTTTTCTTTTGTATTTAAAAGTAACTTATCTTAAACTGCGTGCAGGTGTTCAGGTGGGGAGGATCTATTGAGAACTACTTTACAAGCTTTTTTTTTAACTTTACCTTAACAAGTTCCCTTAATCTCTGTTAAAAACAATGGGGCATATTACCAACGTTAAGCGATATTTATCGCTAACGATGCTTAGCAACGAATTTTTTAACGCTAAGCATCGTCAGAAATTATCGCAGATAAACCTTGCTATTATCAAGGTTTATCGCAAATGCGATAAAAAACGGCCGCAATGCATAAATATCGCTGAAAAGTCAGCGATATTCATGCATTACCGAGCTAATGCTCTTAGCCATGTTATCCACCTCCCATTGGATAACATGGCTAAGAACTGCTCAGGGCAGGTGTTAGTTTTTGGAGATATTCGCGCTTAGCGCGAATATCTCCAAATGTTGGTAATAGGAGATAGCGATGTTAGCGACTGTTTCCAGTCGCTAACATCTTGGCACGCCCACTTTGCATGTCATTAGTGATAAATATCACTGACATGCAAAGTGGGGCCCAAGATGGTCGCTATCTCCTACTAGCTGTCGCTAACTGGTGTTAGCGACAGCTAGGTAATAGGGAGATAATTTTATCTCCGCTTTCTTGGCTTTTAAAGCCAAAAAAGCGGAGATAAACCCCCTTGATAATATGCCCCAATATTTCCTGAGCGGTAAATGGCGGCTTTGGGTTGCCTCAGGCTGAAAGGGAAGGAGGGAGTCTTCTGCAGTGAAGGGACAGGCTGCTAAAAGAGGAAACAAGGCTTCTCTCGAAGGCGCCACCTCCCTGAAAGAAATGTGAATGTGTGCTATAGATTAATCGGCAAATCTAAGGGCTGCTGAACCCAGTATAGGATGAAATGTGTTGTGTTATTTGAGGCTTCATGGTGCGTTATTGTTTTAACTGCAGCAAACTATCTGATACACATACTGTAATTCTTTGTTTTAAACCAATCGCTTACATATTCATAGCATTTCCTGTCACAGGCTGAGAGGTCGCAGCACTATAAATATGTCACTATTACCAGTGCACAAACCAAGCTTCAAATCGTGATCTTTGGGTTTGGGCACAGACATCTGAGCTTTCCTACCACGACCACGCATTACCCACAGATTAGTTTCACTTGCATTTACTATCACTTAAGGTGTCTGCGTTATATTTAGGTGGAAGGTCAACACAATGGTTACAAGTTATTTTGTTATTTGTAGCTATGTCTGTAACCCAGATCCCACACTCATTGACCACGCCTCCTCTGTGCTCAGAATCACAGTTCCCATACGTTTTATATGCTCTTAGACAGCTGCTATAGCGCCAAGATGCCTTGGCATTCGTGCGCTCTATAAGCATAATACTTACTTACTTACTGACTGTATGGTCCTTTTCAAACATTTCCAGCTGTTTTACATGCCTGTCATAAAACACCCCTTATGTATGGATTGCCCTACAAACCCGAATTCGGATGGTGCGCGTTCTGTCCTTTTTCAAGCATGGACCGAAAGGCGGCCACTCATTCGGACATGGAATCCCTTGATTTGCTTAACATCCTCGCTTTGTCAAAAACGTCCTTTTTGTTACTTTCCAATCTTTATATCACCTACAGAGTTAGACTGTTTTTTTTCCTCAACCACGCCTTTCCAACAAAATGTTACCTGGCTCCTTTACTTCTCTATTGCTTCCTCTCTTTGCCTTACTTGGGAGTGTCGTTGCTGCAGAGTTTGCCACCTCGCTTCTTGCCGGCCACTACGCCACGCCTCGCGGCCCCCGCTTCGCGGGCGCCGCTCGTGGTTTTGTGAACTTTGCTGGGGACATTGTTATTGGACCTCGCCTGGCCATTGAAGGAACTGCCGGCCACTCGCTGCTGACCATCTGCCCCACACACACGGTCAGAGGCGGGACTGCAAGGACCAGCCTGCTCAGCGGCGCTGATCGGCCGCAGCTGGTCCTCTTCCCGCCCCCTCCAGCTGATAAAATCTCATGGAGCGTGTGTTGTTTGGGAGCCTCTCTTTGCCTTACTTGGGAGTGTCGTTGCTGCAGAGTTTGCCACATCGCTTCTTGCCGGCCACTACGCCACGCCTCGCGGCCCCCGCTTCGCGGGCGCCGCTCGTGGTTTTGTGAACTTTGCTGGGGACATTGTTATTGGACCTCGCCTGGCCATTGAAGGACCTACGACCTCGCTGCTGACCATCTGCCCCACACACACGGTCAGAGGCGGGACTGCGAGGACCAGCCTGCTCAGCAGCGCTGATCGCCGCAGCTGGTCCTCTTCCCGCCCCCTCCTGCTCCTCCCCTTGATAACGTGTAATAGCCACGCGCACGCGGGACGCGCGCGGGACTAAGACCGGGCAAAGAGCGGGCCGTTTGAGGCCGTTCGAGTACGTGAGAGCCCGGCCCGGGCCCCCCCCCCCCCCCTTAAATCTTATTTGGCCCCCTTGCTCACACGGAACAATGTGTACCAGAGAGACCAGAAGCAAATCCACGCTAGCTGCGGCAGGAGCAGTAAAGGGACCCATTGACACCTATTTTGTCAAAGCTGGATCTCTGCTAATCGAAGAAATCGAGGGGCTGGAAAGAAGGATTTCCCAAGAAATAGACTGGGTCAGAAGATCTTCAATTGGGCCATTTACTCAAGCAAGAACACCGGAGGGGAGGATCGAACTGATAACAAAAGAAAAGATCAACCAGGTAACACCCCATCCATTTAACCCAAATATCACTGACCCGGATTCAACAATTGAGGTCCCAAGTGACATTGATGACTTGAGCATAATGGCCCTCCCAAATACCCAACCGCCACACATACCATCTGTAACTCTATCCTTACCCACTGACTTGAACACTACGGTAGTCAATGTCCAAGAGCTTAGCCTGGACAGAGATAGGGGGACTAGGGAAGGTGCCATACAAAAAAAAAGGGAGGGCCCCATCAAAGAACCCAATAAAAGAAATTCTCCAAAATCCAAATCTTCTAGGGGAAGAGGGGCAAAGGGAGATTCCATTGTTCCTAATTCAAAAAACCAGGGCATAGCAACTACTCCCATAACTTACACCGCAAAGGCACCAGCAAACACCACAATCGTTACCCCAGCTGAGGACTCCAGTGACGATATTACACTGGAGGACATTGGTGACTTCTAAGATCACTTGTAAGCCCCTTAGAAGCACGACTGATCAAGATTGAGGCTAGGCTAGCGAATATTGAAAAATCTACCGTGCAGCTAGCCGACTCAAAGAAACTTGATCTTAATGTAGCCAATACAGCAAAAGGGGGTCCTGACCCAAAGCTCAAAAAGGGTAACGTATCCACTGTGGCGAGGCACAACTCACCCACCATCGATGCCCAAAATCCAGTACCCACTCTGGCTAAAATACCCCTACCCCCGTCCATTCAAAATTCCAACAAAGCACTACCAGTAACGTCACAAATTCAGACCACTCTACCGACTACTACCCCAAAACCCAAAGACACTGCTCCTATTCAGTCTAACCCTAAGGGTGAGCAAACACTCACGGGAGAGAAACCCAACCATAACCGTAAACCTAAACCTGTCAACCTTCCACCAGAGGCTGCCCCTTACACGCTAGTTTTGGCATGTGTTCCGGAATTAAAACCCACAACAATTGAAACAATGTCATCACTTAGGAACAAAGTTATCAGCTGGTTATCCACTCACAGACCATTACCGAGGGGAACAACCAGCGATATCTCTATGGTTAGGCGGGTTACATGGGTGGGATATTCTAGAAAATCAGTAAGGGGAGACTGTGTTCTGGTCACCTTCAGAGAACCGGGCACTGCTGCCTACATCTGTGCCTGGGACTCCGATGACCAAGCCAGCATTATTCAATCTCTCCCTCTCTCATTCTTTTATCCATCAAGTCCATATAACTTGGAGGACCAAAGATGGGGGCATCATCAAGATCTATTGGATGACTGGGGAAGTGGTCAAAGGGAAAGAAGCGGTCCTCTTAACTATAGGGGAAGACCCTCTGATTATTTCTTGCAGTTAGAGGAGGAAGAGGGCTGGGAAAACATCACAAGAAGGAGGGGCCGTGGGGGAGGATTCACTAGAGGCACTCAAGGGCCACATATAATACATTACCCAGCCCATTTCCCGGTCTACAACAGATACAGTAGCCTGGAAATGGTGGATTGACGCACGGACAATGGGGGGTGTGAACGGATAGCTCTAGAAGGGACGGGGAACAGTTTACTCTTATCACCAATTTCGACTAAAGGAAGACAAAACCCTTTGGAATTAAATCTAGCTCCGGAGTTTTCCCCAGAGGCCCCAAATTCGACCCATACTAATTTAAAATTGGTCCAGGATCATTCACCCTTAATACAGGTGGCTATTCCGGAGATTAGGGAATTTAACAATAACATCAACGCGGGCTCATTCTCTACCAAATCATGCCCCTTAAACCTGGTTTCGTGGAATGTTGCGGGACTAGTTAGTAAGATTGACTCTCCTGACTGGATCTCCTTTATTAATTCTAAAAACATTCTACTTTTTCAGGAGACCTGGGCACGCGAGGAAATCTTGCTACAGGGTTTTGCAGCCTTTTCCAAACCTACTAAGTGGGGGGGAAGGGGAAGGCCATCTGGAGGACTTACGACTTGGATAGCAACAGATTTAGGCTGCCAGGCTAACCACCTGGAAACAGATTCAGATGATATTTTGGCCGTCTTATTGGAGTGGCCTAATTCATCGAAACTGGTGGTTGTAAACATATACTCCAGGCCGGTACAAATGTCTAAGGAATCCAGTACCATAGAGCAACTTTCTCTGTTCCTCGATGGCATCCCCTGGGAACTCCCGTGTCTGGTTGGAGGTGACCTAAACTCACAGTACGAACCACTACCAGGTCTACGCGATGGCCCCTCCCTTGAGGAAGACTTATGCTGGCGCGTACCTGAGACGGTGGCACCTCCCCCGAGAGCCTGGACCCCCTTGGCCTTGCAGATTACTGCCCTCACCCTCAACCAAGGATTAAGGGCTTGCAATGGTCGTTGTAATTCAGACATACCCAGCACTTGTACTTATAATAAAACTGGCCGAGAATCGAGAATAGATTACATTCTCGTTAAACTACCTATGTGGCCACAAGTAGTCGATTTCAAAATCATCGAGAGAAGGGACAGTGACCACAATGCCCTGGAACTTTCTTATATTCCACCAGGGAACGAATTCACTATGCTTGGTACGGATAATAACAACTCGGGGCTCTTATTGGAAAACAACCGGAGGAAAGTTAGATGGGAGAGATTAGTCACTAGGGGAGATAGTTTACCTAAACTATACGCCAGGATCATTCCACACTTGGAGAAAGCCTTCCAGTTAGGGAAAGAGTCGGAATGGCTACCTAATAGAGATAAGCTCGCTCACATCCATGCTGAGCTAATTCATACCCTAGAGATAGATCTGTTTTCAAAGCCGGGAAAAAGACCAGGACCCCTAGTCAAGACGACCTGGTACAATGCCACTTGCAGGGAATCTAAGACCAAATTGCTACTTGCCATCAAGAATGGCACTAATAGGGAGGTAATCCAAGCCAGGAGAAGAGCATACAAGAAGCTCTTGGTAGATGCAAGGGCCGAATGGGACCAAGAATTCTGGGAAAATCTCTCGAGGTCTCTATCCACTCGAGACTCGCGCAAATTCTGGCGCTTGGTCTCAAACGGCACAGAGGAGTTACCTTCAGCTATTGAGCCTAATATCGCCCCCAGCTTATGGCAGAGCCATTTTCAGGCATTGTATTCAGGAGAAGAAAGGTCTCCCAGTATCACAAACAGTACGCCACCCGTAGGTACATGTGGCGACCATTTCACAGAAAAAGAGGTGAGGGTGGCCATAGCCGGGCTTTCCGCTGGAAAGGCCCCCGGTCTCGATGGGGTACCTGGGGACTTATTTAAACAAGAACCAGGGATATGGGCCCCATACCTCACATTGTTATTCAACGCCATCTTGGGGGGTATGGAGATTCCGGATACTTGGCTGGGCGCAGAGGTGGTCCCAATATATAAAAAGGGGTCCCCTCTGCTCCCAGCCAACTACCGGCCAATTAGTCTTATTGACATATCCCAGAAGCTCTTTGGGAGACTCGTTCTGAATCGACTACAGGACTGGGTAGACGAGATGGGTATTTTGACTCCCTATCAGGCTGGATTTAGACAGGGAGTGTCCACAACAGACCAAATTTTTAGGTTGAACCTGCTATTCTGGAGGACAGCTTTAATCGAGGGCGGCACACTATACACAGTCTTTGTAGACTTGCGTGCCGCCTTTGATTTGGTACCAAGATTGAAGTTGTGGAAAGTCCTGGAGGAGTTAAATGTCCCCAGTGATATTCTAGGTATCCTGAGGAGATTGCACCACAATAATTATGCCCGCGTTAGGTGTGGTAGAGGTGGTAACCTAACCGAAAGGTTCCCCGTTCGCAGAGGGGTACGACAGGGTTGCGTGCTCGCGCCGACCCTGTTTTGCCTATTTGTGAACGGGATAGTGGACCACCTATCCAGGATTCCCAACACCGATGCCCCAAAGCTGACTGGCAGCAGGGTGCCTGCAATTATGTTTGCAGACGACACCCTGCTGCTGTCAAAATCCCCCATGGGAATTCAACGCGTCTTGGACGGGTTCCTACAGTTCTGTTTAGACCGAGGACTTGAAATCAATCCTCAAAAGACTAAATATATGATTCTGAACCCGAAGCCGCACAATCGCTCCCCACCAACATTGGGAGAAGTCCAATTGGAACGGGTGCATACAATCGAATACCTGGGCATTACTCTCAATGAACACCTAACGTGGTCATCCCACCAGTCGAAAGCGAACATTAAACTGGCACAGTTGGCGGGAGGCACTATGAGACTGGCGAACAAATCTCCCTTCCGTCCACTTAGCCCCATAATTTACATCTATAAAGCCCAAGCTCGGGGAGGTGTCATGTATGGGGGTGAGCTGTGGGGGCACATTCCATCGTCCAAATTACTAAAAATTGAAAACAAATTCTTGAGACAGATTGTTGCGCTCCCGCAGAGTACCCCATTACTTCCGCTCAGACTGGACTTGGACATTCGTCCCATAACGGAGGAGCTGGGCCTAAAGCCCCTGACATTTTGGCGGCGCCTATGGAGTAGTCCAGATCTCTTAAATTACAGAGCTGAGTTGCAGGAATTTTTAGAGCTACCCAACGCCAAAACAATGCCATGGCTGACTTATATCAGAAGAACGTTGGAAGCAATTGGACTCTATGATCTATGGTCAGACCCATTAAATATGTGCCCAAAGACCCCAAAAAAGGCATTGAGGAGAGCTTATTACGATCATATGCTCCTTAGAGCCACGGACGGTGCACGGGAGGGGTCGTTGACCAACAAGTTCATTCAAACTAAAGATTCCTACCTTCTCGAGAGTGTTCTTGATGCCATTTCTCCACAACTAACCAGGAAATTGTTTCTCCAATGGAGATACGGAACTCTTCCTCTAGCATCGTTCACAGCATCCTGGTCTTCCCACTCTTCCTCAGAAAGTTGCCCGGCCTGTGGTCATTCAAAGGAGAATGACGTTCATGTCATTTTCTTTTGTAGGGGGTACGAAAGGAGTAGGAAATACTGGCTAGTACCCTTGCTCAGGAACTTGGGATTTAGAACCTTTCTACCAGCCTATAGAGTCCTAAAGACAGATTTATCCCCCTCTTTAGTATTTGCTCTATCCAAATTTTTAACCTCCATGTGGTTTGCTCGATGTCGTCGTATAAAAATGATGTGTTAGATAATCTGTAGTCCTGAGACAGTTCCAAAATTGTGCTACATGTTTTAACTTTAATCTTTATCATGATCACTAATGTCGTTTAATATGTGTTTTAAATTTTGTAAAATGTAATCTTTTATGATCTTGTGATCGAAATAAAGATAAACTAAACTAAGCTTCCTCTCACTGCATGGAGCCTGCCTTTACCTTGCTATTTTTTTCTTCTATTGCTCTGTCACCCTGTGTTGCCCTTTTCCCCTTGACCATGTCCACGTTCTAAATAAGCTCTACTAAATAAATAAATAAGGTCCATAAGCTATTTCAAAATGAAAACAACGCTCATGAAAGCAACTTCCCTTAAAAACCTTCACCAAAGCATGACTGGTGCCTGTCTGTTCAAGGTCTGTTTCTTAGAATGGAAGAGGACTGGCTTGCACTCCACCCCACAATGCTTTGAGCTGTGAAGCCACCAAGTTCACTACCAAATGCATTCATTATGCAGCATTTCAATAAGCCCTGAAACCTATTATGTAAAAGCATGTGGCTTTCGGCCAGCCCTTTTCGGCGGCTTTGAGATCTGGGAGCGATGCTTGACTGCGATGCTGAGCAGGAAGAGCCGGTTTTCTGGATGGTTTACAAGACTGTGATCTGACACCAAATGCCAGCAGGGTTTTGTTTATTCGCTTAGGTGTTGTATATAACTTAATATTCTACATTATGGCCACTTCACGTCACTTTTTCCTCCTGTAATGCACCGTTTGCTACCTCGTGTATTTTGTTGGCTCACGATTGTCATTTACCTCTTGTATTTTGCTGGTTCACAATTGTCAATTTTGCTTCATTTAATGTAACGCTTGCTTTTGTATTTTGTTCACATGGAATTTTCTCATGTATCAGTTCTGTTTCTATTGTAAAGCGCTCTGACACCTTCGGGTAAAGTCCGCGCTATATAAAAATGCATAAATAAATAAATAAATAAATAAATAATAAACTTCAGACCACTCTGAGACATTTTAAGCAAGCAGTTTTGATGTCTACAGACATCTATATGTCAGATCGTGGTGTAAAAAACATATCGCCCTACAAGAATATCCTATCCAGAATATCGACTTCTACAAAATCATAAAAATAAGCCTACATAAATAAGTTCAGACTTACTATTCTTAAATCCACGGCTATGTACCCTGATGTTTGGAAGATCTGCTGCACCTCCTCTGCACTTGCAAAGAGCTCTCGAAGGAATGGAGGCAGCGCCTAAAAGCTTATTTTAAACTAAGAGGGATTCGGACTCAGAGACAGGCCGTGCCGGCCAGCTTTTCACCAGAAGATCCGCAGCTGAACTGCCGACTGGTACAATTTCTGACATTGGTGGCTAAAAAGATGCCAGAATGCTAAGTCAGGAGTCTTCAGCACAAAGGTGGCTCAAGAACTCTGCAGTCACTTCCAGTGGCGTGGCCAGGTCAGGTGCTAACCGGTGCTCAAGAACTCCGCAGTCACTTCCAGTGGCGTGGCAAGGTAAGGTGCTACCCGGTGCTCAAGAACTCTGCAGTCACTTCCAGTGGCGTGGCCAGGTCAGGTGCTAACCGGTGCTCAAGAACTCCGCAGTCACTTCCAGTGGCGTGGCAAGGTCAGGTGCTACCCGGTGCTCAAGAACTCTGCAGTCACTTCCAGTGGCGTGGCCAGGTCAGGTGCTACCCGGTGCTCAAGAACTCTGCAGTCACTTCCAGTGGTGTGGCAAGGTCAGGTGCTACCCGGTGCTCAAGAACTCTGCAGTCACTTCCAGTGGCGTGGCCAGGTCAGGTGCTGCCCGGTGCTCAAGAACTCTGCAGTCACTTCCAGTGGCGTGGCAAGGTCAGGCGCTATCTGAGGCTCAAGAACTCTGCAGTCACTTCCAATGGCGTGGCAAGGTCAGGTGCTACCCGGTGCTCAAGAACTCTGCAGTCACTTCCAGTGGCGTGGCCAGGTCAGGTGCTGCCCGGTGCTCAAGAACTCTGCAGTCACTTCCAGTGGCGTGGCAAGGTCAGGCGCTATCCGGGGCTCAAGAACTCTGCAGTCACTTCCAGTGGCGTGGCAAGGTCAGGTGCTAACCGGTGCTCAAGAACTCTGCAGTCACTTCCAGTGGCGTGGCAAGGTCAGGTGCTACCCAGTGCTCAAGAACTCTGTAGTCACTTCCAGTGGCGTGGCCAGGTCAGGTGCTGCCCGGTGCTCAAGAACTCTGCAGTCACTTCCAGTGGCGTGGCAAGGTCAGGCGCTATCCGGTGCTCAAGAACTCTGCAGTCACTTCCAGTGGCGTGGCCAGGTCAGGTGCTGCCCGGTGCTCAAGAACTCTGCAGTCACTTCCAGTGGCGTAGCAAGGTCAGGCGCTATCCGGTGCTCAAGAACTCTGCAGTCACTTCCAGTGGTGTGGCAAGGTTAGGCGCTATCCGGTGCTCAAGAACTCTGCAGTCACTTCCAGTGGCGTGGCCAGGTCAGGTGCTGCCCGGTGCTCAAGAACTCTGCAGTCACTTCCAGTGGCGTGGCCAGGTCAGGTGCTGCCCGGTGCTCAAGAACTCTGCAGTCACTTCCAGTGGCGTGGCAAGGTCAGTTGCTACCCGGTGCTCAAGAACTCTGCTGTCACTTTCAGTGGCGTGGCAAGGTCAGGTGCTACCCGGTGCTCAAGAACTCTGCAGTCACTTCAAGTGGCGTGGCAAGGTCAGGTGCTACCCGGTGCTCAAGAACTCTACCGTCACTTCCAGTGGCGTGGCAAGGTCAGGTGCTACCCGATGCTCAAGATCTCTGCAGTCACTTCCAGTGGCGTGGCAAGGTCAGGTGCTACCCGGTGCTCAAATACTCTGCAGTCACTTCCAGTGGCGTGGCCAGGTCAGGTGCTGCCCGGTGCTCAAGAACTCTGCAGTCACTTCCAGTGGCATGGCAAGGTCAGGTGCTACCCAGTGCTCAAGAACTCCGCAGTCACTTCCAGTGGCGTGGCCAGGTCAGGTGCTACCCGGTGCTCAAGAACTCTGCAGTCACTTCCAGTGGCGTGGCAAGGTCAGGTGCTACCCAGTGCTCAAGAACTCTGCAGTCACTTCCAGTGGCGTGGCCAGGTCAGGTGCTACCCGGTGCTCAAGAACTCTGCTGTCACTTTCAGTGGCGTGGCAAGGTCAGGTGCTACCCGGTGCTCAAGAACTCTACTGTCACTTTCAGTGGCATGGCAAGGTCAGGTGCTACCCGGTGCTCAAGAACTCTGCAGTCACTTCCAGTAACGTGGCAAGGTCAGGTGCTACCCGGTGCTCAAGAACTCTGAAGTCACTTCCAGTGGCGTGGCAAGGTCAGGTGCTACCCGGTGCTCAAGAACTCCGCAGTCACTTCCAGTGGCATGGCCAGGTCAGGTGCTGCCGGTGCTCAAGAACTCTGCAGTCACTTCCAGTGGCGTGGCCAGGTCAGGTGCTGCCCGGTGCTCAAGAACTCTGCAGTCACTTCCAGTGGCGTGACCAGGTCAGGTGCTACCCGGTGCTCAAGAACTTTGCTGTCACTTCCAGTGGCGTGGCAAGGTCAGGTGCTAGCCAGTGCTCAAGAACTCTGCAGTCACTTCCAGTGGCGTGGCAAGGTCAGGTGCTACCCGGTGCTCAAGAACTCTGCAGTCACTTCCAGTGGCGTGGCAAGGTCAGGTGCTACCCAGTGCTCAAGAACTCTGCAGTCACTTCCAGTGGCGTGGCCAGGTCAGGTGCTACCTGGTGCTCAAGAACTCTGCAGTCACTTCCAGTGGCGTGGCCAGGTCAGGTGCTACCCGGTGCTCAAGAACTCCGCAGTCACTTCCAGTGGTGTGGCCAGGTCAGGTGCTGCCCGGTGCTCAAGAACTCTGCAGTCACTTCCAGTGGCGTGGCCAGGTCAGGTGCTACCCAGTGCTCAAGAACTCTGCAGTCACTTCCAGTGGCGGAGCAAGGTCAGGTGCTACCCGGTGCTCAAGAACTCTGCAGTCACTTCCAGTGGCGTGGCAAGGTCAGGTGCTACCCGGTGCTCAAGAACTCCGCAGTCACTTCCAGTGGCGTGGCCAGGTCAGGTGCTGCCCGGTGCTCAAGCACTCCGCAGTCACTTCCAGTGGCGTGGCCAGGTCAGGTGCTACCCGGTGCTCATGAACTCCGGACTCAACTTCCAGTGGCGTGGCCAGGTCAGGTGCTACCCGGTGCTCAAGAACTCCGCAGTCACTTCCAGTGGCGTGGCAAGGTCAGGTGTTGCCTGGTGCTCAAGAACTCTGCAGTCACTTCCAGTGGCGTGACAAGGTCAGGTGCTGTCCGGTGCTCAAGAACTCTGCAGTCACTTCCAGTGGCGTGGCAAGGTCAGGTGCCACCCGGTGCTAAAGAACTCTGCAATCACTTCCAGTGGCGTAGCCAGGTCAGGTGCTACCCGGTGCTCAAGAACTCTGCAGTAACTTCCAGTGGTGTGGCAAGGTCAGGTGCTACCCAGTGCTCAAGAACTCTGCAGTCACTTCCAGTGGCGTAGCCACGTCAGGTGCTCCCCGGTGCTCAAGAACTCTGCAGTCACTTCCAGTGGCATGGCCAGGTCAGGTGCTACCCGGTGCTCAAGAACTCTGCAGTCACTTCCAGTGGCGTGGCAAGGTCAGGTGCTGCCCGGTGCTCATGAACTCCGGACTCAACTTCCAGTGGCGTGGCAAGGTCAGGCGCTACCCGGTGCTCAAGATCTCCGCAGTCACTTCCAGTGGCGTGGCCAGGACAGGTGCTGCCCGGTGCTCAAGAACTCTGCAGTCACTTCCAGTGGCGTGGCCAGGTCAGGTGCTACCCAGTGCTCAAGTAGTCCGCAGTCACTTCCAGTGGCGTGGCAAGGTCAGGTGCTGCCCGGTGCTCAAGAACTCTGCAGTCACTTCCAGTGGCGTGGCAAGGTCAGGTGCGGCCCGGTGCTCAAGAACTCTGCAGTCACTTCCAGTGGCGTGGCAAGGTCAGGTGCTACCCGGTGCTCAAGAACTCTGCAGTTACTTCCAGGGGCGTAGCCAGGTCAGGTGCTACCCGGTGCTCAAGAACTCTGCAGTAACTTCCAGTGGTGTGGCAAGGTCAGGTGCTACCCAGTGCTCAAGAACTCTGCAGTCACTTCCAGTGGCGTAGCCACGTCAGGTGCTACCCGGTGCTCAAGAACTCTGCAGTCACTTCCAGTGGCATGGCCACGGCAGGTGCTACCCGGTGCTCAAGAACTCTGTAGTCACTTTCAGTAACGTGGCAAGGTCAGGTGCTATCCGGTGCTCAAGAACTCTGCAGTCACTTCCAGTGGCGTAGCCAGGTCAGGTGCTACCCGGTACTCACATTTTCTTGTCACCCCTGGCTTGACAAAATGGCAAAAATATGTGTTTAAACTCCATATTTTTGCCATTTTGTCACCTCCCTCAGTGATGACACCCGGGGCGGCCCCCACCCACCGCACCCCCTTTCCTACACCACTGATCACTTCTTAAATTCAAGCAACGTTTTATTATACTCACTGGTTTTGTGTATGGCCTCTCTGTATTTTAACGTCAAATAAATCTTTGCCACAAGGGGGGCTACCACCAAGGGATATCCCTCCAACGCTGCCCAAGACACACTCTAAGAACTAAAAATCATATATTATATATTTTAAAGGACTGCTGCATGCTCAAACAATATTGTATTAATTTGTAAGGATTATACAGCCTGATTCATCAATCTCCCGTTTTGCGAGCCCCTAATAGCCAAAAGGCCCATAGGAATGAATGGGGAGTATTCCTTATTTGCGATTAGCAATTAGCTAATCGCAAATAAGATAGCGATTTAAAGGGTGCCAGGGGTGTCCAAAGGACACCCTGTAGCACCCCTTAAATGCAAATTGAAACAGGTGTTGCGCACACACATGTCCAAAGGACATGTGTGTGTGCAACATGCAACTTAGAAAAATGCTTTTAAAAGCATTTTTCTAAGTTTTTGCTATTTACCACGAGGTTTGACCTCGCGGTAAATAGCGGGCCGAAATTGCGAATTCGCAATTTTTAAATGGATGATGAATTGCATTTAAGGAATCTCAAATAGAGATTACTTAAATGTAATTGCTCGCAAAATAGCGAAATCGCTATTACCGATTTTTGCATTTGGGATGATGAATCCCAAATGCAAAAATAGCGCTCGCAAAGGGCCAGATTCTCAGAACCTGGCACTTTGCGAGCCGATTTCGGCTTGATGAATCAGGCTGATAATGCTTTGTTTCTCTTATGTAATGGTTTTAAGTAGCTATGCTAATACTTTTTGACTTGACTTGATATATATCGTCAAAGTACATAGATGTGGATTCACGAATAGTAAATCTATACTAATATATTTATTCCCACTATCACGATATTCTGGAGACAATATCTTGGTAGGACAATATTTAAAACACAATACTATGGTAGGGCTTCATCTAGTTCTTACCTGTTACTGTTTTTTCGAATCTTTTTCGAATTGCTACTCGTCACTGCTCTTTCAACCGTCCTCAGCATACCCTTTCTAGTGCAATTGACACCAAAGGGGTGCAATGCAAGATGGGAGTGTCCTGAGGTATTCACTTTCAGACAGCTGCGGATATTCCCAGGCTGGTGTAAATGGGGAAAGTTATATATCAGATAATGAAATACTTATGAAAAAAAATGGTTTTAGTTCAAACCTATAAAGATTAGGACTGACTCCAACCACTAGCTCAGAGACCAGGATCGACTTAATCATGTTAACCATGAAATCAGTCGTGATCGCCTTATCCACTCGCACAAACATAAACTAACTGTTGTGTAAAGTGTAAATTCACCCTTTGTGGAACTTTGGCACTGAATGACAGACACTTATCCTCACCAAACTGAATGCTACTCATTCTCATCAGGCTGTGATGGATGAAAGGCTGAGTGGACGAGCTTCAATTTGTAGCCGTGAGGTCAAATCAAGATTCCGGTGGTGGATGCAATATTCCAGAGAACCATCTGACCATGCCTGTGAAAGTGTGGTAACCAAGCTTGAGGACTGACAAGATCAAAAGTAGCGGTTAGACATCACACTGACAGAGATTTGGCAGAGGCTCAGAGGATCTGCACACTTACTGTGATACAGTCAGCAGAGACAACCCTGTTAGCAGGGGTTCGTCAGCAGATTGCAAGGCCGCCCTCCTTTGGAACACAATCTCTAGCCCAATGCACCACAGCACTCACCAAACAGGGCTGGTCAGTCACCAAACCTCCCACAAAAACTCTCCTTGGGATAGCCCTCAACTTCAGATATATCCGTCTGCTTGAAGGAGCACTAAGGGGCAGCATGTTTAGTGGGTGTTTGCTATATAAAACAAGCCTTGGCAAAGCCAGTGAGCCTGGGGAGTCGGTCAGACTTTTGCTTTTGGCATGGTGTTTGCAAGACTTAATTGCTGGTAAGCTGCTGGCCCCAAATCAATCGAAAACAAAGCTAAAAGTAATAATATTTTTCTGTCATGAAAAGCACCCATTGCTATAGTAGTGCCTCGCACTGAAACGAACCGCTGGGTGTGTGAAAGGGCAGGAGCCTTCACTCATAGTGAAATTAGTCAATGCTAAAGTGCACTGACCCACTGCCCCAAGCTGTATGCTACAATGGGCGGAAGCAAAATGTGAATGACACAGTAACAGGCCAATGGATTAAGAGGGCTGGCATAAATATCCCACAAGTGGGTAATCAGTGCTTAATTTGTAAAAAGAAAATGTGCCATCGTCAGGAGGGCACTGCAGCCTGCACCACTCATTGCCTTTGCTAGCGCTCCCAGTGACAGTACCAAGCAAGCTACTAACCACCACACTCCTACAAGTGTGACAGTTGAGACTATTCCAGGCCAGAAGCTATAAGATTATCAAAGGTGGCAGGTATTAGTCATTTTTAACATATATGGAATTAGTAAACAACTGTTGTTGTGCTCACTCTAAACGAGACAAACAGCTCAATATGTGGGAGACAGTCATAAGTGCCGGTGCTGCCAATTAAGGGCCGGTGCTGAGCCCCAGAAACCACAGGCTCAAATTAAGCACTTGGTATAACACCAGGCCTAAAAATAGCTCACATTGAAAAGCACACAGCTCCCTGCTTTCCCATACGCTAAACATCATCCAAGGAAATGAAGTGAGAGAGAATGGGCTAGTTTCTATGGCAGGCCATGCAACACTGTCTGTTGTAGAAGGCAAGGTTATGAAAGCATTGTCTAACAACAGCTGGGTCCAGTTATGATTGTTGGGAATGTCTCTAAAATAATTGTTTTCTTTTTCTGTTTGTTTCTCTCATATATTTGATTGCTACAGAAATGAATGATTCACACACAATTTTTCCATCTACTATAATTACTTTACATTGTAAATAATTTGTTGGAATTAAAACACATTTGATGATTTAGCAGTGTTTCCATTATCTCACTGATTGCCAAAATGGCTAACTCCCACGGATCCATTCCACTGCATTCTTTAATTATCCACTGCCTGGCAGGTACCTGCAAAAATGCATTCTTGCCATGTTTATGGGCGGTGGGTGGAAGGATGATAACATGCATAGTGCATAAAGAGACAGTGTTGTACCAATATTCTTAGCTTTTAGGTGGCCCAGTATCATGTGTGGCACGGCCAGCCTGATTGTTAATCAACAGCACTTTGCATGCTGAAGTTTTGAGTCCTTACTGACAATGTTAAAACTACAAGGTCCAGGATACTTGTCACACCTCACATGGAGCACTTTGCAGCTACTAACATTCTCCCAAAAGCATCACGACTTTCACGAAGGTACGCGAGGAGTGTAAAAAAGCAAACTATTCTTCATGCTCTGGGGCAGTTAATTGCACAAAACGTATTACTGTGCAATGGTAGGTAAAGGTGTATTTTATTCTGCATGACCTGGGGCGTTCTCTCAGTCATGGAGCCACCAGCAAGCCATGTGCGTCACTTGACGTAGTCCGAGTTACAATGCGTGTTACCCTTCGGATTTTTATTTCAATCCCGAATCAAAACAAGTACCTCTAAATGTCTACAAAATTGTTACAAGATTGTGTCAACAATTAAGTTCCAATGTATTTCCGCAATGTAAATTAGATGCTGTGTCCTTATGACTATTGCATACAAATCCATAATCAAACAATGATCTTCAATCCTTCATTAACTTTGGTCGAGCTAGGTCAGGGACACTGGAATTAAGCGATCGTGGCGATTTTTGCATAGTTATACATTTTCTGCATTGGCCGCATAATTCATCATCTGCCACATATTCTGCGGATTTGAACACAAAAAATTGTGTTTCTAGCTCAAACGGTGCAAAAGTTACTAAAACCGCAGTGACGTGTGTTCCAGCGTGGTGGAAGGCCCTTTTCAAAGCATACCTAGTCAGCTTCATGTTGCTTATTGCTACATTTGAGGGTTAAACAGCTATTAATGAGGTGCAACCAATGCTTACACAGTGATACCAAGTTTAAAAATGACAAAATAATGAAGTAATTCTATTACAAAATGTGCTCCATTATGCTGCATAATTTGTCTTTTCTTGCTGCATAATTTACTCAACCCTGCTGCATAATTTGACCTCCTGCCGCATAATTCGAGTGGCCATGAGCTAGGTCCGATGCAACCTTGAAGAGGACAGGTTGACAGCTCATGGGTTTGTAACTGTGGGGTTAGTTGAGAGTCCACCATTAGAAACCAAGGGTCAGTGACAGCTGGTGCAGGTAAGAGCGGTGGGAATATAACATGTAAAGAAAAAGGCAATGCGGCGAGCTCAAGGTAAGTGGTTTTCTTTTAATTTATTTTCCCTCGTCAGCATCTGTCGACTCCCAACCACCCTGTTCACCCCGCAGAACCGCCCCACCACTCTTACCTGCAGCAGCCGTCACTTCCCGGGGGTGCCTGCAATTGTAAATAAGGTTGGGGAACCACAAGTTTGATGGTGAGGCAGCGACCAAACTCTGAATGAAGCCCTATGTTCTATTGTTTTTAGATCATATGTATTGGCATTCTGTTTTTGGGCAGCGGTAACAAAATAATGATGTTGTCATTGGAGTTGTTTGATTGTGATGTACTTCTTGTTGCTGCTAATCACAATCCTGTAAGATTTTTACAGAAGCTGTTGAGATGGATTAAATGGCACATATAGTGCAACAATATATCATTTTAATATCGATTTTGTATTAATGTAATTATGTTTGTATTTATTTTGTATGTGTATGATGCATGTATTTTTGGTGTAAGATTTGTTTTTATTATCTGTGTAAAAAATGTTGGTGGTTGTTAACTTTTTTTGTTCTAATTTTGCATTTTTGGTTCCATGCATATTTGGTTCCATAGTGGGATGTGGGTTTATAGGGGAATAGGGTGAGAAGTTATTTAATTGCCTCAAATTGTAAAGCGCTCTGATATCCTTCGGGATCAAGTTGGCGCTATATAAAACTTTATAAATAAATAAATAAAATAATTAATCTAACAATTCAAATACTCAATAGCAATCTAGTGGGTCACGTGGTCTAGTAGAAAAAGACAAGAGTAATGTTAAACCTAATAAAGTAAACTAAAACAAAACAACTGTGTGGGGCTAAATTTAAATTATTCTATCTGATAATCTAGCAGCTATATGCATGTAAATCGATCCTTAAGGCAGTTAGGGGTTAAATGACAGCGTTACTGTTAATGTATGCTAATATTAAAAGATGCATATTCTTGTCAGTATAAAGTATGTTTCCTTACTCTGAGATGTCCACTTTGTGTAAACCTTTTAATAATATCCTTGAAACCATCTAGACCTGTCTTATTTTTTGTACCTCAGTATCATTGTTTCAGTTGCCAACATAAGGTTATTTAGTCTGATTAAAAAGCCTAAAAGAATACATATCCTAATTGCACGAATTATGTTCGTTTGTGTTTACTATTTGTATAAATACTGTGATATTTTTATGAAAACTATTTTCTTTTAACTGTGTATATGTTATACTGAATGGGGGGGGGCTGGACGTGACGCTTCCAAAGCACAGTTATAGCACTTATAGGACTATAGAACATGTAATTGCAGTGCTTAAAATGGGCCGGTACTGCCCGGTACTGAGTACGAGCACTTTTTCATTTTGAGAGGGAGAGTACCTGCACTTTTCAAGAGTGACGAAATACTTTTAATTGGAGAGTACCGGCACTTCGCAAGAGTGACATAATATTTTTAATTGGAGATTACCAGCACTTCTCAAGAGTGACATAATGCTTTTAATTAGAGAATACAACACGTCTCCGAAACAAGCAGGTACTCTGGTACAGGGTATCTGTACTTCTACTGTTCCAATTCATGCACCGTGTAATCGGGTATTGTCAGCACTACTCAAATGGCCGCTGTAGCCATGCAAAAGGACTGTTGGGTCACAAAAACAGTTCTTACTTAGCGTAAGTGGAGTTTGTCAGCCTCACAAGCCATTCGAATATGTTGTGCAAAACGTTATTTATTGAAATACCAAAGGGAACAATCAGCAATACGCTGTATGCCGCAATCAGATGCCAAAAACGAAATTGTGTAATTTACCACTGGCAAATTTAAATGCCAACATCAGCTTTTATTGCTAGTAGATGCAAATAAAGAAAACAATCACCTGGTTACATGATTCCTGCTAAAACCCCTCTCAAATTCAAATGCTGCCAACACGCAACTGTTCACCGCGATCCACTCGGAGAGCGCCTGCACAGCGGTGTCTCCATTTCAAACTCTACCAACATTAAGCTGGTGTAAATAGTGCATGGTGCACCTTCTGAGTAACAGTGTAAAAAGAGCTTCTCAACTAGTGTGGTCATTCAGTGGAAAACTCCTTGTTTTGTGCCGCTTGTATTTTAAAATTTCTGAGCTTGAAGGTAAGCCTGCCTCCACCCTCCCCCCTTGTGTTTCTAGCAGCAGCTCAGGCCGGAATCACTTTTGAATCATCGCTCTTGGTCCACACTCAAGCTCTTGGCTCTCATGACTTCACGTCCCCCGTCAGCACTGCCCACACTGGTCACGTGGAAATAGAGCACGGCCACACTGGAATATTCCTGCCCATGAAAGAAGCGATTGTGGACCCTTGCAAATGAATGCAACAATCGCACAGTGACCACTTAAGTCAGGAGACAAAGAGGATATTGTGTCCCCCTGCCATGCATGCCTTCCTTCATCAAGATATGTGATCTGCTGTCGCATGAATCTCCCCTAAGCTCGCCCCCCCCGCCCGCCCCACCTCAGCGTGCAAGAGAAAATGATCCACTTGCCGCCGGGCTCCATTCAAGGACGGAGACCTATCTCTCTCCTGTTGTTCTTTCTAACTTCAATTTCTCACGTGTTCCAGGTTGGACTAGCGTGTTACATGTTCAAGAAATCTGGAAGGCGCTTGCAGTCTCCTGGAGAACAACAAACGCCCTATTGTAGGAAATTGATGGCGCTGTAATGTCTACCATGGCGTTATGGGTCTGTAAGAGCAACCCGCCTCCTTTGCGGGCGGCAAGTAGGTCACCATTAGTGGTGTCTCCAGATGAGGTCAAATGGGCAAGCTCCAGTTGCCATGTGCCCCCCATGGGCCCCACCACCACATCTGCTGAATGTGCCAAGAGGCGACAAGAAAAACAAATAGACACTAAATATATAACCTCTGTACGTGGCCCCAGCACTTATTTCTGTGGCCCAATGTGTGTGGTGCCACCTTAAAATTAACTTCTAAAGAAGCCAATGGTAATACACAGCAGTTCTCCACCACGATTTATGTCATGGAGACCAGTAGATTTGTCATAACTTGAATTCTGAGAAACAGGTCACATTAATTGAAAACAATTACGGCAAATTGATTTAATGGCTATTACAGAACATCCGAACCATCCTGTTCGGAACAATTTTTTAGGCGTCCCAGCCTAACATTTAGGTATACTGTTCATAGTGGTATCCTTCCTTGTAAAATGACCCTACTCCTTAGACTGAGTTCACCCTTTGATTGCAGAGTCTACTATTCTTGGACGGAGAGCAACTTCATTCAAAACGTTCAATGATCAGATATTGCTGCCATGAAAAAGATGTTTGCTCCTGATAGCAAACAAAAAGCCATTTTGAAGCAGGATTGCACTTCTGCCCTGGTGTGATCACACTTGATTGCCTGGTCCTCATGGCTGCTTCATCAAGGCTGGCCATCGCAGGGTGTAGGAGCCGCCGTGGCTGCCCTGATGTAGACATCTCTTCAGAGCCTCTTCCAGACATGGCTGCAGCTCCTTCCTACTCTGCTTCATGTGTGGAGTAGTTGCCATGACAAAGGAAAAGCAGGAGGGTGTTGGTAGATGTAACTTCTTTTAACTCTGACATGGAAGCGAAGAGGCGAGTTGGAGTGTGTCATGAAAAGAGCAGGTTCTTCCTCTCGACTACTGAATGGAAGGAGCAGTAAGGGTTGCATATGGTGTCTGGTGAGATGAGGGATCTGCTGACTTTGACAGGAGTAGGGGTGATAGTAAGAAATTATCAAAAGAGATGCTTATATATCTGCATTAATAATGTCAGGACAACAATGAAGTAGGACAGAAAAAGATTTCAGCGTTCTTTCTTCCAGGGCAAGGCATCCCCCTAAGCAATCAATCAATCATGGACATTTATAGAGCGCACTACTTACCCGGAGGGTCTCAAGGAGCTTGGGGGGGGGGGGGGGTTTGGGGTGCTGCTACTGCTCGAACAGCCAGGTCTTGAGCTTCTTCCTGAAGGAAAGGTGGTCTTGGGTCAGGCGCAGGTCGGTCGGGAGGGAGTTCCAGGTCTTGGCGGCCAGGTGGGAGAAGGACCTTCCTCCTGTTGTCGTTCTTCGGATGCGGGGGACGGTGGCGAGGGCGTGACTGGCTGATCGGAGGTGGCGTTTGGGAGCGTAGAAGTTGATGCGGTTGTTGAGGTAGCTCGGGCCTTGGTCGTGTAGGGCTTTGTGTGCGTGGGTGAGGAGACGGAAGGTGATTCTCTTGTTGACGGGGAGCCAGTGCAGGTCTCTCAGATGTCCGGAGATGTGGCTGCGTCGGGGGATGTCGAGGATGAGTCTGGCCGAGGCGTTCTGGATCCGCTGGAGTCTCTTCTGGAGCTTGGCGGTGGTTCCGGCGTAGAGGGCGTTGCCGTAGTCCAGTCGGCTGGTGACGAGGGCCTGGGTGACCGTCTTCCTGGTCTCGGTGGGGATCCACCGGAAGATCTTTCGTAGCATGCGCAGGATGTTGAAGCATGACGAGGAGACGGCGTTGACTTGTCTGGTCATGGAGAGGGAGGAGTCCAGGATGAAGCCCAGGTTGCGTGCGTGGTCTGTCGGTGTGGGTGCGGTGCCCAGGGCAGGGGGCCACCAGGAGTCGTCCCAGGCGGAGGGCGAGGAGCCCAGGATGAGGACTTCCGTCTTGTCTGAGTTCAGTTTCAGGCGGCTGGTCATCATCCACTCGGCTACATCTTTCATCCCTTCGTGAAGGTTGGCTCTGGAAGCGGCGGGGTCGTTGGTCAGTGAGAGGATCAGCTGGGTGTCATCGGCGTAGGAGATGATGTTCAGGTTGTGTTGGCGTGCGATGGGCGCGAGGGGGCTCATGTAGACGTTGAAGAGGGTGGGGCTCAGCGAGGATCCTTGAGGGACGCCGCAGATGACTTTGGTGGCCTCTGACTTGTACGGTGGTAGACGGACTCTCTGTGTTCTTCCGTCGAGGAAGGAGACGATCCATTCCAGTGCCTTCTCCTGAATTCCGATGTTGCTGAGACGCTGCACTAGGGTGCGGTGGCAGACAGTGTCGAATGCCGCGGAGAGGTCTAGGAGGATGAGGGCCGCTGTTTCTCCGTTGTCCATCAGGGCTCGGATGTCATCGGTGGCAGCGATGAGGGCGGTCTCGGTGCTGTGGTTGGCTCGGAAGCCAGACTGTGAGGGGTCGAGGGATCCATTCGTCTCGAGGAAGGCGGCCAGCTGTTTGTTGACGGTCTTCTCGATGACTTTGGCTGGAAACGGGAGGAGCGAGATGGGGCGGTAGTTCTTGAGTTCGCTGGGGTCCGCTGTTGGTTTCTTTAGTAGAGCGCTGAGTTCGGCGTGCTTCCAGCTCTCCGGGAAGGTGGCGGTGTCGAAGGAGGTGTTGATGATGTCCCGCAGGTGGGGTGCGATGACAGCGTCGGCCTTGTTGAAGACGTGGTGAGGGCAGGGGTCGGTCGGAGATCCGGAGTGGATGGAGTTCATCATGCGGGCGGTGTCGTCGGTGCTGATCGGGGTCCAGGCGCGGAGGGTGGTGGTGGGCGGCGTTGCTGCGGTCGTTGTGTGCGATGGTCGACTGCTGAAGCTGTTGTGTATGTCCGCGATCTTGTTGTGGAAGTAGGAGGCGAGGGAGTTGCAGAGGTCTTGCGATGGGGTGATGTCGTTGTTTCCGGCGTTGGGGTTGGAGAGCTCTTTCACGATGTTGAAGAGTTCCTTGCAGTTGTGTGCGTTGTTGTCCAGTCGGTCCTTGAATGCAGTTTTCTTGGTGGCGCGGATCAGTTGGTGGTGCTTCCGGGTGGCAAGCTTGAGGGTGGTCATGTTGTCCGGTGTTGGTTCCCTTCTCCAGACTTTCTCGAGTGCTCGGCAGTTCTTCTTGGAGTTCTTGAGTTCGTCGGTGAACCATGGGGCTTTCTTGCTGCCGTGTCTGCTGGGCGGGGTCCTCAGAGGGGCGAGTTCGTCCGCGCAGTTGCTGATCCACTTCGTGAGGTTGTCGGCGGCCTGGCTGGGGTTCGCTGAGCTGGCGGGAGGGTGCTGACTCAGGGAAGCGGCGAGCTGGTCGGTTGTGATCTTGTTCCAGCTTCTTCGGGCAACCTGTTGCTGGTGGTGGTGGGTCGTCGTTCTTCTGAAGGTGAAGTGGACGCAGCTGTGGTCCGTCCAGTGGAGTCCTGTGGCGTGGCTGAAGGCGATGTCTTTGCTGGATGAGAAGACGGCGTTGAGTGTGTGTCCGGCGAGGTGGGGGTGGTCACCAGTTGCTTGAGTCCCAGGTTTGCGAGGTTTTCCAGCACATTGGTGGTGTTGCGGTCGTCGTTGTTCTCCAGGTGGAAATTGAGGTCCCCGAGGAGGATGTAGTCGGCTGAGGGGAGGGCGAGCGGGCTGATGAAGTCAGCGATGTCCTCGCTGAATTGTGTGCGTGGTCCCGGGGGTCTGTAGATGAGGGTGCCTCTGAGGGTGGTCTTGGGGTTGACGTGGATCTGGAAGTGCAGGTGTTCGGCGGGTGCGATGGTGTCGTCAGTGTTGGTCGTGATGCGGATGGTGTTCCTGTGAATGATGGCGATGCCTCCTCCCGTCTGGTTGACGCGGTCTCTCCGGATGATCTTGTAGCCGTTGGGGATGGCGATGGCGATGTCGGGTGCTGAGGAGGCGTTCATCCAGGTTTCCGTGAGGAAGGCGACGTCTGGGGCTGTGGTGTCGAGCAGGTTCCAGAGCTCGACGGCGTGTCTGTGGACGGAGCGGGTGTTGAGCAGGATGCACTTCAGGTGGCTGCTGCTGGAGTTCGGCTTGGTGGGTGCTGGTGCAGTGCAGGTCCGGGTGCAGGAGAACTTGCAGGCCTGGCAGATGAAGGGTCCGTGGGTGCGTCTCGGGGTGGCTCGGTAGCATCCAGGGGTTCGGCCGGCGTTGAGTGCGTTGAGGGTGGCGGCGTCGTACGTCCGGCGGGTGGGCTGGGGTCTGCGGGGGCCAGGGGTCCTGGCGCTGGGCACGGTACAGGCGCGGACGGGCGCAGACGGGCTTACCTTTGGCGCACCTTCGGCGCTCATTTGGTGCTCCCGCTGCGCGCGTCCGCTGCGCGGTCGCTGAGGGGGCGTCATAAGAGGGGAGCAGGGAGGGCGGGTCCGCTGGGAGGCGGGAAGGGTCTTTTTTATTTATGAAGTACTTGAGTTTTGTCTTGCAGCAGCTGCATATCTTGGAATGAGTAATAGGGTCTTTTTTATGTCTTGTTGACAAAGTGTAGGAGGTTGTTGCATCGTGGAGAGTTAGGGTTGCAGGATAGACCAAATGTTTGCGACTTGAGACTTCGGGAAGTTCTATGAAGGTAGTGAAGAAGACAGGGGTTTTACTTTAAGGTATGGGAAGACCTCAAGAGCCTCAATGCTCCAACACAGCAGCATAACTACTGCTTGGTTAGAGAAGTAATTTTGCTCCACATTGTTGCTGGCAGGAAACCTCATTTGTGGTTGTCTCAGGATAGTGTGTTTTGAAGTGGGAATGACTGTAAGATGAGTGGGGATTGGAGGGAGAATGAAGACGGAGATGATCCAGCACTGATATCCCAGTCTCTTGACATTCGCAGAGTTTTCCTGTAAGTCACCTCTCTACTGACCTGAACTTTACACTGGTATTGCAGTGTGCCTATATACTGGGACCACCACAGAGCTCTCACAATGCCAACGACCGAACTCCCACAATATTCCAACTTACACTAGACACTGATATCTCAATTGTGAGACGTTTGTATAGCTCTCATAATACACTTATAGTGCAGCCAGATATGCACAGCTATCCTTCCTATTACTGAGGCACTTAAAGTTCAAATACTCATCTCAGTACTGATGGTAATTCTACACTGATATCCCAGGACACGGACACTGGCCGGCCCTTGTAAGCACCCTGCAGTGGTGTCTGGTAGGGAAAGTTGTTGAGGGGGGGGGGGGCAACAAAGGGGGGCGGGAAGGGATTCAGATTTAAGAAAAAAAATGTGCTGGTCTACGGTCGCC
Organism: Lissotriton helveticus; assembly: GCF_964261635.1. Lineage (NCBI taxonomy): Eukaryota > Metazoa > Chordata > Amphibia > Caudata > Salamandridae > Lissotriton > Lissotriton helveticus. Next base: position 1,264,155,656 of record NC_136067.1, on the reverse strand, counting down.
AGCCGTTGGCTCTCCTCCATCCTTACCGTTTTCCTGCCTTCACGGCAGCACCCAGGCTACCAGACTCCCCTAGCCAATTGCGACACTGCTGACACCACCATAATAGCAGTGCTGTGATTGGTCTGAGTGGCCTGGTTCGGCACTCAGGCAGGGAGTGGGAGCATGTGCATGTGCATGCTCTTCACCCAATACAGCTGGGAGATGAATATGCTATGTGCGCATGACAGTTTGGCTGGCCCAAGACTGCTGGTCAAACCGCCATGCACAATTATGGTGCACCAACCACTCCTCCCTCTGATGCGAGCCCAGTCCCGCCTGCCCTAACCTGCCTCCGTTATACTGAAAATAAAATGATAGTATCGTTCTGTTCTTATCATATTATTTTTCCTTTGCACTGCTCATCGAGCAGTGGGGCGACGCTCCTCCGCCTTAGCAGAGGTGCCGATGCTGTGCACAAACCTAAATATTTAGAAACATGCAAAAGGCTTGTTGAGCATTCATGTATAAGGACCTTCATGCTGATATTTTGGGGCAGTTCGCGGGAAGGGCACGGTGGAGAACTTCCGTTGCTTGCACCACAGCCCGGGACAGCCTTGCCATGCTGCTGCCTGACCCTCATGTGGAAAGCCTGCTCATTGGTCATACTTAGCTGTGGGCATTCAAAATATGCCAGCCAAAGAAGGGCTTGCTTTCAGAAACCTAACAGCAAACAATGGATAGGAAAACAAAACCATTTTAACACTAAGTACCAAAAATGAAATAAAAATACGAGACTCCAGTTCATGCAAAAAAAAGATTTCGTGAAAGAATGTAAAGAAAAATGATGAAATGATAGCTCGGAGCTCGTCCCCATCAGCAAGGGCGCTGCCAGTCAGGCCATATAAGCCCTGGACTGAATACATCTTGTTTGACACAGAGTGCTTGGGGCAGATTTTAGAAGGGATAGCAGCATCACAGTTTGGAACAGATGCAGTACTTATTAAGGCAGGGTACAAAGTTGCTTTGTCCGGGACACAGAGTGTCCGACACAAAATATTCATTGTTCAAAAAGTTAAGGGTCGTCCACCAGAGATGGCCAACGCACAGCAGGCGTTGCTAATCCCATTCCTGTTACGGAACTGGAAGCAGGGCGGCAAAGTGGGTCGCTAAAGGTCACAGGGTGAGAGAGGTGTCCAATAAGGAGACAATATGAGAAGGCTTCATCTGGACAATTTCACTCGCCAGTATCCACTGTCAGCCGGACTGTGGTAAGCACTTCTTAGAATGCAAAGCTAGTCAACGACAGGGGACTTGGAGCCGGCGTAATGGTCGCTTGGGCTGCAGTCAGTCGTCTCTTTGAGTACTGAGGATGAGGGTGAAGGTTGATTGCCAAAGGATGTCTCCTCATGTGCTTTGTTTGATCTGCACTCAGCAACTCACTCGTTTCCAACTCCATAATATTTATGTTCATTTTCTCATAAATTGAGTCTGGTATTGATCCAAACAACTTATCAAGGTACTAACCAATTTCAAGCCTCACTTTTTCCTTTACTCTTTTATTCATTTTTTCACCTGTCCACTCGTTCACGGACTCATTATTTTTCATCATTCATTCATTTGCCTGTTTCCGTGTTCATTCTTGGCACTAGTTCTCAAAGGCTCATTAAACGATAGTGTTTTATTATCATGTTGGCAAGTGAGGGGCTCACAGCCTGCCCTTAGTATGGACTTCTAATGCTGCCTGTCATCTCGGGGACGGTCCATACCATTCCAACATTAGCACTGCAGGTTGGAGTCTGAAAGCTCCTGAGACAATATGCTTAGGGTTCTCTGTTCTATATATAGTGTCGTATGGTGTGACTTGCCTGAATTGAGGTTGATCAATAGTCTGATCTGTAGAGTATCCTATATAGCCACTATGGTTAGATGGTCTGGAGGTGATTCAGGGTTACAAATATTTTTTAAGTCTATCCTATATAGCCACTATGGTTAGATGGTCTGGAGGTGATTCAGGGTTACAAATATTTTTTAAGTCTCCAGTTCCCCAAAAGTCAGAGCGATGAATGCCAAGCACCTTGGCTCTCTTTTCTGCCCAAAGTTAACACAGTTGTCAAAGTGTTAAGTTGTCAGCCATCTTGTCTTAAAAAATGCATCCCTCTTCTCGAAACTCGTCACCACAAGCCGCACATGAGATCATGGGTCATAATGCACCCCGTCTACTCAGGGCTCTGAAAGAAACTCATTGAGGTTCTCAAATGGTTAAAAACCAGGCAGTCTGAACCGGAACAAATGTAATCACATCTGACCAGTACTGAAAGCGCTTTACTGGCTCCTGCTGGAAGCGACGATTAGCTTTAAGGTTTTCTGAAATCCACAAAGCCTATATTGGGAAATTAGCCCTCCTACCATTTTTTCACAAACTAGAAATCTGCACTCAACAGCTGGCCAGTCAGATTCTCGCCCAAAGAGCCTTCAAAGGGTTTAAATACAGAGGCAAATTCTTGGAAGTTCAAGGCCTCCCAAAACCCATGGCCTTGAACTACCAAATAATTTGCCTCTGAATCAAACTAGTTCCGAAACAGAGGAAAACAGAATTCTTCTAACTTGCCTAGAACCGAACACTATACAGTAATGGGGTCGTGGGTGAACTACATCTGACATGTTCCTGCCACAACACTGGTCGGACTCGAGTGAACCTTGCAAACAACCTGGCCTTTAACATGGGCGAGCAGGCCCACGCCTGAGGGGGCAACCTTTAGAGGAGCACAGAAGAAGCCTGCGTCAGTCTCCCTGCAACCTGTGTGTAAAGATGTCGCTGAAGCAGGAGGTAGTCAATCAGGATTTATTCAGGAGAAGAGAGCCATCCAGCCTGAGGGAAGGATACAGCAGCTGCAACTGCCAAACAGGGAACACTGGCCATAGAACTTTCATAGATGACATCACATGGAATGGCTGACAGTGCAGATCACCACACACCTCCCCCCTTTTTTTTTTAAGCAACAAAAAAAACAATCAGAAAGCCCAAAGTAATTGTAGTAAAACAAATCAAATAAAATCACGATATTTGCTAGGCTTAACAGTAGTTCTTAAACTTTTCCTAGGACCACTGTCACCATTCACATCAGAACATTTCATTAGATCATCATTAGCATTGACATTGGATGGAAAAACAGTTACATGAGAAGGATCTCTGGCTACACGAGAAGTGCTCCACCAGTTGCCATTAGACAATTTGACCGCATTCTTGCGAACCTCTACAACTTGTTGCGAATCAAGAAATTTTGAGAACCCTTTCTTAACTGTAACAGGATTTTTAATCCTGACCCAATCACCAGCACGAATACTTTGAGAGGACTTTTTGCTTAAATCCACATTGTTGGGTAGTAAACTGGAAGATTTTTTGTTAGCACATTCCCAGACTTTTTCCAAATCACAGCCCCGGTGAACACTTTTAACCATCCAAAATGGGAAAGCTTGAGAACAAGCTTTTCTCCCTCTCATCAACTCAAAGGGAGAGAAACCTGTGGCAACATGGGGAGAAATTCGATAAGACCAAATAAGATCTTTCACAGCTTGAAAAATACAATTATTTGACCTGAAAGCAGCTTGCACACACTCAACAATAACTCTATTAAACCTTTCGGTTTTGCCATTACTCTGGGGATGATACAATGGGGTCCTGGTATGTTTAATACAGCAATTGTTCAGAAAACCCCCCATTTCTTTTGAAATAAATTGCACTCCATTATCAGTGAGAATTTCTTCCGGACAACCCTCCCTCAAGAAAATTTTGCTTAGACAATCAATGACACTTTTAGAATTGGGTACATTGATGGGTTCAACTTCAACCCACCTAGATAGATGATCAACAAGAACAAGAAAATATTTGGAAGTATTGGGAAGCACATGAAATGGACCCAGAAAGTCTAGACCAATTTTTTGCCAAGCTCTAATGGGTGGAGGAACTACAGAGTCACAAACACCTTCTAAGACAAGAACTTTGTCACTAGTATTGCAGCGTGTACACAGTTTGATGGCCTCTACAATTTGATTGTCCATTTTTGGCCACCAAAAGTTCGATCTGACATTTCTCTTGGTGATGGTGGCTCCTAGATGTCCAGAATGTGCATCAGCAATAATTTTCTCACGATAGACAGAAGGAGGTATAAACTTGTCACCCCTAACAATTTTGCCATTTTCCAAAGAAAGTTCTGGGTTAATCTTCCAATAAATTTGAAGTTCGTGAGATAGAGATTTTTCTTTAGGCCACCCCTTTTTTGTGAATAAAATTACATCCTTGAGAATGATATCATTTTCAACAGCTTTGATCCAATCATTCTCATTGAAAGAAATGAAATTCTGGGAAATGTTGGCTACAAAACATTCCTCAATTTCAGTTTCCCAATCATTCTCATCAGGCTCATGTATAGGCAACCTGGACAAACAGTCTGCTCGTTTGTTTTTCCCACCAGGTATGTAAATAGTTTTAAAGTTAAACTCTAACAATTTGGTGGAAAGTCTAGCTAATCGTGCTGTAGTGCGATTGACATTTCTGCCTGATAAAATATCGACAAGAGGTCGATGATCAGTTTGAAGGATGAAGGGTCTACCCCATAAATAAGATTTAAACTTTTCGACACTCCAAACACAAGCTAGAAGTTCCTTTTCTATTACTGAGTATTTCCTTTCAACAGGACGGAGAGTCCTGGAAGCAAACCCTACAGTGAATTCTTTACCATAATCTAGTTGAGAGAGAACAGCTCCTAGGCCGTATTCACAAGCATCAACAGTAACGACAGTTTCCCTGTTACCATTAAAAGGTTGTAGAGCAGGAGCATTGGTAATATGTTTTTTAATGAGCTGAAAACCTTTTTCACACTCGTCAGACCAGTTGAAGGTGGCACCCTTTTTAAGTAGGAGTCTAAAACATTCAGTAGTCTTAGCGTAGTCTCGCATGAATTTAGAGTAAAACTCACAAAGACCAAGAAACGACAATAGTTGTTCCTTATTGGAGGGAGCAGGAGCTTCAATGATGCTTTTGATCAGACCTGATCTGGGTTTGATGCCACTTTCAGAGATGCTATGACCAAGATACTCTACTTCTCTAGTTTTGAAAACACACTTGTTCTTTTGTAGAGTTACACCTCTTTGTTCAAGAATGTCAAAAACTCGGTCAATGACTTTATCATGTTCACTCTCAGTTTGGGTGAATATGAGAATATCGTGTTGAAAGACAACAACATTAGATAGTTCCTTAAACATTTCAGACATAATACGCTGAAAAACGGCGGCGGCAGAAGCCAATCCAAAAGGAAGGCGTCGAAATTGAAATACACCATCCGGTGTTACAAAGGCCGTGAGATGGCGTGAGTGGGGATGTAACTCAATTTGGTGGTATGCTGCTTTCAAATCGAGTTTGGAAAACCACGTGGATGATCCAACTCTTGCTATCAAATCCTCAATGCGAGGAAGGGGAAAACCATCAACCCAGATAGCTTCATTAAGGCTGCGCAAATCCACACACATGCGAAGATCACCAGACCTTTTCCTAGCAAGAACAATGGGAGAAAGCCACAAGGTGGATTCTACTTTTTCAATAATTCCTTGTTCACAAAGTGATGTTAGGTGTTTGGATAAATCTTCCCTGATACTAAGTGGAACATTTCTAAGTTTGTGCTTGACTGGGGATATGCCATCTTTAACTTTGATAAAATGTTGAAAGTCAGTGATTTTACCAAGACGATCTTCAAAGACTTTTTTATATTTGTGCTCTAACAATTTGTTATCTACAATATTGCACACTGGGACAGAAGATGTAGCACAGGGAAGATTGCATTCTTCAATAAAAACAGGATTGGGTAAACCAGGTTTAATGGTGATACCAAATTCTGCTTGATGTATAAGACCTAGAACATTAATGCCACGTTTGGCAACATAAACTTTCCCTTTAATAGATTTGCCAAATATAGAAATTTCAGCCCAGAAATAGCCTAAAAGATTAATTCTGCTCCCTTCAAAAGCTATTGTGAGGACATCAGGAGGAAGTAGACATTTATCATGCTAAAAATGAGAATATTTATCATGAGAAATGATAGTGATGCGAGCACCAGTGTCTACCAATAGTTGAACATGGTGCTTCTCAATGGTAGTGTCAACCTCTGGATCAGGAACATGAAAGGTGCGACTAACATCACTATTATCTTTCACAACAACTACATATTCTTGAGTGGTAACATTACCTTCAGGATATTCAGTTGACTGTTCAAGAGTGTTTGAATCAGAAGAGGAATCATTTTCGTTCAAGACACAACGTACACCACCTCTTCTACCTCTCATGCAAACTCTTGAAAAATGACCATGTTTACCTCATTGAGTGCATTGTTGATTGGCAGCTGGACAGTTCTTAAAATTAGATACATGGTAAGTGGAACCACATCTAAAACAAAAAGTATTTTGGCTGAATTGTCTGCTGGGCATGAAAGGTCTTCTGGTACTGGTGTTTCCCATTCTTCTATAATAACCACGTGAGTCACGAGGAGTAAAGTTGGGGGTCTTAATAGGTGCAGATGCTGCACTAGAAATAGAAGTATTAGAGAGAGAAATTTCTAATTGTTTGGAATCTTCCAAGGATGTCTCTATACTTTTGGCTATATCAATAGCCTTATCTAAAGAAGGATCTTTGCAGGACAATAGTTTCCCTTGAATTTGTTTGCAAGAACAACGAGCAATAAGCTGATCTCTGATAAGTTGAGAAGTGAAGTTGTCAAATTCGCATTTGGAAGCAAGTATTTTTAAGGCAGTAACGAAGGTGTCAATACTCTCTTCTGGTTTTTGAACTCTGGTGAAGAATTTGTAACGATGTACGACCATGTTCTTGGTTTTGATAAAGTACTTGTCCAATTTAGCAATGGCAGTGTCAAACTCATCTGGAGTCTCACCAGTGGGTGGAACATAAGGAGGTAAATGATCGAAAACGTTTTGGCCCTCCACACCGAGATGGTAGTACATCAGATTTTTTTTTCTTTCTGCACGAAATCTGAGTCCATCAATTGCACCTAGATAGGCCATGAAAGATCGTAACCAGAGTTTCCACTCAAGAGGGGGGTCCCCAGGAGTCTGAAGAAATGGAGCTGGAGGAGTAACACTTTGCATTATGGTATTTTCAATTTTTACTTTTTTTGTAAGGAAGTATATGCGAATAGAATAAAAGTAACAAATAATGTTGTAAGTATGACTATAGGCTAAAATTTTGGTAAATAAAGAAAATGTGTTAAAAACAATATCAATTATTTTGAATAAATGATGTACACATTAATAAGTGAATACTGTACACATTGGTTTGTAAATGCTGTGCATTTCAGAGTGCAAATGTTGTGCACGTCAGCGTGTAAATGCTGTGTACGTCAGTGTGCCAATGCTGTGCACGTCAGCGTCGGTAATAAGGTTTAAGTATTGGCTGTGCGCATCAGCGCGAAAACATAGTTTGTAACGGTGCCTTTTTATTGTAAATGTAAGTATTGGCTGTGCATATCAGCGCCAAAACACAGTTTGTTATTCAAGCAATAGTATTATAGAGAAGTATTAATTCAACTAGAAGGCTGTGTGCATCAGCGGAGAAAAATTGGCTGTGCACTGTAGAAAGCACGAAGACTTGGCTTTTGTGACGTGCTACAGCTGTGGATTGCAGCAACAAGATTCCAACACCGAAGGTAAAGCCTCTGTGACGTTGCAGGGCAGGAGAAGGACGCTGATTGGTTTAGGGTGTTGAGTTCGTTGCTAAGGTGACCGGCGTGGTTGGTGCGCGTGAGGCAGATGACGTTTGACTGCAATGGTTCTGCTACGTCATCATTCAGCGGCGCAGCTCAGAGGAGAAAGAACAAGCTGATAGACACGCATACGCTGGGCACACTTGAAAAGCACACGCAACGCTGGGGAGACAGAGGCGAAGGTAGGATCTTGTGAAAAAGCGGATTCTTGACTGTCAGTTGGGACAGTGAATCTGAGTATAGGAAATGAATCTGAAAGTACGAGGCAAAGTACGAGGCAGGGCTCGTAGTTTGTTGGCGCGTGGTGGCGCTTTTAGTAGAAAATGTTAATTAAAGGAGTCTTGTGGCTGCGACGGCTCTCTGCAGGGGTAAAGGTAATTTGAAAATGTACTCACGCGAGGTAGAGTAGTATGCAGGATATTCTGATTTCACAGTGCTTTGTGAAATAAAATTGAAGTCTTGGATTTTATATCGCTTTGTAAAGTAGAGTTGAAATGACAGCTGAGAAACAGCTGCCCATCCTCCGTCGCCAGTGTAAAGATGTCGCTGAAGCAGGAGGTAGTCAATCAGGATTTATTCAGGAGAAGAGAGCCATCCAGCCTGAGGGAAGGATACAGCAGCTGCAACTGCCAAACAGGGAACACTGGCCATAGAACTTTCATAGATGACATCACATGGAATGGCTGACAGTGCAGATCACCACACTGTGTCCAAAGAAAGATGTAGTAAATACCAGTTTAAGTCGCTTTTCCTCCTTCTCTAGTCTCCCTCGTCCTCCCCCTCCCGTTTCCATTTTCTCAACACACTGCTAAAGAGAGGGAGGAACGGGAGGGAAAGGTCAATTTGTTTCGCCCCGGGTGCTATCTGAGTAAAGGAAACCTCTTGAAGCAACCAAAGCTGACTTTTCACCAATTGCACTTTCGGTGCTCTGAAGCAGTGTTTAATTTGAGCCAGTGGGTTCCAGTGCTCGGCACCAGCACTTTGATGTCAAGACCAGCACTTATGACAGCCTGCCATATGGTGGTGCTGATTGTCTAATTTTGTGATGAGCACAGCCACAGGTGTTTAATATTTCACTATACATTACAAATGAGTAATACTTGCCCTCCATAGCTATCAGAATAGCGTGGACGGCAGGTATTTGTCGTGTTTAATGTACATTAAAAGTCTGAATGTCACACTTGTATAAGTGTGATGGTTTGTAGTTGTGTTGGCACTGTCACTGGCAGGGGCAATGGCTGGTGCAAGCTGCAAAGGGGCCCTGGCACTTCTTTTGTTTTATAAATTAAGCACTGCAGTCTGAAGGGAGAAACGCAGCACTTCTAAAAATACCAAATAGGTGCATAACCAAATGAACACATAATGAAAGTGAAGCCTCCTTATGCATTTCTGGGTGGCCGGCAGGTCCTTGCTGTAACAGCCCGGTGTGAACCACTTCCCCCGCCGCTCCTCACATTGCCCAGCTGTCCTGCAGCAGCCCTTGCGGCCCAGGACTGATCTTGGAAACGCCGAGTACGAATCACAATGAAGCATAATATTCTTAGAGCCAGGGTGGGGGCCTCCTGCCGGTTTCCTCCTGCTCCTTTGGCCAGGTGCCTATAAAAATGCTAATGGGATAAACACGTCGACTCGCTGGGCCTCCGATGGCCCGTGAGCAGGAGCTCGCCAGCAGACACACGGAGCGGATATTTCCCTCATGAGACGGGGTGAAAGTGAAAATCCTGCGTTACACCCACTGTGACACGCGGGTATTCTGATTGCTTCTGCGTGCCAAGAAGAATAACTTTCTGCAGAAGAAATAAACGAAGGGGTAGATTCATTTGTCTTGGCCACACTGACGCACAAAAACAACACAAACACTGGAGTTAGTCACTGTGATAGCTCTCAGACTGGGCAACAGAACATAGTAATTAAGGGACATTTTGTTAAGAGCCACCACTTATCTGCTAAACAATTTAGGAACAATAGTGTATTCCTAAAGCTCACAATTTAGTTTGGTGTGCAGCTGGGTTCACTTGGTGCGCGCTGTATTAGAGAGTGCGCCGGGGGCACAACGTGCGTTTGTACCCGCTTTGTGCACCCCCGGGCACTTTACACAAAGGTCCACAGATGCTTGTGCGGCCCCTTCTGTAATACCGATAGCACTGGAGCACATAAAGCACCAGCGCTATCTGCAGGGGGTGTTCCCTCATTAGCATGGGTGTGTTTCCCATGCAAATGAGGGAATCCCTTTCCCTCAAGCTGTCAGTTGGAGCACCGACTGTGTGCCTTCTCTAAAAGGTCGCACACTATCAGTGTGCCCCCTGAAAGCAGCCCTCTGCAGGGTGTAAAGGGGGCCCTATGGACTCCCCAGACATCCTCTTGCAGGCGGGTGCACTCAGTAACTGCAGCCGCTAGCAAGGGGATCTCTAATCCCCCTTCAAAGTGAAGGCGGGTTGCCCCCTGTACAGCCAAACATGGAGCGGCTGCTTCCAAGTCGCTCCATATTTCAAACGAATGCGCTGCCCTGGGGGCAGCACGGTTTCACAGCTGCCCTAGGGGCAGCGCATTCTATGTAAAAGGACCAGGGCACAAGTCGTGGGTCCACGTGGGTGGACGGCGTCCCCCCCACTTCTTTCACAGGGTGGACGCCGTCTACCCTGCCAAGAAGTTGGGCCCCACTGAAAAAGATGATGAATTTGTCCCAGTGTAATTTCCTGACACCGGGACACATTCAGCAGCGCCTGCATGTTGTTGTGTGCTTTCGATTACAACAACGTGCAGGCGGGGATGAGGCTTTCTTATTTCTGACTCCTGCTGGGATACTCGACCATAACTAAGGCCAAGTCTCAGGGGTCATCAGGCCTTCTTTTGTTGGAGTCTCCTGGCTGCACCAGTCAGGAGCTTCACACCTGATGCAAATGCAGCAGAGGGGAAACAAAGGTTAGCACTTCACACGTACTTAGGAGAGGCAGCTTTTCACTTTGTTCAGGCTTTGTTTAGGAGATTTGCATGCACTGTTAGAACGTCAGATGTGTTGATCTTTCCCTGTATTTGCACAAAATAAATTGCATTTATATACGCTTATTACCCTTGAGGAGGCGTTCTAATAATTTAAATATCACTATTTCTTTTAAAGCACTATGTCTATAGAAAACTTAACGCTGACAAAAGGTAACATTGTTTTATATGTAGCATACAAATGTGTGAATCATCTGCCTAAATCAGGAGGGTTTGCAAGTATACTCGAAATGTGCTCAAATGTACTCATGATACACCTGCTACACATATATGTGAGGGTTTAAGATCTGATATCACTTCTTGTGATCCCAGTCTCTGTGATGTCATGCACCGTGATGTCACAGGCTGCGATGCCACGCGTTGCGATGCCATTTGCATACTGATTAACTAGGTTAGTCACCCCACTTCTTTTTTTAGGACTTGTGCCCTGAAAAGGACGCACTTTCCCTGTTTGCACCTGGCCATCTGTTTTAGGGTGTGCCAGGCACAAACAGGGAAAGTGCACCCTAATGCTTAATATGGCCCCAGATACTCAAGGGGTATGGGAGAGGCATAGGTTTCCCTTCACTCTCCACATGTGGGCGCTTGGTAGCCGGAAGCAACTCTTAGCAACACTCAGAAACAAAGGTGTTTATTTACAAGCCCGTTGCACCGCCGGTACGTGACCTTTTTCCATATTAAAAGTGATGCATCAACTGCGCAAGGGGCTTGTTAATAAGCCTCTAAAATCGGTACCTCTGCTGCCTCCATCTGCTGACGACTGGTGGATCCAGGCTACATTGCTGACAGCCCAGCTACTTGAACACTCTGACCCTGATTAAGAGTTGCATGGTACTTGCAGGCTGAAAACTCACCAATCAAAATTCATATTGCATTGCGTTACCACAAACACTAGTGCCGTGCAATTATGAGTTAAGCCCCACAAAATGGGAAATAACCTTGTGGACCCAAATTTACTATTAGTCATAACCCACAAGGAATTCCCAATAACACATATTTACCAACTACTCCGAGCAGGTGGTAAATGTGTCTTTGTGTGTGGTGGGGTGGAGGGAGGATGTGTTTGGGCAGTAGGGAAAGAAAGGGGAGTTCTGTCAGTGGGAAAGCATAAAATGCTGCTGTGAGAAGTTGGCCTGATGTATGATGTCCACCGTTCTGTGGGCACCTTGTATCAGTCCAAACATCCCTTATGGTGGTGATTGTAAGTCAACCATATAGACTAGCTATCCTAGGGGTAGCATAGACCTAAGCAGTCTTAGGCTTAACTCAAGAGGGCATGTGAAGCCAGCTGTTTTACCATATGCAATCCTGTAATACCAAATGAAAGGACACAACACAAGTTATATATTACAAAAATATATGTCTTTATTACTAGAATAATCCTCTGTACTCTTTAGGAGTGCTGAGGCACAAGCGTTTAAACAAAAGCACAGTTAAACATACAAAAGTTGCACAGTTATGGATAGGGCCGGTGGCCACTCAAACCATATATTAAATAAGTGGTATAAGAACCGCTTTACGAACAATGGTAAGGCCTAGGGCCTTGGGAATTGCTGGGACTACACTGGACTAACAGTAATTAGGACGGGAGTAGCCCGCGGGATTCGGGTGCAGCGCTAAAAGCACACGCATGCACCAATGCAAAGTCAATGGTGCATAAAGTTATAAAGTTACTGTTTTGGAAGTATTCCGACTGGAATAGAATTAAGCCACTTTAAACTAGGACAATAGAGGTGTAAACCACTACAGGAGCACCAGTGTTAGATTGTTACCTCACCCACAGGAAGCGGGTGCATAGGTGCCAAAGTGTGTCGGGTTTCGCCATGGTGATCTATGGAGCCTGGAGATGAAGATGCTGCAGGCGGCCAGGAGAGAAGAGTCCGGTTGGATCCAAGGGTGGATCGAAGATGTAGAGTACCTGAAAGCAGAGGGGACAGAGTCTGGGTCACTTGGCAGTGACCAGGATGGAACCAGGAAGGAACCAGGCAATGTCGGGCGCAATCAGGTGGTTGTTGTGAAGCTTGTCTCCACTGCCACGTGGACTCGGGGGCATCGAGGATGACCAGGAGTGGAACACGAGCTGTCCCACGAAGGCTCTCGCTGTCGGCGGTGCCGGCTTCCGGATCGGAGTTAACAGGCCTTGGCAAATGCAACCCACGCAGGATTTGAAGATCGCTTCTTACTCGGACCAGCAAGGTCAGAGCGGTGGCTCCTTTTCAGGGGAGCAAGGGCCAGTCTGGAGCAACCAGACCAGTGGTGTAAATTCAAAGGTTCGTCGGTACTGGGGTCACTAGCCAACGGGCAAGTGACTGAACCAACGCGTCGAGCAGGAAAATGCAAAAGGGCCCCACGCAGCACTCGGTGAGTGTAGAGGAGTGATCTTCGGTGCACGAGCTGCTCGGAGCTGGGGCTTCTCAAACCGCAATGCACAGCTTCGAGGGTGCCTTAGGAGCTGCACGGTCAGCACTTCGCAGTCTTTTCAAGATGGCCGGCCCCACGCCTCACGTCGCCTCCACGGGTCTCAGATTTGCTGGGACTGTGAATCAGGCTGTTGGAAGTCAGGGAAGCTGGTTCTTGTCGATTTCTGTCGCTCGAGTTCCGGCGGGAACTGCAACAAAGCAAACCGTTGGGCGCTGGATGGTCACTCCTTGACCACAATGGAGATTCTTCAGTCTTCCACGTCGAGTGGGATGTTGAAGGGTCCAGAGTTCTGTATCAAAGTTTCAGTCAGGATTATCTGCCTTCAATGGGCACAGCTCCTACCTTTATTCCAAATCAAGGGGCTGGATATCCTGCTAGGTCCCTCCTATGGGTGGGACCCAGGAAAGGGGTGGTTACACCCCTTTCCCTTTGTCCAGTTTCACGCCAGAGCTGGGGCTGGAGTGCCCCAGAACCGGTTTGACTGGATTTTGCATGGGACACCTTGTGTGCCCCAGGCAGTGTCTAGTTTCATTCAGCCCTCCCTGCCCCAATCCACTATCTCCTGTCTGGGGTGGTGTAACACCTCCCTGTGACAGGAAACCTTTTGTCCAAGCCTCCCCTGCCAAGTTTCGGTCAGCAGCAGGAGGCCAGACTTGTGTCTGTGGCAGCAGCATCCATTTTGTGATGCTGAGGCTCTGGTTAGTTTTGACCACATTTACTGTTACCCACATGTCTTAGCCCTCTAGAAGGGTGGAATGCTACCCCCGTCGCCAGAACTGGCGAGGGGGTAGTATTCCAAAGTGTATGACACCTTACAGGACATGTTTTGATAAAGCCAAACCAAAGTTAGCAATAACCGCGAGGATTATAATGCACTTAAGAGTATATGGTATGGCAATATCCCAGAACAGCTATAAGGAAGTGGTTCCGAAAGCTGCAGACAGGCTCAGCTCATGCTACAGCACCATCTCACATAAAACCAAGCACTCTGCCTCCAGGATTGTTAAGGCCTGCCATAGGAGTGACTTATAGGTGCATATGTGTCTAGATTATAAGGTTAGATATAGGAATACTATACCTAAGCAAGGGGTGATTACAAGACCTTACCCCAGCTGAGTGATCAGCCAGTTGTGTCAGTTTGGATGGCCAGCCAGGGGTGGCAAAAGATATGCTGCAGCCCCTGGTAGGCCTTGGATGCACCTATGCCCTGGGTACCTATAGTACACTGTACAGGGGCTCATAAGGTGACCCAATCCAATTAGTTATGCACCTAGGGTACATGGAGTCCATTTTAAAGAGAGAGCAGATAGCCTGGGACCCTGATTAGCAGGATCCTAGGGCCAACTAAGTCGAAAACCAGCTAAACACAAGGCAAAAAAAATCTGGGGTAACCATAGTCAGGTATCCACCTTCCTACAGCTGCCCGTGCCAGAAAACAATGGGCAAAGAGGTCTGGCTGCTGCTGCCAGTGTCTGATGCAATTTTTCCAGGTGGATACACCGCTGGGTAAAATCGGGTCCGGAGTTCCAATGCCTGTAAAAACCATGTCCAAAAACACTGACCCACTCAGAATCAGGCAGAGAGGTATTCTATATGGTAATTCTGCCCAACTGACTCTCTGTATGCTGATAATTAAGTGAGGCTGACTAGAATACAGGGAGGGCCCCATCTTTAGTACTACTACAAATATGTTCTCCCTTTAGAATACTTAATCTCAGTGAAGTAAAATTCAATGAAGATAGCAAATGGTATTTTACTCACCCACCATACAGGCGTACGTCATAAATGAAAATTAATAGCCTTAAGAACAATTAACAATTGCCTTAGATTGGGCTTCAATAACATTTTCAGGACCAGATTTACAGATTTTTAGAACCGGACTGCCCTCAATGTTCCTAGAAAATTGAACTCAACGTGTCAGTAGGAAAGTGGAAACAGATGAAAGACGTTGTGGATAATTGTTGAAGCAAGCTGTCTCCCAGAGAATTGAGGCTCAAACCCCACTTCAATATTACATGAAAGGTATTTAGCAATATCTTTTGGAGGAGGAGTGGTGAGGTGCAGGGGGATTTAAACTATCATTGAGTACCTTTACAGGCTTATTATATTCCAAGAGTACCCATTTCTGGATGAAGTTTTCTTCTGAGCAGTGCTTAATTTTTGGCATAATTGATGATGTAAGGCACTTCCCAGTGCTTAATTTGAGCCGGTGGCTTTCGGTGCTCAGCTCTGGAACTTTTCATGAGCATCAATTAAGGAGAACACATTCATTTAAGGGGAGATTAGGTGGTTTGCCTGGAATCACAGGATGTTGAGCTAACACCTGAGACTTTAACCTGTTTTCCTCAGCTCCGAAGTCGACAGCTCTGGCCATTACGCGATATCCTCTCCCCACTTTCATGGTTAGGAGTTGGTTCGGTTTTAGGCAGTGCTAACAGGAGGAATGGGATGATGTAAGCTGCCTTCTGACGAAAGCACCAGCACGTAGGTTTGTTACAAATTAACCACTCCACTCATGTTTGGCCTCTGGGGCTAGTTTTTCATCATTAGACATTGGCCCAGAGCAAGAAAGAGAAATGAATGAAAGGGAGAAAGATGGAGGAAAAGAAAGAGAGGAAGTAGAGACAAAGAGAGAACTCAAGGATGAAAAAGAACTCACAAGAGCTAAATGAATAGTCAGGAACACTGTATTAGTAGAAGAAAGATGCATGAGTTGGAAGCAAGTCTAGGCAGCCAGAAGCCCTGGCATTCTACCACACTGGCAGTGAAGTCATAAGAAAATCTTTAGGTGACTTCACATTCTTTTTTCTCAAACTAAGCGTGGCTTTTGAGTCAAAAGGTCTGGAATAACCCATAGTTATCATGCTATATACCATGCATAAAGCATGACCTGATGCAACAATGTCAACTTGCATCAAAGAATTACCTTGCGGTATAGGCGGCAATACAGCTCCCCGCGGCTCACAAACTGTGTTAGATGTAAAACATAGCAACATTGTCATCTGTGAGGTACAGTATCCTTCTACTGAACCAATTACACGAGGTGTGTTGATCCAGTTAACCTTTTATGAATACCAGAATCTGGGAAGAGTTGCTTCTGGGGACAACAAAGCACATGCATAAACTTCGGCAAAGCACATACCCTATGTGCAATCACAATATTCTTATGGCGACACCGGGTGGTGCATTGACTTTAGCTCAATCAACAAGAAAATGTGAGGTGATCTTTCCACTGTAGCAGCGACATGGCCACCAGTGGTTATGGTTGAATGGTTTTATTGAGATTATCTGACTGAGGAGGATCCTTCCTTGTATATTGCAGTAAAGTTGTGCTTTCCTTTATGTTGGCACAAAATATCGGAAGCTTTAATAAAGTGAATTAATTATATGATTAAATGAAATGAATTTGTTGTTGATAATATTGTTTCCTCATGCTGAGGTGCTACCCAATCCATGTTCTCACTTTTACACACTGCTGGAAAGCATAAAAACCTATAGTTTGTGAAAAATGAAGCAAGTGCATACTTCCTTTGGTAACCAGGGGTTACAGAAAATTAAATTACATAATATCTTCCACCCTAAAAAGCACAACTTCATGATAAAGCTGCAGGGCTTTCCCATTGGGAACTATGGGGAGTGACCTACTTTTGTCTCACTCTGTTTTGTTATTTTTGTCCAGCTGAGGAAAATTGAATTTTGCCCTGTCATGTGTCCCTACGTGTTCCCCATTATATGTTATATGTGCATGATCGATATGCATATTTATCCCTTGCCCGAATAAAGACGCAATTAATAGTTGTGTCCAACGTTAGTATGCCAGTTATCCAGTCCCCCTGAAAGCAACAAGTATTAGGCCTATGTTGCCAACGTCTTTACATTGTGCACGTTAAATCATCGAGTTGTCCCCGTTTTTAGGCCTCACAGGGCCCGGACACCAGATTCGAGTCTCAAGTCTCCTGAACCACTCCGAGGAGAGATGCAGCCCCTCCCGCATCCCTGACCCTTCACTCACTTTCTGCCAAGCAGCGCGGTGCCCGGCCTGGCCTGCCTGCCTGTCTGCCAAGAATATGTTATGCCTCTAGTTATCAGTTCAGCTCCCCGGCTTCACATTCCTAGCTAACGAACTGCATAAACATCTTCATCTAATAGTCTAGTCTTCCTGTCTCCATGCAAGAGAATTACTGAAATTGTATCCATAGAAGATTCATAGCACACGCAATACATTAAGAAATATATGCCTGCACCAGCCTTAGTGACAAGTAGCCTTTGCCCTGATGACTTTTAGATTCTATCAACATGTTCTCCAAACACGAGATATCAGATATGCTATAGGTACATGTCGTCCTGACATCCCAGACTTTAGTCTCCTCTTCTAGTGCCAGAAGTCAGAGCCCCCAGCTCTCCCCAGTTACACGTCATGACTCGTTTGCGCGCACCAATAGGTTAAAGGTTCCAGCTGCCCAGGTAGCCCCCTCCATGTATCCACCCACTTATGACACTTCTGTGACGTTTACATCACATGTCTTCGTGCACGCCCTGTGCACGCCTTCTTTTCACGCCCATGTGTTCTTATCTTTCGTTTGTCACTTGTTACGCCTACTGTATTCAATGCAATTGTACTGTTTTACTATATATACTGTATGATGTTAATGAGATGGTGCAGCTGCCATTCCCCTTTTTCTTGTGTCTGTCCCTTCCTGAACCTTTGCGGGTGATGGAACCCGATGGTCCATTGGCTCGAGCCATCTGATTAAAGCCCATATGACTCAGATACCCCGGATTCTGCCTCTTATTTATTGAGCTATCCTTTTTAGTTAATGCATAGAAAAATAGTACCGGTAATTATTTATTTATTTACCACAAAATGGCGCCCGAATAGGAACGAGCCCCTTCCCCACGCGCCGGCGATGTAACGCAGGCCCCCTGACCCTTCTACAGCCGTGACGGACCCCTACTGTGCACTTGCAGATATTTCTGCTTCAAGTCTCCCTCAGGCCCACGGAGGAGACGGAGACTGCGGTCCGGCATCCAGACGAGGCGGTGAGGAAGGCGGATCGTCCCGACCAGAGCCCAAGCCGAGAGAGCAAGGTCCGAGGTATCCGGAGGCCCACCTGTTTCCGAAGCCCGAAGCCCGAGGCGCATGCGTAGTGCGTAGCAGTAACCAGACGTCGTAGCTGTCCAGTCCAGTCCGAGGCCTTCAGTTTTGCTTCCCGGTGAGTACCGTTGCTGGGACGTATCTAGACGGGTTCATTAATTTGTGCCCGGTCCGACGGGTTTGGGTACACAGATCCGGTCCGACGTGTTCACCTAGGTGGATACGGTATGACGTGTCTCTTTAGGAGACCGGTATGTTCTGTACTGTTTTAGCAGTGCATCCAGTAATTCTAGTAAGTCTGTTCTCGAGAAATTCAAGTATTATGTTTTCAATGTATTAGGTACTATCTGTTCGAACTGTTATTAATGTATTTTTGATGTCGTGGTATGAATGATTGTTTTGCTGTTCATTACTGTGTTCATTGTGTATTGTGTTCAAGTTCAAGTACGGTTCAAATATGCCGCTGTTTTCTAAGTTACGTCAGATAAAAACCAGAAAAGGGTTACTCGAAGAATCAGTTCCTGTCCCTCCTAGGGACAGTCCTGGACATTTCATGTACCATAAGCATGGCTTAGATGCCATACTGTATCTAGATTTATGGGTGGACTACACCAAGCATCTCGAAGAGAAATATAGATGGCCTGTTTCAGGAACATGGGATGCCGAGTGCATCATGAGAGTAGAAGAAGCATTATGGAAAAAGACAGCCAGACAATCCCAGAAAGATGCCATAGAATTATGGCGTAAAGAATCCCATAAAAGAACAGAGAAAGAATTCAGAAAAGCAGAATTAAGTAGAGAATCCTCAGGAAAAGCCCAAGAAAGGGAATTACTAGAAGAAGGTGAACGAGTTAGAGCAGAACAGTCAGACAGACAGAGAAATGCCCTTATTAAAGGTATGTATCCCCTTCTCGCCGAGGGTCTGCCGAAGGCGACCCCGGAAACACTCTGTAATCTACCACCACCATTGGTCCCGACTAAGCTGCGTCATAAACCGACTGCAGCTGAAATTTTCCTTTCTTCCTATTTAGACGACACTGTCCCAGAATATGCTAATACGAATCCTACTCCGCCAGTTCAACTTCCACCTCCTGTTAATAATGAAATTACTGTGCCTCCAGCCGTGGGTCCCGGGAATCCTGTCCATGTGCCAGTGCCCCAGGACCAACCCACATTACGTACTCCTACTTTGCCAGTCACATTACCAGCAGCCGCACATTCAGTATTAACTGACGATTCCAGTTCAGGAGGAGCAGGGGGAGGTATTCCTATCACCCCGCCTCAAACAAAGCGCCTGACGCTGAGAGACGCAGCATTACAGCGTACGCCAAAAGTGGCCACGTACGAAGCCCTCAAAAAGTACCTTACTGATTGTAGATATGACCCAGTGCCAGGTGAAGATCACATGATATTGCATTCCGTACGTTTACGACGAGTTGTAGACTTCTTGATTACCATATCAGATATGAAAGAACATTTAGACAAAATATATCATTTCATTCGAACAGGGGAGAAACCAGAAAGTATTCACGAAGCCATGGCACATAGGAAAGTCGAGACTCAAGGCATGATTTTGCAATTTCTAATAAATTGTTTAATAAGAGAACAGGATCGTCCTGATAAAGACAAAGAAGAGATGAAAGTCCTGATAAGATGGAGTGACAATATAGCAGACGGAAAACACAAGACACAGAATAGTATAGAAACCATGTACAGAAAGATTCGTAAAGAAATTATAGGCATACACGAGAGGGAGAAAGCAAGAATAATAGCAGAGAAAGAGAATGACTCTTCAGACGAAGATGTAGACAACGAGAATCCCACCAGAATAGCGTATGTAGGTAGGACGAGACCTTCTGATAGACACACACGCCTAGACTACAAGAAAGCTTTTCCTCCTCCTGTACCAGAACAGTGTTCTCTTGAACAATTATTCCAGGCTACCGATAAAGCTCTGAAACTACGAATAGGTTACAGTGAGCTTAGTACCATGCATGAACAAGAACTAGCCCGATCAGCAGTTCGATGGACTAGTGATTCCACCACGTATTCAGACGAAGTAGTGGCTCAAATGTTTCTGAAACTGCCCCCAGCCGAACAGCGACTGGTGGGTATGTATATGATCCAGCACCTCATTACACTGTATGAGGATCAGCATTCTGATCCAGGTCCTTTATATAATGTATTGAACGAGTTACTCCTAAACAGATGGAAAGGTCTAGGTACCGATCTGATTAGCGTCATTTTAGAACAACGCCACAAATACAGAACGTTCCTGACTCCGCATTTTGTTCCTGTTTCACCCCCATTCTACATAGATAGACAGAATCCGTTGCGAGAAGTGCATCCTGTTAAGGGAACGGGGGGTGAGCTCAAACAAGTATTTGTTTACACCCCTATAACGAAAATAGAACTACTAGAAATGAAAAAGTTAGTGCCCTGTCACGATAAAGATCCAGCAGGGTTCCACCGTGAGTTAAAAGACATGCTCCGTATGGGGGAATACACGTATCCCGATATCATCAAAATGTTAAAGGTCCTGTTGCCTGCGGGCATATATGAAAAACTTAAAGAAAAAGAATGGGAGGTGGGAGAGAAAAAGATTGACTGGACTGCGTTAGAGAACGAAGATAACACACGAGTCCCAGGTACTGGTCTTGGGGATAAAGCTAAAGAATTGCCCGAACTGTTAATACAAGTCTTGCCAAGATTACTAGCCACGAAAAAGGAAGATTGGGATGCCATCTCAGCCTGTAAACAGAAACAAGACGAAGACACTAGTGATTTTTATTCCAGATTTGAGAAATGTTTCATTATTAATAGCGGTTTGAAAACAAGTAGTGAGTCGTATCCACATCTTTTTGTTACTAAACTAGTTGAGAATTCTTTACCGCAAGTTAAAAATCGAGTATTAAAGGTCGAGAGTACATGGCAAGCTAATACCCCGTCCCAAATGCTACAGATGTTACAGTATCACCAGAACAGAATCAGGGAAGAGCAAGAACACGAAAGGAGACGTATGAAAGACACGAAAATGAAAGTACTAGTTGCACAGTCTGTTCCAGCAGATAGTCAGAAGAGGGGTACGAATCAAACTAGTCATTCTGCAGCTCCCGTTAAAGGGACATGCAATTACTGTAAACAGCCAGGTCATTATATAAACGAATGTGCAGTTCTGAAACACAACATAGCTACAGGTAAGACGAAAGAGAGACCGCGTCCTCCTAGACAGGAACATGTTCCGCAGAATTCGCAACCACCACAGAACGCACAACAGACAGTTACAGCACCGCAGCCTATAGCTGCCACACAACACGTTACACAACAGATGTACCAGTATGCACAGTCAGATTACCCAGAATATCAGCAGTATTCATGAAACAGCCTAGAGAGGGAGGTTGGCTTGCCTCTCATCGAGGTTCCTGTAGATCAAGAGGGTCCCTATGTACACAGTCAAGTATTAGGGAAAGACAGAAAGTTTCTGATTGATACAGGGGCAAGTAGGACTACCATCAGCCATGACGAGGTTCCAGGGGCTCCACTCTCAGGCTCAAGAAATGTTTCCCTGGGATTTTCAGGAAAGCCTATTGTTAATGAAATATCGAAACCAGTTTCCCTAGAAGTTGGTCCATTGTCCCGAACTACAGACTTGTTACTTACGAAATCATGTCCAGAAAATTTACTTGGTATTAAAACATTGAAAGACTTAGGAGCTGTAATATGCTGTTCTCCGGAAGGAGTGAGATTGTTTTTACGTGATTTTAAAGGACATTATGTATTAAGAGATTTTGATCCAAGATTACTGAATGTACCACAGCATTTATGGGCGCAAGGTCCAACTGATGTAGGTTGTATGCACATTACACCATATCATGTCACCCTGAAACAAGGTGTTGTATTACCACGAATCCGACAATACAAATTGCCACCTGAGGCTGTAGCAGCCTTATCGAAAATCATTGACGAGCTCATTGCTCAAGGAGTAGTTGTAGAAACTGACTCCAATGTATGTAATTCTCCTATCATTCCGATTCTTAAACGTACTGATCCAAATGCACCCCCAGTTTATCGATTAGTGATTGACCTTCGAGAACTCAATAAATGTATCATACCCCAGTACCCAGTGGTTCCAGATATCTCTTCCCTATTGACTGCCATTGATTCATTTAACATTTAACATTTCAAATCTTTATTTCGGCTTGACGCCATAAAAGAGCAATTTAGACATTACAATTCAATAAAAAGATAATTTCTTTCGGTTAAAAAATTTAAGAACGTTCTATATAACTGTGCAACACATGTAGAAAAACTCTTGGAGCATAACAATAGAAATCGTATTTGACAGGAAGACACATCAGTAATTTCATAAGCAAAGTGGTGCTATAAAAAACCAAGTTCAAGTCCATAATTCAGGTCCATAGATAAAGAAAACACGGTTACAGCTGATGACCCATTTTTTTCCTGCGGTAGCAAACAGAAAGTAAAAATCTACTAACACTAAATGTTATCTGTTGTGAGGTGTTTGTAGTCAAAATTCTCAGAGCCTGACGGTAGGATCTCAAGCCTAATAATAGGCATATTGGTTTGATCCATCTTTTTCTTTCTTGGCCATACAAGGGACAGAAGAAAAGAATATGTTGCTCATTCTCTATTTGATTATTTTCGCAAAGTGAGCAAACTTCGTCCGATGCCTCGGAAGATGGATCACGATTCCTTGCCCAACGAGCCAAAGTTGATTTTAGTAAAAGATTTCCATATCTGAACTTTAAAAATAACGTTTTGGCAAGTGGAGGCTCTATTTCGTCCATGAAAGTCTCATAAAACGGTTCATCCTTAAAATTTAGAAATTTTAAAACTAATGAACCACTAGTTATGAGATTCACAGTCATGTTTGCTACATAGGACCAAAAGGCCCTTTTCAGGACTAGTTTTGGGTTAGATGGTAAAAGGTCAGGATTCTCCCAAAAATGTTTCAGGCCTATGTTATTCAACCAAAAACTAACATGTCTAAGCCATGGGATTTTTTTATGGCTGTCCAGCGCCATAATCTCTATAAGTCCCTCTCTGTAAGCTTGTAGTTCGGGAATGTGCCACAATCTCACCCATAGCATAAGTGGTTTGATAATAACATGATGGTCTGTTCTTTTAAAATCAAGATCCAATTGCAGAGGTACTAGTGGAGTTCCTCTCGGAACCCTTACCAAGCTTCGCATGAAGTTATTGTCTTGGACACTGAAGGTCTCATTAGACCCAGACCCCCACAATTCTGCACCATAGAGCACGGAAGATTGGACTTTAAATTTAAAAAGTTCCATTACTGGAAACACCGCTTTACTAGTGCTTAAGCTCTGCTCTCTAAGTATCGGTTTGACATTCTGAGCAAATATTAATTTGCTTTTTTCCAACTGAGCTTTCCAGGTGAAGTTGGAGTCTAGTGTCACCCCTAAATATGAGAAGTGAGGCACTGACTCCAGCTTCACTCCTTTTAACATTAGACACCCCTTATCAGGTTTGATTGGGTTCAGGGCCATGTATTTTGTTTTCTTGACATTAATCTCTAGCCCCTTTTGACTACAATAATCATTAAAAGTGTTCAATAAAGTCTGCAAGCCGTTTTTTGTTTGGGATATCAGAATAGTGTCGTCAGCAAATAGTAGGGATGCAACCCTTTCTCCATTCAGTTTGGGTGCATCATTATTACATCTTTCTAAGTATGAGGTAATATCGTTTACGAAAATAGAAAAAAGCGTGGGGGCCAAAACACATCCTTGGCGAACTCCCCGTTCAATTGGAATTTTCCCGGTTAGTTCGCCGTTTGGACCCCATCTAATTCTCGCAAAATTCCCTTCATGTAATTTTATAATTTGTTCTACTATATTATCTGGCATGCCTGCTGCACTCAACGTTTCCCAAAGAAGATCACGAGGCACCAAATCGAATGCTGCCCTTAAGTCAACAAAGGCAACATATAGATGGGCCTTTTTTATCATTACGTACTTCCAATAGAGGCAGCAGAATCTAAAACATTGATCTACCGTGCTGACTTTTGTCCTAAACCCGGCTTGAAATTTAGTCAAAAATGAATTTTCGTCCAGCCAATTACTCACGCGTACTAAGATATGGCGTGAGTAGATTTTCTGTAGGATGTCCATTAAGCTTATTGGCCGATAATTACAGGGATCTTTCCTGTCACCTTTCTTATATATTAAAACAATTTCAGCTCCCTTCCAGCTTTCAGGAAATTCTAAACTACATGATAATTTATTGCACAGATAATTGATATAGGGTGCCCATACTTTTGAATCATGCTTGTAAAGATCCCCGGGGATTTTATCCAAACCAGGGGCTTTCCCACTTTTAACTTGGCTTAAAGCCAGCTCGGTTTCCCCCAAGGTAAAAACAAGCGGATCTACTGGAGTTGCGTGACTTATTGTTTTAGATACTATGTGCGGATCTTCATATTTTTTATACAAGTTAGTGAAATGAATTACCCAGGTTTGCTCGTCTAAGAAGGTATCCTTAACCACCCTGCCTACTTTATTCCCGTTTGCTATTAACCTCCAAAAAGCCACCGTATTACGTGACCTTGCGGCTGTCAACAGATCTGCCCATTTCTCTTCCTCCCACACACTTTTAGATATCCTTTGGACAGTCTTATAATTGTTTCTAGCTTTATGGACATCTGGTTGTGATTTGGATTTAATCGCAATTATCAATTCCCTCTTCGACTCTCTACAGGATCTATCGTACCAAGGTTTACTGTGTGACAGATTCTGGGTCTTCTGCTGGGGTTTTTTCGGCATTTTGGTAACCAATAATTTTAATTTAAGAAAAAACTCCTGATGTATGGTCAAGAAGGGAGTTTTTGCTTCCTCCTCGGGAGTTAAACTCAAATATGATGCAAAAGTCCCAGCAAAAAGTGAATATATCTCACTAAGAATATCGCTATGACCCAAAATAAATGGCCAGTTTAGCGATCTCCTGTTATTACTAATATGGATTTCATGTCTATCACCAGTACCTTCCTCAGATGAAAGTGATAAAGAAGGATCACTAAACAGTGCAGCATCTAAGGACAAATTTAAGGGAAAGTGATCGCTTTCAGTCCTCTCTATTATGTCAAGATCTATGAGATACGACCAAAGAGGGCTGGAGACTATCACGAAATCCAAATTACTCTTGTAAGTATTTCTACTAAAGGTTGGTTTTTTTAAGATGTCAGATGGTAACCGACCATTACAAGCCCTAAGGAAGTGCTCAGTGCATAACTTAATCAGCTGAAGAGCCAAAATGGAGCACTTGACCGATTTAAGATTCCCAAGAAAAGGGATCTTATTTGCCTGGTCTTCTTCCTCAAAAATCTCGCTTAGGCCAGAAATTGGCTCATAGTTACAATTCAGATCCCCAGCCAAAATAACAAAATCCTCCCTAGGATCCAGCCCTCTCAAAAAAGAATCCAGCTTGGTAATGGTCAGAGATTCCTTTGAAGAGGGGGATGGCCTATTATAGATATTTATTAGGAATAATTTATTCCCATTGGAGGACGTTATTTTTAATACTAGGATATCTGCAGAGTTCACGTCTAACACCTCGATATTAACCTTTAGATTTATTTTCACCCAAATCAAGAGACCCCCCGACGACCTTCCACTGCTAGAGGGTATTGCCCCAATACCATAAGTCTTGTAGCCTACCCTGTGGGGAGTATCAACTGCCCATGTTTCCTGGAGTAAGCAAAAGTCAAAAGATTCTATAAAAACAGCCCACTCGGGATCCCTCAGGTTACTAGCAACCCCAGCTATATTCCAACAAACCAGGTTAACTGGCACCCCAAGTACCAAGGGCATAACGATATTAGCCCTTGGCGTCTTGCCACCAATATATGGCACCAACTTAGATGCCGAGGTTGTTTCCTCGCGAAGTGAGTGCCTTGGAAGACAAGTTGGATCTACCTGTGTCTCTGGAATATTTATGGTATGAATTACAGATTTAACCGAAGGCTTGGGTGCCAGAGTTAACAATGGGTTACTCTCATTTGAAATTCCCGGAACTATGGGATTACTCATAACTCTTCCCTCATCCCCCCCTCTCCAAAAACTTCAATCACAGTTATCAAGGCCACTGAAAGCGTCAAAACGGTTTGACGTTTCCAGTGGTGTGAAGGGTTTAAGATGGTCCATCCTTCTATTTTGGAAGATTTGATTTCTAACTGGAACAAAGTTCCATCGCAGGGGGTCAGGGGCTCTCACATGACAAGGGGGGTAATACGTATTTCCCATACCCTGCTGGATCGGAGGATACTGAGCATATTGATTACTCCCAACATTCCCAACATTCTGTGCAAAAGGGTAGTTAAGTGGCTGAGTTACAGTTGTGCAGTGTGAAGGGGGATACTGAGATGGAAACACCACTGACCTAGGATAAAAGTATGTTAGAGGTCTTGGAGTTATAATATTGTTGGAACTACCCATCTGCCAATTCAATATGTAATGTACCGCAATGGGATCCCTGAAATTCACTACCACTACGTCCCCGTTGATATCTTTGGTTCTGCCCCCCAACCATTCAAGGCGGCGAACATGAACTATTTCCCCATTGATATGGTTTGCAATTGGCCTATGCATTCTCAGCCAATGCATTATCTTATTTTTTAATTGAAAGAAGCCCTCCCTCTTATTTTTTTCCAGGACCGGCACACCTGTTAGGACTACCACATAGGGTACTGCCTCTGGTGGAAGTTCGGGCAGCGGGACCCTTTTTGGTTTCCCCCAGGTGTGACTAATTTCCCTCGTCTCCCTAGTTGGGCTTGACAAAACCAGATTAGTTAAATTACTAGTACTTTTGGATGTATTGACACTAGTATTGGTTATGGCATTACCCAACAAATGATCAGCAATTTTTGTTTGAGATGAACTAGGGGATACATGATGATGGACAATCGCTGTTACTGTATTCCCCATAGGTTTGGAGACAGATGGAATTGGGGAAGGGCTAGGAACAATACAAGAGGAAGTAGATGGAGGTGGTTGGACTGTGGTTGACAGGGTTTGAGGTACAGTGTTAGATGTTTTACTGGCGACATTAATAGCACCTTTGTGGCCTACAAGATCTTGTTTGACCAGTACATTCTCAATTTTAGACAGTCTACACTCCACCTCCATTAGCCTCTCTAAAATAGATGCAGAATATGATTTAATCAAGATCTCAATATCAAATAGGGACACAGGGCCCTTGTTCTCAATATAAACATCATCAATTACATCGGTGATCATACTATCCTCCTTGTCTACAAGAGTTTTAAGTTGACCTGAGGGTGTAGATATAATATGTGTCCCCTCTAAGTCTGCTTGTGCAACGCAAGGATTCTTGACAACCATAGCCAGTTTTTTCCCAAAGTCTGAGCAGCTCAATTTGGGTTGCAACGGATCCCACCTTTTCCGTCGTTTTTTATTCAGTGGTGGACCATAAATTGTTCCCTTGACCGGCAATTTTTTAGCCTTATTGCGAGCAACGTGCAATTGTAACGACACATCTCCCTTTAGTGACGTTAAGCTGCTCGCAATCGGTGATCCAAGCAAGCCAGTCGTGTCCGACCCAGATACAATATCAGGTGAGAGTACAACCATGTTTACTTCCGGGAGCAAACTATCCAATATATGAGGCGACTCATTGGCTATCATATCAGTGACAATATCAAGAGGACCAGTCGCAGGGGTTGGAGGTAGTGAAACAGACCCCTTCTTTATACTTTCCACGGAACGGCGGCGGTCAGCCCGCCGCTCCGCCATCACAAGCTCCCGGGTAATATCAGGTGATGGTTTGGAAAAATAATTATCCAGAGTCCCATTGAGAAGCAAACCCTGAATATCCTGCACGGGTTGCTCAATGTTAGTGGTGGCCATCTATGAGTAATAAAAATAAATAATTGCCAAAATGAATGACGGTGATGAGAAGATTTAAAAGGAACAAACAGTACCTGTTGAACAAGGGGGTATGCCCAGCCCCGGCTCCTCGTGTCTCGGAGGGTCTCAGAGGGTCCGCCCTTAGTCCGGGCTTTGTCCCGGGATAGGTCCCGCACACGCGTCCCGCTAACGCGTTGTGAATCCAAGATAGATACAGGGCTGTAATTAGGGGGCGGAGGCACGGGAAGAGGCGGCAGGTGTGCCGGCTGTTACGCACAGCCTGACAAGCCTCGCAGTCCCGTCCTCCTGCGATATCCCTTAAACCCCCAAAGCAGCTTCTATGCCCTACGGGGCTCCTGGCAGCATACAAACACCAACACGAGCACAAAGTCCAGAACTCCTTTAGCGAGCGGCTCCCGCGGAGCGGGGGCCGCGAGGAGTTTTGAAGGCTCAGGCAGACAGGGGGGGCGGAGGCACGGGAAGAGGCGGCAGGTGTGCCGGCTGTTACGCACAGCCTGACAAGCCTCGCAGTCCCGTCCTCCTGCGATATCCCTTAAACCCCCAAAGCAGCTTCTATGCCCTACGGGGCTCCTGGCAGCATACAAACACCAACACGAGCACAAAGTCCAGAACTCCTTTAGCGAGCGGCTCCCGCGGAGCGGGGGCCGCGAGGAGTTTTGAAGGCTCAGGCAGGCAGGGGGGGCGGAGGCACGGGAAGAGGCGGCAGGTGTGCCGGCTGTTACGCACAGCCTGACAAGCCTCTCAGTCCCGTCCTCCTGCGATATCCCTTAAACCCCCAAAGCAGCTTCTATGCCCTACGGGGCTCCTGGCAGCATACAAACACCAACACGAGCACAAAGTCCAGAACTCCTTTAGCGAGCGGCACCCCTCATTGATTCTGAAGCTACGTTCTTTACTGTTATTGATCTCAAGAACGCATTCTTTAGTGTCCCCATTCATCCAGACAGCCAGTTCCTTTTCGGATTCTGTTTAAATGGAAGAAGCTATAAATTCACACGTGCACCTCAAGGTTTCACAGAAAGTCCTAGTATTTACAGTCAAGCACTTAAAAGACAACTAGACAGTATTGACATGCCAACTGACACTGCCCTGCTCCAGTATGTCGATGATCTATTGATCACAGCCCGTACAGAACGTGACTTCGAACGTGCATCACTGACAGTCTTGTATTTTCTGGCAGAAATGGGGCACAAGGTGTCCCCTTCGAAACTGCAATTCTGTGTCCAGCAAGTGGTATACCTAGGACACTTGCTGTCCAAGAGGGGTAGACAGTTGACACCTGACCGTATCCAGTTAATAGCACATCTTCCACAGCCCAAGACACAGAAGGAGGTACGAGCTTTTATCGGCCTCACTTCTTACTGCAGACAATGGATTCCTCAGTACGCATATCTAGCCAAGCCACTGATACAGTTAACGACACAGGAGGCAGCGACATCGACTGTCCTCCCTTGGACCCAGGAACATACACTTGTTTTCAATGAGTTAAAGAAAGCTTTATGTAATGCACCTGTGTTAGCGACACCAAACTACAGTAAGCCTTTTACACTTTTTGTTAATGAACGTGATGGTACAGCATTATCTGTTCTCACGCAAGACCAAGCAGGACAACACAAGCCTTGTGCTTATTTTTCTAGCACATTAGATCCAGTAGCCCAGGCTCTGCCTGCGTGCCTCAAATCGGTTGCAGCCACAGCTCTAGCTATCAGACAAAGTGATTCCATAGTGTTAGGACATTCCCTGACAGTACAAGTTCCACACTCCGTGGAAGTTCTTTTAAATCGAACACAGACTCAACATTTGACAATTGCACGTTTAACAGGATATGAACTGACACTGTTCCAGCCACACATAGAAATCAGACGCTGTAACATATTAAATCCTGCTACCTTGTTACCCTCGACTGTTTCAAATCCTGCAACACATGATTGTGTGGAAGTTATTAACACCATGACAAAGCCAAGACAAGACTTGACGGATATTGCATTACCTGACCCAGACCTGACACTTTACGTGGATGGTTCATGTATGAGAACTAGTACAGGAGAGTTAGTAGCCGCGTATGCAGTGACTACTGAAACTGAAGTTATAGAAACACATCGTATTGACACCCTGTCCGCTCAAGCAGCAGAGCTCATCGCTCTGACCCAAGCCTGCATACGAGCCAAGAACCTGAAAGTAAACATATATACAGATTCACGTTATGCATTCGGAGTCGTACACGACTTTGGAGTACTCTGGCAAGAAAGAGGTTTCATGACCTCTCATGGAGCCAAGATTCAGCATGGCCCCCTCATTCAAGCTCTGTTAGAAGCAATACATTTACCGACAGCCATTGCCATTATGAAGTGCAAAGCACATACGAAAGCCACTGACACCATTTCCCAAGGTAACGATCTAGCAGATCGAATAGCCAAGCTTACAGCTCAGACTCCAGACATTCCAGCTAACACAACAAAGACAGATGTTCCAGATCAGACGACTTGTATGACAGTTAAGGACCCTACACAAGACGTACTACACATCCAGACACATGCTACCCCAGATGAAATCAAGAAATGGTCTGAACAAGGAGGGGTCCAGACAGATCAGGGATGGTTGACGAAGGGAAAAGCCACATGGTTTCTCCCCGACTCTATGGTTCAAGTCATTATTAACACAGCACATAGTCCAGCACATTTAGGAGAAAAAGCCATGTTAGACAGTATCCAGAACCTTTGGTTTAACAAGCATTTACGAGCAGCAGCGAAGCAGAAAGTGCGTACCTGCATGATCTGTTGTCAGTTCAATCCAGGTAAAGGTGTTCCGGTGGAACAAGGTGGATTCCATCCTCCTGACCACCCTTTTGAAGTCCTCCAGATGGATTACATTCAGATGGATCGATGTCGAGGTTTCAAGTATGCCCTCGTAGTTGTCTGCGCTTTGTCCAGATGGACAGAAGCATATCCAGTCCCAGATTACACTGCCGCGACCACTGCCAGGCAGTTGGTTCGTGAGTTTTTCCCACGCTATGGTTTGCCCAGGGTCGTGTATTCAGACAACGGACAGCCATTCTCATCCGAACTCATGAAACAAGTATCTCTTCTGTTAGGGTACCAGTGGAAGTTCCACTGCGTACGACACCCCGAGGCAGCTGGCCTCGTCGAGAGACACAATCAAACTCTGAAAATCCGTATTGCAAAGGTCTGTGCCGAGAAAGGTGTAGATTGGATAGTAGCCCTTCCGGTCGCCCTTTTCTATATGAGAATGGTCGCTCACTCCCGTTCAGGTCTGTCACCGTATGAAGTTGTATTTGGTCGTCCCCCAAACATGTGGGGTACACCTATGCCACGTAAAATTACCGATGTTGACAGTAATATGCTGACAGATTACCTAGCTTCCTTGATGTCTGCACTACTCTCTTGTCGTTCACAGGTCGCGGCTGCCTTTCCAGACAACACCCAGGTGAAACCGCACGAGGTCATTCCAGGCGACCTCGTCCTCGTAAGGAATTTCGATCGTTCAAGCCCGCTGGAGCCCCGCTGGAAAGAGCCGAAACTTGTTCTGATGACCACAAGGACCGCTGTGAAACTGGAGGGCCGGAAGGGCTGGCTACACTCCAGCCACATCAAGCGTTTTCATGGACTCCGTCCAAAGACTTTTTTCAAGGACTGTCCCGATACTGACTCTAAACTTCCCCTGTTAGAGAAAACTCCGCAGCAGGAGTATAAAATCAAATTAAGGTCTAGCAAGTCAGACAGTTTAATTGTTTAAGTCCCTCTCGGGTGAAGCGGTTAGACAGGTTCCTGACATGTTTGAGATAGACCCCCATAGTGAGAGAGTTAGACGAAACTCCAAGAAAATACGTTATTGTAAGAATCTGCGCAGCAGATGCGTTATTACGTTATTGTTTATGTTATTTCTGAGTCTTACGATCACATGCATAAGTTATGTTTTACATGTATTTTTTCCTCCTCTTGATTCGCATGTACATCTTTCCTCTAATGATACAGTAGAGCACACATTTAGTGAACTACCCCCTCACGAGTTATCCTATCGACTTGCCATGCGCAACAATACTTTTATACGTATGTTACACTATTCACACCAGACCAGCAATGCCACTAATCGTTGGGTGTGTGGTCGACTCCCCCCTTTTCAGACACCGAAGGGAGTTCTGCCACTCTTTCCCTATCCGTTTTCACACAATGGTTCGTGTGGAGCATGGTTTACGATAACATCATCCTTAGACGATAAGTCCCTTTTGAATAGAACATGTTTTCCAGACAAGGAAGGTCTTTCCCATAGGACAGGGTTAGATCTAGAAAATGAAGTATATGATCTAGGTAATTTCTCCTCGAATTTCATGGTTTTAAATGTTCAGTCCGAGACTACTCCAGACTTGCCTGCTATTACAGTTCTACCAGTGAAAGGCGAGTTATGTGTTAGAAGGAATGGTTCAGTACATCTAGGACACAGTGATTGTAATACTGTGGTCGAGTATAGTGACAGTGGGAAATCTACTTTCAAAGCCTCACGTCATTCATATTTTATATGTGGTCAGACCGCATATGTACGTCTGCCCCTAGATTGGGATGGAACATGTTACATTGCCTTCCTACTGCCACCAGTTTTCCTAGCCCCATCCGATTATCACAGAAACACACATCTAGTACACATCAGACACAGAAGGGAGATCGAGTCCCCAATTGTCGATCAAACTGAAACTGCATTAGAACAGTATACAGATTTCAATAAAGGTTTCTTTTTCTTCATAGGACCTATCCAGAATAGTAAGCTAATACGTAGGCTAACCAGAACCCTTGAAGCAGTAGTGAATGAGACTACTTCCGCTCTAGGTAACTTAACAGAAGAACAATCTGCTATGAGATTTGTCGTTCTTCAGAACCGCCTTGTTCTTGACGTCATACTGGCCGATAGGGGCGGAGCTTGTAGAGTCATCGGATCTAGTTGTTGCATTTTCATTCCTAATAACGCACCGTCTGTATATTCAGCTATAACTAGACTTCATAAAATAGCCCATCAGCTACACCAGAATCCAGGCACCTGGACATGGTCCGGTTGGCTCTGGAGTATAGTATCTGCCTGGGGATGGAAAGTACTGTCATTCCTAGGAATAGTAGTAATGATCATATTCAGTTGTTGTCTCTGTTTACAATGTGGCCCTGCAATTTGCGGCTTGTGCGCTACCTCTTGTATTCCAAGTCCAAAGTCCCATTCCCAGAAAATAAGAGACGAGCAAATGATGCTGTATGAACAGATAGATGGTATCATGAATATTGATGTTTCCTGAAGGAAACGTAGGGAACAAGGAGGGAATGAGGAAAATTGAATTTTGCCCTGTCATGGGTCCCTACGTGTTCCCCATTATATGTTATATGTGCATGATCGATATGCATATTTATCCCTTGCCCGAATAAAGACGCAATTAATAGTTGTGTCCAACGTTAGTATGCCAGTTATCCAGTCCCCCTGAAAGCAACAAGTATTAGGCCTATGTTGCCAACGTCTTTACATTGTGCACGTTAAATCATCGAGTTGTCCCCGTTTTTAGGCCTCACAGGGCCCGGACACCAGATTCGAGTCTCAAGTCTCCTGAACCACTCCGAGGAGAGATGCAGCCCCTCCCGCATCCCTGACCCTTCACTCACTTTCTGCCAAGCAGCGCGGTGCCCGGCCTGGCCTGCCTGCCTGTCTGCCAAGAATATGTTATGCCTCTAGTTATCAGTTCAGCTCCCCGGCTTCACATTCCTAGCTAACGAACTGCATAAACATCTTCATCTAATAGTCTAGTCTTCCTGTCTCCATGCAAGAGAATTACTGAAATTGTATCCATAGAAGATTCATAGCACACGCAATACATTAAGAAATATATGCCTGCACCAGCCTTAGTGACAAGTAGCCTTTGCCCTGATGACTTTTAGATTCTATCAACATGTTCTCCAAACACGAGATATCAGATATGCTATAGGTACATGTCGTCCTGACATCCCAGACTTTAGTCTCCTCTTCTAGTGCCAGAAGTCAGAGCCCCCAGCTCTCCCCAGTTACACGTCATGACTCGTTTGCGCGCACCAGTAGGTTAAAGGTTCCAGCTGCCCAGGTAGCCCCCTCCATGTATCCACCCACTTATGACACTTCTGTGACGTTTACATCACATGTCTTCGTGCACGCCCTGTGCACGCCTTCTTTTCACGCCCATGTGTTCTTATCTTTCGTTTGTCACTTGTTACGCCTACTGTATTCAATGCAATTGTACTGTTTTACTATATATACTGTATGATGTTAATGAGATGGTGCAGCTGCCATTCCCCTTTTTCTTGTGTCTGTCCCTTCCTGAACCTTTGCGGGTGATGGAACCCGATGGTCCATTGGCTCGAGCCATCTGATTAAAGCCCATATGACTCAGATACCCCGGATTCTGCCTCTTATTTATTGAGCTATCCTTTTTAGTTAATGCATAGAAAAATAGTACCGGTAATTATTTATTTATTTACCACACAGCTGAGTAAAATTCAGGATGCTGAGATGTATTATTATTAATATTGTTGTCGATGTTGCTGCTGCTGTTCTTAATATTATTAGCTGTAGCTGTCATAGTTTAGTCCTTGAGGGACTTTTTAATATTCAAATTAATACATTTACTGTGGGATAATAATAATGCCGGTTAAAGAGGACATGAATTGTAATCCTCTGCCCGGAAATGCATTCGAGGCTGAGGCCAGTGAAACCATCAGTGCACCAGTAGTGATCCAGGGTGAAGGGGTTCGAGCCATGGAAAACTGCATGAGCATTTGGAGCTAGAGGAAGGGAGTACTGGGTGGTAACTTTCTGCAAAGGGGCGCACCTGACTCTGAAACAGCAGTAAGGTCAAAGCAGCAGAGGATGAAACACAGGCATGCATGTGTGCACAAATGCCACACACACTAGGACAAACTGTAGCCCTGCTGAAAGAAACAGTTTCCATTGAACACACAAAGATCTTATGGAGGTGTCTCGCCTCAAAAGCTGAAGCATTCAGTGGTGTAGCATAGGCCCCCGCAGCCCCCATGGTGTGGGTGTGCCCGAGCTGCAGGGGGCCTCTCAGCACAGTACTCTGGCCTGGGAGCTCCTGATTGAACCCAGAGGTGGGTGCCTCCATGCACTTTGCAGGGGGGGGGGCTCCCTCAAGTTTCGTTCCGCCAATGGGAGCACTAAGATGCTGTATGGAAAACAGCACAATCATGCTTGTATAAAGGACTGTGAAGGAGATACCCCTTATATCGATGCCTCTCCTTTTTCCTTTCAAATTACACTGTACTTACTTTCTATCTCCTGCATGCCCCTGCTCTCTGAGAGCATCCTACTGCGTCGCATGCATGTTTGCCTTAATGCTTACTATTTTAGTTCTGCAAATTGCCCACACCTTATTTCAAAGATCACAAACTTCCCTTTAAAAGTCATGCCCCTGCAACCTAGCAATAGCCAACCTAATGTAGCTCATCTAATAATAGAGCCAAACATTTGCATGAATTCACATACCGCCAGCCACTTAAGGATAATGTTCTAACTTGTATTAATTTAATCTACCACGTAGAAATTGGAGTATATGTATGGAATGGTTTCCTTAAGAGCACAAGACTAATCCAAATAACCAACAGCAACCACTAGAAAAATTACAATACCCATAGATTCCGGAACAGCATACTGACCAGTGTAAAGCGTTTGAACTTCTCGTCAGGAGTAGTAAGCGCTATATATATGCAAATACACCAATATACACAATATATGACCCTCCTGGCTGACTCTAATACCATAACTCTCAGCGGTCAGCATTTAATTGTAATTAATATAGGCTGCAATATAATTTCCTTAGCCTGTCTGAAAATGTTACACTCACAGAATACAAAACTGTGGGTCATGTTCATCGTCCAGTAGTGTACCAGCACAGGGCCGTAAATCACCCATCACCAACTGAACAGATATGGAATAGCAGAAGAGATCTCTCACATGCCGCTAGCAAATGGAAGACTTTAATTTAGTCCACCACTGCATGTCACAGCAAGCTATATACTATGGCCGCTTCTTGACATCGCACAATGAGAATCAGATATGGGATGATATTAACAATGTTTCTCCCTCCAAACTATTCCTGCTCAAAACTATAAACAAAATATCTCAGAATGAACAACCCACTAAATAAACAGCTAAGTGGACTATTAAAAAAGCGACCCTCAAGGCCGCTCAATGCTGTCATCTTAAAGAAAAAACATTAATTGCATGTCTCTTCCTCAGTCTTCTTTACTCATCATACTGATAAGTAGTGCATCTCACAACATGATAACAGCACCTCGTGGTTATCATGCTTGACAAGGAAACACTTTCCACATAAGATAAAACCAAAACGCACTTCCAACCACACACTCTTTCTACATGGTGTAGTGTACTAATCATGTAGTTAGGCATTTCAGCTTTGGACATAGGGGTATGTAGCAGGGTGGCGATGCCCGCCCCACCAAGTACTGATACAGAGACTGTGCGAAAGGACATTCACCGATTACCCCCTGCTTGTTCCCCAGTACAGAAGGAACTCCCCTCTATCGACTACGAGGTTGCCAGGGAAACCGAGGACGACGAAGATCACTGGCCCTTTAACTGGCAGCCCTCGGACGAGTGGGCGGGGCCTCCCAGGGACGCCGCAGTGTCAAAAGCGGAAGCAGAGTCCGAGAGTGTGTGCTTGTACACCGGAGGTTGGAGAACGGAGAAGGAGGCGAGAGAAGAGAGCAGCGAGGAGAAGAGTGATAGACCGGAGGAGAACATCGGAAGAGAGAGAGCCGTACCATCGACGAAGGAGACGCCTGGAGGCCACCGACACGGCGCTTCGCCCAGCCACTCACCCGGGGGAGGTGTGTGGCTAGCCCAGGTACGGAGGAGAGTTGCGGGTTGGGTTGGAAGGAAGGGCGGGTCTGACGAGTGATTGGGATTCCAGCTCAATCCCGGTGGCCCTATCCTTGAGCACTGCCCCTCACCGCCTGAGAGCCCTGTGTGTTGCACTATGGATACTCCCTCACTCCCTATTCCTTGCACTGTTGTGTTTGAGAACACTCCCCTGACACTTCCCTTCTCTTTCTTTTGGTTATCGGTGATCGGGTGCCATCACGGACGTCGACAAGCCCCTGTCGAGGAAGAGCCCGGAGGGACTAAGGAGAGCCGAGGCACCCAAGTCAAGAGTCCGAAGACGTAGCAGGAGCCGATCCCCACGCCGACCTCTACACCACCGAAAAACCTGTACTGACTTTCTATTTGCATCATTAAAACCATCTTTGACCAGAATCCGACTCCTGCCCTTTCCTCCTGAGCCCGTTACAGTGGTGGAGAATGCGGGCAGCGCGCCCATCTGTATAGGAGAGGTGGACATGGAGACAGTGGTGCAGCAACTGGTGAAGGGGCAGGAACGCTTAGAGTGGATTGTAGAGCAACAACTGACCTCGGCACAGGCAGACCGGGACATCCTAAAGCAAGCCCTGACCGCCAGAGAAGGCGCCGTACAACAGACATGGACGGAAGTCCATAAACGTGGAGGGGGCAGTGAGGAGCGGATAATACCTCATGGGCCAACAGGGGTCTCATTGCAGAAATATCAGCCCGGAGAGGACCCTGATTCCTTTATCCTAAACTTTGAAAGGGCGGCCCGTGCCTGCGGATGGCCGGTTAGCAAATGGCCCTTTTTTCTAGCACCCCTCCTAGTAGGCGAAGCCCAGGCCGCATACCAAGTGGCAAACCCCACTGGAGACACCCCATACCCGGATGTGAAACGCATAATATTGGACCATTTAGGGCTAGACGCGGAAGCCTACCGTCTGAAGTTCCGCAACGAGCGAGCCTTCCCTGGGGAGAATCCGAAAACACTGTTTGTAAGACTGAAAATGGCGGCGATAAATGGCTTAGCCCCAACACCAGCTCCAAAGAAGAGATTATGGACCGGATTTATTTGGAGCAATACCTTGAAGCCCTGCCGTACGCCACACAGCGGTGGCTACGGCAACACCATAATCTCACCACAACCCAGGCCATTGAAATGGCCGCCAGCTTTTCCAGAGCACAACCAAAGACCCCTGCATGGGAAGCCGAAAAACTCTCCAGGCCTGCTCCTAAGCCCGAGAAACTGCTCCCTCGGGGGCCTGAGACTCCCCGGCCACGCCCCAGGAAACCTGAACCCCCTCACCCGGCTGGAACTCAATGCTTCGAATGTGGCCAGTGGGGTCATATAGCCAGACTTTGCCCACGACGAAAGCCCCAGGACGAACCAATGGAAGTCGGCTACCTCCCCAAGGCCGTATTATACTCCGCGGAGATGGGGAACACATTCAGGGTGCGTGTAAAGGTAAACGGGTCCTCTATCCATGCCCTTCTAGACTCGGGTTGCCGGCAGTCAGTGATCCAACCCCAACACGTAACCCCCTCACAATACGTGTCACAGGAGATAGTGAACATCAGGTGTGTACATGGGGACATTAGACCTTATCCAGTCGCCCAGGTCCCGATCCATCCAGTGCTAGGAGAGCCTCACGTTGTTAGAGTATGGGTCCTACCTTCTCTCCCCGAGGACCTAATTATCGGCACCGACAACCCGGGTTTCCTACACATGTTTCGCAAGACCCTAGCCCAGGGACCGGGCACTCATG
This sequence comes from Lissotriton helveticus, assembly GCF_964261635.1. Lineage (NCBI taxonomy): Eukaryota > Metazoa > Chordata > Amphibia > Caudata > Salamandridae > Lissotriton > Lissotriton helveticus. The sequence goes on along the minus strand of NC_136067.1, from coordinate 1,264,116,808 downwards.
GCCGCGCAGGCACAAGCTCTCCCCGCGCTCCGCTCCCAGCATTTGTATCAGCCGAACCATGGGTCCTAGACAGGAGTTTTATGTTCACTCAGGCCAATGATCGCACCCTCTTTAATGCCTGGGAACAGGCCCATCAAGCTCCGGATGACTCCTTAACCACATATCCCTGATTTTTCATCCTCAACAATCTGTTATACCGACAAGGGAAGAAGGACGACCCCTCCCAACTCCTAGTACCGGTGGCTTTCCGAGATCAGGTATTGTTCTACTCTCACAGCCACCTGGTCGCAGGTCATACGGGTGCTGAAAAGACTACACAGAACATCCTTCGGCATTTGTACTGGCCTGGAATATACAAGGACGCAGCTGTATACTGTCGAGAGTGCGATATATGCCAACGTAGAAACATGACGAAACCCCCAGCCGTCCCGTTGCAACCACTCCCCATCATCGGAAAACCGTTCGAGAGGGTCGGGATGGACCTCATCGGACTCCTGCCCAAGACCTAGAGGGGGTATCAGCACGTATTGGTCGTGGTGGACTACGCCACCCGATTCCCGGAGGCCTTCCCCTTAACAGCAACAACCACCAAACAAGTAGCAGACAAAATGGTGGAACTGTTCAGCAGGGTAGGTTTCCCAAAGGAGATCTTGACAGATCAAGGGACCCCGTTCGTATCCCGCCTCATGAAAGAAGTATGTCATAACCTCGGGATACAGCAAATAAGGACCTCTGCGTACCATCCGCAATCAGATGGGTTGGTGGAGCGATATAACAGGACCCTGAAGACAACCTTGAAAAAAATGCTAGAAGTCAACGGGACGGAGTGGGACCACCTATTACCCCTGGCTCTCTCCGTGATCCGAGGACAGACCCAGAGCAGCCTAGGCCTCTCGTCTTTTGAGCTTCTTTACGGACGACAGCCCCGATCTCTATTGGATATGACACGGGAAGCCTGGGAGAGGGAAACACCAGAAGAAACAATGACCACCCTAGAGTATGCCCAGAAATTGAAGAGCAAACTAGGAAAGCTGCGGGACCTGGCCTACACGAATCTTGAGAAAAGCCAAAAACGACAAAAACTTACCTACGACAAAGGCAAGAAGTGGAGACTCCTGCAGGTAAATGAATGGGCCCTAGTGCTACTTCCGTCATTCACGCAGAAATTCAGAGCCGAATGGGTCGGACCCTACAAGGTGATTTCCAAGATCGGAAGGACTAGTTACAAGCTCCAGATCAGTCCAAACAAGACGCATATATATCATATAAACCTGCTGAAAAAGTGGTTGGGCCCGCTTCCCTCCGGAGTGCATTTGGCGTCCGACACCGAGGTCACTACCTTAACATCAACCCTAGAACAGTTGGTTATAAATGATGAACTGGAGAAACAGAAAACCCAGGAACTGCGAGGCACCCTGAAACGATAAGAGTCACTCTTTTTGAATATACCCGGCAGAACCACCATGGCAGAACACTGCATCGAGACAACACCAGGCAAGATAGTCAAGATAAGACCCTACAGGGTACCAGAGGCAAGACGAAAACACATACGGAAGGAAGTACAAGACATGCTAGACTTGGGTGTCATCCGACCTTCGAGAAGCAACTGGTCCAGTCCCATTGTGTTGATACCAAAACCAGATGGAACCCGACGCTTCTGTATGGATTTTCGAGCGTTGAATGAAGTCTCAATATTTTATGCCTATCCCATACCCCGCGTTGATGATCTCGTGGAAAGACTAGGCAATGCCAAATATATCACAACGCTGGACTTAACAAAAGGATACTGGCAGGTGCCCCTAAGGGAGGAGGATCGAAAGAAGACGGCATTTTCCACCGATGATGGCCATTACGAATTCACCGTCCTCCCTTTCGGTCTTCACGGGGCACCTGCCACTTTTCATCGGTTGATGAACACGGTGTTAAAAGATCTGACCGGGTTCGCCTCCGCTTACCTTGACGACATCGTCGTATTCAGTCCCGATTGGAGAACCCACCTGAGACACCTACAGACAGTATTTGAGGCACTGAAGCAGGCGGGACTGAAGATTAATGCGAAAAAGTCTCGTGTGGCATATCAAAAGGTGAAGTACCTCGGGTACGTTTTGGGGCATGGACTCATCGAGCCCCAAATTGAAAAAGTCAGGGCTATAGCGGACACCCCGTTCCCCGAAACCAGGCGTGAAATGAGAGCCTTTCTAGGCCTAGTAGGGTACTATAGGCGGGTTCTCCCCCAGTTTGCCCATTTAGCTGCTCCGCTTACTGATTCCCTTCGCAGTACTGGGACGTCCTCCACCCGGATCGTCCCGACCCCAGCGATGCATTCCGCCTTCCATACCTTGAAGCACCTCATCACCTCCACTCCTGTCTTGTCCTCCCCGGACTTCTCTAAACCATTCTCACTGCACACAGACGTCTCTGACTATGGCATAGGGGCGGTCCTGTCCCAGGTTGCGGACGATGGACTGGATCATCCGATCCTATACATTAGCCGCAAACTATTCCCTAGAGAACTTAAGTATCCAACCATAGAGAAGGAATGCTTGGCCATAAAGTGGGCGGTGGAGAAGTTGGCTTATTATCTGGAGGGGCACCCGTTTATTCTTTACACCGATCACGCCCCGTTACTCTGGATGGCCCGTGCTAAATCCAACAATGCCAGGGTGATGAGGTGGTTCCTGTCCCTGCAACCCTTCTCCTTCAAGGTGTTACATCGGAAAGGGACCGACAACGTGTGCGCTGATTATTTGTCGAGCCATCCCCTCCCCGATCGGGAGTGTCCAGGGGGGGTGGTGTGTAGCAGGGTGGCGATGCCCGCCCCACCCAGTACTGATACAGAGACTGTGCGAAAGGACATTCACCGATTACCCCCTGCTTGTTCCCCAGTACAGAAGGAACTCTCCTCTATCGACTACGAGGTTGCCAGGGAAACCGAGGACGACGAAGATCACTGGCCCTTTAACTGGCAGCCCTCGGACGAGTGGGCGGGGCCTCCCAGGGACGCGGCGGCGTCAAATGCGGAAGCAGAGTCCGAGAGTGTGTGCTTGTACACCGGAGGTTGGAGAACGGAGAAGGAGGCGAGAGAAGAGAGCAGCGAAGAGAAGAGTGATAGACCGGAGGAGAACATCGGAAGAGAGAGAGCCGTACCATCGACGAAGGAGACGCCTGGAGGCCACCGACACGGCGCTTCGCCCAGCCACTCACCCGGGGAAGGTGTGTGGCTAGCCCAGGTACGGAGGAGAGTTGCGGGTTGGGTTGGAAGGAAGGGCGCATCTGACGAGTGATTGGGAGTGCAGCTCAATCCCGGTGGCCCTATCCTTGAGCACTGCCCCTCACCGCCTGAGAGCCCTGTGTGTTGCACTACGGATACTCCCTCACTCCCTATTCCTTGCACTGTTGTGTTTGAGAACACTCCCCTGACACTTCCCTTCTCTTTCTTTTGGTTATCGGTGATCAGGTGCCATCACGGACGTCGACAAGCCCCTGTCGAGGAAGAGCCCGGAGGGACTAAGGAGAGCCAAGGCACCCAAGTCAAGAGTCCGAAGACATAGGAGGAGCCGATCCCCACGCCGATCTCTACACCACCGAAAAACATGTACTGACTTTCTATTTGCGTCATTAAAACCATCTTTGACCAGAACCCGACTCCTGCCCTTTCCTCCTGAGCCCGTTACAGGGTAGTAAGCACTATATAAAAGTTGCACTACAATACAATACATGTAGTGATTGCTACTGCTTTATGGTTAGGGCCACTGCAATTATGCGATTGTGCGACTACTGCGATTTTCGCATTATTATAGATCTACTACATTTGCCACATAATCCATCATATGCCGCATAATCTGCAGATTTTAGCAAAAGTATTTTTTTTCTAGCTCTAACTGTTCAAACATTACTACAAATGCAGCAACACTTGTTGGCGCACAGTGAAACACCCTTTGCAAAGCTGGACTGGACACCTTTCTGTTGCTTAATGCTATATTTGGGTGTTAAACTGGTACTAATGAGATGCAACCAATGCCCAGACAATGTTACCAAGTTTAAAAATGATGACATAAAGAAGTAATACTGTTACAAAATATTTGGTTTTTCTATCTGCATAATTTGCTCAACCCTGACACATAATTTGGCCCTCTCCTGCCGGATAATTCCAGTGGCCTTGTATATGGGTAAAGCAGTACTGAATGTGCAAGGCGCAGTGATGCAGCTTGGATGCCAGGAATTGAGGAGGACAATGTTGCACAGCGAACATAAGCAGTGCATGATTCAGGTAAAGGGGTGTTGTGTGTTTTTTTCAATTTTTCTCTGGGGGAGAACCCTTGTATCCATGATGCAAGCTGTCTCTAAGTTGAAACCGGTAAAAGCAAACGCAAAAGGACATGTCTACCTGTTCCAGCCATGCCCCCTGCAATGAGAAGTCTGTCAGGTATCAAGTGCCATTGTCATGGAGAACGACAAACAGTATCTTTTCTCAACTGGTCGTTCACACAAAAATGTTACAATGATACCTTCTCTTTAAGTGGGCCGGGTTCTGTCGGTACTCAGCACCTTCAGTCCTAAAAAGCAGGTACTGAAACCGGTCAATATCGGACTGTCCATTTTTTTCTACCCCCTCCGGGTGGAAAAAAAATCTTAGCTCTGCATCTGTGCCACCCTTCACTGCCTTTGATGCAACTTCAAAGAGACTTGTTATAGTTCTTCCAGTCTCATCATTTCAGAACTGAAGCATTTTCCTCATTATATACAAGCAAGCAATCGTTATTGCGTATTTACCTTATGCAACTTACAACACTGGACAAAGCCAATAGCCCTGGCTTGTTGTAGGTGTAATGTTACTTGTTGTATTATATATCTGGATGCAATGACAGAAGCAGCAAATGTACCAGTCAGGCGGCACACTATGCTAAGCACAGATATTTAGCATGTGTTTTAAGCCACACCCTTAATTACATAAGCCACTCCCCTTTTAGAGACCCCCTCCGTTTTTTCATCCCACTTAAAGCTCTGGGGATAGTAGTACAGTACAGCTCCTCATGCTTGAACCCGAGGCCCTTAACAGGACTGTTTATATAGTTCTTTTTTAAGCAGATGTCACAATATAATCATTTCATTGAATGGGTAATCTATTAACAATGGGGCTACTTGCATTGCACGTGCCATATTCTACTTGAAGTGTTTTGCTATGTGCAGACGTTTATGAATTTTAAGTGCTAAGAGTGGGAGAAAAATGCAATTACTAGGCCACTAAATATCTGCTGCCTGCAGAGAAGTCCTGATGCTTTGCGTTTTGAAGTAGGGCCCTGAAGAACAGAAGCCTTGTACAGACGTGTTAAGACTGTGGCACTGAAAGAATGACAGCCCTGAAAAGAAGTGCTGTACTTGTCAACAAGATGGACCAAGCCCAGCTGAGTCCTGGTGATGCTAAACCAAAAGTGCAACAATCCTTGTGAGTATCCGTATCCCACTGAGGGCCTCATCACAAGGATCCCGGTAAATCAGATGCAGGCAGCAACATAAGTAACTCTATAGTCTGGATTTTTCACCTGATACATTTCCAGCCAGAGCAACTGGAGTCTGGCTGAAATACCTGGGAAAATATGCAAGAAACCGAACACGACTGGACATGCTGGCACGTCATTCCCAAAAAAATCCTAATGGGAGAGTAACGCTACCCTCTCCCTCCAGTGCTACTGATACCCACAGTCAGGCGTGCAATGCCCATTTTTGTTGTTGCATATTTATATAGCGCAAACTCGACCAGAAGGTATTGGAGCGCTTTACACGAGCACCGTATTTACATTACACATTCAGGCACGGGGAGATTAAGTGATTGGCCCAGAATTACAGGATGTGGACGCGACCCCGAGGCTTGAACCCTGGTTTCCAGCACCAAAGTCAGTAGTTTAGCCGATGGACCACATCCTCTCCCATTGGGCTGAAAGGGCTTCAGCCCCCCCATCATCCCCCACCCCCGTTGTGTGTAGCAGCCTGGGCTGAGACTGCTTCCTGGGCACACACACAGCTGCACCCAAGTTCTTCACAGGTCTTTATAAAACCATTTACTTGCTAACAGGGCTTTGTTGTTTTTTCACCTCTTCTTAGAGCCCCCACATCTCCACTCTAACTAAGACTGGAAGAATCAGCCCCCCCCCCGGACATTTTTAGCAGCCCCCCCCCACAGGAAATGTGGCTCTAGTTGCGCCTCTGCCCACAGTATCAGAAAGTCCAGGAGGTGGCTCAGTTACCTAGCCCTTTCCCTGCGCCCTTGTTATGGATCCTCAAAGTGTTGCATCCTTACTTGCAGTGCTTAATTTGAGCCGGTGCTTTCCAGTGCTCAGCACTGGCACGTAATTGGTTTCTGGTGCTCGGCACCGGCACCTAATTGTCAACACCTTTCTTACAACAGTCTACCACATGGTGGTGCTGCTCATCTAATTTAGAGATGAGAATAACAAGGGTTGTTGAGGAATACAATATATATTAACCCCTTACATGCGTCGGACGGCCGGCGGCCGGCCGACGTCACGGTGGGCGTGTGCGGAGGACGGCCGGGGGCCGTCCGAACCACGCCATAAATCACCGACACCGCGGCGAAATTTTCGCTGCGGTCAAGCGGTTAAAATTGCTTTTACCTGCCTCCCCTGCCATTTCTTTAGCTTTGGGGACCTGGAATAATTGTAACTGTTGCATTAACAAGCAAGAGAGATGGTTTGTATTTGTTTTGGCAGTGATGACAAGGGTGATGGATGATGCAAGCTGCAGTGACCTCCTTGTCAGAGCCCTGGCACTTAATATTTTACAAATTAAGCACTGCTTACTTGTCAGGGCTGGGAGTGGGCATTCCGAATATTGTACGCCAAACCCTACCCACACGTGCATACCAGTGAGTTCCCAGAGTATTTTTTTTTTCATTTTCAGCACCATTAGTTATGACTTTATAAAAGCGTATCCATTTTAAGCTGACAGCTGTGAGTTGTTTATTCTAAAACAATATTATCTCAGGCGTCGAAATATATATTTTTCATCACTGTATTTAGATTAAAGACTAATGAACGAGCCGTATGCAAGGGCATAGCACAACCCTTGCAGTACGGGGGTGGCAAGGGGCCTCCAATCCCCTCATGCGGCACTATTCAGGTCAAAGGAGTTCTCGCATTTTGCGTTACGTCACTGGGCGCACGCATTGAGGCACGGTGGTCGCTTCCGTTGTCCTGTGATTGGCCACACACCTGCCTTGGAAGCCTCGCGCAGGTCCCACTTGGCCAGAGCAGGGCGCGCGCGCTTTCGTGACTCTCGCGGGCCTGCTGGGCGCGGGTGAATGCGCCCGGCCTTCGGGCAGCCGGACTGGATCCCGATGCAGAACCTCGTGCAGAGGGGATGACTTCATCCCGGAATTCCAAGAAGAGGGCTGAGCATTTACAACCCCTGGGATGATCAAATAGATAATCGTCCTAGGGGAGCGTGGATGCTGTGACCTGAACAAGGTCACCAGAGGCCTCGTGGAATCTGCCACAGCTGCATAAAGGGGCCCGTTGGAGGGACGGACATGGCGACTACACCTCTACACGGAAAGAGATCAGTCAGAGGGTCGCACTATCTTCGTACTAAAATGGAACTGCGTTCGACCAATATTCTTTTATATCCCAGGGATCTGAAGCCGAGCTCGGCAGTTCCAGCTACACACGTGACCTGTTTTTAGGTCTCGCCCTGGAATTCGCATCCGAAGGATGCGTCCAGGGACGGAGACTTAAAGCTGCCCGATGCCGGGGAATGAGGGACAAAAAACTGTCACGAGCTTTAGCAGGCGGATTTGGCTGCGCGAACGCGCACGTTCCGTCCTGCGCCGTGCACTTCCCTCCCATACTCCCAGCAAGTCAGGCTAACGCGCATGCATGCACACGCATTTACACTTACACGCAGGCACCCAGACAGGCAACCCCCCACAGTCACACACACACACGCATACACACAGACTCCAAGACACATACACACACACGCACGCACGCTCACACACATACACAGCCCGCCGCCGCACGCGCGCGCGCGCACACACATGCCCCCCCAACAAGGCGAAGCCCCACTCACCGGCTTCCTCGGCTCTCACCGGCAGCAGGACTCTTCCTTCCTTCTTCGGCACCGGGGCGCAGGGTAGGCTCCTGCCTGCTCCGGTGCTCAAAACAATCGCGGCTCTTCCGTGGGAGGCGGGGTAGGCTCCCGCCCTCCTACTTCCTGTTTCCGGTTGTCCCGCCCGGCCTGCCTGACTTCCTGGTCGCAGGCCGGCGGCGGACTGCAGCACGCGCCATGCTTGTTCCAAGGAGAGGCCGGCGGCTTGAGCAGGGGGATGGGCAGTTTGGTGTTTGCGTGGTATAGGAAGGTGAGAGCCCAGCAGGAGGACGACAACTTGGAGTTTGTTCTCATTTCATTATATTTAATTACACCCCACACTTACCACGTACTGGCGCCCCTTGCACTCACATGCCACCTCTACACTCGCACATTAAGCGCGCATAGCCTCCCCCCTCCCAAGTTGAGGACACCCACGCTCACTTTAGTGCCTGGATGTAGGTTTTTCGGCGGGGATACGGAGGGTGGGTGAGGGTTTTCAGTGGGTTTATGTGTTGCAATAGCAGTCTGTTACGGTGTGCCTAACCCCCTGTAATAATGTCACATTATTGAATGTGAGAACATCAGATATCTCATTTACTTGTTCTTGTAAGCAGGAAATTAAACACTGTGCCATCCTGAAATGTAAGTTCCTCGATTGTGAGTCTTTGGTGCTTTTTGATGTTTATCACCATGGCAGTGCTTGTTGTATTCACATGCAGCTTGTTACAACTCGCTTGCTGACTGATCTATTCCCTTTGCGAAACGCTGCAGAGAAGGCAATCGGTCTAACTTCCATTTAAGAACCTGGTGGTAAAGGGCGGTCATGTGGGATAGCAGACTAACAGCAGCGAATGGCCTTGTCGATCCTTCTCGATCCCGTGTCCAAGAAATTCACGGAGCACAAGTTCTCGGTCTCGTGAGTGGGTTGATAGACGGATAATGAATGCCATCTGTGTGAGCTGCTACATTCAGGCGGGGTGCGTTAATCCTGTGGGGGGTGCCTGTGTTTGCGCCCCCGCCCCCACACTCCTCTTCTGCCCCCACTCTCCGGGACGCAGCCCCCAGGCCGCCAGACTTGTGTAAAAGCAGAAAGTCTGTCCAAGTCACAAGTGCGTAGCGCACGTGGCAGCCATTTACTGACACTGCCAGCAGGATAGTTCGGTGGGTTCGTGTGCCTGCCGCACAAGGTTTGCCTCGCCAGAGGAAGCTTTCATCCTCCCCAGGTTGATACATTCCGAGCTGCTGTGCCGTGTAATATTAACCCTGCCGTAACCACAGATCATCAGACACAACCCACCCGTGAAATTGCTCAGTGGGTTGAGGCACTGCTGCATGTCTGCAGTAAAAAAAAGTGGTTCCCTTGTTTGGCACCGCGGATAGCCGGTAGTAATCTGTATTCATGGTACAGTACGGCATTTGGCATTAATTTAATGCCATGATAAATTGCAACTCTTCATTTCTGAGCTGATTACCACAAGTGTGAATGAGCACTGATTTTAAATGACAGCTGCTGTTGTACTGAGGTTTACATATTTTGTATGTTTATTATTCGTTAAGTTGCAGTCTACACACAACATTGTTATTGCCTCTAGAGATGGTGAGTGTACTGATTTATAGTCTAGCCTGGATCATAAGGGTCAGGTATACAGGATCTAATGTACTCGACCAAAGTGCTTGCCATCCCTGCCCCATGGAAAATAAACCCTTCCACCTGATAAAAACCCAACATGGTTTGTCCCATATACATTATAGCATACAAGGCTCTTTAAAAAAAAAATATATATATATATTATATACACCTTTACAAAAAACAAATACAATATAATGCAGTTTTACCTTTTATGGGTTTTGTTTTCTAGACTGTTGAATTTTTACTGCGCACAAGCTGTGGCAGTCGGGACCTATATGAAATAACTTCTGATGAATGCACACAAATATGTATGAATTCTTAAGTTTTATAAAACGTTATGTTACCACTGTCAGTTCTTCCGTAGAGTCCAGTGCAGTCAGTCAGTGGTATCATTTCAGGATTAGCTTTTTTGCAAGTGTCAGTTTTTCATACACAGTAACTTTCCTCAAAATCGAGGCAGGTGTTACACTTGATTTGTTTTGTGTCGAAAGCCTCAGATACGTATAAATTGACATTCTAGCCAATCACAATGCATTGCCGATGATCCAGTATGCAATAGTGTTTAATATTGCTTTTCATTTACAGATGACTGCATTCAATTCTGGAGCAGCAAGTACATTTCCTGATTTTCCTCTATTGTTTATTTCAGCATTCATTTGCACCCCACCCACTCCCCCCGTTACTTTCAGACTTTTCTTTCTTAAACACTGCAGGTCCTGTCTGGCTTCTCCTTCCTGTTCGTGCTACTGAAGTTCAGATGCAGGATTGGAAGTTTTCTTTGCGTATTTGCATAAATGTGTTTTAAATTGGCTGCTGACTCCTGAAAACATGTGGAACTTCAAATGCCCGTGGGTCTTTTGTCTTTGTGTTACAGCTTACTGGTGGGCGTTTCAGTTGGCTCAGGATTTCAGCCTGATCCAGTGAGTGAAATCTGTAATTGTGGGCATGTGAACTTCTGAGGCCAAAATCAGTTGGTTACATGCTAACATGCAATCCACACCATGCACAGTTACCCCAATACGCGCACACACACAAGCACAAACCCACACGTTCATGCAGTTACATTCATTACTGTTACATATATGACCGCACAAGCACTCACGCACATATGAGCTAATTCAGACATGTACAGATATAAAAAAAATAAAGCAAAGACAGACAGATACAAGTGAGTGCAGAGTGACAGTGAGTGCAGAGTGACTGTGAGTGCAGAGTGACAGTGAGTGCAGAGTGACAGTGAGTGCAGAGTGACAGTGAGTGCAGAGTGCGTGCAGAAACAGTGAGTGCAGAGTGCGTGCAGAGTAACAGTGAGTGCAGAGTGACAGTGAGTGCAGAGTGACAGTGAGTGCAGGGTGAGTGCAGAGTGAGTGCAGAGTGACAGTGAGTGCAGTGACAGTGAGTGCAGAGTGACAGTGAGTGCAGAGTGACAGTGAGTGCAGAGTGACAGTGAGTGCAGAGTGACAGTAAGTGCAGAGTGACAGTGAGTGCAGAGTGCGTGCAGAGTGACAGTGCGTGCAGAGTGACAGTAAGTGCAGAGTGACAGTAAGTGCAGAGTGCGTACAGAGTGACAGTGAGTGCAGAGTGCGTGCAGAGTGACAGTGAGTGCGGAGTGACAGTGAGTGCAGAGTGACAGTGAGTGCAGAGTGACAGTGAGTGCAGAGTGACAGTGAGTGCAGAGTGACAGTGAGTGCAGTGACAGTGAGTGCAGAGTGACAGTGAGTGCAGAGTGACAGTGAGTGCAGAGTGCGTGCGGAGTGACAGTGAGTGCAGAGTGACAGTGAGTGCAGAGTGCGTGCAGAGTGACAGTGAGTGCAGAGTGACAGTGAGTGCAGAGTGACTGCAGAGTGACAGTGAGTGCAGAGTGACAGTGAGTGCAGAGTGACAGTGAGTGCAGAGTGACAGTGAGTGCAGAGTGCGTGCAGAAACAGTGAGTGCAGAGTGCGTGCAGAGTAACAGTGAGTGCAGAGTGACAGTGAGTGCAGAGTGACAGTGAGTGCAGGGTGAGTGCAGAGTGAGTGCAGAGTGACAGTGAGTGCAGTGACAGTGAGTGCAGAGTGACAGTGAGTGCAGAGTGACAGTGAGTGCAGAGTGACAGTGAGTGCAGAGTGACAGTAAGTGCAGAGTGACAGTGAGTGCAGAGTGCGTGCAGAGTGACAGTGCGTGCAGAGTGACAGTGCGTGCAGAGTGACAGTAAGTGCAGAGTGCGTACAGAGTGACAGTGAGTGCAGAGTGCGTGCAGAGTGACAGTGAGTGCGGAGTGACAGTGAGTGCAGAGTGACAGTGAGTGCAGAGTGACAGTGAGTGCAGAGTGACAGTGAGTGCAGAGTGACAGTGAGTGCAGAGTGACAGTGAGTGCAGTGACAGTGAGTGCAGAGTGACAGTGAGTGCAGAGTGACAGTGAGTGCAGAGTGCGTGCGGAGTGACAGTGAGTGCAGAGTGACAGTGAGTGCAGAGTGACAGTGAGTGCAGAGTGCGTGCAGAGTGACAGTGAGTGCAGAGTGACAGTGAGTGCAGAGTGACTGCAGAGTGACAGTGAGTGCAGAGTGACAGTGAGTGCAGAGTGACAGTGAGTGCAGAGTGACAGTGAGTGCAGAGTGACAGTGAGTACAGTCACTCAGCACCACCACATTATCACTCAGAACCACCACAGCATCACTCAGAACCACCACAGCACCACTCAGCACCACCACAGCATCACTCAGCATCACTCAGCATCACTCAGCACCACCACAGCACCACCACAGCACCACCACAGCACCACCACAGCACCACCATAGCACCACTCAGCACCACCACAGCATCACTCAGCATCACCACAGCCCCATTCAGCACCACCACAGCATCACTCAGCACCACCACAGCACAAATATGTTCTCTCAATGTTTCAAGCTTTATTACAAATGTCACAAAAAGATGTTAATATTTCACTTCTGTTCTTGGATTTCGTTACAATAAAATACACTGAACATAATCTTCACAAAAGTTATTTACAAAAGTTTAAGCTATTGCCATTATAAATTACAATCACTTTTATTAAGTATTAAAAAAAATTAAAAGCCATTGTTATTTGTAATATCAATACATCTAAGTCACGTAAATACAAATGTTGCATTACAAATGCTATAGGTGTCACATTTGCAAAGTTATAACTATTGGCATTGTAAATGACAAAGCTATTAATTTAGCTATTTTCAAAACCAACACATAAATGAACATTTGGTGAATTACCATTAAAATATTTGACTTTTTTACTAAGATATTATTGTACTCTTTTATGCAAACAAAATTTAGATACTGCATAAATAACTTTAATAAAACATATTTTATATGTAGCTTTTTATGTAAAAAAAAAACTATAGCACAAAGCAAAAAACAATTGCCATTTACAATGCTAATAGCTCAAACTTAAATAATGCGAGACCTATTGCATTGCAAATGCTTGTTTTTAGTGCAACGTTTTTTTCCTATGCATTCTGGGACATGTAGTCCTGCTCAATTATTGAGTAAACAAGATTACATGTCCCACGAGTGCAAAATGCACAGAGCAGCAAAAGTGAATAATCCGAAAAGGAAGTCGGATTTAGAGCACACTGAGAGAAAAGGAGAGAAAGAGATGGGGAAAAGGCAGAGAGGGACAGACACCAGGGTGGTGGGGGGATTTGGGGCAGGGGCGACATAGAGGGAGAAAGAGGCGCCAGAGAGAGGGAGAGTCTGAGAGCTAGACAGCTGGGGAGAGCAAAACAGCACATCAGAGAGACGGAGAAAGGGCAGGAATGTGGTAGGGAAGAGAACGAGACAAGGAAAGAGAAAGTCAGAAGGAGAGCCCCCCAGAGACAGAGTGAGCGAGAAAAAGAGAGGCGACTGGCACAGAGAAAGAGAAGTAAATAGGCAACAGAGGCACAAAGATTAAGACAAATGTTTAAAAGAGACATTAGGGAAACAGGCTCATCAAAGCGAATTTGAGACACAGCAAGTAAATGGGAAGAAATATAGCCATAAGAGGGATCACGGAGGAAAGAAAGATAAAGGAGACAGAAAATTATAGGGATGTAGACATTTTGGTTGAACAGTACTGACGTCAGACCACATTTAAATAGACTGGGTTGGAAAAGGTAAATAATGTGGCATGACATAACATGAAAGCTAGATAAATCTCTAAATTGGAGCGAGATAATGAAAACACCACATCAAGAGAACCATTTACAGGTGCAGAAGAGAGAAAGTAGAGCGTTGGAAAGGCAAAACTATCTCAAAAGAAGATGAAAAAGTCAGTACACAGAAAGGATAAATCAAAAAGAACCATAAAAGTAGGCTAAAGAGAGAAACAAAAGAAGATGGACAAAAAAGGAAGAACAAAAAGAGTGTGAAAGGGGGAACAGAGTTCTGACAAAAGGTGGAAAACATATCACACTGGGACGAGTGAGAGAAAGTAAAAGATGTGCAGACATCCAAAGGATGACAAGGAAAGTGGACACGAGAAACGTCATCACACAGAGAAAAGTATTGCTAACTGCTAAAATAATAAGCATTGTATTACAACAATACTAGGACTGCGTTTCAAGCATTAACGTATACAACAGGAAGGAAATATTATTCAACACACAGAACATATACAGCTTAAAAAGTAGCAGTGCAAGTTTCCTTCATGCCCAGAAAAAAATACAGCATGGCCAACAGTTGAGCAAACGTTCCTCACAGCATAGGCAGTTCCCGGTCCACTCAGTATTCCCACTTTCCTCTCAGCACATTCTTGCCAGTAGCACGTTAGCTCATTGTTGGCAGTTCCAAGTTAGCTCATTGTTGGCAGTTTCAAGTTAGCTCATTGTTGGCAGTTCTAAGTTAGCTCATTGTTGGCAGTTCCAAATAGCTAATTGTTGCCAGATGCACGTTAGCTCATTGTTGGGGCAGTTACAAGTAAGCTCATTGTTGGCAGTTCCAAGTTAGAACATCGTTGGCAGTTCCAAGTAAGCTCATAGTTGGCAGTTTCAAATTAGCTCATTGTTAGCAGTTCCAAGTTAGCTCAAGGTTGGCAGTTCCAAGTTAGCTCATTGTTGGCAGTTCTAAGTTAGCTCATTGTTGGCAGTTCCAAATAGCTAATTGTTGCCAGATGCTCGTTAGCTCATTGTTGGGGCAGTTACAAGTAAGCTCATTGTTGGCAGTTCCAAGTTAGAACATCGTTGGCAGTTCCAAGTAAGCTCATAGTTGGCAGTTTCAAATTAGCTCATTGTTAGCAGTTCCAAGTTAGCTCAAGGTTGGCAGTTCCAAGTTAGCTCATCATTGACAATTCCAAGTTACCTCATTGTTGGCCGTTCCAAGTTAGAACATCGTTGGCAGTTCCAAGTAAGCTCATAGTTGGCAGTTTCAAATTAGCTCATTGTTAGCAGTTCCAAGTTAGCTCAAGGTTGGCAGTTCCAAGTTAGCTCATCATTGACAATTCCAAGTTACCTCATTGTTGGCGGTTCCAAGTTAGCTCATTGTTGGCAGTTCCAAGTTACCTAATTTTTGGTGGTTCCAAGTTAGCTCATTTTTGGCAGTTCCAAGTTAGCTCATTGTTGGTGTGTCCAAGTTAGCTCATTTTTGGCAGTTGCAAGTTAGCTCATTTTTGGCAGTTCCAAGTTAGCTCATTGTTGGCAGTTCCAAGTTAGCTCATTTTTGGCGGTTCCAAGAGTTAGCTCATTTTTGGCAGTTCCAAGTTAGCTCATTGTTGGTGGGTCCAAGTTAGCTCATTTTTGACAGTTGCAAGTTAGCTCATTTTTGGCAGTTCCAAGTTAGCTCATTGATGGTGGGTCTAAGTTAGCTCATTTTTGGCAGTTCCAAGTTAGCTCATTGTTGGTGGGTCTAAGTTAGCTCATTTTTGGCAGTTGCATGTTAGCCTATTGTTGGCGGTTGCAAGTTAGCACATTGTTGGCGGTTCTGTCAAGCATATTGCTACCAGATCTCAGTTTATTTCTTATCACCAGTTAGCCCATCAGTGCCGGTAGTGTACAAAACACTATTGTCCCTTAGCAATTAGGTTACGGTTGTGCCATTTCCAGTCTTTAGTAAGCATTTACTTCATGATTGCAAATACCTTGTCATTGTTGTAGTCCCATTAGCTCCTTATTGGCAGGTGTGTGGAAACATGCTCTTGGCAGATACCTCTTAGCTGAACAATTCCAGGTCCCACTAAGATTACTATTGCAATTCTCTGCTGAGGTCAACACTGCCATTTCTAAAATAGCTAATTGTTCTAATGAAATTAGTATAGCCATTTTCAGGTAAAGACATCACGGCCAGTATTTTAACATGTACATCTCTTCCTCCAAGAGATGTTTCCGTCTGAGTCACTGGAAAAGTGGCGGGCATGGGTTTCTTCAAGGAGGCAATGTTATCACTACATTATCACTTTCACCCCACCTTTAAGAGTCACCTGCAGTCCCAACGGAGGCAGCAGCCACTACTGCATAGCCTCCTGTTACCACCAATACCACCTACCCTTTAGTAGGTTATTGCCAGAGGCACTGCTATTGAACCAATATCACACCACCCACTTCCCTCCCATGCTGAGGTCTGAGGATATGCTCACTTTCTGGTTCTTTGACACTATGTACTCCTCCCAAAACGTGTACATCATCTGGCCTGACCTGTGCGGCACTGGTATTTGGGGGTGCATTTTCACCACCATTCACTCCAAAAGGTTGTGATATTTGGATATGCCAATGTTACTGTGAGGTCCGCGACTTGGTGAAGAGTGACAGTGCAACATTGTGGGATGTCGGGTAGTTTAGTGGAGTATGTTTCTTCTCACTTCAATGGGTTGTGAAGAGGTGGCTACCACAGCTATCAGGGACCAGAGGAGTCTGAGGCCGAAGTAGAAGAGCAGCTGAGGCAACAGACCATAGCCTGCTTGAGGTTTGAGATGAAAAACCTAAGCCTATAAGTAGTGTGCTCATTTATTTTGTGGTTGGTGGTTACTCTTGATTGTGGTTACAAAAGGTAAGTTTTAGCTGTAGTGCTAATTTGCAGAATGATATTTTGGTTACCTCGTGCAAAGCATTGCTGCTACATCTGAGTCACTCTGACATTATCCTTGTAACAGCCGTGTGTAACTGTGTGTGTGTGTGTGTGTGCGCGCATGTGTGCACAGGCTTACTTTTGGAGATTTATGAACACTCAAAGGGAGAAAGTGTAAAGCCCCATTGTTTTGCTTGAATTTTCTAGTGTCTTGTCATTGCATAAACATCAGTCTTCTGTGAAAGATGTATTCATATTATCAAGTGTCCCAGTCAAATTGCTACAAAGTTTACAGGCCTGACGAGACCCTCAGAAACAAGGTATCCAGAGTAAAGGTGACTCCTCAATGATGAGATATGCCGATAATACACAGTAACAGTTTTAATGCTATCGATACCCACAAAGTCACGGAAGCAATGAGGACTGAAAAAGGTGTGATGATTGGTTAATGATGTCCCAAATGTATTGCATTGCACACAAATGAGGGCACATCAGGATCAGATGAAAATGTCACTAAGATGCTAAGGGAGCAGAAGTGACAAA
Organism: Lissotriton helveticus; assembly: GCF_964261635.1. Taxonomy (NCBI): domain Eukaryota; kingdom Metazoa; phylum Chordata; class Amphibia; order Caudata; family Salamandridae; genus Lissotriton; species Lissotriton helveticus. The sequence continues at coordinate 1,264,099,536 of NC_136067.1, read as the reverse complement.
GTCCCATCAACCACAGAGGAATATGGTTGGTGTAACCTCCTCTAGAAAGACAATTGTAGGACTCGTCCTAGCTAAAGACTGTGTTGTCCGAAGAGTGCAGTATGATGCCACAATAACGTGGACTAAATATTGTCTGAGAAAAACATTTCATACTAAATATTACTTACAAAAATATTGCCCCATTGAAGTTAACCCCTTGCATGCGTCGGACGGCCCCTGGCCGTCCAATGTCACAGTTGGCGTGTGGGGAGGACAGCCAGGGCCGTCCGAACCCCGCCCACTCATTATTTCGCCAGCACCGCAGTGGAATTTGCGCTGCGGTCAAGGGGTTAAAATAGAAAATATATACACAAGGGGATGATACTTTTGTAAACAATATTAAACACACAATATTTTTGTCCACCAATATGCCAGGCAGGCTGAGAGAGTTTTTTGGGGGGATAGGGGGGTGCAGAAAACATAACAAACATGCAATATACAGCTCCATTAAAGTTTAGAGGTAAGGCCTACGAGCCTAACCACATCCCTTATGGACTTGCAGAGTTCGAGTAGAGTGCAGTGACTTCACCTGCTCTACCCAAGAGCCCACAGCACAAAGGTTCCACTATTTGCTGATGGCAATGTAGCAAAGGCTGTCGATGATAATCTTATCTCACGGTTTGGTAGCCTGGCTGAGCTCAAGCCATGAACCTACCATAACGATACTGAGGAAACATAACACAAGATATAAACTAACGCAAGATAAATAAATATGCAACCTAATAGCTGGACAAAAACACTTAGGGCCCAATTATAACTTTAGGGGTGCAGTGTTGGGTTTGCCCCGCCACTGCACAGTCAAAGACATGGTCAGACCACCCACCAGATTACAAGTTATTCTTGTGACTGGTGTTTTTTTTTTGGCATCCCAACAGCGGTGCCCTGAAAATGGGTATCACAAGGGAACGCCAGAAGCATCTCCTGCACAGCATGGACTGGTGTTCATGCACATGCCCCCCTGTGTGTATCCATATGCAGAGGAGGCACAGGCGGGCCTGGCGTTCTCTTTGTTTCCTCTCCGCCACGGTGTTCATGGAGTAAGAACCTCCATGACACCGCCAGCAGAGAGGAAATTTGTAATATGCTTGGCGGGATCACAGTGGTGCTGCCAAGCATATTGCGGCCTCCTGACTGCTGTGACACTGCCAGGGAATGGCGGTTTCCTGATGTCTGTGGCGGGCTGTGACGGTCTGACCACCCAACTCATAATCGGGAGGTCAGGAGACGGCCACCACTGCACCCCCACGAGTATGGCGGTGGACCGCCAGACTTGTAATGGGGCCCTTAGAAATTAACCACAAACCGTTTAGGGCAGTTGTCTTGGAGGAATGGTTGTATTCCCTCTGACTTGCTGAAAGATCATATAATTACCATAATACAGTTTAGGTTTAATTTAGATATAAATGCTCTCTAAAATCTATTATTTCTACCAATCTTTTAGCAATAAATAGAAACCTACCACTCAGCTTCAGTTTTAACTAATGAGGTCTTAGGTGCTAGTCACCAGGCTCATGACCAATGTCCACTTATTAATTTGGATTTTACCCAAAGGTGGAGGCATCTGGGTTGGGATTTGCAAGCTCACAACATTATCTGAGGACCTTCTCCGGATCAAAAAGTGAAAAATATGGGATTGCATTCTGAAATGCCCTTGGTGATGTATAAAGTATAATAGAGGCAAATTAAGTCTGTAGCGGTGTGGATTATATCGATGGAGTATATGTCGAAGGAAGAGCTCTTCAGGTGCCAAGGCTGTTGAGGAGTAAGAAAAGAAACAATTTCCTCATTGAAACGTTGGTAGAAGAGAGAGGTTCAAGCGCCTCCCTGACGGGCAAACCTAGCACCATTCTCAAAAAATAAAGAACATGCAGCATAATAGCTGACTTCATTTACATTATAAAGAGACCACAAAACATAGTCCAAATGGTTTTGTTCAGAAGACACAGTCCATGTCCCAGTACTAAAAATGTTAATTATTTCCAGCAAATGCATTCCAATGAGCAGTGAAATGTGAATCGCATTTGATCCTGAAAAGCCACCTTTTAGAGCTGATTACGTTTTTTGCTATAGAAATTGTTTGGAAATAGTACAAGCCAGAGCAGCCTAATCTATTTTAAAATTCCAAACTCTACTGCTTCAGGGCTATTGATATAATAGGTCAGCTCATAGGGACAAGGCTATTATAAAGCGGCACAGACCGGAAAAATATATCTATCATGCAGAGATCTTTCCTGGTGGAACATGCAGGAAATCCATTGACAGGTGCACAGTGTTCCTTGAAAGGAGGCAGGAAACATTAGGCATTTGTTGAAAAACGGGCAGCTTTCATGATACCACGCTTCAGCACAGCTTCATGGAGTACAGCCTGTTCTTTGCAGTCAATTCGCTCAGTGGCGAGTGAGCCTCAACCCAGGTGTGTGCTTTGTTTGCCTTTCCAGACCGCAGTACGCTACAAAGGCTTGCAAGGGAGCTTCATGGGATAAAAGGTATGCACAACAATTTGGAGATGGGTGTAGGAATAACAAAGCTCCTGAATTATTTAAATGGAAATATTGCCATGAGGCGCGGCGAGGGCTTGGTTTGCTGCACTCAACAAGGCCCTGCAAACCCCATCGAATGGCATCTGCGACTGGTGAGGTATAACCTGATCTTCGTCCTGGGATATCAGATCATCGAGCTGGGAGTGTGTAAAACGTGTCTGAATTCAGATTAATGAAGTGCCACCTTACTGTACATTAATTAAATTAATTAAACATACATTATTAAACAGTGAATACCAGACAAAATCCTGTAGCCTAGACCAATAGCTATACAAGCCAAATTACAGTAACATTTTTCATTCATAAAGGCTGTTATCGTTACATGCAGATTAATATTAAAGAAATCTTTATGCACAGCAGTGGCATTATTGACCAAAAAGCCTATCATTAATGCTGGTTTTTGGCCGTCACCAGATTATAATCGGTAATTTATGTGCCTGAGACATAGTTTTAGGCCCCCAAGGAGGATGACGGGAAATAACTAGTGTTACTCGCCTACTCAAAGGTTAATGATTTTATTAGCACACAATTGTACGAGGGTGGTCACCGCTCCATCCTTCCCACCCCTCCACCAGTCAGTTGCCCGTTACAAGAACACTGCAACTAACACGTCTCTAGGTTGAACTCAGGACTACATTCCTAGCAATTTAACTGTCCGCCTCAGAACAGTCAAAGGAAAGTGCTGATTTAGTGTTACTGCATAATGCTACAGGCAATGACGACTGTTAATAGCCCAGACATCCACTATTAGCCATAGCAGAAAGAGAGGGCACGTTATGGGTAAAAAGGCAACCCACAGTTTTTACTGTTTTAATCCTGCAATGGGCAATAAAGTTATTAGCACTGCCAGCCTCTGTGTCCGACTCTTTTCCCAATACAACCTTTAACCTGCAATACGTTTCTGTCTTGTCCAGCGAAGCAACACACTAAGGGGCATATTTACAAGGGTTAATCGCCACCTGAATGCCTCTTTTTGTTACGTTCTGGTGGAGATAACACCTTCGCCCTATTTTGAAGGCAGCATTAAGCCATTTAGTTTGGCTTAACGCTGCCTTATAAATAATGCCCCTATTCACGCAGCACTTAGCGTGAAAGGGGAAAGCAATAAGGGTTGCAGTGGGCGTTCCACCACAATTTACAAGTGTGGTGTAACTATGGGGCCACGCCCAGAAATAGGACCAGGCAAAACCGAGAAACAACCATTACGACGCGGTCATAACACCGCAGTACCATTACAACGCAGATTTTAGAATGCAAGTCGTTACCACGACTTGCGCTGGAGGGCGCTCTAGACTAAGGAATAGTCTGATTTATTATTCCAACACCTTCCCTACTGTACGTAGGCTGGAGTTGGAATAGTCATACATCCAGCAAAACCTGGTCTTAACCGGGCGCAACAAGAAGAAATTATTAATTTCTCCTTGCTTTTGCTGTTTTTATGTGTAGAAAGAGCAGATCACCAGTAGGGATTGTTCATGTGCAGGAAGGAACACCTTCCTGCACATTAACAATCATTCCCTGCAATGCAGGCACCTTTGCACTATGGCATAATACTGCGCTCCACCATTCTGTTGTAGTTATGCCCCTTACTCACCTTTCCCTTACCTTTTCCTTCTTTTGCTGTTCCTAGACTCGATTCCCGAGGCCCATACAATAAGAGCAAACCCGTCCCTCCCCTGTGTTCCATTGCCCTAAATGCAAGTCCCCTAACTTATCACCAAGAAACAGTGGCGGCTGCTCCCAGGAAACAGCAGTGGGCCGGGGAAGTAGGGGTAAATAAATCACTAACCTACCAGCCAGCCAGCTAACTGGCTGGCCGCCGCCTCTCCTCATAACCAACCACAATGGTGCAATGCAGCGTTGTGGTTGGTCTGAGCGCCGTGGTTTGGTGCTCAGCCAGTGAATGGGAGCCTGGGCAAGTTCTCCACCCAGGCTGTAATGCAGCCAAGGTGGAGCTCATTCATGCGCAGTTACATAGTGCCCACTACTCCTTCCCCTGCTCTGAGAGCAGAGAAGATTCGCCCAACCTGCCAAGACGCCGTAGCAGGAACAAAAACAATTATAACAACGTACAATTATTATTATTTTACTTTTCCTTTTTTTTCACTGTGGAAACAATGGGGCAATGTTCCTCCGCCTTAGCAGAGGAGCCGCCACTGCAAGCAACAACTTCCGACGTCATTTACCCAATTACGGGTTGCCACAAAGTCTCATGCCCCAACAAATGGTAACCAATGGCTGGTCCACACACATCCTTGGGTTATATCTAACCGACACTCTGCTCCATACATGGGCTTCTGCCCTGTTCTGTGGCACTTTCTGTTCTGAAGAGATGCTCAAACACCCTGTCCTGCCCGGTGCTACCATCCTGCCACACATTACTAACATGGCACCTCTCAGAACCCTGAAAATTCCCTCTCACCTTATAAACTCACTGATTCCTGACCCCAATATTGCAAATATTGAGACCGTAGTTGTAATCAGGATAGACAGGTAGACAGGGAGGCTGGAAGTAGGTGGCTGGAGGGGGCTGCAGTGTCCCCAAGTTAACTCAGCTGAAGTTCAGAAGGGGAATGAGCAATAAAAAGGCATTTCAGTTTACTTTCGTTCGTTGTGTGTTCCAAGACAGAAGTCATGTATCACACAACATTTTCTGAAAAACTGCTGGTTGTTTAACATGAGCACTGGTTTTACTTTTTTTCTTTGACTGTGAAGTGATGCAATTTTTTTAATGTGAACCAAGTGACAATCATGCTCGATACAGGAAGCATGAAAGGAAAGGCTGCATGAGGTCAAATAGTTCCTAGCACAAAAAACAATTTAAATACTTGTAAATGAAATTAACAAATATTTCAAAATATATCAGCAGGAAGAAGCCTTCTATTTTTTTTGTAATTATGAGGTTTAAGGTAACATAGATTGTAAAACATCAAAACAAACGAAGACACTTTACGTGTATAATGCACAAATGATAAATATAGACAGAAATGATATTTTAGCGTGTTATTGTTGGAGCACTTCATAGATTTATTAGTAAAGCTGCATGACTGATGGACATTAATGGGCATTTCAATAGGGCATTTAAATGGAAATTGTGCTCTGTGTAACAGGCTGTACCCTAGCATAATTAACTTTATTTATTTAGGACACTGTGCTCCAAATTGCTAAATGGTAATGGCTAATTTCCTACACTTTGAATAACACTGGATTTTTCACAAACCCTGAACATGATTGACATAACGTTGCCTGATTTAGAAAATAGTTGAAAATAAATCATGAAAATGTGGTATTAGAAGAAGTGGGTGACAGCTAGGGTTTAAATCTGTACACATTTGCATATAATTTGGAATTAAAGGCATCATCCCAGCCTTCTGGTTGCATCCAGCTTTGCATTAAAGTGTGTTCAAACCACATAGAATTGAGGTGCAAAATGGGAGCACTAGAATGAAAAGGCACCAAGAGTTGGTAGATCTACTGTGAGATCTGCTGATATATAGGATAACAACACCCTCTGAGTAAAAAAGAACAGGATTGTGTGTGAAATAGTAAGTGTGTGGTGTCAGGAAGGAGCCTCTGGTCCTACCTGGCCGCCAAGACTTGGAACTCCCTCCCGACCCACCTCCGCCTGACCCAGGACCACCTTGCCTTCAGGAAGCAGCTCAAGACCTGGCTGTTCGAGCAGTAGCAGACCCCCCCTCCCCTAGCGCCTTGAGACCCTCCGGGTGAGTAGTGCGCTATATAAATGCTTTGATTGATTGATTGATAATTCTTTTTTAACTCCACACAGAGACGTTTTAAGGCACGGTCAAAGTGGGCAATTGCCCAGGGCCCCCACCTTCCAAGGGGCCCCTGGAAAAGTGAATTTTCACTCTATTTACCCGCTTTCTATCCTATTTCTCTTGCTAAATCTCTCTCCCTCTCTGTCTACCATTACCACTGACTCTACCCTGTATCATTATAAGGATGTCTGGGTTCTGAGCAAGACATATTTCAACTGTTATTCTGTGATCCTGCTGAAGTTTAACATATCATTTAGTTGTGTTTGGCATCATGCAGGATTGAATTAGCAGCAAATGGGTAATACAGGGGCCCCAATATATGTTTTGCCCCGGGGCCCCCAAAATCCTTAAGACGACCCTGACTCCCTAACACTTAAACAGGAAAAAGGTAGGCAAGAGAGGAACATTCAAATTAAGAGTGAGACTTCATAATCTGACAACCATAAAACACTTAAAATAAGTAAATATTTCATTGGGTTCCCACACTCTTTGGTAAACCAAATGCAGTATCATGGTGACCACTTTCTATCATTTCAGCGCTCAGCAGGTTCATCGCACTCCTGCCTGGTCTATGACGATGCAACAATATCATTCCGGCTATTAAGTGCTTCTCTTTATGCCGGGTTTATCAAGGATGTCAACTGAGGACCCCATGCATTGTCTACGAGTTCCTTTGGCAGTAAAGCCATGGATAGCTCAGATCACACTAGACTCTATATCAGCCTACAAGATCTTTGAGATCCGAACACACCAACTGCATTGTTCTTCTTCAATTCAATTCTATCTCTACAGGACATGAAAATGCAACGGAAAAAAGATGAATTTGGGGGATTTCTGCCCCCGGTCCTTTGTAATATCATATCTAGGGTACGATTTCTCTGAGTGGTGAAGACATGGCTGATATCTAATGCCTTTGCTCACTCTATCTGCCTATTATGTCAGACGCTAAACAATTTCTTTGTTGTTCCGGCCATGCCTCTCACTGTGCAACTTAAAATTTCTTGCCTGCTGTCTGTGGCATGGCAATGCTGCACCAAATTCACCACATACATGAACAGAGCACAAACTGCAAGGAACAAGCACAGGCAAAGCCAATATATTTTGTCTCTGGGAGCTATTGGCTAGAGGTGGGCACTCAGCTGAAAGCTCGAGCCTGAAGCCTGGCTTTGGCTCATCTCGAGGTCCCCTTGGAACCTCAAGCTCATAACAAGATTAGCTTTCAAATCGCTTCTGCCTGCTGCCCTCGCTCTATCTTTATGCACAGAGAGGCAAAAACAAAGCATTAGCATCTGAGGTTAAAAGGAGAGACAAATGGTTACCCAATTAGTGGCTGATTTGTACAAAGTGAAACCAGAAAATCTTGATTAATCGTAGGTTCCCCCTTAACCATGTTATTTTTTACCAGTCGTCTTTTTTTTCTCACTATCGCATATGGAGGCACCTTCCAATACGTGAGGTCAGATTACCAGCTGTACAAAAACCTATTGTGTTTGATTTAATAGACTATGACGTTGCTCTAATTATGACAATCCGGGACACATACAGTACTCACATGACAACTGTCTTGCCTCTTAGTTCACTAATGGCACTGTCGCCAGAACGGGGGCGGGGGCAGGATGAATGATTCGAAATTCATGTTTAAAATATATCACTTTTTATTAGTACTTCTCAGTGCAGTGTGATAATGTGACATATTAATGTCAAAGCTTCCGCAGGTTAAAGAAATACACTTTTTTTTAATTATGAAGAGACGTTATTATATTTTAAATGAAGTTTGTTGTGTGATTTACATGGCAAATATTTTCGCAGCCTTGTTCATGCACGGGTTCTAAAGGTCAAGCCAGACCCTTGGCTCACCCTGGCTCACCCTGTTAATTTGTTGGCTTGTCTACCTTTACTATTGGCAATGTTTTGTAGCCATGCTGTATAGCAGTGCAGCTGCTGTGTAGCATGGCTAAAAGTAACAAAAAAAGAGCTCTAAGACACGGCCATCACTACTGCACAGAATGGCGCTTTTTAATTTTTTTGCTTTGTTTTCCTGAGGCAACATGTAGGGAGGATGGAAGAGAACAATATCTGAAGTGGGAGAGGACGGGTGGGAAGGGATGGGGAACACGTGCAACAGAGGGTGGTTGGAAGGACCTGGGGCAAGCACATGGACAAAGAGTACGCAGGAGGGGCGAGTGGCAATCACGCATACAATGGAGAGCGGGCAGAAGTGGCTAGGGGCAATCACAAAGACAATGCAGGGTGGACAGAAGCAACTGGGGAAGCACACAGACAATGCAGGAATGGTGGGCATCATGGACTGGTAGTGTAACACAGAGGGGGCAGAAGTACACAAGCAAGACAGCTGAAAAACACATGCACTCTCATAGAGTGCTTATACAAAAAGAAAAAAGTAGCATCGGAAAAAGCAAGCCGTGGAAGAGCACATTAATTCCTTGATACTCAAGGGCATGGGCATGGGTAAACACAAGAAAAGAAGGAAGCCTGCAGAAGCTGACGAATGAGAGGCAAGCAAAGAGAGTAACATTAAAGCAATGATGGCCTTTACGCTGCCTGTAAAGTAACAAAGGGTCTCCTAAGAGACAGCACATTTACTGTCTTAGGCGAGACCTGAAATATTTCTTGTATAGCACAAAGCTTCGGTGAGGCCAGGGGTAGGTATGGGATTTTTTTTTACTTAAAATACTTTATTGAATTTAAAAATATAGTATTGAACACACTGATAGAGACCAAAAGTCATGATAATTCAGTACAAACTGTAGCTATTCCTAAACCACTGCAACAATAACAGAAAGATTGATTTAAAAATGCTGTTACAAAATATAATAAATTAGAAAAACAGATGAAAAGTTAATGTATAGTTTTATAGATATAGAAATGTTGGGTGTAAACTTATTCTGTCTCAATGCGTAATTTGCTCAGAAAACACATTTTTTAGGAGGGCACTCTGTAACGTACATCAGTGACAGAAACATAGTATGTGTGCATTAGGCAAAATTTGCATTATTTTATATTGAAGGAACTGTGCATTTGTCTTACTTTGTCGTGTGCTCTCTTTCTTCCTCTCTTCTACTACCCAACAAACACCCTCCACCAAGGCTTTAAGTGGGCTGGGCCCCTCTACATCACAGATCCGGTAGAAATTAAAAACAGACAGTCTTTAACTTTCCAGCCAAAGACACTGATCAATTTCTGAACTTTGAATGTAAAAAACGTTAAGGTAATCCAAGACTTTCCTGTTTATATTTCACAAGTTTTACTTAATCTAGCATTCTGTAGGAGTGCTTTATTTTTCCAGGATATTATTACAGTATTTTATTTTGGGCTGCATATTACTCTTCCATAGTGCACACTTTGACTGAGTCACCTCCAGGTGTTTATAATGGCTACGATTGAGAGCTGTGGAGTTTGTCTTAGTGCCTTTCCAGCCCTCCTCTCTACCCGAGTCCTCTGTAAAGCGAGTCCCTCCTGTAGCAATTAAATAGGAATGCAAAATCTTTACCCGTCTATCCCATCCTCGTTGCCAAAATGAAGTGATGTCGCCTGAAGAAATCCAGGATATGAAGTAAGTATAAAGTCTTTATTTTAAACAGTTTGGTGAACCTAAAGACAGGAACCACAGTCTCCCAGGTATCTTCACTGTGTGGTACTGAAATTCTGGACCCGTGTCATAATCATCTTCGTATCATGACGATTTTGGTATCAGCAGACCGAGAATGACGAGTATACTATATACAAGTCTTTTCGTCATATTCGGGTAACGAGATCACCCTGAAATCGAGGATTCCGTTCTGAACCCTCAGGTTCCATTTTGTGTACGGCAGCCATTTTGTGGTTGCCCTCACATAGGCCGATGACTAAGGTCGACCGAGTCCCTGGACACGTACACCTTTTGCTGACTTCTGTGTGACCTGGGCAAGCTGACTCCACTGCCCGAAGCCAAACCTGTTCGGCCAGTTCCTTTCCCAGTGGCCGGTCGAGATTAGGATCAAGGCACAGCATACCATAAACCCTTCATTGCACACATTTTTGTCTAATCTTACTCACACCTGTCCCTGTTCCTTTCTTTATGGCCTGCTTTACAATGAGGAGGTGCCCGATTTTATTAGGGGTCCGTCCGATATCTGATGGAAAGTGTTGGGCCTTGCCGGGTAATTGATTATGGGCTGGACAAACTGAAAATGGGCTTGTCATCATGAATCTGCTTTTCTTTGTCGTAGAAATATGTGAATGGTCAACTGTAAAATAAGGCATGTTTGCCTAAAGCATAATATTTTGTATAAAAAGGGATGGCTGGCTTTGTAAGTTGAGCAGTCTCCTGAGAACATACACCGTGTTGTACTTCTAGGATACCTGTTACTGGCTGCAGCCAATAAATCTGATCTTTGACGTCACCAAGAAGTCTCTGCGTTTCTGTAGTCTGAGACAGGAGAATCCGAAGTCTTTGGGTGTGTCCCCTGGCACCGCTGGGTTCTTAAAAACCCAGTACTTCAACTGACAGACCTGGACTCCAACATTCTAACATGAACTCCCAGGAGTTTCATGGAGCATAGCACAAAGGGAATAAGGTGGGGGAAACTAGGAAGGTACCAACTATAATAATAAGATATTTATAGTAAAACAATTAGATAAAAATACAAAGAGAACTTACAACACAATGGCTCTAATATGTGGACTTTTAGAAAGCTTTTAAAACATGTTTTTTCTTTTTATCTTTGGAAATTTGCAGTTTGGTCCTTACAGCAGTACTGTCCTTGCAAACGCTAATGCAAAGATGCCCTTGTGCTGTACAAAATCAAAATAAAATCAAAATGATCATTCAGTTCTTGGCCTCTCTGCAGAGTGCACAGGCCAATGGCCATGTATTCCAGTTGCAATTGTGATTCTATGCAGATGTGTGTGAAGAAGAAACACAATTTGTTAAAACCAGGCTTGTATTTGGATTAAAAATCAGCCTGGGCATGCTAAAAAAAAGTGGCCCACATTTGCATATTGCCTTTCAGCAAAACACTGCTTCAGAGAAATTTTATTTTAAAAAAAGGGGGGGATAGAAAAATGCACAGATTAGTTTACACTGTGAAACACACCTGAAAACAAGTGAGGCCACTTCTGCTCAGGCCCCCTGCCCCGCTCGCTAAGCATACATTAATGGGCCGGCCCAGTGATAGAAAGGGAGTGACACCTCTGCGCATTGATAAAAGTGAGGTAATGGACGCCCATCTGCCTCCAGAAAGCCACACGGGCACCCACTGGGCCGCTGGCGGTATCTGAACAATGCAGAAACCACCCAAATCCAGCCGCGGACGGTAGGGGAGTACCTGCCGGGGCGGTGATGTGGGGAGGGGGAGGGGCAGGGTGGAGGTTAGTAATGTATGGATAATTGAGGGTTGCAGGTAAGTAAACATTTAAATAAATCAAACGAATTTCATTGCGCGCACTGTATCCCCAAATGCAATGCAGTGCGCGTCCATTACCTCCCTTTTATCAATGCGCAGAGGTGTCACTCCCTTTCTATCACTGGGCCGGCCCATTAATGTGCCTTGAGACCTCACAGTGAAAGTGCGCCATACAAAAACCTATGACATGACATGACTAACCCCCACCCTGCCCCTCCCCACGTCACCGCCCCGGCAGGTACTCCCCTACCGACCGCGGCTGCCCAAATTGTTCCCCCAGACTGCTCCAAAAAGAAGCACACAGCTGGAACTGGACACCAGCCCCTCGGGCATTGCCCGCGTTACCAATCCGGCCCTGTTTCAAACATTGACAAGGCAAAAATTCAAAGAATATGCAGTGCTTAGGAGTGGGTGTGTGCGTTGTGTGTTTGGGGGGGTGAAGTGAAGGAGATCCGAGGAAGTACATGCAGGAGAGCGAGCAAAGTGTGCGCTGAAGAGGAAAGAGATTAAATGGGAAATATGGAGACGGAGGATTTCGGAAAGTTGTGGCGCGAAAAAGGGCATAAGTGTCTAACAAAGACTGCAGAGAAGAATAGTTTGAAGGGGAGAACAAGAGTGATTGAAGCAGTCTGAAGACCACTACCCCTTCGGAAGACCTTAATAAAATGTACTACAACAGTTTATTAACTTAAGAATTGAAACCGTTTCAATATTATTTATTTATCACAAAAATGTTGTATTCCTTTGTCTTAATGAGCTAACATTCTTTGTCAAAGCCAATAGTCCTTGCCGGTTTTAGGTCTAATATACCTTGATGCAATTACATTAAGCTCGAAAGGCGCCAAAATACCCGTTGAGTGGCACTCTATAGGAAGCACAGAATTTGAGTTTATATGTTTAAGCCACGCCCTTAATTGCACTGGCCACGCCCCCTTTCCCACCTCTCTTAAAGCCCTGCACAGTCACTAAGGCGCGGCGGCGGCGCCCCGCATGTACTTGGCCTTGTGGCACAGGGGCCTCAGGCGCGGGGAGGAGGGGCGGTATGGGGTGTGGGGACTCCGTATTTATGTTTTCCGATGCCTGCAAGTGCACGGTACCAGAGCTGCTGAAGTCTGCAGTTAAACGTCCACCTTTGAAGGTATTCAGAATACGCCATCACGCTGAATTCTACACTGCATTCCAACTGAATACATGACACGCGTCGTCTGATCAGAGACCTGTCTATCCTGGGAGGAGTAGAGAATGTTGAGCAGTCCGACGAGGCACATGTGCTACGAACGCCAGATGTTTGGCCTGACTTCAGAACTCAACGCTGCTTTTTAAAAATGCCTCTTTTTGTTTCTTCTGACACCAGGAAATCTGTATTTTTTTTTAAAAGGGGCCAAATCAAGCTTTTTGCAAATGAAGAAGAAATGGCATATTAAAAAGAACTGGAACTTGAGGGTTGCTCATTAATAAAGATTGCGTCTCCTCCCCTGCTCCTTCTGGCACGTACACACACACACCTACACACACACACACACCCTCATCAGACATCTCTGCTGCCTGCTCTTCAGGTTTGGCCGGCCTACTAAATTATTGTTATTACTTCTCAAAAGTTTGAAAAATAACTCACCTTACAGGAAGATATATATTTTTTTTGTCACAAAAACGCAGACCGTGTCACATTTTTACCATCAATGCATAGGGGGTGTGATGTGTACATTTAGCCTGCTCAATCTTCCAAAGTTAACAACACTAGCGCTTTGTAATTTATTCGAAGTTTGGCGGCATCGAAACACTTCTCTTCTGTGAAATGTACAATTGTAACTTGGCGAGATAATTTTCTCTGCCATTTGTAGATCAAGCGTTAGGCAAGATTTTTCGATTGTAATAAAAGTGAATATATAAATCTACTAATTGAGGTCTTCTTCGACAAATCAGCAATAAAGAACAAGACTCCTGCGTGAAAGGTGGGAATCCAGTAACCTACATGGGACAGAAGCCATCAGCTCAAATTTCCGAAAATGGGTAGCCAACCAACATTCAATAAATAATTCTGCCAATTAAAACAATACAATTAAAGTGATCATGGAGCTTTCTAAGTACCATGGCCAGTTACCATGAGTGTGTCATCCACAAATTACACAAACTCGAAACACTGCCTTAAAGTGAGCTCGCCATGGGGTTCAAAGGGCACCATTATACAAATGGTGGTGACAAAGTGCCAAGGGTAACGTTAAACTACTGCTTCCCCTATGGTTGGATCCCATTGCTAAAACAGCTTAAAAAGGGCTATTGACCAGTTCCGTCTTAACGTGGGGCACGCTGGGCAGTTGCCCAGGGCCCCACAAGCATAGGGGCCTCATGCAGACCAGAATTTACCACAAATTTTTTGTTCAACATTTTTATTCCTGTGAGCGGTTGTGTAGGGCGCTGCTTTGCCTGGGGATCTATAATGCTGTTAAGACAACCCTGCTATTGATGCATGGTTCTCAAATGCTCTACTGACCGGTACAACTAAATTGCATTGCTTCCTGCATTTATATGGAGCGTGACCCATGCAAATGTGACCATTTTCCTTTGCCTGGTGGGAAGTGTAATTCCCACCAGAGTATTCACTATTGTGGATGCCCTAATAAGTAGCACTGAAAATAATTGAACCATCCCTGTTACTTTCCCTTTCTGAGTGGTAAGGCTTTGGGTCACACTCAGGAATCATGCAGATCCTACGAGGGGATCCCAATTTTTAGGTCGAGCCTGGGCAGCGCCTCCGCATCCGCTGCTCTGTGAGGCATGCTGGATTGGAGTATGGACTTGAAGCTCCACCCACTCTTCGCCCATATTTTTCATTGGCTTGTGTCATTGTCCTTTGTAAATGCTGGCTTCTGATTTTTTAATAGTCCCTCCTTAGTACCACCTTGTCTCCATTTGTAACCTCCTATGAGGACTAGCACTGTTACTTCTGTTGTTACACAGTATGTCTTATTTAGTCTGAAAGCACTGTTGTCTTTAATGAGTTTCTCCTACTGCAGGCACAACATGCTTTCCTGCAACATTCAGCGTGCCATGCACGCTTTCACTTTCCACGCGGCCCGGAACAATGGCGGCTGCTTCTTCTAAATGAAATAGGTCTCGCATTTAAAGTTTCAGCTATTGACATTGTAAATGGCAATGCCTTTTATTTATGTGTTAATTATCAAAACAGATAAAAAGCATTGCCATTTAAAATGCCACTAGCTTAAACTCTTGCAAATGATAGACATATTAAATTGCAAATGCTTGTTCTATTTGAATATGGGTGAGTGGACAATCCTGGAATAGCTGTCGGCAATGGTAAATAACATAACTGTGCATGACAACGGAGTTCGGATGGTATACATGACATCAGCAATAAAGTGGCCCAGATGAGCTTGTTGCACTGCCCATGGGACCTCAACATGATTACTCTATGAGGCCAAGCACTCCTGACCAATGGCTAGATTCTGGGTGTAGCCCTGAGTGAGAATTGCACCATAGCAGTCATTTTCATCCATTTTACATTTGAGCAGTATTTTAATGTGGACTAAACACAGGCAGGGGACGGTCTCTGTTACTTTTGACAAGCCTGCGCTGCACTTGTGTGCTTGGGAGCTTGTGTGACCTGAGCCCTAATGCCGCATCCTTGGCTACTGGTGTCTCAAAATTGGGCACTCAATTGGCATTTGACCATTGTTTTAGCCCCCAAATTTGAGACACAAAGAAGCGCAAGGTTGGCGCAAGACTAGGATATAGGAATGGGACCGTCGTGTGTTCCATACTTCTACCTAACATCTTTAATGTTCTGACTTTTACAAAATGGGTTCTTTCACACTTTAAGAAACATGCACAGCTGTTGCCCATTGTAGGAAGGTGGATACCTGACTATGGTTACCCCAGATTTTTTGCCTAGTGTTTAGCTGGTTTTCGACTTAGTTGGCCTGGGATCCTGCTATTCAAGGCCCCAGGCTATCTGCTCTCTCTTTAAAATGGACTCCATGTACCCTAGGTGCATATCTAAATTGGGTTGGGTCACCTTACCAGCCCCTGTACAGTGTACTATAGGTACCCAGGGCATAGGTGCATCCAAGGCCTACCAGGGGCTGCAGCATATCTTTTGCCACCCCTGGCTGGCCATCCAAACTGACACTACTGGCTGATCATTCAGCTGGGGCAAGGTCGTGTAATCACCCCTTGCTTAGATGTAGTATACCTATGTCTAAACCTATATCTGGACACATATGCACCTATAAGTCACTCCTATGGCAGGCCTTAACAATCCTGGAGGCAGAGTGCTTGGTTTTATGTGAGATGGTGCTCTAGCATGAGCTGAGCCTGTCTGCAGTGTTCGGAACCATTTCCTTACTGCTGTTCCAGGGTATTGACATACCATATACTCTTAAATGCATTATAATCCTCGCGGTTATTGCTAACTTTGGTTTGGCTTTATCAAAACATGTCGTGTAAGGTGTCATACACTTTGAAATACTACCCCCTCGCCAGTTCTGGCGACGGGGGTAGCATTCCACCCTTCTAGAGGGAGAAGACATGTTACTTTACTTAAACGCGGTTAAATCTAACCAGAGCCTCAGCATCACAAAATGGATGCTGCTGCCCCGATACAAGTCTGGCCTCCTGCTGCTGACCGAAACTTGGCAGGGGAGGCCTGGACAAAGGGTTTCCTATCACAGGGAGGTGTTACACCACCCCAGACAGGAGATAGTGGATTGGAGCAGGGAGGGTTGAAAGAACCTAGACACTGCCTAGGGCACACAAGGTGTCCCATGCAAAATCCAGTCAAACCGGTTCTGGGGCACTCCAGCCCCAGCTCTGGCACGAAACTGGGCAAAGGGAAAGGGGTGTAACCACCCCCTTCCTGGGTCCCACCCATAGGAGGGACCTAGCAGGATATCCAGCCCCTTGATTTGGAATAAAGGTAGGAGCTGTGGCACTGCAAATCAGATTATCTTGACTGAAACTTTGATACAGAACTCTGGACCCTTCGACATCCCACTCGACGTGGAAGACTGAAGAATCTCCCTTATGGTCAATGAGTGACCACCCTGTGCAAACAGGCACCATCCAGCGCCTCACCGTTTGCTTTGTTGCAGTTCCCGCCGGAACTCGAGCGACAGAGATCGACAAGACCAGCTCCCCTCGACTTCTAACAGCCCGATCCACAGTCCCAGCGAATCTGAGACCCGTGGAGGTGACGTGAAGCATGGAGCCGGCCATCTTGGAAAAACTACGAAGTGCTGACCGTGCAGCTCCCGAGGCTCCCTCGAAGCTGTGCATTGGGGTTTGAGAAGCCCCAGCTCGAGCAGCTTTTGCACCGAAGATCTCCCCTCCACACTCACCGAGTGCTGCGTGGGGCCCTTTTGCATTTTCCTGCTCGATGCGTTGGTCCGGCCGCTTGCCTGTTGGCTAGTGGCCCCAATACCGACAATCCTTTGAATTTACACTGCTGGTCTGGTTGCTCCAGACTGGCCCTCGCTCCCCTGAAAAGGAGCAATCTATCAGACCTTGCTGGTCCGAACAAGAAGCGATCTTCCAATCCTGCGTGGGTTGCACTTGCCAAGGCTTGTTAACTCCGATCCGGAAGCCGACACCGCCGACAGTGAGAGCCTTCGTGGGACAGCTCGTGATCCACTCCTGGACATCCTCGGGGTCCCAGAGTCCACGTGGCAGCGGAGACAAGCTTCCCGTCAAGCACCTGATTGCGCCCGACATTGCCTGGTTCCTTCCTGGTCACTGGCTAGTGACCCAGACTCTGTCCCCTCTGCTTTCAGGTACTCTACAACTTCGATCCACCCTTGGATCCAACCGGACTCTTCTCTACTGGCCGCCTGCAGCATCTTCATCTCCAGGCTCCATAGATCTACACGACGAAACCCGACACACTTTGGCACCTATGCACCCGCTTCCTGTGGGTGAGGTAACAATCTAACACCGGTGCTCCTGTAGTGGTTTACACCTCTAGTGTCTAAGTTTAAAGTGTGGTAATTCTATTCCAGTCGGAAGACTCTTAAAACTGTAACTTGATAACTTTTACGCACCATTGACTTTGCATTGGTGCATGCGTGTGCTTTTAGCGCTGCACCCGATTCCCGCGGGCTACTCCCGTCCTAACTGCTGTTAGTCCAGTGTAGTCCCAGCGATTCCCAAGGCCCCAGGCCTTACCACAGTTCGAAAGGTGATACTTATACCACTTTTTTGATATATGGTTTGAGTGGCCACCGGCCCTATCTAGAATTGTGCAACTTTCATATGTTATACTGTGCTTTTGTTTAAACGCTTGTGCTTCTATACTCATAAAGAGTACAGATGATTATTCTAGTAATAAATACATACATTTTTTTAATATATAACTTGTGTGGTGTCCTTTCATTTGACATTACAGGATTGCATATGGTAAAACAGCTGGCTTCACATGCCCTCTTGAGTTAAGCCTTTAGGCTGCTTAGTCCATGCTACCATTAGGATAGCTTGTCTTTTTAAGGTTGACTTACAACCACCACCATAAGGGATTGTTTGGACTGATACAAGGTGCCCCCAGAATTAGAGACATCATACATCTGGCCAACTTCTCACACCCATGTGCTTATAAATGAAAAGTTTTGACTAAAACCCGAGGGCATTGAAGCAGACCTCCCCCTCCAGGTTGCGCTACGTGGGGAAGGGGTAGGGGTTGCAGAGAACCAATGATGGTGTGACCTGAGGGCAGGTGCACAGCAGATATTCCTTTAGTTTGTCTTAAGCCTGAGCTGTTCAGCAGACTCTGCGGTTCTGAAACCAACGCATACTAGACGTATCGCTGTTGCTGTCTCCCGTGCCTGACCTCACAGCGCAGTCGCAATAGACAATCAGGGCTCATGACGCCTGATGCTCTGTGTTTTTATGGTCCGGCTTGACAGCACAGCTGTTGCCAGGAAATGAGGTGTGGGCCTGCCCAAATCTTGGGAGACAGAAGTACATATTTTGATTGGGCCGAAGTTGTGTGCTTCCATAAAAAAAGTGCTTGCCCTCCACCAGCTGTGATAATTTTGCTTACTTATCCAGCTGCCTAAGCTTGAACATTCATGGGAACACAAACATAACACTTGAGCACTATTAACCCCTTCCATGCATTGGCCGACGCAAGCACTACCTTCAGGGTGCTGTGCACGACCGTTGGCCGACGCAGCCCCGCCCGCTCCGTAGAACACACGCACCGCGGCGGACATTTCGCCGCGGAAAACAGGTTAAAGTGTCTCATTAACTTACAGGGAAGTTTAGGTCTCGCTTGACAGTGCAACTCTCACCTGACCTTTTAACCTAATCCAATATTATTCTACAGTTCTTTGGCTCCACACAAATCCATTTCCGTGCTATTTACTTGCAATACTTCACATTATTTTGTTTATTTATGCAGATACATGAGCTTGAACTTTCAGGGGAACACACATGGCACTGTAATGGATTTAAAGTGTCTTAGATAACTAGATATTGAATATTGCAATCTCGTAGATGGGAGGAGGGCAATCATTAACTCACATGGATGTTTAGGTCTGGCTTTACAGTGCAATTGTCACCTAACCTTTTAACTTACACCAATGTTATTCTACAGTTCTTTGCTTCCACACAAATACATATCCATTCCCATGCTATTTACTTGTAATGCTTCACATTACCATACAACATGTCTTTAAAGATAAAGCTACTGGCATTGCAGTGCTTGTTTGCTGCTGTACACAGTAACAGCAAAATGGACGTAGTTGGTCAAGATCTCTTGATGCTGCAGTTCTAGTGTCTACAGTGGGCACACAAATTTAGCTCCATCTGTTTGTAAGTATAAATGAACAAGCAGTCTCTGAACACATTGAAATGCTCAGTGATTGAAGATACACTAAAACAATCATGTAGAATGTGCACTTCTGACTTTACTGTGGCACTTGATTGCAAAGGTCAAAATACATGACATTCAGCAGGCACATAAGCAAGCTATAAATTATAGACCTGTAGGCAGACTGTGGTTTCAGAGAATGCCCTGGAAAAGCAGGAATGTGCATTTTCACAGGTCTAATGGCTGTGATAGTAACCACACAAAAGACAATGGGAGGAATTGTTTCAAATAGTATAAACCACTGGTAATCGGTCCAGGTAACACTTCAAGCCATCGTGTTTTCCACACTGTCACCCTAGACAGTGGCCCGCCTTATGCAGCTCAGTACTGACCCTGCTCTTCGCAGCACCAGAACATCCCAAAATGCCAGACAAAACCCCCTCCAAAAGGCAACACAAGCAATCCTAGAGTAGTTTTGGCCTTGTTAAGCTTTGTTAGTGAGGTTTAACCACGCTTAGCTGTGGAAGAGGCAAAGACCTCAGATTTTCTCCCAAGGACCCTTCCAGTGTCCCACTTGGCACATTTACATGCATTTCGATTGTTACCATGACTGTGCAATGGATGTCTACCACTGTAACTGTCTAACAACGTCTTCTGTTAGGATCACAGGCCTTCATAAGAATTTCTATAACAATTGATGGGGTTAGATATGTGATTGCTTGCACTGTATTAGGTTTGCTCTCGCAACACAATTGTTGGAACACCCTAATTCTCTGTGTCAATGTCCACACTATATGCACTGCTTAATTTGAGCCGGTGCTCAGCACCTGCACTTAATTTTCAACACCGGTGCTTTTCATGAGCACCAGTTAAGGACGCCTTAATTTACAGGCAGATTAAGTGATTCGTCCAGAATCACAGGATGTTGAGCCGACGCCAAGACTTGAACCTGATTCGCCAGCTTTGAAGTCTGCAGCTCAGGCCATTATGCCACATCCTCTCCCCACTTTCTGGTTGGTAGTTGGTTCTGTTTTAGGCGGCACTAACAGGAGAAATGGGCTGGTGTATGCTGCTCCCTGAAGAGAGCCCGGCACTTCTGCTTTTTACAAATTAACCACTGACTTGTGATTTCAAATGTATCTGGTTCAATCACTTTAGTTTTCTGCATCATAAAAGAGATGTATACCGCAATAATTTGAAGTACAGCAGAGTGTTTAAGATGCTCCAAAGCCCTCCAACTCATTATTTATGGAGGCCTTTCTTCCACACTTTTTCTGCTTCTCTCGTCCGTTACCACAGCTCAATGGACTAATGCATCCATGGTCGAGATCTGTGTGTAACCCGAGGATCACACGGTTGAATCCACTTGAACAATTTTATCCATGACTCCTTCTGTGGTGATCTAGACGAAGATGCTTAGTAAATGAAATGCACCAATCACATTATTCTAAAACATCCAAATTATTACCACAAAAAAAATGGTTCAATTGCAAAATGCACATAGTGTGTAAGAGATACCAATGAACAGAGTGCACTAGTCAGACTAATACTACTGAGGGTTACATATACTAAGTTATTTGAGCTAAAGCAGGCTCAAACTGTACTTAGCTGATGTATGCCAAGTAGGCAGGAAAACACCTGCATAATGTTCGCCATTTTTTTTGCCACCAAAACAAGTTGCGGGAAGGCAAAGCTGGACCAATGAAGGGCCCGCGAAGAACGTCCTGATCCTGAGGGCGGGACTGCCAAGAGACAAAAGGCAGGTATGGTATGACTGACTTCACAGACTACATGATGGCTGCTCATGAGAAACTGTTTTCCAAAATTCAAAGTTTTTTTGTTAAAACAGTAGCCTCAAATAAAAAGAAAAAGGTCCAAGAGACTAGAGGGTGGTATGATAAGAGCTGTAGGGTAGCACGAGATAATCTTAGCATGAAACTAAGATTAGGAAGTGCAGAAGCAGTAAGGCTCGCGAGAAACCAGTATAGACAGGCCCAAAAAATAGCAAAGAAGCGCTGGGATGAGGATTGTTGGCGAGAACTCAAGGAGGCGTGTGCCTCCAAGGACTCAAAGCGTTTCTGGGCCTCAGTAAAATGGGCAAAGGGTGGCATAGCACTCCAGCCTACTAATCATGTCCCGAAAAGCAATTGGGTAGAATACTTCCAACCACAGTATGCTCGTAATCCTATGTTTAACAATGATTGTCCTCCTCTACAAGTTTATTACAAATCACCTATATTTGTTGAAAGGGATGTGAGTATTGTACTGGATTGTGTAGCAGGGGGTAAAGCTCCAGGTATGGATGGAATTCCGGCAGATATTTTTCTATCGGACCGGAAGTCCTGGTGTAGCTATTTTGCAATGCTGGCTAATGCGGTGGCTATGGGAGGGAAAGTGCCTGCTTCATGGAAGGGAGCTGAAATCATTCCCATATATAAGAAAGGTGATCGATCCCTGGCTAAAAACTATAGACCCATT
This sequence comes from Lissotriton helveticus, assembly GCF_964261635.1. NCBI lineage: Eukaryota > Metazoa > Chordata > Amphibia > Caudata > Salamandridae > Lissotriton > Lissotriton helveticus. Next base: position 1,264,077,476 of record NC_136067.1, on the reverse strand, counting down.
AGTCTGATTGATACAGCACAAAAACTAATGGGCCGATTAGTCCAAAACAAACTGCAGCAATGGATCGACGAAAAAAATATTTTGTCATCTTATCAAGCTGGGTTTCGTCCCTCAACTAGTAGCGTTGACCAAGTCCTCCACTTCTTAACCATCTACTGGAGAAACGTTACTCTAAAGCAGGGGACATTGTATGCAGTCTTTGTGGACCTAAAAGCCGCTTTCGACTTGGTCCCCAGGGAAAAACTCTGGCAGACCTTGGCGGACGTAGGCTTAAGCCAGGAATTGCTTACACTCCTTGTTCGTCTTCACGAAAATAATTTTGCAAGAATAAGATGGGGCAAACAAGGAGAAGTAACTGATCCCTTTCCGGTAGAACGTGGGGTGAGGCAAGGGTGTGTCCTAGCGCCAACCCTCTTCTCTATTTATATAAATGGTATTGTCGAACATCTAGAGAAGGTTGCTAGTGACGCCCCAGTAATTGCTGGCTCTCGTGTACCAGTCCTCATGTTTGCGGACGATACACTCTTACTTTCCCGCACCCCCAGTGGGCTCCAAAAAGTGGTTGATGCCTTTGGTGTATTTTGCGATGGGAGGGGTCTTGAATTGAACACCACCAAAACAAAATTCATGTGCCTCAACCAGCAGTCCACCTTCAAAGGTGTAATAAAATACAAAGGTACACCCCTAGAAAGAGTGGACTCTTTTTCTTACCTAGGCATCACCCTTCAAGAAAACATGAGCTGGAAACAACATATAACCACAACCTTATTAAAGTTTAGGCAGCTAGCAGGCGCAATTACACTAAAACATCGCACCTCGCTGACAAAGCCAGTAAACTGTGTGCTGGAAATGTATTCTATGAAAGTCCTGGGGGCTTGTTTATATGGCTCTGAACTATGGGGGTTTTCAAATTTGAGAGAACTGGGTCGAGCTGAAAACAGGTTTTTACGAGGGATTGTGATGGTCCCCCAAAGCACACCGACAATCCCGCTAAAATTGGATCTGGGAAGAAAATCCATAGAGGACATAGCGAGGCTACGCCCTCTTCTATATTGGAGACGGATTATGGTAACCCCAGAACTAAGCCATTATGCAGCGGCATTGAAGGATGTCATTAAATTCGACCGCTTCCATAGTATTCCATGGTTAAGGGAGCTCCGGGGACTCCTTATAAAATTGAAATTGGAATATCTGTGGGAAACCAAAGATGTAACTTGCTTCCCAACAAAGACAAAGTTAAAAGACCTATATTGGGAAATGGTATATCTTACAATGTTTAGTGACAGTACAAGCTCAAATTTAACATCTCGCTTCTTAAATACAAAAATGTACCCTTCTTGCGAACCTTTTTGGGACATTATTGAAAAACCTTACGATAGAAAACTTTATTTTCAATTTCGCATAGGTACACTTCCGCTGAACGCGTTTAAGAAGCACTGGTCCCCGGCATGGGATGAACATTGTCACCATTGTAATGAACAAACTGAACACATTTCCCATCTCTTGTTCTGTTGTCCTCTGTACTCGTCCCCCAGACGTAAATGGTTCAAACCTGTGTGCTCAAACTTGGGAACCCGCAGCCAATCTGAAGCCCTCAGGATACTTGAAACAGATTGTTCCACATTGCTTGTGGTTGGGGTAGCAACATTTTTGGCTTGGTCATGGCTAATTCGTACCCGATCGTTAATGGCAATTGCATCTTAAAGAAATTATGTATTTTGCACTTTGTCACATGGATTATTGTATTTTATCCTAGAAAATTTATTTTTTAAGAATTGTGATAATCTGATGTAATCTGATGTATTTTTATCATGTATTCATTCGACATTTAATGTTTAATATGTATTTTTAGAACTATTTTTATATGTAGTATTTATTGTATTAGGGCTAGGTGAACGCTTTTATGACAAATGTCGAATAAAGCTTTAAAATGAGAAAAAAATGAGAATGACAAAAGGCAGTAGGCTTGAGAAAATCGTTACAAAACCCACACAATTGGAAGCAGGGGATTAGGCAACATGGTGAAAACCCCCCTAATCAGAATGAAGCGTGCAGCAGAAGAAGAGAGTTAAAAGGGCAGGGTGCAACACCCTGGGCATACCTTGTCCTCTCCATGTTGACCCACCCACACCGGATTGCTGGCGTCGCAGCCACAGGTTGGAAGAGGGCAAGGAGGCCATGGAGACAGCACACTTAGACAGCCAATAAAGCACAATAGCCTAGAAAGAGGAACTGCTCAAACAGTGTTCTTGGGATGCTTTATGGCAGGTATACTGGGAGCGGTGAATGACCAGCAAAGGGTCAGCAGCAGGCGGACACAGCACTTGAAGCCCGGGGAAGGCCTGACGGCCGCCCACACAGTTGTCGGTAGCAAGGGAAGCCTAAACGCGGGACACCTGTTAACCCCTTGCATGCAGACGCGATTCTGCGCCTGTATGGCAAAATCGCAAGTGGGCAGGTTCATGACGGCCCCCAGCCGTCATCAGCACACGAGCACCGTAGTGCATGACAGCTGGGGACCGTCATCAGCATGCAAGGGGTTAAAGGGCCGTAAATCAGGGTGGTGTGCTGGAAGTGCTGTAATAGTTATTGTGGACCAATTAATCAAACTGTTGAGAAAGATTACAGATGTTATAAAGTATTAAAATAATGGAGCGTACAATTGACCATTAAAATGTGATGTTTATGTTCCATGTTTCTGAATAAACTGCGGCCGTTATGAACCAACAATGATTCAACTAGTGTTTATTGAGATGGGATAACAAGCATTTACAATGCAATGGTTTCGCCTTTGGAAAAGCTAGAGCTATTGGCATTGTAAATGACAAATTTTGTATTTATGTGTTGCTTTTGAAAACAGATAAATAAATTAGCCCCGCGCGCCGCGTTGGAACCCGTAATCGACTCCCTATCGCTCACGCACTCAGCAACCGCTTGTGCTTCTCTCCAGCTTCTCTCCAGCTGCACCTCAAAAAGGGAGTTTGACATCACTTCCGTATGCAGTTGGAAAGTGCGAATGGTTTCCTCACAGAACAAGCACTTACCTAATATAAGGAGTTCACTGAGGACTGGACAGAACGGACTGCCCTACTGGTACTGCCGAGGATCTCACAAATCACGCATCAGCCGGTGCAGGAAGGCGAGGCGATTCGGGGGCGTGTTTGGCCAGAATGACGTGCACAAAGGGGCCGGATGAGAAAAATTCACCGGAACGCCCACGAGTCGCCTCGCACAATGACGGACGGCTCTGTCTTCCAATGGCTAGCCTCCATTTATGGAGCTAGCCAATGAAAGACAGAGGCGGAACAAAGCCCACATATTGAACTCATTAGGATTTCGCCTGCGCCGGGTAGCTGCGCAGTGCGCAGCTTTCGCCAGGCGAAACCTAAAATCTAATCGGGCAGATATATAAAAACATCTAGTACATTAAGTATTTGAAAGACAATAAATCTGTGCGATATAAGAGGGGGTTCATTGATGGAGTGTGAAAAAGTGAATGAAGTTGCCAAAGCTGCAGTGGAAATGAGCGTTGTGCCTGCTCTGGAATTCAAAGACAGGAGTGACAGCAAGGATCAGCGCAGCCTTTCAAAGCCCTGCTCCTAAACTGTGTAATCGCTCCTTTGTCAGGCCTTTGTTATTGTTAGGGACCAGTGGGCGTGACCTCGCCCTGCAAACAGCTTCTGTCAGCCCCGGCTGAGTAAACTTTACTCAAGGGGGGCTTTCAGGCCATTGTGTGCAGCAGCCGCGGCCCTCCGTCCCTCGCTGACTACAGAGCGAGGAAGTCGGTGCGTGGAGCTGAGAGCAGCAGAGAAGGCCCGGCCCTCCCCGCGAGGAGCGTGCGAGCCCGGGGACGTAAAACAGACATGTCAGGCTGCGAGCTGATTAACGTCTCTCTGGCCAAAATGCAAGGTGAGGCTGCGCAAGTGCGAGGACACGGGCGGGCTGCAGGCGCAGTTGTTTTGGCCAGTGCTTATTTATGGAAGGGTTGCTATACTATTCTGCTCAGCGCTGGGTTGGGGGCTCTATGACTGGGCCTCATGTCGAGCAGTGGTGTGTGTTTTTTTTTTTACCCGGTCGCTTGATTTGGAAATGCTGTTGTTTTGGCCAGAGCTGCCAAAAGGGATAAGGAACTCGTCAGAACGTCCTTTTAATCGTCAACTTCAGTTTTGCCACATTTTCTCCTGTTGAAAATATTTTCGCGAATGTTTAGGGGCCATGTATTTTTCGCCTAGTATGCTAGGTCTTGAATCTGCGTTTCTGTTACAATTCTTCCAGGCCTGCGATGTTTGTTTATGTTTACATCGGTAGGGTCATAGTGGGTGCAGTAGTGACAACCAAGGAAGTGCTTTCAAGAACATCTGGAACAGGATGTGGTGTATTTCACTAACGATTCAGCAGATTTGCACTGATGACTGGGCATTTTTGCACGGAGGAACGACAAAGTATCGACTGAAAAATAGATTCTAAACTGGCCGGTCAGTGGAGATGCTGATGGGAGATGGCCGGTCACTAAATGCAAAGTTGCAGAGTCTGCGTGTGTGCAGTAATCCACAAATCACGCATCAGCCGGTGCAGGAAGGCGAGGAGATGGCAAGGCGATTCGGGGGCGTGTTTGGCCAGAATGACGTGCACAAAGGGGCCGGATGAGAAAAATTCGCCGGAACGCCCACGAGTCGCCTCGCACAATGACGGACGGCTCTGTCTTCCAATGGCTAGCCTCCATTTATGGAGCTAGCCAATGAAATACAATAAACAAATGGAGAGAGCCAAGGGAATTAATCCACGTGAGTGGATGGAAAGTTCTCCTAATCCCCTGGGCTAGGTATCTATATAACAAAAAAGAGGAGTACCACCATTCTCTCCCTTTCATTGCAGAATATGTTTTCCAACAGTGGCCACCCTTCCCTCTAATCCCGTGCAGCCTAATGACCCTGGTTAAGGAGTAAGCACTATGTGAAGATACTGTGTGTTGTATGTTGTGTTTGTCTTGTATTGTCTCGGTTGTATCAAGATGAATCAATAGCACGTCGTTACTCCTTTTCACTTCTAAGGATATGACTGTTGCCTAGCCACGCACCTAGAATTGATGGATGCGAGTGAAAAAAATTCACGGATCTTTCTCACTAAGCACACAACTATTGATAGGTGTGCTAGGTAGCCACAATGGCTGTATTGCGCCAATATGTTATCTCTATGTAATTGAGCAGCACACTGCACTAAAATAGTCCGCATTAATTCTGTGTGGGATGACTCACAGAGACAGCAGATTTTGTCACATCACTTCGTTGCAGGCACGTAACGAGTTTTTTTTTTTTGTGACTTATTCTCTTTCTTTCCTTACAGGTCTTTTTTATTTTCAGCGTAACCACTCCCGGGTTACAGCTTTCCGCCCTGTAACAGATTTTTGTTAACAGGTGACAAGGGAATGCAGGTATGGCAGGGCGTTAGTGTGCCCTGACCACCCTTTCCCTCTTTTTTGGTCCTGAAGAAAAAACGGTAATTTCCAATACGGTTTGAAACATGTAGACCTTTCACTTATCTACAGATACACACGGTCATAAATAACCTATATTGTATCTACACACACGTTTTTAACATTGTCCAGTAGTCTTAAAGAATAAAATACTTCTCCTATAAGTCATACCAGGACAATTTTTAACACACTCACTTTTTTCTTGCACTCATCACTCATATACCATCTCCACTGTATTTCAGGTGTCGCAGCACACCTTGATGGCACTCGGCTGTCAAGGTGGCCCCGATGATGAAGCATGTCACCGACTAGGTCGGTGAGTGAGGGGTTTAATAAAAACCAAAGAAGGACTTTTCTTCTTTTTTCACTAGAAACCCATCCCACTAAAAAAGCTTTTTGGGGCTAGCCAATGAAAGACAGAGGCGGAACAAAGCCCACATATTGAACTCATTAGGATTTCGCCTGCGCCGAAAAGCTGCGCATTGCGCAGCTTTCGCCAGGCGAAACCTAAAAAGGTGCATGAGGAAGGCCGGGAGGGACTGGTGGTCAGTTGCACGTCTGGGAGGGGTTAAAACTGTGGACAAATGTTTTTTACTCAAAAGAGAGGAGGCGGAGTTGCACCCTCTGTGGTCATAATAGCCCGAAGGCAGGCAGTTTTAGGTCATGGCTCATGAAGTCTGTCAACCAAAAGGAACACCTGGGCCTCATTAATAGGGCCCCAGAAATCCCAGGAGGAGCCCTGTTGGATTATAAAAGCTATGGGAACAATTATACTTGTGAGGATTTCAATCAGAGTGTCTGCACTAAATTCTGGCAGAAAACAGGGGAAAGAGAGCAAAAAACACAGATTCCTGTATGGTTCTCCCCCCCCGCCCAATATTCAATAACTGAGAGAAAGTCAGCCCTGAGGGAAGGTGCCAGCAGATATTCCTTTAGTTTGTCTTAAGCCTTAAGGGTTAGATACATCTAGGTAAGAAAACCCTTACAATTCTATGTTTAAGTGCAAAGGCTCTGTGACACGAGTTAACATCCAGAGACAAGGCCACTATAATGTATTTTTTGTGCAATGCTTTATCTCATCAGAGGTGTTTTTATGCCTAAAGCACTGTGTATCCGAGAAAGCAACCGCACTAGGGGACCACATTCACCCTCCCACACCAGGATAACCAAATCAGAAACCATGTTTAAATGGCGAAATCAAGCTTGCTCTTTAACTGCAAGAACATCACTCTTGGAAAGTGGAACTCAATAAACAAGTGCTTTAATCCATCAGTAATTCAGCCGAAACCGAGCCACGTGAATCACTTTAAAATGCAAAGCAAAAGAAAATGTGTCGGCATCAATCATCCCAAATCTTGTCTCAAAGGAACAATCTACCATCATGAACAATGGGTGGGATGCTTATGGCTGAGATATCAGCAGAGGGGTATTATTGGTATGCATTGAAGGTGTCACTAGGTGTTCCTTCATACTAGTATTGCAAACACAATATTACTTTCTAACCTCAATAGCTTATGACTTTTGGGAAAAACAGTAATGATGACAGCTGCCACTCCTGAAGGATACTTGAGCAAATACCGCATACTGGGCAATGTACACAAATTAGTTCACTTGTCAACAAATTATTAACAGCACCAGTGTCGGCTCCTCTTGTAAGGCCGAGGAGTGTCGCCCCACTGCTTTTCGAAGTGTAAAAAAAGGAAAAATAAAATTCTAACAAGTCAACATTACTATCATTTTATTTTTTTTCTGCTGCAGTAGCTTTGTGGGGCGGGCTGCTCTGCTCCCAGAGCAGGGAGAGGAGTGGTGGGCACACTCTGTAAGTGCGCATGAATGTCTGAACGGCCGTCTCAGGCAGGCCAAGCAGTCATGCGCACTTTTCATGTTCAACCTGGGGTGAGAACATGCCTAGGCTCCCTTTCCCTGGCTGAGTGTCGATCCACGGCACTCAGACAAATCACCACGCTGCATTGCAGCATTGTGATTGACTTTGGGGAGCCTGGGTGCTTCCTCTTTCCAGCCCGACACGAGAAATTACAGAGGAGAGACACAGCGATAAGGTAAGCTGCGGTTGTTTTTTTTACACACTCTGGCCCACCACCTCCAATCCGTGCAAGCCATCACTGAACAGCACTGCACAGAAGATGCCTGGGTTGAGTTCAGTTGAAATGTGCTAATATCTTTTGAATGATCTCCTCACATCTAAGGAACCCATCACAAAATTGTAGAATAACCTCAACAGTATCAGTCACTAAGACAAAATACCTTGTACCCATGAGTATAGAGCTTCAATTAAGACACACCAAACTTTGCATAATTTAACACTGAATCACACCTAACTGATCTACGTAATAGTGTTCAGGTCTTATGAATACGATCTTAATTAAATAATTCAGGAAAGTTAATTATATCCTTGGAAAGAATGCTATAATTACTCGGGAGCCTCACGTGTGCAGTTTATCACATGAACACAGCCACCTCACCCAGTTCAGTGCTCCAAAACAAGTGACCAGCGATAAACATCTATTGACAATATCTATTTCCTCCAAGACAACACATACACACATCCTAAAGAAGGAACTTGAAATTGCAACAATGACAATTTATAGATTATTAACAAGGCCAAACACAGTGCACCTACACCACATTTTACTATACACAATGTCATTTAACTTCCTCTAGCCACCCTGACATTCAAGGATTAAAACAAGGGTCCGATAATGCATGATTTGCATGATGACACCAGCACCTGACAACACAGACTATAAAATGAGCGAGCTTTGCACTCTGACTTTGAACACTGGTCTACTTAACCGCATCGCTGCGGCGGCTTTTCCCGCTGTGCGCGGCAATTTTTAAAATACCGCGTTACATGACTAGCTCAGCTCGTCATGAGCGCACGGCAGGTTACGCTCATGACGAGCTGAGCTCGTCATCAGCCTGGAAGGGGTTAACAGTTGCTCTGCCTCAAGATCTCTCCCAAGCAGTATCTCTAGTCTATCACTAAGAGCCTTATTACTAGTGCCTCTGTAATTTCGCTGGAGCCATATAGTGAGCTAGGGTCACACCGAAATTTGAAGTATTGAGGTGGCCCTTCCTGCACAAAAACAATCCTGCATGCAATGCAGGAACACTTGCACCATGGTGCAAGGGTGTCTGCGTTGGTACTAGACAGCTCATTGTGCGCCAGCGCTGGGAAAAGGCTGGAATGCGCCATTTTGTGATAAATACGACACATTGCTGCCCTTTCACTGTAATGGAGAGCAGTGTAGCAAGGACTCTTGCTGCGCTGCGTTGCTCTTTAATAAATATGCCCCACATGTTTAACCCCTTCGCTGCGCCCGTCGGCCAACGGCCGTCGCGAGCACTACCTCAGTAGTGCTGCGCACGTCCGTTGGCCGACGCGGCCCCGCCCCTGCAATAGAATGGCCTCAGCGAAGCGGGTTTTGCGCCGTGCTAAACGGGTTAAGTGAGAAACCAGAGTTTGCACTTCTTCTGGCTTGGAACAGAAGAGTGCATTCGAGGGCAGGGGGCTGGATGTAGTAGACTCTAAATGGCATTACAATATCTAGGTGGGAGAGGAGAAAGGAGACTTAAGAGCACTTTTTCCCAAAAGTGGGTCATCAAACAAAAAGATCCTCTCAAATCAACGTCACTGCTTTGGACATGTAATAAACACATTGTTCTAAGCATGATGTAAGCATTTTAGCAAATTGTTTAGAATCGGGTAGATAGTAAAGAAATGCAGATGCTACTCCCAGTGAAGCTGGCTTACTATGATAGCAAGATACCCATAGCGACACCTGGTAACTCGGCTCCCTGGAGTTACCAATACAGACCTCAAACCAACAAATTTCCAAACATTTATTATCTGCAAAAAAAACTTAAAGGCAAGAAAGGAGCAGTTTCTAAAGCAAGTGGTAGCTAAACAGAGGCAAAGAGTCTTGCTGGTTCTTAACCGCATCAATGCGGCGGCTTTTCCCGCTGTACGCGGCAATTTTAAAATTACCACGTTACATGACGAGCTCAGCTCGTCATGAGCGCACGACAGGTTACGCTCATGACGAGCTGAGCTCGTCATCAGCCTGGAAGGGGTAGGTTGGTGTTACTAATAAAATTGTCCATCTGCTGTTCTGCATCCTAGACTTCGGTGGAGTCTCACTATTTAGGGATTATTTCAAAGCTACTACTGAGAATCGAAAAGCAGCACACAGTGGCGGCTGCTGCCTACCCAAAGTGGCAGGGCAGCTGTGGGTGGAGAGGGAGGTGGGTTGGGGGGAGGGGGGGGGGTGAAATTATATATATGTAGAAAAAAGACGTACCTGCTGCTCCCTTCAGCTCCCGCCTCGCTGCTTCTCTCGTCGCCCTAAGGCTAGAAGGGGATGGGCCCTCAGGGCACAGGTTCCATACCCAATCCAGACGTTGCTTTCACATGAGAGCAGTGCCAGGATTGGTCTGAACACAGCAGGGTTGGAGAAACATAATTTTGCATGTGTGTTTGGTCGGCCTAGGACGCCCGGCCAAGCATACATGCGCACATATGAGTGCGCATTACTCTTCCTTAGCTCGGCCCAGCCCCACCCTATACATATTGTATTGCGGGGCTCAGAATAAATAAAATGATAATATTGTCTTATTATCATTCCATTTATTGTTTGCTGGCACGGGCTGTGGTGCGATGCTCCTCTGCCCTTATGGAGGAGCCACCCCTGACTAGCACACCAGAAAGAAAGTCAGCAGAGGGACCTAATCATTGATATATCCATGACAACGGGTAGACATAGCAGACAACTTCACTGCTCTTCAGTCCCAGATAACATACCCAGATACAGATCAATTTTAACATAAAATACCACACAGTGCACTGAGGTAACTCAGTAAGCAAACTGTGTGCGAGTGTTGATAAGGATATGGAAATGGTGCAAGGGCTGAAGCTCTTGCCACATCTACCAGTTACCCTCTGAAGCCACATCACCAGACACTTGTGCAAGTTCTTTACTTATCTTTACAACGAAAGGAGCTGACTATTTTAGTAAATGCAACTCTAAATGTATACTGTAAAATGAGCTGCTTGTCGTGCTTCATGTGTTTGCCTCTTCTCTCACCATTGTACGAGGTGGACTTATTTGCACACATAATTTAATTGGAAAGGACATTACATCATAGCAAGCGTTATCAAAGCCTAGATATCTGGCCTTGGCAAGTGTAGAATGTGTTTTATTTATTTTTTGCAAATATATGCAACATGCAAAAACGTTCAGAGGGGTCCGGCAGTCTAGGCTTACCAGACTTTGCATTGAATTTCACTGCTTTTCAAGTAAGTGTGCAGGTGATCAGGCAAAATGTTATTCACAGTGCATGACAGCCAATCAGGATGTGGACCTGTTGCCCCCATACTGTATGCTGCGGCCGGGAGGGGACGACAAAATGTGTATGACACGTGAACAGAACAATAGACGAAGCAGTGGTTAATTAGTCAAAAACATAAGTGCCGAGGTTCTCGTCAGGAGCCAGCTTGCACTAAGCTTGCACTAGCCCATTTCTCCTGTTAGCGCCTCAAACAGAACCAACTACTAACCATGAAAGTGAGGAGGGGATATGGCATAATCTCTGCTGTGTTCTTCGGAGCTGGGGAACCAGGTTTGTGTCTCGACGTTGGCTCAACAACCTGTGATTCTCAGCAAATCACTTCATCTCCCCATGCCTACCATAAATGAATGTGTCCTTAACTAGTGATCATGAAAAGCGCCGGTGTTGGTGCTTAAGTGCTGGTGCTGACCACTGGAAAACACCGGCTCAAATTAAGCACTGGGTTGAAGAGAGCTGACCAAAACACCCCATCTGTTCGTATGTTAAATATGTTTTTTTTAAACATGAAGCTGTGCCTAAGCTAGACTTACAATTGTCAAAGGCAGCTTTCAGCTCTCTTTTTCACCCAATTTCTCATCCTCATGCGCGCTTCAGATTCAAAGAAACGTCTTACAAACGATATTGCCGGAAGTGGGTTGCCACTTTTCCAAGAAAAAAAATGACCTGCCCTGTGCTTTTCATGATTATTTTGACAAAAGTGTTGAAATTCTCATGTACAAAAAAATGTGCCAGGGAATGTAGACTCCATCTGCTCCGGCCTATGTTTGGAAATCGTTTAATAACCTCTGCAGCACCCAAGTGAGTGTTTTTCCACCTGTACTTTCCTCTGCAATAATGTTATTGAAAGGGAAAAATGACAGGCTGTTGCTGACTTTTCCTAATTTTTAGGAACAAATAGCAGGCATGTTGATAAAATTCAAGCCAGATGGAATTCTGGAATTTAGCAGTTTTCATAACGAACCCTTATTTATTAGGCTGCTTTATACTTGTAATGTAACTATCACACTTACTTCCTTCAAGTTTTAAAAAATCTTTTTATAGAAGTGGTTTTATATCGTTGCCATGTTTGGGCATTCCACACGATTAGGTGTTCCTAGTTATATTGAAAACCCTGCACAGAGCTCAACTATGAGAAGTGTGGCATTTACTACACCTCATTACAGAGTGCACCCTTGGAGTTTTGGAAGGCCGTACCAGCTGAAATCTGCTGAAAAAGATCCGGTAAACACCTCAGACCCCTAGACACTTGTACCCCTGCACCAACTCCACTAAATGCAGCCGAGAGCCACCTTACGGGTTCTGATCTTCTCATTCTGCTTGTGTTTCCTCTCCCTTTGCGATTTGTCTATCTTCCTCCCTTAAAGTTATCAACTATTCATTTCTTCTTTCACCCATTTGCTTCTTTTTCCCTCCCCATTCCTGTCCCCAGTTCTCCTTAATCCGCTCTCTTCTTTGCTGTTTACATCATGCCCTTCTCCATCCTCCATCCTCCCTTTGATCCCACAGTCTCCTCTACTCCTTCATACGTTTCTCCTGCACATCTATATATTGCCTCTCTCTCTCATCTCTTCCCTCTTATTCTCCCAGGCATGCTTATCTCTCTCTGTTTTCTCTTTTCCCTTCTTAACTCCTTTTGCAAATTATCCTCTTTTCAGCATCTTTTTCTCTTCACATCTTTCTCTCACTTTTCATGCCCTGGCAACTGTTCACCTCTCCTTTTCCTCTTCCCCGCATAGCTCCTTTTCCTTCTACCCCGTTTCTATCTCACCTCCACTAAGTTCCAGAAAACGCATGTGTAGCACAGGCAGATAGCAAGGTACCAACTTGAGTAGCTGTTTTTTCCAATTACTCTCTCAGTTCAAGGCGAGCCCCATTTGTAAGGCCTAGGAAAACGTGAGGCACCCCCCATGCAAAGTGCATGCATCCTTCCCCCCGACCCAGTCCACAGCTCTCAGGCCTGGGACCTGCCAGTGCCGGAGGGGGCCCCTGGAACTTGGGGCCCCCCGTACTGCAGGAGCTGTGAGGGCTTTTGTTACGCCACTGGCCTGGGGTTCTGCCCTAGCTCTACTCTGTTCTGCTTCTTCCAGTACCCGTTTGGGACCTCTACGAAAGTGACTCTTCCCCAGTGGCGTAGCAAGGGGAGGTGGGTCCGCCCCATGTGACGCGAGTTTTGGGGGTGGTGCCCTCTCCTCACCTCTCTTACCTGTGGCCATCAAGTCAAGCGCAGGAATTGCCAGTACACTCCCGCTCTTACATGCAGTCGCCGTGGGCGGCAAATGCATGAACCGTCATCGGCGCCACAAGGTCTAGCTACGCCACTGCTCCTCCCCAGCCCTCTCCACAAGGGAAGAGCAAATGCATTTCAGTGGCAGCAACACTAATAGCTAAGCCCCTGTTTGTATTTAACAAGTAGATTCAGAATTTGTGCACTCAATTACCACCCATTTTGCTTTTTTCCAACTATTTTCCGCAGACACACTTTTACCAGATTTATTTGCTACTGTATCCAGCGAAAAGTGTGCACGGGTGTTATGTCTCACAAAAACTTAGGGTCCGATTTATAGTTTGGCAGAGAGGGTACTCAGTCGCAAGAGTGATGGAGTGCCCTCTCTGCCAAACTGAAGGTCCACCCACCTCTTTTAGAACTAGGCGGCCCTCCAGTATGTCAACAACGGAGACTACTCAGTACAAAACATTGAACGTTTGTTGCATGGCTCCATCATGTTGACAGAGACGTCCATCAAACTTCCAATGCATTTACAGGAACCGCCATAAAAGAGTTTCCTGTAAATCCAGCGTATATCTCAAAATTTGGCTGGCAGTTGCTCCCTCAGGGACACATAATAAAAACTCTAAATCAGGTCCTTGGAATCCAAATTTGGGGCAAACTTCCCTTTGCATATAAGAGGGGATTTACGCAGCATTCAAAATGAGGACCTATATGATTGCACCATATGCTATTTCAAACCTGTGAACCGTATCATGAATGTGTGCCTGATATGCTATTGTACTGTATGTAACACAGACATGTAACTCTAAATTTCTCTGTTAGTGCATGAGCGGTAGACAGCACAACATCGAAACTGTGAGCAGTGGTTGCCTTTGTTTGTTTGTTTTTTTGAGCTGTGGACTCTGTAGCATATGCACTAACTCTGAGAATTTCCAAGTTTAACCCTTTGCGTGCTGGTGACGGAACCACTCCGTCACCAGCCACGGACGTGCTGTGCTAATGACAGAGTGGTTCTGTCACGGCCCGACCGCCGCGCCTGCGCGGCATCAATTCCGCGCCTGCGCTGAGCGTTCTATTGAGCGGGCGGGGCCGTGATGGAACCACTCCGTCACAAGCATAGCGCGCCCGTGGCTCGTGACGGAGTGGTTCCGTCATGAGCATGGCGGCGCCGCGCGGCCCCCCTCCCCTCCAGCACTGCGGCGGAATTACCGCTGCGGCCAAGGGGTTAATATATGCAGCTTAAACAGTGCAAGCACATTACAAAACAGGCACACAGCTGAGCGCTGCGGGAGGACACATGTTATGACAGCTCCTCCTAGAAGGATTTGGCCTAATGGCCACAGCGGTTGACCTCGAGGCTCGGAAACGGGGTTTGCGTCTTGGCATGGACCCTTGCATCCTGTGATTCTGGGCAAATCACTTAATCTCTCCGTGCCTAACGAAATGAACGTGTCCGTCTGTAACGCAACTGGTGCTCATGTAAAGCGCTCTGATACCTTCGGATTGAGTTTACGCTATATAAAACTCCCCCCAAAAAAGTCAAAACCAGTACCCCATTTTATTTATTTAGTGATTCAAAATGCCTTGAAAATATGGAAAAAACTGAACATTGAAATAAACTCAACTGTCAGCGTGCATTGCTTATTTCATCTTGTTAACACAACAAACCAGCCTGCTATATTTGTGAGCTATTATGCTGATACTGTGTAAACATGGGAATGCATATGCTCTCATTATACAGTAAATAGACTCCTTGTCTTTTAGCTGTAGAAGTTCGAGAAACACAAGGGTAATTACCTAAATTGCAATATAATATTCTTTTCTGCACAGCAATTGCTTCTTTCCAAAGCAAACCGCAGTCAGAGCTTAAGTAACATCAGCAAATAACAAGTCTATTTTTCCTACGATGGTGCTCCTTAATCCACATTGCTTTGCAGAATTCAACTATCGGGCTCATTCACGACACCTTGTCCAAGCTCATTACAGACTTATCTTAGCAATCACTTCCGGGTATTGAAATCCCTTCCGCCAGTGGCTGCCAAGAAATCAGCAGAGAACAGGCGGAGTCAAGGAGAGGAGACAGGCTGTATTTTTCTCAACCCTGCTGGCAATCCCATAAAAAAAGCGTGAGCAACAATTCTTGAGAACTTTCTTGAAATTTCTGCTCAGTTCAGAACACTGACTTTTTAGTAGCCAAAATCCATCTAGCCTTCCCAGAAATATCTGTATGCTGTGGTATGAACAGATTAGGTCAAAATTATTGGCCATTCCAGTTAAAGTACATTTCAATACGGATCAGCAAAAGGTTTGTAGTCTCGAACTACAGAGAAACTTGCCTAGCCGCCTTTATTATCATTTCTACCTTGTCTTCTAGTTGTGGTCATAGTGCCAACATCGGCACATACCCCAGCCCTCCCAAAACAATGACTGAATAACAGACACAACACAATTGTTTGGTGGAGAAAGTCGCTGCAGGTTTATTTGCATGACAATATGCCAACATGTTGGGTTATCTTACGGGCGATCCAGGGGCAGGCAGCCCCTCGCCACCTGCCCACCTGATGAGCCATAAAACCCCAGTGGTATTAACCGCGGGGTGTTGTCAATTTGGGGGAAGGGATAGCCCCTTCCACCGGCGGACCTCCATCCACCCCTTACTCATGCCCCTCCCCGCTACGGGGGGGGCGGAGGGTTGCAGGCAACCCTCGGTTGCTCAGGTCCACAACCGCCCATAGGACTAACGGGGCGCCGTCACTCCTCCAGGATCCCACGCAAGGACCTTCCTGGGGCTAATTGGCTTTAACACCCTTACTGTGCTCCTGTAGAGGGTACCCCTTCTGTGCCTTACTCTATGAATAACAGGGGAAACCCATTAAACCAGCCGGTACCTGGGTAGAGAAGACTAAATAAATATGAAAATGGTACCTTGGTTCTCGGTATAAATTTTCAATTGAAATAAGGAATAATAATCAAATATTCCTTATTAAGTGTTTATATCACTATGGCCACACTTAATGTATGTATACCTTTTACAATCTCCTGTCTCGTCATGAACCACAATACGCCTTGGACTATTACTGATTGATTTTTTTATTTTCTATTTTATCAAAGTAAAGAGATTTTTAAAAAAAAAAATTTGTTTTCAATTCAAACACATTTGTATATACAAATAATTTTTACATATATACAAAAGAAGCCCTTCATTTCCAAACTAGGATGTCACAATGAAAGAGTAGACCGGACATTCCTATCGAGATCAAACAGAATAATGTGAGGAAAACAAATAGGTAAAACTTATTTCAACCAAATGATTTTTTGGTTCCTCAACAAATTATTTAAATTAATCAAAAGTGTTTTATATATATCTGTTGTCTCTTTACAGTCGACGCGTTTCAGCCAATCAATTCTGGCCTCTTCAGGACTAGGGCTATTCAAAATCCATCTATGAAAATAAAAATTGGGACAGACATCACCTATAGATCCTATAGACTAATAACATAGTTACCTATCTACATATATACATATCAACATTAGATTGAGCATCATTTTTCTCGATATTACTTCTGTGAGCAAACTGACCATTGTGACACTTAATTGATTGATTAAAAAGACGAGGGCATGTTTCTGATGACTAGATTCCTCATATACTGCATTCCAATAGTTTCCTGAGTTATTACATCTTGTTATATTTAAACAAAGTTATATTTTACATGGTGCAATCTTAGTTTAAATTATTGCCAGGGTATTAACATTTTAAGTTTTAAATTTTGAAATTTAAAATTTTACCGGGTTATAGAGACATCAGGGGCTGGAGGTAGTTTTCGAGTTGTATCTCTCTTTTCCCACTGGGCTCGGCTAATATCCAGGTAATAGAAATACTACGTGCACTGCCGGTGCTTGGGTGAAATATATCTCCCTATAAGCTTTTCTACAGCATCTGGAAGAGGAGGGCATTGAGAAACCCTGTTAGTACACTATATCACAGTGCCGGTGTTCCTAAGGCGCGCGCTCGAACTCGACGAGGCACCCACTTACTCAGCTGTCAATTGGAACGCCTCTTCATTTTGTTTGCTCGCGTTCATTTACCGGAGCTCGGCCGTGTATGACGCTCTCTTCCCGGGGTCTGTAAAATACAACATACCCCGCGCTTGTAAGCCTCACGAATTATCTATGCCGCGCTAGCCCATATTTAAGAGTCTAAAACGGCACTTACGTTTTTACTTGTCTCTTTCTCCTAAATGCAAAGTCGCTCTGCTAACTCTGTTGTGGCTTACTCGTCTCTATATGTAGACGACATAAACATGAGACTACCTCTTCCGGGTTCGAAGTAAAAAAGGGAGAAAGGACTGCTATACTTCCTGGCTGCTAGAGTTGCCACAAAAAAGGGACTATTTTAATTCTCTATTCGAGAGACATTGCCCGATGCCCACCCTCAATAAGGTGCTCTAAACTGACATAAAAATCGAGCTATATGTTATATAAACTCACTAGCTGACCAAATTAATACAGTCAAACGACTATATTTGGACAATATTTTTTAAAAAATAGATCTTATTATTAGTAATGTTGCGCCCTTAATATTAGTGATTCTAATGTCACAAATAATTTCATATTTACAATCTTTTGCGGTCAGTCGCTCCTCACAATCTAAATAATGTTTTCATTATTTTATTCTTTGGTAGTATCATTGCATGTTACATCAAGGAACAGAACTACAGTGTATTACACCTCAAATTCATTTCATCATTACAGTAAGGACCAGATTTCGTCTTTTTCATTTAACCCTGTGGTTGCTGTTTTATATTTTTCAATCATTCTCGCTTCTAATCTATTCAGTTTGGATTCAATCTCTTCTGGTCTAATTTTATCTAGTACACAAAGTACTGACCAGGTTATGTCTTCCTCTGAGTGTTGATGAGTTTCGAAATGTTGTACTAAAGGAGCCCCTGAAGTTTTACATTTGATGCGTGACTTGTGTTGCAGGATGCGTTTTTTGACCAACTGGGTGGTTTGCCCAATATAAGACTTTTTGCAGGGGCAAGTAACACAATAAATTGTGTTTCTTGTATTGCAGTTAGAAAAACTTCTTTGTTGGTGCATAGCTCCATTAATTTCAATTTCTTTTGAGTCAGATGTCAAAGTGCAGGCCACACAATTTAAACACCTGTAATGGCCAATTATAGGGGGTAATCTCAACATTCCTCTTAGATCCGTTATTTTTTTGTCTTCTTTTCTCTCTGCTCTCACAAGCATTTGTCTTATATTTTTGCCCTTTTTAAAGGCGAATAGTGGTTTTTCGATTCCTAGATGTTCTATGATTTTCCAGTGTTTCTGTGCCTTACAGCCTTTGGATCGCCCTGTAACTCCGCCATGGCTCTGGGTGTGGCCCCCGCCGCCCCAGGGCTCCCCCACTTTATACTAACCTTTCACTTACAACCTGCTGCTACCAATGCTTCGCCTAAGTCCAGCAGAAATAGGTCCATCCCTACTTTGGACAGGTGAATCCCATCAACCTCAAAGCACCCGGTGCATTTCGCATGCAGCAACCCATGCCTCACAAAACCAAAACCTCTTTGCTCCGTGAATTTGTGCATCGCGCTGTTCACCCGCCTGCGCGAGGTCTCCATGGCATCCCCTGACCGCGCACCCCTACAAAACAGCCTAGGCGTAATATCGGACCACCATAGCTCACAGGACCCCAGCATGTTGCCCAATTCTCACAAAGTGCCCCTCATTTACGGCTACCCATGTGCGCAGCTGTTGTTGCTAGTGCTGGTCCCATGAAGAACCGGTAAACTAGATGCTATACTATATCATTAGTGGCCCATGTTTTGCTTTATTTATGTTTGTAGCTAACCTATTCACAGATGGCAAAATGAAAGGCTTTACATTTTAAGACAACTGAGATGATTGTTAGCTATACCTGACAGGGAGTGACGTGTGAAACAAGGTAGGGACAACCCCCACCATGCCCTGCATGGGAATCAGCCTGGGATTACTCTGCCATGAAACCTCCTAGGCCCTTTGAGATCACCATAAACCCCTGCAGTGGCCAGGCGGCAGGCATCCAGCAGTTCCTTTCCGTCCTACTTTTTACCAACTCCTGGCTGCCTGGCGGCACTCCCTGCTGCAAGAGTCTAGTTGTAACCCCTACTCGCCCCTCTTGACCCGTAATGATTGACACCGCTGAAGATGTGTGGTTACCTCTCATCGGGGTCGGTGGAACGTTTAACATGTGCCTTGAAAGTACCATATATCTGGTGTTGTGCAGGAATAGGTGTCCAATGTAAACCTCACATGCAAGCATAACTTATCAAGCGACATTCATCCTCTGTCCATGACATGCAGTAAATGTTGCACTCGACATTGCAGGGCTGACAAGCCTCTATGTAACTTGGGCTCGAAGTGTGTCACATGAGGCAAACCAGGCCCCCCCTAAGGCTAAAAGGATGGCTTTGGCCGAAGGCAATCGTCAACCAAAATCTTGACTTACTGATTGCCTGTTTTAGTGGTCTTCCCTAAAAGCCAGACAGTGCCACCACCTGGCAAACTGTCAGGGTGCAGTTGGTGACAATAGTGACAGTGCTTCCCACCAGAAAACAACATTATTTAACCACCTAGTCAAATATAGCACAGGAGAACTTGCTGGTGAAAATCAGTGGAGGGCCCTTGCCGCGCTTACGGAAATCCAGACTTGACTTTCTCACCCGGTGGGTTTAAACAAGGTACTAAATTGACAATAGCGTTGCCCAAGACTACCTGTACGGACCCTTACCCCTGCTGTGTGCAAAACCCATTGTGTGTCACAAATACTGATCTGCAGATAACTTCTAGAAAGGTCCCCTATGCACCCCACAATGAGTAACAGACAAGTCTTCTGCCCATCTACCCATGTGGTTCCTCGTCCTGTCACCTATCAGCTGTGGCCAGTAGTCGCATAAGGTAATTAAGCAACCGCTCGTTTAGAGGTTGTCTGTCGCCCTGTGACCCTGTCTCTGCTACAGGAGTAGCCCTGCTGACCCGTCTTTCCAGCGTTGGACACAGCGAGGAGAAGAACAACTGCGAGGCCGCAGAGGAGGTGAGAGGCGCGGCCCCGGGACTGCGAGGACCAGCATTCACTATCACCAGCTGGGTCCTCTTCCCGCGTGAGCCGCGCCCCCTCCCAGTGCCCGCCCCCAGCTGACTCTGCCCTTCATTACCTCTCGCGGCCCCCGCTTCGCGGGAGCCGCTCGTTTAGAGGTTGTTTGTCGCCCTGTGACCCTGTCTCTGCTACAGGAGTAGCCCTGCTGACCCGTCTTTCCAGCGTTGGACACAGCGAGGAGAAGAACAACTGCGAGGCCGCAGAGGAGGTGAGAGGCGCGGCCCCGGGACTGCGAGGACCAGCATTCACTATCATAAGCTGGGTCCTCTTCCCGCGTGAGCCGCGCCCCCTCCCAGTGCCCGCCCCCAGCTGACTCTGCCCTTCATTACCTCTCGCGGCCCCCGCTTCGCGGGAGCCGCTCGTTTAGAGGTTGTTTGTCGCCCTGTGACCCTGTCTCTGCTACAGGAGTAGCCCTGCTGACCCGTCTTTCCAGCGTTGGACACAGCGAGGAGAAGAACAACTGCGAGGCCGCAGAGGAGGTGAGAGGCGCGGCCCCGGGACTGCGAGGACCAGCATTCACTATCACCAGCTGGGTCCTCTTCCCGCGTGAGCCGCGCCCCCTCCCAGTGCTCGCCCCCAGCTGACTCTGCCCTTCATTACCTCTCGCAGCCCCCGCTTCGCGGGTGCCGCTCGTTTAGAGGTTGTTTGTCGCCCTGTGACCCTGTCTCTGCTACAGGAGTAGCCCTGCTGACCCGTCTTTCCAGCGTTGGACACAGCGAGGAGAAGAACAACTGCGAGGCCGCAGAGGAGGTGAGAGGCGCGGCCCCGGGACTGCGAGGACCAGCATTCACTATCACCAGCTGGGTCCTCTTCCCGCGTGAGCCGCGCCCCCTCCCAGTGCCCGCCCCCAGCTGACTCTGCCCTTCATTACCTCTCGCGGCCCCCGCTTCGCGGGAGCCGCTCGTTTAGAGGTTGTTTGTCGCCCTGTGACCCTGTCTCTGCTACAGGAGTAGCCCTGCTGACCCGTCTTTCCAGCGTTGGACACAGCGAGGAGAAGAACAACTGCGAGGCCGCAGAGGAGGTGAGAGGCGCGGCCCCGGGACTGCGAGGACCAGCATTCACTATCACCAACTGGGTCCTCTTCCCGCGTGAGACGCGCCCCCTCCCAGTGCCCGCCCCCAGCTGACTCTGCCCTTCATTACCTCTCGCGGCCCCCGCTTCGCGGGTGCCGCTCGTTTAGAGGTTGTTTGTCGCCCTGTGACCCTGTCTCTGCTACAGGAGTAGCCCTGCTGACCCGTCTTTCCAGCGTTGGACACAGCGAGGAGAAGAACAACTGCGAGGCCGCAGAGGAGGTGAGAGGCGCGGCCCCGGGACTGCGAGGACCAGCATTCACTATCACCAGCTGGGTCCTCTTCCCGCGTGAGCCGCGCCCCCTCCCAGTGCCCGCCCCCAGCTGACTCTGCCCCCCTTCCTTACCTCTCGCGGCCCCCGCTTCGCGGGAGCCGCTCGTTTAGAGGTTGTTTGTCGCCCTGTGACCCTGTCTCTGCTACAGGAGTAGCCCTGCTGACCCGTCTTTCCAGCGTTGGACACAGCGAGGAGAAGAACAACTGCGAGGCCGCAGAGGAGGTGAGAGGCGCGGCCCCGGGACTGCAAGGACCAGCATTCACTATCACCAGCTGGGTCCTCTTCCCGCGTGAGCCGCGCCCCCTCCCAGTGCCCGCCCCCACCCTCCTATTCTGAACTTAATTAAGTGTTACAACGCGCATCGCGGGACGCGCGCGGGTCGCAGCCCGGGGCGAAGACCGGGCAAAGAGCGGGCCGTTTGAGGCCGTTCGAGGACTTGAGAGACTGGACTGGGCCACATTTCGTTCGGCCCCATTCGAAACCATTACCCTCCTTACTACTAACACCAGCCTCATAGCCCAACAAAAATGGTTGTTACCAGAGGAACTAAATCCAAAGTCCCGGGTAGTGTTGTCAAATTGCTTGGTCCTATGGATGACTTCATTACGAAGGCGAACACTTTCATAGACCAAAGCATATCACTAATGGAGGAAAGGGTCTCCTTGGACCTGGCTTTTGCCAAGAGATCCTCACTGGGGAACTTGGCGAACGCCAGGTCACCAGCCACAGGAGTCACAATCGCTGAGGTTAACCCGCCAAGAGAGAGACGCAGCCTACTGAACACAGTTGATCTATCAGTGTCCCAACTAGCTGAATCGCAGCTTAGTTTTGATCTAGAAAAAACACCAGATCTAGTCCCGCAGACCCCCCCACCTATTTCCTCCATAGAAAAAATGATAGAAAGGGGAAAAAGGGAGGGCGCGATAAGTAAGAAAAGGGTGGATCCAAATCCCCAAATATTAAATAACCCGACCCACTTACTAAACATAGCAGAAGAAAGACCGCTTAGAGCAGAACAATTGGAAGTTCCAGTCTTAGTACATCAACCAGAGATCGGAACACCTACTCCGATAGATCTGGATCCCCCAATTGTCACACAATCCCCTAAGGGCTTGTGCGGGATGGAGGTCCCCGATTCATTATTAACCAAGATGGCTAATATATTCAAAACTTCATTGCAACCTTTAGTACAAAGAATAGCGAATTTGGAGTCACAGATCTTACAACTTGTAAAAACTCAACAACCTGTTCATCCTGTAGGTTCGCATAAAGAAGGGGGAAACCACATTAAAAAATCATTCCCTACAAAAACAACAAACGGGAATTTAAATTTGACTAATCCCCAGCAGAAGACTCTTCATATTACAATTCCCAGTGCCCCCATTAATATCAATATTCCGAAACCAGCCAAACCTACACACACAACAACCACCCCGACCATCTCTGACAATCCCACCAATATCACCTCATTGACTTCCCAAGGAACGCCAATCATTCTGCCATCGAATTCAGAGCCATCTAATAAAATTACCAATAAATCTACAAACAAATCATCCATTAAAACCCTGATTCCCCAGACTCCAGCTTCAAACACCCCGTCCGTCAAGTCCAGGGGAAATATCGCCAAAAATTTAGGCAAACCAAGACCGCCAGCAGATTTTCCACCTGAGGCCTCACCGTACGTGGCGGTTATGGCCAGTGTCCCTGAGCTAACTGATTACAACTCGGAACCTGGCTGGTCTTTGAAAAATAAGGCTCAGCACTGGCTGCAGACGAACCGTCTGATCCCGTCAGTCTGGCAGGGTAGGATTAGATCAGTTGTCAGGGTTCCATGGGTGGGCAACACACGAAAAACAATTCCTGGGGATTGCATAGCGATTACCTTCGAGGACCCACGAATAGCAGACTACATCTGTTCGTGGGAAGACATTACCTCAAACGGAGGCATAAAGATCAAATCGCTTTCTTTCTTCTATCCATTTAGGCAAACAAACGGACTACAGGAACAAGAGCCTCCTTGGGCAGTTCCACCCCCTAGATATAATGATTCAGCGAACCCCAGATATTATGGTCCCCCTAGATTCTACAAACCAGATTACTCTTGGAACACAGTAGGTCCACGCTATCAGGGGGGAGGTTGGGAAGATAGGAGACCTTACAAACAAAGGCCGGCGATCAGAGATTTTCCCCGATGGGACCCATGGCATAACATCCCCTTGTCAAATAGGTACAGCGGACTCGAAATGGTCGATTGACCATCAAGCGAAGGCACGTCCAACAACCTTCACGCACCCCCCAGTCCGGGGAATTTGAATATCCCCTCGGGACTTACGAACTCTGAAGTCATACTTTCAGTAGAACAAGTAAAAGATACTACTCCCCCGACCTCCATACTCTATTGGAATATAGCAGGTCTTCGTACCAAAATTGAGGATGGGACTGCACAAGATTTCTTAAACCCACACCAAATAATCTGTCTCCAGGAGACTTGGACATTAGAAGATTTACATCTACAAGGTTATAAAACCTACTCAATTCCAGCCCTAAGTAGCACAATGGGAAGAGCCAGAGGCGGGTTAGTAACTTATATAGCGAACACCCTAACCCTCACAAAAATGGCCATAGTCTCTCAGGATTCCAACTTCCAAATCCTCTCCTTATCACTGGCTAATAAGGAGACTATCTTCCTGACTAACCTATATAACAATCTTCCTGAAGATCAATTTATAAATCTCCTTAATCAGGTACATGAGAGCCTAAAACAATCTTACCAATGGAGATCTGGCAATGGGGCAACCCATCTAATTTGGGGAGGAGACTTCAATCTCCATCCATGTTCAAAGACTAACTCACTTTGTTGTGGGATGGCGGACGAATTCGATGCCCCATTAGTTCATTTTTCACACAGTAAAGCAGGGAACACATTAAACGCTGTCCTCTCGGACCTGGATCTGCAAATTGCCAATTGTCAAAATGCAGATTCCAACCTACTAACTCCGACATACCTGGGTAGAGGTCACCACACAACAGTCGATTATATATTCTTATCGTCTGGTCTGTTGGGTATAACCAAGGACTTTGAGGTCATTGGCAATCCACTCAGTGACCACTCAGCCCTAAGGATTAACCTGTACTTGTCTGCATCTAATACCCTAAATTCGGATATCGTAAATATGCTCGGACAAAATAAATTAGAGATTAGCAAAAAGAATGGTTACTCAATCAGATGGGCTAAAATTAACCCCACCGAAATAACAAAAAAACTTATAATTCAAGTATATCCAAACATTCTAAAATGTCTTGACCTTTCGTCTAACCACAAGGAAGTTCTAACGAACTTTAAACAAATTCTAGAGTCCATTAAGGAGCTACTTTTGTCAAAACCCAAACCTAATTACACAGCAAAGAAAGGGTGGTTTAACCAAAATTGCACATCAGCTCTAACAAAATTAAAATTAGCACTCCACAATAAACCGAGAGACACAGCCCTAATCCAACTCTTAAGGCGCCAATATATAGGAGAACGAAAATTGAGAATCGCCCAACTAAAGCAGAAACTCTGGGACGATCTCCATGAGAGTGCGGTCTCAAAAAACGGCGAGCAGTTCTGGCGCATAGTCAAAACCCCATTTCTCTCGGACAATGGCACACCTAGAATAGAAGTTGCCATAGATGAGAAGACATGGGTAACACACTTTTCCAATATTTTTAAAAATACTTCACCAACAGATGTATTGCCCTCAGGAGCACAGTACCCCATCCCACTTCTCTTTGACATTCCTGAATTATTGGAAGCATTGCAGAAAAGCAAACCGGGGAAAGCACCAGGCCCAGACGGAGTTCCAGTGGACTTTTTTAAAAATAACCCAGATCTCTGGGCCCCGATTTTAACAAGAGTGTGCATTGCTGCCGTGAACGAGGGAGTGTTAAGTTCTTGGACTAAATCAATAATGGTCCCCATTTTTAAAAAGGGGGACCGACAAGACGTGAAGTGCTATCGGCCCATTTCACTGCTGGA
Organism: Lissotriton helveticus; assembly: GCF_964261635.1. Taxonomy (NCBI): domain Eukaryota; kingdom Metazoa; phylum Chordata; class Amphibia; order Caudata; family Salamandridae; genus Lissotriton; species Lissotriton helveticus. The sequence goes on along the minus strand of NC_136067.1, from coordinate 1,264,051,900 downwards.
CTCGCTTGGGAAGGTAGTGGGGAGAGTCATCCTTGAGCGCCTCCAGCAGTGGAGCGAGGACCGAGGTATTATCTCCGACATCCAATTCGGCTTCCGTGAGGGATTTGGAACAGTTGAGCAGGCCCTCAACCTCACCCTAATAATGGGAAAATACATACAGGCCAAGGCTAATAAAATCTACATGGTGTTTGTCGACCTCTCCGCAGCGTTTGACTGCATTTCGCATGCAAAGCTGTGGACGGTCCTTGCTCAAATGGGAGTAGAACCCCCTCTTCTGGATTTCCTACGAGAACTTTATTCCGGAGCCACGGCTAGAGTACGATTTGGTGTAAATGGCGAGTTGACGACCCCGTTTGGCGTAGGGCGTGGAGTCAGGCAGGGTTGTGTCCTGGCCCCCTTCCTCTTCTCACTCTACACAAACGGTCTTGAGGGGGAAATGTTGAGGGGGGCTCAGGACCTCCCACGTATAAATCAGCGCCTGATTCCCGCCCTGCTCTATGCGGATGATGCCGTCATACTCGCCCGCACCCCTCGGGAGCTTCAATCTTCACTGAATAGGTACATGACCTTCATGGGCAACCTGGACCTAAGGGTGAACGTGAAGAAAACTTTCGTCATGACAGCAGGCAGGGGGCAAAAAAGAACAAAAGCCATTTACCTCGAAGACCAAAAACTTGAGGCTACCCCCCAATACCCCTACCTGGGCATCTTGATAGATGATCAGTTAACATGGAAGCCAGCTGTAGTCACAAGGGGTAATCTATTCAAGAGATCAACAGCCGCTTTAACAAGCTTCTCTCAGAGACTAGGTAAAAGGCCCCCGGTGGAGCTATTAAAAATTTACAATGCCAAGTGCCGGGCTACCGCCGTATACGGGGCGGGAGTCTGGGGGTATACTGACACTAGCTTCATCCAGAAGGCGGAAAATTTCTTTTTTAGATTCCTCTTTGCCACCCCGAAAGGCACCTCAATATATGCCATGCACCTGGAATTAGGAATACCCTATATAGAGGACCTAATTAAAATAGAACCTGTGATGCTGTGGCGGCGTATATGGACATCCGAAAACAACAAGCTGACCAAGTCTATCATTGTTGACATGATGGCTCTCGACAAATCCTTTAAGGTAAAGTGTCTGTCCTATGTAAGAAATTTTTTAAAAGATCTAGGGCTTGAGAACTACTATTTTAAACCTGAATCTATAATAGACATCCCAAAAAGAGATCTTAAACAACTAGCTCTAAGACATTTGGAAACCCTAAGATTGGCATCGAACTCACAAAAAACGGCGGTAGTTCATGCTAATATGGTCCAAATATCCTATGACATTCATCCGTATCTGACTCTGCATTTAACAACTTACGAGAGAATGCTACTAACAAGATTTAGGTTAAATAATTTTTTTAGACTGGTTATGTTCCCACTGAAAAACTGTTGGAATGCGACCCTTCCACCCTGTCCGTGTGATGGATTATCAGCACAATCAAATCTACACGTGATTATGCTTTGTAAATACCATCAACCGCACAGAAAAATTTGGTTGTTACCAATATTAAGGAACTGGGGACTGAGACAATGTAGACCCGCCCTTCTTAGACTCCAAATGTTGGAAAATGAAAAAGTCTGTTATTTTGTGAGTAACTTTTTAAAATGTATCACGAAACACAGGAAAAATTTATAAACGCCTCTATTAATGACACATCGAGCAGATCCTTCCAGAAAATTTTTTTACTAATTTTTCTCTAACTTACTAGTTTCTTGTATGAAATTTTATGAAAAATGTTTCTTTTAACTATCCAAAATGTAATGAATGCGATTTATTGTCTCTTTTATGGTTTTTCCTTTGTGAATAAGCCGAATAAAGAACTTATTATTATTATTATTATAATTAAGCAACCACTGTGGCTGTCGTGTAAGAATGTCAAAAGCCGCCATTCTGAACTGCTCCTACTGAGCTTAGGAAGTAGTACTACAAGGTATTTGCAAATCCAATACACTTATCAATGCTTCTACTCTACCCAACAAGAGGTCTAAACCGGGTTGTCTCCTTGCCCACTAGTTTTAAACTCTATGTGGGAGACATGGCCCCCAACCCCTAGAACAGACAGTGCCCCTTCAAACTCAGCGAATATTAGATCCCATTTGAGTTGGCCTGTAACATAAGCACACCGGCTGGACTCCCTATTGTGCCGCCAACAATGTAAGCATAACTTGTGAAAGCCCAGCCAGCATCCCCCCCCCCCCCCCCCCCCCCGGCAAAAGGATCAACTGGCAAGGTGGGTGGCGCATAAATAAGATCATCAAATATGCTGGCTAGTGCCTGGGCCTATTGTTTAACCTCCAAGGTTTCTTCTCCAGGCAATCCGAGGAAATCCAATCAAACCAGTGCGGCTGATTTTGACTCTCCTGAACCTATTCACCTAATCTGTCCCGGTGCCCTTGTAAAATGCTTACTACCTGTAAAAAGCAAAGTAGATGGCCCTTGGTGTACTTCTGCCAACTTTGTCTACCTCTCCGTTCGACATATTGGAAAACAGAGTGTACTCCCATGGAAGAGGGCTAATTACCATAAGATTTCCAACACACCAAGAAGTCTATCTCTAGATCCAGATCAGGCACCTAGGGATTTCAACGAAACAGGCTGGTTGCAGAGGAGCAACCCCCCCCCCCCCTCAGTAAACCAAACGAAAGCAAGTCACTTAAACTGCTCTGTATATAGATGATTGAATGTCCTCATAGTACCTAACCATGTCAATCCATTTCAGTGGCATCCGATCAAGTTTGCACTTTAAACCTATTTATTCCTATGAATGTTAGTGATAATTGTATTGTTCCAAGTGTCCTATGAGAGCTCCTCCAGTGAGCAAAAGTGGCCCATGGACTTACAGCCAGGTACTTGTCTGAAAAGGGGTGTAGTAACAACCCCAGGAGGATGAAATGCTGAGCGTACTGTACACTCTCAGATGGGATGACCTAACAATAGCTGCCCCGTGCGATTCCCATCTGTCCAATAAACCTCCCCAGGGATTGCAGGTTACCCTGCCGTGTCCTGCCCACCTCTTACCAGGCAGCAACGCTACACCAACAAGTCGTACTTCTTGGGCGATAGTTGCATGAGTAAAAAAAAAGCCACAACCCAAGCTCAGTAAGCTGAAAATTGGTGCTAGTTTAGCGTGATGCCTACTAGTAATCTACAGCTACTGTCATTGACCGGAGCTGCCTACCAAAAAATAACAACTATGGCTCAGTTCTAATACTTGTGAACATGCTTCAGTTCTGAAATGATGAGGCTGATCAAGCTCAAGATTCTTCCTACCCCTGACAAGCTGTCGTGGCGTGGCACTCAGAGGCCCTGTATTTTTTTTTATATATATATTATAAATTATAAATATATATTATAAACTGCCTGGCAATTTAGCCACATAATACCTCAACTGCAATTCTGGCCTTTACCGCAGAACTGCCTGCAGACATCACCTAGGATCCAAGTGAAAAACATACAAACTGGAGCCACTGAAACTTCCACTTTAAAAGTGTCAATCTTTCTGCTAAACTACCCTTTAAAATGATCACTCCTTTCAAAACCTTCCCCTTCACTTTTTTGCCTGTCGAAGCTGCAGCCGATCGCAAAAATACTTGGCAGTGCCTTTAACAAGTTGGAAACATTATTTTTCCCAAACAGCTTCAATTTTGACTGGACAGTCAGACAGCAAACGTTCTAATCACAGTCACGCTCTCATGCCCTCCAAATTGAACTGAAAATTCGTAGGGGGCATCGAATCGCTCCATTTCCACCCCGAACCTTAAACTTGGAGCCGACTATTGTCCGCATGCCGTGAGACCATTCTAATAGATGTGCAAAAGCTCCTCACCTTGTAATAGCAACAAAACACACAGGAGGGGCAGCTAAACGGATGAACAGAGCTGCCAGCAATGCAACAAAGAAGATTTTCACAGCCATGTCTAGGAAATAAGACCAAACAAACAAATTACACACCGGTAAACAGAATATACACACAACAGGGTAGTCCAAAACTATTCCTGGTAGTCCAAAACAGTCACATTTATTTTTATATCAAATGTAACATCGTTCTGGGCAATGTGAACTGGGCGAAAAGTTGCCTCCAATCGTAAATATAATAAAACGGACAACCCGAGATTTCTGACAGAAACTCCCAGTAGCGAACAGTTAAAGCTCAGAGACCCTGAATCCCAAGTGGACTGCCTAACCACGTCATCTGCCCAAGGTCCCTGCATGCTGGGGAGCCAACGGTGCAGGAACTGGACAGGGTAGCTTCCTGGTTCACCGCTCCGACCGCTAAGAAAGCCTTTCATGCCGCCCAACAGTCACTACAAATACGCCCTATGCAGTTCTTCCCTGAAAGAATCAGCCTCTCACAAACTTAGAGAGGTAGGCATAGCGCTAACTCGCTCGTCAGTATCAGAGGCCATTACTTGAGCACCAGATGCTTTACAAGGGGACATAAAATTATGGCAAATGGAGATATATGAATTCCCCAGAAACACATGATGCTTACTGTCGGTGGCGGGGCTCGAACCTGGTGCTTCCCGCTACGAAGTCAGGTGCTCTGGTTGTTCTGCTGAAAGGCACGGTTTAACCCATAAGTCCCTCCACCCACGTGGCATCGATGAAACCCGGGAGGTGGGGGCACCAAACAACTGGTGCCTAATGCATATTTATATAGCGCAAACTCAACCCGAAGGTATTGGAGCGCTTTACATGAGCACCATATTTACATTACACATTCAGGCACGGGAGATTAAGTGATTTGCCTGGCCGCTGTACCGAGGCTCGAACCTCGGTCCCCAACACCAAAGTCCGCAATCTAGCCGACGGACCACATCCTCTTGACGCTAGGGCTATATCACGCAGAAGGGCAAACGATTCCGCATTCGGCTGTTAAGGTAACAAGTTGCTCTTTCTCCCTTTAAGAGCAACTTGTTATTCATGTGCACATTCTTATTTTCCTTGAGCGGCACACGTATAATACCCAATGTAGACCTATAGCGTCACCGCAGCAATATGGGCACACGTGAATTCCCAGCGTACTTTATATCTGGGGCATAGTGTCACCATAGTCGTTCGCATATAACATCGATACCGATTGTATTACCTGTGCCTAAAACGCTCTGGATATATATTTAACGACAACCAAGCACCACTGTAGCCGCTGGCACCAGCCCGGCCCCAACAATTCAAAACCAGGGCCTCCGTGACTGCCTCAGCCCCATACCTGGCAACAACCACTCGGTCAGACCCACCGGCGTACAGCGACGCTCCGATCCCGGCACCCGGGGGCAGAGGGACTAGCGCCACCATAGGAGTGCCATACCAGGACGAGAAACTCTAGCGGGGGCGCGGTTAAAGCGCTATATCTATCATGAAATTTGTGCATAGGGGAACTAGAAGCTGAACAAAACCATAGATATACGATAACTTGCCATACGGGGGACCCTAGTGGGGGGGTCGCAATTAGCGCGCTTTGTGTGGCCTTAAAGAACTATCTAAATCATGTACTCTGTGGTTGGCCCGTAATAAACAATACTATGCTGTATGCGCTTCGCTATCACGCGTCTCAACATAAACAAATATGGGCAAAGTCAATAGTTCTTGCCTATGTGAGATCTATTGGCTTTGTCAATGTTTTTTTTTTACTTGCACAGCGACACCAGTTGCTGTGCAACATGGCTTAAAGTCAAGGAAAAAATGCTATGACGCAGTCAGCGCTAACCACATCATTGTGTTTTTAGGGCTCGGGCCTACGCCTCCAGGAAGTGGGGGGCGGAGCTTCCGAGCTCTTATGCGTTAAAAAAAAAAAAGAATTCAGAAAGTGGTCCGCTGGCACATTCCTTAGTTTTTTATGGCATCTGCCTAGTGATTCGTCTTCGCTGTGCTGTCTATTTAGTAGCGTTGACTTGATAGGCTATATGTAATTTACGCGTGCCCGATTTGGCATATTTTCGGCGGTTTCGCGCACGGCAGACTTATTAATCTTAATTAGGAGCTGTCAGAGTGCCCGTGTAATGCAATCCAGATGGTGCGAGCACGTTCACCATTGCATTGCATGTATCATGCGCGCGTTTAACATTTACCTTACGCGCACGGCAGTCCATTCATTTGGCGGTCTGTTCTGTGTGTTTGTATTTGCATGTAGTGCAGAGGCGTAGTGCAGAGTGGTAGTGCGTAGTGCAGAGGCGTAGTGCAGAGGCGTAGTGCAGAGTGGTAGTGCGTAGTGCAGAGGCGTAGTGCGTAGTGCAGAGGCATAGTGCGTAGTGCAGAGTGGTAGTGCAGAGGCGTAGTGCAGAGGCGTAGTGCGTAGTGCAGAGTGGTAGTGCAGAGGCGTAGTGCAGAGTGGTAGTGCGTAGTGCAGAGGCGTAGTGCGTAGTGCAGAGGCGTACTGCGTAGTGCAGAGTGGTAGTGCGTAGTGCAGAGGCGTAGTGCGTAGTGGTAGTGCGTAGTGCAGAGTGGTAGTGCGTAGTGCAGAGGCGTAGTGCAGAGTGGTAGTGCGTAGTGCAGAGTGGTAGTGCGTAGTGCAGAGTGGTAGTGCATAGTGCAGAGGCGTAGTGCAGAGGCGTAGTGCAGAGTGCAGAGGCGTAGTGCGTAGTACAGAGGCGTAGTGCAGAGGCATAGTGCAGAGTGGTAGTGCGTAGTGCAGAGGCGTAGTGCAGAGTGGTAGTGCGTAGTGCAGAGTGGTAGTGCGTAGTGCAGAGGCGTAGTGCGTAGTGCAGAGTGGTAGTGCGTAGTGCAGAGGCGTAGTGCAGAGGCGTAGTGCGTAGTGCAGAGGCGTAGTGCAGAGGCGTAGTGCAGAGTGGTAGTGCGTAGTGCAGAGGCGTAGTGCAGAGTGGTAGTGCGTAGTGCAGAGGCGTAGTGCAGAGTGGTAGTGCGTAGTGCAGAGGTGTAGTGCAGAGTGGTAGTGCGTAGTGCAGAGGCGTAGTGCAGAGGCGTAGTGCGTAGTGCAGAGTGGTAGTGCGTAGTGCAGAGGCCTAGTGCAGAGGCGTAGTGCAGAGTGCAGAGGCGTAGTGCAGAGGCGTAGTGCGTAGTGCAGAGGCATAGTGCAGAGGCGTAGTGCGGAGTGCAGAGGCGTAGTGCAGAGGCGTAGTGCAGAGTGGTAGTGCGTAGTGCAGAGGCGTAGTGCAGAGTGGTAGTGCGTAGTGCAGAGGCGTAGTGCAGAGTGGTAGTGCGTAGTGCAGAGGCGTAGTGCAGAGGCGTAGTGCAGAGTGGTAGTGCGTAGTGCAGAGTGGTAGTGCGTAGTGGTAGTGCGTAGTGCAGAGGCGTAGTGCAGAGTGGTAGTGCGTAGTGCAGAGTGGTAGTGCGTAGTGCAGAGGCGTAGTGCGTAGTGCAGAGGCGTAGTGCAGAGTGCAGAGGCGTAGTGCAGAGTGCAGAGGCGTAGTGCGTAGTACAGAGGCGTAGTGCAGAGGCGTAGTGCAGAGTGCAGAGGCGTAGTGCGTAGTGCAGAGGCGTAGTGCAGAGGCGTAGTGCAGAGTGGTAGTGCGTAGTACAGAGGTGTAGTGCGTAGTGCATAGGCGTAGTGCGTAGTGCAGAGTGGTAGTGCAGAGGCATAGTGCAGAGTGGTAGTGCGTAGTGCAGAGGCGTAGTGCAGAGTGGTAGTGCGTAGTGCAGAGTGGTAGTGCGTAGTGCAGAGGCGTAGTGCGTAGTGCAGAGGCGTAGTGCAGAGGCGTAGTGCAGAGGCGTAGTGCATAGTGCAGAGGCGTAGTGCAGAGGCGTAGTGCGTAGTGCAGAGGCATAGTGCGTAGTGCAGAGGCGTAGTGCAGAGGCGTAGTGCAGAGGCGTAGTGCGTAGTGCAGAGGCGTAGTGCAGAGTGCAGAGGCGTAGTGCAGAGTGCAGAGGCGTAGTGCAGAGGCGTAGTGCAGAGGCGTAGTGCGTAGTGCAGAGGCGTAGTGCAGAGTGCAGAGGCGTAGTGCAGAGTGGTAGTGCGTAGTGCAGAGGCGTAGTGCAGAGTGGTAGTGCGTAGTGCAGAGGCATAGTGCAGAGTGCAGAGGCATAGTGCGTAGTGCAGAGGCGTAGTGCAGAGGCGTAGTGCAGAGTGGTAGTGCGTAGTGCAGAGGCGTAGTGCAGAGTGGTAGTGCGTAGTGCAGAGGCGTAGTGCAGAGGCGTAGTGCAGAGTGGTAGTGCGTAGTGCAGAGGCGTAGTGCAGAGTGGTAGTGCGTAGTGCAGAGGCTTAGTGCGTAGTGGTAGTGCGTAGTGCAGAGTGGTAGTGCGTAGTGCAGAGGCGTAGTGCAGAGTGGTAGTGCATAGTGCAGAGGCGTAGTGCAGAGGCGTAGTGCAGAGTGCAGAGGCGTAGTGCGTAGTGCAGAGGCGTAGTGCAGAGGCATAGTGCAGAGTGGTAGTGCGTAGTGCAGAGGCGTAGTGCAGAGTGGTAGTGTGTAGTGCAGAGGCGTAGTGCAGAGTGGTAGTGCGTAGTGCAGAGGCGTAGTGCAGAGGCGTAGTGCGTAGTGCAGAGTGGTAGTGCGTAGTGCAGAGGCGTAGTGCGTAGTGCAGAGGCGTAAATTTGTAAATAAATAAGTATGTGGGTCCAACATTTTTCTCAGGATGCTGCAGCCGGGGCAGGTGAATGTCACAGCTGTAGATTATAAAGAAAGCCCAGACTTGATTCCACCTCTTTCTTTCCACCACCATGCACTTCCTATCTCTTTATCTGACTATTGTAAATGGTTTTTCATGCTCACTTTCTGCCTTTGTCTCTGTTTTCCCATCTTTCTCTTAACCTTCCTTACTCCTTGTTCTGCCTTTCTATCTGTTGCTCGGGGTCAAAATTTGATGATGAAAAATAGGTTGTGTTCCCATTAATGAATCCCGGTGCACACCGCCTACAATTATCTTAACAAATAAAAGCACTAAAAAGGTGTCTTCCAGCCACATTTAGGTCATGTTTATGGAGAACACGTTTTCCAAACAGACTGGTTTAAATAAACATGTTGGGAATTCAAAAGACACATCATCCATTTTAGACAGGTAGTGTTCACCAGCAAGCCATGGCTGCAACTGAGATGGGTTACAATCTTGTTAAGCCCTTAAGTGCTGCCGTCGGCCGTTGGACGTCGCGAGCACTACCTTCCTAGTGCTGCGCATGTCAAACGGCCGACGCAGCCCCGCCCATTTTGCCGATGTGCCGCACTGCCGCGAAATCGCGGCCGCGGCAAATGGGTTAAGAAAACCAAGTAAGTTCTGGTCAACATACTCAGAAGCCCTCAGTTGAACAATAAATGCAATTTCTTAAAATTGTTCCGAGGGGAGTCATTTTGGGGTCACTGGGCGTTCTTATTGCTGCTTATATATTGCTGCTTGCCACCACAGTAGACCATTTTACAATTTCTGACACTTAACTAATCTTTTAAACTATTGCTGTAGCTAATGTGAGTAACGAAGATGATGACTATTTTTCAATTTGTGTAACTACTTGATGCGGTTATCAAAGTCTGCCGTCTCTGCTCATAGTGTGATTAAAAACAAATGGGCAAGGAACAAAACACTCAGGGGCGGGCCCTTTATAGAGGAATGGGGGTGTTGACCCCCCTACTTCAAGTCCCCACACCTGAGAGACATTCATTATTTTACTTCTGCCAAACTGTGCCATTCATTTTTCCCCATTAGGGGTGAGGCTACAGTGCTCTTTCTCCAGGCTTGAGTGTGACAGACAGGAAGTTTGAACAGATGAGACACAGTCCCAATGGTCTACGATGGAGCGCTGTGTTTACCTGACCTAGCCAATCCTGGCCCGGCTCTTATGTTGTTTACTATTGTAAGCAGCATGAAAGCAATGCTTGGATTGGCTGGGATGCTGGGGCTTTCTGTGGGGTCAGCATGCACGTTTGGAGCCTGGCACCTCGGTGCAGGAAAATGTGACCTTGGATGTACTGGTTTGCAGTTGCAAGGTGAATCCAGATGTCCAGGTAAGATTATGTTTATTATTTTGCCAGTATAACGGATACTTTATAAACAGAATGTGCTCCGATCACCTCTGCACTGCAGGATTCAATTCGTAAGGCAGAGGTTATCAGGGCACAAAGGGCTGGCTTTAGGGAATCGTGACTGATGCGGCCACACTGGGCACTGATCTGGGAAGGGGGCGCTGATCTCAAGGGGGGGCTATGTTTAACAAGCAGGGTCTTTTATGTCATTGGTGGCGGCGATGAGGGCAGTCTCGGTGCTGTGGTTGCTGGAGAACCCTGACTGGGAAGGGTCTAGGATTCTGTTTTCTTCGAGGTGTCGGGTTAGCTGTCTGTTGACGGCTTTCTCGATGACCTTGGCTGGGAAGAGGAGCAGAGAGATGGGCCGGAAGTTCTTGAGGTCTCTTTTTTTTTTTTTTTTGCAGAGTTTTATATAGCGCGAACTAGAACCGAACCGAATCAGTTATCAGAGCACTTTACATACTCTTTGGTCTGCCTTTGGTTTTTTGAGTAGGGCGGTGATCTCTGCGTGTTTCCAGACCTCTGGAAAGGTCGCCGTCTCGAGGGAGAGATTGATGACGTTGCGCAGGCGGGGTGCGATTGTTCCCGCAGTTCATAAGATACAACCCTATTATAGAACAGTGACTGTTGCGAACTGTCATCAAAGAGCTGCATGCAAACTGCATAAAATAGGTTTGGAAGTTCTGTTTTCCCCCCAGTCTTTTATTATCTATTCCTAATGTTGCTGACAAGTGTTTGTTTGGGTAAGAGGTGGTGGGCATGGGGCAGGGGGCAAAAATGATTATCGGACCGGGCGCCAACAGCTTTAAAGCCGGCCCTAGGGGCGCATTCAATTTTTAAAACATTTACAATCCATTATTATAATTTTAACATATACATGCGTACCCCACCACTTTCAAAAGACACCAGTCGCCACTGAAAACCTTCAATATTGCCTCATTTTTGTGAAGATGTTGTGATGGGGATTGGTGAGGCTACTATAAAGCAAAAACTCACAAACTGCACAGTGCAAAATATGAAATGCCATGCCCTTGGCAGATTGTGTGCTTTACAAATGCCAATGATGTCATATAATAACATAGTGTGCGGCAAATCTTGTGTCCCTGCATACAGTGGTCCTCACTCAGGATGAGATGGAGGGCACTCCTTAATGAATGAATGACCACATTCAACAGAAGAGAAGCCTGATAAGGAAGAGGGCAAAGTCCACGAATAAGTGATCAATGTTTACTCAAGAGACACTTGTTGGCACTGTGGCATCTGCGATAACAGGAATAAGGAATACAGCATTGAGGCGCATCGCACCATCGGAGACGAATGTGGAAAGCACGCAAAATGTCTACCAGCCTTGATGTCAGAGTGCAAACTCCAAGTTGATAAAGAAATGCAATGACTCACATGCAAATGAGAACTGATGAAGGTGCAACACATGAACCTGCTCTTTAATTGAGCCTGTTCTTTGGAAAGCGTCCATTTTTGCTTTTTTTTGTAATTTGGAGAATTGTTGAACGGCTCGATCAAGTAGAAGCATTTGATCAAAACTATGAAAGAAATTTATTATTGGGTGTACTTCCTGAGTGTTATGACATTTGACCTTTTTAATTAGTCAGAAATCTTTTGACAGAGTCATTTGCTCACCTAGGTTGAACCTAAGGATCTAAATGGTGTGATGAAGTGGAAATTGGTATTTGGAATTGACAAAATGTGAATTTACTCTCACAAATGCCAAAGAACCAAGCTTAGTCATGTAGGATCACTTTCCATGTTTAGTTTCCTCCAGTGACCTGCATTTACTTCTCTCCCGTGGTCTGTGTTTACTTCTCTCCAGGGATCTGTGTTTCATTCTTTCCAGTGGCTTGTGGTACTTCTCTGAAGGGGCCTTCGTTTATCTATCTGCAGTGGACCATGTTTATTTCTCGCTGGTGGTGAAGTCTCAGTAAGTCAGCCACTTCCTCTATGGCTGTCATGATTGCAGGAGGCAGTGTACTGACGTGTAGAAATGAGCCTTACAATCTCATACATCCATTATGGAGATCAGCTGGAAGTCATTTGTAGCCAGAGGTCAAGGTCAGGCGTGGGGGATGCAAGAGGCGGGAGAAGCACAGCTGCAAAGCTGGAAGCGTTTATCTTTACAAGAAACTGATGAGCGTACGTAGGGAAAGGTTGGAAACTATATCCAGAGGCGGAAATAGAAGACAGCGTCAATTTCAGCAGCACCACATTTCTATGGAAAACACCAAATCTGGAAAAATGCAGTTAGGATGCTTCTGGATAAAAATTATGAGCTCAAATTTTGAAAAGAGCTTTGAAATATTCAGGCAAAAATGTTTTAAATAAGTAGCAAACGTCTTTTATTTTAAATCTGTGACACAAGTGAATGTAAACTACACGCATTTCCACAGGGAGCAAAAATATTGTCATCCTCCATTATCTGTCAGAATCTTGAGACATGACCCTGTATTTTTAAATTGGACTGCAACAATTCTGGAGGGGAGGGAAATAAAAGAAGGTCCGTACAGAAAGAATGGTGTGTACGAATAAAGTGATCAAAGTATATTGTGGTTTGGCGCTTTGCTATAACGTTTCATGAACCTTCTACCAGCTGAAAAAATTGCCTACTGATTCTACCGCAGGCAAAAACAGCGAACCTTTGTTTTCTTCTAATATGTGTATCACAGGAATTTTTTTTTAATTTCTGAATAGAGATCTGTATTTTTTAGCGCATTTTATATCCCAATCTGTAAATGCCTTAACAAATACGATTATCTTGTATTATTTCTATTGCTTCATAAGAAGTGTAGGCAGCTAAGATATACATTTCAAAAACAGTAATATACACAGACAAACTTAAAACCTGTTTAAAAGAGGTTTTTCCTGCTAATAAGTTAACCATTTAAGCTTGTTACATAAGTTACGCCCCATTAACGGAAAGGGGGATAGAGCCATTTTCTGGGTTTCTCTCCTCTCTTCTACTTTAGCTTTCAACCCGTTTACACGTTAGGAACTAATCGCCTTGCATGCGATTGTTTCAAAAGGGCTTGTCGGGTGACTGCCTGATTTTCATTTACGCACCTGTCTGTGCACCTCAATCACCAAGTTTAATTAATGCCTGCCTCTGCTCTCGTCACCTGGCCATTTTAAGGGTCGTCCTAACTCATTTCATCGCTCTAGAGAAAGGCAAAAATGTTCATTTAAAGACATGCTTTAGTGAAATAATCTGAATGAGCAACAGAACAAGTTGTCTCTGTCTCGTGAGGACCAAATGTTACAAGAAACCCTGTGCGTTTATCTGGTGACAAAACGCTCTTCAAATATTATCTACTTGGAAGAAAACATCTGAAAAAGCAAAAAGTAAAACAAATCACAACATACCACTCCACAGCTGTTGCACGACTGCATAAGTCAATATGTTGTCTTTATCAACGGAGTTGGTACAATTTATGTGTTTGTATTAAGTCTGGCTCTTTCGCTTGTCATCAGCAATTAATCTAATTGGAGTTATATACTTTGCCTTTCACAAGAGATATCATAAAATATGTGCCTGACAATTACGTGTACCAAGTGTGCAGGTGGAGGCCTCTGTGCTGGTGTGCATTATCTCGGGGGCCACGAATAGTTATTCTGCAATCTGTTCTGGTGCGCAGGCGCACACGGTTAGGGTGCACTTGACTGCTGAACACAGGTTACTCGCTACTCTTTTAAGCATGGGAAGCCTTGAGAGGCTCTCAATTTGGTTTTTTAACCGCTACCGCGTTCTCCCGCGGAGCGCAGGAATTTCAAAAATGGCTTGATCGTGACAAAGCCAGCTCGTCATCCGCGCACCGCAGGTAACGTTGATGACGAGCTGGCTTTGTCATCAGCATCGAAGGGGTTAACTATAAAGTGGTAGGGCAGTCCGGGGGGGATTGGGGAGGAGGTTTGGACAATAAAAAAATACCCCAAAAAAAGAACTTACCTGCCGCCTCGCAGCTCTTCTGCTCCTCTGGCTCCACTTCAGCACAGGCTGAGGCTCCCAGGCTCCTCTATGGCCAATCCAGATGATGCTCTCATGCTTCTGGCAGCATGAAAGAAGAGCCGGGATTGGTCTGAGTGGGCTGGATTTGCGCTCCCACTGGGCCTGGGAGCCTGTGCCTGCTGTCTCCAACTGGGCAACGCCGCTTGCATTAGAGACATCTCAGTGCGCATGTCGGTGTGGCCGTCCTGAGACGGCCTGCCAAATCCACATGCGCACTTGCTGCAGTGCGCACCACTCCTCTTCCATGAATGCTATTGCGATGGCCCTGCCCCCAACACGGCCTCGTGAAGAAAAATAAAATTATAATAGACCTGTTTTATTATCATTTTATTTTTCCCAGGTTTGCATCTGCTGGCAGGGAGGCAAAGCTCCTCCGCCATAACGGAGCAGCCACCCCTGCCAGGCACTGGTCTCTAGTTGGCTGAGGTAGGTACTTTAGTCCAAATAGGGACACTTGCTTCTACTCAGTGAAAAGAGAGACACACTCTTAGATACCCCTGCTCACCCTCCAGTAGCGTGCCACGAGCAGCCAGGCTTATCTCCAAGGCAATGTGTAAAGTATTTGCAACCACACTCCCGTAACACAGTGATAACACCACAAATGGACACCACACTGATTTAGGAAAATAGAGGTATCTTTATCCAGTAGAAATATGATGAGACCAAACGATAAAAAATATCCAGTCTATGCGTATTCGTAATATTTCACTGGGCCAGTTATTAGGCTAACAATCCCTTGTAGGTTCTTGATGTATTAATGAGCAGTTCACAATGATCTAATGCAGTCCTAATGCAATGCTATGCAGTTTCTAATGCTGTTCGTAATGTAGAAATAACAGTCCTTAATGCAAATACTAATGCAGTTCGTAATGCGGGAATAATGCAGTTCGTAATGCAAGAATAATGCGGTTCGTAATGCAAGAATAATGCAGTTCGTAATGCAAGAATAATGCAGTTTATAATGCAAGAATATTGCCGTTCATAATGCAAGAATAAGCTATAAGCCAATCTGCGCGATTAGCTCGGGCACTACTAGGCCCCAACAACAGAGACAACGGTCGTAAACTTAAAAGGGTGGCCCCGGTACTGCTGTATGATATAAACATATGATATCCCAACTGGTATTATTCAAAGGCAATTAGAAATGATATGTATACAGCATTATCAAAAGGAAGTAAGGAGACTCTTTTCGGTTATTGCATGTGCTCATGGCATCATTTTATGTAGAAATGTAAGGAAAAAAGGAAGGAAAACAGAGCAATTGGCAGTTGTAACAGAACTGCATTAAACAATTAAAACAATTGATATCAACCCAAATTGTACTTGGTGCTAAGGGTGATGGAGTGAAGAACACAGTAGAAGCACAAGTGACAATGTGATCAGCGAGGTCGGTGCGAAGTGACTCGTGCAGAAATATATACAGTGATTAAATGACGAAAAATGATGAGTTAATTTCTATTTGTATTGTTAATGAATCACTTTGTATGGAGCGCCTATGATCGCGCTGAACGGTCGACGGCGTTTCGATCCACTTGAATCGGGATCTTCTTCAGGACTGGGTTGGTAGCAGTGCTGTACAAGGAGGCAAGGGAATGGGAGTAAGAGGGGGTGGGCGCGGTGTGTCGTGTCTGAGAAGGGAAAGGCTAGTGGAGCGTCAGGCGTGTTTGGGCGGCATAGGCAGCCGTGGGGGTGCAGCTGCAGGTGTCACAGAGGGACTACGAGGCAGGATATCTCTGATGATCAAGGCAGTGCGCGCAGTGGCGTAGGGCGTCTACAGGCATGAGGCGTAAGTATTGCTGGTGTGAAAGAGGGACTGCGAAGCAGGACATCTCTGATGCCCAAGGGCGTCTACAGGCAAAAGGCGTAAGTATTGTACATGCTCGACTATGTCTGACTATGGGGCACTGAGGGTGAGTAATTCACCTAGAGATATCGTGTGTGGTGCGTGCTAATGGGAGGCGCTGGGAGGCGGCAGAGGAACAGGCGGGTAAGGCGGGCGAGGTAGGCATCAAGTGTGTCTAAATTGATGTCAGAAGTGGGCCTAGTGGGTGCCTGGGGGGGCACAGGCGTGATCTCACCGCACGCACCGCCTTGGGCATCAGAGATATCCTGCTTTGCAGTTCCTCTTTCACACCTGCAATACTTACGCCTCATGCCTGTAGACGCCCTACGCCACCGCGCGCACCGCCTTGGGCATCAGAGATATCCTGCCTCGTAGTCCCTCTGTCACACCTGCAACTGCACCCCCACGGCTGCCTATACCGCCCAAACACGCCTGACGCTCCGCTAGCCTTTCCCTTCTCAGACACGACAGGCCGTGCCCGCCCCCCTCTTACCCCCATTCCTTTGCCTCCTTGTACAGCACTGCTACCAACCCAGTCCTGAAGAAGATCCTGATTCAAGTGGATCGAAACGCCGTCGACCGTTCAGCGCGATCATAGGCGCTCCATACAAAGTGATTCATGAACAATACAAACTGCCCAAAGCATCTAGGTCAGCAAGATCAGGTCAGAAAATGGTCTAGGAGGAAGGCAAGAGGTTTAAGGAACTTTAGCCAAAAAGGGCCAAGTCCAACACCACCTGTCATTGTTCTACGTGTGGGGCCCCAAAGAGTCCCTTGGACTGTCCTTGTCCATCCCAAGCTAAGATTAAGCAAAATGTGCCCGGTACCTAGGTGACATGAATTGTGCCCGGACAAATGTTCTTTAACTGAAAAATGCTCCACAGTAATGGTTATTTAGTCATTAGAATGATGAACACTCCCTTGCAAATGTGGTAACCTGCCTCAATAATACAACTGCACGTGAGAGGTGCCAACACATTCATCATTACAGAATACATCACAAAACCTCTGAATTTATTAGCCCATTATTATGGCAATATTGTAGAGATGCATCATTCGGTTTGTCAGTGAAGCCTTTTAATGAACATGCCTGTGATTAAAAAAAAAACGAGAAATCAGGTCGCATTCAAGAAAGCTTGCCATGAAGCCACCTATAAGGAGCCAGACGTAACAGTTGACTGACCTGCTGCGGATAACCGGGTAAGCATCCGAGGATCTGTCGGATATGGAGGTGGAAAGCCAGTAATGGTGAGAAATCATATTGGAAGTGTCTATAAGGCTACAAGTCTCACAAAATAAGATATTACTTTCTTGTGCATCCAAAACATGTGACAACAACAGGGTTTTGGAAGGTCGTTAGAAGGAAGCAAGTGTGCCATGGACACTAAACGCAAACAAAGCAGATGTTTCTCTCTGATCCTTGGTTAGGTGGTAAAAAAAACTGCCACAATTGTTGTGCAGTGAGCCCCTAAATTTTCGTGGGCCCTGCTGTCACTGCACCTGCTGCACTACTGATAGCTTTATCCTTGATCATTTTCCAAATTAAAATCATGGGCATTGTTATTTTTCTCGCAACACAGTCATAATATTCAGTGAAGCTTTTCTATGTTTCTGTTTCAGATTTCCAGTCTTTTGTGTGCTTGCACTGTGATGTTAATGATTGCCTGTTGCTGAGGCTAGCTGAACTTATCCTTTGATCTACTGCCCGGGTGTCTCAAAGTGCCATGAAGATATCACTGGGAGGCGTGTCGAGAGTTACTTAGAACTAATGTTAAGAAGCTTTCACAAACCAATATCTGTACAAATGGAAATGCACTAAAATATTATACTATACAGCTCTATCAAAGAGAAACCTACAATGTACACTCTAAGTGAGTAAAAGACAGTAGGCGTCAAGGAGGTGTAATGATGTCGGTGGTGAGTAAAGATAAAGTTGGAGACTACGGGCCATTTCTAGAGTTTGGAGGATAAGATGCTCCGTCACAAAATTGGCCGGTCTGCTGTATTACAAGTGCCAAGGGACAATGCGCTTGTAATTCAGCCGACGGGATAACCGCCACATTTGTGACCAACTAACCCATCCGACAAACTCTAAATAAGGCACTAAGTTGCATCTATGATACTATATCAGGTTCAGAAACAGCAAGTCTCACTGGTGCCTGGCTGTCGATATGTGCTGTCCATTTCCTATCTGTGCATGAAAAAACTAGTATAAATAACAGCAAAGATCACTTGCACTGTCTGGGCATTCTCCAAGAGCAGTGATCAACACATAATTCCAAGGTTCTCGAGAGCCACATTTTTTTAAAAGATACTGCATTCCTGTGAAATGAGACACAGAGTATGCACGAGCCGCTTGATTACTGAAGCTCAACGGGGCATAAATTAAGCCATTATGCTGAGGTTATAAAGCATGACATCATCCCAAGGCAGGGCTTCGGGACCATCGCCCATGGCAAAATGTCACACGGTCATGTTCGGAGGGGACATTTGATCTCTGCTCCTCTTGGAATGGTCCAGCACGAGGTCACATCCTCTTTAAATAATACTACAGTCCGCGTTACGACTACGGTAGATCAGTGTTGTCCCTCGGTGGAATCCACCTTAGGGCGTTTCAACTTTCCGTGCTAAGCTAGGAAGACATTCCTAGAGGGGCAGATGTCAACTGGAAGGCATGGCTTGGCAGTTCCGGCTGGACTGTTCCCATGAGGGACAGGGTCAGACTGATTTGCATATGGCCATGTCTGAACTGGGGTGGCAGAGTGGGCTAAAGAACGGTGATGGATTCAACCCAGATCTGTTGACTGGGTGTGAGTGTTTGATTGGTTCAGATGCTCCGTCCATCACCACCCCCTTTTGTACCGCAGATGTCAACTGGATCAGAACGAAAACATTGACATCTTCCCATCCTTGCTACAATTTGTCTTCTGTATGATCCATGGTAAATTCCTTAGAATCTGTCTCCTCTTCCACTCTCTGCTAGAGAACAACTTATAAAAGAAGAACCAGAAACTGAGCGCTTTATTCTGTCATCAGTGTGCCTATCGAAAACGACCCAAAAGAGTTCAAGAAGAGGATGGAGTTGTACCAAGGAGTTCCTCAGAGCTCTCATTGACGGTTCTTTGCTATGTGGGTTCTTCTAGAAGCTATGCAAAAAAGAAACCCTAGCGCCTCTTTGGCAGTTCGCAGTCAGGCATCCCTCTACTGCTAACATTAATTATAATTAAGGCGCCCGTTTTCTGTTTTTGATGAGTCCTACACATATTTACAGAAACAAAATAATCTGTTTCCCTGTCTGTAATTATTTTTCAACGCAGAAAAACGGACACTGCGATCTTATTTAGCAAAAAGGAGAACATTTTCGCCTGTAGAAGTAAGCCTACGTATTGATGCAGATTTACTACTTTTTGCTACTTCCAAATATTTCCAGAAGCAAACCGGGAATGCTCTGCCTGGCGCAGACTTTCAGGTGTGCTACTAGTAATACCATGTGGCATCACCCAGGAGCTCCTGCTCCCAATATGCAGACTGCTATAGAGAGTAGAACTCCACGTAGGTGGAAAGCAGCCTCCTTTGGACATGTACAGGTGTATTTTACTTTTTTTTTTAAACACAGCGGGTGAAAGCATTTTGTCGATAGGAGAAAGCCTTTCCTCGACACCCCCACCAAGTATGGGGTGACTTGTTTCCAATACCATCCTTAAAGATTAGTAACTCTCTCATCTGGAGTAAATCTCCAGCCATTTCCAGGGTGGAAAGGGGTCAGAAAGGTGTTTGGGAATACCGACAAGCAAGCATGGTTTGTAACGCCCACTTCCCACCCTTTGAGTGCAATTTACCACTGCACGTATGACAGAGAAATCTGCAGTAATAAATGCATTTTCGCCCACCAGGAATCCCTTTGTGAGTGACTCAAAGGTGTAAAATTTATATTGCAGTCCATATACTGAAGTTTACAGTTGTAAATGCCTTTGTGAATAGGTGCATGTATCCTCTTTTGAGAAACTCGCCATGCTACCATTCATGACCTCTACTTAAAGCAGATTAACAGCATGGGAAGTGAAAAAACAGAGGCCCAGATGTACTAGTCATGTTTTCGGTCACAAACACTCTAAAATGTCGTTTGTGACCCTAAAAATTGATTTTCCAATGTACACATTCCATTTTAGGCTTGGTAAATGTTTACCCACTCCTAATGTAAATGTACAGGAATTTATATAGCGCAAATCACCGAGCGGTTTCTAAGCGCTTGCTTAGGGAACCCGTCCTGGTATTCCCCTGTGAGATAACCCCGGCAGGGTATCCGCAAGGTGAAAGCCAGGCATCCCGCCACGAGGGGCTGTTGTGGAGATTAAGCAAGCTATTGTCCAGAGTCACAGAGTGTGAACCTGTGAATCGAGTAGGCACCAGAGCGAGAATTGTCAAGTCCAGGACATTTTTAGGACTCAAGACCCCGCCGAGCCGGGTTATTGAACCCTGGTCCCGGGCTGACCTCTGCTTCCAGGTCTGCCTCCTCTAACCAGTGAGCCACACTTCTCCACAATATGAGAGTGTGGCTGGATACCAATTCAGTTTTTGGAAGGGTTGTCCCTTTCACATACAGAATCAATGTTTAATGTATCAATAGTTTGCAACCCGAATTCCAGTGGAAAATCACTGAAAAGTTACTGACTCCCAAGTTGGAATAGTAACACATTTGCAAAGAGGAAGGGCTACCCTTTGGACCCCTTGCGCTTTGAGAATGTTTGTACACGTTTCAGGGGTAGTCGGCAGTAGTCCAGAGGACCACTGGAGACTCTCAGTGTAAATTCTTTAAAAAAGAAAACTTATATTTTAAACATAGTCCTGATTGAGAAACAGTCGTAACACTGCTATCTGAACCACGCGCATTCCGACTACGCAAGCTCTACCATGCATGTCGTATCCAACCACGCATTGCCTTAAACATCCATTTGCGTGGTTATGGCTGTGCGCGGTCTAGCTGCAAGAAGAGGGACGCAGCGTTGAGGTAAGTAGGGCTGGTTTTTTGTAAGGGCTAGGAGGTTAGTCGGGTAGGTTTTAGGGCAGTGGATGGGGTTGGGATGGTTTAAGGGACAGCGCAGGGTGGGTAGGGGGATCGGGGTGTTTTAAGTTAGGGTGCAGGGTTTTAGGCTTCAGGGCAGTGTGAAAGGAATGGGTAGTTGGGTTAGTTTTTAGGGCAGGGTTGGGGTAGGTTTTATGGCAGTGGAAGGGGTTGGGGTTGTTTAATCAACAGCACGGGGCGGGGTAGTGTAGGGTTTTAGGCCTTAGGACAGTGGGAGGAGGATGGGTAGTTGGGGTCGTTTTTAGGGCTGGGAGGGTGTTGGGGTAGGTTTTAGGGCAGTGGAAGAGGTTGGGGTAGTTTAAGAAACAGTGCAGGGGGTCAGGGGGTCGGGGTAGTGTCAGTTAGGGAGCAGGGTTTTAGGCCTTAGATAGTGGGAGGGGAATGGGTAGTTGGGTTCGTTTTAGGGCGGTTGGGGTAGGTTTTAGGGCAGTGAAAGGGGTTGAGGTAGTTAAAGGGACAGCGCGGGTTGGGAGTGGTTCGTGTAGGGTTTTAGGACTTAGGGCAGTGGGAGGGGAATGGGTAGTTGGGGTCGTTTTTAGGGCTGGAAGGGGGTCGGTAGGTTTTAGGGCACTTGAAGGGGTGGGGTAGTTTTAGAGACAGCACAGAGGGGTGGGGGGGGTCAGGTAGTGTAAGCTTGGGTGCAGGGTTTTAGGCCTTAAGACAATAGGAGGGGAAAGGGTAGTTGGGTTTATTTTTAGAGTGGGGTCAGGGTAGGTTTTAGGGCAGTGAAAGGGTTGGGGTAGTTAAAGGGACCGCAGAAGGGCAGGGGGGTGGCAGGGTTTTAGGCCTTAGGGCAGTTGGAGGGGAATGGTTAGTTGGGGTTGTTTTTAGTGTTGAGGGGGTCGGGGTAGGTTTTAGGGCAGTGAAAGAGGTTGGGAACGTTAAAGGGACAGCGCAGGGAAAGGGGTGGGGTGGTCGGGCTGGGAGGCGGGGTAGTGGCGACCTTAGCCATTTGCCATATATACCTATACCACACAATTTCATGGTAAAGGCACGAGTGGTAAAGGAAGGCGTGGTTAAAACACATTTGTGGTTGGGCTGCGTGGTAGAGGCACGCATAGTAAAATCATTTGTGCTTCTATCATACAACCACCCTGATTACTTTAAGGAAAATATGCTGCATTTAAAACATGTTTTATTTACTTAAACATACTCATAGACATGGTGGTCTGCTGAACCTTGCTGGTCACCATCCCTGATACTGACTGTGTCTAGTTGCAATTTGTGACCTACCTCAAGAATGTTAATGAGATGGGTCAGTCACAACCAATTCCAATCTGGAATTTTGGTAACCGACCTTTTGGTAAATAAATCAGTTCTCAAAATCCAAACAAGGTCGCAAAAATACTAGTCACAAATTGTGAAGTTTTTTTTAATCAGTGTTTACTACATCTGGCACATAGTTACTACTGCCTAACGAGGTTTAACTATCTGTAGATGTGTGCATCTGCTTGTATTATATATAGTGCTACACATTTCATATGAGTGCACTGTCGTACATAGCTTACTATATCACTAAAGCTCAACAAGCAAATAATTGTGAGGGCAGATTTATAGATTAAACACATGTGGGAATGTACTAAGTGCAACTCCTTTTTTCACACAATATGCATGCCAATACACCAAAAAGGTGTGAAAAAATACTGAGAATAAATATAGACAGAATGCCATAAAACCTTGAGCCCAAATGACAATTTGACCTAGGTATCAAAATTGATTAGATGTGTGCAAAGGTTTGTTTACAAGAGGAGGAAACTTTCCTAAGAAAGGATTATTTGTGGCTGGGTGGAAAAGGCAGCACCCAATTGAAGATGTTCCAGATGAGGTGAAGGAGGCAACACCATTTAGAATATGAAAAGTGTCAATGCTCAGAGATTAGCATTCCTTGGAAGTCAACAGGCTTAAATGAAAAATAAGAAAACCAGAGTTCCTGGGCACCGGGACACCCCGTTGGGATATCTGCGCGCTATATAAAACACACTAAATAAATAGATATATAAAACACACTAAATAAATCATTTAGCCACAGGAGCTGAGTGTCACTTCCAGAAAAACGAAATTGAAAAATGTCACACTTGCACACTCTTGTAAAGCCTAACTGTTCAATTCCAGCGTGCTCTAGGGTGCACTCTCCGTGCTGGAGTGCGTCCAAATCAAATATCCACAGCGTGTCCCTTCTGGGAGACGTCCCCTAGTCACAGCTCCTTCTCCCCGAAGGGGTATCTCAATTTATAATAAGTTCCAATTAGAAAACAACGTAGTTTAATTCACATTCGTTTATTTTTCTTTTATCTTTTTTCAATAATTACTTCATTCTCTTGAACGTATCTCAATTTAAATCCAAACGAGTTTTGTTCAATGACATCCTTATAGCATATCCACCATCCAATGCATTTCGGCTGCTAATGAGCCTTCATCAGGGATATATGTCTACAATCAAGAAAGTATAATACATGAGGTAACAGAAACTACTTATCGACAATAAGAAAATGAAATATGAAATAGTGAATAGACCAACGCCCCAGAAATGAGTCACAGGGTAGCCAAAAAACTAAATTCCAGAAAGTAAATCAATTCACCCGTGGCTTGATCAAAAACAGTACATGAATAAATTAATTATTATCAAGTATATTCACATATTCCTATGTCTTAGATAACAGTTAGGTGGCATAAAGTAGTAAAATGAATGGCAGCATTAAATGTCATAGAGTTCTAACAATTCAATTTCGCGCTTGTCATGTGACCATAAAATAAAATAAAATAAAGTGACTGCAGGAAGTCGATTACGCGTTATTGCTATTACTACAAGCGTTATAAGTCAATAAGACAATCAGAATGGCGTAAATAATTCAAATTGACACAAAATGTTCCTCCAAGCCTAACATTAAGTTAAACAATCGTAGACTTACATGAGTAAAAAGCAACAAGGCTTTTAATGTCCGCTCGATAGACTGCTCGCGTCTAAAGTAGATCGGCGTTTCTGCTCCCACTAAGGTATAGCCCGTAAACATAAAAAGAGGACTAAGCATTCTAACCGATAATATGAGTGCCATTTTGGAACGGAGTTTCAGATCTAGAGAACTGTTCCGATATAGGAATAAATATGAAAATTATAAGATCAAGGCAGAAAACATATCACCATAATGAAGAAACAATGAATCTTAATCAAATGAAAACATTCTCAAAATTGAAAACAATATAGTAGCGGCCAATCAGAGGTATTAGTAGCAAGTACAATGTCAATAAAGTTCATTGGAAATTCTAATTCTATAGGTAACAACTAAATTCGACCCTATCATTCATCCCATTGGGTTTTAAAGTGTCTAATTTGTAAATCCAAAAATGTTCGCGTTTCAAGAGTAGTTTGTTATTGTCAACTCCTTCTTGTTTAGAAACTGTCTCCAAAATCAAAAACCTCAATTGACTGATATTATGTGCAGCTTCCTGAAAATGGCTAGCAGCCGTGGATTTTATGGACTTGTTGCGAATGTTAGATTTGTGCTCATTTAAGCGAACCTTCATTTTACATGGAATAGAATTAGAATTTTCAATGAACTTTATTGACATTGTACTTGCTACTAATACCTCTTATTGACCGCTACTATATTTTTTTCCATTTTGAGAATGTTTTCATTTGATTAAGATTCATTGTTTCTTCATTATGGTGATATGTTTTCTGCCTTGATCTTATAATTTTCATATTTATTCCTATATCGGAACGGTTCTCTAGATCTGAAACTCACATCTAACATGGGCTTCGATTGGAATTCATAGAGCATATTATCAAGCACATTATCGCCACTTTATCAGCAGTTTCCTGCGGATAAAAGCGGCAATAATGTAACGCCCTTTCTTGATAATATGCCCCACAGTCCTTAAACTCACATTGCAGCAGCAACGCTGGGCTTAAGCCTTTTCAGCACATACCTGTTCCCAAGCTCTTACATTCCTAAACTAAATATCTATTCAGAAAAAAAGAATGGCTGGTCCTTTTGGACACTATCGCTATTATTTAAGGCAAAAGCTTGTTTCTGCTATAAAATAAAGCAAAATAGTTATACACTCCATATGACATGATTGTTTCAGCCAGAAAAGACATGTTGCCGTGCAAAGGAGGTCTACACAATATTGGGGAATGAGTCCTATATGCTGTGCTGGAATTGATGAGTGCATCCACAAAAACAGTCACATTATTTTAATGGCGTCCTAATTTCTGTGTCAGTATGCCTGTTTAATGTTTTTTAGGAAAAGGGCAGATGCCTCCTCACACCAAATGCATTTGCATGCATAGCTCTGAAGAGGCTTGAACGCAAGGCATACGTCCACATCAACATTATTTCTGGCCACCCCACAACACCAACCGAAAAAAGGTGTGAGGTGCTGCAAAAAAAAAAATCTTCTGAAGACAAGTGTTCAGATCATAGCGGATCCATAACTCAGGCAAGATATTTTCAATGATCTTCTGACGATGTGCCCAGAATGCCATGTTGCATTGCAGTGCAGGGGAACTGGGGCCGAGATTGGTACTAGAAAGAGGAGGTGCAGTGAAGTGGATGGAGGTAGAGGGAGGGAGAGGAGAGGAGACAAGGACTGCAAAGTAATATGGAGATGGGATGGGGTTACAGAGAATATTGACTGCTCATCTCCACAACTTCACATGAGGCTCTGGCCTGCAATTAAAACATTTGCAAAGCCGTACTCTGGACTACAGAAGTATGCTACAGTACCATTCTAATGACTGATAGTGCGCTATCCACCAAGAATAACACAGCACTAAATGACAACACCAAGTAAAGAAATTATTTGGGCTTAGCTGGTGCATGCTTCATGTCCCATCCATTTAGACGAGCACACCTTGTGAATATGAT
This sequence comes from Lissotriton helveticus, assembly GCF_964261635.1. Lineage (NCBI taxonomy): Eukaryota > Metazoa > Chordata > Amphibia > Caudata > Salamandridae > Lissotriton > Lissotriton helveticus. The sequence continues at coordinate 1,264,026,140 of NC_136067.1, read as the reverse complement.
GTGGTGATAGAGGCATTGGGTATGTCAGTGTCCGACCTACCATGCGAAATCGACACTAAAATCCTAAGCCCTCCAAAATATAACTCTTGGCTGATAAGCAGGAAGTCACCGCAAGTCAATAAAAGAAAGATAAAGCACTTGTTTTCCCACATGTCTACTCCCAGGTTTGATGTGAGGCTTTAAAGGTATGTTGTTCCTAAAAAATGTGGTGCCGGTGTTACAGCTTCCCACTCCATCAACAATTTTAAGAGACCACAAAGAGGTGTGAACTCTTTCCTTACCTCCCAACATCATTAAATCCTTTTTTAATACATGCTTCTGGGGACCCGTACAGAGGTGGAGGCTCATTAGGCCACCCTTTGAGGCCTCAATGCCATACTCCTGTTATAACTTGGATTCTAACCTACTTAGAGTGACTCATGTTCTCTTAACACATCCCTCTTTCCCTGTCCTTGGTTATCCAACAATAGTCTGGTTGATATGGGACTCCTCCCTAAATTGAAAATCCATTGAGGTTTCAATTTTGCTCCTTTCCACCATTCAATGCTAGTTTGTGATTCATGCTAGTATTTGTGAAATGTATCTGTTTCTCGAGTACATAAGTCATGGTATGCCAACTGAGGGACCATTGACCAAGTCAACCCTATTTGACAGGATAAATCGAATTACTGCTACTTGCTTGGAATTAAACCACTGAGCACATGTTCTTTATGTTCACATAAATAAACTTATGAAAGAGATCTCTGGCTCAATGTCTGTTTTTTTGTATTCAGACAATCAGTGTCTAGTAAGCACCTTTTTTTCACAGTCTGGTTTTAGTTTCTTTCTTACTTCAGTTTTCTTCCAATCATACACCACAAGACCCTAAACCCTTATATAACAATCTTACCTATTAACGGTTCCATAAGCATTTATTACCCAACTCTTACTAGAAAAGACTCAACAATTCAAACTGTTGGATATCTTTCTCTGAGACATTTATAAAACATGGGTCTGCTAGTGGCCTCTTGACCATATCACCAATTTTCTGAAAGGAGGATTTGCTTTATTTTCAAGTTTGCATTACCAGGTAGCACCATGTAATCTAGTACAGATGGTACACATCTTATGTTATATCCTAGACAAGAACCATAATTTAAGCTATCAAATAAATACATTTGTAAAACAACTTCGAAACTAAAATGATAAGAAAAATACTCCCACACGGAAAATAAGAGAGTACAAGTTATGAGACGCCTTATTAATAGCTGACTGGGCTCATACAATTGTGTTTGCAAACTTCCCCCGCAAATATATAAGACATTTGCAAATGGTAAAAAGTGTGCCACATGCTTTGCAGCTACACTGAAACCTTGAAAACATACCCAATCAACTCAAAGATTGAGTGACTGTTTATTAGTTTGCAATTTAACTTCCTAGATGTATGTGTCAAGCTTAAGTACCCATGTAGCGGCTTAGCATCAACATACTTCACTTAAATATTAATCCATCACAACTCAGGATGTGAGTCAAGCTCCTACTCTCTATCTTTCCCTCTCTCTTGCAGACATCATAACAGATCTATCTTCTCTAATGGTGATCACAAATTCTTGAAAGACTGACCAAAGCTCTCTGACTTGTTCCTACTGGCCATGGAATAATGTGATTTACAGACTGTCGGTCCAGGAGTAAGTCACTCAAAATCTATAGAGAATTTATTTTTAGTGTTATTCCATATAAATATAAAACTCCAATGATGTCAATCACAGAATGAAAACATATAAATGTGTAAAAGAAATGGTAGATCTCTTGAAAAAAGCTGCATCTGCTTTGAAGACATAAAAGTTCATACCTTTAAATATAAATCATTATATTCAAAAAGCTATAAGGCAAGAAAAAAATCAGAATTTGTTGAAATTATAAATGTGGCCCCAGGATGATGTGACGTTTATTAGATCTGGCCTAGAGATAACTTTAGCTGTATCACCAGTCTCAAGTTTTATAAATAATTTATGAATATACAGGTGTTCTCGGTCAACCATCTTGTTATGTTTTCTTGTGTTCTGTCATGTGTATCTGTAAAGTGCAATATCACCCAAGAGGGTATCCTAGCATTGAGCAGGTGTGTGTGCCTAGCTATGCTCTGCCAATAGAAGACTAGTTATTGAAAAGTCAGGTCTGCAACCTCTTGTGAAATTCAAGAACAGAGGTGGAGGGTCTGATGTGGAGTTAAAACCGTCCCACGCTTTAGGGGCGATGTAAGAGAACGTCTGTCCTACTAACCTGGTTCTGTTTATGCATGGGATGTGTGCAAGTAAGTGTCCTGCTGAGAGGAGGTGTCTGGATGGTTGGTGGAAGGAGATGCAACTGTTCAGGTAGGTGGGGCCTAAGTTGTGTAGCGCCTTGAATATGTGTATGAGGAGTTTGAAATGAGCGCATTTCTGTATCGGGAGCCACTGAACCTCCCTGAGCTGTGGGGTGAGTTTTGGTGGGAGGTTGAAGATGAGTCTGATGGCCGAGTTATAGAAGGTTTGTTGTCGTCTAATGAGTTGCTTAGTGATCCCGGTATTGATGGTGTTCCCGTAGTCCAACTTGCTGGTGACTAAGGGATGGATGACAGTTTTTCTAGTATTGATTGAAAGTCATTTGAAGATCTTCCTCAGCATCTCCAGTATCTGGAAGCACAATGCAGTGATGGTGTTGACTTGTGCGACCATGTCCGGTTTGCTGTTGATGATTATTCTGAGGTTTCTGGCACAGGTGCAGGGTGTGGATGTGCGTCAGAGTTTAGAAAGCCACCAGTTGGAATCCTATGGTGAGGTGTTATTGCCGAAGATCACTACGTCTGTCTTATAAAGCTTGAGATGGTTGGCTTTCATTCAGTTAGCGACCTTGGTCATATAGGAAGTGTGCTTATTTTTTGTGCTGGGGGTCTTGTCCAAAAGGGAGAGTATGAGTTCATACATTCTGTTTAATGGTCATTCAAATGTTACTTCCAACGACCACACCATAAAGCATGGGGCAACCCATTTCAGCCATTGGCTATTTTCACTGTGTGCAACAGTATTTTGCTAGCTCACCTCTGCACATCCACCTAAAAAGTAGCCAACTTTAGTGCTAAGGCTGGTGGGACGAACCTATTATTTCATTTCTTTTCTCTTTTTTTAATTAGATGTAGTGTTCCAATTTTGCAAACATATGCACGCCACCATTTGGCAGTGGTATTTTTACTTTTTTATTAATTTAGCACTTGCAATACCTATTGCATAGGCTTGTAAACAAATACAAGTTTAATAAATCATCCTTGCCACGGCCAGACCTACTGGCTTTACCTGTGTTTGTCATTTTATTTATGAAACGCTACCTAATATTGGTTGCTTTTCACAGCAGCTTTAAAGCTGATTTTATTTTTCTCAAATATTTCACCAACTTTGGACCATAAAGTAAATGATTTATGAGGTCAACCTATTTGTTTGCAGCCAAGCCATGATCTGAGCAAAATGGAGTACAAAATAGGAACAGATTTGTAAGCCAAGTTGGTGTCTATTGAAACAAAGCAACTTTGTCTTCAAATAAAAAAGTTGTTAATTCTCTCCCCAATCTACGGGCTTTAGAGACACATTTAGAAAGGTCTTCAATCAGACAATTCATAAAAATACATTTTTAAAAAGATGGCGGCCAGGACACGATCAAACTTCGTTGATTAAACTTCAAATAAATGTCAATTGTATGCTAGTGTACAGAGATAATGAGGATGCAATTTTATCAGAAAGAAATTGCAATCGCAAATGAATTTAAAAAGAAGGCTATTCTTTTAAAATATACAAAATTATGAATCATGTTATCTGGCTGTGTCTCTTATCTTAAAGCATAATGGCTGTTTTCATTAGAGAATGGCATAAACTAACTGGAAAGTATTCAAGAAATTTAAATTGAAGCGGCCAATAAAATGGTGGTTTTGGGTGAAAGTAAGCAGAACTCTGACTTCATTTTGTTCTGCTGTGAGCTGGAAGATATTTAACTAAAATAACCAAAAAAAATTCCATAAGATAACAAAAGAGAAATCTTACAAATCTCACATACTTTTGAGGATGAAAAAGAAAGCCAAGAAAACTAAACAAGAATGAACTTATTCTGAGAGTATTAATCAAATATAATATTCCTCATGGCATGGGATGTTGTTCAAATCATTTTTGAGGACTGTATGAACTGTAAGAGGCGAGCGTGGTACCCACTCTAAAGTGCTCCAAAGCCTCATCAGGGGTAGTAAGCACTATATAAATGCAATTACAATAAAACTGTGGAGAATGCGGGAGGTGTCGATGTTCATGTATATTTGCTTACTGAACGAAATATGTTGGAGAAGGCATTGACCTTGTTGATATGATTAGAGGTTGTGCTGTCCGGGTTCCTTCCATCAAGAGCAGAGAATCTCACACCTAAGATTGGTTTTAGAGCTAGACGAGTTGATGCTTATTTCGAGTTTTCCAATGAAACCAGATGGGTAACTCTCATGGGAATTGCTCACGGAAAAGTCCCACAATGCACCAGGACGTTTTTAACCTTTAGCATCTCTCCTCGTGTGTCTCAATAGTGGTTCATAAGATCATTGGCAGAATATGGTCTGAGATAAATGTTGTGTACAAAACATCAGCTTATAAAATGTCACCCTTTGAAATCAATAACAGAAAATCTACACCCACTGGACAATGTTTTATAAAATATCATTTATAGCGCAGTTTTTAAGTCGCACAATAGTTATTTTACAATATTCTGTCATACAACTGGTTAAAATAGAATAATGGAACTTAATAAGTGATCTCTGTGACCTGAAAAGCAGGCAACAGAAATCAGGATTAAATGTGTAAGAGGTGGCTTGGTTGGTTACTTGATAAAACATCCATTACACTTAACTACACTTTATTTTCCATATCAAATTAAGACAAGAGACTTCCTTTCAGGCTAGCAGGTTGGATCAATGTGATGGCCCACAATACAGGCATTCACATTGGCAAAGAGATTTCTCCACAAGTAATCAAGACGTGTGCGTATTCATAGGCAGCAACAGACTGAAAGAGGTAGCAAACTCTTCTACTACTTAATGCATTACAAAGATTGCATGTCTAAAAAATCATTTCCAGAAATAGCATCTGACTTAAATATGGTGTCTTAAATATCATTTACAAAAATAGTTTGCCTCATGGTTTGGATTTCTTATTATTAACTCCAATTGGGAGATTTTCATTAAATATTTTTAACACAATGGAGAGAAATGTTTCTAGACCATGTTTTGGATATGATATTTTTATGTGACTAGATTCTGACACTGATATTATGGTACAACATCTGAATAAACACAGCAAACACTGTGGCCCTGATCACGAGTTGTCAGGATGGGTGTCTGTTATTTCTTGCACCCAGAAAAACAAACACCACAGTGTGTAGAATTTACTTGGTGAAGTAAATACCTCACTTTCAAATTATGGTGCAGGAAATAAGACATAGCATGTGAATGTTGTATTTTCTGCACTAAATTGCTCACGTTTTGATTCCTTTCCTGGCATCTTCCCCTAATGCAATTTGTCAGGTTTCACCAGACAAAATTAGTTAGTGGAAAATTACACGAGGTACGGTAATTACCTCATCACTCCTAATCCCTATAGATGTGTAAATTCCTTTTTAGGTCTCGCGCCTAGCTTTGCAGTGTGCAGAATTGCTCCCGCAGCGCAAGACATTTAGTAGGTAAAAATGGGGTTTTAGAAGCTGACCTAGGAATGGCAAATGCACAAGCGTGTGCTTTTTCTTTTGTGGCACGCTATTGGACTTTGCGTTCGTGTTTTTTTACCAAGAGAGCGCGCAATAGGCCAGAGCGGGTGCATTGCTCCGCCCATGGCCTATTGGTGTCTATTAGGCGCACCGGCCGTCATGTGGTTTCAATTATCGTGCCCAGACACAGGCGTGATAATTGAAACCACATAACTTGCAGTGGCGCGCGCGCGCACCACTTGCGGGCTTGTTCTTTTTTTTTTTATCCATTTCTCAGGGAAGCAACTAAATGAAAGAAGCTGTGTTTCGTTCGGCTCAACTTTCACACCTCCCAGGATAGCGATGTTTATAAAACAAAGTCTACCTAATTTTATGTGGTTGGCAGACGGTGAAATCGTTAAGCTTCACAGCAGACAACATTCGTAGCATATACATTGTCACCCATGGAGGTTGCTTTGGTCAGCGCCTGGCTTCCTTCCAGAATCACCTGTAGCAGAAACCAGGACTGTGTCCGGTTCTTCGGAAGGCAGATCTGCTCTTTAAGTAAAGTCAACAGCAAGGGCTTTTCAAAATCTGCAGGAAGACAACAGCAACCACAACAGGCACCACATTTCAGTGTTTTCAAGACCTGTTCTAAGTGAATGGGAGTAACCTTGATGACAGCAATGGGACTAGTGCTGATGACAATTAAAATAGCGCTGATGATACCAATGGGACTAGTGCTCCTGACGACAATGAGAATAGCACTGATGAAACCAATGGAACTAGTGCCCATGATAACAATGAGAATAGCACTGATAACCATGGGACTAGTGCCCATGACAACAATGAGAATAGCAATGATGATACCAATGGGACTAGTGGCGATGCCAACAATGAGTATTTATGAATAATAGCAGCTACTCCACCTCCCATTTTCCCTGGGGTCCGGTTAGCGTGTAAGATGAGGGAGACAGAGAAAGGGAGAGGGAGGGAGACAGAGAACGGGAAAGGAAGACAGTGAAAGGGAGACAGAGGGTGACAGACAGAGGGAGGGTGGGAGGAGGGTGACAGACAGAGGGAGGGAGGAGGGTGACAGACAGAGGGAGGGAGGAGGGTAACAGACAGAGGGAGGAGGGTGACAGACAGAGGGAGGGAGGAGGGTGACAGACAGAGGGAGGGAGGGAGGAGGGAGGGAGGGAGGAGGGTGACGGACAGAGGGAGGGAGGAGGGAGTGGGAGGGCGACAGAGGGAGGAGGGCGACAGAGTGAGGAGGGTGACAGAGTGAGGAGGGAGACAGAGTGAGGGAGACAGAGAGGGAGAGGGAAGGAGACAGAGGGAGACAGAGAGGGAGAGGTGGGGATTGAGAGACAGACAGAGCGAGAGAGGGAGACAGAGAGAGAGAGAGAGGGAGTGAGAGGGAGTGAGACAGTCTGAGTGAGACAGAGGGAGCAATAGGGAGAGATGGAGGGAGAGAGGGAGAGAGAGGTTGAGAGAGGGAGAGAGAGGGAGAGAGAGAGAGAGATAGAGAGAGAGAGAGAGAGAGAGAGATGTGTGTATGCCGGGTCTAGTGGCTCAGTGGATGAAGCCGTCCGCTGCAGGGACCTGTGTTCAACCTCATGGTCACAGTTTTTTTTTGTTGCTCTAGCCCCGCCCCCTCCCCCACTGACCCCGCCCCCACTGGTGCGGCCCTCGGACACAACCCACACTGTAAATTTGGCCCCCGAGAGAAAGTTTGTGAGTACCCATGAGGTAGAGTATCCGTAGTGTGGTCTTTTTGACCTGAGTAGGGATCAAAGTCTGATCCTGATAAGGGATGGTGCGCGGGAGCCCATGTGGTGTACTCTGGCTTTGAGCGATACCAGTGTGTTTCAGGTGGGCGTAGATGGCGGGACAGAGTGTATAGTTCACCTGATGTAGACTTCTTAGTTCCTGCGAGGAGTAAGTGGTGATATGTGCAGGGGGAGTGGCCCCTGGGCCCGGCCTAGCACGGACAGGCGCAGACGGCTTGCCTTCGGCGCACCACCGGCGCGTCCGCTGAGCTTCCACGCTGCCAGTGGCATTTCTAGCGGTTCCCCGCCTCAGACTCTCCCCCCGTCAGGCGTGATTGGCTGCAGCCTAGGGGTATGATCAGGAGCGCGCGAGGGAGACGGCTTTTAACGAACAGGTATGTTGCACACAATTCAAAACAACTTTTATCTTCAATAAATTTTAAAACTAAGGCTTTTCTTTTTAAAAACAATGAACAAGCGTGCAACAAGCAGTATGTAGGGTAACGGCACGAAGGCTAAAGTGTCCGCGCCTGCGCTGCCAGCGGCATTTCTAGCGGTTCCCCGCCTCAGACTCCTCCCCCGTCAGGCGTGATTGGCTGCAGCCTAGGGGTGTGATCGGGAGCGCACGAGGGAGCCAGCTTTTAACGAACAGGTATGTTGCACACAATGAGAATGGCGCTGATGATAGCAATGGGACTTGGGCCGATGCGAACAATGAGAATAGCACTGATGATAACAATGCAACTAGTGCCAATGCCAACAATGAGAATAGCACTGATGATAACAATGGGACTAGTGCTGATGCCAACAATGAGGATAGCACTGATGATAACAATGGGACTAGTGCCCATGTCAACAATTAGAATAGCACTGATAACCATGGGACTAGTGCCCATGACAACAATGAGAACAGCGCTGATGATACCAATGGGACTAGTGCTCCTGACAACAATGAGGATGGCACTGATGATAACAATGGGACTAGTCCCGATGCCAACAATGAGAATAGCACTGATGATAACAATGGGACTAGTGCCGATGCAAACAATGAGAATAGCACTGATGATAACAATGGAACTAGTGTCGATGCCAACAATGAGAATAGCACTGATGATAACAATGGGACTAGTGCCAATGCCAACAATGAGAATAGCACTGATGATAACAATGGGACTAGTGCCGATGCCAACAATGAGAATAGCACTGATGATACCAATGGGACTAGTGCCCATGACAACAATGAGAATAGCGCTGATGATAACAATGGGACTATTGCTCATGACAGCAATGAGAATAGGACTGATAACCATAGGACTAGTGCCCATGACAACAATGAAAAAGCACTGATGATAACAATTGGACTAGTGCCAATGCCAACAATGAGATTAGCACTGATGATAACAATGGGATTAGTGCCGATGCCAACAATGAGAATAGCACTGATAACCATGGGACTAGAGCCCATGACAACAATGACAATAGCGCTGATGATACCAATGGGACTAGTGCCGATGCCAACAATGAGAATAGCACTGATGATAACGAACAGGTATGTTGCACACAATGAGAATGGCGCTGATGATATCAATGGGACTTGTGCCCATGACAACAATGAGAATAGCACTGATGATAACAATGGAACTAGTGCCAATGCCAACAATTAGAATAGCACTGATAACCATGGGACTAGTGCCCATGACAACAATGAGAATAGCGCTGATGATACCAATGGGACTAGTGCTCCTGACAACAATGAGGATGGCACTGATGATAACAATGGGACTAGTGCCGATGCCAACAATGAGAATAGCACTGATGATAACAATGGGACTAGTGCCCATGACAATAATTAGAATAGCACTGATAACCATGGGACTAGTGCCCATGACAACAATGAGAATAGCGCTGATGATACCAATGGGACTAGCGCTCCTGACAACAATGAGAATGGCACTGATGATAACAATGGGACTAGTGCCGATGCCAACAATGAGAATAGCACTGATGATAACAATGGGACTAGTGCCGATGCAAACAATGAGAATAGCACTGATGATAACAATGGAACTAGTGCCGATGCCAACGATGAGAATAGCACTGATGATAACAATGGGACTAGTGCCAATGCCAACAATGAGAATAGCACTGATGATAACAATGGGACTAGTGCCGATGCCAACAATGAGAATAGTACTGATGATACCAATGGGACTAGTGCCCATGACAACAATGAGAATAGCGCTGATGATAACAATGGGACTATTGCTCATGACAGCAAAGAGAATAGCACTGGTAACCATGGGACTAGTGCCCATGACAACAATGATAATATCCCTGATGATTACAACGGGACTAGTGGTGATGATAGCAATGAAAATAGCTCTGATGATAACAATGGGACTAGTGCTCATGAAAACAATGAGAATAACACTGATGATAACAATGACTATAGCTCTGATGATAACAGTGGGACTAGTGCTAACGAGAACAGTGAGAATAGCGCTGATGACAACAATGAGACTAGTGCTGATGAGTACACTAATGACAACAACGAAAATAGCGCTGATGATAACAATGAGACTAGTGCCAATGACTACGAGACTAGTGCCGATGACAACAATAAGAATAGAGCAGATGATAACAGGACTAGTGTAGATGGCAAAACTGCATGATTAAGAGACTGTTATTGAGGGTCCGCACTGCTCATTCATAGGAGACACTGTCCTAGACTCACATTCCTCTCATCAGTGTGCACAATGGTCTTTAACCATATTCCTCCAACAGATTCTAGCACATTATTACAGGTTAAAATGTTCCTTGTGAGGCCTCCTGACTCCTGCCATTGGGATTTAAGTTCTGACACTATGTTGATTATAATTCCAGTGCTGGAGCATGTGCTTTTGGTAACACGAAGCCATCTTGTGCTTTACCTGTACTTGTTTGTTTTTGTGAGTAACGTTAGTAGAGCCAGTATGCGCTGTAGAAAGGGCTTTACGGTAACAACAAGCATTTGCAATGCAATAGGTCTCGCATTTACGCGAGTTTGACCTATTGGTATTGTAAAAGACAATGGCTTTTATTTATGTTTCAAAAACCAAAACATAAGTAAAAGGTAATGTCATTTACAATAAAAATAGCTCAAACTCTCGTTTTCACAGGAAATGGAATTTAAGCCTGCAGTCATAACTAGAGCCTTAGCTGAATTTATTTTTGCTACTCTATCCTCAATTTGAATTGACGGGATAACATTCTATTCATGAAATTGCTTACTAACTTAACAATACCAAGTGCAGATTATGGACAAATAAATTAGTCTATTCGAACCTTACCGGGCACAATCCAATAAGAGACACAACTCAACTCTGTAAAACACAACCTAATAATAGGTAAACAGACCAATTTTAACTGGTCAACAAGAATCCTGGAACTGAGAAGAGCACCCTGATTTCTTGCTATACGACCATGCAAATGGTAGAAATGTACTACACAATTGCAAATAACATAATAACATAACGGCATTGCATCATGATGATGGATCATTTTTAGCCTTACCATTACGACAAAATAACTTTTCCACAAAAATAGATTATTTACCTGGAAAAAGATTCCAGGCTCAGGATAGATTCCTGGGTCTGGGAAACACAATTATAATTACCATTACAACAGGAATTCTAACAATAAAGGTTTTTTTGTTTTTTTTTTAAAGTTTATAGTAGTCTTTTGTAATGTTTACCGTGCCCCACAATGTTTACCGTGACCCAGTGGGAAACAAGAGGACTGCGAAACAGGAAACAAAGAAGAGGAGAGCGAGGCGATTGTGAAAAAAAGTAACTGGACAGGGGATGCTGGAGGGGGTCAAGAGGGTTTAATGGCAGGGGGAAGTGTGAGAGCTTTATAAGTGAATAGTGGTACTCCCCTTTTGAAAAGAAATTTAGGGGAAAAAAGGAAAACTTAAAGCTGGGGAGCTGCCAGGGTGTTGAGGTGTGCATAATTCCCTTTAAAACAGGGTAGAAACCCCAATCTGAAGAAAATAATTATTTTATCGCCCAAATGGCTTTCACCGGGTACGCTTCGTGAACCTAGTGAAAGCTATTCTAGGTGATCGAAAAAGATTAATCAGAACCAGTTTCTTCAAGTAGGATTTTCGTTGATTGTACAAAGAACCAACAGCACATTATCTACTCTGGGGATATGTGGCTGCTACATTTTACAGAGGAAGTAAAAGACTTTCTATGCACACTGTTTCTCCTTTTGAGTGACCTCTGGTAGAAATATAAAAGCTAAGAAGCATATTGTTACCGCTGACAAGTACAAAATTGTTCATCAAAATACCTAACACATGACACAAGATTTAATTTTGTACTAGAGGTTTTATTTGAATTCGTGCTCGCAAACAAGTCCGTTTTTAAAAAAATATAAAAGCTGCAGTAGCTCGGAATGTGTAAAAACATGCAGAAGAATTCTAGCTTTTCTCTAACTATCTAAGGAGTGCAAAAAATGAACATGTTCTTTCTGCTTGCCATTCATTGTAGGCTAGAAAAATAGAGCAGAAGAAAGAAAAGCAACATTCCGCTACAATCATGCTCCTTCACCTGACCTGCCTATCACCTGAGCAACTGGCTCTAGCAGCAGGCATTGTGACATCAGAACTCGATTGTAATAACTTTTAAAAGTCGAGTTCTGACGTCTTACAATCGGTGACTGGGTGCGCCCCAAGTCACCGATTATAAAGAAATTAGAGACTGACGTTTATACAGCGATTACAGAATCCTATGTATTCTAGAGATAATATATATTTGGCAAGAGCTGAGATAAACGATAGACTAACATGAGTCTGTTTTGAGAAGAGTATTATGTAAGTAAATGGTGTAAGTGTGACTTACTTAAGACCCACATCTTGAAGAAAAGGATAACTTCGAACTGACACCTTTCATCTCTGTAGGGTCACGCACATACACCCAGGGGCAAACATACACTGCAAACCTTTAACCATTACCCACACTTGAGCATAAAGCAGCCCAGCAAAGAATAAAAACCGTAAATTACACTTGCTATATATTAAAAAGAGGTCTCACTAAATGAAAAGATGGAAAACATGGAGGTCACACTAGCCCCAAACAATGCAGGTAAATTTCATGCCAAATACCTTTAAGAGTAGGTTATACTTTACGATGTATCTTGAGTAAACTAAAAATTGTGAAATGTTGAGTATTGGGCAGAATGTCACTGGCTCTATCCTCCAGTGGCATAGCTAGACCTATTGCTGCCCAGGGCGATCCCACAGTTTGGCGCCCGTTGCAGATAAGAGCGGGGTGGGTCAACATCGGGGGTAGGAACCACTTGTTCCTGAGGGGTGGGGGGTGCTGCCCGGGGTGGACCGCCTGCCCTTCCCCAGCTACGCCACTGATCTCCTCTGCCATACCACTGCAAATCAATAGACAAGCTTAATTGCAAATGCATTGATTACAATAACATTTCAGATTTCTTCTTGGAAAAACGAGAGGCAGGCTGGTATAAAGCCTCTACACTCTCTCTCTCAGGATATATTAAAAAAACAGAATACAGTTAAAGAACCTTGCTATCTACACACAGTTACAAACAATGGAAAGAATTTCAAGTCTAGAACATGCAGCATGTGTCTGGATCATCCAACAGTGTGACAATACCACCTTTGAAAAAGCACACTTGGAGAGGTAGTGACATTATATGAGGTCAAGTTCAGAAAAGATATGAAGGCAATCTTGTTTAACACCATCAACGTGGTCAGATTTACCGCGGTGCGCTGAAGATTGCAAAAACCCGCGGTTCATAACGAGCTCAGCTCGTCATGAGTGTACAAGAGGTGTACCTCATGACGAGCTGAGCTCGTCATAAGCGTCGAAGGGGTTAAGCTGTCACCTCAGATTCTTTTTTATTCCAGACACCACAGCCAACATGATATAGATTGCGTAAGTGAATCCCATTGCATGAGCCTGACTCTTTTATTTGAACCTGTATTTCATGCAAAACCTACATCCATACGTTAAACTGACCATCATTTTGAATGTATGCGACGTCACACCATAATGTAGAAATGACTCCCGTAATCCTCATTTCTATAGTGCAGACAGAAGGATGGCACAGTGATTAAGAAAACTTAAATAAATGTGTTTTGGGTAAACATATATTTAACAATATGACTTTAAAAAGACCAAATTCAAGGCAATACTATCTTCAACAGTCATTCTCATTAATTTGTTCTTCAAAGCATGTTATAGCTTATGTGCAGCAGTAAGAAAAACAGTCAAGAACAGAAAAGACGAAGATTCTGTCTAGCTCTAAACCTTCGGCCCCTAATTTGGTCCACTGGGAATCATTGAGGCAGCTGATTTACATCTGTGTGATCGACTTTCCATTGCAAGATGCTTGTGTTTGTTGTTCCAAGTGGTGCACGCCTATTGTAACTGTTTTGTTTCCTTTGATAGGTGATCTCTCCTTGTGTTTATATGCTGCGAGTGATTTTCGTCGCAGAACAACAGTTGAGGCAAGAGCAGGATTAGACAGGTTATTCCTCCTGGCGGCTGCTGTCATGGCGGCTGATTTCAAAGCAGGATGCGCTGCTATGACCCAGCAATGCCCTTACCCTATTCTAGGCATAGCTCCCTGCAGCACATGTAAATATAACCCGCATAATGCACCAAAGATTAAATTACTCAAATGTATTGGAATAGTGATGGGCGACTAAACAGAGTCATTTTGCCTTCTAATAAAAGGAAGTTGCTCTTGTGATGCCTTAGTTCCAGTTCCTCTGCGGAAAAGGAACATATGCAATTCGTGAAAGGAACATATATATGACTTTCAGTAACCTCTATGAAGCTGTGCTTATTCTCTTCAGATAAAATAAAAAGGCTGGCTGCCACACTGCAGACAAAAACCTTGACAATTCATGTTAAGGTTAAATGTGTTAACCAAGGTTCATTGGCTAAATAGGGATTGAAATGGCAAACATGCACACACCTATATATATATATATATATATATATCCAAAACCACCTCCAGTGAAACCGAAGGAAGGAGCCACAAGCGAGGACTGTGTAGAGAGGTGCATTTCGGCGTGAGCCTTCCTCAGACGCCACTGCCCAACTGAAAGTTTGTGCGCCCAGCTTATGAAAGTCTCTGCAGCACTCCTTAATTGATGGGTGCACGCCTCCCCCAACCATGTGATCGTTGATTGCAGTGTAGAGCTGCTGACACTACAACTCCCAGCATGCTCCAAACCTGGGCTGATAATACGTGGGGACACCAAAGAAAAGTTCTTGTGTTTCTAGGCGTATGCAGTGCTCGGCGAACTTCAAACAGTCTTTAAAAACATGGGAACCCCTCAAGTCCCCGCAATACCGCTTCAACCTGCAGGGTACAGGTCCGCCAGGTCGTGGGTCGGTAACAGTGCACCAACACCATCCATGAAGTCACAGACTGCCATCACGCAGCGTCCCGTGCTTTCCTGCTTTGCTGTAGGTGGGCTGTCTGTTGCCAATACCTTGACGGGAGAAACTGCTTGCGCAGACACCAGAAAAAGGCAGCCAGCTTTCTGAAACGTGAGCTCCTTAACGTGTCTCTGGACGACACGTAAACATCCAAAACAACCTCCAGTGAAACCGAAGGAAGGAGCCACAAGCGAGGACTGTGTAGAGAGGTTCTTTATTTGTTAGCAGGTAAGGCGTTATGCATTTCAGCGTGAGCCTTCCTCAGACGCCACTGCCCAACTGAAAGTTTGTGCGCCCAGCTTATGAAAGTCTCTGCAGCACTCCTTAATTGATGGGTGCACGCCTCCCCCAACCATGCGATCGTTGATTGCAGTGTAGAGCTGCTGACACTACAACTCCCAGCATGCTCCAAACCTGGGCTGATAATACTTGGGGAAACCAAAGAAAGGTTCTTGTGTTTCTAGGTGTATATAGACAGATATAAATATATATATATATAGATATAGATATATATATATATATATATATATATATATATATATATATATATATATATATATATATATAGATATATAGATATATAGATATATATATATAAAAAATACAAATATATATATATGCCTTTATTAGTAAATGTTTATTAGACCCTGGGCTTCCCTGACAACCCCCATTCACCCTGCCCTCAGTTAATTCTCAATTCATAACAGAAGTAAGCTCAAGATGCTAGCCAAGATGTACAAACCATCCACAGGATCAACTCTACTCACCCTATAATGCAAAGTAAAATCTTCACTCACCAACTGACCAAACACCTCACGTCTTCTGAAACAATACCCCTAAGACGATGCACACTCAGCACCACTGAGACGGCATGTGCACCACAAAACCACTCCCATGATTGAATATCCTTCTCCCCAACATCTTCCAAAAATCAATAAGAATCTTGACTACGTACGTAAATCGTTGTTATCTCTAAAACCACTCTGGAATCACAATCCTCCACTTCTTTCTTCACCATGGTCCACACCACCAGAGATTTGGGACAGATCACAAAACATTTTAGATTAACTCTATATGTACCTTCGTGGTATGGAAGGCAGTGCTTGATAAACTACCTTTTAGCATGGTTTTATTAAAATAGGTTTGTGAAGTGGTAATGTGTGACACAAATATTCCTGCACATTTTTGCAGAAAGCCAGGTGTTGAGGTACAGCAATGCCACAACACAATATCACATTGCAGGAACACACCACGAATAGCAATACAGAACAACACTACATAAGAACATAATAACAAATATACAACACCATAACAACATGATACAACACACCAACAAAATGAAAATGGAACAACAGAATGACAGTGCAAAAGGAACTACTACAAAACATTAATACACTACTATAATACATCGTACCAACATAGCCCACCAAAACAAAAACACAGAACCAAACAACATACCAGCAAAAATATATGATTGGCTTGTGTTAACATGTATTATATTTTTTGTGTTTTTGTGGTGTGGTGTGGTGATTTTATAGATTGCTCTGATTGTGCTTTTGTTCTTTTTTTATGTGTAAGAAAAAATGTGCTGTTGTGTTATTGTGGTGCATTGTGTGTGTGTACTTGTTATGTTGCTATGTTCTATTGTATCAGCATCCTGGTAAGTGTGCTACTGTGTTATTTTGGGTGTGCTATTTTCTTGTTTTTGTGAGGCATTTTTGTGTTTAATGTTGTGCTATGTTTTAGATTGAGCTGCTTCATTGTTTTGGTGGAGTGTTGTAGGTTAGTGTTAATGTGTTGCATTTTGTGTGGAGTTGATGTGGTGTGTCATTTTTGTGCTGTTGTATTTTTATTTTGCATCATTGAGTTGTGTTGTACTGTGATTGTTAAGATTACATTTTTTTTCAAAAAGCTTAATGTGTTCTCCCAAGTTGTGTTTTTGTTGAGTGGCTGTTTTGTTTTGTGCTATGCTCTGGAGGTGGGCTCTTTAGTTACTTGACTGACATCATCAAATACTGCTGCATTTCCAGCCATTCCTATAAGACAACGAACAAATCGACGCTGTCAAAGGTGACAGCAAAGACCTGCTCCAGCTCTTCAACTATTTAAGGCACAAGTCATCCCAACACTTTGGCAGAGACCATGCCTTCAATTTTTCCAGTGCTCGTTTGTTGCAATCTATCCTGTGATGGACTGATGTAACTGGTAACTGATGTAATTTTGTAACTTTGTGGAACCCTTTGTAAAGCGCTCTGATACCTCCGGGTCTAGCCAGCGCTATATAAAACTCAAATAAATATAAATAAAAATAAATAAATAAAGTATTGATTCACCATGTGCCAGCGCCTGTGCAGCTTTTTCGCCGGGCGTGTGGCAGTGTTGTCTGTTTTACATTGTTAGTTTTTGCTGTGATTGTTTTGAAGCCTCTGTGAATGATACCAGGAAATGATACCAGGAAATTAAAATCTGACACTATTTAACAGTAGTCACATTTGATTAACAGTAATAACAGGTAACGCCTCATCTGTCTGACTAACTCAACTAATGAAGTAGTTTGACCATAATGCACACTGCGTTACACAACAGAAAATATGACCCTGCATGACTGTAATCCTATGCAGCGACAACCTCATGAACGTGGAAAGAGTTAAAAGCACCGAACTGTACACAGAAAGCTGATCTCACAGCTACATGAAGTATCTCTCATCACTTGCTAATTTTTTGGTACAAAGGCCAGCACTGTCAACACAAATTATTGTGCAAAATTGTAGTTTACTTTCAGCGCATGCCTGCTATGCTGGTAAATTAAAGCGGATAAGTAGCAGGAAACATGTCCACACACTTGAGTCGTTCTAGTTCCTTTCTGCCTTTGGAATCAATGTTTGCGCCTTCTTTCCTTGCTTGGGTCAGCAGAGGCAGTTTAATCTTCATGCAAAGGAAAATAGTTGCATCACCCCGTTCCTCCATTCCCTAATTGTACATTTTTAGAAGTGATTAATTAGTGTCTGGGGATTTAGGTTGAGGGCAGAGGCAGTCATTTTTGCGGACTGAGACTTATATATATATTTTTTTTACTGTGTGACTTTGAACCAGAGTATAGGAGAGAAAGTTAGCAAAGGAAAAAAGAAAGAGTAAGAGAAAGGCAGGAAACTAGTGACAAAGCGAGAAAATAGGGATAAAATAAAAAAACAACCTGCAGGGCTGAGACAAAGATTTAGGAGGCGTGGGTGGGATAAGACAGTGGCTCGAGGTGGAATCAAGATTAGGCCGCATTTGTATTCAGCAATTCCAGCTTTTCAGCAACGTTTAGCTCCTAAGGAGGACTTTGGGCCCATGCGCTTTCGTGTGCTTGCTTGTTTGCTTTTGTTTGAGAAAGTAAGCATTACTTATTAGGACGGGCACGTCATTGCTTAAGTAACTGAAGAAAAGTAGCCACGTCCAGGGGGTGTAGCCGAACATAACTTCTGTGTTCTGAGTGCATCCTTCCTGTCCCGCCGGGCGCCGCCCGCCAGAGCTGGGTTACGTAAGAGCGTCAGCACGCATTCACCTTCCGATTATATGATCTCGAGGGGGTGATCACCCTGGCTGCACGCGACGCCAGGGAGACCTGCAAAGCTTATAGTCCTCCTTCGTCTCCTGCATTGTTTAAGCATCGAAGAAATGTGTCACGGCTCAGCCCGTAGCACCCTGGAGGAGAAGACAGCACTGTGAAATGTGAGAGATAATAGCTCAAGAGACAAAAAAGGGCGGCCGCAGAGGGGAGGACCAGGTTTCCTGCAGAAGATTAAATCTCAGGATTAGATGCCAAAAAGCTAGTGTAACAAGGGAGGTCAAACGTGGTAAGGGGTACAGCTTGTCTGCTCCACATACGTCTGGGATGAGAGGTGGGACATTTCTACCCAGCTAGTTGGTTGTTACACTTGTTACACTGATCAAGCAGGTTGGTGGGAACGAAAGATCCACCAGAAACACTGTGGTACATTTTGTTCTATTACTTGTTCAGGCATTTCAGGATTTCAGAGGCATGTATGTGTTCCTGACAGACATGCCAACCCTCCCGATTCAGGCGTGAGACTACCGATTTCAAGGCTAGTCTCCCGCCTCCCGATTCCTGCAAGCAAAAACCCGATTGGTTTCAGCTGACAGGGCTTGGTATTAATTGTGTAACGTGCAGGGGCTCTAGAAGGGGTGAAAAACCAACCAATCGTCATTAACAAGGGAATTGTCTTTTAAAGACCTGTGAAGTACTGGGGGGGGGGGCGGCTGTGTGTGTGCCAGGGAAGTTGTTTCAGCCCGGGCTGCCACACAGGGGGCGGGGGCGGGGAGGTGCATGCAGTGCCAGCAACCAGCCAGGCCAGTGCACAACCCTTGCATCACCCTCTCTCTGCCTGCCATTGCGCTCCATGCTTCTGAAAGGTAGGGAAAAAAGTGCATTTGCGTTTCAAATGTCCGATCCTGCAGCAGCACACTTCCAAAGCCCATACATGTCGGTAACCCGATTCAAGGCCCCATTCTCCCGATTTTTTTTTTTTTATCTCCCACTTTGCTCTTCTGAAATGTTGGCATGTATGCATGTGGTTGACCCAAACCGCAGCAGTTCCATTCAGGGGATTGTGTTTTTTTTTTCAAAACACTGCTTCAGTGTTTAATATATTATAAAAAGATGGATGGGGGTTTCTGTAAAAGAGGCATGTTATCTTAACTTCACTAGGATTTAAAAAAATGCAAATGTTGCCAGGTCTCTTTGTTTACACATTAGCTCACAATGGTGCACCACACCTGACTGAATATAAGTGAGGTCACTTCTGGTTAGGCCCCCTGCTCAATCTGCATACATTAATAGGCTGGGGCAGCGAGAGACGGGGAATTAAACCTCTGCCCCATTGGTAAAAGGAAGGTAATAGAGGTGCATCTGCCTCAGAAAGGCCGCTCAGGCCCCCACTGGGCCGGTGGCAGCAACTGAACTGCACAACCACAGCCCATATTGCCCACCACGCTGGCTAAAAAAGTCCCACAGATGCAACTCTGCTACCAGCCCGTTGCCCAAGTGTCCGCCTTACCAATCCAACCCTGGTTCCATTGAACAGCACATAAACAATGCAGTTAAAACTTGTTTCTATCTCCTCTACACCCTGTGCTGCATAATGCTTTACTTGGAATAAAGCCAATGTTTGCATCCTCTAATGGGACTAGTCATGACACAATTAGATTATGAAAATGCACAATTCTTGGGGCTCCAGCATTCTCATTCAGAAGGTTCCATTAGAAGAAAGAATGCTCTTCCACATCCTCCCAAAAGAAGAGCACATCATAGCAGCTCGGCAAACTCTGGAATGGCTACCAGGTACACATCACAAAACATTCAAGGAATCATATATAGCAAGATATTATGCTGTTTCTCTCTTCCTATGCCGGTGCTCTATAGGTTGCCTTGTTGCAACAGACACGCATTAACCCTTGCTAGGTTGCAAGGGTGTATGCGTAATGCCAGGAATAGGTTTGGTACTGGAAGGGTATCCTGTTTAGACATGGCTTAGTACTTTTACTGCTTTGTATGTGTGATGTGAAGTGCAGCGCACAAACAAAATAGGGAATGATTTGAGAAAAGAAAGCTCTTCTCAAACTTTATGCCAGCTTTGTGGAGGAGTTCATTTTTGGCATTACTTTCTGTCTACTTTATTTTTAGAAGAGAGTGTTTTGTGACAAAACCCATCGCTCAAAATAGCACAAAGTGTTACTTTATGTTGCTTTAGGGCTACTTTCCTATGCACTATAAATTAAGTCCCAAAACACTCTGTGCCCGTTTGTGTCACTTTTCTGATGCAAACCACTTAGCACAATGTTTGTAAATCTGCCCCTCAGAATCTCTAGATGAACTTAAACCACGCACAGCAAATTATTCTTGCGGACTGAGGACCATTGGGACAAACTCAGAGTTGGCTTTAGGGCGGTGCAACCAGTGAAATTGCACCGGGTTTAAAGGTTGATAGATCACATTTGAATAACAGGTTGGGAGATAAGAGCTGACTGCAGAGATGTTTGTGTGCGCTACATTTTTCAAGGGATAATACAACAGCATGCCTACTCGCGTGACTAATGCACTTGATAGAGAGATCTGTGATTTGTCTAGTGGTAGTTTTGACTCAAGGTAATGTAGCATAGAGGGTTGATGATCCTGCTTCAAAGCAAAAGGTGTAGCATGCAACAGCTTTTTATTTTTTGTAGATATCTCTGCGGGTTACTGCTTTTGTCACAGAGACCATTCTATTACTATACACCTATACACAGCCCCCACCACTGGGTTACGTTACATATCCGTAGTTTGTGGGGCATATTTACTAACACTTTGTGCTAGATTTGCATCACAAAATTAACATAAACCTGTTACAAAGTGTTGTTTTGGGATTTATTCCAAGCACAACTTCCGAATTGTGTTGGAAAGTAGCTCTAAGGTAACATGAAGTAGTACTATGCTCTACTTTGCGCTACTTTGTATCAAGGTGACATGTTATGGGCGGTACATTGACGTTTGCACACAACCACCCATGGATTTTGATGTTCATCTCAAAAGTCTGGCATTGTAGAAAGGGATTTGTGTAAAAGAATTACACTTCCTCGAAACAGCTATAAATGTTCAGTACACATACAAAGTAGTAACATGTTAAACCTTGTCAAAGCATAGACGTTTGCACTGGAAGGGTACTTTATGGAACAAAACCAAAGGGTAGGCTTCCAGTACAACATAACATCACAGGCACATACCCTTGCACTAAGTTGCAAGGGTATGTGTGTTAGTCCAAGCTAGCCTAAGGTAAGTCAGTGCTCTGTGAAACAGCAACAAAGCCCTATCTTAGTAGAGATGAGGCTGATTTGTTCTCTCCTTTTGACACAATACACTGCAGCAACATTGGTTACTGTACTATGTTGCATAAAGCAAAGTAAATCTGCCTCTTTGTTTCGCCAGATAAAGTACTAACATATATTGACTACCTAAAGGGTCACATGTAGCTCATAGACCTTGCGGCCCTCATTGTCTTATGCAACATTTCCTACACCTTGATTTACCCATTAATTCATTGTCTCTGTATGCTGTGTTGTGATCTCAAGCTCTCTGACACCATACGAGTGTGAGTAGCACTGCAAAAGAAATAAAGGTTCAAGAGGGGCTAAGGAGAGATGAGGGGCACCATTGGTGTGTGGTAATGAGGGAATCTGTGGGGAAGGATGTCAGTGTGGCCTGGACGCGAAGATAGCTTGCTGCACTGGGCACCACCAATGCTAAAGCCGGCCCTGGAAATACTAATCTGCAATATTCAGTCAAAGCCGGCTCTAGGGCGGTGTGATTGGTGCCACCTCACCAGGCGCTGACTTTGGTCGGGGGGGCACCATGTTTTCAAGTACAATGTGGTTTTAAAAGCAACTACTGCCACTTTTCTTGCCTCCAGCAATTTTCAGGCAACCATCAAAAAGTTAAGTAACTCCGGTGATTGAGGGACCTGCTGCAGAGCTTACTGAGTTTTGTCTGGAGGAAGTTTTGACTCATCATAAGGTAGTGCAGGAGGTTGAAATGCCTGCTGCAAAGCACGTGTACCATGCAGATCACAGAGGGCAAATGATGTAAATAGGTCAGAGCGTTACTGCTTCTGTCAGAGAGCCTCTTTTGTTACTTGCAGTTTATAAGTTTAAATACCAATATAGAACAGTGTGCTATTAGCTATCATCAAAGAGCTGCATACTAACTGGAAGGTATAGATTGGAGCGTTAAGACTTTTCCCCTCAGACTTTCATTATCCTAATGTTGCAAGAAGGGTTATCTTGGGTAGACGCCAATGCTTTTTGGTAAAGGCAACCCCCAACAATGGTGTTACATTTTAAAATCTAGGTTTGTGCTTCTCCAGACCAAGCCCTCTTAAAATATACTGCCTACCAGTATGGCTGACATGTGACGCCTACACCTTGTAGTCCTCTGTCTGATGTAACATTTCCAATACACTGATTTACACACTTAGGATTCATTGTCTCTGTGTAAAGTGTGTGTGATGTAAAGTGCTCCGACACCTTACACTGGTATGAGTGGCACTATAAAACAAAAGAAATGCATGAGAGAGAGTGGTTATGGGACTTATGGGGCACTGTTAAAGGCTGGT
Source organism: Lissotriton helveticus (assembly GCF_964261635.1). Lineage (NCBI taxonomy): Eukaryota > Metazoa > Chordata > Amphibia > Caudata > Salamandridae > Lissotriton > Lissotriton helveticus. The sequence continues at coordinate 1,264,003,031 of NC_136067.1, read as the reverse complement.
AGTGTGGGAATCCGTGGAGAAGGAGGTCATGGGGGTGGTGTGGGGTGGCGCCAACAAACATTGACTCACTGGCCGCCTCCTGCGCTAGAGCCGGCACTTCAGAAATGTCTTAAAACTTGAACCGAAGCCACACACCCACGACGACTCTAAAATACATCCCACATTCTCCTCATTTAACTGCAGGTAACGAACAATCATCACCCGAGCGAAATGACCTCCAGCAAAGTCTGCTGCTTAAAAGCCATTGCATTCCCCACAACACCTTGTCAGTCAGGTGAAATTCAGTTCAAATCAAAGAGGAGTGAAGATGGAAAAATAGATGGTGTGCTGGGGAGACACCAGCAGAGGCCACAGAGACTTGATAAGAGGAGCCTCACATAGGGATAAGAACACAGGCAGAAGGCACGGTGACACACAAATACGGGGAACCGCAATAGAGAGATTTGCGTTGTTTGCTCGTTATTTTTATAAATCAAAAAGTGGAGTTAATTCAGTATTAATAGCATGCAAAAATTCAGTAAATCTAGTTTTGGTAGCGCTCAAAATGAGGGTTTATATAGCGATTTGGTGCACACTCCACAATTCCACATATTAATTCTGTTTTGCATGTCTTAGAATATTTCCAAAAGTAGGTACAAGTGTGATGTTCGTATGCCAAGTACCCGAGTTCGGTTATTGAATTACTTCCGCGTTTGTTGAGAATTCTCGTTCAGTTTTATAGCAATTTAGTGGTGTAAAAAATCCATCCGGTTGTAACTGCACTTATGGTGAGCACTGAAATCTGTTTGCTGAACGGGAACTCTTGTCAAGGCATTAGCAATATTTGCTTCCTCTAATAATGGGGTCCATGTGTGATAGCTCGTAATGCCCTCGTGGAAGCGTGGCTCAAACTAAAAACACTGCGTGGATACCAGGTTCATGCTACAGTTTTCAGTATGAAGATTGTACCGTACTGTGCAAAGTGTACCACAGCTGTGGGCACTGTGTTCCCCTGTGCACAGCCAATTACGACCTTTTTAACTGAAGTTTCCAGTAGAAGACTGTAACATGCTGTGCACAAGGTAACAGAGCCTTCCTTCAGCACTGTTACCCTGTGAGCATCCTGGCACGGTCTTCGTACTGAAGATTCCAGTACGGGGATTGAAACCTGTCGTGCACAGGGTATCAGAGCCTTCAGCACTGTGTTTACCCTGTCCACATCCAGATGTGCTATTGGTACGGAAGATTTTAGTATCATCCAGGTGTGGTCTTCGTACGGAATATTCCAGTACGGGGATTGTAACCTGTCGTGCACAGGGTATCAGAGAATTCAGCACTGTTGTACCCTGTGAGCATCCAGGTACGGTCTTCGTACTGAAGATTCCAGTACGGGGATTGTAACCTGCTGTGCACAGGGTAACAGCGCCTTCGGCACTGTGTTACCCTGTGCACAGCTGTGTACCATCTTCATACTACAGTGTTTGAGCATGAAGACTGGCACCTGGCTGTGCACAGGGCAACTGGCCACAGGCATCCACTATGTTGATTTAGCATTCATTTCTACAAACTTCAAACCAGTGAGTTTTTCACTGTAGTATGCGGTACTTCATGTTAGTGCTTAATTTGTAAGAGAATATGAGCCAGGGCCCAAAGTTTTATTCAGAATCTGACCACCAACACTTTTGAAGGTCCCGATGCCAAGTGCAGGGCCGGCTCTAGGCTCACGGAGGCCCTGAGCAGGGAGTGTAGGTAGGGGGCCAGAGGCCGCCAAATCCCTGCCAGGGGCCGCCACGCAAATATGTATCTAAGGATATATATTGGCGTGGCGGCCCCTGGGGTTTGGCGGCCCTGTGCAGGTGCACAGCTTGCACATGCCTTAGGCCGGCCCTGCCAAGTGGTAAGGCTGCATGGTTTCGATACCACTGCATGCCTCTTTAATGCAACCCCACAACGCACTATGCCTCTTTTTTATCATTCTGAAGGGCCTTTTCCATCCCTCCTTTCTTCCTGTGTTACTACTTTCCCTCTTCAGACCTGCCAACTCACACGGTGCCACCGTGTGACACACATTATTGGCTCTCATCACACGGTCACCCAGTGAGGAGCTGATATCACGCAGTGGCAGGAAAAACAAGCTGAAAACCACTGTAAATAGTGGATTTTCAGCTCAATTTCAGAGGCTCTGAACTGCCAAAGTCCATTAAGGGGTGTGAAAACACCCCAGGATATCAGCACCAGCCTCAGCAAGCTTTTTTGTTGTTTTTGGAGGAGGGGCCTTGTGGGTAGGGTGTGGCAAAATTGCCTCATAGGTACTTTTCAGCATGACACCTCGCCCCCTCCTCACACTGTTACATTTTTGTTCAAGTTGGCATTTGTATTTTTCTCTCTCTTGTTGTGGCTCAAAGTCTGTTGAGGAAAAATAAGTGCCTGTCCCCAAAAATGAGTGCCGTGCCACCACCCGCAACCACTGGCTCAAATTAAGCACTGCTACTATATCTAATATACCAAGTGATAGCACAATCCGAGCGTGCAGGCATTGGGACCCCCAGTGCAGAGGGAAGTTCCAGGAACTATGGCCGCTTCCTCAAGGAACCTCATGATGGCACCCTCTGTTTGGAGCAAGGCCCAAATTCATTCTTCCATGTTATATAATACGGATCGACAAACTCGTTCTACTCTTAAATTTAGAGTAAATATTGGCGTCCTGACTGTCATCATCACTTCACAGTGGATTATCTCTAAAGGTCCATAGCTGTGACGATTCTTTTAAAGCTGTACATTAACAAGGCATTGCTCATGTAGTGCATTTGGAGATAGAGAGCAAAACAGGAAGATTCTTTGAATTGTATATCCACTTCCAAACATTCAAACGATTTTTCAATCTGTGGCTATATGATAATACAGCTTTCTGCAGGGAATGTAAAAAAGTAAGTGTGCTTTGGAAAAACCCTAGACATACCCGACATGCGCTTTTTGCTCTGGGTTGACAGCACAGATGTCAAGCAGACCTATTGCTAACAATAAACCTAGAGTGGGGTTTGGCTCTGCCCCTATCAACCATAGGCTTCCTGCCAGTGCCATGGGACTTTGCCAATCACATCTTGGCTCAGCCCAGTGGTGTATTCTCCCATCACCTATTGGTTGTTTGGGTATATCCTTCCACCTCTGCACAAGTGCTTGGCCCTGTCTGTCGACCCCACCTAGCCCTCTCCTGAGTTTCTCGCTCTAATGTACTTATGCAATATGTTTCAACACAATAAACCCAGACCTTCTGACTTTTCCAATGCATGTTTAAAATATTTGGGTGGAGCACCTTTTACCATAGTATGTTAATTCAGAAGCATAAAGCTATGGGATCACAGTTAATCAGCTCCTCCTTTCATTCTTACTAATTTTGATACAAATTTCATATTTTTCAACTCTATGGGATGGAACACATTAGACAAACTCATCTCTGCGGATGTACAACTTCCAAAAAACAAGGAAAAATAAAAAAGTGTGAATGTTTCAGTACCAAATAAGTACAAATACAATTTTACCGGACTTGATGTAGTGCAAAAAAAAGAGCTGGTTGTTGCTCCTGCCTGGGCTACCTGCTGAGTACATCAATGTGTGTGGCCATCTAAATATAGTGCAAGATGCACTGTTATTGTAACTATCGGACCTAAACATCTGCATTGTGTTCAGTATATTCCAAACTTCAGAATCACTGGGTCTTCCCAAGCGGATAGGCAAAACAACAAGTGGCTCAAGCTCACAAGGGACGTCTAGGGGATATAAGGGCCAGAGACTCATTGGATAGGTAGTCATAAGGAAAGGGCAAGAATATTAAAGACTCAAGAAAGAAGATCACAGACACCAGCACACAGACATAGGAAAACAGATACAGTATAGAGGCTTAAAGAGACAGACATAGACTCACAGAGAGAAGAGCACAGACATAGGAAAATGAGGGACAGGAATGGAGAAATAGAAGGGCAAGGACTAAGGACACAAGAGGCTGAAACATGAGGTAAGGAACAAAGAAACAGGAGGGGTGCACAAACATAGGAACAGTAGCTTAGATACAGAAACTGTGGGCCCTGACCCGTCCAGAAAACACAGGCTCGGAGAACATGTGATAATAACACAGAGACAGGCACGCAGACCGAATCATATAATTCAAACATTATAAAACTCCACACTACACATGAAACAGTATCATACAACAACTTACAACACCATGTCACGACACACCATGCCACCCCTCCGAACACCACATCACGTCTCCAACGGTACATTACACAGCCACACACCTGACCGTACTCGCTACACCAAGCCACATTATTGCATTCCAGGCTGGCCAGGAGTGGAAACACTGGAAGTCCAAGCAAACAAACATGGATTGAGAATGAGGCGGTCCAGCGACGTAAGCCCCATCCAACAGTCTGGGTCAACCCACTAAGAAGCCAATAAGCGGAGTACATCAGCTTCATAAAAAACAATGGAACAAAAAACAGCCATATTTTCATATATCTGAAGCAATTGTGCTGCACCATCATTCCTATACAGGGACTGTTAAGACAAGTATGTCAGAAAATTTAACAAATACATTATTTGCATTCAAGTATTAATTTCATGCATGACTACACAAAAACATTGAATAATGAGCAGCAGAGACACTGTGGGTAATAGTTTCTATATTGACTGGAAAGAACCGATCTAACAAAACAATCCCTTAAAACAAAGACATTTTCAAAAGCATGAAATGTAGCACCCAAGAAAAACTGATCAACTGCACTAAAACAGTGGAAAATACGAAGGAAGGGTTGAGATTAACCCCTTCGATGCTGATGACGAGCTCAGCTCGTCATCAGTTACGGCGCTCCTACGCTGATGACGAGCTGAGCTCGTCATCTAACGCGGCCTTTCGCAAAACGCAGCGCGCAGCGGGAAAACCGCTAGCGCGCATGCGGTTAAGAAGCAAACACTATTCACAGAACAACTAGGTATGTATTGCTGTGCCAACCCAAATAACATGGTGGTTGTGTGGGACAATGTGTTGCAATGTAGAACTATGATCATCTGGATGCACCAGAGCCAAAGCCTGCATGTATTTGTGGGATATCCCTGGGTGATCACCAATGTGGTTATGTTTGAATCTTTGTGGTTTTGAACTAGTATTAAGAGGGTGATATGTCACTATACGTTCACCATCCCCTAAAATATCAGAAGTGAATGTGCAGTACACAGAGGACTTTTCGTTTTTAAAAATGATATCAGTCTAAGATAGTTTGTGTTGTGGTAGGAAAATAATTTTATATTATACTCTCGGACTATGACCTCACAAATAGAACAAGCATTGGTAATGCATCGATTTCGCCTATGTAATGAATAAAGAGCTGTTTTCATCAATCATCATCCAGGAGAAGGAAAGCACACCCTGACAAACAACACGGGGTGGAAAGTATGTGGCGCAGCGGCCAAAGCTGCTGACTCGAGAGCTGGGGATCCGGGTTCATGTCTTGGTGACACCGCACAATATTGTATGATTCTATGCAAATCACTTAATCTCTTCAGGTGATAACTTGTTATATAAATATGTTGCAATAGTAAAAGGCAAAACTTTATGAAAATATAGTTCCACTAAAGCAGATGTTAATAGTGTTTTGGCTGCGGGAAACTGATAAGAGAAGCAGACAAGGAACAAGCATTAGTAAATGCAAGAACATATGCTACAGCCAAAAGAAATGGAGGAAATGTAAGTGGCCCGCACAAGAACCAATGAGAAGCCAGGAAAGACAGGAAATGGGATGTAAGTCCTGTTTAAGTTTATATTAAAGCAATATATTTCTCAAGCACAGCACAAGCGCTATGCAGGCGAAACATAAAAAGGAAAGTGAAAAGACCAACTACAAATGACCTCAAAGGCATACTTGGATGGTTTGACATCACTCATTCAGCCAAACTTTCACCCTGACATTTCTTAAGAGTCTCCTATTTAAAACAAGCATTGGAAATGCAATAGGTCTCGCATTAGGAAAGTTTGAGCTATTGGTCTTATCAATGACATTTTTTTATTTATGCGTTGTTTTTTAAAGTAGGTAAATTAATAGCTTTGTCATTTACAATGCCAATAGTTATAACTTTCGCAAATGTGACACCTATAGCATTTGTAATGCAACATGTTTTGTATTTACGTGACTTAGATGTATTGATATTACAAATAACAATGGCTTTTAAGTTTTTAAATAATTAATACTTAAATAAAAGTGATTGTAATTTATAATGGCAATAGCTTAAACAAAAACATATGTTAAAGCTCCTACACAGCTTTAGTAAAAGCAAACAGTACTGACAGAACTAATAATATTTATTAAAAATTAAGTACAGGCATCCTCGCGTCACTGCCACTTCTTTATCTTTTGCCATACCAAAAGGAGTCTATTGGACCACTGCTTTAACTGATGGGCAGCAAAATCAACGGACGCTGAAGTATATTAAGTCAGAGGTTATGGCAAATGCAGTGCAATTGTTAGCAAAGGTCATTTTCCCGCTGTCCACCAATCAGTGGCGTAACGCAAAATGATGGTCCCCCTCTGTAGAATGTTTAGGCCAGTAGTCTTCCACATCACAGAAATATTCATTGGCCTCGTGCTGAATTGGGCCCCTAACAAAAGCCGCCCCCTCTTAGTTACACTCCTGCCATCAACTTCGCAGACCTTAGTAGTATTGTAACAGTGAAATGAAGAAAAAAAAATCTTTAGCATCCCAAAAAGATTATATATATTTTTCCAAAGAAAATAGTGTAAAAGCAGCACATACATTATTCACGATTTCTAAATTTAAAGGTTCTCTCTGTTCAACGCGAGAAGGTAAAGGAGGAACATAGGTATGGCCAGGCATTTCCCAGTATGCACCAGTACTTTAATACTTACTCAGTGAGCTCGAATTTCCTTCATTATGTCTAAATGTATAATTTAAACACCTAAACAAAGAATCGTGTTCCTTATCTGCACTGCAGACTCTTGATATTTCGCAAATAAGCTAAACTCAGTTATGTAGAGACCAGTGCCCGCATAGCCGAAAGCTCTTTCAAAACCTTGAATTATACAACAGTTCCAGCCCTTTGCGCTCGTTCTTTGCACAAAAGAAAGTCCAAGCGAATACTACCTCACTAACAAACTCAGGAAGTGAAATGCTCGTCACCTGGAAGCAATTGTGAAATTGACAACTAGAATGAGACTTATTATGAAACACATTGGCATATGACCCGGATGTTCACTGCTCGCCCATAGCAACTCCTTCCCCATTTATTCACGGCACATTTTCATGTATGTGGAAAAAAATAGTTTTAGCGTCACAAATAAAGAAGCAGGAATGCTACTATATTCCGAAATACTGGACATCTGCCAAACCAAAAATGTTTATCGCCCTGGATAGATGGATCTTCTTTTTTCCCCAGGAGACGGGTAAAACAAGAATTCAACACTCTCTTCAATGAATATAAACGAGCGGATAGGTTTCAGAAGCAGGTGATTTCGAAGAGCATGCACGTAGGAACGGTTACTCCCCTCGCTGGGAATGGTGTCATGCTAGCTTCATCTGGTTTAAAGGGGAGGTAATGTTACACTTTTTGTGGTAGAATGACCCAAGGGCAAAAAATACATAAAACGTCTAGAGGGGAGAGGGGAGGTGCTGGCGGCTGGGGAGGGGGAGGAGAGAGACCGAAAAAAATCCGAAAAAAAAATAATAGGAGACACGGCAAAAATACATAAAACGTCTAGAGGGGAAAGGGGAGGTGCTGGCGGCTGGGGAGGGGGAGGAGAGAGACCGAAAAAAATCTGGAAAAATAAATAAAAGGAGACACGGCCTGGCGGCCGTGAAACTTAAAGCACTGAGTCAGAGCGTGTGTGCAGGGAGAGAGAGGGGAGGTGCTGGCGGCTGGGGAGGGGGAGGAGAAATGCGAGTAAGGCAGTGTGCGGGGAGAGAGAGGGGAGGTGCTGGCGGCACCAAGCTGGGGAACAGATGGCGATGGCTGGAGATTTGATGCTGTGCACGGGCATTTTAACTCATTGCGCATTGAGCTAAAAGCGCACATGCACTGCATTAAACCGCCAGTCTAGTTGAACTCTGTTTAAGCCCCTATATTCTCGCTCCGCTCAATGCGCATGCGCATTGACAGGCGAGACCTAAAAAAAAAACACATTTTCAAAAAAAAGTGTTAAATCCTGTGTGTTTCATAGAAGAAAGGGTAGATAATGTGAAGAACACTATTTTCTCCTACTAATCAAAATTCCAACATTGTTTCAGGAAAGAGCAATCTTCCTGAGAAACTTCAGTGGGTATAATATTCTTATAATGTTCTTCTGCTTCATATTTTATTACAAAAATATTTGGCTGCTTGCCAGTTGAGTACAAAGAATTACTGAATTTGGCAGCCGCACACCATGTTCTTTTAGCCCAAATGTGTTGGTCAATTAAAATCCTACACGCAAAATGAATACATCTTATAATCTAAATGTAGGAGGGGCCACATTGGGGTTTGGGGATTTATGGTATGGATGATGTTTACTTCTACCATTTATGGCTCTAGAACAAGTTCTGTACTCAAGATATGCATCTCTAATCATCCTACATTGTTGTTAAAGGAAAATTCTCTTTTATCTTTTCTTCTATCTCGCTATTCCATTCCTTTACAATTTGTGCTCCTTAAATTTTCAAACTAAGTGCTTCATTTACATTTTAGTGGTTTAGGAAAATCATCACCTTTCTGGAGGATAACAATAAAGCCTGCGGAGAATCCATCAAGTGAATTTCCTCCACCAGAAGGATAATATTTTCTGAACACTGAGGACGATAGACACTAGAAGACTTACTAAAATAGGGACTGAAGCCAAATTGTGACACCAGATTAGAGCCTTATTTAGAGTGTGGTAGAACAGGAGCACCGCCGTAAATCAATAGTGCTCCTGCTCATCAAACTCTTGTGTCCCCCCTCTCTATTTGGATTTGGAGGAAGTGACGGGTTTAAACCAGGAGAGCCATTGATGGCTCCACTATGTAAACCTCTAACATGACAACTGATCTAACAAGGGGCCTCCCGATCAGTGACAGTTGCCCACCCTGCTGAAGAGATGGGGACCATCACTGATTTTCTTTGCCCATGTCTGCCATGTGATACAGGGCTGACACAGAATGGGCAGAGAAATTGCGGGGAGAAAACTCCCTTGCAAATTGCCGCCATTTGTTTTCTGTTTAGAGAAAAGAAACTCGTTTTTTTTTCTGTGTCTAGACAGAATATCAGAAACAGAAATATCATGGGACAAAATATTGTGTCGAGAATATCGGGGACACAAATATTGTGAAGGTAAGTTTCTATAGGTCAGCAAAGTTTACTATATATAACCCCACATATATGTACTGTGACAATATATATATGTATAGCTCCTCTAGAACCTATAAAGGATTAGTGGTGAATTAGAACCTATAAAAGATTAGTGGTGAATTAGTATATATATATATATATATCCTCAAGGTACGTAGATGTGGAGTCAAGAATAGTAAATCTATACTTGCCGATTTGCTCTTATCTTCTCCATATTTTGGTCCTCAATATTTTTGACACAATATTATATCCACACGATTTTTCTATTTCCAATATTCTGTCAGTGATCTCTTTTCTCTGAGCTAAAAAAATGTTTAGACGGCATTAGCATTAAACATGGGGCAAGCATGGCAACATGTCAGTGCTATGTAGGGAGCTGCTACAGGTGGGGTTCCCTTTACAGCAGAGATTCCCAACAACCAGGGGTAGGGATATCTAAATAGAACAAATTGTCCTTTGCAAGGGTAGTGGAAGTCATTGTCCCCACCTCTGGTGGACCTTTCTACCAGAATCTACATTCCCCCTCATAAAGAATACACAGACTCATTGGTTGTTAACATAATCAATGGAAGTCACTGTACATCTACAAGATGCTTTATGGAAAACAATAAGTAGAGAGAAAGAGATGGCAGTAGTTCATAGTATCACCAGTCGAATGGTGATTAAACCTTCCACCATACTGGATAACATCTAATTTCCTGTTTTCATTTTGATAGTAAAAGAATACTTAACATAAAGTGTAAAGTTTTACTCTTCATTTTAATGTTTTCCTTTGCCACCCAACTGCAGGTCAAGCCCTAAGCTAGATATTTCAACAATGTAAACTGTTGTGTACTGTAAAACTGCTACATGAGCAAGTGACATTTCGTATTACTTGCATGGATTGTAGCTTTTGATTTGGTTAAAACACTGTTATGCAACATTGTCATACAAGTGCTATTCTTGTGCTGATGCCCCACTTTTCTACGTTTCTTACATGTCCAAAAGCAAAGAAACATAGCACTCTCTCACACAAGCAAAGTACAAGCATGACACTGCACAAAAGATACACATTGTGCTGCACTGGCACTCTTAAAGTTGATCCTTGGACTTAAGTCCACGCTTTTACCCTTTCTCGATAACCTGTCCTTTATCTTCATTGTATTGTATTGTAATTGCATTTTATAATGCTTACTACCCCTGAAGAGGCGTCAAAACACTTTTACAGCAAGTAGCATGCTCCTCTAGAACCTATAAAGGATTATTGCTGAATTAGTATAGTGAAATATGAAAGAAATTTGAGTGGTGGATATGTTAGTCAGTTATTGGATTGAGAAGGATAGTGGAGGTATAGAAGAGGGAAAAGGTTTGCATTTATATAGGGATTGCTACCTCTGATGAGGTGTTGAAGCGCTATTTCGGCGAGTAGCATGCTACTCTTGAACCCATAAAGGATTAGTGGTGAATTAGTATAGTGACATATGAAAGTAATTTGAGTGGTGAATATGTTAGGCAGTTATTTGGATAACAAAATGTCTGTCACAAAATGTACAGGTGTGCAACAATCTGATCTCAGACTTCAATCAAAGAGTTAAACATAAATAATATTGCCTGTCAGCACAAGAGACTGCCTACAAACATCTTACTAACCAGACAAAGACAACTTTGTCAGAAAAAATGAAGAAGAAGGCTTTTTATGTGAGTTCATGAGTGTGCACTATAGCAATAGCACAGATGATGAAATGTCGTAGTAACAGAGGCACTCAATTTGTCAATTACTGTTTAAAGTGACTCTGAAATTCAAAGTGTTGGACACCGACCTACGTTCCCATTTCCTTCCTCTTAATAGTTAGTTAATCCAATCGTCAGATTCTGACCTTTCCCGTTATTGTGTTGTGTAACAGTTACTTCACGTGCAAAATACTTTCTGTGTGTCCCACGGCTAAAAGTCTTAATGAAACCCTCTGTGATGAAACAAACAGACGTCAGTTTGTCTTCATTGCGCTCATCAAGAAATTTGCAAAAATCCTATTGTTTCAAAGAACCAAAAAACAACAAAGAACAAAAAAAATCACTATTGCTTCTCACTTTATATGACCTCAACCAACGAAGTCTGAAGAGAAATTTATGATTTACCAATACATGCTGCCAATATCTGAAAAGCATGACAATTTCAATTGTTTTCAACCTTGGTCTTTTTGAAATATTTGTATATTAATACAAATTTAGTACCACGATGCAGGTAAGGTATGGTAGTACAGAAAAAAGCGGATTACTGAGATTCAACGGAGATCTCAAACTATAGAAATCAATCACTGTGCCTAGAAGCCAAAAGTAAGGGATGGAGGAAGGTAGGTGGAGGGAAGGAAGGGAGTTGTATGGGGCTGGCGCCCTTCTCTGTCCCTCCTAGCCTTGAAATCAGTGTCTCGTGCTGTCATCTCAAATAAGGGTAAGAATTGAGGCCGGCTGCAATAAAACATATGATCTTTCTGCATGAGTTACACCACTGAAATTACTTCATATTTCACCATATTAATTCTCCACTAATCCTTTATAGGCTTCCTGAATAGCGTGCGTCAACACCCTATCAGGGGTAACAAGCGCTATATAAATACAAACCTTCTTCCTCCTCTATCCTTCTGCTATTATTCCAAATAACTGACTAACCTATCCACCACTTAAAATGTACTTGCATGTTTCACTATACTAATTCAACACTAATCCTCTATGGCTCCCGGAGTAGCATGCTACTTGCCGAAAAAGCGCTTTGATGCCTCGTCAGGGGTAGTAAGCGCTATATAAATGCAATTACAATACAATATAGCTTGGCAGAATGTTAGCTGGACGCCTCCATGCCCAAGCCAATGCTTATTTCTTACTGCAATGTGCATGGGAAGGCACGCTCCCTATATTTTCTATCTGTTTACGGCAGTGCTTAATTTACAAAAAAAAAAAAAGGATGGCTGTGCACAAAGCTCTGCTCAGAAGCCCTCCGCTTGTATCATGTCGGCGTACCTGCATACCCTTTAATCCACGCCATGCCTGTTTAATTCACTACCAGACATTCCTTGTCTGTTTATGTCTCTCCTGCTGGTCCTTTCTTTCCCCTTTTGTGACATTTGTTCTGTGTTTCTCTTCCTCCGCAATTCTGCTGTGAGTGTTTTTTCCTCTCTTGCTCTCAGTAGATTTTCGATACAGAAAAATAAGTGCCAGTCCCCGAAACGAGTTCCAGTGGCCCCCATCGGGAACCATTGGTTCAAATTAAGTACTGGTTTATGGTCAGACCCTCTACCTCCACTTCCTGCATATTTGGTGGCCACCAAAAGGGGATCTTGGTATAACAATACGTTTCTTATATTTAGGTGCCTTTGTTTTATACTTCTTATGTCCAAACGATTTTTCATGCGCCGACTCACTTGCTTCAGCATTCAGGCTCTCGCCAGTCCCACTACAATGAAGATAGCAGGGGTGCCTCTCAAAATCTGATTTGACAAAGAACTTACCTCCAATCTGGTTATAAATTCAAGTTTGCGGCCCCACTCAGCTGATAACATGCTGCTAAACAGGGTAACAGTCCTGCACCCGTGCGGATCACCCATTTGTGTAGAGCAGGGTTCTCCAAAGTCGGTCCTGCCACATTTTTAGCATACGCCCATTTAGACAAATGCAGTTATCTTAAAATCCAGCACGGATCCAACCCTTCAGGACCTACTTTGGAGACCCTGGTGTTGAGTAACAGTTGCCAGTATTCTGTATTTGAAGGGGCACAGTTAGCTCATTAACTGAGACCAGAGGAGACATCTAATTTTAAAATTTGTTCATTGGAAACTCAGCTATGTCTGTAGTCTACATCTGGAATTTTCAAGCCCGCGGACTTAGCTGTTCTTCTCTTTGTGACCTCAAAAAGGGAGCCAGGCTGTAATCCCAGCCAATAGTGACTTATTCGCCACATGGATAGGTCAATAATGCCCCGATTTTTCTTCTAATCAGTTACATGTAATGAAATGCTCATTAATTTAGAAAAGACTACTCTCATTTCTAGCGCTCATACTACTCACACATCACCCAGGATATAGTTTACCATTTACAGACAACATACATTGACAAAGCCAGCTGATCTGGTTTTATTTTATGCGACTTGGCTCCTCACATGGTAATCTATCTTCATCGTATGTGCAACCACATATGTTAAATTAGATCCTCACATATCCAGATGTGGCTGTCGTATGCCAGGTGCTTCTTTCAGTGCCCAAGAGCAACCACCATACGCAGCTTGCAGACATATATGGCCATGTGCAACAATCACATGACTAGGTCAGCCTCATAAGCCCCACTGCAGTTACATATTTATGTTACATCTCATATATCATGTACAGCTGTCACGTATCAAATATATCTTATTCCTGTAAAAAACGAATTTTCCCAGATGCAACCACATTATACCACGTATCAGCCACCGTATACCCTTTTACCGTCTCATATAACCATGAACATCACCACATGTCAGGTACAGCTTTATGTGCCCAATTTCAGCATTACATGCCCGGTGCTGCATCATTATCTATGTGCTGCTTGCTGTGCAATGCCAAGTGCATTCTCAGATCCCATGTACAACGACCATATGCCCAGGTAGAGACTGTTAAAACCATCCAGAGACAACATATACTACCTCACACAGCAGTGCGTAGGTACAATCCTAATTAGCTATGTCAGCCTCATATATGTTCAGGTACTGTTATCTATGGGGTGTGCAGCTTCAAAAGCCAATTTACTACATTCTTAAATCCAGGTAATCCTCATATATTTGGTAGGAGCATGTAAATCCGGGTCCAAGCTTCACGTGCCCTAGTACAACCATCATATGTGCCATGATCCTCAATGGAGGTGTAACTTCTACCTGCAAGTTTGATCCCATATGCACAAGTGCAGCTTCAAGTGCCATAATAATGCAATCTTATGACCTGTACAGGTCCACATGCTCAGTCAGCTAAAACCATCAAATGTCCAGATGACCACGTATGTTCTGAATAGCCATCAAATTCCTGGCTACGATAAGCCTCATATAATCAAGAGCTGGTGTCATACCACCGGTTCTTAAAGCTCCTTGAAAAATTCTGGCATTCGGAGGCATTGTCGATATTTATCCAATACGATCAATTGGATTTTCATGAGATTTATTGGTTGGTTCCTGCTCGTGGTGCTTCATTTACTTTATCTTTTGAAACAGGACGCTTCCATAGGGCTTTACAAAAATTAATCGATCAGTCCTGATGATGGTCTCAAGGAATTATTCATAGGAGACCGAAACGTCGACTCTCAACCTTATCCCATATGAATTAATAACATTTACATTTTGGATAGGTGTTTACAGGTTCTATAGAGAAGCTAACTGAAATTCATTGTATTCTTCCTTTATTTCCTGTCTGTATATTTGTATTTTAAACCCCTTGTGACCCTTTTTTGATAAAATCTAATATTTTGCATATACACCTTCTTGTTGTTCTTGTTTATTGTTTAAATGTTTATTATATCTTTGTACATAAAGTTAGCAGTTTATTTAATACACATGACCAACTGAACTTAGCTTCATTAGGACCATTAACTTGTCCTATACAAATATTTTCAAAATATCCAAAACATTCTCTTTAACAAACTCCCTTGGAGGCACTCCTTACCCATTACATACACAATGTGCAGCATCACCAGTACATGTACTGCAATTTTTGCACCAGGGTTAACCTCATTTGCAGATTAGTGCCATTTTATGCCATGTGCAGCCAAATATGCCAAATACCTACACCTCACATGCCCTCACTCTTCTTTAAAATGGCTTCTGCTGGGTTGATTGGTAAAAAGGTGCAAGGTTTCCACAAGTTGGAAACACTTAGAAAGCTGCTTAGCCATCAAAGGATAACCCCAAGTGAGCTTTCCAAAGTCAAATTATATCCACTTATCTGAATTAAAACTGTTTGAGATCATTTCAATGCTACCTTCTAACAAACAAGGGGCTTAGCAGGAGAGGGCGAACCCTCTCACTATTTGTAAAGCAATACGCAGTCAGAATGGAAAATAAACACATGCCAATGATATACAGTAGAAAGCAACTTTGGGGGCCCCAGTAGGGTCCTCTTCTCCCTGAGACCTCCAGTTTGGGGCCGAGGGGGCCCCATCCCTGCAGCGTGTGACAGGCACCTTGAGGTACCTGTCACACGGTGCAGGGATGTACACCAACTCCCATTTCTCTATGGGTGCTTGTCCTCGGGCGGAAACTGTACAAGCTCCCACAGGGAAAGGGGAGTTTGCAACCGCACCATGTGCAGTCCCATCATAATATTGTGTCCGCCTCCGCCGACCTATGGTCGGGCGGTTCCCACACAGAAACCGTGTCGCCGCCCAACAATGTAATTAGGGCCATAGTCTTCCCAATTATATTTAACTTGGTTCTCTCGCCTTCCTCCCTCCTGGCTGGATATTGATTCTTACATTGGAAGTAACTTCACTTGCAGAGCACTGTTTCTAAGTGTTCTCATGTAGTCACTCAACACTACAGAATTGTGAAAACGGCAGCAATTCTGGGTGACCTTCATTTTTCACTCTTAAAATCGCTTTTAACCCTCTGTTGGCACCTCTTCACCTCTGTGATTTCTGATGTTCTTATAGGTTGACTAGACTCTCCGAAAACCTCAGTTTTGGTTCACCACCCAGATCCAGACTAGATCTTGTCAGCGCTTTCCTCTGCATCTGAACACCTACTAATACCAAGCAACAGATAATGCTATTGCACCTCCTTCATCAGGCCTTACTTAAACAAGCCTGAAGACTACTTGGCCACAACGAATATGGCACGAGGCCTGTTTCTGTGGTACGGCTAAAAAATGCTGAGGTTCTGACTATCCCTCTACAAGTCTGACAGTAAATGCCGCCTAATGGATTATTGACATTTACCCACATGCAAGACCGCCTGCAACGGAGAACAATTCGGAACCACTTATTTGGTAGAATTTATTAGCGAAAAACACCTAATCACTATTGGACCTCTGGAAGTGTGAAGTACGCCTGCTTCAGAGTTTCTTAATGGCAAGCTAATTCCTCGATTGACCTGTGTTAGGGCAGTGTTTGAGTTGTAACACGGGCATATTAGGGCTGTGCTAAATTGGTAACTCTTTCCTTTACAAGCTTCATGAAGTTTTATTTTGCGAAATTGAAAGTTTGATGAAATTGACAAAGGTTGGCGAGTTTTAAAACGAAATAAATAGCAGGAAAAAAATCCTTTTAAAGTAGGATTTCCTAGAAAATCTTGTAAAAAATGGGACTTTTAGAATTGTGTAAAAAAAATTATGTCAATCTTTCACACAACTGATGTATATTTACTCTGAGAAGTCTACTGGCATTGTTGCCGATGGTTGCAGATGGCGGGCACCAGCACTCGTTTTTGGGTGCCAGATTCATCATCAGGTTTTGACCCACAACAAGAGCTAAGCAGAAAAGGAAGAATGGAGGAGGAGAGAAAAAATGGGTAAATACGGGCAAAGGGAGAATAGAGGGATGAAAAAATCCTGCAATATTGAGATAAAAAAAGTGGGAAGTGTAGGTTGGAGGAAGAAAAAGGATGAGGTAGAATCAAAACTGGGCAACCTTGATCAGCGCCATTCGCAGCATTTGGCAGGGCTGGAGACAGGCTGCTTTAAAAAACT
This sequence comes from Lissotriton helveticus, assembly GCF_964261635.1. NCBI lineage: Eukaryota > Metazoa > Chordata > Amphibia > Caudata > Salamandridae > Lissotriton > Lissotriton helveticus. The sequence continues at coordinate 1,263,986,012 of NC_136067.1, read as the reverse complement.
TTGGTGTGGGTTAGGAATATTGTGACAGAATATCAAAGAGTCACAATATTGTGACAAGAATATTGCGGTACAAAATATCAAAAGGTGAATTTGTATAGGTTTTCTATACCTAACAATAGATATATGTAACTAGGGGACCTAAATATATTCAAGATATGTAAATGTGGATTCAAGAATAGTAAATCCATACTGCCTTCTGTTCACTTACAAAAAGAACTATTGATGGACAGAATGCAGAACAATGTCATACATTCACCCCAGTACAGAGATCTGGGCCTAAATCCATCGTTTTTTTGCTCACCATGCCATGCCAGTTTGGACCCAGCCATATGTAAATCAGTCTTCACCCTGCGGCCAATGGGAACAGACCACCCCGAACTGCCAGGGCAGGTCCTCCCTGGACTGGAAACAAGCATGCTAGGACCGGTTTCGGGATTTCACCCCTCTTCAGCCAGGATCGCTAGATTCCAGTGGCATGGAGAGCACGGGACTCGCGTCTGAGCATACCAGTCCACTTGGGGTGGCAAATGCAAAAATAATTATTGATGGACAGAACGCAGAACAATGTCATACATTCACCCCAGTACAGAGATCTGGGCCTAAATCCATAGTTTTTTTGCTCACCATACCATGCCAGTGTGGACCCAGCCATATGCAAATCAGTTTTGAGCCTGCGCCCAATGGGAACAGTCCAGCCCAAACTGCCAGGTCAGGTCCTTTCTGGACTGGAAACAAGCATCCTAGGACCGGTTTCGGGGTTTCATCCTTCTTCAGCCAGGATAGCTAGATTCCAGTGGCATGGAGAGCACGGGTCTGAGCATACCCGTCCCACTCGAGGTGACAAATGCAAAAAGAACTCTTGATGGACAGAATGCAGAACAATGTTATACATTCACCCCAGTACAAAGATCTGGGCCTAAATCCATTGTTATTTTGCTCACCATGCCATGCCAGTTTGGACATCTTCAATAATTTGTCCCTTGAAATTCTGGTTACAATATTGCGACCGTTTGATATTGTGACTTCAATATTTCCTACCACAATCAAAAATAGGGCCGGCTCTAGGGCAGTACGACTGGTGTGGCTGCACTGGGCGCTGACCTGAAGGAGGGCACTGTGTTTAGCAATAATTTATACATGTCCAAATTTCAGGCAGCAATAAAAATGTCAAAATAGCTCTTGCGATTAATGTTCCAGCTAGTGAGATCTATCAGAGTTCTGTCTAGTAGCAGTTTTGCCTCGCCATAAAGTAGCACAGAGGGTTAATATACCGGCTGCAAATATCACATCTGTATTTTATGAGGATAGCTGAGTGGATTAGTAAAGTCAGCCTTTACCAGCACTTTAAAACAATGGAAATGTATAGTAGAGAGGGGCTTTTGTCGAGTGTAACTGAAGAGGAGGCAGTGCCAGACTGGGAAACCAAACTGGCCCTGGCAAACGTCTCGGCCGGCCTCCCATGGAGTGAGGGGGGGTACAGCCGAGCAGTTTGCGAGGGCCAGTTTTGGCGGATTTTGTTACAGGGGGCCGACATTGCCGACCCCCGGTAACAAAACGGCCCACCAGAGGCCCAAAACCAGCCCCCGCCCTAGCGGGCCACCGGCGAAACGCCCGGTGCTCGCTACGGCCAGTCAGGCCCTGAGAGGAGGTCATGGGGAGGATGCTAAAAAAGATTGCCGCACCAGGCGCCACAAGCTCTGATCAAAACCTATGGGTCCCAGCGCGTTCACAGAGCTATCAAATTTCCTATGTCTGTGCAAGAGTAGCTCATCCAGTCCAGGTTTTTTTTGCATTCTGGGATTTGTAGTCCTGTATAGGCTTTAAAAAAACAGGACTTCTACTCCCAGAATGCAAAGAAGATAACTGGAAAATATCAGCGACTTACAGATTGGCGTGGGAAACTTGAACGCTCTGGTTTCTCACCAGGCCTCCCCCTTGCACCTGTTATTCTGCAATTGGCGTAATCAAATGTGTATATTTCGCATATCGATCTAAACACCTGGAGACCCAAAGTGATTTTTGACAATGATGGACTGCTTTTTTTAAATTAAGTGGCATAGTCAGCAGGTGCTTCCTATATGTCATCGACAGCTTTCAGCGCACAGGGTTTCCAGCCCTGCAGGGTATTTTCACGAATCCTAATTGCAGGGTCCCTGGGAGAGCGCGGAGGCGCTGCTGTCTGTCTCTTTACAGCAGGTGCCACACTGTCCCAGACAGAGCTCACAATGATTTTACAAATATATATTTTTTTTGTTTTACTTGAAAGACGATCCTGGGGGCTACAGTGTCATATTTGTTAAAGGAGAAAGGAAAAGATGAAAGGTACCCTTCAAGCTTGTAAAGAGATCTCCCCGCATTGAGTTTAGAAGTGCTTGAGGGGAGATGATAATCAGAAAAGCCTCATTTTCATTAGTAAATTAAACAAACACAGTGAGTGCGATGGAGTTCCCTCTGTTTTTTTGTGTCAGAACATTCGCGTTGGTGCGATCATACTTGGCAAGGTCTAGCGCCCTGACTACGCCTATTTGTCTGCAGACACATAATCCTTCTAGGCTTGAAAAAATAATTTAATTTTGTACCTCTTTTCATACAGCGCTTTATGCATAATCGCTACTGCTTTCATCAACTGTAATGCCAAATGATTACATTTATCATCCTCAAAATACTGATCCTCGTTTCATCGACGTAGGAAGGCTGAAGGTGTCTATAACCCGATTTAAATTTGTATGCTAGAATCTCTGCAGCAGGAGCATAACCTGTTGAACAAGCATAATGGCAGCATGTGTTTCTGACCTCATTGTCTCGTTAAAGGAGGGAGGTAGACCATAAAGGTGCGGCACTTGTAATCAGGGGTGGCTCCTCCTTTATGGCGGAGGAGTGATGCCCCACTGAAAAATAAAATGATAATAAAACCATTTTACTACCATTTGGTTTTACTTTCCTAATCCTACCACTGCCAGCCAGTGGTAGGGCGGGACCATCGTGATGGAGCGTCACAGTAGGGAGGAGTGGTGGGCTCTTAAAAGTGCGCATGTCAGTTTGGCCAGCAGTCTTAGGCCAGCCAAACTGACGTGTACTTCGGTTTCTCCAACCCAGCAGTGGTGTACATCCGGGTTGGAGAAAAGCTGCAGGCTCCCTGTGCCTAAGCGAGTGTCAAGTCAATCCACTCAGGCAAATCACAGGACTGCTTTCATGCTGGTAAATAATATTACTAACATGAGAGCTGTGTTGTGATTGCCCCCTGGGAGCCTATGCAGAGAACCGATGCGGCGGCCGGAGGTGAAGGTAAGTTGTTTAATTTATTTTTGCCACTACTCCACCCCCATTCGTGTTGCCCCACCACTTCCAGTTTAGAGCAAGCGCTACTGCTTGTAATTGTTCTTCCTCTAGGAATGAACTTCCTCTAGCAACAAAATAAGATCTCATTGTACCTAAAAAAACAGATATTTACGGAAAAAAGCAAAGGTTAAAGGGAGGTTATAGTTAGGTTGGGTGATAACATCTCAGCATACTTTAAAAGATTCAGAACTTCACAAAAAGAATCTCAATTAAGGTCAGTTATGGTTGCAAAACAAAACCTAAAAACCATTGAAATTCGAAAGTTATAGTTCTGCGACCTAACTCTAACCTGCAGCCCTGCCATTCACTGCTTATGATGTCACATTTTACATCATTTGTGACATGTTAAATGACATCATTGATGACATCACAGATGATATTGACCAATAATTGTGGCAGTCTGCTATAGACTTTGTGGATTATGAGTATTTCAATAAGCTTGATCTCTGTTCAATCTTCTATAGGCAGTTAACTGATAATGGACATAAACATTGCTGACGTGCAGGGCATATGGCATATTTGTCAACTCAACTACATGGTGTATGAGACCCTTTTTAGGTCTCGCCTAGATGAAAGCAAAAGCGTAAGCTTTTGCTGTCTAGGGCGAGACAACTTATGTAATCACTTTCAGGGGAATGTGGACTGCAGACTGTCACGAGCGTCTCCTGCCGGAGATTCTACCTCGTGAACGCGCACGTCGCCGTGCCTCATTTTCCCATTCGCAAACAAAGCCACACTCACGCATGCGCACATACACACACTGCATACACACACGCACCCCCCCTTAAACAGACACACGCTGCATACACACACGCACCCCCCCTTAAACAGACACACGCACGCACGCACAGACACACTCAAACAGACACACGCGCGTACACCCCCACCCTCAACCCCACTCACCGGGCTCCTCTCCCCTTACGCATGGGAAGGCACTGTGCTAGAAGGTGCGCGGTCTGAAATCACCGCCGCCTCTCACAGCGGCATTGTAGGGAAATTAAAAGTTGCCTCCCCGTAAACACCGCCGCAGCCTTCGGGAGCCTCACAAATCCCAAGCGCAGCTCCTCTGACGTCAGACGAGGAGCCGCGCTGGGATTGGTGCCTGTGGGGCCGTTGCCTGGAAACGGAAGTGTCGACGCCGGGCGGGAGGGGCTTCTTCGCTCCTCACCCGGGCAGCGCCTGCAAGGATCTAACACATCACATAATGTCCCCATGCTTACAAGAAAATAAATATTTCCTTGTGTAATATAACTGTTGCTCGCGTAAAGCGCACCGTTACCTTCGGGTCGAGGTTGCGGTATATAAAACTGCCCCAAAAAAACATAATACGCGATGGTGAACGGACTCACTATTCTAGCAAACGTCACACTTTATTTTGATACGAAAAACATAAACGCAAAAGATAAACGCCGGAAGTCTTCTTGTCTCGACCTAAAACGCCTTTTCTACTCTCGCGAGATATCATTTCCATGGGACGATTTCGCCAGCACAAAAGTCTGCCCCGTGTCCCGGGAACTGCGCTAAGAAAAGCCAGAGAGCTTTGCGGAGCCTGATGGAGCCACCGGCCTGAGGCGGCCATGGAGCCGGGCCTCCCGCTGCTGCTGCTGGGGAGCTGCGGCCTGCTGCTGCTCGCTGCCGGTGAGTCCGGTTTACGGGCCGGGGAGTGGGGTGCTGCTATGTTTAGACTTAAGGGCGCAACAGGGAGATGTCTGCGGAAGCCCCTTCCCGCGCCTGTTGTGTCACCTTACAGCACTTGCAGGAACTTTCGGGTGAGTTTAGAGCTGGAGGGAGCCCCTCACTCACTCGTTGTGCTTCCCGAGGCCACAGCCTTTGTCCCGGAGCCGCGTTGTGCGGCTCTCTGGCATCTGCCTGGCTGCACTGATTACCAAGGGCAACTGCACTCTGTCACGATGAGACCGACATTTAGGGTTTATTACAGCACCTTTAGCATGTACACTTGCCTCGCACCACCTACCCGTGTAAACAGCGCATGCACAGACTGATGGAAAAGTGCATGTATAGAATGCATGTGTACGAACTGCTAATGGGCCATGCATTCAAGTATAGGGTACTAGCCACAGCCGAGTACCTTAATTGTACAGTCCATGCATGCGTGTACAGCTAATACAATATGCACAGACATGTTCAAACGGCAAAAGCTCGTTATTTACAAGCACAGTGTGTCATTTTTCTATGTGATGCATTTACTGACTGAGCTATTAAATGTGCTTGTTGAACCTCCGTTTCACCGCACTGATTGCTCATGCTTTGCGTATGCGCAAGTATCGATTACTGTAACTGTTTGTATACGTACAGCTTGCTACTTCATATTGAACATGCACAGATAACTTTCTCTCTGCTCTTACACTAATGTGCTTGGGGTGGGGGAGACCAGCCCTGTTGTGCATCAGGCTGGGAGGTGAGACATTGGAGGCAATATTTTTTAACTAAAAATACGACAGCTCGCTGGCTGCTAGAGGTGCAGCTATTTTACAGGCTCTATTTACCGCAAGGCGACATTACTGGACATTCCACCTCTTCGAGCCCATTTTACAAAAAGTAATCAAAATGAACATCCACCACCACATCCACCACATCCACCACCACCACCACATACACCCCCACCACCACATCCACCAACACCACATTCAGCACATCCACCACATTCAGCACATCCACCACTACCAAATCCACCACCACAACATCCACCTCCACATCCACCACATCCACCTCCACCACCACATCCACCACCACCACCAAATCCACCACATACACCACCTTCACATCCACCACAACCACATCCACCACCTTCACATCCACCACAACCACATCCACCACCACCACCACATCCAGCACATACACCACATCCAGCACAGCCACCACCACATCCAGCACAGCCACCACCACATCCACCACCACCACATCCATCACCACCACATCCACCACCACCACATCCACCACCACAACATCCACCACCACATCCACCATCACCAGCACATCCACCATCACCATCACATCCACCATCACCAGCACATCCACCATCACCAGCACATCCACCATCACCACATTCACCACATCCACCGCCACCACATCCACCACCACCACATTCATGTGTGTGTGTGTGTGTGGCTCTGTGTGTGTGTGTGTGTGGGTGCAAATGCAATAGGTCTGACATTTACGAGAGATTAAGCTATTGGCACTGTAAATGACAATGACATTTATTTATCTGATTTCAAAACCAACACATAAATAAAAAAGTTGTAATTACAATGCCAATAGCTCTAACTTTTGCAAAGGCGAGACCGTTGCATTGTAAATGCTTGTTCTACAGGTATTCTCCCTCTTAACAAATAAAATGTCTCTATAGACTTTAATGGAGTCACCCATTTTTATAAAACGTCAACACCCCCTAAAAAGTGTTTGCACTCGATTCACCTAAATGGTTAGAGACTAGCTTATAATCACATTGTAAATTGAAACATGGCTGAGTGGGCCACCCTTACAATGCACACTCTTGTAGAACATACACTTATTCAAAACATACAGGGAAGTGCTGCAATTAAACATCCACACATTTTACATCTTGTCTTTTCTTGTAATTTGTCTACAGCAATGTATGACAACCGTTTACCAAGAACATGCCCAAACATCCACAGTTGGATCATCTGTTCTCACTAGAAGTGCTGGCGTTTTCATATATATTGGCAACAGGTCTTGCCTTTAAGGCAGAGACGACTTTGAAACATGCCCATCCAAATCACACCAGGTTCATAAAGCCTTTATCTTATTGAAGAAGCCGTACGGCTCACACACAAACTTTTAATGGTGGGTAAACCCATGCACTATATAACTTTCACCATATACAGGCAGTCTTGATACCAGGGCATACCCTATGTCCATTCTATGCACCAGCATGTGTACACACAGTCATTTTACACTGTACATGAATGTAGCCCCTTTACTATCATTAACAAAAAAATCATGTAAGGTATATGGTGTAAAAGAGTATCATTGATGATGTCATCAGTGATGTCATGTGAGATGTCATCAGTATTGTCATCAATGATGCCACTTAATGTGCCATCAATAAGGTAGTATGTGAAGTTGTAAGCAGTGCATTACAGGGGTGTAAGGTGTAGTTAATTCACTTAACTACAACTAGTGAATTTCATGATTTTTAGGTTTTCTTTTGTAAACCTAATTGCATTTTAAAGTAGTTTTTTTCAGTGATTTTTTTAATGTATGTGAAGATCTTATCACCAAACCTAACTATAACGTCACTTTAACCTTTGTCTTATTCAGTGTTTTTTTTTAACCTAACATGTGGCTATGATGAACATTTGGCCAGACTCTGACCCCAACACTCAGCGGGTGGACAACACCTGCTTCATGCAACCGGAGGCAAGGTGCAGCAGGATTTGGCTACAAGTCCACTCAATCCTCTGCAAGTGGCCAACCCATGCTGCGTGCTGCAAAAGGCTGTGCGAAGACATGCCAGAGCCTGCAGCCAACTCACTGCAGGCAGCGAACCTCACTTTACATGGCCTGCATAACGGCAGCAGGGCTTGATTTAGGACCAGACCCTTTTATCTTTATTTTTTAATTTATTTTCGAATATGCACATTCTCTATTGATTCTAAAATCCTGAGGTGATCCATAGATAGCCCAAGGATTTGTAGATCTTGGGACAATTCAAGTATCTGGGGAGTATCTACCAATCCATACAGGAGGACCTCGCTGGGATCCACAGATCCAAGCACTGGATCCACAGTCCAGATATCTCTTTCAACCATTTATGCCCACCCTGATCACTTTTTTAATTGCAAATTTCTCAAAAAGCACTGAAGGGATGTATACAAAAAATGTAAATGCACTAACTTGACTAAAGTTCTTCCTCCTTGGTGTAATTCTAGTAATCTATTTGTCTCTATCCGACAGCAAATGTTGTAATGGGAACTAAAATGGGAAACTGCATTATTTTGGATCCCACCTTTTTCTCGACCCCCCCCCCCCCCCCCCCATGATGCACCCACCCATGATGCATCGATGCAAAACTTTCTATTATCCAAAGAGGATGAACCACATTTTTGGAAAGTTTTGTGCAGATTTATCAAACGGCACCAAAGTTATTAAGAAAATAAAAATGCTTTTACTATGAAAACTCAGACCCAACTATAAATACACTGCCACCATCAATGCCAATGCAATAGATGCACTGATAAACACGCTTGAAGGTTTGTTGTGGTTCAGCAAACACAAAACTGAAAAAAGGCCTAAAATTCATCGGTTATGGTATGCAACACACAATGCATACTGTAGCTTACAATCCCAACATTCTTTCTTCTTCGTACACAGCCCTTTCTTTTTACATGCCATTGGCTAAGGGGTGTTCTTAGCATGGCAGGGGTAGAAGTTATGATGTCACAGAAATGTCAGGCAGATCCACAGAACAGCGCTAAAGTTATTGCGAATGTAACTTTTATTGCCCCTCGCCCCATTTTCCTTTGCACCCTTCCTTGATGGATCTATTCAAATAATGTCTCCTACATTTTGCTTGTATTCAACAAACAGTTCCCGCGTTTTAGCAAATGGACATTTCTTCAAACCATTTTAAATTTCCCCCACTTATTGATGCTTCTAAATGAAACTGAGAAATCCAAGTATGGGCTAAACATGCTAAATCTTTCTGAAATATAGTTCAGGTCTCTCAAAAGTATGCCTCGGTGGGATTTCTATTAAGCCAGTGTATTCAGAGTAATTTTGGTCATTCCGCATTACTGTTTCATGCCGAATCACCGATAATGATGTGATTCCACCCGCTCATGTAATTAAGAGTAATTTGAGGGGAAAATCCTACTGCAAAAGCACATTTAGGGAGCAGGAGTGGCTACTCAAGCTCACTATTCGTGTTCTGTTACATTTAGCGCAGTTTCTTATCAAAATGCATCTTCGCATCCATTTTGGGCGAGAAAATAGTGTACACATATCAAGCGCGACTGGCTTCTCATGCTCGCTATTCATGTTCTCTTGCATTTTGCACGAATTCTTAGCATCTATTATGGACGAGAGGGGACATTTTTGCAAGGGAAAATTCTGGTTGATCTCGCAGAATATTTGTTTAATTCCATGTGATTATGCTACATGGAATTATACGACGTAATCCCGCCTCTACTCAAAAGGTGCTAAAGTTATTAGAAATTCAAAACATCTTTAAAACCCCTCTTTAACTGTGCACCCCCGTTTGATCTAAATGAAACCTCAAATAACAACACTCGTAAACTGCTCACTGCCTGCTACCTTTGATACTGATTCGTCAGTGTTGAAGTTAAAAAGACTAAAAAATGTATATTTCCCTCTTTATCTTTCCCTCCTTCCACGTTCCTCTTTTAATAGAATGGCACAAAACATGAAATACAATAGAAAAAACAATTCTTCGAAGCTTCTGCCAAATTTTGTGCAGCTTCATCATACAGTGCAAAAATGATTAACAAATGAACACTTGTCGCCTCTCCTTTTTAACTTCCACCACCCCATAACCTGTGTACTTGTAAACCACGCTTTCACCCAAGGGTATCTTGGTGGTGAATAACAGATGCTTATTGTTACTCAACTCAATGGTAATTTTATCAGCCTCAGAAGGACAAAAGGCTGAGTGGATCCAACGGGATTCGAACATGTGACCATGAGGTCGTGCACAGGTTTCTACAGTGGCTGCAATGGTCCACTAAGCCACCAGACGTGGCTCGAAGACCTGATACAAACGTGAAAATATCAATAGTGAGCTAAACATGCGAAGCCTCTTCCATATTTCATGCTGATCCATCAAATTGAGGCAAAGGCATTATAGTAAATAAAAAATAGTTTGGCACACCTCTCCTTTTAACTTTTCTCTCACCACCACCCCATACCCCCTTCCCCTAGATCTAGTTAATTCACATAAACACGATATTGGATTCAGGTTAATAATGTAGCATTAAGGAAAGGGGTGGAACAGCTGATTATGCATGGAATGAGGGGGAGAGCTGAACTGGGGATGTGAAATGAGTGCAAAGGATTTGCTGTACTGATGTTCTGGACTGTGAACAGTAGAAACATTATTCAAGGGGGAGGGCAAAGGGAAGATGAGAACTGCCGAAAGAGTCTGGCTGTTAACACTTGTGGTACTGAGAGTAGGCAGAGCTGTGCAGCCTGTGTGATGTCCTCTGTTACAAATAGGCTCGAATGAGTGCTTTTATTATGCGGGCACAGACACATTTTAAATAGGAATAGAAAGATAGGAAACTGTGCTTATTTTCACAGCACAGTGAATTAGCTGAATGTTTTCTCATGAATTAGATTTACAAATTGTAAATTGTTTCCTATTTCACAAATGTATGTACTTTTTTCAGAAATATATGTTTGTGCTGATTAGGTTTCTTATTTAACTGAAGATATATTTTTGAGTGTTGATTGGCCTGTATCACAAATGTATTGTTTGCTTCTCACAAGATTTTTTTGTCATAAATAGATTCATTTTTCACAATTTATTTTTAGGTCTTTTTTTTACCAAAACAGAGTGATTTTCATAAGTGGCAAATGAAAATGTTAGCAACCGAATACGCTTAATGCGCCCAGCCTCATTACGTCAAGATTAACTGCAAATGCTTTGCTACTATATCCCTTGACATTCTCTTCTTTGTGTGAAAACTGAGATGACTAAAGTTCTTTTGAATAGTCTCAATTTCTTTTTTAATAAACTTCACTCAATGTAATCAGCCTGTTCTATACCTAGAGACCTTTACAGACACGGTTAGGCAAGGGCAAAATGTTTGTCATGCTAGCGTAATCTTGTGTATTTCTTAATAATTGATGCTACACTTGTTTTGCAAAAATCGTGAAATTTCGCCATTACCCCATCTCGAATAATGGCAAGTCCATTCGGGTAAAAAGCCTATTGTACGTGTATGGGCCCACCAATGCGAACAAACAGAGAGCGAGCGGCTGTTGTTTGCTTCATTTGTGCTTTTTGTGCTTTTTAGTGAAAAATGCGTCATTGTGTCCAAGTATACATTTTCAGCTAAAACCAAGCCCTAAACGTCAGATTTACATTTTGTATAGTTCCGCATATTTGTTCTGAAATTTTGCATAATTACTCAAAAGGAAACTACACAAATTTACCACACTGTCACTCATGATGTTTTTACTTTACTTCTGTTTATTTGTTAATTTGAAGGATTATTTCAAACAAGAATAGTGGGGTGTTCGAAATATAAGCCAAAGTGCATATATGTGGATACAACAGAAGATAATTTCGAAGTTCTTGTGTATATCTAATTGCAAGAATTTTCATTATTTGCGAAAATTATGAGCAAATGTCTGCAAACATCCAGACAGCAAAACTAAACGCAACTAATAACACTGAAGTGTTTTATATCAGAAAATCACCATTCCTCGTTTCATAGGAAAGGATTCCGAAAGCAGGTGATGCACCTACATACCATACCATGCCTCTCACTTCCATCTTTTCACCTGTGGCTTCTCACCTACATCTTTTTACCTGTACAAGTGGCCAGTGTCTTCTCATCTTTACCTTCATGGCTGAAAGTTCTCACCTGTCCCTAAGCTCCTGCGCTTTCTTATATGTGTCTTTCCACCTGCTCCTTCTGACGTGTGTCTTCTTGTAGGTGCCTTCTCACCTTTTCCTCGCACTTGTGCCTCCTCATCTATGGCTCTTACCTTCTTCTTTCTTATCTTGCCTTCATACCTAAGACTTCACGCTTATGCCTTCTCACCTCTGTCTTCTGTCCAGTACCTTCTCATCTTTTCCTTCATGCCTGTGACTTCTCAACTGTGTGTCTTTTATCTTTGCCTCCTCAACTGAGACAATTCACCTGTGTCTTCTCACTGTGCCCTTTACTTCCAATCTTGGTCTCTCACCTTTACCTTCTCTTTTTCTACCTTCATCCATCTGTCTTATCTGTGTGTTTGAATGTCTGCCTTCTCGCCTGTGCATTATGCTGACCTTTCTCTCTCATACCTTAGAACCTGTGCCTAATCGCTTTTGCCTTTTAGCCACTGCTTTCTCACATGTGCTGTCTCACCTATGCACTGTCATCTGCCCTTTCTCTCCCACACTTTATAACCTGTGCCTTTTCCCCTGTGCTGTCACCTGTGCATTGTCATCTGCCTTTTCTCTATAATAACTTATAACCTGTGCCTTTTAGCCTCCGCCTTCACACCTATGCACTAACATCTGCCCTTTCTCTTCCATGCCTTATAACCTGTGCCTGCTCGCTTGTACCTCTAGACTCTTCCTTCTCACCTGTGCCTTTCTACCTGTACATTTTTATCTGCCCTTTCTCTCCCATACCTTATAACCTGTACCTACTCACTTGTGCCTTCTAGCCTCAGCTTTCTCACCTTTGCTGTGTCACCTGTGCATTGTCATCTGCCCTTTCTCTCCCATACCTTATAGCCTGTGCTCCTGCTCTTCTTCAAATGTGCCTTCTGACCTATTCCTTTCCTTCTTCGATGTCTCACCTAGCTTCTCACCTCTGCATTGACTTTAGGATATTGCATGACCGACGAAGGAGGACAGGACCGGCCTCAGCACTGGTGGTGCCTGAGGCGACAATCATTCTTGACGCCGCCACAACTCATGACCACCTCCTCAGATTCTCTCACTACCATCGGGCAAAAGGGTCACTCAGCTCTTCAATCACACATTATTGCTAAACACACCCCCCTCCCATCCCCCGGAGGTCAGCGCCCCCTCCACGGGTCGCACCAGTCGCACTGCCCTAAAGCAGGCCCTGAGTGAGGATGAAGTACACAAATTCAGGCCCTTCAGCTCATCGATTCATTTATCGGACGGAAGTGTGGGATGGTGACATGTTGTGCCTCTTGTTGAAGTCACTGATTATTGCTAACTGAACTGGATCCGTCCAGTAGATCATGTTTTTTACCACACTACAGCAGTCTTCAGGGAACGGCACCGTGAGTCAAGGAGACGTCCCTGTGATCTACTTACGTAACTGCATACCGAGCTGTTCACACCCAAGTACACCCAGTGACACCACCAGGAAAACCTCTGAAAAGGGTTGCAACAACCCAGTGACTTTATCTTACAGCACAAACGTAACCCCTTCCTTCCTGGTACTGGTTAAATATATTTTAAAAACACAATAAACATGAAAAATGCCATGGCATAAATTACACATGCATTTAATATGAATATATATATATATATTTTTTTTTTTTTATAAATATATACAAACCACAAAATTGCCTGCTAAAGAGACGCCCGCAACAGGGGAGTATCATCCATTAATCTTTATTGAGGGGTACAACGGAACCAGCCGTCAAACAACACAGTTCATATCTAGCCTGACGCGTTTCGTGTTTGGACAACACTTCTTCAAAGGCAGCAGATTTAGAGAGCTTTGGCACGGCGGTTTAAATGACACCACTCAATATTTGACCCTATAGACCCTCCATATTGCGAGTAGTGCTTCATGTGCCTGATTAAGGCACAATTGGTGGGGTGAGTGATGTTGGCCCAGTCTCATTTGTATTGTGTACCCTCCATTTTACCATCTGTAAGGTGGAACGTGTCGCAGTGGACACATAATTTTATCAAGTGCACTGTGTTGTGACCTGAATAAAGGGCTTGCACCCCATATTACAGTATATTGTGGCCTGAGCAGTGTCTGTCTTTGCTGTTGCAGTGTGGGTTCTGGAGCTGCTGCATGCCTTACTCTCCCACTGCTCATTCCTTGGAGTTATTTCAGATGACTTTGATTTAAGTGTAAAGGGCTTGGGAGGGTGTGGGCTCTATGTGACCTTGAGGAATGCTTTGGAAGAGAGAAGTCAGTAGTACTATCCACAGTGAGGCCCTAGAGGCATTTGAACATTCATGGTTATGATAGCGGTCAACAAACTCTCCAGACAGAGTGCATCTTCAATTGTGTTCTCCCCAGGTCCCCAGCGTTCATAACTGCTTAACGGCTAACTATGGAGAACCAAGAGTCCACACAAGCAGTTGGTCCAATACTTAGGTACCATAATCAAAGGCCTAGATCAATGTCAGTAGTTTATGTGAAAACTTTAGTTCACAGGCAGGGTGGTGCACCTGCTTCAAGCAAAAAGATATGCAAGGACAGCTAAGCTCATGGACTTGGAAGACTGGGTTTGGGTGATCACTTGTCCAACAAGACCCACTGGCTTGCTGGGATGTTAGGGGATATGGAAGGCACTACCCTAATGCTAGACTTTATCAAAGCCATCATTGTGGCAGACCGAGGATTCACGTGTATAGAGTGTACAGAACCCCGAGTCAAAAGCCACCGGTGGATCGCCCCATATGCCATTTTCATACTCTTGTAGTAACGGAAGAAAATAAAGTGATCTATTCTGTGGCCAGGACAGAAACTTGTGGGTCCACCAGTTCCTTCTGTATTCTTATTGTTTAAGGAGGGAGGGATTATATTTTATCCTGACCAGGTTGTGTGCTTTCTCGAGGCAAAGGGTATTTGGATATAAAATATCTCATCTGTTTTTCCGCATATGTGAGGACTATTGCACTCTTTAATAAAGCTACAAATGGTGCAAATGATATAAGAATTAAAAGCAGAGACAATTGCAAGAGGCAGTTATAATTAGGAGCTCCCATGCCTGTATCGAAGGCACTTAGCCCAATGGCAACCCTGACTGCAAACTCCTAACTATCTTAACCCCTTGCATGCTGGTGACGAACCCCAGCCGTCACGCTCCGCGGTGCTCGTGTGCTGATGACGGCTGGGGTTCGTCACGGCTCCGCCCTGTTCGTTTGTTTACCGCACAGCAGCGGAAACGGGCCAGCAGTGAAGGGGTTAAGGAGGGATGCATGGAGCTTCTGGGACCTTCAATGACAAAAAAGTCTGTGCCACACCATTGTGGAGGGAAAGGTGGTGTGTGGATAATAGACATCTCAGCTGACAGATGCTGGAGGCCTCAGACCTTGTCTATAAAGCTGGATTAAAAAAAATATATACAGTGATGTTCTGGATGGAAAGTTTGTTATCTATAATCAAAAAGAAATATGCCTGGGAACAGTTGTTTAAGCTCTATTACTAGAATGTTTGCTTTGAATTTGGATGTGACCCCGGAATAGTTCATAGGACTGTAAAAAGTAGGAGTGGGTGGAATGTGCCATTCTACCCACAGAATTGGTGGAATTTCGGCCACTCCGCGCTACTCTTTAAGGCGGAGTTCTGGCCAATTTCGCCAATTGGTGCATGGCGAAATTTTAGTCCTCTAAGGCTTCAGAATATGCAAGCTGCCAAGCGCAAGTGGGATTAGGCATCCCCTAGTCCAATTTTCTATCATGAGTGTTCACTTGTGTTTGCGAGCAGTCGCTTTCATAGTGCTGCCATTTGAGTAGATTTCCTGCAGCTCAAGGAGATTTTCTACTCGAGCAGCAGCAAAATCCACTTGAATGCCCTCGTGCTCTTGCGCTACACATAGTGCCTTTCAAGCTGATTTTCAGTGCTGCTCATGCTACTGGCACTGCATTGCAGTACAAGCTGACGGAATTCTGCGGAATCTCGCTGAGTTTTTCTGTAACTGCAGAATTCCACGGAGTGAAACTCTGCAAGTTCCGCCCACTCCCAGCAAAAAGCACGTGACAGGTGCTGGTTCTGGGATTATATACTGGCTGTGGTTGGAACTGCTATACTACATACAAGAAATGTTTACAGAAGTCCGAGACTGATCTCTCATCAAAGATAGAGGCTCTCACAATGGAGCATAAGCAGATGCAATATCAACAAGTGTGAATTACATCGATTACAAGATGCAAAAACCTGCAACATTGAGCCAGAAAGTGTCAGCCTCCTAAAGAAATCTATACAGGGATTGTATGAATCCAATAACATCCCCACCATAATGCTGGCTACTAGAATGGGGGTGTTGGATTACAGGGGGCCGGTCACCCAAATTAATAATGACAAACGGATGATCCCAAGTATTTCTTGAAATCCTGAATACCTTCAAAAATATTATGATGGGTCAATATGGAACCTTGGAAGATAAAATTGACCACTTCTTGTCACACCTAACCTTCCAGCAACTAATGGAAGAAAACAAACTTGAACATAACGACCCATCACATTTTGGAGTGATGCATCAGCATTCACCGCAATGAACTTGAATCTAGATGACTTTCTAGTTGAAATCCATAAAAAGAAGGGAGGGATATTATCCTCTATATTTCTACAGAGTTATGGTTGCAGGAATTGGCAGGAATTTACTAATTATGCTCTCAGTAAAAATAGCAACCTGTCTATCTTGCATCTACCACTGTCAATTTCAGCATACTCATCGAGCTGGTGCACATGGTTGAAAGGGAATTCATTTAGGAAGACAACTTCAAGGACAACATCAGATTGCTTGATCTACTGACCTTGAATTGGCCTGTACCAGAGATCCTGTAGTATGGCCACTGAACACACAGAAAGCTCTCGGCCCTGTGGATCAACTGACAGTTCACTGGGTCGGCTTTTCTCAAATGTGACATAAAGGAGTGAGCAGTACAGAGAGACTCACCTCCTCTCATTCGCACTGGCACAATCAACAAGGTTGCCCCCTTATCTATTATTTGCTATGGTCTTTGTCAATCACAGTGTTGGCAAGGGACTTATGCAAGGTACACATAAGCAATGCTCTTGACAATTTATTAAACATAAGCCAATTAAGAGTATCTTTAAACCCACCCCTTTGGGGTAAATGAGGGCAGACCGGTATCAATATATAAAATACATTTCACAAAATTGTAGTGCCAATCACGCACCCATGCAACACAGCAGTTAATTCAGGCCACACACAGAGCACACCTGGATATCTTCGTAGGGCCCAGAATGTATAAGCTCTGTGAGAGGTGCCTTCACTTTTTTCTGCCTCTCTAACGAAGGCTAAAAACGTTACACATTATAGCGTCACCTTGTATACTCTACATGTTACAAATGATCCCCAAATCACTGGTTAAATCAGGCCTGACATGATTTGACAGGATGTTAACCAAGCTCTTTGGGCAGGGCAAGAAGCCTTAAAACAGGAAAGAAGCATTCAGAACCAGAAAAGAGGGGGGATGAATGGACTTAGGACTCTTAAGGCGTATCCAAGGGAAGCTAAAATGGTATTGGTCAAAACGTAAAGGAGGAGGAGGAGGAGATACCAAATGAGGCATTGTTGGAGGCACGGGGTGACAGAGAACCCATTTAAAGCATACATTTCTGTACCATAACAGTATATCCCCAGTACACTGAAAATGCTCAGATGCTACGCCTAGCTCTTTGGGCCATCAACATTCCCTAAACTTAGGGCTGCAACTTATGCGGCAAAAAAACCAGATTTCCAAACCAACATTTTTATTTTAAAAATAATTTCATTCATCTTTCCACCTGCCAAACTTCCCTTCAGCACGCTCCCCCGCTCAGAAACGTGATCAAGTCATGGTTGTGCGACTGGTGATCTAGGAAACATATATTCATACGCGGCCACTGAGCTGTGCTCCATATTTTCACTCTGTTTACTTTGATGAATCCTTCCCGTATTAAGTCATAGCGCTGACTAAATACAGAAATCCAGCGCAGCCTAACCTAACTGCTTCCATCTGCCCAGCCCTGCCTCAGCTGAACTTGTGCTGCGCGTGCCCCCTGAGGTCAGCGTTCCAGCAGTACTCCACCTTACACACCAGGCCCTGAGTGGAGTTTCGAAGCATAAAACATCCCTTTTCTCCTCACTGATTCGTTTCCCACGACTCAAAGCAGAAGAGGAACACAAATGACAACGTTAAGCAAACGCCGACAGGAATGTCTGGACATTTTGAAGCGCTTAACTGTATGAATAAATAAATACATTCAAATAAACAGGGGCCCAACGTTTTTCTCGGGAGACTGCTGCTAGTCCAGACGAATGAAGAGGTGGCGGAATGCCACGGTTGCAGATCTAAGATTCCACCTTGTTCCTCTTTCTTCCTCTACTCTACACTTACTATTTCTTTATCTCACTCTTTTTCACCCCTAGCCTTCTTCCTTTGTCACAGTTATCCAGTTTTGCTCTTTTTCCTTTGCTGCCTCTCTCTCTCTTTCTCTGGGCCCAGGTCTCCTGATAAAAACCAAGGCTTGAAAAGGTATGTACTATTTCAGAGTAACAGTTTGCCACTGAGAGTTGCAAACTGCACCCCTGCGGATACAAACTCGTACCCCTTTTCAAATTACAGATGTGCAGGAACTCAGTACCCGAGAGAGCCTGCCTATTTAAAACACAGTCTGCTACCACCTGCACAAATTAAGCACTGACATTTGGCTCAATACTGGCACATAGACGACTGATATTTCTCCAACTCTGCTGATGTGTTCAGGTGAAGGCTGTCAAAGTATCAGGTAAATCAGTAAAAACTGAACCGTCCCCCGCTTTTCAGGCTATTAAAATGTAAATTAACAGTAGAAGGAACTCTTGTCCAGGAGGCGTGATTGTGTGTAGGAAACCTCCTCTGTTAAAGGCTCATCCCAGAGCTCAGAAGAGCAGGATGGTGTTTAAGCAAAAAATATCTTTCACACATTACTGTGGATTTGTTATAGGCACACCAAAAGACGAACAAATGTTTATGTCATGGGAAAAACATATCTAACAATATGTCTCCCATTACAAAAGCCTAAGAAACGTTCCTTTGGCTACATTCCTTGGCAAACACAAATTTGAGGTAACTCAAGCATCAACGCATGTAAAAGCACAATATTCTCTCCCTAGGTTTTATTAATGTTCCTCTGTGCACAGAAGGACATATTGATGTGTTGACTCAGATAGATAAACTGCACTAAAACCAGCAATATGGCCATGAATGACAATTGTCATTTATGCAAATTTACAGAAATGTTTGTTATTACCAATAAGATTGTTGTTTCTTGTCCGAAGAAGAAGCTTGTTTTCCCTGGTTAGAAAGCGTGCATTTGCAAATACTTGTGGCTAATAAGACAAATATATTCCCCCACTTTCACTCATTTCCTTGGAGCTCCAGCTTTCCACGCCAAATCAGTTTTCCAGGGGTACTTCTACTCTACAGAACACTTATCCTCCCTATTTTGAAGTCCAGCCTCTGTAGACGATGGTGCAAAGAATTGATGCTAGAACTCACCGATGGGAGTGCAAGCTGATCGTGGCTTAGGCTGAGATGTATGTAGTCTAGAACGTACCTGAGACATATCAAGTTCTTGTTCACCTCCTTACTGCAGGCCTACTGTGTTATCTGAATCAGTGAAGACAAACTCCATCAGTAGAGCTGTAAACATATGTCCTCCCCCAGCAACACTCTTTTCAGAGGAAGTGAGTGTTGGGTTACCACATATTCTGTATTCTGTTTGGTCAGGTTGTCAAAATCTTACTTCACCGCCCTCTGAAGATAATAGTAACTTCACACCATTAAGATACACTCTTGCCTTGTTGACAAATGTAATTCCTACCCTATTTCCATCCTGAGGACCACCATAGGAGCAACTACCTTGATGAACTGTATTTATTTCATCATGACTCCATTGCTCTGACTGTCTTCTTCTGGACATTCTTGTGATATATGATGATCTAAATTAATTTGAATTGTCCTGCAGGACCTCGTCTCCTAAGTTAGTGCTGTGAATGCATATGATCTTTGAGGCCTGTAATATGCTCTACTGCTCGTATGGGTTAGGTCTCGACATAGAAATATTACCAGTAAATAACAAGCATTTACAAACACTCAAACGGCAGCAGGTCGGTCAGGCCCTTAAATAAATCTTATATATGAACACACCTAATGAAATAGTACGCATCAGTAACTTGCCTTAGGTGATTAGGACCTAGATCTAATTAAGCTCTGCAGAGGATGCACATTGTGTTAAATGGTTTGCACTGTTGGTCAGTGCAGGGTCTTAAAAGATGTTGGTGTAATGGGTAAGGAAGACTTGCGCTACATGAATCTGAACTGATTTCTTCAGCAGACAGGCTCGATCAAACGATGGCAGCGACAGTCTCTGCAGATAAGCACGGTGGGGCGGAGGGGGGAAGTCATCAAACAACTTACGTCTGTCGACCCCGCCCCACCGCGCTTACCTGCATGGACCGCTGCTGAAAGACGGCAAGGTAGTCTACGCTGGAGACACCCATTGAAATGATTCAGGGTTATTTTGTATTTCAGATTCAACTACTGCAAAATTCTGTGACTCATTGGTAGACCACATGAATGAGTTGTGGAACATAAAAGAATATGTGAAGACTGAGAATCTCCAGACATTCCTTCATGCCAGCCACGATATTTTTCCAACTCTGCCCTGACAAGGCAACAATTTGCAAGAAAACAGCTAATTGCTAACACAAAGTGAGGACTATACTGTTACGGTAAACCTTAAATACAATTTGGAATAGTAATATTAAAACCACTTTAATTCATATTACATTAAATAGTACACATCAAAGGTACATCATGAACTGAACTTGTCGCAAGTGGCAGACAAATAGCAAAGACAGACAAATTCATAATCAGAAAAGGACATGTAATCACAGGCAATAACATGCCACAAGCTCATAAAAGCAAAAGCTTTTTCTTGCAAGACTAACATAAAATAAACCACAGAAGAATATACATGAACAAACCAAATATCTGCAAATGAACAAATGACCGAAATCACAAGCCAACCAACTGATAACGAATGTGGAAAAACAGCCCCAAGCAACGGAAGCACACCCACTACTATCTTTCGAAACATGGCAAGGCGCAATAGCTAAACTTAGGTGTGAAATGAATGAGGCACTTCCCTTCATTACTCACCCGACTGTTGAATGCAAATGGAGCAGAAAGTCACCAGGCAGAGAAAATGTTGCAGCTTCCATTTCCAGTGAATGCACCATACTCCGCTGAAGCGGGACATCCTGAGGAGACAAAAACACACAATGTAATGTGGTCTTTTCATGCAAGGGGGATTTCCTGATTTTTCTAAAATGATAAGACCGAATTGACTACGCGGCTCCAGGAACAGGCAGCGGTGCAGCTCTGTTCACCTCATGGTCTGTTGGTCTCACATGAAGCCTTTAGCTCAGCTGCGCATAGGACGAACCGTATCGAGCTACTTACTGTATGTTTGGGCGGTAGCGCTTAGACGCTGATTCACAAAAATGTTGACATACGTGGGTGTTATTTCCTCTTGTAGTACACCTGGCTTACTCCTGGAATTTAGGAGTCAGCCCGGAGTACTACGACAGTATGTTACAGCAATCGGATCCTGTAATACACTTTTTTAAAATAGAGTCATTTAAGTGGGTACAAGCATTTGTACTAATAATAATTACTATTTTTTACATACAGCTTCGTACTTGTTATATCCTGCTGTCTCCTAGTTCCTCGCTGCTCAGCCTGTGTGAATGTGATGTCATAGTATGTTCATGAGTGCAAGGTTTGGATGAGTGGTCAGTTGGAGTGAGTGGTGCTGAGCAGCAGGATGCTGTTCCTGGTGGGGCATAATACTTACCATCTTACTTGTAACTGAATACACCTACTTAAATAATCTACACTACTGGCTACTGAGCTGATTACCTACTAAGACATTACTTTGTTTGCCTAAGTGGTGACAATTGAAAAAAAGAACCACCCGTGAAGAGCCAAGAAATTGCACTAGAATGGAAAAGAAGATTGTTAGAGTCTGAAAAGAAGCCTGAGCAACGCCCTGTATGTCCCACCGGTGTTTATTACACCAATCAACTTACAGATTTGACGTTTTGGGCATTTGATATATGTGATTTGAGCACAGACAGCCTTCTGAATTACGTTTTGGATGTTTAACTTGTCAGACAGCCTACAGAACCTGTGTGGCTTGAAGCTTGCCTGCAGTCATCTGAAATTTGGAAACATTGTTTGAAGGCACGTTTGACTGCAGTTACAGAGGTTATTTGGTGTGAACTAATGAACTGGCACCGTTAATTTAGTGCAACCAGACGTGCACTTCTGCTGAACCAGCAGTGTTTGCTTTGAAGGTACCGGCTTAACATGCATAAAGTGAATTGCCTGCTTTGTATGTTTTAAATTAAGATATTAGTTCTGGGGCATAAGTCGGGCCCTGGGTAGAGCTTAGTGGGTGAAGAGTCAACAGCTCCAGTGTGACACGCTTGCAGGAAGACCATGTTGTGAACATTTGAATCTTAAAAAAAAAAAGTCACGCTTGTGGTAATCACCGTTGTCATGAGGAACCAGGGCACAAGCCCTAAAAAAAGAAGTGAGGAGACGCTGACGTCATGACAGGAAGTAACATCACGAAAGGTGGCTTGCACCATCAGACTCATTGCCTTCCCTCGCTTAGATGCGATTGCATCAGAGAAGCCAACGTGTAAATACAGCTGAGACACTTCATGTGTACTGTATTTTACAGATCAAGGCCCAGATGTAGGTAAATCTGATTTACCGACTCTAGAATACCGAATTTTACCGATTCGGTATTCTAGATTCGGTAAATCAGATGTAGGTAAAAATTTGGTAATTTTTACCGAATCTGTAGGATTTGGTAATTACCGAATCGGTATTTACCGATTCGGTAATTGCCATTGATTCCTATAGGCCTGCAGGCCCATAGGAATCAATGTCAATTACCGAATCGGTAAATACCGATTCGATAAAATTACCGATTTTGCAAGGGGAACAGGGTGTCACTTTGACACCCTGTTGCACCCCTTATTTTGGCTTGTGTGCCATGTGACACACATACATGCCCTTAGGGCATGTATGTGTGCCACATGGCACAGGTGTACATGCACAGATGTGCATGTACACAAGAATTCGTTATTTACCATGCAATTGTATTACATGGTAAATGGTGCCACCTACATCTGGCTTTACCGATTCGGTAAATTTACAGATTCGGTATTTTACCGAATCGGTAAATTTACCGAATCGGTAAATTTGAAGGCCCCTACATCTCCATTTGCAAATACCGGTCGGTAACGGCCGAAATCGCCCGTTACGACCGGTAATTGCCGACCTACATCTGGCCCTAAAAGAGCTGTCACTACGGCCGTGAACAAGCACGCACATTAGTCTCTGGCAGTAGTTTGTTATCGAGCTCCCAGTAAAATAAGTGGGGGGACGCCGTCCAACCGCGTGGTATCCCGACTCGAGCCCTGTGAGGAACGTTCATGCAGCCATGTGTTAGTCTGGCGTGAATAGCTGAACAGTGGAGTCGCTGCGGAAGTGTCCGCGAGCAGCGTGATTTAAGCTGTAGTTGCGAGCTCAAGAGGGTACGAGCAGCAGCACCTGTATGGGGTGTTTTTCATAACAACCGCCTCTATTGTGGAGAACCGTTAATGCTGCGGCTATTTGGAAGGAACCGCTGTGATGTCATCGTAGGCAGCGTTGGCTCATAGCGGTCGTGCTGAACTGATGCAACGCATGAGTACAAGACTTTTAGGATTGGGTGTTTTGCGTCCCTGAATTGATGTGCATGCATGCTCAAATTAATTACAGGCCTGAGTACGCTCTACTTGACTGTGCAATGTCTATGTTACAAACTTTGGCTGTGAGAGTCGGCACTTGCAGGATCGTACCGGTTCTGCCTGCGCAGTTTGGCTATCTTTGATGTGCCAGGGGGGGCTGCACGGCGTTGCCAAAGGAGAGTCATTTTATTGTACTGGGATTAAGTACTCACCTGAAGTGTTCATGAA
This sequence comes from Lissotriton helveticus, assembly GCF_964261635.1. Lineage (NCBI taxonomy): Eukaryota > Metazoa > Chordata > Amphibia > Caudata > Salamandridae > Lissotriton > Lissotriton helveticus. Next base: position 1,263,961,979 of record NC_136067.1, on the reverse strand, counting down.
CTGTATGGCTAGAGCGCAATCTGTTGATATGGTCATTATGTGTGAGCACCTAACTGGATTTAGGAATGCAGATTTCTCCTTTGTGGCACATTGAGTCAGAAGCTTTGGAGTTATTCACATACAGTTGTTGAGTAGGTTGTGGGCTCGGGTGAGAGGTCACTCACCGAATACTTGAACAGATTTTTTAAGCTACTGTTACATTCCAAACTAAGTGTTTTACAGCGCTATTCGAATCCGATGTATATTGTCTTGAAGGTTGTTGTAGTCATTGGTTACCATGCTTAATGGATGTGTGTTGCATGTGAGTCAGTATTTTGGTGAGTGTTGCACTTCTGTTGGGTGCATGATCTTATACAGTATGGGGTGTGTAGGATGTCTTATGTTGCACAGTATAGTTTCCGATGTGTGGGAAAGTGTTTGGTTAAGTCTTATATTGAGACCATGTGCGGCTTGTAAGTTGGAATATACACATATAATTCCCTGTGTGTAAGAATGATGGAGGGTTTGGTTTGTAATATAGACAGAGCTAAGATTTTCTTTTAGTAGAAATATCTGTGGTTGGAAGATACCTATAATTTGCTGTAGTGGAAGTGCGTAGGTCCTTTGTCCTGCAGTGTGTGCAGTAGTGGGAGTGCGTAGATTCCCTTGTCCTGCAAGCTGTGCAGTAGTTAGAACGCATTGGTTCTTTTGTCCTGCAAGGTGTGCAGTAGAGGGTACACGTTGGTTCCTTTGTCTTGCAAGGTGTGCAGAAATGGGAATATGTTGGTTCCTTTGTCAAGTAGTGTGTTCAGTAGTGGGAATGCATCAGTTCCTTTGCCATACAAGGTGTGCAGTAGTGGGAACATGTGGTTCCTTTGTCCTACAGTGTGTGCAGTAGTAGGAGTGTGTTGCTTCCTTTGTCCTGCAGTGAGTGCAGTAGTGGCGGTGCGTGAGTTCCTTTGTCCTGCGAGGTGTGAGGTGGATACAAGTACAAGTTGTATCCTGCAACTTAAATATATATATGGTGTTCTCTTGCAGGATCAGAAGGTATATAATATGTGATCTTTATATGTGTGATCTTCCTTTACATCCAAGGAGTGGAATGATTTATGTAATGTGATCGTATTTGATCTTCCTTCACAATTCAAGGAGTGTAAGGATTCATGTTATGTGATCTTATGTGATCTTACTTTACAATTCAAGGAGTGTAATGATTCATGTAATGGGATCTTATGTGACGTAATTTTATTTCCCACCTAAGGAATAGAATAATTTATGTAATGTGGTCTTTCTTTGTAATTTAAGGATTGGTCACTTATATGTACAGGAGGCGTGGAATATGTCTGTTTTTCCTCTTAGCTTCCTTTTGTTTATTTTATTTCCTGAAGGAAGGAGATACGTTACATCCTGTAGTCTCCTAGTTCCTTCAAGCTCAGCCTGTGTGAATGTGATGTAATAGAATTGTCATGAGTACATGGTTTGGATGAGTGATCGGTTGGAGTGAGTGGTGCTGAGCAGAAGGATACTGTTCCCTGTGGGCCACAATACTTACCATTTAACTTGTAACTGAATAAACCTACTTATATAATCTTAACTATTGGCTACTGAACTGATTACCTACAAGGGCCTTACTTCGTTTACAAAAGTACTACATCTGCTATTTCTCAGCACTGAAAATAAAAATATCATTGAATTTAATAGTATTTACTTTAGAGACCTCAACAGGATAGAATGCTGGAATGGTAGCACCAGATTTATAGTTTATAGTAACAAAATAAAAAATAGTACAGTAAAAAAATAAGCGTATAAAATATTCTGAAAATGACTCATAGCATTACAATAAGATACAAAAGAAATGGTCCCATTGTTTTAAACTTTCATTTACACCATATAGAACAGTTACTTGAACTTGAATGAAGCTATCCTAATTATTCAATTATGAATAACGGTAAACATTTATTCAGTCTACATAAGGTAATCTGAGCCTCCCCTTCCTTCTCATCAAAATGTATTGGTCATCAAATCAAACCAAAGTGCTGTGCAATAAGTGATATATTACACCAATCTATTAATTCTTTCAACCTGACTGTTGTGCTTGGGACTATAATTTGTGACCTTCTTGTGCACAATATGCATGTTAACAAATAATTCGCTAATTCCCTACACACAAATTGAGACCAATATGTGAATTTGTTTCTTCAGTAAAACCTCTGTTCAAAGTACATCCGCTAAAAACTCAAGCAATCACAGAACTTGCAGTAACTTGCTTCACCATTCTGACCTCAAGTCATTTGGTAAAATAGTCAACCAATACAAAGACAAAAGCCTCCTTTCTTGAAAGCACACAAACGGAATTCAAAATGGCAATCCTCAGTTTCTCTAGGGGCCTTGGGCACACTCTACAGAAGAACACCCAGTAACATAGAGATTAGCCAATAAATCACCTATTCATATACTTCGAACATACACACTCCCATCCGTCCCTAATTCTGTCAATCCTAGCAACAGCTGCTGTTTCGTGGATGACATACCTAAGTGTCCTTCATCTCCCAACTCAAAAATCCTCTTCCTCAGAATCACGGAGGGATAATTTTATCTCCACCCCATCAACGAGCTATCATTCCTCATTAATTTATCCTTAACCTTGAAAAATGCTTTAAGATCACCTTTAAGCATGCATTCCTTTGGCCAACTCTTAACTACTCCCAAAAACGCATCTTCACATCCGCATTCATCCCCCTCCCCCATACCTCTTTTGATATCGACAGCTATGACATTCCACCACAATTCCAAATATTGACATAATCAGTTGTAGAGGCCACTTCACGCTCCTCATCACCATCCGTAAAAACATGGCCAGAATTAAGCAGAAATTGGGACATACAGTCCATATGCATGTTGGCCCTGTCAGGCATGTATTGTACTAAAATTAATAAGACTGCAACGTGGCAACCAAACATGCCAAATAAGCAGGAGACTACATGTTGACTGAAGGTTTGTGGTCTGCTCTGAGCGTACATCTTGTGCCCCACAAATTTGTCTTAAATGCTCAGATGCCCAGGTGTACACCAACGGTCCTCATTCAATAATGGAATTATTCCATTCATATTCTATCAAAGTTCAAGAGGCATAGGCCACTACCCACTCGCTCTTACCATCCTGCTGTAACAGTACAGCCCCTTTACCACAGAAGCTTGCATCAAAAGCCACCACACACTTTCTACACAATTCAAATGATTTGAGAAAAACAGCCATTCTCACATCAAGCTTCAGCACCTAAAAAGACTGCTGCTGCCCCACAGGCTACACAAATTGCACTATTTTCTTCAGTAAACATCACAAAGGGTTGACTTTGGTTTAAACAAACTTTGCAAAAAAAACTATGCCAGCCCAAGGAATTATAGTCATTGGTTCTTTGTTTGAGGAACGGGAACTTCCAAATTAGTGAGGACATGGTTCTGCTGAGGCTTAATTTCCACCTTAATGATCTTATGTCCTAAGTATTCAAACTCACCACACTTGAATTTACAATTCATTAACTTCAAAGTCAACTAGTTTTTTTCAATTCACTCAATAACGCAAACAAATTCTGATAATGTTCATCTTTCTTAAAAACCAAACTGTCATCCTGGAAAGCCATCACGCCAGTTACTTCTTTAAAACCTTCTGCATTATGTGCTGAAAGAGTGATATTGCGCTTGTCAGGTCAACAGGCATCCTATGGAATTTAAATTTTTTTTCTAGTGTTTCAAATACTGTTAGGTGCTTAGACCCCTTGTACACCTTCACCTGACAACGTGCGCTTGCAAGATCAAGGGTGGAAAATACTGTGGCTCCAGAAAATGTGGACACCAATTCCTGAAGGTTATGAAGGAGATACTTGTCAATCCAAATGTCATTGTTAACTGTGGGCAAGTCCACACACAATCTTAATTCCCTGTGTTCTTTAACATTATCACCACAGGAGAAAACCAATAGGAAGACTCTATAGGTTCAGTTACACCTTTGGAACACAGATTATTCAAAATACTCCTTAATGTTTTACTAAAAGACAAGAAAACTAGCAGACCCTATGACTCACTGGAACAGACCTGTCTTTAAAGATTATTTTGTACCTAAACCCCACTATTGTTACCAATTCTTCATTATATTTTCAGGGAATTTTTGTTCTTAAGTTTCAAAGTTCAACTTCAAACAATGAAGGTTTCCCATTTGGATCCAAACAAAACCTGAATTCTTGTTCATTAAACCACCCGAGGATATCATTAACTTTCTTTGCTACATTGATCTTACTGTTGGTTTTCCTTCCAGGAAACCTCAAATCCACCCAAAAATCAATTGTTTATGGCCAATGTAACCACTAGGTAAAATATTGGAGTCAGCAATTTTCTCTCTCCTCATGGTCCATAACTAAAGATTTCTCCAATACACAAATCCAAGCACACAAATCTGCCATCATTACAACATTGACTTGCATCACCCACTTTGTAACCCTTTAGACTTCTGTATGAACACAAAAAACAAGATTAGGTTGGAGGCTAGGATCATTATCATAGTCTATAACAGAGTCTTTGCTTCCTGAAGAGGCTTTAAATACTCTCCCAAAGTGACCTTATTCCTTGAACAGGGTACACGTTTTGTCCACTGCAGGAGACCCCTTAAAGTTTCTCAAATGATAAAACTGCCACATGAACAACTTTTGTTTAAAGCCTTCTCCGTTTCCTATATCCATTTTTATTATTTTGCCTTTAAAGCTTTCTTGGCTTTTTATTTCATTAACCTCAAATGTTGTTTCCATTCTACTACCATTGCTATTATCTAATAATCTTCTGCTCTCCTGAACCAATCTTTCAGAATGGCTGATACATTTGGCAACGTTAATAGTGGCACTGAAGGTAATTTGCGAGCAGAGCCACAACCTATCTCAAGGCCTGATCATAGGAAAAGGGGGCACATTCACACTAACCTGCTAACGCTCTCAGGGCAGACACAAACTCTTCAATTGCCTCATCTTCTTTTTCTGTCCATAAATAAAATGTGTATCTTTCCATCACTATATTGACTAGGGGTGGATGGAATTATTAGGAGTTACAGAAAAACTCAGCGAGATTCAGCAGACTTTTGTCAACGGGCAGAACATTTTCAGCTCATGCTACAATTTAGCAGTGTGACTGGCACCATGCGGTGCACATGAGAGCGCAGCCATTTGAGTTGATTTTGCTGCTGCTCATGCAGAAAATCCACTCCAGGGGCAGCAAATCTAATTTAGCAGCGGCCCTCTGACTGTGGGCGCTCGCGAACGTCCACATTAGAAAATTGTGCAAAGGGATGCAAAATCTCACATGCGCTTGCCAGTTTGCATATTCTGGAGCATCACAGTAGGAAAATTCTGCCACACATCAACTGGTGAAATTTGGCCAGAAATCCACGTTAAAGAGCAGCGCGGCATAGACAAAATTCTGACAATTCCAGAGTCGGAATGGAACATTCTGCCCGCCCCTAATATTGACTTTCTTACCTAGATTTCAGTTTGGGCTAAATAAGAAACTGCCTTCTTAAAAGCTGTGTTAAAGGATTGCTTAAAGTTAGATAATGTTCTAGGTATCCTTTGGCTTAAAGATGTGAAACAAACTTTATGGATTTGGGAGTGCCAGAACGATTTGATAATCTAGATGGCATGGATGGAGCAGTGAAATGTAAAATAGCAGACAAGCTTTATAAGCAATATGAGTGAGAGGGGCTGGCTAAGGTGCTAGGCTCTCCAGTGGGAAGGGATCATTGGCCCCTGGTTTTAGCAAAGGCAATTGAGACCTACCTACTATATGTCAGAGGCCCCCCGTTTAGCTCTTATTTAACCCGATTAAGGCTGAACCTTTTGCATTTTCTTTTTGCATTCCCTACTACTGGTTAATGGATAAGAACATTGCTCCTCATCCTTGTGATAATACATACAAAGCATTTTACACATTTTGCTATGTTGTACTTTATTTACATCTCTAAAGCAAAGTTTTGTATTATCAGTTTTTAATAATTTTCATATTTGTTCCCATAAGGATGCATTGTTCTTAATCCATCAGCTTCCACCTGATATATATGTTTGACAGTTTAACATTTTATTTGAAGCAAGATTGAGATGAGAATGTTACCTCACTGTGTTTATAACTTAATTAATCCAGATTAATGATTGCTTTATGGGCATCCGTACTCAATTGTATTTTGGATGTATTGTATGCTGAGCACATTGCAATAAAAAGAGTTACTGCTAATGTGTTCTTGTTTAAACAATGCAGTTTAAATAAGAAAAAAGATATATTTGAGTCTCTGAAGATTAGAAAAAGTTATGGCAATGCACTATGATCATGTAGTTGTGGCATTACTGAGTATGGTTCCTGTACACATCTTTGCTTGTTTTTATTATAATTCTGTATTGTATTTATTGTTTTATTATCTTGTATGGCTCATTCGTAGCCGAATAAAGAATGTTTGACTGACTGACTGACCATACCAACTGCCTATGGGCATACTCAGATGCATAAATATTGCCAGCATTTTCTAAGAGTGGAAGATCCTTGAACTCTTTTAACCCTAAACACTCAAGACAGTGCTTAAGGAGTACCAGATTTCTGTAGGGAGTACACGCATCTCACTCCCACACCACAAATTTCAGCGATGCTGGGTACCCCAATTCCCCCCCCCAACTGCCTACAGAAACAAGCATTAGAAATGCAATCGGGCTCTGATTTATTTGAGTTTGAGCTAATGGCATTGTAAATGCCAATGTATTGTTGCTATGTGTTATGGAGTGTGTTCATGTGGTGTGTACTGCCAGTGATCTCCTTGTGAGTGTGAGAATATTGCACCGTTACTGCCTGTGATGTCCTTCTTGTGAGTGTGAGAAGCTTGCACCTCTGCTGCCTGTGGTCTCCTTGTGAGTGTAAGAAGCTTGCACTGCTGCTGCCTGTGATGTCCTTCTTGTGAGTGTAAGAAGCTTGCACTGCTGCTGCCTGTGATGTCGTTCTTGTGAGTGGGAGAAGCTTGCACCGCTGCTGCTTGTGATGTCCTTCTTGTGAGTGGGAGAAGCTTGCACCTCAGCTGCCTGTGGTATCATTGTGAGTGTAAGAAGCTTGCACAGCTGCTGCCTGTGATGTCCTTCGTGTGAGTGTGAGAAGCTTGCACCGCTGCTGCCTGTGAGTATGACAAGATTGCATTGTGCATCTCTGTGCTGTGCCTGTTCTTTGTAAGGGACTCTTGCTCTGTTGCTGCTGCTGCCTTGGCACAGTACCTGCTGTGAGTGTGTAAGGGAAGCTTGCACCACTGCTGCTTGTGATGTCGTTCTTGCGAGTGTGAGAAGCTTGCACCTCTGCTGCCTGTCGTCTCCTTGTGAGTGTAAGAAGCTTGCACTACTGCTGCCTGTGATGTCGTTCTTGTGAGTGTGAGAAGCTTGCACCGCTGCTGCTTGTGACGTCCTTCTTGTGAGTGGGAGAAGCTTGCACCTCAGCTGCCTGTGGTCTCCTTGTGAGTGTAAGAAGCTTGCACAGCTGCTGCCTGTGATGTCCTTCTTGTGAGTGTGAGAAGCTTGCACCGCTGCTGCCTGTGGTCTCCTTGTGAGTGTAAGAAGCTTGCACTGCTGCTGCCTGTGATGTCGTTCTTGTGAGTGTGAGAAGCTTGCACCGCTGCTGTTTGTGATGTCCTTCTTGTGAGTGTGAGAAGCTTGCACCGCTGCTGTTTGTGATGTCCTTCTTGTGAGTGGGAGAAGCTTGCAACTCAGCTGCCTGTGGTCTCCTTGTGAGTGTAAGAAGCTTGCACAGCTGCTGCCTGTGATGTCCTACTCACTACTCTACTCTACTCACTACTCCCTACTCTGCACTCACTACTCACTACTCTACTCACTACTCTACTCACTATACTCACTACTCTGCACTCACTACTCACTACTCTACTCACTACTCTACTCACTACTCACTACTCTACTCACTACTCACTACTCACTACTCACTACTCACTACTCTGCACTCTCTACTCTACTCACTACTCACTACTCTACTCACTACTCTACTCACTACTCACTACTCTACTCACTACTCACAACTCTACTACACTACTCTACTACTCTACTCACTACTCTACTCACTACTCTACTACTCTACTCACTACTCACTACTCTACTCACTACTCAACTCACTACTCACTACTCTACTCACTACTCTACTCACTACTCACTACTCTACTCACTCTACTCACTACTCTACTCACTACTCACTACTCTACTCACTACTCTACTCACTACTCACTACTCACTACTCTACTCACTACTCTACTCACTATACTCACTACTCTGCACTCACTACTCACTACTCTACTCACTACTCACTACTCACTACTCTGCACTCTCTACTCACTACTCTACTCACTACTCTACTCACTACTCACTACTCACTACTCTGCACTCACTACTCACCACTCTACTCACTACTCTACTCACTACTCACTACTCTACTCACTACTCTGCACTCACTACTCTACTCACTACTCTACTCACTACTCTACTACTCTACTCACTACTCTACTCACTACTCTACTACTCTACTCACTACTCTACTCACTACTCTACTCACTACTCACTACTCTACTCACTACTCTACTCACTACTCACTACTCTGCACTCACTACTCTACTCACTACTCTACTCTACTCACTACTCTACTCACTACTCTACTCACTACTCACTACTCTACTCACTACTCTACTCACTACTCACTACTCTACTCACTACTCTACTCACTACTCACTACTACAGTCACTACTCACTACTACACTCAGTACTCTACTCACTATACTCACTACTCTGCACTCACTACTCACTACTCTACTCACTACTCTACTCACTACTCACTACTCACTACTCTGCACTCTCTACTCACTACTCTACTCACTACTCACTACTCTACTCACTACTCTACGCACTACTCTGCACTCACTACTCACCACTCTACTCACTACTCTACTCACTACTCTACTCACTACTCTGCACTCACTACTCTACTCACTACTCTACTCACTACTCACTACTCTACTCACTACTCACTACTCTACTCACTACTCAATACTCTACTCACTATACTCACTACTCTGCACTCACTACTCACTACTCTATTCACTAATCTACTCACTACTAACTACTCTACTCACTACTCTACTCACTACTCTACTCACTACTCCACCCACTACTCACTACTCTACTCACTACTCACTATTACACTCACTACTCACTACTCTACTCACTACTCTACTCACTACTCACTACTCTACTCACTACTCACTACTCTACTCACTACTCTACTCACTACTCACTACTCTGCACTCACTACTCTACTCACTACTCTACTCACTACTCACTACTCTGCACTCACTACTCTGTCTGGGTTAAGGGAGACCCTCGAGGCCCTGGTGTCACTGCACCTGCTGCACCCCTGGACGCCCACAGCCACTGGTAGTAAAATACAGCACTGTCGGGGTTAAGGGAGACCCTCGAGGCCCCGGTGTCACTGCACCTGCTGCACCCCTGGACACCCACAGCTACTGGTAGTAAAATACAGCACTGTCGGCGTTAAGGGAGACGCTCGAGGCCCCGGTGTCACTGCACCTGCTGCACCCTCACAGCCACTGGTAGTAAAATACAGCACTGTCTGGGTTAAGGGAGACCCTCGAGGCCCTGGTGTCACTGCACCTGCTGCACCCTCACAGCCACTGGTAGTAAAATACAGCACTGTCTGGGTTAAAGGAGACCCTCGAGGCCCCGGTGTCACTGCACCTGCTGCACTCTCACAGCCACTAGTAGTAAAATACAGCACTGTCAGGGTTAAATGAGGCCCTCGAGGCCCCGGTGTCACTGCACCTGCTGCACCCCTGGACACCCACAGCCACTGGTAGTAAAATACAGCACTGTCAGGGTTAAGGGAGACCCTCGAGGCCCCGGTGTCACTGCACCTGCTGCACCCTCACAGCCACTGGTAGTACAATACAGCACTGTCAGGGTTAAGTGAGGCCCTCGAGGCCCCGGTGTCACTGCACCTGCTGCACCCCTGGACACCCACAGCCACTGGTAGTAAAATACAGCACTGTCAGGGTTAAGGGAGACGCTCGAGGCCCCGGTGTCACTGCACCTGCTGCATCCTCACAGCCACTGGTAGCAAAATACAGCACTGTCCGGGTAAAGTGAGGCCTGCTGCACCCCTGGACTTCCACCGCCACTCGTAGTAAAATACAGCACTGTCTGGGTTAAGGGAGACCCTCGAGGCCCCGGTGTCACTGCACCTGCTGCACCCCTGGACACCCACAGCCACTGGTAGTAAAATACAGCACTCTCAGGGTTCAGTGAGGTCCTCGAGGCCCCGGTGTCACTGCACCTGCTGCACCCCTGGACACCCACAGCCACTGCTAGTAAAATACAGCACTGTCAGGGTTAAGGGAGACCCTTGAGGCCCTGGTGTCACTGCACCTGCTGCACCCTCACAGCCACTGGTAGTAAAATACAGCACTGTCAGGGTTAAGGGAGACCCTCGAGGCCCTGGTGTCACTGCACCTGCTGCACCCTCACAGCCACTGGTAGTAAAATACATGACTGTCTGGGTTAAGGGAGACCCTCGAGGCCCCGGTGTCACTGCACCTGCTGCACCCCTGGACACCCACAGCCACTGGTAGTAAAATACAGCAGTGTCTGGGTTAAGGGAGACCCTCGAGGCCCTGGTGTCACTGCACCCTGACAGCCACTGGTAGCAAAATACAGCACTGTCAGGGTAAAGTGAGGCCATCGAGGCCCCGGTGTCACTGCACCTGCTGCACCCCTGGACACCCACAGCCACTGGTAGTAAAATACAGCACTGTCAGGGTTAAGGGAGACGCTCGAGGCCCCGGTGTCACTGCACCTGCTGCACCCTCACAGCCACTGGTAGCAAAATACAGCACTGTCAGGGTAAAGTGAGGCCTGCTGCACCCCTGGACTTCCACCGCCACTCGTAGTAAAATACAGCACTGTCTGGGTTAAGGGAGACCCTCGAGGCCCCGGTGTCACTGCACCTGCTGCACCCCTGGACACCCACAGCCACTGGTAGTAAAATACAGCACTCTCAGGGTTCAGTGGGGTCCTCGAGGCCCCGGTGTCACTGCACCTGCTGCACCCCTGGACACCCACAGCCACTGGTAGTAAAATACAGCACTGTCAGGGTTAAGGGAGACGCTCGAGGCCCCGGTGTCACTGCACCTGCTGCACCCTCACAGCCACTGGTAGCAAAATACAGCACTGTCAGGGTAAAGTGAGGCCTGCTGCACCCCTGGACTTCCACCGCCACTCGTAGTAAAATACAGCACTGTCTGGGTTAAGGGAGACCCTCGAGTCCCCGGTGTCACTGCACCTGCTGCACCCCTGGACACCCACAGCCACTGGTAGTAAAATACAGCACTGTCAGGGTTCAGTTAGGTCCTCGAGGCCCCTTTGTCACTGCACCTGCTGCACCCCTGGACACCCACAGCCACTGCTAGTAAAATACTGCACGGTCAGTGTTAAGGGAGACCCTCGAGGCCCTGGTGTCACTGCACCTGCTGCACCCTCACAGCCACTGGTAGTAAAATACAGCACTGTCTGGGTTAAGGGAGACCCTTGAGGCCCTGGTGTCACTGCACCTGCTGCACCCTCACAGCCACTGGTAGTAAAATACAGGACTGTCTGGGTTAAGGGAGACCCTCGAGGCCCCGGTGTCACTGCACCTGCTGCACCCCTGGACACCCACAGCCACTGGTAGTAAAATACAGCACTGTCGGGGTTAAGGGAGACCCTCGAGGCCCCGGTGTCACTGCACCTGCTGCACCCTCACAGCCACTGGTAGTAAAATACAGCACTGTCTGGATTAAGTGAGACCCTCGAGGCCCCGGTGTCACTGCACCTGCTGCACCCCTGGACATCTCTGTTAAACTCTAACATATTGAAGGGAGGAGAAAACAGCAACGGAAATCACTCCTCGCAGAGAAGAGGCAAATGCGCACTTTTATTTTAGAAGACACGCGGATTGGCGAGGCAAGGGTGCTTGTCTTAGCTTGAAGAATATGCGAGGTATCTTAAAAAGTACTGTGACTGCCCTTGAAGCTACAGGAAACTGCTTTCAATTATCTCCGCCGTGAACGCGGCACTCTGACAGCTCCTAATTAAAATGAATGGACTGCCGTGCGCGAAAGGTACATGTTACACGCGCGCATGATACATGCAATGCAATGGTGAACGCGCTCCCACCATCTGTATTGCATTACACGGGCACTCTGACAGCTCCTAATTAAGATTAATAAGTCTGCCGTGCACGTAACCACACACAATATGCCATGAAACTGAAATAAATGACGGACGAAAAGTAAATATAGCCTATCACGTCAAGGCTACTAAATATACAGCACAGCGAAGACGAATCACTAGGCAGATGCCATAAAAAACGGGGCGCGCACTAAGGAATGTGGCAGCCCGGACCCCTAAAGAATTTTTTTTTTTCTAATGCATAAGAGCTCGGAAGCTCCGCCCCACTTCGTGGTGACGTAGGCCCGAGCCCTAAAAACAGTGGTAATGCTGGCTCTGCATTATAAGCAAGGAAATTACCATACACAATTGCACAAATATTCCAAAGAAAAACTTAACATGTAAACAAAAGCATGTGTCACTGAAGGACAGTCAATGTGAAAAGGTAACAGACTTAGAATGTCCAAAGATCCCAGGTGTTTTTTCACGAAAGTCAGAGCAGTATCGCTGACAAACATCTGACATGTTCACATATACTTTGCTGATTATTCCATTCAGTCAAACGGTACCTTCAAAATGGTTGCGCCATGCACAATGTACTGTGCATAGATGAGCATTAGTGTCTTGCTGATTTAGTCCATTCAGGTAAATGGTGCAATTAAAATAGCCACCTCACTCACAAGGTACTGTCTATAACAGCGTATCAGCATTCTTTAGTGTGGTAACACATTTACGTTCCTGTCTACCACATCTAACAGGCCTTTGCTTTCAAAGGCGGCGTTGCACAGCACAGTTAAATGAGATGCCGACCTGCATGCCTTACTAATAGACATTGGCACAGTTCGAACCCTATCCACAGTCACCAGCATCTTGAATCCTCCTCACAATACCTGCCCACTATGCAGGACATCTCCAGGCAATGCTCCCATGTCCCCAGAAAAGTCCTTCTGCGTTCCATCATGGAGAGACGCAGACAGTGGCACAATGATACCGGACAGACCATAGAACCACTGTCTATTTCTGTATTCCCACTCGTCACCAACATGAAAAGCGTAGAGTCTCACAGATAAGGTAAATCTGAAGATTTATTCCACAAAAAGGAACAGACAAGGAATGACCCACATTGTGCGCCGTAACTCCACGAACTATCCCAATATACACGAAACAGTTGATAGAACTCACAGCATTCCAGAAGCTAAGAACATTCTACCCTTTGCCACCCACCATGTATATACATAAGAATACCACATATAGTTCCCTGTTGGGATTAAATGAGAATATGTATGACTCTATTAGCGCTCTTGCTAACTGCTGGAAATGGGAGGATGAGTTTTCATTGTGATCCAGTCTAGGATATGTAAACATCACTCCTGATCAATTATAGAAATTGATCAGGGAAAGATGTACAGGTGATGTTTGCCTTTTATCGCCATCATACGTGAGGAAACAGATCCATGTTTGAATCGGGAGATATTCACAACTCTTGGTTTAGTAACAAAACATGTAAAGGAGCTTAGTGGCAACTAGAGGCATTTTCATGCTGTTTGGCATTAATCAACTTTATCTATTGATTTTTTGGTTCCTGGGATGGCTTACAGCAGGCGTCTAGACACTGCCAATTAGAACATTGGAATGTTGAGCGCTCCATTGACGACAATGGAGTGCTTCGGGGTTCTAATGGCCAGTAGAAGCCCTGAATATTCCAATGTTTAACCCCTTCGGGGCGGATGACGAGCTCAGCTCGTCATGGGCGTAACCTGCGCTACGCGGATGACGAGCTGAGCTCGTCACGTAACGCGGGATTTTTAAAATCGCAGCGCACAGCGGGAAAACCGCTAGCGCGCATGCGGTTAACAAAGGCCTCACAGATCCCAAGGAGATTTCAATCCCCTCGGGCTCAATGAGGCCTTTGTTTTACAAATTAGAACATTCTTCCCTCTAGCGGTGGAATATTCTAATAGCCTTAGAACCCTCCGTAGCAGGCTCTACCGACCATCAAAGGCCCGCTCCCTTGTTAAAGACCGTGTCTTTTGGCTCAGGCAGTTAACGCTGGAGCTGGTCTTTAATGGCGGTAGAGCACGCTACAGCTGGCTCTAAGGCTATATTCTGGATTATACCTAGGCATTAAACTGTAGATCACTGGCTAATAAAGTGTAAATCCTTATTTCCATTACAGGAGACATATGTTGGTCCATTTTTGGAAGACAAAAAAGGTATTGTTTTGGTGAATCAATGAATAACTTAGACTTTACTAATCACAGATTCTGATATTTAAATATCGATGCATAGTGTTACATTGTTACTTTTAAATTGAAAACATGTTTTTAGTGATCTACTTAGCTTGTCTGTTAGAACTTTACTTGTCCAGAGTTCTATATTATTTTATTAGTTTTAAGGCTTTGTACAAACCAAATAAACTAGTTTATTAACGGTGAATCGGTGAAAGTTAAGGCATGGTAATCAACATGGCGTAGACAGTGAATGAAAACAAAAGCAAAAGGAACAAATGAGGGATGGAATGCTGAACAACAATGAAAATATTTACCCCAGTCACAAAGATCTGGGTTTAATCCATCATTCTTTAGCACACTGCTGGGTCTTAGTTCAGACCCAGCAGTATGCAAATCAGTCCTGACCCTGCTCCACATTGGAACAGTCCAGCCCAAACTACAAGCATCCTGGGACCGGTTCTGGGACATCACCCCTCATCAGCCAGGCTAGCTTAAATCCAATGCAACAGTGAGCATGGGTCCCACGTCTGGGCATACCCTTCCCACTTAGGGAGACAAAAGCAAAAGGAACAAAGGATGGACGGAATGCTGTGCCACTGGAATCCAACTAGCCTGTCTGATGAGGGGTGAAACCCCAAAACTGGTCCAAAGATGCTTCTTTCCCATCCAGGGAGGACCTGGCCTGGCAGTTCGGGCTGGACTGTTCCCATTAACTCCGTCCAGCCTCTTGTTATGTTTGCTACTTTCCAACAAAGCTAACTTTAAAAGACTTCATTTACAATTGGAAGATTTAATTGGGACATCACCAGGCTAGCAAACAATGTGGGAGTCCTAGCCACAGGAGAGCTTTTCTTTCAGATCTATCCCTGGCTTGTCTGCTTTTGTTGATGCAAGTGCATAGAAGATTCTTACACATATCAATATTCACTTAAAACAGCAAACAAGCTGTCCCACATATATGACGGGTCAAAGACATTTTCTCTCTACTGTACATTACGTCATGCCTGCATAGAGGGCGTGTTGTTGCACCATATGTGCTTATTGTGTCGTTCAACACACCATTATATTTCTTCAAAATAGCCAAGAGTAGCCCCTACATGGCACATACTTCCATACATAGTGGAGACCAAATGGCACTGATAGACTTGACGCATCTTATTCATGCCGTCAACCAGAAAGAGGCATCACTAAACTACGCATTGGACAGACAGACCTTCACTGACCAAGCCTCTAGACCGCTTTCACTGGCCATTAAGAGTCCCACATATGCAAAGGTTGCCAAGACTCTGAAAGCAATACCACCAGACCACACAAATGGTGGAAGTACCCTGACCAGAGCGCACCGTGCTGGAGCCAAAGTTTTTCTGCTCTAATTTCAGAGTTTTCAGCGTACACTTTTTAGTAAAATTCACCGCTGGGGGAGGGGAATTGGGAAAGGAAGTGCCAAGAGTATCAGGGAGCAGGCTACAGGTCACAGCTGCGACCCCTGACTACCTCCAAATGACATCTATGGTGAGTGAGCTTTAACCCAATGTGCTGGTGAGACGGTGGAGTCTGTGGAAGAGTCAGACTCCGCTGCCTTTGACTTTTAATTAACAAGAGCATCAGCGGCACAGGTCCAGTTTTATCAAACTGGAGCCAGTGCTCTAAATGGGAAAACGTTTACCCCCCACCCAAAATGAGTTAATTGCAGTTTGTAAGGGTGATGATAGAAATGGGGTAAAGTTAGGAAGGGCGGAGTTATGAAGAACAACATCACAACAATCGGTGTTGATGGCAGTTGGCTTATAAAACTCTCCCGCCAAAGAAATTGGTGATCGCCAAAAAGGACAGTGTGATAGTAAAGTTGTTTCTGGGCGTATTTAATTGGTTAGAATTAAATAACATTTCAAGATAGCTTTAGGGGATAAGGTGCCTGCTGCAGAGATCTTTGTGTGTCCAGCAAGTTTCAGGATAGCATAATACTTGTAAGATAACTAAGGAGGTCAATCCACTTGCTGAAGATATTTGTGTCCAGCCTTTTGTAACAGGTTTGAGTCATCATCATATCACTCAGATAGTTGTTGTGCCTCTAATAACAAAATGCAACCTAAAAGTCATAGATTGATGTTTTATATAAGACAGCTTCTTAATGATTTGGTTGCAGGCATTCATGAGTTCCCTGCAGGTTACAAGTTACAAAGCTGACAATGTATCTCAGTGAGTTTATCATCCACATTACACATCTGCAAGAAACCTGCATTGCATACATTTGAAATATTGCAGGTATTTTCTCTATATTTAAGGTTTTTAAACATATTACTTTAGATAGTAATACACAGTTGTTTGTGAAGTGCAAATACATGGCTGTTAGTGTGAATACACGGACATATATACCGGAGATTCAACAAGGAGTCCATAAAGATACTCCTCTTACATACAGAGATTCAGAAACTTATTAAAAAATCCTCAAATTTTAGTTTATGAACTGACAAGATGTGTGTCTTTATTTCGTCTGATGGGCCTATGTCGGATTCTTGCAGCAAGAATGTTATCTTCCAACTGGGGTACTTTGACCTTCAACTGCACCCAGCCAGGATATGACAAATGAGGTTATTGATTGCCCTATCTTCGAGGCATTTATGACAATGAGGAGTGACAAACCCTACCCAACCTTGGGTGGGGACACTCCAAGGCATATGGCTCATGACTGCCTGCTACTGGTACTGCTAGTTTTTCCTACTAGCTTAAGAGGTGACTCTGCCATGGCTAAGCATAGCCACAGTCAGCTTGGCTTAAGAGCTTTGGAAATGTTTATGCCTGGATCCATTATGTGGCCATGCAGGTCTACTTGTTGGTACCTGATGGTAGAAGAGAATACTTAGTATTCCGCATCATTGCATGCTCAGTATTCTGGAGGAAATCCAAAGGGTTTCACTGCCCTAAGAATTGTGAATCTTTGGAGTGCGCCAATGTATGTGTATCCCTTGCACAAGTGGGAAATCAAGGAATTTTGCCTTCCTTACCCAATGCAGTCAGCAAGGGGAGGTACCATTAGGGATAGGCAGCAATAGCCATAAATCCATTGAAGGTCCATACAGGGAGTTACCCATGTTCCTGGCTATAAACAGCGGTGACGGGAACCAATGTCCTAATCACACAGGAGTGAGTTGGATAGTCCTTGGAGATCAAGCCATGGCCTACTGTGCATGCATATTGAAAAGTGTGAGGATTTCCCAGGATTCCATGATGCTTAGAGAGGGGAAAACAAGGATAACCCTATGTCTGAACTAGAAGAGTGCTGGCATCCTATCTTTCTAGATCACACTATTAGAATTGGGCACAGAGTATTACTGTCGGGAATTGGCATGCACTAGGCGTCTCAGAGGTTGGTGTAAATGAGGGTTGCCACTGCCAGTTGGCAGAGTTCCCCTCCACCACTGTCTTTAATTCCGCAGATGGGAACAAGTTGGCCGTTATTTGGAGGGATGCAGTGTTGGCCCATCAAACTTTATATTAAGCTACTGGTGGAGTGGAGAGGTGCGGTGCAGTGGTCAGGGCAGCTGATTTCGGAGCACAGGGTTCACAGTTCGATCCCCGGGACCCAAGGCAGCTCAGCTCAGCTCAGCACCATGTAACTCAGGGCAATAGCTCACTTAATATCCAAGACGGCACCCCTAAGGGTGAGTAGTTAGTGCTTTACCAATACATTTCTTTTTTTACTAGTAACCCAAAATGACAAGAGCTGAGCATGTCTGTCAATATTAGGTGTTTTGATTGCCATTTTAGCTAGGTTTTGGCTATATTTCTGCAATAACAGCGTAATCTCACATAACATGCCTTTCACTGCAAAAATGTAGCACCAGCACAAGGAAACAAAATGATCAACCAGAACACGAGTGGCTGCTCTTTACAGCACTTGTGTTTTTGCACATTTTTTTAATACCACATGTCGGTTTAAGAAGCGAGGATGTATTTTGGGATAAAATATAGTGCTAAATGCCAGTTTTGCATTTCATGCAATTAAGTGCAATTTTAAATAATTTCCCCCAATTTTTGCGTAATTACACAAATGCAAATTTGTGTGAATTTTGCACATCCCTAACATTAGCAAACACATACTATCATGTCTTGCAATAAGCTTCCTCTGAAGGTGTTTGGGAAGCCCATTTCAAAGTCTGTAGTAACATAAACTATCCCACAGCCCTTGTGTTTCCTATACTGCACTGAGACACTTCTATTGCTACAAAAATGCACACAAGGTTGCAACATGACTTGTGTTCCAACAGGAAGTGTTATTCAGGATATGGACCTGTTCCCAAATGGCACGGTGACTACATCTTGAGCAATATATTATGTCCACGACTCCTTCTCTGAAAACTTAACTATTCTTTTTATCCACATTCATATTGAAAACAAGCATTGGCATAGCCAATGGATCTCGCTTTTGGGACCGTAAAAGTGTTTAGTTATTCAGCACAATATCCTTGCTGCAACAACATCAAGTGTTGCATGGCTAAACACTTATAAGGTCCCAAAGGCAAGACCTATTGGCCATGCCAATGCTTGTTTTGAGTGAGTGGCTCGTGCAAGTTTCCCACTGTGAGGTAGAGATGCTGCGAGTGCTTTTACAGGAGCCCCTGTGACATTGCGCCCCTTCAAAATGTATCTTGGGTCTGGTGTAATACTTCTAGCCCCTATTCCCATCTTCTCGCACCGAATGCATCCTTAAATGTCCGATGTACAGCCGGGATTGACACTCCTATTACCCCTGCCCTCCAGTGATACTTTACTTGTCACAGGGGGTGGTGGACGTGGTGGTGGTGGTGGATGTGGTGTACATAGTGGATGTGGTGGTGGTGGTGGACGTGTTGGTGGTGGAGGACGTGGTGGTGTATGTTGTTGTGGACTTGGTGGTGGTGGTGAACGTGGTGGTGGTGGATGTGGTGGTGGTGGGTGTGGTGGTGGTGGGTGTGGTGGTGGTGGACATGGCGGTGATGGACGTGGTGGTGGTGGACGTGGTGGTGGTGGACATGGTGGTGGTGGTGGTGGTGGACGTGGTGGAGGACCTGGTGGAGGTTGTTGATGTGGTGGTCTTGGTAGACATGGTGGTGGAACATGGACGTGGTGGTGGACATGGTGGTGGTTGACATGGTGGTGGTGGATGAGGTGGTGGATATGGTGGTGGTGGTGGATGTGGTGGTGGTGGTGGACGTGTTGGTGGTGGTGGACATGTGGGTGATGGACGTGGTGGTCGATGTGGTGGTGGTGGTGGACGTGGTGGTGGTGGATGTGGTGGTGGACGTGGTGTTGTACGTGGTGGTGGTGGACGTGGTGGTGGTGGATGTGGTGGAAGTGGTGGTGTTGGATGTGGTGGTGGATTTGGTGGTGGAGGACATGGTGGTGGTGGATGTGGCGGTGGTGGATGTGGTGGTGGATAGATGTTTTATCACTTTACACAAGCATCACGCACTAAACATGCCAGAATGCTTGCAGGCAGTTTATGAATCAGAGAAATATTCAATACCTTCAACATACATGTTGGAAAAGATGATGAAGATCTGCTTAGAAAACAATATCTTCTTATTGAATGGAGTGCCATATAAACAAAAAAGTCGGGATTGCGAAGGGCATGTCATTCTCACCTTGTTTTGCGAAACTCACCATGGGGTGGTGAGAGAAAGTCATCCCATGGTGAGCTAACAAAGAAATCCTCAATAAAATTGTAACATGGTTGAGATTCATTGATGACCTGCTGATTATATGGGATGAAACAAAAGAAGAATTTGAGAAATATCACTAAATCTTTAATCACAATGAACATAACCTTGGGTTCACATATGAGATCAGCAATAGCAGTGTAACATTTTTAGACTCTGTGCTCTTTATTGAGGTTGAGAAAATCCACAGCACACTAATTAAAAACTTACATCGATTTACAGACTTTTTACATGAAACAAGTTTCCATCAAGCCAAAAGCCTAAAACAACAGTATCCCATACAGGGACTTCCTTAGAATGAAACGAAACTGTTCAACGGTGAAGGGACTTTGTTTTAAAAAGGAAGGAAGATACCATAACATGAATTCTATAAAGAGGATATTCATATAATACCTAAAAAAGGTAGCAGTTAGAGCTGCAGACTGCAACAGGTCAGAATTATTGATAGCTAAAAAAGAACAGCAAATAAAGAACACTGAGAAGACAAACAACATCGGAATGATAATGTGCTACTCTAAAGAAGCCAATTAAATCGAGAGGATACTATCCAAGAATTGGGAAATATTAAACAGCAATCCGACCATGAACAAAATATTGTAGGGAAGACACACAGTCACTTTTAGGAGAACCAAAAGCACCAGAGACAGAATAGTACATAGCCACTTCAAAATAGCCGGAATGGGTGGCTGGTGGATAGAGCAGAGAGAATTCTTTAAACAAAATCATGGTTAAGATCTGTCAAATTGCTGACATAACAAATGAGTACCGATTTAGAGACTGAAGAAGAATTATAAAAAATATTTTTTTAATCAAATGTGTATACACAAATTAACATGCTCGTGGAATCACACATACGTGGGAAGTACAACTTGTTAACTCAAAAAAGAAGCACATTCGAATGAGTATAAATCAAGATTGCAACTTTCCAGGGCTAGGCACATGGAAACAAAACATAACACTGATTGACTGCAATTAAAATTTCGGGGTAGCGGCACTGTAAATAAAAATGAAAGAGGAGGTAATAGAGAAACAGTCTTGCAGAAAGTAGTACCTTGGGACATCCTCAACTTGGAAATTATAACCCCTAGGGTTTTAGCTTTGGATGAAGAATGCTTTGTACAGCTTACATGAAAACCAGTATTTTCGTAGTAGCCAAACCTGAATGAAGAAACTTCAGCACTTTTGACATAAAATAAAAGATGACAAAGGCACCATAAATCTTGTGCATATACGGATACGAAGGAAATTCACATCCATGGTTTGTGAATTCATCATCATCTCATACTATGTATAAGATATTAGAATTGAGAAGAACAAACCCTTATACACGTTTATGGGTAAACCCACCAGAGGTATGATTTAACTAGAGAAATTGTTTGATAACACAAGAGGCAAATGATTGCGTGATATGAGGACAAACAACCCGAAAAACACTGACCCATGAAGTGAGAAAGTAAGAAAGGAAAACTCTAGGTCTTTTTGGCAATACTAGAGGCAAATAATTGGAAAAAACATGAGGGCAATCAGACGAATAAAGTTGGCCCCTCACGTGAGAAAGCAAGATTCGGGTTTATATAGTTTGTATAGCTATAAGGAATGTCTTATTACTTATTGGTAATCTTCATTACCCCAATTAGGGTCCTCTCCGTCCCAGTCCTAACATAGGGGCAGATTACGATACCGTTTTTTCCGTATCCTCCGGGCCGGCGGAAGCCTCCGCCGGCCCGGAGGATACGGAAAAACCGCAGCGGACCCACCAAAGACCCACCGCCACATTAGGATGGCTGGTGGGTCCAGGTTTACGTCGCAGCTTTTCCGCCACGGTTGGCTTACAAGCGCGGCGGAAAAGCCCTAATATGGTGGCGGTGTCTCTCAGACACCGCCGGCCATATTAGGATGCCCAAAAAGAAATGCTTTTCCACGGCGGGCTTTCCGCCGTGGAAAAGCATACGGAGCTTCACTGCGGGGGCCCGTTGCGGGCCCCCTGGTTGAAGGGGGGGGTGGGGGGTGCACATGGGGGGTACCTATGGTACCCCCCTGCTTTCTGCATACAAATGCAATGTTGCATTTTTAACATTGCGGCGGGTACAGCTTGAAGCTGCACCCGCCGCAATGTTAAAAATAGAGGATGTGACCGCCAGGGTGGCGGTCACATCCTAATTGGAGAGGAGGGAACTCAGCAGGCCATGCGGAGGTTCCCTCCTCCTCCATGGTCGCGGACGGACTCAAGTCCGTCTGCGATCATAATGAGCCCCATAGTGAGGCAGTCCTGCCTCCAACCAGCCAATCAAAACGCTTTAAACTTTAAGGCAAAGGTCACACAAGCCCTAGACACAATTGCAGCGGGAGGGAGGGAGGGAGGGAAGAGGACTGGGACAAGGAGGACCCTAATTGGGGTAATGAAGATTACTGGTAAGTAACAAGACATTACCCCCTCATAGGTCCTCATCGTCCCAGTCCAAACAAGCAGAGAACCAAGAATAAAAAAAGCAGGACACCAGGGATCCATGCAAAAGTACAAAATGTAATCAAACAAATGATTAATGAACAGCAGCGTTCAAAACGCCAACAGCAAAACTGTCAACAGAGGCATGTAAAACATCAAGGCGATAATGCTGAACAAACGTGTGATGAGACTGCCAGGTGGCCGCTCTACAAATCTCTTGGATAGAGACCTCTGCCGCCTCAGCCAGGAAGCAGACACAGAACATGTCGAACGACCCTGCATCTGAGATGGAGAAGGGAGACCCACAGACTTATAGGACTGGCAGACCGCTAAATGCACCCATCGACTGATGGTAGAAATAGAAACCCTCTTTTGTTTAGCAACACCCCCACAGGAGACAAACAGGGCAGGAGAAAGCTGAAACCCCAGATAACGCTGGAGGCAAATCTGAAGAGCCCTGTGAACATCCAAAGAAGAAGGAACAATGGAATCCCCCTCCGTACGCAAATCAGGAAGGATCACCTCCTGCTGTAAATGGAACTTGGAGGAAACCTTAGGCAGAAAAGCCGGGTCAAACCACAAAACAACCATATCTTGCAGGAACTGCAACTAAGGGAAGCACTCAACTCACCCAACCGCCGAGCGGAGGTGATGGCCAACCAAAAAGGCACCTTAGCAGACAATCATAACAAGTCCGCCTCCAACAAGGGCTCAAAAGGGGGCAACTGTAGACCCCGCAAAACAGTAGGCGAATCCCAAGAAGGCACAATCACAGGAGAGACTGGACGACAAAGCCGAAAGCTCCTAAGGGGCCAACTCACCAAAGGGGCAACAACCTCCAAGGAAGCTCCTGGACCCTGACAAGCAAGAACCTCAGCCCATTGAGCTGACAACTGGAAGCGGAAAGGGCCTTCAAAAATCCATCCCGGAGAAAGTCAAGAACAGAAGCCAGATCCCCAAGCACAGGATCCACACTATGCGAAGGGCACTAAGAGACAAAAGAGCCCCAATGTCTACCATGTCACTTAAGGGTCGAAGACCGATGCGACAGCTGTATGTCACGGGCCACAATAGAAGAACAGCCCAAAGACACCAACGTCAGCCGCTCAAGAGCCAGGCCGTCAGATGCAAGCGACGAAGAAAAGGCAGAGACAGGAGTGGATACTGAAGCGGAGCCGGGACTAAGGAAAGTCGGACAAACCTGGCCCCTGCCAGCTGCATCAGGAGAGGAAACCAAAGTTGACGAGGCCAACAGCACAGACACCCTCTCACCCCAAATCTTCAGCAGCACCCTTGGGAGGAGAGGGGAAAAGGAGGGAAGGCATACAGAAAGCAGAAGGCCAGGGAATCGAAAGAGCATCCACTGCCCAAACCTGAGGACACACCTCCTCCGAACAAAATCTGGGGAGAAGTGCATTGGAAGGGGAGGCAGAGATCTATCCAGGGAGTCCTGAACCAAAGACAAAGGTCCCGGAACAGAGGAACAGAGAGATGGCACAGACAGAGGACAGAAGGTTGCGGCTCAAGGCGTCCACATGAAAATTAAGATCCCCCAGAATGTAAACAGCCCTCAAGGCCAACAGGTGAGATTCCAGCCAGGCACAAATCATTGAAGCCAGCAGATTCAGAGACGCGCACCTGGTCCCTCCCTGGTGGTTCAAGTAACAACGAGCCACCTGATTGTGGGTATGAACTAACACATTCGCCCCGTGGAGAGGAACCTGAAAGAACTGCACCGCCTCCCAAATTGAACGGGCGCTGTCCCTCTGAGACCACTGACCCTTGGCCTCCAAAGACCCCATCGTGGCTCCCCAACCCCAAAGACTGGCATCTGTAGTCAACAAGAGGGGATGAGGAAGCTGAAAACCCCCTTCTCGAGATTGGGAGTGCAAATCCACCAGTCCAAGTCCCAAACCAGATCAGGAGAGAGAGGAACCAGAGTCTGGTAATCCTCCCGGGAGGGGTCCCACCCAGCCAACAGATGAGTCACCACGGGCTTGAGATGCAGGCGAGCCCAAGGAACCACTGCACTGGTGGCAGCCATCAACCCCTGGACCCGCAACCAAACCCGAGCTGGGGCAGAAGTGTGACTCAATAGGTCCCACAACAGAGTCTGCAGGGAAAGAATCCGAACAGGAGGGAGAAACACCGCCCCCAGAGCAGTGTCGAAGAGACCCTTGATAAACGGAAGACTCTGAACAGGAACAAAATGAGACTTGGCCAAAGTCAACTTGTACCCTAGATCCTGGAACAAGGCCAATGTAGCTTCCACCGCCAAAAGAGCCTTAGCAAGGGAGGAAGCAGAGATCAGACAATCATCAATATTGGGAAACACAGAGAAACCCCGATGCTGTGAAACCCCTACAGCAGGAGCCAATACCTTGGTAAAAGTCCTGGCAGCAGTGGAAAGGTCGAAAGGCAAAACCTGAAACTAGAAATGCATCCCCTGCACCGCAAACCTCAGGAACTACTGACTGGCTGGATGGACCGGAACGTGAAAATAGGCATCTTCCAAGTCCAAAGATGCCAAAAAATCAACCTCCTGGATGAGGGGAATGATGGACTGCAAGGTGACCCTCTGAAAATGATCCAGCCGCACCAACTTGTTCAAAGTAGGGAGATTCAGAAACGGGGGGATGGGACCATCTGGTTTGGGACCAGAAACAGATTGGAATAGAACCCCAATCACCTCTCCTCCACAGGAATGGTACAATAGCCCCTTTTGACAAGAAAAGGGTGATGCATGATAACATGGCAGACCACCGCATGGGGTCATTTGACCATGGGGTAACCCAAATAAAGTCCAGAGGGAGAGGGCCCTGGAGGGGAATCTGGTAACCCATCCTGATGACAGACAAGACTAACTGGTCGGAAATCAGACCTGACCAATGGGCCAGAAATAACTGGAGCTGAGCCTCTACCATGGCATAGTCACTTTTGTCCAGCACCCGGGGAATGCTGCTACTGAGGTAGGGACTTATAATGGAACGCAGCCCCCCCACCACGAAAGCGCTGAGAAGGCAAAGCCCCTTGAAACTCCTGTTTATGGAAAAAGGATCTGTTCTTAGGCACAGGCTGAAAAGGTGTCAACATCTTCTTCTACTCCACAGACCGCTGCACCATCATGTTCAAATCATCCCCAAAGAGACGGAGACCCTCAAAAGGCAGCTTATGGACCAAGCCCTTCTGAGCAGCATCAAGACGCCAAGGTTTGGTGCAGAGAGACCTCTTACCAGCCACTGCTGCCCCGGCAGCCGAGGAGAAGGTTCACAAAGAATCATAAGTCACATCAGAGAGAAACGGCGCCCAGACCTCCATCTGCACCAAGACAGTAGTAGGGTCCCCTTGATCCTGTAAACAGTCAAACAGTTTCTCAAAATCCTTGAGAAGGACCTGTGAAGCATAGGCCGAATAAGTGTAAGCACGCATCCCAAAATGAGAAGCAGCATAAGAATGCTTGAAGGCGGATTACAC
Source organism: Lissotriton helveticus (assembly GCF_964261635.1). Taxonomy (NCBI): domain Eukaryota; kingdom Metazoa; phylum Chordata; class Amphibia; order Caudata; family Salamandridae; genus Lissotriton; species Lissotriton helveticus. The sequence continues at coordinate 1,263,935,873 of NC_136067.1, read as the reverse complement.
CTTCTGCTCAACTGGGTCCACCAGGGAAGCCTCCTCCGAAGAGAAAGAGGAAGAAGAAGAAGAAGCCATGGAGGACTAAAGAGAATTGACTTTGGGAACCGGAGGGCACTGGGTGTCAAAGTCCGGCAGGCAATACCTCTTCCCCAGAAAGCGACGAATCCCCTGCTTGTCAACTTCAAGCCATTCCTTAGCCAGAATATCCTTTCGGACAGCATGAAATGGCAAGTCATCCACCACAGAGGAACTATATTGGGAATAAAACCCTTCATCAGATAAGGACTTAGGGTTAAAACCTAGCACCTCCTGAATATGGACCAACATGTCCAAAAAAAACCTTGCCCTGAACATACTTCCCCTTAGGGGAATTGTCCATGTACTCATCATCATCCTTAGACTGTTTAGCCGCAGGTTCGAGCAGTGCAGACTGGACAACAGAATTAATGAAATCCTGAAAATCTGCCCTGGAAATCTGCAAAACGTCATCCTCCTGCAACTCCTGGATATTATGCTGCTTGGACAAGGATTTTGCAGACACCGGAGAGGAAACCTCATCACTCATGGCCACAAGCAGAAAGAGCAAACCACACAGGAAGCCCAACTCACACCAGGAAGTGCCCAGCTGCTCCCATAAAATACTGCCCCCAATTAACCAAGTCCTGTGAAACACAAGACTTGGAAACCACAAAGGACAGCCCTGCAGTCTCTCCCGACAGCCACAGAACAAAGCACCATGGCCGCGGGAGCCGGACGCTGCTGGAAACCCCCAGCGAAGGAACGACCCAAGGCCAGAACACCAAGAAAGCTTCCGCCCCAGCCCAGCACATGGAAGGGAAATGCATACTCTCCAAGGAGCAAGTGTGCAGCTGACCGGAACACTGGTGCGGCCGGGTGCAGAAATTGCAGTAAAGAAACATTACGGACCAAAAAGTAAGTAAAAACTCACGGCACCGCATACACAGTCCGCCCAGCTCGGAACCGGCAACAGGCAACACGGAGCAATCAGCGTTCCGACTGCCGTTGGACAGCAAAAAAAAACAGGCAATGGTGGTGGGTGAGAGTGGCTTATATGATCTTTGCCTTTAAGTTTAAAGCGTTTTGATTGGCTGGTTGGAGGCAGGACTGGTTCACTATGTTAGGACTGGGACGAGGGGGACCCATGAGGGGGGAATGGACAAGTGAATATACCAACTACATGATAGATTAATCCACATACAGTTGGGACAAGGAGTATGACAAGAACTGATGCATTCTAAACATGCGAAATCCTGTGTGTTGAAATTAACTGAATAATTGTTCCCTGTTATTAGGCAGACGAGATCTAGATACAATGAACCTCCAGTTTTAATTTGCATGTCACATTGCAGAAATGACTGCTTTTAATCTTGATGCACTTTATTATTAGATAGCAACTAGTAATGATCAACAACATGTCACAGAAGTCTTAGAAATGGACAGTGGGTGTCACGTGATGAATCTTCAATGCTCTAAAACAACATAGAAATATGGCTGTGCTTACCATGACAAAGCCCGACAAAGGTTGAATTGTGTTGGTGTTTGTGCGCATATTTCTGTTATCTGTCTCCAGGGTGCATTTTATATTTAAAAAAGGTTAAAGTGAAGTTATGGTTAACTTTGGTTATAACACCATAAGGTATATTTAAAAAACATCTTTAACGTGCTCATGACCTCACCCTTGATGAGACAGGTGCAATTACAAATGCTATAAATAATCTTTCAAATTAGATTACATATTATGTTACCCATAACACTATGAAAGAGATGTCTATGTAGGTAGTATTACTTACTGGTTTATGTACCTATTATTTAATTGCATTGTGCTTTTAGGTGTTTCTATTTATTGGTATAAATCTTGCAAGGACATACGTATTATATTTCATGTACTAGTTATAGTTTGTTTGTCTGTTCTAAGAGTTGTGGATTACAGAGCCAAATCTAATTTGTGGATTTTTGTGGATTTTCAGTTTGACTTCATAACCATTTCTGGTTTTTTTTTTAATATTATAGTTTTGATCTAGCTTCTAGGTATACCCCGGAGTCTATGAAAGTATACCCTGGAGTGGCCCGTCGTTAAGGGCGGAGGGGCTCCACCCCACTACCTTTTTTTAAAGCATGCAGAGTGTCTGTCAGACTAAGCAAAGGTCAGCCTGACAGAAAATCATCATGTTCTAATCAGGCAGTCAGGAGCTGTAAAGAGATAAATACGTATGACCCTGACTGCCTGAACCAAACTTTGCTGGGAAGTCGAATTCATAAGGGAAGGTCCTCCTCTAATTGGCTGACCCTTGACAAGGACAGCCAATAAGCGTAGGATTTGGGTTCTTCCAGCAGTCTCATCCTCGAATGTACATTTTAGGAACCACTGAGGCTTGCCTCCCTCCTCCGATGTTACTGCTGCTGCTTTAAAATTATTATTTTTTTACTTTGTTGTGTGTATGTATGAGTGTGTGTGTATTTTTATGTCTTATGAATGTGTGTGTATGTGCTTGTGAATGATGGGTGTATGTGTAAGCGCTTGTGAATGAATGTATGTGCGTGAGTGTTCATATGAAAGGGAGAGTGTGAATATGTGTGCGCGCCCCACAGCTCAGGCAGATTACCAACCACCACTGACTATTTTATTTATTTATTTAATACGATTTTATATAGCGCGAACATTACTCGAAGGTGTCAGAGCGCTTTACAAAAGAACCAGTTGCGATACATAAGGACTTAGGATTACATGAGTTACATAAAGGATACAAACAGAAAAAAATGCAAATGTACAAGTTGTAAAGTCACTCAAGGAAGAGATACAAATGGATAAACTCTAAGAATCACATAGGAATGGTAGAGAGAACAAAGGTCTACTGCATATACTAGTGGTTAGAGTTATCTCTATATATATATATATATATATACAAATCATGGCCATACCTGAGTATACCCTATCCCGCTGAGCATGGCCTTTGGCAGTGCTTAGAGCAGAGGTCTTCAATCTGTGGGGCGCGACCCCCAGGGAGGTCGTGGAGCCCTGGGAAGGGGGTCGCAGATTCTGTCAGAGCATTTGTCTTAGTGGCTGCGGGCTGCTTGAGGGTGCTCGGGCGGAGGCCTAATTCACACCGAGGGGTGAAAAACATCAAAGCCTCATTAACAAGTAAAAGGTCTTTTAAAGACCTGTGAAGTACTCCGGTGTGGCTTTGTGTGTGTCCCTGAAGCTGTTTCAGGCAAAGTGCTCGGCCGGCCTCGCCTCCCCACTCGGGGGGTTGGTGGTGCCGCCAAGCGCTTTGCTAGGGCCGGTTTTCGGCCGATTTTGTTGCAGGGCCGATTTTGCAGCTATGCTGCAAAAACGGCCCTGTCACAAAATCGGCCTTCAGGGGCTCAAAACCGGCACCCACCCTTGCGGCGCACCGGGGGATTGCCCGGTGCCCGCTATGGCCAGTCCGGGCCTGGGGTTCACATACACGAGGGGGGGGACCTGGGGGGCAGGGGAGAGTGACTGGGGGAGGAGGCTGTAGCCCTTTGAGTTCAATGGGCATTGCGCGCCTGGAGCTGTGGGTCCCGCCAGTAAAGCACATGAAAGGTCCTCTCCCCTCCCTCCGACACGTCCAATAAATCATTGGTTCAAGTCCCAGGAACCCTCATACCTAGAGCCTGTGCGGGAGAAATGTGCCTGAGAGTCTGTTCTTCATGGTGAGATGTTGTTACAGCCGGCCGCCCCCCCCCCCCACCCCCAGTAGGGAGGCACAGAGATGCCCTCCCATGAGAGAGGAAGAAGGAAGAAGACGCAGAGAGATACAGACCCCCCCCCCCATGAGAGAGGCACAGAAAAGGTGGGTGGATGAATGATGGGTGGATGGATGGATGAAAGGGTGGATGGATGAAGGATGAATGTAGGGATGGAAGGATGAAAGGGTGGATGGATGTATGGATGGAAGGATGGACGGATGAAGGATGGATGGATGTAAGGATGAAAGGGTGGATGGATGAAGGATGGATGGATGTGTGAAAAGGTGGGTGGATGAATGATGAGTGGATGGATGGATGAAAGAGTGTATAGATGAAGGATGGATGGATGAAAGGGTGGGTGGATGAAGGATGTATGGATGGATGGAAGGATGAAAGGGTATATGGATGAAGGATGGATGTATGGATGGATAAAAGGTTGCATGGATGAATGATGGATGGATGGATGTGTGAAAAGGTGGCCTGGAGCTGTGGGTCCCGCCAGTAAAGCACATGAAAGGTCCTCTCCCCTCCCTCCGACACGTCCAATAAATCATTGGTTCAAGTCCCAGGAACCCTCATACCTAGAGCCTGTGCGGGAGAAATGTGCCTGAGAGTCTGTTCTTCATGGTGAGATGTTGTTACAGCCGGCCGCCCCCCCGCCCACCCCCAGTAGGGAGGCACAGAGATGCCCTCCCATGAGAGAGGAAGAAGGAAGAAGACGCAGAGAGATACAGACCCCCCCCCCCCATGAGAGAGGCACAGAAAGGGTGGGTGGATGAATGATGGGTGGATGGATGGATGAAAGGGTGGATGGATGAAGGATGAATGTAGGGATGGAAGGATGAAAGGGTGGATGGATGTATGGATGGAAGGATGGACGGATGAAGGATGGATGGATGTAAGGATGAAAGGGTGGATGGATGAAGGATGGATGGATGTGTGAAAAGGTGGGTGGATGAATGATGAGTGGATGGATGGATGAAAGAGTGTATAGATGAAGGATGGATGGATGAAAGGGTGGGTGGATGAAGGATGTATGGATGGATGGAAGGATGAAAGGGTATATGGATGAAGGATGGATGTATGGATGGATAAAAGGTTGCATGGATGAATGATGGATGGATGGATGTGTGAAAAGGTGGGTGGAGGAATGATGGGTGAATGGATGGATGAAAGGGTGGATGGATGAAGGATGTATGGATGGAAGGATGAAAGGGTGGACGGATAAGGATGGATGGATGAATGAAAGGATGGATGGATGAAGGATGTATGTATGGATGGAAGGATGAAAGGGTGGATGGATGAAGGATGGATGTACGGATGGATAAAAGGTTGCATGGATGAATGATGCATGGATGGATGTGTGAAAAGGTGGGGGGATGAATGATGGGTGGATGGGTGGATGGATGAAAGGGTGGGTGGATGAAGGATGGATGTATGGATGAAAGGGTGGATGGATGAAGGATGGATGTATGGATGGAAGGATGAAAGGATGAAAGGGTGGATGGATGAAGGATAGATGTATGGATGGATAAAAGGTTGCATGGATGAATGATGGATGTGTGAAAAGGTGGGTGGATGAATGATGGGTGGATGGGTGGGTGGATGGGTAAAGGATGGATGGATGGAAGGATGAAAGGGTGGATGGATAAAGGATGGATGGAAGGATGAAAGGGTGGATGGATGAAGGATGGATGGATGGATGTGTGAAAGTGTGGGTGGATGAATGATGGATGGATGGATGTGATGAGGTCTAACAGGCGCATTTATGGTTGTCGATAGTTGTTGATGATGAGGAGTACCAGTTTCTAGAAACTTTTGTCGGAATGGGGTCCTTACGCCTAAAAAGGTTTTACAAGGGGGTCTCCGCATCAAAAGTTTGAAGACCTCTGGCTTAGAGGGTTTGCATGTAAGGCCTAGCCAAAGCCCAGACTCTGCACCCAAACATCTGTGCCCAACTTGCCACAGGTAGCCAGTGCGCAGCAGAGATGTTGGTTGAAGGGCTATGCCTTTGTGGGAACGCTGCTTTTAATCATATTGTGGGTTTGACAGCACAGTCTAGCTGATGAACAGGCCTTGCAACCAACATTCTGCGGGCGGTCAACCCATGATACGCATGGCCTTCCACCGATTTACACCAAAGCAAGCAAAGGCTTCAGCCCCCGCCCCCCTCTCCCCCCGTGAGTAAAGTTCTACTTTCATGTCGTGTTTGGTGTAATTCCATTCAGGGGTTTCTCCCAATTGTGGAGAGCAAATGAGGCTATGGGAGTTAGAATGGAAAAAGTCCCTTTTTCTCCACCCCCTTTTTTGCCCCCCACTGGATGTGTATTAAAACTTGCCATGCCAAACCCAAAGTGAATGAACTTTTTAAAAAAGCTTTATGCAGATTAATTTAACTCTGCCAAATTTAAGAACACAAAAAATATTTTTCTGTGAAAACTTTGACGTACCCCTAACTACAGATTTACTATCTACAACTCTGTCATATATTTTATAAATGAGCACACACACGCACAAACACACACACGACATATGTGAAGTGCATCTGTGAAACGCAGATGGTCATGAAAAGATATTTATTTACCTTTTATGCTTTTAGTTCGATGGGACCTGACCATTATTCGTTCATCTGCCCCGCCATGCCCCCCCCCCCCCTAACGGATTGTGCGTTTAAAAAACTGCATTATTATGGGGAGCTTGTCCTGGCTCTATTTTGGAGCTAATCCACATGGGATAAGGCGAACTAGAGTCAGGCATTTGACTCAAGACAGGCTCAGGCCTTCCTTGTCTTACCCACCTCTGAATACTATAGTGAACATCTGAAGTGGACAAGCCAGTAAATTAAGAGGGGGAGTAAAGACAGCTCTCTGGCTAAGCTCAAACAGACAATCATAAGCCGAGCCATCAAAACATTTGGCTTGTAAATGATGCATCAAACATCATGTAGCTATTTTATAAAGACTCTTTCAAATTGAAAAATAGTTATCTTTTAGACTGTCTGTTTCATTGTACTAAATTCGAATACATTACTACATTGACATGTTTTAAAAGTAATAGTTTTTAAATATAAACTTTTTCCCACCCACATAACCCTGGCTACGCTGCCGTGAGTGAACAAAGTTTTGGCGCAACCTATATATCATCAACAATGTTAACATTAGCGGACCATCTATATTTTCGATTAATAATATATGAGTCGTGATTTTCTAAACTGCGTTTTCTGAACTGTATTTCTTTAAGGGTGCCAAAGAATTGATACCCAATCAACGTGTGGTACAGCAAAGTAAAGGGCCTTATGAAAGATCCCACAATTTGATCAAGTGGGAAGTCGATTTGAACCCACTTTCTCTGGTTACAGGCTGTACATTCAGACATTGGATGAAAATCCCCTTTCTTCTTTCTTTTATCACCAGTAGGTTATTTCATTACCTCAAGTAGTACACTATGGCCCAGATGTACAAAGCCATTTAGCATTTCTTAACTGTCCAAATTACTATTTCAGACCGTTAAGAAGTGCTAATAGGCCTTTTCAGATGTACAAAGGGCTAAAAACGGTCGCAATTTACATGGTAGAAATCACAAATTGCAATCTCGGAATCGCAAATAGGGATTAGCTATTTGCGATTCCTAAAGCAAATGTACAAAGCATTTCCTAAATGCTAATTGGGCATTTAGGAAATGCAATTATCGACTTCAAGTCGATGGTAACCAAGTGCAAAATAAATTATTTTATTACAAATACTTTTTTTTATTGTGACATGAAGCACGCATATGCCCCTAGGGCATATATGACTTTATATGTGCACTAGGATATTCGGGGGGCCTCCAGCGGTACTATTGGCTTTGCATTTCTTAAATTGCGATTTCCTATTATGAAATCGCAATTTGGGAAATGCAAACCATTTCCTATTTCTCCGACAGGCGGGAATGCAATGGCATTTCATATTTGCAATTCTCTAATAGCGATTCCTGATCTGTAGGAATCGCTATTAGAGAATCGCAAATTTTGTACATATCCTTTTGTATTTCTTAAATAGCAATTCCTACGGAGTCACTATTTATGCAATGAAACCGGAACCTTAGTACCTCTGGCCTTATGTTCAGTACATACAAGTACCTTATGTTAATTCAATGTGATGCAATATGGGCACAAAAAATCACCATGCCTTTCTTGAAAAATTTACAAAGTTATATATAGGGGAAGGCAGGAGACTATTCTGGTGATTTAGCAAGCACAGGTTAAAAAGGGAGCGGTTCAGTATCTCGACGACGTCAATTACATTGATTAGCAAAACAAAGAGGACTCTGACGTCCTGCAGGAATTTGCTCCAAATTACAGGTACTTAGTGACACACATGAGCAATTGCAGCTCAGCTCAGCTGCAGACACATGCAGCAGAAAAGGTTTTTTTTGCTTTTTGTGCGCTCAGCTGTCCGGTTTATCGTGTTTTTTTTAATTTAAAAACTGTATGGGGGTAGGGTGCAGCGCTTGGGATGCTTTTCCCAGCTGTTTCTTGTCTCCCAATAGGAAAGCCACAGCCTAACATTCAGTCTGAGCGAGGCCCGCCCATGCTTTGCTTGCCTGCCTCTGTGCAATATTTTTGCCTGTGAATGGGCAGAAGCGGGTACTTTAATAGAAAACCCCATTTGCCCTCTCTATTCCTATTACAATGTATTTGTCATAGCAGCACCTAAGTTACATCTATTGCTTATCACCAAAGAATGATGTCACGCCCTATGGCCTGGTCATTCCTTTGCTTGGTTTTCCTAAGAACCTTGACTGCCTTACAGGTGGTGAGGTGAAGTATTGGCAGGACGCAGGTATCACCACACCGGTAAATCTATTTCTAGGTGGACAACGTCCCTCCTTTGTCTTACTTAGGGAGCAGTTCATAATACACAGGGGACAGTTCCTGACACATGGTGTCCTCGTCTGTGACTTTTGGGTCAAATGGTACATTAATGATGATGAACCTGCAGCTTACTCTTGAGTCCAAGACTTATTTGTGATTGGTACTTGTAGGAGGCTAATCAGTTGGTTGTATAAAGCATTCCAATGACATAGACTCTAGAGCAACATTACTGCAGTCCTTGCGCAACACATGAGAGTTCAAAGGAGGGACAGCATTCCATGATCGGAAAAGGGTCCTAACAACTGTGTATCCACACACGATCTCGTCCAAAGTTAAGTTTAAATATATACAATTAAATGATCTACACAGAACCTACCTATCGCCTCAAACTTTTTCCTAACATGAGCGCTTCCTGTCCTCGCTGTGCTACAGATTCAGAAGACCTCCAGCCCATGTTATGGAACTGCCCTTCAATAGCGGCCCACTGGTCTGAAGCTTTGAGCAGGCTTATAGCTACTACTGCGGTAGCAGACTTAAATAGCTGGGAGGTCTACGTTTTGGGGCTATACAAAAAGGAAACAAAGATAGGGTAGCTGCCCACCTTTTTTGGATCTCACCTCACTGATTGACAAACAAGCAGTCACTATGAGGTAGAAGGCGTCCATACCTCTCACAGTATTGGCGTGGTGCCGAGTCAGAGGCCAAAAGCAACGCCTTCCACATGGCCGAAGTCATTGGAATGCTAAGGCCCCTGATCTCCAACAACTGGGGCAACATGTTGATAAATGTGAAAGAAGGACCCAAAGACAATACACTGATGCAGTAACAGGAGCGCTTATATCCTTTTGAGACCTCCAGCTTCTTATATTTCTTCATCCTGATGGGGACACCGGCCCAGATCTAATGTATTTAGTGACACATACCACTTACTAGATTTCTTGGCAGCTGGGCCCCGAATCTCACACACCTCTAACCCTAATCCACCATCTTTCTTACTAACTCTTACTTAGTTGTCGTAGTGACTAAGTCATCTCCCTGATAGAGCTAACAAATGATGTCTACCAACCTCAACCCTACCAATATTAGAATGGCTTGATGTAAAATGATTGGTCGCCCCTGCAGCATGTAATAAGGGGCCTCTGAGTACCCCATTTCTCACAGATATACATTAGCATTGGACTGAATGGGGGCCCCAAGAAGGTTTGGGGGCAGCTTGAAGGGTTGGGAGCCCCGCTGCTCTGCACCCCTGCAGAGGTCTTCTGCGTTACGCCCCTGCAATATTAGTCTGCCTCTCAGTATTGGTAAAGATAGTTTAATGTTGTTGTTTACTTTTATGCTGTTCATTGACTTATCCTTAATTGAGTACAGGCAGGAATATAATTTACGAAGAGTGACAGTCTTTTCTTCTAACATAAATCTACTTTGTAGTTAATGTGCATGATAACAGTTTTTGTTGTTAAGCCTATTTTATTAACAGAGAATGTGGTGAACCAGTGCTTCTAGTCATTGCAAAGTAGACTGCTTGATTGTTATTTATACAATTGTAATAAAGATGGTTTTAAAAAGTTTAATCTATGCCAAAATGTAAAATGTTTTGTGTACCATTTTCCCGTCGCCGGGGACTGGGGTTTAGCGGGCCTGAAGCCTTATTGGGTTGCTCCTGTAAAGAGAACAACCCCCAGCTGTACCTTTGAGAGCGAGGTCCCCCTTTTGACTCTTCGAGGGACCTGAGTGTGGTTTCTTTCTGTCGCTTCCCTCCTCCTTTGTAGCACAGAGCAGGAAGTTCTTGGAAGGGCTGGACCTGCCCGCGAGAATATGGGAGTCCTATTTAAATTTTCACCTCCATACAGTGATTCTCACCCACCTTTCCATCTCCAGGTGCACCCTCTGTTTCACCATGCCCCTGCAACAGCAACACCCTCTGTTTGTTGATGTTGCAGGGCATGACGAAACAATGCCATTCTCGACAGAAAGGCAGCACTGTCCGCAAGAAAAAATGGAAGGCGCTTCTACGCTCTGTCTAGTGCTAAACAGAGGTCACAATGACTGGCCACAGACAGAATGCAATGGTGCACCAAACTTTGGGATTGATTATGAGTTTGGCGGTGTGGGAGCGGGACGCCACACTGGCACATCGCTCCCAAACCACCAAACTCCACAGCCGGCCACCCGCAGACTCGTAATCAGCCCCTTAGTATCAAAGGAGCTGCCACAAATGATCAAAGCTCCCTTTGGGAGGATGGTGATTATCTATGACTCTGAAGCAAATACTCTAGATAGGAAAAAACCTTGATCTGGAAGGATTTATCCCTGAATTGAAGTAAGCACTTAGAAATGCAAGTGAGTGAGGCACCCAGAAGTGATGCTGAACTCAGAAGTAATGAGTGCATGGAGACATTGATAGCGGTCATCCACCCTAAATGAGTGAATATGATACAAAAAGTGATTAGCCACCAAGGGTGAAAAGGTAACTGCTAGATGTACAGGAAGCTAACTACGACCTCACAGAACAGATGCTTTAGGGCATAGGAAGTGGGTGTAGACTTGGCAGGTTGAATGTGGTGTGGAACCAGAAGTGGGCGTTAAATGGAGGTAATCAATGGATAGAGAATCCGAAAGCGGATATGCAGCCTGCAAGGAAGAATGAATGTAGTATCAAAGGTGGCCATTGAGCTTGAACAAATGGACGCTGAGAAGGTTGGAAGTGGATTCTAATTTGAAGGTGACAGAAGTGGACAACTAAATGGTAGGTGGTAAACAAAGGTCAAAAGTATTGAAGGTTCATGAGTAAGGTATAATACCGCTGAGAATAGCAACAGTAGATGTTCCGTCAATCACAAACAGTGTGCAGAGGATCCAAACATTGTCATCCAACTGGAAGGAGTGAATGGTAGGAGTCAACCAAAGGCCACCAATAATTAACAATTAGCTTGGAAGATGTAAGTTAGAGATCACTAGAAGATGATGACTACCATGTTGAAAGTCTATGTTTCCACAGCAGTTACACATTAAGTTTCATGCTGCTGATTTTCAGCAATTATCCTTGGAGACGGGTGCAAGGGCTTTGAGTTAATTTGCTTGTAAATTGAACCTTAGCATTCAATCTGTGGTCTTTATTCTTCCTTAGCTTGTGTGGTCTGAATTATTACCACGCAGGCGAGAAAGTGGAAGGGGGTGGCACCACCACTGAGACGACAGCTGTCAAGCATACAGTCAACCTTGAAGCTGGGGAACTGGGCTCGAGTCTCAGCAGGGATGTTCAACTTCTTGTGATTCTGAGCAATTCCTTTAATCTCCCTGTGCCTAACCAAAATGAATGAGTCCGTTTGTAAGGCAACTGATGCTCATGTATAGCGCTCTGATACCTTCAGGTCGAGTTCGCGCTAAATAAAACTAAAAAGAAACAGGCTCAAGAATTCCCTAATCCTCCCATTAACCACAAGGTAGAGGAGTTGGCCTAACGGCTAAGGCGCTCGACCTCGGACCTGGGGATCTGGGTTCGAGTCTCGGTAACGACGCCAAAAACCTCCTGTGATTCTGGCCAAATCACTTAGGGGCACATGCATCATTCTTACATTTTGCATTTCTTAATTTGCGAAAATTACCGAATCGCAAATTAAGAATTGCAAAATGCTATGCATCATTTTTTTCGGTATTTATTTGTGATTTGGTAAAAATCGCAATTTTTACCGAATCGCAAATAAATACCGAATTCCTAACTGCTTTTTCGCAATTCCCATTGATTCCTACGGGCCGAAAGGCCCATAGGAGTCAATGGGAAGGCATTTACGAATTCGCAATTTGTTGATGGATTCCAAGGGTGCAGGGGGGGTCCAAAGGACCCCCCCCTGCACCCCTGAAATGTATTTGAAAGTGCATGTTTCAAACACACATGTCCTAAGGACATGTGTGTCTGTAACATGACAGTGTAAAAAATGCATTTTTTTACATTTTGAAAGATTTTCGCAAATTAACACGAGGGTCAACCTCGTGTTAATTTGCACTTCCAATTTCAAAATTCGCATTTTTTTTAAATTGATGCATTGCATTTAAGGAATCGCACAAATGCGATTCCTTAAATGCATTTGCATTTTTTAGAAATGCAAAAAAATGCGAATGTTGAAAAAGTGTTTGATGCATCCCAAAAACGTATTTAGGAAGTGCAAACGGCCGAATTTACCGATTTGCACCGTTTGCACTTCCTAAATAGGTTGATGCATGTGCCCTTTAATCTCCCCGTGCCTAAAAATGAAAGTGTGTGTCCTCATGTAAAACGTAACTTGTGCTATGTAAAGCGCTCTGATACCTGATTCGGTTCGGGTCTAGTTCGCGCTATATAAAACTCTACAAAAAAAAAGTAGTGCTTTGTCTGCCTGAATAGCTTTTACTTTCACAACATTGACTTTGATGGACTATGGTTTCAGTACTTTTGTAATATGCTGCAGTCTTTGAAACATCAGTTAGGTGAATCTTCAGTTTTGTGTGGAGAATCTTCATTCATCTGACTCGCGTGAGTATTTTGTGGATCAGTTCACAACAGCAACAAACATCTTCAAACAAATGAGGGTGAAAGGAAACCATTTAATTAACAGAGACACATTTCAAAGCACTCTGCCATCACAAGTTTCTATCGTGATTCGAACTATATTATTGTTTTTATTCATAGTATTAATGTATTCATACAATTATATATGAGGTGTTTCAGTTTGATAATTGCTTTGTTGCTTTGTTTACTGTCAAAACAGTGCAGTAAGTGTTCAGCTGCCACAGGACTCTGTGTGCAGCAGTGGGATTGCAGATGTTTCACTCCCAGCACATGGCCTCTGGTGAATACATCACCACCTCCTCATCAGACCACCTCCGATCGCAGAATAAGCATAAATAAGGAATACAGGCGTGAGAACGAAGGAAGGTTTCAGGGTCTCCCCATATCAAATTTTAAAAAACAAAATAGACAGACAAGGAAAAAACAGACAAGGAAAAAAGATGAAGACAGCAACATGGAGGCGAAGAGTCACGAAAAACGGTAACTTCATTTGTGGGTAGCGGTCTGAACCTGTGGCCGCACACCCTGCTCCCATTTACTGTGGTTACACCTGTTCTCTTCCTCAAACCAATAGAAGAGATCATGAGCAGGAGGGGCACTAAAAAAAGAAAAAACAAGCAGTAGCAAAGTCAATAGGTCTGGGTTTAATGTGCTAATGCTGGCAGCCTCAGCATGTCAGACCGAGACATGCATGAGGGAGCCAGCAGGAATGGACAGAGAAGGCTAAAGTTGTAAACAAGTCCCTCATGTCGTGCAATTTAAGCAACTGAGTACAGACAGAAGGATACAACAAAACAGCCAATAATAGCATTAAGAAATAGATGAATACTCCACAGGGCCGAGCTAAGGTATGATTAATAAAGACTCACTGCAATGGTTGATTTAGCGTATGGTGGAAAGGCAGAGGCTCAAAGGGGCAGACCCAAAGCCCACTCCTCATATATTGTTAGCAACATATTTGTTTGAAAGCTGCACTACCAAACCCCTGATCTAAAAACGACACAGTGTTGGGTGCAGCGAAGAAAACTAGAGACACAGTTGATGTTGAGGTCACAGACGGAAACCACATGTACATTTTAAAAGTCGAATACCAATATAAAAAAAAGATAAGTAATGGAAAAATTATTTGTTTAAAAGCCCAAAGTCAATAAAAGGGACTCTTGGGGTAAAAAGAAAGAGTGTTATTCATGGTGTCAGAGGCATTGTTGTTCATGAAATATAGCCCTAATGCAAGCACGTAACATTGTCCCCTTCTGCTTTTGGATAGCAAATAACATTCATTCACTCATATTTATGTTGATTTGAAATTTCTAAAAAAAAAAAAACATTTAGAAATAAAATATGTTCTTTTCCTACTGACTGGTTAGAATTTTAATTTAAAAAAGTAACCGCGCAATTAAGAATACATTCGTCCATAGGATTGAACACATTAAAATTGTCAAAAAATTTACTAGAAAACGTACATAGACGCACTTGGTCAAGCTGTTGGCACTTTAACCACAAATGTTCAAGTGATTCTTTCAGTATAACAGAGGCTAGGCTGCATAGTCAATTGTCACAGTACACATGTGGCCGAGTTCCACCAACCTTTAACACTGAAAGGACACAGGAATCGAATTTGCATTAGTTTATGTAATTCATATGACGTTTGAATATTTCATACTGATCAAGGTTGGAGTTCCTCAAATAAAAGCGAGTATAATCACAGTAGACCTCACAATTACTCAATGGCCAAAAGTCAGCTGTTCTTGTAAATCAATTAAAGTTCTCACTGGTTCATCATTTAAACATTCATGATTGGGTGCACTGATCGCCTGCACCCTGGTGAAGGGGTGCTGGAATAATTTTCAGAGTGGGAGTGCTGCCATTAATGTTACATCTCTGAACTCATAAGGACTGTGAAAACTCCAAGTGCCACACAAAAAAACAAATAAAGCTTTGGTATTAAGCCTAAAGACATTGGTGGTTTCTCACAGGGCCTGTCAAAATATTCACTTCACTCACCCGCCATTTTCATGTGTCACCAAGAGCCACTGTCATTTGTGCATCATCAGGCAAAGTGTGTTGATTTATATTGATCCTATTAAAATGTGCTTAATTTTTGCTTTCCTAATTGCTGGTGTGTTATTAAATATGGGTATAGCTCATATAAAGGCATTTAAATGTTGTTGTGTTTTAGAAAAGAACCGACATCCTACAGCCTTGCCTGTCACACGTCCTGTACCCCAGCAACATTGTCACCTATATCACTTTTACAAAACCCCTCTCTCTTTGTACTCAGAGAAATAAAAGTAAATTCCAGTTTCCAAATTATCACCAACTTGTCAGATGACAAAGCCTGACATTTGACCTCTCCTGTGTCACGGAATGTGCAGCAAACGTGACAAGATAAACAAAAACATGAAAAGTATTGCTCATTCACCTTCTGAACTCCAGCGTGGTTATTTTTGGGGCGTCCCAGCACCCTCCTCACCTTTACTTCCAACGCCCATGCCCTGGTGCCACTGTACCTGCTGCTCTAACGATAGCTACGCCCCATACGAAGAAGCCCTGGAGCACATGTAAACAAGAATATAAAACCAAGTCATTCCCCATGAGGGTCTGAACTTGGAATAAACGATGCACTGCTCTGAAAACCTACACAGGAAGACTGGGGCCGGCGTCTGCGCTGAAAGCTCAGCTGCTGACGCGCTGCTTTTGTTAGAGCGGTACAAAAATGAAACACGCTGTTCCTCGTGCGGAAGGCGGAGACGTCGCACGCGCAGGCACTCTGGGTACGTACGAAGCGAGAGCCGTCTAGCACGCGCAGCGTCATTGCCTCAGCCTGGCGAGGCCCGCGCGCCTAAACAGAATTGTCCCCGGGGTTTCTTGTGGAGGGCTCGTCCATTTATCCAGAGCAAAAGGGTGGGAAGAAAGTGATCCTTTGGGAAAGTGAAAACAAGGAAATACTTTTTTCAGCGTCGAGGAGTAACATATGGGCACTCTACTATCGGCTGCACGGGGAATGGAAAAAGCAATACATATAACAATACAATACAATCTTTGAGTTTTGTGCAGGGTTATGTTAAGGATTTGAGGGACCCCGGGCCCGACATACTTTGGGGGCACCTCTACGCAGCAAGTTTTTAATTTTATTACCCATTTCCGGATAACTCGGGCCCTCGGGATGCCAAATCATGCTAAATTATATGTTGAACTTTAACAGGGTCACACAAAAAGTGTTCAAATATGTCTGACCCAGGACTGCAAACCTCATTAAGATGGCATTGCACTGTTAGAAACCATGTAAATCAAAGATTGTATTGTAGTAGTATATAGAGTAGAGATGCAGAGGTAGTGATGGGCAGAGAAGGGGAGAGGTTTAGATCGAAAAATAGAAATAGAGGTCAAAGAGAGAAACTTAACTTTCCCATGGTCCCCTTGGAAGGTGAAAGCTTGGGCAATTGCCCACTTTGCCCCTTGCCATAAAGCAATTCTGAACATGTGACCTTTTCTTGTGAGAAGCTATCTTGGACACTCAGAAAACAAGGATAGGCTAAGGTTGGCCAGTACCGATGTCTGGAACAGCCATCGTTCATACTGTGGAAGAGGTGTGGCGCCGCGGCCAGGGCGACTGACGCTGTAATCTGGGGACCACGATTCGATCCCCGGCTCCGGCGGCAGGTCAGCCCAGCACCATGTGACTCTGGGCAATAGCTCGCTTAATCTTCCCGACGGCCCCCCAGCGCCTAGAGACCCTTACGGGTGATTGTGCGCTTTACAAATGTGGACTTTACTTTACTTTACTTTGTAAGAAACCTTAACTGACATTCTACTCAGACATGTTTAGGAATGTACTGCTATATCCCTTTCCTGCCACTTCACAGCACTTTGGAACTGTGGAAATAGAAAACTAGGAGGTGGTGGAACAACACCAGAAAGGGATGAGGAGACTGCATAAAGCGAGAAAGCCGCCGAGGGACCCTTCAAAGCGCAATGAGACTGGAGTGAGTGTAAAGAGTAATCATAACACCAGTGCCTAAAATGTGTAGGGAATGGGAGAAACGTAAAAAGGAGGGTTCCAACCAGTAGGCAGCGAGACGTAGAGAAGTAAAAAGCGCTGCTGTAAACTGTTTCAAAAGACTACACAAGGGGTCAGGTCTGGAATTATAAATCTGGACACTGGGAGAAGAACATAGGAGAAGATTGTAGATAATTTGAGAAATCTTGGATTATTGCCTCACCAGTATCAGACTACTATCTTTTTGCAGATTAAAACAAATGGGCCCAAACTTAGAAGGTCTATTGAACCAGTGTTTATATCATTGCACAGATTTAACCCTTCGTGCTCTGTTTCTAGTTAAATGCTTTTATTTATAACTTCTACACGTGACGAAACAACATCATAACCGACTCAAGTTAGGCTCCACCTCTCAAGAGTCTTGTCCCCCCTCCCGCTCAACAATGGATAGTAAATAGCATATTATACTCAGCAAGCCTGGGAAAAAAATAAGATATGTAAATATATATATATATATATATATATATATATATATGTCATGGTATCAGATCTACTGTTAGGAAAACGTCAACTGTCTATTTTTAGCATCGAAATAAGACATCCAAATGAGGTTTCAGTTACTCCTCTAAAAACAACAATTGCACCATATTCCGTGGGGACTGTAACCCTAAAGAAGGAAAGGTCATCGTAGATATTACACACACAAACACTCTGAAACCTACTTTCTTGCATTCATCCAGTTTATTAAACTAAAACTAACCATTTACTCTTTTAAGTTACTTATCTTCTTACATTACAGCTTTCCTATTAAGTATATGGTATCTGTTACAAAAACAAGCATAGGTCTATTTTCTAGTTCCAAATTTGCTTATTTCATGCATTGAGTAAAAAAGGTCAGTTCAGAAATTGAACACAATTGTCATTTACTTATTCTCTTCTCACTCAAAAATCTGTTTCTGTAATTCGTCCTTTCTCCCTCCACTTCAATCCCACCTGTTAGAACTGCACTGATTGGTGATCTTTGCCATACTTTCTTATGCTATGTCTGGACCTTCCTGGTGTAAGTCTAGATATAAATGTAAGAAATGCACATAAAAATGTTTGTAAATACTCTAAAAGTTACACCAAAATGTGGTGTGCACGACATATACACCAAATGTAACTTTCTACTCCTTTTACACAACTTAAGAACACTTGAGTTAGATATGCATGTGGGCAAGCTGCACTTGTTATTTTACTGACTCACAACTATTCTTTGATCACTGTGATTGTGGTGTTACTTATGCATGCATAATTTACTCCTTTATACTGGTGTAAGTCATTATTAAGTCTGAAAGGCTCCTTTCTAAATGAAGCTTCGAGAATGTACTATATACAATAATCTTAGATTGTGTTGTTCTGACTTTGAAAAATCCATTTAGTTAGTAAAGAGTGAAGTGCACAATTGTGTGATTTTCTTAGCTGTAATACTCAAAGTACGGCCTGAGGGCCGCATGCGGCCCTGCTGTTCTTCATATGTGGCCCCCTGGTCAACAGCAGCACTGTGCTGCTGCTTACTTGATTAAGCACTATTATTTAAAAAAGTTAAATTAACAGAAAAGTATTTGTATAAAAGTCAATTAAAGGACTGGAAGTGATTAGGGTAACCTGCACCTCTTAACTTTAGGATCACCTTCCTTTTTAAAAACATCTTGCAGCAACATTTTGAAATGATGCTAAAGTCTCTTCAGAATTCCAAAAGTGTGGTTAATTAACATGCAGAACCATTTCACCATAGTACATCAGATTATCAGTGCATTAGAAAGTATTTTTTTTTAAAGAGATAGTTTTCAACATGAATTTATAAGCATTCATTTGTTCCCCCACCATGACAACAATGCCAATAGTGAACTAAGATGCAAATCGGTTGTAATCTGCTCTCTTTGACAACCGCGGCCCGTGCAGGTAAGAGCGGTGGGGCCGAGCTAGGGAGGGATTCGACAGACAACCACAAGGGGATATTAAATAATTAATTTTCCCTCGTCGTCGTCTGTCAAAATCCGCCCTCACCCGGCCCCACCGTTTTTACCTGCACAGGCCGCAGCTGCTCTTTGGATGCCCTGGGTTCCTATTATACATGAAGAATATTATAGTTTATTAAATAAAACACAGGAGTTTTTGTACAGCGCACATCCTGAATTCATGTATTTAGCGGGCCTCTGATACATGACAATGAAGAAAAATTTTGGGGAAACTGACATAAAGAAATTGCCTAGGATCACACAATTTGGTTAAGTGGGGAAGCCGGGATTAATCCCATGTTTTCTGGTTTCACTAGATGTATATGCTTCACTTCCCAACACCCACCTTACTGCCAATCGCCCATGCTCCCGACCTCTAACCCGACCCCCTCCCTCCTCCCCCCCCTCCCCCACCACACTGCCACCACCCTGCTGGTATCAATATGGCCCTTGGTCACATCACAGACCAAACTCTTTGGCCCCTGAGAAAATATTTGAGAGTACCCATGTCCTGGTGCATCAAGGGTCATATGTAAACACTCTTATGGGTTGTTTTTATATTGGTGAAGAGTGACATTGTCTGAAGCAAAACTCGACCCCAACTCGATGGCACGAAATGTTCCGAGCAGCTGTTTTCTTCTAATTAAATTATTGAGAACACTTAAGTGAATTCTCCTTTTTTTTCCGGATATGTGTGTTTCGTAGTGAATGTCAGCTTGCTCTTAATAAATCAGCTTTCCTAACCAGAAACTGTGTTTTTAAATATTTTATTTGGAAATTTCCTTCAGGCATGCCCTGGATAAATTAAAAATAATACAAACACCCCATAAGAAGATTGTTCTGTTTTTCTTCAGCAGGGGCCCCGCCGAGCCGTTCCAAGAATAATTCTACCTTCAGCCACCCTGTCCAAAAACCAATATTTGGTCTGGATCCGTCCGTCCCGGTGCGCAGACAGATGCCCCGAGCGCGCGTTTCTCCTGAGGTGTTTAATTGGCGGCCCCAGAGCCGGATGGCGCAGCACAAGTCATACCTGTTCTGCGCCGAGCAAGAAACGCGTCTTGGTCGCTGCTTTAAGCCACAGAATGTGTTCAACGCTCTCCTGCCCCCAGCAGTGCACCAGCTGTGACCTTAGTCTGCCTGTTGTCACGCTTTGAGTAAAAAACACCCCACAAGTGCCCTATGCTATGTATAAAGACGGAACCTAGCAGAGGCAGGGTGACATATGCGCAGACTGACAGATAAATGGGCAGAGAGAGATATATCCAGACTGAGGCACACGCACAATGAAGGAAAGGGCATAACAAGGATTGATAAAGACAGATAAACGCGTAAACCGACTGACATGGATAGAGGTGACCGTCTGACTGACATACAATCAGGCAAAAAACGTATAGACAGACGCACAGCGCACACGCATTGCTGCAAAAACATATGTGATATGTGTAAAACAGAACCATGGGCAGAGAGACAGATCGAGGAGCGAATAGATAGATAGATAGATAGATAGATAGATAGATAGATAGATAGATAGATAGATAGATAGATAGATAGATAGATAGATAGATAGATAGATAGATAGATAGATAGATAGATAGATAGATAGATAGATAGATAGATAGATAGATAGATAGATAGATAGATAGATAGATAGATAGATAGATCTACAAATAGACAACAGACAGAAAACAAACACAGAAAACAAACACATACAAAGACAGAAATGCACACAAATAGGCAGATACATGGATGAAAAGGCACCAGTTAGATAGATGCACTGATAAGCAGTTAGCTATACAAATAGGCAACAGACAGACAGCAAACACATACGAAGACAGAAATCCACAAAAATAACAGGCAGATACATGGATGCAAAGTAGATAGATATATAGATAGATATATAGATAGATAGATAGATAGATAGATAGATAGATAGATAGATAGATAGATAGATAGATAGATAGATAGTAGATAGATAGATAGATAGATAGATAGATAGATAGATAGATAGATAGATAGAGCCCTGATAGGCATGTAGCTATACAAATAGACAACAGACTGAAAACAAACACATACAAAGACAGAAATACACACAAATAACAAACAGTCAGATCTATGGATGCACAGGCCCCAAGCAGTCGGGAAGATAGATAGACAGGCAGACATGCTGACTGGTAGGCAGGCATAAGTTAAGAAGGCAGGCAGGCAGACATGCAGAGAGACGGATGGGGGAGCAGCTAGATAGGTAAGCAGATGGAGGGACGGATAGATAGATCTACAGAACTTACACGTATCTATGTAAAATCTGCAGATCTTTTCATATCAATCCAAGTTTGCATCAGTGCATCTGACTCTCTTCGAAGGAAGAGTCCTTTGTGGCCGTTTCCGCAGTCCTGCACAGCAGTCAGGGCTCGCTCTCAGCATGAATGGAGAAACGAAAAGTAGTGAAAGTTGTAACTTACATGCTGCTGCTGTGCTATGTGTCAGCCAACCAGATGTGGAGGGTCATTCTCCGACCCCTCTTCAGCGGGCGGAGAAGGGAACAGTCCGGCAGGGGTCCTCTATCGATAGAGATCAATAGCCCCGGGGTTGTTTGAAATCCTACACCCCCCACGAAAACCAGCAGCGCCTCCCGATCGGCACTTTTCGGAGCCCCGTCCACACAGCTGGTCTGCCCCCGCACATGAGCAGATGCCTGGATCCGCCCCCCTCCTCCTCAGACGAGAGGCCGCTCTCTCGCCTCCTTTCGAAAGTGTGACACGGGGTCTGCGGGTTCCTCCGGGGAAGCACTTTGCCCAGAGCACGAAAGCATGCACATGATATGTTACTTGCCTGTGTCTGCCCTGCCCTCCGCCCCCGCCCAGGCAGGAACGTGGGCCCGCCCACCTGCAGCTCGGTGCTCCCTGCATAAGCGCGAGATCGGCACAGCAAGTGTGGGTAACGAGGCGCATCACACACAATAATATCAGGAAGCATGCGAAACACACACAGCAACACAGTACTATGCACATATGTAGCTAGCTAACGTGTGTACATTATACAGAGCCCAGCGTTTCGTGACTCAGCACACAGCACGTCAGGACAGGTGTGCTGTTTGTTAACAAGCCCAACAATACCCGAAGTTATTACTCATAAAAAATTAAATCACTTTTAAGGTGTAACCTGCAGGCTGATCCCAGCAGCTGCCACATAACTCACCAATTGCCTGATTTAAATTTCGGTGGAGGGGTTACTACTGCATCTCAACGGTGACCGATATCACGTCTTCCAGGGCTTTAAGTGGGATGACAACACTGGGGGGGGGTAAAAATCTGTGCTTAGCATAGTGTGCCGCATGACTTGTATTTTGCTATTTCTGTCAATGCATCCAGATATATGATAAAACAAGTTACAGCATACCTACAAGTCAGGACTATTGGCTTTGCCAGTGGTTGTTAGTTGCATAAGCTAATTAAGCAGCAACTATGGCTTGTATATAATATTGAAAAAGCTTCCACTTAAAGCCCTGGTGACACCACGACAATGTTGCTGCATCTGAGTTTCAAAAAGACAAAGAAAATCCAGAGAGAAAATGACTCTTTAAAGGATTTCTCTTCCCCTCACCTGGCAAGACGTCATACCGTAACTTCTCCACTAGTGAGAAGTGAGCAGTGTGGGCAGGTGCACATCAATGTGCCGGAAGTCTGAAAAAAATTGACTGACTGTACCAGGACACATAACAGAGCCCGATAGAGACCCGTTACGAGGGCCCCTTTAAAAAACTGCCGGTGCTCAGCATCGGTGAGACCCGGCCCAATTAAAGCCCTGCCGTCTTCCGAAATATAATTCTCATAGGATATAATGGGATTTATATTTCTCTGGACTGGATACCCGTCGTGGTTGTGATGGAGTGACCCATCCGCCAAGATCTAAATCAGGCTTAAGTTGTTAGGCTTTCAGTTTATACAGATGTCAACATACAGAGGCAGCGAATATATATGTACAATGAAATTACTTTCATTAAAATATTATTTCTTGTTCGACACAAGGAGGAGTATCATGCTGAATAGCTTTTAAAGAAAACTGTGTTAACTGGTCACTTCCCACTCCTGAAGCTTTTTGTCCTGATGATGACCCTTTAAACAACTTTGGGTTGAAACATCGTCGACGCTTCCAACATGGCCTAAATCTCAGAGGACACTATTGTTTGATTGTACACTGTGTTGATTGTTGTATATATATTTTCCTCTGCCATTGTGTTTTTGATTTTCTGAATGTTATGTGTTGTTTTATGTTTTGTAGGAGTGTAATTGTTTTAGTGTTTTTTGCTTCTCATTAACATTATTTATACTATGTACATGGTTACTCACGGTAGTATGTTCTTATCAGGCCTTTTCCTTATTTTTTCTTTGTTCTTGTGAATTATACTTATGGGTATCTAACTACACAGTGTATGGGTATTGCTCAAGAGCCACTGTTTGGATAATAACTTCAAGACCATAGCCAGGATTCACAGTACATGGACCATTCTGAAATCCCTTTTGGGCTAACTTCGTCTGAGCAAACATACATTTTTTGCCTTGATTTTTCTTTTGTTGCAGAATTTCATATATAGGCTTTGATTGCCAACAAATCACATTCTGCTGTATGTGCGAGCTAACCTCAGGAAGCAACCCAAGGACAAACTGGGACACAAAATTACTCAAGTTTCCCTGCTAGAGATTTTTAACCACACTATACTGACAGCAAACCTGCATGAATCACTCATAAAAGGCATGCACTGACTCTTTAGATTCTTGGGTAGTTCGCAAGATTTGCAACCAATCAACTTTCTTCTGGGGAACCTTAGATTTCAAAAGTTAATCACCTGAGTATACTTTTCCATCTCTACAATGGAGGGAGCATATGTTTGGGCATCCCTTGGCGGTTCTACACTTGACCCCTGCACTGACACTTTACACTCAACCCACAAGTCATTCGGAACAACAATGTTGATGAAGGTATTCAGATCCTCCCACAGCACCTTTGAAGTTTACACAAATCTTTCAACCAGTAGTGTGTTCCACAAATCAGGGTTGTCTCTCAATTTTGGAAATTGATTTGTCATGAGAAAAGAGCACCATGACTCCAAGGCACATGCACATATGTTCCCCCAAGTACATCTTTCAAAGGATAGGTTCTAACCTCTGAGTCACTTTTGCGAGCCTCACCCTCTCACCATTCATCTACACTATCCTTCCTCTTCTTCTTTACCTTTTTAGCCCACAGTTCTTTGATCTTTCGAGTGTCGCCCCATTTCTGAATGCTCCCAACCAATTCCCTCAAGTGTTATTTTAACGATGTTGTCTGCATATTGGCAAGGGTCTGCTCATTTATGAACATTCTAATTTTGTCTGCAGGGTTTGACTTTTGGACATCTGCTGATATTCCCTTGTAAAACTTAATAAGCCTCACATGCAGGCCTAGCAGTATCTCTAAATAGAAAAAAGGTTCTTCATTGTTACATTGCTAATATAAATTCTGCCTTCAGTGTCTCTTGTAGGATTTCCTCAAACTCTTTCACAATATCCAACACCCTCGTTGGGGGGGTCTCTTGCTCCTCTTGGGTGCAGGCCCGGACTGGCCATAGCGGGCACCGGGCAATCCCCCGGTGCGCCGCATGGGTGGGGGCCGGTTTTGGACCCCTGGGGGCCGTTTTTGTTACAGGGCCGTTAAATCGGCCCTGTAACAAAATCGGCCGAAAACCGGCCCTGACAAAGAGCTCGGCGGCACCTCCAACCCCCCCTGAGTGGGGAGGGGGGCTGGCCAAGCACTTTGCCAGGGCCGGTTGTGGTTCACAGTCACCCACAGCCCTCGTCTACATCAACAGCAAGTCCACTTGCTATGAGAGCTGTTGTTGTCCATGATCTCGCTTCTGGATCTACAGTAGCACTAGTGCTTGGGATAACGGGAACAATTACAACCAGAGGAGTGACTGCGGCTGGGGTCATAACAACAGGGCTCGGAGGTACTATCAGTGCTACCACAGTGATACCTGCAATAATGGGCAACCCTCCCTCGAGAAGACATTGATCTACAGGTGCACTCACACCGTAGGTTAGGATTTGCATCGTAAGAATATTATGTTATAATATTGTATATGCCTGCATATATAAGTTGTCTCAGCAAGTTGGTGGAACTCTTCGTTTTATCTAGTTTCTTGACACTTATTATAACTTTCATCTGCTTCTATTTATTGATCATTGCAGTACATGTTTTCTATACAAGAATCACTTAGGTTCAATAAATATTGAAAATGCCCCTTTGTATATTCTTTGTATATTCTTTGTATAATTCTGTGAGCAAAAGGGAGCACGAGTGTATGAGCGAAGGGTCCTTGGTCTGTCACCATGGTTCCTGAGGGGACAGGGTTGTCATGTTCAGTAGTTGCCAGAACTGTTCTCTCCCTGTCTAGGTTAGGGGGCTTATGGTGGTACTGTGAGCTCGCTGGTCCAAAGGACAACATACCCTGTGGGGGTGCATGGGATCAGTCTGGCACCCCCACAATCGCCCACAAATGCACAGTTCCTATTGATTAGTGGAAACTACATGACAGACGTCGGGCACAAAAGAGGGGTTGAGCCAGGTCTCAGTGAGGAAGACGACTTCGGGTGAGAGGGTGAAGATGAGGTCCCAAATCTCAGTGGGATGTTTGAATAATGAGCGTGTGTTGAGAAGGGCGCATGTGAATTAGTGTTTTTGTTCAGGTGGTATCTCTGGTGTATTTGGGTTGGGGCTGGTTGGTGGGCTGTTGTGTGTGCTGTGGCAGGTGAAGTGGCAGTGGGTGCAGGTGAAAAGTACCTACCATGGAGCGTGGGTAGGCACGGTGGCAGTGTTTGTTGCGGTGTCTGAGGTCGAAGGTGTAGAGCTCGGTGATGGTGTATCTTTTTGGGAAGCGGGAGGGCCAAGGGTTGTTGCGCTGAGTACGGTTCAGGTGAGGACGGGCTCAAATGGGCATGCCTTTGGCACACCTTAGGTATGCTAGTGGTGCAGTCGCCCTGCAGCCTGCATTAAATAGGTCCTGGGGTGGGCTGGGCTTCTGTTGGCATAAAGGACGGTGAGCGGGAAAACACGGACAGGAAAACCCGAACAGTAACGGTGAAGAAGCAGGAACTGGAATCCACAGGCAAGTGGCAGGCTAGGTGTCCAGGTGCCTACTGATACGGTCACGCTGCGGCCTGCATTAAGTAGGTCCTGGAGTAGGCAGGGCTTCTTTTGGTGGGAAGAATGGTGAATGGGAAAACACGGACAGGAAACAAGGGTAGCAGTGATGTCATTAGATCAGGCTGGAACAAGCAGGAACTGGAATGCACAGGCAAGTGGCAGGCTAGGTGTCCAGGTGACTACTGATGGGGTTGCGCTGCAGCCTGCATTAAGTAGGTCCTGGTGTGGCGGGGCTTCTGTTGATAGGAAGAACGGTGAGCGGAAAACCCTGGCAGAGGCCGTGTCACTCAATCAGGCTAAATTTAGGTTTCTGTTCCCGTTTGTTGTGCTGAACAAAATGGCATAGCACTTGTAAAGTACAATGACTGTCAAGATGAGATGTTAGGTTTTCAAATATGTGTGTTAAAGCACAACAATATACCATGGCAAACTATAGACAGACATACCTAAGCCTATGAAGAATTACCAGAAACTTTCTTATTTGCATCAAGTATATATTTATTAAAAAATAATGTTTTATCTTTCTTCATTATACATGAGCTAGTACAACTGTGAGCAACAAATACTCATATTTATTATAAGAAATTTCTATCATATCATTAAATCACAACCAGTGTTAGAAACATATTTAGTTAAATAAAGATGTAAAAAAAGTTACTATGGAAGGACCCAAATGACACACAACTTAAAAGACACCATATTTTTTAAACAAATGCAAAGAATCAATCTTTTCCTCTGTGGGTACAGGAACGCATGAGACTAAACCAGAGTCTACTTCTCTATTCAATCAAAAGTTAATGTCATGAAGAAAGGCATGTGTTCCCTTGTCTTAATTGCCAGGATTGCTGATGATGGGGAGCAATCCCATTGGACGAGGATACAATTTCACCACCTTTGGTACCCCAGGCATGTTTTGGGAAGAAACGCCAGACCTAACAATGCTACTAGAGAGGGAAAACTCGCACCTTAAATTCTGCTTGCACTGATACACCACCAGCAAAGCCAAGAGAAAAATGGTGCATGTGGGAGCATGAATCCCTGAAAATCATTGCTCTAGGTTTCTAGGAATGCAAGCACCTGAAGGAGACACCTTAACAAGAGAAACATTGATGTAGCATACTTTCTTACCACCACCAGAAGATAAAGGCACGTGTGGTCCAAAGACTCTTTTCAACCGTGATCCAGTGGAGGCAAGATAGCATCATTTAATTTGACCTCTACAATAGCTAAAGTTTTCATCATAAAAAATGTTTTTTTCCTGACATGGAGCTTGCATACTTACCTTCAGAGATACTCCTAACTCAGAACCAGAGATGGAGAAACTAAGAACTGAACTAGTGCAGAGGTCTGACAAATTTCTCCCTGTGACTGAGACATCAGAAATGTTCATTGCGTGGACCATTAGATTCTCTGATAATGGGCCATTCAGAGAAAGAGAACAATCATGTTTCTTAGCCACAGCAGATGTGGAACATGTATTCAAATAATATTACTGTTATTTAGAATAATCCAGGAACCACAAGTCCATATGCATCTCAATTGTTCTACCTAACAAATGCAACCATGATGTCAGTTTTTGCATTGACTACTCCACACTAAACAGCAGAACTGTACCCGACCAGTACCTGACACCCTGAGTTGATGGCATCCTACTCCAACAAGCTGTCAATGGGTTTCTATTCAGACCTTCGAAGTGGGCGTTCTGAGATTTTTTTTGTTGTTGCTATGATTGCCAAGAAAAAGAAAACCGCCTTCAGTAGTCCCCTTTGGATTTTCTGAATTCAAAGCTATGCAGCAGGGCACTTGAATTTTAGAGCCATTCCCCAGTTTGATGGAATAGGGTTAGGCACACGCATCTTTTGGAAGTGATTGTTTATCATGATCATATCATTGTGTTTGGCAAGACTCTTATTGAAGGTGAAGAATAATATCACAGATTGCACCGAGCCCTAACACCCTCGGGATATATCAAGTGGGAAGCTTAGGGGTCGATTCCGATTCGGGAAAAACCGCTCCGAATAGCCGTTCGGAGCGTTTTTCCCATACGAATCGTACCCTGCAACGTCCCGCGTAGGTACGACAAAGTACGATTCGTACCAGGAGCTGCATCCGTACGAATCGTGCAGAAGACCGTACGACTCGAATCCCCGCACGAGTCTCCGTCGGAACCCGCTGTACGCGACATCTGTACGGCTCGCGGCTGGTTTTTACGACCCGGCAAGTACGATACATGTCGGGTACGCACCGTACGGCCCTTTTTTTACGGGAGCCGAAAACAGCCATAAAAGCAGTGTTCACCCCGAAACAGGTACGGAACGTCCCCCCCGGGTACGTTGTGTACCCCCCATGATTGCAGGGGTACGGCGCGTACCCCTGCGATCATGGGGTGTACGCGCCATTCACCCAGCGCATATGGGGTACGCACCGTACCCCATGTACGCTGGGTGTACGGTGCGTACCCCATGTACGCTGGGTGTACGGCGCGTACCCCCCTGATCGCAGGGGTACGGCGCATACCACTGCGATCATGGGGTGTACGTGCCGTACGGTGTGTGTATGTGATTGTGTGCTTTTCCGTACGAATCGCCCTTACCTGACGTGGTCCGTACGACTCGCGTCCTGATACCCCGGTCCGGATCGTACTCGTCGGGTCGTACGGCGTGTGTACGAGTCGTACGGAGACGGCTCCGGATGCGAATCGTACGGACGGTAATTTTACCGGATCAGAATCGGCCCCCAAGTGTCACTTAAATGACAATTTTAATTTAATTTCTTTATTTGACATTTCATAAAGCATGGTCTAGGACCAAGATGCGGTGCAGAGCACTATACAGGAGATGAAAAGAAACAACATAAATCATAATCTCTTCTTCTTTTAATGTCTTCGACTCTGTGCAAGAAGCATGATTTCTTTGTAAGCATTGCTCCTCACAGAGAGATGAAGCAATATATGGAACATAGAATTATAACCTTTCTGTTGAATTAAAAATATGCCTCTTAAGATAAAAACATATTCTGACCTTGAGATTAAAGCTAATTGATAAGATTCTTAATAGTTTCCAGCGAGGGCTTGTTCTCTTAGAGTGGACAATTGTTAGGTCTGGCTTCTGACAGCAAAGCTGTCAAACAGACATATTGCCCCCATGTCCCTCCTGTCCTTGTCCCATTCAGTACTTGTGGAGATAATCATCTCCCGATAGAAAAAAAGAACAGAGGAATGCTGGGACCCTAACTCCAACCCCATGCGCACAAGCTTGTCCTTTGTGGCTGGTGTGCTGGCCTCGCGGTCAGTTCCAGCCTACAGTGTGCGTCTTCCTGGTGGGCGGGCCGAGGGGGATACATGGAGGCTCAGGGGCTGTCCTGGTGTGCGCCTGGGGTGCCTTCCAGACGCTGTGGTGTCTATCCTGCTGCCTTGTCGGGGCGTGGTTCTGAAAGGCGATGTTGTTTGGAGTGTGTACCTGCCTCAGGGATAAGTTATGCATAGCGGTTTGACTGTTTCCTTTCTTTCTGGGTCAGTGGATTGTATCATGGATCCAATCTCTGCCACTTTCTTCTTCTCCTTCAGGTTGCCAGCTGATGGTTATGCACATGGTTATGCTCTCAGACTCTCACTGGGGAGACTGAGGGTTTCAGTCTAAGCGTTACAGTCTAATTTATCTGCGATTTGAACCTGTTTTGTCTCATGGTTGCATTTGTGGGCAAGTGGGTGAGTCCCAAGCTTCTGGTCGATGTGTGCTTTCCTGGTGTATGTGTTGGAGGTTTGTGCCTCTCGTCTTTATTTCTCTGTGAACAGTGCATTCTGGGGCAGGGTCCTGTGTGTTTGGTGTCAAAGGATCCTCACCCTGCATGGGTGTGAGTCTCTCACACAGTGTCTCCCTGAGCGGAGGTCATCTTCCGTGGCCCTTGTGCAGTTGGAGGTTTTCTGCTGTATGATGCTTTGGGGCTGTGTCTGTGGTATTGGGAGTGTCATGTGGTCCTTAGCCTGCTGTTCTGGATCTTCTGATTTTTGTTTGTCGCTGAGCTAGACGTTGCCTGTGTGGCCTCTCCTGTCCCCCTCTGCATCGCCACATGGGGGGGCTTCCCATACTTGGTGCTGGGGTTTGGGGGCAGGGTTTGGTGGGCGTAGTCCCTCTGCTAGCGGCTCTGTGTCCTGGGTTGGGGTTTCACTATTTCGTTGTCTTCCTTGTCGCTTGCTGTACGCCGTCTTGTTGTGTCGAGGGCCAGTTGGCCTGCTTATGGCTCCTCCTGTGCTTTCGGTTATGGTTTTGGTTCTGCACCTCTTCCGGCCTCTGCTCTATCGTTGGGGGGGAGTTGACTTTCAGGGTGTCCCTTTCATTATTTGCTCCAGCTTGCTCTGTGTCAGTACTGCTGCCGGGTCGGTGTGGCTGCCCTGTGGTGCTGGGCTTTTCAGCTTTTTGTCCAGTGCGCGCCCTTGCGGGTTTTTCGTGTCCTTTTGGAGCTTTGTCTTTTCTGGTCCTCTGGGTGCCGAGGGTTTTGGTTGCTTCATCCCCTGTTTCCCTTCTGGGGCTTCGCCTTTGGGATCTCTATGGGGATGCCTTCTTATAGCCATGGTTTCTTTGCCTTGTTGTCTACGTGTAGTGTGCTCCTTTATGCTTGGTGGTTTGGGGGTTGCCTTCCGTACGGCTTGGGTGCCCTGTATAACATTTTCTCTGGTTGACTGCCCCCTTGGTGCCACTGGCACCTTCTGCTTTCTGGCGTCCTGGTTTCTGGTCCTTGGTTGTGTCCCTGTTGGCCTGTTCCTGGCTTGCTGGTGTGTCTGGTCGCTTTGGGTCTTCTTCCACATGTGGCCTCCTCTCTGTCCTTCTGTTGTTGGCGCCCTCTGGTTATTTCGTGGTGGGTGCTTCTCCTCCTTTGTTGATTCAGGGGGTTCCTGGTGTGTGTTGGCTGCCCTCTGGGTTGAGGCACTGCAGGTTTTCCTGTTTTGTTCGCCTTGGTTGTTTCCTGCTTGTTTTGGGAGGAGGGGTGTGACCATGCGTTTTGGTGGGGTGCTTTCCGGGCTGTGTGCGCTGCTTGTTGTTTCCTGTGGGTTTCCCTTTTGCTTCACTTGGGATGCTGCTTTCGTTGTGGTTTCCTGGGTGTGCTTGAGGATTTTGGAAGGCCGGCTTTCTGGCTCTGGTATTCTCCACAAGTAATGAATAGGACGAGGGCGGGAGGGACCTGTGGGTAATGCCCTATTACTTACCGGTAATCTTCATTACTCCTGGT
The DNA here is from genome assembly GCF_964261635.1 of Lissotriton helveticus. NCBI lineage: Eukaryota > Metazoa > Chordata > Amphibia > Caudata > Salamandridae > Lissotriton > Lissotriton helveticus. Next base: position 1,263,904,344 of record NC_136067.1, on the reverse strand, counting down.
CCAGTTGTCCTCGTCCCATTCATTATTCCCAGCCCTACCTCCCAGATGGCTGGCCTCCCTGTTGGGGGACTGGTAATTCAGGTGGAATGCTGGGTAAGTACTGCTTATGTACTCCCAGGGGGAGGGGTTGGGGTTAGGGTCTCAGCATTCCTCTATTCTTTTTTTCTGTCGGGAGAGGATTATCTCCACAAGTAATGAATGGCGAAAAGGACAACGGGACCAGGAGTAATGAAGATTACCAGTAAATAATAGAGCATTCCTAACAGTACAGAATCAACTTTGGGTCTTCCCCTTTGAACCATTGGATTCCTGCAACCAGTCACTGTCAGTAATTGACTTAAGACTTTGTCTGTCACGTCTTGGGTCAGCATACTTCATGTGTCAACACATTAATCTTACACATATTGGCTCTATCAATGAAGCGGCACCCATAGGCAGATCCCACAAGAAGGTGACAGGACAGCGGTTATCTAGCAGGATTAATTCTCTGCAATTTTTACACCAACTTCGTACCCGAAGTAAGAAGCTCTTCTGTTTAATTTGAAATTAACTAAAACACAGTCCTTCAATGGCCTTCTTTTATATCACCCGCCAGGGCCAAAAGCCTCTTTCACCCATGCCATAGGATCATTTCTGAAATTCTGTCTCTTTAAATCTGAGTTCACTTTATTAGGTGACTTGAGTTTTCACTTGGAGAATCAAATGCATCCCGGCAGTGAATTTTTAGTTGATACTCTGTCCGGTTTTGGACTTGCTCAGTTAGTGGGTTGTCCCAAGCGAATGTCTGACAAAATGTCGATTACAAAAATATCGCCCTACAAAAATATCGCAACAAAAATATCGATTACAAAAATATCGACATGCTATCTCTAACAAGATAAGTACAAAAATATCGAGAAAAAAATATCGATGTCAAAAATATCGTAATTAAAAAATATCGTTTTTTTAATTCAAAAAGGTATGTAATATAAATAAAATAATACTTATAAATGTAATAAACATAGTTAAAAATATATTATAATATTTAAAATTAATAAATAATATACAGAATTTAATAAAACTATTTATTTATTATATACATATAATACATAATATATACTTCCTTAATAATAACTTTTAAAAATCATTTTAATAACTTACAAATAAATAAAAATATTATAAATTACAAATACATTTATACACATAAAATACTAATATAAATTAAAAATAATAAAAATGTAATGTAAATTAAAAATGTAAGTAAATGTTGGATAGCGTAGGGGTAAAAATTACTATTCCCACTCCAGAGAGTGCAACAGTAGGGAAAGTGTTGGATAGCGTAGGGGTAGAAAGTACTATTCCAAACTCCAGAGAGTGCAACAGTAGGGAAAGTGTTGGATAGCGTAGGGGTAAACATTACTATTCCCACTCCAGAGAGTGCAACAGTAGGGAAAGTGTTGGATAGCGTAGGGGTAAAAATTACTCTTCCAACTCCACAGAGTGCAACAGTAGGGAAAGTGTTGGATAGCGTAGGGGTAAAAATTATTATTCCAACTCCAGAGAGTGCAACATTAGGGAAAGTGTTGGATAGCGAAGAAGTTAAAAAGAACATACTTATAAATAAATTAATATTTTATAATATTAAAAATAATAATTATTAAATAAATATAAACTATTTACAAATACCAATACATAATTATTAAACACATGATTAGCAATAAATAATTAAGTAAAAGTAAATTAATAATGAATACCAATTAATAATAATTAATTACCAATTCATAATTATTTAACAATAATAAAATTAACAAAACAATTAATTAAAATAAATTATTACTTAATTACCTTTAAATTACTTCCCACCCTATTCCCCTATAAACCCATAACCCGCTACAGAACATAATTATCAATTAAGCTATTAAATAAAAGTAATTACCAATTAATTCAAATTAATTACCAATTAATGAAAATTAGTTTATAATGCCTAAAAATGTATAATTAATTTAGTATAATTAAATTACTTCCCACCCTATTCCCCTTTAAACCCATAACCCACTACAAAACATAATGATCACTTAATCAATTAATTAAAATTAATTACCAATTAATAAAAATTAATTACCAATTAATTAAAATTAATTTATAATTCCTAAAAATTAATAATTATTTTAGTGTGATTAAATTACTTCCTACCCTATTCCCCTATAAACCCATAACCCGCTACAGAACATAATTATCAATTAATCAATTAATAAAAATGAATTACCAATTAATAAAAATGTATTACCAATTAATTAAAATTAATTCATAATTCCTTAAAATAAATAATTAATTTAGTATTATTAAATTACTTCCCACCCTATTCCCCTATAAACCCACAACCCTCTACAGTACTAAAATACAAAATTTACTTAAATTACATAAATAAAAATAAAATACATATTAAATACATAATAATATACATAAAAATCATATAAAAATCGATATTAGTAACATCCATATTACTAACATCGATATTAGTAACATCGATATTACTAACATCGATATTAACAAAATCGATATTGCTTACCTTTGAAATTCTGTCCCATCAATATTAAAAATATCGATATAACTTACCTTCTATGTTATGTCCCTTCGATATTTAAACATCGACATTATTGTATGTCGATATTTAAAAATCGGTATTTTGTCTGCCTACCCTCCCACGCATTTGGCCACCCATACTATTGATGGAATATTTACTAATAATTCAGCCATTACTAGCCCGGCGACACTCTCCTTAACCTACTCAGACCGCAGTACAGTACTTTGGGAAATCAAGCTTCCCTGTAACACTCCTTCACCAAGACCACTGGAAAACCATTTGCTTCTCATGTATGGAATAGGGTCCATGCCTCTTAGCTGCACTCTCTTCTTGCTGGATCTCAGCCAGATATGCTAATGACATCAATATTATGTTGGTTAACTTTCAGTCTGGATGAAATCTGCTGTTTACAAATTGGACCCTGTGAGCACCAAACTACTTAGGAGAAGCAAGCCCTCTCCACACTGGTTTAGTGACACACTTAGAGTTGCAAAGCAAGGCTGTCACAAGCAGGAACGAATTTGGAGGCAAGCTTATGACCGGACGGAGAAAGAAAAATATAAACAATATATTGCATGATATAAAAAACTCTTACTGATGGAAAAATCTACCTTTTATCAATCAATCAATCAATCAAGATTTGTATAGTGCTGCGGCTTCACCCGTGAGGGTCTTGAGACACTTCGGGTCCTGCAGCAGGATTCCACTGCCCATTCCTATTGGTTGAAAATCTTGAGGTCCTTCGTTGGAGCAACAGAGCTGCAACAGAGCTGCTCTGAGGTGTAAGGGGAGGATGTTCCAGATCTTTGCCACCAGGCGGGAGAAGGAGCGGCCTCTTTTTTTCACCAGAAGGATGTGCTGGGTAGCTGCTAGGGAGAGATATATGGAATGGAGTTCCCTAGTAGGTTGGTGGAAGGTCACTCATTTGTTAAGATACGCCGGTCCTTCATTGTGTAGTGCCTTGTAAGTGTGGGTGAGCAGCCTGAACTGGCATCATTTCATAACTGGGAGCCAATGGACTTTTTTGAAGTGAGGGGTGATGTGCATCTGTCTGCCGAGATACAGGATGAGTCTGGCTGCTGTGTTCTGGATGGTATAGAGTTTTCTCAAGAGTTGTGCGGTGATTCCTACATAGAGGAATTTGCTGTAGTCGAGTCTGCTAGTGAGGAGAGCTTGAGTGACAGTTCGCCTGATGTTGTGCGGGAGCAATCTGAAAACCTTCCTGAGTATTTGTAGAGTGAGGAAGCAGGGGGAGGGGATGGCACTGACCTGCTTCTTCATAGATAGCTGGCTCTCACAATTACATTGCACAAATAAAGTCTGCTAGCAGTTAGAATAAACTACTGTTTCAAAAATAGGAATTCGGCTAAGTAGCCGGGCTTTTTGCAATTCATTAGCAAATTTCTTTCACGAGATTGTTGAAATAATCTATAATAGATTTTCCTCTAGGAACGCTGAATGCCGGAACAGTAATGATATTCGACTGGTGGATTCTGGAAGAATCAGCTTTCGCAAACTTGACTATCTCACTGAGGCACAAGTCAAATTGGCTACTAAATCAAGATCTCCATCAAACCTATGTCTGCCAAAGGTCGCCCATCTAGTGCTCGATTCAGTGGCCTCTTACTTGGTTAAGATCTTTAATGCCATGTTTAGTTCAGGAATTTTTCCCAAACAGTGGACATCAGCCACATTGTTAGAAAACAAATATCTGTTAGATGACAGAGAGTTTGGCTTCTGAAGTGGTCACAGCACTAAATTGGCCCTGTTAGACCTGGCATCATTGGCGTGAGTCTCCCTTCCATTTTGACGGATTGCCTCCTCTGTTTTGGTATGTTTTTGCTGGATATATGCTTTGGGCACTGCTAATCAGTGCCACAGTGCAAGTGCTCCCTATGTTAAATTGATGTACTAATTGGTTATTCCATGATTGGGTTATTTGATTTATCTGTCAGCCCCTAGTATAGTGCACCATGTGTGCCCAGGGCTTGTAAATCAAATGCTGCTGGTGGGCTTGCAGCAATGGTTGTGCCACCCACAGAAGCAGCTTGTAAAGTGTGTCTCAGGCCTGCCATTGCAAGGCCTATGTGCAGTCTAGCACTGCCATGTCGACTTGGCCAAGTGCACCCACTTGCCAGTCCATAAACCTTCCCTTTGCTTCATATTAGAGCCCCCTATGGTAGGCCCAAGGGCAGGGTGCATTGTAAGCATAAGGTAGGACATGCTCTGATGTGTGTAGCATGTTCTAATAGTGAATTACAGCCATTTTCGTTTTTTACTATTGAAGGCTACCGGTTCTCATTTCTCATAGGCCAGAATGGGCAGTTAGATTATTACATTCTTATAATCCTAACTGACTCAGGGAACATGGTAGAAATTCGAATTTAGTATGCCTGAACGCAGAATAATATAATACATCTTTTAGTAAAGTTTATTTTAATATTATGTGTTTGTAAATACCACTTTTAGAAAGCAGGTATTTGCTTGCCTAACCATTTGAGCCTGCCTCTGCTGGGTTGTGTATTCCTTGTCTGGGTTTGTGAGTGACAGGGCTGGGGAATTCCAGGAGACAGGCTGGGGCAGCCCAGTGGTGAATAGAGAGATCTGCATCTAGATGGGAGGGAGGAGTTGCACCTGGGACCTGAATAGGGCTGGGCCTTCTCTCTACAATGCTGGCTCCACCCCTTCTGCCCTGCACTGTGAAAGGAGAGAAGGAATCATGTCAACAAAGTGCTCCATAGCTGTATCTTCCCTCCCCTGTGCTGGCTCTACCTCCTGTGGGGCGGCTGATGTCTCTGCCCTGCACAGTAAAAGGAAGAAGAGAGTCATGTAAACAAAGTGCTCAGGCACTGGTTTGGACAAGGCAGAGGCCTCTCTGCCTTCAGAGAACAAAGGATTTTGGGGTATAAATATTGGGAACCTGATCCCAAGAAATTAGATCACTTCTGGAACAAGAAACCTTTCTGCCAAGGAGAAGAACCAAGGAAGCTGCAGGAGTTTGGACTGCCCCTCTGCCAGTGTGCTGTTTGCTGGGTTGGCCTGCAGTGGTTGCTTCATTGCCAAGGGAAAGGAGTAGGAACTTTGTAAGGACTTTCATCTACAGAATATTCTCCAAGGGCTTGAACTGTGCTTGCCTCCTGCTGAAGTCTCAGGGACAAAAGACTTCACCTCCAGCTCCCTCCTGAATTTCTTTGCTGGGAATTCTGACTCCAGACACTTGCGTGCCGCTGGGAGCTGGAAGCGCGACGCATCGAGAAGAAGCGTGTCGCCGCCGCAGCTGACATCATCGCAACGCCGGAGAAGTGAGCCTTCGTCGCATCTCCCTGGAAGCGTGTGTTCATCGAAGCTGTCTGCTGTCGCATCCTCAGAAAAGCGTGACGCCATCGAGAGGGTCGCCATCGCATCACCGGAGAAGCGCGTCGCAGGGCCTGTCGTGGCTCCAAAGTACAGAATCGTCGCAAGGCTGCCAGGGCGTCATCGCATCGTCATCGCATCGCCGCATCAAGGGCGCCATCTTCTTGCATCACAACCGGATCATCGCATCGCATCAAGGCGCCATCTTGCGCACCGCAACAGGCCCGCAAGCTAAGAATCTACGCATCACCTCGGCACCAGTAATGCTCACGATGAGTCCCCTACTCTGCGCAAGCATTGAGGAAGGACGCAACCGTTCCCCCGGGTCACGGAACCGACGCATCTCCCCTTTTGCGAGCCTTTTGTTCACTTTGCGTTACGCATCCAGGTACTTTGTTGAGAACATTGTTGCATTTACCAACAACTTGAACTAAGAGACTTAAATCATCTTTTAAGTAATCTTGAGTGTAGTATTGTGGATTTTTGTCGTTTGTGGTCTTGTGTTTAAGTCTATATAAAGAATACTTATTTTGATAAAACCTGTGTTGTGTCCATCTGTAGTGTTATCACTGTATTACTGTGTATATTCACAAATGCTTAACACACTGCCTCTCAGATAAGCCTGTCTGCTCGTGCCAAGCTACCAAGGGGGTGAGCAGGGGTTATTAAGGAGTGTAATCCCCTTATCCTGACTTAGAAGTAAGGGTCCCTATTTGGATAAAGGTGAATACCATTGCCAACTATAGCCCCCCAGATCTAACAGGCACTAATTGTGCCACTGAGGAAATCAGGTGCCTCTGTGGATAAGGGCGGCAATGCAGCCCTTATCCTACTTGATTTAGCCACAGATTTGATACGGTCAATCATGAACTTCTGATTGACCAGTTACAGAGTTTGGGGATCGAGGGTGTTGCTCTAGCCTTGTTGCGTTTCTGCCTTAAAATGATCACCTCTAAGCTAGAAGTCATCCTATTTGGTAATAATACCTCCTGGACCCCTTCTTGGTGGCCAGACAAGCTGGGTTCTCTTCCGATGCCTGCCAAGACGGTCAAAAACCTCTCCATTTTAGTAGATGAAAGATTACGTTTCAATGAGAGCAAGTTAACAAGGATATTTCCACATTCTTCTATACCTTACAAATCATCAAGAAAATTGCTTAATTCTTGCCATTTGATCTGTTAAAGTCATTTGTTAGTTACTGTGCTAGTCTTATCCCGAGGAGAACACTGCAACGGCCTTTATCAAAATCTACCTAAATGGTCACTGAATAAACTGCAAGTTCTTCAAAACTCTGCTGCTCAGATGTTTTTGTAGGGTCCTAGATTCCATTTGGCCTCTCAAGCAATCAGTAGCCTACACTGGCTTCCTGTGAAGAAGCAAATAATGTTCAAGGCTCTTTGTATTGCTTTCAGATCACTTCATGGTTTAATTCCAGCCTATCTGAAGGAGAGGTTCAGATGGTATTTACCATGCAGGACCCTCCGTTCAAGCTCCCCCAGAAAGATGGCAGTCCCCTCTCGCAAATATTCCTATTGGGGAGGCAGGAGCTTCGTTATCTGCACTGGTCAAAATTGGAATCTTCTCCCACGGGATCTGAAAGCTGCATCTTCTCTTTTTAGTTTTCAGGAATTCCTTATAAACCTGGTTGTTTAGTTATTAGAAGCTGCAGCTGGTTGCCTAATTCTTGTTACTTTAACGCCAAGATGCCTCCAGGCATTCGTTGCGCTCTACAAATTAAAACCACAATCATAACTGCACACAAGTGCCACAACATCTGTGGTTCAAAGTGTCAGATGCCGATGTAAAACAAAATATGGATCTCAGTTTGAAGACTGAGAGCCGGAGCAGGACAATACTCTGACTTCATCTTCGATTTTCTGCTTTTACTGAATGAAAGTTCCAGGTATTTCCCATCTGATGAAAAACATTACTCCACGTGTACATATCTGGTGTCAGTCTTTTTCCCAACAAAATTTCAAAACCTTTATGTTCTATTTAAAATTTTTCCATTTTTAGATTCTAGCCATCAGCAAACATGGCAAATAGATCCATTATTGTTCAACATCATTGAGAGAAGTCTAACACAAGCTGACAAAGTAATATTGTTTTTAGAATTTACATTAAGTCTGAGAACTGGGTGTGCCTCAATAAAAATGTATACACTCACTCATTTTCCTTGTGCTCAGATACATCGAGAATTTCTTTGATAAGGGAGCGATTACACAAATATTTCTTCAACTAGCATGCAGCAGTGGCTTCTTTTTACCAGATTTATTATTACACTCACAAACCTTCAGTTTATTTGGTATTAATCATCTTTTAAATTACGTCACCTTCACAATTTGTCACAGGCATCCCACCAATAAGAACAAACCATGGGGCATATTTACAAGCCCTTATCGCCACCAGAGCGTCAGTTTTTGTTTCGCTCTGGTGCCATAGCAGCAGTCACTATATTTACAAGGTGATCCTAAGCCAGTGGCTTAACGCCACCTTGTAAATAAACACCCTTTTTGCCTCAGTTCTCTGCCGCAAAAGGGCGTGCAGTGGGTGTTGCAGTGGGCGTTCCACTGCAATACCCATTGCTCTTTGACGCTTTACAATGCTTGGGCAGCGACAAAAATGGAGGCCTGGAAAGACCTGGTCTTAGAATGGCGATAGGAGGAGAAATTATTAATTTGTGCTCGTTTTTGGCTCTTTCCATGTGTGCCGCATTCTGCAGCACACATAGAAGAAGCAAATCGCCTTTATTGATTGTTCATGTGCAGGAAGGTGTCCCTTACTGCCCATAAAGAATTGCCCCCACAGTGCAGGCACCCAGCTTTTTTAGCACCATCGCTAGTGGAAACACAGGGATGCGCCCTATTTTTGTAAATAGGGCAAATCCCTGCGTTTTGAAAATGTCAGAGAGCGGTGTCGCCAAATTTGACGTAACACCGTGCTCCGACATTTTTTTTACATTTTCCCCTATGTTCACTACTGCTGAACATGTTTGATGGAACTCTGTGCATGGCCAGCATTTATAGTCTTAAGATTGATTGTAAGTTTGTATATGGACCAATTAAAGATTAAAGTGTCATTTACAGCCAAAGCACGCACATCCAGAGCTTCAGCCTTCAATCTAGGGTGGGATTTCCTGAAAATGTCTGCAGGGGTTCTATCAGGGTTGTGTAAATTATGATGATTTGTCTTCCATTACCTTCTGAGTATATTCAGAGGGGTAGCTTCGTCTATAAGATTGGGGGAGGTGAGTTTTACATTTCCAACAATCACGTTGGCATTTAATGTTAAAATACATTATATGTGGGCAGGGCGCATGAGAGGGGCTTAAGGGGCAGTGGAAAGAGATAGGAATGTAGATTGGTGGGGGTACTAAGTGAGGGGGACAAACCTATCAACCGTTTTGAAGACTTTAAAAACAGAGACACTAGGAGAGAGTGTATGTGTGTTTTTGTCTGTGTCTATGTAAAAATACCTAGTGAAATCCGACAGACACCTCACCATACCCGACTGAAAGCACTTGCACCCAAGTATTTACTAGACAATAAATTAGGGGGTTGTGACACCCCATACCACCCCCATGAAGCTACGCCCCTGAGAATAATGCTGTAAAAATGTACTATACATTCCGTGTCAATTTATAGGCATTTCTTTTTTCCATTTCGCAATCACAACCCCATGAATCTCAATGCACATACACATTTGGGATGTTTTCTCTCAAACACACCATCCGCCTGCCACCTGCCTATACCTCCTCAGCACCTGCGATAAGCTCACATTGATATTTACAAAGGTGTGGAGCTTAGTGTGGCTTTAACAATAATTGTGCAATGATGTGCACAGTAAACCGGCCCTATACATTATCTGGGGTGAGGAGCAGATAATCTGAGTCAATATAATGCTGTAAATGAACAGAGGTAGCCAGTACTCAAAAATTATTAACTTATTTTTATATTTAAAACGAAGGGGATTTAAATATAACTATGAAGACTCTCTTGAAGTGTATCTTTCAGAAACAAAAAAAGATGGCTGAGTGGTTGCTCCTTACAAACAGTGTAGCATAGCCTTACCTTGGGACATAGGTACAGAAGTGAAGTGCTTTCTTTACAATGTATGGACGGTAAACAGAAAGAAACACGTCTCCTGTTTGCATGAATCTCACTGTGCTAACACTGTCACGAAAAGGATGTTCAGAGATCCGGAAAGAATAAGTAACCAAGGGTCAGATGTAGGACATTTTTTACTGGTTATAAACCTTGTATTTCGGTGAATTTGTCTGTTTGCAATAGCTAAAAATGTTTTCCCTATATGCCAAATCCTTTATACCAAAAGATGGATCTGTAAAGTTTTTTTGGGGATAATCAATTTTATTGGCATTTTTAAGAACAATCAAAATCATTGGCAGCAAACCAAGCATCACAGTTAAAATACATTTCGTCAAACACATTCGATTAAGGTAAAGATGACCCCTCCTGAGTGGGTGTGGTAACCCCATACAGTGCAGTTGTACACCAAGACTCGGGCCCTCACTCTGGCAGTAAACCAAACCACTTGCCCCACAGTCTACCGAATAGCTCAGGGCAACCCCAGGCTTCAAAGAGGGATTCCTCTTGTACACCACACCAATCTACCCCCTTCCTCCATCTCCGCACGGTTGGGGTCTCTGCTCGGGACCAAAGCGGCGCTATGTCTCTTTTGGCCACTGCTAATGCCGTCCCCAGGAAGCGTTTGTCCGCCCTTGAACCGGCCAGTCTGTCGAACACTCTCAGCAACAAGCGCAGCAGATCGTGGGGGTCGTCACAACTTAGGGCTCTCGTGAGTGCAAGTTCCACCCCCTGCCAGAACGGCGCCAGCGCCGGGCATTGCCACACCATGTCGTTGAAATCTGCTGGGGCAGAGTCGCAGCGCGCACATGCCGGTGTGGATCGCAGCCGGGCCCGGAAGAGTCGCGCCGGGGTTAAATAGGCCGCGTGGAGGTAGTAAAGTTGGACTAGGCGTAGCCTAGAGGACGTAGTCAGGGTTTTAGGTGCCATAAGGGCGTCACGCCAGTCCGCCTCTTCCAAAGGGCCCACCCACCCCTCCCAATGCTCCCGAAGGCGGTCCAGGGTTGCAGGGCCGTTATTCACTAGTGACCGGTATATTCGGGACACCCCCCCCCCCTTTCCCAGGTTCCCCACCATCACCTGAGCCTCCAAGGGGCTGAATTCTGGGAGAGATATGGCGGATGGATTGTGTGCATGGAGAGCGTGTCTAAGTTGTAGGTATTTATAGAATTGGGAATGAAGAAGGTCGTGATGTTTATGTAGGTCAGCAAAGGATCTGATGTGATCTCCCACCCACACGTTCCCCAGCAGCGAGATCCCCACAAGATCCCAGCGGTGGAACCCTCTCAAAGACGAGACTTCCCGCAGCCAAGCGCCACTCTACAACGGCGTTTGCCTAGTGAGCTTCCGATCCCATTGCACATGACGGAGGGCGGTACGCCAGGCCGTGAGCACCGACCTTGTGACTGAGGGTAGGGTCTGTGGCACCGGGCAACTGTATAAGAACCCCTGAATCAGCACAAACTCCATTGTTCTGAGCTCCACCCGGTAAGCTGGGTCAGACCAGCCGCCCGCAAACCAATCGTGGATCACGATGAGTCTCGTGGCCAGGTAGTAGAGGTGAAGGTTGGTAACCCACATACCTCCATCAAAAGGGGGAACATGACAGTGTGCCAGGGACATTCGCACCCGCCCTCCCCCCCACAGAAACCAGGTGAGAGCGCTGTCTAATTCCCAGAACCAGCTACCTGGGAGGTGGATTTTGATGTTTTGTAAGGTGTAAAGGAAGCGGGGGGGGATCATCATTTTAAAAAGCGCACTCCTGCCCAGTGGGTTGAGGGGAAGGGTCTGCCAGTTCTTAAGGTCTGTCTTCATCCGCGCGACCAGGGGTGCGACATTCAAGGCCCATTTAAGCTCAGGCAGGAGGGTAACCCACATGCCCAGGTATTTGACTGAGTGCCTCCGGAGGGGAATCACCGCCTGGAAATCAAAGCAAGTCCGAGAGGGGTGTAAAGGGACCAAAGTTGAATTCGCCGGGTTAAGCCGGAGCCCCGAGACCCGTTCAAATGCCAAGAGAGCCTCTAGGCCAGAACAGTCCGGGGCCGCCAGGTAGAGCAGAACGCCGTCCGCATATAGAGCTATCTTGTCGATTTGGCTCAGATCCCAGGCCCAGCCCTGAATGAGGGGGTCCTGACGGATGCGCGCTGCCAGGGGCTCCATCGCCAGCGCAAACAAGAGGGGCGAGAGCGGGCATCCCCGACGGATGCCTCTCCGGATCGGGAAGGCCTCGGATAGCTCACCGTTGATGAGGACACGGGCCCTAGGGTTACTATAGAGGACCTTGATTAGGCGGCAGAAGGGAAGACCAAAACCCATCCTTTCCAGGACATCCTCAAGGTACCTCCAGTCCACCGTATCAAAGGCTTTCTCGAAGTCAACGAAAAGCAACGCCAGATACGGGGTCAGCAGGTGACGGTGTGCCATTGCGACATGGAGGCGGCGAATACAGTGACGGGTACCCCTAGCGAGCATAAACAAACATTGGTCCAGGTGGACCAAGTCTTGCTGGAAGGGGCAGAGTCGCTGAGCTATCACAGTGGCAAAAATCTTGATCTCTGTGTTGATCGATGAAATTGGGCGGTAATCCGCACACTCCAGGGAGGGCGGCTGCGTCTTTGGAATGACCACAATAGTGGCCACATGGGACTCGGGCGGGAAGGATCCCTCCTCCACCACATGGTGGAAGAGCTCAACCAAGTGGGGGACCAGGTAATCTCGGAAGGCGGCGTAAAATTCCTGGGGAAACCCGTCAGGTCCGGGCATCTTGCCCAGATTCAACGGGCAAATTGCCCTGTGAACCTCCTCTGGGGTGAAAGGATGATCTAAGGTGTCAGCCGCCTCTTGGGGGAGACGCGGCAGCTGAGTACCGGTCTCATCCAGCCAATCAGCCAGGGAGGTGCAAGAAGGGCGAGCGGCGTATAAGGCAGCGTAGTAGCTCGCAAAGGTGCGAGCAATGGCCGTCAACTGTACTTGGCAAGACCCCGAGGTCGTCCGTATCTCGGGATGATACGGTTAGCCCTGGGGTAGGACACTAGGTTATGGAGAAGTTTACCATTCTTGTCTCCCCATCCATAATACGCGCCACCGAGGAGCGCCAGAGCATTTTAGCGGACTCCAGTGAGATCCGACGAATCTCTTCTCGGACCAATGCTAGTTGTCTAGAGGAGTCCTCGCTACCCTCGGTCAGCTGGGTACGCTCCAGCTGCACGGCCCGAGTCTCCAACCGCACAAGCTGGGCGGTCTGTTCCGAGCGCTTCGCGTGGACCAGTACTCTGGCCACGCCCTGAACCACCGCTTTACCGGCCTCCCATAACATCCCCGGTGAATGGACTGAGGGATCTGTAAAGTTTTATGGATTTCCAAAACGGGGCTGCGACTGAATTCTGAATCGCATTTTTGGAAGGATATGTTGTGTGCATTCTTTCCACATAGGTATTCAGTATTAGATGTATGAAGGGTTGGAGCTGTAATTCTGGCCACAAACAATTATAAGGTTACTGAACTTCAACTTGGGGTGGGAACTCATTCATAAAGGGGGAAAGTCCGTTTTGAATCCTTTCTGCTTTGTGATTATTTTCAGTATTTTCATGAAGAATAGGCAGTGGTCCTGGGAACTACTACCAACTTTCAATGTAACATAAACATCCCTGTCTCTCGTCAGAAATATGAGCCGCTGCAAAAAATAAATAAATAAATAAAAGTTATCAAATGCTATAACAGACATGGTGGTCTGCTGTCCCATGCATCGCTGTGATTGTGGTCAATCGAAGCCAATTGCCATTTGCAATCTACATCATGGAAATTAATGAGGTGGGTCGACCAACTCTAAATTGTAAGATCACCTATTATTCAACAAACCTTGGGGAAATCATACACTAGGTTACAACATGATTTTGTAAGTTTAGTACCAAGAGAAAGAGCTACCCAAGTAAACTATACTTGATGAGGATTATTGCAAATTATGCACAATCCAGTACAATTTATGCCTTGATTTTTAGTTTAACACAGAAAATGTTGGAGCGGGTGTGGCCCGAAGAGAGGTTGTGAGAAGCACCAGAATATTGCAACTTTGGCTAGAACATATTGGTGCTCTGTTCTCTCTTTCCACCCTCTGGCTTGCATTCCTGCTGCCCCCAAGGGGCTCAGTAAGTCATCATCTCTCTTGTGTCCCTGCTGCTGGAAACGCTCAAAGCTTGGGGACCTTGCCACTACCAGAGGGGGAACTACACTGCCCAGCAGCCACCGGGGCAGAGAGACGCCCTCCCGACACACCCTGCCCAGGTATATTTTAACCAGCCCCACAACCCCGCCTCGCGGGAGCGCGCAGGAGCGTCCTGGGAGAAGCCCGGGACAAGAACGGGACCGTCTGTGGCCGTCAGGGGCCAAAGAGGGCCGGGCTGGTCCACCCCCCCCAAATCCTTCACAAAAGATTTTATATATTACTGGGCTATTGGTAGTGTGGTACTTTGTTTTAATGTTATTTTATATTTTCCAGTCAGAGTGAGACTTTCTAATTGTCGTTACATTGGGCCATTTTACTGATTTATATTTGGTTTTAGTGTATGCTAAGCGCCTTATTTTATATTTTTTTCTTGGGTCGTAGTGGCGCATAGCACTAATATGGGTAAAGCTGATAAGACGCCTGCCCCGCTCCCCATAACCAGGCAACTAGCTGCCTCGACCCATCCACACCCTAGTCTTACCGCTATCGATAAGATGCTCCAGAAAACAATAGGGGTGGTAGCTAATGCAATAGAAAACACTGAAAGGCGCTTCTCCATTACCCCAGCCATGCCCTCCTCCACCCTTTTGGAGGATTGCTCTGCAGCCACAGCTTTTCCGGCTGATTTTATGTCTTCCCTCATGCCCTCTTTTGTAGACTTACCCTGTGCCCAGATTGAGTCCGACTTAAATATTGAGATGGAGACTGTCCAACCCCCACCCTCCCCTTTCCCTTCCCTTATTCCCCCTAAGGAGCATATAAGACGCCCTAGAGCCAAGAAAGCTAAAAAGGCTGCTAATCCCACTAAGAGACCAGCGCCTAATTCTGTTTGTGGTGATTGTGATCAAGGCTCTCGCGCTTCTATCCCTGGTCCTCCCCTCTGGGCTAGTCACCTTTTGACCGATCTCCAAGAGCATATGGAACAGGTCATTAATTCCAGTTTTAAGTCTTTAAGCTCCAAGATCGATAGACTAGTCTCATTGATAAATAGTAAAGGCCTGGGGAAAGCTCGGCCAGCAACTACAGTGGGGAACAATAGTCTGGTAGTTGGTTCGGGATCTACCCAGGCAGCCACACAAGGCCAACCCAAGGGTGCTAGCCTCTGTCCCAATGCCCCCACTCCTGCTCCAGCCCCTCCCAATAAGTCGACTCCCTTGCCAGCCACAAATGTCCCAGGTCCTAACGTTTGCCTTATTAAATCGCCAGTTGCGTCTGGACCAAAAACCCGGGGACCATTGCGGCGCACAAAGGCATTCGGGTCTTCACAGGGTCCACCACGGAATAACAACTTGCAGGGTTTTTCTTCTAAATCTCCTCCCCACCCCCAGTGGTGGTGCTTACAGGTGTTCCCCCTCTTTCCAGCGAAACAGGGGAATCCTTTCCAGAATTGAAGAATAAAGTTACTTCCTGGTTAAGCAGGCACAGACCCTTAATGAGTGCTGGCCAGGGGGAAATTCTGTTTGCTCGCAGAGTTAGCTGGCTAGGAACGCGACAAAAGGACATTAGCGGGGATTGTGTATTAGTAAACTTCCGGGACCCAAGGGTTGTGGGACACATCTTACGCAATAGAGGGTCTTCTTATAGGAATACGATTAACACTGTTCACCTGGGGTATTTTTATTCTCAACCCCCTGTTATGGCTGGGCCTGTATCTCTTTACCACTTTTCTGTAGACCTTGATTTTGAAGCAAATGTCCCAGTGGGTAATAGATTTTCCGCATTAAGCTATCCAGATTGACCATCACCAACTCCATGTCCAACAGGAGTAGCTAAAAATGTACCCCCAAGCAAGGGTGTGGGGATCTCTAGTATAGAGGAAAGCCTTCCTGGGCAGATAGCTGGTCAACTTGGGGCAAACTCAAATATATCTTTATCTTCCCCTATTTGTGGCCTGCCCTGTCCCGTCGAGGAAGTGGACAGTTCCTTATATTTAGATTCCCTGTGCGTTAGTGGGGTCCAAACGCTGGTACATTCGACAGCGTCTGTGCCACTCCATACTCCTTTGATTGGGTCTTGGAATGTAGCAGGGCTAGGAACAAAGCTGTTAAACCCTGAGTGGGGAGAGTTGATTAATTCCTATGATCTATGTCTCTTTCAAGAGATCTGGCAGTTGACCCCTCCACTCAGGGAAGGCTTTGCGTCCTTTCATGTTCCGGCAGTCCAGGGTGTGAGGGGTAGACCATCGGGGGGGTTATGTATCTGGGTTGCGGTCCATCTGGGATGTACAGCAAAGGTTATTGATTCCCACTGCCCGGATATCCTTTGTGTGCTACTGAATTTTACTTGTGGCACTCTGTGTGCAGTGTTTAGCATCTACTTGCGCCCCCTCCCGCTTCAGCAGTCCCTACTAACTCTGGATGCATTGGAGGTTCTCTTTCAATCCCTTCCCCCGTCGGCTCATAAAATCATTGGTGCAGATCTCAACTGCCACTTTGAACCTCTCCTGGGGATCCCTTCTATATCCTCGGAGGAGGATGAAAGTTGGCAGATTCCGGACTGCACCATGTATCCTGAAAAGCGCCTACTTCCCTGGCCCTTGTAATCAATAAGATGGTTTTCTCGCATTCATTAAGGGCCTGTAATGGCAGACTGGCCCCAGATGCTCCGGGTAAAAGAACTTTTAACAGACCAGCGGGATCAACAACAATAGACTACATATTGGTGAATGTAGAGTTCTGGACCTGCCTTAGAGCCTTTTCTGTGATCCCAAGGGTGGATAGCGATCACAATTTATTATCATTAGAACTTCTAGCACCCCTGGGCCGTCACACCGCATCGGGGCGTCAGGAGACTGGCGGTGATCCCAATTTAGTTTTAGCAGCGGGAGGGAGATGTTTTAGATGGGAGAGGATTGCGCAGGTCCCCGACAGGTTGGCAGAACTTTATCAATTAGTTGTAAGTTCCCTCTTAGAGGTTTCTAACCTCTTGGGTACTACTAGTGATCCCCTTTACCCCCATCCTCAGGGGTTGCAGTTTATTCACAACAAACTCTTTGGTTCTCTGGCAAGTCTCTTCTATTCCAGAGATCTTAAGCGCCACAGGACAAAAAAGCAAAACCACTGGTAAAGCATGTAGTGATGCGAAGAGGTGTCTGATTTGGGAGGTTACATCGGGCTCAATCCCTGGCATCAGAAAGGCGAGGGAAAGATACAAACGCCTGACCAAGGAGGCTAGGTCTGAGTGGGACGCTGCAAGGTGGGTCAGTATTGGGGTGGCCATGGGAGCTCGAGATTTCAGGTTATTCTGGAACCTTGTGCGAGATGGGTTGGCCAAGGGGAAGTCTGCCATTATCCCTAACCTTAGTGAAGCTGTCTGGTTAGAGCACTTTAAGCCCCTCTATTCTCTCGGACCCATGGAACATCTTGGAGAAGCCTTAATCCAAACTCCCCCCCCCAGAATTGGCCCCATTGGAGGCCTCGGACCCACTGTGCCCACCTTGCTCTATCCATGAAGTGCAGGTGGCCCTTGGAAGCCTGAAGCCAGGGAAAGCTCCGGGCCTTGACAGGATTCCTGGTGACCTTTTCCGTAGCGAACAAAAGGTGTGGTCTCCCTACATCTGTGTCTACTTTAACACCATCCTTCAGGGCTTGGAGATCCCGAATACTTGGTTGGGAGCTGAAATAATTCCCATTCACAGGAAAGCTTCCCCCCTCGATCCGGCCAACTACCGCCCCATAAGTCTAATCAACGTCCTCCAGAAAATCTTTGCCCGCCTTTTGTTATCAAGGTTACAGAGTTGGATGGATGAACAACACATCCTAACCTCCCTCCAGGCGGGCTTTCGAACAAAGGTCTCCACTATAGACCAACTGTTTAGATTACAGTTGGTCTACTGGAAGACGGTCACCATTGGGGCGGGTAGTTTGTTCCTGATCTTTGTGGACCTTAGGTCAGCCTTTGACCTGGTACACAGGGACAAACTCTGGGCATTATTGCTGGAGATGGGTGCTCCACCCTATTTATGTCATCTACTCAAACGTCTGCACCAGGGCACATACGCTACAGTGAGGTATGGGAGGAGTGGGGAGTTATCGGCTCCCTTCCCGGTAGAAAGGGGAGTAAGGCAGGGGTGCGTTCTGGCCCCTACCCTCTTCTCCCTTTTCCTTAATGGGTTAATAGATCACCTCTCGGGGGCAACAGACCTGGACTCTCCTAGCTTAGCAAGGCGAAAGATACCTGCCCTTATGTTCGCTGATGATACCCTTCTGGTGTCAAAATCGTCAGGGGGTATACAGCGTACATTGGAGGCATTTTGTTCTTTCTGCCGTCTAAGAGATTTGGAGATCAATATCTCCAAAACAAAGTTCATGGTCTATAATAATAAATCGGCTAATTGCCCCTGCCCACATATGGAAGGAATGGTGCTGGAACAAGTATCCACTTTTGAGTACCTGGGGGTCATACTGAACCACAAAATGGATTGGGGGACACAAAAGGCCCGGGCCAATTTAAAGCTGGCCCAATCATCGGGCGGTATCCTAAAGATCTTCAATGATACCTCACTGAAATTGCTCAACCCGCCCCTCGAGATCTACAAGGCTCAGGCAAGAGGGGGCGCGCTTTATGGCGTAGAGTTATGGGGCCATACTAGTGTTGCCCCCCTTACGCTTACGGAAAACAGCTTCATCAGGCGCTTGCTTCGCTTGCCTATGAGCTCCCCGCTGATCCCGCTGCGGCTGGATCTGGGTTTGGTACCCTTACAGGATATTGTAGCCAACCGTCCTCTTCTGTACTGGAGATGCCTGTGGGCGACCCCGGAGCTGTCGTCCTATAGGGAGAACTTGAGAGACATTTTACAAAGGGGTTCCTCGGGGAAAATACCTTGGCTGAATTACATCAAACATCTCTGCCATTCCATAGGCAGAGGTGATCTGTGATCGTCCCCCCAAGACACTTGCCCATCGTTCTCCAAGAAATTATTGAATGCGGCGCTAAGGAGCCACCGATTGGAGTTCTTAACATGTAATTCCACCTTGGGTAGGTTGACTTAAACTTTTCTGAATATTAAGGCCCACCCTCACTTTGAAGCCTTCCTGGACGATATCCAGCCTTCCTTGGCCAAGAAACTGTACATCCAGTTTAGACACGGCTCAAAATCAGTGGTTATTCAAAATGAGGCACGATCCAATTGACATTTTGAATCATTTTTGGTACAGTCCAAAAAATCAATTTTCGGATGAAAAACGATGACTCCGGACCTGTCGAACGTTCCCAAAATGGTCAATCGGAATGAAATTTTAACATTTAATTTTTGGACTGTAAATGACTGTTGGATGTGAATTATGACTTTTTCAACGAAAATAAGTGTGTTTAAAGTCATTTCTGTGCCTGAAATTGGTCACAATTGAAGCTTTTGAGTAAGCAAAACTCTGTAAAAATGGCAATTTTGGTCACTGTTAGGGTTTAAAAAGTGGTTATTCAACATGAGGCACGATCCAATTTACATTTTGAATCATTTTTGGTACAGTCCAAAAAATCAATTTTCTGATGAAAAACGATGACTCCGGACCTGTCGAACGTTCCCAAAATGATCAATATAGATGAAATTTTAAAATTTTATTTTTTGACTGTAAATGACTGTTGGATGTGAATTATGACTTTTTCAACTAAAATACATGTGTTTAAAGTCATTTCTGTGCCTGAAATTGGTCACAATTGAAGCATTTGAGTAAGCAAAACTCTGTAAAAATGGCAATTTTGGTCACTGTGAGGGTTTAAAAAGTGGTTATTCAACATGAGGCACGATCCAATTGACATTTTGAATCATTTTTGGTACAGTCCAAAATATCAATTTTCGGATGAAAAACGATGACTCCGGATCTGTCGAACGTTCCCAAAATGGTCAATCGGGATGAAATTTTAACATTTAATTTTTTGACTGTAAATGACTGTTGGATGTGAATTATGACTTTTTCAACTAAAATAAGTGTGTTTAAAGTCATTTCTGTGCCTGAAATTGGTCAAAATTGAAGCTTTTGAGTAAGCAAAACTCTGTAAAAATGGCAATTTTGGTCACTGTGAGGGTTTAAAAAGTGGTTATTCAACATGAGGCACAATCCAATTGACATTTTGTATCATTTTTGGTACAGTCCAAAAAATCAATTTTCTGATGAAAAACGATGACTCCGGACCTGTCGAACGTTCCCAAAATTGTCAATATGGATGAAATTTTAACATTTAATTTTTTGACTGTAAATGACTGTTCCCATCTCGCTCCTCCCGTTCCCAGCCAAAGTCATCGAAAAGACCGTCAACAAACAGCTGGTCGCCTTCCTCGAGACGAATGGATCCCTCGACCCCTCACAGTCTGGCTTCCGAGCCAACCACAGCACCGAGACCGCCCTCATCGCGGCCACCGACGACATCCGGACCCTGATGGACAACGGAGAAACAGCGGCCCTCATCCTCCTTGACCTCTCCGCGGCGTTCGACACTGTCTGCCACCGCACCCTAGTACAGCGCCTCGGCAACATCGTAATCCAGGAGAAGGCACTGGAATGGATCACCTCCTTCCTCGACGGAAGAACACAGAGAGTCCGCCTACCACCGTACAAGTCAGAGGCCACCGAAGTCATCTGCGGCGTCCCCCAAGGATCCTCGCTGAGTCCCACCCTCTTCAACGTCTACATGAGCCCCCTCGCGGCCATCGCACGCAAACACAACCTCAGCATAATCTCCTACGCCGATGACACCCAGCTGATCCTCTCCCTGACCAACAACCCCGCCACCGCCAGAACCAACCTGCACGAAGGAATGAGAGACGTAGCCGAGTGGATGAGGACCAGCCGCCTGAATCTGAACTCGGACAAGACGGAGGTCCTCATCCTGGGCTCCTCGCCCTCCGCCTGGGACGACTCCTGGTGGCCCCCCGCCCTGGGCACCGCACCCAAACCGACTGACCACGCACGGAACCTGGGCTTCATCCTGGACTCCTCCCTCTCCATGACCAGACAAGTCAACGCCGTCTCCTCATCATGCTTCAACATCCTACGCATGCTACGGAAGATCTTTTGGTGGATCCCCACCGAGACCAGGAAGACCGTCACCCAGGCCCTCGTCACCAGCCGACTGGACTACGGCAACGCTCTCTACGCCGGAACCACCGCCAAGCTCCAGAAGAGACTCCAGCGGGTCCAGAACGCCTCAGCCAGACTCATCCTCGACCTCCCACGAAACAGCCACATCTCCGGACATCTGAGAGACCTGCACTGGCTCCCCGTCAAGAAAAGAATCACATTCCGTCTCCTCACCCACGCACACAAAGCCCTACACGACCAAGGCCCGAGCTACCTCAACAACCGAATCAACTTCTACGCTCCCAAGCGCCACCTCAGATCAACCAGCCTCACCCTCGCCGCAGTCCCCCGCATCCGAAGAGCGACAACAGGAGGAAGGTCCTTCTCCCACCTGGCCGCCAAGACCTGGAACTCCCTCCCGACGGACCTGCGCCTGACCCAAGACCACTTCGCCTTCAGGAAGAAGCTCAAGACCTGGCTGTTCGAGCAGTAACGGCACCCCCCCCCCCCCAGCGCCTTGAGACCCTACGGGTGAGTAGTGCGCTCTAAAAATGTCGTGATTGATTGATTGATTGACTGTTGGATGTGAATTATGATTTTTTCAACTAAAATAAGTGTGTTTAAAGTCATTTCTGTGCCTGAAATTGGTCAAAATTGAAGCTTTTGTGTAAGCAAAACTCTGTAAAAATGGCAATTTTGGTCCCTGTGAGGGTTTAAAAAGTGATTATTCAACATGAGGCACGATCCAATTGACATTTTGAATCATTTTTGGTACAGTCCAGAAAATCAATTTTCGGATGAAAAACGATGACTCCGGACCTGTCGAACGTTCCCAAAATGGTCAATATGGATGACATTTTAACATTTAATTTTTTGACTGTAAATGACTGTTGGATGTGAATTATGACTTTTTGAACGAAATTTAAAAAAAACACATTTTTTATGATTATTGCTGAGGAGAAATGCCGACTCAGGAACCCCCCAGGCTCTTGTCCTCCTGGACCTCTCGGCGGCGTTCGACACGGTTGACCACAACATCTTGCTCAACCGTGTCGAACAGGCTGGCATCCAGGACTCTGCTCTCAACTGGATCCGGTCTTTTCTGTCTGACAGATCCCAAGCCGTCCGCCTGGGCCCATATACAGCACCCAAGACCCCCACAACCTGCGGAGTCCCCCAGGGCTCCTCCCTATCACCTCTCCTGTTCAACCTCTACCTCCGGCCCCTACTTCATTCACTCCGTAACTGGGACATCACAGTCTTTAACTATGCCGACGATTTGCAGGTCATCTTTCCACTCAACACCCCCAATGCAATAGATAACTTTCACTCTGCTATGCTTCATATCCAAGATTGGATGAATTCCAACCAACTGAAGCTAAACCCCGGGAAGACTGAGCTCCTTCTCCCGGGCTCTAGCCTCTCTTCCTGGGGTACCCAGTTCTGGCCTCCCGAACTGGGTCCCCCGCCGACCCCTTCCACCTCCGTAAAAAGCCTCGGCGTAATAATTGACGCTGAACTCTCCCTCCGACCTCATATCGGCTCCGTAATCTCATCCTGCTCCTTCCAGCTCAGAAAAATCCGGAAGGTCAGCCACTTGCTTCCCACACCTGCCTTGACTCAGGTTATCATTTCCCTTGTGCTTTCCCGCCTGGATTTTTCCAACTGCATTTATCATGGACTTCCCAAAACTCTTCTCCACCGTCTTCAGGTGGTCCAAAACCAGGCAGCCCGGATCATCTTTAAATCTCCAAAGTGGCAGTCGGCTAAACCCATGATGTACAAACTTCACTGGCTACCAATAGAGCAAAGGGTGGCCTTCAAGTTGGGCTGCCTCACGCACAAAGCCCTCAATTGCGCCAGCCCTGCCTTTCTGATCTCCCTTATCACTCCCTACCGTCCAAACCGCAACCTTCGCCCTACCCACCTTAAATCACTTATCACACCCAAAATCAGAACCAACAAATTTGGTGGTCGAAGGTTTGCCTCTCTGGCTCCGAAATTCTGGAATTCCCTCCCCTTGAACATCAAATCAAGCAGCTCCCTTCTTCATTTTAGGAAGTTGCTTAAAACTTTTCTTTTTCCCCCACCTTGCTAACCTGCACCGACCCTCAGCTCTAAGAATTCGATGTCCCTTAGCGCCAAGAAACCCATGGTGTTAGCGCGCTCTACAAATTTCATTTAATAATAATAATAATAATTGCCACTGAGGTCTGTAACACATAAATGGCGGAACGCCCTCCCAACGGCGAGCTCCTGCCAGGGGTGTTTGAACGGTAGAGAGACAGATCTGCACGTTCTGCTCTTCTGCCCTTCCTACGCCAGGGCGAGGGAGAAATGGATTCTGCAGCTGTGTAGGGCTAGGGGCTTTAGGGACTACCGGGAGGTTTTCAGGATTCTTAAATATGACACTTCCCCCCTGATAGTGTTTGCCACAGCTAGATTCCTCCAGTCTATGTGGTACACGAGATGTGCAATATTAAAGTTGGAAGCCTTCACCCTGAGCTAAGGGCCATCTTTAGGGGAGTGTTGTAACCTACTGCAATCGATTATATCATAGGAAATGCTTACATATTGCTGTTCTTGTGTTTTAATTGATGTTTTAACCTTGGGAGGAAAGGACTATATGAAATCTCCTTCGATTATTCTTAACATTTGTATTATCAGTTTTTATTGTCATTTTATGTGTGTATCTGTGTTTGGCCTTTTTATGGTATGTTTACCGAAATAAAGCTCTCTGACTGACTGACTGATTAATCTCTCACCTTTCAGTAGGCATAGAGGAGAGATTTAGGTTGCCCTTGCTGTAAGAGCACAGTGCAATGAAAGAAACAATACCAAAAAAGTATATCAACATTTATAATGGGCGATTCTATTGCACATTTCAAATAAGAGTTCAGCTGTCAACCCGACTGTTCTATACAAACATCTTGTACAATGGCAACCACAATGGTATAAAAATATAGTGCTTGTAATATGACAATCAATTTATATTTTGAAGACATATGATATGTGAGAAACCCACATGATTTCTTCGGGGGAATCATAATAGCCATATTAATTCATGCCATACACCTAGATGGAAAATCATATTTACAAATCATAACAGAGATATTCCAGGAACAATCGAAATGAAGTCCCCTGCAGACTTTAGGTAATGATCAAATAGAAAATCCTAGCATGAAGCAGGCATAATGCGGGCACATAGAAAATGTATTCATAGAAAAAGTGAATACATAGGTGGCAAAGTGAAAGAATATATAAACTATCTCCACTGTGAGGAAAGATCACTAGGGCTGCATTAGGAGTCCCTGAAAAAATGGACCTAGATCAACAACAGAATTGTTGCCCAACCAGTGTTCCCCGTTCTGGAAAAACCATAATGGACGGGAAAATACAGGGCAAGTGCCTATGTACCTTACATGAATTAGTATAATCCGGATAGGATCCAACCTCAATGAGATAAATGCTCAGTACAGCCTTAATAAAATAATAATGAAAATATCCACACACAAGAAGTTACATAATGAAAGAAATGTTTTTTAAAACCTATTGATAAGCACAAGGGAAATATGTAGTAGTTACACCCCTATGTGTGTGGCCAACTCCTCCTCTTTGTTTAATCCAAAGGGCATTCTGGTATTTAAATCAATGATGTACCAGGACTCAAGGATCCGCAGCTGTTTTTCCCGGTACCCACTTCTGATGTGTTTCAATACCCTGTCAAGACCCACATACTTAAGTAGTATATTGTTGCTATCGTGGACATTATAAACATATCTGGCTATAGGATAATTGAAATCCAAGTTTGTTAATGCCCTTTGGTGTTCCAATATCTGTTTTACCAGCAGTTTGGTGCTTCCTATATAACGGAGACCACCTGTACACTCCAAAGCGTAAATGACAAATTCAGTGGTGCAGGTGATACATTTTGAGATTGATTTCTCCTTGCCATTCAATGTTTTGAAGGTTTTGCAACTCTGACTGTTCTTACATGCCTTACAGGCATTGCATTTGTGAAATCCTTTGTTTGCAACCAAGTGGTGGTAGGTTCAGTTTGGTGATAAGTCTTGACCAATTTGTCCCTAAGGGAACTTGGTCTCTTATAAGTTACTGTAGGTGAATTGCCTGCACTTCTCCCAATAATGGGATCTGCCTGAATGAGATCCCAATGCTTTCTCATGATGGATTTGACTCTTTTGGATCTGGCATTGTATGTAGTGATCATTCTAGCGACATTGGTCAATTGATTCTTAAGAGGTATCTTCTCATTTTTAAATAGGGCATCTGTCTGTTTAACATCTTTCAGCTTAGTAGTAGTTTGAGACAGAATGTTGAACAACCTCTTCCTTTGAACCTTTGTAGCATAGTGTCATGTTCTTTCTTATAGCCACTCTCAGTACTGCAATTTCTGTGGACCCGCAGTAGTTCACCATAAGGGATGCTGTTTAGGAGAGAAGTGGGGTGATGACTGTGTGCATGTAGGGTACAATTACCTGCTGTTTCTTTTGTAAACAGGTTGGTTACCAGTTTGTTACCCTGCACCATGACACATATGTCTAGGAAGTCACATTGTGTTTCACTTATTTTATGTGAGAAACGTAGGTTTAGATTGTTGCATGAAAGGGACTCGATGAACATCAGGGCTAACTCCGTATCCCTATTTAAGATAATAAAAAGGTCATCGATATACCTTAGCCATAGTGGCACATGAATAGTGAAATTCTCATTGGCATCAATCCATACCACCTGTTCCACCCACCAGCCCAGGAACAAATTGCACCAGGCTGGGGGCGAAGCAGGTGCCCATGGCAGTGCCAGAGGTTTGACGATATAGCATTGTGTCAAACAGAAAGATATTTTCCTGTAAACAATATAGCTTCATTAATTTCAACATTACTGTATGTTCATACAAATCAATTGTCTTTCTTTGTACATAATACAAACAGACTTCCACCCCTTTCTCCTGATTGATACAAGTGTAGAGTGAACAAACGTCCAGAGAAATTAACAACAAACCTTTGTCCCATTTGATGTCATGAATTATTTTCAAAAAGCAGGTGTTATCTTGGCAGTACAATCTTAAATCCTTGACAAAAGGTGCCAGAAAATGATTCAGAAAGATAGAAGTATTCTCCAGGAGTCCTCCATTGGAGGAGATATTCGGCCTGTGTGCGTATCAAAAACATAAAATCTGATTTAAAAAAAACATTCTATTATAAATTAAAACATTAAACTATTTAAATATCTTCAGACTTATATTTCACACTCTAGTGAGTGCAACAGTAGGGAAAGTGTTGAATAGCAGAGGATAAAAAATTAATATTCCCACTCCAGGTAGTGCAACAGTAGAGAAAGTGTTGGATAGCGGAGGGGTAAAAATTACTATTCCAACTCCAGTGAGTGCAACAGTAGGGAAAGTGCTGGACAGCAGAGGGGTAAAAAGTACTATTCCCACTCCAATGAGTGCAACAGTAGGGAAAGTGTTGGACAGCGGAGGGGTAAAAATTACAATGCCCACTCCAGTGAGTGCAACAATAGGGAAAGTGTTGGACAGCGGAGGAGTAAACATTACCATTCCCACTCCAGTGATTGCAACAGTAGAAGAAGTGTTGGGATAAAATGTACTATTCCCACTCCAATTATTGTAAAAGTAGGGAAAATGTTGGATAGTGGAGGGGTAACAATTACTATTCCCAGTCCAGTGAGTGCAACAGTAGGCAAAGTGTTTGATTGCAGAGAAGCAACAATAAATATCCTCACTCCAGTCAGTTCAAAATTAAAAACAAACATTTTTTTAACAACATATTTAAAAAGCAAAATGAATACAAAATATATAAATATGTTAAAAATTCAAATACAAATATATTTAATATCAAATTAAAAAAATACATTTTATAATATTAAATACATATAACAAATACCTACAAATATCATATTAAATAAAATAAAAATAAATTCCAAACAAATAAATATTTTTATTTAAAAAATTCTTTAGAAACAAAAACATTAATTATTACATAAATGTACTTTTTTTTATTTCCTAGCCCATAACACCACACAATTCACACCCTCATCTAAATTAAAAATATATACTTCCTCAACTAACACAATTAATTACCAATCAAAGAAATATTATTAATTAAAAACCAAATTTAAACTCATAAAAATGTTTTAACTTCCCACACTTTACCCTATAATCCCCACAACCCACATAGTATTTAACAACTAATTATAAAGTAAGTAAATTAATTTACTCCCCACACTGTACCCATATAACAATAAAACCCACACACAAAACAATATAAACAAACACCCTAATTAAATATAAATGATTTAATTAATATTAATGGTCAACTATTTTTTATTTAGTTAAACAAAAAATACTTCCCACCCTTTACCCCTAAAACCCCACAACCAACACCTAGAATTAATTACACACATTTCATATTTAATTTTCAATTAATTAATTAATATTAATTAACAACTAATTATTAATTAATTAAACAGAAATTACTTCCCACACTTTACCCCTATAAACCCCACAACCCACACTTAAAATTAATTACACAATTTCCGCAATTAATTTTCTATCAATTAATAATATCAATTAAGAACTAATTATTAATTATTTACAAATAAAAAACCTTCCACCCTTTACCCAATAAACCCCACAACCCACACCTAAAAAACCCCACAATTACCATAATTAATTATCAATTAATTAGTTAATATAAATGAACAACTAATTAATAATTAATTAAACATAATTTACTTCCCACCCTTTACCTCTATAAACCCCACAACCAGAGACGTAGCTAGAGCTTCTGGCGCCCGGGGCTATCCCTCAGATTGCCGCCCCTGGCCAGTAGCGGGGCCGGCTGGGAAAAAAGGACAGCGAGCAGCGGGGGTGGATTGGTAGGGTTTAAGTTAAGGCATCACTCTACTCCACTTTAAGTGAAAGCAAAGGTCGGAGCGGAATTTGCTGTGTGTGTCTACCCACAACTTTCACAGGGTGAATGCCGTCCACCCTGCCAAGAAGTTAGGCCACACAGAAATATGCTGAACTTGTCCAGGTGTCGTTTTCAGACTCCTGGAAAAGTTACACTAATTTTGAGATCCTCCACTGGCTTCTTGTGAGAGGTGTGGCGCCGAGGCCAGGGCGACTGATGCTGGACGCTGGGGATCACGGTTCGATCCCCGGCTCCGGCGGCAGAGGTCTGCCCAGCACCATGTGACTCTGGGCAATAGCTTGCTTATTCTTCCCAATGGCCCCCAGCGCCAAGATACCCCTTCGGGGGTGATTTGTGCGCTATACAAGTACTGGATTTACATTTACATAAAAGACCCTAGTGATTGTACCTGGTTTTATCTACTCTTTCCTCTTTATAACAGGGATACACTTTAATATTACAGCCCTATACTTTGCACACTACAAATAAAAATTTGCAGAATGTCCTCAGGAATAAAATATCTTCCTTTTGGGAGAGGGCCTTTTCATTTGCATTGGCTAGAGAATGACCTTCCCGTATTGTGCATTAAAAAACCTTAACCTTAAGACTCTTGTATGTAATCTGTATTTTGTCTTTTTCAGCTATAATTCTCTATGATGTTCCTTGTTTTTATTACACAGTTTTTTCCAATTATGTTGTTCTATAGTGCCAAGAATCCAAGGTGTACATGCTTGTATTAATAAACCATAGCATAACATCAAATGTGAACTGAGCTCTCGGAGAGCTATTAGCTGCTATTTGCTTTCCCAATTCTCAGCTCACAGTTTTTAATTGAGCACAAAGAGAACTGTGAACAGTTCACAGCTCACTGAGTGCTCAGTACACAATTGCAATATGCATGTTGACAGAGCTCTGGGCTGTTCTCAGCTTTGTAACAGGAAGAGGTTCTGAGCGCACTGCTTATGTTTTGTATAATTAGAGTTTCTTCAGTTCAAAATTTATTCTTGTACATTAAGCGTGCAATCAAAGCGGCGCCTCTTGCCTTGGGCGTCCCATAAATACTCCAAAGTCGTGCTATCCACTATAGAGGTGAAAGCATCCCTTGATGCACTGCTTTAAAATCCTACTGGGGATTGCCCAGAGTTCCTATATAATTCACTCCACAAAGTTTTATCTGTTCATATTTTTAATTTTTTACACAAAGTTCATTCTTTAGCTGATGGTGTTCATCATTTTAAACATCTTGTAAATACGTTTATGTTCTTATGTCAGTCCAATGCATTTCGGTCGCTATGACCTTCTTCTGGGACCGTTTAAGCTGAAACAAGGCATAACATTGCTATATGTCAATAGTAAAATCATATAATGTAAACAATATATAAATATAAAGAATATCCATGCATTTTCACAATGCTGTTCGACATAAAGATCAAACATTGTAACCATTTGTGTTAACACCCCGGTGTGGGTATGCTCTAGTGCCCTGTTATAACAAAAAACGCCTATCAGGCACTTATTTTTTTCCCCTGTTAAATTAGTTCACATTGCACACTATATGGAGAATTAACAAGAAAACGAGCGGAATCAAAACTAAGGAAAAATATTTGCCCATAACGTTTCTGTCTCTATTTTATCAGATACATCAAATTCATATTGCCATGTTACTCACTTCAATAACGTAATGAAACAGCGTCTTCTCTCTCTTGTGCACTCATTCAACACACGAGGCAAAAGGTTCCGGCATTAGCACGAAGCCGGTCCAATCGTTAATGCTTTAACTGCACATAGTCCACATTTTTCCATATACTTCGTTCTCATTGGCTTTATGCCCGATCATGTGATCGGAACTAGAGCCAATGGGAAGCGAGTCTATCCCTTGTGGTTCATTGTGAACGCTCGAGAAAGGGTTCAATAAAGTTATCGCTAAAATAACATGTAAAAAGTACTGTTCTCAGAAACATACGGATTGTCACAGAATAAAATGCGCTAATTAACAAATAAGGATCTATGTCTCCTAAAAATTCAAACATAAAATTAATAAAACGGTGTCATTAAACAAACTTAATAGAATAAATGAAATCAATGTATGACAGATGGCTCAGGCGTCCATTAACGTAGGTAAGGAAGAGCACTCATGTGCTTATATACATTAATAGACAATGTCTACAAGTAACAGGTAAATTCCACACGATCATCAAGCCCAAAAGGCTTATGTGAGTTCAGCAAGTACATCCAACTGTTCTCCCTCTGAAGGAGAAATCTGTTATTGTCACGTCCTTCAATTTTGTCGATCACTTCTAGAACTGTGAATTGTAACTGAGACACATTGCGCTTCTCTTCTAAAAAATGAGCAGCTACGGATGACTTGATGTTGCCAAGCCTGATATTTGACTTATGTTCATTTAGTCTGGTTTTTAGTTTACGGGTGGTTTTTCCTACATACACCTTTCCGCAGGGACATTTCAACATATATATTGCATTGGCCGTGTCACAAGTAGCATTTACATGGAGTTTAATGCTGTGCCCTTTCATTGGATGTGTGATAGCACTTCCTCTGATAATGTTATTGCAATGCCCACATTGCAGGCAAGGTCTGGTACCTCGAAATGTTTCATCTTTCAATTTTTTTTGTTTTAACAATTCGCCCAGATTTTTGCCTCTGGTGAAGGCAAAGATAGGAAAAAGTTCAAAACTCTTATCGAAGTCACTTTCAGCTCGTAAGATATTCCAATGGGTTCGTATTATCTTCTTGAATTTGTGACTCATCGTAGAGTATTTAGAAACTACAGTCATTCTTTCTTGTTTTGTTTTGACTCGTGTCTTCATTAATTCTGATCTAGGAATACTTTTCACCTTCTCAATTGATTGTTCTACCAAGCTGGATGGATAACCTCTCTTGTGAAATCTTTCACCCATGGTTTCTAGTGTACTTTGTATTTTATTGGAATCCGAGGTAATTCTTTTAGCTCTCATCATCTGAGATGTAGGTAGGTGAGTTTTTAGCGAGTCCTGATGGAAACTTTGAAAATGAACAGTGTTATTTCTGTCAGTGGACTTTCTATGCATTTCCGTTTCTATCTTGCCTTGGTGTAAATTCACTCGAACATCCAGAAATGTGATTGAAGATTTAGAAATTTCCCAGGTGAGTTCTATCCTGTCATTTTTTGAATTCAATGTTGTTAGTGCCTCTTGAAGTGATTCTTCATTGTTCTTCCATATGATGAATATATCATCGATATATCGGACTAGCATTTTCAGATTGTTAATCCAAGTTGCGTTTTTCAATATGTGTTGTTCCTCAAAAGTCTTCATGTACAAATTAGCATATACTGGGGCGGCGCAATTGCCCATTGAAGTTCCAACCAATTGTTGGTACCATTTGTTGTTGAATTTGAAATAGCTGTGATAAAGCGTAAATATTATCAGTTCCATCAAGAATATTTGCATGGGTTCTTTGTAGTCTGTTGCCAAGATTGCTTCCTCCATCGCTTCAATTCCAGCTCCGTGGGGTATTGAGGTATATAATGACTTCACGTCAGCTGTACATAACAGTAGTTCTTCATTCTCTCCTATTTCCAAAAGGTTTAGTCTGGTTAAAAAATCTGTGAAATCCTTGATATATGTCGTCATGTTTTGTACTGTCGGTTGCATATATATGTCAATGAATTTACCCGTAGCTTCATGAATGCTGTTTCTCGTTGAAACAATGGGACGCAGTGGAGGATCCCATAGGTTTTTGTGTACCTTCGGTGTCATATAAAACAAGGGGCTGCTAGGATTCTCTTTGAGCAAGAAATTTTTTGTTTTTTCATTGATGGTGCCATTCTCCTTTGCGTGGCCAACCAGTTCTCTCAATTTTTTAGCATATTCATAGGTGGGATTCGAATGTAGCTCTGCATAGGTATTGGAATCAGCTAAATGTTCTACTACCTTTTGTTGGTACATGGTGGCATCCATTATAACTAGGCCTTCGCCTTTGTCTGCTTTTGTGCATACAATATCCATGTTATACGCAAGTTTTTTAAGAGTATCCATGTCCTTGTTAGTGAGGTTCCTTCTTGACTTTTTGTCAAATTTTACCCTACTCAAATCTTGTTTGACCATCGTCTCAAAGAGATCTAATGTTTTATGGCTTGATGGGGCCATAAACGTGCTTCTTGTTCTTAAGCCTTTAAGTTGATACTCTTCCTTTATGGTACGTTTATCAGCTACATGATCAAAGAAATAACGTAACCTCAATTTTCGCATCAGTTTGAAGAAACTGATTTCAAGTTCAAGTGAGTTGGTAGGTGTTGTTGGGACAAAGGAGGTGCCTTTCTCCAATACAGCTAATTCTTGTGGTGTTAGTTTGTATTTGGATATGTTTATCACTAAGCGTTCTTGGGTGTGGTTTTCTTTTTTTCTTTCTCCTTCATCTTTATGGTGACACTCCTTGTGTTTGGAGCCTCCTTTTCTCCACCCGGATCTTCTTGTAGGTCTGGGCCTACTTCTAAAAAATGCTCATCTCTTGTAATGGTATCTGCTGAAGTTGTCGGTTTTTCTGCCATTGTTACTCCCTCTTTTGATTGTGGTGCCTTTCTCGGTACTTGGTTTCTGCTGGCCGGTGGTCTATTTGTGGCGTCACTTCCTGATGATGAAGTGTCAGTGAATGGGGTATAAGGGCGATTCCTCCTTCTCTGGGCATACACATCTGCCCATGTGTACACTTCCCCTAATTTATAATCGAGTGTATCTCGTTTAAATTTTCTGATTTTTCGTTCATTCACTTCTTGTGTGTGGCGCTCTATTTGTTCGGTCGTTTCCTTTAAGGCTGTGTCTAATTCTTCTGTAGTCATCATTTTTGATAGCTCCTCTGTGAGTTCATCTTTCTCTTTAGTTAGTTCTACCAAGATAAGTGAAAGCTCTTCAATAACCAGTAAAATTAGATCCAACGAGCATCTATTCAAGATGGCATACCACTTGTCTTGAAAGGCTTTCGAATTTTTACAGAGGGAGGGTTTGAGGGCAATTCGTAGTCCCCTAGGTATCCGCTGTGCTTTGTGATAACGGATCAGTGTGCTCGCGTGAAGTTTTTGGTTCACATGGCGTTTAGAGATATAAATTAACTGCTTCAAGTTTTGTGCCTTGGTCCTACTTGAGGACGTTTGAGTCATCTCTTCTTGAATTAAAGAATACATTCTGGAGGCTTCTCCCTCCTGGAAAGCGAAAGTATCTGCCCTTGCTTCTGTACTCTTTGAGATTTCTTCATACTGCATTTTTAGTCAAGACAGGATATGGTTTGTTATGCGTGCAGCTCACCTCCGTGGCAAGAAAAAACACAGAACTGTAACAGGAAGAGGTTCTGAGCGCACTGCTTATGTTCTGTATAATTAGAGTTTCTTCAGTTCAAAATGTATTCTTGTACATTAAGCGTGCAATCAAAGCGGCGCCTCTTGCCTTGGGCGTCCCATAAATACTCCAAAGTCGTGCTATCCACTATAGAGGTGAAAGCATCCCTTGATGCACTGCTTTAAAATCCTACTGGGGATTGCCCAGAGTTCCTATATAATTCACTCCACAAAGTTTTATCTGTTCATATTTTTAACTTTTTTACACAAAGTTCATTCTTTAGCTGATGGTGTTCATCATTTTAAACATCTTGTAAATACGTTAATGTTCTTATGTCAGTCCAATGCATTTCGGTCGCTATAACCTTCTTCTGGGACCGTTTAAGCTGAAACAAGGCATAACATTGCTATATGTCAATGGTAAAATCATATAATGTAAACAATATATAAATATAAACAATATCCATGCATTTTCACAATGCTGTTCGACATAAAGATCAAACATTGTAACCATTTGTGTTAACACCCCGGTGTGGGTATGCTCTAGTGCCCTGTTATAACAAAAAACGCCTATCAGGCACTTATTTTTTTCCCTGTTAAATTGGACTGTTCTCAGCTTTCCCAGTGCTCAGACTGTGAACTGAAAAGTAGGTGAGCTGTGATCTTTCTCACTTCTCTGTGGCCTGGAGCATATAGTGGGCCACAAAGTCTTCCAGATACTCAATCCTCTTCATTTTCACTGCCTCTCATCCCTGACTAAGAATGTGGAGAAAATTACCCCCAACCTCCCGTTTGGCAAATTGGTGGCAGTTGAACAAACTGCCCCACATTCACTTTGACAATATGGGGTGGCTTGTACATACTTTGACAATATGGGGTGGCTAGTACATACTCTTATACCGTTGCAAGGTGGGAGCCCCCTTAGCTGTGCTGCAATCCCTACTGTTTTTTTAGTAGTAACTTTCACTATTGGAACACGAATAAACTTCGAAATCACATTTGTTACACACACTGTCCCTCACGTATCTTTGAGGGACAGTGTAGATAGAGTATGAACTTGGAAATCAACGCTTCAAAAAACCGAAAACCGCTAATCAGCCTTTCTCATTTTTGTCTCCTAAACTCTGGAACTAAAGCTAGGAAAAAGTAAGATACATTCCTAACTTATTAACGTTTGGCGAAAAGCTCAAAACCGGCATGATCAAAACTCATGGAGCTCTCAGTATGGCACTATCCTCTTAGAAATGTTAATATTGGAAGTTTATTATGCTTTCCCTATAAGTGTAGCATATTGGCAAAATAAATACAATGCTTCTAATTCAGGAAATGATTCCATAAAAAGATGGGAAAACAGATACCACAGATTGTTTTTCGTGCTTCAATTCTAAGCTATGTAAAAGATTGACCTTGTTCATGGACTTCCTCCAAGGTGGCGTTTTCTTCCTGCGGTGCCACTGCTTCCTCTGCAGTAAGCTGTATGCCTTCCACTGGAGCTTTAGCTTCGTTTGTGCTCCTCACCAGCACGAGACGTCCGTGGAAGGGGGCCCAGGCCAGGGGCAGCAGCCTGAGGCAGACGGTTCTACACAGCGCGGACATGCTGGTGTCAGTTTTGGAGCAGCTCCTGCAAAATGTCACAATCAAGGCCAGCCGCCAGCGAGCTTCTGATAGCTTAAATGGTGGATTCTCATTCCCCCAAGTGTCTTAACGTACTGTCAAGGATACTGCAGGCATGATGCTCCGTGCATTGTCCTGCACGATAGTCTTCCACTTAAAGAAAGCGTCTTCCACTTAAAGAAAGCGTGAGTGGCGGTGTGCGTAATATTGTATATCCATGCTGCAGCGCGGGGCAGGCTAAAAATGAACCCAGGGCCGTCATTGGCAGCGCTTTACGCTCGCTACAAAGATTGACGGCCCTGGGACCCATATACACAGTACGCTGTGCAGCGCGGCGCCCTACCACCACTAACTTAGGTAGTGCAGGATTAGCTTGCAAGCAGGTGCGCTTGCACTTTACAGTAACACTTGTGGTGTACTGTACTGGCTGCTCGGCGGGCCACTAGTGCCGCGCAGCTACCGCTGGCCGCCCCAAAATAGTGCCGCCTGGGGCGGACCGCCCCCTCCGCACCCCCCTAGCTACGCCACTGCCCACAACTCGCACCTTAAATTAATAACACCATTTCTATAATTAATGTTCAATCAATTAATTAATATAAATCAACAACTAATTATTAATTAATCAAAAATAAATTACTTCCCACCCTTTACCCCTATAAACCCCACAACCTGCACCTAAAAAAATAACACAATTACCATAATTATCAATTAATTAATTAATATGAATTGCCAACCAATTAATAATTAATTACAAATAAATTACTTCCCACAATTAACACTACAAAATCTAAATTAAATTAATGAAAGATAATCGTTAACTTATTATAATTAAATTCCTTCCAAACCTATTCCCCTGTAAACCCACAACCCGCCACCGAACTAAATAATGCAAAATGTAATTAAAATAAAATTCTAACTACTAAAAATTTAACACAAATATTAAAAAACATAAACCATACTTATACATAAAAACATACATCACATACATTAATAATATTAACTAAAATACATAACACTAATGAAAAAATCGATATTTTAAACATCTATATTTTTGCAAACAATACTAATGACTTCTGTATTTTTTAAAATTATATTTTTTACCTGAAATTCGACATTCTAGACCATAGTATTCTTGCTGTCGGTATTTCTGAATCATGATATTTCCAACTCGATATTTGTGTAAGTCGACATTTCCAACTCAATATTCTGTCTCAGCACCTGGTACATTTACTGATTTGGCTCCATAGATGGGTAACAACAAATTCTGTCATTCAGCAAAATTCTGTTTGTGCTGTGAGATATGAAATTGTCAGTCTTGTTATTTCATATTGTTTGAGCCTACGGATGTTTTCTTTTTCCAACCCTTGGAAAATAACCATTCAGTCTTACTGATCACTAGGAATGGATCAGAGATACTGGAATGTGTGGGGATGATGTATGCTTTGCCTGTATTCAAGAAAACACTCCATACAGTCTCTTATGCTTGCTGTCACTTATTTGCCTCCCTCCTGGTGCTACTCGCATAAGATCTTGGAGGGTCATCAGTGGCCAACTGGCCAACTAACATTACCAGCAAGGATTGGGCAAATTGACTTCTTCCAATCCGCGGGATGACAGACATGAATCCAGGGGAACATCTGAATTTTCCACAAAATTCGCATGCACCGCCTGCCTTCGGAAAACAAGCATTGGCAAAGCCAATGGAGCTTACCTTTGGAACCTATTGGTTCTCTTCATGGCTTTTAGCTATGCTGTATAACAACCCTGACACTGTGCAGCATGGCTACATAAAAACAAAAGCCTATTGTTTCATTTTTGTTGGCGCAAGCACCACGCATGCATGTGCCTACAAAGCAATGTGCCTGCTGTTTTTTTCTTTCTATTTGCCAATGCAGCTCAGAGCAAATTGTGCAAAAGTGTTTTTTTATGTTAGTAGTGGAAGCAACATAGATAAGGGCAATGAAGCAACACAGTGGTCTGGTAAGCTCTGAGCAAAACAGGGGTCCAGAAGCAAATCACAGGGCTCAGCAGGGAGTGCAACACAAAGAGGACAGGGAAGTAAACAGGCGAGAGGGAGCAGCATGGAGGATAGATGAGAAAAGCAAATAGAGGAGAGGGCGAGAGAATTTGGAGCAGGGGAGGGATATAAGCACATGGGCGAGAAAGCAACGCGGGCATAAGAGCTGATGAGTGTAAGCGAATCATGGAGTGTAATGGGGAAGAAGCACAAAAGCGAGAGAAAGCAGCAGAGATGGGAAAAGAAGCACACTAGGAAGTCAGCTGGAAAACACATGAACTCTCTGTGAGTGGTTATACAAAAAGAAAAAAGTAGATGCTAAAAAAGTGAGCAGTGTAAGGACAATCAATCAATCAATCAATCATAGCATTTGTAAAGCGCACTACATACCTGTGAGGGTCTCAAGGCGCTAGTGGGGGGGGTGCTGCTACTGTTTAAAGAGCCAGGTCTTGAGGAGTCTCCTAAAGGTTAGAAGGTCTTCGGTCTGCCGTAGTCGGATGGGAAGGGTGTTTCACGTCTTGGCGGCGAGGTGGGAGAATGATCTGCCGCCGCTGGTCACTCTTCTGATGCAGAGGACGGTGGCGAAGGCGTGGTCTGCGGAGCGGAGCTGGCAGGCGGGGGTGTAGAGGCTGAGTCGTCTTTTGAGCTACGCTGGTCCGGTGTCGTGGAGTGCCTTGTGTGCGTGGGTGAGGAGCTTGAAGGTTATCCTCTTGTTGATGGGGAGCCAGTGCAGGTCGTTCAGGTGGGGTGTGATGTGGCTGCGGCGGGGGATGTCGAGGATCAGGTGTGCGGAGGCATTCTCGTTTCTGGAGTTTGGCTGGGGCTCCTGCGTAGAGTGTGTTGCCGTAGTCCAGTCTGCTGCTGACGAGGGCCTGGGTGACCGTCCTAGTTTCGGTGGGGATCCACTTGAAGATCCTGTGAAGCATGCGGAGGGTATTGAAGCAGGAGGAGGAGAGGACGTTGAGCAGCTTTGTCATGGAGAGTGTGGAGTCGAGGATGACCCCTAGGTTTTGTGCGTGGTTGGTGGGTGTAGGGGGGTGCTCCTAGTGCCGTCGTCCACCAGGAGTCGTCCCAGACCGAGGATGAGGACCTCCGTTTTGTCCGAGTTCAGCTTCAGTCGGCTGTTCCTCATCCAGTCGGCGATGGCCTTCATTCCTTCGTGGAAGCTGGTTTTGGCGGTGTGGGGGTCCTTGGTGAGCGAGAGGATCAGCTGGGTTTCATCAGCGTAGGAGATGATGTTTAGGTCGTGCTGTCGGGCGACGTGGGCGAGTGGTGCCATGTAGAGGTTGAACAACGTTGGGCTGAGAGATGAGCCTTGGGGTACGCCGCAGATGATCTCGGTGGCTTCGGAGCGGAAGGGGGAGAGGCGGACGGTCTGGGTTCTCCCGGAGAGGAAGGAGGTGGTCCAGTCCAGGGCCTTCTCTTGGGTTCTGGCGTCGTGGAGGCGTGCTCTAAGTGTGCGGTGACAGACTGTGTCGAAAGCCGCTGACAGGACCAGGAGGATGAGGGCCGCGGTATCTCCGTTGTCCATGTTGAGCATGTAATGCGTCCATGCTCCATGGGAGGCACAAACCCAAGAAGAAAGAGGAAGCCCACATGAAGCCCAGCTAATGAAGAAGAAGCTAGCAAATGAGAATGACAAGGAAATCAACCAATGGTAAGCAGTTGACTAGCACTGTGTTTCACAATAGACAGCACATGCACTGTCTACTAGGCAAGACCTAAAGAGGTTTCCTGAAGTACTCCTGTGACATCGGCAACTATCAGAGCTGCCCAGCAGTATTCCTGTAAACCTTTGTTAATATGAGCAATTTACAACCAATGTAAATGTCAAGCTACAAGGGTAGATTTTCAAATTTCTTTGTAATTAGCATCCTTAATGACTATTATTAGGAAGTAAAACCCTTTAATCTGTACACTTATTTCATTTTATAATCCAGTGGTGCCCCATGAAATGCCAGTCTTCTGATAACATATCTCATTCCAAGGCAGATACAATTATGACATTTAAGCTGGTTACTAATTACACTAAATATTTGCAATGCCTTCCAGGGGTGCCAGCTAACACTATATTTTTTGGGGGAGTTTTATATAGCGCGAACTAGACCCAAAGCGTCGACACCTCTAGACTTAAGGCTACATTCTCTCCCCATCTCTTATTTTATATGACACACTGAGTGTCTGTTGATGGGGGATTTGTATTGCACAAGCATGCCCTTTCCGGGCACTAAGAGGCACTAAGAGGATTCAGTCACAAATGTCTGTAGAACTGTTCCATACACTGTAAACAAAAGGTTGCGCTGTTTGCATCAGGGTGGTGCTAATCTAATCTAGTTTGGGACAAAGTCAGGGCTGGACTGGGGAACCTAATGCAGCCCTGGCAAGAATGCTCAAACCAGTCCGCTCCCTTCATCTCCTGGTTTTTATCATACATCTAGTTTCTCTTGCCCCTTCTTTCCTCTTTGTCTTATCCCGCTTAGATGGCTTTCTCTCTACATTTCGCATCTCTCCCTCCCTCCCTCCCTCCCACTCTTTCTCTCTCTCTTGAAGCTGTTAATATCAACTATTTTTGTTGTGTATTTCACACCTAGAACTTTCGCTTAACGATGAAATAATAACTTATGTAATAATTACTTTGCAAAGGATGTAGGCCTTAGCATCCCAGCTGATATCGACCCACTAGTGAGTGGGCTACATGCAGGGTCACTGGAAATATGCGGCAAAAGAGGGCCAAATTAAGCCGCAGGGTTGAGTAAATTATGCAGCAAGAAAAGGCAAATTATGTGGCATAACGCAGCACGTTTTGTAATGGTTTACTTCATTATTTATCCATTTTTAAACTTAGTAACTCGGTCGGGGCACTGGTTGAACCTCATTAGTACCAGTTTAACACTCAAATATAGAAATAGGCAACAGAAAGGTGACCAGTCCAGTTTCACAAAGGGTCGTCTAGCGCGTGGCGACACTTGTCGCTGCATCTTTAG
Organism: Lissotriton helveticus; assembly: GCF_964261635.1. NCBI lineage: Eukaryota > Metazoa > Chordata > Amphibia > Caudata > Salamandridae > Lissotriton > Lissotriton helveticus. The sequence continues at coordinate 1,263,864,191 of NC_136067.1, read as the reverse complement.
TAACTTTTGAACCGTTTGAGCTAGAAACACATTATTTTTGTTAAAATCTATACATTACGTGACAGATGATAGATTATGTGATAAATGCCGCTGATCTGTAATTTTACAAAATTGCTGTGGTCGCACAATCGCATATTTCCAGGTGCGCTGGCTATATGAATTATGTGCAGCACACACATTTGCCTACTGGGCTCTTTCATTGTTTTCATAGCTTCCGTTATTGGTATAAACGCAGCATGCGCCTAATTCGTCACTCAGGCATGTGCACCCTCTGCCCACGGAGGGGACAGAATCTGCAGCTCAGACCTTTGAGTGACAATCAGGTTCTGTAGGATGTGTAATTTGCCAGCCTAGGAATCACTTAAGCTTACACAGAAGAAAGTCTGCAAATAGCTTAACTACAACTTAAGCACTGGCAAAGACCACAGATCCCACATACAAGAGTTATTGGCTTTGTCGATGTTTGCAGCCCTGTTGTACGGCAACTTCAGCTGTGTAGCATGGATGAAAGTTTTTAAAAAGCACTATGACACAGCCAGTGTTACGTATAGTTTTTTTTATTGCTGATGGGGCAGGAGGCAACATGGAGGAAGGGTATGTGGGTAGGACAACACCTACAACAGAGGTTGTGGGGGGGGGAAGTAATAAGGTGCTCTAGTGCTGGCCCCGTCATAGTGCTTTTTAGGTCTCGCCTGCTAATGCGCTTGCGCATTGCTGGCGAGAGATATAGGGGCTTAACCAGAGCTTAACCAAACGGGCGATTTCATGTAGTGCCCGTGAAAAGAGCGTGCACGCATCAAAGCCACCAGCCTCCCTCCCACAAGCTTCCCCCAGCGTGCGCTCTGCCTTAGGCATTCCTCCTCCCCTAATTATTCACGTCCGGCCGGCCGTACTTTCACTTTCACGGCCGCCAGGCCGTGTCTCGCGTTTATCCTCCCCCCTCCCCCCCTTCCCCCCTCCCCACAGCAATGCCAAGAGCTTTTTTTTTTATTTCACCCTCGTTTAACTTGTTTATTTTTTTATTTCACCCTCGTTTAACTTGTTTACCAAGCAACTCCTCCTTACCCGAGTACCTGTCCCGCATTTCCTGTCACGGTCCAACGCCATTTTGTTGCTATAGCAACGAAAATGCCGCTTCGCGTCTGCTTTTGATTAGTGTGGGCTTCGCGCGTTCTTCGTTCCTGTTTATTCTTTGCTCCTCGGCGTTTTGGCACTGCCTAGAGGACATGCACACTGCAACCGTGTCTCTATTCTCCGACTCCACCCCTCTTGTCACAAGACTGCTGGTGCCAGGCTTTTTCCTTGACACCCTGCAGTCCAGAGACTGCCGCCGTCAAGCTTACTTTCGCTTTCTCTTCCTTCTTCCCCCAGCCTCCTGTTGTGTTCATCACATCTCATGGAAGACACAGGAGCTTGGCAACCTGGAGAGAAGTGCACCTATCGGGTAAACACTTGTTCATTCATTCTACCTGTTGCACTCGCTTGCCGTATTAATTCATTCATTTTCATTTTTTTTAAAGTGTTGTGGGTAATGGAGGCGGAAGTGCTCGTACTTTCTGCACTTCCACCTAGCACCTGCCTTAATCTGGTTTTGTTTGCCAATACTTCACTGCAGTCTCCTCGAACGTCATTTCCTCTGCCCTTGTTTCCCGCTGCATATTTCCCCTCTCTAATAAATCTGAGCTCCTCTTCCTGCTCTGGCATTCCATTATTCCCTACATATTGTAGCATGTATGATGTGCACCTGTATGTACACCCGTGAGCGCAATCCTGGGCTCTCCGCCAGGAACATATTGCAACATTTGGAGTATTTTTAAGCGGTAATTATGTGTTTAAAAATAAATTATGAAAATAATAATGAAAAGATCACAGTGCACAACACAGATTTGTGGGCATAGGGTGTTTCCTTTCTGTCTATGTCTTGCTTTCATCCGTGGTCCCCCCCACTCTTCCCTCCCCCCACCTCCAAATCCAGGCAAACAGCTGCGCACGGCAAACTACTGCATGTATTGGCACTCTGTTCTTTATTTAAATACTTTTAGAAAAATCCACATTTTTTATATTGGATCCTTAATCAACAGTGGCGCCAAGGGCCTCCATTGTCAATTGTGTGTTTCTTTTTTTATCTACAGTGAAACATTACTTTTACAGTGTTGGGATGGAAAATGTCTATAGGCTGGTACTGAGGAGTTGGCACCCCTGCCCTACAAGTTTCAGAGCGAGTCAGATGGTTTTTGGATTTTTGACCACAGGGCACACAACAATATTATGTGTGCGCTGAAGGCACACTGTTACACAGAATCCGACCTGGAGTTTTAATTATTAAAAAAAATAAAAGCCATTGTTATTTGTAATATTAATACATCTAAGTCATGTAAATACAACACATATTGCATTAGAAATGCTATAGGTATCACGTTTGCGAAAGTTAAAACTATTGGCATTGTAAATGACAAAGCTATTAATTTCGCTATTTTCAAAACCAACACATAAATAAAATATTTGTCATTTACAATACCAATACCTCAAACTTTCCTAATGCGAGACCTATTGCATTGCAAATGCTTGTTTTCTTAATTGGGAGATGGAAGACAACACAGAGGGTGAGCAGGAGGCAACACGAAGAGAGGGAGGGCAATTCAGGGGGCAACACGGACAATGGTGGGGTTGGGAGAATGCATATAGGCAACGGAGGGTTGGAAGGAGGCAAACACATGGACAATAGGGGGTAAGAGGGAGGTGTTGAGGGCTAACAGACAGGTAACGGAGAGAGGGAGAGGCTGAGGGGCATGTAAGTGGACAACAAAGGGTGGGAGGAAGGGCCTAAAACCAATATAAACAGCAAAACACAAATCATTAAAACATTTAAATCTGTATATTTCATAAATGCAGTATAAAATACTTTCCAAACACAGTCACAATATATACATCAAGATCAGTTTATAATTGTCATGCATTTAGATTCTAAGAACATTTACACCAAAACACTTTTTCTTGACTCTGTATACTACTTTTCAAGTACAGACTAACAATATATTGATTTTAATAATGGTGCCGAGTCTTTCGTTGTAGATTCAGGTGTTTCACAAAGCTCTTGTAGATTTTTACACAGCTGCACTATGATAATTTGGACCCAGGGTCCAATGCTTTCAGTTCCATGAAGGATTCCCTGTAGTTGAGCTAAATTTGCAACATGCACTATATTCTTCATCCCTAGTTCCAGGTGAAGAGGAGTCATGGGGCACTGAGGGGCATACTAAGTAATGCTCTTATAAATCTATTCACAGTGTTGGATTTGACCCTTTCTACATGGTCACCTATAAACATTTTTGCCTTTCTTCTCCCGTTTTTGCTTAATTCGGTTTTGTTGGGTTGAGGACTCTGTGCACGTTACCACTGCTAATCAGGGCTAAATTGTTTGTTTTCTCTCCCCACAGCATGGTAACATTGGCTCAAACCCAATTAGCATATTTAGTTTACTTAAAGGTCACTGGTAATGTGCACTATCTGTGCCCAGGGCCTGTAAATTAAATGGTTCTGGTGGGCCCGCAGCAGTGATTGCACCACCCACTTAGGTAGCCTTTTACACATGTCTCAGGCCTGCCATTGCAGAGCCTCTATGTGCAGTTTTAAAAAGTCAATGTTGACCTGGCAAGTTAAACCTCTTGACAGGTCCACACTTTCCTTTTTATTGCACATAATTCCCCCCCTAGGATAGGCCCTGGACAGCCCAGAGGACAGGGTGCAATGTATTTAAAAAGCAGGACATGTACTTTTAAGTTTTACATGTCCTGGTAGTGAATAACCCTTTACATTCTGCAGGGCCTATATCTCACATAGGATAACACTGCAATTCCTTATTACATTTTATAAGCATAATTACCAAATAGGAAGATATCAATGTTTCATGTATGGTGCCTCTGGAATCCTAATTTAAAATCCTAATTTATGGTGAAGTCGGATTTTAAATTACAGTTCTGAAAAGGCCACTTTTAGAAAGTTGGCATTCCATTTTCTCACTTTAGCTACCTGGTGTCTGCTGTCTCTCTCTTATCACATGTCTGGGGTGGGTAACAGCTGGGCTTTCTGTATTCCACTTAGACAGCCATACACAATGGGAGCTTAGGTGGCACTGAGTGGGCCGTCCGTGACAGAATGGGAGGCAGGAGATGGATCCAGCCTCACTTACATCTGAATAGGTTGTATCAGGTTCACACCAAAAGGTCTGCATAACCCCTTTAGTTAGTGGGCAGGGCATCTGTGCACTTCAAAGGCAAGTCTCTAGAGGTTTTCCCCACTCAAAAGACACAAATGTATATTAAAGAAGGACCTCAGACCTGGACCTGTGGATACTCTGCCAGGGTGAAGGACTGCTGTACTGCTGAAAGGACTGTCACTCTGTTGGACTGCTACTCTGCCAGACTCAATCTTTTCTGTGCTGACCTGCTGCCTACTGCCTTCTTGCCTGGGTGAGAAGGACTGAACCTGCATCTCCTGAGCCCAGAACCCAGAGTGACTCCAAGTGTTAGTTGGCTGGCCTCCTGATCTGAAGCCCCAGGGACATTACAAACTTCCAATAACCTTGCATCTTCACTTGGACTGTGCCATCTTTGCGTCTACCCTGCCAAGTGGTGCCACTCCAGTCCTGGAGCCTTGGAAGTGGACCCAAGGTGCTTACCAGCGGAAGCTGCTCATCTTCTCTGCTCAGCTACGCATTCACTATCCAAACCAATGCATCTCCTCGGCTGAGCGGTGCATCTTCTGGCAGAACTGACACATTGCCGCTGCTGCATGGATTGGACCCAGCGCAGAAGGCTTGCATTGCCCTCACAGTCTTCAGAAGCGATGCATTGCCAACGGTGTGGTGCATTTTTGACCCAGGTCCTCGCATCTCTCGTCCACTGCAGCTCGGCGGTGATGTCGGCCTCCGCATCTCAGCCTCACAGCTCTTCACATCCGCGATGCCTGGCCTTAACATCACAAGCCCTGTCGATGGGATACTTGACATCGATGCAATAGGACCTTGCAATGCAGCCTCTCTGCATCTTGGAACCGAAGCATTGCTTCGTCTGTGCGATTTTTCTTTGCTTTGGATCCACCAATGCTCCGCAACCAGGATTTAAGGTACTTTGCTCAGTGAGGCTAACTTGGTCCCTGTATCCGGCACATGCTCCATCCCAGTCGGCCTGAACTTGTGACTTTATCCCAGTCCAACATGACCAGATTTCCCTTGTTGATGCTTTGTGTGTTTTGGCTCTATTTTACATTAAAACTTTAAAATTTGATATATCCGTTTTCCCTGGATGGACGTTTAGCATTTTGCTCTTGTTTTATTAATTAGAATCTACTCTTTTTATCTAAACCTGGTGTGGGATTTGTGTGGTGTTTTCACTGTTTGAAGTGTTGCACAAATACTTTACATATTGCCTTCAAGTTAGCCTGACTGCTCTGTGCCAAGCCACTAGAGGGTGAACACAGGTTAATTTGGGGTTTGCTTGTGGCTTGCCCAGACTAGGATTGTGGCTGCTGCTTGACCAGGGCTCATACCCCAGTCAACCAACAACCCAATTTCTAACACTCAGTTTTGACAAGACTGAGTAAATTAGTTTACTGTTACCCCACAACTCAGCGCCATAGAGGACAGAACCTAACCCTTTTGCTCTGTGTATTTCTACTGCCGACAATAGGGCAATGTTTTCTGAAATTCAATACCGCAAGAGCTTTGGGCTGGAGGCACGCATGGCACTTTGTGATCTGTGGGGCCCAGAGCAGTGGGTTGGGCAGCGTAACTCCTAGATAATCAAAATCCCTCACTCTGTCTGGAAAAGTTTCCCCCAATTTAATATTACCTCAAAAGGTTCTATGGGGTTTACATGCCATTAATTTCATTTTGATGGGATTCATTTCCAATCCTTTTTGTTTGCAGACATTGTTGGTGGTTCAATGACAAAATATCGATAGCAAAAATATAGAGGCCAAAAATATAGAAGTAAAAAATATAGATGTAAAAAATACCGATTTAAAATTTTTAATAAAATAATATATATATATTAAATATATAAAATATTAATATTATCTTTAACAAAAAAAATTAAATGTAATATACATTTCAACTAAATATAAAAAGAAACTTCATTGGGAAAATATAAACACACATACATAATTTACACATATACATATATTTACTTTAAAATAATTTATTAACTTTATCTTTATTTAATTTTTAAACTTTTAAATTATATAAAAATAACATATATACATATATCAATAATTTAAAATAACAGAAAAACATTCTATAACTAATTAAACCATAAAACTATTTTAAAAAAAATTAAAACGTACATTTCACATTGCAATAAATACAACAGTAGGGAAATTGTTGGATAGCGAAATAATTACATTTACTATTCCAACTCTAGTGAATACAACAGTAGGTAAAGTGTTGGATAGCGGATGGGTAAAAGTTACTATTCCCACTCCAAAGAGTGCAATAGTAGGGAATGTGTTGGATAGCGGAGGGGTAAAATTTACTATTCCCACTCCAGTGAGTGCAAAAGTAGGGTAAATATTGGATAGCAGAAGAATTACATTTACTATTCCAACTCCAGTGAGTGCATCAGTAGGGAAAGTGTGGGATAGCGGAGGGGTACAAATTACTCTTCCCACTCCACCGAGTGCAACAGTAGGGAAAGGGCTAGATAGCGGGGGTAAACATTACTATCCCCACTCTAAACAGTGCAACAGTAGGGAATGTGTTGGATAGCGGAGGGGTAAAAATTACTATTCCCACTCCAGTGATTGCAACAGTAGGGAAAATGCTGGATAGCGAAGGGGTAAAAATTACTATTCCCACTCCAAAGAGTGCAACAGTAGGGAAAGTATTGGATAGCGGAGGGGTAACAATTACAATTCCCACTTCAGTGAGTGCAACAATTGGGAAAGTGCTGGATAGTGGAGGGGTAAAAATTACTATACCCACTTGAATGAGTGCAATAGTAGGGAAAGTGCTGGAGAGCAGAGGGGTAAAAATTACTATTCACACTCCAGTGAGTTCAACAGTAGGGAAACTGCTGGATAGCAGAGGGGGGAAAATCACTATTCCCACTCCAGTGAGTGCAACAGTATGGAAAGTATTGGATACAGGAGGGGTAAAAATGACTATTCCCACTCCAGTGAGTGCAACAGTAGGGAAAGTGCTGGATAGTCGAGGGAAAAATTACTGTTCCCACTCCAATGAGTGCAACAGTACGGAACGTGCTGGATAGCGGAGGGGTACAAATTACAATTCCCACTCCAGTGAGTGTGACAGTAGGGAAAGTGTTGGATAGCAGAGAAACAAAAATTACTAATAACATTTAAACAATTGAAACAAATTAAATAATCTTACAAATAAATAAACAATATTTCATAAATATGTGATTAAATATATTAAACATATAAAAAGAACACATATTATAATATTAATTACATATAACAAAAAGGTACAGATATTATATACAATAAATTAATAAATACATTTATAAACAATATTTATTTAAAAGGAGCAAATATTTAACAAACATTATATATTATATTATATTATATTATATTATAAATATTATTTTATTTCCTAACCTATAACACCTCTCCAATAAAAAAGACTTCAGCATTTTTTTTTCAATTTATTTCCATAATTATTAATTATTAAAACAAATATTATGAATACAAAAATAAAAAACATTAATTGAGAACACATTCTTTAAACACTATAATATCCACAACACACACCTAAAATCAACTACATAATTAAAATAACTAATTATTAATACTTTAAATTAATTAACAACTAATTAATAATTCATCAATAAAAAATAAATTACTTCCCACCATGTACACCTATAAACACCACAACACAGACCTAAAATTAATTATACAATCATTAATTATTAATTAATTAATTAAATAATTAAAATTTAAAATAATTATTAATTCATCAATTAAAAATAAATTACCTGCCACCCTTCCCTCCATTTTCACATATAAACACCACAAAACACACCTAAAATTAATTACACAATTACCATGATTAATTGCCAATTAATTAATTAAAATTAATTAACAACTAATTAATAAATAATTAATAACAAATTAATTTACACAATTAACACTATAACACCACAATTAAACAAATATTAATAAATAAAAAGTATTCAATAAATGTAATATACTTAAATTACTTCCCACCCTATTTCCCTAAGAACCCACAACCCGTACAAAACTAAAAACGCAAAATTCAAATAAAAAAAATTATAACTACTAAAAATAATCAATACATTTTTATATAATTAAATTAATTCCCACCCTAGTCCCCTATAAACCTCTAGCCATCTAGGGAACTAAAAACGCAAAATTCAAATAATTATTTTTTATAACTACTAAAATTTTAACACATATAATAAACATACAAACAATTCTTATACAAAAAAAACATACAACACACACATATGAAATATATACTAAAATACATAACATTAATAAAAAAATCAATATTTTTAACAACTATATTTTTGCAAACAATATTAAACACTGCAATATTTTTTACATCGCTATTACTTACCTAAAATTGATATTCTTGACCACGAGAATTTGTCTGTCGATATTCCTGACCCACGACATTTTGGTGCAATTCAATATTTTTTACTCGATATTCTGTCTCTGCACCGAGATAGAACATGTATTTTTTGTATCTAATCCTGTACCCTGGCCAATACTTGTCTGCAAAAGATCTTCTGAAGATTATCAATTGGACTAATTTGCTTATATTTGCCTAAGTATTTTCCCCTTCCCCTTTTTTGTAGTTTGGAATTATTTCTGATCCTCCCCAAGATGCTAGAATAGTAGCACCAGGTGCAATTGCATTTGGCAGTACGTTTACATACGGACCCCACACAGCTGACACTGCAGGGAAGAAATCCCCTAGGATCATGTCCAATCTTGTAAAATCTAGGGGCTTTATCACTTTTTAAAGTAGCAAAAGCTTTTTGTGTTTCATCTAAGGAGAATCTGATTGGTGAGGTACACTCATGATGCAGGGAGATATCAACTACTAGATCAGCTACGTCACTGTGCCACTGGAGTCAAGCTTGCCTGGCTGATGAGGGGTGATTCCCCGAAACCAGTCCCAGGATGCTTGTTTCTGGTCTAGGGAGGACCTGGCTTGGCAGTTCAGGCTGGGCAGTTCCCATGAGGCACAGTCTGAACATGTCTGAACTGGGGTGGCGTGGTGAGCAAAATAACGATGGATTAAACCCAGATCTGTGACTGGGGGTGAATGTTTTGCCAATGTGCAACATTCCGTCCATCATCTTGTGTGTTTTGCTGTTCGCCCTATGTGGGAAGGGTATGCCCAGACGTGGGTCCCGTGCTCACTACGCCACTGGAGTCAAGCTATCCTGGCTGATGAGGGGTAATTCCCCGAAACCGGTCCCAGGATGCTTGTTTCTGGTCTAGGGAGGACCTGGCTTGGCAGTTCGGGCTGGACTGTTCCCATGAGGCACAGGATCAAGACTGATTTGCATATGGCCATGTCTGAACTGGGGTGGCGTGGTCAGCAAAATAACGATGGATTAAACCCAGATCTGTGACTGGGAGTGAATGTTTTGCCAATGTGCAACATTCCGTCCATCATCTTGTTTGTTTTGCAAGGAGGTGAACTTGCCAGGTCGACATGGTAGTTTGAAACTCCAAACAGGCTCTGCAGTGGCAGGCCTGAGACTGATTTGAAGGGCTACTCACATGGGAGGCACAATCAGTGATGCAGGCCCAGTAGTAGCATTTGATTTACAGGCCCGGGGCACACATAGTGCACTGTACTAGGGACGTTTTAGTAAATTACATTTGTCAATCATGGAGAAACCAAGTGCCATTCCATTTTAGACACAGCGCACATGTACCTTAGAACTGGTCAGCAGTGAAAAAGTGCCCAGAGTCCTATGGTCAGAAAGCAAAAAGACAGGGGCAATCATGGCAAAAGATGGCAGGTCTAACAGATGCAAACTGCATATAACTCTGACTTCCTCAAGAAGGGGCATTATATTGTGAATACAAGACCTACTCATGAAATAGTATTGTTCATCACTTTTGTTAAGTTTAATTGATGTTAGATGTATCAGAAAGCCCTAGATGACAGGGCTGAGTGTTCGTTGTTGACTTATTGAGTTCAGTTTATGTATTATTTCAGATTACAATAAAGCCTTACAATAAAAATCATAAAATAAACAAATTACAGATTCCGTATGTACATATAATAGGTTAAGGACTACCTATATTACAAAAATATCCTTCATTGTACACATTCCTTTTGCTAAAATACCTCCCTCCTACACATTCTGACGTATACATTTGCAACCCAACAGGTTAATAGTAAACCGCAGTGGACTAACAGTTAGTTCAAGTGATTTGCCCAGGTACTATCGCATAGAAAAGAGTCAAAAGAGTAAGTCTGACTTTTGTTGGCAACATAAATAACAAATAAATACAACATATCTGAAACACACAATAACAACTGGTAGCAGAATAATGATTAAATAAGTGAGTGTATTTCCTACACATCAAAAAGGACAGTTAGTGTCACTTATTTGCTAAAAAGTGAAATAAAATAAAAGCAACGTTGACTATTATACGGAATTATAAGTATCTTCTAAACCATGCAATCACTGGTGTTCCTGACTAAACAAAAACGAATGCATAATTGTCATATAAGCCAGCTCTAGTCCATGATGACATTAGAATGGTTTTGAAAACAAGACATTGTTATTGTAACCCAAAATATGATATGCAAAAGCAAATCCAATAGATATCACCTGTGATATGAAGACATCAGGCGGACTGGCTTTGCCAATGCTTTTTTTGTCAGATGGCTGCCGTGCTCGCAGTCACACAGTATCCTTTGGGAAGGTTTAGTAATTAAGCTTAAGGGCAGCATTCCAGGATGACGGACATGCATGGGGCCATATTGGAATTGTTCAAGAAACATATAAATATGGCTGCGAACTCATATATGACCAGTCGAGGGACAGAGCACCCTGGGCTAAAATAAATACAAGTTAGGGTAGGAACGAAGGAGGAGAAGAAAAAAAGAGCAAAACCTGCCTGCAGAACTATCAGCAACATTTTTTTTTTTCATAACCAATTTTATTATGAGTTCAAGCATAGCTCAACACAGCCCTCCACAGTCAGGAGGAGACTGTCAAAGACAGATAAAAAAGAGACATATCATTAGTACAGCATCGAACCCATCGTTATACAGTAAATGGCATTGAACTACCCCACCCACCCAATCCCAAAAACACCAACCAGCCCCGCCCACAGCTACCCACCCCTTATCCCACCCTAACCCAGTGCACGCGATCACAGTCCAGCAACTTGGGACAATCTACAAAGGTGGAGCCGGCCAGCGGCCTAGAGTGCGGGATCCACATCCAGCTGTAATGCATCATCAATGTCCACAGGGGGGTCAAGGAGCAGGCCCCGGTAATCCGCCCACCGTTTCCAGATTTTGTAATGTTTGCGGGGACATCCCCGGGCTTCAAAAACAGGCTGTTCTAGACCCATGAGGAAATCCAGTCCCGCCCTCCAAGCCCCGAGGGGGGGGGCGCGCTCGCTCTTCCAGGCCTGCGCCAGGTCTCTCTTCGCCACCACCAGCCCCAGCAACAGCAAATGGCGCTTGTAAATATTGCCTCCAACATTCTCTAGAACATGAAGAAGGCCCAGCCTGGGGGTACGGGGCAGGTCCCAACCCAACACCTCTGATAGGCAGTCCCACACCCCAGCCCAGAATCGAGTCAGTCTCTCACAGGACCATACTGTATGAAACAGGGTGCCCTCTTCAGAACCACACCGCAGACATTCGGGTGACGCGACAAGGCCTGCCCGCCATAGACGGTGTCTAGTATAATACGCCCGGTGGAGGTATTTGAACTGGATGAAGCGAAGGCGGATGGCTATAGCAGCACCTCGGGGAGATTCCAAGGCCTCACGCCAGTCGTCATCATCCAGTGGACCTACATCAGCCTCCCAAGAGGCCCGCAGTGCTGCGAGTGAAGGGGAACAGTGAGTGACCAGAGAGCGATATATCTGCGAGACCTTCTTGTCACCCAGGTCTCCCATAAACAGTTTAGCTTCGATAGGACTAAAATCAGGGAGCTGTTCCAGGCCCACCAGACTTGGGGTAAGTGCGTGGCGGAATTGAAGGTAGCGGAAAAACTGGGTCTTGGGCATGCTAAATTCGGAGCTAAGCTCCCGAAAGGACTTCAGGGTAGTACCAGAGAGGACATGACCTAGGGACGAGATCCCAATCGCATCCCAGCCGTCAAATCCGGACAGAGACGCCAGCGCCGGTAACAGACCATTTTGCCACAACGGGGTTTCGGCTGTAAGCCGACCCCACCAGCCCACCCGATGCAAGGCCCGCCGCCAGACAGTGAAGACCACTTGGGTGACTTGCGGAAGCAGTCGCCTCCGCCTAGCCGAGTACAATCAGCAACATTTTAATAAGAAAAAACAGATCACCTATCTAAGTTACAGATACTATGAGGGCACGGCCAGCAACTCTACTTTGCAAGAGCTCGATTTAAGTGCAAGTTCAGTAAGTGCAGGGCGACTAGTGTGGGCCTAACAGTTTAGTCAGGGCTTGTTTCTGGATAATGTCTGCTGCGTGACAGAAGATCTCTTTCTGAGCCCCAGATGTGAGCATCAGATCTTGTGCAATCCTGTGCCGTCGTGGGCTCCACTTAGGCTCCTTGACTCGGTTGGTCACTGGCGGTGGGCCATGATTGCTCCTTGATCAGCAGCAGTGACGCAAGTCATCCATTACCAGCCTTACCTGAAATGGCCCTCTCTGCGTAGGGTGGAAGTTGTTTGTTCTGCTCACAGAGCGAGCATGATTACAGAGATAATGTATTGTCCAATTAAGGGAACAGCATTTTTTTCAGAATAATGTGTAGGGGGAAAGTAAGACATATAGGCACCTATATAGAGTCATATAACTAATATATATACGCAGTAAGTGCAACAGTGTTAGCAATATTCTCTGTGCTGCATTGACGTTATTTGTAATATGTAAATAAAATATACAATTATTGTAGTAGTATGTGTGTATTTAGCTGATTGAACGTAGTTCCTCGGTGTGTCCTTATGCGATAAAGGAACAAAGATGGAAAGATGATCAATGCTCCTGTAATCCTGCCTGCAGTGTCAGGCATATCCTTTGTAAGAGTTTCATCCTGTGTATATGATGTAAACTGGGGGTTTGAGTTCGATTGTGATAAGATTCACTGGATGGCATCTTAACATGGGATATTTTCTGTGAATTATGTCACAATGGTCTCCAAACCCAAGCAGACATCATAACAAGCATTTGCAATGCAATAGGTCTTGCATTTACGGGAGTTTGAGGTACTGGGATTGTAAATGACGATAGTTTAAATACTCGCAAATGCGAGACTTATTACATTGCAAATATTTGTTGTTGTTTACAAATGCCCCATGCCGTGCATTAATAGAGGCCGCTCGGCTATCTTTAGATGAGCCGCATCTAAAGAAAGGTCAGCGGCCGCCATTAAAGTTAAAGCGTGGTATGGGGCGTTTTTACAAAAAAAAGTATTTGTTTGTCAAACTTTTTTTTAATAACTTTATTTTATTGATTTTAAAGCAGGCGAAGTTACAGTGAGAGAAATAAATACACAATTGCCCAGACATATCCCAGCTGGCCCATTAGTTGCTTTAAGCGTCCGAACATAGCTTGCACGGTCGAAACTACTGCGAATGTCCACGTGAAAACAGAAAAGGAAATGTCTGGTTGATACGATGAAGAGCAATGTGTAAATCTGATCCATAGCTATAGCCGCCTGCAGCCCACCCCCTCCCTCCCCCTAAACCCCAACTCCCCCTCCCACCCACCCCGGAACCGGTGTGCCTTTGTGCAATGTGAGAACAGTATTGACGCATCTTCTAGGACGAGTCTGCAGGATGCGGAGCTTCTGTGAGTCTGAGCAAATGAAGGTACATGGGGCAGGTCACTTCATTGAATTCGTGCACCAGCAACGAGAGAATGGGGCGCCAGATAGTGTGGAAAGAGGCTGATGAGTTCTGAGATTAGCTTGTATTCGCTCCATGCCAATGATATACCACAGTTTGTGTAGCCACCCTGTATGCGTTGGGCGGGTACGTGTGCCCCATAGTGATAAAATGTGGTCCACTGCCGAGCTTAGTGCTAGCCCCATTTGTTTCCCTCTTATGGATTTGAGTGGGAAGGTAAGTGCGTTCGGCAGCCCTAAGAGGGCGTATGCAGGAAAGCGGGGTATCTCAGTTTCAAAGTGGGTGTCAATGTCGTTGAGTACTTCCGACCAGTACCCTGCCACTTCCCTACAGTCCCAGAGTATGTGCATCAGTGTGCCTACTTCTCCACAACCTCTCCAGCAATGGTAACTGCGGTCTGGGTGCATTTTATGAAGCCGAGCCGGGGTCAGGTACCAATAAATGGCTACTTTAACTGCAGCTTCCCTACACCCTACATTCTTTGCAGTGTGGTTAGCCCTATAGTAGATCTGCTGCCATTCCTTCAAGGAGAGTCTCCGGCCTAATTCTGCACCCCAGCGGCGCTGACCAGCTGAGCGTTCCTTGGATACAGGTGGACGCAGCATAAGATATAGTTCAGAGATCAACTTGCAGTCTGAGTGCTTGGATAAGAGCCACTTCTCGTAAGCCGTAAGGCTGCGGCTGACCAAGGGACGTATGTCGGGTTGCAGCAGCCAGTGGCGAAGTTGGAAGTACTGGAACCTTTTAGTGTCTTTGATGTCATACCAATCTAGCAATTCCGAGTAGGGGATGAATCCGTGGAGAACAAAGAGGTGGCCTGCAGATTTGCAGGTTGCTCGCCATTGTGGTAAGGCCCGCGTCTCCAGTCCTGGAGGGAATTTGGGATTATCAAATAAAGATGTTAGGGGTGAGGGAAAGGAAGTGAGGTTCCGCTTAGTTGCAACTGAGTCCCAAACCCGCATTACAGAACGGGTAATGGGAGAGTTATTAAGATACGATGGTCGGTCCGAAGGCTTCAGGTATGGTACCTTCCACAGTGAAAGGCGCGCCATCGCCCTATCCTGAAAGAGCCACCGCTTTTCGGACTCTGGTCTGCACCATTCTACTAGATAGAAAAGTTGGGCCGCTTTATAATAGCTCAGGAGATTGGGAATCCCTAAGCCGCCTTCATCAGGGGGTCGGTAGGCCAGGTCTCTACGTATCCTTGGCATTTTCTCAGCCCAGATAAAGTGTTGTATCTCTGTCTGCAGCGTATGAATATATCGCAGGGGCAGACCAACCAGTATTGTCAGAAAGATATAGTATTTTAGGCAGTATAGACATTTTTACTGCTGCAACGTGACCTAGCCAGCCAGGGGGTGCGTCCTCCACCGGCGCAGATCTTGCGTTACTTGGGAAGTGAGGTTAGAGCAGTTACATGCGATTGTTTGGCCAGTGGAAGGGGTGAGAGTAATCCCCAGGTACGGGATCTCGGTCTGGGCTCGCAAGTCCCCGAGCCCCAGAAATGCACTCTCCGAAGCGTTCTCGTTGAGGCCAAGAGGCAGGAGCATGGACTTCCCCACATTGACTTTAAAACCTGAGACCTTACCAAAGTCCGCCAACTTCTTCAAAAAAGCTGGAACGGAGGATCGGGGTGTGACAAGAGTCGCCAGGATGTCGTCCGCGTATAAGCTGACGGTATGTTGTTCCCCACCGAAGGGGATACCAGATACCTGGGGGTTGTCCCTAATCCGCTGCGCTAGGGGCTCGATGTAGAGCGCAAAAAGCAGGTGTGAAAGAGGACACCCCTGACGTGTACCTCACTGGATGTCGAAGGGTTTTGAGCTGATCCCATTGACCCGTATCGTTGCTCTGGGTTGGTCATAGCAGCTCGCCACCCAGGCCCGAAATCGATTCCCCACGCCAAAATGTGCTAGCGTCTTGTCCAAGAAGCCCCAGTCAACCCGGTCGAAAGCTATCTCAGCATCGACTGAAAGCAATAGGGCGTCCAGTCCCATATAGTGGGCTTTGTCTATTTAATGCATTATCCACTTGGTGTTGTCGCTGCTTGCCTGTTAGGAATAAAGCCCGAATGGTCAGGTTCAATAATGCCGGGCAGCCGTGGGCCCAATCTGGCAGCCAGGACCCCCGTAAAGAGCTTCAAGTCGAGGTTGAGCAGGGAGATTGGCCGGTATGCTGCGCACTGAGTGGGATCCTTCCCAGGCTTAGGAAGGACAATGATGTCCGCCTCGAGCATGTCTGCTGGGATTGTTCCCGGGCCTTGAAAGGAGTTAAACAAGCGCATTAAAACCGGGGCTAAGGATTGACAAAAAGTTTTATAAAAACTGGTGGAGAAGCCGTCCGGGCCCAGCGATTTCAGCAGTTTGAGGCGGGAGATCGCACCGATCACTTTTTCCACCCTGATAGGGGCATCTAGCGCTGCTGCACCTGATGCGTTAATGGCCGTTGTCACTGCTTGACTAAAATATGCCTCACCTGCACTGTCAATTGTGGCGTCTCTACTATATAGTGAGGCATAGAAGTCTCGGAGGGGTGCAGCAATCTGGTCATTGCGTTCGACCCGTTCCCCAGTTGAGGTGTGAAGGACCGTAATTTTGGAACATTCGGTCCAAGCTCGGAGTTTGCTCACGAGGAGCCTCCCTGTCTTATCACCCCTTATATAGTAAGAGTGTTTGAGCCAAAGAGCGGCATGTTCCGCTCTATCCTAGCCTAGGCTGGCAAGTTGCGCTCTGGCTGCTTTCAGCTGCCTCCACATTCGCGGAGGCCCAGTCCGGCTGTGTACTTGTTTGAGCTCCATCAATTTAGCTGCCAACTCCAGCTCTGTTATCTGCTGCAGAGATAGCTATTATTCCCCTCACTACCGCTTTAAGGGCTCCCCACAATGCCGTCAAAGGTGTGTCAGCGGAGTCATTAGATGTTAAATAGTCAGTAATGCACTTTTGCACCTGATGGCAAATGTCCGGTCATTGTAGTAGGGATTCCCGCAGTCTCCTCTTCCCCCTTGGTCTGCATGTGGGTCGTATGTCAAGAGTCAAATCAAAATCAAATCAAATCAAATCAAATCAAATCAAATGTCAAGAGTCAATGTCACGGCTTCATGATCGGACAATGCTGCAGGAACAATGTTGACTGATTGGACCAAGGAGTTAAGTTCGGATGACCCTATAAAATGGTCTAGGCGAGCGTATGTATGGTGTACATGGGAATAGAATGAGTATTGCGTGCTGTGAGGGTGAGCTGCTCTCAAGCTATCTAACAGCCCTCTATTGTGTAGCCATTCTTTCCCTTTGTTCGATATTGCCCCAGTTGCACCATATCTGTGGCCGGACCTGTCTTTCCCTGAGTCCATAACTAGCTTAAGGTCCCCGCCTATTAAAATCTGTCTGTCATGATAGAGAAGGACTTCCGACAGGGAATCTGTAAGAAAAGGCTCTTGACCAGAATTAGGAGCGTAGAGGGATCCTACTGATGGAGCGGTAAATTTCTTCTGGTAATTTCTCAATGCAAACCCTCATGCTACCTCTAATTTACTGCTGAAAAAGGTGTTGGGCCCTTCACACCACGTATTACCTTCAGGAGACTTTAAATAAACCTGAACAGTCAAAAATGCAATTATTATTCAAGCCAATAAAGAGAGTTGTTGAGTATTTTAAAGGGTTTTATTTTCAAGACAAAAGTTAATTTTTCTCTGACCCTTTATTCATTAGTAAAATATCAATCTGGTTACAGAATTTGGAAAACAGGAAAAAAAGCATTAATACAGAACACATTACAGTCTGCATATAAGCATTACATGTAGGAAAGAAAATGTGGCGCAAAATTGTTAAAGAGTTTCTAAGAAAAAAATAGTCTTGCAAGGCTAATCAATAATTAAATAGTTGGCAAAAAATCTCCCATAAAGAGAAATAAATGCATAAGTCAAATAAATCTTTTCAGACTTAATTAATTAGTCAAAGCATAAACTTAAAGTTTAGCATCTAATTCTATCCTGATCCACTGCACTCTCTGCTACTGTCTGTGTCTAAAGAGCAAGCAAGGAGTGAGACAGCCCGCCCTTCACAAGGCCTCAAAGGAATGTGGCCTGCTGTGCCAAAATATGACGTGGAAGCAAGAAACCTCCCCCTAACTCTCCTCGGACGCAAACTCCGCCCTTCAGCAATCTCCCGGGACGTTTCTCGTACCTAACCCATAGAATGAAGCAAAGCCTAAGCCAAAAATGAGCAAGAAGCCAGCTGAGCTGAGAAAGCCAACCCCCCTCCAGAGAGGTCATTATTTATACTCTAATTCTTGGCAGACTACACAAAGATGTTGCATTTTCAGGAAAACTTGTACGTGATTGGTCAGTCATGATGGCATTAGGTCTCACTGTCCTGACTCATTCTAAAATCCTGACTATACCAGTTTTAACAAAAGAAAAGCAAATGATTTAATACATTTTATATGTTTGCAACTTTTACTAGGAAAAATGTTTCATTCTAATTCATCCTTCCTTCCTTCCACAATGCAGTCAGATGGATACTTTTAACTAACTGGTACATTGGCACATTCACAAGAATGTACAGTTCAAGATGTTCTTGACTTCTTCTTGTCATGAGGAAAGCTGGCTCAGTCTGCGCATGCACCCTTCTCTTTACAAGTCATAGCCTTGATGGATTCACAGGCAGCCATTTAATGGTAGGCCCAAAAATAAAACAGACACAAAGAGAATATTAATTTCATGTAAATCAGCCCATTATGTTTCCCAACTCCATACTAATACCCCTTATAAATGTTTACCTAGTCAAGCTATTAGTTATAAAGCAGCTTTTCTATTATTTATGACAACATGCAAAATAAATGTGCAATGTGCAACATAGCATTTTTATGCTTTAGTGTAAAATTTAAAAGCACACATAGTTAATACAGCGCACACAGCAACATGCTTTAGTGTTTTAGATAGCTTTTCATGCAACAAAGCATTTAGCCCCCTGTGTAGTGTTTGGTGCATTATTAATTCACACACATTATAAAAAGAGGTGTTATTAACTGAAAATGTTTATCAAAATATGCAACAAGTCAAAGTCTTTTAAGACAGGAATAGTGAATTTAGATTGCAAGGAATGAGCTGGGAAGAGAGAGAAACACATTCTATTAATCTTCAAAGCTAAAAAGGCCACTTTTCTCTACATTGCAAAAACACATGTTAATTCAGCAAAAGCATTTCAGACTGAATAGGCCTCACTTTCATGTTTTTCATGTGCCATGTTTTTAACTTGCACCAAAATGTGTGTGGCAATTTAAATGCAGTCTGTCTGAAGCACAAAAAATAAAACAATGCCTGACTGCAGATGAAATCTGCTCCATCACTACGACGACAGGGGTGTCGCCCACCCACAACCTAAACGCCAGCAGCCTCCCCTTTGTCTCTGCCACTTTGTCTCCAATCCTGCCATGAAAGTGCCGTGCTAGGAGTATATCCAACCCCCTTTTTTATGCGGCATAGAGGAATAAAATTGATGGGGAAAGGTGCAGGGTTTCATTCTGTGCCAGTCCTTAGGTAGCAAATGTGTCTCCTGCAGTAGGCATATCGAGGCCCCTGAGTTCTCTAGGTAGCTCAGAATCGCACGCCTCTTGATGGGGTTGTTCAGCCCCTTCACATTAAGAGTTAAGACTTGTGTAGTGTGGGTGGACATAGGATTTGACTAGGCATGTACCCACTAGGGGTCAAGGGGATATGACCAGAAGTCGTCTGCTCAGACCTCCGTGCTGTATGAGCTTCCTCGCGAATATTGATCCTACTTTACGTCCTCCCCAAGGGTTGCACACCGGTTCCCCCCAAGCGTGATGCAGCCGGGGTGAGACCTCAGAACCTCTACGCGAAGGATGGGTCAGGAGCGGGCCCCCATCGGACCCCGTCAAGGAATCCCCCTGAGCTATGGGCGTCAACAGAGATGTGTTGAAGCTGGGGTCTAGAACAGGCAAACAGGCATCCGCTGCCGGTTGGAGGAGTGCGTGGGATGCCGAGTTCGTGGCGTGCGATTAATGCCCTCGCCTGCGTTGGGCGCTTCAGGTGCAGTGTGTGTCTTCGGGGCCCAGTGCTGTGTAGGCTAGGCCGCTGACCCTCGCCCTCGAGTTTTGCACCGCCGGTTCAACCCCGCACCAGCCCGGTGCGCCCCATGCTAGTAGTGGGTCCAACCCCTTCCGGGTCCAAGACACTCACCGTGTGAGAGACGGTATCAACAGAAAGCCGGCGCAAAGTCACAGTCAGTGGGGCGGCATAGTAGTGTCAGGAGAGCAACCCCTGCAAGCCACTCCTCGAAGTCTCCAGGGCTGTAAAACAGGCAAGCAGCCATCCGTTGCTGGTTGGGGGCGTGCTTGGGGTGCAGGAATCGTGGTGTGTGGTTAATGACCTCTCCGGCGCTGAGCGTTGCAGGTGCAGTGTGAGTCTTCTGGGCCCAGTGCTGTGCAGGCTAGGCCGCTGAGCCTCACCCTCGAGTTTTGCGCCGCCGGCTCAGCCCCTCACCATCCCGGCACACCCTGTGCTAGGAGTGGGTCCCACCCCCTCCAAGTCCGGGACACTCACCGCGTGGGAGACGGCGTCAACATAGGGCCGGCATGGAGTCACAGTAAGTAGGGCGGCATAGTAGTGTCAGGAGAGCGCCAAATGCAAGCCACTCCTCAACGTCTCCAGGGCTCCACTACACGAGAATGGCAAGGCCTAGTTCACCTGTGGCGGCAGAATGCGGCAGACTTTCAGATCCGACAAGACCAGCGACGCACCAAACTCGCAGGGCCCTCGGAGGATCCCGACAGGGCCGCGGTGCAACAGTGATGGGTTCGGCTCGCCCCCGCTGCCGTAATCGCCGCATCGACCTTCGTCTTGGCGGGCTTTTGTCCCACTTGACCCCGGCCTGATGTGCATCTTCTGGGGCTTGGGCCTCTACTGCTATTAATGGTGATTGCAGTACTGGGTACACAAATTATGTTTTCAATACATTGGAAGCAGTGGCAGCTCCTCCGCTAAGGTGGAGGAGCGTCGCCCCACTGCTCGCTATTAGCAGTGTACAGGAAAATTCAAAAATGAACTGGAGCCAGGTTAGGGCGGGGCGCAGCTGGGCTCCTTTCAGAGGGAAGAGTGGATGGGGCACCTAAGTGAGCATGACAGTTTGGGCAGCCTTCTTGGGCCGGCCAAACCGCCATGCTCACAAGGTATGTTCCCCACCAGGCTGTAATGCACAGCCTGGGTGGAGAACATGCACAGTTCTAAACCACGGCACTCAGACCAATCATGACGCTACTGTCATGGTGACAGCAGCATTGTGATTGGCTTAGAGGAGTCTGGAAGCCTAGATTAAGGAAGAGCAGAGGATGGAGGAGAGGCGGTGGCTGGTGATCAGCGAGGAACAGGTAAGCCTTCTATTTTTTCTTTTTTTTCTAACTCCCCCACGGCCACAGTTCCCTGCAAGCCGCCACTGATTGGCAGGGCCATTTAAAAGGCTAATTGAAGAAGGGCTCAGATATACGACTCTCGCACTGAGGAGGAGATGACCTGAGATTTTGCAGTATTTGCGTCACTAAAGTGACGTAAATCTGCGCAAAATCTTTTTTTCTGATTTACTTTCCAGCGCTGGAAATAACATGAAAGTACCGCAAAGCAGCGCATAGTGCTGCTTTGCATTACTTAGTACCAAGGTGGCGTACCATGGGTGGAGCATGGACATTTCGGTGCAACCACCCAAGGTTTCTGACGCTAAACCCTATTTACTAAATAAAGTAAACAGGATTTAGCATACTGCACCTTTTTGAATTAGGTGCAAGGAAGGAGAAATGCTTTCATTTCTCCTTCCTTTTCCGACTTTTGGGAAAGGGTTGAAGTCAGTCTATGCAAAGTATTTTGTACCGGAAAGGTACGCTTCCAGTACAAAACCTATGGTAGGTTCACTGAGACACCCTTGCGCTATGGCATAAAGGTGTCTCCGTGGTGCACAGCAGGTGAATTCAGCACCTGTGCTAGGGATAGGGGAGGAGAGTGCCATATGTCTTTAAATATGTTACTCTCCTCCTCTCTCCTTTTCACCCAGCGCAGCACAGCATTTGTGGCTGCTGCACCTTGCTTCATGAATAAATGGTAAATCTGGCCCTGAGCAGCTGTGTAAAGCTTTGTTTACTTCTGGAGCTGAGCTGTTCAACAGGCCATTAAGTAGTGTGCATTAGTGATGGGCATTTGTAAACTGGCCTGACCTAAACATAGCGAAAGCTAGATTTGAGAACTTTGCAGCCTTCTTGAAGCACAGTGACCCCCAGCTCAGAGTTCTAGTTAATATGAAGATAATGTTCTCACTCAAAGATCACTGGGTCAAGTATCTTATTTTGAATGATAATGGATGACTTTCACTATCACTTCTGAATGCACACCTGATTGGTTCACCACGGACCCTAGAAGTCAATATGTCCAAGGGATTTTCTGCCAAAGCAGACCTATCTGTTTCCTTTCCTTTCAGTTTGTGTATCTCTTCCTCCTTAACCCACTCCTCCTTAAATGTTCCATTTCCTCATTTATATGGAGGGAGGCAGACCCCTCCAACCTTCCAAATGTTGTCTCCCTCATCCAATATATCTACCCCATGGCTGTACTCACATTCCCGCCTGGAGATAGCAGACAGAATCTTGGCCTCACACCTGTAAGCCAGAAGTCTTTCAATTTCATCTTCTAAAGGTTTATTTCAGAACTACTGTCAACTGATGCTTCAGGGATAATGCTATGTCATTACCAATTCTATATTGCGCGTCTACTGTCTGGATGCCACTGTTACACATAAAGTATCTAGGTGCCCTTTTCATATCGTTCAAGGATTTTCATTGATGGTTTGTGTAGGAAGGTGGATACCTGACTATGGTTACCCCAGATTTGTTTTGCCTTGTGTTTAGCTGGTTTTCGACTTAGTTGGCCTGGGACCCTGCTATTCAGGGCCCCAGGCTATTTGCTCTCTCTTTAGAATGGACTCCATGTACCCTAGGTGCATAACTAAATTGGATTGGGTCACCTTATCTGCCCCTGTACAGTGCACTATAGGTGCCCAGGGCATAGGTGCATCCAAGGTCTACCAGGGGCTGCATCATATCTTTTGCCACCCCTGGCTGGCCATCCAAACAGACACAACTGGCTGATCACTGAGCTGGGGCAAGGTCGTGTAATCACCCCTTGCTTAGATGTAGTATAACTATGTCTAAACCTATATCTGGACACATATATACCTATAAGTCACTCCTATGGCAGGCTTTAACAATCCTGGAGGCAGAGTGCTTGGTTTTATGTAAGATGGTGCTCTAGCATGAGCTGAGCCTGTCTGCAGTGTTCAAAACCATTTCCTTACTGCTGTTCCAGGGTATTGCCATACCATATACTCTTAAGTGCATTATAGTCCTCGCGGTTATTGCTAACTTTGGTTTGGCTTTATCAAAACATGTCGTGCAAGGTGTCATACACTTTGGAATACTACCCCCTCACCAATTCTGGCAACGGGGGTAGCATTCCACCCTTCTAGAGGGAGAAGACATGTTACTTTACTTAAACGTGGTTAAATCTAACCAGAGCCTCAGCATCACAAAATGGATGCTGCTGCCCCGACACAAGTCTGGCCTCCTGCTGCTGACCGAAACCTGGCAGGGGAGGCTTGGACAAAGAGTTTCCTGTCACAGGGAGGTGTTACACCACCCCAGACTGGAGATAGTGGATTGGAGCAGGGAGGGTTGAAAGAAACTAGACACTGCCTGGGGCCCAAAGGTGTCCCATGCAAAATCCAGTCAAACCGGTTCTGGGGCACTCCAGCCCCAGCTTTGGCGCGAAACTGGACAAAGGGAAAGGGGTGTAACCACCCCCTTCCTGGGTCCCAACCATAGGAGGGACCTAGCAGGATATCCAGCCCCTTGATTTGGAATAAAGGTAGGAGCTGTGGCACTGCACATCAGATTATCCTGACTGAAACTTTGATACAGAACTCTGGACCCTTCAACATCCCCCTCAACGTGGAAGATTGACGAATCTTCCTTGTGGTCAAGGAGTGACCACCCTGTGCAAACAGGCACCATCCAGCGCCCAACGGTTTACTTTTTTAAATTTTTTTTATTTTTTTTGTATCCTCATATTGCGAGTTTGTATGTGTATGGAGTTTCAGGTTTCTGTCTCTGATTATCTTTGCCGGAGCTGCCCCTTGGTCTCTCGTGTTTGGGGAGTTACCAACTTTTCGAAGTTCTTTGAGGAGTACCCTTAAACCATTACATAGTAACAGATCTGGTTTGGGATAACGGTAGGAGCTAGCCACCTTGGCTACTCGACAAGTATTTTACTCGTCCACCAGATGTTGTTTCGCATTAATCATAGGACCGTGTGTACCAACCCTATATTGGAGTCTAGATGGTTTTCCAAGATTTCCCAAAATTTTAATCTCTTAGAGGTATTTCCCTTTCTGTCTAGTTTATTAACCCTTAAGACAGAGTTCATCCAGGCTCCATGTGTTGGAGGGGATGCACTAACCCAGTTGATACAAATCTCCCTCCTTGCTAGTACAATTAGCACAAAAAGTAGGTTTTCTTGACATTTAGTTAATCTCCCTCCATCTCTTGTATCTTCAATCCCAAAAAGAGTTAGGATTGTACTTACAGTTAGCTGTTTATGCATGATCATGCTCACGGTCTTACCAACTTCTTCCCAGTAATCTTCCAATGATGGGCAGTTTTTAAACATGTGGACATCATCTGCCTTTTCTTCCCCACATTTCGGACATTTTTTTACACCTGCGTTTTTAAATTTGGAAAGTTTTTTCGGTGTCCAGTATGCGCGGTGTATTGTATATAAGTGGTTTCTTTTCAAAGCTGCTGACTTTAGAGTTGACCAGCATTTT
Organism: Lissotriton helveticus; assembly: GCF_964261635.1. Taxonomy (NCBI): domain Eukaryota; kingdom Metazoa; phylum Chordata; class Amphibia; order Caudata; family Salamandridae; genus Lissotriton; species Lissotriton helveticus. The sequence continues at coordinate 1,263,839,235 of NC_136067.1, read as the reverse complement.
CCTACAGATTTTTCCCATATGTTATCCAAATCGGCTATTTGTAGATCTCTCCCCCAGATTTCGTCCTCAATCTGTGTATCTCCCTTTCCTGCATCTATAAGGGCCCAGTAACACTTTGCAACCTCTTTGTTGATAGGTGAGTTTTTTACCATTTCCTTTTCCAGTTTTCCATTTTCTTGTTTATTTGCAGGAATAGTTCTGGCCCAGCTTGAAATTTGGTAGTATTTAAATTTGGAGATTGAATCGTTGGTAATACTTTGAAGTTCTTCCCAAGTAACCAGAGAGGATCCTTTTAATAGCTGACCCCAATAGTTAATATTGGCTAGTTTCAAGGGGTTTGCCATTGAGTCTTTTAGGCATTCTGGGGTTCCTGGTGATTCCCATATAGGGGCCATTATACTGTAGTATTGGATGTTCAAAGATGATCTCATTTGTGTCCACAGCTTAGCTGCCTCTCTTAGAGTCTTCAATTTTATTTTTTTAAAGTATTTTGGATGACCGAATTTGAATAGAAAGTGGTCCACTGATTCTGTCATTGCTTGCAAATATTTTGGATAATATTGATGAGTTTTAAACAATGTCCGCGTGTTTTTGAACTGAAACGCCTTGTAATATATTGAGTTTTTTCCAGGATATCCTCGTTCCCTTCGAGGCCCATATAAAACTGGTAATTTCCCCCTGTGGTTTTTTTAGAAGGGCTTTTCCAAATTCCAAGGGAATTGTATTGAAAAGATATGTATACTTGGGCAAAATTGACATTTTGATAATATTTGATCTTCCAATAATACTAAGTGGAAGACTGGACCACACTTTAAGTAACTTTCTCACCTCTCCTGCCACTTTGTTAAGATTGCGCTGTGCAATCTTCTCTAGTTCGTGATTTACTAAAATTCCCAAATATTTTATTTCCTTCTTGATGTTTGAATTTTTGAAGTGTGTGTTCCAGGTCATTATTTCGGTTTTAGAGTGATTTACTAGGTAGCCTGAGACCTTCCCAAACGTACTTATAATCTCCTCTATGGCCGACTTAGAGCTGACATAATCATTCGTAAAGATCATCAAGTCATCTGCATACTAAGCGATCTTTTTTTCCCATGCTTGGTACGTAAACGGGGTTATTTCTTTAGTATTCCTTAATTTATTTGCCAGCGGCTCAATATATAAGTTAAAGAGCAGAGGCGAGAGAGGGCATCCCTGCCTGGTTCCTCTTTTTATGATCACATCCTCTGTAAGACTGCCATTGACTAGGATTTTCGACCTTGGTGTCTTGTAAATTTCCTTCACGACATGCATGAATGGTTGGCCTATGTTGTTTTTAGCCATAACTTTTTCAAGAAAGAACCAGTTTACTCTGTCGAAAGCCTTAGCGGCATCGACGGTAAGTATTGTAAGTGGAATTTTCTCTTGGTTGGCTATGTCAATGGTGCTCAGGAGTTCGTGAGTGATTTCATGCAGTTGTCTTCCTTTAATAAATCCTTTTTGGTCCGCGTTTATGAGTTGGGGCATTGCTCTTCCTAACCGGGCTGCCATAATTTTTGTGAAGATTTTATAATCTGCATTAAGCAGCGATATAGGCCGATATGACTCACATCTGTTAGGGTCCTTGCCTGGTTTTAGGATGATGGTTATTACAGCATCATTCCAGGAGTCGGGGATTTTATTTTGTTTTTAAGGGTCAGGTTCGCCAGCTCTGTGATATATGGTGACAGGGTATCTCTTAGTATCATGTAAAGTTCATTTGGTAGGGCGTCCGGGCCTGCTGCCTTACCTTTTGTTAAATTTTTGATTACCTCCTTTACCTCGCTTATTTGAATCTCTTTATTTAGTTCTTCCTTTTCCTCTTCTGTTAGAGCTAAAGATGGGATATCTTCTAGGTATTCGTCAATCTGACCTTCTAGAGGATTGGTATCTTCCGTGTATAGTTCTGCAAAAAATTTCGTGAACTCTTGTCTAATTATATTTTCGTCTGTACTTTGGTTCGCCTGACCGTCTTGATGTATACTCCTTACTTTATTCCTGGCTTGATCTGTTTTTAATTTCCACGCAAGCCACTTTCCGCAGCCTTCACCGTATTCATGATTTATTAATTTGCTTGATTCCCACTTTGTACGCACTCTGTCTTCTAGTATATCTTCAAGTTTTTCTTTCTGGCTTTGTCTCTTTCTTTCTAGTTCCTTTTTCCTACTTATATCTTGTTCCACTGTTAATTGGGCGTCCAAGGAGTAGATGCTTTTTTCCAGATCTGTTATCTCTTGCTTCATTTTTTTATTTTTATATGCTCCCAGACTTGGTAATTTTCCCCTTAGCACAGCTTTGTAAGCATCCCAAGTGATCTGTTTAGTCGTACCGATTTTATTATTTTCGAAGAAGTTTTCTGTTTCTGATTCAAGTTCCTTTACAATTTGCTGATCTAGTAGTATGGCTCTTTCTACCGTAAATCTTTTTTGGGTTTTTGTTGTCTCTACCTGAAGTGTTAGTTGGACAGCAGAATGGTCTGATAAGTGAGCCGGGAGATGAACTCGGTTTTTTAGGCTCCCTGATAAATCTCGGTCTAAAAGGAAGTAGTCAATTCTCGACCTATGTCCTAGTTTTTTGTTGTGCAATGTAAAGGGCTGGTTTTTTTCTCCTTTCTCTCTCCAAATGTCTATCAGCTCTAAGTCTCTTTTGTATATGCTAATCCACTCCCTCATTTTCGGTAAGTTTGCCTGCCTACCCGGGGGAGGCCTATCAATATTGGGATCCATTATAAGATTAAAATCACCTCCCAAGATTATTGGGGTGGTAGCTAGTAGTAGATGAGAGTAAAGTTTCCATAAGGGGTCTGCGTCGTCTAGATTAGGTCCGTAATATCCTGCTATTGTGTAAGAGCTGTTTTCTATCTTTACTCTCGCTATTGTCCATCTCCCCTTACAATCTGCTTCTTCTGAGTCTAGGGTAGCTTTAAGTGACTTTTTAATTATTATCGCTATCCCTTTAATATTACATTCTTGTGTGGTACATATGTACATGTCTACCCATCTTAAGTTCTTTATTATTTGGGCCCACTCTTCTTTCAGTAGATGTGTCTCTTGTAGTATAATTATTTCACATTCTGATGTTCTAAGGTACTCAAGAATTCTATTCCTCCTGCTTTTTGTCCTCATACCATTTACATTCCAGGAGAGAATTTTAAAGTTTTTACTCGTACTCCCCATCTACTCTGTTTCTCCCTGACACGTCCCACTCCGGTATACTATTTATTTTATTGTGTAAGGTAGGCAGCTCCTTTTCATTTTTCCATCTTTTTCGACTTTTGAGGATTCTTTTCTCGTTTTTTTCCCTATTTTTCTCCCCACCCTTGTTCTGTTTCGTGCATTTTTTGTGTTTTCTTTTTAGTGATTTGTCGTTGCCCTCCCTGGGGAAGCCTCCTTCTTCTTTTCTTAGAGTTATCTTCTTAACCCTTTGCAACTCCTTGACTCCTGGCTCTTGACCTATATGTGTTTAAAGGTTATTACTGCAACGCCGTACACCATTAGTCTGCTTTTTTGCACTGCAGCTAAGACTCTAAAATATGGTGAAAAGGATTTCTTCTTTATCTTATCGGCTCTTCTGTTAAAATCTAGATTGTGACGTAAACATTATCGGCGCCATCTTGTCCCCTTTTAGGCTCATATGTGCGCGTCAGTAGCAACCATTTTGAAAACCATGGTCTCCCTGCCCAGCGCCGCTAGCTAGCGCGTCTCTCCCTCTGACCTCGCAAGCATCCCCCGCGCGCTGATAGCCCCCGCTCTCTCATACCTGAACCATAAAACTCCCCTCCAGCGCTACTCTGCCTCGGAAATGCATTCCGCTCCCGGCCAACACCTCCCCATCCTTTGATGAACCCCCTTTCCTCTGTGCCCAATCTTCCTGCCCGTTCCCAGGGCGCCACCTGGCCCTGCGGATACCATTTATTGGCCCCCTTACAGTAAGCAGCTGCCCCGATTCAAAGGATCTCTGACTGATCAAAGCCCCCCCCCACCCCATGAGATCCGATCAGACACACATTCCGGGAATCGACGGAATGTCCTGGTGTGCGATAGTCATCACCTACTGTGACCGGGGTGGGGACTTCTACTGTAAATGTGTGTGGGAACAGGCCCAAAGTGAGGATTCCGAGGATGTCTTTCCGTACATCAAAGTATTGACAAGAATGTGTTTCATGTAATAAAGCAATAAACCTGTGTATAAGAGGCCAGGCCTCAAGGATGCGTTTAGAGCACCTCGAGAAGATACCCTGTTGTCTGATTTGACGTGTTCTGCTCCGTCGGAATAAACTCCTGTTTCCTGCCTTCCGTCTCCAGCGCCTGCCTTTTTGTTTGGTAATATTGAATGGTATGAGAGGCGGCTAACGCCGGGCAAACACTGAAGGGTTCTTGGTCGAATCCGGCCCTACCCTTCCACAATTGGCGTCCCAAACGTGGGGCCCATCAGCGACACGTGGATCCAGTGGGAGAGGTCCCGACGACAGTGTGAACGACTGCAACGATCGGGAAGAGCTCCTGCCCGATAGACCCTCGTCTGGCAGCCGATCATCCGAACTTCACTGGTTCCGAGCAGACCTCTCTCGAGTGATCTACGGTCCTGACTGGGAACCATCAGGAGTGCCACAGCAATTACGGAGAATAGAGGACGATCAGGTGCTGGAAGCGGAAGACGAGAAACTGTCCATGCGGTCCGGGTAAGGTCGTGTAACACGACAAATTGCGAATTGATTGTTTGATTGTTTGAAAATACTAGTATTACTCATTTGATTGTTTCTGAGAGATTCTCTATTTGCAAACAAGCACAGAGTCGCCATACTCTGTTTAGTCTTTGCAGATAGTGAAGGGTAGGTAACGCAGGCCTTTGCCCCCTTTGTAACCCGTCGTGCCTACTTCCCTCTCCATTTGATTGATTGTTATCCAAGCATTTACTGCTTTGGAATTGGTTCTCTTTGGATCATTCTCTATTTGCAAACAAGCACAGTGTCGCAATACTCTGTTTAGTCTTTGCAGATAGTGAAGGATAGGTAACGCAGGCTTTTGCCCCCATTGTAATCCGTCGTGCCTATTTTTATCCCTCATTTGATTGATTGTTTATCCGAACATTGATCGTTCGGAATTGGTTCTCTTTGGGTTATTCTCTATTTACAAATAAGCACAGAGTCGCCATACTCTGTTTAGTCTTTGTGAATCGTGAAGGATAGGTAGTACAGACTTTTGTCCCCATTGTAACCCGTCATGCCTATCTTTGCCCCGTTTGTTTGTAGTTGGTTCAGCCCGGACCGCTTATTAGAGGTGAACCATCCGGCTCCACTGGAGGGCACCCCTAATAAGGACATGTTTACTAAATATGGACTAGTCGCCGTGGCTTATAGTAAGCTGTGGCACAAATACACGAGAAAGGATCGGGAAAGTCAGTGGCCACTGATAGGATCCTTTGATAACGATAAAATAAACGCGTTGGGAACAGCCCTTTATAACAATAAGACAACACCCACTATGCTCGATAGCTTCGGCATGTGGCGCAAAGAAACAGAACAGCGGAAGAAGAGAAATGAGGTCAGGTTAGAAAAGGAATTACGCAAAGCAGCTCACCTGGCCGCTAACAAATTAAAGGAAGAAATAAAAGAAAGAGAGGAAACCAAGCTAAAACAAGATTCTGAATCATCAGGCCAGTGTCCCGTCAGGACACCCCCTACACTTTACCCCGAGCTACCTTCGAAACAGCGAACGAACGATGATTTACTATTAGGTCCCCCGATCATCTACATGCCCCCTCCATACGCCCCTTCCCAACCCTAAGCGCAGCACCCGCAACCCCCACCGACAGGCGAGAGTAGTGCCGGAGCCTCGGTCCTCATGGCCTCTGTGCCGACCGAACCCCTCGTACCCAGCGTAACACGAGCAGCGACTTCAGATGATCCCGAAGCTGGGAGGAAAGACCCTGCTAGATCGAATAGATTAAGTAAGGATGAACGAGCTGGGATCGATAAGATTGTAAAGACACTGGTGGGGCGAAAGGAAAGTGAGGATTATATAACGGATATGTACAATACATATGCCAATAGCCACAGGCGACACTTTGTCGTACGCCTTTGTTACCATACCCTTAATGCCTATGAAGACCGCTACCAAGGAAAAGGCCCTGAAAACCTAATGACTCTGTATAGAAAAGTTGATGTCGGAGATGGGGACGAGTGTGATGTGACGAACCTCTTCACGCGTACGCTTGAAGTTTTCCGCCACCTCACGGAACAGAAACCAGAGACTAACTCCACGACTCCTGCAGCGACTGAAGCCAGAGTAGAAAAAATTGACACGATGATGCCCATAAAGGAGGCCGCTCCCTATTGGGTCCCCCCACGAGGACAGGGAACGCACAACGATATTAACCACCAAGATGCGAGAGGGAGGGTAGTTTACAACTGGGTTTACCAACCATGGGATCGGCAAGACATCCTGACTTTTCAAAAATCCTTGCCTGATCTGCGAAAGAACCCCACAGCCTTCTATACAGAATTAGCCACCGCTTTGGGTTCAACGATTATGACCCTAGCGGATATCGATTTGTTTTTCGGGTTATGTCTGCCAGCTGATGTGTGGAAGCAAATCCGGAAAGTCGACCACCTTGAGCTGTTCGGACATACCTGGACACAACTCGGTGATGTAGACAAACAGCGAGAGCCGGGACAGAAACCTTTGAAAGCCATTCTAGACCTACCAGATAAGATCGTGCAGAAACTAAAAACCCTAGTCCCAGAAAGGAAGGTGGACTGGTCGATAGTAACGGCCTGTCGCCAGAAACCCCAGGAAGACGTATCAGAATACTTCTCCCGGTTTGAAACGGTGTTCTCCGATTACAGCGGCCAGGACATGACCACTGCAACCGGACATCACTTGTTTGTCCAGAACTATGTGAAAGGCCTGACACCAGAAGTCTCGCAGAAACTACAGACTAGCGAGAGTAGTTGGGCGGCCTCCAAGCCCGCAGCTATCCTCCAGATGGCTCAATACTATGAGCGACAAAAGGACGAGAACGATCGAGCGACTGAGAAAAAGAAAAAGGACTTGAAAGAGAGGGTGATGATTGCTCAGTTGCAAGGGGTGACTATAGGAAGGGAACAGTATAGAGGGAACTACCAGTCGAATGCTCCTAGAAATCCCCCCCCTAGAGACCGCACACCCACACACGGCGCTCCACGAACAGACCTCGATGAGAACCAGTGTGCGTTTTGCAAAGGATTTGGCCATTGGAAGTCTCAATGTCCAGCTCTGCAAGAAGCACTCAGAAATAAAGACGCGAGAGACGTAGCGGGCGGGCCGAGAAATAGAGGACAGGGACGAGGGCACCCAAACGACACCAACAATGACAGACCTGGCAGACCGAACGCGTTTGACCGTCCCCGACAGAATCAGTACCAACAGTCTGACTGCGACAATGCCCACGACTTTGCATAGGGCTGCCAAGGGCAAGGAAGGGATCCAGTCGAGCTCTATGTTGACCAGCAAGGTCCTTATGTCACCGCTAAGGTCCTAGGTACGAAGTCTCCATTTCTGGTAGATACTGGTGCAACACGTAGTGCGTTGTCTAAACGATTGATTCCCAGGGCACCCTTGTCTGGCTCACATGTGACATCAATAGGTTTTGATGGAACGCCCTTCACTAATCCCTTGTCCACACCGATCTCTTTTAACTTGGACAATAACACCACTGACACGACGTTTTTGCTATCCTCCAACACCCCCGATGCCATTATGGGACTTGACTTGTTGAAACATTTTCGAGCTACTATTAGGTGTTCACAAGACGGAGTTCGAGTCATTTTGTACGACAACCCAACGCTGCTCAGATCCTGTCACACACAACGCATGTTTTCCATCACTGACGCTGACTTGTCCTTACTCGACACCCTACCTCTGTACCTATGGGCAAAGACTGACTCGGACGTAGGACGCATGATGATAGACCCTGTACACATAACTGTTCGACAGGACGCAGTGCTCCCAAAACTCCCACAGTATCGGATATCGCCCGAAGGCGAGAAGGCATTGGTAAAAATCATCCAGTCCCTGGTAGACGCAGGAGTGGTAGAAGAAGTAGTTAGCATGGTTTGCAACAGCCCTATCCTACCCATTGTGAAGAAGCAGGGTGAGGGAGATGAAAAAGCGTACCGCTTCATCATCGACCTACGAGAAGTCAACAAAGTAGTCGTACCTCAGTACCCTGTAGTCTCAGACATCACCACCATTCTGACCCTGATTCCTTCCACTGCCACCACCTTCACGGTAATCGATCTCAAAAACGCATTTTTCTCCATCCCCATCCACTCAGACAGCCGCTACCTTTTCGGCTTCACTTTAAAATCCCGCTCATATAGATTTTGTAGAGCACCCCAGGGCTACACTGAAAGTCCAAGCATCTACAGCCAGGCCCTCAAGAGACAGCTGGATGCAGTCCAGTTACCGGATGGAGTGGTGTTGATACAGTACGTCGATGATATCCTTTTGGCGGCCGACACCACTCCGCTTGCAGTCACAGCCACCATCCAACTCCTGCACTTCCTCGCGGAAAATGGCCACAAGGTCTCCAAGAAGAAGTTGTAATTCTGCCAACCTCAAGTCACTTACCTAGGCCACCTCTTGTCCGAAGATGGGAGAAAACTCACACCCGATCGTATTCAGGCTATTCTAGAGATCCCTATCCCTAAAACCCCGAAGCAAGTCCGCTCTTTGGTAGGCCTCACCTCCTTCTGTCGACAATGGTTGCCAAATTTCAGCCTCATTGTGAAACCACTACTTTCCCTACTGGCTAAAGATGTCCCCTTCCCACTCCCTTGGACCCCTGAATGCCAATCCTCCTTCAAGGAACTACGAGACGCCCTTTGTTCAGCACCAGTCCTAGGAACCCCTGATTACACAAAACTCTTCTCTCTCTACACTCATGAAAGGGAGGGATGCGCTTTGTCTGTCCTGACTCAAACCATCGGCCCCAAACAACGACCATGTGCCTATTTCTCTGCCACTCTCGACCCTGTAGCAAGAGCTTTGCCTGCCTGCCTTCGAGCAGTAGCTGCTGCTGCTGTCTCTATCCGACAAAGTGAGGGGATCGTACTCTCGAATTCCCTCACGGTACTAGTGCCCCATGCTGTTGACACCCTCCTAAACCAGACCAAGACACAACACCTGACCAGCGCACGACTGACTGGGTACGAACTGACACTGCTCGCACCTCACATCACGTTGAAACGATGCACCACACTGAACCCAGCCACCTTGTTGCCTCTGCCTGAGAATGATCCCGATGTGCCCCCTATACATGACTGTGTGACCCTCACGGACGAACAGACTAGAAGTAGAGTGGACCTTCGAGACACAGCTTTCCCAGATCCTGACGGAGAGCTATGGGTGGATGGCTCTTGCATCAAACTCACCGATGGCACCACCTCAGCTGCGTATGCAGTTACCACAGCCCGAACCGTAGTTGAGATCGCCCGCATCACACAGAAATCTGCACAGGCAGCAGAACTGATTGCCCTCACACAAGCATGTATCCTAGCAAAGGGGACGACAGCAAACATTTACACGGACAGCCAGTATGCCTTCGGGGTGGTTCATCATTTTGGGCTCTTATGGAAGGAGAGGGGATTTCTGACATCTCATGGCACACCCATCCTGCACGGAGATCTAGTCTCCGCTCTGACTGAAGCGGTTCTCCTCCCCAAACGACTTGCCGTAATCAAATGCCAAGCACATAAAAAGGTGACAGACCTCATTGGACAGGGAAATGCACTGGCCGACATCACTGCCCGAACCACAGCTGAGAATAGGACGACGACGAGCATGTACGTGACTAGGTCACAAGCAGAAAAATGGACGGACGCTAGGGAAACTATTAGGGACATCCAAATGGCCAGCTCACCACACGAATTGACTGAATGGGCACGGGTGGGATTAAAAGACGATGAAGGCTGCTGGCGGACAAAAGACACGAACAAATGGTTGCTGCCCAACTCGTATCTGATCCCCATACTGACTATGGCTCATTCCCCTGCACACATAGGAGCTGCCCCTATGACCGAACTTGTCTCCCGAGTTTGGCATAACGATAGATTTGCAGACTCAGCCAAACGATTAGTCCAGCAATGTCTAGTCTGCCTGCAACACAACCCTGGGAAAGGAACTGTCGTACCCCGGGGAGGGTTTGGGGTCCCCAACCATCCATTTGAAGTCCTACAGATGGACTATATTCAGTTAGAGAGATGTCAAGGACTGAAGTATGTACTTGTTGTTGTATGCGCTTTTAGCAAATGGGTGGAAGCCTACCCGACACGTGACAACACTGCCATTGCCACTGCGAAAGTACTACTGAAGGAGTTCTTCCCTCGCTACGGCCTTTGCCGTATTTTATGGAGTGACAATGGCCCCCATTTCATAGCCGAGGTTATCCAGCTTATCCTGAAAGGACTGGGGGTACGACAGAAATTCCACACAGTTTTTCACCCCCAATCTGCTGGTCTGTTTGAACGGCACAATGCCACATTGAAACTAAAACTGGCGAAAATAGTGGCTACCACAGGACTAAAATGGCCAGACGCTCTTCCCCTGGCATTGCTGTCAATGCGTTCCACCCCCACCAAACACCACTTGACCCCTTACGAGGTCGTTTTCGGCCGGCCCATGAGCATCTGGTCTGCACCCAAACCGACATCTATTCACGACGTCCCGGACGTCCTAATGTCTGACTATCTGTATAACCTAACTAAAACACTGTCTGTTATTCATCATCAGGTGCTGCAGGCCATCCCCGATGCTTCCAGGGGCCCCGGACATACCATCCAGCCTGGAGATTTCGTCTTGATTCAGAACTTCCAATGGGAGAAGAGAAACGAACCCCGCTGGACGGGCCCCTGGCAAGTCTTGATCACCACCCGAACAGCTCTTCGAGTGGAGGGGAAGCGAAATTGGCTGCATGCACATCATTGCAAGAAAATCTCTCCGGCCCTGACGTCGACCGAAGACGTGAGCACCCAGGAAGAGCTCCTGAACAAAGACCGACCATCCCTGAGCTGCTACCCTGAAACAGAGACACTCGAATTGGCGAAATTCCCTGATCCCACTGTGCCATCCAGAGAAGGGTATAACCTGCGACGAAAGGAGGGAGCTTCGGCTAAGCAGACCACTGCCTAAGTTACAATTCTCAGACCGGTGGCCTAACACTACTAAGGCTGCCAGGAGAGAAGCCCAACGAAGTTTGTGGTTCTGCCCACTACCGAGCACCTTGAAGATGATGGAAGCGCCCGATACGAAGATGATGGAAGCAACCGGATATCCGAAGACCCACTACAGAAACCCGAAAACTGACAGGTTGCACAGCTCAAAGACTATTGCTCTTCTTATCGCTCTTCTCTTTTGCCTTCTCCTCATGACTACCTTCTGGATCGTGGAAGAGAACGCACCGGCTCATAAGACATTTCTAACGACTGCACAGCCTACCACCATGAAAGAACACTACCTGGTCTCACTTTCACCTCAAACCCAAGAAAGGCGTAAGGAGTTCTGGAACAACTCCTTCGTACAGTTGCTGCACCAACACAACCTTGCTGCCAATGCCACGAATTGCTGGATCTGTGGGTTGATGCCACATGCCACCGGACATTCCATCCCCTTCATCCCTTCACCTTTCTCTGTTCATGGTTCCTGCCTTGCTTGGCTGATCCTCTTCCAAGAGAGCTACAGAGACAATGCCACTTCCAGCGGAACTATGTCGCACTTTTATCATAGGGTCTGGCTGAACAAAACCGGAAGAACTGCTGCTCCCTTCTGCCCTCTATCCTCCAATGCTTCTGTTCACATGGACATCCCCGCCAAAGAAAGGGTGGAAATGCAAGTATTCAACAATCCAGCCAGACCCACCTTCTCCTACCTCCGGAAACGAATGGCTGCCACCCTGACTGTGGCCCTATCTGTCGTCAATGTCTCGGGCCTTGTATGCATCACAGGCCTTGGGACACAACTGGTGGGCCACAGCGCTTGCCGCATCACCAGAACTTTGGACTCAACCGACCCACCCTCTTTTGTCACCTCTCCAAACGTGTACTTCGTCTGTGGTACAAAAGCCTACACCTGGCTCCCAAAGGGCTGGGGAGGTACCTGCTACATTGCCTTCATCCTTCCTCTGACCTATGTGGCTCCGGCAAACCATCACCGACAAAAACGAGCAAAGGACATTGAGCAGGCCGACTCCACTGGAGCACAATTCTTGGATGCAATAAAGGGACTTGTTCCACTTTGGGGTCCGATGGCGAACAGTCGTGCCATTCGGCATTTGTCCCAGGCAGTCGAAACAACGATGAACATTACAGCTGGTATCCTCACAAACAATACAGCCGAGCTTCAGGCGGTCCGTCTGGTGGCTCTTCAAAACCGCCTTGTTCTAGATGTGGTTCTGGCGGACCGTGGAGGAGCATGCCGTATCATCGGGTCCAGCTGTTGTACCTACATACCCGACAATTCGCCCTCAGTTTACAAAGCCATTGAACACCTCCACAGACTCTCCTCAGAAGTTCATCAGGAACAAGACGGATGGTCACTTGGGAGTTGGTTCTGGAGTACTGTAAAGGACTGGGGATGGAGGTTGTTCATGATCGTACTGATACCAATCGTCGTAATATGTGGATTCTGCCTAAGTATACAATGCTTGCCACCTCTGTGTTCACTATTTGCTAACTGTATTTGCCCTAAGACTCCGAACTTCGAAGCTGAACGCATGAAAGCTTTGTATGATATCGAAATACGTAATATAATGGGGATAGACATAAATTGACAAGCTGGCTAGATATGTTGAAAAGGGAGGACTGTTAAAATCTAGATTGTGACGTAAACATTATCGGCGCCATCTTGTCCCCTTTTAGGCTCATATGTGCGCGTCAGTAGCAACCATTTTGAAAACCATGGTCTCCCTGCCCAGCGCCGCTAGCTAGCGCGTCTCTCCCTCTGACCTCGCAAGCATCCCCCGCGCGCTGATAGCCCCCGCTCTCTCATACATGAACCATAAAACTCCCCTCCAGCGCTACTCTGCCTCGGAAATGCATTCCGACCAACACCTTCCCATCCTTTGATGAACCCCCTTTCCTCTGTGCCCAATCTTCCTGCCCGTTCCCAGGGCGCCACCTGGCCCTGCGGATACCATTTATTTTCCCCCTTACAGTAAGCAGCTGCCCCGATTCAAAGGATCTCTGACTGATCAAAGCCCCCCCCACCCCATGAGATCCGATCAGACACACATTCCGGGAATCGACGGAATGTCCTGGTGTGCGATAGTCATCACCTACTGTGACCGGGGTGGGGACTTCTACTGTAATGTGTGTGGGAACAGGCCCAAAGTGAGGATTCCGAGGATGTCTTTCCGTACATCAAAGTATTGACAAGAATGTGTTTCATGTAATAAAGCAATAAACCTGTGTATAAGAGGCCAGGCCTCAAGGATGCGTTTAGAGCACCTCGAGAAGATACCCTGTTGTCTGATTTGACGTGTTCTGCTCCGTCGGAATAAACTCCTGTTTCCTGCCTTCCGTCTCCAGCGCCTGCCTTTTTGTTTGGTAATATCGAATGGTATGAGAGGCGGCTAGCGCCGGGCAAACACTGAAGGGTTCTTGGTCGAATCCGGCCCTACCCTTCCACACTTCCGACAGGATTTTCTCTCGCATTAGTTCTATAAGAGATTTTACTTCCTCTGGGTCTCTTATGTTTCTCATTTTGTTTCGCCACATTATCCTTAATGATGGAGGAAACTTCATCTGAACCGTTGCGCCGAGTTGTTGTAATTCTGGCATTAGGTTCCCTAGCTCCCATTGCCTGTTTTGGGAAGCCTTCGACAGGTTTACTTTGTTGCAGTTCCCGCCAAAACTCAAGCAACAGAGATCAACAAGACTAGCTTCCCTCAACTTCTAACAGCCCGATCTACAGTCCCAGCGAATTTGAGACCCGTGGAGGCGACGTGAAGCGTGGAGCCGGCCATCTTGGAAAAACTACAAAGTGCTGACCGTGCAGGTCCTGAGGCTCCCTTGAAGCTGTGCATTGGAGTTTCAGAAGCCCCAGCCCCGAGCAGCTTTTGCACTGAAGATCTACCCTCCACACTCACCGAGTGCTGCGTGGGGCCTTTTTGCATTTTCCTGCTTGACGCATTGGTCCGGTCACTTGCCTGTTGGCTAGTGGCCCCAATACCGATGATCTTTTGAATTTACACTGCTGGTCTGGTTGCACCAGACTGGCTCTCGCTCCCCTGAAAAGGAGCAATCTATCTAACCTTGCTGGTCCGAACAAGAAGTGATCTTCCAATCCTGCGTGGGTTACCCTTGCCAAGGCTTGTTAAATCCGATCCGGAAGCCAACACCGCCGACAGTGAGAGCCTTTGTGGGACAGCTTGTGATCCACTCCTGGACATCCTTGATGCCCCAGAGTCCACGTGGCAGTGGAGACAAGCTTCCCGTCAAGCACCTGATTGCGCCCAACACTGCCTGGTTCCTTCCTGGTTCCTTCCTGGTCACTGGCTAGTGACCCAGACTCTGTCCCCTCTGCTTTCAGGTACTCTACATCTTCGATCCACCCTTGGATCCAACCGGACTCTTCTCTACTGGCCGCCTGCAGCATCTTCATCTCCAGGCTCCATAGATCTACACGACGAAACCCGACACACTTTGGCACCTATGCACCCGCTTCCTGTGGGTGAGGTAACGATGTAACACCGGTGCTCCTGTAGTGGTTTACACCTCTAGTGTCTAAGTTTAAAGTGTGGTAATTCTATTCCAGTTGGAAGACTCTTAAAACTGTAACTCGATAACTTTTACGCACCATTGACTTTGCAATGGTGCATGCGTGTGCTTTTAGCGCTGCACCCGATTCCCGTGGGCTACTCCCGTCCTAACTGCTGTTAGTCCAGTGTAGCCCCAGCGATTCCCAAGGCCCCAGCCCTTACCACATTTCGAAAGGTGATACTTATACCACTTTTTTGATATATGGTTTGAGTGGCCACAGGCCTCATCCATAATTGTGCAACTTTCATATGTTTAACTGTGCTTTTGTTTAAACGCTTGTGCTTCTATACTCATAAAGAGTACAGGGGATTATTCTAGTAATAAATACATATATTTTTATAATATATAACTTGTGTGGTGTCCTTTCATTTGATATTACAGGATTGCATATGGTAAAACAGCTGGCTTCACATGCCCTCTTGAGTTAAGCCTGAAGGCTGCTTAGTCCATGCTACCATTAGGATAGCTCGTCTTTTAAGGTTGACTTACAACCACCACCATAAGGGATTGTTTGGACTGATACAAGGTGCCCCCAGAATTGGAGACATCATACATCAGGCCAACTTCTCACAGTTTGGTTGATACTTTTAGATTGTTTGGTGAGTGCATATTCAGTTGTCAAAAATAAGAGTTTATAATATAGCCTTAGAGCCCGCCGTAGGCTCTACCGGCCATTAAAGACCTGCTTCAGTGGCAAGGGCCTTTAACAAGGAAGCGGACCTTTAATGGCTAATAGAGCCTATGGTGGGCTCTAAGGCTATTAGAACATTCCGCCTCTAGAGGGCAGTATGTTCTAACTTGTAAAACAAAGGCCTCACGGAGTCCGAGGGGGTTAAGATAGCATCTGGCTCCTTGAGGCCTTTGTTCACAGCAACAGCTGTGAACAAACATTGGAATGTTGATGCTCAGGGCTTCTACAAGGCATTAGAAGCCCGAGTACTCAATTGTCTTCAATGGAGCGCTCAACATTCCAAGGTTCTAATAGTTAATATTAAATCCTCATAGTGTACTGTCCATATGGATGTGTGTGTCAAAAGTCTTTGCTCGTTTTTGTTTCACAGGAATGAATGGTTGTACATCGCCTTTTTAGAGTGGGCTGTTCTCATGACTGGTATTGCTAGCCAGTTACAGTATATCATTGGTCTAGTGCTGTGCACTTGAGGGTGTTGAATGTTTCAGCTAACTTTTATTGAAATGTTCTAATATGTTCATTTATACATGTGTGGAATGTGTTGTCAGGTATGCAATGCAATGCTTTGCCAACAGTGCCATATTGAGTGACCACCGCTTCCAGAAGTCTATTTTAAGCGTGTTGTTGGGTTTGGATGCAACTGATTACTATTATATTGCAGTTTTATAAGTAAACTCGGCCAAGCGCATTGGGGCATTTTACACGAGCATGAGATTACATTACTCAAGGTCTGATTTAAATTTATTTTTTTTAGGTATGTGGAGATTGAGTGATTTTCCCAGAATCTTAAGATATTGAACCCACGTACGTACTCGAACCTGGGGCCTTATTTATGAAGGCCTTGCGCCGCCGGTGCGTCACTTTTTCCCATTTTAAAAGTGGCGCACCGGCGGCGCAAGGCCTTCATAAATAAGGCCCCTGGTCCCCTGGGTCCCAAAGTCAGCAGCTCTGGCCACATCTCCTCCCTCATGCTTTGAAATGCATTTTTGGGTGTTAGCTGACATTGGAAGCAGCGGCAGTTCCTCCATAGGAGTGGAGGAGCGCCATCACTGTCCCCATAAAGCTGCAGAAAGCTGGAAAAATAAAATGGTAATGAAAAGATTTTATTACCATTTCAGCTTTCCCACTTTCTGCCGAACTGAGAGGGCAGGGAGGGGCCAGTGTGTCATTGCTGCTAATTGGCAGCAATGATGAGTGGCCCTTTCAGTGTGAATTGGGCATGTCGTTTGGCCAGCTACATTATTACAGCCACACAGACATGAGATATACAACCTCTACAACCCGGCTGTTATAGACAGCCAGGTTGGAGAGCAGGCACAGGACTTCAGTGCTCTGCGGAACGCTGATGCAACCTGCTTCAGCCAATCCAGACACTTCTCATGCAGCATGAGAGCAGTCTCCAGATTGGATAAGGAGCTGCATGACCTTGCGCTGGAGGAGTAGGGAGCTGGCTGGAGGAGTCTGGTTGGAGAACACCAGGACAGGACGTACTGCAGGCTGAAATGGTATGTGAAACTCTTTTTTCATTTTCAAATGTAAATGTTTATTTTTTATTTGGTAATTTTATCTATACCGTCTCACCATTTTCGTGGGTCACCACCCGCCAATGGTTGGGAGATCAATAATAGCAAATTCGTAACATCTGTTTATTGTGAACTGCCGGGTAATTTGTTTTTTTTTAAATATGAGGTACTTTTGGTAGCGCCTTGATACAAATATGTGTACCTTCTTATATGAGAAAGTGAATTCCAGGACAGCAGGATGTGCCAGGAGTTAATAGAGGTAAGAAAGATACAAACAGGAGGGCTCAATGTATGAGGGTGCTTACTTCTACACACATTTAGCAAAAATATTGTTTTTCTGCTGTTCTACTTTTGCCATCATTTTAAAATAGACTCTATCTGTATTTTACCTGCACTTTTGTCTTCAGCTCCACTCCCCGGTCCACCGCGAGGCTTGCTCGTTTGTGTGGAGGGAGGCAGAGCTCATTTCCGGCACTGAGGGAGGTTGGCGCTCTAGTGGCCAGCCCCCTCTATAAAACCGGATGCCCCCCGCGCAGCGCAGCAGGTGCGCGCAGCGGGCGCGCCGAAGGCCAGCCCGTCTGCGCCTGTCCGCACCCAGGAGTCGCCAGGAGCCAGGAACCCTGGTCTTTTCACTTTAGACCTTTTTTCTTACCCATCCTTAGTAAATTCCTTTTCAAATTTATGACATAGATGTTCTTTGTCTTTTCCCATTGTTTAGTCGATTCAAGTAATTGCACCAGTTTATTAGTATGGTCTATCTGCATTTTATCTATAGTTCCTCTTTATGGGGAAATATTTCACTGTGACATTCTAGTATGCTCTTTATTCTTCCCCGTCCTTTAGTCTGAAATTATTTGCCTAGCTGTTTCCTCATTTTACCTTACTGTAAACTCATAAATGATCAGCTTGATATATTTCCTTTATGGATATGTACTCTTCATTATCTTGGTTATTGATTGTTTACTGGTTATAAATCTTATGCTTTCCGAAACTGAAATCTAGATAAAATCTTTAAAACTTCTCCGGAGTCTGTGGTCTTTATGAAGGATATAAAGTTGGTATTTGTGTTGTTTGCCTTTTCTTCACAGCTAGCTCCCTGATTCATCGTGGTCATTAGGTACCCGTGACGGTGGATTGGTAAGTTGGGTACAGGAAAATATATAGGAAGGAACTGGGTTACTGGTAGTAGAGTGTATGGTCACCCGATTAATAAAATAATGGTGTATTGAAATATATGGGCCCGATACGTGTATGGTAAATCTGTTGGTTGGGTGACCTGCGCGCTCTATCAATACCACTAAGGTCACTATGCTGGAACAACGCAGTGACCCTACAATGGAAGTCATGGTATTTCGTATAGATCTCTTATCCCATTCTAGCTGGAAGGGGGCGCTTGTCTATCGACCCCCTGGTCCTTTAACCGGATTCTCTCTTAAACTGACGGAGCTTATTGCTCCTCACGTGATCGCGAGCAATAATTTTCTGGTGTTGGGAGACTTTAATATTCATAGTGAGAATGCTTCCAATATTGACGCTGCGACTCTGTTGCTGGATCTAGCAACGCTAGGTCTCACCAAGCGCAATGATGGACCGACGCATTCAGCCGGTCACACCTTGGACATTATTTTTTCAAACTCCCCCCATGTCCTCTGCGCGCCTCCACAGCCTTCACTGTGGACAGACCATTCGTCAGTTAAATTTTCCATCCAGGTGCCTAAAAAGTCAGGTACCATTAATCCCGTTATGTACCACTCTCAGAGACAATGGAAGCGAGTTACCCTGGACAGTTTCCAAGCTTCTTTTGTAGACCCTCAGTTCTCAGAATCAGAGAACATAGAGGAGGCCCTGACCAGGTATAATCTGGCAGTTTCTTGTGCCATTGATCAGCTAACGCCTCTATAATCTGTGCCTAGCTTTCAAAGGCGTACCCAGAACGCATGGTATTCCCCTTTGCTCCGTGCCCAAAAACAAATCTGCAGGAAACACGAAAAGTTGTGGCGTCACACCCGTAATAAGGAAGATAGAGACAGGTTTTATGCTTCACAGGCCGATTATCATGGGAAAATCAAAGCAGCCCGCAAAGCCTATATAGCACTTCAGTTAGATCAGACCCAAAATTATCCTAAAGTGCTATACCGTGTCCTGCAGTCCCTTTCAAATCCTAAAGCATGTGAAACACTAGAGGCTCCTACACAAAAATTATGTGATGACATCGGAACCTTTTTTACACAAAAAATTGAGCTCATTTATGACAAAATAAATGTGTCAGAAAGGCATATTGTAATCAACATGCCACTCGATACTCCTTTGCAATTAGCCACTCAGCTACTGAAAAGTTTTCCCCCGATCACACAGGTAGAGGTAGAATTACTGATGCGTACCGTGAAATCAGGATCACCTCAAGACAATATTCCGGCAATGATCATAGCTCACCTTGCTTGTCATCTGTCACCCTCCATAACCTGTCTCCTCAACCTTTCCCTAAGAGAGGGCTATGTTCCTTTGGAATGGAAAGCTGCACAGGTGATGCCCATTCACAAGAACACCAAGGCCCCATTGACTGAGCTCTCTATTCTTCGCCATATCTCCTTACTCCCTTTCCTGAGCAAAATACTGGAGAAGCATATAAACACTCATCTCTCCAAGCATGTCGAACAGACGGGTATCTTGATCCTTCCCAATCAGGTTTTCGACCTAAGTACAGCACCGAATCCGCCCTACTAGAGGTCACCGATAACATCAGGATGACCCTAGATAGAGGGCATTCTACGATTCTGGTGCTGTTGGACTTATCCGCCGTGTTCGACACAATCTCCCATCAGGTACTGCTCAGGAGATTGAAGGAGATAGGCCTTTAGAGATGAGGCCCATCAATGGCTGACGAGTTTTCTCTCTTCTCGGTCGCAGGTGATTAATTTGGGCCCTTCTCGTTTGGCAGTAACAGAACTGATCAAGAGAGTGCCACAGGGCTCCTGTCTGAGCCCGACGTTGTTTAATATCTATGTGGCCCCCTTGGCCGGTCTGTTAAGGATCTGTGGGTTTACCTCCATCTCCTATGCCGATGATACACAGCTGCTTTTTCCTTTTGCAAAGTTCACTCCTGAAGTCCAGGTTACCTTCTCCTCTGGAATGAGAAGGATTAGACGCTGCTGATTAAAAGCGCGTTTTTTACACCTTGTTAATATTTTAATAGTTCATTTTTAAATCTACTGCCCCACCTCGGCGCGAGATTAGCGTCGCACCGAGGCTAAAACACAGGCTCCTCCTGTCCTCGGCGCGTCTGAACTTACGCGCCGACAACACCACTCGACCCACCTTAGCCGCCATCTTGAGGGAGGTAAGGGTTGCGGGCTAGTGGTTCGAACCCTCCCACCCTCCTCCTCCACTTTTATGTATAAAATCATCAGACCATCCCGACCGCGCAGCGGGCGCGCCGAAGGCGCGCCAAAGGCAAGCCCGTCTGCGCCCGTCCGCGCCGGGACTGGGCCTAGGGCCACAACCCCTGTCCAATTTGCGCCAAACGACATTCGGACTTATACCCAAAAATGCCTACTGATACTCCGGCCACCACCTAACACATGTTGTATAAGATTAGATCCTTCTCTTGCCCCTATCCACCTTGCCACACATTGCTCTTACTGTAATTCCACAATACCTATACAACTGCCTCCTGCCAATATTAACCAAGCAAGGAACCTAAAAGAGGAGGTTACTACAGTTGCTCTGATTAATGCCCGCTCACTTTGTAAGCATAGGCAAGAGATTGCAGATCTCATAACCGATGTTAGACTGGACATTCTTTTTGTCACAGAAACATGGACGGATGAGTCATCCGAGCCAGATCTGGCCATTGCAGTACCTGAGGGATACAAAGTCTATCGTCAGGACAGAGTCAGGAAAAAAGGAGGTGGACTGGCTATCATAGCCAGAGAACGGTTCCCTGTTAGAACGAACTTAATTCCATCTACCTTCTGTGAATCTATGCGGTTCGACATTAAGTTATCAGCCCTTTTTAATTTTAAAGGAATACTGATATATCGCCCCCCTGGAACGAAGACTGGATTCCTCGCCAGTATCAACACTATAATGGAATCAGTTGTCACTGAAAGCTCGCTCACGGTCCTAGGTGACCTGAATTTTCATTTGGACCAAGGCAATCAAACTGATACAGCCATGTTAATCTCCGATATGTAAATATTAGGGTTAAAACAATTGGTCACTTCCCCTACCCACTCGGCGGGCCATATCTTAGATGCCATATTTTCTAACGTCGAAGGCCTCCAAATAACCAACATCCTCCCCATGCCGTGGACAGACCATCATGCTATACTCTCTAAGCTCACTATTAACACCCTTCCTAACAAAAAATTAGCCCCAATATCTCAAAAATCTTTTAAAGACTGGAAAAATATAAATCAGGATGACCTTAGAACAAGCTTGGACCAAACCTGCCCAATCATATCCACTGAACCTAATTCTGCATTACAACAATTTCAGTCCTGGTTGGGTCAGGCAACGAATCAACTAGCTCCAACTAAACTTATATCTAGAAATAGAGCTAAACCCACTGCCCCGTGGTATACTAATGAATTGAGGGCACAAAAACAAATGAATAGGAATAAAGAAAGGCTATGGAGGATCACCTACGACACAGCTAGTAAAATATGCTATAAAGAGTCACTGGCACTTTATAAAGTTATGATTACAAAGGCGAAAAAAGCTTTTTATTCATATCAAATTTGTAAAGCAAAAAATTCAAGCAGACGACTGTATCAAATTACCAAATCTCTGTCAGGTAACACGCCAGATCTTACTCCTCCCCCATCACAAGCATTATGTGACTCTCTGGCCACATACTTCTTCACTAAGGTTGACGATATTTATCAAACTTTCTCTGCTAAATTACCTCCAAGGAGAGGCAATTCCCCCACGCCAACTTCGGCAAATATGTTTTCTGGCTTTCAAGCAGTAACAAATGACCACATAAGAACAATTGTGTCAACAATAAAAACAGGATCGGCTCTGGACCCTTGTCCTTTTTCAATTCTCCCGCCTGTAATGGAGTCTATTATTCCAGCACTTACCCAAGTCTGCAATTCAATTCTGCTTCCAGGTATATATACAGACCCGCTAAAAAATACTTTATTAAAACCTTTACTAAAAAAACCTTCCCTTGATAAAAACGATCTGAAAAACTATAGGCCCATTGCGAGTCTCCCGTTCATGGCCAAAGTAATTGAAAAGGCTATGAATGCCCATTTATCTGAACACATCGAAAAACATCATCTTTTGGATGACACCCAATTCGGTTTTCGGAAATACCATGGGACCGAAACAGCCTTGATAAAGGCTGCTGATGATATTAGGGCAATCAGGGATCAAGGGGGGACAGCGATCCTGGTAATGCTGGATTTGTCCGCAGCCTTTGACATGGTCGACCACACCATCTTGGTCGACCGTGTCGAAAGGATCGGCATCTGTCATTCTGCCAAAGACCTGCTTGCCTCTTTTTTAGCTAATAGAACGCAAGCGGTCACTTTAGGACCTTTTCAATCGGCGCCTCAATCATCACCATGTGGAGTGCCTCAAGGCTCATCCCTTAGCCCAACACTTTTTAACATCTATGTGTCGGACCTTGCTAATGTCATCAAAGCACACGGGATAAGCCTAACCTCCTATGCTGATGATACACAGTTGGTGTTAGCCATCAAAGGCGATGGAGCTCAAGTGGCAAAGAAATTTAATAAGGGACTGCTAGACATAGGAGAATGGATGGCCACCAACTGTTTAAGGTTGAACTCAGATAAAACTGAGGTGGTCATTTTTGGACCTCTTCTCCCAATCTGGCCATCAAGCTGGTGGCCAGAAACTTTTGGCACTCCCCCGAGCCCTACAGCCAAGGTCAGGAACCTGGGTATCATCTTCGATGATGGACTAAATTTTATGGACCATGCAAAAAAAACAGCATCCACACCTCATCACAAACTGAAGATGATTAGGAAGATTCGCCCTTTTCTCCCGGAAACAGCCATCAAGACCTTGGTCAGCTCCTTAGTTTGGTCTACTCTGGACTACTGCAACGGTTTATTCCTTAACGCACAATCCAGAGTCATAAGGAAACTACAATCCATTCAGAACGCGGCAGCTCGCCTGCTCTCTGGAAAAACAAAATATGAGCCCACATCAAAAATCATAAAGGAATATCATTGGCTTACAATCCGGAATAGAATACATTTTAAATCCTTATGTATAGTTTATAAGGCACTGAATAATCAAGGTCCACATTTCTTGAAAGAGCAACTCCAACGCTACAAACCAAGTAGACTGCTACGATCAGTCACCCTCAATCAGCTAATCGTTCCACGTGCCAAAACAGTGTCCTGGGGCGATCGCCGCTTCTTGGTGGCTGCCCCAAAACTGTGGAATACTCTTCCCCAAAATATCAGGCAATGTTCTTCCCTTTTTCTTTTCCGTAAACTCCTAAAAACTTGGCTGTTTGACCAATGACTCTCCATCATGGTTTAAGCTCTCTTCTTTACAAGTAAGTGCAGTTTAGCGCCGAGACGCCTACGGGTATTTGTTGCGCTCTAGAAATGTCAAAAAATAAATAAATAAATAAATAAATTTCGCAATGGATGAGGAGTAATTTCCTGCAGTGCAATGTAGGAAAGACGGAGATCATGCTCTTTGGTGAGGCCCAACTATTATGGACTCCTAATTGGTGGCCAACAGACCTGGGCACTCCTCCCGCGCCAAAGTCTTGTGTTAAAAACCTAGGTGTCCGCCTAGAACAGGCCCTCACCATGAAAAAGCAGGCTCTTGTTTTCACGTGATGGGCCAGTTGCGTTGCATTCTTCCCTTGCTCCCGGACTCCACTCGGAAAACCCTGACCCAGGCACTTATTTTAAGTCGCCTTGATTATTGTAATGGCCTGCTGGTTTCTGCAAATGAGGCTGCCCTTGATACACTACAGGTGGTTCAAAACATGGCAGCTCGCTTGATCCTCAATGCCCCCTCAAGAACCGCTTCTCGGCCCCTGTTTTATCAGCTTCACTGGCTCCCCATACGAGAACGAGTGCAGTTCAAAGTTTGCGGTACAATATTTAAGGCTTTGTCTGGACTCGGTCCTGCCTATTCTGCTGATAAGTTCTCTTCTTATGACCCCAGAGGATTCTCCGCTCTGGATCTAAATGCTTATTAGAGGTACCCAGGATTAAAAGAGCCAGACAGGGTGGGAAGGCCCTCTCTTATCTGGGTCCTCACTACTGGAACAAGCTCCCCTTACAATTAAGACAATGTACCGATTATTTATACAAATAAACAAAGTGGAATCCACTCAAGGTGATGAAAGGTCTTAAGCTGCTTCCTGAAGTATAAATAATCGGCAAATTGTAACAGAAGGGGGGAGAGAGAGAGTCAGTGGATTCAGTCTCCCTATACGTATAAATAAACAAAGTGGAATCCACTCAAGGTGATGGTGATCCCTAAAGTGATGGGGAGACACACAGTGTTGTTTAAATGCCCCTCACACACAGGGGCATTTAAACAACACTGTGTGTCTCCCCATCACTTTAGGGATCACCATCACCTTGAGTGGATTCCACTTTGTTTATTTATACGTATAGGGAGACTGAATCCACTGACTCTCTCTCTCCCCCCTTCTGTTACAATTTGCCGATTATTTATACTTCAGGAAGCAGCTTAAGACCTTTCTTTTTTGTTTTTGATCTTTGGCAGATTGTTCATCGTATTCCTCTCACTTGAAGCCCGTCTAGTTAGCGCAGAGATACCCCTCTGGGGGTCGATTCTGGCGCTTTATAAATAAATAAATAAATAAAATAAATAAACACACTTGTCTGTATTAATGTATTTTGAAGAGTGAACATTGATTTACCACTGTAAAGCACTCCCAATCTGATAAAGTAAGCAGAGCTGAGGTTGCCTAGTGTTTAGACTGTCAAACAATGGTCATGATGGGCATTGGAAATAAATGCCTTTTACAAACAGCGAATCGGGGTTGATGTCCCCTGATCACGGGTTCTTAATGGGACTGTATGCTGAATGGAACCTGGTCGTGGTGGCACAACCCACAACAGCAGTAATCAGACACTGCAATAACATACCTGGTTAGATAGGGTAAAGGTCATGGTAAAGGACACATTGTAGATAACATCTGCTAGGGTCCTGATGACCTGCATGTGGTAGTAGACTGTAGACTGGGCATTGTATCTGAATCTGTGCCTCATGGCAATAAAAGCACCTTTGAGGACCAGTCTAACCTACCTGCTGGAAACAAATGAGTCCCTCACACTGGATTTCCCCATCTTTGGGGATGCTGATACTTTGCAGAACTCAGCCATAGAAACAATACACAGGGGGACAGGAACCCATCACTACAACTGCTGGAACACACAGTTTCTACAAACACTGTACTGATAACTGAATAAAAAGATGCCCCAGGGAACCTACTGCAGAGAGACCAGTTCCAAGCCCACACATGAGGAAGGCGCCAGATCTAAGTGAATCTTCCCACGAAGTTGACAGGCTCTCCACACGTCATCAGTATGTTAAAAAGAGAACTCACAGAAGAACAGGCCACCAGAGAAAGATAAAATGTCAGGTCAATCCCCTAGTTTTTAAGAAGGGACCTCAAAGATCTACCAGCGGAGTATCTGAAATGGAAGTAGCCATTATATGTGACATCCAAGAGCTTAGATTTGAAAGAGCTTTCAAGGAGTCTGGTACTGCTACAAAAGAGAAGCAGAAGGAGTACACTGGTGAGAGAAATGGGAAAGAGTCAGGCTAAGGCAAAAAAGCATCCACGAGGTCGAAGGTGTTACAATCCTCATGTATAAGCTATTAAACCCTTGGTGGACTTTGAAGAATATGGAGAACTTTCCATGGACTTTGACATGAGTCTTCAGTAGATATTTGAGTCTCGTTATTTTGGAGAGGATTAAACATTTTGGAAAAAGATAGAACACCACCGAAAAAATATGAAATGTATGTATTTATTTCTACATCATTATAAAACACACTCAACCCAAGGGTATCAGCACGCAATACATACAAGGAGAAGGCACCATCACTTAGAAAGCACCAGAAGTAAACAATCATCAATTAATACAACTTTTTTATATCTTAGTGTAATCAGAATCAGAATCAGAATATACTTCATTCGATTTTAGTCAATAAAATTATAAAAGCATGAAGATAAGACATTTGACACAAATAAAAATCAAGTTGATTTTAAAATTTCAGATAATCGCATGCTCCATTCATATACAAATCCATCTATTACATAAATAACAAGACTAGGTTATTCACAGGGAAGTAGTGCGGTGGAAAAGCATTATCTAGATAGATGTTAACTTGTTATGCTTTTCCTTACTCTCAAAATATTTTTCAAGAAACCAGACATAACACCCACACAGTAAACATTCTCCAGTGATTGCAGATATAGAAAAGCCGGACAGTATTGCTTCCATCCTCCCTACTTTAGCAGTGGCAATATCCATCTTGCCCTTTCCCCTTTATAAAATTTGAAAAAGAGGGTCACATGTATTGTAGAGTGAGGTGATACGTTATCACAAGGGCAATTGCAAAGATCTCTGGACCAATCATTAACTGCTGGGTGACTAACCAAATGATGGAAACTTCCAAACCTGAATCTTGTTAAAACATATCTGTTGTATCCCGTGGTACACCAATCTAAATAAGGTTGAATTTGGAATGTTACCAAAGTCATTTGATGCTGAACCACCGATTTTTTCATCATTTCCAAGGCCACTCATAGCATCTCTAGGTGGGCCATGCATAATTTTTAAACTCCTTCCTTGAAATGGAACTCAGAGATTCCAGGAAAGTATAAAAATCAGATCGTTCAAGATCCATCAGAATTTTTTTCACGTAATTCAACCAAGTGATTTTGCATACATGGTCCAGCTTCATAGATTCCCTAATAATTTCTCTATTCAGCCCTGTACTGCTGGAGGTCCAGACTCAATGCCATAATAAAACTGGTTGCACTTTAATAACGTCAGTAATGTAATAAAACCCTAGCTCACTATGGCAATTAAAAACTGGGGAATTCAATGGCACTGCTAAGATCTACCTTAAAAAAGTGTTTTCCACTTGTTGAATTGATGATACATCAATAAATCCCCCACTGCTACCAAGGCTTGGGTGGAGGTTTTCCCTTACAGATCTATTGGGTTTGTATTTGATCTAATTTAGCATTGCAGAAAGTATTTTGCAGTCAAATTCTTGTCTTTGTATCTTTTGTCTCTCAATCTATCTCTCCCAATTGTTGGTATAAGGATCAATGTTGTACTTGCATATAATGTCTCTTCACCTATCCACTGTTTGCAAACGTATAATTTGAGATGACAAATCCATTAATGTTAGGATTAGATTATTGCTCTCTCTCATGAGGTTTGGTATTTGAATTTCTATAAGATGTCCCTATGAGCATTTATTATTACTAAATAAAATTATCAAATCTTACTGAGAGTCTGTGGTTATTTAGTCGGTTTCCTATAATGATTAATGTTTGAGAATTACCATTGCCATCAACTCTTCAACTAATTGGTTCATCGACCAAATAGATGAAAAGTCAATTATCATTTGTTCAAAACGTAAGAAGTACAGGATGTTTACACTATGTGCTTGAGTGATAAGAGTAAATCACGTTTATAAACTTGACCCCAGCGCATCAGGGATCTGGGTGAATGTGTATGGGCCAAAGTGTGTGATGTTATTGAGTATTTATCCCTGATCATAGTAGTGGGTCTGCCCTTTATCAGTTTCTTGGCAGCAGAGGACGGTTTAATTATTGATTAGTTTGGTAATGGTTATTGACTATTGATTATATGTCTTAACATGAAGAGTTAGTGTCTGTTTTATGTTGTCTAGAGGTACAGGTACGGAGTTGCCTGAGGAATCCTGGGAAGGAATTTTCCTGAAGTAGGCAGAAGAAGTGTGTGGTAAAGAAATCACACTGCAGAAGTACTTTGTCTGTTGTGATAACACTGAAAAGCTACCTAGGGCTGACAGTGTTATATTTAGGGACATTTTGTGTGTAAGTAAAGTGTCTGAAATAGTGAAGGGTCCACTTTTGAAACTCTAGTAGTATCTCTGGGGGAGTTACAAGACACCTTTTTAATGCCAGGAAAGTCCTCTTGTGAAACTTCGACTTTATCCCTAGAGGAGTAACGGGTCTACCCGGTATTTGTTAAAAAAGTGAAATAACCGTGGTCGTTATTGTTACTTGCAGTATAGGGTTCTCTTTATTTAGCGGTGCAGATAAAGTAGCATTGTCTTTTTATGTTGTTACTAATAAATTTTTGATTAAGAAAACTTTTTTAAAAATATTGTCGTAAGATTTTGTGAAGGAGGGGTCAGTAGCAGGACTTAGACTGATGTTAAAAAAAAGTGCTGCGCTGGTATTGGACGAGGCAGCGGGCATGTATCGAGAGTAGATTGTAAAGGGAGTGTCAGTAGAAGGAGTAAAAACTGACGTCACAGAAGGCAGTGCTGGCATTGCTCAGATAGCGGGAGTGTACAAAGTTCAGATTGGTTGGCTAGTATGAGTCATACTGACATTGGTTGAGACTGTGGTTACGTCATGACGTGTGATTGGTTGGTTGGTGTGAGTCGTGCGGCTATAGGACAGGACTCAGCGAGTGGAGGGATAAGAATTATGGAGTAGTTTTGATATTCAATTGATTGAGAAATCTTAATAAAAGAGTCTGAAATGGGTTTACTAAAAACAATACAGAATTTCTTTAAGAAAGATAAACAAATTGTGACGAAGGAGGGAATTCCAATTCCACTCCCCAAAACGCCTGCTTCTCATATGATGATGGAGCAAGGGTACCATAGGTATGTTTGGTTAGAGAATTGGAGGAAATATACAAAGGATGATGGAATATTAGCTTTCCCTGAACATGGTACATTTAATGTAAGGATTTTACAGAATTTGAGAAATAGGATGAATTTGCTAGAGCCAAGTCCTAGACTTAGTCAGTATGAAGCTTTGGAAGAATGGGAAGTGGAAGCTTTTGAGTGTGAAAAAGATAGGAGTGGTAGAAGATTCAGAAGTTATATGCCTAGGTACCCATTCGAGAGGCGAGAAGATCAAATGAAAGATGGAGAAGTACTGTAGTGACCAAAGGTCTATATCCAGTCTTGACAGAAGGGAGTCAGACAGGCACTAAGTGTAAAGAGAAATGGAAACATCCAGAGAGGGTTTGAATGAATCTAATGATGAATTATTAGAAGATATTATGACTAAAAGACTTCCGCCATATGAAGAAAATTCAGGGTAAGTGCCCCACAACTGGTAAATGTAACTCCATTAACTCCTCAAGTTACAGAAATTGCTAGAATAGTGCGAGACAATGAAGTGAGTTTATTGAATAAAGCTAGAATGGAACAGGTACAGAAACTAAATCAGTTAAATTTGAATGCAGAGGCTTTAACGATGCCAGCGACAATTGGTCCCGTTGTTCCATTATGTGGAGATAAATCGACATTGCCAAAAGTAGATGCATTGACAGTTCCAAGAAGTAGTGTAAGAAGGGAAATAGTGTCAGTAACAAACGAGAATAGATAAGATGACCAACATACCTCACTGTTAGACCTCCCGGTTGGTGATTTATTAACAGAGACCCCTAGGAGAAGTATTCAATGAAACCCAAGGAAAATAGGGCCAACTATTACTCCAGTAGCAGGGAGTTCAGCAGGTCCCTCACCAGAAGAACCAACCATTGGTATAAAAGAAATGACCAAGCCAAAAGCTCAGGCACAGAGTATAAATGTGAGTCAATTAAAAGTGTATTTAGAAGAGATTGTTATTGGAACAGTAAGTCCAGACAGACTAGGGACTTATAGTGATGAAGAATTACTATTCTTGTGTAAAAGTTATACTTGGAGAGCGAAGAATCTTCATGAGAAACTATTAGAAGCTGCTGGAGAAGTAAATGGGTGAAGAAGAAGGAAGAAACTACTCGAAAGTGAACTTCCATGTTTCAGTTAAAGGTAATGGAGCAGATTGAAAGGGCATGTGAGAGAGGTTCCAGGTGGTGGATACGTTCATGTACCTTGGACTAGACTAGACAAGATATATTGTCATTCACTAATGACTTTCCCAGATTGCGAGAGAAGGCTGTTGAATGGTATAAACAAGTGGACAGATTTGTAAAAGTTTCTAAGGTATTGTTGAAAGATTTAGATGGTCTTTTCGAAATAGTGGTTCTGGCTTATTTGTGAACAGAATGTAAAATTACTGTTGATTGGACTAAGGAGGATTATCCCAGGGATGCAAAAACAGGTGCACCATCTGAAGAAGTGATAAAAAAGTATCATCAGGTCATTACCTTCTGCAAAGGAAAGATTTCCCCTTAAGAAACATATTGGGTTAAGATTGATAGAATGACCCAAGAGCCTAAAGTATCAGTGCCTGCATATTATGATAGATTGTTACAGGTGCTTAAGCAGTACAATGCGTTTGAGAATATTGGAGATAAAGATATGGGACACTTTGTGTATCGATTTGTATATGGATTGAAACCAGAGATTAGTGCAATGAAACAGCAGCATATGCTCTGCTGGCAAAGTAAATCAATAGATGAGATTTTGAAATATGTAAAGTACTGTAGTGATGACATTGATTCAAGGCTTAAAAAGCTGAAGAAGAAAATGATGTGGGCACAAGTAAAAATGGCAGTTCAGCAACAAGAAAATTGTATTGTGCAACAAGGTTAGAGTCAGGTTGGTCAGGGAAACAATGGAGTTAAAGGGAAATTTAAAATGAGTAAGGAAGATGCTAAAAAGAAATTTCCTTGTCATGCCTGCGGAAAGTTTGGACATTAGAACAACAAGTGTAGATCTGGTCAAAGGGGTAAGGAAGTAATTCAAAATTTTAATCCACAGATGCAGAATGAGGTGATTGGAAATCAACAGCAGCAGGTAGTTACTCCACAGTTACAGGTGCCACAACCTCCTATACCCCATAATGTGAATGCTCATATGCAGATGTACAGTGCAAGTTCTGGAATCTACGGAGAAGAGCAGTTTGCTAAGAATCCACTGGTTTCGCAGTATTTGGTGCGGTGCAATGAGAGTGATTCGGATTCATCTCAATGACGGTGCCTGAGGGGGGAGGAAGAGTGCGTACTTGGTGCATCTTTAGCGGTAGATCAGTCAGGTCCATTTATTGATGGAAAAGTAGAAGGTAAAGATATCCCCTTCTTTTTGGACACTGGTGCTACCCGTTTTACTGTGAGAGCAGCAGAAATTCCAAACGTACCCCGCAAGGGAGAAACTATCCAAGTTGTAGGCATTGCAAATAAACATAATAGAACTCCTGTCACAGCCCCGATAGAAGTTCATATTGGAAATTTTAAAGACATGCATCGGTTTGTGGTATGTGATTCTAGTCCCGTTAATCTCTTGGGCAGAGATTTGTTGTGCAAAATGAATTGCACCTTTTATTGTACACCAGATGGTGTTGCATTTATGACACTTGATGAGGATGTTGAATACAAAGTCATGATGGCTCAACGAGAGTCAGAAGTGAGTGAATAATTTTCACTCCTCACTGAGGAAGATTTGCCTGATTAATTTAAGGGCACAGTGAGAACAGATGTGTGGGATGTCATAGGAAAGGAGATTGGGCTAATGAAAAATGTAGGTCCAATTCAGATTACTGTAAAAAATGGTGCTATATATCCAAATATAGATGAGTATGTCGAAGTAATGGGACCAATCCAACGGTGGAGTCTTTTCTTTTTAATCGATCATCAGGCATAAATTACAAACAGCCAGCCGACACGTGTTTCATTGTACACAAAAGTGTTCTACAACTCTTCAGGGCTGGGAAACAGAGAAAGATAATCTCAGAGCAGGCGTCCGCATAAAAACTTTCTAGGTGAAATAAACCCCAGTGTCAGAGAAGGTGGACAGAAAGGGTTATTACAAATGGATAGATAAATATAGTGGAAGTCAGTGACAGTATAAATTTACTAATTAAAAGACTTCAATTTCTATTATGGTTAAATCTAAATGATACCTCCGTGGCTGAATCCAAAATTGGAGAGCTAAAAGAGCAAGGAGAGAAAGGAATGAAACAGACAGGAGGGTATTAGTACATCCTCCTTAATGGGACAGCATGTAGCTGAAACTAAGTCTAGTGTGGTTGACTGAACGCAATCTTACCCCACATCCGGTGATAATTCCAACCCGGCAGGGTAACTAAATCCTTGACAATCAGTGTTCGGAACAGAAGAATACAGGCTATGGAATTCGAGGTAAAAGAAAAAGAGACAAAAAACAATAGTGAGCCCCGTGACCATCATGTTTCCATCTGTTCACCATGTTAAGGTACAGTATGGGAAACTACACAGTATTCGTGACCATAAAATCCATGGACAGCATAGAGAAAAGCAAAATATCATCTCCCCTTGGTAGTCAAGTAGGTATGTGTCCACACTGAAACGAGTGAAATAATTCTGCCCTATATCATATTGAGAACCCACGGGATGTGTGGTTGAAGATTAGAGTATAAATTATTAAAGAAAATCATAAGTGGACATAAGTTACGGAAACCACATGAAACGTGTAGTCGTCATCATCATGGGCAAGAATACTATTAGAAACCAACTCATTTAAAACAATAGTCGATTAATGGCTCAAAATTGGGGATTCCTAGTGGATATATACACAAGGTGCCAAAGGTCCCTGACTAACAGTAAAATAGCAGGATAAGTTCTCACCCAGTCGGTAGATCGGTAAATGTAATGACGCCAGAACCACATGAATCCTAATAGTTCCCGAATAAGGGAAATCGTCAACCTAAATCCTGAAATAACGACAAAATAACCGCAATGGATTTACCAAAGAAAAAGAAAAATAATCCAAGTACCCAAACATGCTACATAGAAAGTACCAAACTCACGTGTATTAACGGAAAGAGTAAGGAAAGGACCGGCTCAATCCCGGTAGAGCACGAGTGCGTGCTCTTTCAGTCTCTGTAAGTAAAAATTTAAAAAACCCCGTAAGGGTGTGAGCCGTAGTCTCCATGTAAAGGCACACAAATAACCTAATTGCTATAAAGTTAAACTAGGAAGGCATGAGTAAACTTACATGTCTCAAGGTGGAGACCGCTTTCTGGCATCTGGTATCAATCGTAGTGCACGTACGTCTAGACCCGGAAGTGTTCTTATTGCCAAGCGCACTAATAGACTAGAGTGTGAAGCATATCTAAAGCCAATGACCACTACACGAGTAGAAACAGAAAAAAGATTAACGGTGCCTCAAAGGGAGAAGAACCCTAAATTAAGCCCAAATTTTAAATGGGACCGTGCAGATGAAGTAACTCTCTTGTATATTGTAAAAATGGAAAAGCCATAATAAGTAATTTAAAGGAAGCGCTCTTGAGCTAAAGATAATTAATTAAAGAAACAGGTGACAACTAACAAACCCCCGGAGCCGCAGCAAAAACCGAGTGACATTCTTCACAGTCCATAAGGGTTAAAAGTGCCAATGCACCTCCCAGACATTGTCTGCGTATCGTTATACTATTCTAAATAAGTCTCAACAGAATTACGAGTCAACACCAATCCGTGAGGATAATTCTCGAGTGCTGCAACCTACGGATTCACACTAAATAGCAAGGGACTTAAAGCCAACAACAGTCAAGGTTAGTATGGAGTAAACCAGTCGTTACATAAGGCATAATCAATCTTAAGGGAGGAAGAACACCGACAATAAAAGTCTGAACCCCCATCTACGGTTCATACAAGGCAAATTGCCAGAAAGAAAGTAAGGAAAGAAAAAGGAAGGGAAGAACGTACATTAGCATTATCCGAATTAACATTTTTCAAAGAACAAAAGGCCAGTGTCAGAGTTTACAACAAATACTCTGCACTGTGTACACAGTCCATGGTATCAATATGGCACATCTGTAGGCAATACCCCGAAGTGTGAAATGGTGTTAGTCTGTCAAATCATAGAAGCTAATCACCCAGGAAATTTTGCATTTCGGAATCACAATTAAGTCCCAGCTCCACTGTATGGAGCTTCATGATCCACATAGCTTCAGTTCTTCTGAGGTGTAGTTCCCTATTACCACCCTGGTGGTTAAGAGGAATCTGTTTGATTCCAAAAAAGCAGAATTCTTTATGTGGGCCTTGTGCCGTGCACGATGCAGCATGGGTAGTGACTGGGTACCTCACATCTTGCTGTAGAAGTGCTCTGATATGTTCCCCAATTCTCTCCTTCAGGGTTCTGATCGTACTGCCTACGTATTGCTTGTCACATTTGCACTCAATTACATAGATGACAAACTTAGTCAGACAGTTAATGTTAGTTTTGATATCTAATGTCTTATTGTCACACCCACTGAATCTCTTGGTTCTGGGTTTTGCCCATCTGCAAACCCCGCAAAGACCACATCTGTAGAAGCCAGTATTGGGTGTGGTGAGCCAAGTGTCTGTCCTCACTGATCTCGGTACAGTGGGGCTCAGTCTATTACGTAGAGTTCTGCCCTTTCTGAACGTAATCTGTGGCTGTTTAGTGATATGGGTAGCTAGTGTGTTGTCTGCCAATAGAATGTTCCAATGTTTTTTTAGGCTTCTGCGTAAAATGTGACTGAGTCCATTGAAATCAGTTATCATACATGTCGTCTGGTTGTTCACATCTTGTCTATTCTTAAGCCTCAAGGTGTCTTCCCTCTTGTCTTTCTTGATCCTGTTCTCAGCCTTGTTAAGGTGTGTGGTGGAGTGCCCTCTGTTCTGAAATCTAAGCCTCATGTCCTTAATGCATTTGTAAAACTCAGAATCTTCGCTGCAGTTACGTCTTGCTCTGATGTACTCCCCATAAGGTATGGAACTAATCTAATGTACAGGGTGTGAAGACTCCGCATGCAAAATAGAGTTGACGCGGTGCTCTTGCGGAAAAGAGGGCTCTTAAGTTTGTCCTCTTCAATGTATAGTTCGATGTCAAGAAAATTGATGTGTGTGCTGCTGAATTCCATAGTGAACTGCATACCATAGTTATTATTGTTCATATAATCATAGAATTGTTGCAGTTCAGCCTGGGTACCTGCTCACAATAGTAGACAATTGTCTATATATCTTCCCCAAAATATGATCTTGTCTGTCCACTTGTTACCTCTGTCGCCCCAAATCCAATCCTTTTTCCAAGCCGCCCATAAAATGAAAAGCAAAAGAGGGGGAACCTTTCGACCCCATTGCGACCCCCCTAATCTGCTTGCACCACTTGTCGTCAAATAGAAAGAAATTGTTATGGAGGATAATGTGCATCATCATGATCAGCATCTCATTGTGCAACCATTCAGTAGCTGGTCTAGTGCTGAGCATGCGTGTTAATGCTTGTAGACCCAACTCTGGTTTGATGTTAGTATAAAGTGATACCACATCAAGCGTCACTAGTAACAATCCAGGTTGCCAGCCCAAATATGAAAGGACACTCAAAATGTGTTTAGAGTCTTGTATATAGCTTGGCAAATTCCGTACTAAAGGACCAAGAAACAGGTCCACATATTCCGACAATTCTTCTGCAGGTCCCCCTATGCCCGATACAATTGGCCTCCCAGGAGGGAAGGCCTGGTGTTTGTGCACCTTAGGGAAGGTGTAAAGGTATGGGTAAGTAGGTCTGAAAACCTTCAGGTAGGCCAGCTCGTCATCATCAAGTAAGCCCTTGGAGTGCCACTCAACCAAGTATCTGTTGATCAATGTACTTAGCAGGCCGATAGGGTTATGGGAAATCAGTTCATAGCAGTCGTGTCATTTAGTTGGGACATGACTTCACTATTGTAATCTGACCTGTTCATAATAACCACATTTTCCCCATTGTCTGCCTCTCTTATTAGTATCTCCTTGTCATTGCTTAGTTCTCTTAAGGCATGTCGTTCACCTGTGTTGAGATTGCCATTAAAGAATCTATTCCTTTTTTTATGATGAGTTTGGTTAAAGTCCCAATCATCAAGATCATGTAGTTCTCGTTTATAAAAAGTGTCAATAGAATTCCCACGCAGGAGAGTCGGCGTCCATCTGGACTTGTTTCTAAGTCCGCTAGAGATAGAAAGATCCATATCAATATCAAGCTCTTCCAGGAGACGAGTCATAGTATGAGGGGAGTCCTCCACCTCAGTGATTGATAACAACAGTTGTGTAGCCTGTATGTCCTGAATACTGGGAACACCAGACACATTACTCATAATTGCATTTGGAACTTTTTTATTTAAAGAAGGATTACAAGTGAAACATTTCTTCAATTTTAGTCCTATAATAAATTTAAACAAGTCCACTTTCATTTTGCCTAAATCTCCTGATTCTTTGGGGTTAAAACTCAGCCCTTTACTCAGTAGGGAAACCATATTCGTGTCAAGTTCTTTGAAGGAAAGATTAATCACTTGTAAAGTACCATCCCCTGACTCTATTTGTTCCTGTTGTTGCCTGCTCTGAGCTTCCTCTTGTAATCTTCTCTGTCTGCTTTGTCTGCCCCTTTGGCCTCTGCGGGTTTTGCATCTACCCCTGTTCGCGTACCTAGGTTTCTGTTCCCTTTGCAGACGGTACGGACCTCCCGCAAAAAAGTGGACACGGATGTGTTATTACTGTTTTCTGCCTCGCTATCACTAGAAGCTATAGCACTTGCAGCAGTGGAGCTGGAGGAAATGGAGATAGTGTCCGCCTCCACTGTGATGTCCTTATTAGCACTCTTAGGGATTAGAGAATCATATTTGCATGCATAAGTAAAGATTCTCCCGGTCTTATAATCTATTTCATCCCGTTTGAGTTGTCTTGATTTCCTATCTTTGATGTCTTTCTGATGTGTGGCTAAGACATCCCTAGGGATAGCGTAGTTCTTTTCTGTTGCCTCTTTCAGGTTAAGATCCCTGATTTCTTTCTCCAAGATATCTATTTCAGCCTGTAGCTTGTTAACCTTTCTCTCTGAGCTTTCAATTAGTATCATCATTAACGTTCTGACTTCAGGAATTTCTCTCTGAGGCCCTCATTGCGTGTGGTTTTCCCACTTGTGGATGCACTGTTAGTGGCTATTCCAGTGGCCAGAGTTCCAAATTGTTCATCTGCTTCCTTATCCCTCCATTGTAAAGGAAAACAAGACCTACTTCTTATCTATACTGGGTAACACGTCGCGGCTGCCCTTCCTGAGACAATGTATGTGTAGGTAGAAACGGGTTTTAGTAAACAGGAAGTAAAGGCGCTCTAGCACTGTTGACGTTTTATCGGTATTTAGTACCAAAAATAGGAATGGTGCTGTCAGGAAGGAGAGACCCTAAAAACCCCTCAATCTGTGCAGAAAAACCATCCAATCACAAATTAACAACAGTCCTGCGCACTAATATACAATAGCAAATCATATAGATGAGTATGTCGAAGTAATGGGACCAATCCAACAGTGGAGTCTTTGCTTTTTATCTTTTCTTTTTAATCGATCATCAGGCATAAATTACAAACAGCCAGCCGACACGTTGCAGACAAAAGTGTTCTACAACTCTTCAGGGCTGGGAAATAGAGAAAGATAATCTCAGAACAGGGCACGGAAAATCCATGTCCATAACAAAACCTTATTTTTAAAAATACCCACATTTAGTGGCAAGAACAAACTACCGTCACCCAGCACGCGTGGAAACCACAAGAGAGAAATTATAACACTGTCGCATTACATATGGAAATTACATTCGAGAAATTTTATCAGAGGTCCTATATTTTTACTTCTGATATAGCGTCCGCATAAAAACTTACTAGGTGAAATAAACCCCAGTGTCAGAGAAGGTGGACAGAAAGAGTTATTACAAATGGATAGATAAATATAGTGGAAGTCAGTGACAGTATCAATTTACTAATTAAAAGATTTAAATTTCTATTATGGTTAAATCTAAATGATACCTCCGTGGCTGAATCCAAAATTGGAGAGCTAAAAGAGCGGAGAAAGAAAGGAATGAAACAGAGAGGAGGGTATTAGTACATCCTCCTTAATGGGACAGCATGTAGCTGAAACTAAGTCTAGTGTGGTTGACTCAACGCAATCTTACCCCACATCCGGTGATAATTCCAACCCGGCAGGGTAACTAAATCCTTGACAATCAGTGTTCGGAACAGAACAATACAGGCTATGGAATTCGAGGTCAAACAAAAAGAGACACAAAACAATAGTGAAACCTCTGCAGAGGTTGACACGAAAAGATGTGAAAGATCCAAGTGTCTTGGATGAAGAGAGTATGGAATCTTTTTCAAGATTGCGAAACAGTCTTTGTCAAGCACCTGTTTTAGGAATGCCAGATTACTTTAAGGAATTTACATTGTACTGTTGTGGGAGAGATGAATGTGCACTTGCAGTCTTAACTCAGAAACATGAAATGGCACGACGTCCGGTGGAATACTTTTCTTCTACCCTGGATACAGTGGCTGCAGCATTGCCAGGCTGCTTAACAGCAGTGGCTGTCACTTGTGTAAGTCTGGAACAGAGCGAAGCAATTGTGATGGGTTACCTAGTAAAAGTATATGTACCACACTCTGTTGAGATCCTTTTAACATATACTCGGACTCAACACATGACCTCTAGTCGGCTGACTAAATATGAAAGAGTGATTCTTGGTGCTGAAAATGTGACGGTGGTGAGGTGCACTACTGTGAACCCTGCTACTTTGTTACCAAAATCAAGATGTGAGGAAGTGAGAGAGGAAACAGAAGATGATTGTTTGGAAGTGACAGAACTCCGAACTAAGCACCGACCTGATATAAAGGATGAACTATTGGAAGATACAGTTTGTGAACTGTTTGGGGATGGATCATGCTTGAGGAATGGAAAGGGTGAATTGTGTGCTGGTTATGCTATTTGCACCTTATCAGGAGCACTAGAGGCATCTTGCCTGAAGGGGGTAAACTCTGCCCAAGTCACTGAGTTAATTGCTCTGGCTAGAGCATGTAAATTGGCAAAAGGTCTAAAAGTAACAATTTACACCGATAGTCAGTGCGGATTTGGCATCGTACATGATTTCGGTCAGCTATGGATGCAAAGAGGATTCCTGACTTCCTCAGGTTCCCCAATCCGAAAAGGAAAAACTGTAAAGGAATTAGTTGTAACTTTGCATTTACCAAAAAGAATTACAGTTGTAAAATGTGCTGCACATCAATCAGGAGATGATAATGTGACAAAGGGTAACAGATACGCGGATCAATTAGCGCATTACTGTACACAAAATACATTGGCCATTAACAGATCAATTGAAAGAGGAAATACCGAATGCCACCTTATGTTAACAACCATGTTTGAGACTTGGGATGAGGTAAGGCAAATGCGGGAAGAAGTCAGTGACAATGAAAAAGAAGAATGGAGCAGAACATGTTGCAGAAAGAATGCAGAAGAGGTATGGGTTTATCTTAATGGGAGACCAGTATTGCCAGATTCATTACTTTCTCACATGGCCAGGATGTACCATGGAATTACACATATTAGAAGAGATGCAATGGTTAGACTATTCAAGCAGACATGGTATAACCCTAAGTTCAGGGTCATCGCAGAAAGTTTATGTCAAATATGTGTCATATGCCAAAAAAAATCCAGGAAGAAAGACAGTTGTAAATTGGGGTGTCATTGGGAAAGCAGGAGGTCCTTTTACCCGACTTCAGATTGACTTCATCGAGTTATCACCATGTAATGGGCTGAAATACGTCCTTGTCATTGTTTGTTTGTTTTCTCGCTGTGTAGAAGCCTATCCAACAAGAAGGAATGATAGCCTCACTGTGGCTAAATAATTGTTAAGAGAACTGATGCCTAGATTTGTGTTTCAAGTCACTTTGGAATCAGATAGAGGATTGCATTTTAATAATGAAATAATTTGGATGATTTGTGCAGCATTACAAATTGAAGCTGCATTGTGCCTACTGACCAGTAGCATCTGGTATTGTTAACAGATAAATGGCACAATAAAATCTAGACTAGGAAAGGTATGTGCATCCACAGCACTGAAGTGGCCTTACGCTTTAGCACTTGTATTGATGAGTCTTAGAAGTATTCCTGACAAAAAGACTGGATTAAGCCCCCATGAAGTACTAATGGGAAGAGCCATGTGACAAGCGTACATACCTGTGAACAAACTGATGAATATGTCTGATGATCGTGTGCTAGATTATTGTAAAGGACTGGCTGACCTGGTGCATTCTGTGTCTCACCAGGTTGGAGGTGATACCACACCGACACAGGGGAACTAAGCACATGATTTGAATCCTGGTGAGTGGGTCCTAGTCAAGAAGCATGTGAGGAAAATGTGCATAGACCCCCGTTGGAGCTGCCCTTACCAGATCATATTGGTGACGACCACAGCAGAGATGTGCTTTGGCTTACTAAATTGTATACATGCAAGCCATACCCAACTAGTCCCAGGTTCAATTGAAAGACCTGAAGAACAGCCACTGGCAGATGGAAATCAAGAACCAGCAGCTGAAGTGTGCGAAGCTGAAGAGTCTGGAGTGACAGATTCTGATTAACATTTTGACAATGAACAGCCAAGCACTAGTCAAGTAGAATGGGCACCTGATACTAGGACTAAAAGGACTGCTGTTGAGTAAGAAGAAGGTGAGGTTGCCGACGAGCCAGAGGGAAATGAAGCAGCTATCAAAACAGAAGAAAGTGACATAGCTGTTGAGCCAGAAATAGGGCCAGAGGAAAAGGAAGTCACCAATGAACTAGAAGAAGGTGAACTCACTGGTGAATCAGAAACAAGTGTTGAACCTACAGAAGCAGAAATACTCAAGAACAGTTAGGGGCAGTTAGAAAGAAGAATAAATAAAAGGAATGGTGAACAAACCACAGAAGGTGAAAAGGTAGTACAAATAAAGAGACATAGAAAAGGAGACAATTGGTCAAGTGGAGCAAGAAGACTAAAGTATAGAATAGTAAAGAGAAGATTGAGGAAAAGACCAGAGCAAAGTAACAAAGTTTCAAGCCAAACAGAACTAGCAAATACAACAAGCATTTACAATGCAATAGGTCTCGCATTATTAAAGTTTGAGCTATTGGCAATGCTAAATAATGCAACACCAATAGCTCAGAGACAGACTCAAAGACAAAGACACACAGACAGAGACACACACAGAGTGAGAAACATAGACACACAGACAGACACACACACACAGAGACACAGACAGAGACACACGGCCAGAGACACACGGACAGAGACACACAGACAGAGACACACAGACAGACAGAGACAGACAGAGACACACAGACAGACAGACAGACAGACGTGTGTA
This sequence comes from Lissotriton helveticus, assembly GCF_964261635.1. Classification (NCBI taxonomy): domain Eukaryota; kingdom Metazoa; phylum Chordata; class Amphibia; order Caudata; family Salamandridae; genus Lissotriton; species Lissotriton helveticus. Next base: position 1,263,797,904 of record NC_136067.1, on the reverse strand, counting down.
TGCTGGGTCTGGTGGGTCAGTGGACTAATGCTCCACTGCAGGGGCCTGTGTTCAACCTCTTGGTCACAGTTTTTTTTGCTCTAGCCCCGCCCCCCTTGACCCCGCCCCCACCAGTGCCACCCTTGGGCACAAACCACCCTGTAAATTTGCCCCCCCCTCGAGAGAAAGTTTGAGTACCCATGCGCCTAACAGGATGCTGACAGAGACACACAGACAGAGACACATAGACAGACACACAGACACAGATACACACAGACAGAGACATAGAGACACACAGAGACACAGACATGCAGACAAAAACACACAGACAGAGACATAGAGACACAGAGACACACACAGAGACACACAGACACACAGACAGAGACACACAGGCAGAGACACACAGGCAGAGACACACAGGCAGAGACACACAGACAGACACACAGACAGACACACAGAGTGCGACACGGAGACAGACACCAAGGGCACAGTTACACACCTTTTAAAGAGTGATTCCAGGGAACTTGCAAAATTAGATGTTGAGTCCTAGATGCGCTCCTTGGCATCCCATGTACCGCATAATTCACCGCACAAGGGCCACCCCGTAAGATCTTACACATGATCCTACTAAATTCTGTTTACTTAATTTCTTTTAAACTAGTCACGTAATATACCACATTTGGTTAATATTAAAAAGTGTCGTCTGTCGGCACTGCATGTTTGCCCGAATTGAGTGGACACGCTGTGAAATGTTGAAAGTGGGTGCTGTGGGATGGTGATGATGCTTGGAAGGCTGGGGTCTGTGTCCTGGTGCTAGCCTGCCAGGACCACCGTGGGAGGGAGGATGGAAATTCGACAGCATCCAAGGGATCTCTGTCTCTGACTAGGGCCTAATTTGAATAAACAACTACTACTGCCCGAGTGGCTGCAGGCCTGACTGTATGAAGACTCTGCCCTCCAACAGAAACAGACTTATCTGAGCAACGCCGGCGGCTGTACACTGTTTTTGAAGCGGCAAACTGCGCATGCTTTTCGTTAACAAACAGAGCACAGTTTTAGGAAGAGCTGAGGCCATAAGCAAACTGTTGGGCTGGAACCAATTATTAATGCTTCACACGTTTTGTGATTCACTAGGGTTTATCTTTGCAAAGATGCATGAAGTGCCAAGTGATATATGAACATAGCATCAATGGACAATGCACTCAGATGGCAACAACCCACAGTTTGCTACTTAACAGCCCCCTCCTCTACTCTTCGACCTTAGCCATCAACTGGTAGGAATGAGTGCATGCTGACCAGGAAAGAAATCACCATCTGATAATAGGAAGGTTAAAGGTGTTTTGACATGTTTCAGCCAATCATCGCTCTTTCTTGTCTTGGTAATTATACCTGACTAAAAACAGGCAACTGCATTCAAACAACAGATAACCAACGTATACTTTCCCTAATTTTGGTATTGTCATCGGTGTCAAGGTTGCTGCTTGCTCCTCCGTTCTTTTTGGCTGCCCAACAACCTGGGAGAGGTGCGTTGATTGAATGGAGGGAGGTCGCTAGAGGCAAAAGATCACAAAATACCGAGAGGCCAAAGAGAAGGGAAGCTGGACTGAGGGCGCTGGACTGACATTTATCATTTATTTCTGTATTTCCTTATATAGCACAAACTCCACATAGAGACAGGCTTCAGAGCGCTGTACAATGGAGGTGGAAACATACAGCGGTTACAGGTATACACTAGAAGTTATATAATTTATTGTGCAAACTAGGTAATAGGGGTCAGTTAGAGTTGCATCAAAAGTGTACAGTGATGCAGTGTGTTGCGAAGCAGGCGGCCAGCGTACAAACAATACCAGCTAAAACTTAATACTTACAGATAAATATCTGCAACGTAAGTTCATGGAAGGCCACAGCAGTTTATTGTTGAAGATTTCTTTTGACGACGTGACACAACACCCTCTTAATGCTTGAACGGTTATACATATCCGAGTATGCTTTCATTCCATTCGCTGCAGGCGGGCGCTGCAAGTTGTTGTAGCTACGGGCACGTGACCAGCGAAACCGAAAGCAGCCCGGGCTTAGAGGGAAAGGGCAGGGGCTGCCCGCGCATGCACGCTCCGAGCCCCGACGCCAAAGCGGAGTGCGGCATCTGAAGTCCGGGTCCCAGGAGGGGGCCCGGGTGAAGACCAATGCTGTGTAAGGAGATCGAGACTGACCCACTGGCTGACGAGAGACAGAGACACGGAACACGCTAAAAGAGCCCGGTGAGTGGGGGGGGTCAGGGGGGATGTGTGCACATGTGTGTGCGTCTGTGTGTGTGTGTGCGTGCGTGCGTCTGTCTGTGTGTGTGTTGTGGTGTGCGTGCGTCTGTCTGTGTGTGTGTTATGTGTGCCTGCGTGTGTGCCTGCCTGCGTGTGCATGTGTTGTGAACAGCCTGCCGGAATCGGAGCGCATGTTCACGCGAGCGACCTGATCCGATTCCGGCAGGCTACGTGCGCGTGCCAGTCTCTTGTCCCAAGTCTTGTTAGTCCTTGAAAGGAAAACTGATTACAATAGGGCTCCACTGCGACAATCGCTTCCCGATTGCGTCGCAGTGCGAGCCCTAAAAAGAAAAGCAACCTGAAAATCAAGAAGAACAAGAATTCCATGTAGAAAATTCAAAGCTCCTGAATGGACCTATGTGATATTAGAAAAATGTGAAAGTTTAGGTCTAAGTGAAGAACACAGCAGTAGTGATACCGAAAAGGAAGATGAGAAAAACTGAAACCACCTTAAAAGGAACTGTAGATCTGCGTCTGACGATTTCCCTGCTCCTGACTCCAACGTGTGGGCCCCCCTAGAGCTGCTTGCGGGATGGACCTGGTCCCAGTAGGGCTATGTTAGTTTTCCATGGCTTGGTCTGCCTCCGAGGGCAGTGCGATACCGATTGACCTGCCCTACTGCTCTGCTTAGCCAGATGATGCCCTTGATCCTGGTTCGAGCGGCAGGGATGCGGGGGCCGAGGTCTTTTCTTCTGCCTGTGGGTGTCCCCTCTACTACCCCATAGGGAGTGACATTCCTGTGTGCGTCCAAACCCTCGGGTAGAGGATGCTCTGTGACTGGGGTAGTCCGATATGGCCCTGTTGGCCTCTTCTGTTCTTGATATGTCTGGGGCGTTTTTGGCCTCTGGCTGTTTTCTCTCTCTTTTTCTTCCGTTTTTCCTTCTCTTCTTTGCTTTCCTCTCCCTGGCCTTCCCCTCTGTTCCTATCCTCTGGTCTGGCGGGTGGTGGGGCGGGGCTGGGGTGGCGACCGTTGTCTGGGTGGTGGGAGCGGGATCTTTGGCATCTTCCTTTGGTCCCCTTCTTCTGTGCTGGTGGGAACAGGGTGTATAGGTGGCCCCGGTTTGACGTTTGCTATGGCTGCGACTATACCTAGTACCCTGAAGGTTATATCACTCAATGTCAAGGGCCTGAATTCTCCTAATAAGCGTAAGCAGGTTTGGCGATATCTTCTCCACCAAGACCCCGACATCATTTATCTCCAGGAAACCCATTTACTGCAGGGGGATACGCACCGCATGGCTCACCCCAAATACCCTCTTCAGTTCTGGGCAGCAGCGGACACCAAAACTGCGGGGGTGGCCATACTATGTAGAACTGGCTTCAGGCGGGGAGACTCCCGGCCCTTTAAGAGTGGGGATGGGCGCTTCCTCAAGGTTACGGTATGCGCGGGAAGACGTAAATTCACCTTATGCAATGTGTACGCTCCTAACCAGCTACAAGACCGCTATCTCCAGACACTCTTGAGGGAGCAGGTACCCTGTGGAGATCAGCACACGATATTGGGGGGGACTTCAACCTGGTGTGGGACTCGGATCTTGACCGATGCGGTGCTACCTCTAACGCCTCCGGGGTGATGTCATCTGCCCTGCGCAAACAGATTGTGGATCTAGGATTATTCGATGTGTGGCGCTATCACAACCCGGACCTTAGGGACTACTCCTTCTACTCGCACTCCCACAGGTCTTACTCCCGTATAGACTTCCTCTTCGTGTCACTGGGGCTGCTCCGCGACACGCTAGGTGCCTCCATCTCGGATATTTCTCTGTCGGACCATGCTCACGTTGAGATGTGTCTCCAGGACCCGGCGGCGCGTCCCGCGAGAGCCGTACGATGGTCCTTCCCACCGAGTATCCTTCGAGACGCGGACGATGTGGATAGCATCCGAGAAGCCATAGAAGCCTACTTTGCTTCTAATGATACCCCGGACGTGCCATTCCCGGTGGTTTGGGATGCTTTCAAAGCCACGCTCCGGGGTCATATCACCTCCCTGGCGATCGCACGCAGGCAAGACGCCTGCAAACTGGAGGCTGAGTTGGCTGCGGATATCAAGAAAGCTGAGATGCAGGATCGGGAGCGGTCGACTCGAGAGACTAGAAGGAGACTGGCCACACTTAGAGGGCAGATACGACTGCTGCGCACCAACAAGGCGGAAGGTGCCCTGTTGGCCTTGAAGCAAAAGTACTTTGAGGGAGGCGATAAAGTGGGTCGACTGTTGGCGGGAAGGCTGAGAGCACGCGCTGCTAAGGCCCACATCACTAGTGTCCAACTGCCGGACGGATCAACGGTGGTCTCGGAGACCTCCAAGCAGACTGCATTTCTGTATTATTATACAACCTTGTACAGGAGCGACCCTGTGTCGACGGATGCGATAGCAGCCGTCCTGGACGACTATGAGGGGCCGACGCTATCGGCTGGGGATGCGACGGAGCTCGAGCGTCTCATCTCGGAGGATGAGATCGCGACGGCGATCCAGAACCTGCCTCTGGGGAAAACGCCGGGTCCGGACGGCTTGCCGCTGTCTTTCTATCGCACATTTCAGGTCCAGCTTCGGCCTCACCTCCTCAGGCTGTTCAATTCCTTCTCGGAGGAGCTGGGCCCCTCTCGTGACATGGGCATGGCAGAGATTGTGCTCATACCGAAGCCTGGAAAGGACCCTGGTCTGTGTGCGTCCTACCGCCCTATTGCCCTGCTTAATACAGATCTCAAAGTATACACTAAGCTTCTCGCCCAAAGCCTAGACCCGTACATGCAGTGGCTTGTGGACCCCGACCAGGTTGGATTTATTCACGACCGCCAAAGGGCAGACAACGTACGCAGGCTTGCGCATCTTGTGGGGAAGGTGCGACATTGGAAAATTCCGGCCTGCCTTCTCTCCCTGGATGCAGAGAAGGCGTTTGATCGGGTGGATTGGGTCTTCCTCAGAGCGGTGCTTCGCAAACTCGGGCTGGGTCCAAAGATGATTGCTAGAACTATGGCTCCGTACATAGGGCCCCATGCTCGGCTTCGAATCAATGGGGACCTAACACCGGCCCTAGAGATTCACAGGGGCACTAGACAGGGGTGTCCCCTTTCGCCCCTCCTATTTGCTCTTGCAGTGGAGCCCCTCGCGGAGCTCATACGGCGAGATCCGGACATACACGGGATAGTGCACGGAGGGCGGGACAACAAGTTGGCGCTGTTCGCGGATGACCTGATTCTTACTCTCACGCGCCCGCGGGACTCCCTACCGGCAGTCCATAGAGCGCTTTGCCTCTTTGAAAGAGCCTCCGGTCTCAAGATTAACCATGACAAGTCCTGGGCCCTGAACCTTACCATACCGTCGGGCGAGCTCCCCGCCCTGAGAGAGGTTGTGCCCTATCAGTGGGCCGAGCGACACATTAAGTACCTGGGTCTCACCTTGACCCCCTCCCTTGAAGACTGGAGCTCTGTTAATTGGCGGGCTTGCCGGAAGGAGGTTTTGGAAGAGTTGCGGCGGTGGAAACCCCTAATGCTGTCCTGGTTAGGCCGCCTCCACGCAGTCAAAATGTCGATCCTCCCCAAAATTCTATACGTATTCCAATGCCTCCCCACTCCCATCCCGCTGCACTGCATACGGAGCTTGCAGCGTGACCTCATCTCCTTTATCTGGGGTGGTAAGCGCCCCCGTTTCTCCCAGAAAATTCTAATGGCCCCACGTGATAGGGGGGGGCTAGCCTGTCCTCACTTGGTCCACTATTACTGGGCTGCGCACCTCCGATTTGTAATAGAATGGGGAGTGCGCGAGAGTGAAAAAGGATGGCTGCACATGGACAGGGCGGTGACGGGACGCACCATTTGGGACCTACCATGGCTTCATCGGGCGGCCCGCTCCAGAAGTGCGTACCTTGCAGTGCCTACGAAAACGGTGCTGGACATTTGGGATGCCGTCGCTGTTTCTAGGGGTCTAACAACGTTCCCGTCCCCGCATACCCCCATTGCAGCAAACCCTCACTTCCCGCCGGCCCATCGAACCCGGGCTTTTGAGAACTGGGTGCAGGGGGACTGTAGGGTGCTTTGTGACCTGTTTGATGGGGGCTCCTTTAAGTCATTCGACCACTGTTGCGAGGAGTTTCACCTGCAGCCTGCTGCGCGGCTACAATACGTCCAACTGCGACACTGGGCCTCTGGTGATTCTGTGTACTGGGCTGCTACGCGCGCCTTCACCCCCTTCGAGCGCTTGGCACGCACCCTAGGGGGCTTGAAACGGTTGGTCTCCCAGATCTACCACATCCTACAACACCCAACCCTCCTTCAAACTCATCCGTATCAGCGTCAATGGCAGAAGGCGGTCGATGCGGATGTTACGCCTTCACAATGGGAGGCGGTGTGGAGAGATATCCCTAAAGTGTATCGGAGCATCCCGCAACGAGAAAATGCCTATAAACTTTTAACCCAATGGTATTACACTCCCCTGCGACTCCATAAGATGTTCCCCAATGCTTCGCCGCTGTGCTGGAGGTGTCGGGCTGCGACAGGGGATTTTGTGCACATATGGTGGGCGTGTCCGCGCCTCACCGTCTTCTGGAAGGAGGTACTTAGCCACATCAGGGGGGTGCTGGGATTCCCTTTGCCTGAAGCCATAGGTACGATCCTGTTGGGTATTAGGCCAGCAAATCTTAAGGCCCTAACCCGTGGCGACTGGAGTGTAGCACTACAGATGCTCGGTGCGGCCAAGCAACTCATAGGCTTGTATTGGAAGAAAACTGACGCTCCTCCAATAGCTTCCTGGTTTGTGCGGCTGTGGCACGTCCTGACAATGGAGCTCTTAACGGCGCGACTCCAGATGCGCCCCACCCGCTTCGAAACAGTTTGGAAGCCCCTGGTGCGCTATATGTGTTCTACAGAGCATGCACGATACATGCCCACTAGACTCAGGCCCCTACATCTCTTTGAGGATGCCATTGTCCCTACTGACCCTACTAGGTTGCTCATGTAGGAGACTCCTGTACTAGTTGAGCTCCGGAGGCATGCCCCTGCTACCTAATGCTGCTCCCCAACCGCAGACCTGCCTGCCGCCCCTACTAGCGTCTTCCCTTCTACTCTCTGTCTCTGCCTTACTTCCTTCTCGCTTTCCGCTTCTCTCGCTCTTCTGTCGATCTCTCATGTTCTTCTGGACCCCTGTTGGGCCCTTAGTAATTATTGGGCTTGTTGCTCTCTTATCTTCTCCCCCTGACCTGTGATTGGGGTTTTCCTAGCGCTGGACACCTTCAACAGCTTTTTCTTAGCCACGCGGCCGGCCCCTCGGGGTTGTAGGCACGGCGCTGTGTTCATTACTCTGACTTAACGAATACTGTTGCGCACTCTTCGTGGCCGGCCTCGGATAAAAGGTTGTGGGCTTAACGCTGTGTATTTGTGCCCCTCCGGGGGCTTTGTTTCAAAATAAAACAGACTTGTAACAAAAAGGAACTGTAATGAAGTTAAGGTAAAAAATGTGTCAGTTGAATTTGAGTTAAAGACTCAAGAAAAACCCAAGATTCTGAAATAAAAGAAAGGGGTGAAGAAGAAAGTCATTAAGTGTAGGATTACACAATTTTTTTTTTTTTTATAGAATGGAGTCCATATAGATTTTTTCATATTTTTAGATTATAGATTAGAATTTTTTTTGGCTTTTTATAGTTTGTAGTATGGCGGAAACAGAAGTGACTTAACAACCAAAATCTAGTTTAAAACGTAAATGTATTAAAGCATTAAAGCTTGCTTATGTAGTGTTTTCCTATTAGCATTTATATGGATATTGTTAATTGTAGTCATACTCATTCTTAATGTAGATAACAATGGAAATAATACGAATGATGTGTCAATTGAAGGAATGAAAGATGTTTCTAAAACACCTACGAATACTATTATAGAACAATTTGATGGGAGCATTCTTCATCATGACAAATCTATTAGTGATTTTTCATTAAATGTATTTACCAAGTTGTTGTATGAATATACTAACACTATGAATTTGAGTGATTGTTATGTATGCATGAAATTACCTTCGTCTGTCTCAGAAGGTATAACATATCATCACCTTTCACTAGCCTATGGTGTGTCATGTCGTGTCCTTAGTAACCTATTTTACATGACAGGTAAACTGGAGTATCAATATACAGAGATAGATTTAGTATTTTCAGAAGTACCAACTGTAAGGGAGATAAATAAAGTAGTAAGTGGTAAAGATGCACGCTATATGGGATAATTCTTCCATATCACTAAAGCTTTAGATGTAGAACATGCTTACAAAAATAATTTGACGTGTAGCTTACATGTTGAAGAGAGATTATTCCTGGATATGGTAGAAAATAGAAGAGCAAGTTTCCAGAAGAAAGCTAATGAACAGAAATCAGAAGTACCACATTGGGCTTTTAGAGAAGGAAATTATGAGAAAAGTGAGACATACATTGCGATGTCCATGGACTGGTCACGGAAGTGGAAACAATGTTTTGTTTAGATCAGACTAATTATAACAATTACTTCATTGGCACTAGTGAATGTGAGCATACTTTCCAAATTACTGGAGGATGGGGATTAAGGGTGGAACTGATCCTGTATTCCCGGGAATATATTATGTGTGTGGTAAGAAAGCCTATTATAGGTTACCTGCTCATTGGTATGGAAGCTGGTATTTTGGGATTGTTTTTCCAAAGGTTTATCATGTTGATTGAAAGGACAATAGTGTCAATGAAGTAAAACAAGGACTAATATAAAGTAAGAGAGCAAGTTTTTCAGAAATAGTAGGTAATATTTTCGGTGCACTGATACCCTCAGTTGGAGTTGGTTTAAATTCACACAAAATTTGAAAATTGGCCACAGTGGTTGATCTTTTATCAACAGATATTGCTGGTGGTTTCTTGATGATTGATACCGAAATGGTGACAATCAGATCAATGGTTTTGCAAAATCGACTTGCCCTAGATATTCTTTTGGCAAAAGAGGGTGGAGTCTGTGGAATGTTGAAAGTTCAACATTGCTGTACTTATATCCCGGATAAATGCAAGGGATAGAAGGAAATATTAGACATATTACAAAACTACATAATGATTTAACCCAACTGGAGGGTGACAGTGTTTGGGGCAGACTTAGTAAGGGTTTCTCTGCGATGAGTAAATGGTTTTCTATATTTGGAAGTAGTTTATTGGGAAAAATATTAATGGCAATACTTTCAGTAACAGTAGTAGCCTTAGTAATATTAACAGCGTATAAGTGTTGTAAATGCATAAGAGAAAGAAAAGATTCAACAGACAAAAAGAATACAAGAATAGGACTTAAGAGGAAGAGAGGAGATAGAGTTAGAAGAAATAAATAGAGAATATTATGTCATGATGCAAAAGCTAGATGAGAGTGCCATAAAGGGAGAGAAAGAAAGTGAACGCTAGATAAAATAAAAGGTGGTACTCGGTATGGTAAGTATTTATGACGGCTCCTAAAAGCCATCAGAGGGGGGATTGATGGAGCAGAATTTCAGAAAAGAAACCTGCTCAATTGAACACCCCTATAATATGTGCTAACCGTAGGTAGTGTTAGAACAAACTAACGTGCACATTTACACTACACAGAGGAAGCTTGCTTTGCAAATTGCATGAACTAACCAGAATTAGGGGTCGATTAGGATGGCGGTTTTTCCGCATCCTCCGGGCCGGCGGAAGTGTCCGCCGGCCTGGAGGATGCGGAAAAACCGCGGCGGAGACTCCAAAGACCCACCGCCAAATTAGGATGGCTGGTGGGTCTGATAATCTGTCCGCCGCTTTTCCGCCGCGGTCGGAAGGCGACCGCGGCGGAAAAGCACTAACATGTCTGGCGGTGTCTATCAGACACCGCCAGGCATATTAGGATGTCTGAAAATATATGCTTTTCCGCGGCGACTTTACCGCCGTGGAAAAGCATACGGACCTTCACTTCGGGGGCCCGTTGCGGGCCCCCTGGGTGAAGGTGGGGTGGGGGGTGCACATGGGGGGTACCTATGGTACCCCCCTGCATTTGCGTGCACAATGCAGCAGGCACCGCGCGGTGCCTGCCGCTTTGTGCACGCAAATGCTGTGCATGGATTTTTTACATTGCGGCGGATGCAGCTTGAAGCTGCACCCGCCGCAATGTTAGAGATGGAGGATGTGACCGCCACACTGGCGGTCACATCCTAATTTGATCGGAGGGAACGCCGCAGCCCATGCGGACGTTCCCTCCTCCTCAGGGGTCGCGGACGGACTCAAGTCCGTCCGCGATCCTAATCGACCCCTTAATGTGTAAATAACCGGTACTGTAATAATCCAGAGTTTAGAGTGAATTAAAGGGATTTTCTTGGTAAGGCTGCATGCGTATTTAGTAAAATGCATGGTGTGTGTTGCTATAACCTAATTAATAATGCAATTTTCCAGCTTATGCCTTGCTAGGCTAATCGTTAATAATGAAGTAGAGCTAAAATGGGTGAGAATTTCATTGCCACATAATTGTTAATTGTCAATTTTCTGTTCTTTTAGTAATGGACGAGTCTTCCATGTTTTCAAATTAGCCTAACCGAGGGTGAGTAATATGGTATGCGAGCAGAAAACATGTGTCCAAGTGACTGAACTGCTGAGTGCAGCTGAGAAAGCCTGACCTGATGAAGGACATAAAGCTGAAAGCCAGCCAAAGCCAGTATCATCATGAGAACGGAACCTGTAATCGCTGAATTTGATAAATTGTACAAAAAATTGTTACATGTGTACTCATGAGAGGGAAGCTGTATTGATGAATGTATAAAAAAATTGTTTAGAACAATGGTGTAGTCAAGAGTAGATGATTTCATAGAACTCAACCAATCCCTTAGCTAAAAATTATGAATTTTGCAACTGTTTGGGGTGGACATGTAATTTTAGTGTATAAGAACTGGTGCTTTTGGGGTGTGGTTTAGGTCGCTTAGGCTGAAGATGTCCAAGAGAGGGGGGTGTTGCTGTTCGTCGGTTTGCTGAGAGGCCTAGCTGTTCCTGTCCTGTCCTGGACCTGGTTCTTGAGTCTTTGATCCCTGATTCTTGGTTCAGGGGTCCCCCACTGCTACCTAGGCCTGGGTGGTGGTTTTCCTTTACAGATCTATTGGGTTTTTATTTGCTCTAATTTAGCATTGTAGAAAGTATTTTGCAGTCATATTCTTGTCTTTTTATCTTTTGTCTCTCCATCTATCCCTCCGAATTGTTGGTATAAGGATCAATGTTATACTTGCATCTAATGTCTCTTCACTTATCCACTCTTTGCAAACGTATAATTTGAGATGATAAATTCATTAATGTTAGGATTAGATTATTGCTCTCTCTCATGAGGTTTTGGTATTTGAATTTCTGTAAGATGTCACTATGAGCATTTATTATTACTAGATAAAATTATCACATTGTAGAGAGATTCTGTGGTTATTTAGTCGGTTTCCTATAATGATTAATGTTTGAGAATTACCATTGCCATCAACTCTTCAACTAATTGGTTCATTGACCAAATAGATGAAAAGTTGATTATCATTTGTTCAATAGGTATGAGACACAGGATGTTTATACTATGTGCTTGAGTGATAAGAGTAAGTAAAGTTTATAAACTTGACCCCAGGGCATCAGGGATTTGGGTGAATGTGTATGGGCCAAAGTATGTGATGTTATAGAGTATTTTCCCTGATCAAAGTATGAACATCAACTTATAATTTGTATTGCAAAATAAACATGATGGTGCAAAAAACACAAAGAATTTGGGAACTGGATTAACCGGCAGGTCCTAGATATTGCAGTCATTTTAATACACCTCTGGGAGGTCCTTATTTTACGCCATTTTAGGAATTACTGCTCTCTTGATTGCCTTGTTGATCCTAATAAATAGACATTTTATGCAGTTCTTGGAATATATATGTTTTATTTAATTGATAAAATAGACTGAAGGCCTCAATTACAACTTCCCTATTATCGAGTGTGATAATTATCGCACCCCATAAAATCTGCCACAGATTTGATCAGAATGTGTCCCTTCTTTGCTATTCGGACCAAACCAATTGGGCATAACATTGGTATCTTGGTCCTTTCGATACCAAAATCCGAATATTATATGCTCATGTAACATAATGGGGCACTTGAAAGAAAATATGGCTCTTGCTGAGATTTTCTGTTGAGAACTTTAGGAAAGATTAACTATTCTTTTATGAAGAGTTGGCATGGAGGATTTTCCCAACATTTGCTTTGTTTTCATTACTTCCATGGCAAATGTATTTTTGTGTATTTTATTTTTGTTTTTTATGGTTTAAATCTCTTTATTGGTTTTTCGAATAGTATAAAGAAATAGGACCTCCAGCTCCTGAAGGACAGTGCAAGTAAGACATTATGCAGTCTGCGAGGTAAGTATTATAAAGTAAATGCTAGGAGCAGGTCAACAAGAGAAAACTCCCAAAAAGGGAAGGAGACCAAGAACAAACCTCCCCCCCATCCCCTCCTCCTCCCTCCCACCCCCTGTCCACAATTGCTAAGGGAAAGAAAAGAAAACGGGGGGGGCAGGGGAATAAAGCCGAACCTGCCACTTTCATCGTGCTTGCTTGGTTTTACGCTTCGCTGGAATCTGCGTGTCAGCTAACCTCAAAAGCCTCAGGTAGCGAGGGCAAGACAGCTCCGGGAATTTCGCCGTAAGTAGAGTCAAGAAGGGGCGCCACAGTACGGTAAACTCATCCCCCCTACCCGCCAATGAGAGGAACAACTTCTCCATCCACCGGAACCCTCCAGAGCCTCTGTAGCCAACCCGAGTGTGGCGGCGCTTGTACGGAGCGCCAGTGTGCAAGTATGTTCTGAGTGGGGGCTCCCAGGGCAATAGCTATCAGGCAGCCACTCAGGGGATACATCAATGGGTTGGGTAAGCCTAGGAGTATGTAAGCTGGAAAGCGGGGAAGCTGCGTGTCTAGATGGGAGTCTATTTCATCGAGAATTGCGGTCCAGTATGGTTGGATGCGATCGCAACCCCACAAAAGGTGCTCCAAGGTACCCAACTCCCCACACCCCCTCCAGCAACGGTCGCTAATGTGGGGGTCGACACAATGGAGACGCTCTGGCGTATAATACCAATAGGTGGCAACCTTGGTCAGTGTTTCTGTGAGGCCTTTATGGTACGCCGAGTGTCGGGCTCTATAATAAATTCCATTCCATTCTTTATGGAAAGGGATCTACCTAGCTCCCGCTCCCTCCTCACCCTCCCAGCGTTGTAAGTGTAAGTGGGGGCCGAAAGTAGGTGTTTGTACAAGTCGGAAATTAGTTTTTTGTCCGATGAGCGAGAGATCAACCATTTCTCATAGGGGTTCAGGAGGCGCTGCTCACCCGGTCTAATTTGTGGTTTGAGCGCCCAGTGTCTAAGTTGTAGATAGCGCATTCTGCCTTTCTCTGGGATGCCATATTCCTCCCGTATCTGCGGGAACGATAGGATGCCCGGAGGTCGAATAGATGTCCCAGGGACCGACATGGGGAAGAACGCCAGTCCGCGAAGGCCTTAGGGTCCAGCCCCGGCATGAAATCAGGGTTGTCATAGAGAGGGGTTAGGGGGGAAGTAAACGTCGTCAGCTCACAGGTGGTAGCAGTGCGATCCCAGGTCTCTAGAATGGTGCTTGTGATATAGGAAGCATAGAGGTTGGGAGGCCTATGCTTCTTCCTAAGGAAGGGAATCCCCTTCAGTGGCTATTTTTGGTTTTTAGACAACACTGACCTAGTCTCAAGGCGTAGCTGAGAGCTTTCATACATTTGAGTAATTTTATGTTTAAGTAATCAATTGTTTTATTAAATTATTGGAGCTACAGTGTTTTGGCCATGTTTAGTTCTTTTCATAGAACATAAGTCCTGTTTCAATGTTGCCTCCATGATCTGCTCTGTATTACTCACAGCATCACGGACACTCACACATAAACCCAGTGTACGCATGCACAGAGAGCATGCGTACACTGATGGTGACGGGTAATACCATTGCTCTGCCATGGTGTGCTATTGGTTGTTGCTACCCTTTGGGGAGCCATGCAGGCCCCTTTTGAGTAAGGGTATAGTCTTGCTGCATCCAGCTTTATGGAATCCGTCTAGAAACTGGTAAATTCCACATTGCAGGGTGTGCATGTACACACTCAGTTTAAAGTGGCCGTGTCCCGTGCAGGTAAGAGCGGAAGGGCGGTGGGCCGGGTGAGGATTTTTACAGATGACGCAGAGGGAAAATTAATTTTTAATTTCATTTTTCCTCGTGGTCGTCTGACGAGTCACCCCCAACCCAGCCCCACCGTTCTTAACTGCACGGGTTGCGGCTGGTTTAAAGCATTGACAAGGTATGTGCATGTGCATTACAGCCACACTTTTTGGAAGGGGGCCAGCGCATCCCTGAGGCCAGCCTGTGTTTGTAAATTGTGATATACCTTGGTCTTTCCCACAAGAACACCAGGGCAAGGATAAATGTGTATTCCTTATTTGGCCCCTAATGAGTTTGTGAGGCTCTGCATGCCACCTACCAACATTCACCCCAGAACCACAGGTAATGTTTGCCATCACTAAGGCCGGGCACATTCAACGCATCCTCTTACGGCTTTTTATTTTCAACCCATGCGCATGTTTCAGCCCTGGGAATTCGTGCATAGACAAAGGGGTTTCCTTCATGCAAATGAGGGAACGCCAATTTTTGTGTGTGCACTTGTTTCAACAGCAGATGGGGGTTCAGTATTACTGAATGAGCTTCTGCACTTTCAACATGTGGCCCCAGCAGAGCAAAAGACACCGCATATTGCTACATAAAGTGTGGCCACGACAAGTGAGAGAAGACAATCTGATGATGTAGACATTCTAGATGGCCACAGGCGGTGTGAGCAGAGGAAATTCATGCACAGTGATGTTAAATAGCTATCAACGTGTAATTTGGAATTCACTCTTTGAACAATTGCCAGGGATTGTGAAATGGATCAGTGCACCAGTCAGTACATCGCATAGACTGTGTTAGTGACTGAATTATCAAGTGTGCATTTACACATGCTGTTCATACACACAAATTCTCTTTCAATCAGATCCTCTGATGGAGCAGGACTGAAGAAGACACTGATATTGTGTACACTGTGAGGTATGAGCCCGGGAGGGGTACAATCAGTGGTCTAGTGTGTCAGTATGGTGGTCACAGGTCATGTTATGTTGTGTCGATTTGTATAAAGCACAACTCACCCGTGAAGTTGTCCAGGAGCAATTGCTGGTTTGTAGGTCTGTGGTCCACTTAGGGTTGATCGAAGAGCCAGGTCTTCAGCTTCTAGTGGAATTCAGAAAGGGAAAACGAGGCTGCAATGGGTTGAGAGGAGTTTGCTCCATGTTTTGGGTGCACTGTAGGCAAAAGAGCGGCTCCTGCTCTGCTTTTGCCATAATCTGGCAAAACATGCTCTTCAAAATAAAAAAAACAATTTTTGTTCACATTTGTTTAATTGGATGTGTACGATGTTGGTGAACAATATGCATACATCATAATTTACTTTACTATCATAGGAGCGGTTGCCTTTGAATGCAAGTAAGCAGTAGGGCAAGAGGGATCAATTGTACTGACCCTAGTTGAGAACTATGACTGAATGGGTCCAACAAATGTAAAAATTCCATTCCACTTCACACATATTGAGTAGTGCACCCAAATGCTTTAGGCATGCAAGCTCAGGGCCAGACAGACATTTTATTCCACTGGGCATTTCCCCAATGGGCTTGAGCCCGGGTCTGGTGAGGCTTATACCAGCAGGCAAAGGGAGGCTTCCAGTGAGAGAGAAAGAGAGGAAAAGTGGGGGAAGGTAAAGAGAAAGTGATCAGAGAGAGAGGAGAGAAAGAGGAGAGATAGAATGGATGAAAGGAAAGAGAAAGGCTGCACGAGGAGACAAAGGAATTGGTGATGGTTTGAGTCTTTTTTGCAAGGGCTGCTTTTGGGACCCCAGTTCGGCCCTACGCATCCTGACAGAAATTCATAATTCTTTCCACACATTTATAATATGCGTGTTGCTGGCACAAAACTTGCCTCTGTGTGTGATACCAGCATGCTCATGGAGATCCCTCAAATACCTTTGCCCATATCTGATATAGCACACTCTGGAACACTGTAATCGAGTTATGTCTTTTAACCCCTTGGCTGCGGCGGCATTTCCGCCGCAGCACTAGGGGGGAGGGGGGGCCGCGCGGCACTCACATGCTCGTGATGGAACCGCTCCGTCACGAGCCTCGGGTGGGCTGTGCTTGTGACGGAGCGGTTCCGTCACGGCCCCGCCCGCTCAATAGAACGCGCCGCGCAGGCGCTCCGAGCGGGACTGTGAAGGAACCGCTCCGTCACCAGCACAGCCCACCCGAGGCTTGTGACGGAGCGGTTCCATCATGAGCATGGGAGGGGTTATTAACTAAGGACTCAAGATATTTGTCAAAATGGAACAGATTTACAAAAGCGTTTAAGAGTATCGAAAGCAGTACTACAGAAGTACTCTTTTACATACTTAGTTTTATACGGCCTTGTGTACCAAAACCCTGTTAGCAAAAGTTCAAAGAGGACACAGTCCTTTCTATTTGAACTAAGTGTATATGAGTATTTCCTGAACATTCCTATTTTAGTCCCATTTGAGATATATTGGGGTCATTTTACTAAAGCAGCTAAGAGTACTTGAAACAGTATTACAGGAGTACATTCCAAAGTAGCTTTGTGAATAGGTCCAAATTTGTCCCTCTATGTGGCTTCTCACTGCCCCTGTTTCAGTCTGCCAGGAAATCCCATTTTCAACACAACATCCGGGCTCGGAATGCCTTCAATCATGGAATGCTGCTTCTGGAACAAACTAAACTTAGTCAAGAGCTAAGTGCACCAAACCAAATAATCCTTTTAATCTTCCCCAATGTATCAATCTGCTCTAATTAAACCCATTACAGTATCCTTTCTTCGTGCTCAATTTCCTTTCCAGAGGACCACCATCACGTGAATCGGAATCCTATCAGAGACCTTAGGGTTAGAGGGCTTCAGAGCCATTATTTTGCTTGTGAAGTTCGAATCCACTCAGTAAGTGGCCCTGTGTGTGTGAGTAATAATTTCAGTACTTAACATACAGTTCTCAACTCTCAGCCGGAAATAGGGTTTTTAAAAATAAAAAAAGATATGTCCTCCAGAGCACTACTGCTACCCAGGGACAGGGTGTTCTGGTGCTGAGAAAGAGTGAATAATAAAAACAGAAGGAGAGGAAGTTCACTCAACAGTGGAAGAGTATGTCAAGGAAGAATAAGCCTTGGCAAGGACAATAGGTTGCAACTTTCAGACCTATTGGGGTTGGCTATGTCTTTTAGCCTCGCTGCACGATATAGGCACGTGAATGCTTTATTATGCATGTGTACTTGCAAAAATAATGCAGGTACTTTTTTGATTCATTATTCCAAGGTGGATCGGTAAATAAACATAAAAACAAAATAGAAGTAACACAAAAGCACTTTTCAGGCAGACAAGCCAGCAGCAATTTGCTGCCTGTTGTTCCACCGAAAAAGCTAAAACTAAACAAAATACAATCACCTAGATTCATCAAAGTCCCGTTTTGCGAGTCTGTAATAGCGATTCATAAGGAATCGCTATTAAGGACTTGCAAAACGGGATTCATGTAGGAATAGCAAAAAATATTGCGATTCCTACATCATTCTTATTTGCGATTAGCAATTTGCTAATCGCAAATAAGGATGCGATTTCAAGGGTGCCAGGGGTGTCCAAAGAACACCCTTTAGCACCCCTGAAATGGAAATGTAGCCTGATGTTGCGCACAAGTGTGTAACATACCACTTAGAAAAATGCACTTAAGTGCATTTTTCTAAGTTTTCGCTATTTACCACGAAGTCAGACTTCGTGGTAAATAGCGGCAGGAAATTGCGAATTCGCATATTTTATAAGTTTCATGAATTGCATTTAAGGAATCTCAAATAGAGATTTCTTAAATGCAATTCCTCGCAAATGTGCGATTTCGCAAATAGCGATTTTTGCATTTGGGATGATGAATCCCAAATGCAAAAATTGCGCTCGCAAAGGGCCAGATTCTGAGAATCTGGCCCTTTGCGAGACGATTTTTTGTTCATGAATCTAGCTGAATGAGTAGGGGAATGGAAACCAACAAGGAGTGGGCACCAATCAGGAGAAAGAGAGTGGGAGAGGTAAGCAACACTTGGGGTATAAGCACACAGTGAGAAAGCAACATAGGTGAGAAACACACAAAGCCTAGCGCAACAAGTGGTGCGGAGGAGAACCACACAGGTGAGAGAAAGCAACACAAAGTGAGGCAGAGGGGGAATAGAAGTACACGAGGGAGCCAGCTGAAAAACACATGCACTCTCATGGAGTGCTTAGCAAAAAGAAAATAGTAGTGCCTGAAAAGTAAGCAGTGCAATGACACAAGTAATGAGGCATGCTCCAGGGGAGCAATAAACACAAGAAGAAGGAATAAAAAGGGATCCAATGAGATTTACATTAAAGCCAACCACTGGGAAGCAGTGGGTGGGCTCCAAGCCATCTGTAAGCTGACAGTAGGTATTTTTGTAACCAGAGAGCTTGGTGTGTCTGGTAGACTAGACCTAAAAAGTTGTTTTACATTTTATATGAAATCAAATAAGGCTTGCGATTGTTCTTAAGGAGAAGGTTGGTCAAGACGAATGCAATCAATTCCCAGATAGCAGGCAGAGACATAGCTAAGATTCTGTGATGGGATGGTATGAGGGTGTAAAAGTCTTCGAATAAAGGAATGCCCCCTGTCACAATAATAATGATGAGCCATTCACAGAGCCATAGAAGGGAGGCTCTGGACAACCAGGAGCCAATGCAGGACATTGACATGTGAGGAGATATCCAATGTCCTGTTCAGCCACAGAAAAAGTCTGGCAGCTGGGATCTGGCTGAATTTCTGCTTCTGGATAAGATATTGTGGCATGTCCAGAAGCAATTCTTTATAATAGTTCAGTCCATATATAATAGTCGACTGAACCAGTGCTTAATTTGTAAAAGAATGGTGCTGGTGCCCAAAATTAACCGCTGGGTATGTTCTATGCCAAGTCTGCATGGTCTTGAGTTCTTGTCAGGCCTCTTTAATACACTGCTCCTTTATCTCACTCTTGCCAGTCCCTCCTTTCTCCCTTTGAGCCATCTTTGCCATCTTTCTCTACCTCCGTCTTTTCACTTGGTCTGTTTTTCCTTTTCATGCGTGCTGGCAATATTTGATGAGGTAAAATAAGTGCCGGTGTTCCCAAAAACAGGCAGCGGTGGGCCCCCTCGGCAACCACTGGCTCAAAATAAGCACTTCACTGGACTATAGTTTCACTGTACAAATAGAGAAGGAGAAGAATAGGGGGAAGCAAGTTTGCTCATGTGTTTTTTAAACCCAAAATTAATGTCAAATATGTCTCCAAGATTATATGCGGATGAGTAGGCCAATGCTTTAAATGGAAGTACTAGTACTCACTATCTAGAGTACCTGTGTTTTCTTGAGAAGTGCAGGTACTCTACCATTAAATGTATTGCAGGAACTATCCCTTTCAAATTAAAGCAGTGCAGGTAGTCAGTACCGGACAGTGCCTGCCCATTTAAAGCACCGAGTGGGGCGAAGACAGATAGAGAGAAAGAGATGCAGAAGAAGAAGTTGAGGATTTGGAGAAAGAGGAACATGTCAGGGGAGAGAGGAATGCTGGAAAGGTAGATCAAACGTGAACCAATGGGGAAAGAGAGACGTAAGGCACAGAAAGAGGAAGAGCCTAGATGAGGCAAAAGCACAGTGAGAGATTGTAGAGACAGACCAGAGGAAGACAAGGAGGGTGACAACCATGGTATCGGTAACAGCAGTCGCAGGCCCCATTGGAATTACAAGTTTGTTGTGGGTTTTTTTTTAACTTCAAACTGAGATTTCAACTTCCTAAAACAGCCACAATCTCTTTGTGGAGGTCCAGGGAAAATGAGAAATGATTGTGGGAACTGGACCTATTTCATAGTGCACACTCAGGGTAACATTGGGCTGTATTTTCATGCCCTGCTTCTGCCGGGAGTAAGGAAAATCCGACCCTTTCTCCAAGCCAATCGTAATGAAGGTCCCAGCCCTAGATGGATTGAGAGGAAGTCTGGCAGGTGCACTAGTCAGTAAACCACATTCATTAATCTGAGGGAGTAAAAACATCACTGGCCCAATGTTCTTTAGTATGCACCATCTCATGAAAATGGTACAAGAAATGTCTTGAGATAGATGAAAAATCTGGCTAAAACCTACAAGTCGATATTCCCCAGAGAACTCTTTCGATGGCCAGCCCTTCTGTGTCCTGAAAAATAATACTGCAAAAATGTCCTCCCTAGGGACACTTTACGAAACGGGGCATATTTACAAGAAAATGTTGGAGTCTGGAGCTGCATCAAATTTGGAAGCGCCGCTCTCCGACACATTCAAAATGCAGGGACGTGCAGTATTCACAAGAACATGGCGTACCCTTGTGTTTTCCCTAATAATGGCGCTAAATTCTGCTGCCTAGCACCAATGCAGTCACCCTTGCACCATAGTGCAAGGGTACCTGCGTTGCAGGGAATGATTGTTTATAGGCAGGAAGGTGTCCCTTCCTGCACATAAACAATTAGTAAAGGCGATTTGTTACTTCTCTGTGTGCTGCAGAATGCAGCATACATAGAAGTAGCAAATCTTCATTATTTGATGATTGTTTATGTGCAAGAAGGGACACCTTCCTGCACATAAACAATAATTTATGGCATTTTGCTCTATTTATGTGTACTGCAGAATGCAGCACACATAGAAAAAGCAAAAGCAAGGAGAAATAAAAGTATGTCTCCTCTTTTTGCTATTCTAACACCTGCTCTTGCATAGCAATAGTTTTTGGCCCCGTTTCCGATTTATACCTCCTTGTAAAGCTGGGGCCGGGTAAATAGCAATGGGTGTTGCAGTGGAACGCCCACAGCAACACCCATTGCACACCCCTTTCAAGCTAAGTGATACGTGTAAAGGGGCCTTATTTAAAAGGTGGTGTTAAACCACAAAAAGTGGCTTAACACCGCTTTTAGGGGCAGATTTATGACGGACTTACGCCACGTTTACGCCGCCGTTGCGTCACGCAACAGCGGCGTAAACGTGGCGCATCCCTGCAACCCATTTACAACGTGACGCATCTAGGCAGATGCGTCACTTTGTAAAGCCCTGCGCCACCTGTGGGCGTTCTGGCGCAGGGTGGGCGTTCCGGGGCAGGTGCGCCTCGCAAAAGTGCATGTGTGAAATCTACAAGATTTCACGCAGGGACTTTTAGGCCAATGCTGCGTCAAAACCCTGCGCCTGCTTGAAGCAGGCATAAGGCTTGATGCAGCATTGTTCAGATAGGGCCCCCCCAGAGCATTGCTGGAGCTGCGTCGCGCTTGCGACGCAACTCCAGCAATGCACCGCCTTTACGGCACAGATGCGTGCCGCATCTGTGCCGTTTTTGCCCCATGGTGCGCCGCATTGTAAATGCGGCGCACCATGGGTGGCGGAGCTGCGGCGCACAATAACTGCCGCAACACTGGGGA
Source organism: Lissotriton helveticus (assembly GCF_964261635.1). NCBI lineage: Eukaryota > Metazoa > Chordata > Amphibia > Caudata > Salamandridae > Lissotriton > Lissotriton helveticus. The sequence goes on along the minus strand of NC_136067.1, from coordinate 1,263,776,089 downwards.
TGCGCCAGTTATTGTAAATCTGCCCCTTTTTGTCTTAACCCGGCTTTGTAAATTCGGAAAAGGGCATATTGCCACCAGAACATCGCTAAAAGTGACGGTCTGGTGGCTCTATCCACTTGTAAATATACCCCATGGTTCCGTCTCCTGAAACCTAAACATGGAAAGCTTGGGTATTTCGAACTTCAGTCTGTACAGGGTTCACAGACTGCGATCTTCCCCTGTGTAAGGCCTGCCTTAGCTCCCTCTGTCTGATTGTGTCACTGTTTATCTAGTTAGATTAGGTCGATAGCAATCACATTGTTCCCTTCCTTTTCCCATACCCTGGCCCAGGAAGTAAGACACTTCCCGCCCCTTCCTGTCAGATGAAGCTGCATGTCTATCACTGCAAAACTTTGATTCAAAGGCCAGTGTATGGTTTCTTGTTAGCTTAAGTTGTGTTGTTTCAATGACAATGACCAAAGCCACCAACAAATTCGCCTCTGCGACCAGCATTCTAGTGTAAAGCAAAAAGAGCAATGTCGTGAGAAAATGCATAGCCCGTGCGTGCATCCTAATATAACGATGGAAAGTAAAGAACAACAATGCAAGGCAGAAAGAGCGGGGGCAAATCCAGGAGCTGAGTAAACACTGATAACTGTTAAGACTAACTGTAAGACAAAACAAAGAAATTGGACCTTCATGCCAAATCTGGAGTTTCAGAAAAAAATATATAGGAACACACAAAACATTACTAGCAATACTGTGTGGAATCAACTTTTCAAACAAACAGCGACAAAGCCAAATTTGTCTATATATGGTTAAATGCTTTTCTGAAGTTTCAATAATGCTGTGAAGGGGGCCCAGGCAAAATTTGTGTTATACATTTTGTGTTAGGCAAAATTCTCAAAATTACACTTTTATTAATTTGTGGCAAAATGCGAACGATCAGAACGCGAGCAGCTGCTATTTGCGGTCTTTTCACTTTTAAAATATAGCGCCAAATGCCAGTTTAGCATTTTGCGTAATTTTGCCTCATTTTCCAAAAAGTTTGTGTAATTATGCACAAATTTCTCACACCCTTGCTGTGAGGTAAGCTTCATTGGTGCACAGTACATGTGCAGATTGAGAATTAGCCTAACATCCTCAATCACAAATAGCTGTATGACACAGACACCACTTAAACAAGCTTCACTCACGTAGAAACTCCTCAAGTACCTCACAGGTAACAGTGCTGTCTACTTATCACATGCAGAAGAGGTACAACACATGCAGGTATGGTGGCAACCTCCCTCCTAAACTGCACTTGTAGACCTGAAGCAACAGTGGTGCAAGCTTCCCTCACAGATAGGACATCTATAACACTGACAGTCACAGAGCCACAGTCACTTACAAATGGGCAGGTTAGAATCTTTAGAAGGGATTGTCAGTGCTTAATTTGTTAAAAAATAAAATAAGAATAATTTAAAAAAAGATAAGTCTAGGGGGCACATTTAAATTCTGAGACCCATCGCTGGCAGTGCTGTATGCCAGAGATGCTGAGTTCCTTAGCTGTCTAGTCTCCATTCCATCTACTGCCTTTTTCTTTCACCACCCTACAGTTCCTGGCTCTTGGTCAAAGACTGGTGCTGAAAAAGTACCTGGGTCCCCAAACCCCTCAGAACAAATTAAGCTCTTGTTATAGTCACACTCCCTCAAGAAGTTCATTCTCGTGCTGGGATGGTTGGGCCCATGGATTCCTATTCAGGCGTCAGAGTGTATGTGGGGTTTCACCTGGCACCAGCACTCATTCGCTCGGGCACTATGAAACTCTGAAGTTTTGAGAATGACCAACCCATCTGTCCACACATTGAGACATTATAGCTCTTTACTAACCTGCAGCAGTGACACCTTTTGCATTTTAGAAATGAGCCTAATGCCATGAAATAACTTTCATGAAGTCGCTAATAACAAACTTATTAGCGACTTCATGGCCCACTGAGACAAAACTTTCAAAATATCATTGCAATGAGGCAAAGGGAGAACACTGAAAGTACCAATGGTACCCTGTTTGGGCACTTTTTATTTTTGGGATGGGAAGAAAAGGGAGAGAATTAGTAGAACAGTCCAAATGCACAGTTTTCTTGCATTTATCTTTTATAATTTTACAGGAAAAGCAGGAATGTGCATCACGCTTCCCATCTGTTACACATTAGAAAGACTTTGTCAAGGCAATCCTGACCTTAAGACTTAAGGTTGGCAAATTTGCAAGTCATTTACATCGTTTATTCCCCAGCTGGGAGGCTAGCAGACCTTGTTCTCCAGCCCTGGTCACAGGCAGAAGTCTTTGCAGGGCTTCTCCTACTCGCACAGCCCAACTAGCTGCTTGACAGTTGACACATTTTGGGGTTATGAGCTCCCCTTCTTCTAGTCCCTTTCCACACACCCAAATGTGATTTAGAGTCTTTGAGGGCTATGTTGGGAATCTGCTTCCTTTTGAAGTGCCCTCTCCTCTGTTCCCTCCTCCTCTAGAATGTAGTCTGTCACTGTAGGAGTGGCTCCAAATCTAAGCCCCACCACACATGACATGGGAGTGGCTAGAGGTTCACACCTGGATGTTAGCCACAGTGATAAGTTGAAGGGTTACCCCAGGGACTCTGCCCTACTCTTTATGATTCTCTTATCAGCACCATCTTCTTCCTGAGATGTGTCCAGGCCCCTTTTCCAGTGACTTTTCTCTGAATCAAGGAGCATCCACAGAAGTGTACTGGAGCACCTCTTTTTCCCTCCCGCCGGTGTGTTCCACTCGCCTTACAGGAATGAGCACTATACAAATCTGTCTGGTGAGATTCCTCTACCTCTACATGTTCCTTCAGGCCCCCTTATTCTCCCAAAATAGAGCACACAGTCTTCCAAGTATTGTACCACTCGCAGCACATTTACACAGCATACACTCACACTACACAACACTGCATCCTTCATGTATTGTAGCATTCACAGGCACACATACACCCAGAACATGTATACCACATGTGTACTACACAGCATTACACACCCAACCGATGTAGGTCAATAGTGAGTCAAGCACTGAGCAGTGGAAAATTTTAACAAGTGAAGTTGTAGGCCTCACTCCAGTGACACAGGTAAAAGAGGCCCTGTTCACTCCTACTGACCACTACATGGTATGCTGCCTCCACCACTCTTGTGCTGCGTAACTATTGGCAAAGACAGTAGCCTTTCACCGCTATGAGGGTAGTGCTTTGGGTGCCCCGCTAGGTACAAAAAGACTGTGATCCGTTAGATAGGCCTATCTTATGCCACACAGATATGATCAGTGTTTGCCCATGACAATAAAAATCAGCATTAGGGATGCAGACATCATTGCAGTTGGGCCACTCAGGGCAGAGGTGCACGTCCATAATTATGCAAAAGACTGCAAGTAGCCCAGAACTCCGGCGCAAGGTTGGTACTTGGGCTCTCTAAGCGCGCCCCTTCAGCTGAGGCACTAAAGGCACTCCACTGGCTACCTATCCATAAAAGGATCCTGTTCAAAGTCCTAACCATTACACATAAAGCCATAAATGACACTGGCCCACAATACCTGAGAGGCAATATTAGGCACTACAAAACTAAACGAATCCTACGGTCTACTTCAGAAAATCTCCTCACCACCCCCAACTTCAAATTGAAAACCCTGGGAGGCAAAACCTTGGCTGCACTTGGTACAAAGGCCTGGAACATCCTGCCCTCACAACTTAGGCACACCCAAAACGAATCCACCTTCAGGAAACTCCTATAAACGGGGATCTTTGGCACCCCGGAAACTCAAATACTGTCCCTAATATGACCCGCCCTACCTTCTCTTTGCTGCTCGCCCCCCCTCCCCTTTTTTTTCTCCTCCTCCCTCCTGCAATTACTTCTGCTAAGGTCCGAAAGCGCCAAGATGCTCCTTGGAGTGAATGTCGCGCTATACAAAAACCCCAATCATTCAATCATTCATATGCAGGGTATTTTTTCGTCTTAACAATGGATAAGTGTACATAGGAGAGAATAAGGTACGAAAGGCTTTGCGGCCAGATGATATTGAGAGCAGGCTTGTTAGGTGGTAGTCGGTTGAGAGGACACCTCCAACTTATGCCTTCAGATACCTCAAACAGTTTACAATGGGTGCATTTTACCACTTAGTAAAGGTGAAAACTTGTTGCATTGTTCTTCAGTCAACAATGTCACAATGCACATATTTGTCACTCTGTAATGCCCCATCCGAGACTTTATTATACCAAGTGCCAAAGGGTGCAATGGTGATAGCGGCCTCTTTTTGTGCCCCCAGGCACTTCGGTATTAAAGAAGGGCCGCAGTTACTTTTGCTGCTACTTTAAATATTTGAATGACCTCACTGCAAAATGGGCACTGCAGTGATAACCAAGAGGCATTCCCTCACATGCACGAGCCAGTGCTGCATTATATACTCAGAGCCAAGAAATATGTAGAAACATGCAAACTGACTCAGCCAGTGTGCCCCTTGGTGGCATCCATTGCGGGGAGGTAAAAGGGTAGCAGGTATGTACTGGCCCTGGGAACAGGGCATTTTCTATAATCTGGTACCCTTTAGTGCAGCTTTTTAACTGGGCCCATGGCGCAAAGAGGGACAGTGCGTCTAATCCGTAGTTCTGACATCTTTTTTGTCCATGGAAGCATTCCCTGGGCATGTGACCTTAAGGGGGCACCATTTATGCTGACAGAAATTGGAGAAGCATGGGCATAGCCCGTTGCTAGGAGTGATGGGTGTCTGTCTATGGAAACTATACCTCATATTCCGCATTATATCACCAACTAGTCAAATTCAAATGATTTAACTCGTTTAGGAGCCAGCTCCACACAGCAACACCAGACATCCTCAACACTGAACTACAAACTGCAGTGGATCACTGCAACATAACACTACAAAGATGTCAACCTAGCTGTTGTAATTGCATGCTACATTCAAGAAGGTACGGTCTCACTGTTTAGATCATGTCATTAATTGATTACTATCGCTTAAACAAAAAACAAAATGGGCAATCATATGATAATGAGCTCTCATCAGAGGTGTGACATAAAATGACGCCTCTTGCCAGTGCTTTAAATGGGCCGGTACTCACCGGTACTGAGTACCGGCACTTCTTATGTCTATCCCTTCGAGTACCGGCACTTCAACCACCGCCAAGGAGAGTACCGGTACTCATGTCTGATGTACTGTTTATCGCTAATTCTACCGGATACTCTTGACAGTTTAAGTTCCCCTAGAGCCCTGTTGAGCCCCTGCTGAACCGTTCAACAGCAGCTCAGTTGCATTATGTCTTCTTGGAAGTGTGGGTGTTGAAAATGTCACCTTCACGCTGAGCTTGACAGAGCAGTGTCCGTACCATTCAGACACTGCTCTGTCAATCACATTTACACTATGGTGTGCATTTGTGCACACCCTGGAATCCAGGCGACCCACTGAGAGCGGCAATTAAGGAAGCCACTGGAGGTAAGGAGTTGAAAGCGTCCTTTATCCTGCGTGAGCCTTTTGTGTGAGTGTTTGATTGTGAGTGTTTAACGACTTGTGTGCGCGTTTACGTGTAAAGGACAGAGGAAGAGAGAGAATGTGGATACTCTACAAAGTTTTTTAAAAGAAAGTGTGCGGACTGCTTTGTATGTGCATGTGTGCTCTGGCCTGTGTGAGTGTGTGGGCACACGAAAATATGAGTATTGACTTGAGCCCAATGCAAGTAAATGATAATAATCAGGGCCACTGTAATCATGCGGCAGGTTTGATAAAATTATGCAGCAACAAAAGGCAAAGTATGCAGTGTAATGCAGAACATTTGCTAATTGTATTAATTATTTTGTCATTTTATACTTGTTAATAATATCAGGGCATAGGTTGCATTCCAGTTTAACACCCAAACATAGCAATAACACAACAGGTGGTAGTAGTGTCATTGTATCATGTCCCACTTCTAGCCCCACCCATATCCCCGCCCAATAGCCACACCTCTAAATCAATTTGATGAGTACCTGCACTTATTTTTTTCCATTTAAAGCACTGCCTCTTGCAAAGTTTAAGCTGACTTACTAGCAGATACACAAAGGCATTGAGGTCAGTTGCCCTCTCAGCGTGCGTGCGTCACTGCGCCAACGGCGTACAGTTAATCAAGTCAAGTCAAGTCAAAAGAAGTCTTTATTCGATTATTCATCTTAAAAGACATGCTACACATCCAAAAATAATTCTTCATTTCTAGAGTGCACTGTTATTTGTTTTAAAAAAATAACTTAATGTGAAGTTAAAAACATGGACTAAGACAGAAATAAATCATTTATATACGACTTCATTTACATAGTTAAAAGTTTATACATAATAGGAAAAACATAGTTAATACAAAATGACACAATCTAGTTGGAACCTTATAGCTTAATTTGATAGGACCTTAGAGCGAGTTAATCATCCTCAAGCGTAGAATCCATGCCCAACCTAAATATTTTGCAACCCCTATTACTATCAAGGGTGATAGATCAGATTTTAGGATTCTGCAAGCTGTAGATGCTGAACGAGTGCCCAGACTTCTACATAATGGGCGAAGCCACTTTTTTCTAGGGTCAACATATAGGGGGCAAACAAAAAGAAAGTGACACACACTTTCATCCTGCCTAATACATAGTGGACAGTGCTCTGGCCCTCCCTTACCCCATGATGTAGTTAAACACCTCAGTGGTAACGAGCCAACTCTCAGTTGATGGAAAAGTTTGCGATCCTGGGGCTTGGTGATGACATCCCAGTACTTTTTAAAGGAAGAGACATCCTTCAAAAGAACAAATGTCGTTGTTAGAGAACTTCCTGTCAGTTCCGAGTGTCTTTTACCAACAACCCATTCCCAGTATAGGTTTCTCAGCTCCTTTTTGGGTGGAAAGGTGGCCGAGTCAGGGTTGTACCATAGTTCACCAAGACCCATGGCGCAAAGAGTGGATCTTACTCCTTTGAACCATCCTATTTTATCAGATCCCAGGAAATCCCTTACCTCTAGACATGCTTTGGCGTAGAGCAGCAGCTAAGGTGTAGTCCACATGCGCCGCCAAAATGCTATGGGTCTGAATCTCGCTAGGTCTTCCACTGGTTGGCACCCTAGATCATACAAAAGCGGGATGCGCGGAGATGACTTCGGCAATCCAACCGCCGTCCTAAGGAATTTATTTTGGGCCACCTTTAGGGGATCTAGGTTACTAAAGCCCCAGAGCTCTGCTCCATACAGAACTGAGGGCAAAATTTTTGTGCCGTAGATTTTCATGAGCGGGGACATTGGCCGAGTATAAGAACTTTTATGTTCTTTGAGGAGTGCTCCTCCTATTTGCGCGTGCTTTAATGCCAAGAGCTCGACTTGCGGTTTCCAACTAAGGTTTTCACTAAAAGTGACACCCAAGTATGTGAATAACGCAGTCTGCTCAAGGGTGGTACCACCCATTTTGACCCTGGCAGCAGTTGGAAATGTTCCTCTCAGCACCATAAACTTTGTTTTGGAAATGTTAACCTCCAGCTCATGTTCGCGGCAAAACAACTCAAATCTTGACAGGGCCAGCTGGAGACCCTGCCTCGTCTTGGATATTATCAGGGTGTCGTCCGCGAACATGAGCAGAGGTACTTTCAGCCCCGCCAGTGTGGGAGCATCCGTAGGGTGGTTCACAAAATAGTTAGTGACCCCATTAATAAATAGAGAAAACAAAGTAGGGGCCAATACACACCCTTGTCTAACACCTTTAGAGACAGAAAATCTATCCGTAACCTCCCCGGGCTTGCCCCAACGTACTTGAGCAAAAGTGTGGGCATGTAAGTTCACTAAAAGTCGCACCAGAACAGTAGGCATTCCCAGTTTCAATAGGCATTCCCACAGCTTGGACCTAGGAACTAGGTCGAATGCGGACCTTAGGTCCACAAAGGCTGCGTATAGCTTGCCCTTCCCAAAAACAACAGTCTTCCAATATAGAAGATCGAAACGGAATGCTTGGTCGAGAGTGCTCACATGGGACCGGAAGCCCGCCTGCAGAGGCGTGAGGATATCGAAGTCATGAATCCATTCCTGAATCCTACCTAGTACGAGGCGGGCTGTTATTTTTTGCACCGCGTCGATAAGGCTGATCGGTCGGTAGTTTGAGGGAACCGAGCGATCGCCTTTTTTATAAATTGGTAGGATTTCTGCCCTGTACCAGGAGTCTGGGACCTCTGCTCCCGACGCAAGAGCATTTGCCAAATGGTAGATATACGGGGCCCAGAGATCCTGACCCTGCAGAAATACATCAGCAGGAATACAATCAGGGCCAGGTGCTTTTCCTCTCGGTACTGATGTCATAATCTTTCTAACCTCAGTAATAGAAAACATGAGTGGTTCCTCAGAGACGGAACAAGGGAGGTCGGCTAAAACGACGTTGTTACTCCTGAATTGTTCCTCAAAAAAGCTAACCCACTGTTGTTGACCAACATGTGCTGGGCTAGGGTGATCCTCCTTGCTTTTCTCCCATTTTAGGAGGTGCCAAAACTGTTGCATGTTTCGATGGCCACATGCTTCAGTTAAGGTTACCCGCACCGATCCTCATCCCAATTAGATTTAGCCTTATGTTTAGCTTCATTGTAAGCTTTTCTACAGGACCTAACACAGCCATGGTTTTTAGATTTGATTGCTAAAAACGTGTCCCCTTGTGTCCGTCGACACTCATCATCAAACCATGTGACCACTCTATGCTTCATCTTCCTCTTCTGTTTAGGGATAGTCTTAATAAACAGCTTTTTAAGGCCCCGAAACAACTCAGTATGTATACTTGTGAGATTTGCATTAATCTCGTCCTGCGACCCGCAATTATTCAAAAGCTCCAGGGAACTGGACACTAAAGTTCTGATCTTCTTTCTCGCCCCTTCATCCACAGCAATTTTGGGCCAGCGCACCCTTCTCATATCGTTACTTAGAGTAACCTCAGCTGGGACTACGTTTGACTCACAGCTCTCGGATTTTTGAAAGCTAAAGTCCCTTAAAGCCAGTACAAGCGGGTCATGATCACTTTCGGGGCATTCAATAATTTCCATATCAACAACTGCAACCCACAGCTGAACATCGACTAGGATATAATCGATGCGACTGCTGTGTCTGCCGTTGTTGAATGTGTGCCTACCCTTCCTGTCTGATCTTACCCTACCATTGGTTGCTCTCAACCCCTGATCTAGGCATAATCCCTTGATAAAAGTGGCAGAGCAAGACCATTTCCCAATCGGTGGTAACTCGAGCTGTGGTATTCCCCACGACATGTCTTCTTCCTCTGTAAGTGAACCATCATCAATGCCCAGTGGCTCGAAGCAAGTATTAAAATCTCCCAACACGACCCTATACCCCTCTTCAGTCACATTAGAGAGGAAGTCATCCAGGAGGAGAAGGGTTGGTGAGACCCGTCCACCCTGGAGGCCCCTAACATATATGTTAACTAAAAGGATATTTAAGCCTTTGGAAGATCTAATCCTTATTATTAGTATGTCTGGACTGTCTATGGCCACTTCTTCAGCCCATACACCCTCACATTGACGGACCCAAGTTGTTAGCCCTCCTACGGGGCGCCCTTTTAGTCCTTTTGTAGCGGGTTTACTAAAATTTAGAAACCCCACCCGAAACACCGGCAGAAGTGCCCATGTTTCTTGAAAGGACCAAACATCCCCTTGTTCTATAAAACCCACCCAATCAGGGATACACAAACGGGACTCAAGCCCAGCTATGTTCCAATCTACACACTTAGAGTAGGCGGTGTCCAACAAGTGTGGAATTGTTATCGCGGGCTGGACCAACACAGTAACTGGGGGGGTGAGTAAAATATTATCTAGTGCCGTTGTTGTACCAACGCTAATACAAGGTTCAGAACACTGAGCAAAAGGTAAAACCTCCAAACCCATATCAGCTGATGCCAGACCCCTCTGTTCCCCTGAATTACATATAACATTCCCAACAGTGAGTCAATCATTTCCATCAAGATAAGACAATGGAGCATATCTCCCAGCGAAGATCAAATTCAACGCTTAACAGGTTTGGACGGCCCCGATGTTGTACATTGTTAAACCTGGGTACCAGGGGTGACACGTTGATGCAAGTGCGGGCTTTAGGAAAAAAGTCAAAGAGTTCCCACGTTACAATCGGGCCATCACCAACTTGTGGACGCCAGCCTCTAAGAAATGGAATTACGTGGGTACTCCTAAAATTAACGAATACCAGATCACCTGATATGTCTTTAGCCCTGCGGCCAAGCCACCCCACCCTTCGAACATTTAAGATACGGCCATCTATGGTGGGTGGAAGGGGTCTATTCTTGGTAAGCCAGAAGGCTACTTTATTTTTTAACTCTTGAAAGCCTTCTGTTTTCCCTTGTTTTAGTTCAGGAACCCCCGATAATATGCACACAAAGGGCGCCGCCTCTGGAGGAAGGTCAATTCTGGAATTTTGGTTCACGTTGAACTTAGTAGCAATGGGATCAGGTTTTTGTAGGCCAGAGGGACCTTGTTTATCTAAAGGTGTCTGAATTTGTGTGGGCCTCTCTGTTGGTGGACTTTCTACTCGTTGCAATAAAGGTACCGAACTATTTCCATCCTGACGCTCAAGAGTGGCTTTATCTGCAGACCTGTCCACTTCTACTGGGGAGAGCTGGGTTTTAACTAAAGACATCAGTCTATCAACTTCTGAGGTAAGTGCGTCTATTTTGTGCAGCAAAGGGGAAATGATTTCTACCATTTTACTTTCTAGTTTAGTCTCAAAAGCGCCCAGTATTAATTCAAATTGTTCCATGTTTGTACTACAACCTACAGCAATTTGCGGCAATTCAGTCCCCCCATGTTTACCTTTATTTTTACGAGGAGTTTCCTTACTCTCTAGAGCTTTTCTTGGCTCCCCACCACCCCGTTTAGATGGCATTTCCCTACAGGCCCTGACTGCTCTAGCTGTTTTGGAGCGGATCTCATCTGGCCCGGGTGACCCATCTGGACTAGCAGCAATATCGAAAATTTAATCTGTTGGGGGTGGATGTACCTGGACGTCTGTCACTACAATTCCCCTACTTCCTAAGATAGTGTTAGCCTCAGGGGTGGGTTACTGTTGTATCTGGGAAGGGAACTAGGGAGCAAAGGCCCCGAAGGGCCAGATTTCCCAAGTGAAGCTCTCCGGTCACTATTAATTTTAGAAACCACTTTTACTAAGTAGTTATCAAGTGTGGTGGTAGTGTTTTTACAGTTAGGCATATTTACACAGCGTGGAAAAATGTAAGCCAGGTGAATAGCAGTATTAAACAACAACTAGCAACCCGATAGAGCACCTCCAAAAGCACAACAAGCCAGACACTCTTAGAGGAAAACAGGGCGATAGATTTTAAGCCTTTTTAGAGTCTCGCAAAGAGGGCTTATGCACGACAGAATCTAAAAAAGTGATATTTACTGTACGGCCAGGGTCCGTTGCCCAGTCCAGTCTCCTCAGGCCTCTGAGGGCCACAGAGGGCCCGCCCTTTGCCCGGGCTTAGCCCGGCGCTACCCGCGCGTGTCCCGCGGGACGAGGGACTGGCGCTGCCTTTATGCGCCTCCTGGCGCTGTTGAGGGCGTCAGCTGGTGGTGGGAGGGGCCCGGTGGAGCCAAGCCCGGCCGGGAAACAGGCGGAGCAAGGCCCGGCCCTTTGCTGCTGGTGCTGCTCAGCGGCAGAGCTGAGCCCGGCCGTGAAGATTCCAGGAACCAAAGACAACCCCCACAGGACTAGGCCCTGGCGCTGCCTTTATGCGCCTCCTGGTGATGTTGAGGGCGTCAGCTGGTGGTGGGAGGGGCCCGGCGGAGCCAAGCCCGGCCAGGAAACAGGCAGAGCAAGGCCCGGCCCTTTGCTGCTGGTGCTGCGCAGCGGCGGAGCTGAGCCCGGCCGTGAAGATTCCAGGAACCAAAGACAACCCCCACAGGACTCGGCCCTGGCGCTGCCTATATGCGCTTCCTGGCGCTGTTGAGGGCGTCAGCTGGTGGTGGGAGGGGCCCGGCGGAGCCAAGCCCGGCCGGGAAACAGGCGGAGCAAGGCGCGGCCCTTTGCTGCTGGTGCTGCGCAGCGGCGGAGCTGAGCCCGCCCGTGAAGATTCCAGGAACCAAAGACAACCCCCACAGGACTCGGCCCTGGCGCTGCCTTTATGCGCCTCCTGGCGCTGTTGAGGGCGTCAGCTGGTGGTGGGAGGGGCCCGGCGGAGCCAAGCCCGGCCGGGAAACAGGCGGAGCAAGGCCCAGCCCTTTACTGCTGGTGCTGCGCAGCGGCGGAGCTGAGCTGAGCCCGGCCGTGAAGATTCCAGGAACCAAAGACAACCCCCACAGGACTCGGCCCTAGCGCTGCCTTTATGCGTCTCCTGGCGCTGTTGAGGGCGTCAGCTGGTGGTGGGAGGGGCCCGGCGGAGCCAAGCGCGGCCGGGAAACAGGCGGAGCAAGGCCCGGCCCTTTGCTGCTGGTGCTGCGCAGCGGCGGAGCGGAGCCCGGCCGTGAAGATTCCAGGAACCAAACACAAGCCCCACAGGACTCGGCCCTGGCGCTGCCTTTATGCGCCTCCTGGCGCTGTTGAGGGCGCCAGCTGGTAGTGGGAGGGGCCTGGCGGAGCCAAGCCCGGCCGGGAAACAGGTGGAGCAAGGCCCGGCCCTTTGCTGCTGGTGCTGCTGGTGCTGCGCAGCGGCGGAGCTGAGCCCGGCCGTTAAAATTCCAGGAACCAAAGACAACCCCCACAGGACTCGGCCCTGGCGCTGCCTTTATGCGCCTCCTGGCGCTGTTGAGGGCGTCAGCTGGTGGTAGGAGGGGCCCGGCGGAGCCAAGCATGGCCGGGAAACAGGCGGAGCATGGCCCGGCCCTTTGCTGCTGGTGCTGCGCAGCGGCTGAGCCCGGCCGTGAAGATTCCAGGAACCAAAGACAACCCTCGAAAAGCGCGAGACAGGCCTCTTACTCTAATACGGCCCTCGCGCGCAGATGGAGAGGTGTGTGAAATACATGAATATATGAGGCTATGCGTCACTTTTACGCCGCTGGTGCGTCCCTTTTTGGGACGCACCAGTGGTGTAAAAAATGCGCCTTGTTGCGCAATATTTACAAAGTGACGTATCTAGGTAGATGCGTCACTTTGTAAACCCCTGCGCCACATTATACCTGCGCCAGGTATAATGTATGCAAGGGGGCGTATTGACGCAAGAAAGGGTCGTAGAAGTGACGCAGTGAAATCTATGTGATTTCACTGCGCCACTTCTAGGACACAAACCTGTCAATTTCTTACGCCTGCCTCACTGCAGGCGTAAGACTGACGCAGGTCCTTTCACATGGGGCTTGCCCCATGTGAAAGGATACATTGCTGGAGTTGCGTCACTTTTGTGACACACTCCAGCAATGCGCCGCTTTTGTGCCATACAGATTCGTCAGAAATACTGACGTATCTGTAACTCCACGCGCAATGATGCGTCATACTGTAAATATGACGCATCATTGGTGGTGCAAGGAGGGCGCAGTGAAAAGCGACGCATCGCTGTTTTCACGCAGCAATGCGTCACTTTTCATAAATGAGGCCCCAAGTGTTTTAGTGTTTGTTTTCGGTGAAGTGGTGGTCCCCAGGCGCGGGTGGGGTGGCGTCCATCCCCTGCACAGCAGCAGCCGTCGGGCCCTTCGATATGCCCCTGCATCACCCATGTATCTGTTTGCAAAGCCCATGTCCTGCAGTACAGATGAAAATGAAAAAAAACTGCATACAAAGAGAGCCTGTCTGGTTCAATAAATATGCCTTCAAAGGGTGACAATGTGCAGATCCAAAATCACTGGCCGGTGCGTTTTAAGCGTATTTCCTGCCAAATCAGCAAAGCAGCACATGGAAACCCTTTTCTGCCTCGCGCCCAGTGAGTAATGCAACCATCAGCAAATGTGCGCCTGACGCACGTCATTACTGCGCGTGGGAAGGCCAGCATTTAAAGCATTTTTAGGGTCTTCCACTGCTGTTGTTTATTTCTTTTCAGTACTGATACAATGTCTTTGTTCTCTGCATGCAGCAAGAGCAGTAATTCGTGATAATAGTAACAAGGTGGTGTAACTGTTTCAAGGGTCTGAAGGACCTGGACTGAGATATCAAAGCTGTGTCTTAAGCCAAGATGTTTTTTTTAAACACTTGAACAAAGGGTATTGATTAAAACCCATGGCCACTGTTCCACTCGTACGTGACATTTCCTGCGTATAATTTAGGAGACGCACAATTATTGTACGCTCTACCTTGGCCGGACTAGCCATTTCTCCTGCTGTTTGCCAGGCATTTTCCAAGAGACTGGGTCCATTTGAGGTCGTTTTTTGAGGGCCACTAGGTACTCAAAAAGACTCCACATCACCCTGGGGTATAATACAACGTGCATAGTAGGGGAGAGGAAGAGAAAGGAAGAAAAGGAAGAGCGACAGTAAGGAATAAACCCCCACATGCATCATTGTAGGAATTTGCGATTCCTAAATCGCGAAAATTAAGGAATCGTAATTTAGGAATCGCAAATTCCTATGCATCAAGAAATCGCAAAAGTTTTTGCGATTTCTTAATTTTCTTTATTTGCGATTCCTTAATTGCGAATCGCAATTAAGGAATCGCATTACATTGATTCCTTTGGGACCCATAGGAATCAATGGGAAGGCACTCTCATTTTGCGAATTCGCAATTAAGGAATCGCAAAATGAGAATGCAATTTCAAGGGTGCAGGGGGGGCCAAAGGACCCCCCGCACCCCTGAAATGTCACGTAAGTACATTTTACTCACACACATGTCCCAAGGGCATGTGTGTGTAAAATATAAGTTTAAAAAATGCACTTTTGTGCATTTTTGAAACTTTTCGCAAATTACCATGAAGGTTTACTTCATGGTAATTTTCCCCATCCAAATTGCGAATTCGGAAATTAAAAATAATCATGCATAGCATTTAAGAAATCGCAAAATTTGCGATTTCTTAAATGCTATCGCAATTTAAGAAATCGCAAAAAATTGCGATTTCTTAAATTGCGAAAAATGGAAAAAAAAATGATGCATCCCATAAAAGGTTTTCGCATTCGCAAACGGCCGAATTTTGCCATTCGCACCGTTTGCGAATGCAAAAAAGCTTAATGCATGTGGGCAAAAGAAACAAAGGACAAACATTGGCAATGCCAATAGGTGTAGCTTTAAAAGAAGGTTGTATTGTAATATGAAGCACTACTGTTAGATGGCATTGAATCGATATGTATTTGTGTGGACTCAAATAACTGTACAATAATATTGGTATAGGTTAACATGTCAGGTGACAGTTGCACTGTCAAGGCAGACCTAAAAATCCATGTAGGTTAATGTCTACCATCCTTCCATCTGTGCTGCCCCCAGACAAAAACACCCTAAATTAGCTAGTTATCTAAGACACATTATTAGCATTACAATATCACCTGCGTGCCTCTTAAAGTTCAACCTCCGGCAGCAGCATAAATAAACAAAATAATCACAGCTGTGTGGAGAGCAAGCTCTTTTTTGTGGAAGCACACAACTTCTTCCCAATCAAACATGTAATCTGGACTCCCAACATGTGGGTGGAGCCAAACCCCCTCTCCTGGTGATTCTAATTTTATTGTCCGGCGACAGTTGCGCTGTGAAGACAGGCGATAAAAAAGGCTTGGAGCTGGTGTGAACATTTTCCTCAGGACTGCTTTTTCTTCCCTGTCAATCCCTGCACTCTACTCCAGTTCTGCAGCTGGAGTTTGTGTATGCTCAGCAGTTTTTTTCATTATCATGGCTTTAATTATTTAGAAATACAACTTAAATGTGAATTTAAAAGTTAGTGGTGGGAGCTTTCCAATCATATCCCCATTGTCTCACTGATTATGTCAGCCTGTGCAGATATTTCATCCTTGAAATTCCAGGCATTCTTGCCTGAATTAGAAATGATTAAATGGATTCTGAACATGTTTAAATGGCCTTCATATCCCTTCCTTCAGTCCATGGTATGTGGGTGGTTTTTTAGGCCTTGATGGGATCCAATTCCCTTAGTAATGTCAAGCCTTGGGCATATTGGGTTCATTGATTTTAGGTAGGTTTGTCAGTATTGGTCAAGTTTAGGTTGGCTTTGGGCATATTTATATTGGCTTTGAGTATTTTCCTAAAATCTGCACTAGTTTGTTTGACTGTATCGTCCTTTATTGATTCCACCTCTTGAAGTTATCTAACACTTCGGGATTATTTGTTTAATTAATTACAGGTAGCTTTGTTGGTGATGGGCAATTTTACATAAGGGTTTAGGCATTATTACATTGACTTCGAGTCTTTTTCTCGAGTCTGCGTTAGTTGGTGTGACTGAATTTATTGGAAAATTACTCCCAGCATCAATGACGAGCAACACGTCTATCACAAAACTGACTCTCTGGTTCATTGACATGCATAACTCTACCATCATAAGTGCAGCAACACGATCACAGTGACATGATATGAGCAGTCTCTTTCACATATGCACAATACTGAAACCATTACTACACACACCACACTGAATTTACACACTTCCCTATAGAAACACTAGCACCTTCTTAGTGTGTGTCCTATCTTATTCTTTTGGTTTGCTTAATGCAATAGGCACAGCAAACACAACTACGATAAGAGCACATGTCTGGTCATCACACACAAGATCAAAATACTTGGCCTACAGGCAACACCAGAAACCCTTACTCCTCCATCCATGCACACCCACAGGATAGAGTGCTATCCATCTAAAAAGACACTTTGGTGTCCTTCTGGTGTAGGAAAATCTACACAGAATTGGACATACAATAGAAAGCAATACAAAATAGGATCACACTATCTTTTAGCTAAACCACCTTCTTTAATTAGGGTTTATTCACACACAGATTCTCGCACACATTCATGGAACTGTTTATAAAACCAACCCTATCAGCCTTAAAAAACATTAGTCACACCGGGCTCTCTCCCAAGAACCTTACGATAAACTAATTCTGGTTGCCTCCTGCCCTATAAATATCACCTCAAGAGAGAAGGCTGAAGCTTTGAAGTATTTTGGGCAAGTTGCTGGAATCGACTCCTGATCAAGCTAATGAGGATGTAGTCCCACACAGGATTCTTAAAAGAACTGAAAACCTGGATCTTTAAAAGCCCCTTAAATAGTCAGCCAGCCTCCATATTCTGTTCCTAGTCCTCAGCGCCTATGGGCAGTGTTTGTGCTTTATAAATGAATTTTACATTACATAAAAAATTGTTGAATCTAGCTAAATCGAACTAAAGGCTCAACAATAGATATTTCTGCAGCTTTTATCTAGCTGGCTTAGAACTGCCCTGCTTGCTGCACCTGAGGGCATTTGTCCTTCATCAGCTGGAAGAAGCACCTGCATATTTCGCACTTCTAATCCTTTTTTAAAGTTGCTATATTCATGAAATGTCCAACTTTAGTGCTATGGGATTCAATTCATAATTTTCATTTCAAGTAGGACTCTTTTTGCTGATTCAACTTTGATGATTCAAATGTTTGAAGTGCACCTCTTTGTAAGATTAAACATGTGTATGCAGAATTGGATTGTTTTGTACAAATTCAACACTGACTTGAATGCCAAACTAATTAATGGTGTTAGCAGTAATTATAATTAGAATATTGGAATCTTGATTGCTACATTAAAGACAATGGAGTGGTTCAGGGCCAAAAAGGGCTGGTATAGTCCTTCGGCTTCAACATTCCAATGTTTGTATTTTTTTTCTACATTTAAATTTAGAATATTTTACCCTTTATGGGGGGAGTGCTCTAATAGCTTGCAGCTCAGGCCTATAACTCGGGGTCAGGGTCTTTATGGCCCTCGACAGCAGGTTATAAAGTTATAATATTGCAATATTATATCTACATGATTCTGTCCCTCCTCACCCATCTTTCCTGATAATGTATACTTCAGCACAATGGGTCATTATTACTACATGGAAGGAATATTTCTCCTTGGGAGATAATACTGAGATTTGTACTCTTCCAAACTAACTGCCAGGCAACCTTGAATATATGCTCTATGTGTAGAGTCACCATCAGTGAAGTAGCCAGAAAAATAAAATACCCCCACTTTGAGTTACATGGAACGAATTGTCCTAGCGAATTGAGCGATCCTGACCCTTACTATTAAGGAGATAGTAAGCATTATTGCAGAGAGGAAAAAGATTCAGAATGATGCATTTTACAGCATGATTTGAAAGGAATGTGGCCAGAAACTACACATTCACCAGCAGTAACTTCTTTCTTTTTTTGTTTGTTTGTTTGTTTGTTTCTTTCTCTGATTTATTCTTTTTTTCCCTCCATCTGTCTTTCCTATTTTCTATATATGTATTTCCTCCCTTTTCATTCTCCTTTCATTCAGTTATTCCATTGTTCTTTTGTTCTGCCCATTCTTCTTTCAAGAATCTTTTCAGATCTCTTTCCTTCTGTACATACATGTTTAATGTTTCTTCCTGATTTCAATCTTTCCCTTCCTTAGTCCAAACCTCACATTCTTGCTTTGTCATCTCCTGTAGCTCCTTTGCCCCCTCTCTCATCCCTCTTTCTTCTTGAAGTCCTTCCATTTGCTAATTCTTTCTTTTCTTTCCTTCCACCGACCTTCCACCGTCTCTCATTTCTTCTTTCCAATATTTTATTCTATTTTCAGCTTTACTTTCTTTCTGTTTTCCCATTTTTTTTCTTTGTTTCTTCCCGCCACTCCTCTTTCCAAGTTTCATTCTTTTCTCCCCCATTCTTTTTCCCTTTCTCTCCTTCTTTCCATTCTTCTTTTGTACCTATGTTCGATCCTCCTTCCTTGTAATTGTTCTTATTTCAATTTTTATTTCCCTCCTTCAAGCTATTTCATTTTATTTGCCTCTAACGTATTTGTTTTCTATATTCCAAACATTTCTTTCCATTCTTTCACCATTTTAGGCTCTTCCACCCATTCTCCATCCCACAGTTGTGCCCTTCAATTTATAGGTCTTTCCTTCTTTCTTGAAGTGACCTGCAAGCTAGAGATGAAAGTTAAGAAGGGCCGTAAAACAATTTAATTTGTCCTATGCATTCCCCCCCACTCAAGCAGACAGAGTAGGGGCTTCACTACGCCCTTGGTCACCACTGGTGATAACACTGAGGGCAAGCACAATAAATCGACTTGGGAACTACCTTTCCCATGACTACCACCACTCACATGAAGGATGCTAGACAAATCACGCCCTAGCCAAGCCCTCAGGCTTGGGAACTACCTTTCCTATGACTACTGTGACTCACATGATTCACACTTAGACCAATCATTCTGCAGCAGGGCCTTCAGCGAATGCGGGCACTACATATCGGTAACCATGTGACCGATGGTAACCAATCATACTGCAGCAGGGCCTTCTGCAAATGCGGGCACTACACATCGGTAACCATGTGACCGATGGAGCCCCATCCAAAGATGGCGCCCACCAGCATAACATTGCCAGTAGACCCTTGTCTAGAGCACGATAGAGGTCAGCTAACACGAGAGGAGATAATAGGTATTTAGACAGGCCCATTTTCCTTGATGAAGTACTTGACTTCTAGACTGATCCTAAGGTCGTTTGAATCACTGCACTAGATCAGCTGGGTGTATACCTGTATTAATAATAACTTTTACCTGTGCTACCATACAAATTAGGATATGGTTTAATGACTATAGCTATCTCAATTTGTGACTATACAACTTGTAAGAAATACTGTTCTTTCATGTAAAATGGCACACATATCATAATGTTTCCTCCAATAGAGGTTAACCCATAATATTCCATATAAAAGTGTATGACTACAGGCGCCCCAATCCTGCCGGACCATGAAATAAAGAGTAGCCCTAAATAAGGTAAGCAAAGAAACAGTAGCATGCATATTGACTGTTACGAAGCTGCACAGTTGATAAGGGGCCTAACAAAACAAAAAATTAATGTCTCCATCTGTAACAAAACTTGTGCTCATGTAAAGCGCTCTGATACCCGATGTCTCTGGTCTAGTTTACGCTATATAAAACTCTAAAAAAAAAAAAGGATGTGTTTGTGTGTGTGATTTACAGTACGACCCTATCACATGTGTTGTGCCATTGAATGTTTTTACCATGAATCCTCACCATCCCAGCATGATGGGTGGTAACATATTGTCTACACTTATGTGCTTTTGTACCCTAGGACTTGAAACTCAAATAAGGAGAGATAGGAAATTCCAGTATTACCAATATATACATGTATGTACTAACATACACTCATAGAATTAGAGTGAGTGATCCTTTTCGCCCTGAGGAATGCCCCTGATCAGTTAATTAGTTCTTTCAAAGGGCAGAAATATGTCAGCACTTTCAAATGATGATGAGGCCTAGCACCCCTAAACATCCAGTCATTTATTTATTCACATTTTAATCATACCTGAGGTACCACATTATAAAGGATAAAACTGTAGAATATGTTAAGGTAAAAATGGATCCCTGTATTATCCAGGAAACGGTTATATCTTTAGTTAGCCCCATCAATTTGGGTTGAGTCCGCCCTGGTAGTGTGGATGAGCTGGCCAATTAGGAAACATGCCTCATTTCGTGGGTGAGGCCACCTCATCCAAAATCAATCTAATTTTGGCCCAAAATGGGGGCCAATAACCTGGGGACAAGGAATTAGAAATAGAAATTACCCATTCTGTCAATAGATTCACCACACCTGTTGAGATTTAGGGGAAATGCAGACCCTTAGTGGCCTTTTTTTCTCAATGTATGTACTAGAGCACCTAAATGATTCTTGGAGCATTGTCTCCTGTGGAACACCCTAGGGATCATCCCTATTGTGTCTTCGGAACAATATCTAAGTATGTATGGCTCTTTACCTAGCCGCGTGGGAAATAGCAGGTGGACCTCACAATGCATACAGATTATATATCAATCATTTAGACAACAAAGCCAGCATCACTGCATTCTTGTAGTATGTGCTTTCCTGGATAAACTAAAGTTGTCTTCACCAGGGCAGAGTTAAAACCAAGATCTAAGCATGGGGGCAACCAATAATGTACTATTTGACTGGCCCACAGGTCTAGGTACACGTCCTTGAACTTCCTTGAAAGCAAGAATGCGAAGGATACTCTTCAATTTTGAAATTTCATTTGCATCTCAAATCAATGCAATTATCTGCATATCAACCCCCATCTCTCCTCTCTGAAAAATGTTACCACTACTCCAAACCATTCACAGATTGGAAGTAACAGTAGCCTTGATGAGGGCAGGCCTGGATTACTCTTACATTATCTACACAGTTTACATGCAACATCCACATGAAGAGAAGAACAGGTCAGTGGTCTACAGGTTTGCGACTTCAGAACACATGATAACAGAACAGACCGGATGTGGAAAGGAGGGGACTCAAGGCAATAGAAGGGGACAGGCCAGACATGCACATGTCTATCTTCTGCACAGGTTTTGTCATGTATCCAGGCTTTATTAAGTAAAGAAGAATCATGAGAAATTCTGTCTAGAGTACCTGATTCAGAGATCTTACATCTGGCAATGAAGAAACAACACAAGCAACAGGCACTTGGAAGCAGTCAGCTAGAGAAACGCAAGCCCAAAAAGAAGTGAGATCAAAAAATAGAGGGCCAGCTGCAATAACAGGGCATGGTAAGTAAAAAGGAGGACACCCCTAAAGTGTCACACACACACTGCCAGAGAGAGATTGAGCGTGGAAACACAGCTCTGATGAGTAGAGTAACCACAGCACAAACAACGCCAGAATTCAAAAGAGTGAAAAACGACGTGAAAACAAAGAAGCAAGAAAAAGAAAGAACATGGCCGCTCTGCTAGCCTCTCCCAAGTCCTGCAGGAAACACACATCTCTAGGAAGAGAGCTTGCCCTGCCCCCAAAGTACAAGAAAGTGCAGAAACAGCCCTTGTTGCACAAAGCACGAGACAAAGAGAGAAAGAGCACAACAGCACCAAGCTGTGAAAGAACTACAACAAAAGCAATCGTTGCCCCTCCCACGGCTCACGATTAAACCAAGAGCAACACAGGCTGCCTCTACCAAGTCAGAGCAAGGCACACAACTGCCAGAAAAATACTATTCTAAAGTCAGGCTCCTAACCCGGACAACCAGAAAGAGGCCAGCTAAGTGTCATGTTTAAGTCAGGCACCCACAGCAAAAAACCAGGTAGATACTATTTTGAAACTACCAAAACACTTCAAAAGAAGCTAAATGCCTTCTTGAGAAGAGGAGGCCCTCTGAAGACAGGGAACCCACCAGAAGGGAAAAAGGCATTATCCTGAGGTCAGATACCATCAAAACACAGTTCTAGCTACAAGAGTCAGTAGAAAAGAATTTCAAAATATGCAGCAAGTGCCAGCAAGAGGTTCTCGGTGCTCTTAAGCATGTATGCAGAAACATAATCATAAAGCGGATCAGTTTCATATCTCAGATTTCCAACCAGCTGATTTTACCATCTTGAAGCAATATTGAGCCAAGAGGGCTATAATGACCGGAGGACTTCAACAACTTCACACAAGCATTGGGAGCAAAGATGAAAGATAAATCCTGTCAGAAAAAACCTCATCAGCAAGGAAGTTCACAAAATCATAAGTGAATTAACACCAGTCCTCTCACCCACATAACACAACGTACAGGTAGCCCTGATTCCAAATTACTACCAACGATAAACATTGACTAAAAATGTTACATGTTCAACTTAGCCTTCTAATAGAAGGGAGAGCCCAAGGGTGACTTTACCACTAGACTACTTTGCATCGCTAAATACTGCAAGTTCAATAAATTCCCAGATTTCAAAATCTCACCATGCAACATCCAAACAAGGAGCAGAACAGGTCAAGGGTCTAGAGGATTAAGACCTGAGAACTTGCAAGAACAAGATAGATCGAATGTGGAAAGCAGGGGGCACAAGAGATGAGAAGAAGAGTAGTTTGACATGCACAGGGCTAGCTCGTACATGAGAAATTTCATATACCCAGGTTTTATTAAATTATGAAGTATCATGAGTAATTCTGTATGGAGCATCTGATTCCAAGATCTTACATCTGGCAACAAAGGAATCATATGTGCAGCAGACACTTGGAAGTAGTACACAGAACAACATGAGCCCAACAAGGAGTGAGGGCAAACTCTGTGAATTCTTGTCCGCTGGATAGGTGTCCATTATCAGTCTTGATTACTTCTGTGAATGTTTGATATATGATCGGGATACTGCCTACGTACTTTTGGATACTAATCTGTTTGGTGATCAGAAATTGGCAATATACATCCAGCAACATTAATATGTATTTGCCCGATTGCAGTAGGCTGAAGAAATTAATGGTGATGCTGCACCAGACACTCTTTGGTAATGGAGAAATTTGCTGGGTTGGTGGATTCGGTCTCTTGCTGACTATCTGGCATTGATGCAGTCTCTCAGGGTTGCTTCTACCATTTGCTCAAGCCCAGGGAACCACACATGCTTTCGTAGCACTCACTTACTGGCAACATTTCCTCAGTCATGGTACATTACAACATTCACCACCCCTTTAGGCCTTTTTCACTACAAACAACTCAACTTTGGCTTATCTTGTCCCGTGGAGGTCTTCCAAGAAGCCATGGCATTCTAATATTTGGAACCACATCAAAGCAACCTGATCATACCCTTGAGCAAGAGTGCAAAGTACTAAGAAGAGCAATCCTAACTCTGAATGCGACCAAGTGTGAAGTTCACGAAACACCACTAAAATTCTATGGACACATCTTCTCAAACAAAGGATTGTGGCCAGATCCAGACAAAGTCAAGGTTCTCAGTGACACACCCATCCCCTAAGACATCAGTGACATCAGGCTCTCACTAGGAATGGCCAGTTACTGTGCCTTGTGCATAAAGGATTATGCCATTAGCAACACCATAACATACAACTATGTCACTGAGGGTATTAGTTAGTAGTCAATTTAGAGTAGCACAATTAATTGCTAGGAGCAGAAGGAGAAACAAGGGAGACAAAAATGCAATTTGACAATATAAAATTGAGTTTCGGTAATCATATATATTTATTATAAATAACTTCATATATTCTGACAGGGGTGCAACAAAAAGGCAATTGGTGATGCAATTTAGATAGTAGAGATACCCAAACAATGAATGATGATATATACAGGTAAATTCAAAGCAGATATCCTCAAGGAGCTAGCTTACTATGTAAATTTCATCACCAATTGTCTTTTTGTTGCGCCCCTTCATGTCGCTGTACGTATCTCCTCACGTGTCACTTGCGACATCACCATTTCATGAGCACTTGAGCACAGTATCCCACAGGTTACATGCCATTTAATGTAACACAGTGCTGTTCTTCTACATGTCAGAATATATGAAGTTATTTATAACAAATATATATGATTACCGAATACCCTCAGAGACATTGTTGTATGTTATAGATGTTCGCCTGGTCTCAATAGGGTGTATGGGCTACCTCCTGTAGTCTAATATTGATTAGCAACACCATGACAGAGCTCACCAAGCAAGGGCACAGGTTCGAATGGACTCTCACTTGCAAATAAGCCTTTCAGGAGATCAACAGAACAGTCAGTGAGGCTGAAGATGCCACCACAGGAATCCAACTATAAGGATACTCTTACACCATTACTCACAAGCTGGGAAAGGACCTCAGCTCAGCTGACTACAAGTCAAGTCACCCCATATCCTCCAAGAGATGCACTGTGTCATCGGCAGAAGAATAATTCAATTTTGTGAGGAACTAGGCAGGTCCATCATCAGTGTCACTGCACTCCATTGAAGATGCCACAAAGATGGACCTCACACTGACCAAGGTTAAAAGAAGACCATGATAAGGAAAATCGTGTCACATTGTAGAAGCCAAAATACTAAAGGGAGTGGACCATAAGGAACTAAAATATTTTGTCAATTTCAGAAGGATCTAACAACACCCCCCCCAAAGGAATCTTACAAAGAGGGACCTGAATAGAGACCCAACCGCATTTCAAACACAAGCGGTCAACCTACCCGATGAAGGACACCAAGGAATCATTGCCACCAAGCAAACACTCAGAGAGCATGTGTGGTTCCCAGGGCTAAACAAAGTGGCCCATTACCAAGGAGTGTCTGGTGCAACTTCACCATTGACTTCCACGGCCTGATGCAATCAGACCTATACATATTAATGTTGATGAGTAAATACTACAGTATCCCTATCGCAATAAACCTGGGACACAGAAATTGAAGTAGGTGAATGGGTTCCGGTGAAGTAACAAGGGTGGCGAAAAGCATACTCCAGATATGAGTTGATGCCATTTCGCGAATGTGAGATAAAAGGAAAGATTGTGACTGCCAAGGCTGGAGATAAACAGACAATCCAAAACTTCTTTGACTTCAAACCATACCATATTGCCAGATTCCACACGAACATGGAGATGAACACGCTCCAACCAGATGGAGCCTTATATTGAAGGAGAACAGCACACCCCATAGGAAGAAGAATCATTAGGCATGAGATATCAATCAATCAATCAATCAGGGGAATTATAAGTGAACTACTCACCTGTGAGGGTCTTAAGGCGCTGGGGGGGTCAGCAAATCCGTTTCATGCGAAAAGCCAGGTCTTCAGAGCCTTCTTGAAGGTGTTCAGGGAGGGGGCAAGACTAATGTCGGTGGGGATCTCTTTCCAGGTCTTGGCCGTGATGTAGGAGAAGGATCTTCCCCTTGCTTTGGCTCTGCGGATGCGCAGGGTGTTGGCAAGGAGGAGGTTGGTGGAGCGGAGGTTTCGTTTGGGTATGCGGAAGGTGATTCAGTCGTTGAGGTATTGGGGTCCAGTGTTGTGTAGGCATTTGTAGGAGTAGGTGAGTATTCTGAAGGTGACTCTCTTTTTGACAGGGAGCCAGTGGAGCTTGCATAGGTGTTGGCTACTGTGTTTGTGTCGAGGGATTTCGAGAATGAGTCTTGCGGCAGGGTTCTGTATTGTCTGGAGCTTGCAGAGTAGGGACTTGTTGATGCCGGTGTAGAGGGAGTTTCCATAGTCCAGCCTGCTGGTGATGAATGCGTGGGTGACTGTCTTCCTTGCCTCGGGGGGGGGGGCGGGAATTTGAAGGTCTTATGGAGGGTGTGGAGGGTGTTGAAGCAGCTGGAGGTGACGGTGTTGACCAGCCATTTCATGGAGAGGGAGGAGTCGAGTACGATGCCCAGGTTCTTGGCATGGTCTGTGGGGGTCGGTGGGCTTCCGAGGGATGTGGGACACCAGGTGTTGTTCCACGCCGAAGGGGTGGTTCCAAGGATGAGGACTTCTGTCTTCTTCAAGTTGAGTTTTTGGCAGCTATTTCTCATCCAGGTTACAACGTCCTGCATTCCTTCCTGGAAATTGAGTTTCGTGGTGGTGGGGTCCTTGGTGAAGGAGTGGATGAGCTGGGTGTCATCGGCGTTGGAGACTATGCTGAGGTCGTGCTGTTGGATGATGGCGGCGAGGGGAGCCATGTAGATGCTGAAGAGGGTTGGGCTCAGTGATGATCCCTGCTGGACTCCGCAGTTGATTTCCGTGAGTTGGGAGAAGAAGGGTGGCAGTTTGATCCTTTGGCTCCTCCCAGAGAGGAACAATCAGATTCAGTGGAGGGTGGTGCCTTGTATGCCGGCATTATGTAGTCTGGCTGTAAGTGTGTGGTGGAAGACGGTGTCGAAGGCTGCTGACAGGTTGAGTAGAATCAGGGCTGCGGTGTGGCCGTGGTCAAGGAGGGTGCAGATGTCATCAGTTTCTGTGAGAAGGGCGGTCTCGGTGCTGTGATTGCTTCAGAATCCAGACTGAGAATTAATTAATTAATTAATTAATTATGTGCTTATATAGCGCTGGAATCACTCCCGAAGGGGTACCTCCACGCTTCGACCGCTGCGAAACCCTTCCTGGCTTCCCTGAGAGATGGTCCCTTAATGGGTATCTCCAGGGTGAGACCAGGCATCCCCGGCGGTCTGGTGGGGCCGTTAGTGAAGATGAGGCAAGCTAGTGCCCAGAGTTGCCGAGTGTGATCGCTGATCAGAGTGGGCACCGAGGCGAGAGAATTATCAAGTCCGCTGACCCTGGTCCAGAAACCTGCCGCGTCGGGAATCGAACCCTGGTCCCGGGCCGTCCTCTGCTCTCGGGTCTGCCGCCTCTAAACAGTGAGCCACACTACTCCATACTCCATAGAAGGGTCTAGGATGGCACTACTCCATACTCCATAGAAGGGTCTAGGATGGCGTTATCTTAACGATGAACTTCGTCAGTTCTGCGTTGACTGTCTTCTCTGCGACTTTTGCTGCAAACAGGAGGAGTGAGATGAGCTGGTAGTTCTTGAGGTCCGTTGGGTCGGCAGAGGGCTTCTTGAGCAAGGGTCTGACGTTTGCGCATTTCCTGTCATCGGGGAAGGCGCCGGTCTCGAAGGTGTTATTGATGGTGCGTTGTAGTACGGGTGAGATGGTAGTAGCGGCTCTGTGGTATATGTGATACAAGAGATATCACAAGAGGCCAACTTGAATGATTGAAAAGTGGGGGTGGGAAATGTCATGTTGCTGCCATGTGGTATCCAAATGAGAAGTAGAACAGGTCAATGGTCTAGAGGTAATTTCATGTACTCAGTCTTTATTCAATAAAGAAGTATCATGAGCTATTCTGTCTAGAGTCCCTGATTCTAAACTCCTACACCATCTTCCCTAAATGCCTCATTACCAGACTACAAAGGCAAAAAAATCTGGCAGCCAGTGTCTAAAATTCCGCAAGCACCAGCACACCAGACCTATTCTCCCTGGACTCTATTGGCTCATTAATGATGTGAAGTCCAAGTTCAAAGTCCTCTTTATAAAGTGTATGCAGGCAAAGGTCAAGTATATTTACAAAAACTGGTAAGTCACGGAGAAGCAAGCTGAACAAGCAAGTATACTGATCACCCAATGTTCCTTCAAGAGATAACACACGCTGGCCATTTCCTGGATGTGCAAGTAATCTAACTGCAGAACACAATGAACCCCAACCTGCAATCTGAATCATGTAAGAAGTAGTTCAGGAAAACGTTGGAAAAGTGAATACACTGATTCAGGGGACCTGACTGTAGATTAGTTGACACGAGTTCCACTCTATCTGATCGGACTCTAAACCTTTCATTTATATCCTTGTATGCTTCCTTTGAACCATTCTCAGCAGTCTGAAGAGTGCAAATTGCTACATGTAATGTTTTATGACACTTCTCAATAAATACTTAAATTTAATTGTTAAAAATCAAAGAAGGCAAATCATTTTGACAAAGAGAAAATCATTCAGTCAATCTGTGTTTGGGAGGTTCACGATCTTCAGGCAAGTCCTATTAAGTCTTATGGAGGAGCTATGCAAAATTTCAGGCAGATAAACACTAAGGGCCATATTTATTAAGGGGTTGCAAAAGCGACCCAACACCTAAGATGAAATTTATCAAACCACGCAAATCCCCCTTACTTGGCTCTAAGTGGCTTGATAAATCCAGAATAATGCAGCACAAATTGCTGGGTTGCCTTACTCTGCCCCATCGAGGCACCCAATGGGTGGTGCATTCCTAGATTATCCATTAGTGGTAGACTTAGAAATGCGCCAAAATGCTACGTCTTCCCATGGAAAGCGCAACCAGGAGAAATCTTTATTTCTCCTTGTTTTTTCCTCTTTCTATGTGGGCTACATTCTGTATTCTGCAGCACACATTGACAGAGGACATTGCTTAAGGGGATTGATTTTGTGCAGGAAGGTGCCCCGTCCTACACCAAAACAATGCTGCTTGAAACGCAGGCACCCTTGCACCATGGTTCAATAGTGCATTGGCGCTAGGCAGCGCATTGTGTGCCAGCACTGACAAAAGGCAGGAATGAGACGTATAATGTTAAATACAGCACATTCCCAATCCTGACCTTACCCTGACACGCCGATCACTTCTTGATAAATAGGGCCCTGAAGGCTAAGCAATCCTTACATATGTTTACTAGTTTAAATTTCTTTTTCATACAGGTTCTTTTAATGTACTATATTTTTCTTCACGCTCAGTCTGCTTCTTCTACACTGTCTATAAAGCAACACTAAGACCCAAAGGACTCATTGGAATCCGACAAGAGGGCACATGTCGTAATAAAACTAATGAAAACATCTTTAAATTGTTTTCTTCTTGTACATGTATACACTTAATGATGAAAATGAATGTTCATAGTTTCCAAAATACATTGTTAATTCTCCACCAATGTATAAAATCAATTCCAATAAATCATTGAAACGAGTAGCACTTTTTTGAATTTCAGTTCAAGTCTGCTCCTTCATCAGGACTTTTCTTCTTTGTACACGAAAAAAGTTATATTTGCTACAAATTAAAAATATAACTTTATTATGTTTTATGCCCATAATCCTTACAAAGATATGCTCCCCACCATCAGTGTTTGAATACATACATTCAAAAAATAGTATTGGTAAATTCCACACTTCTACACTAACAGAACAGACGATAATGCCGTAGAAGACAAAAAACGTGCAACAGCGCTCCTTGAGTTTGGTAAGACTTAGAACTTCCAAAGAAGTAATTAAGAAAAAGAGGATTTTACTTATTTGTTATAAAATATTTGCCTACGTGTTGAAGATGTACAAAATTAAATTACATAAATTAAAGAAAAAGTAATGTATTTTCTAATTATTCGTCCATCTTTGAATGAACAATCAGTTTTTAATTAGTAAAATGATACTTGAACACTATGAAAATTGAGTGCTTGTCATGTACTATGTACTATGAAATACAAAAGTATTTCATAGTAAAGTTCTCAAAAATAACAACTATTTCTGTTCAAATTAGAAGTTTATTGAAGCAGAAACAGAGGTGTTTAGACAGAATATCAGAGCCAAGAATATCGTGGGATAAAATAGTGTGTCAAGAATATTGAGGAGAAAATATGGTGAAGGTAAGTTTCTATAAGCAAGTCAAGATTTACTTAATATTATCCAACATATATGTACCGTCCTAGGATGCTTGATTTCGGTCCAGGGAAGACATGGCTTGGCAGTTCGGGCTGGACTGTTCCCATGAGGCACAGGGTCAAGACTGACTTGTATATGGCCATGTCTGAACTGGGGTGGCTTGGTGAGCAAAATAACGATGGATTAAACCCAGATCTGTGACTGGGGTGAATGTTTTGCCATTGTGCAACATTCCGTCCATCAACTTGTGTGTTTTACATGCTAAATTTGCCCTAACAAGCTCTTATAAACAGACATTTGATTGTACCTTGAAATGTGAAGTCTCCACCATTAACATATGCCCACTCCATAGTTTGGTACATTCAATGATCTCCATTTAGTAACAATACAAAATTGTTACTATTGAAGAATTGACAATCCATCTCTTCATAAGTATTGCAATACTAGGCATTGTCAAGAAATCATGAAAAATGCCTAACATTGATTCTCTTACACATTTATAACCACTTGTTTCAGACTCATCAGTCAAAATCCTATTCGAGTACTCTTCTACATGAGTATAATTCCATAAAACGTGAACAATTTAGCATTTTGTTTGATGACATTGATCCCGTACGGCTCTCAAACAACCCTCCCAACTCATCACATTTAACCCAGGAGCTGACTTATTACACTCATCGGTGGGGCCCATAGCACTGCGAGTCACACATTTACACATCACACCTGCTCAGTGAGAACAGAAGGCGAACTGCAGGACAGCGGAGTACTTTATTAATCTAGATCAAAAATCTTATACATTATATACATATATATACATATTCTCTTTCTCTAAATTTATTAGGGAACTAACATCAAGGCACCCCACTGTGTTGGTCGATGGACCAGCTAGTAGAGGTTAAATGATGGAGATTAAGACCAGCTCAATCACAATATTCCCATTATTTTTTCATTTTATTTTGTCATGACTTTAATGTATGATATGATATGATATGATATGATATGAAAAAGCTTTATTCGACTTTAAAATACATAAAATCATAAAAGCAACAAGTTCATTACATTAACGAAGTAATTTAAAACATACATATATATTAGTAAATAATTAAGCTTTTCCTTTTCTTTAAGATACTTTTTTAAAAACCCAGCATAACGGCCACACATTTTACATCATTTAAGGATACTAAAAACAGTAAAGCTGGGCGGCATTGCCTCCAAGTACCATGTTTTTTTAAAAGTGGTTTGATCCATCTAGACCTTTCCATTGTATAAAATTTGCAAAAACAAATTGCATGCAGCGTAGATTGAGTAGACAAATTGTCACATGGGCATTTACACAGATTTCTTCCCCAATCATTTACTTTAGGGAATGAAATTAAACGAAAAAAGACATCAAACCTGAATCTTGTTAATAGATAACACTCAAAGGCCTCCAGGCACCAAATTAAGTAAGGCTGAATAGTATATGTGACTAGGGTGAGTTGATGCTGTATAACGAGTTTTTTGTTCATTTCCACACCTAGTCTCAGGGATTCAACATGATACCAGCACAACTGCTTCAAGTCCTTTCTTGAAATCTTATGCAGTGAATCTGGTTGGTGGTAATACTCTGGTCTTCCTAGATCCCTGGTAAATTTAAGAATATACATCAGCCAAGGTATCTTACTGGCCTTGTCCAACCCCATGCAGTCCTTGATGATATTTCTGTTTAACAGAAGGTCAGGAGTTGTCCAAATTCGGTGCCAAAGCAAAACAGGTTGCATACTAATCAAGTCGATGATATATCGAATCCCCAGCTCTGCATGACAATTGAATACAGGGGAGCTTACAGGGATTGCCAGGATAAATCTTAAAAACACATTCTCAACCTTTTGTAATTCATTACAATTGTCAATTCCCCAAATACCTGCTCCATATGTGGCTGTACTGATGCACTTGG
This sequence comes from Lissotriton helveticus, assembly GCF_964261635.1. Taxonomy (NCBI): domain Eukaryota; kingdom Metazoa; phylum Chordata; class Amphibia; order Caudata; family Salamandridae; genus Lissotriton; species Lissotriton helveticus. Next base: position 1,263,744,235 of record NC_136067.1, on the reverse strand, counting down.
CCTGGTAAATTTTTAGCAAAATTTCCGGGGGTCTCTTCCCCATCTTTTTAGAGAACGACATAAGTGCCGCAGGAGCTCTCTTGAACATCAAAGTCCTGTTTCTGATGGCTGACCCCCAGGACCCAGTTTCTTCAAGCACAATACCCAAGTAAGAAAAAGATTTGGTGATAGCAATTTTTTCCTTCCCAGCAAACAAACGACACTCTTTATTCCTAGATCTTCCACACGTCATTACAAAGGTTTTAGGTACATTAAGTTTAAGGCCCCTACTATCCATGAACTTTAGATATGTGTTCAAGGCCGCTTGTAATCCTTTTTGGGTCCGTGACATAATCACGGCATCGTCCCCGTACAAGAGGGACACAATTTGTTGGTGGTTAACCTGTGGGGAGTCATGTACTTTGGCCACTAGTTCTTTTTCTAAATCATTGGTATACAAATTAAAAAGAAATGGGGCGAGTACGCACCCTTGCCTAACTCCCCGCTTTACAAGGATTAGCTTGGTACATTCTCCTTTTGTGCCAAACCTCACCTTAGCCCTGTCTCCAGCGTACAGTTGTCTTAAAAAGGAGATTACCACTTCATCCACATTCATGTCCCTCAGAATCTGCCATAAGCGGTCATGTATAACACAGTCAAACTCAGCGCTTAAATCAACAAACACTGCGTAAAGTTTGCCTTCCTTAGCCTGGGTGTATTTTCCTAGGAGCATAGAAAAATTTAGTACCTGTTCTAAGGTACCCCGACCCTCCCTAAACCCATATTTCACAGGGGATAAGATGTTGGTATCATCAGCCCATTGTTGTAAACAATTTAATACTACCCTCCCTGTAACTTTCATGAAAGAATCCAGGAGGGATATAGGGCGATAGCAGGCGGGATTTTCCCGGTCCCCTTTTTTAAATATAGGAATAATTATCGATTCCGCCCAAGTATCAATAAACCCCAGTTCACAAATAGCATCGAGTACACGCTTAAGTAGCGGAGACCATAGCTCAATCTGTTGTTTAAATAGATCAATGGGGATACCATCAGCACCCGGGGCTTTATTACCCCTACTTTGAGCAATGGCATCTTGGATTTCAGTTACAGATACCTGTAGGTCGATTGGGATAAAGCCAACCTCACCATACCCCAGTGTTTTACTCTCCATGACAGCCAATTTGTGCACTCCACCTGGGTTATAGACCTCTGCAAAGAAGTCTATCCATGAATCTTCCGATATTGCCACTTCCAATCTGGCATTGTTTCCTTGATTAAAAAACGGGGCCTTGACAGCTGCCCAGAAGGCAGAACCGTCCCTTTTCAGAGAAGCCTCATATAGATTTACCCAGGCTTTGTTCTTTATATTACGTTTCCGGGATTTTCTAGCCAGATTATATTCGCGCCTGCACTGGGTTATTTCTGCCTGAATTCTTGGATTTTTACTTAGCGCCCTCTTGAGTTGTACGTGAGTTTTCGTACATGTTGAATCAAACCACCCATTTTTGGACGGATTCCTGACTCTAGCTGGACGCAGAAGATTCATTTTAGTGATCCTTGTGATATCAGAAAAGGAATCCAATACCTCTGAGTGTAAGACCTCATCCTGGAGACATCTTTTGATTGGCACAAGTGCTTGTTTAATTATGTTAATATTTGTAACCTCTGGATTACTCAAGGACCACCTAAGAGCATACCCATTCTGTCTGCTTAAGATACAATTACTTGTCCATGCCAATCTTTCTATCATGGAACAATCTTTATTTACAAGGAGCTGTATACCAAAGCCGAGAGGGAGATGGTCGCTCACCCCTATAGTATATGTTGAGAAATCAGTTAAGCGGTTAGAGTGGCAATTGGTGATGGTGACAAAATCTATCAGTGTACTATGCCCTCTCCCCACATATGTGGGGCTAAATTCCACCGATGGGCTACATTGCAAGTTAACAAAACCCATATCAAATGAGGCCATCATATCATTAAAAGCGTCACCCCCATTGTTATGCTCAAAATGGGGTTGATTCTCCGACTTGTACATTTCGTGATCTCCACAACCACTCTGATACTGCTTGCAAAGATGGTGGTTAAAATCACCTCCCCATATCAAGATGGAATCCCTCGCTGTATTATCCACCAACATTCTAATTTCCTTGTTAAGGGTATTTATCATGTCATTTACCAACCCCTTTTCAGTGTTATTATACATGTTGATGATTATTACCTCTACCTTGGGGGTCACCTGAATTACAATAATTTGATACTCACTAGACGAACCCACCGATTTCAATGACAATGCCTCTAGCAGGTTTGATACATAGACAGTCAATCCGCCTTTACACCTCCCGTGTCTAGAAGAGCTTGCTGGTACATGGAATGTTTTAAAACCGTTGATGTGAATGGCTTCGCGGTACCAGGTCTCCTGGAGGCAGAGTATGTCTATGTCCTCAATAAAATCGGACCAAATTGGATTGTTTATCTTCGAGCGGAGACCTGCAATATTCCAGAAGATAACCCTTGTTCCTTTCTGTCGGAGTACCCCTGGTGGATCTTTAGAGAGATTTCCTGTTATACAGTCACCCTCACTAACTACAGCTAAATGTTCTGTCCCAATCTGTGGAGGTACCTCCAATGTCTCCAACAAGGGCTTTTCCCTGTGGGGGTCGCTCTCAATCGGTACCTCGACTCGTTCTGCCACAGTTTCTAGACCCATTCTAAAAGCCTCCCTGTCTTCATTGGTTTGTCGTCAGTCGACTCCGTCTAGCCCCCTCAAAACCGAGTAGCGATTAACCCCTTCAAAACTAGGGGGTTGCCCATCTATTCCTCTGCGTTGTTGATTTGGAAAGAATTTAGTAGGATATTCCCAGCCTTGTCTAGTTAGATTTTGCATGTTCCTGTTATAACCCTGGTTATTTGGTCTGCTTGGGTTAGGTCTATTCAGCTCCCTATAAAAATATTCAAGTGGGAGAATCTCAATAACCCACCTTTGTGACTTAGCATTAAACATGATCTCACTCAGAATACATCTAACAGGGTCAGATCTTTTAAAATTCAAAACGATACAATCCCCTGCTTTGTTCTTTTTTGTTCTCCCTATCTATGACACTCTACGAGCCATGATGATATCTTGCCAGATATTATTACCCTCTGAAGTGTTGTTTGTGATCCAATGAACCGCCTTGTTTTTTAATTGGCCAAAGTTCTCCCTCGTGCCTTCATTCAAAACTGGGGCGTTCACTAGCACTAAAACCAAGGGTGCCGATTCTGGTGGAAGATTGATTACTGGCAAGGAAACCTGTACTATCCTTCTGGATTCTACTATTTCCCCCCCATATCCTTATTCTTATCTGTATCAGATGGTTGTATGTTAGGTGGATTAGGTTCTGTGGGTATACTTGATACTGGCAGCAGAGTTTGGGAAGTATTTCTTTTGCGGCCTGTGCGGTCATTGTTTATGGTGCTTGATGTTGGGACTTTAGGATCTATGTTGGTACTTGTCATATTCCCCCTAACAGGAGTAGTCTTAGATAATGTTAAAGTATCAAGCCTGCGTGTGTTGTCGTTAGCTAGTTCACTCAGGGCATCAATCTTCCTATTTATAATTTTTAACCTTTCAATCAGAGGAAGAGTAAAAGAACGCAACAAGTGCGTCATGTTGGAAAAAGATAGCACTAAGTCATCCTCCTCCTTGGGGTTTGTGACTATTTTTACCGTCTGTCTGGTTTGGGCACTAGAAACTAGCGGGACTTTAGTGGACTTTTTAAACTTTTTAGATGTATTACTAGATTTCTTAGAGAACGATGTACTTGGACAGCTAGAGATCCTTAAAACATTGGGTTTTCTGCCCACGTGACGGCCCCCCCTCCTCTTCCTTTTGCCATTTAGCTTTGGACATGATGATTCTTTTTCTAAAACCGATGTAGTATCTATTGACTGTAGGCTTTTCCTCGGTTCAATCGGATAAAACCCCTCTGAAGAAACACTACTACAGGAAGAAACATTCAAAGGTGGAGCAGCTTCGCCCCCTGAGAGATAATCAAATTGTAAGTCGAGTTTTTCCAAATCAATAGGGCTGCACGTGAGTAGGGTGGTTGGTGCGATATTAGCCGGCGAGACAGCATTTATCAAACCACCTAAAGAGGAGTGTTTGGCACTCAAAAGTTCCATTGACAAACGCTTTTCAGTCAGAGCGATTTCTCTGCCCACAACTCCGGCTGCTCTAGTAATAAAGTCATCGAGGGTCCCAGTTGATCTTCCCCCTGCGTGAGCTGGTGTAAGGCAGCGCCTCCCCTCCATACCCGAAGAATATATCAAGAGCAGACAGGAACAAAATAGGTGGGTCGTGGGAGGGCTTACCCCAGATTGAAGACTTTCTAAGGCTCGCCCAGCCCAGCCTTATCCAGCCCTGGACGGCCGTAGACGGCCCGCCCTTTGCCCGGGCTTCGCCCGGCGTCCCGCGAGACGGGGCTGTCCCAGGATTTATGCACCTCCTAGCGCGATGTGGGCATTATGGGGATTGTAGTCCCGCTGTCCCCTCACGCCTCACGGCGGCCACACCGAAGATCTTAGTGGTGCAGCGGCGGGAACACAGCGGGCGTGCAGCTAACAGCTCCCCCAAACAGCAGGTACTGGCAGCAAACGTCAATTTCCTCAGCAAAAAGCTCCCCACTCGACAGGGGCTGTCCCAGGATTTATGCGCCTCCTAGCGCGATGTGGGCATGTGCGGCTACAGGTGCCCGGAATTATGGGGATTGTAGTCCCGCTGTCCCCGCACGCCTCACGGCGGCCACACCGAAGATCTTAGTGGTGCAGCGGCGGGCGGCGGGAACACAGCGGGCGTGCAGCTAACAGCTCCCCCAAACAGCAGGTACTGGCAGCAAACGTCAATTTCCTCAGCAAAAAGTTCCCCACTCGACAGGGGCTGTCCCAGGATTTATGCACCTCCTAGCGCAATGTGGGCATGCGCGGCTACAGGCCGCCCGGAATTATGGGGATTGTAGTCCCGCTGTCCCCGCACGCCTCACAGCGGCCACACCGAAGATCTTAGTTGTGCAGCGGCGGGCGGAGGGAACACAGCGGGCGTGCAGCTAACAGCTCAATCAAACAGCAGGTACTGGCAGCAAACGTCAATTTTCTCAGCAAAAAGCTCCCCCTTTAATGTAAAGGAACACAGACTCAGAGAAGTTTTATAAAAGCGTTTATCTAAATTCAGTTATTAAAGAAAATAGCATTTCGAAAAAGAAATGTTTTAACATTTAATAATACATTCAAGAAATAGAAATTTTTGAAAACATAACGAGGCTGCCATAGACGATGACAGAATTGCAACTAAACAGGTTCCCAAGCTGACTGTCTTTCTAACCTCCTCTATGTCTACCTCCCAAAATGGACTCCGCATTCAATTCTTTGCCTCATCAAAATTTAAAGTCCCAAAAACAACTCAAAGTCTTTTCCACCAAAAATCGTTCAAACCGACAACATGTTGTGGTGTGCAATACAATTCACGGAACCAACTCTTTCCCTCTTCCATACAGGCTCTTTTATACCGTTTCCCCCTAACTATCTGACCCAAAATTGAAACTTTAGGGTCCATACTCATTTCTCATTGGTCCATTAGAGGGGTGGTGAAGATCACCTCATGTCCTCCTTGTCCAAACCAGTTCATAATTTGCTATGTCATCCTTGCATAGGCTCTCACGGCCAAAATTGTCCATTTTGCCATTTGTCATCCTCGTTTAAAGATCACGAAGTTACAGCGCACAATTTTCCCAGGCTTTCAAATTCAAGCCTCCATTGGCACATCTCCGGTGTCCTAGGCCAAGCTGACTTTGACATCTTTAACTCAGAGCACAGACCGCTCATATATCTCTGGCACAGTCATGCGTAGGGCCGTATTTCTTGAAGTCTCACTTAAACAGCCATTTTTTAACAAGGCCGCACAGGTCTCAATGGGAACTAAAATGAAAACAAACACAATAGACGTTAGATGTAGAACTTTAGCCCTTCTTTTTACCTCCCAGCATTATGATTTCCCTTGTTAGAGGTTACCTAGCAAAAAGCAACATGTATGCGCATTTTACTTAGCAAGTTTATTGTTTTGCCACACAGACATCCAATAAAAAGCACAAATACACACTTTTATTTATATAAAAATCAATGCTATATATTAGTATGACTTCTTCATTTTATTAGTAAATTAGATTTGCAAATCAGCAAGTTAGTTTTCTCACGTGTAACTTTATTCTGTATATGCTTGGTTGATTAATTCTAATGCTCCACACAGTTAATACATGTTATTATTATGAGAGATTGACTTTACAAGGGCTACAAAAACTTTTTTGTCTCTCCTCTGCTCCATCAACATCTCAATCCAAGTTTAATGGGTTATGTTCAGGGACAATCTACCTGACTGGGCCTGCAACCCCTAAATCCTGACAATAAGCTTCTCAGGAAGTCCTGGTTAGATAACATCACAATAGTCAAGGGTCAAAGGTTCTTAAAGGAAAGTTGGGGGAGCAGATGTGGTTAAAGGGCCAACACTGCAGCTACCCTAATACTCAATATAACAACAGACATACATTGATCATGGACACAGGGTTCCCTAATTATCTTATTCTACACTTATGTTGTGTTTTTTACATGAGTCAATTGTGCAAGAGTGGCTTTTAAAAAGACACTGAACTCTCACCCACACTAGGTGACATGCTTCATCATTGAGTTCGATCCCTACTGTGGAACAGTGTCCACTGCAAGCTCTGTGTGAGCTCTTGTCTGAACGTGTGAGAATAGCCACCCGTCAGATTCCTTCTGATGGAGTATTATCTTTCTGAGCTCTCTGTCTTTAAATTCCATAGAGGTCGGTGATATAAATGTTTCTTCTGCCTAAATTACCATACAATTGAATTAAAAGGTCTTTTAGAAGCCTTCATGCTTTCAACAGACATGTCATCATGTTTCCGCCCACCCTCTAAGCATCATTAGATCTATGGCATTCCACAGGATAAAAACCCTTTCTCTTCTAAGTATTAGCCCCTTTATATGTGTGGTGGTGTGTACAATAATGGGGGAAATCTTTAACCCCTTCACTGCTAGGCCTTTTCCCCTCCTGTGCTAAGCCTTTTTTTGGCGATTTGGGGTAGTGCGCGCTTAGGCCCCTGTAACTTAATGACCACATAAGGTATCCACGCCAAATGTGCGTCCTTTTCTTCCAACATCATGTGGACTCTAAAGGTGCCCAGGGTTTGTGGCTTCCCTTGGAGGGCTCCCAGAAATTATCCAAAATACAGTGACATTTTTGTTTTTTTCAGATAAATGGGAAAAACGGGCTGCAAATGAAAGCCTCTGGGTTTTTCCCTGCAAATGTTATCAAAAAAGGGTTTATGGGGCTGAAATTTCCATTTGCTCAGCTTTTAGGGAATGACAGTCTTTTGTCAGAGAACCAAAATTTTTCACACAGTTTTGGCATTTTTCTGGGACATAGCCTATTTTTGCTATTTTTAGAGCTTTCAACCTCCTTCCAGTTAATGGTAGAAATGAGTTTGAAAGCAATAATGGATCCTGGAAAGCTATACATTTTCGAAAAGTAGACAAAATTCTGAATTCAGAAAGGGGTAATTTGTCTAAATCCATGAAGGTTTCTTTATAGAAACTAACAGTTAAATATTGGACTTTTTGAAAATTTGTTGAAAAAAACAGCCTTTTGTCTCAATGTTTTCACCTATAACTTCTTGTAATTTTCACAGCTCTTTGAAAGCAATATACCGTTACATCTGTGTGACCTTCCTGGTTGTGGGGATATATAGGACTTCTAGTTTCACCAAGAACCCGACGAACCCAGAGTCAAAAACTGAGCAGCAACTTTCAATGGTATTTTATTATTTACTGGGTATAGAGCAATTCTTCTTGGAAAATGTATACATGGAAAAATCTGTATGAAAGACACCATTGTATTTCTGAATTGGGTACAAATTATAGAGTTTAGAAACAGTATATATTTGCACATTTTCAAAATTGGGAATACTCATACTAGCATGAGAATTATTGGTCATTTTTGAAAAAGATTTTTTTTTACACAATGTGTTTCATTGGGAAGGGAGAAATGCATGACAACTCAATTAGTAATAACAGTTGATTTACGAATCTGAATTACCTTAAGTATCCCGATAAAAACGGTACCTCACTTGTGTGGGTCGGCCTTGTGCCTGCGACAGGAAACGGCGCAAAATGCAACGTGGTTACACCTCAATTTTGCAGTTAAAAATTTACCCTTTTATGGCAAAGTGCCGAGCTGTAGTTTTTGCACCCTAGCTCTGCCGGCACCTAGGGAAACCTAGCAAACCTATACATTTCTAAAAAAAGTAGACACCCTGGGGAATTCAGGATGGGGTGATACGACTGCCTACCACCAGGTTCTGTTACCCAGAATCCCTTGCAAAGCTAAGAAATTGACAAAAAAAACGCTTTTTCCTCACATTTCTGTGGTGGAAAGTTCTGGAATCTGCGTGGATCAACAAATTTCCACCCACCCAGCGTGCCCCCGGGTTTCCCGAAAACAAATGGTACCTCACTTGCCTGGGTCTGCCTAGTGCCTGCGACAGGAAACTGCGCAAAACGCAACGTGGTCGCACCGCAATTTTGCAGTGAAAACGTGCTCTTTTTTGGCAAAGAGCCTACCTTTTGTTTTTGAACCCTAGCTCCGCCGGCACGTAAGGAAACCTAGCAAACCTATACATTTTTGAAAACTAGACACCCAGGGGAATTCAGGATGGGGTGACTCGACTGCCTACCACCAGATTCTGTTACCAAGAATGTCTTGCAAAGCTAAGAAATTGACAAAAAAAACGAATTTTCCTGACATTTTCGTGGTGGAAAGTTCTGGAATCTGCATGGATCAACAAATTTCCACCCACCCAGCGTTCCCCCGGGGTCTCCCGAAAAAAATGGTACCTCACTTGCCTGGGTCTGCCTAGTGCCTGCGACAGGAAACAGCGCAAAACGCAACATGGTCGCACCGCAATTGTTCAGTAAAATCGTGCCCTTTTTTTTTGGCAAAGAGCCTACCTTTCGTTTTTGAACCCTAGCTCTGCCGGCACCCAGGGAAACCTAGCAAACCTATACATTTTTGAAAACTAGACACCCAGGGGAATTCAGGATGGGGTGACTAGACTGCCTACCACCAGGTTCTGTTACCCAGAATCCCTTGCAAAGCTAAGAAATTGACAAAAAAAATGCATTTTCCTCACATTTCTGTGGTGGAAAGTTCTGGAATCTGCGTGGATCAACACATTTCCACCCACCCAGCGTTCCCCCGGGTCTCCTGAAAAAAAGGTACCTCACTTGCCTGGGTCTGCCTAGTGCCTGCGACAGGAAACAGCGCAAAACGCAACGTGGTCGCACCGCAATTTTTCAGTGAAAATGTGCCCTTTTTTGGCAAAGAGCCTACCTTTCGTTTTTGAACCCTAGCTCTGCCGGCACCCAGGGAAACCTAGCAAACCTATACATTTTTGGAAACTAGACACCCAGGGAAATTCAGGATGGGGTGACTCGACTGCCTACCACCAGGTTCTGTTACCCAGAATCCCTTGCAAAGCTGGGAAATTGACGAAAAAAATGCATTTTCCTGACATTTCTGTGGTGGAAAGTTCTGGAATCTGCGTGGATCAACACATTTCCACCCACACAGCGTTCCCCCAGGTCTCTCAAAAAAAATGGTACCTCACTTGCCTGGGTCTGCCTAGTGCCTGCGACAGGAAACAGCGCAAAACGTAACATGTTTGCACCTCAATTTCGCAGTGAAATCGTGCCCTTTTTTTTGGCAAAGAGCCTACCTTTTGTTTTTTACCCCTAGCTCTGCCGGCACCTAGGGAAACCTAGCAAACCTATACATTTTTGAAAACTAGACACCCAGGGTAATTTAGGATGGGGTGACTCGACTGCCTACCACCAGGTTCTGTTACCCAGAATCCCTTGCAAAGCTAAGAAATTGACAACATTTTTTTATTTTCCTCACATTCCTGTGGTGGAAAGTTCTGGAATCTGCGTGGATCAACAAATTTCCACCCACCCAGCGTACCCCCGGGTCTCCTGAAAAAAATGGTACCTCACTTGCCTGGGTCTGCCTAGTGCCTGTGACAGGAAACAGCGCAAAATGCAACGTGGTAGCACCGCAATTTTTCAGTGAAAATGTGCCCTTTTTTGGCAAAGAGCCTACCTTTCATTTTTGAACCCTAGCTCTGCCGGCACCTGGGGAAACCTAGCAAACCTATACATTTTTGAAAACTAGACACCCAGGGAAATTCAGGATGGGTGACTCGACTGCCTACCACCAGGTTCTGTTACCCAGAATCCCTTGCAAAGCTAAGAAATTGACAAAAAAATGCATTTTCCTGACATTTCTGTGGTGGAAAGTTCTGGAATCTGCGTGGATCAACAAATTTCCACCCACCCAGCGCTCCCCCAGGTCTCCCAAAAAAAATGGTACCTCACTTGCCTGGGTCTGCCTAGTGCCTGCGACAGGAAACAGCGCAAAACGTAACATGTTTGCACCTCAATTTCGCAGTGAAATCATGCCCTTTTTTGGCAAAGAGCCTACCTTTTGTTTTTGACCCCTAGCTCTGCCGGCACCTAGGGAAACCTAGCAAACCTACACATTTTTGAAAACTAGACACCCAGGGAAATTCAGGATGGGGTGACTCGACTGCCTATCTCCAGGTTCTGTTACCCAGAATCCCTTGCAAAGCTAAGAAATTGATGACAAAAAATGCATTTTCCTGACATTTCTGTGGTGGAAAGTTCTGGAATCTGCGTGGATCAACAAATTTCCACCCACCCAGCGTTCCCCCAGGTCTCCCGAAAAAAATGGTACCTCACTTGCCTGGGTCTGCCTAGTGCCTGCGTCAGGAAACAGCGCAGAACGTAACATGTTTGCACCTCAATTTCGCAGTGTAATCGTGCCCTTTATTGGCAAAGAGCCTACATTTTGTTTTTGACCCCTAGCTCTGCCGGCACCTAGGGAAACCTAGCAAACCTATACATTTTTTAAAACTAGACACCCAGGGAAATTCAGGATGCGGTGACTCGACTGCCTACCACCAGGTTCTGTTACCCAGAATCCCTTGCAAAGCTAGGAAATTGACAAAAAAACGCATTTTCCTGACATTTCTGTGGTGGAAAGTTCTGGAATCTGCGTGGATCAACAAATTTCCACCCACGCAGCGTTCCCCCAGGTCTCCCGAAAAAAATGGTACCTCACTTGCCTGGGTCTGCCTAGTGCCTGTGACAGGAAACAGCGCAAATTGCAACATGTTTGCACCTCAATTTCGCAGTGAAATCGTGCCGTTTTTTGGCAAAAAGCCAACCTTTTGTTTTTGACCCCTAGCTCTGCCGGCACCTAGGGAAACCTAGCAAACCTATACATTTTTGAAAACTAGACACCCAGGGGAATTCAGGATGGGGCGACTCGACTGCCTACCACCAGGTTCTGTTACCCAGAATCCCTTGCAAAGCTAAGAAATTGACAAAAAAAATGCATTTTCCTGACATTTCTGTGGTGGAAAGTTCTGGAATCTGCGTGGATCAACAAATTTCCACCCTCCCAGCGTTTCCCTAGGTCTCTCGAAAAAAATGGTACCTCACTTGCCTGGGTCTGCCTAGTGCCTGCGACAGGAAACAGCGCAAATTGTAACATGTTTGCACCTCAATTTCGCAGTGAAATCGTGCCCTTTTTTGGCAAAAAGCCAACCTTTTGTTTTTGACCCCTAGCTCTGCCGGCACCTAGGGAAACCTAGCAAACCTATACATTTTTGAAAACTAGACACCCAGGGGAATTCAGGATGGGGTGACTCGACTACCTACCACCAGGTTCTGTGACCCAGAATCCCTTGCAAATTTAAGAAATTGACAAAAAAACACATTTTCCTCACAATTCTGTGGTGGAAAGTTCTGGAATCTGCGTGGATCAACAAATTTCCACCCACCCAGCGTTCCCCCGCGTCTCCTGAAAAAAATGGTACCTCACTTGCCTGGGTCTGCCTAGTGGCTGCGACAGGAAACAGCGCAAAATGCAATGTGGTTGCACCTCAATTTCGCAGTGAAATTGTGCCCTTTTTTGGCAAAGAGCCTACCTTTTGTTTTTGAACCCTAGCTCTGCTGGCACCTAGGGAAACCTAGCAAACCTATACATTTTTGAAAACTAGACACCCGGGGGAATTCAGGATGGGGTGACTCGACTGCCTACCACCAGGTTCTGTTACCCAGAATCCCTTGCAAGCTAAGAAATTGACAGAAAAACGCATTTCCCTCACATTTTTGTGGTGGAAAGTTCTGGAATCTGCGTGGATCAACAAATTTCCACCCACTCAGCATTCCCCCTAATCTCCCGAAAAAAATGGTACCTCACTTGCCTGGGTCTGCCTAGTAGCTGCAACAGGAAACAGCGCAAAACGCAACATGGTCGCACCTCAATTTCGCAATGAAATTGTGCCCTTTTTTTGGCAAAGAGCCTACCTTTTGTTTTTGAACCCTAGCTCTGCCGGCACCTAGGGAAACCTAGCAAACCTATACATTTTTTAAAACTAGACACCCAGGGGAATTCATGATGGGGTGACTCGACTGCCTACCACCAGGTTCTGTTACCCAGAATCCCTTGCAAAGCTAAAAAATTGACAAAAAAAACGCATTTTCCTCACGTTTCTGTGGTAGAAAGTTCTGGAATCTGCGTGGATCAACAAATTTCCACCCACCCAGCGTTCCCTCAGGTCTCCCAAAAAAAATGGTACCTCACTTGCCTGGGTAGGCATAGTGACTGCAACAGGAAAAGGTCCAAATCGTACGGTGGAGAATTTAAAATAACCTATAGCAAAACGACCTTGATTTTTTTGGGGGGGGCACCTGAGTTTCTGGCACGGGGCTCGGCGGCCATCTTTGGAAACTACCAAAACCAAACAGGTCTGAAAACTAGACACCCGGGGGAGTCCAGTGAGGTATGGCATGCATGAGTCCCCCAATGTCTTCCTACCCAGAATTCCTTGCAAACCTTAAAATTAGGTAAAAAAATCCCTTTTCCAAACTTTTTTGCGTGGGATCTCCAAGCCGGCAAAAATGTACTACCACCCAGCGTTCCCCTTGTTCTCCCGAGTAAAATGATACCTCACTTGTGTGGGTGCCCCAAAGCAGAACAGGCTAAAAATGAATTTTTTAAAATTGTAGTATTTAGGATTGACAAATTAAGCACCTCACCGTAGTCACAGGCCTTTGGCCCACCCACACAAGTGAGGTATCATTTTACTCGGGAGATCAAGGGGAATGCTGGGTGATAGGACATTTGTGCCGGCATGGAGATCCCACACAAAAATATATGGAAAAGTGTTTTTTTTAACTTAAATGTAAGGTTTGCAGGGATTTCTGGGTAGGAAAACATTGGGGGACCCACGCATGCCATACCTCCCTGGACTCCCCCGGGTGTCTAGTTTTCAGAACTGTTTGGGTTTGGTAGTTTCCAAAGATGCCCGCGGAGCCCCGGGCCAAAAACTCATGGGAACCCCCTTGCAAAACCAAATTGTTTTGAATGAATTAAGTTTTCAATTTGAGAGTGTGCGATTCTTGTGACAATATTGCATGGAAATTGTGACAGACAATTTCAAGTTTACAGGAGATTGTGGATAAAAAAAAACAATAGAATTCACCAGAAAGACATGATAATATACTCCCATTTTTTAACAATAATATCTAAATTTAGTAAGTTATTTATAGCTATAATGTACACCTTAACAGAGTTACTCAAAAGTCAAATATTCAAGCACGGCTATCTATTCCTCAAAGACACACACATACAGGTTGGATTTGGCACGAGGGCGAGTGATGGTTCAGTACATAAAATTTTATCAACAAGATATTTCAAAAAAATGAAATGCTCTGTCAATAAATAAATGCATAAAAACCGAACCAGTGACTCGCAACTCGTGAGCTGTAAAGCCACGACAAGGCACCAACCATTTTACAGGCCATTCACGCACCTTTCATACCTGATACACACCAGACCATTGACACCATCCGGAAGGAAAAGCAACACATTACAACATTCACAGTAAGGGACAAGGTACAACCTACTTCAGAAAGAAAAAAAAGACAAATATTACTGCACAGCCATCTAATCCGCAAGCACACACACATACTGGTTGGATTTGGCACGAGGGTGAGTGATGATTCAGTACATACAATTGTATTCGCAAGTAATTTCACAAAAATGAAATACACTGCGTATAATTAAAAGTATGATAAACTGAACCACTGACTCACAGCTCGTGAGCTGTAAAGCCACGTCAAGGCACCAACCTCTTTACAGGCCATTCATACACCTTTCGTACGTGTGACACATACAAAACATTCACACCGCCAGCCGCGGACCCATCACATTACAACACTCACACCAGCAGACAGCGCCATTCAAGGGCCCATCACTTTTACACGCCCACATTTCTGGCACTGCAACTACACAAAATGATGGACTGCGTGGAGTGTTACTCAACTAGCAGTGTGTGTAGTGACCAACAGAAAGTAACTACTCACACACCGCCAGTCGAGCGCCAGTCCACCAACACCACCATCCAAGCACCAGACCATGCACACCGCCAGCCAAACACCACCCAGCGCGCACCGACAGCCAAGTACCACTCCACACACACCACCAGCCAAGCACCACTCCACACACACCGCCAGCCAAGCACCACTCCATGCACAGACAGCCAAGTACCACTCCGCGCACACCATCCAGCCAAGCGCCACTCCACACACACCACCAGCCAAGCGCCACTCCACACACACCACCAGCCAAGCACCACTCCGTGCACAGACAGCCAATACCACTCCACGCACACCATCCAGCCAAGGGCCCCTCCACACACACCGCCAGCCAAGCACCACTCCGTGCACAGACAGCCAAGTACCACTCCACGCACACCATCCAGCCAAGCGCCACTCCACACACACCGCCAGCCAAGCACCACTCCGTGCACAGACAGCCAAGTACCACTCCACGCACACCATCCAGCCAAGAGCCACTCCACACACACCGCCAGCCAAGCACCACTACGTGCACAGACAGCCAAGTACCACTCCACGCACACCACCAGCCAAGCGCCACTCCACACACACCGCCAGCCAAGCACCACTCCGTGCACAGACAGCCAAGTACCACTCCATGCACACCATCCAGCCAAGCGCCACTCCACACACACCGCCAGCCAAGCACCACTCCGTGCACAGACAGCCAAGTACCACTCCACGCACACCATCCAGCCAAGCATCACTCCACACACACCGCCAGCCAAGCACCACTCCGTGCACAGACAGCCAAGTACCACTCCACGCACACCATCCAGCCAAGCGCCACTCCACACACACCGCCAGCCAAGCACCACTCCGTGCACAGACAGCCAAGTACCACTCCAGGCACACCATCCAGCCAAGCACCACTCCACACACACCGCCAGCCAAGCATCACTCCGTGCACCGACAGCCAAGTATCACTCCACGCACACCACCAGCCAAGCGCCACGCCACACACACCACCAGCCAAGCGCCACTCCACACACACTGCCAGCCAAGCACCACTCCGTGCACAGACAGCCAAGTACCACTCCACGCACACCATCCAGCCAAGCACCACTCCACACACACCGCCAGCCAAGCACCACTCCGTGCACAGACAGCCACATACCACTCCAGGCACACCATCCAGTCAAGCACCACTCCACACACACCGCCAGCCAAGCACCACTCCATGCACCGACAGCCAAGTATCACTCCACGCACACCACCAGCCAAGCGCCACTCCACACACACCACCAGCCAAGCGCCACTCCACACACACCGCCAGCCAAGCACCACTCCGTGCACAGACAGCCAATTACCACTCCACGCACACCATCCAGCCAAGCTCCACTCCACACACACCGCCAGCCAAGCACCACTCCGTGCACAGACAGCCAAGTATCACTCCACGCACACCACCAGCCAAGCGCCACTCCACACACACCACCAGCCAAGCGCCACTCCACACACACCACCAGCCAAGGACAAATCCAAACACAACACCAGGCAAGCGCAAGAGCACGCACACCGAAAACCAAACACCAGACCACGCACACCGCCAGCCAAGCACCAGTCCACACACACCGCCAGCCAAGCACCACTCCGTGCACAGACAGCCAAGTACCACTCCACGCACACCATCCAGCCAAGCACCACTCCACACATACCGCCAGCCAAGCACCACTCCGTGCACAGACAGCCAAGTACCACTCCACGCACACCATCCAGCCAAGCGCCACTCCACACACACCGCCAGCCAAGCACCACTCCGTGCACAGACTGCCAAGTACCACTCCAGGCACTCCATCCAGCCAAGCACCACTCCACACACACCGCTAGCCAAGCACCACTCCGTGCACAGACAGCCAAGTATCACTCCACGCACACCATCAGTCAAGCGCCACTCCACACACACCACCAGCCAAGCGCCACTCCACACACACCACCAGCCAAGGACAAATCCAAACACAACACCAGGCAAGCGCAAGAGCACGCACACCGAAAACCAAACACCAGACCACGCACACCGCCAGCCAAACACCAGTCCACAGACACCGCCAGACAAGCACCAGTCCACAGACACCGGCAGCCAAGCGCCAAACCATGCACACCGTCAGACAATGGACACTACACGCAAACCAACATCATACTTTAGTTTTTGTTTTAAAAGAAAAGAAAAAACGAAAACAAATTGCAAATTGATACAAATCTACTAACACAACAAATAAATCTAAAAAGACTACACAAATGCCAACTTTGAAACTGAACAATAAGTTTGCAAGAATAAAGACCAACCAGTTCACTTTACCACTCATGGATGCTCCCAAAAATTCTTTTGCGTGTGGTACAATCTAAAACAAGCAGGTACACACAGCCCGGGGTTTAAAGGGCAGTCGGGGCAGTACATACGAACCTCCTTCCGCAAACCTCTTCGCCAACAGACTCTACATCTCCGACTGGGAAAGTCTTTTGAGGTTGTAGGAGGAATTTGATCAGGAAAGTGGCGATCTTTCAATCTGGCAACATCCTCCACCACTCCAACTCTAGGAACACTTGCCTGTTCCACTAAAACAAGGCTGCCTATTACAGACTCCTGAAACTTTACAAAAGTCATCTTTGACTGGGGACAAGATTTCTGGAACACAACAAAATCATTAAAGGTTGCCAAGTGGAAAAGATGGATAGCCAACTTCTTGTACCAAATGTAAGCCTTACGAAGAGCAGCATACGGTTCCAACCTCTGATCTACTCTGTCAACACCACCTATGTGCCTATTATAGTCTAAAATGCACACAGGTTGCGCACTTCTGCAACCTGACCGCAAACAGTCACCGGTTCTGTGCTTTCATCATGTATGGAAGTCAAACCAAACATACTCGTATTACTACTCACTTTGCAAAATAAACAATTACATTACAATTGAACAAAAAAGAGGTCTCTTACCAAACACATGCAACTACAGAAACAGCAGAACAACAGAAACACCAGTAACGGAACCGCACACTGCAACAATCTAAAGAGAAAATAAAACAATACACATTAGAAGAAACAAAAACAACACACATTACAACAGGCTATGTCACAGGGTATGTCACAAATGGGGTGTCTGTCCCCATGGGGGGCAGAATATAAATCATTATAAACGTGGGCCCCCTGGAAGAAACCCTACGGAGGGCAGAGAGGCCAAATAAAGACACGACCGAACATACTTTTGAAAACAAATGGGCCCAAGGAAGCAACCCTTGGCCAAGGGGTCGCTCCCTATAAAAAAAAACAATCCCTGGAGTCTAGTGGGCTTTTCTATCCCCCCTAGGTCCAGAAATGGTAAAAAAAAACAGCCGATCTGCCCCCAGGGGGGGCAGAGCAGTCTACAATATTTATATTGCCCCCTGGAAGCGACCCTTGCCCAAGGGGTCACTTCCTTTATAAATATAATAAAATCCCTGGTGTCTAGTGGGATTTTCTGCCCCCCTGGGTCCAAATGCGGCCCAAAAAACGGCTGATCTGCCCCCAGGGGCAGACAAGTCTAAAAAAAATTATGGGCCACTAGGAAGCGACCCTTCCCCAAGGGGTCACTTCCTTTATAATTATAATCAAATCCCTGGTGTCTAGTGGGCTTTTCTGCCCCCCTGGGTGCAGATCGGCCAAAAAATGGCCGATCTGCCCCAGGGGGGGGCAGAAAAGTCTGAAAAATAATTTGACCCCTAAGGAAGCGACCCTTGCCCAAGGGGTCGCTTCCTTTATAAATATAATTAAATCCCTGGTGTCTAGTGGGCTTTTCTGCCCCCCCTGGGTCCAGATGCGTGGCGGGGCCAGGGGGTGGCAGCGGAAAGTCTTCCGCTGCCACCCCTTCTAAAAAGCTCATGATCGATGCCCCAGGGGGGAGCGCCAGCGCTCCCCCCCAGGGCTGTACTGATGACGGAGCGGTTCCGTCATCAGCACAGCCCAACCGACGCTGATGACGGAACCGCTCCGTCATCAGCATCGAAGAGGTTAATTAACCAATCTTAAAATCAAGTAGTAGGTCGTGATGCGTTCCTTGGTCAGTGTACTATGTACAAGCATACAATTATTCATTCTGTAGACATAGTCTTCCTCAGGGTGGCATCTCCTACTCAGAGGTGTCCATAATGCAATATATCTCTGGTTTTTGGGGGCGTGGTAATGCACTCGGTTTCATTGATTGTATGTATTCTTTTTTTTATTGATTTACATAAACGTCGTTGGTGCATAGGTGGGTACCCTACTGAGCCTTTAGGGCGTGAGAAATCAATAGATTAACATGTGTTTCCTGTGAACACAGGAACCACTCCTTCCTTGCACTCCTTTATATTTTCATACAATTGTTACTCGGTTTTTTCACTGTTTGTAAATTTTATTTTCATTTCCAAACTTATTTTGTAGCGAGTTTTTCAATCATTCTATTTCATTTTTCCTTATTTTATACATTTCTTTTCACATTTCACTCAGTCCCAATGCATTTCAAGCAAAACAGCTCTTCATCAGGGGTAACTTTCTCTGAAAATATAATACGTCATATTAAGTAATGGGTCTCTTACAATGTATATACAAAATAAAATCAACATTTTGTCATGTAAAATACATATTGAACCCTTTAATCACAGTGTTAACTTGGAGTACAAAGGAATGCTCAGCACCGAAAATAATCTCCAGGCCCCTTACTTTTGATGATGTCTTTGGGTTTGTACCTAGGCAGTAGGCAAGGTGAGGAAGTCCAATATAGCTCTCCCATCACCAAGATTTCAGTTGTAGCTTTAGTTGTGCAGTAGAACCTATTCTTGTTCCAGTTCATGAGCTGTATGCCTGTTTTTCTCAATTCTTCACCTAACTCACTGCAGGTGGGTGTCATCAACATGTATTTGGAAATCCACCTGCTATTGCTCAGGGAGCTGCAGCAGAAGGTGCACATAGAGATTAAAGAGCAAGCAAGTACTGTTTCCTCAGGTACTCTACATGACTCTGGTAAAAAAGATTATTCCTGTGCAGTGATTTTTATTTTTGGTTGTAGATGGAAAGAAAGGATTGCATCAAAGACTTAGAACTTCAATACATTACTGCCCAGTTTCCAGTCCTTTCAGGAGGATTGCATTGTGCACCATATCATAGGCAGTGGAAAAGAGGATAATTACGATTGCTTATTTGCATTCATTCATTAAGAAGAGGAGAGCGTCTTTAATGTAGCCTAATTCGTTGTGTATGCCAGTTGTTAGTCTAAATCCAGAATGATGATCATGTAGGAGATGGTTCTCTTCCATATGTTCTTGGAGGTGTCTCATAGCTTCTCTTTCCATGATCTTGCTGAGGTATGTTAGGTTTGAGGTTGCTCAATAGTTTGCAAGGACCTTTGGGTTCATGATATCCCTGATAGGACCTGGGAGGAGCTTTTAAAAGTATTAGGTCAGAAACAGTTCAGTCCGTAAATAGGCAGCTTTTTTCTTAACATCCAGTTTCAGCACATCTTTCATCTCCAGCGTACCTGAAAGTTGGGAAGGTATATTGAGACCCAGAAGAAGGGAGCGTGGCTAGTGAGATGTTGAAGGGTTGCTAGAGATGGAATCATAAATGTCGCTTATTTTAGACTTCCATAAGCTTATCTCAAAGTGTCTGTGATGCACATGATGGTGTTCCTCAAGTTGTCTGAATAGATTAGATAGGTATTTTAAAATGCTGAAGATGTTCCTTATTTGGTAGGCCGCATCAGTGATGTGTTTTATATTAAAGACTATATTGACTCTCCTATTTGGTAAGCGGTCGGTAGCCTGTAAGCCTAGAAGCTTATCTTCAGTCAACACTGGCTAACTCCATTTGCACTCTACAGTACCATTGACCCATTTCAACACTGCTAGATCCACTAGTTCCTCATTACAAATGTTTGGTTGGCAGATTTAATCTCA
This sequence comes from Lissotriton helveticus, assembly GCF_964261635.1. Classification (NCBI taxonomy): domain Eukaryota; kingdom Metazoa; phylum Chordata; class Amphibia; order Caudata; family Salamandridae; genus Lissotriton; species Lissotriton helveticus. The sequence goes on along the minus strand of NC_136067.1, from coordinate 1,263,723,752 downwards.
TGATTTAGGGCCTGATTTAGAACTTGGTGGACAGGTTACTCCGTCACGACGGTAACCGATATCCTGCCCACCGAAATATAAATCCTATTACATCCTATGGGATTTAAATTTCGTTGGACAGGATATCCATCACCACTGGGACAGAGTGACCCGTCTATCGAGTTCTAACTCAGGCCCTCAATGTTTTGATTTTCCTGTCTTAGTTGAGGCCGCTTTTTTGAGAGAAATAAATGTATTGAGGGAATGGCTGTTCAACAAGGTTATGTTTGCCAGCCATTAAGTTTTCATTTCATTGCTCTATGTCGATGCTTCCGAAGTGCTTCATTGGGATGGGTGAGAAGTTGATCTGCTACAAGAGTTGGGCTTGTATTTCAGGTTTGAGAAGTGACTGGAGACGCAGGAGTGGTCAAACCATGTCCCTAGTTGGACTACTGTATTGGAAGTGTAAAAGTTAAGAATTTGTACAAGGCTGTGTGCTTTAGGCTGTTGATCATCTGGTTGAAGCGTAGGGCCTTCAATTTTCTGAGGATGTTCATTTTTAGCACAGACTCCCATCTGAGCATATTTTAACTTTATCAGAACGAGTTTTATTCTTCAATAAGATAAGGCAAAATACACAACATGAATACAGTGGCTTAAATCGAATATGCTAAAAAATGGTGTTACAAAACTGCATATAGCGAAATTATCTGTCACTTTCCTTTATTGAATGATGTGATACCTACATCAAAGAGCAGCAGTATGTGCAATGTATATTGCAGTTCTTCACAGTTGTGCTAAGCGACAGCTATTGCTCCGACAGTTGATGGCTTAATGAATGCTATATTTAAGTTTGAATATGAAGGCTAAACACTTGTAACATAAAACCTATGTTTGTAAAGCCACATTCAACCCTTAGGCGCCTCAGTCAATCTACTCAATGGAACACTGCAGCAGGAGATTTCAGTAAGTGTTTTCGGTGGTAAACTGTGGTTGGTAGCCATGTTAGAAACACGCCGAATCAGCAGTACAAGGCCAATTCACAATCACGGATATGTACATCCCACTTTGGGTAAGTTCACTTACTTATCCTTGAGTACTGTGCTAAAATTATGCATGGCACATGATGATCACGAATGTGTCAGCAGTTCTCATACACAAGTCATTTTTTGGCCAGCAGACCTCACCACAAGTGCATTTGGAAAACTTAACTCAATAAAGTCCACATTTTTTTTAATGGAAGGAGTGTTCCTCCTTTAGGAAGTAACATTCACAAAATCAATGTAATCATTCTCAAATTTGACCAGGAAAAGTTCCAGACGGAAGTAATTAGCAGCAAACACAGAAGTAAATGTTGTATTTCTACTTTTGTGAATTATTAAAAATGCTTTGGTGCTTCCTCTTTCTGGAAATAGATCATAATATGCACAGCCTTCCCCAGTCCTCGAGAATGATACCCCACCTGCATACACCCATGTTTTCACACCTATTCAGAACTTCTGCATACATAAGTGTGCATTACACACGTACGCTTGACATCCAGCCACATAAAGTGTGCTTTTACTTTCGTTTGGAAATCAAGCTTGTTTTACTTATGCACAGCAGCGGCTCCTCCGCAATGGCGGGGAAGCGTCGCCCCACTGGCTCAGAGCCAGCAGCAGAAAAATAAAATGATATTCCAATATTGTTATATTTTTTAGCTGCTGGCCGAGCCAACGTGTGTAGGGCGGAGCAGGGCTGGGGTCACAGGGACGAGTTGGTGTGCACTTCTAAGTGCACATGCCTGTTTGGCCGGACGTCTTGGGCCAGCCAAGCAGACATGCACAGTTAGACTTCTGTAACCGGGCCGTAGTCTAAAACAACGTGGAGAAATGTGCCAGACTCCCTGCACCTGAGCGCAGTGTGTAAGCAGCCTGCTCAGGCCAATCCCAGCGCTGTTCTCATAGTATGAGAGCAGCGCCTGCATTGGTTGTTGAGTCTGTTCTAGGGACTGTCGGGAGCAGCTAGAGAAGCCCAAGTTGGCTACAGAATAAGGTAAGTTTTAAAAACATTATGGGGCATATTACCAAGCTATAGCGATAATTATCGCTATGCTTGGTTAGCGGGTATTAAAATATCGCCGCGCTCCGACGATTTTTACCGCTGAGATACCTTGATATTATCAAGGTTTATCTCAAAAGCGGTAAAAATCGTGGGAAATGCATGAATATTGCTGTAAAATCAGCGATATTCATGCATTATCGTGACAATGCTCTTAGCCTTGTTATCCACCTTCCATTGGATAACATGGCTAAGAACTGCTCTGGGCAGGCGTTAGCTTTTGGAGATAATCGCGCTTAGCGCGATTATTTCCAAAAGTTGGTAATAGGGGATAGCGATGTTAGCGACTGTTTCCAGTCGCTAACATCTTGGCACGCCCACTTTGCATGTCATTAGCGATAATCATCGCTGACATGCATAGAGGGCCCTTAAATGCCCGCTATCGCCTATTAGCTGTCGCTAACTGGTGTTAGCGACAGCTAGGTAATAGGGCGATAAAATTATCGCGGCTTTAGCGGGAAAAATTCCCGCTAAAGCGGCGATAATGCCCTTGGTAATATGCCCCAATATTTTTAATTCAACCTTCCACCCCCACCGCTGCTGCTGTCCAGCCGCTGCATATTGGCAGCAGCTGCGATGTCATATGCATGAAGTTCTAGACCTGTATTAAGTTATGTTACAGGAACTTGTTAAGCGGACGTACACCACAAGGTTTCTTGGCGCTGAGGGCGAAAGTCCATTTAAGAGCAACTTATCATTTGTGACACCCCCTCTATGCACGTGGATCTAATGGATATATGATTAATTCCCATTATCCTTACCCTTACCTCTACAGTCATGCTAAAGAGAAGGCTATCACTCAGCAGTGAAAATAAGTCCTTAGCAGCTGCATCTGGCTTGGCAACAGCATTACAATGAACAGATATTACACTATAATATTGTGTTTTCGCACAGCGCATCATGTGGTACTTCTGTATTTTCTCAGGGCTGTAAATATCAGGTATTACTGCTACCCAATTTACCATACTAAATGTACCTGTCTTGGAGGTTGTAAGACTGAGTTGGCGGCCTTGTCAGGATCCATACTTGCAAACGGCTGATCACTGCTTTGCTAGAGTAACAAACATTTAACGCATTGGACAAAGCCCGCGGCTAAGCCTACACTTGGAGCCATATTTAGTTGCTCTCACTGACAAAACCAAGTGTCACCTTCCTGCACAGGTGATTCTGTCTGGGACAGCTGCATTTAAATATGTTAATGGCAGAAGGAAAATCATCTGCAGCCCTCATTAGGAATGGGCCCATAGCCCCTTAGGATAACTATATCTAGTCTGTGTTGCAATAGCTCGTATACAATCTAATAACAATGTATAGCATCTGGAGGGAATTTCATTATATGTACTTTTTCCACATACATATATATAAATTGTAGTTTAGGATTTAGGATTTTAGGTGCACCATAATGCAATGTACCCCGTACACATGCCGCAAGGTTGTGAGTCCGAATATCGTTGTCACAAATATCAACTGACAGAAATATTGTGCCAACAACTTCACTTGCTAAAATACTGTTTCATTCAGTAAAGATTTTCTTCTGTTTTCTATTATTCTCTATCATACCAAGGGTATAGTATTTCACTATTTTGTTTACTTCCAATGTGAGTATGTTTCAGTTTAGGAGGGAAAAACTCATTGAGCCTTGCACAGTAATTGACACAAGATCCTGCCTGCATCTTGAAAACAATTGTGCAGGCACTCAAAATCCTTCACATTTAATTTGCAATGTTCTGTTTGAGAATGTCTACAATGGGTCATAAATGTAGCTCAAAAGAAGTGAAATGGTATACCCTTGTACATTCCATAAGCATTTCAGACTCACATTAAGGCAACCACCAGCTAGAAAACATCCTGTGGATTAATAATGTGTTATGCAAGGAGCCCAGATAAATGGATTTGGAAAATAGAAGAAATGTATTGGCTTAATGTTTGGAAAAAGAGAAGCACTAGGGAAGTCCTGTTATTAAACTGGAGCAACAAAAATTACATGTAACTGATGGGAGCATCTGCAATCGGGCCATAGACAGACGTGATGCTTATCAAAGGTTAAACTGATCTCACTGTCTTTGCTTTCTGATGTTTTAATTGTGATTTTATATTTTGTTTCAGACTACTTCAGGCAAACAGCTGATCTATTGTGGGGTCCTTGATCCTGCAGGAGCATCCCATGCCTTACAAATGTGACCTTCTTGTCAAGTAATTCAAGACTGTACTCAGTAAATTAGATGAACCCTTGTAGCTGACACGAAGCATTGAGAGGAAGAAAACATCAACAATGCGATTTAACGGGGCGTGGCTTCGGAGCCTTCGGAGATGGCCGCTGTTCTTGGGAGCTCCGCCGAGACGTGAGGGTTTGGAACGGTTCCAGGACTTATTTCTTCAGTCCGAACCAGAAATTTCTCCTTCCCGGACTTCGGAACCTGAGCTGCTTCCAATGCAGCGAATTTCTGCTCTCATGGTGAATTCAACGACCTTCTTTTCTTCAATTTGTTATTTCACCTTAGCGTAACGTCGCGGCCGCCATTTTGTTTTCAGCGTTACCGCGGAATTTTTCTCTGCATTCACAACTCTTTTCTTCTTATATTGGGTACTTTTGACCTTTATTTCTCCTCATTGACTCTTTATTTTGCTCTCTGCTGACTGACTCATTTTTTCATTGTTACCTCACAACTTTGAGATTCTCCTCATAATTTTCCTGACGGACTTCTCTTTGTTCGTCTCTTCATGGCTGCGTCTCGAAATCCTCGAGGCTCGTCTCTTTCCTCTAAACAAGCTGCATTGGAAGACTTTAACCCGTTTAATGTTCTTCAGGAGAATGTGGACGATTCCAACACAGCTTCCTCTGTGTCTAAGGGTTCCGCATCTTCTTCTAGTTCTCGCAACAGCTCGAAACAAAATGCTAAAGCACTCTCGGCGTCACCGAATGCACCTGGCAAAAGAGCGAAAGTTAACCCGCCATCTCCCACTAATTCCTCTTCCTCAATATCGATGGAGCTCCTTCTAGAGGAAATTCGTGCCCTTAAGCCACATATGGAAGAGACGAATACCCGCCTACAAAATTTGGAGTCCTCATGGTCCCTTACTGAACAACGAGTTGGGGATTTGGAACATCGTATGGACTCAATTCAAGGACTTGTTACTCAGGTCCCTCTCATGTCTAAGGAGATATCTCATCTTAAACAGCATATTGAGCAATTGGAAAACCGTAATAGACGCAACAACCTGCGTATTTATGGTCTGGTTGAAGGTCTTGAAGGTCCAAACCCAATATCCTTTTTTCAGTCTTTCTTACCAACTCTTTTGGGTCTTCCTGATACCCCTCCTTTGAATATTCAACGCGCTCATCGTCTTGGTTCAGCTTCTACATCAGCTTTCGCCTCTTCGAAACCCAGAGATGTTATTCTTTCTTTTTTGGAATACACAGAGGTACTCAAAGTCTTGCATGCTGCGAAACAACGTGGAAAACTGGTTTGGAATGGTTCTACTCTCTTTTTTGCCCAAGACTATGCTAAAGTCACTGCAGATCGTCGAAAAAAGTTTTTGGACCTGAGGCCTGCTCTGCGCAGTTTGAATGCTAGATATGGCTTGTTCCATCCTTGCCTCTTCAGAGTGACTTACAATAATAAGACGACCACTTACGAAGACCCTGCTCTTCTTCAGAAATTTTGGGACAATTGCAATGGCGAATCTATGGAAGTTCCTCGACCATGAAGACTTAATTTTTTCTTCACTACAAATTTTTGTCATCTTTTATCACTGTTTCTCTCTCTCTGTTGTATGGTGTGGTGATTTTTGTAATATTCGTTGTTGATTTTTCTTGTCTTTCCTTGCAATATGTGTTTCAATACTCACCTTGTTCTTTTTCCTCATATTTCTCTTTTTTAGGTAAGATGTATTGTGGTCCCTCCTCCATTTACACCACACATGTTTCTCCTGGCCGTTGTTCGTTTCCTTATGATCCCGTTTTGGAGTCCCCTGTTCAGCATTCCGTCTCCCTTATGTGGTTCCACCACCCCTGTTCTCTCCGTTTTCTTGTGGTATGTCTTTTGTTACATTATTTTTCCTTCACGTATGTTCTATTTTCTCTTTCTGTATTTTCTTCTCTGTCTGTTCTTCTGTATTTTTTTCCTATCTCTTTTCTCTCTTCCCTTTCTCTTTCTTCGGTTTTCCTCTCTTCTCACTTTTCTCCCTTTGCAGTATTTTCTGACTTGTCTCCTCAGTTTTGTCTTTCCTTCATTTTTACCATCTTCTCCTATCTCTTTCTGCTTCTATTACCTTCATTTATTGTGGTTAATTTGTTATTATATGCTCATGTTCTTATTTTATTGTTCTTGCATTTTGCATATGTTTCTTATTTACTTTAAATGTCGATTAATGTAATTACATGGAACGTTAGAGGTTTGGGGTCTCCTATTAAGAGACAACGTGTTCTGTCCCATTTAGCTCATTTGAAACCTGATATAGCTTTGTTACGAGAAATTCATGTTAAAGATGTTGAAATCCCTAAACTGCGTCGTAATTGGGTGGGCCATGTTTTTGCTTCCCCTGGTTCGGGTAAACGTAATGGAGTTGCAGTTTTATGCCATAAACGTTTGAATGTTCAACTGATTTCCCAACATTCGGATACTGAGGGTCAGTGGGTGATTGTATCTTTATTGGTTGATAAAATACCTCTTACCATTTTCAATGTTTATGCTCCCAATGCTCCTGATAAGTTGTTTTGGCCCCAAATTCTTTCCTCCTCCATGCAGTATACGGATGATTATTTTATTCTTGGTGGGGATTGTAACATGGTTATGGACCAGTTTCTTGACAGGAAATCTTCCTCACGTTTTTCTCCCTCTCAGGCACACACTCAATTTACAAACACTATTTCCCAGCGAGCTCTGGTTGACTCATGGCGGCTTTGTAACCCTACTTTACACGAATACACTTTTTTCTCTCCCGTTCACTCATCTCAATCTAGAATTGACTACCTTTTTATTTCTAAAGCTTTGACCCAACACATTACTCACTCAGACATCGGTTCTATTTTAATTTCCGACCATGCTCCTGTCTCCCTAGGTCTTGATTTACTCCCTCCTGTTACAGGTACACGACGATGGAGATTTAACAATTCTCTTCTTTTAGACCCTTCCTTCACTACTGCTTTCCCGGATTTTGCCTCCCGCTTTTTTACTGAAAATGAATCTCCTCACACTTCTCCTCATTTACTTTGGGACACTTTTAAGGCTGCCTCTAGGGACTTCATTATTTCATACGTTGCCAAGAAACGTCGTCTGGCTTCCAAATCTATTTCCTCTTTGACATCTCAAATTAAACATCTTGAGCATTCTTATTTTTCATCCAAATCCCCTTCTGTTCTAACTCAACTTATTTCTGCAAAACTTTCATTTAATAAACTTTCTACCAATTCTGCCAATTTGATTTTACTTAAATCTAGTGCCAAATTTTATTCTTCGCAAAATGAAGCAGGTAATGTTCTTGCTAATTACCTTAAAGTTAAAAAAGAGCGCACGAAAATTGATTCAATCGTGTCTTCTTCTAATGTATCTTTACATAAAGATGATGATATTTTGGAAGAATTTTCCAAATTCTATCAAAATCTTTATACTCCTGAATCTCCTCGCACACCTACCCTTATTGACTCTTACCTTTCATCCATTCCTCCCCCTTCAGTGTCCAATATTGATTTTTCGCCCCTCGATAAAGATATCCTTCCTAAAGACATATTAGAGGCAATCCGAGTTCTTAAAAGAGGCAAGGCTCCTGGTCCGGATGGATTTTCGATAGAATTTTACTCTCATTTCTCTTCTTTCCTAATCCCTAAATTACATCAGTTATTTTCTTCCTTTATTTCCTCCCAAAGATCTGAGGGTACGTTTCAAGAAGCATTAATTTGTCTTCTTCCCAAGGATAATAAGGATCGCACTCTTTGCAAAAACTATCGGCCTATTTCTTTCATTAATTTAGACTATAAAAGTTTGGCAAAAATCTTAGCTTTACGTCTAGATAAAATTCTTCCTCAGCTCATTGGTCGAGAACAATGTGGTTTCATAAAAGGTCGTCATCTCTCGGACAACACTCGTCTTTTCTTTAATGTTCTTAGTAAATCCCCCTCCTTTCCTCGTTCCTTGGCTGCTATCGCACTGGATGCTGAGAAAGCTTTCGATAGAGTCAACTGGTCTTTTATGCTATCTACTTTATCTTGGTTTGGTTTTGGTCCTAAATTCATTTCTTATATATCGTTATTGTATTCCTCTCCTAGATCTTTTATTTTTGTAAACGGTCTAGTTTCTTCTTCTTTCCCTCTTCTTCGCGGTGTTCGGCAAGGTTGTCCTCTTTCGCCTCTTCTTTTTATTTTAGCGTTAGAACCCTTTTTATCCCGGATTAGAGTAAACAAGGACATCTTTGGGTTCCCATACGGTGAAAATCAATTGAAGCTATCTGCTTATGCGGATGATATTCTTTTATTTATCTCCCATCCTCAAACTTCTGTCCCATCCTTTTTATCCGAAGTATCGTCCTATGTAGAGGTTTCAGGTTATAAGCTTAACGTTGACAAGTGTGAAATTCTCCCGCTCAATAAATATTGTTTTCAAGCTGATTTTTCAACCTCATCTTTTCATTGGAACTCCTCTAAAATAAAATACTTGGGTCTTTGGTTTACCCCCTCTATTAAAGACACCGTTGCCCTAAATATAAAAAATTTGCTGAGTACTTTGACTGATTCCACTAATAGATGGCATCCTATGTTTCTTTCCTGGTGGGGTAGATTAGATTCTATTAAAATGATGTTGGTCCCAATTATTTTATTCTTTCTTTCTAATCTTCTCATTAATATCCCTAAAACTTGTTATAAATCCATTTACTCTATTCTGTCAAAATTCTTATGGCAAAATAAAAAAGCTAGGATGTCCTTTGCCAAACTCAAACGCCCTAAATGTTTAGGTGGAGTTAATTTCCAAGATTTTTCATCTTATCATACTTCCTTATTTCTCTCTCATTCTGTTTCTTGTCTATTACATTCTTCCGCTGATGTTTCCTCTTTTCCTTTATGGGTCACACTTGAATCTTCTTTCTTTCATCCCTTTACCTTTAAAGAATTTGTCTCTTTACAGCATATTCCACCGAAATTATCTCTTCCTATTCTTAAAAATTCTAGGAAACTCTTCCTTCCTCTCTTTCTCAATGGTCTTGATGTCTGTGATCGTTTTTTACAATCCTCCGTTTGGTATAACCCCTTGATTAAAATAAACAATAGAAAGGTCTTCTGGAGTGATTGGCATTCTCTTGGTCTCTTTTGGATTCATCAACTTTTTCAGGATGGCTCCTGTCTTCCTTTTTCTTCTCTCCAATCTCGCTTTTCTCTTCCTGATTCTTTCCTTCCTAAATATAACCAATTGTGTGTGGCTCTTCAATCTGGTTATAATTCTCTCTCTGCCTCTCCTCCTCCTCCTTCATTATCTTCTCCTCTTACTATTCCATTTCTCTTATCTTCTTCTTCAGCTTCTCAGATCTATACAAAATTACAGAGGGTTTCTCCTCTTCGTGATAAATCTAAAACTGAGCTTGCTTGGGAATCTGATTTGAATGTTTCCTTTGATATCCCTTTATGGCATGATATATGGAATAAATTACGGAAGACCTCTAGAGCAGCCAACACCACTCAAACGCTATTTTTTGTTTATAATAGACTTCTTATTACTCCTTCCAAATTACATGCTATTGATTCATCTATCTCCTCTTCCTGTTGGTCCTGTCCTCATACATCTGCTGATCTTAAACATATGCTTTTTACATGTCCTTTGATTCACCTTTTTTGGTCTAAAGTTTGGCAACAAATCAATTTGATTTTCTCCACTCACTTTCCGTTTTCCCTCTCCCACATTTTTCTGGGCAGTTTAGCAGATATATGGTCCTCCCACACTTCCAACGTTTCCATTATAGATCTTCTCTTAGCAGTAGCTTTTCAACAAATCACTAAGTCATGGAAGAATACTGCAAATGTCTCTTTTCAGGCTTGGTGGTATGGTATTTGCTACAACCATAGACTTGACAGAGCTTACGTATCTCCTGTTCAACTTGCCATCAAACGAGATTTATTATGGTTACCTGTTACTGAATTTTTGAATGTCTCTGCTAAATCTTATCCATTACATACCCCTTCTTGTGAAGAAGTTTTGAAACCTCCATGATATGTTTATATTTTCCAGTTTCATATATTTCATGGATATTTCTCTTTATTATGTAACAGCTTTGGTTGAAGTTCTACTTATTTTGTATTCTTACTGCATTTTTTATTAGAATTTTTGTTCTGTGCCTCCTTCTTCTTTCCCTCCTCCCTCTTTTTTCTTTTTCCTGCTTCCCCCTCTTTCTGTCTCCTTTGTTCTTTTTTCTTTTATCTCCTCTTTTCTTTTTTCCCTTTATATTGTACTCTCATTCTTATTTTGCCATGATTGCTTTTCTTTTGCATTAAGAGTATTATGATTTATGTATTGCAATCCATTTTTCAATAAACTTTCTTTTGAAACTTAAAAAAAACAATGCGATTTAACTTGTGAAGCCTATATGAATCCACCATACGGGTCAGGAATCAATTAATATGATTAAATGTTTTATTCGGATTACCAATCAATCCAGTCAATAGGCAAGGCATATGCAGAATATGTCAGTGATCCACGCACAATGCATTCCACCCTTCTAATAATGTCAACCAACAGGTATTTTACTTTGCCTATTGTACTAATGTACTAATTGAATCTGCATATGCCTTGCCTATTGACTGGATTGATTGGTAATCCGAATAAAACATTTAATCATATTAATTGATTCCTGACCCGTATGGTGGATTCATATAGGCTTCACAGATCACTGACATAATATCGAGGGACATAATATCGAGTAGCAAAAATATCGTTGACAAAATATCGACAGACAGAATATCGAGTTTGTATCTACAAACAGGTAAGTACAAAAATATTGAGTAAAAAATATCGTTTACAAAAATATAGTTTATAAAATATCGACTTTATTAAAAACAGTGTTAAATTAAATTAATATTAAAAATGATTTACTAAAATATACTTAAAAATACTTAAATTACCTTATAATAATTAAATAATTAATGAAAGTTATAAAAACATTTTTTACAATCATATTTGTTAAAACATATATATATAGTACCATAATATAATTAAATAATATCCAATATTATTACCGTACGATTGCGGAAGTGTAAAAATTACTATTCCCACTCCAGAGAGTGCAACAGTAGGGAAAGCGTTGGATAGCATAGGGATCAAAATTACTATTCCCACTCCAGTGAGTACAACAGTAGGGAAAGCGTTGGATAGCGTAGGGGTAAAAATTACTATTCCCACTCCAGTGGGTGCAACAGTAGGGAAAGCGTTGGATAGCGTAGGGGTAAAAATTACTATTCCAACTCCAAAGAGTGCAACAGTAGGGAAAGCGTTGGATAGTGTAGGGGTAAAAAATACTATTCCCACTCCAAATAGTGCAACAGTAGGGAAAGCGTTGGATAGCGTAGGGGTTAAAATTACTATTCCCACTCCAAAGAGTGCAACAGTAGGGAAAGTGTTGGATAGCGTAGGGGTAAAAATTACTATTCCCACTCCAGTGGGTGCAACAGTAGGGAAAGCATTGGATAGCGTAGGGGTAAACATTACTATTCCCACTCCAGTGAATGCAACAGTAGGGAAAGCGTTGGATAGCGTAGAGGTAAAAATTACTATTCCCACTCCAGTGGGTGCAACAGTGGGGAAAGCGTTGGATAGCGTAGGGGTAAAAATTACTATTCTCACTCCAGTGAGTGCAACAGTAGGGAAAGCGTTGGATAGCGTAGAATTAAAATTACTATTCCAACTCCAAAGAGTGCAACAGTAGGGAAAGTGCTGGGTAGCGTAGGGGTAAAAATTACTATTCCCACTCCAAATAGTGCAACAGTAGGGAAAGCGTTGGATAGAGTAGGGGTTAAAATTACTATTCCCACTCCAGTGGGTGCAAGAGTAGGGAAAGCGTTGGATAGCGTAGAGGTAAAAATTACTATTCCCACTCCAGTGGGTGCAACAGTGAGGAAAGCGTTGGATAGCGTAGGGGTAAAAATTACTATTCCCACTCCAGTGAGTGAAACAGTAGGGAACGCATTGGATAGCGTAGAGGTAAAAATTACTATTCCCACTCCAGTGGGTGCAACAGTGGGGAAAGCGTTGGATAGCGTAGGGGTAAAAATTACTATTCCCACTCCAGTGAGTGCAACAGTAGGGAAAGCGTTGGATAGCGTAGAGGTCAAAATTACTGTTCCCACTCCAAAGAGTGCAACAGTAGGGAAAACGTTGGATAGCGTAGGGGTTAAAATTAGTATTCCCACTCCAAAGAGTGCAACAGTAGAGAAAGCATTGGATAGCATAGGGGTTAAAATTACTATTCCCACTCCAAAGAGTGCAACAGTAGGGAAAGCGTTGGACAGTAGGAAAAGCGTTGGATAGCATAGTGGTAAAAATTACTATTCCCACTCCAGAGAGTGCAACAGTAGGGAAAGTAAATACTTCATATATTATTTAAAAAAATATAAATTAATATCTATACAAAATTAATTAAAAGTAATTACCAATTTAATATAATATAATAATTATTAAAATAAAATTACAATTTAAAATTAATTATTACAATTAATTACCTATTAATACAAATTATTTACAAATTAACAATTAATAATTTAACATTTAAAAATTAATTAACAATTAATTCAAATTAAATACAATTAAATAAATTGATTTATTTAATTAATTATAAATAAATTACTTCCCACCCTATTCCCCTATAAACCCACAAACCGCTACAGAAAAGAAATTAGTAAAATTAACATATTTAGTAATTAATAAATTAAATAAAATTATTTGGCAATTCAAATTTAATTAATTACCCATAACAAATTAATTAACAATTAATTCGGAATAAATACCAATAAATATTTTTACATATTTAATCAATTATAAATAAATTACTTCCCACCCAAATCCCCTATAAACCCACAACCCGCTACAGAAAATAAATTAGTGAAATTAACATATTTAGCAATTAATCAATTAATTAAAATTAATTGCCTATTAAAATGTAATTAATGACCAAATATAAATTAATTAACAATTAATTAAACATGAATACCAATAAATAAATTTACATATTTAATTAATTATAATTAAATTACTTCCCACCCTATTCCCCTATACACCCACAACCCGCTACAGAAAATAAATTAGTAAAATTAACATAATTAGCTATTAATCAATTATTTAAATTGAATTGCCAATTAAAATTTAATTAATTACCAAATATAAATTAATTAACAATTAATAAAAAAATGAATACCAATAAATAAATGTACATATTTAATTAATTATAATTAAATTACTTCCCACCCTGTTCCCCTATAAACCCACAACCCGCTACAGAATTAAATTACGCAAAAATAAAAAAAAATTCATGAATTAAAATAAATTATAACATAAATACACACTTTTCACACATATAATAACATAAAAAACACTATAAAAAATTCGATATTATTAAAAATTCGATAATTTTAATAACCTATATTATTTACTTTTTAACATTCGATATTACATTACTTACCTTAAAAACGATATTTTTGATGTCTATATTCTGTCCATTCGATATTTTGTGCATTCTATATTTTAAACTCGATATTATGTCCATTCGATATTTTGTAGTCGATATTTTGACTGTTTACCATTGTGCGTCATTGTGGCACAGTGCTAATGCATTATGGGATGTGTAGTTTGAGAGTGTGGATTTATGTGGAGTCATGAATTAAGATTGCCCAAACGTACCCCACTTTTACCGCTATTTTTAGAATTAAGCATGAAACGCACAGATCACCTTGCTATAATATGTCCACTCTTATACTGGGTAAGACTTTGGGGTACACCCGAACTTGCAGATTATAGGGATGGTCTTTTAGAAGTGGAGAGCCTTGACGTTTTTAATTCTAACCCCTGGTTGAAACATGTTCAAACTTGGCTTTGCAGATTAGGGCTGTCTCATCTTTGGGAAGACCCTTCGTGTGGGACACAAAGCTGCAAGAAAGAAGTAAAGGCAACATTTTGGGCTTACATATCTCACAACCTCCCAAATGACCACTCAAGTGGGTCCATCACAAGTAGTTTTCCTGCATTTAAGCACTCCCCACACTTTGAGGAATTTCTAGATGAGATAAGACCACCACTGGCAAAAAGTCTATACCTAAAATTTAGATATGGAATACTTAAAACGAATGTATTGCTAGCAAGATGGGAAAGGTCAATGGGGCAACCGAAAAGCGCAAAATGCATGTGTTGCCAGTCAAATTCTAGAGAGGATGATAATCATATTCTGTTTTTTCGTACCGCATATGATTTGGCAAGGAAACGATGGATAAAGCCCTTGTGTAATGCGTTAGGTATAAGATCGTATGTTGAAGCATATAGGATTTTCAAAACGGACACTAGCCAACTTGTTGTGTTTTGTGTCAGCAGATTCTTACTGTCAGCAAGCTTTTCTCGTAAGAAATTGGGGTTGGTCTTATAAATGTCCAGGCTGTGTGTATTTTCATGTAGATGTTAGGTTTGTTCTGATTATTGGTTGCACATTGATGAGTTGCTTCACTGGAACATTATCCTTCGGAACTATTTAAAAGTTTCCTTTTAAAATTATTACTTAATTTAATATTTTATGTGCCTTCTTAACTGATGAATTCCATTGTATTTTCTGCTATCCCGATTGGCTATCATGTATACATTTTGTTTTCACCATGTAATTTGTATTTGCTGTTTTACATGTATCTTTTATGGCCATAAAGTGCCGAAATAAAGATCAAATGAATGAATGAATTAATTAATTTATCTGCATGTGATTTTTGGTTAAGTGCTTTTGATTTGTGGTTCATTAGGTGGTTTGATTAATGTGATTATGATGATTTTAACATATTTGTGAGAGAGAATTAATGGTTATCATTGCAATTGTATGAGCGACGTAGGCTAAATCTGAGTCTGTGTTGCATGTCATGATACATGGACATCATTGTAATCTTTCTTACAACCAGTTGTTTCCCACCTTTACTTTTCATCTTCTGGTACTTATTCCTAAGGCTTTCTAATATCATTGAGTGTTGTCTATACTGGGTTCAATAAAAAAATAATTAATAATATGTGTTTCATCAGTTTCTGTTTCAGATTTACATTGTTCTTTCTACAGTTTCAAGAGCACACTGTCTAGCAACCTCATTTGTGTAGTGACCATGGTGACTTTGAGCCTGATTTATAGTTTGATGGAGAGGGTACTTTATCACAACAATGATGGAATACCCTCTCCACTGAAGGTCCCTACATTTCATTTAGAGACAGGCCGACATTCAGTATGTCGATGGTGGAGAGTACTGCATCTCCACTAACGACATGCACCTTTAACTCCCGGAAAGAGTAAGGGTCATCAGAGGTTTGGCCATTTGTCTGCCTACCTTAATTAGAGGTTAGAGACTAATGGGAAATTTTCAGAGGCCATGAATGCTGGACAGTGAAAACTGTAAAATCACCCCCATGCCACGGGAGAAAACTCTCATGGTGTTGGGGTCTTGTTTGTTTTTTTCAACAACAAAAAATCCATATGAGTTTTTCTTTTTGAAAATAAGACAAACATTTAAAGTTTGCCCCACTTCTTCATCATGTTGATGGAGCCATCCGTCAAACTTTCAAGCGATTACAGCAACCGCTCTGAAAGTGGTACCTGTGAATGCAAGAGATGTCCTCTGGGCTGGCAGACCTTGGTGGAGTGTACTCCCTCAGGGTGACAGAGTATCTGGCCACCCTGACGAAGTAAATACCTAACAACCAAACTCTAACTCAGGCCCTATTTCATTACCAGATTTATGAGCAATATTCTTTACATCCGATATTTCTTTAGGTTGCTGTATGGACTCTAACAATTTTATATGGTATGTACCCTTTCTGATCACAGTATGACAGAATTTCATGAAGCCCCCTTTCTGACCAGAGTTGCCAAAAAATCATGTACCACTCAACAACCATACTGTTTGTATCTATTTGATTGCCACACTCAGTTCATTAGCCAGACTGCTCAATCTTAGAAAGGTAATCAATTCTGCTACTTATGCTGAGGTTACATAACACAAGTATGATGCTTCAACAATTTCAGAAATGGAACTGACTGCATAGGTTATTTTCAGTATTCCTCGATGGTCTGCCGGACAAGAACCGTCCACAGAGTTAGGTCAGACTCACCAAGCGCCTGGCCCTGGTTTAGTGCACAATTCTGTCAAATCAATGCAATCATGGTCTGATTCTTCATCATTGTCATCATTACATCTCCCTATTGAGATATGCTCAGCTGCCAGTATTGTTTGCTCATATATGTTAGGTGGCAGTTTGTCAAGGGAGTTCATTTATGAGTCAGCAAAGTCTCAATGCAATGTGGGACCAACACAAAAAGTGTGTAATCCATCCCAATTCCTTCACTGTGTTCTTTTTCTAGGCAAACAGCTGCTCCAGTTTTCAGACACATATAATCACTGTGGGTACCTGTTCCTACGTGTCCTATGTGGAGAAGGTATAGAAAAAGTTTCAGAAAATGTGTGGTTGGAAGATATGGTTCCAGAGAGATCTTCTTTAATTGGAAGTGTTGCCCTGACATACCCAAGTGGATGTCATGCTTCATCATCAGGCATTTCGCTCCCTGTGGGGCCAGCGCTGCAATGCCCCATCAGCCCCGCTGGAGGGCTCTTCTTCGGAGATATTTTCTCGTTTCAGCCGTGACGGTGCATGCAGGTGTGTGGGGTATAATATGTAGTGGAGAGTGTGATCTAAAATTACCTAAAGGAAATAAAATTTTATTCATAGATCCTTCGGTAAGGTTAAAAACAAAGATACAGTAGTGTGTGCAAGGTTTACGATGCACCACTACTCAGTGAGTGTGTTGTAGTGAACTATTGAGGTTTCACTATTCAGGTCGACATGTTTCATGCTGTGTTGGTCCAGTACTGGATCCCTAGAGTTTTTTCAGGACCAAAACATGTGTTCCTTACCCCTTGAATTAGGGTGAGTATCTAGAGTCTTATTGTACTCCATCCCTGGTAGTGCTACAATAGATCCTAAGTATCTATGTCTTGCTCACTCCAGTATGAATGGAAATTAGCAAATTATTCTTACCAGGTAATCTTATGCCAGTCTTTTAATCACAAACACACACATATGAAAACCTATGTCCTCTATCATTTTGTATTTAGGGGAACATTCAGGAAGAATCATTCCACCTTTCATAATAAAAACTTTGGAATCTTTGGGCTTTCTCTGCCCAGCACCCTTTTCCCCTAATCAATTACACTGAAAAACACAAAACATAAACAAGCAAGCAACCAACCAACCACGTCACATCCATAGCAAAGGTCAATCAATCACATAGTGAATTACAACAGCAACCAACCAATGACAGCTCGACTCATTGTGACGTCTCACCAGTCCCTGCGCGACCTTCAGCAGTGACATTTAACCAACTGTAGCTTGTTTTCTTGGTGAACAGAAATAAATACAATGCTTTTGCTTGTAGACAAACTAACTAATAAAACCTTATGTGGTCTACCTAAATAAAAGGAAGGAAGAGAATGATCAGTTTCACAAATGGAAGCATATCAGTACATTTGCAGCACTGTCAGTCACTCTAAGGCAGATTCACGTCCAGGAATTGTTCACCCCTACTTAGAGCGCTGTGCTTACTCTGATGCACCAAAGAATAAACAAACACTAATCTACTTCTAGTTAGAACCCATTCAGCTCAAAAGATTCTTCTTAAGCAACAATAAAGAGGGCACCTTGGAAGTACCCCCTAAAACCTACCAGTCTTTCGGTGTGCTGGCTGACTGGACTCTTCCAGCCTGCCATCACAGACGAGTTTCTGATCCTCTGCTCGGGACAGCCAATGCTATCAGAGGTCAAGAAAAATGCCTGCTCTGGAGAAAGGTGATCACACCTCCTCGAGCAGGATGACTAGTGAATTAGCATACAAAGAATAGAGGCTTCAAAGCATCTGCTGCCATTGATATTCAAATCCAGCTTCCTCCAGACCTGAAGAATGCTACCCTGGGGCCCATTTGGTACCAGGGCAGGCAGGAAAATTAGTTAGTCAGTTGGTGTGTTGCACTATCAGGCTATGCACACCCCTAAGATGGCTCACCTGAAGTGGATACCCTAAATTAAGTATTTAGGTGCCCCCCTGATACCAAGAGTGCAGCTTTGTCTACTGGGAAATGAAGAAAGGATAAAGAAGAGCAGTCACCGCGAGAACTGAGCATTTTACCACTACTTGGCGCCAAACCCTGCCTTGCTGCTTGACCCTCGGCAAGTGCACCAACCTGACTCATCCAGAAGCTGTGCATCCTTCCAAAGCTGTGGTGGACCATCCAGCAACTTCAGAAACCAGCCAGTGGTGGTGGAGGAGCCATCCCCCTGCATCTGCAGGCACCAAACGCATCTACCTGGTGCCTCATGTTCCTGGCCATCCGGCCCACCGAAAGAGCAGCATGAGCAGGTATTCCAGCCTCTAGGAAACCTGGCCCATCTCTCTGCCTAGTTGTAGACCCTAGACCCTACAGGAGTCCCCCTGCACCCTGACTACCGGAGCACTTGCACCCACCAAGTCTTGTTTGTGTTCAATCCGAACACCACCACCACAAAAACGTACCTGCACATTGTGGGACTTCAGGAGAGATGAGCTCCGCACTGAGAGTGGCCCTGCTGTGTTTCTTTTCTCTCCTTTGCAGGTACCCCATGTACTGTGACAGCCTCCAACATTAAGTGGCCAGCCAGCCAGCACCTCTGCACCCAACCCCCTTAGGCCGAGTACAGGACTTCTGCTTGCGTCCCCTTGGCCTAGGAGCCCCCATGAGCCGAGCCCCACATTGGGGGCTTCCGGACTTGTCCCCAAGTCCCCCCTTACAAACTCTGTTGTTTTGACAGGTCCCTTTCAAACCTTACCACAAAACTCTCGAAGCTACCAACATGACCAACACCCGAACACCCCAGGGCAGTGCGACCCAAACTGCAGGTGGTTTTTTTGTACCCTGGGCCCTAAGCACCTAAAACCCAAAGGGATACATTCCACAAACGTTTGCAAGTATACCTATGCAGTGCATGTCTTCTTCTCTTATAGGATAACATTATCAGGTTTGAGGCTCATGCCTCAAATCTGACAGCTGTGATTTTCTTATGTTTTACCTGTAAAAATCTATAACATCTAAAATACTTACCTGATTCGAATAATCTTAGTGTCTAAAAATTATATAAAATCCAGTTATTTTTCTAAATTGGTCTCGAGTTTCTTCTTGAGTGTGTCTCATTTATTGACTCTGTGTGTATAAGAAACACTTAACACTACCCTCTAATAAGCCTAAAAAGCTCGACCACACTACCACAAATAGAGAACTTGGGATTATTAATGTATGCTGTGTAAACCAATACTGTAATTTTTGCATGGTCTCCCCTTACATTGGCACTACCACATAACAAGTGTGCTTCCTACAGTAGTCACTTGGAGACCTCAGGTAATTAGTTGGGAAATATCAACAACTCAAAGCTAGCTGAGCCCACTAAGGTAAGATTTATACATTCCTAACCCTGGTTGCTACATTTGGGAATGTTTGTCAGTGATCTAGTGTGAAAGAGCAGGGAACCCCACCTCGGCAAAGCCGCGTCATTCCTCGAGGTCCCGAGCCTCGCCACCCGACTCTGTGGCGTCCATGGCAACCCGGACTCCACCCCTATCTCCTTCATTTCAGGAACCTATCAGAACGGGCGGAAACCAGGAAGGACTGCCCCGTGACCCCGGAAGGACCTCCCACCATCCAGAGGCGGGACAAAGAAAAGCCGGAAGCAAAGAAGACCAAGCGTTCAAGCCAGCGGACTCGTGGCAGGAGAGTGCGTGTGAAGAACCGGAGGAGAAAGAGGAGAGCGGAGACGAAGAAGGAGACGAAGTCTGGACCGAGGACTGGTGGAGTCCATCGGAGGAGGCTGGAGAGCGGCCGTAACTCGGAGGAGAGTTACGGCGGGGCGGGTGAGTAACGGAACCCTTTTTGCTGGAGAGCATAGCCTTAGTGTTTATAGTAGTTACACCTCGCACCCCTCACTATAGAGATCTTATATATACCACCCGTCACTGTAAAGTTGTTGTATAGCACCAGTATTGTCCGCCACGAGCACGCCTGTACTATAGCCCTGCCCTTACCACTCACACAGTCACCCTTCCGCCTTCCTAATCTCCTTCTTTCCCATTCTTGATCCCACCCTACCTTCCTCACGGTCCCTTTCTCCTCCCACCACCCCCTGGTGTCGGTAGAAGGCAACGCCTGCGTCCTGTCTACAGGACTAACTGCCCCTCTCTCTCTCTTTTTCCACACCTCCGAGAGACCCCAACCCGACCGGACAGACAACGAGAGACCATCGGAGGAGGGCCAACACCCGACATCGTGTCAAGCATCTCTTCGGACTTCTCCTTCCCGAGTGTCTCCGTGTTCAACCCTTGTGTTTCATTGATATCGTGTACTTGCACAATGAACAGGCTCAGACATAGCCCACTTTATCCGGCCTCCCCGCTTGTTATTCCGGCCCGCCTACCCCACACGACCACATCTAGTTTAAGTTTTTTTTATTTTTTTTATGAAAACTGATAAAGAGAAAGAATAACCTAACCATAATAATTTCAAAACAACCCATTTGTGTAGGACAGAACAATCTCATTAAACAAGGTAACTGTATCAACAGGCAGAATGTTATCCGATAAATGTGAATGAGTAATACACAATGCTGTTGTGATGCATTAAACCTGTATCGATATTGCAACAGCACTAGAAAATAGAAATATATGGCATACCAATGCCACAAAATCAGCACATAAACTAATTTCAGCGGTAAAATGAATTAAAAAGCCCATGAAACAAAAAGAAGAGCCAGAGCACTTACTATGTGCAATCATTCGCCCAGATGTATTTGTTCTTTTTTGTCCAACGCTGAATATTGATAGAGAATGCAGAAACATAAAAGACTTGACTTCTCAAGACAGCATTCTTCAGTACGAAAATAGATGATATTGCATTAAAAGCAATATAGTTTTTCATTTAATCAAAATAGGCAGCCTGCAATAACTGCATATAAAATAACAAAAAAGGATATGTTCCATTTCGCATAAAAACAAATAAACCAATCAAATGCTGGAATTGGATTGATAGTTGCCTCTAAAATGCAAATAAATAATGCATAGAATACATTTTCACTTCCAGGGACAAGTCATTTCCATTAGTTAAACATAGTAACAAAAACTTAGACACAGACGTAATTTTTAAACCGACACAAATACAGCACTACAATACTAATTCATGAGTGCCCTTAGACCCCAAAAACACTTAGGCATACCACACCCAGGAAAACATCTGCCAAAAGTAGAAAAAGTGATTATTCGTTTTCTGTTTTAAGATATGACTCCCTAGGTTCATTTCAAAGTATTACAAGACATTCTGAGGCAAAAAAAGAAATGTAATGCCTTCAGTGTATTCACAGAGCAGAGTAAGCACTAAGGGGATAATTTAGAGTTTGGAAGGAATGGAGAATCACAGTAAATCAGCAGTTTGCCGTGCCAGACTTGTGGTTTCACTACATCACTTAGAGGTGGGGAACCACAGATTGACCTGAGGTAAAGCAATACATCCCCAGCTACACTGCCTGTCACTAAATGACAAATGCAAAAAGAAAAATTGATGGACAGAATGTTGAACAATGTCAAACATTCACCCCAGTACAGAGATCCTGGCCTAAATCCATCGTATTTTTGCTCCGCATGCCATTCCAGTTTAAATCCAGCCATATACAAATCAGTTTTGACTCTGCTACCCATGGGAACAGTCCAGCCCAAACTACCAGGCCAATTCCTCCCCTGGACCGGAAGCAAGCATCCTGGGACCAGTTTCAAGGTTTCACCTCATCATCAACGAGGCTAGCTTGACTCCAGTGGCATGAAGAGCATGGGACCCACATCTAGGCATACCTGTCCTACTCTGGGTGACAAGTGCAAAAAGAACAATTTCTTGTAAGAATGTTGAACAATGTCAAACATTCCCCCCAGTACAATGATCGGGGCCTAAATTCATCAGGTTTTTTTCTCTCCCTGTCATTCCAGTTTAGACCCAGCCATATGCAAATCAATCTTGACTTTGCTCCCCATGGGAAAAGTCCAGCCAACTGCTAGACCAGGTCCTCCCTGGACCGGAAACAAGCATCCTGGGACCGGTTTTGGGGTCTTACCCTCATGAGCCAGGCTAACTTGACTCTAGTGGCATGGAGAGCACGGGACCCACGTCTGGCCATACCTGTCCCACTGGGGTGACAAATGCAAAAAGAACAATTGATGGACAGAATGTTGAACAGTGTCAAACATTCACTCCAGTACTGAGATCTGTGTTTAACGCCATAGTTCTTTTCACTCCCCATGCCATTCCAGTTTAAAACCAGCCACATACAAACCAGTGTTGACCCTGCTCCCCATGGGAACAGTCCAGTCCGAATGGCCAGGCCTGGTCTTCCCTGGACCGGAAAAAAGCATCCTGGGACTGGTTTCGGTGTTTCACCCCTCATCAGCCAGGCTATCTTAACTCCAGTGTCATGGAGAGCACGGGACCCACGTCTGGGCATACCCATCTCAATCAGGCGACAAATACAAGAAGAATAATTGATGGACAGAATGTTAAACAATGTCAAACATTCACCCCAGTACAGAGATCTGGGCCTAAAGCCAGCGTTTTTTGGTCCCCATGCCATTGAAGTTTAAACCCAGCCAAATGCAAATCAGTCTTGACCCAGATCCACCTGGGAACAGTCCAGCCCGAACTACCAGGCCAATTCCTCCCCTGGACCGGAAGCAAGCATCCTGGGATCAGTTTATTGGTTTCACCCCTCATCAGCATGACTAGCTTGACTCCAGTGGCATGGAGAGCACAGGATCCTTGACTGGGCATACTTATCCCACTTGGGGTGACAAATGCAAAAAAGAACAATTGATGAACAAAATGTTGAACAATGTCAAACATTTACCCCAGTACAGAGATCTGGGCCTACATCCATCCTTTTTTTGCTCCCCATGCCCTTCCAGTTTAAACCCAGTCATATGCAAATCAGTCTTGACCCTGCTCCCCATGGGAACAGCCAGACCCGAATTGCCAGGCCAGGTCCTCTCTGGACTTTAAACAAGTATCCTGAGAGCTGTTTTGGGGTTTCATCCCTCATTAGCCAGGCTAGCTTGACTCCAGTGGCGTGGAGAGCACGGGACCCACATCTGGGCATCCCCGTCCCACTCGGTGTGACACATGCAAATAGAACAATTGATGGACAGAAAGTTGAACAAAGTCAAACATTCCCCCCAGTAAGAGACCTGGGCCTAAAGCCATCGTTTTTCTGCTCCCCATGCCATCCCAGTTTAAACCCAGCCATATGGAAACCAGTCTTGACACTGCTCCCCATGGGAACAGTCCAGCCAGAACTGCCAAGCCAGTTCTGCACTGGACCGGAAACAAGCATCCTGGGACAGGTTTCAGGATTTCATCCCTCATCAACAAAGCTGCTATTTTTATGCCTGATATCTCTAAAGAATTTAATGTGCATGGAGAGAAGATATCATTGTTTCAACTTAGTGGCAATAATTTAGTTTGTTGTGATGTACATGCTGCTGCTGCCACAAGAATTTATCAGTGTGTAGCCCAGTCAACACATGTCCTGTCAATGGGTAGGACGTGAGTACAGGAATGAGTTTTCATAAAGCAAGGTAAGTTACCTTCTAGAGGATTGGGGTGGCACACAACAAAAGATCCCAAAAATTGCATTACTCAGCAAATGGGTACCCCACCAGCTATTTTGCCTTTAATGCTGAACATCCTTGCACAGGTCCCCGTTTTAGGAAGCTCAACAGTATTGATTTGTAATCATGATTGTATCTTTTGTTTCAGAGTAGCAACATTGGATTAAACTGACTCCTTAGTTAAAATGAACTATATTCAATTACACTTGATCATCATTGGCAAAGGGGTAGGTACTCCGCTATAAATGCTCTGCTTACTTTGAGTAAGAAAGTCAAATATATAAAAGTTTAGAAATACTGGATCTTTTTCTAAAAATGTTTACATCTTATACTTTCATGACACTGCCCACTTAAAACTTTGATTCACGTGAAAATGTAATGTGTAAAATAACAGATCATTAGATAATCATAAGTTACGAGAGGTTTTCTAACTTAGTGGAGTTTTACAAACTCTTAACTGCCTCAATAGTTGGGGTTGAGGATGGCTATCTGTATTCACACATACATTGTTATTTTAAGGAATGAAAATATAGAGGTCCCATTTATTTTTGTCTACAGAGCTCCTTTGTTTTGTCAGTATTAGCTGAACAAATAATGCAATGTGAGATTCTAGTCACACACTTTTGTTTCAAGGGCAGTGCAGTCAGCATTCTCCTTCCTTATTTGATTATCCATCAGAGCTGGAGAGAGATGAGATAGTTCATGAGATAGGAGGGGGGAACCGTCAAGGTGTGCCAAAATGAAGGAAATATCATCCTTAGTACCCTATTATAATTTGAAGTGTGCCCTTTCTGTATTTGTGTTTAGTGTTTGAATTGTGTTTATCTCAATATTTCATTTCCTAGGATGTATTACAGCAAATAAGAACGTGAATAATCCATAAGTACAGTCTCCCATGCATTCAGCTGGTAATAATTGTCTCTAATGTGTCTGAAAATCCACAGTAAGGAAATCTAGTTATCCCTCTCGCTCTGAAGTACACAATGATCAGTAGAGGTGTGCTGATAAGTCAATAAGGATCAAGTACATATAATCCTAGTTGGCTTTTCCTGAATTTGTAGATTCCAAACTTTTTGGGACTGCCCACTGTCTCCCCCACCTGTCACAGTATAATATGTATGGTACTGGCTGTATTTCAGAATATGTATGCAAAAACATTGTCTGAGATTATTATTGTGTCCCACATATAATTTACAAATAATATTGTCTCACTGGGTGTAGATTTTCTATTATTAGTTCTAATAGGCCAATATTTTTGTAATTGTTGTGGAGAACACAAAAAATAGTTACGCCATGTGATATTTTGGCAGTTATATTCTGGTATTTTACCATAACATCTATGTGTGATCTAGGACCCAACACTTGTAAATAATGCATAGATTCAGTAATATTTGCTATGAGCACTCTTCATGTGCTTTGACTCACTCACGCACCCAAGCTGAAATCATTATGATCAGATTCTGATTTAAAAATAGCACAATAGAGTTATGGTATCTCTTTGGTTACACCACCTGCTGCTATCACCCATAACAAAGTAGAATATATTAACTTTGCTAATGGTTCCAGGTGGATCATGTATAGGTAATACCTTGACAACAACTCTTAAATTCTTTACTCTTAGGGTGTCACTCACTGTTACCTTAAGTTCCTCCACAACTCACGTAGCATTATAATAACACTAGGGGGCAGATCTACAAGAAAGTGCCGCAGCGCGGCACCACAAGCCCTTTGTCTGTGCCATGCTGCAGCACTTTAAGAGCACAGGAATGCGACATATCTACAATGATATGTCGCATTCCTGTGCTCTCCCCTGCGTTGGTGCAGAAACAGCTGCCATGCGGCGGCACAGGACCCTTGCACCATTGTGCAAGGATGCCTGCGCCATGGGGAGATTGCTTCTGTGAAGGAAGGGGCCCCTTCCTGCACAAAAGCAATCACTGCAGGCATTTTCCTCTTTCAATGCGTGCTGTAGAATGCAGTACGCATTGAAAGAGGAAAAGCGAGGAGAAATGAAAACATTTCTCCTCGTTTCGCTTGGCTACGCCACCCCTATGGTGACGCAGCAAACTGACCCATTCCAGGTTTACGATTTCTCGTAAATCTTGAAATGCCTCAGTGGACGTGGGTGTTGCGTGGGAACACCCACAGCAACACCCATGTCCTGCCCCTAACACGCAAAGTGTTGCGTGAACAGTAGTGATATTTACAAGCACAGGTTAAGTCACACAGGGTGACTTTACCTGTGCTTGTAAATATCCCTTAGCAGGCTGCGCCACTGGTGCGTCATGCAACGTAATGCACCGGCGGCGCATGGGGCTTATAAATCTGCCCCTTGCTCTCTTCATGCTCAGCACACAGGGGTGTTTCCTCCAAATCGCCACCCAGTTTGGTAGCTGGTTTGGTTGCTTGGATCAGGCACCTTTTTCAACACAAATGGAATCAACATCACTAAACATTTGGCTTTCTTGGATGAGTTCTAAAAAAACCTGGTAGTCCAAATGAATGACGAGTGGATACTGTCCTTCATCAGACTGTTGATAAAATAAACCAGTTTGTTGTCATGGTGGGAAACAAAAAGCAATTGCTTTGACACACAAAAACATTCTTCATTTAACAAAATTGGAACTTGTAACAAAATTGGATGCCATGGTTAATGCAGATCTTTTTTGGAAGCTTCTCACATGTAGTTTAAAAACCTTCTCCCAATAATGAAATCACCTTTTACTTTGTATTTTAGTCATTAAAAGAACTTAAATCCATACTGAATAACAGTACGCCATTTTAAGTGCAAATCCCATGCCCCTGCCCAGCATCAATTATAGGTCCCTGGTGTTGAAGGCTATGTTCCTCTATCCTTGCCTAGAGTATCTATAGGTTGAAGCAACAGGATTTGTGTTCATTGATTAGTAAAAGTAGAGCAAATGCTTTATACTGTTGCTCGTGCTCAAACTTAGTCTATACACAAACAACTTTTGCAATCTTTCTGCCTGTTAAGCCCTTCCTCAAGTGAGCCATAAGCATCATTGCCATTACTCCACTTTGCATGACCAGTGGTGGAACCAGTAGTTTCCACCCCCATTGAAATTACAAGTCATGCAGGAACACAAGAAGTCAGGGCTATTTCACCAAGAGATTTCATCTGCTGCAACTCGGCAAAATCTCTGGATGAAATACTGGGGAATCAGCACTGAGGGCCCGATTCACAGAATGAACTTAAGACTAAATCCTAAACTTACTACTATTTGGTATTCACAGAATGCATTTACAACTTTCGGGATTCACAGAGTGAACTTACTACTTTCGGGATTCACAGAATGAACTTACTACTTTCGGTATTCACAGAATAGATTTAAGACTACTAACTTTACGTCCGCACTCGAGCCGGAAATTCCGTCCCGGAGGCGGAGTTTCCGGCAAGAAGGTGGAGCTTAAGGCGTGGGGGCGGAGCTTGCGGCCCAAAGGTGGAGATTTCAGCCATGGCTAAATCCCCACATCCGAGCCGGAAGCTCTGCCTCCAAGCTGTAAGCTCCGCCTCCGGACCGCAAGCTCCTCCCCCAAGCCGGAAGGTCCGCCTCTGGGCCGGAAACTCCGCCTCCGGGCCGGAATTTCCGGCCCAAATGCGGACGTAAAGTTAGTAGTCTTAAATCTATTTTGTGAATACCGAAAGTAGTAAGCTCATTCTGTGAATCCCGAAAGTAATAAGTTCACTCTGTGAATCCCGAAAGTAGTAAGTGCATTCTGTGAATACCAAATAGTAGTAAGTTTAGGATTTAGTCTTAAGTTCATTCTGTGAATCGGGCAAAGGATGTCTGACTCCCATATATCATTCCCTAAATTGTCATAACTCCAATTATTACCCCCCCTCCTCCTGAACTTTAAAGACCTCAGCAAAAAGTATTTCTGTGGAGGGCTGGGGACTGCCCATAATATACTGAGCTACTTTCAAAGAGTTCCTCAGTGCTCATGGGATGCATCAAAAGCTTATGAACTGTGGTAAATAGAATTCCCCACAGAGTACAAAGGTGATCCTAACAGTAACCAAAGGCACCGCTTTAACTGATGGAATACCTCCTTTTAAAATCTTTCAAACAGTCGTATGTCAGAATACCATGTACGAAATGCCCCTATGCCCAGATGCCCGTTGGGGTGTCAATGTGCCCTCTACAAATACTGATTGATTGATTGAAAAATGTCATATGACGTCCATATTGTGTCTTAGTTATTGTTTATGACAATATTGTCCCACTTGATGTAGAGATTCAACTATTAAGTTCAAAGGGGAGAAGTTTTTGCACACGATATTTAGGACACAATATTTATGTCCAATAATATTCTGACAGTGATATACTTGTACCACATGTCTCAAACTCTTCAGAGTCGTGTGTGGCAACACTGGGACTTCTCTCTGGCCGAATTATTCTCTCCAGACACAACCTATCCAGTGGGTGAGGCGAACAGTTATCCCTGTTGCATGATATAACTGCAGCACACTTACAAACAGATGTTTTAAAATAATTTGATGGCTGAAATGTTATGCATATCTAGATTTCACAAGGCACTTGTGCATACAGTCTTTGTACATTTTCTAAAATGCCTTCTTGATCTAGAAACACTTGCATATTTGTAAATAACTAAATATATATTGTCAACTCTACTCAAGGAGCATTCTTAGGTAACAGATATCCATTATTACCTCACACCACATTACATAAGTATTCACCCCTACTGCAAAGACAATCAATGTATTTCTCCAAAGGGCATCCCTCTCTGGTTGAAATATTACTCATCTCCATTTCTTGTTCTAATTGTACCCGCTTGTGCAGATGCTCTATACCTCAATAATGTCTGCACAAAGTGTGTGCCATTAAGAACTGGCAATATGATTTCAGTGGCCTCACCCAAAACACGAAACCTTTCTGGGATCACTTGTTTAATTCCCAACACTCATCATTCACTCCCATCTTTGCATAATATGAAACCAGACATCTCCCCTGAGTAATTGTTAACATTTCTTGCAGTCTAGTGTTCTTGGCATACAAGAGGTACTCTTTCACCTTTGAATGTTATTCCTTCCAAATAGGTCTATCTCGAAAATGAATTTCCGGCTGAAAACAAAAACATAAGAACAGCCACATACCAACTCACTTCGTGGCATTTTGAAAACAAGCATTGTCAAAGGCAATAGGTTTTGCCTATGTGAGGTACTGGCTTCGTCAATATTTTAGCTATGTTGTACAGCACCACTAGCTGTGTCATAGTACTTTAAAAAAAATTGCTAGTGGTGGGGGGGGCCGGGCAACATGGAGCGAGGGTGGAGGCATCACAGAGTGCGCTAGTGGAAAAAAAGTGTTATGGCGCAGCCAGGGGTATCCGCATCATAGTGCTTTTTTATGGTGGATGGGGCACCATGGAAAACAGAGCAAGGGCAAGGATGGGAGGGCAGGGACACGGTCAAAAGTAGATAGCGGGAGGCTGGTGGAAGCAAGCAACACAGGCAACAACAGAAAAAGAGAGGGCAGTGAAGGAAAGCAACACAGATCACAACAATTGAGGGAGGCAGGACATTGTGAGGGCAAACGACACAGACAACAACAGAGGAAGGATGGGGTGGATGTTGGGACAAGCAACACACTCAACAAGGGGAGGTAGCGTGCATAGGTGCAAGCAATCTGGACAACAAGGGAGTGAGGGAGGGCCAAGTAAGACTTTGCATTTCCTTGTAAAGTCTTACAAATGAGACAGCCAGATTTGAAGTGTGCTCTTCATTCATTGGGAACCAGATAAGGTACCTTGGAGCTAGCATGTTAAAGTGCTAATGACCCTGGTCTTTTTTTAAATTTGAAGACGGAATTCTTGGGGGCGGGGAGCTAACCTAAAGGCTGTTGCAATCTGGATCAGGAAATCACCACTTTAAGGGTTAAGGTAAATGTCCTCAAAGGTGAAGAACACCTCTTGTCAGTGGTAAATGATGGAAAGAAGATCTTGAGATGGCATTTACTAATGGTATGAAGCACAGCTCGCTGTCGTACATCACATCTGGGTTGTGGGCTTATACCACTGGTTTATGTTGACTTGGGCTAAGAAAAAGGAGGGTGGGCAGGACCAACCGCCCCCATTAGAATAATTTCAGCTTTCTCAGTATTCAGGCAAAAAAGTTTTGAGCTTGAGATAGGCAGTATGATGCACTTTTTAAGTTGTCAGAGTTGTCTTCAAGCTTAATATGAAAGTACTTGCTAGCTGCATTCATGTTCTATACCATATCACAGAAATCTATGATCCTGGTAAGAAAGGTTCATGTAGATATTGAATAATGGTGGTAATGGTGGGTCTTGAGGAACTCTACATGTGAGGGTGGTTTATCCAGAAAAGAAAGGGCACAGTTTGATCCCAGGGAAACTACTTTGTAAGGAGGAGGAGGGAAACCAGGAATGCAGTGCGTCATGCATGCCTACTGAATGTTTCAGACTTTCAAGGGGTATTAGGCAGTAAGTGGTGTCAAGTATTGCTGATAGGTCTAGGAGGGTCAGGTCAGAGGGTATGTTTTTGCTCTGAGAATTAAGTGTTTCTTACTTGATATATAGTAGTATCGATTCTGAGCCCCTGCAGAGTTTGTTGCTTCACTGAAATTTACTTGAGTAGGTTATTTCATTACAGTTGAGTGAAGACCTGTATGTGAACGCTGTTTCAAGTGCTTCGAAACACAGGGTAGACCAGAGATAGATCTTTACTTTTAGAGATTGTCAAATTCCTCTGAAGGTTTCTTTAGGATTGAAGTGAGAACAGCATACTTGAAAGGATGAGGGCTGTATCCACTGGAGAGTGTGGTATTGATTAGCCTTGTGATCACTGTCAGCAGTGCAGGCATGCCCAAACTGAGAAATGTAGTATTACATAAATCTCCAAATGCAGAGGATTGTTTGAAGGACATCAATATTCCATCCTCTGTGGTTGAGCCTTACAAGAGTGATTTGGTTTTAATCTCAATGAGACTAAGCCAATTTACCTGGGCCCGTCTGTTCTTGTGTGTGTATTAATTGACTGAGATAGTGAGCCACTGGTCTTATATATACCTGTGACTATAAATTCTTGTCCTAATATCTACTTTGCTATGAATCCGGTTGTGTAATTCCCAAGTATGATGGTTGTTATTTGGAGTTATGCTTATGTTATTGTTGTTGGGATGTGTCTTTTGCATCTATGATTGTTACTGGCCATTACTGGTCTTTCGTAGCATAGATTAAGCTTGGTCAGATCACAGGGTAATGTTTCACCACGAGTTGTAGGAATTGTGTGGGTAACCTGTGCAGAGTTTTCAATCAGTCGATTTTGATGGATTTTAGTTTTGTGTGAATAGTACATTTTTGGTTAAGTGAGATTGAATAGAGGAGCTGAAGTCCATACAGATGGATGTAAATGCATGTTTGGTTGAATGCAGTTGTGGTAATGTTAGAGACACTTTGGGTTTGTTGGGTAGGAAGATCTTAAACTTTGCTTGTTGGGTGAGATGGCAGCTGTTGGCGTTCATTCACTGATTTTCCCAATCTACCACAGAAGGTGGGTGGCAAGTAAGCAAGTCAACCTAAAACCTAGCCAAGACAGCAACATATATAGCAATTTAACAGAAAAGTCTATTCCTGCACCATTATACTGATAGGAGCGACGGTGAGGGCCAAAGAACTGTAGCACAGAAAATAACCAAATTTGTAAATGAAATTCACACCAAATTGTCTTTTCTTAGTTTGTTGTCCGCTCAAAACCTCAAATGGATCCACCGTTCAAAGATCTACAAACTGTCCAATGTTGCTTCAATGATTCGAGGGAGCGGATTCTACTTTATGTAAATATCACAAGGTCAAAAATTGTTGATTCCCAAATTTTTTTCTTTATTCAAGTATCAGTTACACATTGACGACAGTTTCCAAAATTAATTTCAATACTTCAAGTAAATCCAGGCTAATCAAAAACATCAGACAGCCGACGCGTTTCATCCGATGACGGACATCATCAGGGCTGTTGGAAAATTAATCAAAAAAAGGAAAATGCATTACACCACTGTGACCACAAATCAATTGTTTACATTTGTTACAATATTCCGTAGAAACTTAAATCAGTTAGACATATATTCAATTACCACCTGCCTACTTAACAATCTAATGTTTGTCCAGAAAATACATTAAAAATAAAATTCATAATGAATTTCACAAGTACATTCATAGAACTCACAGAGTTTTCCCATTTTGTAAGGCACCTGCCTATCCAAAGCTATTCACAGATACAGTTTGCTTCCCCAGTGTAAAACAAACCAAAAATATGAAAAAGCCTACCTTTCAATAGCTATTTATAGATACACTTTTCTTTTCCCAGTGCAAATCAAATCAATTAGCGACAATACTCGAGATCTGTAATGAAAACATCATATTGATATGCATGGTACATGTCCCAATGTTATCATTCACAATTCATTCAATCTGCCAAAAACTCTTATTGTGAGTTGACACCTTGCTAAAACTCTTAGCATTCCTTGATGCTATCCTTATTATGATGAGATATTTTACCCAAACTGGGAACCTGCACCTGATATATATTAGTGAGTCATCCATCCATTCCTAACCGCTCTGTATAATCAACATGCAAGTCCCTGTTGAATTCAATGTTGCTCAAGAAAAAAAGAATCTCACCTATATTATATATTTAGTCAGCTGTGGGACCTCAACTTCCCTTCCCCTCTTCAATGAAACTTATTCTGTTCTCTGGAAAAACACAGAGTATGGTCCGGCCATTAACTGTTAATTAATACTTCACAATAACATGTGCCATTATACCTCAAGGTGTAACCACACAAAACTGCTTACCACTATAACTATCCAAAGTTCCCATCAAGGGTTAACGTTTCTCAGGGTAATTCAAATATGTCTCTTTATTTCTGTATCTGTAAAGAAGTATACATAAAAAAAAAATATTTGATAAAAGGTCAATGTCTCAAGGACGTGCTCGTAATTCCATTGTTACCATCGTATACAAACAAATTCCATAGCCTCACCTGATCTCAAAACATTCAATTCTTCCATTCAGGTTCTGTTGCAGATAAAAAAATATATAAAAGATGTCTCAATAACTATCCATTTCCAAATAAAACTATCCAAACAGTAGGTGAGAAATACATATCTATCATCCTTCTCTCTTTACCTGAATCAATTTTCTTCAAACATTCTCTGCGGGAAGTCTCAGTCAGCGGCGACGGGCATGTCCTCTGGCCTCCGTGCAATTACCTCTCCCAAGTTACCGTTATTTGAACTGTATTTCGGCCAATCACCATCATTTCCCCTTTTGCGCTAAAATTAAATGAAGTTCCCTCTCTGGTCCGAGCCGGGTTGCTTCCGCTAAAAAGCATTCACACCGCCCTTTCTTCCTAAGTATTTCCGGTTTCCTATCTCAACCAAATATGAGCCAATCCCAATCATCCCCCTTTCGCGCTCAAACTTTAATGAAGTTCCCTCTCTGGTCCGATCCGCATTGCTCACGCTAAACATGAGTTCTCGCCACCCTTCCTATTATTTCCAGTTTCCTATCTACCAATGAGAATGAGGGGCATAAGTTTCACTAATTATACATCCTCGTCCGCCCCGCATCGAATTTTCCTCATCGTGTGCCCTAACAATGCATCCGGTTAAATATATTACTTCGTCCTATGCTCAACTCGTGTATCCAGTTGAGCCAACCACCAAAACTCATGCTGATATCACCTTATATAGTACTAATTATACTAACTTAACAGACCAGTCCGCCTCCTATACCTCGTCACTCTACCCTTTCTCCATCTTAATGCTCACCTAGTATATCCGGTTCCCCTGACAGTCTCATCGTATACTTATCCAGTATATCCGGTTGAAACAACCACCAATACAAACACTGATATGCATTGATGCTATCACAACGTATTCTATTGACCGGTGCCCTAGTTCTATTGTTACATTAAAGACCATCCCGCAAATAATAATTATACTCTCTTCTGAAGAAACCAAAATATCCGTTCCTTCTCCTAAAAAATCCATTGAGTCTGTCATGTTATAATGGCAGAAACTGCTGTACATTACAGCAAAACACCCACTATTCTACAATATATATTCCTAACAGCTCTTCCTAGTTTCATTTCAAGCATGTCCTCTTCTTATCCACATTGTCTATAACTATACAAGCACTTTAAACAGAGACTATGCCATTCAATATCATCTATTGATAACTCAGAGAAAGTAATGTAGCTCATGTTCAGTATTGAGTCCACATTGTACTGCCCTACAGCGACTGATCCATCTCGATTCCTGCTGTCGTAATCGCAATACCCAATCACCTCCTCTTTTCAAAGTCCTTACTTTTTGTAACTCATGAAATCTAATCTGGTTCTTCAAGTGATGGTGTGTTCTAATATGTTGAAAAATAGGTGACTTGTCATCTCGATTCTGAATTGATCAGACATGTTCCTGTATTCTCAATTTGAGTTTTCTTTTAGTGCTCCCAATGTGTAAAATTAAATGAAGTTCCCTCTCTGAATGTGAGCCTGAGGAAGCATTCCAATATGTTGGTTGAAATGGCCAGACTAATTTTGACAAACAATTACTTTTTGTTCGAAGACTCATGGTATCATCAGATTAGAGGGACAGCTATGGGCTCCAGGTTCGCTCCCTCTTACGCGAACCTCTCTATGGGTTGGTTTGAGAGGGAGCATGCCTGGAGCAGGGGAGCGCATAAATGGATTGATAACATCTTATTTTGGACTCGATTTATTGATGATGTCCTTATAATATGGAGAGGAACGGCTACTGATTTGCAAGAGTATTTTCTATATCTGAACCACAATGATTTTAATATGGCTTTGACATTAGAACATAGCCAAACACATATAGTGTTTCTGGATGTAGAGCTGAGTGTGGAAAATGATAAGATCATTAGTAAATTACATAGAAAACCTACTGCCACCAATTCAATTCTTAGAGCGGACAGTCACCATTCTAGAGCAGTAATTTGAGGAATTCCCTATGGAGAGATGGTGAGAACCAGGAAAATTGTAGCAAGGACACTGATTTTCTGTTAGAATTGGATGCTTTACAGAACAGGTTAATTCAGAGAGGGTATAAGAAGCAAGATCTAAGTAAAGCAAGAAACAGAATATTGGGAGTAGATAGGAAATTGACGTTGACTCAGAAAACGAGGAATAAAATATCCATGAGTCATGTAGCCTTTGTTACTAAGTATTGTGAGAATAGAGCAGATGTATACAAGGCATTTAATAAAAACTGGAATATTCTAAAGAGTGTCCCACAATTAGCATCATCGCTGAGAGAGCGGCCTGAAGTAATTTTCAGGAGAAGCCCCACGGGGAAACAAATGGTCACCAGCAACTATTTAGAGCCTATTAAGAAGAGACAAGCAGATTGGCTAACTCAGACTACTGCAGGTTTTTATACTTGTGGTTCGTGTAATATATGTGGGATTGGCATGAATAGGACCAAGAAATTCAGTTTTAATACTGATCAAGTACACACAATTAAGGAATTCATTAATTGTAATAGTGAGGGTGTTGTATACGCCATTTTATGTGAATGTAACAAAGTATACATTGGGAGCACTAAAAGAAAACTCAAATTGAGAATACAGGAACATGTCAGATCAATTCAGAATCGAGATGACAAGTCACCTATTTTTCAACATATTAGAACACACCATCACTTGAAGAACCAGATTAGATTTCATGGGTTACGAAAAGTAAGAACTTAGAAAAGAGGAGGTTATTGGGTATTGCGATTACGACAGCAGGAATCGAGATGGATCAGTCGCTGTAGGGCAGTACAATGTGGACTCAATACTGAACATGAGCTACATTACTTTCTCTGAGTTTTCAATAGATGATATTTAATGGCATAGTCTCTGTTTAAAGTCATTGTATAGTTATAGACAATGTAGATAAGATGAGGACATGCTTGAAATGAAACTAGGAAGAGCTGTTAGGAATATATATTGTAGAATAGTGGGTATTTTGCTGTATTGTAGAGCAGTTTCTGCCATTATAACATGACAGACTCAATGGATTTTTTAGGAGAAGGAACGGATATTTTGGTTTCTTCAGAAGAGAGTATAATTATTATTTGCGGGATGGTCTTTAATGTAACAATAGAACTAGGGCACGGGTCAATAGAATACGTTGTGATAGCATCAATGCATATCAGTATTTGTATTCGTGGTTGATTCAACCGGATATACTGGATAAGTTTACGATGAGACGGTCAGGGGAACTGGATATACTAGGTGAGCATTAAGATGGAGAAAGGGTAGAGTGACGAGGTATAGGAGGCGGACTGGTCTGTTAAGTTAGAATAATTAGTACTATATAAGGTGATATCAGCATGAGTTTTGGTGGTTGGCTCAACTGGATACACGAGTTGAGCATAGGACGAAGTAATATGTTTAACCGGATGCATTATTTGGGCACACGATGAGGAAAATTCGATGCAGGGCGGACGAGGATGTATATTTAGTGAAACTTGTGCCCCTCATTCTCATTGGTAGATAGGAAACCGGAAATAATAGGAAGGGTGGCGAGAACTCATGTTTAGCGTGAGCAACGCGGATCGGACCAGAGAGGGAACTTCATTAAAGTTTGAGCGCGAAAGGGGGATGATTGGGATTGGCTCATATTTGGTTGAGATAGGAAACCGGAAATACTTATGAAGAAAGGGCGTTGTGAATGCTTTTCAGCGGAAGCAACCCGGCTCGGACCAGAGAGGGAACTTCATTTAATTTTAACGCGAAAGGGGAAATGATGGTGATTGGCCAAAATACAATTCAAATAACGGTAACTTGGGAGAGGTAATTGCACGGAGGCCAGAGGACATGCCCGTCGCCGCTGACTGAGACTTCCCGCAGAGAATATTTGAAGAAAATTGATTCAGGTAAAGAGAGAAGGATGATAGATATGTATTTCTCACCTACTGTTTGGATAGTTTTATTTGGAAATGGATAGTGATTGAGACTAAGCATGGGCGGATTTTACGAATTGGCAATCCACGAACTTGCGTATTTACAGATTCGCAATCCGCAAAATCCGCGAACTCTCGCAAATTTGCGTTTTTTTTTTTTGTGTTCGCAAGGATTTCTGGCAGTTCGCGAGGGTTCTGTACCAGTTCGCAATTGCGAACTTACTTGTCGGCTCGCAACAGCCGCGACTATGTTGTTTCTACATCTGGTTCATCATCACAGGTTCACATCACCCTCTGTATCACCACTGCCACCCTCTGGTACACCCATGCCACCCTCTGGTACATCACTGCCACCCTCTGGTTGGTTTATCACTGTAGATTATGGGGGTGAAAAAAAGCAAGCACACCTGCCCTGCTTCAACTGACATGAATTAATTTGGGGTTGATTAATGTGTCACTGAATTTAAACTTCCAGTCTGGCTGGCACCTGCTTCCTTATCTGTAATTTGCTGAACTCTGAAGGGGCCCCTCAGGAAGCACTACAGGGAATGGTTACTAATGATAAGATTGAACTTTTGCACCTGCTGAGTGCTTTCAGTTTTGTCTGTAATTGCTTTCTGTTGCAGTGTAATTTTTTTAACAGGACCTTTGTTGTATACTTGTAGCTATTCTCTGAGCCTGCTGTGAGGGTCAGAGCAGGGTCATAAAATAGTTGCAAGTAGGCAAATGAACTCTGAAGGGGCCCCTCAGGAAGCACTACAGGGAATGGTTACTAATGATAAGATTGAACTTTTGCATCTGCTGAGTGCTTTCAGTTTTGCAAAAATCCAAATATCCAGCAGCATCCACAAAAGTAATCCTTCCAGGTCAAGATCCAAATCAAAGTGACCAGCACATGAAGAAAGCACTGGGAGGAGCCTGGTGGACAGGAACAGGAAGTTGGAGACTGCGGGGCACTTCCTTCCTCCCACCCCCACCCCCCAAAATGGACTCCTTGCAAAGAAAAAGTGCAGGCAAATGTCAACCTGAGGAGTTATTCTGATAAAAATCATAATTTTCAAGGTTTATGCTGCCTGCTGGTGGATTTCTTGTGCGAAATTGCAAATTTTGCAATCTCGCAATTGCGAGATTGTCGCTGCCCGCCGCATCTACGTGTTCGCAAGTATTTACTCCCGCGAAATTGTATAGTATTCTAGTTGGCAAGTGCGACCAAGCAAAAAATCCGCTTCGCACGGATTTTACGAATTTTCGGCAAGTTCGCGAGAGTTCGCGGATTGCGAATTTACCGAAAATCCGCAAAATCCGCGAGCGGAACGGATTTTAAGCCCATGCTTAATTGAGACATCTTTTATATATTTTTTTATCTGCAACAGAACCTGAATGGAAGAATTTAATGTTTTGAGATCAGGTGAGGCTATGGAATTTGTTTGTATATGATGGTAACAATGGAATTACGAGCACGTCCTTGAGACATTGACCTTTTATCAAATATATTTTTTGTATGTATACTTCTTTACAGATACAGAAATAAAGAGAAATATTTGAATTAACCTGAGAAACGTTAACCCTTTGTGGTAAATAAAATATTACCCTGGCAGAATTTCTAGGCATTAACAAAGCATCATGCATCAAATGAGAGACAGGATCCGTGGTGTCCAAGTTAAATGGGCTTTATTCCAATAACTCGAGTCAAAGGGAGAATCTGTTCCATCAC
This sequence comes from Lissotriton helveticus, assembly GCF_964261635.1. NCBI lineage: Eukaryota > Metazoa > Chordata > Amphibia > Caudata > Salamandridae > Lissotriton > Lissotriton helveticus. The sequence continues at coordinate 1,263,685,067 of NC_136067.1, read as the reverse complement.
CACAGAGGTTCAGGAAGAGTAATCTAACAATTATTTACTGAACATAGTATATATACATTTCTTGTACATAGGCTAGGCAGAGCAAGAAAGAAAATGAGATAAGAACATGTGGGTGTACATGAGGGTGTGTACTTTGATGAGTCATAGGTAGGTGATAGGTAGGTGTCATAGGTGGGTGGGTACTTAGGAGGAGTTTGCATGACCAGCTGGAACTCTGCCCTACTTGTGTGCAACTTGGACATGACGTGCAATTGACGTGTAATTGGGAGGAGAGCTGACTTTCAGTCTAGCAAGAGATCTCTTGTGTCAAGGCGACTTGAGCACGTCTTGTACAATCTGATATGATAGGGGATGTATTATCTGGAGCAAAAGTTGTTCGTCACTAAAAGACAGAGAGGGCATATTTATTCGTTGCATGAGCTTTCTATGGGTGCAAGCACTGTAATTCACTTAAATGGAGACAGAATGGCTAGGCCCTATCTCCCTCGGACGGGTTCTGTTTACTTTTCCTCACCGGGCAGGGATGCCACTCTGTACAGCAAACAGATAACTGTTATTCATAATACATAATACTGTCTTGGCAGGCCTCTTGCTGGGCTTCTCTCGGCTGAGCTAGAAGTATGCGAGGTCGGAGGGACGTAACTGCAGCTTCAGTGTGTCAGGAGTCATGAAATGCAAATACATGGGCCTTATGCTACCTTAACGTTTGGGAGACTTTGATGACTGGCATTTCTAATGCAGGACATGATTGCAGGGGCCTAGTGATTCAGGCCACTACGAGGAAGTGCATGGGTGACATGCACATGACATGTAACATAGGGTACACGTAGGGGACATCTTGGTCAGGCAAAATTTCATTTTCCACATTCCCTCCTTGTCCCCTACTTAACCCTTTAGGATACATCTATATTCATGAGACCGTATAGTTCATCATACAGAATCATTTGTTCATCTTTAACTCTTTGTTTACGTGGATGGGGAACACAGGCAGTGGCACACAGGCCGCAAATCGCCGGGCCACACTGCAAACAGAGACAGCAACCAAATATCATAAGTAGAATTATTCCTAGGAAGGACAGCACTTTCCATCCCCAAGCAGATATTATACCCCAGAGCCAACTGGACCAGGTCCATGTGCCTGGGTCTTGATGTATGGCATGAGCAATCTTGTGGAGCCTTGTTATTGCTTCGTACACAGATGGTGCATTATCTGGGATGAAAATGCAACAACTAGATCGGATGACTCTACAAGCTCCGCCCCTATCCGCCAAGATGCCACAAGTCCCACCCCAGTCTAAGGGCAGATGTACATAGGCTGTCTGACCACAAATGAAATAGGTATGGCGAGATGTTTTGAAAGAAGAAAGTCCTTTATCATTAAACTCTACTACAGTGTTACACTCGCTGTGTCTCATATGTACTGAGCCTTTCTTACTAACACATAAATCACCTTTTGCTGGCAGGACTGAAATAAACGGTGGACCTGTATTTTGCTTTGGCTGAACGTTTAACATTATAAAATTAACGGATGCATTTCCCTGTTCGTACTCTTCATTCTCTAAATCGGTTCCCTTTCTTTGAGGGAATCCGTCTTTGTCTGGAAAGCATGCTTCATTCATTACTTTATTCAGGTTTCCATATATCCAGCCACCTGGATAAGCTATGTACCTTCTATCTATTGAGGTCATTAGAGCAAACCATGCTCCACACGAACCATTGTGTGAGAACGGTAAAGGGTAGAAGGGCAAGACTCCCTTCGTTTCATGATAAGGGGGCAGTTGGCCACATACCCAGCAATCAGTCGCATTGCTGGTCTGGTGAGAATGGTGTAACATTCGAATAAACGTATTGTTACGTAGTGCTAGTCGATATGACAATTCATGAGGAGGCAGGTCACTAAATGTATGCTCTGCGGTGCTGTTACTGGAAGAATGTATATGTGAGGAAATGGGAAAGAAAACATGTAGCAATAAACTGATACCAATTATAACAATGCACAGAATAAAAAGAATGATCAAGGTAACTATACATCTACTGCGTAATATCTTGCAGTACTTCTCTTTCATTTCTATCTTTTTGCTATTCTCATATGTGATCTTATACATGTCAGAAATCTTAGTCTAACCGATTCACCACCGGGTGGGCTTAAACAATTAAACTACGTCTGACTTACTAGATCTTAGCTTGGACCTATACTCCTTCTGTGGAGTCTTTTCTAACAAAGGCGGTGCAAAATCTGTATCGTCTTTTAGTGTCAATGTTTCTCTATAAAAGTTCCAAAGTTCCACAAAAAGTTCCAGTGATGGGCGTGGATCCACCCCTTACGTCCTTCCACCTTCTTCGGCGTCTTCCAACGAGGCTCGAGGGGGCTTGAACGATCAAAATTCCGGATGCATACAAAATTCTCGGGGACAATGGCGTGTTCCTTGACCTGGGTGTTGTCAGGGAAGGCAGCTGCAACCTGTGAACAACAAGAGAGTAGTGTAGACATCAAGGAAGCCAGGTAATCTGTCAGCATGTTACTGTCAACATCAGTAATTTTCTTTGGCATAGGCGTACCTCACATATTTGGCGGTCTACCGAAAACTACTTCATAAGGAGATAGGCCTGTTCTGGAATGAGCTACCATACGCATGTAAAAGAGGGCAACCGGCAAGGCCACCATCCAATCCACGCCTTTTTCTGTACAGATCTCAGCAACTTTTGTCTTAACTGTCTGATTATGTCTCTCTACAAGGCCTGCTGCTTCTAGGTGTCGTACACAATGGAACTTCCACTTATATCCTAACAGAAGTGACACTTGTTTCATTAATTCAGAGGAGAATGGCTGACTGTTATCTGAAAGATCACACGCGGCAATCCATACCTGGGGAAGTACTCGCGCACTACTTGTCTGGCTGTTGTCACAGCAGTATAATCTGGAACTGGATATGCTTCTGTCCATCTAGACAGTGCACCTACAACGTACTTGTAACCTCTACATCTGTCCATTTGGATATAATCCGTCAGGAGAACTTCAAAAGGGTGGTCAGGAGGATGGAATCCGCCTTGTTCCACCGGAATGCCTTTACCTGGATTGAACTGACAACAGATCAAACATGTTCGTACTTTCTGCTTCGCTGCTGCACGCATGTGCTTGTTAAACCAAATGTTCTGTAAGCTGTCTAGCATTGCTTTTTCTCCCAAGTGTGCGGGACTATGTGTTGTGTTTATGATTACTTGTACCATAGAATCTGAAAGAAACCATGTGCTTTTTCCCTTAGTCATCCAACCTTGGTTAGTCTGGACCCCTCCTTGTTCAGTCCAATTCTTTATCTCATCTGCAGTGGCATGTGTCTGTATGTCAAGTACATCTTGTGTGGGATCCCTGACTGTCATGCTTGTTGTCAGTAACGGTACCTCTGTCCTTGTCGTGTCTGTTGGTGTCTGGACAGTAAGTTTAGCTGTTCGGTCTGTCAGGTCACTACCCTGGGAAATGGTGTCTGTAACTTTGGTGTGAGCTTTACATTCCAGGATAGAAATGGCTGTAGGTAAATGTATGGCTTCTAACAGGGCCTGAATAAGCTGGCCGTGCTGAATCTTGGTCCCATGGGAGGTCAAGAAACCTCTCTCCCTCCACAGAACCCCGAGATCATGAACAACGCCAAAGGCATATTGTGAATCTGTATAAATGTTTACTTTCAAGTGCTTGGCTCATATGCAGGCTTGTGTCAGAGCGATGAGCTCTGCTGCTTGTGCTGACAGGGTGTCTATTTTCTGTGTCTCTATGACTTATCAGGTCTTGTCTTAGTTTTGTCACTATATTCACAACTTCCACCCAGTCATGTGGCGGTGCATTTACTGTACTTGAGGGAAAAAATGTCGCAGGATTCAGAATATTACAACGTCTGATCCCTATGTGTGGCTGAAATAATGTCAGTTCATATCTTGTCAGTCTTGCTACAGTCAAATGTAAAGATAAATAAAAATATGGCGCATGACATAATGCTCTTTTTAATTCCTCAAATGCCAAGGTGTGTTCTTGTGTCCAAGGGAGTACAGTCAAAATGGCTGCCTCCTGTGTAGTTAACTGTATGAGTGGTTTGGCTAGATATGCATACTGGGGAATCCATTGCCTACAGTAAGAAGTAAGGCCAATAAATGGTTATGTTAGCTGTATACCCGGTGTACCCTCCTTGGAAAGCAAGTGTTGTACACCACTTGCTTATCACAGAAAGTGTAAGACTGTCAGAGATGCAATGTCACAGTCTGGTTCTGATCTTGCTGTAATTAGAATGTCGTTTACGTACTGAATCAGTGCTGTATTGGTAGGCATGTGAATACTGTCTAGCCGTTTCTTTAATGCTTGACTGCAAACGCTAGGACCCTATGTCATCAATCCAGCAAAAATGAATTACATAAAAATAAATAAATAAATAAAAATGAATTTTCAATCCAAAACCACAATTTTTCATTTTGGGGAAACCTCTTTCCAAAAAGCTCTATAGTTTACAAAAAAAATCCTACTCTAAATCTTGGGAATGGTATGACCATACCACCTACAATATGTTCTCAAAATGTATTTGAATAAATTCCAAATTATTCCAGCATAGACAGAAGGCTGGAGCCTCGCTACTCCTCACCTCTGTGAGAAACAGCCCCTCCCTTTAGAAAGATGTCCGCGCTTGGAGTTTTGAATCAACTCCAAGCCGGGCTACACTGTGATCTAAAATTGAATGACTGCCAGATGCTGAACCCATTGCAAGAGCAAGACTCCTGCCAATTATGCTGTTTACACTATTTTAAACTATACAGTTGCAAGCGTGACTTATCTGTAAGGAAGAGCAACTATTTGTACACAAGTCAGAGGGGCTGGGGAGGTAACTTCGCTACGAACTCACTCCTTGCTCACCTACCCCTCCCCTCAGAGCCAGGAGCAGGCTCAGTGTCAAACATAACAAATAGGAGACAAGCCTCTCACTCGTCTCTTCTTCTCTAAAATTGGGTCGCTGCCAACGCTGAGCTCATTGAAAGAGCCAAACGTCTGCCAAGTTCCTTAAAGAGTGAGCTGCAAGCCTCCTCCCTCCACATTCGAAGGAAGCTAGTGTCAGTCGGAGCAGTAGCCCTCCCTTTACATAAACAAAGGGATCGCAGAAAGAATTGGAGTATGGCCAATATCAACAAGACAGGCACTGCTCGCTCCAAGAGGGAAAAGCCCTCCCTCTACATAAACATTTACTGGGAGCCAGGCCATCTCGGTCTCGGACGGACTGTCTCAAGGTCGAAAAACACATTCCTTGTACGTCATAACATATCTCTTCCCAGGCCAGAACCATTATTCTCTAACTAACTGAAGCAAATTTAAAACGTGTTAAAAAGTAAATTAATAAAGACATGTATTTTTCTGTAACTGAGTGACATGCTAGCATTTTAAAATAATTCTGTTACAATGTACTGCTACTTAGAAGCTCCACTTTCTAAAGAACACTTTTGTCTAACTAATTCAGCTAGAGGGCAAGACATTTGAAACATGGGCATTTGTTTAGCATGCAAATTAATACACAAAAAGGGACAGTTTGCTTCTGCACACAAGGCTATGCATTTTGCATTTGAGAAAAAAAAACGAATTATCATGGACTGTTGGGTTGGGACTGTTCTCTGCACATATCAATTGAAGCTTCTCCACTAAATGTTTATCTGAAACCATCTGTGTAGGCTTTTCAGCCTAACTGACCTCTGAATCAGACATAATAAATCCTATTTTCAAAGGCTGGTGGACATATAACAGGCAGCATGTTTAATGAACACTGCTTTCACCGTGCAAGATATTACCTTTCTATCAGCAGCCTGTCAAAGTACATAGGTGAGCCTTGAAACTAAATGCAAATTAAACTAATGTAGGGGACACATAGCAATGCATTAAGATGGTAGTGTATTATAGCTATCAAAAGGGCCACGTTCATTAATTTACAATTAGCCATTTTTCCTAAGTAAGTGTGCAAGCACTTCTATTCTACCTATAAAAAGGGCCAGATTCATAATTTTTCAAACAAAAAAAACCCCATGTTTTCTAATTGATTCTATTAACTGTCACAACGCTATTCTAAAGGGCAGCTTGCATTGGGAAAAATATTCTGTAGAAACATTCCTATTTTAAAAAAAAAACACACGGTTGCAGTACACTAATTAAAAGCACATTCTCTAATGGGTCTATTCTATAATTTCTTCTCAACCGTGAAAACATTAAAGCACTCTCCGTGCAAAAACCCTTATCTCAATAAGACTGGTTTATTTACAACTACCGACCTCTGAGTCAAACACATTAAATCAAGTGTTCCAAGGCAAACCCTTTACAAATACACTTCTTTACTCTCCATGCAAGAGTTTACCATTCAATCTGCAAACTGACAAAGCACATAGGCAGACCCAGAATGAAAAAGTCAAAGAAACCTTTATCTCAATTTTCAGAAATACTCCCATTGGATAACATGGCAAATCGCACCTCCACACAAAACATGCTTTTTCCACCACTTCCACAGCTCAGATCCTTTTCAAATTTTGCATCACAGTGGTCCAAGCTATTCCCTAAATCCTCACCAAAAAGCAACCAAATCCCTCCACTGAAACGGGTACGAATTTCCGCTCAAAAACACGTCCCCGCAAACACCAAAAAACGCCAAAATCCCTCAACACCTTCTTAAACAGAATGTTAAAACAAATACTGCCTTCTCAATACAAGATATTAACTCTTTGGCAGCTGAAGCACAATCATTCCCCAATGACTGCAGTACATGGGAAAGTCATGAACTCATTTCTCCACGTTATCACATAACACGTACGCACATCTTCAAAACGTTTTCTCCAAGTACTTGAAAGAGATCCAGCTCTCTCCTGACTAACGTAATGATAACAAGCTCTGCACAAAACATAACCACATGGCGCTATTCACAAGCCATATTTACAAGAAACTCAACATGTCACAAAAATGACACGCTATTCACAAGGCATATTACAAGGCGCTATTTACAAGGAACTCCACAGTAAACTTATAGCTCCAACTCTAACTCTAACTAGTTCTTCTGAGAGGACGTGATTCTTTGGCTTTTTCCTCTGCTAGTTTATTTCTCTCTACTTTGTTGAATTCTTTCTCTGTTCTCCTATGTGACTCTTTGCGCCATAACTCAATGGCACCTTTCTGAGAGGGTCTTGACTTTCTTTTTCAAATGGCGTCTAGCCCATGCTTATTATACATAAAATGACCACGTGTGTCTCTAGGCCGGATATTAACTGTCTATTCTAGTATACCTTTTCTGGTCCCTATCTGACGTAACTTTGAAAACAGTGGCATGTTGAAATCAACACAATGGAAACACAATACACAAAAAATAGACTGTAACAATCAACAATCATTCACACTAAACAATTTAAACACTGAAACAGATACAGATACAACCTAAACTGATACAGAGAGTTAAACATGTACTTGAAAAACAGTTTGTGCACTGAAAATACAGCACAACCATACCGGTCTCAGAAATGAGACACGTCTTTACCGGGCCCACGTTTAACCGTGGACCCGTCTTGACCGTTTCCACTTTTTACAGTGGACCCGTCTTGACCGTTTCCACCTTTTACAGTGGACCCGTCTTGAAACTTGATGCATTCCCCATAGTGGTACTCACCGGGAAAGCAGAACTTGAAACTTGAAGGCCTCGGAAACTTGACTTGACTACGCCTGCGCCTTGGAACAGGTGGACCTCTGGAGACCTCGGACCTTGCTCTCTCACGGGCTGGGCTCTGGTTGAGACGATCCGCGTTCCTCACCGCCTCACATGGATGCCTGATCGCAGTCCGTCCTCCTCCTGGGCCTGAGGGAGTAAGCAGGAAGTCCTGCTGGTGCGCTTTGAAGTCCGTCACGGCTGTAGAAGGGGGCAAAGACTAGACCGACAACTCCGGCGAGTGGGGAAAGGGATATGTCCCTGTAAGGGCGCCAAATTATGTGGTAAATAAAATATTACCCTGGCAGAATTTCTAGGCATTAACAAAGTATCATGCATCAAATGAGAGACAGGATCCGTGGTGTCCAAGTTAAATGGGCTTTATTCCAATAACTCGAGTCAAAGGGAGAATCTGTTCCATCACCACAGAGGTTCAGGAAGAGTAATCTAACAATTATTTACTGAACATAGTATATATACATTTCTTGTACATAGGCTAGGCAGAGCAAGAAAGAAAATGAGATAAGAACATGTGGGTGTACATGAGGGTGTGTACTTTGATGAGTCATAGGTAGGTGATAGGTAGGTGTCATAGGTGGGTGGGTACTTAGGAGGAGTTTGCATGACCAGCTGGAACTCTGCCCTACTTGTGTGCAACTTGGACATGACGTGCAATTGACGTGTAATTGGGAGGAGAGCTGACTTTCAGTCTAGCAAGAGATCTCTTGTGTCAAGGCGACTTGAGCACGTCTTGTACAATCTGATATGATAGGGGATGTATTATCTGGAGCAAAAGTTGTTCGTCACTAAAAGACAGAGAGGGCATATTTATTCGTTGCATGAGCTTTCTATGGGTGCAAGCACTGTAATTCACTTAAATGGAGACAGAATGGCTAGGCCCTATCTCCCTCGGACGGGTTCTGTTTACTTTTCCTCACCGGGCAGGGATGCCACTCTGTACAGCAAACAGATAACTGTTATTCATAATACTGTCTTGGCAGGCCTCTTGCTGGGCTTCTCTCGGCTGAGCTAGAAGTATGCGAGGTCGGAGGAACGTAACTGCAGCTTCAGTGTGTCAGGAGTCATGAAATGCAAATACATGGGCCTTATGCTACCTTAACGTTTGGGAGACTTTGATGACTGGCATTTCTAATGCAGGACATGATTGCAGGGGCCTAGTGATTCAGGCCACTACGAGGAAGTGCATGGGTGACATGCACATGACATGTAACATAGGGTACACGTAGGGGACATCTTGGTCAGGCAAAATTTCATTTTCCACACCTTGATGGGAACTTTGGATAGTTATAGTGGTAAGCCGTTTTGTGTGGTTACACCTTGAGGTATAATGGCACATGTTATTGTGAAGTATTAATTAACAGTTAATGGCCGGACAATACTCTGTGTTTTTCCAGAGAACAGAATAAGTTTCATTGAAGAGGGGAAGTGAAGTTAAGGTCCCACAGCTGACTAAATATATAATATAGGTGAGATTCTTTTTTTCTTGAGCAACATTGAATTCAAAAGGGTCTTGCATGTTGATTATACAGAGCGGTTAGGAATGGATGGATGACTCACTAATACATATCAGGTGCAGGTTCCCAGTTTGGGTAAAATATCTCATCATAATAAGGATAGCATCAAGGAATGCTAAGAGTTTTAGCAAGGTGTCAACTCACAATAACAACAATAAGAGTTTTTGGCAGATTGAATGAATTGTTAACGATAACATTGGGACATGTACCATGCATATCAATATGATGTTTTCATTACAGATCTCGAGTTTTGTCGCTAATTGATTTGATTTGCACTGGGAAAAGAAAAGTGTATCTATAAATAGCTATTGAAAGGTAGGCTTTTTCATATTTTGGTTTGTTTACACTGGGGAAGCAAACTGTATCTGTGAATAGCTTTGGATAGGCAGGTGCCTTACAAATTGGGAAAACTCTGTGAGTTCTATGAATGTACTTGTGAAATTCATTATGAATTTTATTTTTAATGTATTTTCTGGACAAACATTAGATTGTTAAGTAGGCAGGTGGTAATTGAATATATGTCTAACTGATTTAAGTTTCTACTGAATATTGTACCAAATGTAAACAATTGATTTGAGGTCACAGTGGTGTAATGCATTTTCCTTTTTTTGATTCATTTTCCAACAGCCCTGATGATGTCCGTCATCGGACGAAACGCGTCCGCTGTCTGATGTTTTTGATTAGCCTGGATTTACTTGAAGTATTGAAATTAATCTTGGAAACTGTCATCAATGTGTAACTGATACTTGAATAAAGAAAAAAATTTGGGAATCAACAATTTTTGACCTTGTGATATTTACATAAAGTGGAATCCGCTCCCTCGAATCATTGAAGCAACATTCCTGCACCATTACCAAGCAGCATAAGCACTTGCTTCAACACTTATATGATTCCATTGACAAGACTTATCTGGTTTAAATTTTAAAACAGATGCCGATGATACTCAGATTATGGTAAATCCAGCTAAATCCCTACCTTTGAACTCAGAAATGTTTTGTTCCTTTCTGACCTCAGCTATATCATAGATTTCAGCTAATTTTCTAAATGTCAGCATAGAAAAGATGGATATTCTATTAGTTGGTTAATCAGGTCTCTTACATATAAGTGACTATTGGCCAGTTGAATTGGGGAAACCTCAAAACCAATAAAAGAAGTTAGTAATCTGGGGTTCCAGTTTATTGTAGGACCTCAGATTAACAAAATCTCATTGTCGAGCATCTTTTATCTTAGAATATCGAGGAAGGTCACTCTTTACCTAAGTCTTGCTAGCTTATCTTTCAAGTGGTTATATTATCAAGGCTGGATTGCTGCAATGCTCTTTAATTTGGTCTTTCTGCAAGTCTCCTAAAGAGGCTTAGATTAATTCATAGTCTCCCAAACCAGGCACATATCACTGCTTACAGGACAGCATTACATTAGCTACCTGTGACAGAAAATTACTTTTAAAGTTATGTGTAGAGGACATTGAGGATTCTATAAACTAGGGCCTTAATTACTGCAAGAATATTCCAAGGAGAGTGGTCCGAGTTGGCGCAATTATTCAACAAATATTCTGTATTCCTCCATACAGATGTTCACCACATATATGTATCATTATTCATTGCTAAACAAAGTGAACAATAAAGCTGTAGTATTCAAAAAGTCTAATTGCATTTATTTTTGCAATCGTTTATGTTTGTAAATTTTTATATCACAGAAATAGCTTTCGGTCTTCAAAGTTTATAAACGTAATTTTCAAATCAGGTGTGCATTAAGAATAGAAACCGGAGCTCTACCTGCTATGAGTTCATCATCATCCAGCCCCCCATAAGAGCCCCCATGAAAGAAATGTATCGGACCGTTTGATATTACACCAGCCCTCATTATGCTTATTATCTTTTAACTTCCTAGAATGGTGCCGGGTGCGTACTGAATACAGAAACTGTTACCCACTGGCCCCATAAATCGTGACAAGAGGGAAACTGTATGCTCGACCACAGGAGCATTGCCCAAGTAAGTCTCCCGTTTCTTCCGACATTTACTGATACATGGCCCATGTGCCATTGCCTCCCATTGAGACTTTCCTTCCTTTTTTCCTTAGAACTTTGAGGAGCCCACGCAGGCCCATACAGTGACGGTTCAGACACCGACCGTCATAATGATGTAGGTATTCCCTACTTAGAGCCCATACAATTTATACAGTTCACCACAAGCAAATGCTAGACTTTATATTTTAGGTTCTCTTCTCTGTCCTGACGAAGACCCCAACATGAGGCAAGAATAACCCTTATACATACACGGGGGTCGAAACGTAGACTATACCAACCTAGCACACCATAGGACCCAACGAAATGGATTCATTTAGCCTATGTGTGATGTGATTTGGGAACATATGTACTAGCTTGAATGTAAAGGCTTATTGATTTTAATGTGATGTTATCAATGCCACACCACCTTTACCCAGTCCCTCACAAACCTAATCACATCCCCTCTCTTCCTCACTGAGAGCATCATTGATGTAATGATTTGAAAATTTCGTTTATAAACTTTGAAGACCGAAAGCTATTTTTGTGATATAGAAATTTACAAACATACACGATTGCAAAAATAAATGCAATTAGACTTTTTGAATACTACAAGCTTTATTGTTCACTTTATTTAGCAATGAATAATGATACATATATGTGGTGAACATCTGTATGGAGGAATACAGAATATTTGTTGAAAAATTGCGCCAACTCGGTCCACTCTCCTTGGAATATTCTTGCAGTAATTAAGGCCCTAGTTTATAGAATCCTCAATGTCCTCTACACATAACTTTAAAAGTAATTTTCTGTCACAGGTAGCTAATGTAATGCTGTCCTGTATGCAGTGATATGTGCCTGGTTTGGGAGACTATGAATTAATCTAAGCCTCTATAGGAGACTTGCAGGAAGACCAAATTATAGAGCATTGCAGCAATCCAGCCTTGATAATATAACCACTTGAAAGATAAGCTAGCAAGACTTAGGTAAAGAGTGACCTTCCTCGATATTCTAAGGTAAAAGATGCACAACAATGAGATTTTGTTAATCTGAGGTCCTACAATAAACTGGAACCCCAGATTACTAACTTCTTTTATTGGTTTTGAGGTTTCCCCAATTCAACTGGCCAATAGTCACTTATATGTAAGAGACCTGATTAACCAACTAATAGAATATCCATATTTTCTATGCTGACATTTAGAAAATTAGCTGAAATCTATGATATAGCTGAGGTCAGAAAGGAACAAAACATTTCTGAGTTCAAAGGTAGGGATTTAGCTGGATTTACCATAATCTGAGTATCATCGGCATCTGTTTTAAAATTTAAGCCAGATCAGTCTTGTCAATGGAATCATATAAGTGTTGCAGCAAGTGCTTATGCTGCTTGGTAATGGTGCAGGAATAGACTTTTCTGTTAAATTGCCATATATGTTGCTGTCTTGGCTAGGTTTTAGGTTGACTTGCTTACTTGCCACCCACCTTCTGTGGTAGATTGGGAAAATCAGTGAATGAACGCCGACAGCTGCGAGGGACCCTGCCTCTATTAAAGGGTAAGAAAAGGCCTTCTCTAGTGTATAAAAGTGTTGATCTTAATAAAATAGGGGAACAACGCATTTAGTCTTGTATTTCCAGATTATTATGCACTGTGGTACTACCTTAAGGACAAGAGGGACCCCCACATCTGCAAATGTTGTTATTTAATGTGCCCTCCTTCTACCTTTCAGGAAAGGTGTAAGCCACCAAACAATATTAACTATGGCCAGGGACCATATAAAACATATAGTGCCGTATATCTAAGAACACAACTCCTCTATCTCACAGATCTCGGAACCCACTCAATTACATGGTCTCTCGTTCTATTCCGAAACACGTCCTGGAATTAAGGAACCTTTGGATTCAGAAGGACCTGACATTTTAATCATAGAAACATGGCTTTACCCTGAAGCACTTCCTTGCATTTCCAAAGCATTTCCCTCTGTCTAACTAGACTTGATAGGCAAATTAAAACAGGCAAGAGAGTGGCCATTGCTTTTCATAACACAGTGAAAATTACTTTTTTAGAGTAATTTCTTACTGATTGGGTAGAGATGTCTATTTTTAAATTAAAGACACTGTCAAAGAAAACCATGAAGGGCACATTCGTTTATCGTGCTCCAGGCTCGAAACAAGAGTTTAGTATGAAGCTGATGGAATGTCTTGCACCACATATTTTGCCTGCTGATAATTTTATGCTGGTCGGCAACTTCAATCATCATGCAGTGATGACCTGTGATCCAGACACCATACGCTTGCTTTCTAACCTGGAATCTTTAAGCCTCTTTCAAAAGGTGTCTGGTCTCAGTCATATAGCAGGACATTAGTTTTAGCTTGTATTTACAAACTCACCCAACTTGCAAGTAGATTCCCCCATTTGGCAGGTCCACTCCATCATCAACTTTTATTTTTGTGGGGAGAAATCCGTGTACCACAAGATAACAGTACCAAGGCTGGTTAGACCTTGGAGGAAGGTAGCACTTTCATCATTTACTTCGGCTTTCTCCCCTCCATTTTTAGGGGCCAAACAAATATAAATATGGTAAACAATTTTGAGGGAGCTTTCACTCAGGCATTAAACACTATTGCCCCCCTTAAACTTAGTAAATCTAAATTTAAGAAATTAACTTAACCCTGGGGAATACATCTTGGAGAATTAGGAATCTATCACAAAAACATTAATGAGGTATGGAAGACTCACATAGTATACAGGATTAACAACTCTTGAAATTCGACCAAAGAACTATATAAGATCCTGACGGAATTCACTAACCCCACAACCTGTGCCTCACCAATCCAAGCTTCTTAGGATCTTTGTGATGATCTTGCAAACCATTTTAAAGAAAGAATGTCCAAGATTTATATAACTTTAAAAAATAATTTGGAACAAGAATGGCCGACCCTACCTATCTTTTCTGTCATCAACGCTTTTGGAAGCTATTGATCCTGTTGTCCCTGATCAAGTGTTGGTCTTGATCAACAGGATAAAAACTGGATTAACAGAGCGTTCAGCTCCACCATATATTATTGTCACTTTGGCCCCAGCCCTTCTCTGCACTATCGCAGACATGCTCAATCTCTGCCTCAGCACGGAAACTATTCAATTAAATTGGAAAGCAGCTCCTGTCAGACCAATTTAAAAAAAATCATGGTAGATCCCCTAGAGTTGGCAAACTACAAACCAATATCGATGCTCCTTTTCCTGGGAAATGTTATGGAGACTCTAGTCAATCAACAACTCATATCCTTTCTGGAAACCCACTATGTGTTAGATCCCTCCCAGTCAGGTTTCTGTGCTTCTTATAGCATGGAAACAGCACTGGTGTCGGTTCTGGATTCAATCAGACTTGATGTGGATGAGGGGAATACAACAATGCTGGTCCTACTAGACCAATTGGCAGCATTCCACACCATATAGCATGCAACCCTAATCCAAAGATTAGGGGAGATCAGTGTCAGAAGTAAAACTCTAGGCTGACTGATTTTTTTTTAACTCATTGCAGCTAGACCTATCAACTCTAGAGCTATGGCCCTAGACAGTACCCCAGTGCTCATCTTTGAGCCTCATCCATTTTAATGTGTATTTGATCCCCTGGCTAAATCGATAAGATCATATGGTTTTGATGTCATTTTGTACACAGTTGAGAAGCAACTTATCATCACTATGTGGCCCAACCTAGATGTATGGGAAAGATTGCTTCCTGGATGTCAGACAATTAGCTCCAATTGAACTCCAGCAAGACAGAAATTCTTGCGTTTGGGAAAGCTCACTCATTTTGGTCCATTGATTGGTGGCCCACAGAACTGGGAGCGATTTCTACCCCAAAAAAGGTCATTAGAAAACTTGCAGTTTTGATCAAAGAGAATCTTTCTGTGAAAGAACATTTAAATTCGATCTTCAGGTCCTGCTTTGACCTGATCCACCTTCTTAGTAAAGCCTTTCAATGACTACCTTTGCAGATCAGGAAATTAATTATTAGTTTCCTGGATTATAGTAATGCCTTAATTTTAGCAATGAATGAGGGCCTTTCAGCCAAACTCCAGGTTGTACAGAACACGGCTGCCCGCCTGGCATGTAACCTACCATCCAGAGGCTCCTCGGAACCTACGCTCAAATCCTTACATTGGTTACCTATAAAAAAGCACATCCTCTTTAAGTTTCTTTTTTTGGTACACAAAGCTGTACACAGAAGTGGTAAACGCTATCTGCAAAATAAGCTGCAGCCTTACGTTTCAATACACAGACTTACGTCTAGTAAGCACTTTTAATTGCACCCTCTGACACGGTCGGTTTGCGGTCCAACCACCCGATTCCGATGTCGGCAGTCGGAACGTAAACTGGGCGGTCATTCTGACGCTGTTCCGACTGGTTTTCGGAGTCTTCTGTCCGGTCGGAACCCCACCGTAATCCCTTATGGATAGCATTTCCACCGTTGGGATTACAATGTCGGTTTCCAATAGCCTTTCCAAGCTGGCCTGTCCAACACGGAAAGGCTGCCAGAAAGCAAATTTGGGGGCCCCTAACAGGGCCCCTTTACCTCCGCAGCCTAGAGTTGGTGGCTGAGGGGGTACCCATGGTACCCCTCTCTAAATCCCTTCACTGTGTGGCAGACACCATGGGGTGCCTACCACAGGGTGCAGGATTTTACACCCCACCCCTATTTTTCCATGGGAGTGTGTATTATGGCCGGTTTACAGCCATAACACAAGCTCCCATAGAGAAAAGGGGGCAAGAAACCAAACAGTGTTCTGTCGCTTCGTAATCAGGCGGTCGAAACCGCTGACCAGAGGTCGATCGGTCCCGAGACCACGACAATGTCCCGTCCCACTTGTATTGCTCCTTCTGCTGGCTCTTCTTGGAATGCTGCTTTCTGAGACTGAGGTAAAGGCGCCCTCTGTGCAGACTGTTTTCTTTTGACTCTTCTATACATTACCACTAATTATTAGATCTGTCCTTTAGAAGTTCCTCTTTCTTCCTTTCCTCCCTCCATCCCCCACTTTTGCTGACACAGAGTTCTGAGACTCTGCTGACGGAAGATATGCTGAGTCTGTGCCAGTGTACCTACGGATTCAAGTGTCTTCTTCTCCCTTTCCTTTCAAACGGCAGTATGCTTTTCTTGTCTTACCTTTTATTTGAGGACTTTGGT
Source organism: Lissotriton helveticus (assembly GCF_964261635.1). Classification (NCBI taxonomy): domain Eukaryota; kingdom Metazoa; phylum Chordata; class Amphibia; order Caudata; family Salamandridae; genus Lissotriton; species Lissotriton helveticus. The sequence continues at coordinate 1,263,668,652 of NC_136067.1, read as the reverse complement.
GCCATAGACTTTGGAAAACTGTTGCGATACGCTTTTACAAAATTTGGAATTATGCTTTTCTTGTCTAACCTATAGTTTGAGGACTTTGATGCTGTAGACTTTGGAAAACTGTTGCGATGCAATTTTACAAAATTAAATATTGTCAAACTTTATTTACTAACTGACATGAACACAACATTACTCTTCTTCCTATTGATTTTCTTTGAACATTACCCCCACACTTTTACAGCTTAGATTCACTCTGAAGGGACCGATGAAAGTTGAATAGATTTGGTACACTGTAGTTGCTAAGAACTCTTTATAAGTTTTATAGGTACATGGATTCACTTTACACTAGGTTTGCAGTGTTGGTGATGGGCACATGGCTTGTACTTGGATGAGGACTTTGTATCATTGTTGTGTTTTATTCTTTCATATTCTGGTTGGTCATACCAAATGATAATGCCATGCAACTGACTGATACAGTGAAAGTCTTTCTTTTTCTTTAACTATTAAGCAGAGTCACTTTAGATTTTGGTCCAGAGGAATGCCACAAACTTTGGCAGTCAAGGAAGGCAGAAACATGTTGACCATTTAATGAGGGGAATATCCGTATCCCTTTTCAATCAGCTTGGTTTTTAGCTCTATCCATTGAGGGCACCAGAATAAAAGTTGTCTTGCCCACCATGCAATAATTTTAACCCACTTTATTTTCTTTGTTTTTTCACTCTCCACATATAAGAAATAATATCTGCAGAATAAGGGGCAACGCACGCTCCTCTCTTGTGAGAGAGTTGTAGCCCACACTGGTACCGTGAGGTCCCAGTGTGAAGAGGGAAACCAATGATGAAGCCTGTCACCTTTGGTGAGTAAGGGTTCTCGCGTTAACACAATAGTGTTATATAGTCCCCGCTATATTTCAGATTTCTTTATTATTTTTGTTTTTTCACCACCCACAAACATAGTGTGAGTTTCAGGTAGTGGAGAGGTATGGTTGTATTGGGTGGCCAGTACTCCAATTAGGCCCTCCCCTTGTGTGAGTTTATAATTGACTATTCCCACTCCAGTTAGTGGAAGAGTGGGGAAATGATTAGATTGTGGAGCGGTAAAATATACTATTGCCACTCCAATCAGTGCAACAGTAGGGAAAGTGTCAGATTGCGGAGGGGTAAAATTTACTATTTCACCTCCAGTCAGTGCAACATTAGGGAAAGTGTCGAATTGCAGAGGGGTAAATGTATTATTCCCACTCCAGTCAGTGCAACAGTAGGGAAGGAGTTGGATTGCCGAGGGGCAACATTTACTATTCCTACTCCGATGAATGCAACAGTAGAGAAAGGGTTGAACTGCGTAGGGGTCAAATTTATTATTCCCACTCCTGTCAGTGCAACAGTAGGGAAAGAGTTGGATTGCAGAGGGGTACATTTTGCTATTCAATCTCCAATGAGTGCAACTGAAGGAAAAGTGTTGGATTGCAGAGGGGTAAAATTTACTATTTCCACTCCAGTCAGTGCAACATTAGAAACACACACATTCTCTTCAACACGACAAAATAAATCCAAAAACAGTAAACTAATGAAAATATGAATATGTAAAAAAAGAAATACAAATATATTTTATATTAAACATTAAATAAAATAAATACATATTACAATGTTAAATACATATCATAAATAACTACAAATGTATTAAATATGTTTTTTTGTTACTTCCCACCCTATAACCCTACAAAAATCACAACCCGCACCTAAAACATAACTTTAAAATAAAATTATTTACACTATTAACATAAATATTTATCAATTTAATAAATATTAATTCAATAAAAATGTCTTGATAACATTAATTATCCATACATGTATTAATCAATAATTACAAATTAATTATTACTTTATTATAATTAAATTACTTTCCACACTATACCACCACAAAACACAGAACAGGCTCCTGAAGTTAAACATAACAAAAATTAATTACACAATTAACATAATTAATGATCAATGTAATCATTAATATCAATAGGAAAATTAATTATTACTTAATATAAATGTATTTACGTATCCACCTTCAACCCCTGCAAAACCCACACCCACACCTGAAATGTAAGTTAAAAAAATTAACTGCACAAATAACATAATTATCAATTATATAATTATTATTAAATAAAAACGAAATATTAATTCCCACTCTATACCCCTATAAACCCACAACCCGCACCTTAAATAAAAAATTACACATTTATCATAATGAATTATCAATTAGATAATTAATATTAATTAACAATGAATAATTAATTAATTATAATTAATTTACTCCCCACTGAGTACCCCTATAAACCCCTCAACCCGCACCTAAAATAAGAAATAAAAAAAATATTCACACAATTAACAAAATTAATTATCAATTAAATAAACAATATTATTAACAATAAATTATTAATGAATTAAAATTAAATTACTTCCCTCCCTGTACCCCTATTAACCCCACAATCTGAAACCTAAAATTCGAATAAAATTTTTTTTATTGCAGAATTAGCATAACTAATTATCAATTAAATAAATAATACTACTTAAAAATGAAGTATTCATTTATTATAATTAAATCACTTCCCACTCTATACCCCTCTAAAGCCACAACCGGCTACGGTACTAAAAACCACAAAATTAATTGCATTTCATTTAATAACTTCTGAAAATGTAACAACTATGGGCATCATTGCGATGTTGGTTGGGACACTGTTGCGAAAAGGAACCGCCCGACCTTAGGTCAGCAGTTCTAACTGCTGAATTTGGATGCAGCCGTCCTCTGGGCAGTCGGAAACATCAATTTTTCAATGACCGCTTGTGCAGCATGTGGAAAAGGCCAGCAGCTCAAGCTGCCATTGAAAAATTGATGTTTTTAAAAATGCGGTGCCTGCCACACGGTGCAGGGATGTTTAGGAGTGCACCATAGGTGCCCCCACGCCCCATAGCGGAGGGCCGGGGGGAATGGGGCCCTGCTAGCCCCCCCCCAAAGTCACTTTCCGACACCCTTTCCATGTCGGAAACAGCTGACATGGAAAGGCTATAAGAAAGTGATATCATAATCTCCCCATCATTATGGGGTTCTGGTTCATCTGGACGCTCTGAGTGAAGCGCAGTGGACGGCCCTCCGCCTGATGTCTCCACCCGCGTATTGTAATGTAGTAGTATTTACTTTATTCGATAAAAAAAATTCATCATAAAAGTATACAATTTATACAATGCATTAAAAAGATAAAAGAGTAGGGGTTCAGCGCTCATATATTTTTCAACCATCCTCATATACTACTCAATTTAAATTATCTAAAATCAAACTCAAGATATTGTCACATAAAATCGTAAAAGGCACTTCCTGCGTGGGACTGTCCGGCGGTTAGGCTAAATGGGGGTTAGGCTTGGCCCTCCTTGTACGGGTCTGCCATGCACTACCCAGGAATTTGGCTACCCCACACACCAAAGCAGTAGAAGACGTGTCAGTGCGGAGAACCCGTAGGGCCATTTTGTGACATCTAAAGCCCAACCGTGTACATAGTGGTTTTAGCCATATTTTCCTAGCCACCCTGTAAGCCGGGCAAGCAAAGAAAAAGTGCGCTACTGACTCATTGGGAGCTGCACAGCCAGGGCAGGATTTAGTAAGAACACCTTTGCTTTTCCACCCAGAAGAAAAGTCATTTACCGGCAAAGTTCCATGCCTGAATTTCAGGTAAAGTGCTCTGTCCAGGGGTTTCTCTATAAAATCGAGAAAGGGTTCCAGTTTTCTTGTCCATTTGAACTCCAGAAATCGCTGGGAAAGGGCCCCCCCTTCACTCCTACGTATGCCCGTCTCCTGTACCCAGTCCCAATAAAGCTTCTTGATCACTGCTTTAGGAGGCGGGGTTTGGCTCAGCCATGCTTCACTTAGGCCCAGTTGCTCAACCAGCTGTCTCAGGTTGCACAACCACTTGATTTTGTTAGCTGTGTTGAGCAAGATAAGTTCATCTAGGGCTGCAGCATAATTGTGTAGTTCCTGGGTCCTTCTTAGTCGCACCCAAAAAAGTAGGGGGCGCAAACGTACTGTGTCTTTAAGGGTGCGCCTACCCAGATCTAGCCGTAGAGGAATCAACAGGGTGGAGACTGGGAGGGCCACCAAATCTCGCATAAACTTGTTTTCTGATGTGGTTAACTCCGTTACATTCTCAAACCCCCATAGCTCAGATCCGTATAGGGCTGCCGGTAATACTTGGCCATCATATATTGCGAGGGTCGGTGCCACAGGTTTACTTGTCGACTCCCGCTGTTCCCTTAAAACCACCCCTGCAACTCTTTTGTGGTTTATTAAAATTTTCGCCAGGTGATCTTTCCATTTCATCCGGCTGTTTACCCTAACACCCAGATAGTCAAAGGAGTCGACCAACTCCAAGGGGCCACCATTAAGTAAAAGTTGTTCCTGAATCTCTTGGCGGGTGAAATGGCCATAAGCTTTGTTTTAGAGGTGTTGATGGTAAGGCCTCTATCAATGCAAAACTCACTAAAGCGATCCAGGAGTTTTTGGAGACCTATGGGGGATTTAGAGATCAAGATGGTATCATCCGCGAAGAGTAGAGTAGGTGTTTTTTCCCCCGCCAGGGATGGCGCATCTGCCGCTTCCTCCCTCAGATGATCCACCACACCATTCACAAAGAGGGAGAACAGGGTCGGTGCCATAACACATCCCTGGCGGACTCCACTCCTCACGGGCACCCTCTCTGTCAGTTGTCCCTGGGTGCCCTATCTGATCCTCGCATAGTTCCCCTCATGTAGCTTTACAATAAAACCCAGAAGAGGCTTTGGGAAACCCATCTTCTCCAGGATATCCCAGAGCCTTGCTCGGGGGACCAGGTCAAATGCTGTCTTGAGATCTATGAATGCCAGATATAGACTACCGTTGTTAATGGTCACGGCCTTCCAATAGATCGCAAAAAAACGGAAGACCTGGTCCATTGTTCCCACCTTCTGGCGAAACCCTGCTTGGAAGTGGGGGAGAACATGCTCCTCTTCCATCCAGACACCTACCCTTGAAATGACCCTGCCAAGCACCTTCTGGATCACGTCAATCAGACTGATCAGTCTGTAATTGGCAGGGTCCTCTCTGGGGCCCTTTTTGTATACTGTTACCACCTCTGCTCCTTTCCAAGAGTCTGGCACAGGATAACCCTTGGAGATCAATTTCATTACTACGGCAATAAGTCTGGCCCAGGCTTCAGGATCATTCAGGAGTAGATCTCCCGGTATCCCATCCTGGCCAGCTGCCTTCCTGGGGGTCAGATGTTTAATGGCCAGAATTATTTCAGAAGTCAGAAATGGCATTGTAATGTGCCAGGCAGGCCGCAGGGGCTGATGTTAGGTGGACTGCAACAGACTGTCGGCCAGTTGCTGTCCACCCAACATCGTAATCGGGCCCAATATTGAAAAACATAAACAATAATTAAACAAAAGAATTACATCATATACATTTCAAATATATACTAAAATACATAACAATAATTCAAAAACTATATTATAAACAATTATATTTTTGTGAATGATATTAATGACTTCGATATTTTAAAAATCAATATTACTTACCTAAAAATCAATGTTTTTTATAACGATATTCTTGCAGCCAATATTTCCATATCACAATATTTTGGATACAATATTTTGGTAGGGCAGTATTTTGATTTCTATATTTTGTCTGAATGCCGGGTGAAACACCTGCGGCTGACTCTGAAAAATATTCATTAGGCATATCCCTTCCAGTGATTGTTTCACATACACCAACCATGGGATGGAGAGGGACTTTATCACAGGCCAAACAGTCTGAGAATATTTTCCCTGTTATTGATGTTTCTTCGGTGCTCATAATAGAAAGCCGTAGAAGAGGGAGCATACATGTATTTGGCCACACAAATAGGTTAAAACTAACTCCTTGTGGCAAATGAAGAGAGGGGTGGATACTGGCACCAACAGAATTATCCTACAGAATCGGTTTCCTTCCAGTTGAAAAGGTTGTGGGTCACTAATTCCTCAAATTCTAGCCATGCAAATAGCAATGGGTACACACTGGTCAGAGTATATTTGTAATAGGGGTGCAAGCGCCCTCCCACATGGTGGTGAAGGTAAACTAAGAAGTGAACCTACTGCTCTTGACAATTTTATTCTATTTTGACCAATTTGGGGAGCCCATGAACCAGTGGCACTCAAGGTAACCCCCAAGTAAGAGAAAGTGCTGGTACTTAATAACGTGTTTGATCCTACTGTAATAGGTAAGACTTGTATGTACTTCGGGCCATATGACAGAGTGAAAGATTTGGCGAAGTTGGTCCTTAAATCTAGTTTTGTCATAAAGGCCACATATGCATGGACTAAGAGGTGTAGAGCTTTGGGAGTGTGGGCAATTAACACAGTGTCATCCACATAAAGGAGTGCAAGGAGGTGTGCACTTTTTACCATTGGTACATCAGAAGTGCATTTGACGAACTATGGAGTAAGGTTATTTATGTATACAATAAACAGCAGAGGGGTAGGCACACACCCTTGGTGCACCCCACGTCCAATGTTAAAATTGTCAGATACATCCCCAATGTTACCAAACCTTACACAAGCTTTAAGTTCCGGGTGCAAAGATATTAGGGTGTGTACAAGTGATGGATCCATCCCCATTTTGAATAGAATTTGCCACAGCTTGGACCTATTAACACATTTGAAATCCATCGACAAATCCATGAAAGCAGGGTATAAGGTAGAGCGTTTCACCACAGCATATTCACCAATAATTTGGTGTAAATTAAGACACTGTTCTACCGTTCCTATGCCATTACGGAAACCAAGCTGACACTCATTCAATACATTATTTTTATTGACCCATTCTAATATTCTATTGTACTGTGCTTTCCCAAAGATTTTAGCAGGAATGTCAATCAATGAGATTGGCTGGTTACATTTAGGTTCAGAGCGGTTCCCTTTTTTAAAAAATCGGTGCTACTGTTGAAGCTGCCCAGGAAGTTAGGATCATAGGATGACGCATGATATTATAAACATTTGTCAGTAGTGGTACCCATACATTTATATTGCATTTAATCAAATCAATGGGGATGCACCCCATACTCTCCTGAATGGCAACCATGAATTCCTGCAGAGGAACAGATAGGAAGGAGGAGAACACTGTTAACCAACTTTCCACAGGTCTCATTACTGGCAGCATAAATGTTCCTAAAGTGTGTCACCCATTCCTCTCTTTTTATGTGACAGCTCACAGGTGTGACTGCTTGATCTAGCAACTTCATGTGTGAAACAGCTCTTTAGAAGACCTTTCTTTTGGCAATGTCTGTGAGTAAACCCCACAGGTGGATGATAATTTCCTTCCTGTGTATACTGGTTGTTTACTTTTAAATTGTATGTGGTTCAAAGGGGAAGTGCATTGAGGGCCCTGCGCAACAGATGGTTGGCCAAAAAACACTCATGGTCAAACCACTGTGGGCCTGCTGGGCCGGCTTTATTGGTCTTAACAGTTCCTGTCTGATCCTAACACAAAAAGTCACAAAACTGTCTAAAATCATCTCCCTCCCAATCTCCTCCATTAGGCACCTCATCACTAGCTCCTCATTTTCAGCTACAACTTTCCCTAGAAATTTCATGGACTCGGGCAACTTCCAACACAATCTGAGGTTGTCTGTGGTTGGCTGTATACTACTCAAGTTAGGTATAATCTGAAGGGGTTCCCTAGCAGGGATTTTCTAAGGCTATCTCAATACGGTTATGGTCATCGAAATTGGTACAGATGACGTGTCCGTATAACAGACGATTTACCAGGTTTTGGGAAATGAAAGTGTAATCAATTACTGAAGAACTATTCCTGCCCTTGAAAGTCAATAGCCCTTGCATAAATAAGCCTGTCCCCTCTACTGAGTCGCACAAATCCACAGAGGAAAGCAGGTCCTCCAACTCATTACCCCTAAGTCCATTTTTGCCGTATAGCTAGGTAATCTGCCATAGAACTTGCCTGCTAAGCCTAGATACATTTGTTGACCCTGTTGGGATTTATGCTCCACAATGGCTGATATAAATTCAACAGACAGCGGAATACTCGATTCAGCAAATTATAAAAGTCATTATTATAAAAACATATGAGATTAAAAGTTTAAAAGCCTTTGTAGAGAACTGCTTGATAGTCCCTTCCTGGGATTTCAAATCCTCTACCCGCCCACCAAGCGATAAGTTGATCCAAATTGTCAAGGCTCCAGAAGCGCGACCTGCACTGGAAGGGGTAGCGGGGAGCCTGAAACACAAAAAGCCTCCAAAAGTTATAGAGCTAATTTTCCAAGTTTCTTGCATTAGCAAAATGTCATATGATTTAATAAGTAGTTGCCTTTCCAGGAGTAATATTTTAGAACTAAGACCAGCAACGTTCCAGCTCAAGAATTTTCGCGGGAGGTGTTGATCAAATGTGACTGTCTTGCAAGGTCTGTGGTAGGACCTCCCAATTTTGGGCTGCGTTCATTTGGTGGGGGGGTTTCCGGGCGTTGTGGCTTGATAGATGAGCATGATTGGTCAGAATTATCTAATGGGGTGGCATCTTTGCCAGGTTTAATGCTGTTGGGGTTATAGAGGGAGATCCTGATATACCAGTGACATCTTCCGCTGGCAGCTCAGGAGTTGTTTGTCTGTCAACCTTAGTGTATTCTGCTAAGGCTGCATACCTGTTGTTGCATGTGATGCCCTGGCAGGGCTGATACCATTGGGCTCTCTGGCATAGCTGTGTTGCCCTGTTGGGTAGCTTGTAGAAATAACCCAATGGTATGGTGACAAAGTTGGTTGCAAATACCTTGCCCAGGTTGCTCAAGCCCAAACGTTTCCCAACACTTTGTGGGTTTCTAAACTTAACAACAATGCAACCCCCAGCTATGTTTTTCACAGAGGAGCTGATCCAACCTACCCTCCTTAACATGAAGATTTTGTGGCTTTCGGCAATATTAACATTATTGTGCACACCACTACTATGGATGACCTTGTTTCATATCTCATCCCATAACTCGTCCGGATTCTGTTATTATCAGGACATACGGGGAAGCCTCAGGCAGAAAATTTAAAACTTCGGTACTTGGTTTATTATCCAAGTGCCTGTTGTCCCTGCTGGCCTTGCTTATCTTGCCTGTTTGAATCCATTTTCCATTTACTATTGGGCCAGAGCCATTTTTCCGTGGCTCCAGGGTTAACTCTTGCAGAAAGATGTCCTATGGGGTAGTTGGGCATGTCATTCTGTATAGGTGGTGGAACTGTGCCTGTTCCAGTGTTCCTGGGCAAGGTTTCAATTTGCACCTACCAGTGGCACTTTACAGATATTGTCACACAAATGCAAGGGGGACTTTTCCCAAGCCCAAAAGAAATTGGTTCTATTATGTACGAGTCCAACTTTAGCAATTTTTTATGCATAGAAATGGCTAAATTTGGACTCGTACATAATAGCACCAATTTCTTTTGGGCTTGTGAAAAGTGCACCTTGCATTTGTGTGACAGTTTCTGTTCACATGTAATTGATGTATTGTACCTGACAGGAGCTGGTCAGGGTCACAAGGTGGCACCGTTGATTATATGAAAAATTGTATACTTTAGGTGTGCAGGTTGTAATCCTTCAATTTACAGATATTGTCATTGCCTATTTTTATAGTGTCATTTGCCCTGGTGTCAAGTTGGAGGTTAAGTTTAGATATAGTTACTCTATGGGTCTCTCTTACATCGATGCACTCTTTTATGGGTTGTAATTGTGTCTCCAGGATCATTGGTAATATATTATAGATCTCTTCAATACTGACAACACCCATGGATGTTTGACAACACTCGCTTCCAACTCCCGACATGTCGGGGGCAGGTTTGGCTCGTGGAGCACAAACGCTTATCCGTTTGCATGTAGTTTCTGGCTCGACAGGTGAATTGGGTATATTTAGTTTCAGTAGTGTGGAACATGTGATGGCATTTGTTATAGTATGTTAAGAGATTTTTAAAGCGTGCGATTACCACAAGGTGTCTTGGTGCTATCTGAGGTACAGTAGGTGATGTTTAGAGCTTAAATAGCCAGGTCTTTATATCCTTCCTGAAAGATGTTAGTAAAGGGATTACTCTGAGATGAGGTGGGAGGCTGTTCCAAAGTTTGATCGTGTTAAGGACTATACTTTTGCCACCCCATTACATCTTTTTAAAATTAGGGACAGCTAAGAGATTAGCTTTGGCCGATCTGAGTTCTCTTTTGAGCTCATATCTCTTAAAAGCTGAGCTAAGAAAGTCCGGCCCTGAGTCATGCATTCCTTTGTGGAAGCAGAGGGCTTAACATTTTGCACAACTGGGCATGGGAAGCCAATGAAGCTTGCAAAGTCCCTGTGTGATGGATTGGAATTTGGGAAGTTTGAGAATCAGTCTAGCTGCAGCATTCTGGACAAACTGAAGTCGACTTGTGTTTTTTTTAGAATGGTTAGATAGAGGCTATTGCAGTAGTCCAACCTAGGAAGGACTAGAAGAGTGATTAAGGGTTTCCTGTGGCTATCCCGAATAAAGGAAGAATTTTTCTTATAATTTTTAGAATATAATACGCTGAGGACGAAATAGCTGATATTTGAGCACTCATATTAAGGTTGTTATTAATAATGACCCCTAAATTCTTAGCTTTGGTGAAGGGAAGAGGAGGCTGGGGCAAGTTTCAGGCCACCAATTGGTGGACCAAGCTGGAGAAGGGTTACCGAACACAATAATCTCAGTATTACCTAAGATAAGCCTCAGGCAGTGCCGACTCATCCAGCCACTGACCACCTTGATGCAGTTTTGGCATCTTATAGGGCCCACCGAATCATTATTGGCTGCCGCAATTATCAACTGAGTATCATCAGCATAGGATGTTACCTGCAACATAACGCAACATAAACATTAAAAAGAGTGGGGCTTAAACACGACCCCTGAGGGACTCCGCATGGCAGTGAAAAGGGTGAGAAATCAAATTTCCCTAACGCTACTGTTTGTGATCTGTCACTGAGAAAAGAGGAGAGAAGATCAAGTGCGACCCCCTTCATCCCTATTTCCTTTAGTCAGCCAATGAGAGTAGTATGATCCACAATATCGAAGGTAGCAGATAGGTCCAGTAAAATCATAGCAGCTGAACCTCCACTGTCTACTGCCTTCCTCACTTCTTCCGTTGCCTTGACCAGGGCTGTTTCTGTGTAATGCCCTGCACGAAAGCCATACTGAGAGGTGTCTAGGAGCTGATTATCTAGAATGTATTTAGATAGCTCAAAATTCATTATCTTCTCACAGATTTTTGCGGGGAGAGGTAAACGTGCAATTGGACGGTAATTAGAAGTTACATTAATATTTAAATTGTTTTTCTTTTTTTAGTGGGAGGACAGAAGCCGATTTCCAGACCAAAGGGAAGGTCGCAGTAGCAAACATATTGAAAATATGAGATAGGTTCCTTGTAATGATGTCAGAAACCAACTTCAAGATCTTTACCGGGCAAGGGTCATAGGGGGAACTGGATTTACTTTGTAAAAGTAAAGATCTCACTTGTTCTGGTGTAGTGGCAGAAAAATGGGCAAGCAAACAATCACCTGGATCGCTCCCTTTAAGGGGTACCAGAGGATGAGTGACCCCACTATCGAAATCTTTAAAAATCCCATTGAATTTCTAATTAAAGGCGGTAGCAAGGGCATCACAAAAAGATTGACTGTCATAGGGATTAGTCTTATTTGAGATGATCGTGAGTCTCTGAATGACTTGGAAAAGTTGTTTCGAAGAGTTGGAGGCCCTTTCAATTACTTGAGTAAAGTAGCTGCTTTTTTCCTTCGTAATGTTGTTGTAACAGTTAGCAATTCACCAGTGATAATGAGGCTGATAAGGAACATTCAGGTAGATGTATCAAGCATTTTTGCGAGCGCAAACGGTGCGAATCGCAAAATTTGGCCGTTTGCGCCCGCAAAAATGGCATTAGAGATGTATCATGCACTCGCAATTTACGAATTCGCAAATAATTGCGAGTTCTCAAACTGCGATTGCATTTAAGGAATCGCAATTTGCGATTCCTTAAATGCAATGCATGAACCATTCCAAGATTGCGAATTCGCAATCTGGGACCGCTATTTACCGCGAAGTCAGACTACGTGGTAAATAGCAAAAACTTAGAAATATGCACTTTAGTGCATTTTTCTAAGTTGTATATTACGCACACACATGTCCTTGGGACATGTGTGTGCGCAACACCAGTGAACATTACCATTTCAGGGGACAACAGGGTGTCCTTTGGACACCCTGGCACCCTTGAAATTGCGGCACATTTGCGATTCGCTAATTGCAAATCGCAAATAAGGAATGACTCCCCATTCATAAGCCATTCCTTATTTGCAATTAGAGATCAGTAGGAATCGCAATGCATCCTGTTTTGCGAGTCTTTAATAGCGAATCTTTACAATTCGCTATTGAGGACTCGCAAAACATTACTTTGATGAATCTGGGGGATTGAGTCCCTCGTGTCTCTTGCATTGACTTCCTCCCTTAGGCTACCCATATAAGTTGCAATGGTATCATTGTAGTATTCAAGACCACCCATGTTGCAGCCATGCTCTATGGACAACCTAAGTTCCGTTAAAGTAATTTCATTAGACACAACCCCTATCACACATTCCAGCATAGTCTGACTACTTGGTGATTTGCATGGGAGTCTTGTTGTCAATACAGAGCTTCTTGCAGTAATGCGTTTACCCATGCTGTTGTAGATGTTTTGAGGGTGGGTTCCTCACCAAAGTGTTTAGGTTAGCTGCACAATTCAGAGGGGGTGCCCAGCACAGCTCCGTACGGCTGTGGACGGGCACAGACGTGCCTGTGCTTGACCCGGGCATATCACACACGAGTCCCGCACTGCAGGAGGCGGGACGTGCTATGAGCACGTGGATGGTGATGCCCTGCTCCCTCCTCACGGCTCGTTGAAGCGCCTCCGAGCACTGTAGATTGCAGGCACTGGAGTCCTGCTCGGGGGTTCAAGGGCTACTGATGGCAGCAAGATCACAAGCCCCTAGACTTGCGGCTAGTATCAGAGAATCCCGCACTGTGGGAGGCCAGGACGTGTTATGAGCGCATGAATGGTGAGTCCCGTCCTCTCCTCACAGCTCGTTACAGCACCTACGGGCACTGTGGATTGCAGGCATTGAAGTCAGGGGTGATTGATGGCAGCAAGATCACAATCCCCCAGATTTGCGGCTAGTATCAGAGATATTTAAGTCAAGTGCACAGATTTCATGGCATGACACTAAAGATATATTTTTGCCTTTTAATATCCACTACAGGCTGCCGCTATCACTGATCAGCACAAGTGGCGAGTCAGAGTGGTGGAGGGAGATGTGATTAGGGATATGTATGGGCTGGGTCATGGTATGTTGCCTCTGGATGATACTATTCAGTATGAGATAATTATGTAAATAGAAAGGGCTATGGTGTGTTGAAATAAGAAGCTGAGTGAGGATTGGTTTTTTACTCTGTTTCCCTGGCAGGGTTGTTGGGGGTGTGTTATGGCGAAGCCAGGACATTTGCTATTTTGCGCAATGTATGCAGTAATGAATGCTTCTTGAATCATGCTCTATCAAAATAGTGTCCTTGTGCAAGTAGGCATACCTTTTGGGGTTGAGTATTTGGTGAGAACACATTGGCTCTTATAGGGTGGTGATTTTTTGCTGTCTTTGAGTTCTTCATCTCCTGAGCATACTGTTTGTTGCTCAGGCCCACTTGTCTGATGGATGATGAATACTGTGCCTTAGTGGTGTTACTTACCTTTCTGCTTTTAGGAGGTATTTGTAGTCACCATCATTTTGCTAGAGAAGTTTGTGAGAATGTTCCCCAATGAAACTCCACATAAACATCTTTATAAAGGTGAAAGTCTTGTTGGGCCTCTCAACTAATCCTTTGGGTTGTGAATGGTATAGGGTGGAGATCCTGTCATTTACATTACTCTTGTCCAAAATCATCTTCAAGAAATGGGTCATGGTCCTCTTCATATGGGAAAACAGTGAAAAGAAGAAAGATTGCAGTGTGTAGCTTGTGCTGGGACATTCCATCATCTTTTCCTTCTAAATTACTGAGAAACTTTTGCCACAGTCACCACAGGATATTTATTTCTTATTCCATCTGCTTTGCTTGCATGGGTATAGGAGGCAATGATTTTGATTTGTTCTTATATTTTACTGTGGACAGCATAAGGGTAGCCAAAGACAAGGAGGTAAGCATGACTCATCTCTCTCTGTCCATTTGAGAATTGTGGCGATCAAAACTAGGCAAACAACAACTTGGATACAATTGATTAGAAAGGGAGGACCTAAGTTGTTTGCTCATCATGCCCTACCCTCATAGGAGTACCCATATACTTGGAGACTACCAAGCTGTGGTACCCAAACTCCTCAAGCACACCTGACACTGCTACAGATGCAGATCTCCTCCTCTGGGACTAATTACATGAAGTTAGCAGGGAGAACCAAGAAATAACCTGCCTAACTTGGGATTCATGTACGAATGTCTGTCTACAACACAATTATGTCAGCTACCATGAACAGTTAGTCATGTCAGGGGCTGGACTAGGGAATGGACTCTATCTTCTGCACACTTGAATTCTCTTCTAGTAAGTAACTCATTATGCAAGATTATACACCTGAAAAGGTCACTAATATTGCCAGGTTCTGAAGTCTGGATTGTACACAGCTGAGACAAGGGTATCCTTTCAGACTTGATGCTATATAACAGTCAAGCAGTCCATCCCCCAAAACAGCTGCATCTTAAATGTATGCATTTTCATGCAATTTGTATGAGAACATCTGCATGCCTTTTGTGAAATGCCTATCCATTTTGAGTGCATACTGGACAATATCCTTTTCTTCTAGTCCCAGGCAGTACATGAGCCATTTGAGAGCAGGTTAATGAAGAACTAATTTGAAAAGTCACGGTGTGATTCAGGTAAATTCATGGTGATTGGGGTTCAAGCACATTTTGAGTTAATGATTGCAATTCATAGTATTGTTGACAGAAGAGGCTGCCAGGGAACAAGAGTGGAGGGGCGGGTGGGCAGGAGTAAGGGGGTCATTGGGTGGGGGTAGGTGGGTCGCGGGTGGTGCGTGGGGGTATTGCACAATTAAAAAAAAAACATACCTCCATGCCGAGTCCGCAGCCACCTCTCCTACATTGTGTTGAACCTCGTCATCTCTCCGGAACCAGTACTCACATAGGCTTCCTCCCCATACGAATCACAACACTACATTGCAGCGTTGTGATTGGTCTGAGCGCCGTGGATCGTCGCTCAGAGGGGGACAGGGAGGCTTTGCATGTTCCTCACCAGGCTGTGTAATGCAGCCCGGTGGGGGACATGCAAAGTGTCCATGACTGCTTGGGCGGCCCGAGAGGGCCAGCCAAGCAATCCTGCGCACTTAAGGAGTGCAAGCCTCTCCTCCTACTCGATGTAGCAAGAGTGCCAGCCCCGCCCAACCTGGCTGTAAAAAAATATAATGATAGTAAGAGAAATAACTTCTGTTATTATCATAATTTTTTTTTACATTGCTCCATGAACAGTGGGGTGACGCTCCTCCACCTTGGCGGAGGAACCGCCTAGCTGATTGTAAACAAACCATGTTTTGCCCGTAAACTGTTCTAAAATGATGTCACTCTCCCCAAAACAACGTATTCACTATTTTCACTTATATTTTTAAGGGCTATTTTCAGTATACTATGCTGTAAAGCTATATGCAACTCTGGGCAGAGAGTCTTCCCACCAAATATCAAAACATAAAAATAAATAAATATCAAATACCATGTCAGAGCCCTGAAAGTGCTGGTGCTCCGTTTCCTGACTTTTCCTCTATATATATATCTCATTTTCCTGTACTTTCTTTGCAAATTTCCATACTGGTCAGCAAATCCAATTCCATCTTCTATTCTGAAAAATTGCGTGCCCCAAATTAGGAATACAAGATCGTTGTGAGAAATTTGCACCTGGGGATATCAAATGAGTAAACAGGTTCACCCTATTCAAAGAGGTTTCTTTGGGAGTCACAGTTACAAATGCTTTAAAATGGATACCAGTCAACCCATAAAAATAAAATAATTGCACACCTTGTTATTCAGTGAAAATGTAATTCAAACTTTACAAAGAAAGACATTTTAAGAACACCGATAAAATTATATTCAGTCGCAAAGCATTCCACCTAGTACCTCAATATCTCCTCTCCACATAGAAATTCTCTTGAATTCTAATACTGTGACTAGATTTACCAAAATAAACCAACACTGACTGGGAGAATCTTGGATACACATCCTGGGCTTGGTACCCCACACATAATAAGTGCTAATTTGTGTGACAGCAAATTTTGAACTGAGAGACAGAAAATTACCAGGTGCAACAAACATTGAATGGAAAGAAAATATGTTCAACCTAAATATCTTCAGTTTCTACTAAAAAGATAACCAGATATGTTGGTTACAATGGAAAAAAGCAAACACACTCCAACCTTGAATTAAACCTAAAGATTGATCTTGCATTGGTATGCGTTTTTACGTACGTGTTGCTCTCAGTATCACTTTTTAGAGCTGTAGAATCCTTCTCAAATTTGGTGAAAGAGGGAGTATTCTTTGGTTGCCTTTTTTGATTTGCTGCAAGCCAGAGCTTACACAACTATTTGCCATGTACAATCTATTTCAAGATGGAACTGCTTGCCGAGCTGTCTTGCGCAATTTGATGCAAGCCAGAACTTGTAACCATGGTTGTCAAGTTCAGAAGAAGCCAAAACTTGCAGCAATATCTCTTGCCTCTTTAGCTAACTCTTTTCGGTTCTTTTTTTCCCATGATTTCTCCCTTTGTCACTGTTTTTCCATCTTCCTCTTCCCCCTTTCTCCCATTAGTGTTTCTCTTTCTGTTGCTTTGAATCAAGGCCTGCTGAGGAATAATAAGTGCCATTCCCCTAAAATGAGTACACGTGGGTCCCACCTGCAACTACCAGCTCAAATTAAGCATTGGTCTGCCGTATTACTCTCAGTCAGAACATTTTAACCAAGGCAAAGCGGCTCAAAATGTGCTAAAGTTAATGTGCCATGAATCGCATCCTTCAAATATCAAGCAAGGATTTTTAAAGCACATTGAAACCAACGAACGAGAAGAAGGGAAATGGCTTTAGGCCTACAGAGATCTATACCCAGGTCGTATGCTTATGCTCAACCTAAAAAGAGTGATGAGGAACAGTAGGAATCAGTGTAATGAAGATTGCCTGTAAGTGAGCAGAATATTTACTTCAGAATACCAGAGTGTCTACGAGGTCTTTGAGGGTCTCCGAGAGAGGCAGACAGGACATGTTGCCTTGTACCAATCTGGCTTTAGGAGGGAGAAAGGTCAGTATTGGCAGAACAAGGAAGGGTCTCTTATGGGGGATGGGCATCATGATGGGCATCATGTAGGCTTTCCATGTAATGCCAACAATGTTTCTGATCAACCTTTGTTTCATGTTGGTATTTCTTTTTTGTTGAACAGCCATGTTCTGGATTCGATGGGCCTCAAATCAATCACTAAAAGTCAATATTTTTTTTAAATAGCATAGATACTTGCGGTTCTGGAGCACTTTTCCAGTAAGCATCTCATTACGCTATGTTATACTGGTAAGTGTATTCCCAGTTTTTTCAATAATATGCCTTAGAATCAATGACAAGCATTGGATTGCCCCCTAATGATGTGGAAACTAAATGAAAAAGTCTTACTTCTTCATGAAAAATAAAATGTCAATAGCGAATAATAAACGAGTTTATTGCTAGAATGAGCAATATGAGACCCATACACTTGATTTTGGAGTAACTGTTTAGACTCAGTGGATATTTAATTTAAACTGTGAAGTTGTCTGAACTTAAAATAATTGTGAAATATCAATGAGGAAAGGTAACCTACAATATTGTGTTTATTTAGTACAACAGCAAATTCAACATATGCAAAGTTAAAAAGATAAGAAGAAACTTGTATAACTAAATGCATAAAACAATAAAACATCAAAGTCATTATACATTTAAGAGGGGGAGTAAGAAAAGGAGAAGGGAGAAGGGAAGAACAATTCTGAAATATAAATATAAATTAGTAAAACAACATCATATTAATACTTCATCATCTACTTCATTATAAGAAAATTATAAAACAATTAGTGTAATATATATAACATATATTCAAATGCAATAGAAGACAACGATTAAAATAATTACGGAGGATAAAAATTCTCAGATAACAGGGAAATAGTGTGTTACACAGTCCCACTAATTTGAATGAGAAAAAGAGTAAGAGGTAGCCATAACTTGGGGACATTATGAGAGGGAAAACAGTGCATCACACTTTGTATGATAATGTGTCTAATGATTTCCAATTTAGAACAATTTGCTGAAACACAAGTGCTAATAAAATGTCTAACAATTTTTCTCTGGGAAACAATAGAGAAATAGACTGAGATAGAGTACCTAAAATAAATAAAGGATATTGAAAGAAGGTTTTACGTTAAAAATTTGTAAAATCTGGGGCCAAACCCTGTGCCAAAATGAAAGCGTCATAGGGCAGTGAAATAACATATGCATAAAATCTGCCTAGTGAGAATCACAAGACCAACATTTAGCAGAGCCATCAGTGGAGAACTTAGAACACTGTAGGGGAGTGAATTAACATCTGTGATAAATGAAAAATAGGGATTGAGTAACACTAGCAGATCTAGAAACTTTGGAAATACCTGCCCATATTTTATCCCAAAAAGCAACATCCCAACATACCCCTAAGTCTTTTTCCCATACAAGTTCGACCTTGGATTTGGTTATAGAGGGGTCAGATTTCAAAAGATATTTATAAATAACAGATGCTTTAGGTCCTAAACTGAGAAGCTTAGTAAATTCAGGGGAGAAAGGACTAACCGAGATGGAGAGGATTGAATAGTGAAATACCGGTCTAAGAGCACATTCATCAATAAATTAAAGCGAGAATAGGACTTGGGACACTAATAAATACGACAATATTGAGGAAAGGAAAGTGGAGCATTATCCTGAAAGAACTGATACACCCACATAAGGCCCTTATTTTACCAAGCATGCCAAAAAATAGGTCTATTGTTAATTAGGACTAATGAATCATACCATATCGGCATTTGAAGAAATAATAAGGGAGATAAATCAATAGCAAAGAACGTGGACCTAATCAATGAAACTGTATTCTTTAAGACCGGAGAATGAAGAAATTTTGACTTACAGGAAGATAGGGACAAAGGTGAGTTTTTTCAAGTTCCAACCATAATGGAGAAAAAAGATGAAATCAATTCAGAAGTCCAATGACCAGCTTGCCGCAAAATAAAAGCTCTATGTTGAGAAAATAAGTCTGGAAAGTTAACTCCTCCAGCCATTTTATGGTGTTGCAAAGAGGTCACAGCAATTAGTGATTTCTTACTATTTCATATACATTTTTGGAGTAATAAATTAAACTATTAAAAAGGGACTTTGGGATATGAATTGGTAACATGGAAAGAAGAAATAAAAAGATATGAGAGATCATCATTTTAATAGTTTCTAAACAACCCCAAAATGTAAAAATGAGGATCCCAGGAGGACAAAATACTGTTAATCTTTGTTGTTAGTTCTTTAAATTTGAGCTGCATAGTTTCTGAAATGGAGTTTGTAACCCAGATACCTAAATATTTAATTTTAACAGAGGACGACCATTGAAAACCCATAATGAGATAAGGCTGACTAAAGGTGTATTTAGTAAGACGAAGAATTTCTGTTTTACTTTTATTAATTCTATATCCAGATACCTCCAAAAAATAAAGAAAGTTCTTGTAAAAGAGCAGGTAAAGACCTCTCAGGAGAAGAAATAAACAGAAGAATATCGTCTGCATATGCAGCGAATTTTAAGTGATGATCCCTAGAAATGAAGCCAGAAATAGAGGGGTTAAGATGAATCCGGGAAAGAAAGGGCTCAAGCGCAATAACAAATAATAAAGGAGATAGCAGACATCCCTGCCTCACACCTCTATATAGAGGAAAGTAGGAAAAAACTTTACCATTTACCAAGACCGCCGCTCAAGAAGCTTGATACAAGAGAGAAATCAAGGCTATACATTTAGGACCGAAACCATGCCAGGTTAATGACCGAAGCATAAAGTCCCAACTAATCCTGTCAAATGATTTTTCTGCATCTATTGTGATAGCCGCAAGTGAGGATTTTAGTAGAGGGGGCTCTACTAAGAACATCAAATAATAAACAAGAATTATCCGATATAAGCCTCCCCTTAATGAATGCAGCTTGTTCTCTCCCTATAGGATACGGGAGGAGGGATTCTACACGAAGAGCAAGGAGCTTAGCAAACATTATATAATCCACATTCAACAAAGAGCTAGGACTATAGTTTTTAAAATCATGGGGATCTTTACCATCTTTATGAATGAGACATATGTAGCCTCCTAGAAGGTACCAGCCATAGACGACGAATGAACAAAAAAATTAAACAAGCGGAATAGATAGGGAAAAAGAATAGCAGAGAAGTGGAGATAAAATTCTACAGTAAAACCATCAGGTCCCGGTGTTTTCCTCAATTTTAATACACTTAATGTTTGAGAAATTTAATCTAAAGTAAGATCCTTCTCTAGGGAAAGGAAATTTGGCTTAGGTAATCAGAAACAGTAGGAGAGTAAGCCAACCATTTAGGCGTATACAAAGATTTATAGAAATTAACAAATTAGTCTAAAATATCCTTGTGGTTAGTAAGAGGACTACCTTGTGCATTCAGCAAAGATTCAATAACTTGCCTGTCTTTCCTAATTTTGAGATAATTCACCAATAATTTACCTGCTTTATTCCTCCCCCTAAAATATCTTCCACTTTTCCGAAGAAGTATAGACGTAGCTTCATTAGTAGAGATAGAGTTACGTTTTAATTTCACTTGTACTAATTTGTGAGGATCAGTAGGTAGTTTAGAATAACAATATTGATGTTCTAAAGATTTAATGGAAGAAAGCAAAGCACTGTGCTCCTTAGCACTACTCCTTTCCAGCGGAGAGACATCATTTTAAATAAAGTCCCTTGAAGACGCTTTAAAAGTATCCCAAAGTAAAGAAGGAGAAATAGTAGGATTATCATTAAAAGAAAAAAAAATCAGAAGCAAAGTAAATAAAGGAGCTAGAAAATTGAGAATCTTGTAGAAGAGAATTATTAAACCATCATCTATGAGAAAAAGAACAGGGAGGAACCAAATCCAAGTCATAATAACCATAGCATGATCAGAAATTATAATAGGCGAAGTCTGAGATTGTATAAAATGTTGAGAGAGAGATTTGTAAAGGAAAATGTGGTCTACTCATGAAAGTGTACCATGAGAGGATGAATCTTAAGTATAATCCTGTGATGCACGGTTGGTAAGTAGCCATGAATCCACTAGGACACTGTTATTAACTGTACAAAGGGATTGTTTGTGCATTCATTGGGACACCAAGCGCACAGAAGAATACCTACCTAAAAGGGGTCCATAATTTGATTGCAATCTCCACCCCCAAATAAAATGCAAATTCTGATATGGTATATATTTCCTGGCTATAAGAGGCCAAAAATGATGGTCGCAGAGTGTAGGAGCATAAACATTTAACACAGTAAGTGGTACATTGTCGATAAGAAGATTAACAGGAATCCATCTGCCCATATCGTCTATTTCATGGGAAGTCAATGTCACATTAAGAGATTTGTTAGACAATATAACAAACCGGTTCTTTTTGTTCAGTGAAGGAGATACAAATACATTTCCCACCCAGGCTCTCTTAAACTTAAAATCTTCTAATTCAGATAGGTGAGTTTCCTGAAGAAGAACAAGATCTGTACAATATTTACCTAGTTGGGATAAAATTCTCTGTCGTTTCACTGGATTAAGAGATCCTTTAATATTCCACGATATTACCGGAAATTATATAAGAAAAATCAGAAATAAATTTCTTGATGACATAGAAATAACTAAGGAAAGGCCATATGAAGACCAACCAAGAAGAAGAAAGAAAATAGAAAAGAGCAACCAGCGAAGAATAAAGGAAACAAGCAAGAGAAAGAGAAAAAGAGGAAAAAAAAGATGAGAAACTAAAAGAAGAGGCAGTACCTATCCAAAGAAGGACGACTGTAAAAACATATCTGAAAACTTCACAAAAAAAAGGAGATACATAGGGGTGGAGACGACACATAAAACAATGAAACACTCAAAAGGGAAGAGATCCACGCACATCCGGGTCATAAACACTTGGAAGGAAGAACCGCATAATAGAAACACACAAAACGGATCTGTAAAGAGAAACAACAAATAAAATGCAACATTAGGACATAACCAACAGTGACTGAAAGGTTATGTTAAACAATGCAGGATAATCACAGCAAGCTATGCGAACTCCAGCAAAAAGGTATACATAAAAAGAAAGTCGACCAGTAGAAGGACCAGCTATGTCTATGTTAACCAAATAATGTGATTGACTACACTTTTTAAGCTCAGCTGGGTCTTCAAAAGTAGTAGTGTTATTCTGGAAGGTTACTTTAAAGAGGCAAGGGTGAAAAGGGCCACATCTGGCTCCCAAAGAACATATAGGAGCTCGAAGATTAAGGAATTCCTACCTTCTGGCTGCAGTAGCATTGGAAACATCCTGAGACAAAAACATGTGTTGACCCATCCAAGTAACTTGCTGTTTCACCTTAGCTGCAGAGAGTACTGACAATAGGTCAGTAAACTTCAAGAAGAGAATGACAACTCCTCTGGGCTTGACACGAGCTGTCAATGATGTAGAACAAGGACCAAGTCTATGAGCTCTCTGAATATTCAGCAAAGTTGAGGAGGGCATGTTGAGCAATTTTGGAAGAAAGGAGGTAAAAAAGGAAACAGGATCACTCCCCTCCAATGACTCAGGAACACCATAAATTCGTAAGTTATTGAGCCCGTTTCTATTTTCTAAATCCTCTGTGTCATGTTTAAGTCTCAAGACCTCCTTTTCCAGACAAGAGATTTTTTTGGTGTCATCTTGTAAGTCTGCAAGCTGCTGCTCCACCACAGAAACACGATCCTCCATTGCTGACCATATATCATCCAAATGTTGCATCCGATTATTAGTATATTCCACAAAGGGCGTCATGCCGGCAGAACCACAGTGTTAATTCTGCTGGATCTAAGTGCGGCCTTTGACACGGTCTCCCATGAGATCTTGCTCCGCCGTTTGGAGGAGATGGGTGTCAAGGGCTTGGTCCTCACTTGGCTGTCACCTTTCCTGGAGGATCGGACCTTTCAAGTTTCGACCCCTGCCTTCCTCTCCTGTACTCACCCACTGTGCTGTGGGGTGCCCTAGGGTTCAGCACTCAGCCCAATCTTATTTATTAACTATGTGAGGCCACTGGCTCTGCTGTCCAAAGCCCAGGGCATCTACCTGCTGGTGTTTGCCTTTTCCAACAATACCAGTCAGGATAGGGTGAAATTTGGACAAGACTTGACAGCAATTTCAGAGTGGATTGCTGCGAACTATCTGCAGCTTAATTCATCTAAATCCGAGATCCTTCTGGTGGGCAGAGATCACCATCTCTGGGGCAAGGAATGGTGGCCCCCCTGCTCTCGGTGTACACCCACACCCAAGCCAGTGGTGAAACATCTCGGCATAAGGATGGACAGTTATCTCACTTTTGAGACCCATGCCAAATTAGTGGCAGGGAAATGTTTCGGGCTACTACTGGGGCTGAAATCTATACTGGGCCTATTTGACTCTAAAACTCGCCAATTGATCATTCAATCCTTTGTCCTCGCCAGACTAGATTATTGTAATGTGCTTTTCTTGGGAGTTAATAAATTCAATGTCAAAAGGCTGCAGCACGTTCAGAAAACAGCAGCTCGCGCAATTTTTGCTCTCCCTAAATACTGTTGTGTCTCCAGTCTTCTTCACCGGCTTCACTGGCTTCCTTTTGAGCAGAGAGTACGCTTTAAAATGCTGTGCATTGCTCACAGAATTTTGGCGGACAGTGGCCCTAGAATCCTGAGAGATTTATGCTCCCAATATGCCCCTACATGCCTGCTACGCTCGGCAGACCTGCTTCTGGCCAGAATTCCCTGGATAAATAGGGCCAGAACAGGCGGTTAGCCCCTGTCCTCTGGAACTCCCTCCTCATTCACATTCATAGTACCTTGGACCACCTTATTTTCGGAAGGTTGGTAAAGACATGGCTATTTACACAATGCTAATTTTTCTTTGTTCGTAGTCTCACTTGGTTGTTTTAGCGCAGGGGACTCCATGCGCTCTATAAATACTTTAACATTAACATTAACATTTCCTGAAGCAACATTTCTAAAGTAATATGAGACATAGCTTTCTCAGGTGAGGGAGGATCATGCTTCAATCTCTTGGAAGCAGAAGAGACCGACTGAACTTTACTTGTAGATGGCAATGGGTCGTACGGGCAACAATGGAAGTAGCCATGCTTTTTGGGTCCAAATTGTCTGTGGACAAAGAGCAGGAGACCTAACACACAATTGTGACATGGAATGCACCTAAGGTGAGAAAACAAACTGTGGCTTCTTTAATTTTCCCATAAAAAAGGAGAATGTAGAATGAGCTCAAGAGGCACTTCTATGGAGAAATATAATTTAAGGATTGCCACAAGTGCTGTCCAATGCAGCAACAAGCCACTTAGCTGCCAGAAAGCCTTCCCAAGCTCCAGCACGCACCACCTCTATCAGGAATGTCTGCCTAACGGATGCACTTCATCTTAGGCAGAGAGCTGAAAACATAGTCGCTTTTATGTTCATTATACCTGTTGGCCGCCTGAGAGAGTACTGGACCTGTATTCGCTGACATCAGCATTGGTAGAAAATTACAAAATGGCAGCTGAGGGAGCTCTCACAAGGCCAAAGAAACATCGAATCAAGCTACAAATATTGGTCACCGAGTCCATCGCAGACTCCGTGTCCTGAAGGCACTACAGAGAGCGCCGCCTCGCTTCAAAACACAACCCTGTTCTCACTGACTCCGCACTCTGAACCGCCTCGCTACACGCTGCACAGACGTCACCGACTCCATCGCTGTCCAACTCAAACATCAACCGGCTCAGTCACCGCACAATGACTTGCCAGCACCGCATCGTGTACTGTCTCACCCTGCAATGCAAGCCCTGGTCTCACAGACTCCATCAATGAGCCGCTACCTGCACTGAGCCGAGAGGACACCGCACACTGCAACGCTTCCCTCTCACATCACAACCGCGACAGTTGCCCCGACCGACTCCCATTGGCGCGTTGGCCGCATCAAGAAAGATTCTGTCTCCGAGTCTGTTTATGCTTTAGCTGACCCATATCCATGCGGTTAGCTGGAATTGTTAGACTCTATTGTGTTCAGTATCGTGGTAGCCCCGAACGGAGCTACTGAGTCGGAGGAACTGTGTTTTCACGTTATTCCTGCAATTTAAAGGTTATTTTTGCACAGTAACTATTTTACAGTATTGTATGTTGGATTTATGTCGTTTTTGGTCTTGTGTGGCTTAGATAAAGTTGTACTTCTTTTTCTAAACTGGTGTGGTGCCCATTTGTCATGTTTTCACTCTGTTACTGTATGCATGCACAAATGCTTTACAGACTGCCTCTGAGGTAAGAGTGTCTGCTCGTGTCAAGCTACCAAGGGGGTGAGCAGGGATTATTTTAGAAGTGTATCCCCTTTGCCCTGACTAGGAAGAAGGGTCCCTACTTGGACAAAGGTACCCGTTCGGACAACTTGAGACCCCCATTTCTAACACTCACTCAGTGACCCACAGAATATTACAAGGCAACACATTTGCACAGACTACAAATGCATATCTCCTCAATGCACCATGGGCCTGATTTTCTGATTGTCGCGACTAGACAGCACATGTCCTGTCTATTCGAAACATGTTGTTTACACAGTGGGTTTACATTCTGCCATAGCCTAATATTGGTATGTTTCTGTGTCGCTCTCACTTCTGTCATTCCTGTTTTTCAAGCCATGCCTGCGTCACATCCTCTTGTTGTATTTGACCCTCCCTGGGAGATGAACAAGTACTTGTGTCCTTTCACTGCCCCCGTTTTAGGAGCAACTTTTTTTGTGTTCCTGCACTCCACATAAGTGGTTGTGTTTTCCCCTCTACCCCAGTCCATTTCTTCTCCACCCCTTCCCGCCCTCTCCCTGTTTCATAAATGATCCCCACCCTACACACTGAGCCCCCACCACCACTCACCTCCCACCCTCCATAGTTCATGTTTTGTCTGCGTGTAGCTATGCCTTTCTTATGCACACGGTAGATGTATACTTATATAATATATATACACATAGCCAGTTCATAAATACAATAGACTTATATGTAATGACCAGTTAAGTGCACAGACTGGCGTGTATGCCCCATCCTACACATATATTGACCCTCTTTATGACTCGATGAGCATTAATAGGGCTGCGTACTCTGATGCACATGGGTATACCACATATATAAATGTGTGCTTGTTTATGTGCATGTTGGGTAGACATCGGTTTATTGAGAGCACCTCAGGGTTGTGTATCAGATATAGCGGCGTTCAGGCAAGAAGATGAGTGAAAGAAGTGTTGGTAGTGTGATGGCTCCTTTGTATACAGTAGTAAGTAGCTGCTCCTAAATTGCTTTTGGTTTTTGAGGCACTGCCTGCATCACTCTCTCCCTCTACCCAGGGTGTGGCTTTATGATGAGAGCTTCCGACTATGGAACTGGGGAACTAGATTCCAGTCTCAGCATAGGCTCCATAGTCTGTGGTTCTGGGCACTTAATCTTCCCATGTCCATAACAATGCATGTGAGCTTGTGTAATGTAACTAGTGCTCATGTAAAGCACTCAGCCTTCGGTTGAAAGACAAATCGATGCGTATTTCCTGTCCGATTTCTATAAAGTGTGACCAGAAAATTAGGATAAATCACGGCCTCCCCAATTAAATTGTGTGCTCTTGGGCCACATGGGTAAAAGACATTAACATTGATAAAGCCAATAGCTCTTGCATTGCCGAGGCAGATTGGCTTTGCCAATGCTTGTTTATTACTTGTCACTCAGGCGGCCAATCCATTGTGGACACATGAAACACCATTCTGACACTACTCGAGGATGATCTGGTGCATTTAAAGTTTGGCACTTGGACTGCCAATCTATTGTGGACTCAGCACACCATCCTAACACTAATCAAGGTTGAGCTGGTGCATTTAAACTTTACCACTGTTGCAGGATGCCTTTATCCCCTGAAGGAGGCTCCTGCTGTCATGTCCACTGACTCCGCCCTTCCAGACCCACCCGTGTGACTCCAACCCCAGCTCTGTAACTCCAGACCCTCTTCCGAGGACTCCATCCAAACCATTCCAGCCCCCAAGATCCCCTCCCCACCCGGACTTCAATAGATGTTTAGGTGCCCTATTTAGACTGTCTCTGACCTGCTGGGGGTTCAGTGCAAGAACACTATGGACATGGTGGTCTTCAATAGGAAGGATGTCATTAAAAATGGGGTGGATTTCCCACCTAAAATCATGAGGTAATTATGATCCCGTTGTTGGTGGTCTCTGCCTCATGGTGGGCCAATGGCAAATCCAACAGAGGCTTCATCATCAGGCCGCAGGCTTCCTCCACTTTCTAGATAGGGAGGAAATGCAGAAGAGAACAGACCTTCTATTTTTTACAGCACATGAGGTTAAAGATGCATCTACCTCAGGAAACCAGGCACACGAATGTTCTACACAATGTAAAAGACCGGATTCATATTTCTATTATTAATTTGAACCCTCCCCTTTCCTACATTATCCTCCTTTGCAAGAAGGAAATCTTGAAACTACCAAGCAAAGGCTGACAGCAGAACGGGTGGGAAGGGAGTCTTGTAGGGCTGATGCAAAGAAGAGCAGGACTAGCAGTACTGAAGGTTACCAGTAAGTAATTGGGGCACAGACTCCACATCCGTACTCCCTCATCCAAGTCCTGACAATGTCAGGAATAACGCAGCACCAATCTTCTGATTGCAAAATAAAAAATCCTCCAACATTTTCTTCAATGCTCATAAAGTCTTTAGTGAAAAGATAAATCAGTAAAGCTCTTCTGATGTCTAGTGTATGCAGGTCTTCTGCCAGTGACGAAAGAGAATGAAAGAAATTTTACAATGCAATTTTTTGTTCCATATGGAATTTAAACTTGCTCCTTAGGCAACAAACAAGACCCAAGCTGTAGGATCTCCTGATCTAGGAAAAGTTGAAGGTAAGGACAATAGAGAAAAAGTTTCTAGCAGCTCAAAAGAGCCTGCTGAACACTTTCTAAGACCAAACGTAGATTCCATACTGGTAATGAAGGGTGAAATAACTGCCCTTTTTAGTTAAAAATGTTCTAAAAGGCTGCCCACCTAAACTGCTTAGTCCTGATGGAAACAATCCCTTAAAAATCTAATTTAAGAAAGAGATTCTAATATTAATTTGCTCTTTTCACCCATGGACATCAGGACCCCCAGCAACAGGATGACTGTCTATGAGATGACTCCTCCCACCAGCCCTACAGTCTTGCAGGAGCACAAGTGCCGATAACGGTAGGGAAGATTCACAAAGTGATCAAAAGTATGCCTAGCAACAAGGCCCCAGGGCCTCATTGCTTCATGGCCTCCTTTTTCAACTCATTCTCAACCTTATTGGTGGACCCCTAATTAAGACCTTTAATTACTTTCTTAACTCAAAGACGGTGACTGGATCCTTCTTAACCTTGCACCTCCACACATCCTACTCACAGCCAACAAGGACTCAACAGATTGTGGGTCATATCGTCCCATTTACCTTTTCTAATGCAATGTGAAACTCTAAGTATCCATCCTTGTCAAGCATCTTCACTTGATTTTGTTCAGGCTTATGGGGGTACAGCAATCCGGATTTATCACAGACCACCAGACGGGGGTTAATATGAGATTGGCCTATAGCCTCATAGAAGTTGTGGAACAGAGTTGTCAGCCCATGGTCCTATTCTCACTAGACTCTAAGAAGGCATTTTTATAGAGGTCATTACCCCCCCCCCCCCCGTTTTAAAATATTGGACAGAATCACCATGAAAATCACCATGAGCGCAAAGTTAAAAACATACATCCAAACCCTGTATTGTAAACCCTCCACCAAAAACAAGATCAACTGCAAACTCTCCCTGATGATCCCTCTATTGATAGGCATGAGGCAAGGTTGCCTCATGATTCCCTTTGATATTTGTGCTCTCAGCGGAGCCACTGGTCCAAAGAATTCTACGTAATCTGGACATCCAGGGAATTCAAGTGGATGAGACTGAGCATAAGGTTTCCCTCTTCACTTATGATGTCCTGTGCTTTGTTGGTGACACTAAACATTCCCTACAGACCCTCCAGTCTGAACTGGACACATTCTCTGAGGTCTCAAAGGTTAAAATGAAATACTCTAAGTCCAGGGGCATGTGCATGAGAATAGCTGATCCCCTCCAGTACACAAAGCAATGGGATGAAACACTAATCAAGCAGAAACAGCTATTCTTGTCAAGGTGAAGTCACAAGCAAACCCTGAATTAACCATCTGGTAGTTTGGAATAAAAGCAGGCAGGCTTAATTTAGATGCAATGTGTAAAACATGTTTGCAGCACTTCAGACAGTGCTAAAGTGGAAACACTATGCAAGAAAAATCCCACACCAATTTAGAAAAAAAGAGTATAATGTAATAAATTATTTGAGACCAAAACAACAAAAATCCAAACAGTTGTACCGGAGATATGCAATT
This sequence comes from Lissotriton helveticus, assembly GCF_964261635.1. Classification (NCBI taxonomy): domain Eukaryota; kingdom Metazoa; phylum Chordata; class Amphibia; order Caudata; family Salamandridae; genus Lissotriton; species Lissotriton helveticus. The sequence goes on along the minus strand of NC_136067.1, from coordinate 1,263,638,866 downwards.
TTAAAGATTTAACTGAAAATAGTGCCTAGAAGCCCAAAGAGCCAACTGTAGTTATCTGGTTGAGCTGGACCGCAACAAATGTATACATTTAGACTGACTGTCTAAACAGAGACCATGTTAGACCTGCTGAACAAGGTACCTGAAATTTGGTTGCGGAGCATTGCAAGATCCCGTGTGAATGATTTATCACGTACTTTGATTCTGAGGAGTGGCGTGGCTGCGATGCGAGGTCCTGTGACAAGGAGGTGTCACACAGCCGTGGCTCCGAAATGCTGTAAGGTCCTGCACAGCGGATGCATCGTGCAGTGGCGTTTCCGATGAGGAGTTTCGAGGCAATGCATTGTGGTGTTACATTTCTGCTTGGATCACAGCTGGATTGCCAGAGAATCTTCAGGCCCGCTTCCAAGGGTCCAGGACTGGGGTAGCCTGGGGTGGCACTACTTGGCAAGTGGCAAGACTCACAGCAGATAAAGTCCGTGTGCTGAGTTCAATGTGGGTGGAGTCCTTTCTGCAAAAATAACTATTGATGGACAGAATGCAGAACAATGTCATACATTCACCCCAGTACAGAGATCTGGGCCTAAATCCATAATTTTTTTGCTCACCATGCCATTCCTGTTTGGACCCAGTCATATGCAAATCAGTATTGACCCTGCGCCCAATGGGAACAGTCCAGCCCGAACTGCCAGGCCTGGTCCTCCCTGGACTGGAAACAAGCATCCTAGGACCAGTTTCGGGGTTTCACCCCTCTTCAGCCAGGATATCTTGATTCCAGTGGCATGGAGGAGTCCTTTCTGCCCTGGCGCTGTGATCAGGAGACCAACCAACTATCCCTTGGAGTCACTCTGGTGGTCCTGGGTTAAAAAGGAAGGTCCAGTCCTTTTTACTCAGGCAATAGGGAAGCAAAGTAGCAGGGCAGCGGAGTAAGAGTCTTTCTACTGAAGGGTTGGGGCTAATGGTCCAATATTTATACTTGTTGCCAGCTGGGGGTGAATGTTTGACAATGTTTATATTCCGTCCATCATCTTTTTGTTGGTTGCAATTTCACCCTAAGTGGGTAGGCTTTGCCCAGACATGGGTCCCATGCTCACTACACCACCGGTTTCAAGCTAGCCTGGCTGATATGTGGTGATGCCCTGAAACCAATCCAAGGATGCTTGTTTTCCGGTCCTAGGGAGGACCTGGCCTGGCAGTTCGGGCTGGACTGTTCCCATGGGGAACAGGGTCAAGGATGATTTGCATATGGCTGGGTGAAAAATGGAATGGCGTGGCAAGCAAAATAATGATGGATTAAACCCAGAACTGTGACTGGGGGTGTAAGTTTGACAATGTTCAATATCCCGTCTATCATCTTTTTGTGTTGCAGCTTTGAAGTAGAAGAAGGTTCTGGAGGTTACCACCACCAGAGGTGCTTGGAACTTCCCCCCTCCCTGCCCTGGTCCCAGCTTGTCTGGGGCACAAAAGACTAGTGTCAACCCCTTTGTGAGTAAACTGAGGCAGAGGCTTTGTAATGTGCTAGAGTGGTAGGTGATAAATCTGCCCCTATCAAATAAGCCCATTCTGCCAACACCTATTCCCCCTTTGTTTCACTGTCTAGGAGAAATACACAAAGGCCAACTGCCAGCTACTGACTGATTTGCATTTAACTGTGTCTGAACTTGGGTGGCGAAGTGAGCTAAAGCACGATGATGGATTCAACCAGATCTGTGACTGGGGGTGAGTGTCTCAAAAGTTTAATCTCCTTGTGTTTGCTTTGTTTGCCCTAAATTGGCAGGGTATGCCCAGATGTGGGTCCCTTGCTCACTTTGCCACTGGATTAAAGCTGCTTGTTTCCGGTCCAGGAAAGACATGGCTTGGCAGTTCAAGCTGGACTGTTCCCATAAGGCACAGGGTCATGACTGATTTGTATATAGCTGTGTCTGAACTGGGGTGCCGAAGTGAGCTAAAGAACAATGATGGATTCAAACCAGATCTGTGACTGGGGGTGAGTGTTGTAAAAGTTTCAGCGGTCTGTCCATCATCTCCTTGTGTTTGCTATCGTATGAGATTAGACAAGCCTTTCAGTAGCAAAAATTGAGTGTAAGAGTGTGAGAAGTTGGCCCGATGTATGATGTTCACTAATCTAGTGATCACCTTGTATCAGTCCAAACAACCCTTATGGTGGGTGGTTATAAGTCAACCTTATAGACAAGCTATCCTAGGGGTAGCATGGACCTAAGCAGTCTTAGGCTTAACTCAAGAGAGCATGTGAAGCCAGCTGTTTTACCATATGCAATCCTTTTAATACCAAATGAAAGGACACCACACAAGTTATATATTATAAAAATATATGTATTTATTACTAGAATAATCCTCTGTCCTCTTTATGAGGACAGAGGCACAAGCGTTTAAACAAAAGCACAGTTAAACATTCAAAAGTTGCACAATTATGGATAGGCCCGGTGGCTACTCAAACCATATATTAAAATAGTGGTATAAGAACCACGTCACGAACAATGGTAAGACCTAGGGCCTTGAGACTCGCTGGGACTACACTGGACTAACAGTAGTTAGGACTGGGGCGGCCCACAGGATACGGGTGCAGTGTCTAAAGTGCACGCGTGCACCAATGCAAAGTCAATGGTGCGTAAAAGTTACAAAGTTGCAGTTTTGGAAGTCTTCCGACTGGACTAAAACTAAGTCACTTTAAACTAGGAAACTAGAGGTGTAAACCACTACAGGAGCACCGGTGTTTTATCATTACCTTACCCACAGGAAGCGGGTGCATAGGTGCCAAAGTGTGCCGGGTTTTTTCGTGGAGTTCTATGGAGCCTGGAGATGAAGATGCTGCAGGCGGCCAGGAGAGAAGAGTCCGGTTGAATCCAAGGGTGGATCGAAGATGTAGAGTACCTGAAAGCAGAGGGGACAGAGTCTGGTTCACTAGCCAGTGACCAGGAAGGAACAAGGAAGGAACCAGGCGATGTCGGGCGCAATCAGGTAGTTGTCGAGAAGCTTGTCTCCGCTGCCACGTGGACCCGGGGGCATCGACGATGACCAGGAGTTGAACACGTACTGTCCCACAAAGGTTCTCGCTGTCGGTGGTGTCGTCTTCCGGATTGGAGTCAACAGGCATTGGCAAATGCAACCCACGCAGGAAGCAAAGATGGCTTTCGGATCAGATCAGCAAGATCTGATGGGCTGCTCCTTTTCAGGGGAGCAAGGGCCAGTGTGGAGCAACCAGACCAGTGGTGTGAATTTGAAAGTTCGTCGTCACAGAGGCCACTAGCCAAGGGGCAAGTGACCGGACAGACGCGTCGAGCAGGAAAATGCAAAAGGGCCCCACGCAGCACTCAGTGAGTGTGGAGAGGTGCTCTTCGAAGCAAAAGCTGCTTGGGGCTGGGGCTTCTCAGTCCCCAATGCACAGCTTCGAGGGTGCCTCGGGAGCTGCACGGGAAGCACTTCAGAGGCTTTCCAAGATGGCCGGTCCCACGTCTCACGTCACCTCCACGGGTCTCAGATTTGCTGTGGCTGTGGATCGGGCTGTTGGATGTCTGGGAATACAGTTCTTGTCGATCTCTGTTGCTCGAGTTCCGGCGGGAGCTGCAACAAAGCAAACCAGGGGGCGCTTCATGGTGCCTGTTTCACCACAAGGGAGATTCTTCAGTCTTCTACGTCGAGTAGGATGTCGAAGGGTCCAGAGTTATGTATCAAAGTTTCAGTCAGGATTATCTAAAGTCTATGGACACAGCTCCTACCTTTATTCCAAATCAAGGGGCTGGATTACCTGCTAGGTCCTTCCTATGGGTGGGACCCAGGAAGGGGGTGATTACACGCCTTTCCCTTTGTCCAGTTTCGTGCCAGACCTGGGGCTGGAGTGCCCCAGCACCGGTTTGAACTGGGCTATGAATGGGACGCCTTGTGCGCCCCAGGCAGTGTCTAGTTTCACTCGCCCTGCCTGCCTCAATCCACTATCTCCTGTCTGGGGTGGTGTAACACCTCCCTGTGACAGGAAACCTTTTGTCCAGGCCTCCCCTGCCGGAGTTTCGGTCAACAGCAGGAGGCCAGATCCGTGTCTGTGGCAGCAGCATCCATTTTGTGATGCTGAGGCTCTGGTTAGTTTTAACCACATTTACTGTTACCCACATGTCTTACCCCTCTAGAAGGGTGGAATGCTACCCCCGTCGCCAGGACTGGCAAGGGGGTAGTATTCCAAAGCGTATGACACCTTACACAACATGTTTTGATAAAGCCAAACCAAAGTTAGCAATAACCGCGAGGATTATAATGCACTTAAGAGTATATGGTATGGCAATATCCCTGAACAGCTATAAGGACATGGTTCCGAAAGCTGAAGACAGGCTCAGCTCATGCTAGAGCACCATCTCACATAAAACCAGGCACTCTGCCTCCAGGATTGTTAAGGCCTGCCATAGGAGTGACTTATAGGTGTATATGTGTCCAGATATAGGTTTAGACATAGGTGTACTATATCTAAGCAAGGGGTGATTACACGACCTTGCCCCAGCTGAGTGATAAGCCAGTTGTGTCAGTTTGGATGGCGGCCAGGGGTGGCAAAAGATATGCTGCAGCCCCTGGTAGGCCTGGGATGCACCTATGCCCTGGGTACCTATAGTACACTGTACAGGGGCTCATAAGGTGACCCAATATCCAATTAGGTATGCACCTAGGGTACATGGAGTCCATTTTACAGAGAGAGCAGATAGCCTGGGGCCCTGATTAGCAGGGTCCCAGGCCAACTAAGTCGAAAACCAGCTAAACACAAGGCAAAAAAATCTGGGGTAACCATAGTCAGGTATCCACCCTCCTACTACAAAGAGTTTTTCACTACCAGGACATGTAAAACTTAAAAGTAAATGTCCAACCTTTTAAATACACTACACTCTGCCCAATGGGCTGTTTAGGGCCTATCCCAGTGGTGACCTATAAGGGATTGATGTCCAGGGTGATGCAAAGTGACTTGTCAGACAGTAAAAGTTGGGGTCCGAAGCTGCCAAGGTGCATGCCATTGAGCTAGATTTGTACTATTTCTTACATGCTGTTCTTGGCAAATACATCTGGCAAATATGTCTTCTTCCAGTCGTAACTGCACATGAAGAGGTTGCGTTGGCACAAAACACATTTGCGTTCGTATCAGAGAAGAAGCCCACCATTAAGACTAGTGTGCCAGAGTATCTATGTGCAGTGAACTCCATTTTGCATTTCTCCTTAGCGGCCTGAAAGTTCGTAAATAGAGTGTGGAAAAAAAAGGCAGTTTAAGTATAAGATCAAAACAAAGGGTTAGATGCCACATAATCTCACTTCAGGTGCCTTCCAGCCTCTTATCACGTGGGTCAAAATGGAGACCGTCTTCTCTGCCAAAGTAAGAGGACATGCTTGCTAAGAATCAATTAACTTTGAAAATCTGAGGTAATTCTGTATCTAAACACTCCAAAGGATAATACTGACCAGAATATCTCTGGCATCCTTGTGAAAGGGCAAATAGCTCATTTCTGGCGGACAAGAGAATCTGAAAAAATATTCAGAATCTGCGTCAATAACCGGACCATAAAGACACAAATGTTCTCTTATATGCTTTATTACATCAGTTCATTCAGGGTCCTGAACAACCATTCTTCCTTGAGGCCCAGCTCCTTTGCATCATCCTGAGAGCCCAGATCTAGTTCAGGACATTTTACTTGTCTCCAGTAACTGGTTAATTTTTGTCTGGGGCTAGAAATATTTTAGAGGAACTGGCTTCTTTTTTATTATGTTGGTACATTTTACAGTTGCACTTGCACCAGAACATGGTTTTACACCAAATGAATCCACAAGGGCTTAAATATTCTCCAAGGGAACTTCGTCACCTCTTTCTTTTTTTAAGGCTCTTACAAGAACCAACTTAATAAATTACCCCAATGAATCCATGGGGCAACCCGTACTGAACGTGAAGCAGACTGCCCTTGTAGCACCAAGAAGTTTTTCGGTATCTGAGTGAGCTATCGACTCTCAGCCGTTACTCAGGGGACGGGCGTGCAAAGTACATCTCTGCTGACCTGCTGATGCTCAGTCAGGAACTTTGCATATTCAAAAAATAACGGTAAGCACAGGGCTTTAAATGGGATGAAAAAACGGGGGGGGGGTGCCTCAAAGGGCGTGGGCAATGTAATTAGGGCGTGGCTTAAAAACACATAAGCTAAAAATCTATGCTTAGCATAGTGTGCTGCCCGACTTGTATTTTGCTGTTTCTGTCATTGCATCCAGATATATGATACAAGTAACATTATACCTACAACAAGTCAGGACTATTGGCTTTACCAGTGGTTGTTAGTTGCATAAGATAAATAAGCAGCAACTGTGGCTTGTATATATTATTGAAAAAGCTTCCACTTAAAGCCCTGGTGACACCACGACAATGTTGCTGCTTCTGAGTTTCAAAAATAGAAGGGAAATCCATAGAGCAAATGACTCTCTTTAAAGGATTTCTCTTCCCCTACACAACGCTCACCTGGCATGACGTCATGCCGTAACTTCTCCACTAGTGAGAAGTGAGCAGTGTGAGCAGCGCACATCGATGTGCCTGCTGTCACTTCAGTCCGAAAAAAAAACGGACCGCCTGTTCCAGGGCACAAAACAGAGCCCGATAGAGACCCGTTTCGAGGCCCCCTTTAAAAACTGCTGGTGCTCAGCACCGGTGAGACCCGGCCCACTTAAAGCGCTGGGTAAGCACTTACCCGAAATGTAATTAGGAAGCATTCCTGTATGCATGAACAACCTTTTCTCCAATGTGAGGAAAAAACAGCACTTACTTCTAGGATTATATGGAAAACGATTAGAGTACGCCGACTCCTTCGCCGCAGCCGAACATCTCCACTTCCAGATTCACACCGACCCTAAGACGACCCTCAGAGGCACCCTCGTCTACAGACCCCCGGGACCACGCACACAATTCAGCGAAGACATCACAGACTTCATCAGCCCGCACGCCCTCCCCTCCACTGACTACATCCTCCTCTGGGACCTCAACTTCCACCTGGAGAACAACAAGGACCGCAACACCACCACCCTGCTGGAAAACCTCGCCAACCTCGGACTCAAACAACTGGTCAACACCCCCACCCACTACGCCGGCCACACGCTTGATCCCGTCTTCTCTTCCAGCAAGTACATCACCTTCAGCCACGCCACCGGACTCCACTGGACCGACCACAGCTGCGTCCACTTCAGCTTCAAAAGATCCACGACTCACCACCACCCGCAACAGGTACCTCACGGGAATTGGAGCAAGATCACCGCAGACCAGCTCACCACCTCCCTCAGCCAGAGCCCACCCGCCAACACAACGGACCCCAACGAAGCAGCCCGCAACTTCACACAGTGGCTGACCGCCTGCGCTGACGACCTCGCGCCACTAAAGAACCCTCCCAGCAGACCCAGAAGCAAGAAGGCATCCTGGTTCACCGACGACCTCAAGGACTCCAAGAAGACCTGCCGCACCCTCGAGAAAGCCTGGCTCCTCGACCGGACCACCAACAACATGACCACCCTCAAACACGCTACCCGCAAGCACCACCAGCTCATCCGCACCACCAAGAAGAAATCCCTGAAGGAACGACTGGACAAGAACGCCCACGACAGCAAAGAGCTCTTCACTATCGTCAAGGAGTTCTCCAACCCCAGCACCGGCGCCAACGACATCACTCCGTCACAAAACCTCTGCGACTCCCTCGCCTCGTTCTTCCACCGCAAGATCGCCGACATCCACAACAGCTTCAGCGCCCCACCCACGCACCCAACTGTCGAACCAACGCCCCCCACTGCCACCCTTCGCACCTGGACCACGGTGACCACCGAAGACACAGCCCGCACGATGAACACCATCCACTCCGGATCACCGACCGACCCCTGCCCACACCACGTCTTCAACAAGGCCGACTCCACCATCGCACCCCAACTCTGGAACATCATCAACGCCTCCTTCAACACCGCCACCTTCCCGGAGAGCTGGAAGCACGCCGAGATCAGCACCCTCCTGAAGAAACCTACAGCGGACCCCACCGATCTCAAAAACTTCCGCCCCATCTCGCTCCTCCCTTTTCCTGCTAAAGTCATCAAGAAGATCGTCAACAGACAGCTGACCGCCTTCCTCGAGACGAACGGATCCCTCGACCCCTCGCAGTCCGGCTTCAGAGCCAACCACAGCACCGAGACCGCCCTCATCGCAGCCACCGACGACATCCGGATCCTGCTCGACAAGGGGGAAACAGTGGCCCTCATCCTCCTGGACCTCTCCGCTGCGTTCGACACGGTCTGCCACCGCACCCTATTCCAGCGCCTCAGCAACATCGGTATCCAAGAGAAGGCACTGGAGTGCATCATCTCGTTCCTCGCCGGAAGAACACAAAGAGTCCGCCTCCCCCCGTTTCGCTCCGAGGCCACCGAAGTCATCTGCGGCGTCCCGCAAGGATCTTCACTCAGCCCCACCCTCTTCAACATCTACATGAAACCTCTCGCAGCCATCGCACGCCAGCACAACCTCAACATCATCTCTTACGCCGACGACACCCAGCTGATCCTCTCCCTCACCAGAGACCCCGACACCGCCAGAACCTGCCTACACGAAGGGATGAAAGACGTCGCCGAGTGGATGAAGGACAGCCGCCTGAAACTAAACTCGGACAAGACGGAAGTCCTCATCCTGGGATCTTCGCCCTCCGCCTGGGACGACTCCTGGTGGCCCCCAGCCCTGGGCACCGCACCCAAGCCAACCGACCACGCACGCAACCTGGGCTTCATCCTGGACCCCTCCCTCTCGATGACCAGACAAGTCAACGCCGTCTCCTCATCGTGCTTCAACACCCTGCGTATGCTTCGCAAGATCTTCCGCTGGATCCCGACCGAGACCAGGAAGACTGTCACCCAGGCACTCGTCACCAGACGACTGGACTACGGAAACGCCCTCTACTCCGGAACCACAGCCAAGCTACAGAAAAGACTCCAGCGCATCCAGAACGCCTCCGCCCGACTCATCCTGGATGTGCCCCGACGCAGCCACATCTCCAGCCACCTGAGGAACCTGCACTGGCTCCCCGTCGACAAGAGGATCACGTTCCGGCTCCTCACCCATGCACACAAGTCTCTCCACGACCTGGGCCCCAAGTACCTCAACGACCGCCTGACCTTCTACACGCCCACCCGCCAGCTACGGTCCACCAGCCTCGCCCTCGCAGCCGTACCACGCATCCGAAGAGCCACCGCCGGAGGAAGATCCTTCTCTTACCTGGCTGCCAAGACTTGGAACTCCCTCCCCATCCACCTTCGGCTGACCCAGGACCATCTCGCCTTCAGGAAACAACTCAAGACCTGGCTGTTCGAGCAGTAGCATACCCCTCCCCCCAAGCGCCTTGAGACCCTCCCGGGTGAGTAGTGCGCTATACAAATGGCATGATTGATTGATTGATTGAGTACAATGAATAAAAATAATGGAATTGAGTCTCAATTTGTTTCTTCCATTGAGTTGAACAATCGAGTGGCTTTTCTGCAGGGCGAAATTCACCCTCATCCTCAAGGAGTCAGGACGGGGACAAGGAAGACAGGACATTTACGTAATGGCAATACAGTGCTATACCAATTTATGTTAAGATAAAGCATAACATAAAGATGCCACTTGAGTCTCAGACCTCAGTAGAAGGAAATACTCACAGTCAAGTCCACACCTTTGTTTACAGCAGCCAAATGTATTCATGGACACACAGTGCTTGTAGTTTACAAATTCTTAGCAGCAAACATATCCCATTTTAGACCTTACCTCCTAAAATACTTATAGATTTCTTGATACTGGATGCTTACATTGTAAGGGAGCTGTTGTACAAAACACAGTTCCAAAAAGAAACAGCTTATGCATAGGGGCTGGGTTACAATGTAAAGCCAATCCCTAGAAGACACACAGCTACATTTGCATCATGAAGAGAGGGGGACACATTGAGACACTGACGACCAGGGAAACAGACACAAAGACTGGGCCGAAGAACGGGACACACATCCATTCAAGAGAGGAAGGGACAGAGATGCAAACAAACCACAGAACCCACACAAATTCACACAAGTCTGAGGGATCTGATGTGCCTGTGAACATAGTCATGCCCAGTCCTTAGTCTGCAAAATAATATAGGTTCCTGGGCCCTTCTCAGGAGTCCCCTGCAGCTTGCACGACCCATTGCCCCTGCCAGCACTGCCAATGACAGTACCAACACAACTAATAACCATCACACTCCTACAAGTGTGACAATTCAGATTACTCCTGGCCCCCGGAGCTATAAGAATGGCTTGGATGGCAGGTATTAGTCATTCTTTCAATGCATATTGCGTTAATAAACAACTGTTGTTGTGCTAATTTCGAAATTAGGCAAACAGCGCCGCCAAGTGGCATTCTGTCATAAGTACCGGTGTTGACAATTACGTGCCCGTGCGGATCACCAGAAACCACCAGCTCAAAGTAAGCACTGGTCAAGCCATGGTGTAAGACACTTGCCTTGCCTGACCTGACGTGCCTGAGTCCAGAGGCTTCTCTGCCGCCTGCAACGATTGTCTACTTGAGTACATCCTAAACATAAATCTTCTGAACTCAGGGACCAGCACCGAATAGCCAATGTGGGTAGCCACAGGGTCATACCATTGATGTCCACCCTGCAGGGGTGACACATACACCCCCCCCATCATTCCAAATAACATCTCGAGTCCTTGGGACATTACACGGTTCTCCAGGCGGCATAGGAGGGGGTCAGGCGGAGAACCAGAATGTACTTGCAGCCTAACCCTAAAGATATTTTACAAGTGGTGAAAGTATACCCATTGTTCCTCAGGAAATCCCAGCACTGCACCAGTTATAACTGAGTGAAGTGGTATCCAACCCTATGGTGCTGCTCCATCTAACTTGTAATCAGGGCCTATGTCCCCTAAGTCTAATCAAAAAGGGGACACTGCTCCGGAACAGTGTCCCCTTTTTGATTAGACGTTGTGCGTTAGGAGCACGGGCACTGGACCACAACTGGCTCCTGCCCCCCGCCTTCCTTGTATTGATACCTATGTCCCCTATGCCAACAGGCACTGACAGCGTGCTGTTGCCATCCCTCAGAATGAACGCCTTTTAGTCTGAGATGGCTATCAGCCTTGGACTCCTAGATCTTTCTAACATAAAAAAAATACTTGAATTGTCAGTCAGAACAATTGTGATGGAGAAGACATAAGGCATTTTAGAGTTTATCAGGTCTATACAGGTTATGGTTGTGTTGAGGTCTGTGTAGGGTTTACATCCTTTAAAACTCTCTGCAACATGTTTAAAATGCACCATTAGAAAGTTATGGGGAATCAAAATTCCTTGACGGTGCTTTCACTCTTTCTCCCTCTTTGTTTAAAGGTTACAACTGTTTTTGTTGTTTCACACGATTGAGCCTCCCTGGAGCAATTCCCTGTGTATTCTATTGCTTTACACTCATATCGTCTGCACATCCTCAAACTGGCCCTGAATGGAAGAGAATACAATACAAGTATGAACTTACTGCTCCTCGGCTAGCAGATACCCTATCCCATGCCCCTGGCGGTCTGCCTTCCTCAGTACCTGATCCCAATCTCATTCAAGAAAACATATATCTCACTTCACCTCCTTCCTCTGCAGAGTAAATGGATTAAACATTTCACAAAACATTTCCTGCTAAAACAATAGTTTTCGTTTGCATGAAACACAAAACAAAAATACACAGAGAAAGGTAGAGCTGGCATATGGCGTTACAAGGAATGTTGGGGCATATTTACACGCCCCAATTGCCACCAGAATGTCGCTTTTTTGACGTTGTGGTGGCAATACGGGCTTCGCCTTATTTACAAGGCAGCGTTAAGCCACTTATTGTGGCTTAACGCTGCCTTGTAAATAAGGCACCCTTTCATCCTATACTTAGCGTGAAAGGGGTGAGCAATGGGTGTTGCGGTGGGCGTTCTGCCACAACACAAATTGATTTTGACGCTGCTCCATATTTAAGGGTGGTGGAAATATGGGGCAGCGGCAAAATTAAGATCAAGAAAACCTGGTCTTAACAGGGCGCAACAAGGAGAAATGCTTTATTTCTACTTGTTTTTGCTGTTTTTATGTGTGCTGCATTGGGCAGCCCACATAAAAACAGCAAAACGCCATACATGATTGTTTATCTGCTGGAAGGTGTCCCTTTTAAAAATGACGAGTTGCAACTTCAATGTGTGCTGCACAAATCAGCACACATAGGGTGTAGCCCCACATTTCAGAAGTGGGGGAGTGGGGCGTTAAGCCAAGAAGGCTAACACCGTTTCCCATCACTTCTTTGTAATTATGCCCTGTTGTGTTTCTTCATTGCCGCGTCTCACATGCTGTAGCTGAAGAAGTTAAAAATGCTCAGGTGCGCAACCCACTCACCCACATTGTGGTACACAAACCATATTCAAGCACTGTTGTGTTTGCAGTTACCGCTCTAAGTGTACTGGGGATGCTCAGACGTGAGTCCCAGGCACTCCACACCACTGGAATCAAGCTAGCCGGGCTGAAGAGAGGTGTTACCTCGAAACCGGGCCGGTCCTCGGATGCTTGTTTCCGTTCTGGGAAGGACATGGCTTTTGTAGTTCGGACTGGACTGTTCCCATGGGGCACAGGGTCAGCGCTGATTTGCATATCGCCATTGTCTAACCCAGGGTAGTGTGGAGTGGAAAAACGATGGATTTGGGCCCAGATCTTTGGACTGGGGTGAATGTGTGACATTGATCCACATTCTGTCCATCATTGTTGTGTTTGCAGTTACCGCTCTAAGTGTACTGGGGATGCTCAGACGTGAGTCCCAGGCACTCCACACCACTGGAATCAAGCTAGCCGGGCTGAAGAGAGGTGTTACCTCGAAACCGGGCCGGTGCTCGGATGCTTGTTTCCGTTCTGGGAAGGACATGGCTTTTGTAGTTTGGACTGGACTGTTCCCATGGGGCACAGGGTCAGCACTGATTTGCATATCGCCATTGTCTAACCCAGGGTGGTGTGGAGTGGAAAAACGATGGATTTGGGCCCAGATCTTTGGACTGGGGTGAATGTGTGACATTGATCCACATTCTGTCCATCATTGTTGTGTTTGCAGTTACCGCTCTAAGTGTACTGGGGATGCTCAGACGTGAGTCCCAGGCACTCCACGCCACTGGAATCAAGCTAGCCGGGCTGAAGAGAGGTGTTACCTCGAAACCGGGCCGGTCCTCGGATGCTTGTTTCCGTTCTGGGAAGGACATGGCTTTTGTAGTTCGGACTGGACTGTTCCCATGGGGCACAGGGTCAGCGCTGATTTGCATATCGCCATTGTCTAACCCAGGGTGGTGTGGAGTGGAAAAACGATGGATTTGGGCCCAGATCTTTGGACTGGGGTGAATGTGTGACATTGATCCACATTCTGTCCATCATTGTTGTGTTTGCAGTTACCGCTCTAAGTGTACTGGGGATGCTCAGACGTGAGTCCCAGGCACTCCACACCACTGGAATCAAGCTAGCCGGGCTGAAGAGAGGTGTTACCTCGAAACCGGGCCGGTCCTCGGATGCTTGTTTCCGTTCTGGGAAGGACATGGCTTTTGTAGTTCGGACTGGACTGTTCCCATGGGGCACAGGGTCAGCGCTGATTTGCATATCGCCATTGTCTAACCCAGGGTGGTGTGGAGTGGAAAAACGATGGATTTGGGCCCAGATCTTTGGACTGGGGTGAATGTGTGACATTGATCCACATTCTGTCCATCATTGTTGTGTTTGCAGTTACCGCTCTAAGTGTACTGGGGATGCTCAGACGTGAGTCCCAGGCACTCCACACCACTGGAATCAAGCTAGCCGGGCTGAAGAGAGGTGTTACCTCGAAACCGGTCCGGTCCTCGGATGCTTGTTTCCGTTCTGGGAAGGACATGGCTTTTGTAGTTCGGACTGGACTGTTCCCATGGGGCACAGGGTCAGCGCTGATTTGCATATCGCCATTGTCTAACCCAGGGTGGTGTGGAGTGGAAAAACGATGGATTTGGGCCCAGATCTTTGGACTGGGGTGAATGTGTGACATTGATCCACATTCTGTCCATCATTGTTGTGTTTGCAGTTACCGCTCTAAGTGTACTGGGGATGCTCAGACGTGAGTCCCAGGCACTCCACCCCACTGGAATCAAGCTAGCCGGGCTGAAGAGAGGTGTTACCTCGAAACCGGGCCGGTCCTCGGATGCTTGTTTCCGTTCTGGGAAGGACATGGCTTTTGTAGTTCGGACTGGACTGTTCCCATGGGGCACAGGGTCAGCGCTGATTTGCATATCGCCATTGTCTAACCCAGGGTGGTGTGGAGTGGAAAAACGATGGATTTGGGCCCAGATCTTTGGACTGGGGTGAATGTGTGACATTGATCCACATTCTGTCCATCATTGTTGTGTTTGCAGTTACCACTCTAAGTGTACTGGGGATGCTCAGACGTGAGTCCCAGGCACTCCACACCACTGGAATCAAGCTAGCCGGGCTGAAGAGAGGTGTTACCTCGAAACCGGGCCGGTCCTCGGATGCTTGTTTCCGTTCTGGGAAGGACATGGCTTTTGTAGTTCGGAATACCTGTGGAGCTGTGAGGACACCGCCCCCCTTCTGCGGAAGCCTGCCTGTTCCTATCTACCCTGAACGGAAGCCTGCTCCTGTTTGAAGCCGCGCCTCGCCGGACCCGCTACGCGGGTCCCGCTTCGCGGTTGCGGTGCAGCAAAAGGAAAAAGCACTAACCTCACCGGCAGGGCTGCGAGCGAGAGCGGGGGACTCCGAGGACCAGGAGCCCCCGCGCGCCCATTGACCAGCTGGGCTGCTCTCCCTGCCGGTCCCGCCCACCCTTCTCCAACATCAAAAAGGGCTGTGGACTGGCGCTTGGTGGAATACCTGTGGAGCTGTGAGGACACCGCCCCCCTTCTGCGGAAGCCTGCCTGTTCCTATCTCCCCTGAACGGAAGCCTGCTCCTGTTTGAAGCCGCGCCTCGCCGGACCCGCTACGCGGGTCCCGCTTCGCGGTTGCGGTGCAGCAAAAGGAAAAAGCACTAACCTCACCGGCAGGGCTGCGAGCGAGAGCGGGGGACTCCGAGGACCAGGAGCCCCCGCGCGCCCATTGACCAGCTGGGCTGCTCTCCCTGCCAGTCCCGCCCACCCTTAATTACCCATTAGAACCGCTACATAGAGGAAGTAGTCCCCGCGCCGCGCGGGAGCGCGCGGGAGGGCGCCGGGAGAAGCACGGGACAAGGGCGGGACCGTCTGTGGCCGTCAGAGGCTGAAAGAGGCTGGGCTGGGCCACCCCTCTTTCCTCACCTGAAACAACGTAATCTCTGTCGACGGAGGACTCGAATACGGAGATGCCCTCACCAGCACTTTGTGAAACCCCTTCAAGGGTGGGGGGAACCAACTCAGGCACATTGGACAATTATTTTAAACCCTCCAAAGGGGATGGGGGCAAAGAAAACTCCTTGGAGAGGCGTAGGGCGGAGCGTCGCCGCTCTATTGAATCCATGAGGAGCAGGCCCCTTACTGACATAATCCCGTATCCTACTTCTCAAGAGGATGGCACTGCCACTGATAGGCAAAATCTACTAACACCAGAGGACTTTCCTCTATTATTAAGGGAGACTTCGAACACCCCTGGTATCTTGCCCGAAAAGACTATAGAGATCGCCCCATCCACATCATCCCAAATGGCAGTGGATTTGGTTACCCAAACCCCCCCGGGGAATAAAAACAAGAAAAACAAGCCAAAGCAAAGTGTCATGGTGGAGTTGCATGGCCCTCCACCTAGCAAACGTAGAAGAAAGACAAGGGGGGGACAGGGAAAATCTAAACTATCCCATTTAGATTTTGGCAAAAAACTCAAAACTGTACCCTCCCTAGGCAGGGATAACGACATGGCGTCTATTGAGATCCCCCCCAATGATATCAGTTCCAACACGGCCACTACCATTAGTGATCCAGCGGCTAATACGTCTAATCCAGTACCTTCTCCTACATCCCTGGGGAGTATTGAATTCTTACTTCGCTCACTTTTACAGCCCATTAGTGAAAGCCTGAAAAAGGTGGAGATAAGGCTTACCATCTTAGAGGCAACTCTTACTACCTTGAACACCTTAGTTAGTAAGCAAACCAAATGTACGGGGTCCAATCCTCTCATAGCCAATCCTCTGAGAACTGGAGTTGAGCAGGGTATTACCAAAGCCCCTTCTCAGGGTATACCCACTGCCCCCCCCTTGCGGCCGCTTATGGCCATTCAAGTCCCGGCCCCACGAAACAACTCAACTAATAGGCCTCTTGAACCATTACACACTGTCCCCCATAGCTCTCAGACAGGGACTAATTCTGACCTTTCCCAAGCTGATAACACTTCCTCTCCCCCTCCGGCCCAACTCGCCCCAAGACCTCGGAGGCCGGACTTGCCGCCAGAAGCCAATAGGCTCACGGTGGTACTAGCAGGGGCCCCTCAATTACAAAGAGGAGAAAATGAAGACTACCAATCCCTGAAGAAAAAAGTCATCAAATGGCTGAATTGGAACCGACCCCTGCCACCGCGATTCAATAATGAGATTATCATGGTCAGAAGGGTCCCCTGGCTAGGGAAGACGAGGAAATCAATAATAGGGGATTGTATTTTGGTAACCTTTAAAGACCCGGGCACTGTTCTACACATCTGCGATGGGGTAAATCGCTCGTTGGATTCTACTATCCAAACCCTGCCAGTATCCTTTTTCTTTCCCCCAATTCGCATGCATTACGATCAACAGCATGAAGAGTGGACAAGGGTGGAACGCAGACACAGGCATACAGATCATGCCCGACGACCAAATTTCCAATTACCTGACACACCCTACTTTCACTTTAATCGCTTCAACTGCCTGAATGGTTTGGATGGGGTTGACTGACTGCCAACTAGTAACCCTGTGACTCTGGCGATTGGCTCTCCAACACACCCCCATCCATCCGCCCCCACTGATGGCAATGTTCTTGAACATTTGATTGACCCAGAACCTGCAACCGTCCCCGTTCATCTTTTTGGCACGACACCCGGCACCCCAGGACTTTTGAGACTAATATGGTGGAATGTCGCCGGATTGGCCAACAAATTGACCGATCCTGACTGGGCGAACTACATTGAGACTGGAGACGTTTGCATGTTCCAGGAAACCTGGGCAAGAGAAGACCATGGGTATCAAGGTTTCCAGTCATTTTTCATTCCAGCTAGGTGGGAGCGTAAAGGACGCCCGTCAGGCGGGCTCACAACATGGGTTGCTTGTCATCTAGGCTGTAAGGCTACACGGTTATTAGTCAGCTCTGACGACATTCTTGCGGTCTCACTATCCTGGCCAAATCAAGCTAAACTTGTTCTAATCAACATCTATACCAGGCCTGTGGGAATTGCCAAGGAATCGCCGACCATAGCTGAACTTACGAACTATTTAACCGAGCTACCGAGGGACTCATTCTACCTGGTGGGAGGGGATTTTAACTCTCATTTTGAGCCACTACCAGGTCTTTTAGAGGGATTCCCATCAGAAGAAGAGGCTAGATGGGCGGTGCCCGCGGTTGAAGCTCCCCCCCTGAGGGCATGGACCCCACTTGCATTACAAGTCCCAGCCCTCACCCTAAGGTTCGGACTTAGAGCCTGTAATGGGCGAATGAGATCTGACATACCCAGCAGAACCACCTACAATAGGGTGGGAAGAGAGTCCCGCTTGGATTATGTCATGGCCCAAGTAGAGAAGTGGTCAACCATTCGAGACTTTAGGGTAATGGAAAGGGCAGACAGTGATCACAATGCACTAGAGCTCGACCTAGCCCACCCTGACCTTCAGACTCCAATGATCGCTCTGGAGGGGAGCAAACCTGCGCTTCTCCTGGAAAACAGCAGGAGAAGAATCAGGTGGGAGCATTTGGTTGCAAGTGAGAAGAAACTTCCCATGCTTTACGAGGGAATAATTCCAATATTGGAAACTGTGGGGAGTTTGGAGGCGGAGGTGAATAACAAGGATGCCCAGGCTAAACTAGGTAAGGCTCACGAGGACCTCATAAAAGTAGCGGGCCCTATCCTCTTTAGTAATACACGGAAATCAAGTAGGGGGCAGCATTGTAAGTTCTCATGGTACAACCAAGCATGTAGAAGGGCAAAAGGGGAACTTGTCAGATCCATCAAGGAGGGCCTAGGGGGAAACATTTTAAGAGAAAGAAGACGGGCTTATAAGAAACTTGCTGCCCATGCCAAAGCTGAATGGGAGGAAAATAAGTGGGAAGAACTCACTAAGGCCCTAGCAACGAAAGATCAGCGGCTGTTCTGGAGGATAGTGAGTGGGGGGTCGGGAAATCTCCAAAGGGCAATTGAGCCAAACATTGCACCAGAGGTTTGGCAGGCACATTTTCAGTCCCTATACAGCTCTGAACCAGGAGAATTAATCTCTGACACCGGGGCTGGCTGGCCAGATTATGAAGGGGATTTAATAACACTGGGCGAGGTTACGGCTGCTATAGCCGGACTTTCCTCGGGAAAGGCGCCGGGACTGGATGGCCTGCCCGGAGACCTGTTTAAACTGGAACCTATTGTTTGGGCCCCCTATCTTGCTGCTCTTTTTAATGGAGTGCTCAGTGGCATGGAAATTCCTAGTACTTGGCTGGGGGCGGAGGTGGTGCCCATCTTTAAAAAGGGTTCGCCTCTCCTCCCAGTCAATTACAGACCCATTAGTTTAATCGATGTTGCGCAGAAACTGTTCGGCAGGGTTCTGCTGAACCGGCTTCAGGACTGGGCAGAGGAGGTGGGTGCCCTCAGTCCCTACCAGGCAGGATTCAGGAAGGGGGTTTCCACAGTGGACCAGGTTTTTGGACTAAACATCATTTACTGGAGGACAGCAATACTCGAGGGCGGCAGTCTCTATACCATCTTTGTGGACCTACGGGCCGCATTCGATCTGGTCCCCAGGGGGAAACTCTGGAGCGTCCTGGCAGAGATGGGCGTTCCCCCGGACATCCTATTAATCCTGCAGAGGCTGCATTACAACAATTATGCCCGAGTGAGGTGTGGAAGGTCCGGGGAGCTTACTGAAAGGTTCCCCGTTGACCGGGGGGTAAGGCAGGGTTGCGTGCTGGCTCCGACCCTGTTCTGCCTCTTCGTCAACGGGGTAATCGCCCACTTGAATGCCACTGACTATACCGACGCTCCCAAATTGAATGGCAACAGGGTGCCTGCAATAATGTTTGCAGATGACACCCTGCTGCTATCTAAAACCCCTATGGGGATACAGAGGATCCTCGAATCATTTGTGACCTTCTGCACCGACAGGGGGTTGGAAATAAACGCGACCAAAACAAAGTTCATGGTTTTGAACCCGAGCCAAAAACTGCGGCCGAATCCGATTCTAGGAGCAGTACGGCTCGAGAGAGTATCCACATTTGAATATCTTGGTGTGACTCTTAACGAAACCATGTCCTGGGGATCCCATCAGAGTAGGGCAAACCTTAAACTGACACAAACTACCGGGGGTATTGCCCGGATGATGATTGGTTCTTCATACCGCCCGCTGGGGTCACTAATCCAGATATATAAGGCCCAGGCCAGGGGAGCGACATTGTACGGGGCTGAACTTTGGGGACATACATCATGCCGCAGTTTGTCACTAACAGAAAACAATTGTATTAGGCAGATAGCCGCACTCCCGCCCAGCACCCCGCTCCTCCCCCTAAGGCTTGATTTAGGTCTACGACCAATAGCCGAAGAAATAGGTCTGAGACCCATAGCCTTCTGGCGTAGGCTGTGGAGTAGTAACAATCTTGCTGCCTACAGGGCGGAGTTGCTGGAATTATTGACCCATCCAAAAGCGCTCCGCATCCCGTGGATAAAACATATCCAAAACATTTGCATGGAACTAGGGTTATCCGACTTATGGTATGATCCACCCAGCGCCGTAACAAATATCTCCAAAAGATCTCTGGCTAATGCATACTTTGAACAAAAACGAGCGAGGGCCTTAGACAGCCAGGCCGAAGGGTCACTATCGTCGGCATTTGTACAAAGCAAGGACCTATATAGGTTTGAGGGGGTCCTGGATGCCATTTCCCCAGTGCTGGCCAGAAAGCTCTTCCTCCAATGGAGATACGGTACGCTGCCATTTCGATCATTTACTAGTTCCTGGTCATCACCCCCTTCCACTAAGCAGTGTCCGGCCTGTGATGCCACGGAGGAAACTGATCTACATGTGGCTTTTTTCTGCCCAGCCTACAAGGTTGCAAGGAAATATTGGCTGTTGCCACTGATAAGAAATATGGGCTGCAGGGAATATGCACCAATGTACAGGATTTTAAAATCTGATGTTTCAGGCCCAACTGTGTTTGCTCTGGCTAAATACCTTACTAATGTCTGGCATACTCGTAATCGCATTTTAAAGACCCCGGTTTCCCCCTAATTTTAAGACTCATAGCTTTTAATGCATTTTAGTATATTATTCCAATGTTTTATATTGTAAATGCACTGATTCTTATTTTGTATATGTGTATTGTGTATCTTTTATGGCCAAATGGCCGAAATAAAGATTGGAAGAAGAAGAAGTTCGGACTGGACTGTTCCCATGGGGCACAGGGTCAGCGCTGATTTGCATATCGCCATTGTCTAACCCAGGGTGGTGTGGAGTGGAAAAACGATGGATTTGGGCCCAGATCTTTGGACTGGGGTGAATGTGTGACATTGATCCACATTCTGTCCATCATTGTTGTGTTTGCAGTTACCGCTCTAAGGGCCAGATGTAGGTAGGGTTTTACCGGTCGGTAACGGCCGAATTCGGCCGTTACCGACCGGTACAAGGAATTTGAGATGTAGGGGGCAGAATCGGTAAATTTACCGTTCGGTAAATTTACCGATCGGTAATTTTACCGAATCTGTAAATATACCGGTCGGTAAATTTACCGACCGGTATATTTACAGAATCTGTAAAATCGATATGTAGGTGGGACTCTTATGAGTCCCACAAGGCCTAAGAAATCGGTATTTTACCATCAAATTCAATTTGATGGTGAAATACCGATTCAGGTGTGCATGCACATGTGTGCATGCACACCTGTGCCATATGACAGGCAGACCTGCCCTTAGGGCAGGTATGCCTGCCATATGGCCCCCGAACCTTTTTTGGGGGTGCTAGAGGGTGTCAAAGTGACACCCCCTGCACCCTTGCCAAAAATCGGTATTTACCGATCGGTAAATACCGACCGGTAATGCCCCATTCATTCCTATGGGCTTCAAAGCCCATA
The DNA here is from genome assembly GCF_964261635.1 of Lissotriton helveticus. Taxonomy (NCBI): domain Eukaryota; kingdom Metazoa; phylum Chordata; class Amphibia; order Caudata; family Salamandridae; genus Lissotriton; species Lissotriton helveticus. The sequence continues at coordinate 1,263,617,581 of NC_136067.1, read as the reverse complement.
GGAATGAATGGAGCATTACCGGTCGGTATTTACCGATTCGGTAAATACCGACTTTTAAAGAATCGGTAAATCCACATCTGGATTTACCTACATCTCGGTACTTCATATTTACCGACTCTTAAATACCGAATCGGTAAAATTCGGTAAATAAGAGTCGGTAAATATGATTTACCTACATCTGGGCCTAAGTGTACTGGGGATGCTCAGACGTGAGTCCCAGGCACTCCACACCACTGGAATCTAGCTAGCCGGGCTGAAGAGAGGTGTTACCTCGAAACCGGGCCGGTCCTCGGATGCTTGTTTCCGTTCTGGGAAGGACATGGCTTTTGTAGTTCGGACTGGACTGTTCCCATGGGGCACAGGGTCAGCGCTGATTTGCATATCGCCATTGTCTAACCCAGGGTGGTGTGGAGTGGAAAAACGATGGATTTGGGCCCAGATCTTTGGACTGGGGTGAATGTGTGACATTGATCCACATTCTGTCCATCATTGTTGTGTTTGCAGTTACCGCTCTAAGTGTACTGGGGATGCTCAGACGTGAGTCCCAGGCACTCCACACCACTGGAATCAAGCTAGCCGGGCTGAAGAGAGGTGTTACCTCGAAACCGGGCCGGTCCTCGGATGCTTGTTTCCGTTCTGGGAAGGACATGGCTTTTGTAGTTCGGACTGGACTGTTCTTATGGGGCACAGGGTCAGCGCTGATTTGCATATCGCCATTGTCTAACCCAGGGTGGTGTGGAGTGGAAAAACGATGGATTTGGGCCCAGATCTTTGGACTGGGGTGAATGTGTGACATTGATCCACATTCTGTCCATCATTGTTGTGTTTGCAGTTACCGCTCTAAGTGTACTGGGGATGCTCAGACGTGAGTCCCAGGCACTCCACACCACTGGAATCAAGCTAGCCGGGCTGAAGAGAGGTGTTACCTCGAAACCGGGCCGGTCCTCGGATGCTTGTTTCCGTTCTGGGAAGGACATGGCTTTTGTAGTTCGGACTGGACTGTTCCCATGGGGCACAGGGTCAGCGCTGATTTGCATATCGCCATTGTCTAACCCAGGGTGGTGTGGAGTGGAAAAACGATGGATTTGGGCCCAGATCTTTGGACTGGGGTGAATGTGTGACATTGATCCACATTCTGTCCATCATTGTTGTGTTTGCAGTTACCGCTCTAAGTGTACTGGGGATGCTCAGACGTGAGTCCCAGGCACTCCACACCACTGGAATCAAGCTAGCCGGGCTGAAGAGAGGTGTTACCTCGAAACCGGGCCGGTCCTCGGATGCTTGTTTCCGTTCTGGGAAGGACATGGCTTTTGTAGTTCGGACTGGACTGTTCCCATGGGGCACAGGGTCAGCGCTGATTTGCATATCGCCATTGTCTAACCCAGGGTGGTGTGGAGTGGAAAAACGATGGATTTGGGCCCAGATCTTTGGACTGGGGTGAATGTGTGACATTGATCCACATTCTGTCCATCATTGTTGTGTTTGCAGTTACTGCTCTAAGTGTACTGGGGATGCTCAGACGTGAGTCCCAGGCACTCCACACCACTGGAATCAAGCTAGCCGGGCTGAAGAGAGGTGTTACCTCGAAACCGGGCCGGTCCTCGGATGCTTGTTTCCGTTCTGGGAAGGACATGGCTTTTGTAGTTTGGACTGGACTGTTCCCATGGGGCACAGGGTCAGCGCTGATTTGCATATCGCCATTGTCTAACCCAGGGTGGTGTGGAGTGGAAAACCGATGGATTTGGGCCCAGATCTTTGGACTGGGGTGAATGTGTGACATTGATCCACATTCTGTCCATCATTGTTGTGTTTGCAGTTACCGCTCTAAGTGTACTGGGGATGCTCAGACGTGAGTCCCAGGCACTCCACACCACTGGAATCAAGCTAGCCGGGCTGAAGAGAGGTGTTACCTCGAAACCGGGCCGGCCCTCGGATGCTTGTTTCCGTTCTGGGAAGGACATGGCTTTTGTAGTTCGGACTGGACTGTTCCCATGGGGCACAGGGTCAGCGCTGATTTGCATATCGCCATTGTCTAACCCAGGGTGGTGTGGAGTGGAAAAACGATGGATTTGGGCCCAGATCTTTGGACTGGGGTGAATGTGTGACATTGATCCACATTCTGTCCATCATTGTTGTGTTTGCAGTTACCGCTCTAAGTGTACTGGGGATGCTCAGACGTGAGTCCCAGGCACTCCACACCACTGGAATCAAGCTAGCCGGGCTGAAGAGAGGTGTTACCTCGAAACCGGGCCGGTCCTCGGATGCTTGATTCCGTTCTGGGAAGGACATGGCTTTTGTAGTTCGGACTGGACTGTTCCCATGGGGCACAGGGTCAGCGCTGATTTGCATATCGCCATTGTCTAACCCAGGGTGGTGTGGAGTGGAAAAACGATGGATTTGGGCCCAGATCTTTGGACTGGGGTGAATGTGTGACATTGATCCACATTCTGTCCATCATTGTTGTGTTTGCAGTTACCGCTCTAAGTGTACTGGGGATGCTCAGACGTGAGTCCCAGGCACTCCACACCACTGGAATCAAGCTAGCCGGGCTGAAGAGAGGTGTTACCTCGAAACCGGGCCGGTCCTCGGATGCTTGTTTCCGTTCTGGGAAGGACATGGCTTTTGTAGTTCGGACTGGACTGTTCCCATGGGGCACAGGGTCAGCGCTGATTTGCATATCGCCATTGTCTAACCCAGGGTGGTGTGGAGTGGAAAAACGATGGATTTGGGCCCAGATCTTTGGACTGGGGTGAATGTGTGACATTGATCCACATTCTGTCCATCATTGTTGTGTTTGCAGTTACCACTGGAAATAATGTGCCTGGGTCAGAAAACATTTTGATTGGCTCTTAGATGTGCTTGCTGGTAAGGCAGTCTTTGCAGAACACACTTTTTTATGTCGACATTATATAAACCGAATTCTTGAAGGGGTAATTTGTGACAAGAATGTTTGTACATATTTGTTGATTGCCATTTTGTGGTGGTGATCATCATGATGTCTTATGTTGTTTTTTTGTGCTGCATTATTGCATTTTGTTTTTGTTGAGTTGTTACTGTGGTTGTTGTTATGTTGCAAGACTGGGGAGGCAAAAGCAGCTCTTGCAAAAAGGCTCAAAGCAGCTCCACTCCCTTCGTCTCTTCGCATATACTCCCCTCTTCTATCCATTCCCTCTCTTCTATCTCTTCTCCCTGTCTGGTTTTTCTGTCCCTCCTTCTCCCTCCTGCTCCTTCTCTCTCTCTCCAAGACTCCCAGTGCCTGCTGTAATTAACTTCTGGGAGCTGGTGAAAGTGAGCGGCCCTGGCCAGGGCTTTCAGAACTGGCCTCCAAGGGCTCAGGCTGATTGGGGTAATGCTCTTTGGAATAAGAGGACAGTCCAGTCCTGCTTTGCTTTGTTGTGCCCAATATATTTGAGCTGTATTCTTATGCAGCTTTGTGTTAGGTGATTGTGTTCTTTTTCTGTTTTTACCTGTGTCTATGGTGGTAAAAGTGCTCTGCGCCAGTTCGTCACCAATTTAAGATACCAGTCAGCCAAAAAAGTTAGGGGAGACCTAATTAATCTAGCACTTCCAGTCCTCATTTTATGTAATTCTGCCAATCGTGTTGTAGTACTGAAAATTCTGGACTCAAGAATTTTACTTCATCATAGCATGACGATTTTTATATCAAAAGACCGAGAATGGCTAGTACACTATGTACAAGCATTTTCGTCATATTCGAGTGACGATTTCACCTCGAAATCGTCGTTTGCGCTCTGAACCCTTGGCTTCCATTTTGTATGCGGCAGCCATTTTGTGAGTTGCCCTTTACATAGGCTTATAATACAGCTAAATTCGATCCCAAAGGACACGTACACCTTAATTGACTCTTCTCTGACCTGGGCAAGTTGGAACCATTGCCCCAGGCCGAACCTGTTTGGTCAGTTCCTCTCCCAGTGGCCGAACGAGATAGCATCAAGGAGGCAGGCCATAAACCCTTTTCATCGCACACACACCCTGCCGAATCTTGCTCACACCTGGCCCTGCTCTTTTGCTCTTCACTTGCTTTATGATGGGGAGGTGCCCGGTTTTATTGGGGGTCCACCGATATCTGATGAGAATGTTGGGCCTTGCCAGGTAATTTATTGTGGGCCGGACAAACTGAACTATGGCCTTGTCATCATGACTCTGCTTTTTCTTTGTAATAGGAACATGTCTATGGTATACTAAAATTCGAAGAATGTTTGCCTAAAGCACAATATTTCGTATAAAAGGAGAAGCCTGACTTTGTAAATTCGAGCAGTCTCCTGAGAATATACATCCCGTGTTGTTGTACTTCTAGGACCTGTTACTTGGTTGCAGCTAATAAAATCGATCCTTGACTTCACCTAGAAGACTCTGAGTTTCTGTGGTCTGATTCAGGAAAGGACTCGAGGTCTTTGGGTGTACCATGGCACCGCTGGGTTACCGGTTCGGTACCGGTTCGGTACCGGTTCTGAAAAACCCATTACCTCAGTTGGCGCCCAACGCGGGGCGATACCAGCGGTACCGGTCCAGCCAGAGGTTCGTGAGGAGCTTCGTGTGAAAATTTTGGAGGAAGGCCAACCACTTCAACGACCCCTGCATGTCGACGTGGTCCGAAAGTCTTTGCTGCGAGGTTCCCCGCTTCCCGACGGCTACTAAGGACTGCTGCCCTGGCTATCGCCCTGATTTGGAACCTTGAAGTTTGGTAGAGCGAAACGCTAAGACGAGTCTTCTGGTGACGTCATCGATATCTCAGTTAAGTATAAGTGGAGCGTCTCCCAGTCCTTAGTTGGTTCTTAGTTTTGGGTATCCTTTGGGATCTTTATTTGGAACTTGCAAGTGCCAAAGCCAAAGGACTCGTGTATTCACGAGAAGTATCGTAATCGATAATCCTTTGAAGTTTGGAGCTAGACTAGAGAGCGAAGATGCCTGGTCTTAGCAGACTTGGAAATTTGTTTTGTCTTGGTTGTAGTAAAAGGGATTCCCGATTGGAGGACTTGTGTCCTGTTCCTCCAGTTGGAACTCCAACTTATGAACTGTATGTGAAACATGGAGTAGGCCCCATCACATATAATGAAGTGTGGATCAAATAAACCAGAAAAGATGGGGCTTTAAAATGGCCCCAATATGGTAGCTTTGACACGGAAATCTTAGATAATCTCGAAGTTAAACTTTTTAAGAAGAAAGCCCGGCCGGCGATGTTTGACTATTTCCGCCTATGGCGTAAGGAGGCCAAACAGAAGGAAATTAAATTAGCGAAGAAAAATAAGAGAGAAAGGGGTATTTCGATAATGCAAGCTGCTATGCAGTATAAAGACAATGAAGAAGAACAGATGACTGAGCAGTTGCACAGGCAACGTAAAATGGTAATAGATAAATGTTATCCAGTTTTGCCGCCTCTTAAGCAAGATGCAGCAAAAGAGCTTGAAAAAGATCCGTTAATATCACATTTGTTAAGTTCACCACCCCCCTATGCGCAAAACGCTACAGCACCTCCGCAACCTTTAGTTGCGCAACCTGTGATTACATTGCCTCCTGCTCCTCCGCAGCACCCACCAGCTGTTCTTCAGCTGGCTCCTGCTCCTTCGGTACAGCCTCCTCAAGGCCCACCGATCACATCTGCTTCACCTGTGCTTTCTACAACTTTGCCTAGTGCACCTTCTATTTCTCCTAATGCTCCCTCTGCTATTGCCTCTTCTCCTGCCCTATCTCACCCTGTTTTTCCGCCCGTTCTTCCGTCAGTTTCCCCTTCCGTTCGACAGAGAATGGCCAACACTGTTACTAATCTTCTCTCACCTTTTCTCGGGTCGCCTAATACGACCCCTAACACGGAACGAAGACAGTTGCGGAGTCAACTGCCTGATTATCGAGAGAGAGATTTCCTGAATCGTCTAGCACATAAATGGGTTATGGACGCTGTAAGGTATGATGTAGAGTCTGTCATGGAAGTCTTCCGTCAATGGGAAGCACCGAAGCAGAGATATGTTTTTGAACAAATGTGTGTTTTTCTCTGTGAAGATTTGGAAGACAATGATCTGGAATGCAACCCGCCCGAGTTGTGTCGTGCGCGGTTCGACTTTGCAGAGGGCATGATCGTAGGTCCCGATGTCAAAAAAGCGGTTGAGACCTTGTTGTCGTATCGGAGTAAAGGGGGCACTTCTCGATCACTATTTGAGCATGGCGCATCCGGTAGGAAAAAGGCGCGACAGTACCCCATGAGAGAAGTTTCCCCACAGTGGAGGGAAGGGGATCTACAAGCTAACCCACCTATTCAGCCTCATTTTCAGCGTGTGTGGGTACATGTTCCTTGGAAGCGAGCTGAAGTTTTGGCCCTTAAAAGGACATTGCCTGATCCCCGTAAAAATCCTGCAGGGTATTACAAAGAGTTGTCACAGACTGCTGGTTCATGTATCATGAATTTAGCCGATATCGATATGTTGTTTGGGAATGTTGTTCCACAGCCTTTATGGGGAAAGATTCGTCATACAGATCATGATCAGGAGTTAGGTGACTCATGGGCTAATATTGCTGCTGCAGATGCCCTACAGATTGGTGGTGCTAAACCTGAGCCTTTAGTAGCAGAACTCCCTGGTAGGATCATTGATTATATGAAAACGATAATGCCTGCGATGCGTGTAAATTGGGATAAGTTGTCTGCATGTAAGCAGAAGAAAGATGAAACGGTCTCAGATTTCTTCACCAGGTTTGAAGAAACATTTGTCGACCACAGTGGTCAAGATATGAGCACAGAGGGTGGTCAGCGTTTGTTCATTGATAAATTCGTGCACAATCTGCTTCCAGAGTTGTGTAAAAAGTTGAAGGATTCAGAGAATTCTTGGGCAGTTTCCTCTTCAGCACAGATATTGGCTACTGCACAATATTACGAAAATAGAGACAAAGATGAGAAAGATAGAGCAGAAAAGAAAACTAAAGAGTTGAAAACGAAGGTTTTGTTACAGCAAGCATATCCGCCATGTGGTGGTGGTAATTTACAACAAGGGGTGGTGATGGACAGAGTCTCTGAATTAAGCAGAGTACTCTCACCCAGTCAAAAGATCAGGGCTAGATCCAACACCGTTTTTTAGCTCATTGCACCATCCCAGTTTCAGAACCTGGCTGTATGCAAATTAGTCTGTCCCTGGCCCAGTGCATCATGGGAACAGGGCAGACCAGACTACAAAAGCCAATTCTTACACTGGGAAGGAAACAAGCTTCCGGGAATTTGGTTTCTGCCATTTCAGGCGTCTTCGGCCCGGCTTGCTTGATTCCTGATGGTGCAATGAGCAAGGGACTCACATCTGAGTATACCCTTCCACGCTGAGGGTGGACAAAATAATTTACAACAAGGGGTGGTGATGGACAGAGTCTCTGAATTAAGCAGAGTACTCTCACCCAGTCAAAAGATCAGGGCTAGATCCAACACCGTTTTTTAGCTCATTGCACCATCCCAGTTTCAGAACCTGGCTGTATGCAAATTAGTCTGTCCCTGGCCCAGTGCATCATGGGAACAGGGCAGACCAGACTACAAAAGCCAATTCTTACACTGGGAAGGAAACAAGCTTCCGTGATTTTTGGTTTCTGCCATTTCAGGCGTCTTCGGCCCGGCTTGCTTGATTCCTGATGGTGCAATGAGCAAGGGACTCACATCTGAGTATACCCTTCCACGCTGAGGGTGGACAAAATAATTTACAACAAGGGGTGGTGATGGACAGAGTCTCTGAATTAAGCAGAGTACTCTCACCCAGTCAAAAGATCAGGGCTAGATCCAACACCGTTTTTTAGCTCATTGCACCATCCCAGTTTCAGAACCTGGCTGTATGCAAATTAGTCTGTCCCTGGCCCAGTGCATCATGGGAACAGGGCAGACCAGACTACAAAAGCCAATTCTTACACTGGGAAGGAAACAAGCTTCCGGGTTGGTTTCTGCCATTTCAGGCGTCTTCGGCCCGGCTTGCTTGATTCCTGATGGTGCAATGAGCAAGGGACTCACATCTGAGTATACCCTTCCACGCTGAGGGTGGACAAAATAATTTACAACAAGGGGTGGTGATGGACAGAGTCTCTGAATTAAGCAGAGTACTCTCACCCAGTCAAAAGATCAGGGCTAGATCCAACACCGTTTTTTAGCTCATTGCACCATCCCAGTTTCAGAACCTGGCTGTATGCAAATTAGTCTGTCCCTGGCCCAGTGCATCATGGGAACAGGGCAGACCAGACTCCTCTTCAGCACAGATATTGGCTACTGCACAATATTACGAAAATAGAGACAAAGATGAGAAAGATAGAGCAGAAAAGAAAACTAAAGAGTTGAAAACGAAGGTTTTGTTACAGCAAGCATATCCGCCATGTGGTGGTGGTGGCCAGAATAGTGGTGGTCAGAGTAACTATCAGAATAATTATCAGCAGCCTCAACAGTATCAAAGGAACTCGCAAAGAGTCGAGTATACTCAACCACGTGTCCCTGTAGGCCCCAATCAGTGTTCATATTGCAAGGAAGAGGGTAATTTTAAGTATAGTTGTCCTATTTTGTTACAGCGCGCGAATGGCGTTTCAAACACAAGAGGTAGAGGTGTTCAGCAAGCATCTAGGGGTAGAGGACGTGGAAACCTCCCCCAGAACACACAGTCTCTTCCACCTCAAAATTCTATTAATAGGTTTGATCAGCAGAATAACGCATCTGGTAGGACAGCTCAGTACTATGCTGACGATTACTATGCAGAAGATGAGCATTGGGAAGGTAATGATTGCTAGGACAGCCATAGACAAAGAGAGGGAGTTGTTTCAGTTCCAGTAGATCAGAGTGGACCATACGTTGAGGTGATTCCATCAGGTGTGTCAGAGCCTTTTCTGTTGGATACTGGTGCTACAAAGAGTTCTATTATGCACTCCAAACTCCCTGGCGCACCTTTGTCTGGCGAAATGAATATTTCTGTAGGTTTTTCTGGCGCTCCGGTTAGGAACCCGATTTCTACTCCTATGTCCCTTTCTGTTGCTCCTTGTGAATTAGAAACACCCCTTATTCTGACAACAGGTTGTGGTGAAAACTTGTTGGGGTTGGATCTGTTAAAAAGATTGTATGCGACTTTGTACTGTTCTCCTTCGGGAGTACAAGTTACACTGGGTAAGAAAGTGCTTTCCTCAATGTATTTGTCAAGGGATAAACTTCCAACAGAATTGTCGTTTCTTCCGGATATTCTTTGGGCTACTGGCCCTAATGATGTGGGTCTCTTGGACATACCACCATATGTTGTAACATTGAAAGCCAATGTTAAAATGCCACGCATTCCCCAATATAAAATCTCTAGTGAAGGTGAAAAAGCGTTGTTAGCGATCGTTTACGATCTGATTGAAAAAGATGTCATTGAAGAGACTAGAGGCAACGTTTGCAATAGTCCTGTTCTGCCTGTTTTGAAACAAACTGATCCCTCTCAGCCACCGGTGTACAGATTTGTGATTGATCTTAGAGAGGTCAATAAAATAGTTGTGCCACAATTTCCAGTTGTCCCTGACATTACTGCCCTATTGACTATGATTCCAGCTTCTGCAACCTGGTTTTCGGTGATTGACTTGAAGAATGCTTTCTTCAGCATCCTAATTGCTGAGGAGAGCAGGGATATTTTTGGCTTCAGTTTAGGAGGACGAAGCTTCCGCTATAAACGAGCTCCACAGGGCTACTGTGAAAGTCCATCAATATATAGTCAAGCCTTAAAGACACAGCTTGATACGATTGTTTTACCTGATGGTGCTACCATTGTACAGTACGTTGATGATTTGCTTGTTGCTGCAGATACTGAGGAAATCTGTAAGACAGCCACGTTGTCATTGTTGCGTCATCTGTGTGATTTGCATTCCAAGGTGTCACTTTCCAAACTGCAATATTGTCGACAAGAAGTGACCTACTTAGGTCATCTCTTATCGAAGGAGGGAAGGAAACTGACCCCAGAAAGAATTCAGGCAATAGCGAAATTGAGTGTGCCAAGAACACAGAGAGAAGTGCGTGCTTTCTTGGGCATTACATCGTACTGTAGACAGTGGATTCCAAATTTTTCGTTATTAGCCAAACCTTCGGTGGCATTAACGTGTAAAGATACACCCAATCCCGTTCCTTGGTCTGAAGAGTGTCAGAAAAGTTTTTATGAATTACGAACAGCATTATGTTTGGCTCCTGTGTTGGGTACCCCCAACTACAGTAAGCCCTTTACATTGTATGTCCACGAGAAAGAGGGCTGTGCATTGTCCGTATTGACACAGTTATTTGGAGACAAGCAGCGTCCATGTGCATATTTTTAGTCGACTTTGGATCCGGTAGCTAAAGCATTGCCCAGTTGTTTAAGAGCGACAGCGGCAGCAGCTGTTTCTATTCGACAGTCTGCTGGTCTAGTAATGAATAATACACTAGTTGTGATGGTCCCACATGCAGTAGACACGTTGTTAAACAGAACCAAGACACAGCACTTAACTAGTGCTCGATTGTCAGGTTACGAATTAACATTGTTAGCGCGTCATGTGCATATAAAAAGATGCAACACCCTAAACCCAGCTACGTTGTTGCCAATTGTAGAGGAATTAGATGCTTCAGAACAGCATGACTGTTTTCTTAGAACAGAAGAAGAAACGAAAGGGAGCATAGACCTCCAGGACACTCCTTTTGCTGAATGTGATGGTACATTGTGGGTGGATGGTTCATGTTTCAAGCTCCCGAATGGTGACACGACTGCAGCATATGCTGTCACGACTTTGCATACAGTTGTTGAAGTTGCACGTATTCCACATAATTCAGCTCAAGCAGCAGAATTAATTGCACTTACAAGAGCATGTGTGTTGTCAAAAGGAATGAAAGTGACTGTCTATACCGACAGCCAGTATGCATTTGGAGTGGCTCACAGTTTTGGACGATTGTGGAAAGAGCGTGGGTTCCTGACTTCGCATGGAGCTAAGATTTAGCATGGTCAGTTGGTGAATGAGCTTCTTGAATCACTGACCTTGCCTCTGCAAGTGGCGATTGTGAAATGTAGTGCTCACAAGAAGGTGACTGATGATGTTGGTCGTGGAAATGCATTTGCTGACGAAATCGCGAAGGAAACTGCAAGGAATGTGATGAGCCGAATGTATGTTGCAGGCCCTGCAAGATGCGTTGGTGATGTTGGTATGTGTGAAGACACGATAGAGAGTGTGAAGTCTATTCAAGCCGAAGCTACAGAGAAAGAGTTGAACATGTGGAGAGAAAGTACGGGTAGAATGGATGCTAATGGTTGTTGGGTTGAATTGTCAGAGCATCAGAGATGGTTGCTACCCGATGCGTATGTGCTTGCAGTGGTTACAATGGCTCATGGAATGGCTCACATCAGCGTGAAAGGGATTTGCAAGTTGTTGGCTCCAGTATGGCAAAATGCAGGAATTCCTAAGTGTGCAGAGAATGTGGTCAAGAATTGCATGGTGTGTCTGAAACACAATCCTGGTAGGGGAACCCCAACTCCAGCTGGTCATTTTGCGCCTCCTACATATCCGTTTGAGGTTTTGCAGCTAGATTTCATCCACATGGAGAGGTGCAACAACTTAAAATACGTACTCGTTGTTGTTTGTGCCTTCTCAAGATGGGTAGAGACATATCCCCTAAAAGACAATACTGCCTTGTCCACAGCGAAAGCCCTTGTGAAGGAATTCTTCCCCAGATTTGGAATGCCTAGAATGGTCTGGACTGATAATGGGAGTGAATTTGTGGGTCGTGTGATGAAGAATGTATGTGAAGGGCTAGGCATCCAACAGAAGTTCCACGCTGCAAATCACCCCCAATCAGCTGGACTAGTAGAATGTTACAATGGCACGCTTAAGTTAAAACTAGCCAAAATTCATGCGAGCACAGGTCTTAAATGGCCTGATGCTCTACCCTTAGCACTCCTATCCACCGGAATGACTGTGCATTCGCGAGTGAAACTTAGTCCCTATGAGATAGTCTTTGGCCGCCCGGCCAACATATGGGGAGTGCCAAGGCCCACAAAGTTCAGCGAATTAGAACACCCTGTTTTGCTTGATTATCTGTATGAATTGACGGCTAAATTGCGTGTTTTACATCAACCAGTCCATGACACCCTGCCTCCGGTCTCCGAAACTCCAGGACACCCCATCGACCCTGGATCCTGGGTACTGGTCAAGAACTTCCAGCGAACCAAGAACCACCAGCCCAGGTGGACCGGACCGCACCTCGTTCTTCTTTCCACAAGATCAGCTGTTCGAGTGGAAGGGAAGAAAAACTGGATCCACGGGATCCACTGCAAGCGGATCCCCCTGCCTCTGCCGTATGACCAGTGGGTCCAGAAGGGTGTCGCTGACTCAGAGACTGACACCGTGCCACGTTTTCTGCCTTTCAGTGATGCACGTGTAAAAGGAACTGACTCTGAACGTGAAAGTGAGAACATTTTGCAAGAAGCTGTGCTACCATCAAAGCGATTGAACACTTTGGAGCCTGAACTCCTATTTCAGGATCAGACAGTACCTGGAAAGAAGCGCTATAATTTGAGGCCGAGACCTATGGACAAATAAAACCTTTTTTCCCTCCAAGCACTATTTTTGAAAGTGCAGCTCTCCCATCTGAGAAACTTGCTTATTTTTGTTTTTCGAACCGCCATCCGGGTTCCGCTGCTAGGGCCGCGATTGCCCAAAGTCTTTGGGGTGCAGCTGACGACGTTAGGTCGGCAGTTCTGGTTGGTCCAAGGGAGTTGCCCTAGACTGACAGAAGCATTCCTTAGCAGAATCAACCTCCCATCGCGGGCAGCACTTTAGAGAGGATGGAGTTTTTCGGGATGGAGAGACCTGCCAAGGAAATGAACTTTAAACACAAATTATGTAAAATTATGACAAAGAAAAGCTTTTTGATATTGTGCATTTTTATGTTATTCAGTGTGATGATATTTTTAATAGGATATATTTTATTGTCTTTTCGAGTAACATTTGCACCCACTGCATCGCCCATACCTCCCCCTTCTACTGTTTCCCCACACTCTTATCAACTCCTCCCTGAACACGAATCCGCTAGGAGATTAGAGTTTATTAATAACTCCTTTGTTCAGCTCTTGCACCAACACCAACTTGTAATGAACACAACTAACTGTTGGGTGTGTGGTCTTATGCCTCACACAACGGATAAAGGTATCCCTTATCTGGTCCTGCCTTTCAGCCATAATGGTTCTGTGTGGGCATACAGAACAATGTTCATATATGCTCGTGAAGTCTACCCCCTACGTTCTGTAAAAGACAATCCTAAAAATAAAGCTCTGGTTAAGGGTATAGTCCACATGATTAAGGAAGAGATTTCTTATGGAACTACCCCCGAAGATGAGACACTTGCATATATAGGATGGAACGTGACCGGATATGGAGCTACTCTGAGTGAGAAACAGCAAGCAAAGAGATCGTCCCGATTTGGATTGTACCCCATCAGGGTCATCTGTGTCTGCAAGGTACTGGCAAGAATCCCAGAGCTCAGTTAGGGAAAAGTGTCTGTACAGAAACGTATGTTTTTGGGTCTCAGACTTCCCCTGCGTGTTTAGCAGCTAAGGGTACTTATTTTATCTGCCATGATAGAGCCTATACATGGTTGCCCCCTGACTTTTCGGGCTCATGTTTTGTTTCGTTCCTGTTGCCTCCCACCTACACAGCAGCGGCAGATTACCACAAGACAAGGGTAGTTAGAGGTGTCTTGAGTAAAGAAGACACTGCAGGTCAACAATTTGGGGACTTCACAAAGGGTTTTCTGCCGTTCTGGGGACCCATGGTTAACAGCAGGAACATAAGGCAATTAACAAGGGTGGTTGAGTCCACCGTGATTGAAACTGCTGGTGCCCTTAGTAACTTGACTGCTGAGCTCCAGGCGGATCGTCTTATGACCCTTCAGAACAGGGTCGCTTTAGATGTCATACTTGCAGACCGAGGTGGGGTATGTAAATTGATACAATCTAGTTGTTGTGTTTTAATTCCAGATAACGCTCCAACAGTGTACCAGGCCATCTCCAAACTGCATAAGATTTCCGAATCTATTCATGTGGATAAAGGAGATTGTTCGTTAATGGGATGGTTCTGGGAACTGATATCTGGCTGGGGATGGAAAATTCTGATGGTTATTGGGATGGTCTTAGCCATTCTTTTCCTGTTCTGTCTGTGCGTGCAGTGTGCTCCTGCAATATGTGGCCTCTGTGCCACATCATGTGTAAGGAAACCTGTATCAAGAGACGAACTAAGTACTAGGATGATGTTACAGCAGCATCTCAATGACTTTAGGAATATAGACCTGGCCTCAGATTAGCATGAGATTAGGTTAATTTGCCTATGTAAGGGCAAAAGGAGGGTTTGTAGTACTGAAAATTCTGGACTCGAGAATTTTACTTCATCATAGCATGACGATTTTTATATCAAAAGACCGAGAATGGCTAGTACACTATGTACAAGCATTTTCGTCATATTCGAGTGACGATTTCACCTCGAAATCGTCGTTTGCGCTCTGAACCCTTGGCTTCCATTTTGTATGTGGCAGCCATTTTGTGAGTTGCCCTTTACATAGGCTTATAATACAGCTAAATTCGATCCCAAAGGACACGTACACCTTAATTGACTCTTCTCTGACCTGGGCAAGTTGGAACCATTGCCCCAGGCCGAACCTGTTTGGTCAGTTCCTCTCCCAGTGGCCGAACGAGATAGCATCAAGGAGGCAGGCCATAAACCCTTTTCATCGCACACACACCCTGCCGAATCTTGCTCACACCTGGCCCTGCTCTTTTGCTCTTCACTTGCTTTATGATGGGGAGGTGCCCGGTTTTATTGGGGGTCCACCGATATCTGATGAGAATGTTGGGCCTTGCCAGGTAATTTATTGTGGGCCGGACAAACTGAACTATGGCCTTGTCATCATGACTCTGCTTTTTCTTTGTAATAGGAACATGTCTATGGTATACTAAAATTCGAAGAATGTTTGCCTAAAGCACAATATTTCGTATAAAAGGAGAAGCCTGACTTTGTATATTCGAGCAGTCTCTTGAGAATATACATCCCGTGTTGTTGTACTTCTAGGACCTGTTACTTGGTTGCAGCCAATAAAATCGATCCTTGACTTCACCTAGAAGACTCTGAGTTTCTGTGGTCTGAATCAGGAAAGGACTCGAGGTCTTTGGGTGTACCCTGGCACCGCTGGGTTACCGGTTCGGTACCGGTTCTGAAAAGCCCAGTACCTCAGTGTCTTAGCCTAAGCAGTATTATGAGTGTATTTACACAGAGGCCTGGTCTGGTGGCATCCACTGAAGGGGCCTGTGCTCAACTGCATGGTCACCGGTTCAAAACCTGGAGGGTAGAGTAGAATCACCAGTTTGCAAGCGTTTTTGGTAAATGGCCAATAAACACTACTAAAAGAGGCGATGGGTCCTGGACATGCACAAAGGTCAGGGCCTGCTCTGCCAGAAGGGACTAGGTCCCCTTGGCCTGAGAGGGAAACATTCTGCATTTAAAGCTCCCTAGATGCAGCTAAAGACATTCGCCATGTGGCCTCTGAACAGGGAGATCTGACTATGGTGATGGTCCTAAACCAACCCCGAACAGCATGTCTGAAGGTCCCGAGGGGCTAGGAAGAAATGACACAGGGTGCTGCCCGGAGTATAAGGCATGGCACCAAAGGATTCTGCATGTGTCTACAGTTTGCAAAAATGGCTAAAGTATGTATAAAATGGTATCTGGAGGACCAGCCAGTGCACCCACAGCCTTCCAGCCATGGCCACTGATACCTGGCACTTATGGTGACTGTCACCATATATGCCCAAATGCATTTCTCCAGCCCTACATCATGATGTCGCAGCTGACATCACAATAGGCATCATGGATCACATCACTGAGATATCAAGTCACATCACTAGCCTTCAACTATCAAAATATTACCTTACCTGCAGTTACAGCAGTGCAATGCTTCTGTCAGCATGTGAGCCTCCTTATAAACGATAAAGGGAGGAGAAGGCTTGCTGTGGTTACGCTCACTTGTAATGCACATCATTAATATAAATTGTAGTTATAAATGCGGAAATTCTACTTTCAACATAGAGGTGCCCTCGCAATAGACATTAGTGAAGTCAGCTGTTTTACCCTAGCTTACTGCCTTCCAGGTCTTCTTGCATTTTTTCCCACAAAATTCAATTTAATTCAAATTAGTTGTATTTGTATGGCGCATTGCTACCCCAACGGGCCCCCCAGCGCTAGATGACACACAACCCTTCCACTCAGTCTAACTGCACATTTCCTTAACCACTTTAGAATAGGTGGGTCTCCAGCACTTTCCTAAAGCAAGCTTCTGACGGCTGATTTCTAAGTAAAGTTGGAATATGGAAGAGCATTCTAGAGCCCCGGAGTAAGAAATGCAAAGGATTGTCCTCGACTTCTTGCTCTTTTGATTTTGGGCACCACCAGGAGTTCTTGGCTACTAGAGCGAAGGGCTCTTCCTGGCGCATAGGGAGTGAGCAACCCCTGGCCACCGTCCCATACTTCTACAGGGCAAGAGCGGGTGGAAGGTCCTTCTCCTACCTCACAGCTAAGACCTGGAACGATCTCCACCTCCACCTCCGGCAAAGCCCTACACTGCTCCAGTTCAGGAAAGACCTCAAGAAAGACCTCAAGATCTGGCTCTTCAGACGACCCCAACAGAGCCACACATGCTCCACCCCCACCTCCCCATCGCCTTGTGACCCTAAAAGGTGAGTAGTGCGTTTTACAAACCCCTGAGTCATTGATTGAGCAACGAGCGAATGATGGGTGGGCCTGTTCCATGAACTGCCCAGTATGCCATGCAGAGGAAAAGAGCCTGGGACCTGCTCATTAGTGCCTATCTAGGTTTCACTTATACCACATGTTCTTGTCTTCATTCGTTTGCACTGAGAAAAAAGTGTATTATTGTAGCATCGAATTGTATGGGTTTTAGCATCATATGCACTCACTGACCAGAGGGAGCAGCACTGCTGCTTTAATATGGCGATAAGAATTATGCTTATTTTGATGCTAGTTGGCTATTTTGCACTAAGCATGTTTAAGACGTCTATGAGCTTTCCTGAGCATCTGTTCTCCTTTACAACTGCTATTTCACTTTCAATAAACGTGGAAAAGACCGGTCATGATGCAGCTCAAATGATGTCATCATTGATGTCAATAGGGATGGCTTTGTCATTCCTCCAGTGATGCAATCATTGATGTCATCTATTGCATCATTCGTGACATCATTGGCAGTGGATTCGCTGTCATGCTGACAAAGCTCACCAGAGCTGGCAAATTTCAGAGCTTTTTATGTTTTAAAGATGATCATAATATCCCTTGTCCTGAAGTTCTAAGTCTTAGTTGTAGCTAAAAACTATCATATATTGGAACCCATTTAATAACCGAGATGTAAGAATTTTGTATTTGGGTCTGCTTTTGCTCCTTAGTCCTGAAACTTTTATTTGCATTTCAACTTTGATCTACGGAATAAAAATAAGCAATCAATCAATCAAACAAATTTGTAGAGCGCGCTACTCACCCGTTAGGGTCTCAAGGCGCTGGGAGGAGGGGGAGCCGCTACTGTTCGAACAGCCAGGTCTTGAGTTGTTTCCTGAAGGAAAGATGGTCCTGTGTCAGCCGTAGGTGGGTGGGGAGGGAGTTCCATGTCTTGGCCACCAGGTAGGAGAAGGATCTTCCTCCGGTGGTGGCTCTGCAGATTCGTGGGACGGTGGCGAGGGCGAGGCTGGCGGATCGGAGCTGGCGGGTGGGTGTGTAGAATGTGAGACGGCTGTTGAGGTATTTGGGGCCCATGTCGTGGAGAGCCTTGTATGTGTGGGTGAGGAGTCTGAACGTGATCCTCTTGCTGACGGGTAGCCAGTGCAGGTCTCTCAGATGGGCAGAGATGTGGCTGTGACGGGGGATGTCCAGGATGAGCACGTGCAGAAGCGTTCTGTATGTGCTGGAGTCTTTTCTGGAGTTTGACTGTGGTTCCCGCGTAGAGGGTGTTCCCATAGTCCAGTCGGCTGGTGACGAGGGCCTGGGTGACCGTCTTCCTGGTTTCGGTGGGGATCCACCGGAAGATCTTTCGGAGCATGCGCAGGGTGTTGAAAAAGGATGACGAGATGGCGTTGACTTGCTTGGTCATCGTGAGGGAGGAGTCCAGTATGAAACCCAGGTTGCGTGCATGGTCCGTGGGCTTGGGGGCGGTGCCCAGTGCAGGGGGCCACCAGGAGTCGTCCCAGGCAGAGGGGGATGGGCCCAGGATGAGGACTTCCGTCTTGTCTGAGTTCAGTTTCAGACGGCTGAGCTTCATCCATTCCGCGACGTCTTTCATTCCTTCCTGGAGGCTGGCTCTGGTGGTGGCGGGGTTGTTGGTGAGGGAGAGGATCAGCTGGGTGTCGTCAGCGTAGGAGATGATGTTAAGGTTGTGTTGGCGTGCGATGGCTGCGAGGGGGCTCATGTAGACGTTGAAGAGGGTGGGGCTGAGCGAGGATCTTTGAGGAACGCCGCAGATGACTTCGGTGGCCGCGGATCGGAAGGGGGGGAGGCAGACTCTCTGGGTTCTTCCGGCGAGGAACGAGATGATCCACTCCAAGGCTGTCCCTTGGATTCCGGTGTTGCTGAGGCGCTGTATCAGTGTGCGGTGCATAAGGCTGCTGAGAGGTCCAGGAGTATGAGGGCAGCTGTTTCCCCGTTGTCGAGCAGGGACCTGATGTCGTCGGTGGCTGCGATGAGGGCGGTCTCGGTGCTGTGGGTTGCTCGGAAACCGGACTGCGAGGGGTCGAGGGATCCGTATGTCTAGAGGAAGGCGGAGAGTTCTTTGTTGACGGTCTTCTCGATGACTTTGGCAGGGAAAGGGAGGAGCGAGATGGGGCGGAAGTTCTTGAGATCCGTGGGGTCTGCGGTGGGTTTCTTCAGGAGGGCGCTGAGCTCGGCATGTTTCCAGCTCTCTGGGAAGGTGGCGGCTGCGAAGGAGCTGTTAATGATGTCCCGGAGTTGGGGTGCGATTATGGAGTCGGCTTTGTTAAAGATGTGGTGTGGACAGGGGCCGATTGGAGAGCCGGAGTGGATGGTGTTCATCATGCGGGTGGTGTCTTCGGTGCTGACCGAGGTCCAGGTGCAGAGGGTGGTGGTGGGGGCGCTGGTTCGGTGGCTGGGTGCGTGTTCTGCGCGCTGAAGCTGGTGTGTATGTCGGCGATCTTGCGGTGGAAGAACGTGGCGAGTGAGTCGCAGAGGTCTTTCGAGGGTGTGATGTCGTTGTTGCAGGCACTGGGGTTGGAGAGCTCTTTAACGATGCTGAAGAGTTCCTTGCTGTTGTGGGTGTTTTTGTCTAGTCGTTCTCTGAATGTTGTCCTTTTAGTGGTTCGGATCATCTGGTGGTGTTCGCGGACGGCGTTCTTGAGGGCTGTCATGTTTTCTGTTGACTGGTCGTGGTGCCAGGCTCTCTCGAGGGTGCGGCAGTTTTTCTTGGAGTCTTTGAGGTCGTTGGTGAACCACAAGGCTTTCTTGCTGCCGGGTCTTCTGGGAGGATTCTTCAGCGGTGCAAGGTCGTTGGCGCAGTTGGTGAGCCACTGTGTGAGGTTCCGGGCTGCTTCATTGGGGTCCGTCGTGTTGGTGGGAGGGTTCTGGCTAAGGGAGGTGGTGAGCTGGTTGGTGGTGATCTTGCTCCAGCTTCTCCGGGGAACCTGTTGCGGGAGGTGGTGGTTCGTGGTTCTCCTGAAGTTGAAGTGGATGCAGCTGTGATCTGTCCAGTGTAGTCCGGTGGAGTGGCTGAAGGAGATGTGCTTTCTGGAGGAGAAGACGGGGTCAAGCGTGTGGCCGGCGTAGTGGGTGGGGGTGTTCACCAGTTGCTTGAGTCCGAAGTTTGCGAGGTTATCCAGCAGGGTGGTGGTGTTGTTGTCATTGTTGTTCTCCAGGTGGAAGTTGAGGTCCCCAAGGAGGATGTAGTCTGAGGAGGTGAGGGCGTGCGGGTTGACGAAGTCTGCGATGGCTTCGCTGAATTGTGTGCGTGGCCCCGGGGGTCTGTAGATGAGAGTGCCTCTGAGGGTGGTCTTGGGGTCGCGCTGTATCTGGAAGTGAAGGTGCTCGGCGGCGGTGAAGGTGTCTTCGGAGTTGGTCGTGATGAGGATGGTGTTTCTGTGGACGATGGCGATGCCTCCTCCGGTTTGGTTGATGTGGTCCCTCCGGTTGATCTTGTAGTAATCCGGGATGGCTATGGCGATGTTGGGGGCTGAGGAGGCGTTCATCCAGGTTTCTGTGAGGAAGGCGACGACTGGTGATGTTGTGTCGAGGAGGTTCCAGAGTTCGACGGCGTGCCTGTGGACGGAGCGGGTGTTGAGCAGGATGCACTTGAGGTGGTTGTTGCTGGTGCCTGGCCTGGTGGGTGCGGTGCTGGTCAAGAGGCAGGTGAACTTGCAGGCTTGGCAGGTGAAGGGTCCGTGGGTGCGTTTCGGGGTGGCTCGGTGGCAGGCGGGGTTCCGGCCGGCATTAAGTGCGTGGAGGGTTGCGGCGTTGTAGTTCAGACGGGTGTGCTGGTGTCGTTGGGGGCCAGGGGTTCGGGTGCTGGGCACGTTCCAGGCGCGGACGGGCGCAGACGGGCTTACTATTGGCGCGCCTTTGGCGCGCCAGCGGTGCGGCCGTGCAGTGGCCGCCATATAAGGGTAGGAGGGGAGCAGGGGTCAGCTGGGAGGCGGGAGGCGGGAGGTGAGGACAGCCAGTGGGATCCAAGGGGCGGGGACGCATGGGAGGCAGCGGCGGGAAAAACAAGCCCGGAGATGCTCGCGACGGCAAACGAGCAAAAATGGAAACAAAGTAGAAAACCAGTCAACACTCACATGGGGTACAAAAAAAGAAGGGGTGAGGGCAGGCACACGGGGACACAGAAGGCAAGGGGCACAGGCAGTCAAGGGGCCAGGCGGCGATGATGCAGGTGAATCTGCGCCGATCTCAGGAAGGAGGCAGAGCTGGAAGAGCGGTCAGGGCAGGCGGAGCTGCAGCAGTGGGGGAGCGACCTACTCAAGGGTCAAGGGTCGCTGTCTCCACCGCGCAGCGGCCACCAAATAAGGGGAGGAGGGGTCATCTGGGAGGCGGAAGGCGGGAGGTGAGGACAGCCAATGGGATCCGGGGGGCGGGGCCGCACGGGAGGCAGCGGCGGAAAAAACGAGCCCGGAGATGCTCACGACGGCAAATGAGCAAAAGTGGAAACAAAGTAGAAAACCAGTCAACACTCACACGGGGTACAAAAAAAGAAGGGGTGATGGCAGGCACACGGGGACACAGAAGGCAAGGGGCACAGGCAGTCAAGGGGGCCAGGCGGCGATGATGCAGGTGAATCTGCGCCGATCTCAGGAAGGAGGCAGAGCTGGAAGAGCGGTCAGGGCAGGCGGAGCTGCAGCGGTGGGGGAGCGACCTACCCAAGGGTCAGTGCTTAATTTGTAAAACATTAAGTGCCAGGGCCATTATCAGAAGGCGCTGCAGCCTGCACCTCCCATACCCTGCCAGTGCTGCCAATGACAGTACCAGCATAACACCTAACCATTGCACTCCTACAAGTCTGACAATTCAGACTATTTCAGGCCACAGAAAGCTATAATAATGGAATGAGATGCTGGTATTATTCATTTTCATGTATATACACTTAATAAACACTGATATTGGGCTCCTTTTAAAATAAAAAAGACAGTGCCACCATGTGGTGGATTGTCATTAGAGCTGGTGCTGATAATTAAGTGCTGGGGCTGAGCACCGGAAACCACTGGCTCAAATTAAGCACTAAATGTTACATGGCTGCAGGCTGTTAATAAGAAGCAACTGCAAGCGTTTTACATGAGTCAAATCAAATCAAAGACATCTTTATTCAAATGTATATACAAATTCATAAAATATACAAAATGTAATAAGGGCCTATAAATACACACACTTTAAGAATCCTGCAAGATGTCTTATATAAATAAAAGTATTTACAATAAAAACAACATACATTACCGACATGCACGTGTCACATTGTCTCATTCACTTTCTCCTTGTGAATCTTTACTGCAGTGATGGTTACATTTACAAATGAAAGGAATCCCATGGGGTGCCTTATTATCAGACTGATTTCACATGTAAATACACTAGAAATGAAGGACATCTCAGTCATATCAAGCTTTAAATATTACATACACAGTCTAACCATCTCCGATCGTGTGTGCAGCCTCTGGCTTGATGGGCTAACTGCACTAGCCTCTGCACTCGTTGTCTTTTACTGCATGTCCTGGAGAGAGGAGACCCATCTACCACGCTTGCATGAGGGCTCATGCCAACTGATGCGGTACTGGGGTCATTTAAGCCAGTGCTTCATTTGAACCGGTGATTTCCGGGGCTCAGTAGGCCACTTTTCATGAGCACCAGTGGGCAACAGTTATCTGTTTAATGTTAATAACATTTGTTTATAAATGGGGAGATTAAATGATTTGCCCCCAGACTCGAACCTGGTTCACCAGCTCTGAAGTCGTGAGCTCTGGCCATTACGCTACGTCCTCTCCCCATTTTCATGGTTAGTAGTTGGTTCTACAATTGGGGGTGGGGTCGCACACTACTCACACACCAGCGGTATCGCCCCTAAGGACTTAGGTAAATGTAGTTACGTGTTGCGCGATGCATCTTCTTTCGATTTTCTGCTATCTTCGCTGTCTTCGCCATCCCTGGACACGTGTTTCGGGGTATCACCCCTCGTCAGCAGGGATAGGCCGTGTTCTGGGGTTGCCGGTGGCTGCCAAATATCTGCCAGGTTTAGTACCACTCAGGCGCGTAGGTGCGGGGTCCAAGGCTCGTCAGCCAACTGCTCGAGGGAGCTTTAACTTTACAATTGGGGGTGGGGTCGCACACTACTCACACACCAGCGGTATCGCCCCTAAGGAATTTGGTAAATGTAGTTACGTGTTCCGCAATGCATCTTCTTTCGATTCTCTGCTATCTTCACTGTCTTCGCCATCCCTGGACACGTGTTTCGGGGTATCACCCCTCGTCAGCAGGGATAGGCCGTGTTCTGGGGTTGCCGGTGGCTGCCAAATATCTGCCAGGTTTAGTACCACTCAGACGCGTAGGTGCGGGGACCCAGGCTCGTCAGCCAACTGCTCGAGGGAGCTTTAACTTTACAATTGGGGGTGGGGTCGCACACTACTCACACAGCAGCTGTATCGCCCCTAAGGACTTTGGTAAATGTAGTTACGTGTGCCGCCATGCATCTTCTTTCAATTCTCTGCTATCTTCGCTGTCTTCGCCATCCCTGGACACGTGTTTCGGGGTATCACCCCTCGTCAGCAGGGATAGGCCGTGTTCTGGGGTTGCCGGTGGCTGCCAAATATCTGCCAGGTTTAGTACCACTCAGGCGCGTAGGTGCGGGGTCCCAGGCTCGTCAGCCAACTGCTCGAGGGAGCTTTAACTTTACAATTGGGGGTGGGGTCGCACACTACTCACACACCAGCGGTATCGCCCCTAAGGACTTTGGTAAATGTAGTTACGTGTTCCGCGATGCATCTTCTTTCGATTCTCTGCTATCTTCGCTGTCTTCGCCATCCCTGGACACGTGTTTCGGGGTATCACCCCTCGTCAGCAGGGATAGGCCATGTTCTGGGGTTGCCGGTGGCTGCCAAATATCTGCCAGGTTTAGTACCACTCAGGCGCGTAGGTGCGGGGTCCCAGGCTCGTCAGCCAACTGCTCGAGGGAGCTTTAACTTTACAATTGGGGGTGGGGTCGCACACTACTCACACACCAGTGGTATCACCCCTAAGGACTTTGGTAAATGCAGTTACGTGTGCCGCGATACATCTTCTTTCAATTCTCTGCTATCTTCGCTGTCTTCGCCATCCCTGGACACGTGTTTCGGGGTATCACCCCTCGTCAGCAGGGATAGGCCGTGTTCTGGAGTTGCCGGTGGCTGCCAAATATCTGCCAGGTTTAGTACCACTCAGACGCGTAGGTGCGGGGTCCCAGGCTCGTCAGCCAACTGCTCGAGGGAGCTTTAACTTTACAGTTGGGGGTGGGGTCGCACACTACTCACACAGCAGCGGTATCGCCCCTAAGGACTTTGGTAAATGTAGTTACGTGTGCCGCGATGCATCTTCTTTCGATTCTCTGCTATCTTCGCTGTCTTCGCCATCCCTGGACACGTGTTTCGGGGTATCACCCCTCGTCAGCAGGGATAGGCCGTGTTCTGGGGTTGCCGGTGGCTGCCAAATATCTGCCAGGTTTAGTACCACTCAGGCGCGTAGGTGCGGGGTCCCAGGCTCGTCAGCCAACTGCTCGAGGGAGCTTTAACTTTACAATTGGGGGTGGGGTCGCACACTACTCACACACCAGCGGTATCACCCCTAAGGACTTTGGTAAATGCAGTTACGTGTGCCGCGATGCATCTTCTTTCAATTCTCTGCTATCTTCGCTGTCTTCGCCATCCCTGGACACGTGTTTCGGGGTATCACCCCTCGTCAGCAGGGATAGGCCGTGTTCTGGAGTTGCCGGTGGCTGCCAAATATCTGCCAGGTTTAGTACCACTCAGACGCGTAGGTGCGGGGTCCCAGGCTCGTCAGCCAACTGCTCGAGGGAGCTTTAACTTTACAATTGGGGGTGGGGTCGCACACTACTCACACAGCAGCGGTATCGCCCCTAAGGACTTTGGTAAATGTAGTTACGTGTGCCGCGATGCATCTTCTTTCGATTCTCTGCTATCTTCGCTGTCTTCGCCATCCCTGGACACGTGTTTCGGGGTATCACCCCTCGTCAGCAGGGATAGGCCGTGTTCTGGGGTTGCCGGTGGCTGCCAAATATCTGCCAGGTTTAGTACCACTCAGGCGCATAGGTGCGGGGTCCCAGGCTCGTCAGCCAACTGCTCGAGGGAGCTTTAACTTTACAATTGGGGGTGGGGTTGCACACTACTCACAAACCAGCGGTATCGCCCCTAAGGACTTTGGTAAATGTAGTTACGTGTTCCGTGATGCATCTTCTTTCGATTCTCTGCTATCTTCGCTGTCTTCGCCACCGGCAACCCCAGAACACGGCCTAATCCCTGCTGATGAGGGGTAAATACCCCGAAACACGTGTCCAGGGATGGCGAAGATAGCGAAGATAGCAGAGAATCGAAAGAAGATGCATCGCGGAACACAAAATACACTTACCACAGTCCTTAGGGGCGATCCCGATGGTGTGTGAGTAGTGTGCGACCCCACCCCCATTTGTAATGTTAAAGCTCCCTCGAGCAGTTGGCTGACGAGCCTGGGACCCCGCACCTGCGCGCCTGAGTGGTACTAAACCTGGCAATATTTGGCAGCCACCGGCAACCCCAGAACACGGCCTAATCCCTGCTGATGAGGGGTAAATACCCCGAAACACGTGTCCAGGGATGGCGAAGATAGCGAAGATAGCAGAGAATCGAAAGAAGATGCATCGCGGAACACGAACTACACTTACCACTGTCCTTAGGGGCGATCCCGCTGGTGTTTGAGTAGTGTGCGACCCCACCCCCATTAGTAGTTGGTTCTGTTTGAGCCGGCAGGACAAGCTGCCTCCTGACGATAGAACTGGCACTTATGTTTTACAAATTAAACACTGATTTGAGCTCTTTTGAAAATTAGTGACTATCCCACCTGCTAAACTTTTACAAAATGTATAAGCAATTCAACAGTCTTTGCAAGAATCCTGCATGCAAGCATCTGTAATATTTCAGATCATATCTAAGTATAAGAAGGAATCCTCCAGATCTGAACCCATCCAGGTTACTTGAAGTGTCGAACAAGGCTAACTCCTCTTTACAGAAATTCTCAACCTGTACATTGAGGGGCTTAATTATAAGCCCCTAGTGCCGCCTTATGCATAACTTTTTGTGATACTCCGGTGGCGCAGGAACCTACTCTATATTTACCGGGCAGCACTAAGTCAAGTTTTTTTAGCTTAATGCTGCCTCGTAAATATTGTTCCCTTTAACACAGTTTTCTGCATTGGAGGGGCAAGCAATGGACTCTGATGAGGGCATTCCCAGAAACATCCATGGCTTTTTGATTCTGCCCCAGATTTAGGAGAAATTGTAACTCTGTGGCAGCAGTAAAAGCTGAGGGGAGGTGTAAGAGAGGCACAACGAGTAGAAATATCCAAATGCGTTTCAGCGCGCACAATGAATTTTTTTCATTTATTTATTTAGTGAGTTACATTACTCCAGTCGGCCGTGAGCCGGAGTTTAGTATCTGCCACCCTGCCCCTCTCCCGCCTTGCCCCATCACCCCACGGCACTCCCTATACGGGCAGCTACTGGGCATCGCTCCTCCCAGTAAGGCATAAAGTTCCAAAATAAGTTGCTTATCATCAGTTTTGAGAAATATCCATCTCTCAAAGGGAGTCAATGGTCGCCCCGCATATTGCTGTATCCCTGCACCAGTGACAATGCTGAAGATAGGATATGCTAGACAGTAATCAATCTTTAGTTGATCAATGGGAAAAAGTTCCTGGGTATCGAAAAGGCCTTCCATTCGTTTTACAGCTGTTATCTGGCCAAGAACAAAATGAATTTGGGTTGCATCCCAGGGGCAAAATCAGAATTAGCAAAGAGAGGGGTTAATGGGGAAGGAAAGGTCATCAGGCCTGCTCTGACTGCCACAGAGTCACAAACTTTAAGTATAGGGCTGGATACCAGGGAAGTATGGAGGCCCCTAGTCCTGTGTTTACAGGGAAGCCAAACTTCCTTCCAAACGTAGGTACCAGCCACCACCTCCGAAAGCGGCAGACCCCACTCGACTAGAAATTTAAGCTGGGCAGCCTGATAATAATGGAGCAAATGTGGTACCGCCAGACTGCCGTCACGTTTTGGGCGATATAGGTGTTTGTGGAAGTGAGGTTTCTTACCGTCATATATACATTTGTTGATGTCTAGTTGGTGGGAATATGGCAGAGAGGACAAAGGTTGGGTCTAAAACAAATAAAGTATGCAAGGGAGAATAGACTTCTTAACTGCTGGTATGTGTCCTACCTATGAGAGGCGAAGGCGACTCCAGAAAGACAGGTCCTTCTGTGTTTGAGAACCAAGGGTCGTGTAGTTAGTGGTCAAAGTTCTGGAGATGCTCTGTGCCAAGGAAATGCCCAGGTAGGAGATGGTATCCAATGACCAATCAAAAGGGAACAGAGAGCGTAAAGCAGTTGCATGAGCAGGAGTAGTAGACAGATATAAAATCGGAGGTTTTTGCATATTCGCCATGAATCCCGATACCGTCCAGAAGTCCCGGAGTTCACCACTAAGGGAGGGTATCAATGTCAAAGGGTTTTTAAGGGATAACATAGCATTGTCCGCATACATACTGATGAGATGTGGATCACCCCCAAACAGAATCCCAGATATAACTGGATTATCTCTTAACCGTTGCACCAAGGGCTCCCTATACAGCGGCAAAGAGAAGAGGAGATAGGGGACAGGCCTGACGCGTGCCACGTTGGAAAGGGACTGGTAGGGATGAAACACCATTGACCCTGACCGCAGCGCAGGAGCACTGTAAACGCGCCAGACCCAGTTGCAGAATCTGTTGCCCTAGCCAAATTTCATCAGTGTATCTGAAAAGGTAAGGCCAGTGTACAGGGTTGAAGGCCTTTTCAGCATCGATAAAAAAAGGGTCCTGTTTACCTTGTCCATAAGATGCAATAGGCGTTTGCTTTGTCGCTACATTGGCGAGTAGGTGTGAAACCTGTCCGGTCCAGGTCGATCAGGCCGGGCATTAAGAGATTAAGGCGGTGTGTCAGTATGTTAATGAACAATTTCACATGAACAATAAAAAGAGAAATAGGCCTGTATGACCCTCAGAGTGCTGGCCTTTACCTGGTTTCGGAATTACCGATATGACAGCCTCCAGCAAAGAATTTGTAAGAGAGCCTGATTCAGAGAAAAAGTTATATAACCGGCTTAGTAAACGGGCTAATTCCTGACAATTTTTTAAATAAAATTGTGGGCTAAAGCTATAGAGCCCCAGGGACTTCTGTGGCTTCAAGCATGCTATGGCCGAGATCACGTCTTCTATATTAATAGGCTGCTCTAGGGCCGCGGCCTCTACCTCGGGAAGCGAAATGAGAGTAAAAGTTTGGAGGTAATCTGAGGAGTCTCCAGTGGGGCTGTCAGAGGTGTCATAGAGTGAGCAATAAAAAGCTTGAAAGGCCGATTCTATTTCCTCATTGACGGTCTCAATGGAGGACCAGGTGTGAATACTTGCAACCAATCAATCAGGCATTTGTTAAGCGCGACTACACACCTGTAAGGGTCTGAAGGTGCTGGGGGGGGGGGTTAGCAGGCTCCAGTCAATCAAGGGGGGGTCTGTCGAAGAGGCAGGTTCTGAGGTTTCTTGCGAAGATGGAGAGTGATGCTGTCTGTCTGAGGTGGAGCGGCAGGGCGTTCCAGGCTCGGGCCATGAGGAAGGAGAAGGAGCAGCCTCCCGACCTGGTCTTTCTGGTACGGGGGACCACAGCGTAGTAGAGCTGGGCAGATCGTAGGTTCCTCTGGGGTGCGTGGAATTTGAGTCGGCTGTTCAGGTATGCTGGTCCGGTGTCGTGTAGGGCCTTGTGGGCATGGGTGAGCTTCTTGAAGGTGACTCTAGCTTCGATGGGGAGCCAGTGGAGTGTGCGCAGGTGCTGGGAGATTTGGCAGTGTCTTGGCAGGTCAAGGACCAGTCTTGCGGCGGCGTTCTGGATGTTCTGTAGCTTGCGAGTGAGGTTTTTGTTTATTCCGGCGTAGAGTGCGTTGCCGAGTCTGCTGGTGACCAGGACGTGAGTGACGGTCTTTTTGTGTTCAAGGGGGATCCATTTGAAGGTCTTACGTAGGAGGCGGAGGGTGTGGAAGTAGGAAGACAAGACAGAGTTGATCTGGCAGTCCATTTTGAGCTCGGAGTCCAGGATGATTCCCAGGTTCCCTGTGTGGTCCATGGGGCTGGGCGGGCTTCCGAGGACGGGGTCCACCAGGTGTTGCTCCATGGGTCTGGGTTTGGGCCCATGATGAGTACTTCTGTTTTGTTGGTGTTTAGTTGTAGGCAGCTGTTTTTCATCCATTTGACAATGGCTTCAATGCCTCTCGAAAATTGTGTCTGGCGGTATTGGGTTTGTTGGATAGGGAGAGGATGAGTTGGATGTTGTCTGCGTATGACACAATGTTGAGTCTGTAGGTTCTGACGATGGGGGCGAGTGGAGCCATGTAGATGTTGAAGAGTGTAGGGCTGAGGGAGGACCCCTGGGTGACTCCGCAGGTGGTAGGTGTAGGGTCGGAGAGGAAAGGGGGGAGTCTGACCTGCTGCGTTCTGCCTGAGAGGAAGGAGCAGACCCAGTTGAGGGCCTTGTCTTGGATCCCTGCGTCGTGGAGTCTGAGTATTAGGGTGCGGTGAGAGACTGTGTCAAACGCTGCTGAGAGGTCAAGGAGGATGAGGGCTGCTGTTTCTCCTTTGTCCAGTAGGGTGCGGATGTTCCATGTTGCAGCGAGGAGGGCGGTTTCGGTACTGTGTTTTTTTTCTGAAGCCGGATTCGGAGGAGTCGAGGATGTTGTGCTCTTCGATTCAATGTGGCGAGTTGGCTGTTGATGGCTTTCTCAATGACTTTCGCTGGGAAAGGGAGCAGGGAGATTGGTCTGTAGTTTTTGAGGTCGGTGGGGTCAGCCGAGGGTTTCTTCAGGAGGGGGTTGACCTCGGCGTGTTTCCAGTCGTTGGGGAACGTGGTGGTTGCCAGGGAGCGGTTGATGGTGTGGCAGAGCATGGGTGCAATGGTGTCGGTGGCTCTGCTGAAAATGTGGTAGGTGCAGGGGTCTGTGGGGGCCCCAGAGTGGATTGACTTCATCGTCTTCAGTGTGTCTTCAGTGGTGAGGGCTGTCCAGTTGTCCATCGCTGGCTTCAGGGTGTCGGGGTGGTTGTTGAGGGTTCAGTGTGTTAGTTATCTTCGTCGAAGTTGTCGTAGATGCTCTTGATTTTGTGGTGGAAAAAGGTGCTGAGCTTGTCGCAGAGGTCTTGTGAGGGAGGGATGTGATGTGGACTCGCTGGTGGGTTGGGCGAACAACTTGATGATGTTGAAGAGTTTTTTGCTGTTGTGTGCGTGAGTGGAGATTCTGTCTTCAATCTCTTTTTTCCTCATTTTTCTGATGAGTTGGTGGTGGGTGTTGGTGGCGGCTCTGAAGTTGTTGTAAACTTCTGTGGATTTGGTGTTCCTCCAGGCCTTTTCGAGGCAGCGACAAGTGCGCCTGGACGCTCGAAGTTCAGTGGTAAACCATCTGGCTTGCTTGGTGTGGATGTTGTTGTTTTTCTTGAGGGGGGCTTTGGTGTTGGCGCTGTTGAAGATTCATCTGTGCAGGGTTCGGGCCGCGATGGTTGGGGTGGAGTTTCTGAGTGATGAGGTTAGCTGGTCGTCGGTGATTCTGGTCCAGTTTCTTCGTGGGAGCAGGTGCAGGTGTCTGTGGATGGTGGGTGTTCTGAGGGTGAAGTGGACGCATCGATGGTCAGTCCATGGGAGTTTGGTGGTGTGGCTGAAGGGGGAGGTACCTGTTGTGAAGAAGGGAGAGGGTGTTTCCTGCTGAGTACGTGGGTACGATCACGATCTGGCAGAGTCCAATGTTGTGGAGGTTGTCCAGGAGGCATGTGGTGCTGGGGTCAAGTTGGTTGTCGAGGTGGAAGTTGAGGTCTCCCAGTAGGGTGTAGTTGGTGGACGCGATGGCATGCGGGGAGAAGATGTCTGTGATGGAGTTGGCAAAAAGTCTGCGGGGTACAGGGGGTCAGTAGATGAGGGTTCCTTGGAGGGTGGTGGAAAGGGCTGGCCAGTATCTAGTGAAGGTGTTCCATCAGGTCTGTGGGCTCGTCAGGGAGTGTGCTAAGGTGGAGGTTGGATTTGTGGACGATGGCGATTCTTCCCCCGGGATGGGTGGGGCGGTCCTTCCTGGAGATTTTGTATCCTTGGGGAATGGCAATGGCGATGTCCGGTCCCGAGGTGGTGTTGGTCCATGTTTCGGTGAAGAAGGCTACTTCTGGGGTGGTGCTGTCAAGGAGATCCCAGATTTTAGGTGGCGTGTTTGTGGAGGGATCGGACGTTGAAGAGGATGCATTGTATTATTATTATTATTAAATGAAATTTGTTAAGCGCGCTGACACCGTGGGTTTCCTGGCGCTGTAGAACAGAGGTGAGATGCAGGCTGGAAGTTTACAGGATTTAGCAGAGAGGAGGGAAGAGGAAGGTTTTGAGCTGCTTCCTAAAATGGAGGAGGGAGCTGCTGGATTTAATGGTCAGGGAAGGGGATTCCAGAACTTCGGGGCCAGGAGGGCAAACCTACGTCCACCAAATTTATTAGTTCTGGTTTTGGGCACGACAAGTTTGTGAAGATGGGCAGAGCGTAAGTTACGATTTGGGCAGTAAGGATGGATAAGTGAGGTTAGGAAGGCGGGGCTGGTGCCGTGGAGAGTTTTGAACGTGAGGCAGCCCAGCTTGAAGGCCACTCTCTGCTCTATAGGCAGCCAGTGCAGTTTGTGCAGTAAGGGTTTGGCCGATTGCCATTTGGGGGATTTATAGATGAGGCGGGCTGCTTGGTTCTGGACTACCTGTAGGCGGTAGAGAAGTGATTTGGGGAGACCGTGATAGAGGGAGTTGGAGAAGTCCAAGAGGAAAGCACTAGGGAGATGATTGCTTGAATCAGAGCAGCTGGGGGGAGTAAGTGGCTGACTTTGCGGATCTTACGGAGTTGGAAAGAGCAGAATGAAATCACTGACCCGACTTGAGAGCGGAGAGAGAGTTCGGCGTCTATGATCACGCCGAGGCTCTTTACAGAGTTCGCGGGGGTTGGTGGGGTGCCCAGTTCAGTGGGCCAGTACTGGGCCCCCCAGAACGTAGGACTGGAGCCTGGGAGAAGGAGCTCGGTTTTCCTGGGGTTCAGTTTCAACTGATTGGAGTCATCCACTCCTGGATGTGGAGCATAACGGAATGGAAATTGGCTACCGCGTTCTGGGAGTTGAGGGTTAAGATGATCTGCAGATCATCAGCATAGTTATATACTGTGATATCCCAGTTACGGAGTGAGTGAAGAAGGGGCCGGAGGTAAAGGTTAAACAATAAAGGTGACAGGGAGGAGCCCTGGGGAACTCCACATGTCGTGAGGGTTTTGGGCGCTGTAGGGGCCTAGTCGGACGGCTTGTGATCTTCCAGACAGGAAGGACCGTATCCAGCTCAGGGCAAGGCCCTGAATACCAGCCTGTTCGACACGGTGAAGCAGGATGTTGTGGTCAACCGTGTCGAACGCGGCCGATAGATCCAGGAGTATGAGGGCCTGGGGGGTCCCTGCGTCTCGATTATTTTGGAGAAGTAGGGCAGGAGCGAAATGGGGCGGAAGTTGGACAGTTCTGCTGGGTCCTCGCCAGGTTTCTTCAGTAGCGGGACTAGAATGGCCTCTTTGAAAGTGCTAGGGACAGTGCCTGTGCTGAGCGAGCCGTTCAGCAGAGGTAATATGCATTCAGGTAAGGAGTGACAGATACTCCGTAGGATCGGGGGAGGGCAGCCGTCGTTCGGGGAGCCCGATTTTATCCGGGACGCGAGCTGGGCCAAGGAGGCAGGGTTGAGGGCAGGGAAGTCGGAGTAGACAGATGAATCGTTGCGGGGAGTATCGGGAGAGGGAGTCTGGGGGGAGGTGGTGATCGAGGCCTTGATCTTATTAATTTTCTCGACAAAAAAGAGATTGAGAGCGTCGCAGGTTCCTTGGGTTGGAGTTTGATCTGGGAGAGTTCTGTCATCGGAGGTAAGTTCGTTCATGATTCGAAACACTTCTTTGGATATGTTGTCCGAAGATGAAATTCGGTTAGAGAAGTGAGCTGATTTAGCCGAGGAGATTGCGTTTTTGTAGTCTCTCCGGGCGAGGGTGTATTGCAATCTATCTGCTTCAGAGTAGTTGCGTCTCCATGTCCTTTCCAGCTGGCGTACTTTCAGTTTGAGTTTTTTTAGGTCATCCATAACCATCTGTGGGAGTTGGGATGTCTGGTCGGGGGGAATTTGGTGAGGGGGGAAAATTGGTCACTGGCTGACTTTAGCCAGATGCCGATGTCACTGTCCAGCTTGTCGATGTTGGTGTTGGTAGGCGGATTGAGGGTAGGCCAGGTATTGGAGAGGGTCGTAAGAAAGCCTTGGGAGTCGTAGGAGCTCCAGTTGCGGGAGAGGCCGCCTGCCATCAGTGGGATGGAACTTCTGCCGCTGACAGTGAGGATGGTGTCGATTAAGTGGTGGTCTGACCAGGTGCAGGGGGAAACGGATGGGGGGGAGAAGGTTAGATTTTGAGACCATATCTGGTCCAAGATGTGGCCCTTAATGTGAGTAGCCGAGGTGATCTGTTGAGTCAGGTTGAGGCTGGTGAGGGCCTCAAAGATCTCGGAGGCGTGGGGCCCGGCGTTGGCGTCGTTGAACCAGTAGTTGAGATCGCCGAAGAGGGCGAATCTGGGGTTGGAGGTGAGTAGGTTGATCAGGTAGTCGGACAAGGTGGCCGCGAAGGAGGGCATAGGTTGGGGGGGTCGGTAAAGGAGAAGGAGTGTTAAGGCTCCAAGATCCGTTTTTAGACTGAGGAAAAGGTTATCTACTCCCGGGAGGGAGAGGGAGGAAGTGGAGATGAAATTGAGGTGTTTAGATATTATGGCGGCTACCCCGCCTCCAGAGCGGTTACCTTGACGGTCTGCACGGAGGATGTAGTAGTCAGGGGGGAGGGCCGCCAGAATGTCAGGGAGACAGTCCGTAGTCAGCCAGGTTTCGGTGAGTAGGAGCACGTCCGGTTTCTCAGTGGATAGAAGGATAAAAATGTCGGCGTGATGTTTTACCAGAGAACGGGTGTTCAGATATAACACCCGGATGGCGGTATCATTCTCAGCCGGTATGGCGGAGGGCGAGCTCCGACTAGTAGGGCGCCGGTCCGACGAGTTGATGCCGGTAGTGGTGATGCGTCTGATGGTGGCAGGAGAGGGTGTAAGGTCGGGTAGTTGTAGGTCCCTGAGGGCGTCAGTCGAGTATGAGATGGAATGGCCGGCGTGACTGGCCCCTGGGCCCGGTCTGGCGCGGACGGGCGCAGACGGGCTTGCCTTTGCTGTGCAGGCGATGTGCTAACATACGTCAACAGCAGTTGCTCCCCAAGTCAATTCTATTTTTAAGGAGTATTATAGCATATTCCACTCTATCTAAATATAAGTGCTTAAGGTGGAGCAGGGCTTTCTCAAGCTCCCTCCATATTCTAGGGGCCCCTGTTCGCTTATGAATGGCCTCCAGTTCAGAAACGGTGCATTTGAGACTCTGTCATTTATCCTGACGTCAGCAGTGGAATTGGCAATGAACTTCCCACGTACCATGAGCTTCAAATCTTCCCACACAGGCACCAAGGGAACCTCACCAGTATCATTAGTTTGAAGATATGATGCAATACCTTTTTGAATGGAATCGACCGTTGCCGGAGAGTGGAATAAGGAATCTCATCAGTGCCAATGTGAACGCTGGGCTGGGGAAATAGGTAAACAGAGGGCCAGGGATATAGGAGCAGCATGATCAGAAAGCGAGCGTGGGGCAATAGATGTATCAGAAGAAATGTGCCAATAGGGTCAAGGCGGCTAAGAAGTGATCGATGCACGCAGTCGTTTTATTGGTTCAGCTGTGGTGAAGGCTCCTGCCTGAGCCGAGCATTGACCAGAAAGGTCTAAGTCCGAGTCTATAACTAAGTTCATGTCCCCGCCAATCACTATAGCTGCATCAGGGGTATGGAACACAGAGGACAGAGAGCCTATAAGGAAGGATTCCTGTCTATCATTGGGGACGTAAACATTTGCCAAAGTGAAGTGACACGCACCTACCGTCAGTCAAAGTGCAAGAAGGCACCCTTTAACCTCTGCTATAGTTGAGAGGATTTCCCCTGTGAAGCCCTGGAAAAAGAGAACAGCCACCCAGCCCTCGACCCCCCTCTTCGTGGGGCCAGAGGACCATAGTTGTTATGGGAACCCGTGAGTTTGCATTCTGTGAATATCTTTAGGGAGCAGATGCGTATCTTGAAGTAGACATATGTCACTACCAGAGAGTTCAAGTAGGGAGAGGATGGCAGATCATTTAGTGGGATTGTTCAGGTTCCTTACGTTGAGGCTAAGGATTTTAAGCTCTATGAGCAATGAGTTAGGATGAAGAGTGCTGTGAGGTCACCCATAGAAGTCTGAAAAACCACAGAGCAGAGATACATCATTCCCCCCAGTGTTCCATCACGTAACAGAGAGGATAATCAAGGGCTGTCCATGCTAAAGGAAGGAGTAGAACAACCCAAAAATCCCCTAAAAAAAGCAAGACAGAGAGGCAAATAACATATAGTTGTAACAGTTCAAAGTTTGTGGAAAGCAGGTCCACAGATCACTTAACTCTGCCTGCACAGCTGGTGCTAACCAAAAGGTTTGCTCACTTTTTTAGCTCTTGTCTTACAATCTTAGAATATGTTAATAATTTTTAACACCACAATTCTTTCTCTTTGAGATCTTTGTCTCGATATTTATTTTCATAATGCTATTGCTTGTTCTTGCTCAAAACATAAAATAACATTGATAACATAAGATATGACTAAATGTTGTTACAAAAACTTGTGATTTGCAGTATTTTGTTGAGAATCCCAATGCATTTCGAGATCAACAGATCTCTTCTTCAGGGGAACTGGAAAAATATGAAACAACATTATATCAAAATTACTTGGTTAAACAAAGTGGTTCAGTCGATTCTCTTAATGTCACTTACAGAACAACAATTGCATGAACAAATAATGACTTGTAACATATCAATCAGACAATATTGATGTGCAAACATAACATACTGCGTCAAATTACCAGGTTAGTATTAGGTGTTGAAGTGAGCAGTCAAGTGACCCTTAAACCAGAATGCTGAGGCGCAAATTAAATTCTGGCTGATGAAGTGCTGATAAACAAGCTTACCAACAAAGTGTAGTGTCCTAGTGTTGGTTCGAACAACGTCCGTCTGGTACCCACACTCGTGGGACAAAGAGACCTGTAAACAAATATAGAGAGCAACATCTTCAACATCAAGTGCTCCAAATGGATTAATGAAACTAGCCAGTAGACAGTATTACTAAACTGCGATACCTTATTGGAAAATCAAAAAGCCAACCGATTGTCAAAAATAACAGCAGTTTCTATCCAGGATGACCTATAGTTAAGTCATGGTCAAAAGAAGCCTACCTAATTTCTGAGTGTGTCCTATTACAGACAATGATGCGCCAATAGTAACATGGATATTTAGCGTACCTCTGATTAGATGAATTAGATGCTTTAGTGGTGCTGTAGTACCAGAATAAAAGCAACCTGCGAACAAATGAATGTACTAATTTTAATTGACACATGGGCACGAAAATCGCGAATACCAATGCGAGACTACAAACATATATGTGTAGGTACCTGTTTATATACTGCTCGGTTCGCTGTAATCGAGATCGCTATCTAAATACAAACACGTATTCCTCCTAATGAAAAAAATGAAGCTATTGAGTCCATCTGTCGATAAAACTACTGGGTCGCAAGCAATACTCCGACCGCGTGTTTACCTTAACGGGAGTACACCAGCTCCATACGAAAGCCTCTGCATACACTGGAACGCCGAATGGTATACTGTTGGTGATATGTTTATACTTCCGTGTGATACCATAAACATACAAAACGGACTCTAGTTACACCAAGCATAGCGGCGGCCATCTTAACGCAGTCAAATAATGCTAAAGTCTTGTAATCATATCCTAACACTGACTCGATCAAGTTACTTATGCGGGAGAAACAAAGAATAATAAGAAAAGATGCGGGGAGTACCGCAACCTCATAACCTTAAACGAAACGGGAAACCCGCGTTGATAGTGAGATCGCGACCACGATAGACCACTATGCGATTGAAATTCTCAGACATCACCGTATATCAACACAATGGGTAAAGAGTCAATACAAACATGCGTGGAAAATAGAATAAAGAAACAAAAGCAGCCAGTTATACCTCTAATGAAGGAGCACTAATGCAGCTTATGACTCAGAAAACAGTGTTTATAATGATGATATTGACGGTGGCCATCTTAGTACTGGAAACTAGTATGAGAAAAATAGCAACCTGAAACCTCTCTTGACAAAAAATGGAACGCGTACTAGCAGAAAGCTGGAGTGTAGAATACCTCTAATACGTAACCTGCTATACAGAAAATATTTTTTTGAAAGTCTCAAAATTGAATTCACCCAGTGTGTACACTTATTCATGACGTTGAGAAAATTTGAGTAGTGAATCATGCGTATGAAGAGTTGTGTTAACAAAATCAATGATAATAATCTCAGCACACAACATTTCCTATCTGTCATGTAAATATCATTGGTATCACCCAACAGTTGTCATAGTTTCAACTTTAGGATTCTTAGTGCTATACAATCTCTTTTTATTTATTTGGATTTTTATTTAAACAAAGCAATCTCTGGATGTTTATTAGTGAGTGTCTAAGTCAAAACTAGAATTGAAATTTATGTGGGCCTGTGCTCCAGTAAACGATGATCAGACGTCCAACCGATTGTGAGTACTGTCTGGCTGCCGAAGTTAAAGCTAGAATTGGAATTTGTGGGGGCCTATGTTCAAGTTTGATGTAAAATGATCAGTAGGTCAACTGGCTGTAAGTGTTGTCTGACTGCTGTTGTCCGTGACTGTACCTTCAGATCAGTTCTGCCAATTGATGTGTGCATCGTCCTTAGAAATAGGTGGGTATGTACTGTTTATAAATAACAAATCATATCGAGTTTGTCGTTTAGTTCTTTTGGTATCATTGTGTCCATGAATTTGATCCACCAAATTTCTCTTTGTGACAACCATTTGCTGTTGTCCCGATCTGGTATCTAATTAATGACTTCTAGCACTTGGAATCTTAATTGTGGTATGGTATGGTTCATTTCAACCCAGTGCGTAGCCAAACTCGACGTGGTGGATTTGTTGCGAACGCGGCTTTTGTGGTCTGAGATCCGGACTTTAATTTTCCTGTCGGTCTTGCCTATATATAACTTTCCACATGGACATTTAATGCTGTAGATTACATGTGCAGAGTTACAATCTGCTTAATTCCGGATTTTCAAAGTTTTGCCAGTTTGTGGATGTTGTACAGAAGTGCCAACTATTACATTATTGCAATGAACGCAACTCATGCATTTTTTCATTCCTATCTGTGTTATGGGTGTTTGTTCTCTTTGGTCTAGTCACCAGCTCTTTGAAATTGCTACTACGGTTGTAAGCAAACAATGGTCGGTCTTTGAATAATCCTTTGAAGTCATCCTCTGTTTGTAGTAGTTCCCATCGTTTGTTGATGATTGTTTTAATTTGTACTGATTGTGTAGAGAATTTAGTCACGAATACCATTCTTTCTTGCTTAGGTTTCTCTTTTGATTGTAACAATTGTGCTCTAGACATTTCACGCATTCTGTTTTCCGCCTGTTCTATGATTTCTGGTGGATATCCTCTTTCTGTGAATCTATGTTTCTGTAACTGTATTTCTTGATTAAGTGTCTGTTCTGTGGATGAGATGCGTTTTGCCCTTAAGAATTGTGAGCACCGTTCCCACTAACCTGCGCGCGTGAGCGAGCGCACACGATGGTCACCCGGAGCGCGCAGTGTCCTAGATTTAGCGCGCACACAGATCGTTTGCGTCGCCGCTTTTTAAACGCGAGCGGCGCGAAATCCAGGCGGGAGACAGAGGAAGAGACATGGTGCTTGCAGGCACTTAAAGCCCATTGTGCTTAAAGGGCTTCAGCTTCAGCCCCCCACACCCCCGTCGTGTGTCAGCCCGGCTGAGACAGCTTCCCGGGTACACAACAGTCACCGAGTACTTCACGGGTCTTTAAAAGACAATTTGCATGTTAATGCGCTTTGTTGTTTCATCACCAAATGGCATAGGGAACCTGCAAACACACTCCAGAAAAACACAACACTTTAATCGTCGTATCGCATTGTCTGACTAGCTCATGTTAGCAGAAATATGGTTAATTTCATGCATTTGCTCAAAATGGAAATAAGAATGAACAATGGCACAATGTGCCTCCTTTCACCAATACAGTTCCCACCATGCATAATGATAACATGTTTGTTTAACTTAACCCTCACATAATATTAGTTTATGTAAGTACTTATAGAAGACTACACTTTGTTTAATATTTGAGTGAATTTCTATGTTTAAAAAAACCCTCAGTTACTAAGTAAAAGTGGCTGCATTGCATTGTTTCTCACATCGGTCCTCATCAACTGTAAAGTACGTCACAAATAGGGTCAGCCGCCGTTGTGCGCTATGAAGCACTGTGCTGTGGAGCATTTTATTATGCATTGACTTCACGTCTGGCAGCAAAGCAGGGAAGTAATTTACTTAATCTCTCTTCTGACAGAGACTTTGAAGAACTGCGAAACGAGAGGCAGTGGGGGGATCCTACGTATGTCTCATATGCCACTGACACTATCGTCAGAGGCTGACACATCGAGTAAAATGGCGGGGATTAGAAGGTAGGGTTCTTTACTATCTGCAGCACATTAGTAGATGGCCCCTTTTAGCAGCGCGGGAATCAATAGGCACAGAGGTGTTGGCGTCGAGAAAAATACCAATGCTAAACACTAAACAATGGTGTACATATATATCTAATGTACACAAACATTATAAAGAGCAGCGGTTATCGTTCGTCAATTCCCGCCATAGGAAAGGAAGATTCTTTTGGGTTTGCCCTTCACCAATTGACCGGGGCAAGCTTTCCACATATGTTGTAATATAACACCCTGGCAAATATTTTACCGGGTGCAATAAATTCCTCCTATTTCATGTTTTGACCCTGGAAATGTAGTATAACATGCAGATTCGGTATTTTTAGCACAAAAATCAGCATGTTATCACTTTTGTACAAGGCCTTTTCCCCCTGATCAATTTTTCCAGGCTTTAGCTAGTAAAATCTGCCAGGGAGCATTAATTGGGGTGCAATCATTATCTTATCCCCCACAATTTCAATCCCTGCCAAGCTCGTGTTTGTGCAGGAATTTAAACCCCTAGTTATAATCAGGGCCTTGGCGATGACTGTGCATCTGTTGTGAAGGATAAAATCATCACAAAATGAAAAATGATGCTCATATTTGGTTCTTTGTTGAGCAGTCCTCTTACCCCTCGATGTTTATTCCCTAAACAGCAGCAATCATGTTTTCTGAGTGTTTGTAGTTTTCATTTTTTGAAGCTAGCTTGGTGGCATATCTACAATGGGTTTTCTTCCCCACTCGTCCGCATGGGCAACCACATTTTCTTCTCATTTTCAACTTTAGCCCCCTGCCACTCCCACATCACAGGAAAGGCAACCAACTGCCTCTCCGCTAAATACAACTCAATGGTCATGTGCTGCCCCATTGTCTTTCCTATCCTTACCGGCATAATTCTACATTTCATGCTCATACATCACTCTCATACATCTGCTATCTCCTTCTTTCAAGATTTCACAGTGTCTGCATCCTCATTCATGACCCCCCTGCTCCACAATGACCCCCAGAAAAAGAACAAAATCAACGTGATTTTTCATATTGCAATATTTTTTTCACTGTGCATCTAGTGTTCTGTAAAATTCTCATTTGGATACCTGTGGGGGAGTTTGGGCATCGCAACCAACCACTGTATGGATGGCTGGGTATCACAGATTTCATGTAGGTGCATTGAACTTGAATAGACACAGGTCACCCTGCCGCAGCTTACACTAGGCCAGTGGTAAGGAGCACAAAAGTGTCTGTATGCGTAACATGTGTCTTCTGTGCTTGAGGCAATACAGAAGCAGGGATAAAGGTCATTTCTTGTGTTGGCTTACAATCAATGATTTGTGACCACAGTGGTTTTCACAAATCATTGATACCTGTCATTGCAGATCGCAAGGAAGGGGTGATGCTGTGAACATTGCCAATCAGAAATCAGTTTGTGACTTGTACTGCCTTGTCAGAGTTGTGAATTTTGTTTTGCACATGCCTTTTCAGTGTTGTGAATGTTGTTTTGTTTAAAAAATTAAGGGACCCCCTGAAAGCTCTAGGAGTTCCTAGGACAGGGAAACAATTATAACTAATGTAACATTCCTAGGCAACTCAGGACCATATAAAAATCAAGTCCTATACATGAAAAGATAATAACTGCATAGGCTCAGTGTACCACACAGAACAGTTAACAATGTATCCTTTTATTCATATAAAGGTTAAAAATCTGACATAAACATGCATAATAAAACATAAATAGCATGACATACAATGCAATAATATATGCAAAGTCAGAGATTTGGAAATCCTAGGCTTTGAAGCTATGCAAACACTCTGTAAGATTCCATGAATCAATGAAAACTATTTCCTTTTCTGAAAAAAACATTTGGGACAATTTAATCTTGGAGACTGTGGGTGAGGTTCGGCAACAGAGCAGAGCTACACGGCGGTTCTCAGTAGTCCTCAGAGGTCTTTCAGCAGGCTAAGCTCGCCCTCTGATTTTCTGGGTCTCCTTCTTATGCCCAGTCCCCGATCGTATCAACCCCAGAGAGCTTCATCAAGTGGAGAGAACAGAGGCAGACAGTGACATTTTTACAGGGGCTGTGAAGCCATGAAGTTCTCCTCCTAAACCTCCATCCCTCGCCTGCTTTTGCTGGGTTTATCTTGGGAGAGCGGCATGCAGTGGGTGAAGGAACAGAGGTACGGAGGTCTACATCTGTGGTAAGCCGGGGAGTGCTCAGGGTTGGAGCACGGTGCTCAACCCTGAATCGCTTGAGGCTGAATTATTGAAGCGTTCTGCCATGAAAAGTCCTGAGATGCTTGCTGCGTGTGCCCCAGTGCCCAGTCTTGAACCAAATTGAAGTTCAGAACTCAAGAATCCTGAAAAGGGGCTGCAGTAGGGTGGATGCTAGTGTAGCCATACTGAGTTGAGCACTACCTCGTTGAGACAGCCCCACAAGGTTAGTGAGCTCCTGCTTGCTCCCCCATGACACACCAAACATACCAAAAACATTTAAGCCTCCTGTTATTGTCAAGATTGCAATACAGGCTTGACTAATCAAGGGAACCAAGGTGTCTACAGGAAAAACAAAATCCGGTAAGATCGGACAACAGGCTGCGCAGAAATGATTGAGTCAAAAAAAGATCGCATGGAAACCTCAGACAGACATTGTGCCAGATAACACGACTAAAGCAAGTGAAGGCCATGGCAATCCATTGATATCGCCAATACAGACATTTGGGAAAATGAACCATTGCTGTAAATTTATGTTTTTAAAAGACTCAGCAGCAGTCATTTATTCAACGACAGAAAATATTGCAGAGCTGCCAATCCACTCATTCCTCAAAAGTCAGATTCACTATTGAATCCAGATCAACGGTCCAGCATAAGTCCATCTATTAATTTAAAAGTAACAGCACCTGGATACAGTGAAATGTCAGTGGATAAAGTTATCATTATACAGGCCCAGGTTCACGCACTAAGCTACACTTATTCAACACCACGACCTCGCCCAAACAAGTGCCATCCACATACATACTCCATCATTGATTCCGTAGAGGAAGCGGAGAACTCCTGGCTGCGCTCAATTTTACTAGCAAACCATATAGATCTAGTACAGGCAATGGAAAGTGAAGACCATCAATCTGGTTGATTATCCTGTAGGGCATGAGCAATCTGCTACTTAAATCTCAGATTCATCTGAGCAATTAACCAAAGAAGAGCTAATTAATGAACATAAGTCTGCATTTAGCGAACAAGTAACATTAACTCTGCCACAGCCAGAAGACATCAACGGAAATACATTTGATGGCCCTTCGTTGAACGCAATTAGGAAAATAAAGACCCCACATACTGTTGTCTTTTCTAATAAGAATGTATTTCTACCCAAACCAACCCTTTTTACCATCATTCGTATAGTGAAAGATAAGGAAAAAAACATAACCCTTTCACCTATACCATGCAGTTTTCAAGCAGCTCTTTGACACTTCATAGGTTACTGTCCTATATCATAATTGTAACTTATGAACTGCAAGTTACAAAAGATTCTCCACAACTAAAGCAGTAACCTACTGAGCTATCCACATAAAATACAGTTCTGGTATGTGTATGGCACACATTTTTGTAACCGGCATATTAACCCTCTGTACTACTTTATGATGAGTCAAAACTGCAACCAGACAAACATCTCTCTCCTGCAGAAATATTAATCAGGGGAAACCTCCTTTACCTCGCAGTCTCAACAATGACCAGCCTTTGCAAAGCATTCATTACCCCGACTGCGACTTTACCACAAGTTACTTTAACCCAAAAGTTGTTACGACGACTTGCTGTAGGGGACTCGTTTTTGGACTGGTGACAAACTATCTCTGACGGGATTCATTACTCGGTAGCTTGCACGTCTAATTGTAAATATGTTATGTAATTGTGTATATATGTGAACCTGTATAGGCTCCCAACATTCCCCACCCTATGAACAGTCCTTGAGGTGAGGATCTTCAGTAAAATCTTATTATGATACCACCATTGGAGTCCTGTGCTTTTCTAAACCTAAAGTGTACTTGCCTGTGTAACCAATTCCTGTCATTGAGTGTATCTCTAAATTGAAAACCTGCCTTAAGACACTTCATGTGGCGCTACATGTGTGGAAATGCACTCTCTTTTCACTTTTTTAAGCAAAGGTTTGGAGTGATATTTGGTGCTGCACCACATACGCGGGCAGTCTGGTTCCTGGCGCACATAGCCTTAGTTGCAGCGCACAGAGACCTTATACTGCTGCACACTGAGAAAAAAAATTTGAGGGAACATTAATTGTGAGTACGGTAAATTTTGCAGGAGAGCTTTAGGATGAAAACTGGTGAAAAGCAACGTATTGTTTCGGTCCGTAGGTTTGTGAAATACTCTGGTTTCCAACTTTTGTTCATTAACGGATACTATGACATCCAAGAATGAAATTTGTGCATGATCAATGAGAAATGTGAATTGAATCCTGCTGTTTTTGGTGTTAAGATCTCTGATTTGTTCACGAAGAATTGTTTCTGGTCCGTCCCATAAAAGAAAAATATCATCTATGAATCTTTTGAAAAAAATCGTATGTTTTCTCCAAGTGGCATCTGACAAAATGTAGTTGTTTTCAAATTTTGCCATGAAACTATTTGCAAAAACGGGAGCTCCCGAAAAACCCATGGATGTTCCACTGGTTTGTAAAAAATAATCAGCTTTCCAATGAAAATATGAATGGCGTAAACAGAATTGTAACAATTCTAGTAGACAGACTTTATCTGCTGCGACTTCAGATGTTTGTAGTAATGCCCATTCACATGCTTCAAGGCCTTCTTCGATGGGTATTGATGTGTATAAAGAAGTTACATCAATTGTACACAAGATCACATTGTGTAGATCTGTGGTGACATCTTGCAGAAGTTGTAGAAAATGGGTTGTATCCTTCAAGTATGTGGACCATTTCTCATTGATCATACACAAATTTCATTCTTGGATGTCATGGTATCCATTAATGAACAGAAGTTGGAAACCAGAGTATTTTACAAACCTATACAATACATTGCTTTTCACCAGTTTTCATCCTAAAGCTCTCCTGCTAAATTTACCGTACTCACAATCAATGTTCCCTCTAATTTTTTTTTTTGTAAAATATTTGTTTATTCAGATTATTGAGAAAGAAGAGATGAAAAAACAAGG
Organism: Lissotriton helveticus; assembly: GCF_964261635.1. Taxonomy (NCBI): domain Eukaryota; kingdom Metazoa; phylum Chordata; class Amphibia; order Caudata; family Salamandridae; genus Lissotriton; species Lissotriton helveticus. The sequence continues at coordinate 1,263,572,879 of NC_136067.1, read as the reverse complement.
AAGTAAAGAGATAGGGAGGAAAGAAACAGAGAGAGGCAACAATCCGCCATATTACCCCACACAGGGGGTGCTGAAAAGCATCGCTGTGGAATCCAAAGGTATATAGAGGGAGAAAGGAAACTCCGCATGAAATGTCTTGGGCAGTGCCATTGTCCATCAGCCCGTATCGAGCGGAGAAGCGCCCAGTTCTTAGCAGTCGTTCTGGAGTTCACAAAGCTGAAGTCTCCAACTAAGAATATAAATACATATGAAAGCTGTGTCTCCTTGTTCCACATGCGATGGGTGTCGCAACCAAAAGTGAACAACCAATCCCCCCCCAACATCCCCCAAACCCCCCAACCCCCCACCCTTTCCCCAGTGGTGGCTATCAGCAATCAAACAGCTCTTCGGCATTCGTGACGGCGGTTAGACTTGGAAGAGGTGTAGTGCACGAAGTGCCGATGGGCAAACTGCAGAAGGCAGGCCACTGGACAGAAATCTGACCAGGGGTCCCCAATTGAACATGAAATTTTTAAAGTTCCCCAAAAAAATATCAGACATTCTTTCCATACTTAGTAGCCGCCATAACCTTGCATGCCATAGCGAGATAGCCGGCGCTGACGGGCTTTTCCAAGCGGCCGCCAGGGTCAACTTAGCCGCTCCCAAGCACAGCCATATAATGCGTTTATCAGCTCTGGTTTGGTGTTCCAACATCGGGTCTCTAAGCCCCAAAAGGACATACTCTATTGAATCCGGAATCGGGTAACCCATCACATCCTTAATGTGGGATAGGATCTCAGACCAGTAGGGTTGGATGGTGGGGCAGTCCCACCAAATATGGCGGAAGTCACCCAACATCCCGCAGCCCCTCCAGCACCTGTCCGAGGTGGTCGGAAAGATCCGATGCAACTTAGACGGGTAGAGGTACCAGTCATACAGGACCTTCAGGTGGGCCTCTTTGAGGTCAATCGAGTGATTATGTGCCGCCACATCACGCCAGAGGCCCTTCCATTCGTCGTCAGTGATGTCCCTACCCAATGTAGTTTCCCAGTGGTCCATGTAGCGGGGGCGGGGAGATATCGCGGTGTCTAGTAACAACCCATAAATGAAGGAGATCGTCCCCTTCATAGTGGACGTGCGGAGAATAAAAGCCTCAAACTTTGTCAGTGGTCTAGTAGCAGCGTCCACAACCCTCGCTGAGGTCGCCCAGTGTAGGAGCTGGAGATGTCGAAAGCGTTCAGTGGGCGGGACATCATAGTCCCGCATACAATTTTGGAAGGTGAGGGGTGACGCACCGTGAAACAGATGAGTAAGGGCTCTACAACCACCCCTCCTCCAGATGTCAAAGGGACCGTCGGTCATGGCCGGAGGGAAGGCCGGATTGAAGTGAATGGGAGTAAACGGAGAGGGGAAGGTGGTCCACCAGTCGTCGCCACTAACCGTGTCCCAGCCCTTTAGAACCGTGCTGGTGGGAGTACTAATATACGCATTCTTGGGACGGTCAGCTTTGGGCTTCCAGGCCAAGTCCCAGATGGACCTTCCGGCCACACTTCGATCCATATGGAGCCAGTGCTTCTCCGAGAGCTGCTGGGACCATTCCACTAATACCCTCAGTTGGGCAGCTTTATAATACAGGTGCATGTCTGGGAAACCCACCCCTCCATCTATACGCGGACGGCGCAATACTGCATAGGAAAGCCGAGCCCGGCCGTTCTGCCATACAAACTTCAACATCATGGTCTTAAGCCGACGAAAATAGGCTAAGTCCACCGGTATGGGTAGCGCCTGAAAGAGGTATAGGAGTTTCGGGAGGAGGACCATCTTAAGCGCGTGAATCCTGCCCATCCACGAGATGAACTTCGGCTTCCACCTCTCTAGCTCCGCACGAATCGCCGTCAACATCGGTGGAAAATTGGCCTGAAACAGTGCGCCCAAGGTAGAGGTCAGTCGCACCCCCAGATACAGCAAGGAAGAAGTCGACCACGACAGTGGAGTAGTCGCTCGGACCCGTTGCACATCCTCGGGGGGAAGAGTGAGGTTCAAAACCTATGATTTGGTGAGGTTAACCTTGAAACCCGCCACCTCCTCAAAGGCGGAGAGCAGCGTATGGACGTGGGGAATAAAACAAGGCAGTGAAGCCATCAGGACCCGGGGCCTTGTGGAGTTTCAAGGCCCTGATGGCGCCCAACACCTCTTCCCTAGTGATGGGGGAGGACAGCAGGTCATTCCATTCTCTGGATACCTGAGGAATCGGAAGACCCTGCAGGAACGCAGACTGTGCCTCGGGGTCAAGGGTGTCGCTTGAGTAAAGATCCGAGTAAAAGCGGCCGAAAAGAGCTGCCTTGTCCGCGTCACTGTGCTGTATAGAACCCGCGCGGTCTCGTATGCCCCCAATGTAGTCTTTCTCACGTTTATCACGAAGTTGTCGGGTCAAGTGACGCCCCAACTTGTTCCCCTGGGAGTAAGAGATGCGTCGGAGTCGTAGGAGGGTAAACTCAGCATGGTTGTTATAATGGGCCCTTAACTTCCCCCTCACCACCGTTAACGGTCGCAGGGTCACCCTAGAGGGGTTAGTTTTGTGTGCTTGTTCTAGGGTAGCAAGCTTCGCCTCCAGGTCCTCCCGCTCTTTCCTCCGTAATCTATTGAGGTTCGCATTAAGGGCGAGGCAAGTGCCCCGTAACGAGGCCTTGCAGGCATCCCAAGTGACATATATCGAGGTGTCGGAAGGAGGGTTAAGGGTCATAAACTCTCCTATAGCTCTCCGCAGTTCCTTACAGGATGTCTCATCCCGCACCAGCGCTGCCGGAAAGTACCACTTCCGCCAACCGTCCCCCCCCACCTGCCTATGTAACCCCAGAACCACCAGGCTATGGTCAGACACAGAGAGCGGGAAACTACTAGACATTCGGACATCACCCCTAAGGGCCTGGCTAACAAAGACATGATCTATGCGAGAGTAAGAGCGATGGACATGTGAAAAAAATGTGTAATCCTTGGTGTGCGGGTGTAAGAACCGCCAGCTATCTATCAACCCCAGAACACCTATTTGTCTCTGCGTTTCATCTGAGAAGATCCCAGAGTCCGCCCTACGTGCTCCCAAACAGTCCATGTCCCTGTCCCACACCATATTAAAGTCCCCCAGGAGGAACAGGTGCCCCTCTACAAAGTCTCCCACCTTGACCATAAAGTCCTGCAAAAAACCATTCTGTCCAGTGTTAGAGGTCATGGACGTAGCCGCGGAGGTCCCCCGCCTCCCCATCGTTCGGAACCGCTCGTATGCGAATGTTGTTTCTCCTGGAGCGGTTCTCCAAGTCCTCCGCATGCGCCTGCAGGTCCAGGTTCTGCTCCGTGAGCCTCAGCACATCTTGCTGCAGCTGGTGGACGTCATTCGCCATGTTAAGGTCGTGGTCCTCGAGCGTGGCTACTCTTTCCCCCACGGAGTCCACGTCCCGCCTCACCTCCCGAAGGTCAGAGGTCAACTGCGCTCGGAGGTCTGAGATATCTTCTTTGATGGATTTGAATAGGTCGGCCATGAATGCTTTAGTGGCCGGCGCTTCGTCATCGGAGCATTTAGGCGAGGAGCTTGGACCAGGGGAAGCCGGCTGCCGAGTGCCCTTCGATTGACCATCTTTCCCGGCCTTCCCTTTGCGTATCGAGGTAGCCATTGTGACGTTCCCGAAATGTCCCGTAGGGCACCACGAACCGCACCCCTCCGCCACCAAGTAGCTCCAGCCAGGAGCTTCAGAGGGTACCCCCAGCGGTGGCCCAGGGAGCTCAGCACAGGCTCAGTTCGTGGCCCAGGCGGCCAACAGTCGATATGTCCGTCCCCGTCGTGTATCCACTACAGCCCCGAAGAACGCAGCGGCTTGGTTCCAGCACAGAGGTAGGGAGGTGGGTAGGAGCCCCTTAAGCTGTTAGGTTGGCAAGGGTACCGCGGGTCCAGGCACAATCCTCGGTGGTTCCTCGATTCCGCACGTAATCCGGTCCCAACCACCTCTCTGGTGTAACAGGCCTCTCTTCTAGGGGGATGGGCGGAGAATCAGCAATGCCAGGGCTCTCCCTGGTGGGAGCCGGCCGGAGCCGCTACCGCAGCGCCCGAGGGACTCCCCACCCATCCTTCAGACCGCCGGTGCAGCAATCGCCGCCTCTCCTGCCCACATCAGCCTCTCCTCGGAGTGCCCTGTGTTCGGGATCTGCCCGTTCAAGCCAGACCAGGCGCCATCACCCGGTATTGCCGCCACGTGGCCCGACCTATGCCACCGTCAGTTGTCCGCTGCCACCCCGTCTCCAATCGGGTGCACTCCTACCCCTGCGGCCAGGGCACTCACCTCACGTGCATCGGCCGGGGACCGCCACTGCATACAAGTCCAGAGAGTTGCGCCGAGCGTTTTCCCCACCAGGCCGCAGACCGCGGCCTCAAGTGGAAGGGCAGCCGCCCTCGGCTCCAGAAGTTCGCCGGCAATAGGCTCCTCCCCCCGGGGAAGCTGAGGGGTCCAGCGACAGTCCGGCGTCCCCGGGTCACCGCTCAACTCCGGCGGCTCCCCGCGTATCAACCCGGCAGGTCAGTCAACCGCCGCTGCCCAGGGGATCGCGAGAGTCTCTCGTGTGCCGTCCTCGTTTCCGAGGCGCCTCAGTCCCGGTCACCGCTTCGGATGTCGGAGCCGTCGGGACAACTGCTGTGCGTCCGGGACCCCCGCCGCCAACAGCTAGCACTCCTCAGCACCGCTCAGGCGATCAGGAGCCAGAAAGAGCTCCGGAGCCGTGCTTCACAATGCTGTACAAGGCCTGGGGCCGGAGAGGACCTAAAAACGCGTCCTACTCCGCCGCCATCTTGGCCACGCCCCCCCCTCTAATTTTTTTTCTCAGTGTGCAGCAGTATAAGGTCTCTGTGCGCTGCAACTAAGGCTATGTGCGCCAGGAAATCTAGGACACTGCGCGCTCCGGGTGACCATCGTGTGCGCTCGCTCACGCGCGCAGGTTAGTGGGAACGGTGCTCACAATTCTTAAGGGCAAAACGCATCTCATCCACAGAACAGACACTTAATCAAGAAATACAGTTACAGAAACATAGATTCACAGAACGAGGATATCCACCAGAAATCATAGAACAGGCGGAAAACAGAATGTGTGAAATGTCTAGAGCACAATTGTTACAATCAAAAGAGAAACCTAAGCAAGAAAGAATGGTATTTGTGACTAAATTCTCTACACAATCAGCACAAATTAAAACAACCATCAACAAACGATGGGAACTACTACAAACAGAGGATGACTTCAAAGGATTATTCAAAGACCGACCATTGTTTGCTTACAACCGTAGTAGCAATTTCAAAGAGCTGGTGACTAGACCAAAGATCTTAAGAGAACAAACACCCATAACACAGCTAGGAATGAAAAAATGCATGAATTGCGTTCATTGCAATAATGTAATAGTTGGCACTTCTGTACAACATCCACAAACTGGCAAAACTTTGAAAATCCGGAATCAAGCAGATTGTAACTCTACACATGTAATCTACAGCATTAAATGTCCATGTGGAAAGTTATATATAGGCAAGACCGACAGGAAATTTAAAGTCCGGATCTCAGAACACAAAAGCCGCATTCGCAAAAAAATCCACCACATCGAGTTTGGCTACGCACTGGGTTGAAATGAACCATACCATACCACAATTAAGATTCCAAGTACTAGAAGTCATTAATCAGATACCAGATCGGGACAACAGCAAATGGTTGTCACAAAGAGAAATTTGGTGGATCAAATTCATGGACACAATAATACCAAAAGGACTAAACGACAAACTAGATATGATTTGTTTTTTATAAACAGTACATACCCACCTAATCAGTTGGGCGTCTGATCATCGTTTACTTGAGCACAGGCCCACATAAATTTCAATTCTAGTTTTGACTTAGCCACTCACTAATAAACATCAAGAGATTGCTTTGTTTAAATACATTTCCAAATAAATAAAAAGAGATTGTCTAGCACTAAGAATCCTAAAATTGAAACTATGACAACTGTTGGGTGATACCAATTATATTTACATGGCAGATAGGAAATGTTGTGTGCTGAGATTATCATTATTGTTTTTGTTAACACAACTCTTCATACGCATGATTCACTACTCAAATTTTCTCAACGTCATGAATAAGTGTACACACTGGGTGAATTCAATTTTGAGACTATCAAATTTTTTTTCTTCGGTATAGCAGGTTACGTATTAGAGGTATTCTACACTCCAGCTTTCTGCTAGTACGTGTTCCATTTTTTGTCAAGAGAGGTTTCAGGTTGCTATTTTTCTCATACTAGTTTACAGTACTAAGATGGCCGCCGTCAATATCATCATTATAAACACTGTTTTCTGAGTCATAAGCTACATTAGTGCTCCTTCATTAGAGGTATAACTGGCTGCTTTTGTTTCTTTATTCTATTTTCCACGCATTTTTGTATTGACTCCTTACCCATTGTGTTGATATACTGTGATGTCTGAGAATTTCAATCGCATACTGGTCTATCGTGGTCGCGATCTCACTATCAACACGGGTTTCCCGTTTCGTTTAAGGTTATGATGTAGCGGCACTTCCCGCATCTTTTATTATTCTTTGTTTCTCCCGCATCAGTAACTTGATCGAGTCAGTGTTAGGATATGATTACAAGACTTTAGCATTATTTGACAGCGTTAAGATGGCCGCTGCTATGCTCGGTGTAACTAGAGTGCATTTTTTATGTTTATGGTATCACACAGAAGTATAAACATATCACCAACAGTATACCATTCGGCGTTCCAGGGTATGCTGAGGCATTCGTATGGAGCTGGTGTACTCCCGTTATGGTAAACACGCGGTCGGAGTATTGCTTGCGACCCAGTAGTTTTATCGACAGATGGACTCAATAGCTTCATTTTTTTCATCAGGAGGAATACGTGTTTGTATTTGGATAGCGATCTCGATTACAGCGAACCGAGCAGTATATAAACAGGTACCTACACATATATGTTTGTAGTCTTGCATTGGTATTCGCGATTTTTGTGCCCATGTGTCAATTAAAATTAGTACATTCATTTATTTGCAGGTTGCTTTTATTCTGGTACTACAGCACCACTAAAGCATCTAATTCATCTAATCAGAGGTACGCTAAATATCCAAGTTACTATTGGCGCATCATTGTCTGTAATAGGACACACTCAGAAATTAGGTAGGCTTCTTTTGACCATGACTTAACTATAGGTCATCCTGGATAGAAACTGCTGTTATTTTTGACAATCGGTTGGCTTTTTGATTTTCCAATAAGGGTTTGCGGTTTAGTAATACTGGCTAGTTTCATTAATCCATTTGGAGCACTTGATGTTGAAGATGTTGCTCTCTATATTTGTTTACAGCTCTCTTTGTCCCACGAGTGTGGGTACCAGACGGACGTTGTTCGAACCAACACTAGGACACTACACTTTGTTGGTGAGCTTGTTTATCAGCACTTCATCAGCTAGAATTTAATTTGCGCCTCAGCTTTCTTGTTTAAGGGACACTTGACTGCTCACTTCAACACCTAATACTAACCTGGTAATTTGACGCAGTATGTTATGTTTGCACATCAATATTGTCTGATTGATATGTTACAAGTCATTATTTGTTCATGCAATTGTTGTTCTGTAAGTAACATTAAGAGAATCGACTGAACCACTTTGTTTAACCACGTAATTTTGATATAATGTTGTTTCATATTTTTCCAGTTCCCCTGAAGAAGAGATCTGTTGATCTCGAAAATGCATTGGGATTCTCAACAAAATACTGCAAATCACAAGTTTTTGTAACAACATTTAGTCATATCTTATGTTATCAATGTTATTTTATGTTTTGAGCATGAACAAGCAATAGCAATATGAAAATAAATATCGAGACGAAGATCTCAAAGAGAAAGAATTGTGGTGTTAAAAATGATTAACATAATCTAAGATTGTAAGACAAGAGCTAAAAAAAGTGAGCAAACCTTTTGATTAGCACTAGCTGTGCAGGCAGGGTTAAGTGATCAAGACGACACTTGTTTAATACTCTTAATGCTACAGGAAAATAGCTTCCTCCTCCCAACCTTGCACGCCCTGTTTTAAACTAGATTAAAATTGTGTATGAAATTAATTAAGACAATATAATAACGAGTGCGCAGTACATCCCCCCATACGTATCTATCATGCCTTTGCCTAGCATATTTCCCAGGTACTTCACCCATTTTTTTGCATTAATGTGTAGATGGGCGGTTCTTAACTCGGCCAAAATGCCTTCTAGATGAGTGAAATGTTCCTTCCAGGAAGTGCTGAACACAACAATATCATCCAGATAGGCCGACGAATATCTCGGGTTGTGCTAGCAGGGTGTCCATTAACCTTTGAAAGCTGGCAGGTGCACCATGAAGCCCGAAGGGTAGGACGGTAAAATGATACAGACCATCCGATGTAGAAAAGGCTGTCTTTTCCTGGTCGTCAGGGTTTAGGGGGATTTGCCAATAGACTTTGGTGAGATTTATCTTAGAGATATAACGGGCCTCACCCAACCGTGCGATTAGCTTGCACATCCTGGAAAGGGTATAGCCGTCTTGTTGGGATATCTGGTTTACTGCTCGAAAGTCGATGCAGAACCGGATGCTGCCATTCGGCTTGGGCACGAGCACAATGGGTGAGCACCAGTTACTCTGGGATGGCACTATGACACCCGAATCCAGCATCTGACTGACCTCTCACTGTAAGGCGTGCCTGCGGGCCTCAGGGACCCTGTAGGGTTTTTGTCTGATGACGACACCTTCTTGGGTAGGTATGGAATGGACAGCCAGGTGTGTTCTCCCGGGCTGATCTGAAAACACATCCTTAAAAGAGTGGAGGAGGTTATGGATATCACAGCTTTCTTCTACCGTTAATTCGGAGTTTATAACGGTGGCGTCCACCGTATCCACGGAAGTGATGGTATGGACTTGTTTTGGAGGGGGGCCTAACAATTTTTTTTAAAGATTAATGTGGTACATCTGAATTTTGTTTTTAGAGCCCTGCAACGGGTAGGTGGTCTTTCCTATTTTTTCATGATCTGTATGGGCCTTGCCATCCTTTTCTTAGCCTGTGGGTGGAAGAGGGAAGTAGGATCATAGCCTAATCATCCACCGCCAACTCCCTCCAGCATTTGCCTTGGTCATAGAAGTGTTTTTGGGTAGCCTGGGCCCTTTCCAGGGATTCATGAGCCAGGGCTCTTATGTTATGGAGACAGACTTTTACCTAGTTGGCATAGTCCATTAGAGCCTGGGCCTCGCTTGCACCCTCCTTCTCCCAGCTCTTCTTGGTTATCTATAAAAGAGTATGGGGCTTCCGCCCGAAGAGGAGTTTGAACGGAGAGACGCCCAGGCTACTTTGTACTTGGCTTCTAATGACAAAGAGAGCCAACGGGAGGAGTTGATCCCAGTGTTTCCCATCCCCAGTGAGTAGTTGCGTTAGGGTGAGTTTGATGTTTCCGTTGTACCTCTCCACAAGGCCACCTGTTTGTGGGTGGTATACTGAGGCTTTTAAATGCTTTATGTTTAGTTGTCTACATATTTTCTTCATTAGTCTGGACACTAATGGAGTTCCTTGATGCATGAGGATCTCACAAGGAAACCCCATCCGGGAAAAAATCTCAATCAATCTTTGGGCAATGGCAGTGGTGGTGGCTGCTCGCAGGGGAAGAGCCTCGGGGTATCTGGTGGCATAGTCAACCAGAACGAGAACATACTGGTACCCCCTAGAGGATTTGGGACGGGGCCCTATGAAGTCCATCCCCAACCTATCGAATGGTTTGCAAATAATGGGAAGGGGTCATAGGGGTACCCTCGGTGGGATGTATGGGTTTTCCCTTTGGCATACGTCACATTCTTGACAGTACCTCTTGATCTGGGCATACACTCCTGGTCAAAAGAAATTATGAAGAATAGACTGACTGGTCTTCTCTTCCCCACAGTGCCCTGCCAGTAAGTGGGAGTGTGCGAAAAACAGTATTTGGTCCCGAAAGCCTACAGGGACCAAGAGCTGGGGGTCCTCTCCTTCCTTAGCAACCCGATGCAAAAGCCTGTTCCGTTCGAGGAAACAGGGAAAGGTTTTCTGTGCGTTATTTTGGTTTTCTCTGGCACTTTGCCCGGCATTGCCAAGGGTGCTGTCATTCAACTGTGCTGTCCTAAAATGGTGGTCCATAGTCCAGGGTTCGGAGGTGAGTATAGAGTCAGGTGGGTCTTTCTTTTAGGGAGAGGACTTTAGTGTACCTGCTAAGAGATCGGAGAACCAAGGGTTGCCTATACCAACTATCAGTTGTTACCGAATGGAGGGAAGTACTCTTACATCGGCTGTGGTGTCTGTACCTGGTTCTATCTGAAGGTTTACCCTGGTGACTGGATATTCCTTGGTGTCACCATGTACATATCGTATTCTAACTGCCCTCCCTGAGATATACTGTTTCTGGGGAATGAGTTCACTTCTGACCAATGAGTGCCTACACCCTGAGTACAGAAGGGCTGTTACCACTGTGTTGTTCATTCTTACACTTACATAATATACTGGTTCTGTTTCCTGGGCATATAGGATGGATCGTGGAAGATAACTAACGTCCATCGGTTCCCCCTCTGGTTTCTCCTTTTTCTTCCTGCAAAACCTTGCAATATTGCCCCACTCGCAGCATTTGAAGCATTGAGGACCTGAGGGGGTAACCAGTTCAGGCCTTCCTAACTGGGTTCTAGAGGTCTCAAAAGGAGGTTTCTGAGTCCTCTGCTCCACTCTGTTTGAGGGGGGAGCTTTTTGTATACGCTATGTCTCTCTGCTCAGGTTCTGCTCTGGGTTCGGGCGTATGAGATGGCCATCTCCACAGCATGCTCCAGGGTCACACCAGCATTCTGTTGGAGCCACCTCTGGGTTCCATAAGGCAGGGCTTCTAAGTACTGCTCCAGATATATTTTGTCCATGATCTGTTCGCATGTGGACTCCAGGGGCTTGACCCAGCGATCGGCTGCATCCTTTGGTTTAGAAAACAGGGTTTTTTGTGTGATTCTCCCGAGACACGCCTCTCTTGTCGGAACTTGAGTCTGTGTGACTCAATGACAACCCCCAAGCGATCCATAATAAACTTTTTGACGTGGCCATAGGCAGCCGTTCTGTCCCTGTTGGCGATCTGGTAGGAGGCCTGGTCCTCCCCCGTGAGTAAAGAAGCAAAGTAAAAGGGCCAACGGTCTGTGGACCAAACACCTGCCTTTGCGCCCCTCTCAAAATTAAGGAAAAAGGAAACGGGATCATCCCTCAGGACATACTTCTGTAAGGGTATCACCGTTCCAGGTGGTGCAGGTCCCCTTTCTTGAGAAAGCGCTAGCAGCAACTGGGTTTGTCCTTCGCTAACCTGGTCATGTTTTCGGCCTGTGGCTGTATAGCTCTAGCTAGGAACATGTACTATATAGAAAGAACAAAACATATTGTTACAAAAACAGGTGCCTATATCATTTTGAGCCAACGAGAAAGGATCTTCCGATGGCCTGTCGTCTTCTCTCGATTCTCACAGTAAACTTCCATGTTAACATGCTGTTATTTGAATACGGCTACAACATATTACAAATAGATGCATCTAGGAAGGTTCTCATGAGAACCTTTCCAAATCAACTCTGTTAGCTGTTCAGTGCCCCATCGTGTAACAATGGATTGCTCTATGAAATGAAACATTAATATCTATTATGTCCTGGTTAGATCATGAAACTAAAAACTATAGCAAGCATTTTCTTTCTTTAATATACTTGCACGTTATAAGCATGTGACAGAGAAAACTATCTAAAATACGATTAAATCATATAATGTGAGGCGGAAAGAAAAAAATATTTCAGCAACCAGCACATTTCAAAAGGTATCAAGTTCTGTAATTCAACATTAAGTCAGCATTTACGAAATGGCATTCATTTTCTTAAAGGGATTGGAAAGAATTAGGAAAATACTGATGCCTAGCAATGAAAGAACAATAGAAATTGCTGCTTTCTGAAGACAAAAGCAGCATTTTCACATTTTGCACATCTAATAAAGGCACATTTTCCTTAACTACTATATTGGCATATATTTTCTACATTAGCGTTAAGGCACATTTCTATATTATTATATGGTTAAATGTACGTAAAAATGTTCAACTTCCACAATTCTAGAGCAATAACCATAATTTCAGTGCCTACAAGAAAACCCTATTTTTTTCATTTACTGCAGTATTCTATTTTTAGGAAATACTTTTAGTTTTACAGCTTTGGTACCATCAAGATGCCATTCAGGTGTGCCACACTTTTGTCAGACAATCAGAATAGTATCAGTCTAGTTTCATATTAGACCTTTTGCAGTAAAAATGCAGTTAATCATTAGGGAGTTAATTGAAAGTATATGTTTCAGTTTGCAGGTCAGAATGATTTATCAAAATGGGTGAGGAAGCCATTTGAGAATTTACTGAAAATGTGTACTCATTTTAGTTTTCTAGAGCAGTAACCATGTCTATGACAAAAAAACGAATTTTGTTCATGTCTAAAGGAAATGGTTTAGGTTTAACTACTTTGACTCTGTCAAGAAGGCTTCAGGTGTGTCGTTGTTTTGTCATAAATTCAGAATATTAGCACTGTAGGTATTAATTAGAACACTGTGGAAATCTGCTCACAGGCCGCTGCTGCCCCTGCAAGTACATGTTTAACTCAGAATACCAGACTATATTCTCTTATGGCTGTGGAAGATAGTATGAAGCTCTTATTTTAGCTTCAGGGGTACCTTCCATTACCTGCGTGAGAAAATCATGAGAGAAAATAATTTTCTCTCAAACATGATTCAGCAAATCCCAGCAGAGGAGCAGTGCTTTTCACGGTAAAATCACTGCAAAACTCACCAGAATGAATAAAATGTGTATAACACCACTAACAAATGTTTTATATTGTGACTAAAATAAGTCATCACCATTCAAATGTGCTCCATTTTATGACCCTCAAAACTTGACATTCACTAAAATACATTTCATTGCGGACCATGTCACTGAGTCCTATAATGGCTGCCACAAAATGTCCTCAATGTGGTTGCCAGCCAATCAAGAGGGGTTCTTTGGGACCCCCATACATGCCCCTGAGAGTCAGGGAATGCTCACCCTGCCCCCTTATTGTTTTGTTAGTTCCTTTCAGGACGCAAGCACATTGTTCCTGAGTCTGTTGTGGCTGCCACAACATACTGTCCGGTTGTGGCTAGCCAGTCAGGATTTACTAGCAGTCTTTAAAATGGCCAATCAGAGCACATCTAGACATGAACAGTCCAGAATGACATAACTTTTTAAGGCCCAACCCAAGATGCTCTTTAAACTCAAATTTCTTGTAAACGAATGAACGGATCTACACCAAAAACCAAAAAGCCCACTTTATGAATATACATTGATTTATTCAACATTATTTCCCATGGGCTGTTATTTGAAGTCCCTGTCTCTAAAATTTTATCTGGAGTGTGTTGCAGAACCTGTGAGTGGCCATGTGAGGTGCTTTACTTACCCTAAGGCTAGACTGGAGTGCATTTGTTACCTTTAGGGTTTTAGTAACTTTAGAATGGTAATTTGTGAATATCAATGCGCTTTGTTTTTTGTAGTTAGGTGTATGTAGTAGCCTCTCCCTCCTTCCCTAAACCCCTCCTTTTTTCCCCAAACCCCCATTTTGTAGTAGATATTCCCAATGTTTTCACCACTCACCCGGCCTCACCAAAATGTACTACTAAGTCGTAAACTTACACCTGGGAGTTCTCACTATAGAACAAACAGGAGAAGTGGAGGTGGAGATGTCTGCCTGTAGGTTTGTGAACTGCCTTTTGCAGTGTGTAAGTAGCACCACTGTAATACTACTTTACAATCTTCAAAATTCAGTTTGTAAATTGGGCCTATACATTTTTGCTGATGAAAGAACAAAGAGCAAAAATACATGCTAACTTTACTTTTTTTTCCTTCACAGGGCAAATATCTCTCCCCATCTGGAAGTACCTTTCCCTATACCCCTCGAGTTTTGGAAGTGTCCAATTTCCCTTCTCTCCCTGGAACAGGGTTAACAACTGCCCTTGTCATGAGTAGCTGCAAAGTTTTTTTCTTGTAAACACAAGTGTAAAGTTAAGCAACCATTGTACACAAGTGCTGTGAGAAAAAGCTAAGAAAGATATGCACTTGCATGCGAAATTCTTGGTAGCAACTGATGCTAAGCAACACTCATGGAAGAAAACTATGTGAGTGTGTAGGCCTGGCCAACAATTGGGTTGACCAGAAGTCAGGAATAGCATGAAACAACACTTACACATTAAACTTTGCACACCCCCATTTTAACAATGGGAAGGGCTTGGAGAGCAGGCACGGCCGGTAGTAGGTGTAACTGCAGGGCGGTGACGTAGGGAGGGGGAGGGGGCAGGGTGGGGGGTTGTAATGTATGGATTACAGACTATAACAGGTAAGTAAACTTATAAATAAATAAAACGAATTTTGTTGTGTGCATTGCATCACCAAATGCGATGCAGTGCACACACCGAAATTCGTTTTATTTATTTATATGTTTCCTTACCTGTTATAGTCCGTAGTCCATACATTACAACCCCCCACCCTGCCCCTCCCCCTCCCTACGTCACCGCTCTGCAGTTACACCTACTACCGGCCGTGGCTGTTGGAGAGGAGTTTCTGAATACCCAGTAGGCCTGAGGGTGTTTGCAAATTTCCAGGCCAACCTCCACCCGAGAATTCCCAACTCATCTCGCATGGTGCAAATGCTACTTTTTCGAACTGCAAAATACACATGTATCTCAAACTTACATTTGCAAATAGTATTGTGAATCAGGACCTCTTGCAATCTATATTGTGATTTCCTTCCCCAAATCATTGCCATGATGTGAGGAAATCTAATTGGTTCAACAAAAGTCAATCAAGACTTGTAGTTCTGAAAATTCTGCACTCATGAATAAAACTTCGTCGTAGCATGACAATTTTTATATCAAAAGACCGAAAATGGCTAGTACACTATGTACAAGCATTTTCGTCATATTCCAGTAACGATTTCACCTCGAAATCGTCATTTTCGTTCTGAAACCCTTGGCTTCCATTTTGTGTACGGCAGCCATTTTGTGGGTTGCCCTCACATAGGCTTATAATACAGCTAAATTTGATTCCTAAGGACATGTACACCTTAATTGACTTCTCTCTGACCTGGGCAAGCTGAAACCATTGCCCCAGGCCGAACCTGTTTGGTCAGTTCCTCTCCCAGTGGCCGAACGAGATAGCATCAAGGGACAACATGCCATAAACCTTTTTCATCGCACACACACCCTGCCTTATCTTGCTCACACCTGTCCCTGCTCTTTTCTCTCACTTGCTTTATGAGGAGGAGGTGCCCGTTTTTATTGGGGGTCCACCGATATCTGATGAAAATGTTGGGCCTTGCCGGGTGATTTGTTATGGGCTGGACGAACTGTAATGTGGGCTTGTCATCATGACTCTGCTTTTTCTTTGTAGTGAAAATATGTGAATGGCCTACTGTAAATTTAAGAATGTTTGCCTGAAGCATAATATTTTGTATAAAAAGAGAAGCATGGCTTTGTAAGATTGAGCAGTCTCCTGAGAATATACACACTGTGTTGTTTTACTTCTAGGCGCCTGTTACTTTGTTGCAGCAAATAAATTCGATCTTTGACTTCACCTAGAAGACTCTGAGTTTCTGTGGTCTGAATCAGGAAAGTACTCGAGGTCTTAGGGTGTACCCTGACACCACTGGGTTACCGGTTCGGTACCGGTTCTGAAAAACCCAGTACCTCAGCTGGCGCCCAACGTGGCGCGATACCAACGCTACCAGTCCAAGCCAGAGGTTCGTGAGGAGCTTCGTGTGAAAATTCTGGAGGAAGGCTGCCACTTCATCGACCCCTGCATGTCGACGTGGTCCGAAAGTCTTTGCTGCGAGGTTCCCGCTTCCCGACGGCTACGAAGGACTGCTGCCCTGGCTATCGCCCTGATTTGGACCCTTGATGTTTGGTAGAGCGAAACGATAGACGAGTCTTCTGGTGACGTCATCGATATCTCAGTTAAGTATAAGTGGAGCGTCTCCCAGTCCTTAGTTGGTCTTAGTTTGGGTATCCCTTCGGGATCTTTGATTTGGAACTTGCAAGTACCAAAGCCGAAGGACTCGTGTATTCACGAGAATATCGTAATCGATAATCCTTTGAAGTTTGAAACTAGACTAGAGAGCGAAGATGCCTGGTCTTAGCAGACTTGGAAACTTGTTTTGTTGTGGTAATAATAGGGATTCCCGATTGGAGGACTCGTGTCCGGTTCCTCCGATTGGAACTCCAACTTATGAATTGTATGTGAAACATGGAGTAGGCCCCATCACATATAATGAAGTGTGGATCCGCTACACCAGAAAAGATGGTGTTTTAAAATGGCCCCAATATGGTAGCTTTGACACGGAAATCTTAGATAATCTCGAAGTTAAACTTTTTAAGAAGAAAGCCCGGCCGGCGATGTTTGACTCTTTCCGCCTATGGCGTAAGGAAGCCAAACAGAAGGAAATTAAATTAGCAAAGAAAAATAAAAGAGAAAGGGGTATTTCGATCATGCAAGCTGCTATGCAGTTTAAAGACAATGAAGAGGAACAGATGAGTGAGCAGCTGCACAGGCAACGTAAAATGGTAATAGATAAATGTTATCCAGTTTTGCCGCCTCTTGAGCAAGATGCAGCAAAAGAGCTTGAAAAAGATCCTCTAATGTCGCATTTGTTAAGTTCGCCACCCCCTTATGCACAGAATGCTACAGCACCTCCGCAACCTTTAGCTGCGCAACCGTGGTTGCATTGCCTCCTGCTCCTCTACAGCACCCACCAGCTGTTCTTCAGTTGGCTCCTGCTTCTCCGGTGCAGCCTCCTCAAGGGCCACCGGCTTTTACATCTGCTCCTCCTATACTTTCTACAACTTTGACTACTATATCGACTCCCACTCCTGGTACTCCTCCTGATACTGCCTCTGCATCTGCCTTGCCTCACCCTGCTTTTCCGCTTGTCTTTTCATCGACTTCTCCTTCTGTTCGTCAGAGAGTGGCTAGTACTGTTACTAGTATTTTATATACCTTCTTTGGAGCCGCAAGTCCGGCTCCTGTCTCTGAGCATAAACAGTTGCGTAGTCAACAGCCTGATTCTAGGGAGAAAGAAACGTTAAATCATTTGGCACATAGATGGGTGACTGACCCGATGAAATATGATCTAGAATCTGTTATGGATGTCTTCCATCAGTGGGAAGCATCAAGGCAGAGATACGTTTTTGAGAAAATGTGTGCTTTTCTGTGTGAAGATTTAGAGGACAATGATTTGGACTCTAATCCGCCCGAGTTGAGCCATGTACGGTTCGAGTTTTCAAAAGGCGCAATTGTGGGTTCAGATGTTGAGAAAGCCGTTGCGACGTTGTTGACGCTTAGGACTGAAGGTGTTTCTAAGTCGTTGTTTGAGTCTTATTCTTCTGTTAAAAAGAAGGGAAGACAATATCCCATGAGAGAAGTTCCCCCACAATGGAGGGAAGGGGACCTAGCAGCTAACCCACCTATTCAGCCTAATTTCCAGCGTGTGTGGGTACATGTCCCATGGAAGTGAGCTGAAGTTTTGGCCCTTAAACAGACATTGCCTGATCCCCGTAAAAATCCCGCAGGGTATTACAAAGAGTTGTCACAGACTGCTGGGTCATGCATCATGAATTTAGCGGATATAGACTTGTTGTTTGGGAATGTTGTTCCACAGCCTTTAAGGGGAAAGATTCGTCATACAGATCATGATCAGGAGTTGGGTGACTCATGGGCTAATATTGCTGCTGCAGATGCCCTACAAATTGGTGGTGCTAAACCTGAGCCTTTAGTAGCTGAACTTCCTGGTAAAATCATTGATTACATGAAGACTTTAATGCCTGCCATGCGAGTAAATTGGGATAAATTGTCTGCGTGTAAGCAGAAGAAAGATGAAACAGTGTCAGATTTCTTCACCCGGTTTGAAGAAACGTTTGTCGACCACAGTGGTCAAGATATGAGCACAGAAGGTGGCCAACGATTGTTCGTCGATAAATTTGTGCATAATTTGTTACCCGAGTTGTGTAAAAAGTTAAAAGATTCAGAGAGTTCTTGGGCAGTTTCCTCTTCAGCACAGATATTGGCTACTGCACAGTATTACGAAAATCGAGACAAAGATGAGAAAGATAGGGCAGAAAAGAAAACTAAAGAGTTAAAAACGAAGGTTCTGTTACAGCAAGCATATACGCCACGTGGTGGTCAAAACAGTGGTGCTCAGAGTAACTATCAGAATAACTATCAGCAGCCTCAACAGTATCAGAGGAACTCGCAAAGAGTCGAGTATACTCAACCAAGTGTCCCTGTAGGTCCCAATCAGTGTTCGTATTGAAAGGAAGAGGGTCATTTTAAGTATAGTTGCCCTGTTTTGTTACAGCGCGCGAATGGTGTCTCAGGCTCAAGAGGTCGAGGTGTTCAGCAAGCGCCTAGAGGTAGAGGACGTGGAAATTTCCCCCAAAACACGCGTTCCTTTCCGCCTCAAAATTCAATGAATAAGTTTGATCAGCAGAATAACACGTTTGGTAGGACAGCTCAGTACTATGCTGATGATTACTATGCAGAGGATGAGCATATGGACGGTAATGATTGCTAGGACAGCCATAGACAAAGAGAGGGAGTTGTTTCAGTTCCAGTAGATCAGAGTGGACCTTATGTTGAGGTGATTACATCAGGTGTGTCAGAGCCTTTTCTGTTGGATACTGGTGCTACAAAGAGTTCTATTATGCACTCCAAACTCCCTGGCGCACCTTTGTCTGGCGAAACGAATGTATCAGTAGGTTTTTCTGGCGCCCCAGTTAGAAACCCGATTTCTGACCCTTTGTCCCTTTCTGTTGGACCTTGTGAATTCGAAGCACCCCTTATTTTAACAACAGGTTGTGGTGAAAACTTGCTAGGATTGGATCTGTTGAAAAGATTGTATGCGACTTTATATTGTTCTCCTTCAGGAGTACAACTTACACTGGGTAAGAAAGTGATTTCTCCAATGTATTTGTCAAGGGATAAACTTCCAACAGAATTGTTATCTCTCCCTAATATTCTTTGGGCTACTGGTCCTAATGATGTGGGTCTTTTGGAAATACCGCCATATGTTGTAACATTGAAAGCCAATGTTAAAATGCCACGCTTTCCCCAATACAAAATTTCTAGTGAAGGTGAAAAAGCTTTACTAGCGATCATTTATGATCTGATTGAAAAAGATGTAATTGAAGAGACAAGAGGCAACGTTTGCAATAGTCCTGTTCTGCCTGTTTTGAAACAAACTGACCCTTCTCAGCCACCTGTGTACCGATTTGTGATTGATCTTAGAGAGGTGAATAAAATAGTTGTGCCACAATTTCCAGTTGTACCTGACATTACTGCCCTATTGACTATGATTCCAGCTTCTGCCACCTGGTTCTCGGTGATTGACTTGAAGAATGCTTTCTTCAGCATCCCGATTGCTGAGGAGAGCAGGGATATTTTTGGCTTCAGTTTAGGAGGACGAAGCTTCCGCTTTAAACGCGCTCCCCAGGGCTACTGTGAAAGTCCATCAATATATAGTCAAGCTCTAAAAACACAGCTTGATAGGATTGTTTTACCTGATGGCGCTACCCTCATTCAGTATGTAGATGATTTGCTTGTTGCTGCAGATACTGAGGAAATCTGTAAAGAAGCCACGTTGTCATTGTTGCGTCATTTGTGTGATTTGCATCACAAAGTGTCTCTTTCAAAATTGCAATATTGTCGACAAGAAGTGACCTACTTAGGTCATCTCTTATCGAAGGAGGGAAGGAAACTGACCCCAGAAAGAATTCAGGCAATAGCGAAATTGAGTGTGCCAAGAACACAGAGAGAAGTGCGTGCTTTCTTGGGCATTACGTCATATTGCAGGCAATGGATACCAAATTTTTCCTTGCTGGCCAAACCTTTGGTGGCATTAACTTGTAAAGATACACCGAATCCCGTCCCATGGTCTGAAGAGTGTCAGAAAAGTTTTTCTGAATTGCGCAGTGCATTATGTTCGGCTCCTGTGTTGGGTACCCCCAACTACAGTAAGCCCTTTACATTGTATGTCCATGATAAAGAGGGTTGTGCATTATCAGTGTTGACTCAGTCTTTTGGAGACAAGCAGCGTCCATGTGCGTATTTTTCGTCGACTTTGGATCCGGTAGCTAAAGCATTGCCGAGTTGTTTAAGAGCAACAGCAGCAGCAGCTGTTTCTATTCAACAGTCTGCTGGTTTAGTGATGAATAACACGCTAATTGTGATGGTTCCACATGCAGTGGAAACGTTGTTAAACAGAACCAAGACACAGCACTTAACTAGTGCTCGATTGTCAGGTTACGAGTTGACATTGTTAGCGAGTCATGTGCACATAAAAAGATGCAACACTCTTAACCCAGCTATATTGTTGCCGATTGTAGAGGAATTAGATGATTCAGAACAGCATGATTGTTTTCTTAGAACAGAAGAAGAACCAAAAGGGAGAATAGACCTCCAGGATACTCCCCTTGCAAAGTGTGATGGTACCTTATGGGTGGATGGTTCATGCTTCAAGCTTCCGAATGGTGATACGACTGCAGCATATGCTGTCACGACTTTGCATACAATTGTTGAAGCTGCACGTATCCCACATAATTCAGCTCAAGCAGCAAAGTTGATTGCACTTACAAGAGCATGTGTGTTATCAAAAGGAAGGAAAGTGACTATCTATACCGACAGCCAGTATGCATTTGGTGTGGCGCACAGTTTTGGACGATTGTGGGAAGAACGTGGGTTCCTGACTTCGCATGGAGCTAAGATACAGCATGGTCAGTTGGTGAATGAGCTTCTTGAGTCACTTACTTTGCCGTTGCAAGTTGCAATTGTGAAATGTAGCGCACACAAGAAGGTGACTGATGATGTTGGTCGTGGAAATGCATTTGCTGACGAAATCGTGAAAGAAACAGCAAGGAATGTGATGAGCCGAATGTATGTTGCAGGCCCTGCAAGATGGGTTGGTGACGTTGGAATGTGTGAAGACACGATAGAGAGTGTGAAATCGATTCAAGCTGAAGCTACAGAAAAAGAGTTGAGTGTGTGGAGAGAAAGTACGGGTAAAATGGATGCCAATGGTTGTTGGATTGAATTGTCAGAGCATCAGAGATGGTTGCTACCCGATGCGTATGTGCTTGCAGTGGTTACAATGGCTCATGGAATGGCTCACATCAGTGTGAAAGGGATTTGCAAGTTGTTGGCTCCAGTATGGCAAAATGCTGGAATTCCCAAGTGTGCGAGAATGTGGTCAAGAATTGCATGGTGTGTCTGAAACACAATCCTGGTAAGGGAACCCCAACTCCAGCTGGTCATTTTGCACCTCCTACGTATCCGTTCGAGGTTTTGCAGCTAGATTTCATCCACATGGAAAGGTGCAACAATTTCAAATACGTACTCGTTGTTGTTTGTGCCTTTTCAAGATGGGTGGAAGCCTACCCCCTAAAAGACAACACTGCCTTATCCACAGCTAAAGCCCTTGTGAAAGAGTTCTTCCCCAGATTCGGAATGCCTAGAATGGTCTGGAGTGACAATGGAAGTGAATTTGTGGGTCGAGTGATGAAGAAAGTATGTGAAGGGCTAGGCATCCAGCAGAAATTCCACGCTGCAAATCACCCCTAATCAGCTGGACTAGTAGAATGCTACAACGGCACATTGAAACTTAAATTGGCCAAAATTCAAGCGAGCTCTGGTCTTAAATGGCCTGACGCTCTACCCCTAGCACTCCTATCCCCCAGAATGACTGTGCATTCGCGAGTGGGACTTAGTCCTTATGAGATAGTTTTTGGCCGCCCGGCCAACATATGGGGAGTGCCAAGGCCCACCAAATTCAGTGAAATTGAACACCCTGTTTTGCTTGACTACTTGTACGAATTGACGGCTAAATTGCGTGTTTTACATCAACAGGTGCATGATACACTGCCTCAAGCCTCTGAAGCTCCAGGTCACCAGATCGATCCTGGATCCTGGGTTCTAGTGAAGAACTTTCAGCGAACAAAGAACGACCAGCCCAGGTGGACCGGCCCACACCTCGTCCTTTTTTCAACGAGATCAGCTGTTCGTGTGGAAGGGAAAAAGCACTGGATCCACGGCATACATTGTAAGAGGGTACCCTTGCCTCTGCCGTACGACCGGTGGGTCCAGGAGGGTGTCGCTGACTCAGAGACTGAAACCGTGCCACGTTTTCTGCCTTTCAGTGATGCACCTGTAAAAGGAACACTTACTGAAAAAGAGAGAGACAACATTTTGCAACCAGCTGTATCACCGTCAATTCGATTGGACACTACAGAGCCTGAACTCCTTTTCCAAGACCAAACAGTACCTGGGAGAAAACGTTATAATTTGAGGCCGAGACCTATGGACAAATAAACAGAATTTTCCTTTTTGCTATTTTTGAAAGCGCAGCTCTCCCATCTGAGAAACTTGCTTAGTTTTGTTTTTCGAACCGCCATCCGGGTTCCGCTGCTAGGGCCGCGATTGCCCAAAGTCTTTGGGGTGCAGCTGACGATGTTAGGTCGACAGTTCTGGTTGGTCTAAGGGAGTTGCCCTAGACTGACAGAAGCATTCCTTAGCAGAAACAACCTCCCATCACGGGCAGCATTTTAGAGAGGATGGAGTTTTTCGAGATGGAGAGATCTGCCAAAACTGTGAACTTTAAAAACCGAATATGTAAAATGATGACAAAGAAAAGCTTTTTGATATTGTGCATTTTCATGTTATTCAGTGTGATGATATTGGTTATGTTTTATTCTCTTTTCGAGTAACATTTGCACCCACTACATCGCCTATACCTCCTCCTTCTACTGTTTCCCCACACTCTTTTCAACCCCTTCCTGAACACGAATCCGCTAGGAGATTAGAGTTTATTAATAACTCCTTTGTTCAGCTTTTGCACCAACACCAACTAGTAATGAACACGACTAACTGTTGGGTGTGTGGTCTTATGCCTCACACAACGGATAAAGGTATCCCTTATCTGGTCCTGCCTTTCAGCCACAATGGTTCTGTGTGGGCATACAGAACAATGTTCATCTATGCACATGAAGTCTACCCCCTACGTTCTGTGGAAGACAATCCTAAGAATAGTGCTCTAGTTAAGGGTATAGTAGACATGATTAAGGAAGATATTTCCTACGAGACTATCCCTAGAGATGAGACACTAGTAAACATAGGATGAAACGTAACCGGATATGGAGCTACTCTGAGTGAGAAACAGCAAGCTAAGAGATCTTCCCCGATTTGGATTGTACCCCATCAGGGTCACCTGTGTCTGCAAGGTAATGGCAAGAATCCCAGAGCTCAGTTAGGGAAGAGCATCTGCACTGAAACATATGTTTTTGCATCTCAGACTTCCCCTCCGTTCTTAGCAGCTAAGGGTACCTATTTCATCTGCCATGATAGAGCCTATACATGGTTGCCCCCTGACTTTTCGGGCACATGTTTTGTTTCGTTCCTGCTGCCTCCCACCTACACAGCGGCGGCAGATTACCACAAGACAAGGATAGTTAGAGGTGTCTTCAGCGAAGAAGACACTGCAGGACAAGAATTTGGGGACTTCGTAAAGGATTTTCTGCCGTTCTGGGGACCCATGGGTAACAGCAGGAACATAAGGCAATTGACAAGGGTGGTTGAATCCACCGTGGTTGAAACTGCCGGTGCCCTTAGTAACTTGACTGCTGAGCTCCAGTCGAATCGTCTTATGACCCTTCAGAACAGGGTCGCTTTAGATGTCATACTTGCAGACCGAGGTGGGGTATGTAAATTGATCCAATCGAGTTGCTGTGTTTTCATTCCAGATAACAGTCCAACAGTGTACCAGGCCATCTCCAAACTACATAAGATTTCCGAATCTATTCATGTGGATAAAGGAGATTGGTCGTTAATGGGATGGTTCTGGGAACTGATATCCGCCTGGGGATGGAAAATTCTGATGGTCATTGGGATGGTCTTAGCCATTCTTTTCCTGTTCTGTCTGTGCGTGCAGTGTGCTCCTGCAATATGTGGCCTCTGTGCTACATCATGTGTAAGGAAACCTGTATCAAGAGACAAACTAAGTACAAGGATGATGTTACAGCAACATCTCAATGACTTTAGGAATATAGACCTGGACTCAGAAAAGCATGAGGATAGGTTAATTGCCTATGTAAGGGCAAAAGGAGGGTTTGTAGTTCTGAAAATTCTGCACTCATGAATAAAACTTCGTCGTAGCATGACGATTTTTATATCAAAAGACCGAAAATGGCTAGTACACCATGTACAAGCATTTTCGTCATATTCCAGTAACTATTTC
This sequence comes from Lissotriton helveticus, assembly GCF_964261635.1. Classification (NCBI taxonomy): domain Eukaryota; kingdom Metazoa; phylum Chordata; class Amphibia; order Caudata; family Salamandridae; genus Lissotriton; species Lissotriton helveticus. The sequence goes on along the minus strand of NC_136067.1, from coordinate 1,263,548,500 downwards.
ACCTCGAAATCGTCATTTTCGTTCTGAAACCCTTGGCTTCCATTTTGTGTACGGCAGCCATTTTGTGGGTTGCCCTCACATAGGCTTATAATACAGCTAAATTCGATTCCTAAGGACACGTACACCTTAATTGACTTCTCTCTGACCTGGGCAAGCTGAAACCATTGCCCCAGGCCGAACCTGTTTGGTCAGTTCCTCTCCCAGTGGCCGAACGAGATAGCATCAAAGCACAACATGCCATAAACCTTTTTCATCGCACACACACCTTGCCTAATCTTGCTCACACCTGTCCCTGCTCTTTTCTCTCACTTGCTTTACGAGGAGGAGGTGCCCGTTTTTATTGGGGGTCCACCGATATCTGATGAAAATGTTGGGCCTTGCCGGGTGATTTGTTATGGGCTGGACGAACTGTAATGTGGGCTTGTCATCATGACTCTGCTTTTTCTTTGTAGTGAAAATATGTGAATGGCCTACTGTAAATTTAAGAATGTTTGCCTGAAGCATAATATTTTGTATAAAAAGAGAAGCCTGGCTTTGTAAGATTGAGCAGTCTCCTGAGAATATACACACCGTGTTGTACTTCTAGAACGCCTGTTACTTGGTTGCAGCCAATAAATTCGATCTTTGACTTCACCTAGAAGACTCTGAGTTTCTGTGGTCTGAATCAGGAAAGTACTCGAGGTCTTAGGGTGTACCCTGACACCACTGGGTTACCGGTTCAGTACCGGTTCTGAAAAACCCAGTACCTCAGATTACATCTCCCAGAACACATGAGGTTATCAACTGAAAGGACGGGGTGGGGACACTAAGTATAACCGACAATGGTGTTGAATCTCCTGTGTCTTTTGGCATGAACACAGGAGCAAGGACACAGCGATTGGGATATTAATAAAGGTGTGAAAACACTGCAGTGTACAAACATCAGAACACAGACACCCAGGCACAGACGCTGAAGCATGTTACTCTAACACAAACACTAAGGGGCAGATTTACAATAACTGGCGCATCCCTGCATATCAGCAGGGATGCGCCAGTTATTGTGCGTCACGGCTCCGCCACCATGGATGCGCCGCATTTACAATGTGGCGCACCGTAGGGCACAAATGGACAGATGCGTGACGCATCTGTTCCGTAAAGGCAGCGCACTGCTGGAGTTGCGTCGCAAGCACGACGCAGCTCCAGCAAGGCTTCGGGGTGCCCTATCTGTACAATGCTGCATCAATCCTTACGCCTGCTTCTAGCAGGCGCAGGGTTTTGACGCAGCATGGGCTTAAAAGTGACTGAGTGAAATCTAGTAGATTTAATTCAGCCAATTTTAGGAGGCACTCCTGCGCCGGACCGACCCCCCCCCCCCCTCCACCCCTCCTGCGCCAGAACGCCTACTTCAGGCGCAGGGCTTTACAACGTGACGCATCTCCCAGATGCGTCACGTTGTAAATACCCCGCAGCATGGCGCCTCATTTGCCGCCGCCGCTGCATCACAAAAGTGACGCAACAGCAGCGTAAAAGAGGCGCAAGGGGCTTCTAAATCTGCCTCTACGGGCAGATTTACTACATTTTTGCGCAATGCAATGTGCATTACGCAAAGGGGGAGAAAACATCGCATAGCCCTTTTTATTCAAACAAAACGAAAGTCTCCCAGCTACTCTTTTTCCCCTGCCATGGTATACGTGCCACGAGTGTAATCTATATTTAACCTCGCAGTAAAAGTTTAAAGCATGGGCAAAAAAAAACAAAAAAACTAAATAACAGGTTAGGGACACTGGATGACTGCACCATAGTAACATTTGCTTATAGTTGTAGTCTAATCTGTATTCCGCGGAACAACTGTTTTTTTTCCCCCCGGCTATAATTCAGATTAAAGCTAACATTTCCTTGAACTGTGCCACTCGTCGTTTATTTGTCTGGAACATCTATCTTGCGGTAATTGCCATTTCCTATTAACGCCCCTTTTACGATGGGTGGCTGCCATGCCATCGCTATTGTTATGACTTATTAGTCGTTTCTAATGCTTTGCCAAATTCCTAAACGTTTCCACCATCAGGAAGGGCCGCCCTTGGTTTATTAGGTCTCGCCTGTCGATGCGCATGCGCATCGAGCAAGGCGAGAGTATTGCGAGTTATCCACTCTTTATCCACACTGCAAGGAATCGTGGCGATTCCTTGCAGTGCCCGTGACTTTTAAGGTCAATGCGCATGCGCATTAAGCTTATGCGCATGCGCATTGACCTTAAAAGTCACGGGCGCGTGCATGTCCGTCTTTGTTTACCCGCTCCGCCCCCTCCCGCCGTGTCGCCTTGCCTACTCTCTTCCACAGCCTCCCCCAGCTCCGCCCCCTCACTACTTGATTGCACGGCCGCTAGGCCGTGCCTCCCCTACTCTCCTCCCCCCTCCTCCTCTCCTCCCCTGCCTGCCTGCCGCTAGAAAGCAAACAAAATGTTAGCGGTAGCAAGCAGCAGTATTGCTCGATACCCCGACCTCTTCCGGTGAGAATATTAATGGTGTTATGCTTTGGCGACTTTAAGAACGGACACATCTTTCTTGTCGGATAATGATTTTGTCCCTTTGTTTATTATATATGTCGGAGTGTTCCCGGCTTCGAGTAAACAGCTGACACCTATCCTGAGCAGGCCCAGCTGTCCCGTCGGTGACCAGCCGTTACCATTCCTCAGTTTAGATTTCAAGTTTATTAAATAGAAGGCGCTCCCGTACTTTCCACCTCTCGAGTCCCAGCGCCGCCGCTGTCGCCGCGCAACTCGTGTGCTGCCAGGTTCATTATCCCTTCGGCTCGATGCTTCCCACGTTTGATTGCAGCTCCCATGGAACGCGTTGGGCCCACTGGTGAAACCCGATCTCCCGCCTTCTCAGGAGCTTGTGTTCCAGCCGCGTCGTTTGTCCTCCCCTACTCTCCTCCCCCCTCCTCCTCTCCTCCCCTGCCTGCCTGCCGCTAGAAAGCAAACAAAATGTTAGCGGTAGCAAGCAGCAGTATTGCTCGATACCCCGACCTCTTCCGGTGAGAATATTAATGGTGTTATGCTTTGGCGACTTTAAGAACGGACACATCTTTCTTGTCGGATAATGATTTTGTCCCTTTGTTTATTATATATGTCGGAGTGTTCCCGGCTTCGAGTAAACAGCTGACACCTATCCTGAGCAGGCCCAGCTGTCCCGTCGGTGACCAGCCGTTACCATTCCTCAGTTTAGATTTCAAGTTTATTAAATAGAAGGCGCTCCCGTACTTTCCACCTCTCGAGTCCCAGCGCCGCCGCTGTCGCCACGCAGCTCGTGTGCTGCCAGGTTCATTATCCCTTCGGCTCGATGCTTCCCACGTTTGATTGCAGCTCCCATGGAACGCGTTGGGCCCACTGGTGAAACCCGATCTCCCGCCTTCTCAGGAGCTTGTGTTCCAGCCGCGTAGTTTGTCCTCCCCTACTCTCCTCCCCCCTCCTCCTCTCCTCCCCTGCCTGCCTGCCGCTAGAAAGCAAACAAAATGTTAGCGGTAGCAAGCAGCAGTATTGCTCGATACCCCGACCTCTTCCGGTGAGAATATTAATGGTGTTATGCTTTGGCGACTTTAAGAACGGACACATCTTTCTTGTCGGATAATGATTTTGTCCCTTTGTTTATTATATATGTCGGAGTGTTCCCGGCTTCGAGTAAACAGCTGACACCTATCCTGAGCAGGCCCAGCTGTCCCGTCGGTGACCAGCCGTTACCATTCCTCAGTTTAGATTTCAAGTTTATTAAATAGAAGGCGCTCCCGTACTTTCCACCTCTCGAGTCCCAGCGCCGCCGCTGTCGCCGCGCAGCTCGTGTGCTGCCAGGTTCATTATCCCTTCGGCTCGATGCTTCCCACGTTTGATTGCAGCTCCCATGGAACGCGTTGGGCCCACTGGTGAAACCCGATCTCCCGCCTTCTCAGGAGCTTGTGTTCCAGCCGCGTCGTTTGTCCTCCCCTACTCTCCTCCCCCCTCCTCCTCTCCTCCCCTGCCTGCCTGCCGCTAGAAAGCAAACAAAATGTTAGCGGTAGCAAGCAGCAGTATTGCTCGATACCCCGACCTCTTCCGGTGAGAATATTAATGGTGTTATGCTTTGGCGACTTTAAGAACGGACACATCTTTCTTGTCGGATAATGATTTTGTCCCTTTGTTTATTATATATGTCGGAGTGTTCCCGGCTTCGAGTAAACAGCTGACACCTATCCTGAGCAGGCCCAGCTGTCCCGTCGGTGACCAGCCGTTACCATTCCTCAGTTTAGATTTCAACTTTATTAAATAGAAGGCGCTCCCGTACTTTCCACCTCTCGAGTCCCAGCGCCGCCGCTGTCGCCGCGCAGCTCGTGTGCTGCCAGGTTCATTATCCCTTCGGCTCGATGCTTCCCACGTTTGATTGCAGCTCCCATGGAACGCGTTGGGCCCACTGGTGAAACCCGATCTCCCGCCTTCTCAGGAGCTTGTGTTCCAGCCGCGTCGTTTGTATGGCCTTTCTCACTTTCACCGGCTAATGCTTTATTTATGTAGCGTGCTGTCAGCACTGGAGGCTGCAGCAGCCGGTTCCACGCGTTCTTGCAGCTTTTGTTAATGCAGGAGAGGTGATCGAGGCGCTGCGCATGTTCACCCTCTCACGTCCCCCTCGCCCCACAGACCCCAGCCAAGGGAGCTCCCAGTATAGAGCGGAGGGGCCCCTCAAATTCATCCTCTCCCCTCCCCCTCGCCTCACAGACCCCGGCCAAAGGAGCTCACATTGTAGAGCGGAGGGGCCCCTCATGTTTATCCTCTCACGTCACCCTCGCCTGTAAGACCCAGGCCAAGGGAGCTCCCAGTATAGAGCGGAGGGGCCCCTCATATTCATCTAATGAGAAATGATGATCGTTGTCTGAGAGAAAGCAATTGTTAAATTGTTGTAGACTCTAATGGCTTACAGCTGGGTATGTTTTCGAATTTGTTCTCGCTAGCCCAGGCTCATTTTTTGCCACCGTTACCAATCACAGTCAGACGGATGTGTTCTTTGTGCAGCCCAGTTACATACATAACAATAAATAATAGAAGGGTGTTGTTTTACATACATTCAGATCTGTGGCACTCACCCTCAACCCCTCACCCTCAAACCCTCACCCTCAAACCCTCACTCACCCTCAACCCCTCACCCTCAACCCCTCACTCACCCTCACTCTCACTCATCCTCACTCACCCTCAACCCCTCACCCACCCTCACCCTCACTCACCCTCAACCCCTCACCCTCACTCACTCACCCTCAACCCCTCACCCTCAACCCCTCACTCACCCTCACCCACCCTCAACCCCTCACTCACCCTCACTCACCCTCAACCCCTCACCCTCACTCACCCTCACTCACCCTCAACCCCTCACCCTCAACCCCTCACCCTCAAACCCTCACCCTCAAACCCTCACCCTCAACCCCTCACTCACCCTCACTCTCACTCATCCTCACTCACCCTCAACCCCTCACCCACCCTCACCCTCACTCACCCTCAACCCCTCACCCTCACTCACTCACCCTCAACCCCTCACTCACCCTCACTCTCACTCAGCCTCAACTACTCCCCCTCACTCACCCAAAACCCCTCACCCTCACTCACCCTCACCCTCACTCACCCTCAACACCTCACTCACCCTCACTCGCCCTCACCCACCCTCACCCTCACCCTCACTCACCCTCACTCTCAACACCTCACTCACCCTCACTCGCCCTCACCCTCACTCCCCCTCACTCGCCCTCACCCTCACTCACCCTCACTCACCCTCAACACCTCAACCTCACCCTCACTCACCCTCACTCACCCTCACTCACCCTCAACCCCTCACCCTCACTCACCCTCACTCACACTCAACCCCTCACTCACCCTCACCCTCACTCACCCTCACTCACCCTCACCCTCACTCACCCACACTCGCCCTCACCCTCACTCACCCTCACTCACCCTCAACCCCTCACTCACCCTCACTCTCACTCATCCTCACTCACCCTCAACCCCTCACCCTCACTCACCCTCAACCCCTCACCCTCACTCACCCTCACCCTCACTCACCCTCAACCCCTCACTCACCCTCTCACCCTCAACCCCTCAACATCAACCCCTCACCCTCACTCACCCTCACCCTCACTCACCCTCACCCACCCTCACTCACCCTCACCCTCACTCACCCTCACCCACCCTCACCCTCACCCTCACTCACCCTCACTCACCCTCACCCTCACTCACTCTCACCCTCACTCACCCTCACTCTCACTCACCCTCACTCACCCTCACTCACCCTCGCTCTCACTCACCCTCAACCCCTCACCCTCACTCACCCTCAACCCCTCACTCACCCTCACTCACCCTCACCCACCCTCACCCTCACTCACCCTCACTCACCCTCAACCCCTCACCCTCACACAGTGCAATAGGTCTCGGAGCATTTGAGTTAGAGCTTTTAGAAATGTTTATGGCTTTTTTTTTAATTCTTTAGCATTGGCTACAGGAAACAAAAATGCTAAAGATTTACACAAAAACCCATAAACAATTCTAAAAGCACTAACTCTAATGCTGCGAGACCTATTGCATTTCCAATGCTTGTGTTTAATGGCGGCACAATGCCCAATCCTCAGTGGAGAACGTAAATGAGCGAGCGCGCCGTTACGTGATGGCGTTTTTAGGGTGGTCGAACACCCTGGGAGTACCGCAACGAGGCGTGCTCTTTGATTGGGCCTCGGCTCCTTCCTCAATTCTGTGAAAGCATTTCCTCGATTTGTGCCAGTGCCGCTCTATGCACGCGCCGCCTTGGGCAGCTGTGGAATGGGGATTTTTTTTCGAGACTACTAAACTGAAAATTTCGATTTTTTCAAATGCACAGGAGAGCGCATCTGTTTTATTTCCTTTATCACTTTCCCTCAGAATGCCAATGGACCGGTAAGGTATTCAGAGGAGTAAATGTGAAGTAGACAAGCTCATTACGTTTGCCATAAAACTGACAAAATATTCTGGGGCTTATTTACAAGCTTCCTGCGTCGCCGGTGCGGCACTTTTAAAATGTGAAAAAGTGGCGTACTTGTGCGCAAGGAGCTTGTAAATAAATCAGTCTCTATGGATTACAGATTGTTTAGGGTTAACATTTCCTTGAAGAAAAATTCCTGTAGCATTCCAAGTTTCAGGGCTCTGATTGAGGAACTATACCAGTAATTGGTGTTTGCTCATGATTCACATGTTTCTTTACCTGCTGTGACACTTTTTTCTCCACGCAAATGTCATCAGTTTCTACCAGGGGCAATGTGTGCAATGAAAACAACTGGTAAATGTATGTTCCAGCGCTGCTTGTAATCCTGATTCCGGTTTAAGCACATATTTATGGCTCTACTGGAACTACCATTAATCTTATTTAGTTATGATTCAGCCGGCTCCATTGAAAAGGCATTTTTTTAACTTACTAATTAATATCCTTGGCCCTCAACATAATATCTACACCCAGTTAGCATAGTCAACTAGGATCCAGCATGCTAGATTGTTCCTGCAGTTAAGACTAGGGAGAACAATGTGAAGGTGGGCTCAAATATGTTTTTTTCCTTTTTACTCCAATGGGAAATTTTGCTCACACCTATGCCAAAATGATTGAAACAAAACTTGGAATGAAAGTAAGACTTTACTCAGAAATTGTGCTTTTATTCATTTGGTGTAAATCGTTTCTGTAGTTTTTGAGAAATCAGTGATTGAACACAATGGTAGATGGGCTTGAAAAGGTTAACACTTTCGTATATCTTTTGAGTTTAAAAGCCAATACTTCACTTGCTTCTAATTTTGCCACATTCTGCTGAATATGCATGGCATTTGGAAATAGTATGATATTTGACCTTGATATTTTACATTAATATAGATCTATCAGGGGGGGGGTGCAGCTAGAAAAAGGGGTCTAAAGATGTTCATTTTATATATGTTTGGCTCTGGGTGACCAATCTGCACAACATTTCTTAGAAGCATGGATGGATTCATTTTGTATTGGTATGTATGCCAAGTTTTGTGCCAATCTATCAAGGGGGAGGGGGGGTCAATATTAAAATAGGCGGTCAAGAATATTTTCATTAGCTTACAACTTTAGCACTGTGTGATGAATCAAATGTGGCAAGTAGTTAGAAAGTTATTCCCAGTTCAGGAATGTCAGGCTTCATAAAAATGTAATATGGATTAGAGTTCAAGTTAGCGGGTCACACATATTTTTGATTTACTGATAACAATGGCACAATTTGATGGCTCTGCACAACATTTGGCAGAGACTTGGCATGTTTAACTTGCTCTTGGTTTTCTAAATTTCGAACAGGTCAATTGAGGTCAGATGTCAAGGGGCAGGTCGAAGAGATGTCCATCTGCAAATAAATTTGGCATTAATTTATGAATCCACATGAAATATAGCAGACCTTGAACAGGTTCAGCTTTCTGGTTATGTCAAGTTTAAGCACATGAGTTGGGGGTTATAAATTGGGGGCAACCCCTCAAGCTCAGATAGTTTTTGGGCATTCCAATGAGTTTTTTAATCCATCACTAGGTTTACAAAACCCACTTGATTTCTAATAGGGGTCCAGAAGCTCCTTGCTGGGAATTCAAGGACCCCGCATCTGGATTTGCAGACCTCAGGTCGCACTGGGTACCATGCAATGGGTTCCAAGACTGCATCTATGTGAAATGCACTGAAGCAGGGCAGCTATGGTGGAGGTGTTGACTGGCTACTAGGGGGTTGTGGAGTGAGTCGTGGTACAGGGCCTAGATGACAGTCAGTGTTTGGCAATTAATGTCCTAATGGTGCTCACTCCATCAATCAAAAATGTACATAAAAGTGCAGCCCGGCGAATAAAGATAGCGGTTGACACATGCTTGCGTAGGGTCCAAGATCACTCGGCTTGCTAGTTTCTATTGTTTTGTAGGTTTGTTTCAGTGTTCAATGTGCTATTGAGTGAAATATGTAACTCAAATTAATTAGAGCATGTATTTCCAAGGACATGCTCTTGTAATGTGATGTGATGTGATGTACTAAGTGCTCTCCTCTGCGTCTCTGACAAGAATCTGGTCTGCTTTGCTTTGGTTACAAGCATGCCTATGAGAACTTGTGAAACAACCTGCCTCGTTCCTGTGCAAAGGTGAGGTGCCATGGTGACAGGAATGGAACCATGTGTCATGTGACCAGAGTCCATGGGGGCTGCATTGCTACCTTGCTTCACTACCCTGGTGATGTACTGGTATTGTCTGTTGCCAAATGCCATCCTGGGTTATTGTGGGGCTGTAGGGAGATTAACAATGGCATAGGCTGTGGCTGATCAACTGTGGTTGTGCTCTCCTGACTGCCCCAGAGGCAATTTCCTTGGGGCTGTCAGCCATAGCTGGGACTTTAAACTCGTTGCTAAAGTGAGGGCTGCCTACCGATTGTTCAGAAACGCAGCTGGTGCAGACGGCTTGTCAGGGTTCTAACACCACAGCCAGTGCATCTATGGTAAACTAAAAATATTGTATGCTTGGTGGGCCTCCTTCTATTGTCTTCAATCTGGTCAACAGTCCTGACAGGATGAAGCAAGGGAAGGGAGACCATATGCCCAAGCAGGAGAAACAGGACAAATATGTAAACAAGCATTGAAAATGCAATAGGTCTCGCAATAGAAGAGTTTGACCTTTTTCGTTTTGCAAATGGATGAGTGGCGTTGCGTGGATGAGTGGCGTTGCGTGGATGAGTGGCGTTGCGTGGATGAGTGGCGTTGCGTGGATGAGTGGCGTTGCGTGGATGAGTGGCGTTGCGTGGATGAGTGGCGTGTGTGAGTGGCGTTGCGTGTGTGAGTGGCGTTGCGTGTGTGAGTGCCGTTGCGTGTGTGAGTGGTGTTGCATGTGTGAGTGGCGTTGCATGTGTGAGTGGCGTTGCGTCGATGAGTGGCGTTGCGTCGATGAGTGGCGTTGCGTGTGTGAGTGGCGTTGCGTGTGTGAGTGGCGTTGCGTGTGTGAGTGGCGTTGCGTGTGTGAGTGGCGTTGCGTGTGTGAGTGGCGTTGCGTGTGTGAGTGGGGTTGCGTGGATGAGTTGCGTGTGTGAGTGGCGTTGCGTGTGTGAGTGGCGTTGCGTGTGTGAGTGGCATTGGGTGTGTGACTGTGCTGCCTGTGGCGAGTGCAAACTACAATCAATTGGCACAGATTAAAATAATATTTTTAAAACATGAGTTTATTATGCCAGTTTCAAAACAACTAGTAGTTTCACTTAACCTGCATTAACAGTAGCACTTGGAATATAGGTATTTAAACTCTTTGATGTCGCACATACGGCATTGAGTTGGGAGATCAACAGCTGAGCTGTACATTTTCAGTTTTGCGTGTAATTGTGTTATATCTAGGGAGACGGACGGACGTGAAAGTGATCGGGGGAGGAGGGGGGTGGGGAGCACGTGAGTGGTGTATGTATGTGCCTAAGCGAGGTGCTTGGGAGAGCGAGGCTGTCCAGGAGGGAGGGGGAAAAGGGAGGGGTTATGGCAAGCAGGGGGCCTGATTATGGCCACAGCTTGAAGTCTTTGAAGTCTCCGCATGCTGGCAAATGGTGATGAGGCAGAGAGTCTTTGATTCAGAGTTGTACTTCTGGATTGCTTTACTTAGGGAGGAGCCAAACAAGCATGAGGGCCTTTGAAAGTCGGTAGTATAGACGGTATGTGAATGGCGACTTTGGGTGATGTTATCATACATGGTTCATGGCCCTGCACTGCAGAGCCGGCATAGCGGAAACGCTTTATTATTTACTGTCAACGAGAACTGAAGGCGAGGGTGCTAGGCAAAATGCAAATCTGGCGGGCGAGACAGTGCAGTGGCCCGAAGATGGGGGGTTGGGTAGTGTGGGGTAAACAAGAGCCACCCAGCAGCACGTGAGCGGGAGGCACCACTTGTAGGGGGTGGATGTGAAGAGGACTCGTCCCTGTGCACGCGAAAGTGAAAGCAGCGGCCGCATCAAAAGTGTGCAAATTTAAAATACAAACTGCAACGAAGTAGAGCATCAAAAAGAACCCGCTGTAGACTTACTGCAATTTGAGAGATGCTGTCGCGTGAAGGGACAAACTGAGTGTGTTACTGCAGTAGAAAGTGAAGAAAGGCAAACCAAGATGAAAAAAAAGTTAAAACAAGAATAAGACCAAAAGAGACAAGACGGAGGGAAGGCAGAGAAGGGGAGGGGGGAGGAGAAATGCGACACGGCGGGCAGGGGAGGGGGCGGAGCGGGGAGAGGGTGTGAAAGCAGCAGGGGCCTGGAGTGCGGCTTAGGGAACTGAAGAAATGCGACACGGCAGGCAGGGGAGGGGGCGGAGCGGGGGTGTGGGAGGAGTGCGCCTGAGGGAAAATACATGCAAGGCAGGCGGCTGGGGGCATGTGCAAGCGCTTTTAAGCTCAATGCGCATGCGCATTGAGCTTGAATTTCACGGGCACTGCAAGGAATCGCCACGATTCCTTGCAAGTTGGTTAAAGACTGTTTAAGCCCCCATAGTCTCGCAAGCTCGATGCGCATGCGCATCGACAGGCGAGACCTAAAAATGCTCAGTCATTCATGAAGCTGCTGGGAGATGACTGGGCAGAATCAGTTGCGGGTTTACTATTGGGACATCTGATTCATTGGCTGACAGGTGATACTACACAAGCTTTATGTTTAGGATAAAAAGGGGACACGCATACATCTTTGGCACACTTCCCTACCTGTCTCATAAAATTCTGTTCCTTTTCCTCTGTTTCCTACTTTCACACAAGCAGTGCGTACATCATACAACAGCACCATAGCGTTTGACAGTCTTTTCTAACTACCCAATTCATTTAGGTAATCTTTAGATTATTTCTTTTAACTGCAAAGTCCATTTGTAAATCAATATTAGCTACCTATAATTTTTTTCAAAAATTAGATACACTGTTATAGAAAGTAAAGGGCACATGTTTAATGAGAGGTGAGTAATATGCGTCTTTTCCTGGAATCCATATTGGTGGATTGCAAATAGCCCTGATTCTCTTGTACTACCTCATATAAAACTCTCCCAAAAAGCTTGACTGAGTACTTAAGTGTAAAAGTGGTCAATAACAAAAATGGAAATCTCTGTTTCCTTTCTTAAAAGTTGGAGTCCATATTCTATTAGTAAATCATTCAAGAGATCACCTTGGTCATCATTTTTATATCATTCCCTTCAGAGGGTGGAATTCCACATGCTTTGTCCTCAAGCAAGAGATCATTATCCATTATAGGCCCTCCTCCCAGTGTAGCATTAACGTCTCCAGCATTAAAACTGCTGGGCAGTCTCATGTTTACTGGGATCTCCCTAGCGAAACATTTCCAAGAGGTTTTATAAGATCTAGAGAGCCTTATCACCATTCTATCATTGTGATTTATAACCATGTATTAACTAGATCTCACATAAAATGTTCCTTGGGAATGTTCCTGCTTCTTCCCATTTGCCTCCCAGGGAAATAAATACTGAAGATGTTAATAGTCCTTTTTATGGTTCACATTTTAGACCTTGGGCTGTTAGTGTTTCATATGTGGCATTACCAGGTCTATGAAACACCTCCAATAGGTAGCTTTCTGTTAAGGCACCTAGTTTAGAAGATATCCAGCAATCTTCCAAGTAGCAATTTGCAATTCTTCATTATCATCTTTAAGGTCATTTAACAAGCCCCTAACGCCACCGGAGCGTCACTTTTTCAGACGCTCTGCAGCGTTGTGCCTTTCTCCATATTTACAAGGTGGCGCTAAGCCACTTAACGTTTCTTAACGTCACCTTGTAAATAGCCCTTTTTGCCGCAGTCTGCTACGGTGAAAGGGTGGGCAATGGGTGTTGCAGTGAGCGTTCCACTGCAACACCCATTACTTTTTGACGCTGCCCCAGATTTACAAGTCTAGGGCAGTGCTAAAAACTAAGGCCAGGTAATACTTAGTCCAGAATGGGGATACAAGGAGACATTATTACTTTCTCCTCGTTTTTTGCTCTTCCTATGTGTGCTGCATGGTCCAGCACACAAGGAAATATCAAGTCGCCATTATTGATTGTTCCCTTCCTGCACAGAAACAATCTCTCCTGCAGTGGAGGCACTCTTGCAACATGGCCCGAGGGTATCTGTGCGGACGCTAGGCAGCTTTATTAGCGTCAGTGCTAGGGGAAATGCAGGGGTGTGCCATATGCATTTTGAAAATGTCGGAACGAGGCGTCGCTAAATTTGTCGTAACACAGAACCCTGGCATTTTCTTGTAAATATTCCCAAGGTCTCTTGACCCTTTTTCCCACACCTCCAAATCTAAATCATTCTCAGGATTTATGCATTAACCAGCCAACTGTCAATCGGAGTAAATACAGATGATGAGGTTTTTGGGAGCCCTTGAAACGAAGCTCCTAGCCTTTACAAATTGGGAAGTATTGGCAATTCAAATCACAACATACCGCACTTGAATATCCTTTGGCAAGCTTAAAAATAGAGCAGATTGATTTTGCTTAGGTTTTCTGAAGTTTCTAACTATACATGCTATCCATGTTTATTGGAATTATCGTATGGGGTTTCCCTGCCAGTGGCAACTGATGTACCTCGTCAGATATATCAGGTCTTCAATAAAACTCGTTATTTGTAAACATATCATTAACAAGCATTTGCAATGCAATAGGTCTCGGATTTACGCGAGTTTAAGCTATTGGCATTGTAAACTGCAATGCCTTTTATTTATTTTTTAAAATCCAAAACAAAAATAAAAGGCATTGTTATTTGCAATGTCAATAGCTCAAACTGGCGTATGAGAAGAATGGTCCTGTGCTAAGTTATCCAGGATGGTATAGGGAAATGGTTGAGAAGAAGTTTGTGAGTCCCAAGGAGACTAGATGCCAATCTAGTATTAGATATTACGTGGCCTGAAAGACTATGATGCTATTAAAATAAAACAAGAACAGAGAAGCAGCACAACTTTAATTGTCCTCAGTAATAACATGCAACTAACAGCCATTGACAAAGCCAATAGTCCTGGCTTGTTGTAGGTGTAATGTTACTTGTTGTATCATGTATGTGGATGCTATGACAGAAGCAATAAAATAGCAGTAGTGTGGCACACTATACTAAGTAAAGATGTTTAGCCCTTTATTAGATTGGCTATGGCCATTTGAGAGACCTCCCCTCCAGTTTCTTCATCTTACTAGTTAGAAGTGGGCAGAACATCTGAGTAGTAGGGAACAGTGCCGAACACAAAAACGCAGCACAGAAGTGGCCAGAACAGGGCAGCGCAAAACTGGATAGAACAGAACAGCGCCCAAACGAAAAAGCCAGCAGAGACGTGGGAAGAACAGGGCAGCACAGAACAATGCAAAATAGAGCAGGGCAGAACAGAACAGTGCATAATAGAACAGGGCAGCATATAACTGAACAGAACATTGGAAAATAGAACAGGGCAGAACAGAATAGTGCACAACAGAGCACGGCAGAAGGGAGCAGAGCAGAACAGGAAAGCACAGTGAAGACCAGCAGAGAGCAGAGCGGAATAGAACAACGAACAAACGGGAGAGCTAGCATTGGGAACAGAAAGGAGGGGACGCGGTTTGTGAAGAAAGAAATGAAAAGCGAAATGGGAAAGTGAAGGACAGAGACGGGACAATAAAGAAGTGAGAGGAAGTGAGTCAGTGCGTTGAACTGCGAAAACAAAAGAAAATAGTGAAATAAAAGAACCTCGTTAGACGGCAAATCTATTTTGGAAAGACAATGCGCATATTATGGACCGGGGATGCGATTATAAACAGAAGCTGCTGCATCTTTGACGAACCAAAACCCAGTAATTCTTGGTAATAAACAGTGAAAGAATAGAGCCAAGTCGGAGTGAGGGCCTCTTATGAAGCCGATACCACAAAGTGCTCCGAGATTGTGCACATAATAACAGATGTTATTATACACGAATCAACGGATTCACCTGAACAAACGCAAACACACTCAGGAGGCCCCAGCAGACTCAACGTGTGACCTCAGGGTACACTGAAATCTCTGCAGCAGGATCATTAATCCGATGAGGTCTCCTAGTGTTTTTAGGTGTTTTAAGATCCTGATGTGTAACCCTTAAATGTCCCGACTCTGAGGGGAGGTATAGCGCGGGTTACAGTGGGGGAGGCATTTTGTGGGATTACCGAGAGAAAGAGCCCTTCATCCATTCCTAGAGTTCCTTCTTCTTCACGGGTAAGATGAAAGGAGGAGCCTGAGGTAAATGAAGCTAGACCGGAATATGTAAGATTGTTTATGTAGAGCCGAGGAGGGCTGCTCTGTAGCATAACGAGAGTCTTTGGATAGAGGATGTGTTCACACGAGGAGAACGCTCTTGCTGCTGACTATTGAAATATGTTATTAATACCCAAAATCAGACACTTATTTCATCAACATTTAAAGGATGAAAGGCAGAGCGACCCTGTCAGTATTTGAACCCATTGTGAACAGGGGTTATCAGATGTGTATGGTCTGCAAGACCATTGGGAGACTATTACACAAAGTGCCTCAAAAAGGCAGCAGAGTCTAAGACAAGTCAGTCACGTGTCAAGCACAATATTAGCTAACATCTGAGCCCATCATTAGCAACCAAGAGTCCGCACACACGCATTTTGGGGCAAATTGTAAGTTTTTCCTTTCTTGCATTCTTGCCCCTTCACTTTAATGGCCTTTTTTCCCAGTGAAATCTATCGTTCATCTAAAGTTCTCTCCCTCCAGACCCACAAGCTTTCTGCTACATTCTGCTGGTCTATTTTAGGTACTCAGATTATCATTTAAAGTTCACACTAAGGTGCGAGTTGACCAAATGCAAATAAATATTGAAAAAATATATAAATTGACTACACTCGAGCAAGCAACGTACAGTGCTGCGCGAAAGTGAAAGGATTGCTCACAAAGTGTGCTCAGTCCACAGAAGAGGCATCCCACTGAGGCATTTCTTTGCTCGGATGCGTTGCTGACGGGAGCTTCCTCCCAAGCAGTGTAAAAATCCTGGAGGCTAGCGGCCACTAGTGTGCAGGTTCCCACAACACCATGTGAAAGGAAGGCCAGCACAAAAGTAAGGTCCATTACATTAGTAACATTTAAAATACACACTGCACACAGGGCAAAGTAGGCTTGCATCCGGGTTCTTTCATTACAGGGCCAAATGGTACTTATGTCATTAGCATAAAAGGATGCTACGACCAGGCAGATGTCTAAGCATCCAGGACCCTTACCGGTGGTAAACTCCAAGCTTCTTTTGCAGATCACAGATATATGCAAATTTTTTACGAGCTTATGTCGAATATCTGCAAGAGATAGGCTCTCCTGGATCTATGTTGGGCACCATCTACCACAGCTTCAGTGTTTGCTCGTACAGATAGTACCAGGCTTTGAAGCGCCCTAATGATGGGTTCCTGCTCCTTACAATAAAAGATATTGAACGCAGCCCTGGGCATTCAATGTGTCCGTGGACATAGTGAAATAACAGCAGTGACTGGGCCACTATAAAAACTTTTATATAATAAGACACAAAGGGCAGCAAGGTTTGCCGTTTAACCCCTCGTGGACAATGTTTGATCCAGACGATCTCGACGCCAGGCCATCTGGCAAAGTTTACAAGACATTACAGGTGCCTCTCCCAATTCTTGGTACATGTTTGCAATACTTTCACAGTTATAATAAATACTAACGAATCCACAATGTAGGTTTCAAGATTGCAGCCTTGTTATCGCCAGAGACTGAGGCATAGCATATATAGACAGCTGTTTGTATGTCACAGTCGCATGCTGCCTGGTATGGGTTGTTTCGATCTGTGCTCATGGCATGTGTATTCTAATTGAGGTGACACTGAAAATGTCTGGAGCTCGTGAAACAGCACTGCCAATGTGAGCGACTAACATTTGTGATGGGGTAATGGAGGGTTCATTTCCAGTGCATGGAAAACACGTGTGGTGAGACTCAGCGTTACTACTAGGCATGGGCGCCGGTAAACTCCACTCCACTGCAGTTGGCAGAGTTCTTGCTGAATTGCGGAGTGGAAAAACTCTGCGCCTGCTCTCCGGGTTATGAAACCTTCTAAAGTTTGCAGAAAGTTTCCCCCAGAGTCTGGCGCGGGAGGGCAGCACTCCGGGGGGATGGTGATTCTCATGTCCCAGGACTGACTGCTGTTCCGTCCCGGGGACTCGGCTCTGCTGTGAGATCCCGGGACGGTGCTGCTCTGCCCTCCCCGCGGCTCTTTCTCTTTCCATTAAGGAAGGCCGTCACTTCCTCCAGCCCTGTCAGCCAGCTCCCTGCTGTTACAGCCCCACCCCTCGCTGTTAATCTGCTGAAACTGCTGCTGACTGATCGCTGGACAATAAATCAGGCACTTTGTACATGAAAAACAAATAAATTACCCTACAAATCCAATGGACTCTGGGAAATGTGGCACAAATCTGTGTCGGATTTATGAAATGCTAGATAAGGGAGTTAAAGTTAATAACCCTGCGATGGTGACAGTTTGAGAGGACTAAGAATGCTGGGAGCTGAGCACTGAATCCAGCAGGCCACTCAACTCCTTGTCCGTCCCGATAACAGCCATCCGCTGCTGCTGGGAATTCATGTCAGCCGCTCCGACAGGACCCTGCACACAGCAAGACGGGGGACACTTAGGGAGCTCTCGGGCACCGCCTACACACTGTAGCTAAACACAGCCAGAGGCATAGACTGAGGCACCGACGCCCTCGTTCCCTTCCCCAGCCCCAGAGGCCTCTGCGCGCAGTGACAGAGTGGGGCATTTACTGGTACTGCCATCCTGCGCCTCTCGTTCCTTCGTCCTAAGCCCACACCAGACACTTCAAGGCACCCGGTGCAACCGAACGCACGAGTGGGGGTGCGGGGAGGGGGTTCGGCAGGGTCGCAAGCACGCAATGCACCCCTCATTCCTGCCACTCACTACATAGCCACAGGCAGAGGGGGAGTCGGCTTTTCCTGTATTGTTATACACCCACGAACGGCACCAAACAATAGGGGTGCAGGGAGAGGCTGGCGCAGACCACTGGAGAGACCTGGAGTGCGCCGGGGGGAGGAGAGAGAAAGAGAGGGGGGGACAATACACCGCGGCTCGGACTCCGCAGAACGAGAGAGGAATAAGGGAGCGTAACTGGCAGTCTCCGCGCACAGGCCCCCACCCAAACCTGAACGTGTATTGTTCTTCGAGCATTTGCTCACACACAGCTTGGAAAGCGCTGGGAAGGCTGCCCGGCGCCATCTCTCCACGCGCAGGCGATGGCACCGCAAGGATGCTGCGGGCGAGTGAGGCCTCTCCGAGGTCATTACAGTCCCCATACATGGGAAGAAAATAAACACAGACAACGGGAGGGGGCGGAATTAAACAACAAGGGTCAGGGGCCTGGCAGGGTTCAACAGTCAAAGAGCCGAGTCACAAAAACATGACATGTTAAGGAGAGGCTTCAGAGTGCACCAGGACCGGGCCTGAGCTGGCACAGACTGACGAAAAAACATCCGTGTTAAAAAAAAAAAAAGGAAACACCCACAATGGCCCACCTCTGAATGACGAAACAAAGGGGGCGGGGCTTAAAAAACACAGAAACGCCCACGAATCTGCTCCCAGAATGATTGCAACATCTCTCTTCCAATGGCTAGTCTCCATTTACGGAGCTAGCCAATGAAAGAGAGAGGCGGGTTAAAGCCCCACTGTAGAAGACATAAAATCTCGGACTCCGCCCACTGGGTGGGACGCTAGTCCGAGACCTAAAAATGGCACTTTTGCCTCTATCTTTGTGTGTCAGGTCACGTAAGGGCCTCCAACTCTTATGATGGGGAGTTCTTATGATGATGGGTATTATTAGTTCCATGGGGACACCCTGAAAAGGTGCATATAAAGTGCACAAATGCAGAAAAAAGTGTATGTTTTAGGGATAACGTTTGCTTCACAAATACATGTGGAATGGTCACATGGAGCTGTGGGGGTTCTTGTAAGTGCATAACGTATTTAGATTGCACACGTGTACAAAATGTATTAGCAAACAATGATGAAGATTGTGATGAATATTTGTTTGGCGCACTACATACTGTCCTGTCTCTGGGAGAAAAAGATGCTGCTAAGACATATACAAATGTTCTTTGAAAAAATGTTAAAACTTGGGAATATGGCTGATAAATACGTCACTAAAGTGCGTTTGATAAAAATTGGGATGGCTGAGAGTAAGCACTAAAAGCAAGACGGAAGATCTGATCAGCAATAGATGAACAACTTGTAATAAGTTATCCAGAGATGTCATTGATATTTTAATATTTGTTTTGTTTTTAGAACTGTTTATATGGTAATGTGTGCTAAAATCTAACACATGAATTTAAAAAGAACATATGTGAAATAAAGTTGCTCAGGTTCGATTAAAAATGGCGTGTTCACAATTGATTATTTTTATATGCAACAGAAAAATGTGTTCGCTCTACCTCAGGCATTAAACAATATAGCATACAAGAAAGAGATTTCTATACAGCAGTAACCATGAAATGTGCCCTCTTCAAGAATCAAAAGTAGTCATCCCCTGAATTCTACTTAAGAAAACACTATACCTATAATTAATGTCTCACACTTGTAATCAACACTAAGACAAAAAGCAACTCCACCAAACACCGAATTCAGGGCTAGATGTACACATAACTGCAAAATATTGGTTGCAGTTTGCAGCCAGTATTTTAGAGACCAGTGTGCTAATTTGCGAAGCGACCTATGTAATAATAGGTTGTTTTGAAAACTATGGATTCGCAATTGGTTGCAATTTGACCTACCACATGAATATTAATGAGGTGGATAGCAACTTGCAACTCATTAGAAATCGCAGCCATTACGTGGATGGTGGGCTGCTGAGCAGTGGCGGTGCGTCCATTGGGGGCGTTGCCCCACTAGCCTTGGACGACCGCCGCTGGTGCCAAACATGCATAACAAAAGTTCAAACACACATTTGTTTAAAATAAATCCGAGCGCACTGACTCAGCGCTACCGGGCCGGGACGAGCCCGACAGAATCGGCATTACCTATGGAAGTAGGCCGTGGGGGGCGGGGCTGCGGCAGAGTGAGTCAGTGCGCACAGGCAGGCAGCCAGAGAGCATAAGCAGCTGCAGCGGGGTCGGGGTGACTGCGCATGTGACAGCCAGGAGTACTCATAATTGAGACTGGCCTGCACATGCGTAGTACCTATTAGACCTCCCCCCCCTCCCTCTAGCACTGAGAACACTGGCAGGGACCCGGGGCCCCGGTCTCAATATGGGCAGATTTTCTCCTGCTCGTGAGCCAATCCTGGCGCAGTGGCGCTGTTAAGCCTGCGTCAGGATTGGCTGAGTAGACAGCAGGGTCAGGATCATGGTGCCGCGCGTGGGTGTTTGCTGCTCTGTTCAGTATGGCCAATCACATATGGCTATATCAAGCCATGTTGAGGTGATTGGCCATTTCTGAAAGCTGCAGTGACGTGACCGTGCGTGGCGCATTACAACAACAAGTGACTGATAGTGAAACTGAAAGTCGAGTAGAAGTAAAGTCCAGACCAGACCAGTACTGAGAGTCCAGTCGATCCATCCGGAGAGGAGAGCGCGTGACTGACTCCTGACTCGTCGACGTCGTATGGTAATGTAACTACTAGTAACGTTACTGTTGTTAATGCTTCTGTTCTTATTCTTTACACCCTCCTGTCCGACCTGTCGCACTGAAGGACTGTGCTATTTAAGGCCCAGCGGTGCCAGGGAACAACACCTATAACCTTCGTGGGATACCTGTTTCGGCGCACAAGTGACAGAGACACGGGAGACTTCCTTCGGCGTCAAAGATCAGAGTTTATTACTGCAGGGAGGCAAAAGTCACTAGAAGTACAACAGCATGTAGGTTCTACGAGTCTGCTTCAAATTGCATATGTGGGTCGCTCTCTTTTATACAAGATTTTGCCATTGCACAACATGTGAACAAAAGGTTACAACCCAGTTCCCACAATAAACTTCAAAAAGGGTCGCTTTCATGCTTTCAGAACTCCGGAACATAATCACAGTAACATTACCAGTTCCCAACTGTAAAAGCACATCTTCCCATCGTTAGGCACATTCCACTTGAGTTGTAAATGAGCAAGAGTAAAGAGACAAGAACAGCTGCTAGGAAGTCAGGCACACCTAAAGAAAAGAGTGTGGGGGTAATATTGGAAACAGGATCATAGGATCAAAGAGCTTGATCCCAGCACATGCACGGCTGAAACAATAGGCCGGTACGGCAAGATTACCCTCAAGCTGAGCCATTTGCCTCTGCAGTGTCATTCCTCCGGTCATAAAAGCGCATGAGAGGAATATGCGTCTTCCGTATGGCTTGGGAACTAAAAGGTCACGATGCGGACAGTTGCCTGTTCACTGACTACGTGAGGGCAAGAAACAAAATGGATGCCGTATCTAAAATGGAACCCAAGGGTTCAGATGTAGAAACACGTAAATAAGGCGAACCAAGCCAGGTAGTGTAGTAAAAACGCGTACACTTGCCGAACTCGCCATTTACGGTTCATAGATACCAAACTCGCCCATATTCGGCAATGCCCAAAACACCGTAACGATTTTCACGGAACCTCAGACGCTCCTTTTGCCCTCATGTAGGCAAGCACTAGTCGAAATCAGAATCGATCTCGATATTCATCAGATCATTCAGGTGTTGCTGGAACATTATTCTATCCATCAATGCCTCTCTGGAAACAGTCGGCCTTCTTATACACGTTGTAGCACAAAGGCCACATAAGGCAGGACCACACTGTACACAAAGACAACACGTGAACAGGAACGTCACAACAACCCCTATAATCATCAGAATCTTCCAACCCCAGGTCGACATCAGGCCCCAAAACCATCCTAGAAGCGTCCAATCTCCCTCGTCCACGTGTATGGACTCCGAGATTTTGTGCAACTTAGAGATGGCTTGATAAACCGTTGGAGCGTTATCAGGTATGAATATGCAGCAGCTCGAATGGATGACCTTACACACACCTCCTCTATCTGCTAGAACAATGTCGAGAACCATACGGTTCTGTAACGTCATAAGCCTATCCGCTTGAAGCTCTGCTGTCAAATTACCAAGGGCACTTGCGGTTATGTTAGCAGTTGACTCTACTACACGAGATAACTGTCTCAGATTTCTGCTATTGACCATAGGGCCCCAAAACGGTAGGAAACCCTTAAAGAAGTCTCCTGCTTCTTGACCGGCAGTATCTTCTTTGCTAATAACACCTCTCTCAACTCTGGCTCTGTGATAATCTGAGGCAACAGTGAAGGTCGGAGGCAAGAGATTTGCAATATAGCAGGTACCCGAGAAGTCATGAGGTAACCACGCATATGCTCGATCATAACATACAAAATAGGTACCCTTGGCAGTTAAGAAGACAGGGGAAGAGAGCATCGGTAGAACGTAAGTATCCACACAAGCGCTCTTCCCAAGCTGGGCTCTTGGATTTCGACCATGACCTTGCAGACAAAAGTGGCCTAGGTGAGGTACAATCCAGATTGGAGATGAGCTTTTAAGCTGCCTATCACCCACTGATATACTATACTCAGCCTCACTAAGGTACTTGTAGGCCTGCACTTCCTCCTCTGGGATAAGTGAAGGATCAAAAATGTCTCTATTTAGATCAGCAATCGCTGTCGCCAGAGACTTATGGTATGGGCCAGGACCAAAGCTTGCTGAGCGTGGCTCTCGGTGGGGGTAGGAATCTAGTGCACTATGGAACATGATTTGGAATGCCCGAGCTGACCCTTGGGGACTGTAAGGAAGCACAAAATACGGGATACCCCTGTCCATGGTATGTGGCATTAGTCCACACACCCAACAATTTGTAGTATTTACCACCATCTGATGCTGGTGCAAAAGTTGCACAAAAGAATTGTTTCGAAATTCCGCACGTCTGACTTGCTCATGTTGGGGCAGTATGTGAAAAGAATGTGGAGAAACAGTAGAGACGAAATTTAGATCATGAGAAGGAGAGGTAGGTAAGGCAGAAGGCAGTAATGATTGAAAACCATAATATACTCCACCCACCAGCAACATAGAAACAGTTAGGAACAACATGAAAACCTGTAGCAAGAAACATTTTGTACGCAGCACCTTATCTAATGCAGATCTTTGCGCCGTCATTTTCTCTCTTTTTGACAGCTTAGAAAATTCCATCCTCTAACGACCGTCCGCGACGTTCTTGACGCACTTCGTTCTGTGTAGCGATCATCAATTCCCAGGAGTTCCCAGAAATTGACAAAAGAAACCGACCTAGTGTCGATAACTGCTAAACAGAAGAAAGTACCCGCACGGCCCTACGGCCAACCCGGATGATAGGTTCTAGATAAATTGAACATTCAATTTATTATAAGGTTCTTGGCTGCACGGAAAAGGGAAAAAGGTACACCATATAAAATGTCCACAATGTTCAGGGTTACTGTGGGATCCAAAAATAAAAAAAAAATATTTTATTAGTCTTTTGTGCGTGGGCGAAAAAAGTATCGGCTGCTCCCAGGGTGAGTCTGATCTTCAAACAGTGAATTGGATGGCAAATGAGTGTTCGATTGTTCAGACAAGTGTTCAGCACTTGAAGTTTCCAAGGTTGATGGAAAGGAAATTGTTTGAGGGGAATCAACAAGGGTGTCAGATATGGGCTGAGCTTCGCTGAACGGGACAAAGCGTTGTGGAGCGTCGGTCTCGGACGAGGAAAAGCCCTTTATTATCCAAGTATCCGCCGGCAAAGGAAGCGGGACTTTCTTGGTGTGGGTGGCATGCACCCAATGCTTCCGTCCCTCCAGCCGAACCGCCGTCCTTGTTGCCAGTAGCACCTGGAAGGGTCCCACAAACCTCGGCTCAAGGTTTCGTTTTCGTCCGAAGTTACGGGTGAGGACCCAGTCCCCTGGTTGCAGCCGATGACCAGGACCCTCTGTTTGTGACGGCAGAGCCTCAAAGACCTGTTGATGAATCAAACTCAATTTAGCAGTCAGATCATGGAGATAATCAATCAGCATGGGATATTCAATTCTATCAAATTCTTTAGGCCTCGGGACTCCCCAAATATTAGCAGGACGGCCGAACACAATCTCATATGGGCTAAGCCCTACTCGAGAGTGCACAGTTGCCCTGGTCGATAAGAGAGCTAGAGGCAAAGCATCTGGCCATGATAAACCAGTTGTTGCCTGAATTTTTGCAAGTTTCAGTTTCAGGGTGCCATTGTATCCTTCCACCAAACCCGCTGACTGAGGATGATTAGCACTATGAAATTTCTGTACTATACCTAAGCCATGACACACACTCTTCATCACACTTCCCACAAACTCACTTCCGTTGTCCGACCATACAATCCGAGGCATGCCGTATCTGGGGAAATACTCTTTGAGCAGAATTTTTGCTGTGGATAGGGCAGTATTATCCTTAAGGGGGTAAGCCTCAATCCATCTGGAGAACGCACATACTACAACCAACACATACTTCAAATTGTTGCATCTCTCCATATGGATGAAGTCCAACTGGATAACTTCGAAAGGGTATTTAGGAGGGGCAAAATGACCAGGTGGAGTGGGAGTGCCCTTCCCGGGATTATACATCAAACACACCATACAATTCTTAACCACTCTCACTGCACATTTAGTAATACCATCATTCTTCCATACAGGAGACAACAACTTGCATATGCCTTTTGCGCTTATGTGTGCTGTACCATGAGCCATTGTAACAACAGCGAGCACATATGCATCCGGTAACATCCATCTCTGTTTTTCTGACAAATCAACCCAACATCCATTTTCATCCAACTTCCCCGTGCTCTCTTTCCATTTAGTCTTTTCCGTCTCAGTGGCCTCATTCTGTATTCCCTTCACACTCTCAACTGTGTCTTCACACATACTAGTCTCCGTTGGCCATCTCACTGAACTCGTAACATACATTCGATTTGTCAGATCTTTAGCTGTCTCCTTAGCAATCTCGTCTGCAAACGCATTACCACGACCAACATCATCCGTCACTTTCCGATGCGCACTACATTTGATTATTGCCACCTGCTTAGGCAATGTAAGTGCATCTAGAAGGTCGTTCACAAGCTGACCATGCTGAATCTTCGTGCCATGCGACGTTAAGAATCCTCTTTCTCTCCACAATCGCCCAAAACCGTGCGCCACACCAAAAGCATACTGGCTGTCGGTAAACACATTCACCCATTTTCCTCTGGACAACACACACGCTCTCGTCAAGGCGATCAGCTCAGCAGCCTGAGCCGAATTCTGCCTCAATCTTGCAGTTTCTACAACCGTACTCAATGTCACTACAGCATACGCGGTCGTCACATCACCATCCACGTACAAAGTACCATCGGGATCTACCAATGGAGTATCTTTCAGGTCAATACGACCCTTTGTTTCCTCCTCAGTTCTCAGATAACAGTCATGTGGTGCTTCACCACTTGACTCCATGTTGATCGGCAACAATGTTGCTGGGTTCAACACATTACATCGTTTGATGCGTATGTGACTAGCCAGTAACGTCAACTCATACCCAGACAACCTTGCGCTCGTCAAATGTTGAGTTTTCGTTCGGTTCAAGAGAGTGTCAACTGCATGCGGAACCATCACCGTAAGCATATTATCCATGACCAGACCTGCGGACTGTCGAATGGACGCCGCGGCTGCCGCTGTTGCTCTTAAGCAACTCGGCAAAGCTCTAGCTACTGGGTCTAAGGTCGAAGAAAAATATGCGCATGGGCGCTGTTTGTCACCAAATTGTTGCGCCAGAACACTCAACGCACAACCATCCCTCTCGTGAACGTACAGTGTAAACGGCTTACTGTAATCAGGAGTACCTAACACAGGAGCCGAACACAACGCATCACGTAATTCAGAGAAACTTTTCTGACACTCTTCAGTCCATGGCAAAGGAGTCGGAACATCCTTGCACGTGAGAGCTAACAATGGTTTCGCCAATAGTGAAAAATTTGGGATCCATTGTCTGCAGTATGACGTAATACCTAGAAAGGCACGTACATCTCTCTGAGTTTTAGGCACAATCATTCGAGAAATCGCTGCAATTCTCTCTGGGGTCAACATTCTCCCTTCTTTTGACAATAAGTGACCTAAGTAGGTTACTTCTTGGCAACAATATTGCAGCTTGGAAGGTGACACCTTGTGATGTAAGTCATGTAGATAGCGCAATAGTGATACTGTAGCCGTTTTGCAAATAGCCTCCGTATCAGCTGCCACTAATAGGTCGTCAACGTATTGAATCAAAGCCGCACCCGTCGGTAACACAAATGCATCCAGTTGGCTTTTAAGTGCCTGGCTATAGATCGACGGACTTTCACAATAGCCTTGTGGTGCGCGTTTTAGTCTGAAACTGCGACCACCTAATGAAAATCCGAATAGGTCTCTGCTTTCCTCAGCGATCGGGATACTAAAGAAAGCATTCTTTAGGTCGATCACCGTGAACCAGGAGGCAGAAGCTGGAATCAGGGTCAGCAAAGCCGTGATATCAGGGACCACGGGAAATTGTGGAATCACTATTTTATTCACCTCTCTCAAATCGATTATGAAACGGTACACAGGAGGTTTAGATGGATCAGTGCGTTTTAAAATTGGTAGTACAGGACTATTACACACATTTCCTCGAGTTTCTTCAACAACATCCTTTTTGATCAGATCGTGTACAATCGCTAATAGCGCCCGTTCTCCCTCAATGGAGATACGATACTGTGGTATACGTGGCAGTCGCACATTTGGTTTCAGCTTGATCATATAAGGTGGGATGTCCAAGAGACCCACGTCATTGGGACCTGTGGCCCATAGAGACGCAGGAAGGGAGCTCAATTCCGGTGGGAGTTTATCGATCGACAAGTACATAGGAGAGATTACTCTTTGACCTAATGTAAGCTCCACTCCTTCAGGGGAGCAATACAAAGTCGCATATAACCGTTTTAACAAATCCAAGCCGAAAAGATTCTCACCACAACCAGTAGATAGAATCAATGGAGCCTCCAGCTCACGAGGGCCAATCGTAAGTGGCAAAGGGCTGGAAACAGGATTGCTAACAGGGGCGCCAGAGAATCCAACGGAAACATTTGTTAAGCCAGACAAAGGTGCGCCAGGGAGTTTCGAATGCATGATGGAACTTTTCGTCGCACCAGTGTCTAACAGAAAAGGCTCAACTACGCCAGAAGTAGCTACTGCGACGTAAGGCCCACTCTGATCAACCGGAACTGATACTACTCCCTCTCTTTGTCGGTGGCTGTCCTAGTAATGATCGTTTGCAACAGTCTCATGTTCAACGTAGTAATCGTCCACATGATATTGTGTAGATCTAACTGACCCCGCATTTCGCTGGTCAAAACAATTATTCGTATCTGATGAATTCTGAGGGCGATCATTCTGATTGTGAATAGTACCGCGGCCTCTACCTCGAGATGCCTGCTGAGGACCACCACGGCTTCCTCGTGACGATACACCATTAAGACGGTCACGCAAAGCGGGACAGTCGTATTTTATGTGACCCTCCCTTCTACAATACGCACACTGATTATACCCAAGTGTAGATCTATAGTCAGAGGAGTCAGACCGTGGCTGTGTTCTGGAGGACTGTGATTGTGGTCTATATTGTTGTTGCGACTCATTTTGATTTGAACGTGGAGGATACGCTTGCTGCAACAAAACCTTCGTTTTGAGCTCTTTCGTTTGCTTATCTACACGATCACTTTCTTCTTTCTCCCTATTCTCATAATATTGAGCCGTTGCTAATATCTGTGCAGTGGTTGAGACAGCCCATGCACTTTCTGAATTTTTCAATTTGTTGCATAGTTCTGGCAACAAATTTAATACGAATTTATCGACAAATAAACGTTGGCCTCCCTCAGTGCCCATATCCTGACCGCTATGATCGACAAATGCCTCTTCGAACCTAGTGAAGAAATCGGAGACACTCTCGTCTTTCTTTTGCTTACAAGCTGATAATTTATCCCAGTTTACTCTCATCGCCGGCATAAGCGTTTTCATGAGCGTAATTATTTTCTGAGGCAGTTCCAAAATTAACTGCTCAGGTTTAGCCCCACCAACTTGTAGTCCATCAGCCGCTATTAATGCAGCCCAATCACCACCTAACTCATTCGCATGATTTTCATGACGAATTCTCGCCCAAACCGGCTGTGGTACTACATTACCGAACAGCATGTCGATGTCGGCAAGGTTCATAATGGTAGCATCTACCAATTGTGACAACTCCTTATAGTAACCCGCCGGATTCTTGCGTGGATCAGGCAAGGACTGTTTGACTTGTAAGACTTCTGATCGCTTCCATGGGAGGTGTATCCAAACTCTTTGGAAATGTGGAAGGACCGGAGGAGCAGCATTAGCATCACCTGGCATCCATACTGGCGGAACTTCTCTCATAGGATACTGACCAGGAGCCGCTTTCCAATTCTCAGAGTCGTCATCAAACGACACCCGAGAAGGCACTGTCGACCTATGGGCTAACAATCGCTCTAAGGCACGTCGTACATCTCCACCTACAATCATACCATTCGAAAATTGACTCTGAAGTTCAATCATATCGGGCGGTACGGTATCTAAATCATCATTATACCATTGCTCCCTCAAAAAGTTACACATTTCTTCGAACACGAATCTCTGTGTAGGTTCATTAAACTGAGAAAACATGTCGAAGACCACTCGTGGAGGGTAATTAACAGGATGTCTTATCCACCTATGTGCCATTGTCACTAACGTCTCTCTCTCCCTTCCACCAGGGATTTGACTTCGTCTCTGAGAAGTTTCAGAAACGCTGGGTGGGAGTATCGATCCAGATAGTGGTGAATAGAGCGTAGCAACAGTATTAGGGATACGGGTACGAGCAGAAGGAGAAGTAGGAAAAAAAACAGGAGCGACAATATTAGAAGTGAACGTAGGAACAGTAGAGACAGACGAGACAGTCGAAGTAGCAGAAACTAGCGGTTGAGGGGGTACAGGCAAAGGTGCAGTAGGAATAGGAACAGGTGGTGGGACAAACGTAGCATTAACAACGGGCTGACCAGCGGTCGCCGGTACAACAGGAGGGACAACAGGAGGAACGACAGGCGGGACTACTGGAGGAACTATAGGGGCCGTAGCACCCTGTGCATAAGGAGGTGGCGATTTCATCAAATACGCTAACAGGGGATCCTCCTTCGAATCCTCTTCTTTCTTATTAAGACTAGCTGGTAAAACCGGATAACATTTGTCTATCCTCATATGATGTAGTCTAGTGGAAACTTCTATTTCTTTCTCTTCTTTATCTCGCTGACATTGTTGTACAACTTGCATTATCGGAACGAAACCTTCTCTTCGATCTTTTTTAAGCTGTTTGATTTCTTTCTGCTTGGCCTCTTTACGCCATAACCGAAAAGAATCAAACATAGCTGGCCTAGCTTTCTTTTTAAATAATTTAGCTTCAAGATTATCTAAAATCGCAAGTTCAAAACTTCCATGCGGTGGCCAACTAAGGACACCATCTTTTCTCGTGTAACGGACCCAATATTTATTATAAATAATAGGACCCACCCCATGTCGACTATAGAGCTCATATATCGGAGTTCCAACTGGAGGTATCGGACACGAGTCCTCCAACCGGGAATCCTTGTTGCAACATTTAAAGAAACCAAGGAAACCACTATGGCTAGGCATCGTGCACACTAACCTAGTATCAAACTTCAAGGGTTACCGAAACACTAATTCTTCGTGAAAAACAAAACCCTCGGTTTTTGGCAATTGCAATTGTCAAATAACAACTAAGGACCAACAACTAAGAACCACAAATGCAATGGAACCATGCATACAACAAAGCTTAAAAAAAAGCTCGACAACAACTAAGGACTGGGAGCGACCCACAAATACTTAACTGAGAACTTCAATGGCGTCACCAGGAAGGCCCGTCTATCGTCTCGCCGTACGAAAGGTCTACGCCGGGCGTCGAAAACAGGTCGACAGTCAGGGCACCGGTCCGTCGCAGCCGTCAGGAGGCGGGAATCTTCGCGGGAAAAAATCGTCGGACCACTTATTTCGACAACGGGATCGATGAAGCGGGGTGCACCTTTTCCTCGGAGATTTCACACGAAGTTCCTCACAATCGTCAGGCTTTGGACCGGTACCGCCGATGTCGCCCGGAGTTGGGCGCCAACTGAAGGACTGTGCTATTTAAGGCCCAGCGGTGCCAGGGAACAACACCTATAACCTTCGTGGGATACCTGTTTCGGCGCACAAGTGACAGAGACACGGGAGACTTCCTTCGGCGTCAAAGATCAGAGTTTATTACTGCAGGGAGGCAAAAGTCACTAGAAGTACAACAGCGTGTAGGTTCTACGAGTCTGCTTCAAATTGCTATGGGGGTCGCTCTCTTTTATACAAGATTTTGCCATTGCACAACATGTGAACAAAAGGTTACAACCCAGTTCCCACAATAAACTTCAAAAAGGGTCACTTTCATGCTTTCAGAACTCCGGAACATAATCACAGTAACATTACCAGTTCCCAACTGTAAAAGCACATCTTCCCATCGTTAGGCACATTCCACTTGAGTTGTAAATGAGCAAGAGTAAAGAGACAAGAACAGCTGCTAGGAAGTCAGGCACACCTAAAGAAAAGAGTGTGGGGGTAATATTGGAAACAGGATCATAGGATCAAAGAGCTTGATCCCAGCACATGCACGGCTGAAACAATAGGCCGGTACGGCAAGATTACCCTCAAGCTGAGCCATTTGCCTCTGCAGTGTCATTCCTCCGGTCATAAAAGCGCATGAGAGGAATATGCGTCTTCCGTATGGCTTGGGAACTAAAAGGTCACGATGCGGACAGTTGCCTGTTCACTGACTACGTGAGGGCAAGAAACAAAATGGATGCCGTATCTAAAATGGAACCCAAGGGTTCAGATGTAGAAACACGTAAATAAGGCGAACCAAGCCAGGTAGTGTAGTAAAAACGCGTACACTTGCCGAACTCGCCATTTACGGTTCATAGATACCAAACTCGCCCATATTCGGCAATGCCCAAAACACCGTAACGATTTTCACGGAACCTCAGCACTGCAGGCCCATTTAGTAACCTAACCTTAGAGATAGGTATGACGTATGAGTGAGAGTACGTGGGCTATATATGGGCTATATATTTATGGAAGATTCACTGGGTCAATGGCAGTAAAAAATACCCAAAGGAGGAAGCGGAAGCCATTCATTAGGGCGGCTAGATTCATGGTACAGTTTGAATTGAAAACCTACCTACCTCTACCTCGGCATAATACTGTGTACCCGAGCCGCAAGCCCGACTGCACTGTATGCACTTAATAATGTACAACAGCTTCCCGATACACTGTATCGGGAAGCTGTTGTACATTATTAAGTGCCAGTAGGGACGGATGCCAACAGGAAGGAAACTCTGCTGCATACGGCGCTATTGTCCTGACCTGCCCGCGCAGGGATTCTGGTCGGGTGTTTGTTGGGCTCCTCTTTCAAAGGCACTCCGCTTCTTGGTAATGTTGCACTGATGGTGGCCCATGGGGATGCATGCTATCCGACACTGGGGCAGTGGAGTGTTTGGGTAACGTTGCCTTGGGCCGTGGAATAGCAAGTTTTCCATGGTAGGAACTTGCTCGCCCACCGCAGCGAACACAGTAGGCCCATCACATCCCTCTCCCCAGTGCCACTGCTATTGATACTTTAGTTTAGTTATGCCCATGAGTCATGACATGAGAGGAGCACAAAGCTGATATTCTCCGCTTGCGTTTGTGCCGAGTTGCACTCATATTCAGTTTGGCCATTTATCTGCAGCAGGCTTGTGGCTTACCGGCTAGAGCGGCCGACTTTGAAGGTGGAGCGGAGGACGAGGCTCGAGTCTTGCGCGATGTCAGTATGTTTTGGGACGTATAAATAACTTCAGTAAATCACTTACAGTTTCACCTGATAAACATGTACAGTCCATAGAGACAGCTGTGAGATGGAAATATATACTTTTATTTCCAAACACCATTACGTGTTGAAGATTCACCCTTGGACTACAAATATGTTGACATTTCCATAGAGCATGTAATGAAGGTTCTAGCACACACAGTAAACAATATCTTCAGGGCTTGGCTGATGTTCTGCAACCATTACCTGGATTTTAGACTTACATGTGGTGTAATAATAGTGCCAAATTGTAAAGCCTACTCTCAGGCTCTCGACAAATCTCAAACTAACTTTATTATCTTGTAACTTCTAACCTGCGAGTAGGTGGTTATGGGCTTTGGTCATGTTCCACCAGGTCAGATAAGTGTTGTTCTTGTGGCTTTCCAGCTTTGTCCAACCTGGGTAAATAAGTGGTCGTTTGAAAGGCTGTCATATGGTTCTAAAGCAAGCCCAAAATGTCAGAAGTAGAGTATAGTAGGTTACATTGATTAGCCTCGCACATTTATAGCAATAGCCAGGAGAATGCTTTCGTTCTAAGTGATTACGGTGGCTCATTTTAGTCTTGTGTCTGAATTACCATTTGTTCTTCATTGTTTGGATGCAATCTCTTTAACCATTTTCTTTTCTTGAGCAGTAGATATGTTGACATACTGTCTTTTTTCATAGGGGTGAAACTAATGGCCATACGTAACGTAACAGTATTTTGAGTGCATATTTTTTCCAATGCATTCAACAGCATTTCTTGTCAAGAATATTTTTCTAAAAACTATATTTTATTTTTTAATGCAGATCCATCGGGCTGGAAAGCCTATCTGCAGGAAGTGTAAACGCCATGTCACAGACAGGTTACAACATTAGTTGCATCAACTTGCAATCATGTGGTTTAAGGGCTAGAGCGGCCGACTTGGCAGCTGGGGAACTATCTTCGAGGCTGTCAACAGGCTGAAACAATTTTTGTGATTCTGGGCAAATCACTTAATCTCCCCCCCTACCTAACAAAAAAATATGAACCTGTCCGTCTGACTGTAACTGGTGCTCATGTAAAGCTCTCTGAGTCTGATACCTACTGGTCGAGTTCGCTCTGTGTCAAACGGCAAAAAAAGGCCATCCTAACTTCTGTAACAATTATTTTATGCTCTATGAGTAGGTGAGTCGTGAGTGGAGTGCCATGCCATATACAACCAATCCACCAATATCAGATCTCTAGCTTTTACCAGTGGCTGCCCTCCATTTATTGTGTTGATTCAATTACTCCTGGTATGTTAAGTGTACATTATTTATGCAATACTTTCCAATCTTTGGTATATTTCCTATGATGGGAGTATTCACTGGAGGCCGGTAGATTAGTACTTACAGTAAAGCAGGGTTTTAGATTCCTCTGTAGCATTATGCTTAGGATTCTCGCTGTTCTGTGGTCATTCTTTGGCAGTCCAAAGTGTAGTCACTGTCTGACCCATTCCTTCATTGGGTTCAGTGGATTGAATTCTCATTGATTTTACTGTATGGGTGACATGGGTTCTTGTTGCTGGCACAAGCGAATTAAATGTCCGATTTTCTCAGTTGTGGACTTAAGGCTGAGAATGTATTGCTATTACGTTCATTTCTTGTGAGAAGTCTGCCATGATAAACATCTTGCGATTGTTCTAATAAAGGGGGCTCTTCATTTATTAGCATCATAGAGTATTTATGTGGCCTGTTTGGTGTCTCAGAAGGCTTTGCCGTATCTGTCCTTTATCTCGGTGGAGGGGATTGGGGAGGATAGGTGGGGAGGCTATCTCATGCGGAGTGATAACAGGCTGAAATCGCCTCGAGATGCCCCACTGCACTGCCCAGGGATGGGTGTTAGAAGCCATGATGCACTTTTGAATCAGAAAAACACAGTACTAGCCAGCAGCAGCAAATTTTTCAGTTTTTATAATTTACAAATCCTTTCTGCGCACCTTAAATGACACAGAAAGCATTGTAATTTACAATGCTTTCTGTGTCATTTAAGGTGCGCAGAAAGGAACTGTTTTCAACACTACAAAATTCTGATTAATACTTCCTTGCACTAAATTGTTGCCGCTGAGGACGCTGACAGACCTGCTTGTTGGCTTGCTGAACTGCTGCCTGTGAGGGCGCTGCGAGACCCGTTTTCCCGTTTTCCGGCTTTACAACTTGCGGTACCCGCTTCGCGGGTCCCGCTGCGCATCACTCCCGCTTCTGAGCCTTGGACTCTACAATCTGGTGAAGCGTGTGTTGGGCAGGGCTGCGAGCGAGTGGGGGCCGGACCTCTAGGACCAGAAGCCCCGGCAACCCGCGCCTCTCGTCACCTGGCCGCTCTCCCTGTCAACCACGCCCCGCCTGCACACTACAAAGGCTGGGGAGGAGGAAATCGCCGTGGGACATTTCCTTGCACTAAATTGTTGCCGCTGAGGACGCTGACAGACCTGCTTGTTGGCTTGCTGAACTGCTGCCTGTGAGGGCGCTGCGAGACCCGTTTTCCCGTTTTCCGGCTTTACAACTTGCGGTACCCGCTTCGCGGGTCCCGCTGCGCATCACTCCCGCTTCTGAGCCTTGGACTCTACAATCTGGTGAAGCGTGTGTTGGGCAGGGCTGCGAGCGAGTGGGGGCCGGACTTCTAGGACCAGAAGCCCCGGCAACCCGCGCCTCTCGTCACCTGGCCGCTCTCCCTGTCAACCACGCCCCGCCTGCACACTAGAAATGCTGGGGAGGAGGAAATCGCCGTGGGACACTTCCTTGCACTAAATTGTTGCCGCTGAGGACGCTGACAGACCTGCTTGTTGGCTTGCTGAACTGCTGCCTGTGAGGGCGCTGCGAGACCCGTTTTCCCGTTTTCCCGTTTTCCGGCTTTACAACTTGCGGTACCCGCTTCGCGGGTCCCGCTGCGCGGGTCCCGCTGCACATCACTCCCGCTTCTGAGCCTTGGACTCTACAATCTGGTGAAGCGTGTGTTGGGCAGGGCTGCGAGCAAGTGGGGGCCGGACTTCTAGGACCAGAAGCCCCGGCAACCCGCGCCTCTCGTCACCTGGCCGCTCTCCCTGTCAACCACGCCCCGCCTGCACACTAGAAAGGCTGGGGAGGGGGAAATCGCCGTGGGACACTTCCTTGCACTAAATTGTTGCCGCTGAGGACGCTGACAGACCTGCTTGTTGGCTTGCTGAACTGCTGCCTGTGAGGGCGCTGCGAGACCCGTTTTCCCGTTTTATGATGATACAAATTGTGTAGAGACTTGTGTAAATTCTCATCCGGACCAAAGATGGGGGGATAGTATAGTTACTCATAGAGTTATAAACACGGGCGATGATGTGGAAGTAGGAAATGATGATAAGGATATATATATATATATGAGGCTGTTGATTTGGGAACTAATGACATAGGAAATAGGGCAGATGGGTGTGAGCAAGCCCACTTGCCAGATAGATTGCATGCGGAAAATGAGGGTAACTGTGAGAAGGTTAGCAATTTCCGTGTACTTTCTTGGAATATAGCGGGTTTTCGCCAAAGGTTGGAAGATCCGGCCTGGGTAGAATTTGTAGATTCTTTTGACCTAGCCTGCTTACAGGAGACTTGGAGTACTGTGGATTTGAGTTTGGATGGTTTCCAAGCTTTTAACGTCCCAGCAATACCATTGCAATCAGGGCGAGCTAAGGGCGGGCTTATGACAGCAATCTCTGTAAAACATAACTTAAGATATGTCAATAGAGTGGTGGAAACACCCTGGTATCAATTACTCATCATTAAGGATCTTTTTACTGAAACTGTTCTTCTTATCAATTGGTATTATAACAT
The DNA here is from genome assembly GCF_964261635.1 of Lissotriton helveticus. Taxonomy (NCBI): domain Eukaryota; kingdom Metazoa; phylum Chordata; class Amphibia; order Caudata; family Salamandridae; genus Lissotriton; species Lissotriton helveticus. The sequence continues at coordinate 1,263,512,804 of NC_136067.1, read as the reverse complement.
ATTTGATCCTAATGAAACTGCAATTATTGATAATTTACAGGAAGAGATTGCTAAGGTGAGAAATAGAGTCTTCCCTCTCCTCATTATATGGTTAAGTGATTTTAATTGTGAATTATGTAAGTTTAGTGGGACCAGGGTCTGTGGTCTGATGGATTTAAATGACCATCCTATGGCTCATTTCTCTCATACAAAACAAGGGGAGGCCATAAGTAGTATTGTAATAAACAATAATTTATGTATTCTCGATACGATTAGTTTTTCGGGTATTGTGAATATACCCACCTTCCAAGACACGGGGGGCAGAACAACTACAATTGATTTTGTAATGTTATCTATGGGATTTTTTAGCTACTTGGAAGATTTTAAAATTGAGGCAAACCCAGCTAGCGATCACAATCCCCTAATTTTGAGTTTTAATATTACTTCTGAATTAAAACTGTGCCCGGAACAACCTATAGTGTATACTCAGAACCAGGGTGTCACTGTAAGGTGGAATAAAGTACCCGTTAGGCAATTGGAGATGGATATTTTTAAGGAAAATGTGGCCCAGATAGAAACCTGCCTAGCATCTAATCCTGATCCAGACCATATAATTACGAGTTTCGAGATACTAATGGAAAATGTAGCGACCCATCTACTCGTAAAGATAGGGGGGAAGAATCAACACCAGGGGCCTAAATGGTTCAATGCTGAATGCTCTTCTGCTCAAACAACTTTAACTAAAGCATTGCGCCAAAATCCAAGAGATAGAAACATGGTCATACTGGCTAGGAAACAATATAGGCAGGCAATCAGAAAAAGAAAAAATGAACTGAGAACCAAAGCATGGGAAGACCTGGATAAAGCAGTCGATTTAAGGGACAACAGACTTTTTTGGGAAGTAATAAATAGGCCCTTTTTAAAATCAGGGGAAGAAAATACCATTCGAGTTCATTTACCAGAGGAAACCTGGGTAACTCATTACAATAAAATCTTTAACCCCAAAGAGATATTACAGACTGCCACCTTGGAGGAGGATGATCCCTGTAATATTAATATGGAATCAGCCAAGAAGCTTAGCGAATCACTAATGCTCTCAGAAGTAGAGCTAGCTTTGATTAAGGGGGCGTCCTTAAAGGCCCCTGGCCCTGACTCAGTACCCTTAGATCTTTTTAAACATAATCGGGAGGTTTGGTCTCCACTACTCTTGAATGTTTTTAAGGCATTAATACTCGGGCCTATTCCGTCCTCCTGGAAAGAGGCCGTTTTGGTCCCAATTTTTAAAAAGGGTGATAAGCATGATCCACGCCGTTATAGGCCAATATCACTAATAGACTCATCATGTAAGCTAATGGGTAGGGTGATATTGGCACGGCTGGAAACATGGGCAGAGTCGTCGGGGGTTATTGTAGAATCCCAATATGGTTTTAGGAAGGGGAAAGGAACTAGTGAGCAGTGCCTGAATCTGGCATTGATTATGGGCAAGTACATGGGTGCCAAGAATGGTTCTATACACTTGGCATTCATGGACTTGTCCAGTGCCTTCGACACAGTATGCAGGGACAAATTATGGTGTATGATGGATTCTATGGGTTTTGAGGAGCCTCTGGTCACCCTGCTTCGCAGGTTACATACCGCTACAATGGTTAGAATTAGATATGGCCGTGGAGGAGAGAAAACAAGACCTATATTATCCACCGAAGGTGTCCGACAAGGATGTATTTTAGCACCTTTTTTATTTTTTATTTTTTTTATTTTTTATTTTTGGTCTATACGAATGGCTTAGAGGGCTTTTTATTAGAAACGACTGCTGACTTTCCAAAGATAAATGGTAAAAGAATCCCAATGTTGTCTTATGCAGATGACACTGTTTTAATGGCACTTACCCCTAACAGCATGCAGATTTGTCTGAATGCTTTTGACATGTTTATGGGTAAACTAGACCTAGGTGTCAATTTTACTAAATCTTTTGCCATGACTTGTGGTCAAAAAAATGTTAAAATACGGAAATATCTTGTTAGGAATGCTACTATTGAGAAAGTGGATAACTTCTGTTATCTGGGTAACCTTTTTAACAAAAAACTGAACTGGGAACCTTTGTTGACAGCCCGGGTTCAGAAGGTTACACAGTCAACTGAAGCTCTCTTCCGTTTCGCCAGCAAATTAGGCCAGCGTCGTGTAGCTGAAATTACATTGTTATATAAAGCTAAGTGTGTTTCTGCCCTGACTTATGGTGCAGGGGTTTGGGGATCACAAAGCTGTGAAAAAATACAAATTATGGAAAATACGTTTCTAAAACGTTTATTATCCGTACCATTGGTCACATCTAACACATTTTGCCACGGAGAAGTTGGAATTGAGTTTATAAGTGATATCATTCACGTTGCACCTCTAACATTATGGTCTAAAGTTTGGCGATCTGAAGAATTGAAATTAACAAAAGATATCATTCAAGATTGCCTTAAACTTGACCACTACACCCAAATCCCGTGGCTACGATATGTTAGAGAGACTTTTTATAAAATAGGTTTGGGTAATATGTTTACAAATCCTGAAATGCTTAGTAAGGATGCTAAGGAAATTATCAAAAATGCCTATAGTGTTAATCTAGGTTCTTTAAAGACAAATGATCGGGTAATACGTGTACGAGGAAGACTAGTTCGCCCGTTCTATTTGTCATATATTATGAACACTCAATGGCGTTTTTATCTTACAAGATTACGCCTTGGCACTTTACATTTTTTATTTGCATTTCCAAAGCAGGGGGGTTGGTGGGAGAAATTACCCTGTTGTCCTTGTAATAATAGGGTTTCGCAAAATACTCTCCACCTTCTTCTTTTCTGTACTTTGTATAAGGTTCCAAGAAACATCTTCATCAAACCATTATTGGTATCATTTGGAACGTGTTACTATAAAGAAGCTTATGACCTTTTATTATCTCTGTCAACTGCAAATATCTGTAATGCTGTTTTAAATTTCATTAGATCAGCTTTGGTGATTAGAAACAGATACTGAGTCTTGACGGAAATTAGCTTTAAAAACCTGTATTGTGATTTTAATTAAGATTTTGTAAACATCTATTGTGATTTTATGGTAGATTAATTGCAATGTCTTTTTTTAAAAAAAATTTAATGTATACTTTTATGATTTCTATATGGAATCGAAATAAAGTTATTTGACTTGACTTGATTAATAAAATTTGTTCTGACCAAGACTTCTTAAGGTCTAGTAAACAGTTACTTTTTTGTCCGTGGAATTTTAATGCGCATCAACTGTATCGTATAAACACATTTGGATTTGCAATATTTAAATTCGCCTGCAGTGTAAATTGTTATAGTTATTTTGATATGTCAGTAGTAATTGTGTGGCCCATTGTTAGGGCAAGGCCACATCCTATAAACAATGTTTTGGTCCACCGTCTAAAGCATTTGAATTTTCCAGCACTATTACCCCTATGGCTTGTAAATAGATTTGGGCAGCCGCTATTAGAGTTTGTCAGCCATAACAGCGGGTAGCAGCCAGTATTTTCATTGGCATAGCCTACAGGTTGCGCCTTTGGGACCTTATAAATGTTTAGCCATGCAACACTCGTTGCACCGAGGATATTGTTAATGTTTTTCCTAGAGAGAGAGCAGAGTTTTGTGTAATGGAAGTTTTGACTCATGGAAAGGTAGCAGAGAAGGTTAATGTGCATGCTGCAAAGAACATGTACCTGATGCAGATCACAAACTGCTGTAAATAGGTCAGTGAGTCACTACATTTCCCAGATAAATCATTTTGTCACTTGCAGTTCGTAAGTAAAAATCCTAACATACAACAGTGAACTATTGAAAACTGCAAGGTTAAAATTGTACCGTTATGTCCCCCCCCCAGTCTTTGTTTGATTACCCTGTAAGTCTGTTATAAAGCTCTGTGGTTATACTGAATAAGCAGCTACCTATGTTATATGACAGCTCTTTAATAATGTAATACCTGCACTTTCACAATTGCTTTATTAACCTTCCTGCTTTCTCAAATTTGCTTGAAAATGCACCATTTTTCCACTATTTTTTCAAAATTTTCACGGGGGGAATTCCCCCCGAACCCTCCTTAGGGGGTTCGGGCTCGCTCGCTACGCTCGCTCACTACGGTGCAGTATGATTATCAGTTTCCGCCCCACCTCTTTCAAATGTCACCAGCCACCAGCAGACCACAATGTCTGTGATTGTTTTTTAATAATGCAAACTTTTTTTTTTCAATGTAGCCCGTTTTCCTTAAAGGATAAGGGGATGCATTTAAAAAGAAAAAATTTAACTCTTCAGTTTCATTTTTTAAGCGCAGGCAGTGGTCTATCGGACTACTGCCTGCTCTTAAAAAATATTTTTATATACATTCTTAAAAAGAAAGGGGTTCCTAGGGGACCCCATTTCCTTTGTGAATGGGTTACCGCCAGCTTTAAACTGGTGGGAAAGTATTACTGTTTTGCGACCGGAATTCGGTCACAAAGCAGTAATACATACCATACAGATTGGGTATTAGGAACAGAGGCCCTAAATAAGCCCCTACCAAATACCAGAGAAGTATGTATTCGCCATTCCAAACTGTGATTTGGTAACATGTTGCCGAATCGCAATTTGGAATTTATACATACCAAAATACATTGTTACGGTCGCCAGCCTAATTCACAGAATCGGTCCATTTGCGACTGGAAAAATGCTTGATGCATCTAGCCCAAAGCTGTCTAAATCTTACACACGAGTCCATAAATGTCTGCAGCTCAGAGGAATATTTTCCCTGGATGGAACATCCTTTGCAACAGCTTCTCCAGAAAAGACTTCTGGGGGGCTCTAAACAAACCGGGGGCTGGGGGACTCTAAACAAACCGGGGGCACAGAAAGTAACCTGGCAGACCGGCTGGACTCTACGCATCATGCCGCCTGGCTTGCTCTCCCCCGCCGCCACCTCTCACATCGCGGCCGCTGAGAGGGGGGATCACTGCTGCCTACAAGTCCCAGGGTCCTCTGCTGGGACTCGGGGACGCCGCCTGCAGCGTCGTTCTACCGCGCCAGGAGGCGCATAAAGAGGCGCCGCTTCTCCCGCGTCGCGGGACGCGCGCGGGCGACGCCGGGCGGAGCCCGGGCAGAGGGCGGGCCATCTGTGGCCATCCGGGGCCACAGGAGGCCGGGCCGAGCCCAATCCTTTGGCTGTCACTCCATCATGGGTAAGAGAAAGCTAAACGTATCGTTAGACCAGGGAGGAACTAAATCCAAAGTTCCTAGGAAAACTGCCACCATTATTTCCTACCTTACATCTGCAGTGGGAGTATTGTCCTCGGAAATCGCTACAGCTGAGAAAGAACTTGGCTTAGTAAGTAATGATCCTGTCTCGTCTGGTCCCCATAGTAATGTTACTAATTGGGCAAATCACATCCCATTGGAGCCCACCGTTATAATTACAAATACCAAGGCGAACATCGGCCCCACAACTTCACTTTCATTAGTAGAAGATACTCAAACCAGACTTACCCCGGTTTCTCCCCTGCAAGTAACGGTGGGATGTACAGATCACCCTAAAGGTCCCAGTCTCTCACCAAAAAATAATCAAATGGGAAGGAGGATGTGCAAGGCGGGGACAAATAATATTGACGTCCTGAGTGATGATAAAGACATCTCTATTCTGGAAACTAGGATACAGGACATCATGGAGAACTTCTTCTCGGAGCGGTTAGAGCTTATCCTGAGTACGATAGCTAAAGACATTGTTGACTCTTTGAATAGCTGTGTTTATGATTTAACTAAAAAATGTGAAAAAATAGTGACAATAGTACATGGGATTAGTTGCTCTTTAGAAACGAAACATAATAAAGACCCATTCTGTACTAGAGACAAGATTGGTGCAGTGAACACAGGTGCAAATGTCCAAAAGGGTAGAGTCCCTGCCATGTTGGTATCAGATACCCCGCAACATTGCATAACACCTGATGGGGGTGCGGTGGTTATAGCAAAAGAGAGGTTGACACCCCCATGGATCCAGAGAACAAAACCGATTTCATCAAATTAAGCCCCACAAGGAAATATGGAGCAAAGGCGGAGTTTCAGTGCAAGAGGCCAACGGTTGTAAAGCCTCGGATTAATCTCCCTCCGGCTGCTGCTTCGTTTGTTGCTATCCTAGTGGGAGTTCCACCATTGATAGTGGGGGATAGGGAGTCCACAGAGGGGTTACTTCATCTGACTAAGAGATGGTGTGATCAGAATTGTACGGGTAGCACTGGTATCTCCTCAAACATCTCTATGGCAAGAAGAGTGGGATGGCTAGGGAACACTAGAAAGGCGACTGAAGATGATTGCGTTGTAGTTAATTTTAACAGCGCAAGCCACCCACCGCGACTCCTTTGGGATGCATCTGAATTGAGTTTTGAGAAGGGAAAGGTGAGGGCGGTCCCCTTAGGATTCTTTTATCCCCCAAGGTCCACAGTAAGGGTGTCACAGACAGCAGTTCAAAGGGTGGTTGCGGTGCAAAATAGTTTAGCAGTTCGGCCTCCTGATCTGGATCAGACAGGATGGTCCTCAGCCATTACGGGTAGAAAACATCTAACCCATCCATTAAACAAGGTGACCCAGATAGAAATGAGACATGACCCTATTGTTTTAACAAATAGGTTTGCTAACCTGGCCGACAATATAGATATTGACTGACTAGCCCTATCCATTACTCCATCTGATAAACATAATCCTGATAGAAGTACTCTGGATAAAGATACAGATATTGATCCTGAGTCTGATATATTCAGCATTATGTCATGGAATATCGCGGGACTACGGGCCAAAAGGGCTGATTCTAACTGGTTGTCATCATTAACCTCTTCAGATATTGTTGCTTACCAAGAAACTTGGGATAAGGAGGGAAATTTTTGGGTAGATGGTTATAAGACCTATTCTGTGCCCACACGGCCCTCCTTAGCAGGGAGGTCAAAGGGGGGGCTAATGCTTCTAGTCTCCACCAAATTAAACGGGACAGTAAGATTGGTGGATGTTCAATCTCCAAATGTACTTGCCATAGAATTTATGGAGTTAAGCCACGGTAAAACACTAGTGATACATTTTTATAATGCAGAGGAGGGAGGGTTACGTAATGAACATCTCCTTCTTTTGACCCATTTTATAGAAGAGTATAAAAGTCAACAAACCACTTTTGTGTATATTATTGTTTTGGGAGATTTTAATATTCATTTATGCAAACACAATTGTCGAATAAGGGAGGATTATGGCCCTGCGTTTGCTTCAGTCCAACACTTTGAACACACGATGAAGGGGGAGGCTCTGGAACATTTTCTCGCATCCTGTGATCTATATGAACCGAGCTCTTACGATAATCTAGAGAGGGTTCCTACATTTAAGGGTAGAGATAATAACTCAATTATCGACTATATATTTGTTTCACCAGCCTTGTTAAAACATGTAATTGTGTATAATGCATTTGTGCCCCAATTTAGTGATCATAACCCAGTGATTATCAAACTTGATTGTGGGTTTGCTTTTTTAGAATTGAGATCTGGGGTTAGAGGGTCAACACATGTCAAAGCAAAACAACAAGGGAGGAGGCTGAAATGGTCTAAAATTATACCTGAAGATCTGCTAAACAGCTTACATGTGAGTGTTAAGGACGAACTGGAAATCTGTAAAGATCAGTGTCCCCAGGGGAAGGAACTAATTATTGCCTTTGAAAAAATATGTCATCAGGTGGCCCGGGAACTCACACGTCCAAATAAACATATCCCGGCTAAACTGAAAAGATGGTTTGACTCCAATTGCTCTAGAGCGCACCAATTTCTGATGAAAGCATTGAAAACTGAACCTAGAGATAATCTATTAATTAGAGGTCTAAGGAAAGACTATACAAATTCCCTGTTAATCAGAAAAAAGGACATTAAGCAAAGGGCGTGGGAAAACCTAATGGACACGGCAGTACTGAAGGACAGTGCTAAGTTTTGGGACATAGTGAATAATCCTCTTTTTAATGGAGATGAAAACGGATCTCTGGATATTAATATCCCAGAGCAGGACTGGATATCCCATTTTGAACTGATCTACGCTAGTAAGACAATTTTTCCCCCTTTTCTGGCAGACTCGGATGATGTAGATGGGAGAGAAGTGGTCTTTAGCACAGTGGATGTGGAGCGGGCCGTAAATGATACCAAAAGTAACAAGGCGCCGGGCCCAGATGGAGTTCCTGCGGATTTATACAAGAGTAATCCAAAGGAATGGGCAAACATCCTGTCAAATGTTTTTAATTCAACCGTAAAAGCAGGTTTTCCTGAAACATGGGCCAAATCTATTATTATACCGGTGTTTAAGAAGGGTCAAAGGGGGGACCCGCGCTGCTATCGACCCATTTCGTTGATTGACTCATCGGTGAAAATTATGGGCAGAGTAATACTGAATAAATTGACAAAATGGACCACGGACAATAAAATCTTGTTGGATTGTCAGTATGGCTTCAGAGCAGGCAGAAGCACAGAAGATCAGTGCCTGAATCTTTACCTGATATCTCAGAAATACACTAGAGCGACCAAAGGGTCGATTTACCTTGGTTTCATGGACCTCTCCACAGCATTTGATCTAGTTAACAGATCAAAGCTGTGGAGGATGTTACTGGACCTGGGTTTTGAGCAGGGCTTGGTGTTTTTTCTGGCAGATCTACATAGGGATTTAACGGCAAGTGTAAGGCTAACACAGGAAGGAGTCTGTTCACGGGCTTTTAAATCAGGAAGAGGGGTCAGACAAGGGTGCATTCTGGCCCCTCTCCTTTTTACTTTATATGTTAATTCCTTAGATAAATATCTGTTGACATCTACACTGGACATACCGCGTATAGGAGAAACTTCCATCCCAGTTCTCCTTTACGCGGATGATGCGGTCCTAATAGCCCGCACCCCTCTCGGTCTACAAAGACTTTTAACTGCGTTTGGGTTTTTTATGGATTCCTTGGATCTGGTGGTATACAGTGCAAAATCTAACACCATGGTATTGGGTCCTGGACGAAAGAAGACTAGAACATTTTTCTGTAAGGATGTAGAAGTAAAAAGGGTAAAAGCCTTCACTTATCTGGGCATATTGTTCGATGAACAATGCTCTTGGTCCCCCCAACTTTTGGCAAAAAAAAATCAATGGCCAGGGCAACCTCGGCCGTCAAAAGTTTTGCCCAAAGACTAGGAGGCAGGCCATGTGAAGCTGTACTTTCCATTTATAAAGCCAAATGTCTTTCAGCAGTAAGGTATGGATCAGCAATCTGGGGGTATAAGCAAGTGGAGGAATTACAAAAAGTAGAGAACAAATTCTTCCGTTCTATCCTCTCAGTCCCTCAATCCTCCCCTACCTTTTCAGTACATCAGGAGCTAGGGATGGGATTTGTGACAGATTCTATCAATGTGGCCCCCCTTATTTGTTGGTTGAAAGTTTGGATTAATTCTGACTTACACCTAAATCATTTGATAATGAAAGATTGTCTCAAATTAGATAAAGCTAAGGAGATCCAGTGGTTATCCTACGTGTGCCATGAGTTGAGACAAATGGGCCGACCTGAACTTTTTGAAAACCCAGCATCTATTGTCAAAGGGGACATTAGCTGGGTGAGGGGAAATTATATGGCGTGTAAAGCCATGGAGAGGGAGGAAAATGAGCTTAAAAAACCCCTTGTCAGAGCCCATTATTTACTGACTAAGACACCAGCGATAGAGCTATATCTACAGATAGTTACAAGGCCTTTCCACCGAATTTTATTGACAAAATGTAGGTTTAATTTAATTCATTTTGCTTTGGGAGTGTTTGATAAGTGGAGTAAGCCTGAGGCTACGGCACTTGGTAAATGTGATGACATGTCTATACAAGATACAATGCATTTCACCTTCTTTTGCGAATTTTATAATGAGAGCAGGTCAAAATTCCTAAAACCCCTGTTAAGAAGTCTGGGGAGTGCCCAGGTGAGGCCTGCTTTATTATACCTACAGATGCTTGATACTCCCTGGGTAATTTTTAATGTGGCTAGTTTTCTGGTTGCTGCTATACGGGCAATGAACTTAAGATTTATAAATAATGGTGCTGGTATGGATATTCTGTGCTCATGATCACTTCTACCGATTCTTCAATCTACCTCATGTTTTTAAATTGTGATTTTTGATAAAATTGTAAATGGATTGTTAATGTTGGTTTTTATGATGTTTTTTAAACAGTACAAGGAATGGAATTTTTGTATGTTTATGTGTACTTTGTATGATTTTAATTAATCGAATAAAGTGGTATTGACTTGACTTGACTTCTTTTCATTAATTTCCTATTTCATGTACTTTTTCTTTATATGAATGAAATATTTCTCTCTTCACCAAAGTCATCCTAATGCTGCCAAGGTGAGGAGGAAACCAATTTTCCTATTTTCTTCATCCCTCTTTTTCACTGAAAATTAGTGGTCATACATGTTGATTTTATGACAGGTGTCAATGAAGGCAATCTGATTAACAACATCCACCAATGGTGTTATAGTCACAGCGTATGTATTGACTGATTTATCAGTTGTAATCTTAATTTCACTCAATCTAGATATATTTTTGCTGCTTGGGATTTGTTTTTATAAAAATATAACAAAAATTAATTACAATAAACAAATTTACAAAATACATCAGGTCTCCTAATAATGAGGGAATACAGTAATGTGCAACGGTAGTGATCTTTGGTAAGAACACCTCACCAAGGGACTCCAACTGTTGGCCGGTCGAACTCGGGCCCACACCTTCACTCAACAACCATGCCGGCAACCTCTGAATCATTATTGGCAGCATACTGGACATGGCCACACAAGTCAACACTGTCACTGCATCCTGCTTACGCACCCGAAAGATGATCTGGAAGATCTTCAAAAGGCTCCCAAGCAACACTAGAATATCCGTCACTCATGCCCTAGACACTAGCAAGTTGGACTATGGGAACACCCTCCACGCTGGAATCACCGAGCAACTCACCAGAAAACTGCAAAACATCCATAAATTGGCTGACAGGCTTATTGTATTGTATTGTATTGTAATTGCATTTATATAGCGCTTACTACCCCTGACGAGGCGTCAAAGCGCTTTTTCGGCGAGTAGCGCGCTACTCCGGGACCCCTAGAGGATTAGTGTTACATTAGAATAGTAAACCATGCAAGTACATTTTAAGTGGTGGATAGGTTAGTCAGTTATTTGGATTTGGAATGATAGCAGAAGGATAGAGGAGGAAAAAGGTTTATATTTATATAGCGCTTGTTACCCCTGATGGGGTGTTGACGCACGCTATTCAAGAAGCCCATAGAGGATTAGTGGTGAATTAATATGGTGAAATATGAAGTAATTTCAGTGGTGGATATTAGTCAGTTATTTGGAGTGAGAAGGGTAGCGGAGGGATAAAAGGGGAAGAAAGGTTTGCATTCATATAGCCCTTGTTACCCCTGATGGGTGTTGAAGTGCTTTTCTGGCGAGTAGCACGCCACTCCGGAACCCGTAAAGGATTAGTGTTGAAAATTAGTATAGTAAAATATGAAGTAATTTGAGTAGTGGATATGTTATTCAGTTATTTGGGTAGAGAAGGGTAGGTGGCGGGATAGAAGAGGGAAAGAGGTTTGTATTTATATAGCGCCTGCCACCCCTGATGGGGTTTTGACGCGCAATTAGCATGCTACTCTGGAACCCATCAAGATTAGTGATGAATTAGTATGATGAAACATGAAAGTAATTTTAGTGGTGAATATGTTAGTCAGTTATTTGGATTGAGAAGGGTTGGGGAGGGGTCGAAAAGAGGGAAGAGTTTAGAAAGGTTTTTTAGGGGATCGGTATAGTAAAGGAGGTGTCAGATGATGCAAGGAGGGGTAGAGTAGGAGAGAGTCTCGAAAGGGTTATTTTGGGGATCATAGTAGTGGTATGGGGTTTGGGATAAATAAGAGAGTGGATGTAGAGGATATATTGATAGGTGTATAGGCTGAGAAATAGGGTAGTGCATATGAAATGCTAAATTGAAAAAAAGTGATAAATATATCGATCCATAAAAATATTGAAAGTATATAGATGCATAAAGGAGGTAAGTATATTGGGCAGCATTTCTGGCTCTGGTCCTGGTCAGTCTGGAACAGGCTCAAACAGGCAACTTGTCCTCTCACACAGAACTCACATCACACCATACGCCAGAGAGCTCCACTGGCTGCCGATTTACTAACATGCTCATTTCAAACTCCTCAAAGACGCTTTCAAGGCACTACACAACTTAACCCCCCAAATCTAAAACAGTTGCATCTCCTTTCACCCACCCACACACCACCACTCTGCAGTACTCCTACTCACACACATCCAACACATACACAGAACCAGATCTGGAAGACAAAGGTTCTCATACATCGCATCTAAAGTGTGAAATGATCTCCCACGCCACATCAGAACCACCGCCAATCTTCATGAATGCTGTAAGAAGCTGAAGACCTGGCTTACCAATCAATCAACCTGCCCTGGCAATTCCGCTCGACAGGCCCGTGGGAGAGAGGGGGTGCAGAGAAGCACTGGCCAGTGGGGGGGATTGCTTGTGTCAAGCACTGCTGCCCCTTTTATTGCAGGGGGGCGATATTGCAGCACTGCTGCAAAGCCGGCCCCCACGGTCAGCTTAATTTGTGCCGGTGCTATCCGGTGCTTAGCACCGGCACTTAAATCTCAGGGCCGGGTCTATGAATCATCTGCTGTGCGCACTCTGACACCCACATTGATTAGGTGTTTTTTGTTCACCTGCTTGCAGTTGCTACTTGTACTCTCTCTCTGTCTCTGTGCAACACTGCAGGCCAAAGGCTCGCCCCGCAGCCGCAGCGTGCGTGTGGTGGTGCTCGTAATTATTTCAAACAGACTTCAATCAACACTACCGTAACCGGCGTCTTCTAAGTTCTTCACGCACACTTACTTGCAAGTTGTGTTGGGAGGAGTCGGACTGAACCTCGCCCTTCGCCCCCAAGCCAGGCCAAGTCGGAGAGAGATTAGACATTGCTGATTGATAATAAATAAAATATATATATGATTAAAAAAATGTAATGTGTGCAGTCAGTGTTTCTTCGTAACTTTCGTTTCGTGTTTGTCAGTGAAACTTTTGTTTTTCATCATTCATCATGGAGGCGCGGTTAGCCGGCCACAGTAGAGTTGTTGATGGTTTCTGTTTTGGGTGGGCGGGCCGCGGAAGTTGGTGGGGGCTGGGGGCCGGGCTGGAGCTGCCCTGCCAGGTTCTGATGGGGGTTGGGCGTTGGGGACAGTCAGGGGCTGTGCGCGCGTTAGCGCGCTTTTTTTCACTTTGCCTCTGCCACCAGTCCAGTTCCAGCCAGCCATGAGCCACGCCCCAGCATAACCGCGCTGCGCAGTTACAGCGGCAGGCAGCTCCCCACGCCACGAGTAAGGCCCATACCCACCAGTCCACATTAAGTTAGCCCGCCGGCCCCACCAACGAGTACCGCGCTGACCAGTCGACGTCGACGAACTTGGGCAGAGGCAGAGCTGACCTGTGCACTGTGTGGTGGCGTGACGGTGGCGGTCACCTCACCGTGCCTGCCTGAGTGCCTGGTGCTGGTGCAGTCACTCTGGTCGTGGCACTGACTCCTGGCCTGCCGACCGGCCCCACGACGATAACGGTAAGAAAGTCTAAAAATTAATAAGCAGAGAAAAGTACAGAAGCACTAAACTTAGTTTTTAAGTTAAGTCGGTCAGCTGACTGAGTGATCTCACTCCCACACTTTGTTTTATTCTGGTCAGGTGGACGATGAAGGAAGGGTGGGGAATGGGGATGAGGTTCTTGGTGGCAAACTGGCAATAAAATATATGCCACAAAAAAAAGATATAAATGTGCTGCCTTAATATATATTCACAATGGCTCACAAACAATAATATGAACTAAATCCTTGGATAGAGTAGTACGTCCACCGTTTGCAAAAAAGAAGTACACACCCCAACACCAGTGGCACCCCCTCCCCCCGCCCCCCCGCTCCCATGTCCTTGGTCCCATGTGCGCACCGTCTCCCCAGCTATAAAGACATCCCGCTAATGGTCGTGGGTGGGGGAGTGGGATCTGGGGGCCGCAGTTAGCGGCTGGATTTACCGAAGTCACCTGTGCCTCGGTGGTTTTCAAGAGGTCACCCTACCCCACGCCCCCAAGGACTGGCTCAGCATCGCGAAAGAAACCGACCAGGAGCTTAGTGGCCAAATGCCAGCCCGGGAGACAAAAAAGCCGAGGGGGCTGAGCCTGCTTTGGGTACAGGAGGCTGATCCTGCCCTGCAAACACGATCAAAGGCCCGCTAGGCCACAGCGACGATTACACTGAGACCAGGCAGGGCTGCAAAAGTCCCCGGCACATTACTCATGAGCGAGACAAATGGTGCTTCTTTGAAACAGAGCGCTTCGCAAACCTGCACCTGGCCACCACTGAGCAATGGTTTGTTTTTATGGGCAGACTAAATAAATCGAAAAGGCGCCAAAACAAAGCAGTCTAACCTTTAGGGCCCGTTTTCTCTCTATCGCACACGCAGGCTCGGTGTTCACAGAAGTGCCGGACTGAAGCTGCGCTTGGTCTTATTAGGAGTGATAGGCCTCTCTGTTTGCAAGTGGGCGGCATGAGAAACATACAATCTGGGTTACCAGTGGCTGCTCAGAATCACAGCTACGCGCAACATGCACCCACATATGTTTACATTAAACGCACTTCCAAACAGTGCTTAATTTGTGCCGGTGGTTGCGTGGGCCCCGACACTCGTTTCTTGAGGGACCGGTGCTAAATTTTCATCCTAAAGGAAAGAGGAAGAGAAAAATAAAATGTGAAAAGGGGAGGATTAGACAGAACACGCACGAGTGAGATAAAGAGACCGGAAGTGCATGACGGTGTAAGAAGGAAGCATGCTTGACACAGACTCAAGACTGGTATTCAGGCAGCCTTGGTATTCAGCAACCTCAGCACCAGGCAGTCTACGAAAAAGGTATTTTTTTTTAACTCAATAAGTACAAAGTTAGACCTCAGATAAGCCACGCATGACTGAGAAAAAGAAAGTCACACAAATGCGACATCGAAACGTGACAGAATATGAAGCTGCGGCTATCCTTCCACTTTAGTTTTGCCCTAGTGCAAAAAATCTTTACATCATGATATGAAAACAAAATCTGTCTGCTCGCTTCCTGTCACTCGAGCAAAACAGTATTTAAGCTACTATTTTTGAAAACTTCGAGCACTCAAGCCACGAATGTTTTGCCGGAGCCATGGCATGCAGACGTGTTTTGTAAAAGGACCTTTCTCTTTCTTGCAAAGCTTTTCATTTAGGGTGTGTAGCTACATTGGAAGGTACAAAGAAGGAAACGATGTCCCGATTACATTTAGATCATGCTTTTGTGTGAATTTTTGATTGGAGTATTTAAAATTAAATTAACGTTTTTTTCACCAAAGTTATACATAGATTAAAGGAAAACATTGGACACCCTTGGTATATTTTTCATTGGTATTTTCGCAGCACAATGTTGCCAATACTGCATGGCTATCCACTTACTCTGCCACAAGAGTTACTTTCTTTCCACCACTCTTGGCTTTTCATGAACCTGCCTGCAGTGCACTTCTAATGTAAACCTTGTTAAGAATAGGCCTACATGCCCCAGAATGCTTAGTGCTGCTGATTGAAATACACGAATGTCCCAGAATGCTTAGTGCTGCTGATTGAAATACACGGACTAGGAGGACTAGCTCAAAGTAACACTCCAGCCATAATATATAAAACTGAGCATTTGCTAACCTGTTACTCCTTAGTTGCACCCCTGGGGGAGGTGAAGGCAGGTGCCGAATAGAACTTTAATTTCAATGATAAGGGAGCAGCCAGGCGCAGGTAGCACTACATTCCAATTTCAAGCTCTGTCAGGGCCCAGGGGGGAATCCTTTTTAGCGTTACGCCACCGGTGTATGCACCGCCACCAAGGGCTATGCGTCAAAGTCTCTAGTCTGTATGTATGAAAGGCTGTATCTCTTTTATAAACTGTCCCAGGAAATGTATTTTTATTAAACCTCCACTGCACTGCAGGCCTTGTTGTTGTATGATTTTAGTATATATAACCCGAGGGAGGTTGTGAAGTACCTTAATTTGCATCAGGGCCTTGTCCCCCCCCTGGTAGAGGATGGTTTAAAGGGTGTTGTTTGTGGTTTACCATATGGACATGATGCATGAAGTCTGGCAACATGGTGGAAGCAGCTATAAAAAAAACAAGAATTTGCAATGCAATTAGGTCTCGCATTTATACGCGTTTGAGCTATTGACATTGCAAATGACAATGCCTTTTATTTCTTTTTAAAACATAAATAAAAGGCATTTATTTTCATTTACAATGCCAATAGCTTAAACTTGCGTAAATGCCAGACCTATTGCATTGCAAATGCTTGTTATTAAATGTGTTTATATATTTAAATTGAGCAGGTTATTTGTACAAATGGATTTCTGCCCTGAAGTAACTTCTCATTTTTATGACTGTATGAGTAACCCTGTTCTTTGAAACCTAACTGTGCACGTTTGCAGTGTATACAACTTGTGTGTATGCAGTTTATTTGAACTCAGGCATAAATTAAATATAATTATAAAAAAGTTGTGGCAGCTGAGCTCACAAATGTTTTCCTGTGATCTTGAGTATGTGAAAGACTGTAAAAGCACGCACACTACTTGTTCTGTGCAATCTGCCTCTTGCTACAAATCATATGTCTGTGCCCTGTTGTATATTCCCCTAGTTGGTGGTGCTGCATAACACTAGCACTGTCTGAGAGACCGAGGTAAAGAGGAGCGTGAGCTGTGAGGTCAGATAGCAAGAGAGAGATGAGATGACGGAGCATCAGATGGGCGAGGACTCTGAGAAGAGAAGGAAAGATATATAGAAAGACAGGGTGTTGAGGGGAGGAGGGAGATAGAGAGAAATGAAAGACAATCAGTTCTGGGTACTGGTACACAGGGGGTTAGAGAGAAAAATAGAAGCGAGTAAGGGAGAGAGAGAATACTGAGGACTCTGCTACATTATGCTCCCAATCAGGGTGTTACACGTCTGCGATTGTTCAGCAACTTTGAGCGATGTTTCTAATATTTTTAGGACAACAAGGTTGTGTTGAAATGTACTTTATTTTGCTGCATAGAAATAATATTTCTCTAGTGTGTGTGGCATGCAACAAAACTCTAGTCCCAATTATCTATAATACTTTAGGCATTGGATTCCTATTCCCGAATGTCAATACATTGAAGTTTATTTTTCAAATGTGTAAGTTTGATGCCTTAAATAAGTCAGCACAGGTGCTCACGCCAGAAGAACATCCTGTAACTTATCCCTCACACTGATACACACCTAATAGTTGCTACTACAACACATAGCTGTTGCAGGAATCTCAACAAAGAATCTCTGCCAGCCAGTACAGCATCTCTGTGATAGGCTCGAGAATTGGGGTAGCGTAGCTTGCAGTTTCACTCTTCTTACCATTAAACACAGGCCTAGCCTACAAGCTGCCTGCAAAGTGCCCTTGAGGCTTTGCATTAACCCAGGCACGGGTCTGCTTTTCCTATCTGGGTAAGTACGTTTCCCCCATTTATAGGGAGGCCAGCTCACCTCACTAGCTCATTCCTGAGCCTCAGAATGCCTGAAGTTAGAGTGCCAAGCCCTAGATGTACCATAGCAAATGTGACAGCAGGAGTAGGGTCCCTATACAACCTGTCTTCCTCACAGGATTTACTTTGCTTCAGAGAGACCTAATTCGAGCCATCTTGAATCTTTACAGCTGTTTCAAAGAGGTAGCCTATGGCCTACACACATCATTAACAAATAACAACTAGCGATATCTGGTAGCTACTCCACATGGATGTTAAATATGTGCAGATGCAGAAATGTCTTTGGTGCAACCTGCAAATAAATATTATTGGTGCATGTTACTTTGATGAATTGACATCACACTTCGCACATGTCTAGCGTGTTTTCTTTCACTTTGCATCCTTAGAATGTCTCAGAGTGGACAGAAGAAGATTTCAAGCTACTTCACAAAATTTAAGCCCAAGATTGATGAGGAGCCTGCTAGCAAACTTGCTAGAAAAGACCATACACTTACAGTGGAAGAAGGGAACAAGGAAGATGAAGTGCGAGAGAAGGCACTAGATGATGAGAGTGACACCACTACTAGCAGCAGCGTTCTCATCACCCCTACAGAAGAAAAGACACAAGATCGTCCTCTTACAGATGAGCCGCATCATGCTGTGGAGATTGCTGTAGAGATGGAGGAAACTCCAAGCACTAGCAAACAGTCTGACATATTATCACTGAAATCACATTCAGACAGACTTTTTAGGAAAGGCATTCTTCCTAAAGGTTGGAAACATGACCAAAAAATATATTTCCAACGCAAGCATCCATGGTTAATTGTTAAAGGCCCTAACCTTGGCTGTTCTGTGTGTCACCAAGTCCGTGATCTTGGTGCTGAGAAATCCAGGGGAATGAAATTGTCCAAAGAATGGACTGAGTCTACTGTGAAGGCATATGGCACCAATATAGAACAGCAGCAGAAGTCATTGAGGAAAAAGATTGGAGAACATGCACTAAGCAAGGCTCATGTTGCAACTTTAAAAATCTTAGAAAACGCTAAGAGATATACTTTATTGCAAGTAACTGCAAAAGCACAATCTGTACAAATGTCAGCAACAGCCAGAATATTCCGTGTAGCTTATAAGGAAGCAAAGCGAAACAGGCCAGCGTATGGTTTTGAAATGGAGATAGACTGCCACCAGTTGAATGGACTAGATATGGGTCGAATTTTGCACTCCAATGTAGCTTGTTCAAACATACAACGCCACATATCCTTAGAAATGAAGAGGAAGATATTTGCCAAAATTATTGAGCTTTCCCCCAAAGTAAGTCTTTTACTAGATGAAGCCACTGCGTTAAATAGGAAAAGTTCTTTAATTGTGTACATGCGAATGCAGCTACCTGGCATGGACTCCCCAGCTAATATGTTTGTTGACCTCATTGAGCTGAGTGATTTGTCAGCTGATGGCATAGTAAACAGTTTACTGTCTGCACTAAAAAAAGATCCAATTAATATAAGTGAGGACTTTCTCTCCAAATGCATGGTTTCAGTTGCCTGTGATGGAGCTTCAGTGATGTTTGGCTGCCACAGTGGTGTTGTAAAGAGGTTGCAAGAAAAAATCTCGTCCAATATTGTAGCCTGGCACTGCTCAGCACATCGCCTGGAACTTGCCGTTCATGATGTCATGAAAGATATTGGTGCTACAAATCATTTCAAAAACTTACTCGATAAGCTGTATTCTCTATTTTCCACCTCTGTTAAAAACCGTTTGGAGCTTAAGGAATGTGCTGAAGCTCTTGACGTTCAGCTCTGCAGAATAGGTAGAGTGTTAGATACTCGTTGGGTTGCATCAAGCTTCAGAACAGTGGAGGCTATTTGGAATGCTTATCCTGCTCTCTACAAGCACTTTAATAGTGCAGCTGATGATGGTTCCCGTGACAGTTCAACACGAAATATGTACACAGGCTTAGGAAGGCGGTTATCATCTATACAGTTTGTTGCTAATCTGGGCCTCATGTATGATGCTCTTCAGGAGTTATCCGAGTTATCACTTGAGTTACAGAAACGTGATTCTACAATCATTGATTCTCACCGGGCTATTTGTCGGCAAATAGCTGTGTTTGAGGCAATGGTAGACAGGCAAGGGAACCATTTCTCACTATGTAAAAAGGCCATGGAAGAAAATATATTCCAAGGTGTGGTGCTGCACAAAGGAAAGACCACGGACAAAATCATTGAACAGGGTCAGTTTTTTCGTAGCCTTGCAGAAAATCTAAGACATCATTTGTTGTCTACAGGAGGAACGAATTCTGCTGACAAAAAGGCTGAGTATGATACACTCATTAGCGAAGTGAAAGTTTTATACAAACAGTACTGGCCTGATGAGCTACCTGTTCTTTATGGTGAAAGTGATATTGAGTCTCTGTGTAAAAGATTCAACATTGCCAGCCGAGAAACCATGCGTGCTTACAGAGAGTACAAGGAATCTGGAGGCAAAGAAATTAAAAGGCAGTTCAAGGAACTTTTGATGGCCATACACACTATTGCTATCAGTACTGCAGAATGTGAGCGGGGCTTTTCTCAAATGAATCTGATATGCACATCCACAAGAGCATCATTGGTGACTCAAACAATATCTTCTTTAATGTTTTTAAATCTTGTTGGTCCACCATTTAGGAGATTCAACCCATTACCCTATGTTCAGTCTTGGCTTGCAAAAGGACGAAGATCAGCCGATGACACTAGGAGTAAAGCAAGGAAAGAGGAGGACATGGAATGCATAAGCAATTTAGACTGTTTCTGGGGTTTTCTAGAAAAATAGATGTAGCCCATTCCAACTGAGAAAATGTGTCATTGCAATGTTTTGGAAAAGTTAGGCTTTACTGTGTTAGGATATTTAGTTGTTCTAGTTTATATAGGTTATTTATTTGCATTTATACCCCTTTGTTGACAGTGTCAATTTATTTAATATTTTGTTATATTTATGTGTCTTCTTTGTTTGGATGTTATATTTATTGTTCTATTTAATATATTTTATTTATTTTGTTTTTTTACCAGTTTAATTGCTTTTTTGATTTTCATTTTACGACATGTATCTATTTGTATTTATATATTTTATTTTTTGTTAGTTTGTCTTTATATAATTACATTTTGTATGGCACTATGCCTGGTTATTTTGCACTAATAGGTATGACTTATTCACAATACGGTCAAATTGAAACTGCCCAGCCCCCTACCTATTCCTTTGGCCTTGGTATTTATTTATAAAATGTTATATAGCGCAAACCACATTTTGGTGGAGATCACATTTTTCTTTGCTTTATCTTAAGCTAAAATCTTTAATTAAAAAGTCATATTTTGAACATATGCCTCTTTTCTAATCTGTGTTGCCTGTGTCATACAGAACTACATGTTTCATGTTTTTCTTTTTTACTATTCTTAATGTCTAATAAATGCACATATAGCTCCAGAGACAAGTTATAGTATAAGCCCAACAATTGGTAATCATCCTTTTTTTTTTTGTTTCTCTAAAGCAGTCGCTTTAACTGAATATTACACTATACTGATTAACCCCATGCCACTGGAAGTGACAGTGGCTGACTGACTCATTCAAGTGTATTGCATGATTTTATTCAGTTTATCTGTTTGGACTAGTGTTTTCACAACATTGGGTTTTATTTTGTCACTTAACTTAAGCTATGTCAAAGTACCTTTGAAATCATAGACTCTGTTAAAAATGGCATGCCCTACCCCCAGTATTGTCCTTCCCCAAATCAGCACACAGAGCTCTGACATTGTCCATTTCAATGCATTAGTGGTTTTAGCCAGTACTGGTTTTAGCTAATTTATTCCAAACTTGTGATTTAAATGCACATTTGCTGTCATCTTTTTCAAAATGGTTAACGCCACTGGGAACCTCCTATCAAAACCTTACGGAGGCTCCCTTTCTGAAATTCAGATCAGGTATTATATTTGACTTTTAGCAGTGCCACTTGAAGATGTGGGCGGGGCTAATAAAGTGGGTGGAGCCAGTGTCGAGAGTGGGCGGGCACTTAAAAAAGTGGGTGTGGCCTCCGAAAAATATTTCAGCGGCTGCACTTCATATTCTACAAATTAAGCACTGCCCACGGTCAAAAACGATGCCCTCTACGGCCAGTCCGGCCCTGATGATGATAGTGCGCTTTACACACACACATAACACACATTCTACTGCCACTCATACATTATTTCCACATGCACAATCAAAATAGCAGTGGTGTACCACAACAAAAAAGGGCCAAAAATGTATTTCTATAATATAGGAAGCGCAAAAGGTTCTCTAAGACATACACAAAAATAGGTTTCACCTGCTCACTCTTACTTGAAATGGCCCAAACATTGTCCTGCCTTTCCCCCTTTACTTTGAATCAGTTATAAATAATTCTGCACCCCCATTTACTGGTTCAGTAGCAAATACGAGAAATTCAAATGGAGTGAAACTCTTTGCTTACCTCATATTTTTTTTTTCCCTCATGAGTGGAATCACAAACCGAATGTTCTGCTTCTGTCTGTGAGAGTTTGGAAAACATGAAGCTGTTTGACCAACGCGACCGTTGGAGATGTGCAGTCAGTCAAATGAAGTGCGCGGAGATCCGCAGGACAGCCAGATGAAAGAGCAATGCGGCCCTTGGAACTCACAGACATTTTTTTTCTCTGTTTTGTTATCATTTGAATTTCGGCTGTGATGAGACTTTCGGTTTTGTGGCCTTATTTCTATTAAATTCCAGCATCTCCATATGATATAGTAGCTGACATACGAGATCCCTTCAATGTGTAGTGGCATCAGAACGCTCTGCTAGCCAGGGCTCTCAAACCATCCGGGTAAATGCAAGAAGAATTGCAAATCACGATTACTTTCCCATGGCCCTAAAAATATACGTTATATATTATTTTGAGCTGCATTGCTTTTTTCTTTGTAACTTTCTGCTTTTATGGTGTTTGTTTATTTCATTTTACTTTCTGGATTAGTACACGTTGCAGCTTTTGACTCTTGTCTTATTCTAGTGCCCAAGAAGTCAAGGCACGCTTTTCTAATGAAGGGTATTGGTCGACACACAAAACTAAGAATCAGGCAGTCACCGCCCATCCCACTTACTAACAGATGCACCAAATATACAAACGACTAGGGTATTTTATCACTTCTATAATCCAGCCCTAGTTATTTAAAGCAGACACGTTGCTAAGCATAGGTATACAAAGAAGTTGTTTTTCACTCATTCCCACACTTTTTTAAATCAAAATGTTGCACTATGATGCTATGTTCATGATTAAGGTTCCCTCTTTTCCGTTTTTACTGATTTTTCCAGCTAAATATAGACATAAACCTATATATTTTACTGTCTATATTTATTTTTAAATGTGGATAAAAACGGAATTGTGTTGTTATTTGAGTGTTTGCTAAGTGCTATCTGTCACCGCTGCCAAGAAAATAGCTATGCTGATTGACCAGCAAGAGGTTCAATAAAAAGAGGAATTTTCGTAAAGAGGTTTAATCAGCAATAGATATGCACAAGGTTGATACTAAAATGTGTATGTTTTAATTTAAGTGCATTGATCTTCCATGGGTTTTCATATCATTGAAACCTCTCAGGCATTCAAGCATGAGTGCACATTTATCAGCTTCTTTTTTTGTTCACAAAACCCAAAATAAATATGGATAAAGACAGGTAAAATTAGCAAAAAATAAATAAGAATAAATGCAGACGGTAAAGTCCAAAAAATAAATACCATAAAACTGGGAGCCCTATTCATGATAAAATAGTTACATTAATTCCATGTAATACTGTTTTTTGATAACGTGTATTGTATTACATAGCAGCATTAATATAGTGCTTACCACCCCTATGTATGGCAATGACGCGCTTACCCACAGGAGGTGTGTTTATCCTAGCACTTTGGTTCGGAAAGCATGCATACATTGTGTGTTTGTGTTGTTAAATTTAAATTCTCTCATTCATGAATACGCATTTTTATGTAGTCTTGTCTAATTTGAATGTAAATTGAAATATAGAAGGGGGGAGTGGCAAAAGCACAACCAACATGGCCTCTGCTCGTTGACCTCCTTACACCAGGCTTTCCTTGTAATAATTTAGTGAATGGAGGTATCTCTATTGGTTTGGGTCTCCCACAGGTTTCAGTATATATAGGGCAGCCTTGTCTCACCCACAGTTGGAACCTAGAAAAGCATTGGACGCCCACCAAGGCCGAACAGGCACAGGGTTGCATGTCTTCTTTTTTGGCAAATGAGAGAGGACAAAGGGCAGTGGCCAATTCACCATTGGTTTCTAATACATTCTCGCCCCAAATGAGAACCTTTCTGTAGAGAAACCTTCTGTGGGGGTCAACAGCCCCTTGGCAGTTGCATATGTGCTTCTTTTTGGACAGAGAGGTGGAGTTGCATTGGTGGAAGTTGTGCTAGCTGTGGGGGATGATGCTGTGGTAGCACAGATAATTTACAGACAACAAGCGAAAAGGTTGCTGTATCAGCACACTGCACACGAGCGAGTCAACTTGTTGTCAAACATTATAGCAGCACTGTGCATGCGCCAGCACCTCTCAAAATAGAAGCTACTTCTTATTTGGCCAAATGAAAATTTTGCCTGGGGCCCATTCGATTTGCTACAGGTGATCAGGGTGGCAAGTGTGTGTTCCTGAGGCTACAGCATCCCTTTCTGAATCTTGTTTGGACAGTGAAAAAATAGTTTACATCTTACTTGTGAACTGCTCCTCCTGAGTCTTTCTGTATCAATTTCGACTCTTAGGGCTCTATTTACTAAGATTTAACGCTGTGTTTGCGTCACAAAAGTGACACAAAACGACGCAAAATCTTTTTTTACCTATTTACTTTCCAGCAAAAATCTGTTTTACGCTGGAAAATCACTTAAAAGTAATGCAAAGCAGCCCACATTGCTGCTTTGCATTACTTAGAACCCAAAGAGGCATTCCATGGGTGGTGCATGAACGTTTCCAGACAACCCCCCAAGGTTTATGATACAATACCCAGGGTTTTATGGCAAAACACGGCGGCCATTTCAGATAGGCACTGTGAATTTCAAACACTACCATTTCTCCTTTGTTTTCTGACTTTGCGTGTGTTTTGCACTGTACAGCACACATACAAAGTGGGAATAGCTTGAACTTAGTCTAAGCATAGGATTCTGTGCTGGCGTTAGGGAGAGGGGTGGATAATGCCATATTTCTATAAATATGGCGCACTCCTGCTCTTCCCTCCTCCCACATAGCAGTGCAGCATTTGCAGCTGCGGCACTGCGCTGCGTGGCAAACTGGTAAATCTAGCCCTTAGAGTGCTGCAAGGATGCTCTGCCTCTCCACATTTACTCGGTGCACATCCGGTTTCTGCACTGTCTGCTCATGCATTTGAACACCCACATTTCACACGGGACCTATTCTGGTAAGATAGCTAAGATATTCCAGCATCTGTTGGAAGCCAGTAATGTTTTTGGCTAAAAAGGGCATGGTACATGCCCTGAGAATCATTGCTGGTCCCCAATGAGCACAACAGAAATAATCCTCTGGTATGTGTAACTACATTTTCCAGAGTAACAAATGGCATAAAAAAAGATTGTTCGCAAGAACTGGACAACCGTAAAAAGCCATGAAAAATTGAAGGAAGCGCCCCCTATTGCTCTTAAACACAATAAAAATCTGAGAGGCAATTTGGTGGGAGCTAAAATGAACCGCATGATAGAAAAGTCCTCTTTACGTACTATGCTTGCTTTACCCCCTCTGAAAGGTCATCAAAAATGTGGGAACTGTACATCATATGCGAGTACAGTAGAGAGAGAATGTTTCTCCTACCGCGGTACGACAATTAAACATTCTGAATTTACCAACTGTAATACACAAAATGTGATATATTGCTTTACATGCCGATGCGATTTGGCGTACGTTGGAAAAACATGTCAGGCCATCAAGAAAAGGATCACACAGCATAGGTCACGCATCAAATGCAGAATACAAAATGCCCCAATGGTGTCTCATTATATGGAAATGAACCATGGGCCCTTAGAAATGAAATGGACTGTCCTAACACATATCAAAAGCCGCAACAAAGATGCAGTCCTTGCAAAGCTTGAGGCAAGAATGATCTTGCACTTGCATACCATTACCCATGGTCTCAATGAAAGAAATGAGATAGCACAATGTTTAAAAAAAAAAAGATCCTGTATATAAATATAACCCAGTCACTACACAAGAAATGAAAGAATAACACTTGCTGGAATCAAAACATGAGTCTATAGCTCCATCTTACATAACAATCAGGGACACAGGGTCATGTTTAAATAGAATGCATTTGGAATAACAACTGATAGGCTAACAAAGCATACTAGATCCCCTTGTGACATTCTTCGAGCCCCCCTTTCTTGAGCGGACTATTGAAAACGGCATGCCTATATATATAAGATATATATCAACAACAATGGGAAACCTAATCTACCCTTGACGGCTTTGGCAAGTAATGTTGGCAGGTAACAGCGCCTACAAGGGATTTACTGCATGAAACATTTGAATCAATTCATATACTCATTATTAACAGGCTACCTTAGTTTGCCTGTCAAAAAACGTTTTTATCAAAAGAGCATTAACAATTATTTCCATATGCATCAATCTTGTATAGACATAAAATATAATGGAAACACGCGTGTATATATTCAAAAGAGTTTTATATTGTTGCAAAAAAGATTTTTTTAGAGGGTACAAAATTATTACATTACACAATGAAACCGGAAGTTTTAACTATATATAACTCTATGTCCTTCCTAGTAAGAATTGGGAACACCTTTCCTAAAATGATTAAACAATAGTAAAAAGAAAGAGGTGTGGAGAGGAGCCTAGCGCGGAACCGAGATGGCCGCGTGAGCGACCGGCTCCGACAACCCCATCCTCCGGAAGCACTATCCTGCCAGATATCCCGATTTTAGCCCCCACCACCTGACGGCTTAGCAGTAGCGGTGTCTTCCGCTCCGACCCTAATTCGCCTGTGGCTCTCACGGCCGAAGATATGCCGTCCGGCGCTATGCGGCCTCCACACACCTGAGGCTGGGAGCTGAAGTAACAGTGGGACCCGCTGCCTGTACCATGGAGGACAGGGCCGAATACCGGAAGTCGCCGGTCCGGTCCCGGAGCCTATGGCCTGTTGACCATCAGCTGCGGGGGCCCCTGCGGAGTGTCGGGGGGCCCTCGCACTGCTCCTTGGTGGCCTCTTGCCCCAAGTAGACCACCCGACCTGCTTGCATTCAGTGGAAGAATCAGGGGGGTAGCGTTGCTGCGTGAGTGGCCTGCTGCAAGCGCGCTCCCCTGGACGATACCGGCAGCGAGGGGCACGGGAGCAGAGTGGGGACGTATTGCCGAACGGGAGCGGTGAAGAGAGACTTATGGCCTGATACTGCGCTGCCCCATGCAGGCGGGGGGCCAGTGCTGGAGCAGAAATGACAGGTGGTGGGGCGGCTCCACAGTTCTTTTTTTGATTAAGACTCAGCGCTTGTATTATGATAGTGGAGAACCCCGGGTTCCGGGGATGTGTTTCGGGGGGCGGGGTTAGAGAGTCCCTCCACATCATTACCTTTAGTTAGTTAGTAGATTACATAAGGGGCGACAGGCACATTGCTGGTTGGGGATGGGCGACAGCCATATGCAGGGGTGCAGGGAGGGGGGATGGGTTCTGGGACGGGTGGGGATTTTTGAGTGCGACAACGTATTGTGTGCAAACTTGTTTGAATTGTGTTGTTTCTTAATTTTTTCCTTTTTCGCATCAGGAGACAAGGCACTGATTGTAATGCATCCGTACCGTTTTAATGTCAAAGGTTAGAAGGGGATCAGGGATCACTATGATTAGTTGGAACGTGAACGGCCTTGGGGATAGAATCAAGAGGGGAATGATAAATCAGTTGATTAAACGACACTCCCCGAACGTAGTGCTACTACAGGAGACACATCTTATAGGTAATCGCTGCATGGTCCTACACAGGGGGGGTTATAAATTGGTAGCGCATGCTGGATGTACCGCAGGGTCTAGGGGAGTCGGAATTTTGGTGAAAAATTATTTTCCCCTCTCCGTTCAGGCCACGTGGTCAGACCAAAGAGGCCGCTACATTGGAATATCGGGGCAGTGGGAGGGGAGGACAGTAACATTTCTGTCTATTTATGTCCCGCCAGGCTTACAATCTGACACCTTTAGAGACCTGGGTACAATTTTCCTTACACTACCGTTGGGTCTCCTTGTCATGGGGGGGGCGACTTTAATGCAGTGGTGAATGGGGAGGTTGACAGACATCCGGCCTGAACACTGTGACCGGCACAGAGGTGGCTCCCCGACTTCTTGGAAACAACAGGATTTGTTGGCGGCTGGAGGGTTGGTAACCCGAGTGGGGTACACTTTACACATGTGTCTGCCGCATATCACAGCCTTTCCAGGATAGACTTTGTACTATTGCCGGCGGCTCAGGCTGCTACAGTTCGCGAGGTGCGACACCTAGGGAGGGGAATCTCCGACCACTCTCCGATTTGGCTCCGGTTGGAGACCGGTCAATCGGACGTAAGCAGGGTAACCCCAATAAATGTGTGGCATTTAAAGGACCCCACTATCAAGAAAGATATTATTAAGATCTCGGACAGATATTTTCAAGAAAACAGGGAAACTGTGGACTCGGCTCAAACTTTGTGGGAGGCATATAAAACAGTTGTGCGGGGTGAGGTCTTGTCCATTATCGCGGGGATAAAGAAGAAACGTCAGGAAGAAATAGAGAGGGCGGAGGCGGAAGTAACGAGGTGGGAGGGAGAAGAGTCCAGGGAAGCTACCCAGAAGGTATGCACCTTTTAAAGCTGTACCAGGACGAATATAGAGACCTCGCCAGGAGCAGGGCTACAGCTCAGAACAATAAGACTCAAAGCAGGATTTATGAACATGGAGATAAAGCCGGCAAATTAATCGCATGGCTTGAAGAAGGAGATTAGGCGTCACGGCTGGTCCCTGAGTTGCAGGGAGAAAACTCCAACTTCAAAGATCCCCAGGCTGTGGCGGATGAATTCTCGGATTATTATAGGTGGGTATACACCTCGGCAGGAAAATACTCGGAAGCGGATAATATGGCGGTGATCAGGGATATCCAAATGCCCACCCTATCGGACGACGACCGGAAATATTTAGACTCTCCACTTACAAATGATGAGGTAGCGATGGCCATTAGGGGAGCACAGTCTGGGAAGGCCACGGGCCCCAACGGAATCCCCATAGAACTTTACAAACTGAGTGCCAATAAAATAGCTCAGTTTGTTTGCTCCATGTTCGCAGAGAGTAGAGAGAAGGGACAGCTCCCCTATGACCAGCGCATGGCGAATATCGTGGTCATCCACAAGGCAGGCAAGCCCAAGACACTATGCTCCTCATATAGGCCCATTTCGTTGCTGAACGCTGAACCTAAGGTCCTAGCTAAGCTGCTGGCGACGAGGCTCGCCAAGGTAATTACTACTCTGGTGCACCCTGATCAAACTGGCTTTATGCCGCGCCGTAACACTGCTCTTAACCTGCGAAGGCTGCACGTAGTACTGGGCAGAACTCCAACGATCCAGGAACCGGCAGTACTGGTTTCCTTGGATGCCACCATGGCATTCGACAGGGTAGAATGCCCATACCTGTTTGCAGTGCTGGGGAGGATTGGCTTTGGACCTGAGTTCATTAACTGGGTGCGTTTACTATATGCTCATCCTCTCACCAGAGTGGTGGTACACAACCGGAAATCCGCTGACTTTCCCCTCGGAAGGGGCACAAGACAGGGATGCCCCTTCTCCCCGCTCCTGTTCGCCTTGGCGGCGTAGGTTCAGTGGGACTGGTCGATTCGGGGACTACAGTGGACTATGGAGTGGGAGGACAAAATCTCCCTCTACGCCGATGATGTCCTGCTTTACCTTACAAACCCAAGGGGGTCCCTAATGAATTTCCTGGATGTGCTTGCCATATTCGGGAGATACTCCGGGTTTGCAATCAATTGGTCCAAATCAGTACTCTTTGTTCTCAGAGGTGATCCGCCGGTGATCCTGGAAGCCTGCCCAATACAAATAGAACCAATAGGGTTTCGCTACATCGGTATCTATATCACGCTTGATCCGAAGTTAAGATATGCCAACAATCTAGGCCCCCCTTTAACTCAATTTAAGGGCAACGTGGCGCGATGGCGGGCACTTCCGCTGTCACTTCTGGGGAGAGCGGTGCTCTTCAAGATGATGGCCCTTCCCCGATTCTTGTACGTACTCCAGAACACGATGGACCCGGTGCCGGCGTCCTATTTTAGGGAAATAGAGGCCTTTCAGAGACAGCTTCTTTGGGATGGCAAGCCCCGTATAGCATTCTTCAAGCCCACTCTCCCATGGTAAGGCAGAGGGATTGGTTTGTCGGACCTACGGAAATATTATTGGGCCCCCCAGTTAGCGGCGGTGAATCACGTCATATATGGACCCCCTATGGACCCGGGATATGCAGCACATAGTGGATGCTGTTTAAAAAATTATGCATCCATTTGTTTAAAGGTTTCTTCGGTGGCTCACGTCATAACATTTTGTAAGACACATATGGTCGATACTCTTCTAATTTATTTGGACTGCTAAGTCCCTTTGCATACATTTTGAAGGTTCAACCATTTTTATTAACAGTCCTGAAGATGGTCTAGTGGACAAAAGCCTAAAGTAGACCGAAACGTCGACAATCACACCTCTTTCTTTTTGCTATTGTTTAATCATTTTAGAAAAGGTTTTCACAATTGTTACTATGAGGGACATTGAGTTGTATATAGTTAAAACTTCCGGGTTCATTGTGTAATGTAATGATTTTGTACCCTCTTAAAAAAATCTTTTTTGCAACAATATAAAACTCTTTTGAATATATACACCTGTGTTTCTATTATATTCTATGTCTATACAAGATTGATGCATGTGGAAATAGTTGTAAATGCTCTTTTGATAAAAACGGTTTTGACAGGCAAACTAGGATAGCCTGTTAAGATTGAGTATATATTTAAGATAAGCTCTCGAATTAGAATGAAGATCATGCAATTCCAGTGAAATTGACACCCTGAAAGAGTAGTGGTTGCAATTAAAACAGCTGAGGGAGCCTCGCTCAATCTTACACTAAACGTGGACAAAGGGGCGCTTGATAAAACTAGCCATCCAACAGTAAAACCAGCAACATGTCAACTATTCTGGCACCTCTCCATAATATTAGCCAAATTCAAAACAACACATGCCCAGGAACCGCTTTCTAAACAGGAAATACAGGCATCAGGGAAGACAACAGGAAGTGCGTAGGTCAGGCAACCGGCTCATAAACAGGTTCCGGTACTTACACTTCAGTTTCTCTGACGCAAGAATGGCACACCATCGCAGAACACGCTGATAAGGTGAAACAGTTTCAAGAGATAAAAAAAAAGCCAAAATTCAAGGCAATTGCACTCCCACAATAAGTGAGTGAGATAGGAGGATGCATGCTGAGTTCCAGCACGTATGTCTCACATAACGGAACAGTAATATATGTTAGCGGCATAAAATCACGGGCATTTTACAACTAATAGGCCATGGTAACGTCCTGTTCCTCGCATTTTTTTATTGAAACAGGCTTGATTTAGTCACATTGGCTCCACCACCCACAAAACATGTTTTTCCCCCTCTGAGACAAAGCACCTGTGTAGAGGTATGTTCGGTTGCATATGATTGCACTCCCCTTAATGCAATTGGAAGGTATAGAAGATCAGTAATACCTGTATTACACTAATACCTTCTTTCATTACCTGAAGTTATAATAATAGGCAGATTACATCCTCTTCTTTGATTCCTATTAGTACCCCTGCTACAAAATCAAAAAAACACCTTTGGATGTGCCAAAAACCACCCAGGCCTAAGGTATGCTCATACTTTCTCCTATTTCTAAATCCTCTTCGTGAAAACAGTATAGAAAATGTTTTTTGGTAACAGGACACAACTCTGTTATCCTTCCCTTTTAATGTAGGGCCAAACGCTGAAAAAAAAAAGACGGAGTGACCCATCAACAAAGGAAGTTCTCAGATCTTCTGGAAAATTAGAATAAACCAGCTGCCTTTACTGTATGTCTCCATACTAGGTGGTTGATATACATCATATATCGATGTTATAGGGAATAACCGCCCTGAGGCAGACTTAAACACACCACCGGCATCTGTGAAAGTCGAAACGCGTCGGCATATTTAAGAGCATGGCCAAGAGCTATCATTCATAATGTATAAACTTGTGCATATGTGTGTATATCCAGTGTGGGAATTCACAATCCCATGTGTATAATAACCTACGCTCTGACCACTTTTCAAAATGGGGCCAAGCAGTACAGTTTGGACTGCTGACAAGAGGGTGGAAATTGACATTTGCCCCAGTAATGTGATAGTGTAGGACACTAGACACTTAAATCTGTCTGTTTATGTTTTGTGGTCAATTCCTTTTGTATGTTTAATGATTATTGTATTTCGGTTTGTACATGTCTTGTTTCAAATGAATGTGTTCATAAGTGTAACCCTTTCTGAAGGTGTGTAAAACAGTATGTGTACAGTGTATGTCTTGTTTACACAAAAAAATGAATGGAATATGAAACATGATACCTTGTATATTTCTACTTATTTATTTTAAGATCACTGTTATGATTAATTCTATTGGTGCGATCTAATTTTGTGTACATTTTAGAAGTATTTCACAAATCAGAACAAGTCAAGTCATTGATGTTTGGAGTAACAATTTGTTTTTTTCTCCATTCTAGATATTATTAGATTGATGGTCTTGAGGGTATCTTTTTTATGATAGAGTAATGTTTTTGGCTTCATCCCATAACCTGCACATACAGTTGTAAGTGATGACTACTTTACTCTGTCTGAGAGACTCCGAACCTGAGACAAGATCATTTGATTCATAAAGGTCCTTCAACATAGAGAAAAATAAGCTGAGAGCGCAATCAATAAAACAGAAAAGCCAAATTGTGCATCTCAATCGAACCTGCTAAATTCAAACCTTGTGGAAATGAAAATTATAAATGAATGTGACAAAAAGGCAGACAATATTGCCCCAGAATTAATGAACGAAGATGCAAGAGACGGGCATCTTTCATCAGGGTCAGATAACTACATAAAGACAGCAACCAGTCAGCAGTGTAGAGCATGCGAGGGCACATCCACATTTCGGTAGATCAGAAACAGTCAGATATAAGAAAAGGTAAGTAGGCTTTTAGCCAGACATTTTTTGAAGAAACAATCCAGATTCCTTCACACAGGAGAATTATTGTTGGTAATTTGCCCCTTCTGGAGAGTCACCCAGATTTTTTTCCCTTTTTTGCTGGACCCTATTTTTGCTGGCTCTAGAACACTGTGCACTTTACCCCTGCTGAACAGAGCTAAAATGCGTGTGCTCCTACTTTCAAAATGGTACAATTTGTACACTCCTGATTGCCACATTTAATTTACTCATATGACCCTACTATAAGGAACCAAGGGTACCCACTGGGCCTGTGAATTAAACGTTACCAGTGGACTGCGGCACTCATTGTGCCATCCTTTGCAACTGTACTATAACAGATGTCTCCAGGCCTACCACTTTTGCCTGGCTATGCAGTTTTAAAACTGCAAATTCGACCTGTCAAAATAACCCCTTTTGAAATCGTTTTAAATATTAACAAGTCATCCCTAAGTGTGCCTTATTGCCCCTAAAGCAGGGTGCAAGCTATTAAAAATAGGGCATGTAAAAGTGTAATGCTAAACATGTCCTTGCAGTAAAAAAAAAGCCCTAAAAGCATTTTTTTCTGTAGTAGGGTTGGATGTTCCACAGGAAAGCATTCAGTTACTCTAGTCAGTTGGTAAATGTTACTCTACCTAGGAAACACCTACAAATTTAATTTGTAGATTTTTTAAATATATATTACAAACCCAATTCACTGGTAAATTCGGTTCCATAAGAAATATTTTGGAAAGATTACTTTTAGGAATTTACCTTTGCCTTGTCTAAGTCTCTAAAAGCTAAATCTTCATTTTGATTTCCATCACGTAGTGCAAAACTATCCCAAAACCAATAGAGAGGGATAGACCAAAAAAAGAATACAGATGAGCATGCTTTAGTTCCCAAACATAGGAATCATCCTGTTGCATTCTGGTCACTGATTACAGTGATGTATCAGGTGCCACCCTTGGCCTACTCAATGGCTTGTCAGCTGAAATGATCTTTTATAGAAACTGCAAAGATGTAGTCTGAACATCCTTCTTCTCACAGTTGGATGGGTCTGTTCTTTAGTTCTCCCTTTATGTTGAAAAAAGGGGCACTTCCATTTTGAATTGCCTACCTCATATTAGCACATAATCCTGTCTACAAATGGAGTGCAGATTTGTCACTATCCAAGAATCTTTATTATATGGCGACAGTGCAGTAATCAGCATATAGGCACCCATTGAAGGTAACCAAGTAAAGTCTGATCTACTACGATATCCAGATGGGGCAAACTACCGCTTCCTTAAAGCAGGCAGCAGCAAAGTGAAATGTTTTCAATTCTCAAAAAGAAAAACTCATGTATTTTTTGTGTGTGTTGAAGTGCTCAGTGGGATCTTTCTGACTTTGTTTAGTCCAAATAATGTGTTTTGCAAGAGTGTACTTCCAGTACAAATCCTATGCTAGACAGTTCTAGACAATCCTATGCTAGACAGTACGCATGCACCTCTGCACCTGGGTACGAGGCTCTTTGTCAAGCAAGTCAGCCAAATTGGAGCACCAATGCGGTGTACAATAGCAGCAGCTTGCCAGTCTTAGTAGATGTAGCTTAGAACCGTGTCTTCCCCATGTGCAATGTAACACAGCAAAGTTGGTTCCTGTACTGCATTAGGGAAAAAGCTACCTCTGCATAGATGTATCTGCATATTTTTAAAAATATTACTGATTGAGTCAAATAAGCCAGCTCCTCCCAAAGATGCTTCTTAATCATGCTCCCATTGCCTTCTTGCCCAATATTGCTGGTTTCATACCTAGATGGGGCTTGAATTTAGCAGCTTGGTGATATTTGTTGATGAATTATTTTTTTGCCGAAGGGTTAAAATAATAATACTTGCACAGGTATTTTTATATTTATTTATATATATTTATATATATTTTTTTAGCAGTAACTTGGTGGGATGCCCACTAGGGATCTGTGTCATTTTTTGGGTCTGAAAATCTCACGGACATAAACAGTAAGACTCTGTGAAAATCTTGGGTGAACTTATTAACCCGTTGGCTGCGTCGAACGTTCAGCTCCAATGCTGAACGTTCGAAAAAGGTGGGGCAGCGTCGGCCAACGGACGTGCGCAGCACTACCAAGGTAGTGCACGCGACGACCGTTGGCCGATGGCAGCAGCCAACGGGTTAAACAGACATATCTCATTGAAGAGGTTCCTATTTCGAAAGCAGAAAAAAGTTGACATTTTGACAAACCAATTGAAATGCAAATCATAATTTATTAGTTATCCTTTCTGGTCAGAAATATGAATTCCACTTAAAGTCCCTCACACATCAGTGCCTGCTTCACTGACTTTGAATAGAAGCTTCATAAGGACCCCACCTGACTTAGCACCTCTGCTTTACCTATTTCTTACCTATTTCTTTTTAAGCAATAGACCTATCCACAATTTTAGAATCTAACTTAAATACATCATCTCCCACAATGCACAGAAAAAATATCAGTAACCATTGACAGCCAATAGAATGGTAAGGCATCCAACCCATGTGCCATTCCTAGAGATTTCTATCACAGTCTTAAGGACTCGCTAATTCCTGAACAAACTCAGGTGTTCAGAGATTACATAATCATGAGACTCACCCCCCTTTTTGAGTGATGCCACGCCTTTGTTTCCTAAGAAGGTCGGAGACCCTTGGTAATGCAGATAAGCTAATCGCTGAACAATACAAACATGAAGGACTTTGCAAACTGCCTGCCAAGAAGAGATTCTTCTAAAGGAGGTCCAAACTGTTTTTATGAGAGAGAGAGGATGAAAGATGCATTCTTGACATAATAGCCCTCACTAAGGGTACTGGTGGCATAGTGTGATTTCTTGACACTGGGGATATTATTTGACAGAGTAAGTTGTGCTTTAGATACTTTATACATTTCAGGCTTTCCTTGTCAGTGGGCTACTTTTAGGTCTTGCAAAAACAACAATTGATGGACAGAATGCAGAACAATGTCATACATTCACCCCAGTACAGAGATCTGGGCCTAAATCCATCTTTTAGGTCTTGCCTACAGAAAGCTTTTAGTTGTTTTTTGTTGATGATCTATCATGTGCAATACCAATGTTTAGAGTGGGCTTCTGTTCATCCCATTGCTTATTATTTCTTATCAATCGCAATTACTGGCTTATTTGTGGGCTTTCCTCCCTCTTCTTGTGTTTGTCCCTTCTTTGCAGCATAGCTTATTTACCATCATTTTGTTTGGATGATCTGGATCCTTCCATTTCTCAGGTCAGAGGACTACTTTTTTCTTTGATCACTTCATGGAAGTCCATGTGTTTTCACGCTCTCTCTCTCCCTCTCTCATATGATGCTTCATCCCTCACATCTGACCCATGCACTTCATGTTGCTTCTGATATCGCCCAGCTCATATGTAAAATGACAGCAGCAGATATATTTTTACTTTGATTGGACTAAATGCAGATTTTGTTGGGTTCATTATGTTTCATTTATTCCATTACACATTTTGCATGAAATCCAAGTCTTTGGTATACAAAGGCAGCATTTTTGTCAATGGGGGTGGGGAGCCACAGCAGTCACTCAGCTGCAGTTTGAGACAGAAGGTATGCTTAGCTCTTGTTTTCTTTTGCTGAGCACCAAATGGCCAGAACATGTTTCTAGTTCTAATTAAGCCTTAGCAAACGTTTTAATTGAAATTTTGAGGCTTTGTTATTGACAGACTCACACAGCTCGTATGTCCTTTTAATTTGGAAACTCCTCCACCTCTATGGTGTGCCAGATCAACTCGTAAGAATCATTAGGAACTCTTATGAGGAAATTACCTCCATGACAGTCCATGGAGGACAACTAATGGAAACCTTCAAAGTGAGCACCGGAGTCTACCAGGGTTGTTTGCTCTCGCCTGTTCTCTTCCTGTTAGCCATAGACTAGACGATGAAGAAATCAACAGCAAGGAAAAGAAATGGTAGCCAGTGGACATATTGGACACAGCTTGACAACTTGGACTTTGCAGACAACCTGACCTTACTCTTCCATACCCATCTGCAGATGCAAGAGAAGACTGACAAAGTGGCAGCTACATCATCACAACTTGGCCACTACATCCAGAGGAGAAGAACCAAGATCCTGAAGCGTAACATGGGCAGCACAACCACAGTCATAATTGCAGGCGATGCACTGGAAGAGGTTGAGGCCTTAAACTGCCTGGGCAGTGTCAGACAAGCAGGCCGGCACAGCTGCCAACATCAAGTAAAGAATTGGTAAAGCATGGTCTGCCTTCATTCAGCTAAAGAAGATCTGGAGCTCCAAGGATCTAATGCTGCAAACCAAGATCAAGCTTTTTAACACCAACGTACAATGTGTCCTTCTGTATGGAGCAGAAACTTAGAGGGCAACAGTGACCACCACCAACCAAGTCCAGACCTTCATCAACACCTGTCTATGGAAAATCCTCCAACTCCGCTGGCCAAACACCATCAGCAGCAAAGACCTATGGTAGCAGACTTTCCAACTCCCTGCGCATGAAGAAATCATGGAAAGATGCTGGGGTTGAATAGGTTGCACGCTCTGCAAGCCTGTGTCAAACACCACCAGGCAGGCCCTCACCTGGAACCCTCAATGGAAAAGGAGAAGAGGAAGGCAAAGAAACACCTGGCGTTTAGGCATCAAGGCTGACTGCAAGGAAATAGGTTACACCTGGAGTCAGATTGAAAGAAATTCACAAAACAGAGATCACTGGAGAGCCCTGGTTGATTCCCTATTGCCCCAGGAGGGGTAGTAGGCATAAGTAGGTAAGTCTTCTGTGTTGGAGGTATGGCCTGACACGGATGGAGTAGCATGCAAGCCACCGCTATCCAGAAAATCCTTAAGTGGTATCAGGGCATCAGATATTGTGCTATGGATGCCCCCAACTCGCAGAACACTGCAAATCCGAAGGTGGTGAGAAAAGAGGCTGAACAACATTCGCAACAGCAGATAAAAAAGGGATCATTAAACTGCAACTGCACGAGTGAAACTAAGATGGTACAGTGACACATTGGATTTTAAATGAGCACAAGGGCAAAATAAATAGCGCAGGATCAAGGAGAAGAATGCTGTAACTCAAACTAGGCAGCCAAAAACTCAATATAGAGAATCATTTGCCCAACCTGTCTAATCAAGGAATCATTAACACAAAGACAGAATATAGCTCCAAAACAAATGGCGGTTGCCAGACAGAGTTGGAGCTAAGAGTGATATATTGAGAATGTTCCAATCGGTGATGCCACACCGGAGCGGTATGGAGGATGATTTATAGAGAAGAGAGTATTGTGAAGATACCTCCATTTCGGACATAATTATGAACACTGACTAAACTGCATGCTTACAGGGCACTAAGTCTTGCGAGGAACTGTGGACTGGCAACTGTGAGGGGACACCATCCTGGAATGCTGAGGAGAGTCAGCCCACACATGCCGTCAGTGAAGTATTGCCATAACAACCTCTGAACCATGTGAACCAGGTGAACCATTCTGCCATCAGATGTGCTATTGACTGAAGTAGCGTTGGTCAGCCAATCTAAAATAAAGATGAACGCCACACCAAATTAGAAAGAATGACTTTGAGGACCCGCTTTCTGCAGAATAAAACAACCAGAAAATCGGGGGCTTTGACAAACCTGATGAGATACTTTCAGCAATTACGGCGACCAGCTATGCTTTGGGAAATAAGATCAACTCTGCTTGTAGCCGATTTGGGTCTCCTGAAGGAGGACCACTGAAAAACAGCACATTAAATAAACGAAAATGATAGTGGCCAAAATCAAACCTGTAACTGGTTATTTAAAGCACCAGGTGAAAGATTTAATGACTATAGAGCAGAGAACTCGGAAGGGTGGGCATGTCACAACAAAATGCGCATAGTGAGCCTACCAGAACCCGCCGGAAGGGAAATGCATGGTCAACTGAAGAATTGGATTCAGCAGGTTATTGGCCCAGCAGGGTTAATTTGGTTTTTAGTACTCGAAAGAGCACACAATGTACAAGCAAGGGCCCCACTGCCAGTAGTACCCCCTTGATTAGTGGTTGCCAAATTCTTACAAGCCCGCATGAGAGGTCGATTCAAGTTGTAAATAGTAGGGTAATACTTTTTCCAGATTTTATAGCTGCAGTTCAGTCCCAGAGAGCGAACGAAGTTCAACGAAGTGAAGTGCTAATTTCAGGACATGTGATAGAGCGCGCGAGGTCACCCAGCCAATGATTCCGCCGTTTCCGGCTTCAGGGCCCATATACTTTCAATTCACACTACTCATTGACAGGGCGACTTCACGAGCTGCTACCAATTGTGTGTGTGTTCCCTACTGTTATTACTCAGTGTACCCGACTTACCATCCACCGACACGGGTACCTATGACTTCAATGGATCAGGGGCCTAGCTGTAAAAGGAAAGGCAACAAATGCAAAGTCAAATGACATTCAATACTGTTGTAAATGACCACGGACAACTGGAAGTTTTAAAATGTTTATCTAAAGTTCGTTATCATCAAGCATTAAACTTACAAGAATAAGGCAATCAATAACCAAGATAATGAAAAATACATAACTATAGAGAAATAAAGTCAGGGTAATCATTTAAATGCATTTATGAGATAAAGAGAGAATACTATGCATTCAAGGCAAGGAGTTTTCAGACAGTTTAAGTAAGGCCGTTCTAGACCATATCAGAAAATGACAAACTGCAATGCAAAATATGATTTCCAAAAGGTAGGATAGCATAGGAACAATTTAAGAATATATGCACTTGACTTTATAATTCAATAGTTTGCGGCAAAAGCATGGAAAAATCAACATGTGCAAAGGTGTGTCTTTATTTAAGCAAAAGACTGAAATATAGAAAGGTGCAAGTTTTAAAGAACTTAGAGCAGTATTTACCTAGACTGGTGTAGAAACCAAACCCTGGCCAAGGGTCAGTTAAGGACAGGAAACCCTCAAGGAAGGATACCCCTCAAAGGACAGCAGGTGCAGAATGGACACCCCGGACAGGACAGGATACCCTCAGATTAGGAATCAGGACAGGACCTCAGGACAGGACAGCAAACCCTCAGGACAGGACCGCTCAGGACAGGACCGCACCCGCAGTTTGGAAGCAACGCCTGCGCTCCACCCTCTCTGCAGCTATCGATCAAGACCCCGATTGGGTCAGCGAACTCCCAGCAAAGTGCTTCACCAGCACTTTAAGGTTCAGTAGAACCTTAGTCTATGGTCAATTTCGGACAGAGTGCTCCGCAGCGCTCTGTATCTTCAGTCACCTATTGAGTACGATGGGTCAGTGACAGGTCAGCTAAACCAGACAAGTCGGACAAATTCCCTAGGTGAACCCAGGGTAGTTATACTGTTTGGGGACGGTGTACCACCCCCCAATGTTGCAAAGTGTCAGAATCCCTCAATTTCGATTGGTCCTAAGGTAGGATTTGGGTAATACACCAATCATAACACACTATTTGGATGCTTCATTTACATATCTGGGTACCGCCTAGCGAGATCGGGGTTCCCATGAGAAACTGCATAGAAAGACAATAGATATATTACATTGTTTCGGAAAAAGAACATGTGATTCCGTCCTGCTAGGGTTGCAGGTCAGTTCTCAGGAGCATCTTGCCCATCACTGCCAACTGGCGGTGTTCCATCAGCCAAGGTTGTCGGTGCCCCAGAAAGTCGCACATGCGTAGAAGGGACCTCCAAGATGGCTTTTGGTGCAGTTAGACCCCCATTCCCCGCGGTACATGAAAAGTAAGCGAAAACAAATTAATACATAAAAATAACATTATGAAAACACATCACAGGGTTTTGTACTTTCAACTTATCACTATAAAATATACTTATGCAGTCTAAATGTTAGCTACATATAACAGGCACAAGAGCAGTGGCACGAGCAGTACCACGTTACTGGCAAGGCTATGTATTACGCATGCGCATAAATTTCCCTCCACTTCTGCAGACCCGTCAGGACACGTGAGTGTGACTGACGCATGCGCAGTAACTAAATACAAGCGGCGGCCATATTTTACGGACAAGGATTAAATGCATTAGGAATACACATAGGCAAGCTTCATAAACTAAATATAACGTTAGTAAGACGTACACTTATTACCTTGTTACACATAAACGAGGTTCATGAATACAGCAAGTCGCAAAATATGCGAAGCTTTGCTTCATCAATCCCCTCTTTGATGATATTTACTATCATCACAAAATTTAATGGAACCAGATGCCAACTTTCTTTCACACTTTGTACAACTCTATCTCTTCCAGCAATTTCTCCAGTTTCTCCCTTTCAGTTTTGATAGGGTGAGAATTTTTCACCTTTTTATAGATCCGATTATTCACTTCCTCCAATTCGAGCTCATCCACACTTCGTTTCACCCCTCTTGCATTCACTTCATGCTTTCTGGTGTGCTTACGGCATTTGCAACAGACAAATATGAGAAATAGAATGAGACCTATAATTCCAATTGGCATCAGTACTTTAAACAATAAGCCTTTACCTATACTAGCGAACCAATGACCTACATTTGAGAGACCATCTACCAGTCTCTTCCAGGCACTATCAACCTCGAGTGGTCTGAGTTCCTTTGCCAAATTAGTAATGTTTCTCACATATCTTTTGAGCTGCACACTTTTGTCCGGAATATAAGTGCAACAATGTTGCGCCTTCAACATCCGGCAGACTCCGCCCTCTTTCGCCAATAAGGTATCAAGAGCAAGTCGATTCTGCAAAACCATTGATCTGATCGCAACCATTTCGGTATTGACCAGCAGAAATCCATGAGCTGTCTCAGTCGACAATACATCCACTATAGTGGACAATTTGCAAATTCTGTGAGTGTTCAGAACCACTCCCACTCCAGGTATCAGTGCACTGAAAATACTACCCATTATTTCACCTATGCTTTCTCTCTTACTACGCACTAAGCCATTAGTATTTTCACTGCTTCCAGCAACTCCATTCACATGGTATATTTTCAGGAAGACAATGCCAAAATAGCAACTTCCATACCAGTGATCCGGCAATTTGAAATAAGCCTTGTCCCCACAAATATAATAAATTCCAGGAAACACAGGCTCTGACCCATTTTTGAAACCCCAACCTCCAATTACCTTGTAATTATGTTCGCATTCACTGGAACCAATGAAAATGTTATTATAATAGCTAGTCTTCTCGCGGTGAAGACATAGCTTGCCTTTCTTTTCAAAATCCAGCAACAGAGCAGGACCCGCCCCACCAGTTGAGGTGCCTTCCATGTTCTCTGCCCACCTTGGTCTTTTCTGACTTTCGTCATTTGCTTTCTTTTGTATTTTAATTCTCCTTTTCTCTGCCATGTTCAGGAACATCTTTTCCTGCTCATGCAAAGAACAAGTCAAGTTATCTCTGTGTGCTTCACCTATGTCAATATCACCAATAGTCAG
The DNA here is from genome assembly GCF_964261635.1 of Lissotriton helveticus. NCBI lineage: Eukaryota > Metazoa > Chordata > Amphibia > Caudata > Salamandridae > Lissotriton > Lissotriton helveticus. Next base: position 1,263,470,522 of record NC_136067.1, on the reverse strand, counting down.
GAAATAATCTCCCATATATCGTATCACATCACTTTTGGTATGTACAGGATTCAAGTTCCCACGTATAGGAAGCTCAGAAAAGATCACGTCATTGTTAGAGTAATAGTACTGTAACGGTCCTCTTTTGTAAAATAAACTAGCTAAAATGCTACAGGAGATTCCGTATGTCAGCGGTAAGTGATGGTATGTCACGCCTTCAGCTACAGAAGTAGGTAGCTTCATGCAGACATAGCAATCTTCAATTTCCATAGTCTCTACATAGTGTATTAATAAGTTTGCGAAAACATTTAAGCGTGTCCTGTTTTTAATTCTATGATAATGTAGTTCTTCCTCATCTGATGCTTCTAAGTTTTGTTTTGTTTGTCTCAGTGCTCTCTCATGTCTAGCTACACTCTGTGTTGTCAGCTCTTCACTGTCAGTATTTACAATTTCAGTAGGGACAATATTAGTATCTTTACTTACAGCAAAGGGAATGAAAATTGTTAGTCCTATCCAGAGTAATATCAGGACAACTATACTACAGACACATACCTTGCAGCAAGTTTTACAACCGCTGCAACTAGGTCTACCATTCACGTTTGAATCAGACATTTTGGCTTCAGAAGAAGTTTCTCAACCCCTCTTTGTGTCTCTACACAAGTATCTTACTTTGTGCAAATTCACGGTGGCTCTTCTTCCTCTTCGTCAGAGTACTCAGGGACGGGCTCTCCGTCGCTTAGGTCAGTGATATCGAGATCTTCAAGTTATTCTAACACAAGTGTCCATTCAGGTGACTTGTACTTTTTGTTTTGTCTCTTTATCCGATCACTCCTTCTTTTGGAAGTGTCTTCTGGTTGTTGCTATGCGAGCACTTCTCCTTTCTTCTGCACGTTTTTCTTCTACTGTTTTTATTCTCAGTCTCAATTTCTTTATGTATCTAGGCTCAAGATGCTTTCTTTTCTTAAGTCTTTTTGTTGGTACTTGAACTTCGTTTCCTTCTCTTGCCCTTTTGTTCTCATTAACTGTTGGCAATTCTGTCTCAGTTTCTTCTTCTTCTATCTGACTAATTCCAGGGCTAGCATCTGTTTCTTCTGCCTGGGTACTAATCTGGCCTTGTTCAGGTAAATTATGTGTTTGCTCTTCAAGTGTCTCTGATTCTGTTTCCTGAACACGTTCTTCTAATCCTACCTGATCCTGTTCAAGCACTTCGATCTCTGGACTTTCTTCTGCTCGAACTATTACACTATGTCTAGTCTGTCCCTTCCCGATATCAGGAGTCAGTGGAGGAGTATCAAACACTTGCTCTGTATCCTGCACTTGTTCAGTATCGGGCACTTGTTCAGTCTTATTCACTTGTTCTGTATCAATCACGTGCTCTGTCCCTGTCTGACCTTCTCCTTCCTCAGTTTTGATGTGAATCTCAAGACTCTGAGGTTCTTCGCCTGTGCCTCGCTTTTCCTCACTAGTCCACTCTCTACCTTCCTGTAGTCGTTCACTTGTTCGAATGGGGTCTTCGGTGAGATCAATCAAGGGAATCCACTCCTCTGGCCATATGCTCGGCAGCTCGTCTTCAGCTACTTCTGGCTCAGCTTCTTGGACCCCTTCAGCAGGCTGGGCTCCTGGTAGTTTGTTATCAACTATTCTTGGGCCAACATCTGCTGATTCTGCAGCTCGACTGGTACTGGGCTGTACGTCGTCAGCTACTTCTGGTCTGGCTCCTGCAGAGTCCTCTGCTGGACGCCCTTCTTCTTCAGGCTCCTCGTCTGGTAATACCTTCTGGGTGTGGCTGGCGTGTACCCAGCGTGGAACCCCTGCACACTTTACTGCTGTGGTAGTTACCAGGATCACCTGACGTTTCTCTCCCCACCTTGGCTCCAGGCAGCTCTTCCGAGTATGTTTCTTTATCTTCACCCAGTCCCCCGGGACCAGTTTGTGGAGGGGAGTCGTTGGATTGAGGATGGCGTCTTCTCCGATCTGGCGAGAGATAGAACGCACTTGGTCACCCAATCTCTTGCAGTATTCAAGCACCAAATCATCAGTAATACTCAACAGTTTGCTTCCTGGCACCCATGCTTGTCTCATCACTCTTCCCATAATGATTTCATGGGGACTTAGGCCTGTCTTGCGGTCAGGAACACTTCTGAGTCCCATCAGGACCAGGGGCAGGGCCTTCACCCAGGTCAATTTCGTTGCATCACACAGTTTTGCTAGTCTGTTCTTGATAGTTCCATTTATTTGTTCCACTACTCCAGAAGCCTCTGGACCGTAGGCACAGTGAAGCTTTTGTGAAATTCCAAAGGCCTTACAGAGTTCGTCGATCACTTCATTATGAAAATGTGAGCCTTGATCTGATTCAATAGTGACTGGAACCCCGAACCTAGGTATCAGTTCTTTTAATAAACACTTAGCTACTGTTTTTGCGTCATTTTGGGGAGTAGGGAAAGCTTCCACCCACTTTGAAAATAAACAGACCATGACAAGGACATATCGTTTCCCTTCACAACGGGGCATGGTGATGAAATCAACCTGTATTCTCACAAAGGGACCCCCGGACCTCCCAATTTTTTCCAGTTCCACTACAGTCTTCTTCCCTGGGTTCATCTTTTGACATGTCAGGCACCTCTGGCAGAGGGATTCTGCTACTTTCCTGAACTTTTTACTGTACCAAGTCTGTTGGAACACTAGAATCATGGCATCCCTACCAATGTGTGATCCTTCATGTATCAACCTCGCCATTGTGCTAAGTAGGTGTCTAGGTAACACAGGCATACCAGTTGGACCTATAATGACACCATCCACACGTCTTGGTCGACACCCATCTTCCTTCCACTTCTCTCTTTCTTGCCAAGGTGCCGCCTGCTGCCACTCTTTCACTTCATCCCATGTAGGCACTTCTTCAAACACCTGAAGTTGGCAGCTGGTTCCTGGCCCCCCTCGTTTTGGAATTACGATATACCGATCTCTTGCGCACCATTGGGCCACTCGATCAGCATAATCGTTTCCCAGTGATACTTTGTCCATGCTCTTCTTATGAGCAGCACATTTTACCACTGCCAGTTCCTTTGGTAACTGGATTGCCTCTAAAAGGTCTTGAACGACTTTTCCATTTCGAATTGGGGTACCTGATGAAGTCAGGAACTCCCTCTGTAGCCACAACTGGCCAAAGTCATGCACAACCCCATAACAGTACTGACTGTCAGTATACACTGTTATGCGTAGGTTTTTCCCAATTTGGCAAGCTTTTATCATAGCAATCAATTCGGCTACTTGGGCAGACTTTATGTGATATAGATAACCTGCTTCCTCAATTTTCTCTAAGGACACTACTGCATAGGCAGCACTCAGGCCTCCTTGTTCATGCCTTAGACATGAACCATCCACAAAAAGTTCTTTATCATGCACAGGCAATGGCGTTTCTTTTATGTCTGGGCGTGGCTTGGTGTTGAATTCTGTTAGATCTATACAATCATGTTCATCATCCACCCCCCCTTCCATATCCTTTGGGTCAGGGAGTAAGGTGGCTAGGTTCAAAATACTGCACCTAACAATGTTTACATTTGCAGCACCCACAAGAATCCTCTCATATTTAGTCAGCCGACTAGGGGTGAGATACTGAGTTTTGGTTCTGGTCAGTAAAATTACCACTCCATGTGGAACATACACAGTTACAGGATGTCCCATGACAATTGATTCACTCTGTTCTAAACTGGCACAGGTAGCAGCTACTGCTTTCAGACAACCTGGTAATCCAGCAGCCACTGGATCTAAGGTGGCAGAGAAATATGCCACAGGCCTTCTCGTTGTGCCATGATCTTGTGTCAGGACCGACAATGCACAATTATCACGAGTGTCACAGAACAGGGCAAATTCTTTGGAATAGTCTGGCATTCCCAATGCAGGGGCTGTACACAGACAATCTCGCAGTTTCGTGAAGGCTGTTAAGCTTTCGTCATCCCATTCTACAACATCTGGAGTTCCTCTCTTGGTCATTTTTTATCAAGGGCCTAGCTAGGACTGCAAATCCCAGAATCCACTGCCTGCAGTATCCTATCACACCCAGGAACATTCTGATCTCTTTTTGAGTACGGGGTAACTGCATCTTTTGAATTATCCTCACTCTTTCCGATGTCACTTTTCTGACACCTTTTTCTATCTGGTGCCCCAGATATTTCACTGATTTTGCACAAAACTGTAACTTGTCAGGGGACACTTTATGTCCCTTTTCACACAGGTGATTAAGTAGGGCAATGGTGTCAATCACACAATCCTTATGACTTTTAGACGCCACCAAGAGGTTGTCTATATATTGCACTAAGACAGAGTTCCCAGGAAGGACTAAAGTTTCCAAACATTTTTTCAAGATCTGATTAAAGATAGAGGGGCTCTCTGTATACCCTTGAGGGACCCGGTCCCAGCAATACACGTGACCGTCGAAGGCAAATGAGAAAAGAAATTTGCTATCTGGATGCAAAGGAATGGAAAAGAATGCATGACACAGGTCTATCACAGTGAACCACTCAGCATCCCAGGGAATCTGATACAGAATCACTGCTGGGTTCGGGACAATAGGGCAACAGGGGACCACTATCTTGTTGATTTTTCGTAAATCCTGTACTACTCTGTACTTGCCACTAGGCTTCTTGATGCCCATAATCGGAGAGTTACATGGGCTACTCATTACCTCCTGTATGATGTTTCCTTCTAGCAATTTCTGTATTTCCACAGCAACACCAGCTTTCACTTCTGCATTCATCCTGTAGGGTTTAGTATTGGGGTATACTGCATTGTCCTTTATTGCTATCTGTATGGGGTCCACATTTTTCATTAACCCTACATCTTTCCCAGTAAAGTCCCACACCTCTGGCTTCACTGCTTCTTGGAGTTCTTTGGGTAAATCCTGCATGGTCATTCGTTTAATTTCCGAGTCAGGGCGGACTAACATTAATTTATAAATGCCGTCTTCATCTGGGGTCTGAATTTCAACACCCTTTGGTGTGCAAAAGATGGTACAGTTCATTTTGCACAGCAAATCACGTCCCAGCAAGTTCACTGGACTGGTGTCGCAAACGACAAATCTATGCATTTCTTTAAAGTTTCCAATTGAGATCTCCATGGGCTTGGTAACAGGAGTACTAATCAATTGATTAGATACACCCACTACTTGGATGGCTTCTCCCGAGAAGGGTAGGTTTGGAACGTCCACTGTTCTCACAGTAGAACGGGTAGCGCCAGTGTCCAACAGAAAGGTGACATCATTTCCGTCAACCTTTCCTTCAATGTATGGTCCGGACTGGTCTACCGGCAAGGAGGCGCCAAGTACGCACTCCTCGTCCTCCCCTCTCAGGCCTCGTCAGTACTGGTCATCACAAAGGAAGGTATCATTTAGAAGATACTGCGAAGTTGCTGCATTTCTGTTCTCATTGCTTTCCCAGACTTCTATCTCATCTCCCTCTGCCTGTTTTCCCCTGTATACTTGCTTTGGTGCTCGGGGCACCTGAACTGTTTTTACCTGTGGTTGAGTCTTTCTTGGTCTCTCTTTCTGCGTCTGTGGAGTTAAATCAGGAGTTTTGGGGTTATCTTCGGGCAAGTAAGGACACTCGTTACGCCAGTGTCCAATTTCGCCGCACTGATGGCAGGGAAATTTCTTCATAGCCTCTTCCCTGCTCATTTTGGGCCGGGGCTTGCCTCCTCCCCCTCCCCCAGGGCCTTCGTTCTTAGCATTTTTGACCATGTTACTCAACTGCTTTTCCTGCTGTTCTGCGAGCTTCACCTGAGCCCACATCACTTTTTCCTTGAGAGCCTTTTTCTTTTCTGCCATCTCGTCCTCGCAGTACTTTGCGTACCGCAGGACCTCGTCTACCTTTTTGGAGTGCCAACATATTTTGTTATCTTTTATCCACTGACAAATTTCAGGTCTTAAACCATTTACAAACCTGTAAATGAAGTGCGTCATATCCTTCATCTCGATGTTATCTATACCACTGTACGTTTTAAACACCTGCAACAGCCTTTCATAATAGGAGTGCACTGTCTCCTCTCTTTCCTGCGTTGTTCTATCTATCCTGGTCCAATCAGTTTCCTTAGCTGGCACCTTTAGTTTCAGATGCTGAATTACTTGTTCATATTTTCTCATCACTTCTTTCGATGGTTCCCCTGTTTCTTTATCTCTTGTGTACTCCTCACTAGGCCAGGCTATGGCTATTTTACACTCGGTCCATAGATCGACTGGGACCACAATGTCGAAAAACCCATCCAGGTCTTTCCACAGGCATTTTTGCACCTTTACGAACCTTTCCACTTGCCGGTACCATTCAACTGGCTTCTCGCGCAGTTTCGGAAAATCGTTAGTAAAGGACACAATATCCTGTCTGGACCATGGAACATGCACATACCTCCCACCTGGTACTTCACGCATGGGGCATAAGGTTTCGGGCTTGTCTACTTCTCTCAGAGGGAACTCAGGGGTAGCTTGTCTGGATCGAGCCTCATCTTTCTTTCTTGCCCACCTGCTTCTCCACCTTTCCACGTCTCCCCATTTTTGCAAAACTGCAAGCAGCTCTTTAATCTGCAACTTCCTCCCTGACACATTCAGGTACTCTAAATCCTTGTCTGAGAATTCAGCTCTGTAAGGCTTTTGTAAGGGCTTGGATCTTGAAATATCTACCCCCATACTAGCTGCGGTGTCTGTCAGTTTTTCGTGGAGCACCCTGGTACTTCTGGTAAGGCTTTTACACATGAACAGCAATTCTTCTTCAGAATAGGTGTTTAATCTGTCTAACCCCACATTTCCTGCCATCAACTCCTCTATTTCTACCCTCAGCTTATAGAGGTCTAAAGGTTTCGTTTGCGGAGCCTGTTTTTCTAAATCACGACTCCAATTTTCAATCTCTTCGGGCGTTACCAAGGAAACACTCCTAGTCCCTGTTGCTGATTCTAATTTAATTTCTTTCGCATCAAAAGGATTATGCCTCTTCTGCACTCCCTTTCCGGTCTGTTTGTTTGGTAGATCCAAGAACACCACTTCGGACTCGCACTCACTGGACTGATCGTCTCTCAGTAGGGGCTCTTGCCTCGGCGGGGCCATTATCGGGTTCATAACTGGAGGGTTCGAACTTCCTTGACTATTCCCATACAACGGGACTGCTGGTCCGATCGTTACCGGAATAGTCAAAGCTTCAGGACTGGTATTTAACTGGGAGATTTTCTGAATTATTTCTGTTCTCTGTCTAGCTAGGGCCTCTTGCTCCCTTTCATCTAGTACTCTTCCTAATGTCCGGTCAGGTATCATCTGTGGGGTCAGGTGAGGGGTAAGACTCGGGGCAGTAGGATGCGTTTCACTTGGTCCTCCACCATAATTTGGTTTTGGGAACAAAGTTCCTGTGCCAAATGACCTACGCTCTTCCCCATATGGAGGCTTCAAAAAGGGTACTCCTGAACTTACTGGCTTTTCTTCGTTTTCATACAGAGGTCTGGGAAAAAATGTTCTTTCACGGGAATATTTTTCCTCTGAGCTCTCGGGCATTCTAGGATATATATTGCGTACCTCTGCGGGTCCGGGGTTCTCAAAATAGGGCAACATCTGGCCACCTCCCCCCCTACATAGGGATCTGTCTTCCTCCTTAATAGATGGACGCTGGGGATTCTCTCCTGCACTGGAAGGTCGGGCTCCCTCATTATAAGGGGGCGGACTTCTCGTGAAGATGTCATCTAACAATTCATCGTCTGACTCTCCAAGGGCTCCCCAATGCTTACATTTTTCTGTCTTTTTCCCTTCCCCCGAAGGGGTACATGCTGGCATCATGGGAAACAGACCCTCAACAATCATGCTCTGTCTCCACTGTTTCATCCTCTTGTCCCTAGTCTCCTGTTTCAGCCTTGGGTACCACTTGGTCAGACCTTTGTCCATCCGGGGTTTCTCTCTTTCAAAAGCCTCAATCTCCCATTCCTCTAATGCCTCATACTGCGTTAGTCTTGGTCTGGGATGTAATTCATTCATACGGGTTCTCAAATTGAATAAAATTCTGCCATTGAAAGTACCGTCTAACGGAAAAGCCAATACTCTGTCATCTTTTGTGTACCTTACCCAATTCTCCAACCACACACAGGTATTGTACCCTCGGTCAAACATCATGAATGAGGCAGGAGTATTCGGTGGCGGGATAGTAACGCCCTCTCTAGATTTAATCGGTTTGTCCGTTTTGAAATAATTCTTTACCCTATTTACAAGGGACATCTTTCTCTTAGCTCCGTACATAATATCGTATCTATTAGCTTTCCACTGATCCCTTTCAAACCCTTGGTTTCTTAGATCGGGTCTAGTCTCTGGACAATACGAGTGCCACATACGATTTTTACGCTTAACTCTGTTTACAAATTCACCTCCAATCAGAACGCGTCTTGCAATTCTGTGCGACCAATGGGGTGCACACGTTCAAATAATTTCGGCCAATGGGTGCGCGGCCCCTTCGTGAGACTGTCCTCACGCTCCGGCGCTTCACCCCTCCTTTACAATTCCAGCCCCGCTACCCGCCCGCTGTTTCTATCAATCCCAGCGCGGCACGGAGTGACGTCAGAGGCGCTTCGCGACTGACTCCCTCCCTTCACAAGGTAACGGAAACTTTCTTTCCTTTTAAAGTGCTCAGTGCTTGGTTATTTTACAACAAATACACATTCGCCACAGTGCTCAAGTGTCTAGACAGGATAGCTTTGTTTTACTGCAAGTAAACTACTTCCATTTACTTTTCACGCGCTGCGGGTAGATCTCTTCCGCCTACCCTTCACTCTAGCATCGGTGCACCTGTTATTCCCCTAAACTCATCCACTTCTTTCCGGGATATATCCGAGTCTAAGGTTTCCCAGCGGACCCCTCTGCTTTCACCCTAGCTCCGAGGAACCTGCTACTCTTCCGATGTGACCCTTACTAGGTTACGCCACTATGGGAATTTTGCCAATGAACCTCGTTACTGACATTTATTCACACATGTATTCAGAAAACCCTAGTTAGTGCTTCCCGGTTATCCTAACTTTCCTTAAGCCTGTGACCTCAGGACAATGGATTCTATTCACCACTTGCCCTTTCAATTCCCCGGGGAGTTCGGACAACAAGAAACAATACGGTTTACAAACGCATGGATTAATACATATAACAATATAAGAACAAGAATAATAACAATACAACAATTCATGAATTTCAGCAGCGTATTCACAAGAGAGTGATCGGTTCTCTCGGAACAGCCGCTCTTATAGCAGCATTAATGTACTAGCAGCTTCCGACTTAACTAGTCTAACTAGTCCTACCTAACCTTTAGCTAGTCCCTAACCATCCTCTGATCTACCAGAAAACTGATAGAGCGCGCGAGGTCACCCAGCCAATGATTCCGCCGTTTCCGGCTTCAGGGCCCATATACTTTCAATTCACACTACTCATTGACAGGGCGACTTCACGAGCTGCTACCAATTGTGTGTGTGTTCCCTACTGTTATTACTCAGTGTACCCGACTTACCATCCACCGACACGGGTACCTATGACGTCAATGGATCAGGGGCCTAGCTGTAAAAGGAAAGGCAACAAATGCAAATTCAAATGACATTCAATACTGTTGTAAATGACCACGGACAACTGGAAGTTTTAAAATGTTTATCTAAAGTTCGTTATCATCAAGCATTAAACTTACAAGAATAAGGCAATCAATAACCAAGATAATGAAAAATACATAACTATAGAGAAATAAAGTCAGGGTAATCATTTAAATGCATTTATGAGATAAAGAGAGAATACTATGCATTCAAGGCAAGGAGTTTTCAGACAGTTTAAGTAAGGTCGTTCTAGACCATATCAGAAAATGACAAACTGCAATGCAAAATATGATTTCCAAAAGGTAGGATAGCATAGGAACAATTTAAGAATATATGCACTTGACTTTATAATTCAATAGTTTGCGGCAAAAGCATGGAAAAATCAACATGTGCAAAGGTGTGTCTTTATTTAAGCAAAAGACTGAAATATAGAAAGGTGCAAGTTTTAAAGAACTTAGAGCAGTATTTACCTAGACTGGTGTAGAAACCAAACCCTGGCCACGGGTCAGTTAAGGACAGGAAACCCTCAAGGAAGGATACCCCTCAAAGGACAGCAGGTGCAGAATGGACACCCCGGACAGGACAGGATACCCTCAGATTAGGAATCAGGACAGGACCTCAGGACAGGACAGCAAACCCTCAGGACAGGACCGCTCAGGACAGGACCGCACCCGCAGTTTGGAAGCAACGCCTGCGCTCCACCCTCTCTGCAGCTATCGATCAAGACCCCGATTGGGTCAGCGAACTCCCAGCAAAGTGCTTCGCCAGCACTTTAAGGTTCAGTAGAACCTTAGTCTATGGTCAATTTCGGACAGAGTGCTCCGCAGCGCTCTGTATCTTCAGTCACCTATTGAGTACGATGGGTCAGTGACAGGTCAGCTAAACCAGACAAGTCGGACAAATTCCCTAGGTGAACCCAGGGTAGTTATACTGTTTGGGGACGGTGTACCACCCCCCAATGTTGCAAAGTGTCAGAATCCCTCAATTTCGATTGGTCCTAAGGTAGGATTTGGGTAATACACCAATCATAACACACTATTTGGATGCTTCATTTACATATCTGGGTACCGCCTAGCGAGATCGGGGTTCCCATGAGAAACTGCATAGAAAGACAATAGATATATTACATTGTTTCGGAAAAAGAACATGTGATTCCGTCCTGCTAGGGTTGCAGGTCAGTTCTCAGGAGCATCTTGCCCATCACTGCCAACTGGCGGTGTTCCATCAGCCAAGGTTGTCGGTGCCCCAGAAAGTCGCACATGCGTAGAAGGGACCTCCAAGATGGCTTTTGGTGCAGTTAGACCCCCATTCCCCGCGGTACATGAAAAGTAAGCGAAAACAAATTAATACATAAAAATAACATTATGAAAACACATCACAGGGTTTTGTACTTTCAACTTATCACTATAAAATATACTTATGCAGTCTAAATGTTAGCTACATATAACAGGCACAAGAGCAGTGGCACGAGCAGTACCACGTTACTGGCAAGGCTATGTATTACGCATGCGCATAAATTTCCCTCCACTTCTGCAGACCCGTCAGGACACGTGAGTGTGACTGACGCATGCGCAGTAACTAAATACAAGCGGCGGCCATATTTTACGGACAAGGATTAAATGCATTAGGAATACACATAGGCAAGCTTCATAAACTAAATATAACGTTAGTAAGACGTACACTTATTACCTTGTTACACATAAACGAGGTTCATGAATACAGCAAGTCGCAAAATATGCGAAGCTTTGCTTCATCACATGGAGATAAGATATACTCTATTATTTCTGGCAAAATTCTAAATTATGGCCAGCAACAGTGGTAGATTCTTTACCATCCCACAAGAGTCATGGATCTGGATTGAATGCCAAAGGAATGATAATATGGATTTCAGAGTGCTACGTCATCGAAAGAAAAGTAGGAAGAGACACTATCTATCGAAAAGACAAATGCAAGGGGATAAAGAACAGGAAATGGTAGCTGTGGTCCATATCATACAGAGCCACCACAAAGGGGAGAACTATAGCCCCACTGACACATGGTCAGACAAAGAAATTAATTCCGATTAAGACATAGATCACCATAGCGTAGAGGAAGAACAGTAGCTTGTGGCCGCCACGAGCACTACAGACAATGTCATTGGAAACAGGTGTGCAAGAGAGAAAAAAAGCAGCAAAGAGGGAAAGTAGGCAAAGGAGAAAGATGGGAAAACAGTGACAAATGTGAAAGAGGGTTGAAAAAGAACCTGTTATAGTGTGATAAAGAGAAGTGGGTGAAGTATGGTGGAAGAAAGAGGCGTGAGATGTAAACAAGAACAGGCTGACAGTATACAGCAGTCCTGACATTCACACAACTGTGAAAACATTGGGTTTCAGCACTTATATATGTTTTTACAAGTTAAGCACTAGATGTGTGAGTTTCTTGCAGATGTTAGATAATGATTCCTGGAAATAATAATGTGCCTTCCACAGTACGCTGCCATATCTGTTACGGAACCAAATGAACAAGCTATTGATCAAGGTTGTTGCATTTATGGCCGGAGGTGTTCTTCACTGTAGCTTATTTTGAAACCTTTAGCGAGAAGGTTATTTTTAGTTTTGTAAATTTAGCATTAAGAGGTTTGCAGGCAGGAAGGATGTGTAGGATGGCTGAATGAGGAATTGGCAAATGATGGGTTTGCAAGACTGCTGTGGAGGGATTAGCAATTTAAAGAGACAGTTAGTTGAGCGTCACGTCAAAAACAAGCATTGGCAATGACGATAGGGCTGATATTGAGTGGAACCCTTTTACTTTGTCAATAGAGGCTTTCATTTGTCATAGTTCTAGCAAAATGTTATTGTTGGGGGTTCTGTTGGGCCATCCTTAATTGACCAAAAAGCTAAAATACTTTTTGGCCCCAAAAAGCACACATTCCCTTAGTAGTTCCTGGCGCAAAAGGAAACAACTTTATGTGCGGATATTCTCCTTGTAAAGGAACATAATACTGTCACTCACAATAACGTTAACTAATGTCTGAAGTAGGCTGACCCATTGCCCCATGCTGTATGCTGTAGTGGGCAGAAGAAAAATGTTTCACTCCTGCCATTGCCTGTGGTAGAGTGTCTCCGTTTTTTTGGTACCTGTATTACTGTGATTTGTAATTATTGTACTGTTTCTCTGCTTGTGCCTTCCTCGTTGTTGGCCTCATTCCCCCCTCCCCCCCTTACTTGCCTTCTATTCCCCTGCCCGTTTTCCCGCCGCTGCTCCCCTGCGGCCCGCCCCCTCGCCGCCCCGTTCCCGCCTCCCAGCTGATCCTCCCTCCCCGCCTTAAATGGCGGCCGCTGCGCGGAAGTAGGAGCAACCTCTGACCCTGCACGTAGGCCAGGTCATTCCCCTGCTGCCACACAGCTCCACATGTGCGCCAGTGCCTCCCACGCTGTCGCTGCTTCCCTGCCCGCGAGTTTGCTCCTGCCATTGCCTGGGGTAGAGTGTCTCCATTTTTTTGGTACCTGTATTACTGTGATTTGTAATTATTGTACTTTTTCTCTGCTTGTGCCGTCCTCGTTGTTTTACTGTGATTTTGTAATTATTGTACTGATTCTCTGCTTGTGCCTTCCTCGTTGTTGGCCTCGTCCCCCCCCCCTTGCTTGACTTCTCTTCCCTTGCCTGTTTTCCCGCCGCTGCTCTCCTGCGGCCCTGCCCCCTCGCCGCCCCGCTCCCGCTTCACAGCTGATCCTCTCTCCCTCCTTAAATGGTGCCCGTGCAGCGGACGCACACAGCGGGCACGCCGGAGGCGCGCCAGAGGCAAGTCTGTGTGCACCCGTCCGCGCCCAGCGCCAGAACCCCTGGCCCCCAGGAACTCCACAACACCAGACTCCAGTACGATGCCAGCACTCTCCTCGCACTCAACCCCTGACAAGACCACACCTGCATCCAAGCCGCCCCGAAACGCACACACGGTCCATTCTCCTGCCGCACCTGCAGCTACACCTGCGACAGAGCCAACAAACCTCCCAAGACCCGGCCCAACCACCTCCGCTGGATACTCCTGAACACCCGCTCCGCACACAAACACGCCGTCGAGCTCTGGGACCTACTGGACACCCTCGCCCCTGACGCAGCCTTCCTGACCGAAACCTGGTGGCACGACTCCTTGGCACCCGACATCGCCATAGCCATCTCGGACGGATACAAGATCACCCGCAGGGATCATGCCAACGGAATCGGAGGAGGAATAGCCATCGTCCACAAGTCCACCCTCAAGGTCTCCACCCACGCGGACGACACTCTCAACACCGCCGAGCACCTGCACTTCCAAATCCACATCGACCCCAACACCACCCTCCGAGGAACACTCATCTACAGACCCCCCGGACCCCGGGCTCAGTTCAGCTACTCCATCGCCGACCTCACCCTGCACTCGCCTCCACGGACTAAATCCTCCTCGGGACCTGAACTTCCACCTTGAGAACAACAACGACACCAACTCCGCCACCCTGATCGACAACCTCGGCCTCAGACAACTCGTCACCTCACCCACCCACGCAGCCGGCCACATGCTGGACCCTGTCTTCTCCACAGGCACCCACGTCGCCTTTGACCACACCACCGAACTCCACTGGACCGACCACCACTGCATACATTTTACCTTCAAGAAACCAACCACGCACCACCGCACCCAACAGCGGCCCCACCGCTGCTGGAGCAAAGTCACCGAAGACCAGCTGATCACCACCCTCGCCCAGAACCCACCCACCGACCCCACCAACACAGACGCTGCAGCCCGCAACCTCAGACAGTGGATCGACGACTGCGCCGACACCCCCGCCCTGCTCAAGAAACCCTCCAACAACCACACCAGCAAGAGAGCCACCTGGTTCACCGACAAGCTCCAAACCTCCAAACGCGCATGCCGAAAACTGAAGAAGATATGGCTCCATGAACGCACACCTGACAACCACGCAGCCCACAAGGACGCCATCCACAGACATAACCACCTCATCAGATTAGCCAAAAATCCTCATTCAAAAACCGCCTAGATAAGGAACAATTTGGTCCAGTGTTGATGCTGGGCGGGTGGCCTGGGAAGAAAAGTGTATCAGGGTCACCTGTCATGATAAATTATGTATTGAGCATGGGGGAGGGCCCCATATCTCACCAACACCTTCGCAGTGGCGGCTCCTTCGCTATGACAGAGAAGCGTCACTTCACTGCTTTCTCGCAGTGAGAGAAGAAAAAACATAAAATGTTAATTACTTTTAGTTATGACCATTTTATGTTTCCTTTGCTTTTGGGGCTGCTCTGCTTACGGAGCAGGGCAGGGAAGGAGTGGTTTGCCCACTCCTTAGTGTGCACTGACTGTTTGGTGGGCCCTCTCTGGCCACCCAAACCAGTCATGCGCACTTTCCCCTTCTCCATGGGAGAACATGCCCAACCCTCTAGCGCCAAGACGCCTGAGGGTATTCGTGCGCTGTACAAATTTTATTAACATTAACATTAACATAATCCCTCTAGCCCCTGGCTGAGCGCCGTGTCATGGCACTCAGACCACTCACAAAGCTGCATTTCAGCGATTGTTTCTTTCATGGGAGAGAGCCTGGCTGCCTGCTTCCTGT
Organism: Lissotriton helveticus; assembly: GCF_964261635.1. NCBI lineage: Eukaryota > Metazoa > Chordata > Amphibia > Caudata > Salamandridae > Lissotriton > Lissotriton helveticus. The sequence goes on along the minus strand of NC_136067.1, from coordinate 1,263,455,376 downwards.
CGGAGTGGGAGGCAGGAGCTGAGAAGACGCGTGACCCGGCCTTAAGGTAAGTTTTAAATTTTTTTTATTATGACCCTCCCCGTGTGAAGACCCCCCCCCCGCACCACCCCCATGCACCTGCCCCCCCCTTCCCCCGAGAGCCATGCTGGTCGCAACCGCACCTTTGAAATTGGACATCAACTACATCAAAAACCTATCTGGCTGCCTTCCACTGGCTGCAGCCTATTATGTTTATGCATAGGTGTTTGATTTGAGAATTATGCAAAGCTTCCCATGACCCAATCATTCTGGGAGAAGATTCACAAAGCGCTAGGTGACATGACTCAGCTCTCCCTCGTCCCCACTCCAGAAGTGGCACTTTTGGGTTACACGGTAAATTTCCCCAAAAATGTTCGGAGATTCGTATCACTAAGCCTACTGTTAGCCAAGAGAGAAATCGCACTTCACTGGAGTGTAGGGCTATTCCCAGCTTGCAAAGCTGGCTGAACAGTCTAGCCTACTGCAACACCAATAGCAAAGTCTACTCCAGCACGTTGCCTTGTTCCTCTCGTCCCAAGGATATCTGGGTCCCTACAAGGCATACGTGGACGCCGTTAACAATTCCTCTGACGCTCAGATGGGCTCGGGCATAGTCCCCACAGGTATAGGGTAGTTGGTCAAGGCCGCACACCAACATGACCTCAAAGGCAGCATTGCACCTTGTGGAGGGGTTCCTCGACCCTCCTGGAGACTCAACACACTTAGACTGAGAAGGGGTGAGAACATGGCCTTACTATTAGATGGCGACAGGACAAACACTGGACATGGGGGGTGCCTTGGAAATTATATTAACCGTCAAATAGTTATTCACCTGGTTGCTATTGTTTTTCCTTTGGATATCGAGCTGTGACAGACTACTTGTTGTATTTCAATACTATGTTTCTTTTCGGGATGGCAATAATTCGCAGTGAGCACCTACGATTGTAATCAATAAAAAGAGTTTTAAAAAAACCGTTTCCCATGACCTGTTGGTTAGGAGAAGGATTCCAATGGAAAGTTGGGGTTTAGTGTGGGGTTGGAGCAGGAGGGTGGGTACATGGTTCAAGTTTATAACAACACAATTAGATAGTCGATATCACAGAGCCTGTTGCAGGGGAGCTAGCTCCTCTTCCCCCAATAGAATGATCTAACAACAAACGCAGGAACTAGGTAAGTACGTAATAATACTTATGACAGGGAACGTCTGAGAGTTAAATCCCCAAATAAATGGCAAATGTTGGCCTACGCCACACATAATGCAGTAGAGATCTTGTGTTTCCAATAAACGCATCTTGTGCATGAGAGGGTATGATATGTTGCGCGTAACTAGAGCTCCCATAGTTCTTTGCCTCATTTTAGACATATGCTAGAGTGGTGGCAATAGCCATTCATAGAGGACAAAAGTACATGCATGCACAAGACATCACCAAACTCTGAAGGTCGCTATGTTCTTATACAGGGCCGACTATAAACAACCAACATAATATTGATAAACCTGTATGGCCCAAACTACGAAGACCCTACATTTTTCATGGCCATCATAGCAACGATGCAGCGGATGAAGCCTGCTGCGTTGCTGGGGATGTGGGGGGGCGGAGACCGTAATGTGACACTACACCCCACGTTAGATCGTACTGGGGACAGAGGAGGGGTTTATCCCAGGGCATGTGCTGCACTGCATGCTATACAACAGCAACATGACCTAGTTGACATCTGGAGACTTTGATACCCAATGGAGAGTGGATAAACATGCTACACCTCTGCCCTGGATTTGGCCTCCAGGCTGGACTACTGGCTGGGTAGAGGGACATGACTGGCTGGGGCATAGACACGCAACACATGCAATGCACTAACTCAGACCACTCACCACTGACACTAAGCCCACCAGACGGGATAAAGACACATAAATTGTTGCGGCTGTATTCCACCATGCTACTAGACACTGCCTTTAAAGAAGAAATTAGGCAAGATATACTCCATTTAAAAAAAAAATACTGGTTCGGTGGTCATATGGGACACTCTGGGAGGCATACAAGGTGGTAATCTGGGAAGAATGCACTGCTAAGGGGCATTGAATATTTAAATCTATTAGGCTGGCCTTGAAGCAGAACTTACAGGCCTCATACCATGCCCAGAGCACCTCTGATACATTGCATGCCATACCCACTATGCTACAAGAATACAGAGATGAGGAAGATAGGGAGATAATATTCCTAAGTAAATATGCTGTGGCAGGCACGTGTGGTGCGAGTGACAGACTCATGATAGCAAAACTTCTTTGACCGAACCAGACAACCTCCCCTGTGGTCTCAATTGAGACTGATAAAGGTAAAACTTTATATGCACAGGAGAATATAATGCAAGAATTCAGAAAGTACTATGCTAAACCAGACAACCTCCCTTGTGGTCTCAATTGAGACTGATAAAGGTAAAACTTTATATGCACATGAGAATATAATGCATGAATTCAGAAAGTACTATGCTAAACCAGACAACCTCCCCTGTGGTCTCAATTGAGACTGATTAAGGTAAAACGTTATATGCACATGAGAATATAATGCAAGAATTCAGAAATTACTATGCTAAACCAGACAACCTCCCCTGTGGTCTCAATTGAGACTGATAAAGGTAAAACTTTATATGCACATGAGAATATAATGCAAGAATTCAGAAATTACTATGCTAAACCAGACAACCTCCCCTGTGGTCTCAATTGAGACTGATAAAGGTAAAACTTTATATGCACATGAGAATATAATTCATGAATTCAGAAATTACTATGCTAAACCAGACAACCTCCCCTGTGGTCTCAATTGAGACTGATTAAGGTAAAATGTTATATGCACATGAGAATATAATGCAAGAATTCAGAAAGTACTATGCTAAACCAGACAACCTCCCCTGTGGTCTCAATTCAGACTTATAAAGGTAAAACTTTATATTCACATGAGAATATAATGCAAGAATTCAGAAATTACTATGCTAAACCAGACAACCTCCCCTGTGGTCTCAATTGAGACTGATAAAGGTAAAACTTTATATGCACATGAGAATATAATGCAAGAATTCAGAAATTACTATGCTAAACCAGACAACCTCCCCTGTGGTCTCAATTGAGACTGATTAAGGTAAAACGTTATATGCACATGAGAATATAATGCAAGAATTCAGAAATTACTATGCTAAACCAGACAACCTCCCCTGTGGTCTCAATTGAGACTTATAAAGGTAAAACTTTATATGCACATGAGAATATAATGCAAGAATTCAGAAATTACTATGCTAAACCAGACAACCTCCCCTGTGGTCTCAATTGAGACTGATTAAGGTAAAACTTTATATGCACATGAGAATATAATGCAAGAATTCAGAAATTACTATACTAAACCAGACAACCTCCCCTGTGGTCTCAATTGAGACTGATTAAGGTAAAACGTTATATGCACATGAGAATATAATGCAAGAATTCAGAAATTACTATGCTAAACCAGACAACCTCCCCTGTGGTCTCAATTGAGACTTATAAAGGTAAAACTTTATATGCACATGAGAATATAATGCAAGAATTCAGAAATTACTATGCTAAACCAGACAACCTCCCCTGTAGTCTCAATTGAGACTGATAAAGGTAAAACGTTATATGCACATGAGAATATAATGCAAGAATTCAGAAAGTACTATGCTAAACCAGACAACCTCCCCTGCGGTCTCAATTGAGACTGATTAAGGTAAAACGTTATATGCACATGAGAATATAATGCAAGAATTCAGAAATTACTATGCTAAACCAGACAACCTCCCCTGTGGTCTCAATTGAGACTGATAAAGGTAAAACTTTATATGCACATGAGAATATAATGCAAGAATTCAGAAAGTACTATGCTAAACTCTATGAGCCAGAGGTCGCACAGGATGTCGCGGATATTATTCAGTACCTAGGTGCCAACCTTAGCACGTGAGGCAGGTACTGAATGCAAAATCCTGTGCTCACCGATCACTATAGCAGGGATCCATGAGGCTTTCAAGTCTTTCAAAAATAATATGGCACTTGGAAGTGACGGGCTGGCTAATGAGTTCAATAAGATGTGTAAGGAGGAATTCTCGCCAGTGTTACTGAAGGTCTATGAGGAGTTTCTGACTGTGGGGGCCTCCTCCCACAAAGTGAGAAGCAGTTGTAGTCACTCTTTTAAAACCAGGCAAACCTCCCAAGTAATGTGGCTCATGCCAGCCATTGCCGTTAATTATCATAGAAAATAAAATATTAGCAAAAATAATTGTGGTAAAGCTACTCCCACTGCTGCACAGACTGGTACTGCCAGACCAGTCAAGGTTTATCCCAAGCAGATCTGCTGCAGACAACTTACTGGCCTTATTTACGATCACGCACCATATAAATCCAAACATAGACACTGTTGCTGTGCTTTTTGATGTGGCCAAGGCATTTGTTCCAGTGGTGTGTCCGTTCCTATTCACAACCCTGGAAAGAATGGGGTTAAGGAGGGATATAGTCTGATGGATCCGGCTACTATACACTTAGCCAAGAGTGATACTGAACGACCTATTGTCTGCTCACATGGCTATTCAACGGGGCCCACATGAGAACTGCCCGCTGTCACTCATCCTGTTTGCCCCAGCTGTAGAACCACTGCGGGTATCCTGCGGGTGGCCCATGGTGATGGAGGAATTTAGGGGCATATTACCAAGGGTGGCGATAGGGAATTTTTGCCGCTTTAGCAGCCGTTTTTGGCCGCTAAACGTCGATAATTCTATCGCCCTATTAGCAAGCTGTCGCTAACAGCAGTTAGCGACAGCTTTTAGGTGATAGCGAGCGGTTTGGGGCCCACTTTGCATGTTAGCTATATTTATCGCTAATGACATGCAAAGTGGGCATCTCCAAACTGTTAGCGACTGAAAACAGTCGCTAACATCGCTATCGCCTATTAGCAAGGCAGGCCTAGCGATGGAAATATTCACGCTAAGCGCGAATATCTCCAAATACTAACACCTGCCCAGATCAGTTCTTAGCCATGTTATCCAATGGGAGGTGGATAACATGGCTAAGAGCATTTCGTTGCTAATCCTGAATATCGCTGTATTCTCAGCGATATTCACGCATTTTGCCACTATCGCCGGAAAATGTATCGCTTTGGAGATAAACGTTGCTAATAGCACGTTATCTCAGCGATAAATTCCAGCGATGCTCAGCGATAAAAAAATCGTCGCTAAGCCTATTTAGCGATACATATCGCTACTTGTTGGTAATATGCCCCTTAGTTTGGGAGGCATAGAACCCTGGTGTCGCTATATGCAGATGACGTTATTCTGCTTGTTGGGAACCCAGGAGAGTTTTTCAACCCTCTTATCAGAGATATGATATTATTCGGTAGATGGTCTGGTCTCAAGATAAACTAGGATAAATCAGTTCTGGTAACACTGAACAATGGAGAGGTAGCATTATATCACTCCTTGCTGTGAAGTGCAGACCTTGTTAGGTACCTAGGCATAAAATATCTCTGTGACATGGAAGTCTTGCTGCTCCATGCTGACTATGGAGCGGGTATTGAGAAAACAATATCCACTATACATAATTTGAACTGGCTCCTGATATCATTTGCTGGGAGGATAGGAATAAACAAAATGGTAATCTCACAGCCACTCTACCTCTTCCAAAACCTCCCATTCTCACTCACCTTAGATATTTTAGGACACTGTACACTCTGATGGTGCAACTCGCTTGGGGGGGCAGGACTGCCAGAATAAACTATAATAGCACAAGCGCAATGTTCGCGGTACTGGTTTCATAATATTAGACAAGTACCACACTATGAGATGGCCCCCTGCCCATTGAAGACCGTGCTTCTTAAGACTCCCACTAAGCCTAGAGCAGAAAGACTAGCTGCCATCACTGGTAAAGATGAGCTATACTCCCCTGGGCTCCCTTTATTGAATAACCCACACATGGAGTTTATCTGGCAACCTGCTGCACGGAAAAGGCTGCTAAACAGGCAACTCTGCACTATGGGGGACTTGCACAAGGAAGGCTCATTTCTTTGACTACAGGATCAAAAGGAACTGGAGACCTACAATGTGTTATATATTTACCTAAACCATCGCCCGCCCAGATCGGTTAGGGGGTATCAATAGTTCATATAAGGCCCAAATGGGTCCTGAAGCAGCGAGAGCTGTTAATTAAGAAAGTATTAATCATTTAGCCTATATTGTATGGCATATAGTATTAATTAATTGCCAGGGGGAGCAACAAAAGATAAATTAAAAATGTACAGAGGGACACAGATGGGCATTGACATAGTAAGTAATTTATTTCATACATAATATATTAAAGCTCTTTGAAAATATAGCTCATGTGCTCACAAGAAAGTGAAAAAAGCGTGATGGGGCGAGTGAAGGTGACATTTAAAATATACATCGCATTGACAACATAAACAGAAACTCCTGATGAAGAATTTAAACATTAAAGGAGTTAATATAATATAACATAACCATGTTGCAAATCACCTTTATCCGAGATGACCAAATTGTTAATATAACTAGCAAATGACTTTGACCAATGTACTCCTTTTTAAGTTATATGATCATAAACTAAATTAAAACAATTTAAAAAACCATGGACTAGTGATATTGGTGGGAGAGCATTGTCAAAAATACTAACACCGTTAATTATTACTTCTTTATATATAATGGACCTCATTCTTTTACTAAATCTCTTTGAGGTAATCTGCTTCAAAAGTTATTCAAATTGTGGATGTGTGAAGAAAGTTTCAGCAAGTTCCACAAAGAAAAGGAAGAGACAAGATGTTCAAACAGAGGAGCGGGAGAACATGAAGGACTGTGTTTATGATGCGATGAAGGTTTTGGAAGAATCAAGACCAAACAGATAAAAGATGGTGGAATCTGTACTGTAAATAGAGTAGTGGCTTTTGATTAAAATAACTCAGAGGGGGTACTGAGGGAGCCGATTTTGATTTATTAAATTTGTAAACCTCATGTTATGAACATTTCTGCACTAAAACAAACACACAACATTTTGCATTAATCATATTTTCATTGCACGACTAACCTAGGACCAATCTTGGCCTAAGCGCCATTTGAAATCCTAACGCAGCCATGACGTGTGTTTTTACTTTTCATCTCATTTTATGAAGCAAAATGTGCTCCAGTATCATGTTTTGTGTTGCTCGAGGAAACTCCAAAGGAAGCTTTTTGCAAAATATAGTCTCTTCCTACCTGTGTTACTGTAGGCCTTCTCATTTAAAGGCTCATTGTTGGGAGTGTAATCAGATTACCACTGACATTAGGGCAAAGGCATGATTTCAATATTCATATTGAGGGATGGAATTGGGATAGTGCTAGATAAGACGGTATTACACTTTTTGTTCTGATTTGTCAATTTTGTACTGCTGTATGATCACTGTGTGCTGACAATGCGATTTTCAATGTGTATTTTCCTATAAAAAACACTTTAATTGAAGGTTATCCGCATTTTTTTGTCTGTTTTGCCCCTACTCTTTGAGAGCATAACTATGTTACTATGTCAATTAGTAATTCATTATGACGTTATAAAAGAGAAAAAGTCTTCTGCTTGAAAGAAGAAAAAGAACTACTAGTACTATAAACATACACTAACATTTCATAAACAACATTCTCATGGATACAAATTATAGTTGCAGTTTCAATTTCATCAATTGGTCATGTTTCTTTGAATTTGAACAAGTTCTCAATTTCCACAGATAGTGTCCATTTCATTATTCATAAGTGAACATACATTTCGTCATCCCATTAAGACCTACGGGAATCTTTGTTTTTAGCCTGATAATTAATTTCGATTCAAGGCGTCTTAACTTGAGTGTCCTGTTTCCACCCCGCTCATGTGGCTGGATGGTGGCCAAGCCAGAGTATTTAATGTCCATCCAAGTTTTTCCTCTGTGGGTGGCCATATGTTTTTCCACGGCATATTACATGTCTTGATTAACAGTGGCTCGTATGTGCTCCAATATCCTCTTTTTGAGTGGGCAGATTGTGCTGTCAATGTATCTTTTTCCTCAATGACACTCAATTAAATATACAAATGGGGTGGGGTCGCACACTACTCACACACCGGCGGTGTCGCCCCTAAGGACTCTGGTCAATGTAGTAAAGTGTTCGCGATGCATCATCTTTCGATCTTTTGCTATCTTCGCTGTCTTCGCCATCCCTGTACACGTGTTTCGGGGTATCACCCCTCGTCAGCAGGGATAGGCCGTGTGTGAGTAGTGTGCGACCCCACCCCCATTTGTAACTTTAAAGCTCCCGTGAGCAGTGGGCTGACGAGCCTGGGATCCCGCACCTACGCGCCTGAGTGGTACTATACCTGGCAGATATTCGCAGCCATCGGCAACCCCAGTACACGACCTATCCCTGCTGACGAGGGGTGATACCCCGAAACACGTGTCCAGGGATGGCGAAGACAGCGAAGATAGCAGAAGATCGAAAGATGATGCATCGCGAACACTTTACTACATTGACCAGAGTCCTTAGGGGCGACACCGCCGGTGTGTGAGTAGTGTGCGACCCCACCCCCATTTGTAACTCAATTAAATATACCACCTGCATGGTGTCACAAGTTATGGTCTCTTTGATCTCAAATTTGCGCCCTTTAGGATCTTTGATTGATTTTAGGTTTTGTCCTATCTTGCAGGCCTTACATACCATGCATTTCACAAATCCCTTTTGTCTTGATTGTAACCATGATTCTTGTTTTTTCATCACAAAGTGGCTGTTAACAAGTGTATCGGATAACAATGGTGCTTTCCTGTATGATATCAGCGGATGATCCCCCACTAGATGGCCAATGTCCGGGTCTTTTTTGAGGACACTCCAATACTTGGTTGCAATTTGTTTGATTTGAAAACTCTCTCTGCTGTAGGTCAAGATTAATCGTGGTGTGCTGCCAGATCCATCAACTGTTTTCTTGTTTGTGCGTTTTCTATTATCTATAAGAGTTTCTGCCCGAGTTTTTAATCTTGCTTTTTGTTCGCCCTGATAGATTTTCCTGTGTTTATATCCTCTTTGGAGGAATCGGTTCTTGGTTTCCTTGAATTTGATTTCCATTTCCTTCGATTCTGAACAATTTCTGTTCATCCTGATAAATTCCCCATATGGGATGCTCTTTTTGAGGGATTGAGGATGAAAGCTTAAACCGTGTAACACACTGTCTTCTTCCTATAGACTGTTGTGTATATTTTGTTCTTTTTGATGTATACCTTGGTGTCCAAGAAATCAATCTCTGTGCGGTTGATGTTATGGGTAAATTTCAATCCGACCTCATTGTTGTTTATGATCTTCATATATTCCAAGAATTCTGATTCAGTTGTCCTCTCCAAAGTAAAAAAAGATTGTTGATGAGTCGTAGCCAAAGAGCTACTTTGGAAGTATACTGGTTGTTTTCTTCTCTCCAAGCTATGTTCTTCTCCCACCAACACATCATGAGGTTGGCATAGCTTGGAGAGAAGGAAACTCCCATTGCAGTACCACAGCTTTGAGAGTACAACTTTTTGTTAAATAAAAAGACATTATTCTTGAGACATAGTTCAATCATTTCCATTAGCATGGTAGTATGTTTGAATTCCACTATTGGTCTTTGTTTTAGGAAGTATAGGGTTGCCTTCATCCCTATGTCATGATCTATGGACGTATACAACGCAACAACATCAATTGTCACTAACAGATAATCTGGTTGCCAGGTGGTTCTTCAGGAAATCCCCTGTGTCCTTGATATAAGAATTGAGAGTCGGAACAATTGGTGTTAAAAAGTAATTGACATAAGAGCCAATATTCTCATAGAGGGTGCCACAGCTGGATAATATTGGGAATCCTGGAGGTTTATGTAAAGTCTTGTGCAATTGTGGCAGAAAATATATTGTGGATATCACCGGATTCTCTATAATTAGGAAGTTTTTCTCTTCATCATTCAGCAAACCATCCTCATGCCAGTGTCTGATTTTTTCCACATAGATCGATGGTGAGATTATTAATTGGATTGTGAGTCAACGCCTGATAGTTCTCTGTGTTGTTCAATTGGAGAAGTGCTTCATTAATGTAATCCTGTTTGTCTAAGACAACAGTATTACCACCCTTGTCTGCTGGCTTTATTTCGATTTGGTTGTTGTTTTGTAATGACTTCAGAGCTTGACGTTCATTGCAAGATAGGTTTTCTCTTCGTTGGGTGTGTTTTGTGTTTTCCATGGTTTCTAGTTCTGCCACCACTAGATCCTGAATATATCCATCATCATCAAGAGGTCTTTATTCGATTTGCATCATAAAAGACAAATACATTAAAAAAAAACAGTTCATACGCTTTTACATATAAGATAATAAATACGTTACATTTTAAAACCATGTTAAGAAAAGTAATACATTTTAGGCAATGATATACAAGAAGACCCCTTACTACATAAAAACAATGCTACGTTGGAACTAAAAGTCATAAAAACATATACAATGGGAACTTCATTTACCAAGGTTGTGAATACGGATTGACCAAGCCCAGCTCACGAATTTTGCTACACCAATGGCGATAGGGGGGGAAGTATCAGTTTTAAGAATCCTAGTCGCTGCAACAGCAGATCTAGTACCTAATAAGCGGCAGACTGGTAAAAGCCAAACTTTTCTGGGTAACAAATACTTAGGGCAGCAGAAGAAAAAGTTTTCAATATTCTCTACTGCTGTTACACAGAAAGGACACTTATCGCTACCACCAGTTGACCAGGAGTGCGTAAGCCCCCTCACGGGTAACGAGCCTACTCGTAATTGGTGATACAGTTTAAGATCATTTGGCTTAGTAATTAAGTCCCCGTAGGCTTCATATTTAGGGACATCCTTTACAACCAAAAATTCCAGTGACATGGTAGGACCAACAACCATAGTAGATCTCCACTCAGCGATCCAATGCCAGTAAATATCTTTAAGTGCCTTTTTTGATGGAAAGGTAGCACATGCTGGATCAACCCATAACGCCTCCAGGCGCAGATTTTTTAAAAGCGTCCTGAGATGAGAGAGCCAGGGAACCCTATGGGACCCTTCAAGCCCCCTCACCTCAACGATGGCCTCAGCAAACAGGGTTAATTCAGGTGTAGTCCACAGACGATGCCAGAACGCCAGTGGTCTATACCGTACCACGTCCTCAATAGATTTAACACCTAAGTCAAGCTGCAGGGGTAAGCAAGGTGTTGATTGTAGGAGACCAGTTGCCATTCTGAGGAACCTATTCTGTGCCACCCTCAGAGTGGATAAATCACTATACCCCCACAGTTCTGCACCATAGATAATAGCAGGGATTATCTTGGAACCATAAATTTTTACCAACGGTGCCAGGGGTTTAGTGAGAGATTTTGCATGCTCCTTCAATAAGGCTCCCCCAAGTTGAGCATGTTTCAGGGTCATAAGATCCAATTGGGGTTTCCAACTCAAGTTCTCACTTAATGTAACACCCAGGTATGTAAAAACCTCAGTTTGATCCAAAATGGCTCCGCTCATCGACACCTTGGCCTTCACAGACTTGGGGCCTCGCAGAACCATACATTTGGTCTTGTTGACATTCACCTCTAACTCATGCTCGCTGCAGAAACACTCAAAACGGGCCAGTGCGGACTGAAGGCCCTGCCTCGTTTTAGAAATAATAAGAGTGTCGTCCGCGAACATGAGGAGGGGAATTTTCCTTCCAGCAAGGGAGGGGGCGTCCGTTGGATAGTTAGAAAAATACTTAGTCACCCCATTAATAAACAAAGAAAAAAGGGTGGGGCCAACACACACCCTTGTCTAACCCCCTTGGCAACTTTAAAACTGTCAGTGACCTCCCCTGGACCACCCCATCTTACTTTGGCATAGGTGTTTGAGTGCAGATTGATCAGCAGCGCCACCATCTCTTTGGGCATGCCCAAATCCAACAAGACTTCCCAGAGCTTTGTCCTGGGCACTAGGTCGAAAGCAGACAGACCTAAGGTCCACAAATGCTGCAAACAGCAAACCTCCCCCATAGATAATAGCAGGGATTATCTTGGAACCATACATTTTTACCAACGGTGCCAGGGGTTTAGTGAGAGATTTTGCATGCTCCTTCAATAAGGCTCCCCCAAGTTGAGCATGTTTCAGGGTCATAAGATCCAATTGGGGTTTCCAACTCAAGTTCTCACTTAATGTGACACCCAGGTATGTAAAAACCTCAGTTTGATCCAAAATGGCTCCGCTCATCGACACCTTGGCCTTCACAGACTTGGGGCCTCGCAGAACCATACATTTGGTCTTGTTCACATTCACCTCTAACTCATGCTCGCTGCAGAAACACTCAAAACGGGCCAGTGCGGACTGAAGGCCCTGCCTCGTTTTAGAAATAATAAGAGTGTCGTCCGCGAACATGAGGAGGGGAATTTTCCTTCCAGCAAGGGAGGGGGCGTCCGTTGGATAGTTAGAAAAATACTTAGTCACCCCATTAATAAACAAAGAAAAAAGGGTGGGGGCCAACACACACCCTTGTCTAACCCCCTTGGCAACTTTAAAACTGTCAGTGACCTCCCCTGGACCACCCCATCTTACTTTGGCATAGGTGTTTGAGTGCAGATTGATCAGCAGCGCCACCATCTCTTTGGGCATGCCCAAATCCAACAAGACTTCCCAGAGCTTTGTCCTGGGCACTAGGTCGAAAGCAGACAGACCTAAGGTCCACAAATGCTGCAAACAGCAAACCTCCCCCAAGATAGACCACCTTCCAATATAATAGCATAAATCTAAAAACTTGCTCTAAGGTCCCCATATGTTGCCGAAAACCCGCCTGGAGAGGACTTAAAACGTCATAATCAGAGATCCAACTCTGGATCCTACCCAAAAGAATATATCCACTTTATTGCCTTGATGAAGTACAGGACAAAATCTTGATTGGCTTGTGAAGTTGGTCTTGCAATGTCTATTCATGGTGATTCCCATTTCTTCTAAGACTTCAGTATCTGGTTTAGTTGTTTCCTCTATGTCGTGAGCTAGTTCATATGCTGTTCTCAAGATGTGAATTTTCGCTATGGTGAATGGCGGTTCTCCCTCTGATGTCGATCTTTCTGACGTAGTCACATTCGTCTCCGGGATAGTTGGTAATTTGGTGAAGAATTTCTTTAATTTCAATTTGCGGATATATTTGTACATGTCTATCTTAGTTTCCACCGAGTCTTGATGTCTTTCTGGACAGAATGTTAAACCTTTCTTTAACAAGTGGCATTCAGCATCCGTTAATGTGTGTTTTTTTTTTTCACAACAAAGTTTTATTTAATGATCAGAGAGAGGCATATATGTGGCTCTCCACAGTCAGGAGAGTGCCACCAAATATCAAGACAGGTTTCTTTAGCATGTACAAATCTCAAATAATTATACGAGTAATGCAAACCCCCTTCCTGCCCTCCACCCCCACCCCCAACCACCCAACTTCCCAACTACCCACCCCTTATCCCTCCCTAACCCGTTGCACGTGATCATAGTAAACCTTCATCACTTGGTCTTAATGTGTCCGGTACTGTGTACTACCTTAGGTCTGCGGGCCACTCGCCTCCTGCCATTCATCCTCTTGTACCATCGGGGGGTCTAGGAACAGTCCCCTATACTCCGCCCACCTTCTCCAGATCTTATAATGCTTACGGGGGCATCCCCTGGCCTCAAACACCGGGCGCTCCAGCCCCATAAAGTAGTCTAAGCCAGCCTTCCAAGCACACAGTGGGGGGGCTCGCACTCCTTTCCATGCCCGTGCTAGGTCCCTCTTGGCCACCACCAGTCCCAGCAGTAAGAGGTGGCGCTTGTAGATATTCCCCCCTACACCCTCTAGGACATGAAGAATCCCTAATCGAGGGGTGCGGGGCAGGTCCCATCCCAGTACTTCAGACAGACAATTCCAGACACCACTCCAAAATCTGGTAAGGCCGACACAGGACCACACAGTATGCAACAGCGTACCTCTTTCAGTTCCACAGCGCAGGCACTCTGGGGACCCAATCAGGCCCGCCTTCCACAATCGCTCCCGGGTGTAGTAGGCCCTGTGTAGGTATTTGAATTGGATGAGGCGGAGTCGCATCGCGATAGCAGCCCCTCGCGGGGACTCCAGCGCCTCCCTCCAATCATCCTCGTCCAAGGGTCCAATGTCTTTCTCCCAGGCCTCTCTAAGGGGGAGTAGGGAGGAGGAACAGTGCGTGACGAGTGTTTGATAGATTCGGGATACCTTCTTATCGCCGAGGTCTCCCATGAAGATCCTCGCCTCCACCGGACTGAATTCCGGCAGCGACTCCAAGCCTGCAATGTTAGATGCCAGCCCTTTGCGAAATTGGAGATAGCGATAGAATTGTCGCAGGGTTTCTGTTCTCACACAGAACTGTGCACAGAGGATTGGAACCTCAGAGAATTAGGGTGACCCAAAACTCACCTAAGTACCCAACAAACCCCTTACCGAGCTAGCTACAGTGTCTCATTGGTCATAACAAACTCCCAATGTTTAGACAAACCAGAACATGAACTTACAGTACCTCAGGATACGTGGAACTCATGAACACTCTTTCGTTATACTATCATTACAAACCAGAACATGGAGTAAAGAAGAACACATGTGCATTTGAAATGTTTATTTACTAATGCCGTCTTCTCAGGCGCAGTATCTTAGATAATACAAGTGAACATATTATCAATAGCAAAGTTACCAGCATAGTCACTAGTACATAAACAGCGAACGGTGACAGCATGATAACATGCTGTAAATGAATAAGAGTTAACAACACTTATATCTCACCCTCCCTAACACACATATTATATTATTAGCTAAGAAGGTCTCTTTGGGTTGTATTAGGGCGGGCCCATACCTTAGTGTCCTAGCATGAAGGAATCACATCAGCATACACCAGCTCTCTCTTCATGTGAACCGCATCAAGTGTGTTATTGTGCCTCAAGCAAAGCAATATAAAACCAGCCTCAAGTCCAAAGTTGGCAGAAGCTGCACTTATGTTATGTCTATGAAGCCGTGAAGATCAGACCTCATAACAAATCTGTATCGTGTTGTTCCTGAAACTTCAGCACTCTCTGTACAGACATAGTTTATTAAGCAAAGCTGATATCAGAGTAATAACATATTATTCTCATGTAAACCACAACGAACTACTAGGGTGAAAGCTAAATCAACAATTAAGTGTCGTATGCAGAAGTTGCAAAAAGGAAAAATGGCGTTTAAACCTCTAATGAGCCTATGCTAACTTAACACGGTATAAAGATATTCAGTAGCTACATGACACCCCCCCATGATCCGGGAACGGACTAAATAAGATAACAGAAGTGCCATCACATGAGAGCAGAGTGCAACATTATATGAGCATGGTTCTCAAACTAAACACTAAAAAAATAGCAAAAATTGTAATAAAATTTAATGCTAAAAAATAGCCAAAAAGTTAATAGTGGCTCAAGCCAATAGGCAATGGAATAATAAAAAACTTGACAGATAAGTCAATTAATGTCAATGAAATGCTAGTACTTCAGCATGTCAATACACGGAAGTGTCTAGGACAGAACTGTGTATGCAAAATAAGCAGCAACAGCCTCCAACAGGAAATCACCGTCTTCATCCGAAAACAGTTCAGCCATCCAATTTAAAAGTGGAAAAGAACATACGTGTTCTCCCAGCACCGGATCCTCTATCACCATCAGAGGACAGCTCGGTGGGTTTTCAAGAAAGCTCAGTTCCAAGAAATCCTGTGCTGCCGCCAGTATATTCCAGGGACCAATTAGTCCATGCATAACTGCTAAGGCCATAATCCTCTCGCCAGGACAAACCAACTCGTGAGTAATGATAGGACTCATCAGCTGATTAAAGTCGACGTTAGGGGAAACCGGTCCGCAGAGACACAAATCAATGGCCCAATCGAAATCACAGGCCAGGCAGTGAAATACAGGCTGGACACAGGTGAAGTAGGAGAATCGAAAAGATAATCCATATGCCGTGCTCAATATCGCTAACGGCAGCGTGCCATAATATTCAAGCATGCGATTGCGGAACAGCGTCAGCAGCTGCCGGGCGGTGCCTTGTACAGGAAGGACATCCATATTTAAAGATACAGAAAACCACTAGAGCGCCCGCTGCTAATGCAAGTAGAACTGGGAATCCACCAAACAAAGATGAGAAAATAGAATGAAAGAAAGCAGGGATGACTCCAAAAATTGTATCAAAGGAAGTCACGAGACCACTGCTAACAGTTTTAAAAAAATGTGCCAGGCCCTTTGTGGAGGACGCGTTAAAGATAGTACGAATCATCTCGCCGAAATGTAAAGGCAAATCAGTATTTAAAAGGGCCTGAACCTCTGTACGGGTGTTCGCTACGTGAAGAACGAAAGTTTCACGAGCCGAACTCAAGGCCACCTCCTTCTGGGACAAAAGAGCCCTTATTCTTGCCATGCCGCTGAATTCTGCTCTCAAGGTTGGTATCTGTGGCCAGATGGAGGACTCCCTATGTTCATGTGTGGGTGGATACAGAACATTCCTACAGCAAATAACACGTTCACTTACTGTTACAATATAAGGTACACCCTTTATTAACCCGCAACACTCTTCATTATTTAAAAGTAAATAACTACCATTACCTAATAAGGTAAATGTGGGGATGATAGCAGGAACCGGTGTGCCTTGCAAAACACAAGCCAAATTCGGTCGGTGTTGGTTGCATGAACCGTGTAATTGTATGTGTCTACACATCAATGAATGATCTGGTGTCTCAGTACACTCCTCCCCATTTAGATAAACTTCTTGACCATCTCTGAAACACCTGTATGTATATGGAAGGGACCAGACTTCATGAAGAAAACCACTACCCAAAGGTTCATAACGACCAATTGGTACATATTTCATACAATTTGAAAATTTATATAAAGCAAAAGGCAGCGTTATTAAACCGTGGATAAGCCACGTTGCAGCAGTGGCCTCTGCCACGGAAAAAGGCAAAGATTCTAACCTCTCAATATGTAACATACTAAAGGTAGCATCACGCATTGAAAGCAAGCGTTGTTTGTCAGTCAAATTAAACGGGGCAAAGAGTGAAGAAACGTTCATGTACGTCCAGGGAACCTTATTATTTTTCAGAGTCTGAAGGGTCCATGCAAATTGCATGATTGACCGTAACTGATTTTGACCATGGTACAATACTGACACTTCATCATGCACAATATCCACAACGGACGACACAATATTATCTAAAGTGTAAATACGGGAGGAAAGCACGTTAATACTATTGTCAACAACTGCAAGTACTTTCTCCAAATTTGCCTGATCAATGGCCCTAAGGCGTGTAGCAGCCTCAATTTGTGATGTTTTCCAAATTTCATTGTAAACTGCATATATCCACCTTTTTGACCTGCCACTAGCCGGACCTTTAATGAAATCATTTAAATCCACGTCTGCATTCAGTTTAGAAAGGTGACTTTTAACTGCAGGTAAAGTAGAATGTTTCAGCCAATTTTGACACAATTTGCCTACAGAATAAGTTGTGACAGTGTGGACTAAGTCAAAACGGGGATCAGACCTAACAGTTTTAAACCCGTCAGATAAACCTAAGAATCGATGCTGACAAGAATCAGCACCACGGTGCCAAAGCAGCCAACCTTTTGGATCCAAACTGGAAATGTTAAAGGAAGAATTAAGGAGTAAGGCCTGTAATTCTCTAATGGACAACTGAGTAAAATTACTCCAACCATCATATTCCTCCAAATCCGGGACAGTAGGGGTGTTTAATTTTTTAGAAGTAGCCAATCCAAAGCATGTGGTCTGGGAAATAGTTGCATTCAAAAACAACATATGATTCGGGATGAGACATGCACGGTGCAAAGCCTCTATGCCTTGTACCTGCCAGGCTCTTGAACCCCAGACTGATTTAAGGTCTATTGTTTCCTTCCATACTTCGTAGCCTCCAATAACTAATTGATCAAGGAAGGCCTTCGAGTACAACAATTTAGTATCGGTAAGTCTAACCTTGGACATTGGCATTTTTATAAATTTAAAATAAAAGGACTCGGGATTGGACTGGTTAAAATCAGTGAAATAAGCATACTTTTTCAGAAAAGTTCCTGAACTGCCTAGTGCAGGCGCTGGGCAATGTTCCCACTGTGTAAAATTAACAGTATCCCTTCGGGATGATATTTTATGTAAGAAGTGGTTGCCATAATGTTGGTAGCAAAATAAATCACCATAATTAGCAGATTCTAAATATAAATCCTCAGCATCAAAGGCAGCATAGTATTGCAAATCAGAAAACAAACTTTCTACTGTATTAACTTCCCAGTCATCAGAACGAATGTTTTGTTTCACTACATCCCCCATATTCACTCTAAGTACATTAGGAACTTTGACGACTTCCGTTGGGCCATGAATTTGAAATCGAACCGCATCCCACACAATTCCATCAAGGACTGGCCATGCTGTGATGTTAACCAAAGTTAAGTCTCTTTTCAATCTGTGTGTAGAATGAGACGAGGAAAGTGGGGCCAAAGTTCCATTTAGATGTGTAATGCACGTTCTTTCCTCGACATAGTGTCCATTGATGAGTCGAAAAAAATAAAACACAAAACCAATTGACATAAAGAGGTAAACTGAAAAGAGGACCAGCCAAATGTATGTCCAAGGGGGAATCAAAAAATGTTTTTTAAACAGGCTGGCATAAACTGCAATACGAGATGGTTTCTTTGAGGCAAGGGAAACAGAGTCAAATGAAAATCTGGATTCCGTGGCTAAACGTGCTTGCAGGTCAGGCATGGACAAATCAGTGGGGTAGGTATAGTCTATCTCATCATTGTTAGTTCCTGGTAAAGTATTTAACAAAGGACTGGAAACAGCAGGTAACTCGATGGCCACTTTAGGCTCAATATTAGAAGCAGTGGGCATAACTGAATTTCTCACAATGGAAGGACATGAAACAGCCGGTGTCATGCTAAGAAGAATCGGCCACTCTGTGTATCTTGACATTGTCAATTGAAATAAACCTGTTTTCCTTACGACCAGGAAGTGGTGGTAAAATGACTGTTCTGGTGCCCTTCACTCCAAGGACTGGAACCGGAGCTCGATAGGAAGGACCAAATTCTTTCTTGTTATCGATCTTCTCGCGAACCAGTTCTCCAACTTGGGGTAGCCAGCCGACTACCGGGATCTGCAACGCATCATCCGATGTGGAGGGCAAATGTTCCTTTGCAAGACTGTCTCTGGTCTTTTGTAGATTCTGTAAAACATTGCAATGTTCATCTGCGTCAAAGGAAGTGGCGCGAACCACACAGTCTAGACCGTCAAGGTCAGGGACGTACATCTTGATGCCAAAGAGCATTTCGTATGGGGTCCGCCCACCCAGAGACCTTCTAGGGAGATTATTAAGAGCACGCTGCACGCCATTGAGGTGGGTCAGCCAGTTTCTGCCAGTGCCTATAACTCGAGCTGTCAATGATTGCTTTAAATCACGGTTCATTCGTTCCACTACACTGTTACCCTCAGGTCTGTAGGGAGACGAAAACTTGACTTGGACCCCCATCGAAGTCATGGCATCCTTATACGCCTTAGAGGCGAAAGCCGGACCCTGATCCGAATGGAAGGTACCACAGGCAAAAATCCCTATAAAGACACGCAAATCTCTAATGACAGTCCGTGAATCAGCGCTGCGATGGGGCCATACCCACACAAAGCGTGTGCATGAATCAACTGCAACTAAGATGTACTTATACGCAGTATCAGAGGAAAAAGGACCGCAGTGATCTAAATAAACACAACCCAGTGGTTTATTAGAAATGTACAACTGTGTCTGTGGCGGACGCGTAGCAGTTGAAGGTTTAATCTGCTGGCATATGTCACAAAGAAGGACATAATCACGCGTCTGTTTGTACAGTCCCCGCCACCAGAAACGTTGTTGTAATTGAGTTACAGTGGCCGAGACGCCCGCATGCGCAGACGCCACACCTTCATGCGCCGCTGTAATCAAGTCAGCCCTGCGATCCGAGTTGGGAATCAGACGTTCCCCAACTTCTGGAATGGTCACAAAAGGAACCTTTTCGGGACTTAAGTGGTATTTGTACTTCGAAGGGAATCCCGAAGGATGTTTACCTCCCTTCTCACAGGCAGCAACTGCTGCTAAGATGTCGCTATCAATCTTAGTTTTGGACCTAGTAACTGCTGCAACTAAGTATGTAGATACTGCTGATTTCGCCGCTTCATCTGCAAGCGAGTTACCGACAGCGTGAACCCCAAGACGCTGATGGCCAAGAGTATGAATTACATAAACGAGCGGTAACTTATCCTTAAGTTCCGCCACTCGAACCCAGATCAATTTATGTTTTATTGTGCTACCCTTGGAATCACGAAAGTCATTCTGAATCCAAAAGAACAAGTTTTCATTGTAAGACTGGACACAGTAAAAAGAATCACTTACAATAAGAGTAGTAACACTAGGATCTGCGTACTCCAACGCAAGTAAAAGAGCACGAAGCTCTGCCAATTGGGCGGTGCAATCTCCAAGCGGCAACGTGTGCACTTCCCTGGATATGAACTCATCGTTCGACATAGCACCGGCCACAATGGCGCAAGCGGAAACGTAGGCATGTTTAGAGCCATGCGCAACCTGCGCCGAACCATCAGTGTAAATGATGCAATGGTAGTCCTCCAAAGGTCGCATAGCTAGAGGAGCAGGGTGAACAAACTCATACTGCAAGTACTCCTGAGACCGCAACGAGGCGTCAAAAATAAACGTTACATCCGTGGACGTCAAGGACGCAGCCCACTGAATCCACCGAGGGTGCAAAGCTTTTGAATTTGGTACACTGGCTTTCGTGACTGCCTCCAAGTGAGGACAGGGTGTTACAACCAACATGCGTTTCCCTTGTGACAGAGCCCGTTCCTTAAGAATAGCCATCTGTACAGCTGTTAAAACCTTTTCCACAGTGGGAAACCGCATCTCAGCCGAAGTGTACAAGTGTGACTTGTAAGCAATAGGTACTGTGTCTCCTTCATTAAAAGTGAGGTACGTGAAACCCACTGTCCCTGGTATGATTCTTATCACCAGGTTGGTATGGTTATCACGAGTCAGTAAGAACTTAGAAGCGAGCAAATCAGCCTGCAAGGATTGCAAAATGGCGGAATGCTCAGGCAGCCAGCATGATTTCGAAAAAGTTGGTTGTATCAAAGCATACAACGGCTTGATACGCTGGGCATATTCCGGAATGTATGTTCTCCCGAAATTCAAGAAACCCAGCAAGGACTGTAATTGTTTCAGTGTTGTAGGAGCGCGCAACTGTGCGCACTTCTCTAAGAAGTGAGGAGCCAAACCTCTACCTTCATTGTTGAGCTCATAGCCCAAAAACAACACTGTGTGTTCAGCAATGTGCGATTTTGCAGTTAAATTTGTAACCCATGTCAGCGAAGTTACAAATAACAGAATTTACACGACACAGATGCTCCCAAATATCGTCGTCTGTGAGATATATGTCATCCACATACGAACAAGCATCCGGGTCGAGTGCCTCCAGAATAGAGACAATGCGAGCGGTAAATATACCAGGACTATTCTTATAGCCCATCGGAAGACGCCGGAATTGTTTTTGGACTCCAGCGCTCGTAAAACTGGTCCATTGGGAGCTAAAGCTGTCCAATCTGTGGGCATAAAAACTGTTGGATATGTCAAGCGTTGTCTTGAAACGCTTTCGCACGAGACTATCCACAAGGGCAGAGCCGTGAGTATTCTGTACTGCACAGTTACGGCAATGCGAGTTTAAATGCCGGTAATCCAAAACCAAACGATATGATCCGTCAGGTTTGTTCACAGTAAAAAGGGGATTATTCATCGGTGACACACACGTTTCAATAACTCCCTGATATTCCAATTGTTCAAGGATTTCGGCGACGGAAGTTTTTGCTTCACGCCGAATGGGATATTGAGGTTGAGGCTGCGGCTGAGACCGCAACGGAATTTCGTGGCAAGGCGACAATTTATCCCAACCACATTGGTTATGGTACAGAGCCGGTGCGAGAGCCCGAGCCCACTCTTCTGCAAAATGCTGCACATGCTCTTTCGAGACAGTGTCCGCGAAACTGGGGAGGATTACCTCCTCCCCTCGCGGCGCCGCGAGCACAAAAGGTGGGGGCCAGTCAGCCTCCGAAAGCAAAATATCATACGTAGAAGACAGATTTTCCCAAAATACCCCTTTTACGGCACGCTGTATGTCACCTTCAATTAACAGGACAATTTCATAAAGTCTTTCAGGGGGAGCAAGTCTCGTATCCGCTGTTTCTATCACAACGTAGACATCAGTCGCTGTCACCCTCAGTAGTGGACGCAGCGTCTCTCTGACTATGGTTATCTCCGCCGCGCTGTCCAGCAAGGTCAGAGCCCACGTCAGATTCCGAAGCCGCGTTCTCACTATCTGTGGCATATCGATGCGCTGTTAAGGCTGCGACTTTCTTTTTCGCAAACTGCGGTCTCTTTGGCGTAGAAGACTCCTGCTTCCATGCGCCTTCTGTCTGGCGGGGCTGGCCACGTCCTTGTTGGCCACCACGTCCCCGTCCACCTCCTCCTCCACCGGTCTTCGGGGCCGATGAGTCCTGAAAGGAACGAGGAGAGCGTTGATCAGAAACCTGAAATCGATCAGGTGATTTAATCATCGCGCGATCGCGCAAATCATAAACTTTCTCAGCCGGCGCAGGGACCTGTGACGCAGGATATGATTCCTGAGTTTGCTGTTGTTGCTTCCCCTGTTTCTGTTTCTGAGGCCAATTCTGTTTTTTGGACTTCGGTTGTACATCTGCCGCAGCAGATTGCACTTGTGGTTGTTTCTTCTCCTTAACCGCGAAGTACTTCAAACCCTTACTTGTGCGACCGATAGTTTTATAAGCGGCCACCACAATCTTCGCCAACTGGCGGGGCTTTTCGGCATCGGGTAACGCCGCCAGTGCATGAAAAACCTGGAAGTTCACAGCATCTCCCTTGATGTTGGAGAGTATGAGATCACTTACAATCTCAAAAGAACCACACAGGCGCATACCCAATTCAACCGCTGCCTCTGGACCGTGATCATCCTGAACACGTTTTATGATCGTAGGCAGTACAGCCATAGATGGGGTGCCGAAACACCTCGCATAAACAGCCGCAAAAGTTTTACCCCAACTTTCACAGTCAACGAGTTCGGGAGTGATATCCTTAGGTAAAGTAATCGTCAACATTCTATGTTTATCAGCAGGAGTAGAATTGGGAAACACGGCTTCCAGTTGGTCAAATTTCTCGGCCAGCCAAAAAGGATAATCATCTTTATTATCAGGGCGTTGACCAAAAACCGAATTTACCATAACTGGATTGAGCCGTAAACCACCACGTTCCGTTGGAACGGCCGCACCCCCCTGGGGACCACCCGGGAGATGTCGACCTATGTATTGCACTAAAGCTCGAATCACGGAAATTGAGACTACATGTAGCCTTCGAATTTCTGCAAGGGTACAAGCCCCGTGATTCGGGTGCGGGGTAAAACCACCCAACGCAGGCCAGTTAGTACCTGGAATTGAGAGTGGACCTAACCTCGCAGCGGACAAAGAGTGGGGGAGGGCGCCATCAAACCAAACTCAATGCTGCCAATGATCAATAGGTATTTCCAGTGCCCTGTACGGTGTATACTCAGCCGGTACAGGGGAGGCCGTGTAGGAGTGGAACAAACCAGAAGTTGCGTCCACAGCCGGAAACGTAACCCAAGAGTAAAACAATTCAAAAGGGAACGCCGGATCAGCACACACCACTAAAATCACAGCCATCCCATCCACCGGGACTTGGTACGTCTGTAGATGTGTGCGCACCGCTACTCGACTACGTTGCGCAATTGCCACCGCCGACATGATAACACTGGAATTACGGAAAAACAAAGAATACTTTGTAGCACAACTGGGTAGTAATTCAAAGAAACTGTTTTAGAAAGAATCAAGCTTGAAAAAGACCTATTACCATAAATAGGTAGGTTTCACCGACACCCCGTTCTCCGGAAACGGATGTGAAGGGGTTAAGGTTCGAACGATATACTACTCGATTGTCATGATATAAGACCACCGAAAACGTTGGGCGCCATGTCGCAGGGTTTCTGTTCTCACACAGAACTGTGCACAGAGGATTGGAACCTCGGAGAATTAGGGTGACCCAAAACTCACCTAAATACCCAACAAACCCCTTACCGAGCTAGCTACAGTGTCTCATTGGTCATAACAAACTCCCAATGTTTAGACAAACCAGAACATGAACTTACAGTACCTCAGGATACGTGGAACTCATGAACACTCTTTCGTTATACTATCATTACAAACCAGAACATGGAGTAAAGAAGAACACATGTGCATTTGAAATGTTTATTTACTAATGCCATCTTCTCAGGCGCAGTATCTTAGATAATACAAGTGAACATATTATCAATAGCAAAGTTACCAGCATAGTTACTAGTACATAAACAGCGAACGGTGACAGCATGATAACATGCTGTAAATGAATAAGAGTTAACAACACTTATATCTCACCCTCCCTAACACACATATTATATTATTAGCTAAGAAGGTCTCTTTGGGTTGTATTAGGGCGGGACCATACCTTAGTGTCCTAGCATGAAGGAATCACATCAGCATACACCAGCTCTCTCTTCATGTGAACCGCATCAAGTGTGTTATTGTGCCTCAAGCAAAGCAATATAAAACCAGCCTCAAGTCCAAAGTTGGCAGAAGCTGCACTTATGTTATGTCTATGAAGCCGTGAAGATCAGACCTCATAACAAATCTGTATTGTGTTGTTCCTGAAACTTCAGCACTCTCTGTACAGACATAGTTTATTAAGCAAAGCTGATATCAGAGTAATAACATATTATTCTGATGTAAACCACAACGAACTACTAGGGTGAAAGCTAAATCAACAATTAAGTGTCGTGTGCAGAAGTTGCAAAAAGGAAAAATGGCGTTTAAACCTCTAATGAGCCTATGCTAACTTAACACGGTATAAAGATATTCAGTAGCTACATGACAGAATTGGGTCGTGGGCATATGGAACTCAGTTTGGAGCTCCTGGAATGACTTCAAGGTGACCCCGGACAGTACATGTCCCAGTGACGAGATCCCGATGGCATCCCATCCACTGAACCCCGTCAAAGAGGCCAACCCGGGAAGCCGTCCATTCTGCCACAGCGGGGTCTCCGCCGTAAGCCTACCCCACCAGCCCATACGACGCAGCGCTTGTCGCCACACAGCAAAAACCACACGTGTGACACACGGGAGCTTTCTCCGTATTTTGGCTGAGTATAAAATCGTGTGTAGCGTGCAGTCACCCATCAGGGAGCGCTCCAGGGCATAAGCCGGGTCACCCCTATCTCCATACCACCATTCATTAAGTACAAGTAGTTGGGAGGCCTGATAATAAGACAGGATATCGGACGTGGCCAAGCCACCACAATATGTGGATAGGAAGCAGGTCCGCAGCGCCACCCTGGCAGCACCTCCCGCCCACAGGAAGCGACCCAGGACCGAATTAACTTGCCGAAACCACTGGGGAGCGATAGGGTGTGGGTGATTCTGCAGTTGGTATAGGAGGCGCGGAAGTGCGACCATCTTGAAGATCGCAGATCGACCAAAGATAGTAAGGGGCATTCGGGACCACGTCTTAACATCCGTCTGAACCCTCTCCCATACCGGGACCACATTACGTTCCCAAGCAACAGCCGCGGAGTCGGAGAGAAACACTCCCAGATACTTCAAGCCCCCTACAGCTACCTGCAACTCCGACGCCCAGGAGTCCGCCACACTCCTGCCACCCAACACCCACAATGTGGATTTACGTGGGTTGAGATAGAGGCCCGACACCTCACCGAAGACACGCATAATCTCCAAGACTCGAGGGCCCGATCTGTTTAAGTCCGTAAGGAAGAAGAGGACATCATCTGCATATAGTGCAATTCTATCTGTGGGGGCACCGCCCCATTCAAAGCCCCGCATTTGTGCGTCAATACGCACCCAGGAGGCCAGGGGCTCCATAGCGAGCGCAAATAAATATGGGGAGAGCGGGCACCCCTGGTGAGTCCCCCTGCCGATGGAGAACTTCTCAGATATCGCACCGGAGATACGGACAGATGCTGTGATGTCCGTGTACAGGAGTTTGATGTATGAAATAAACACCGGGCCCAGATTGAGGCGAGGCAGGAGAGCGAACAGGTACGTCCAGCTAACTGAGTCGAATGCTCTGTCGATATCCGCTAGGAGGAGAGCTGCCCTTTCCCCCGTGTCACCAACAGCATCTATTGCCGCCTGCGCCCGCCTGATATTGTGCCGCGTCGCCCTATGTATTTACAACAAGGGGTGGTGATGGGTCCCTTGCTCACTGCTCCATCAGGATTCAAGCAAGCCGGGCCGACGACGCCTGAAATGGCAGAAACCGGTCCCCGGAAAGCTTGTCTCCTTTCTGGTGAAGAATTGGCTTGGTAGTTTGGTCTGCCCTGTTCCCATGATGCACTGGGCCAGGGACAGACTAATTTGCATATAGCCAGGTTCTGAGCTGGGATGGGGCAGTGAGCTAAATAACGGTGATGGATCAGGCCCTGATCTTTGGACTGGGTAAGAGTGGTCTGCTTAATTCAGACACTCTGTTCATCACCATCCCCTTTTCTGAATCATTTTGTCCACCATAAGCGTGGAAGGGTATACTCAGACATGAGTCCCTTGCTCACTGCTCCATCAGGATTCAAGCAAGCCGGGCCGACGACGCCTGAAATGGCAGAAACCGGTCCCCGGAAGCTTGTCTCCTTTCTGGTGAAGAATTGGCTTGGTAGTTTGGTCTGCCCTGTTCCCATGATGCACTGGGCCAGGGACAGACTAATTTGCATATAGCCAGGTTCTGAGCTGGGATGGGGCAGTGAGCTAAATAACGGTGATGGATCAGGCCCTGATCTTTGGACTGGGTAAGAGTGGTCTGCTTAATTCAGACACTCTGTTCATCACCACCCCCTTTTCTGAATCGCGTCGCCCTATGTGGCATGAAGCCAGCCTGGTCCGGATGGACCAAGTCGGTCACATACGGGAGAAGGCGGTTCGCCAAGGCCTTAGCCAGCAGTTTAGCCTCGATATTCAGCAAGGATATCGGGCGATACGAGTCCTGTCTGTCCGGGGGCCTGCCGGGCTTTTGGAAGACCACAACCTCGGCGTGTCGCCAATCAGCTGGCAGTCTACCCTGCGACCGAGCCGCCTCCAGCGCACGGAGGTAATGGGGCCCTAATTGGAGTTGGAATCTTTTATAGAATTCGCTCGGGAAGCCACTTGGCCCCGGTGCCTTCCCCGTGTTGAGCTGTCCTAACGCTTCTCCCAATTCTTCCGCCGTCAGGGGAAGGTCCAGCGCTGCTTTGGTCGCGTCAGAAACCGCCTTCGGTGGCAAGTCTCCAATGAATTTATCTATCGCGTCCGCCAATAGACAGTCCCGCGGGGCGTACAGGTCCTTATAATAGTGGGCAAAGTTCGCCGCCAGCGCCTCCGGGTCCATGATCGCCACTCCATCCCCATTAGTGAGACCCGGAAGCGAGTGCGGCTGGATAGTATGTTGGCACAACCTATGAAGCATGGTACAAGACTTGTCCCCCCACTGATAGACTCTACTGCGCGTGGCCAGCCATGCTTGCCTGGCCTCATCAATCAGCACCGACGCATACGACTGTTGCGCCTGCAGGAGCAACCGCAACGCTACATCATCACCCCCACCCCCGCATTGTTCGTCTAGAGTGTCCACCCGTGCAGCTGCCGCAGTGATGGCCTCTCTACGCTCCCGACGGGCCGCCGCACACCATGCAATATCTATCCCCCTAATCGTGGGCTTCATGGCCTCCCAGACTACCACTGCATCTATATCGTCCACTAGATTCTCCTGCCAGTAATGTGCAATCGCACTCCGCATGTGTTGGACGTAGCCGGCCCGCTGAAGGTGCCACGAGGACATCCTCCACCGGAACGGCTGACGTTTCGTAAGCAGGTCAATCCTGACAGCCACCGGAGAGTGGTCAGAAAGCCCTCTAGGCAGGATCCCAGCCTCCCGTACCCTATCCAGGGACGCGCGGGGCACAAAAACGTAGTCCAGGCGCGAAAAGGAACCATGTACAGCCGACACGTAGGTGTACTCACGGGCCTTGGGATGCATATGCCGCCACACATCAACCCAGCCCATTCCCTCCACCATCGCATTCAACCGGGTAGGAGCAGCAGCAGTCGAAGCCCCCTGCGCTCGCCGACGATCCACACACATGTCCATCACCTCATTCCAATCACCCCCCAACACCGCCAAGGACTCAGGGATCTCCGCCCACACCGCAAACAATTTCTCGGACAAGGACCACTGCAAAGGCGGAGGGGCATAGACACTCCCAAAAACTACAGGTTCAGCACCCACCATCCCCTTGACGAAAACATATCGACCCTGCGGGTCTATCCATTGTTTCTCATGTACATAGGCCAATCTGCGATGCACCAACACAGCAACTCCCCTGGACCCCCTGGAAAACCCCGCATGATAGACCTATTGGTAACAAAACCTCTGCAGGCTAAGCACCTTCGTCCCCAGCATGTGCGTTTCCTGCAACAGTAATACATCAGCCACCTCCCTCTTCCCCCATCTCAGAATTGCCCCCGTTTGATTTTGTCAAGCATCCCCCTGACATTCCAAGTTATCACACGCATGGACTCCTTAGGGAGTCCTTGAATCGACGTATCAGCCATCGTCTAAGGTAGCAATCGTGGCAGAACCCTGGCGCCACACCCATGCACACAGCACCTTCAGAAGCAAAGTATCAAAAATCACGTGCAATCCCCCCCGTCGACCCTCGAACTCCCAAAAAACAACAGCGGCAGTCCCTCTGCCCAACGTGCCCCAACCCATACCCCCCCCACAACCACCCCACCCCAACCCCCTGCCCACCACCCCTATACCTCATGGAACTCAGAAGTATCTGTCGCGGCATGGGCAACCTCGGGCCCAAAACAGAGCGACCAAGGCCAACCATACCAATGGATCCCAACTACCCCCGGGAACTATCGAAACTCCCCCCCCCTTCCCCTATACAACTCCCACTTACGTAGGAGGCAGGTAGCCCCTAAACCAGAGCACCCCAAACCCCACCCCATAACCCCACACACAGCACAACAAGAATCTAGCCTTAATAGTATACTCAGCAGTCAATTTTCGGTACAGTGGAATGCTGCGGAGCAGCTTCACTCCAGCCGGAGTTTATGATATACGGTTGAGGGCACAAGTCCCCACAGCTTGTCAGCGGCCTCTCCCAGAGTGATCAGAGTCAGTAGGTGCAGCAGAGGGAGATCCACCGCGGGAGTTGGATCGTTTCCGAGATCTCGACTTCCTATTTCTTCTGGCTCCGGCAGCCTGATCCCCCCGGTCTTGCGATGGCTCCCTCGAACGTCCCGGGTTCAATCCAGGTTGATCATGTGGCCTGACTCTCACAGTCTCATCAGTCCATTTGAAAACGTCCTCCGGGGAGTCAAAGAAATGAGTCCGTGACTGAAAGATCACCCGTAGGCGGGCAGGGTAGAGCAATGAGTATTGAATCTTCAGGCCACGGAGTTTCGCCTTGGCGGCAATAAAAGAGTGCCGCTGTTGTTGCACAAGTCTGGTGTAGTCCGGGAAGATCATAATCTTCTGATTTTCGAAGTGAAGTGATTCCTTGGCCCTCGCTTCCCGCAAAATAGTGTCCTTGTCGTGAAAATTCAGGAGTTTAGCAATCACGGGTCTGGGCCTCTCTCCCGCCGGCGGTTTCTGCGTCAGGGCCCTATGGGCGCGTTCGATCACGAAACAGCGGGACAGGGCCTCCGGAGGGAGCCAACTCTCCAACCACTGGGTTAGGAACTGTTCCATGTTACCCTTCTCACACCCCTCCGGAAAGCCCACAAAGCGTAGGTTGTTCCTGCGCGCCCGCCCTTCAGCATCCTCGACACGGAGCGCAAGGCCCCGTTGAATGTTTTCCATCGCCGCCATTTTCCGCTTCAGGGTCCCAACATCGTCTTCCACCACCGAAATCCTAGATTCCGTCTCAGTAATTCGCTCAACGGCGTTGCGCAAATCCTGGCGCAATAAGGTCACGTCTGCCCCAACCGCCCCAATTTTGGCATCAAGCATGTCCCTAGTTTGGGTGATCGCCGCCATGAGCGCCGCATTGTCCGGGCCCAAACCCTGGCCACCGGATGCCCCCTGGCTCCCACTCGGTCCGGTAAACTTGTCGATGGGGCCCTGTTTGGCGGGCCCGCCCCCCCCCTCTGGTCATGGTGGGGCTCCATTCTGTGACCCCGGTTCTCAGGGCAGGCACCGGTCCTCACAGCTAGGTAGTCTGCGTTGCCAGTGGCAGGCAAGGAAGGCACACGATCTCGGACCAGCCAACCACCAGTCTGCCTCCAGGGGGGGGGCACACACATGACACTCCAGGCCAGGTCACTGCCCAGTCAGGGTCGCAGCTCCCAAAGGGCCGATTGCCCACTTCGCCGCCTCTGCCTGACGTCAGGCAGCACCTCCAGGGCTATCCGGGGGCAGGTGACTCCAACCGGCCAGAAAGCAGGCAAGCGCGACAGTCTATGGGCCAAGGAGCAGGCGGGATCACTCACCGGGGGGCCGCAGCACTGGCTGTCCCGCTGCCGCTTGGTCCAGGCCTCCCTCGCGCCTCTCCACCGGCGTCGTCAAAATTGAGGCCCCGGTCTCTGGGCCTACACGCCGGCTGCGGTCCGCCTCCAGGATCTGGGCAGCCCGGACTCACTCCCCAGTCGTGGGGCACGGCCACTCTCCCTCAGTCAGACCCGCTGCAGAGTCAAGCCCCAGGCCGCGGGTCCCACCGCTGCCACTGTCCACCGACGCCGGGAGTTCCCGGCTGGACACCACCAAAATTGAGGCCCCGGCTTCACACGCCGTGGGTAGGCCCCGGGGTGTCTCCGCCGCTATCTCCGCCACCAATGCTCCGGGCGCTCCAGAACCTTCACCGGAGGGTACCCCTCGCCCGTCTCTGCCTCCGCTGCTGGTGTGGGTCGGGATATGAATTCGGGGGCCAGGATAAATTACGGATCTGTAGCGGGCTGGTGGGAGCTCTAACAAGCCACGTCCACCATCTTCGCCCTCGAAGCCACGCCCCCGTTAATGTGTGTTTTGACAGGTTGATGGTTTAAAAACGACGGAAGACAAGAAGAAGCCTCAGAAAGAACAAGAGGATATCATCTTCGCAATCGTACAGTGATGAGAAAGTAAGGAATAAAGTACTCACAGGCAAAGACCATAATCTAATCATCAACCTGTCAAAACACACATTAACGGATGCTGAATGCAACTTGTTAAAGAAAGGTTTAACATTCTGTCCAGAAAACAGTAAAAGACCGTATGGTTGCTAATGAGCGGTAAAATAATAACAGGTGTACAAAAAGATCTTCATCTGAATTCAATCCATGCGGAACTTTGCTATTTAACATAAGTATGTATGGCGATTCCAGTCTCCTGAGTTGCAGCTCCGAATTTCCACCCCTAGGGTTTTTAGAGATCGCATCTATCACATAGTAGATTAATTCATTGGCATTACCCTAATGATACTCATGGATATGTCTTGCTACAGGATAGGTATTGTCTTGCTTAGTTATGGGTCTGAGATGTTGCAATATCCTTACATGAACCATGTGTATGGTGATCCCAACATACATTTTCGGACAAGTGCACTGTAGCACATAAACTGCATAGTCGCTCCTACAATTAAACACCACTTGAATCATAATAGGTGTTCTGCGTAGGGATGTCTGAATGGTCTTAATGTTGCCTCCATAGCGACAAGCATTTTTGAAAACCCCAACAGCTTCTTAGCCACTCTGATCTGTTCTTATTTTGAGGACAATTCAGCACTAATTCATTGTGAAACGATTTTGCTCTTCTAAATTATATTAGCGGAGTGCGGGTAGGTCTTGTCCCATTACCGGATCACTTTTAATCAAATTCCAATGTCTTTGCAGGATGCTACGTAGTCTCGTATAATAGGCTGAGTAGCCTGTGATCAAGCAAATATGACTGGTGTTCTGTGCTTATGGCTTATCTTAGTGTGTATTAACTAAGAGCTCCTCTCTCTTTTTGGTTTTCACCTTCTCTTTGGCTGTCTTTAAGACATCGTCCCTATATCCACGTGCAAGGAGGCTCATGTGTAGATCTTTCTGTACTTCTTCTAGAGTCCCTGCACTGCTTCTCATTACGTTTGATGCGCAGGTTTTGTGCATACGGGATGCTATTTTTAATTTAGTAGGATGGAAGTTACTGGCATGAAGTATAGACTTACCAGAAGTGGGTTTTCGATAAGTCTTAGTATGTATTTTGTTGTCCTTTACATACACACTAAGATCCAAAAAATTTACATCTTCCTTACTGATGGCATGTGTGAATGATAGATTTAGGTCATTAATATTGAGTTTTTCTGCAAATGCCATGGCAGACTCTGATGACCCCTTCCAGAAAATAAATAGATAATTAATATATCTGATCCATAGGACAATATTTTCTGATCATTCTCTCGCATATTTCACCTCTAGTACCTGCTCCTCCCACCAGACCCTTTGCAAATTCACATAGCTCGGGGCAAAGTAGGTACCCCTGGCCATCCCCTGGATCTGTCTGTATGCCTGTCTCTTAAAAAGGAAGAGGTTATTTTTAAGTCACCACTCAGCCATATCTAATAGCATGTGTGTATGTAGGTGGAGATGTATGGACCTAGCATCAAGATAATGTTTTAAGGCTCTCATACCATCTCAATGTCTAATACCCGTGTCTGGTGCCATAACATCCATCATCATAAGAACATACGAATCGCCCCACGCACCATCATATATCCTGCACAATAAATCGCCCGTATCATTATAAAAGAGGGCAGGGCATGGACATGTTCTTGGAGGAAATAATCAATATACCTTAGGGTATTCTCAAAAAGTACACCTACTGCTGAGATGATTGGTCTGCCAGGTGGGTTTAAAGCATTCTTATGGACTATTGGAATCAGGTATAGGATGGAAGTGACTGGATAATCTACCTTAAGATATCGGAATTCATCCTGGGAAATCAGACCAAGTCCTCTCTATTTATATAGATCAGTACAAAACTTCTCTTTGGTTTCTTTTAAGCATATAGGGTTCACTTTGCAGTAACAATCTTTGTCATGTAGTTGTCTATATGCCTCTTCCATTTACATGTCAATGAGCCATAGGACAATATTGCCCCTTTATCTGACCATCTGACTACTACATCAGTTCTGTCTTTCACCTTTTTCATAATCTGTGTATACCTGAGTCTTACATTCAAATCTAAACGTAGAAACTTCTGGCTAGATGTAACCGCTAGTTGTTTGAGATCAGAAATTACTGTTTCAGAGAAGAAATCTAATGAATATCTAGGCATCATAGGTCAAAGACAGACTTGGGTTTAAAGGGAGTTCAACACTGCCAAAAATGTCCATCCACATAGCTGCTGCCAACTCACTAGTAGATCTGATGACATTTACTTGCAGTATCTCACTTTGCAATTGATCAAGTTCATGTAACAGTTGCATGTCACCTACTTTTAGGTTACCCATCCGTTGAAGGTCGAGATTCCCATCCGATGGCTGCTCAGGTCTCCCTTTTAAATATTTATACAATTTTGAGTTCTCACAAATTTAAAGAAGTCTATCTTGTTGCCCATAGTCCTAATTCGTGGGTGAACAGTACAAAAGTCCCAATGATTGAACTCTTTCTTCTTCCTCACTTAGTTCCATTGTGGTAAGATTTATTACCGTATTAGGATTCCATAATCATTTGTTCCATGTCTGTTTTGATTTATTTTTGTGACCTTCGGCTCCCACGTTGTTTCTTTCTTTTGCTTTTCCTCTTTCTTTTCCCTCCTTGACTTTGCATTGTGGTTGGGGTCTGAGGTTCAGGGTCTGATCTAAGTGTAAAAAACTAAGCTCCGCTACAACAGTAGGCATATATCTACTACTAGATCCAACTCCACTTCTTGCACCACCGTCTTCAGGGTCTGTATCCAACCTCTGAACTAAGTTCTGAACTTTGTTTCCTTACTCTGAGTTTGCGGGATTGCAAGCGCTTTTTCAGATAGGTATTCACACCTGATATTGTCAAATCATGTGAAAAAGTGTACATCTGGCCATTTTGGTAATCTAATTTATCCCGCAAAAATTTGGTGGCTTTACGGTCCTTGATGGCTTGCTCATGTATTTCTATAGGTTCTGAATCGATCCCCCTATTCCTGACTCTATTCTGGTTAAACTACCTAGCTAGTCAACTAACAGTCAGCCCATGAGGCAAGAAATCCCCCATGATGCAGATACCGTTATCTGACGCAGTCACACTACGGCACAGGAACGTGTTATCTGATTAGGTCATAACGCTTGAGATCTAATTAGACAAGCGACATTCCTCCAGCCCCTGATAAGGCATACGACGTTCTCATAACAAATCAAACCTATGACAACCTGGATAATCCGTGCGGCCATTGTTTTGATTTCACAGAGAACTTTAGTAAAGAATGTGCTAACGAGCAAGTCGTATGACATCTTTATTGACGTACCTATGTCCATCCTTACGTCAATCCCGGCACCTTTAAGGTATAAATATTGCCGACCTTGCCCTATGCAAACACACACGTGGTGACAAGACGGAGCAGCCATACTTGCCGAAGCCGAGAGCAGAAGCAGACCCCGCAGGCAGCAGCCCCGCCTTCCTGACGCGCTGAGAGACGCGCTGCTATCTCAAGCCGAGAGACCCAGCACCGGCGCTTCTGGGCAGCCCTCGCAGGCAGCCTGGAATATCGAGAGCAGAGAAAGAGATACCATTCCTCATTTCATCCTAAATTCCAGGTACAGAACTGAATAACCCCTCCTAGAGAATTCTTTAGTTATTCACTTGGCAAAAACAAACTTAACTTAAACTGTAACTTTCTATTCCCGCCCACGTATTAGACTTAGGTCAGGTACACGGGGTAGGCGTATTTAGAAACACCAGTTGAGTACGTTTAGTCAAATGTATATGTGTATGTAAATATATTTTAATCATTTTAAAACATCATATGGCTCAGAAACCATATCAATGTTTTTACAGTATTATTTTATACTATTGCTTCTAATGTATGCACTTTACTTAACTATAAGTATTGCAATAATATCGATCCATTTCTCTTGTACGAGAAAAGAGACTGATCAATAAATAACATCTTTTATTGAACACGCCCGTCTCTTCCTTTTCTCTACATTCTGATGAGACTAAGAATGCACGTACTGACTGAGTAAAATAATTGCCTTGTGCTCACACGACTCTTGAGATTGACTCTTGATTAGGGGAGAGCAAAGTTGTCATGTTCTATGGTTGTCAGAAACTAAATCCCTTCTTGTCTAATCAGGGAAGTTAATCCTTCCTTGAACATTCGAGAAAGTTTCTAGCGAACTCTGAGCTTAGCTGGCAAACCCAAAAATTAAGTCTAGTATCGACAGTAGTAGACCTAGTTAACGTCTGGCCTAGGCCTTTACTGCTGTAGGTACTATTCCAATGCGCAGAGCCTATTGGGAAAATAGGAGCTACACTACATGGCGCCCAACGCGTTTGGAAAGGGCGATAAAACTAACGTAAGACATTTAGAGTAACTCAGTCGTGCTTTCTCACTCAGACCCCTTTTCCCAAATACTCCAAAGACGTCTGGAGTGGGTGAAAGGTTATAATATCCTCCAAAACCTCGCAGGAGGGAACTCCTATGTATGGTTCTTGGTCTAGTCAACGTTGAAGGATAAAACAGTTCCAAAATATTGTGCATCTAATCTCTGTTTCCATAAAGAAACCTGATCTACAAATAAACATAATACCATCCTGTCAGCAAAATGAACAGCGATGAAGAACGAGAGGTTACTAGATTAGCTACTGAAATAGCAGATGCTGATACTACCATGCAAGCAGCAGACGCGGATATAATACTCATTCCGGTCGCCAAAAGGAGATCTATAACCTTAAAACTTATAGAAAATGGACTGACACCTAGAGGTGGCACAGTCATATTCGTAATCGAGGCACACGAATATCGGCAGACAGAGGTATACTATACATGGATACATTTTCCAGCAGCTAATACTATAACAAAGTACTTCCACTATTACAAAGTAGAGGAACCTCCTAATGAGTACACTCCTTTCGAGGAGGTGGAAGTACCACTCAAATTCCAAGAGCATTTGCTCTTATTTGATGGCGCCCTAAAACATAATAATCACATTACAAGGCTCGGTCCTTTAGGAAGACCAGGAGCAACGTGGCCGGTCCTAGCCGGATACACACCACATCCAGACATCGAAAGAATGCCTGCAGCAGAGCTGTTAATACAGCTAAAACAACTACTAAAAATTCACAGACAATTAGTTCAGTATGTAATGCGGACTTCAACAATTCAGCCAGCGATTAAACTTCCACAGCTGACCCCTCACCAGGGGAACACAAATAAAATTACACCACAAAACATCCAATCCTGCCTAGGTAAAGTCCCAGCTAAACGGGAACAAATACCATTCTGGTTGGCACAGAAAATTACCCAAATAGAGGCGGTGTTTCCTGACACCACCCCATTGGAAAAACACAGGATTCTGACTATATGTCTCCCAATGGGAATCGCACCACACATTGAGGACTGTGACACTTGGGGTACAGTCTTTGCTTCCATCTACACAAAAACGCACGGTGTTCCATCCATTTCGGTAATACCAGATGTGCTAAAACAAATTCAAGATGAATACGGTCCAGAACCTGCTTTAACTCTTGGTATGAAATTACTAAAAGACTTCAAGCAGGTCTCGGCTATATTACTAGCCAACATAAAGGGTGAAGCAGCAAACGTGGCGATCCGCCAGAGGTTAAAAGAGACAGATATAGCAGACCAACCAGCTGAAATTGCCAGAATCATAGAAAAATCCTATGAAGAACTAGGCAGAGATAGTCTAGGTGGAATACCAGTAAAACCGCAACTGACTACAAGTCCAGAAAAAATATTTTTTAATAATAATAATTCACCAAAAAAGAACTGGGATGGAAACAAACAATCCAATCCTAAAGAAAAGAAATTCCAGTCCAGAGGAAGGTCTCCTAGGCGAAGAGAGAAATCTCCAAACCCGAGACAAAGGTCACCCCAGAGTGAACCCTCTGGGAATAGATATAACCTTAGAAATAGGGATAATATTAAAAAACCTGATAGATATCAAGACATTGATACACGTCCCTCTCAATCTTTTCAGAATTCCTCGCAGAAATCGGAAAGAAGAGGACGATCAGAAGAGCACGCCAAGTCCAAAGACAAGGAACCTGCTCAACTGAAAAAGAAATTACAATTTCCCAAAAAGAAGGTAGCCAGTATCAAGGTAGTTAACAATGCCGAGAATACTGAGGACACAACTGAAAAACGGAGAGTGGGCTCAGACAATGCTAGACAGCGCAGCAGAGGTGAGCATAGCTCGCAAAGTCCTTATGAATCATCTGGAGACAGTGGACACGAATGAATATCTTCAAGTGGAAACTGCAGACACCAGAGTTAGCAAGCCCCACAAGATATACGAGATAACATTACGTATAGAGGGAGATAAGACTAGGAAAATTAGGGGACTATTTTGGGATAACCTCTCCAAAGGCTATGACATCCTTCTAGCTGAAAAAGACTGGCCACCAGAGTTTGTCAGGGAGTGCCCTCATGGCGAAGAAGTAATTATGCCTGCCTTCTCGAATCAAATACCGATTCATAAAAAATACACACTTGCTAGAAAGTGGGCAGTGGCCTTAGCACCTGCTTTATATAAAAATCATGTAGGATGGGATGAGGATTCTCCTCCTCACAAAATCCAGTTAAAATCACAACCTACTGCACAAAGGCAGTACCCAATTAAGCAAGAAGCTAAAAAACAAGTAAATGAAATACTAGATCAACTAGAATACCAGGGGGTGATTGAAACTTGCACCTCACAAATGAACAATCCTTTGTTTCCGGTCTCCAAACCAGACAATTCGTACCGTCTAGTTTTGGATTACCGACACCTTAACACATGTTGCAAAACTTTTGCAGTGCAAAACTCACACAGTGCTGCACTAATGAATAACATAGTGCGCAAAAAATACAAAACAACCTTGGACATCTCCAACGGATTCTTTTGTCAAAACATAGCACCAGAGAGCAGATATTTAACTGCATTCTCAGTAAATGGCACTCAAAAACAATTTTGTCGGTTAGCCCAGGGGTACAAGAATAGCCCGGGGGTATTCTCAGCGAGAGTAACAGAATTACTACAACAATATGATGATGAAGCATTATCTTATGTCGATGACATTTACTTAACAGATGATGACTTGGATACTCACTTGAAAAGAGTGAACACCATAATACTTGGGTTCGCTGCAGAGGGTTACAAATTCAACTTCAAAAAATCCAGAATTGCCCATCTGAAAATCCAGTACGGAGGATATGAATTATCAAGTATTGCCTGGTTGACAGTCTTTTAAGAACTAGAAGAATTAAAAAATCTAAAATATGAAAAGACGTATCCTCTGCCAATCGACATTCTGCCTCTACGACATTACGCCTGTGTAATCTATACAGACGGACATGCTCAACCCTCCGTTTGGGGAGAACATGCATACAATCCCACATGTGAGATTACAAAAGAAGTGTGGCACGGAGGTAAACTAAGACCTCTATTAACAAAATCACACTCAGTAGAAACTAATTCAGAACTACAAACTGAAATATTAGCTTTGAAAATGGCGCTAGATAATGCGGATCGCGAATTCCCGACACTTATAGTGTCAGATTCATATTTCTGCGTCAAAGCATATAACAAGGATTTGCAGACCTGGATTCAGAACGGTTACAAAGATGACACGGATGCACCAATAAAGCAGAGACTGCTCTGGGAACAGGTAGCTCTTTTGAAAAAAGAACTACCAAAGACTCACGTGACACACTCACTGAGTCACCAGCGTGATGGCGTTCACGTTGTAGGGAATTCATTGGCTGAAACAGCCGCAGCGGCAGCCAGTAAACCGGCTCCCGTAGATCGGAAAAAGCGTACATTAAAATGCATTGACGGCGAAACATTGCTGGCGGTGAAAACGTCATCAAAAGGCGACTGCTCAGCGTTACCGATCAACTATCCACTCAATTACACATACATCATAGATGCAAACTCCATTCCTTTTGCTCGAATCCCTGGAGTGGGGGATAGAGTGATTCCAAACATGGACAGGAGAAACTTGTTAATCGCAGACGCACACATGGGCGAGGGTCTCAGACACCATAAATTAAAAGATTCTCTGGAAGAATTACAATCACGGTACTGGTGGCCAGGCATGAGCCTGCACTACACCATGTTTGTAAAAAACTGCCCAAACTGCAACAGAGATCGCAGTGGGGAGAGAAGCAGTTTAATACCTCGTCGTATCAAGGCAGATAATATTACCAGCAAAAAGAATGGCTTGCGATTAACATATACAGGCTAGTTCCCACTTATAATGTAGATCCACAGCACTCGGCTGACGTCCGGACTGTTATACAAGATTTGCGAGTCTAAATGGCATATACGCTAAGAGCATGCTACGTTCGACCATTTTTTTCTTTTTCTCAGGCAATCCAGCCTGGGGGGGGAAAGAATGGCCAAATGAGCACAGCCCAGCGGGAATCTTCTCACTTCCTTCCTGAGGGTATGGGATGGTGTAAAGAAAAAACCAAGACAGAAAGCAATCTATAATAGAAAGGATATTAGGTTCGGGAGCTGGGTGGGTCAAACATCTAATAAGTGTCCAACGTAGTCTAAATAACTTGCCAAGAAATTCTCTGAAGGGATTCAGTCCGTACGAATTATTATTCGGAACTAGGATGTTGATCTCTGACCTTGATAGTCAGACTTCAGTGGTAACAGAAAAAAGCTTTGATGTCAAAGACCGTTTGGCTATTTTGCAGGACTTAAACAAAAC
Organism: Lissotriton helveticus; assembly: GCF_964261635.1. Lineage (NCBI taxonomy): Eukaryota > Metazoa > Chordata > Amphibia > Caudata > Salamandridae > Lissotriton > Lissotriton helveticus. Next base: position 1,263,415,301 of record NC_136067.1, on the reverse strand, counting down.
AAGAAAAGACCTGAGCAACATACAGTTGAAACAACAGCCAACGACCACTGAAGATTCACCACCTGTCCCAGCAAGACCTGTCTGGATTCCAAAAGTCGGGGATCTAGTCAGGGAGAAGATCGCGGTAAAGAAGGAATTTGGGCCTTCTTACAGAAAAGCAGTTCCTGTCTTGTCTGTCAACGGGACAAGATCAGTTGTACTACCGCCACTTGCTGGAAAAAAGGAGAACCGAGTTGTATCCATCGACCTGGTAAAACCACAACATGTGGCCAATAACAAACAGTAGGCCAAGTGGACTCCCAATAAGTAGCAGAACACCAAGGTTCGCTACCAGTACAGAGGTCCTAACAAAGAGGCTCATCACTTTCGAAACGCCTACAGAAGAACAACAAGGACTATGCAACAATGCAATAGAACTCAGACCTCTGAAAACCCAAATAAAAACATTTAGCAGAGACACACCAATCTATACTGAAGTACCAAGTGAAAATGCAAGAAACAAAAATCCTGAACCAATTGGAACAATTGATAGAACTGCATCTGGTTACTTCATCAACTTCGATGATTCCTCTGACGGCTTCAGTGAACAAAAGACACAGCCATCACCAAAATCCTTTAAAGACAAAGCAAAGGAACTTTTGAAACAACTAAAAGAAACATATCTGATTTCTCCATGGATTGAATTTTGGGTGGGTTTTGGTGCATTTATCCTCATACTTTGGCTCATCATGGTATTTACCTTGGGACGCTTCATTGAGGGAAAATATGCTAAAATGGACACAGCAAGTCAGAACATCAACTTGGTCCTCAAACCACACACATCTTCACACGTCGAGAAACGAGAACTTTCTTCAGAACTTTCTTCAGCCAACTTCACAGCAATTCCAATACCTGGTGGGGTAGCCTGGGACAACACTGACTATGAAATTTATGGTCCGGTCGAGATCCTGAAATATCCACACCAAATCAAGATCTCCTTGAGTGACTTTGCAAAACCAAACTCATTTGCTGATGATTGGGACTTTGAAAGTATTAACAATATGATGTCTGACTTAGTAATGTCTGCTAAATTTACAAAACATGATTATTTGCAGGGTTCTACAAATTATGACAGCATGTACTGCTATAACCATTATGGTAACCATTTCTTGCATAAGTCTGCACAACCTAGAAATGTTTTAAATTTTAATCAATGGGAACATTGTGCTACACCTCCAAAAGGGAGCTCAAGAACCGTGTATGGCAAATATTCATATTTTTCAGGTTTTAACACAAGTAATGCGGAAACATTTTATTTTAAATTGTCAAACAAGACAGGGACCAAAACCATGATAACCAACACAAACTTGATTTATTCTGACTCATTCTTTGAAAAAATGAATACTTTTGGATTTGATTATTGGGACAAAAATGTTGATTTGAAAAGTGTTTGGGGGACGAAAGAATGGCAAGTACAGGGTTTAGAAGCTTTGTTTAGAGCCTGCATGATCCCAGAACAAATGATATTTTTAAATGACACTGTTCAACAAACTACCTGTCTTGGCTTAGCCAAAATCAAAGATTTAAATAACCTGTCTATTCCAAAGCCAACAATGTTTAGCAATAACTCTGATACAGATGAAGAAATAGACATAAACCATATACTTAACCAAAACAGAACACATCCTGATTGGAAACAATGGTTGATCTGGCCCACAGATACAAATAACTGTCAAGATAGATTCCTGAATAAAACACAGGGTTTCAAAATGACCAGGCCAGACCCTAGATATCCCCAAAGACATCACCCAGGGATAATAACAACCTACAGTGTGGGCAAATTATGCCTTCAATGGCTACAAACTTCCACACTGCCTGAAATTAAGCAACACCTAACTTTACTTACTGATGGTGCTGACTTGCGTGATTTCATACTGGGACCACGCAAACAGCGTCAAAAGCGTTTCATAGCAGCCTCTGTATACGCAGCATACAATGAGGCCTGGAAGGTTACTCAAATTGAGACAGCAGAAAGAATACGGGAAATTGACCGTATTAATTTGGAAAAATCACTTTCTGTAGTGGACAATGGGTTAATGACTCTGTCCTCCAGAATTTTTTCATTGGACAGCATTGTGTCTTCAGCAATCGATATATTATCGCAAGACTTACTGTTATTACAACACGGTCAGTCACAATTGCGTTCTATTGTACAGCTTGGCTGGACGTTACAAAATCTGCGTTCAGGCTACGTGCCTTGGCGTTTAATCAACACAACGTCACTATTCCAAATCTTTAACCTTACTGATAGACAAATCGGTATGGCGCAGAAGGGTGCTGATTATACAATCTTGAGCATTGAAAAAACTAGAAAGATTACCAATGACAATGTCAGAACGACCTGTCAGTGAATGGATAATCCACGGAATCATAAATATTCCAATCTCAACCTTCAGGTTTCAATACTGCCAAAAATATATACAGGCTGGCATGTACGAGAAATTGGGAAAGGGGTACCTTAAAACAACATGGAACCTGCCCTATTCACATGCATGTATCAGTAATAAAGGACAGAAAGTGTTTCTTAGTGGCAACAATTGTGCTATGTCACTAAGCGGCACGCTTCTATGTAACGGTATTAGTTTGCACGGAGCCTGTGAAGGGAATTCATACAACCTTTCATGTCACCAGCAAGGCGCACCTGCAACTGAAATAGAACCATTCTTTCAAAGACTCTATAATGGGAGTTACATTCTTATTGTAGACCGCAGATGCTGTAGTCTTATGCCCGGGACTCCTTATCTCGTCACTACGACAGCGAAGGTCAAGTGCTGTGGACGTTCTTTGTTCCCCAGCTCCTTTCCAGACAGGGAGGCAAGGGCATGGCCCGGTTTGAAAATTACTTCTATTCGAATAGACACTTTAAGCAGAATGAAAACAGTGCTTCTTCAGACGCCTACAAGGCTCACGTCATCTAAAGAAACGTATGATCTACAAGTCGCAAGGACGACTGCAGAGATACATACATTATTATCAACTAATTCCCCCGTACATTTCGCGGAAATCCTGAGCGAAATCTTAAATATTTCTGATACCACTGGGGTCTCAAAGGTATTTAAGACAGTATTTTCGATGGCATTAACACCATTCAAAGCCATACTGGGTATTTTTCCAGATTTCGTCCATTCGATTTTTGGCGGACTTCCCCTGATCCTGGGACTAATTGCAGGAATCCTATTCCTAGTCCTTATTTTTCGTTATGGCAACCCATGTCACAGATCAAACTCTGACGACAATGGAAGAAACGATCCTAGCCATTGGATACCGGGACCGGATATCAAAAATCCTGGGACTCTCCCGGCTTAGAGACCTAAACATGACTTGGTTTCTATCATTTCGACCAATGTGGCAAAGGTGTGTTTTACCTGTACTAAGGTGTCTGCTATGCGGAGAAGAATGCGTGTTAGACACCTGTCTGACGCTACAATCGGATGCGCCGGTGGATGCAGATACACTGCTGGTTCCTACCAAGGTTCACGCACTGTGCTGCCCTCAAAGGCTGCCAATTCTGATGACGGCATTCCTGGAATCTTCACCACTGCGATTGAAGAGTAGTGAAGTTCAAGATGAAAGCAGCATCGAACAGGTACGACCTTCTGTCAGCAATGCAAATCAGAATGTCAATGGAGACAATCATGCGCACGAATGCATGGTTACCCCTATTTCCGACTTAGAGGAACTTTCCCATGAAGCTGTTGACAGTTTTTTCGAGAGCCTGAATGATATGATGTTCTCTCCGGAACAGAAATAGAGACTTTTGAGTAAACTCGCACACGGCGTTCCCTGAATTCGGCCTTCAACTTTAAAAATAAAGTCACATGAACAATTACAATCCAGTTCACGGACAGCAACTTTTTTCAGCAAGCCCCTAAAATATTTTTCTATATATTTTTTCCCGGGACACTGATCTTCTGCTTAAAGTAAGAAACTATTCCTAGAGAACTAAGATTTCTATTTTTTTTAGATACTTTATAGACTTTATATAGACTTTAGCTGCCCGCTGGTATGTTCACAATATATTTTATGTGATGAAATGGTTTCGACTTTTTTTCTGTATAGCCATATTAAGAGCCATTTCATGTGTATTTCTCATATACCAAAAAGCAATAATGCATAACAATGCATGTTTACTTTTGCATTTAATTCATAGCTTAAGTGCATACAATATATATGACTGCAATTTTTCAGTATATTTGAAAATTTCAAAATGCATTTATGTATTTTGGGGTGGTAAGGTATACACTATACTCTATAGTATGTTGTACTATGTTATACTATGCATAGATTAGTAGATATGACCATAGTTAGCGTGGAGTGGGTGTCGTGTATTTCTATAGGTTCTGAATCGATCCCCCTATTCCTGACTCTATTCTGGTTAAACTACCTAGCTAGTCAACTAACAGTCAGCCCATGAGGCAAGAAATCCCCCATGATGCAGATACCGTTATCTGACGCAGTCACACTACGGCACAGGAACGTGTTATCTGATTAGGTCATAACGCTTGAGATCTAATTAGACAAGCGACATTCCTCCAGCCCCTGATAAGGCATACGACGTTCTCATAACAAATCAAACCTATGACAACCTGGATAATCCGTGCGGCCATTGTTTTGATTTCACAGAGAACTTTAGTAAAGAATGTGCTAACGAGCAAGTCGTATGACATCTTTATTGACGTACCTATGTCCATCCTTACGTCAATCCCGGCACCTTTAAGGTATAAATATTGCCGACCTTGCCCTATGCAAACACACGCGTGGTGACAAGACGGAGCAGCCATACTTGCCGAAGCCGAGAGCAGAAGCAGACCCCGCAGGCAGCAGCCCCGCCTTCCTGACGCGCTGAGAGACGCGCTGCTATCTCAAGCCGAGAGACCCAGCACCGGCGCTTCTGGGCAGCCCTCGCAGGCAGCCTGGAATATCGAGAGCAGAGAAAGAGATACCATTCCTCATTTCATCCTAAATTCCAGGTACAGAACTGAATAACCCCTCCTAGAGAATTCTTTAGTTATTCACTTGGCAAAAACAAACTTAACTTAAACTGTAACTTTCTATTCCCGCCCACGTATTAGACTTAGGTCAGGTACACGGGGTAGGCGTATTTAGAAACACCAGTTGAGTACGTTTAGTCAAATGTATATGTGTATGTAAATATATTTTAATCATTTTAAAACATCATATGGCTCAGAAACCATATCAATGTTTTTACAGTATTATTTTATACTATTGCTTCTAATGTATGCACTTTACTTAACTATAAGTATTGCAATAATATCGATCCATTTCTCTTGTACGAGAAAAGAGACTGATCAATAAATAACATCTTTTATTGAACACGCCCGTCTCTTCCTTTTCTCTACATTCTGATGAGACTAAGAATGCACGTACTGACTGAGTAAAATAATTGCCTTGTGCTCACACGACTCTTGAGATTGACTCTTGATTAGGGGAGAGCAAAGTTGTCATGTTCTATGGTTGTCAGAAACTAAATCCCTTCTTGTCTAATCAGGGAAGTTAATCCTTCCTTGAACATTCGAGAAAGTTTCTAGCGAACTCTGAGCTTAGCTGGCAAACCCAAAAATTAAGTCTAGTATCGACAGTAGTAGACCTAGTTAACGTCTGGCCTAGGCCTTTACTGCTGTAGGTACTATTCCAATGCGCAGAGCCTATTGGGAAAATAGGAGCTACACTACAATTTATGTAGTTTAGTTTTCATTTCATTTACATACTTGAGCGCTTAGTGTTTATTCGCATATTAACTTATTTCATTTTGTAATGCTTCAATCTTGGAAAGAATATTCTCTCTATCACTGATAGCATATTTGATGTGTATCTTGATCAAACCTTGGGATGACTCTGCACTGTTATCAGCCCATTCCTTTAGCATTTTAGGATCTAGATTCTCATATGTTGGTGCTACTAGTATACGTAATCCTCGTGGAGTTCTCCCGACATCCAAATACCTCTGGAGTGATTTACACTTCCACCATTTTGAGATTTAATTCCCTCTAAGTTTCTCTAGTGTCCGCCCATGCGCCGGTAAATTTGCCTTGGGGCGATTGTGTTGTCACAATACCTCTTGTCCCTTCGGAGATAGGACGCGATCATCATTAAACATTTACTCCGCTGCAAATTCCCGCTCACGCAGCCATTCTTGAGCCATTCTGTTTAACTGCAAAACTCCAATTCACTCCAGCTTATGCTAGTAATGAGCAACTACCTCTCCTATAAACCATAAATATGGAATACAAACAGCGGATCTCCGTTGAAAGAATACCAGGTATCCCGATTGTCTTCTGGCCCTCTGATTTCCAGACGCTCTCTCCTGTGTCCACTGTAGTTCGCCAAACGTAACTTCAGGCTGCGGGGGGGCCCGCATTATCTTTGTGAAAAATACTCCATGGCTGCTGGTAAACACGGTGCTCCAAAGCGATGTCGCGTCGGTGTAGACGATTCCAGCTACTTCGTCCATACTTCCGTAACAATCCTGCTTCACCTCCGAAACAGGAATCCGCACACTGGATGAATTTGAATGTTTATTTAAACAAAAAAAGGCTCCCAACACCTTTCGGTGGCAACTACCACCTTGTTCACATAGCTCGCCACCGTTAAAAGGATAGTTATATAACCAGGGCAACCATGACACCATCATGGAAAGCAAAGACATTGCTCAAATTACAATTGTTACAAGCACACCAAATATATGTAAATTAACTTATAAATTCAAAGCTAAAATAATAACAACAGTTGCTTCCTTAGATCTCAGCCTCATAATGCAAATTTACATGAGGTAAATATCGTAGCAACCAGATACACCATCATATGTCAGAGAGTACCTCTTGTGCATATCGTAGTGATTTATTGACTCAGTGAAGGACCCCTTCTACAGATACTATATATGTATATATATATATATATATATATATATATATATATATATATATATATATTCACTGAAAAAAACATAGGTTTTATGGGTGTTATATTTAGCTGGACATTTCACTCGTACAAAACCATTGAGATTCCTCCGTTACAGTTAGTTGTACTAACTATAACTCGCGCGCCCGCAATCCACTGCTGATGATGTCACATATTACATCATTCATGACATGGTCAGTGACATCACTGATGACATCTCAAATAACATCACTGATGACATCATCCAGTGAATGTGGTTTGGTTCGATATTTAAGTAAGTATTATATATATAGCAATCTGCATTAAAGACTAAGTGTATGTATAAGTGTCTGGATGGAGGATTTAGTAGCACTATGATTGACTGTCTAATTGACTTTTTTAAAGTGTCTCACTAAATATATGGGATAGTGATTAAACTGTGTAAATATCTGTTTCACTGCATCTACAAACTACTACATAAATTGGTTACTAGCTATGTGAAAGTCTATATTAGTATTAATTAGTTAAGTGAGTATCTGTATGGGATAGTGAATGTGTGTGTGGTTGGGTGGGATGTGTGTGACTGTCCAAAAATGTGTAAATAGTTGATTTCGTAGGTACATGAGGTTAAGACTGCACGTGGAAACACTTGTTTGGGTGAGTGAATCACTTTATGGGTGTGGTGATGAGTAAATATATTTCTCAATGATACATGTCCAACAAAGTAGAAATATAAAAGGCAGTGTATGTGACAGTTGTTGTTTATAAATAAGTATACTTAAGATTCAGTGATTGTATGAGTGATTGTATCGAAAACTGCATACTTGTATTAGTGATTTTATAACACACATAGGGGCACATTATGAAGGAGGATTTTCCGCATCATCCGGGCCGGCGGATGTGGAAAATCCTCTGCGGACCCACCAAAGACCCACCGCCACATTAGGATGGCTGGTGGGTCCTGGTTTCAGTCTGCTGCTTTTCCGCCACGGTTGGCTTACAACCGCGGCGGAAAAGCTCTAATATGGTGGCGGTGTCTCTCAGACACCGCCAGACATATTAGGATGGCGTAGAAGAGATGGTTTTCCGCGGCGGGTTCTCCGCCATGGAAAAGCATACAGATCTTCACTCTGGGGGCCCGTTGCGGGCCCCCTGGGTGAAGGGAGGTGGGGGGTGCACATGGGGGGTACCTATGGTACCCCCCTGCATTTACATGCAGAAATCGGCAGGCACTGCGTGGTGCCTGCCGCTTTGTGCATGTAAATGCACTGCATGTGTTTTTAACATTGCGGCGGGTGCAGCTTGAAGCCGCACCCGCCGCAATATTAAATATAGAGGATGTAACCGCCAGGGTGGCAGTCACATCCTAATTGCACAGGAGGGAACGCCGCAGCACATGCGGACGTTTCCTCCTACACAGGGATCGCGGACGGACGCAAGTCCGTCCGCGATCGTAATGCGCCCCTAAGTATGAGTTACTATCTATATGAATAAATAAAGTGGTGTTTGTATAAGTGGGTAGCTTAGTAAATATAAGTATGATCAATTGTTTGCATAAGTGAGTAGGATGACTGGATAAGTGAATAGGATGTGTGCTGGTGTGTAATGCCGATGTAGGTGTATACGTATATTTAGTAGTATTCTATTGATCTTTGTCAGCATGTATGAGTGAATCTATAGGTAAGTGTTTAGATGTGTGTGTAGATGTAGGAATCACTGAGTGGGTTTTAGAAACTTGTATTGGCGTGTCAATGGTTTCAAATATGGTACTCCATATTTTATGAGTGTTGAAAGGTTATGCTAGTGTATGATGAGGTGTATCAGATTGTCACGTGGATGATGTCATCAGTGATGTCATCAGTGATGTCATTTGAGATGTCATCAGTGATGTCACTGACCATGTCATGAATTATGTAATATGTGACATCATCAGCAGTGGATTGCGGGCGCGCGAGTTATAGTTAGTACAACCAAGTATAACGGAGGAATTTCAATGATTTTGTACGAGTGAAATGTCCAGCTAACTATAACACCCCTAAAACCTACTTTTTTTCAGTGAATTTCTAAGGTTTTTTAAATGCTAATTCCTAACTATAACATGTCTGAAACCTGTTTTTTCAGTGAATTTCAAAGGTTTTTTAAATGCTAATTCCTAACTATAATCTATCTGAAACCTATGTTTATTTCAGTGAGTTTCAAAGGTTTTGTAAATGACAATTTTTAAATGTATTAATTATTATATTTATTTTCTTGATACTAATTTACAACATTTTTTAAACTATTTATTTTTAGATATTTTATTTTTTAAATTACAATATAATTACATTATACATTACATTACAAAATATACTTTCTCAGATTGAATTACTTAAGTTTAAATACTTTGAAAATAGGCCAGTGGCGTCACTAGGGTTGGTGTCACCCAGTGCGGGTAACTCATGGTGTCACCCCCTAATGACTTACCCCATGAATCCATGATGGACCTCCTCGAGGAGATGTATTCATCTGTGCAGCACCCACGGAGGGGGTCCTTCTTCTTCTGGGGCCTTTCCAAGTCCACTCCTCTACACCGGAGTCAAAAGCACTGCAGAGGTGTTACCCATCCTTTCATAACTCCTCCCCTTGCTCCTTGGAGGCCATGCGTTCTACTCAGAGTATTTCCCTGCTTGCTTTTGGTCTTCCCTGGAGTGTTGCCACATCCTGTCCACCCCAGCTTGCTATCCCTACCCTCCCTGCTTCGCTTCCATCTCTCTCGCTTCCCCTTCACCTGCCCTTCAGTCTGGCGGCCCTGACCCTGTCTGATGAAGTCAAAAGGCCTCCTGCTGGCCTCCCGGACCGTGTCTGATGACGTCAGGATGGCCTCCTACCTCCGTCTTCTGGCCTCCCTGGTGACATCAGGATATCCTCCAACCTCGGCTTGCTGGCCTCCTTGCCTCTGTCGGGTGACGTCAGGGTGGCCTCCTACCTCAGCCTGCAGGCCTCCTACTGTCCTGCCAATGAAAGGAAGGCCGAGCAGGGAGCCTGGAGGGTGATAATTTATGTGGAGGGCGACACGGGATCGATAAACAGGCTGAAAAGCGGGGGTGGGAGGATGCTGCACCAAGAGCTAACGACGGGTCTGACTGTGAGCAAAGGAGACTGAAGGAAGAGGCGTCCATCTTGGAAAACAACACTTTAGGAATCAACCAGACAGGTGTTAAGAGGAGCAATCACCTTAAAGTGCTGTTACATCTGTAACTACATCCACCCCCCCCCAAATGAGTGCATAATGCGAGAGTCCACAGGACGTGGGGTGCTGGGGTTCGTGCTCTCATTCAATTATTCAGGGAGAGCCCTGTTCACCAGAGGGGCGAGTTTCTATGCTATATCTGTACTGTCCGCAGCATAGGCGCGCGAACACTGTGGTGAAACCAAATTGTAATGATATTTCTTGGACAGAACAGTTAGAATATCTCTTTGGATGCAAGAGTTTCTGATACGGTATGGTGGTGGGTGTATATGTGGAATATTGTAATGCTTCTTCAAACTGGATCATGTGGTGAAGGTGTGTGAGGCTGCTTTTGTAAAACACGCTTATTGTAATTCAGAATACGAGTTACACTAAATGGCAACCCCAGGCATGTTAACTCCGGGGATACTCCTTGAGAGTGCACCGTGGTGCACAGTAAACCATAGAGGTGAACACTGACGTACCAGGCCCTTCTTAACTCCATCTAATTTCATTCAGACCTTTCCGGTAACAAGAATTTGATGAGTTAATGAGCTATTCCAGAAGGCGCTACCTTGAGACAATATAATATTTGTTACCAAGGTCGAAGGTCGCCTTATTGTTAACGTCACCAGAGCCCAACGAGTTGGCATGTGGGCCAAGGTATATATTTTATAAGTGTTTGTAATCTTTCTCGGTGCTTTAAATGCTGAATTCATTGTTCCCGTTTGGTCTTCCCCATTGGTGTGCATAAAGCGCTCTGTGCAGTTGGAACGTACGTATCCGGCCCGTGTTCCGGGCAAAGAGCCAAGCAGCAGGCACGTGCTGGGCAGGCAGGAAATGCGCCTGGGCACACAGACAGGGGCTGGGCACACAGACAGGGGCTGGGCACACAGGCAGGCAGGCAGGCCACTAGAACAGGGTATATGCAAGAGGCAACTCGGGCAGTATGTTGACGAACATATCCAAACAGACCAGGACTGCCTTCTGCGCACACCCCTTTTATTTTATTTATACGTCAATGATCACCTGTGAGGGTGTGACTTCTAGTTTTTCAAACAGCAGAACAACAGTGTTTATGCGAAGGCAATAAAGTGTACTGTGCAGTTCCCCCCACCCCCTCTCTCCCCCCCAAGTTTCTTTACGCAACTGAGCGGTATGCATGCTATATTTCATATCAATAATATTTAAACATTAGTTTAAAACAAGTAAATACAAAAATCAGTAGACCTGCATACAACAATGGCACACGCATGTAAATACAAATGTGCGAGTAAGATCATATGTGCTGCTACGTACACTGTGTGCAAACAGGCGTACAGAAATGTTCTACAGTGTTATCGTTTTCATATAATAAATCACCGAATCTCAGTATAAAACGAGCGGACACTATACATTGCACTCATGTGCGCTGAAATGCTCATGACACTGTCTTTGAGCATGTGAATGCTCTTTTTTTTACATGCGCACTATACCTTCATGGTTATTGAAAAGTACACACGTTTTATTTAGTGTATTGTCAATTGTACTTTTTTGCATGTGTATGTGTGCAGGGCTCCGTTCTATTTTCACCCGGGACCCCCTCTGTGTGTATGTGTGTCGGTGTCACCCCATGTAAGGGTGTCACCCGGTGCGGTCCGCGCGCCCCGCACCCCCCTAGTGACGCCACTGAAATAGGCAATAAACTTCTAAGTACAGTAGTTACAGTTGTTGCAATGGGCAACTCAATTTCAAACACAATGCAACAGTGAGCTCAATGGAATTTCTAGCTAAATGCAATTAGTTGCTTTATGGATTACTTTTCTAACCACAGGACTGGAACCTAGATTCAGTCCTTGGACATCTCCTGTAAACAGTTGAGTAAAAGCGTTTTGGTTACAGTAGTGATTTTTGAGGAATATTATTGTATTTTAAAAGTTGACACTTAGAAATGTTTTCATATAGAATCACCAATGTTATCCTATGGGAGGAAATTCACTTAGCAGGTAAGTAGTGTTATCGTTACTTTTTCTTACTCAGTGGTGTATCCTGGATCCAGCACTGGTGCATCTCCTGTAAACAGTGAAAGAATGCGTTTAAGTCATGAATATTTTAAAGTTCCAAAACTCCACACTCAGAAGAATTTCCAAGTTAAACCAGTCAATGTTAGGCTATGGAAGGAAATTCAAGTTACTGGTAAGTATGGTTAGAATTACTTTTCAGGATCAGTACTGGGCTCAAAGATGCAGCATTGAGGTCTCTCCTGATAACAGGTGAGTAAATCGGAATTAGTAGTTCTGCTGATTTTATAGGAATATTTTAAAGTTCCAAAACTTCACACAGAAGAATTTCCAAGTGAAACCAGTCAATGTTTCCCTATGGAAGGAAATTCACTTACCAGGTAAGTAGTGTTATTGTTACTTTTTCTTACTCAGTGGTGGATCCTGGATCCAGCACTGGTGCATCTCCTGTAAACAGTTGAAAGAATGTGTTTAAGTCATACAGGCGATTTTTAAGGAATATTTTTAGTTTGTGAAAATAGACACTTAGAAACTTTTCTGGTAAAAACCAGACAATGGATTCCTATTGAAGGAAATACAAGTAACTGTTAAGTACGGTTAGAATTACTTTTCAGGGTCAGTGCGGGGCTAAAAGATGCAGCACTGGGTTTTCTCGTGATAACAGGTGAGTAAATCGGAATTCGTTTTTCGGATGATTTTAGGTGAATATTTTAAAGTTCCAAACCTCCACACTTAGAAGAATTTCCAAGTTAAACCAGTTAGGCTATGGAAGGAAATTCAAGTTACTGGTAAGTATGGTTAGAATTACTTTTCAGGATCAGTACTGGGCTCAAAGATGCAGCACTGAGGTCTCTCCTGATAACAGGTGAGTAAATCGGAATTCGTAGTTCTGCTGATTTTATAGGAATATTTTAAAGTTCCAAAACTTCACACAGAAGAATTTCCAAGTGAAACCAGTCAATGTTACCCTATGGAAGGAAATTCACTCACCAGGTAAGTAGTGTTATCGTTACTTTTTCTTACTCAGTGGTGGATCCTGGATCCAGCACTGGTGCATCTCCGGTAAACAGTTGAAAGAATGCGTTTAAGTCATACAGGCGATTTTTTAGGAATATTTTTAGTTTGTGAAAATAGACACTTGGAAACTTTTCAGGTGAAAACCAAATAATGGATTCCTATGGAAGGAAATACAAGTTACTGGTAAGTAAGGTTAGAATTACTTTTCAGGGTCAGTGCTGGGCTAAAAGATGCAGCACTGGGTTCTCTCCTGATAACAGGTGAGTAAATCGGAATTCGTTGTTCGGATGATTTTAGGTGAATATTTAAAAGTTCCAAAACTCCACACTTAGAACAATTTCCTTTTTTTTTTAAATACATTTTTATTATAGAGTAACAAGACATCAGAGTAAACATCCAAAAAAAAAAAAAGATATCACAGAACATTTCATCTTTGTCATTACTCACAGTATTTTTGATTTTTACCCCCAAACCCCCCCCCCAGGGATTGCTATGGGGAGAGAGAATGTAGACAAGAACTAAAAACCATTGATAAGACAAGTTAGTCACATTATATCACACTATCTACAATATATACAGTATATACAGTTCATCCGGGCTTCCGTCCTACTCACTTATCATGAGTTTACACGATCCAACCAATTAATTACAGGTTCCCATACTAATTCTCCTTTCCTGCGAGCCCGTGGGCCTCTCCGCTTGAAAACCAGGAGCTCCCACTTCCCAACATTTAGAAGTTTGCTAAACCATTCGTGTTCTGTCGGGGGAGCAGGGTCCAACCAAACTGTTGCTAAACATAATCTGAGCGAGGCCATCACGATATAAAATAATTTCCACTCTGATGACGTCATATTTAAATCCACTACCCCCAGTATAACAGCTTGAGATGTTAATAAAATCATTAATCCAAAAACTTGCCCCAGCCGTTGTTCAATTTTGTTTAACAATGGAGTCAAGCTAGGGCAGGAGAAAAACATATGAAAACTATCGGCTGCGTACTTCCCACACCTAGGACAGTTGACTCCCGTAATCCCACCCCATTGTTGTATACGATGTGGGGTTATATATAGATTAAACCAAGTTTTAAAACATTGGACCTGGAGGTTTGTGGATATAGTAGCAGTATGACTAAGGCATAATGAATCTTCGCATACCTCTTGTCCGGCATGCAATCCAATCTGCCAACGGCTAAAATGTTTAGGTAGATCATCGCTCCTCTTTTCATTTATCATTGTATAAATCACAGATATAGTAGAATGCCCCCCCCCCTAATAGCCTCAACTAATGGAATAGAGGTACAGCTAACAGTTTTCCTAGAAAGAAAATCGCGAATCTGTAAGAACTTAAAAAATTGCCGATTAGTAATATTACATTTCTGTCTAATATGTTCAAAGGTCCGTACCCCCTTGTCTGAAATCAGATCCCCTAGCATAGTCACTCCATTAGTCGTCCATTCTCTAAAATACCCATCTACAAAGATTGCTGGGAGAAGGGCATTTGCTGTTACCGGAGTATATATATATGTAATCTTCCTATATTGTATAATTTCCGAACGGGTGTCCAGACTTTAAAGGCTGCTACTAAAACCTTAAACCTCACACGTTTGAAGTATGCAAAATCAATATGTCTAAATAATAACCCCTTCGCCTCTTCCCCATAAATTAAACTATAAATTGATGTCTCACAATCCTCTACATCTGGACAATCCAGTAATACAGCAATATGTCTCAGCGTAATTGCCCAATAATAAAGCTGAAAATTAGGTAGAGACCAGCCCCCCCTCTCTCTGGGTAACGTCATAAATTTAAAGGCTCGTCTAGGTCGTTTACCAGCCCAGACAAACCACGAAATTATACGTTCTAATTTTTTAAACCAAACTTGTTTGAATAATACAGGGATAGCTCCAAAAAGGTACAGAATCTTTGGTAGAAAAATCATTTTGACAACATTACATCTACCCATCAATGTTAGCTGAAGGTTATTAATCCTGCTCAAATCTTTTTCCATCTTACATAATAATGATTTGATGTTAATCTCCACACTTTCCTCTGGAATAGAGCTTATCACTATTCCTAAATATTTTGCCTTATCAGTGACCCGAGAGTCAAGCAGAGAGATTTTCAGCCTGATTCATGTAGGTAAATTGCACTCGCAAAGGGCCAGATTCTGAGAATCTGGCCCTTTGCGAGTGCGATTTTTGCATTTGGTATTCATGACACCAAATGCAAAAATCGCTATTTAAGAAGTCGCAAATATGCGAGGAATAGCATTTAAGGAATCTCTAATAGAGATTCCTCAAATGCTATTCATGAAACATCAAGAAATAGCGATTTTGAACCTTTGGGGCCGCTATTTACCGACAGGTCAGACCTGTCGGTAAATAGCAAAAACTCAGAAAAATGCTTTTAAAAGCATTTTTCAAAGTTGCATGTAGCACACACACATGTCCTTTGGACATGTGTGTGCGCAACACCTGTCCAAAAGTGCATTTTAGGGGTGCTACAGGGCGTCCTTTGGACACCCCTGGCACCCTTAAAATCGCTATCTTAGTTGCGAGTAGCAAATTGCTACTCGCAAATCCCCATTCATTCCTATGGGCCTCTTGGCCCATAGGAATGAATGGGGAGTATTTGCGAGTAGCAAATTGCTACTCGCAAATAAAGAACATGTAGGAATCGCTATTTAAGTAGCAATTCCTACATGAATGCCGTTTTGCGTGTCCTCAATAGCGAATCGCTATGATTCGCTATTAGGGACACGCAAAACGGCATGTACATGAATCAGGCTGCTAATCATTACAAATAATCTAGGTCTTAGAGTCATTTAGATGATATCCTGACACCTTACCGAACTGTAAAGTCAAATTTAGGATTTCTGGCAATGCAAGCTGAGGAGAATCTGTCAGAATAGCAAGGTCATCCGCATACCCCATTAAATTGGTATCCCCACCCCTGGATCTCACCGGCCGGATCGTGTCATTCAAAAGAAATTTTCTAATTAGGGGGTCTATATAAATTGCAACTAATAAGGGGGAACAGGGCCACCCCTGATGTGTGCCTCTTAAAATATTAATTGTATCCGTCTCAATCCCCATTACAGAGATTTGAGCTATACGTTGCTTGTACATGCTCTGAATGGTCCTTATAATTCTATCCCCAAGACCGTAATGCCTTAATACGGCCCATAAAAAAGGCCAGGAGACCCTATCAAAGGCCTTTTCCGCATCTAGCAGAATTAAGGCCATAGGGTCTCCCGAAACCTTAGTAAAATCAAACAGAGCAATTGTGCGACGAATATGATCTATAATCTCGCGCCCAGGAACAAAGCTGTGTTGTTGGACAGAGACAAGTTTCTTTATCACTCTCGAAATACTATTTGCCACAATCTTGGCGTATATTTTAATATCGCTATTAATAAGCATAATTGGGCGATATGAACCCATATCGGAAAGTTTTTTTATCTTATTTTTAAGAAGTTAAAATTCGGGCTCTTCGCCAAGACTGGGGGGGGGATCTCTCCATCCAGAACTCTGCGAAACAATTCTAACATAACCGGAGTGAGCTGAGACCGGAAAACTTTATAGAGTTGTCCCGGCAAAAAATCTGGACCAACCGCTTTTCCCCTTGGGAGAGAATCTATGGCCTGTCAGAGCTCATCGACGCTGATTTCAGCATCTAATGAGTCTCGTTCTTCGGAGCATAGCGTATCCACCCCAATCTCCTTCAGATAATCCCCAGTTTCCGCCTGAAGTACATCGTTATCACAGATGTCTTCACTATACAATTTTTGATAAAACTTCTGAAAGGCAAAAGCTATGGCCCTTTCATCAGACACAAGACCAACTTCTGGATCCTGAATATTTTTAGTGCGTAAAGCGGTCTCCCTTTCCCTGATTCTTACCGCAAGTATATGCCCTGCTCTTTCACTGTTCTCAAACATTTTAGATCTCCAAGCCATAAATTTACTAGCTGCTTTAGCCTGTGAGAGTTCGGTTATAGGTGATTTAGCTATAATAATCTGTGTTTGGGCTGCATCACTATCCCCCCCCTATCCGTATCACACAAGACAAATTCAACTCTGCCTCTTCTAATTCTGTATATAATCTCTGTAAGTTGGTCTTTTCCTTCCTTTGGGCTTCCCATCCATATCGGGTAGTTTCGCCCCTAATCCCAGCCTTTAGAGTATCCCAAACATTCTGGATGCCTGTGCTACCTATATTTTCACCTAAGAATCTTGAGATCCAAGGGGACATGACATCCACATACTCCCTCTCGCTAAGCAGCCCACGATTAAACGTCCAGGTATCAGTTTTAATCTTACATAATTGTGTGTTCACCTCTAGCAGAAGCGGATTATGATCCGACATTACTCGCGGAAATCTTATAATGCTGGAGCCTTGAATAAGAACAGGAGAAATAAACAAATAATCAAGCCTGGAGCAAATTTTATGAGGTGCGGAGAAAAAAGTATATCCTGGATCATCCCAATTAAAAAAGGCGCAGACATCCATTAGGCCATGTAATTCTATTAGTCGGCGTAAAGCCCTATAGACTTTTGGTTTTCTCCCGATATATATGGTCCCTGGATGATTCATGACTCCACACTCCATATTAATATTTAAATCCATTTTTAAATCCCTGCAAATTATAAACGGGGATTGCCAACCAACCAACTCCAGACTCAGCCATTTATATAATTCTGGGTCGTCAAGTACTGGACCGTATAAGGCACAAAGTGTGATATTTTTGCCCTGAAAATCGCCATGCACTATTACCCAATGGCCCAACCTATCAGCGGAAGAGCGGGATATATTTACCTTCCCCCGTCTTGCAAGAATAGCTACTCCTTTGGTCTTAGCTTCAAGTTTGGTCCAGGATATTAGCTGAAACCCCTCAAATTCCAGCAATTTATGGCGACTGGCTTCGATATGCGTTTCTTGAAGGCAGAGAACATCTGCCCGCAAGAATCGCAGATCTTCCCTTACCCGGCGCTGTTTAGCCGGATCATTGAGCCCACATATATTTATGGAGGCTATTCTAATATTAGCCATACCCCACAGAAAATTATACCAACAAATAAGGACACCAAGCCCTTTGCATTAAGTGAAATTTAGTTAACTTGTCATCAAACCATACCGGAAATTCTGCCCTTTGCCCATCCCATAGCAAATCCCCCTCCCCACCCCCCTCCCCCTTAGTCCCCCGCCCCCAAACACAGGCAAAATAGGTCCACAGACCCATGTGATGCCTCCCACTTCTCTAGTGTCCCCTGGTCACTCCCTGTCCGAACATCCTCCATTATGGAAGCGAACGAGAGTACTCAAAAATAAACATCCAACTAAATCCCCAATAAGTCTAGAGGAGGGAAAGAGAAGACAGAAAACCATAAACCACCAGCATATATATATCTCAATATTTCCCCCCCCCCCTTTGCTATATCTATTCAGTCCCGGTCAGAAACTGGATCTATTTAGATAAGCTTACACACTGAGAATCCTTAAGCCAATTAACCATCGGAAAGTTTTTTCAAATATTCTTCGGCCTGAATTTCAGACGAAAAAACCTTAGACTTGCCCCAATGGATGACTTTTAACCTTGCGGGGTTCATTAAGATCACCTCGCACCCCTTTTTTTGAAAGGGGGTAATCAGCGTTCGGAGTCGCCACCTCCGTTCCACAGTTGCGTGGCAGAAGTCCGGGCGCACGAAAAAGGTATGGCCTTCGGCAGATCTTTTGGTGTCTGGACGGGCTTTCTCAAAGACAGCTTGTCTCAGTAAAAAATTACCGAAAAAGATCAGAATAGCCCTCGGCTTTGCTTCGGGACCTGGGCTCTTTTTTTGCATAAGAGGAAAACGGTGGACTCTCTGTATCTCTGTGTCCCATGACCAATGAGAGAGATCCGGAAATGCTGCTTGAAACAACTTTAAGACAAAGCCTCTGATATCCTGACCCTCCACATTCTCTTCAATTCCTAATAAACTAAGGTTATTTCTTCGAAGCCTCTTCTCGGAGTCTTCCAGCTTCCACATTATGTCAGTCAGTCTATCGTCATTGGCCGTTGTTTTAGTCTCGGTCTTCTGTAGCTCTGTCTCAAGTTCAACAATTCTCTCTTCAAGCGCAGCTGTCCTAGCAATGACCTCAGAGCATGCTTTATTCTTCCGTATAGCCCCCTGGATCTTCATTGTAGCTAGCTTGGCCCTCTTGTGCTCCTGCCGAGCCTCGCTCTGAATTGATTTTAACATAGCATAAATCAGAATACTAGACGGGGGTGAGTTCGGCTCTTTATGCTCTTTTTCTTTACTATGGGCCCTAGACCCCCCTGATCCTGTAAGGCTAATAGCAGCATGTGCATAGCCCCACTGGAGGTTATTACTGGCTACGGAACCATCACTGTCCCCATCCCTTTGGTCCTGAGCAGGCGCCAGTTTTAATTTATTGTAGCGGAGTGTAGCCTTTTTAGATGTGACTTCTGTATTTGGGGGGCTTCCGCTCCCCTCACCTGATGACATATCTCCGCTGATGGATCCCCCTGTGGATTCAGCATCGGACTCTTCAGCCACCGAAAAGAAGCTATCCCCATCCAAAGCCTCCGGCAGGTGGCCATCGTTCAATTCCGGCTTTTCCCCAGCAGAAGTCTGAAAAATGGAAGAAGCCTCCTGCCCCAACAGCTGCTTTTGAGGAGAGCCCACAGCCACTACGTTACCAAGACCCTCGAACTCCACATCATCCCTTATTTCAGGGCAGATAATGTTTGCAAGTGAAGATAATGGGATTACTTCTTCCCGACCTCCAGCATTTTTTCTTCCCCCATCTCCAACTTTAACTACCTTAGGAGCAATGCCCCCATTATCACAGCAGTTGACTTTACTGATGGTATTCAAGTCATCTGGAGAGGTTACTACTATCGAAGGGGTCTGTGTCCCATTTTTGCCCGGGGTGGATTTCCCAGTAAACATTTCCGGAACAATTAGAGCTTTCCCCCTACCAATACTATCTCTAGCACTAGCTAGAGCCCGCAATTGTCCCAAGTCTTTAGGTCTAGACGACTCACTTGGCGGAAGCTTCTCTATGACATTAGCCACCGATTTTTCTTCTTGCCTCTCTTTTACGAGCCCAGCCTTTTTGCCACTCACCACTGTAGTTTTCGTTGCAGGCTTCTCGGGTCTGCCGTTTTTCTCTGCTTTCTCCATTTTTTCCACTGCGCTCAGATTTTTCCTTGCGCCAGCACCCGCACCAACAACAGTCACATCCCCCAGTGTTTTACCGGCAGCAATGGCAGAGGGATTCCCGTTCCTTCTGGGAGGCACCATTCCTAACGCAGCCGTCTCGCTGATCGCTCTCCGCGCCTTCTCCGCGAGCCACACCCACCAAGTTCCCAGGTGTGCGCGGCTACGAAGGGCAGAGGTCACTAGCCGCACAGAGCGCAGCCGGAGATGCCGAGTAGCGTAATCTGCAAGCATAGAGGTTTCTTCACCGCAGTTTCCTTTAACCTCCGGACCCAGAAAAGTTAAACCGGGGCTAAAATCTGTAAAAGGCAGGTAAGTCTCTCGCTCTACTTCAGCCGTTCATGAGCAACAGACAGGGAGTGAAACTCACTCGGGTTAAGCGGCCGCCATCTTGCCTCTCTCTCCACTTAGAACAATTTCCAAGTGAAACCAGTCAACGTTAGCCTATGGAATGAAATTCAAGTTACTGGTAAGTATGGTTAGAATTACTTTTCCAGATCAGTACTGGGCTCAAAGATGCAGCACTGAGGTCTCTCCTAATAACAGGTGAGTAAATTGGAATTCGTAGTACATCCAGTAAGCGCCACAGAGCTGCGTAGCAGAGAAATGTAAAAAGGGGCATGGACTGCACCACCTCTCTGCAATGCAGCACAGTGGCGCTTCCTGGAAGCACCTGGTGGGCTACTTGGCCCCCATGGTCCCTCAGGTTTGAAGTGGAATATTTTCCTCAACTTAAAATGCGCCACAGGGCGTGTTTGCACACATCACGTCAGGCCCTGTCCCCTCCCTTCACCACTATTTAAATGCGCCCTGTCACCGTTCTAAGTTGTGAGATTAAGTCCCCTTCAATTCTAAGGGTTGCTAGGGTCAAACTAGCCCACTAGGTATCTCCAGTAAGCGCCACAGAGCTGCGTTGCAGAGAGGTGTAAAAAGGGGCTTGGCCTCTGAACACCTGTCTGCAACGCAGACCCCTGGCGCATACTGGAGATACCTATTGGGCTATTTGGCCCTCAGGGACCCTCAGTATTAAAAGAGAATTCATTCCCTAACTTAAAACTTGCCACGGGGCGCGTCTGCACAGTGGTGAAGGAAGGGGAAGTGGCCAGAGGTGATATATCTGCAAACACGCCCTGTGGCGCGTTTTAAGTTAGGGAATTAATTCCTCCTCAATCCTGTGGGTCCCTGGGGGCCAACTAGCGCACCAGGTACCTCCAGTATGTGCCAGGAGGCTGCGTTGCAGAGAGGTGTTCAGAGGCCACCCCCCTTTTTACAACACTCTGCAACGCAGCTCCGTGGCACTTACTGGAGGTACCTGGTGGGCTAGTTGACCCCAGGGACCCTCAGTATTGACAAGGAATTAATTCCCCAACTTAAACCGCGCCACAGGGCGTGTTTTCACACATATGAACTCAGGCCCTGCCCCCTCCCTTCACCACTGTGCAAACACGCCCGTGGCGCATTTTCAGTTGGGGATTAACTTCCCTTGAAAACTGAGGGTCACTGGGGTGCAACTAGACCACCAGCTACCTCCAGTAAGCACCACAGAGCTGTGTTGCAGAGAGGTGTAAAAAGGGGCGTGGCCTCATAATATCTCTCTGCAACACAGCTCCCTGGCGCATACTGGAGGTACCTGGTGGGCTAGTTGGCCCCCAGGGACCCCCAATATTCAAGGGGAATTTGTTCCCCCTCTGCAAACACGCCCCAATGTGCCAGGGGGCGCGTTTACAGAGTGGTGCAATGAGGGGGCGTGGCCTCCGTCTGCGATCCTGTTTCCTTTTCTAATTTTTTGCCCTGGGGACCCTATCCCCCAGGGCCTGACCCCTAATTTTTATGTTTTTATTTTAAAAATGTGGAAGGGGGTCGCGTGGCCCCCCTCCTGAGGCCTTAATCGGCACTGGGGACCCCATCCCCGGGGCATGGCCTGTTTCTTTTTTTTCTTTCTTAAACTTTGGGAAGGGGGGCCGTGTGGCCCCCCTCCCGGGCCACTTATGGCCCCGGGGACCCAATCCCGCAGGGCCGGCCTTTCTATTGTTTTTTTTTTTCTATGTTTGGGGAGGGGGGCAACGTGGCCACCCTCCCGTGCCACTAATAGACCTGGCGACCCCATCCCCCGGTGCTGGCCCTCTACATTAGCGGCCCTGGGGGGGTCCCCAATCCCCCCAAGGTCCCAGCCGGCTCCCCGCATCCTGTGGGAGCCGGCATTGCTTTTCCACATGGGGAGCAGCTAACATGCTACTCCCCCTGTGGAAAAGCAATCTGCTTTCCTATTTGGAAGAGAGAGCAGGTTTCCTGCTCTCTCTTCCACATAGGAAAGCATTTTGCAATGCCAGGGTGGGAGCCACGAGGCTCCCGCCCTGTCATTGCAAACAGCAGTGTCCCAGGGTGGGCACCCCGGGACACTGCAGGAGGGGGGGGTGGCGGTCCCCAGGGCCCACGAGGGCTCCAGGAGGGGGGCCACACGGCCCCCCTCCCACCATTTCAAAAGCCCCGGGGGTGGTGGTCCCCGGGCTTGGGGGGTCCATAATGGACCCATAAATTTAAAACTTAGTGCCCCGGGGAGGTGGCGGTCCCTGGGGCATGTCAGGGGCTTGAGCCCCCCCCCACACGGTATATTTTTAAAAACTAAAGCCCCAGGGGGTGTCGGTCACCGGGGCCGCGGGGGGAGTGAGCCCCCCCGCCGTTCATTTTTTTAAGCCCCGGGGGTGGGGGGGCTGGGAGCCCCCCCAACAAAGAAGTAGAAGCCCTGGGGGGTGACAGTCCCCGGGGCTGGGGGGGGCCTGAGAGCCCCCCAACCAATATTAACAAGCCCCGGGGGTGGCGATCCCCGGGGCTGGGGGGGCCTGAGAGCCCCCCCCACACAATTTAAATAAGCCCCGGGAGTTGCGGTCCCTGGGGTTGGGGGGGCTTGAGAGCCCCCCGCTCATAATTAAACAAATCCCCGGGTGTGGCGATCCTCGGGGCTGGGGGGCCCCTCTGGGCCCCCCTTTGCTTAACTATTGCCCCAATTATCAAAGAAGCGCTTCTGTTTTTATTTTATCGGCAAGATCCGCGCATCCTGTGTGGATTTTGCTGATTTTTTAAATAAATAAATACATTTGGGGAGCCTTGGGGGTCCTTGTGGGACTCCCTGAGCAGGCCTAGGGGGTCAGGGGGTTTCTACCCTGCCCCCTTTTTGCGTTTTTGGTGATTCTTTTGCTGATTTCCTGTGCCTCAGTTCTACCGAGGCACAAGATGGCTGGCAACACTTCCTGGTTTGGAGTGTAGACAGACAATTAGCATGCAGCTTGTGCACGGCAGGGTGCGCTTAGGATGCGCGGATCCTCCGAGGTCATAGATATATATGTACTTTTAAATGTGATTTTCTCAGGAACTACTGAACGGATTTACACCATTTAACCAAACGGCACGAGTCTGAACTGAGGAGTACCTCTTTGCCAAATTTGGTGTAATTCCGTTCAGCAGTTCGGGCTGTAGCTGCGGCTAAAGGTCCTATGGGAAATTGCATGGGGAAAACATGTTTTGGGACGCCCCTTTTTTCTCGGCCCCCGCTTAACGAATCATCCCGAGACTTTAAGGATAGGAGCGGACCGGAGCTGACCAAAAGGTTTGAAAATTTCACGAAGATTCATCAATGGGTGCCAAAGTTATTGGGAATAGAATGTTGCGGATTTCCTATGGATAATCGGTCCTAACTATAACTACCTACTGGCGACCGCCAGTAGGTTTTATATATATATATATATATATATATATATATATATATATATATATATATATATATATATATATATTTAATTTATTTTAAACTCTTTGTGGTTCTGACTGTTTGCCTTATTGTATGAATGTGAGTGCTGAATGATATGGTAAACAGTAAAGTTGATAATCATCAAAGGGAGCCTTTTTGATTTAGTCTAAACAGCCCTGTCCCCTTGGTTTGAGGAGTACTCTTTTTTATTTTTTCAGCTGTCACTCATTTAAATTTGGCACAGCTGTAGTAAATCTGTATTAGATGATCCTTCCACTGCTTTGAATGTGGTGTCCCTGTGGCAGGTTTATGACTGACTTTGACAGAAGACCAACTGTTTTTGTTTTTCAAAACATAGTTTATTGTTTTTCTACACAAAACATACATTGACAATTACAAAATACTCGTTATCCCAATTTCTTTGGTAATATACCATACAATATGTCAGTTCTTAATATCAGAATCTCCAGTTAAACAGGGTTTCGAATGTTTAACCCAACACACTTTAATCTATCCCCAAACTCTCCCTCCCTCCTCCCCAAGACCCGTCACCAACGACAGAAGCAGTGTCTGATCTCCTTAATAAGTACGTGCAGGATTGGGTGTGTGTTTGCCTACATGATGCCCTGTCATGGTCTAAGGTCCTATCTCAATTAGTAAACTATTCCACTCCATTATCCTGTGTCCCATATTCTCGTAGCGCCTGTACCAATGCTTCCCATGCTGATGCCGCTTCCAGCATCTTCTCATTACTTAGCCTACGCGCTTGTTGATAGCGTAACGTGCTTTCGCTGCTAGCCCATTTAAGAAATTCATTCTTCCATCTGGGTGTGCAGGGGCTCACAGTTGCTTTCCAGTGTTTTGTGATTTCGCGCTTCGCCAGTATAAGCCCCATATCTATAAACTTGCTCGTAATCTTATTCTTGGGTGTGTGAGGGAACCAGTGCAATATACTGATGGCCATATCAAAATCTAACTGCCGTTCTGTGGTGGCATTTAATGTGTCTCCTATTTCCTTCCAATATGGACCCACCTCTGGGCAGGACCATAGCATATGCACCAATTCCACCCCCACTCCCGTGCATCTTGGGCACGCCGCTTCCTCTACATTAAAAAATCTCTTAATCTTCCCTGGTGTCAAGTATGCTCGGTGAATAATATAGAAGTGTACTAGCTGGAACCTGGCATTTCTCGTACTTTTCCAAGCCCTCCGCATTATTTGTGCCCATGTTGTATCAGGAATGATTTTCCCCACATCTACCTCCCATTTCTCCTTCAAAGTGTTCAAAGGCAATAGCGTTTCATTGAGCATTCTGGTGTACAGGCATGTGACCGCTTTAAAGGTCCCAGCTGCCATCATGACATATTGGCAGGCTTTCGTTATCTTAGGTTCTGTCAGCCCTTCTTGCCAGTGTGCTTGCATCGCCCTTGTCACTGCTGTGTGGAATAGGAAATCCCCTCTCGGTATATCAAACCTTTCTTGGAGTGTCTGATAAGGAAGCAGTGTTCCATCTTCAAATAAATCCCCTAGCATTTGGATTCCCGCTTCTTCCCAACCTTGTAAATGCAACCAGTCCCCTCCATGCGGTAACGCCGTCACCATTCCGAGGGGAATTTCGGGTGCATATGGGTGCATCACCCCCGCTTTACGTTGAGAGCAGTTCCAGCACAGTCTCAGTGTATTCTCTCCCAATGTCAAATCCCTGATATTCAGTTTCTGCTGTAGTGTAATAAATGAAAGGACATGGCGTGGGGTACCCTTATGTCTTTTGTGCTCCGGGCCTCTAAATACTCTCGCCACTTCTTGCGTCAATATCTGTAACTGGGCCGCTAAATAATATAACTCGAAGTCTGGCACTGCTAGTCCTCCCTCAATCTTAGGCCTTATAAGCGTTGTGTGTGGTACTCTGCGACGTCCCGTTCCCCAGAGGAAGGACACTACAAGCGATTTCAGCTGCTTAAAAAGGTGGTTGGGTATCCACACTAGCAATGTTCTGAAATAATACAGAAACCTAGGGAGTGCTATCATTTTTAACAGTGCTATACGACCCGTCACTGACAATGGAAGGGCAGCCCAAAAGGCCATACTGCCCTTCAGGGCTCTTATACTACGACCTATGTTACCTTCCAGCATGTCTGCTGCCTCATGATAGATGTATACTCCTAGGTATTTCAAGCAAGTGGGCTCCCATCGTAACATTCGTATCCTATTGGGCTGTGGCTCCCCCCGTCGTACCGGGAACAAGCATGTTTTAGGCCAGTTGACTTTCGACAGAAGACCAACTGTTGATCATCTCTTTCACCACCTCTAAGCTGGGTGGGGGAACTGAAAGTTTGCCGAGGCGGGAGAACCACCAACTCACAGCAGTTCTTCTATATCGACAACCTGTAAACGTCCATTTCAGTGTTCATTTGCAGCATGTTTTTTCTGCTGCACGGATTTTGAGGATGGAATTACTGGAGTAATAACCTAAGCAACTTCAGGAATTTGAACTAAGCAACTTCAGTGGCGGTTGGTGTCCCTCAAAAATGGTGGGTGTACATAGGATACGTTTTTGATGTCACAAAACCATTAGAAGCATCATGCTGCTGCTACACATGTCTATTGTTTCTTGCCCAGTATTTATATAACATGAACAAGCACTCGATTTATCACAGTATGGGAGAGCTTAACATGAGCACTAGTTACATTTACATTACACAGGAATCAAATTATATTAAAAAAAATCACCTTGCCTCATCTTCTTTCCACACCGCAGGCCGACTCTTTGAAATCCACTGCACTATCCGCTGCACTGAAGAGCTCTGCATGCTGTGCATGAGGAAACTAGCACCACACACCTCAGCCAATGAAAGCAGTGATCTCACGCTGTTTATCATAGTAAGCACCATAAGAGCACTGTGAGAATTGGCTGGAACAGACGAATGCAGCGCTCCATCCGAGACCAATGGGGCTGCATGTCTGGTTCCCCATCTCACTTACAGCGATGACTGAGAAAGCCTGAACTGCGTGCGTCAGGCTGGCCCCAAACAAAATACCGGCCAACCTGACATGCACAGTTCAGATACACAGTCCTAGCTGGTCACAACAGTAAACCATGCCTCTAGCAGTACAGCTCCTGTCTGCTAGCATAATGTCTGTCATAAAGTTGCTGGCAGGCAGGGGGTCAACGCCACCTTGCCCCTATGGAGAAACCACCCCTGGAAGTATGCCAAATTTTAGGAGGATAAATGGAGTAAAGACACTTTGGAAATGGAGAACCCGCTCCTGACATCAGTCAACATTCTCTGATTTTGGGCAAATCACTTAGGGCCTGATTTACATGTTGGCAGGCAGCTTACTCCGTCACAACAGTGACGGATATCCCATCTGCCGAAATATAAATCCCATAGGATATTATGCTCGGATGGAGTAACCCGTCCGCTGAAATCTAAAACAGGCCATAATCTCCTATTGCCAAAAAATATATAATCTGATTTTATGTAATGTAATCTGGTGCTCATGTAAAGTGCTGCAGTGCCCTGGGGTCAGGTTCATACTATATAAAACTGTTTTATATATATATATATATATATGTATATATATATCCAACCATTTCAGGAAGCACAAAGAAGGAAAAGCCGCAGGTAGCTTCAAAAGAGTTCTTTATTGAGTTCGAGCACTTGCCAGCAGTGGAAATGAACAAGTTCAGGCTTCTTAAAATCAAATTGCCAAAATTTGACGCGTTTCAGGTTTGAGAACCTTTCTTCAGTGGCGGTGAGCAGGAATGACAGCCTCGCTTAGCAGTATGTTAATTAAATACCTGCCCGTGTGGGCGTGGCACTCCCAGTGTCTCTTGGTATTTGTAGTTAAATGTTTTACCTCAGTGGGCGCAAAGCTCCTTCCAATGTATGCCAGAGTGTTTAACCCCAGTGGGTTGATGCTCTGTATCTCGCACTTCAACTGCCCTGCTTTACAGTGCTCGAAGGTGAACTCTGCGCACGTTTCAATCCCTGAAAATGAAAGCGTGCGCCGCTCCCTCTGTTAGTCTCTGGCTTGGTTGCAGGCCTGAGCAGACCCGTGTAGTTGCGGTTGGGCTTTCCTTGTCGGGCGTGCAACACCCCTATAAATCCAACCATTTCAGGAAGCACAAAGAAGGAAAAGCCGCAGGTAGCTTCAAAAGAGTTCTTTATTGAGTTCGAGCACTTGCCAGCAGTGGAAATGAACAAGTTCAGGCTTCTTAAAATCAAATTGCCAAAATTTGACGCGTTTCAGGTTTGAGAACCTTTCTTCAGTGGCGGTGAGCAGGAATGACAGCCTCGCTTAGCAGTATGTTAATTAAATACCTGCCCGTGTGGGCGTGGCACTCCCAGTGTCTCTTGGTATTTGTAGTTAAATGTTTTACCTCAGTGGGCGCAAAGCTCCTTCCAATGTATGCCAGAGTGTTTAACCCCAGTGGGTTGATGCTCTGTATCTCGCACTTCAACTGCCCTGCTTTACAGTGCTCGAAGGTGAACTCTGCACACGTTTCAATCCCTGAAAATGAAAGCGTGCGCCGCTCCCTCTGTTAGTCTCTGGCTTGGTTGCAGGCCTGAGCAGACCCGTGTAGTTGCGGTTGGGCTTTCCTTGTCGGGCGTGCAACACCCCTATAAATCCAACCATTTCAGGAAGCACAAAGAAGGAAAAGCCGCAGGTAGCTTCAAAAGAGTTCTTTATTGAGTTCGAGCACTTGCCAGCAGTGGAAATGAACAAGTTCAGGCTTCTTAAAATCAAATTGCCAAAATTTGACGCGTTTCAGGTTTGAGAACCTTTCTTCAGTGGCGGTGAGCAGGAATGACAGCCTCGCTTAGCAGTATGTTAATTAAATACCTGCCCGTGTGGGCGTGGCACTCCCAGTGTCTCTTGGTATTTGTAGTTAAATGTTTTACCTCAGTGGGCGCAAAGCTCCTTCCAATGTATGCCAGAGTGTTTAACCCCAGTGGGTTGATGCTCTGTATCTCGCACTTCAACTGCCCTGCTTTACAGTGCTCGAAGGTGAACTCTGCGCACGTTTCAATCCCTGAAAATGAAAGCGTGCGCCGCTCCCTCTGTTAGTCTCTGGCTTGGTTGCAGGCCTGAGCAGACCCGTGTAGTTGCGGTTGGGCTTTCCTTGTCGGGCGTGCAACACCCCTATAAATCCAACCATTTCAGGAAGCACAAAGAAGGAAAAGCCACAGGTAGCTTCAAAAGAGTTCTTTATTGAGTTTGAGCACTTGCCAGCAGTGGAAATGAACAAGTTCAGGCTTCTTAAAATCAAATTGCCAAAATTTGACGCGTTTCAGGTTTGAGAACCTTTCTTCAGTGGCGGTGAGCAGGAATGACAGCCTCGCTTAGCAGTATGTTAATTAAATACCTGCCCGTGTGGGCGTGGCACTCCCAGTGTCTCTTGGTATTTGTAGTTAAATGTTTTACCTCAGTGGGCGCAAAGCTCCTTCCAATGTATTCCAGAGTGTTTAACCCCAGTGGGTTGATGCTCTGTATCTCGCACTTCAACTGCCCTGCTTTACAGTGCTCGAAGGTGAACTCTGCGCACGTTTCAATCCCTGAAAATGAAAGCGTGCGCCGCTCCCTCTGTTAGTCTCTGGCTTGGTTGCAGGCCTGAGCAGACCCGTGTAGTTGCGGTTGGGCTTTCCTTGTCGGGCGTGCAACACCCCTATAAATCCAACCATTTCAGGAAGCACAAAGAAGGAAAAGCCGCAGGTAGCTTCAAAAGAGTTCTTTATTGAGTTCGAGCACTTGCCAGCAGTGGAAATGAACAAGTTCAGGCTTCTTAAAATCAAATTGCCAAAATTTGACGCGTTTCAGGTTTGAGAACCTTTCTTCAGTGGCGGTGAGCAGGAATGACAGCCTCGCTTAGCAGTATGTTAATTAAATACCTGCCCGTGTGGGCGTGGCACTCCCAGTGTCTCTTGGTATTTGTAGTTAAATGTTTTACCTCAGTGGGCGCAAAGCTCCTTCCAATGTATGCCAGAGTGTTTAACCCCAGTGGGTTGATGCTCTGTATCTCGCACTTCAACTGCCCTGCTTTACAGTGCTCGAAGGTGAACTCTGCGCACGTTTCAATCCCTGAAAATGAAAGCGTGCGCCGCTCCCTCTGTTAGTCTCTGGCTTGGTTGCAGGCCTGAGCAGACCCGTGTAGTTGCGGTTGGGCTTTCCTTGTCGGGCGTGCAACACCCCTATAAATCCAACCATTTCAGGAAGCACAAAGAAGGAAAAGCCGCAGGTAGCTTCAAAAGAGTTCTTTATTGAGTTCGAGCACTTGCCAGCAGTGGAAATGAACAAGTTCAGGCTTCTTAAAATCAAATTGCCAAAATTTGACGCGTTTCAGGTTTGAGAACCTTTCTTCAGTGGCGGTGAGCAGGAATGACAGCCTCGCTTAGCAGTATGTTAATTAAATACCTGCCCGTGTGGGCGTGGCACTCCCAGTGTCTCTTGGTATTTGTAGTTAAATGTTTTACCTCAGTGGGCGCAAAGCTCCTTCCAATGTATGCCAGAGTGTTTAACCCCAGTGGGTTGATGCTCTGTATCTCGCACTTCAACTGCCCTGCTTTACAGTGCTCGAAGGTGAACTCTGCGCACGTTTCAATCCCTGAAAATGAAAGCGTGCGCCGCTCCCTCTGTTAGTCTCTGGCTTGGTTGCAGGCCTGAGCAGACCCGTGTAGTTGCGGTTGGGCTTTCCTTGTCGGGCGTGCAACACCCCTATAAATCCAACCATTTCAGGAAGCACAAAGAAGGAAAAGCCGCAGGTAGCTTCAAAAGGGTTCTTTATTGAGTTTGAGCACTTGCCAGCAGTGGAAATGAACAAGTTCAGGCTTCTTAAAATCAAATTGCCAAAATTTGACGCGTTTCAGGTTTGAGAACCTTTCTTCAGTGGCGGTGAGCAGGAATGACAGCCTCGCTTAGCAGTATTTTAATTAAATACCTGCCCGTGTGGGCGTGGCACTCCCAGTGTCTCTTGGTATTTGTAGTTAAATGTTTTACCTCAGTGGGCGCAAAGCTCCTTCCAATGTATGCCAGAGTGTTTAACCCCAGTGGGTTGATGCTCTGTATCTCGCACTTCAACTGCCCTGCTTTACAGTGCTCGAAGGTGAACTCTGCGCACGTTTCAATCCCTGAAAATGAAAGCGTGCGCCGCTCCCTCTGTTAGTCTCTGGCTTGGTTGCAGGCCTGAGCAGACCCGTGTAGTTGCGGTTGGGCTTTCCTTGTCGGGCGTGCAACACCCCTATAAATCCAACCATTTCAGGAAGCACAAAGAAGGAAAAGCCGCAGGTAGCTTCAAAAGAGTTCTTTATTGAGTTCGAGCACTTGCCAGCAGTGGAAATGAACAAGTTCAGGCTTCTTAAAATCAAATTGCCAAAATTTGACGCGTTTCAGGTTTGAGAACCTTTCTTCAGTGGCGGTGAGCAGGAATGACAGCCTCGCTTAGCAGTATGTTAATTAAATACCTGCCCGTGTGGGCGTGGCACTCCCAGTGTCTCTTGGTATTTGTAGTTAAATGTTTTACCTCAGTGGGCGCAAAGCTCCTTCCAATGTATGCCAGAGTGTTTAACCCCAGTGGGTTGATGCTCTGTATCTCGCACTTCAACTGCCCTGCTTTACAGTGCTCGAAGGTGAACTCTGCGCACGTTTCAATCCCTGAAAATGAAAGCGTGCGCCGCTCCCTCTGTTAGTCTCTGGCTTGGTTGCAGGCCTGAGCAGACCCGTGTAGTTGCGGTTGGGCTTTCCTTGTCGGGCGTGCAACACCCCTATAAATCCAACCATTTCAGGAAGCACAAAGAAGGAAAAGCCGCAGGTAGCTTCAAAAGAGTTCTTTATTGAGTTCGAGCACTTGCCAGCAGTGGAAATGAACAAGTTCAGGCTTCTTAAAATCAAATTGCCAAAATTTGACGCGTTTCAGGTTTGAGAACCTTTCTTCAGTGGCGGTGAGCAGGAATGACAGCCTCGCTTAGCAGTATGTTAATTAAATACCTGCCCGTGTGGGCGTGGCACTCCCAGTGTCTCTTGGTATTTGTAGTTAAATGTTTTACCTCAGTGGGCGCAAAGCTCCTTCCAATGTATGCCAGAGTGTTTAACCCCAGTGGGTTGATGCTCTGTATCTCGCACTTCAACTGCCCTGCTTTACAGTGCTCGAAGGTGAACTCTGCGCACGTTTCAATCCCTGAAAATGAAAGCGTGCGCCGCTCCCTCTGTTAGTCTCTGGCTTGGTTGCAGGCCTGAGCAGACCCGTGTAGTTGCGGTTGGGCTTTCCTTGTCGGGCGTGCAACACCCCTATAAATCCAACCATTTCAGGAAGCACAAAGAAGGAAAAGCCGCAGGTAGCTTCAAAAGAGTTCTTTATTGAGTTCGAGCACTTGCCAGCAGTGGAAATGAACAAGTTCAGGCTTCTTAAAATCAAATTGCCAAAATTTGACGCGTTTCAGGTTTGAGAACCTTTCTTCAGTGGCGGTGAGCAGGAATGACAGCCTCGCTTAGCAGTATGTTAATTAAATACCTGCCCGTGTGGGCGTGGCACTCCCAGTGTCTCTTGGTATTTGTAGTTAAATGTTTTACCTCAGTGGGCGCAAAGCTCCTTCCAATGTATGCCAGAGTGTTTAACCCCAGTGGGTTGATGCTCTGTATCTCGCACTTCAACTGCCCTGCTTTACAGTGCTCGAAGGTGAACTCTGCGCACGTTTCAATCCCTGAAAATGAAAGCGTGCGCCGCTCCCTCTGTTAGTCTCTGGCTTGGTTGCAGGCCTGAGCAGACCCGTGTAGTTGCGGTTGGGCTTTCCTTGTCGGGCGTGCAACACCCCTATAAATCCAACCATTTCAGGAAGCACAAAGAAGGAAAAGCCACAGGTAGCTTCAAAAGAGTTCTTTATTGAGTTTGAGCACTTGCCAGCAGTGGAAATGAACAAGTTCAGGCTTCTTAAAATCAAATTGCCAAAATTTGACGCGTTTCAGGTTTGAGAACCTTTCTTCAGTGGCGGTGAGCAGGAATGACAGCCTCGCTTAGCAGTATTTTAATTAAATACCTGCCCGTGTGGGCGTGGCACTCCCAGTGTCTCTTGGTATTTGTAGTTAAATGTTTTACCTCAGTGGGCGCAAAGCTCCTTCCAATGTATGCCAGAGTGTTTAACCCCAGTGGGTTGATGCTCTGTATCTCGCACTTCAACTGCCCTGCTTTACAGTGCTCGAAGGTGAACTCTGCGCACGTTTCAATCCCTGAAAATGAAAGCGTGCGCCGCTCCCTCTGTTAGTCTCTGGCTTGGTTGCAGGCCTGAGCAGACCCGTGTAGTTGCGGTTGGGCTTTCCTTGTCGGGCGTGCAACACCCCTATAAATCCAACCATTTCAGGAAGCACAAAGAAGGAAAAGCCGCAGGTAGCTTCAAAAGAGTTCTTTATTGAGTTCGAGCACTTGCCAGCAGTGGAAATGAACAAGTTCAGGCTTCTTAAAATCAAATTGCCAAAATTTGACGCGTTTCAGGTTTGAGAACCTTTCTTCAGTGGCGGTGAGCAGGAATGACAGCCTCGCTTAGCAGTATGTTAATTAAATACCTGCCCGTGTGGGCGTGGCACTCCCAGTGTCTCTTGGTATTTGTAGTTAAATGTTTTACCTCAGTGGGCGCAAAGCTCCTTCCAATGTATGCCAGAATGTTTAACCCCAGTGGGTTGATGCTCTGTATCTCGCACTTCAACTGCCCTGCTTTACAGTGCTCGAAGGTGAACTCTGCGCACGTTTCAATCCCTGAAAATGAAAGCGTGCGCCGCTCCCTCTGTTAGTCTCTGGCTTGGTTGCAGGCCTGAGCAGACCCGTGTAGTTGCGGTTGGGCTTTCCTTGTCGGGCGTGCAACACCCCTATAAATCCAACCATTTCAGGAAGCACAAAGAAGGAAAAGCCGCAGGTAGCTTCAAAAGAGCTCTTTATTGAGTTCGAGCACTTGCCAGCAGTGGAAATGAACAAGTTCAGGCTTCTTAAAATCAAATTGCCAAAATTTGACGCGTTTCAGGTTTGAGAACCTTTCTTCAGTGGCGGTGAGCAGGAATGACAGCCTCGCTTAGCAGTATGTTAATTAAATACCTGCCCGTGTGGGCGTGGCACTCCCAGTGTCTCTTGGTATTTGTAGTTAAATGTTTTACCTCAGTGGGCGCAAAGCTCCTTCCAATGTATGCCAGAGTGTTTAACCCCAGTTGGTTGATGCTCTGTATCTCGCACTTCAACTGCCCTGCTTTACAGTGCTCGAAGGTGAACTCTGCGCACGTTTCAATCCCTGAAAATGAAAGCGTGCGCCGCTCCCTCTGTTAGTCTCTGGCTTGGTTGCAGGCCTGAGCAGACCCGTGTAGTTGCGGTTGGGCTTTCCTTGTCGGGCGTGCAACACCCCTATAAATCCAACCATTTCAGGAAGCACAAAGAAGGAAAAGCCGCAGGTAGCTTCAAAAGAGTTCTTTATTGAGTTCGAGCACTTGCCAGCAGTGGAAATGAACAAGTTCAGGCTTCTTAAAATCAAATTGCCAAAATTTGACGCGTTTCAGGTTTGAGAACCTTTCTTCCGTGGCGGTGAGCAGGAATGACAGCCTCGCTTAGCAGTATGTTAATTAAATACCTGCCCGTGTGGGCGTGGCACTCCCAGTGTCTCTTGGTATTTGTAGTTAAATGTTTTACCTCAGTGGGCGCAAAGCTCCTTCCAATGTATGCCAGAGTGTTTAACCCCAGGGCGCTTGAACACAGCATCTTACTTTAAGAATAATGCCTGCACTACGATGACCAGCAGGCCTCAGGAGAGGCGCCGCCCAGGGGCGGAGTAACAGTGGTCATCTGGGGGGAGCGAATGAAGCTGGTTTCAATCACCACAACCCCAGCATTCCATGATTAAGTGCTTCTACAGCACGAAACGCGTCGGAGGGGTGAAGCGACATTGCCGTGGTTGCCGTTCCCTGTGTGTGCCTCCGAGGAATAAAAAGCAGCATACAGAACTCCTCTGCGTGGTGTCCTCCCTTTCACAGGCAAACTTTGTGGTGGACATTTGGCGGCCTGCCTGAGCCGCGGGAAGGACCCTGCTGCGTGTTGCGCAGTCCTACTGGGATGTCACGTGACGTTCGAGTATTGGGGCAGACGAGCGCGTTCCATCGGAACAAGCGGCAGCACAGAGCACAGCCTTCCATGTGCAGACCCACTTGGGATTTTCACACAGTCAGTGGGCGCTTGAACACAGCATCTTACTTTAAGAATAATGCCTGCACTACGATGACCAGCAGGCCTCAGGAGAGGCGCCGCCCAGGGGCGGAGTAACAGTGGTCATCTGGGGGGAGCGAATCAAGCTGGTTTCAATCACCACAACCCCAGCATTCCATGATTAAGTGCTTCTACAGCACGAAACGCGTCGGAGGGGTGAAGCGACATTGCCGTGGTTGCCGTTCCCTGTGTGTGCCTCCGAGGAATAAAAAGCAGCATACAGAACTCCTCTGCGTGGCGTCCTCCCTTTCACAGGCAAACTTTGTGGTGGACATTTGGCGGCCTGCCTGAGCCGCGGGAAGGACACTGCTGCGTGTTGCGCAGTCCTACTGGGATGTCACGTGACGTTCGAGTATTGGGGCAGACGAGTGCGTTCCATCGGAACAAGCGGCAGCACAGAGCACAGCCTTCCATGTGCAGACCCACTTGGGATTTTCACACAGTCAGTGGGCGCTTGAACACAGCATCTTACTTTAAGAATAATGCCTGCACTACGATGACCAGCAGGCCTCAGGAGAGGCGCCGCCCAGGGGCGGAGTAACAGTGGTCATCTGGGGGGAGCGAATCAAGCTGGTTTCAATCACCACAACCCCAGCATTCCATGATTAAGTGCTTCTACAGCACGAAACGCGTCGGAGGGGTGAAGCGACATTGCCGTGGTTGCCGTTCCCTGTGTGTGCCTCCGAGGAATAAAAAGCAGCATACAGAACTCCTCTGCGTGGTGTCCTCCCTTTCACAGGCAAACTTTGTGGTGGACATTTGGCGGCCTGCCTGAGCCGCGGGAAGGACCCTGCTGCGTGTTGCGCAGTCCTACTGGGATGTCACGTGACGTTCGAGTATTGGGGCAGACAAGTGCGTTCCATCGGAACAAGCGGCAGCACAGAGCACAGCCTTCCATGTGCAGACCCACTTGGGATTTTCACACAGTCAGTGGGCGCTTGAACACAGCATCTTACTTTAAGAATAATGCCTGCACTACGATGACCAGCAGGCCTCAGGAGAGGCGCCGCCCAGGGGCGGAGTAACAGTGGCCATCTGGTGGGAGCGAATCAAGCTGGTTTCAATCACCACAACCCCAGCATTCAATGATTAAGTGCTACTACAGCATGAAACGCGTCGGAGGGGTGAAGCGACATTGCTGTGGTTGCCGTTCCCTGTGTGTGCCTCCGAGGAATAAAAAGCAGCATACAGAACTCCTCTGCGTGGTGTCCTCCCTTTAACAGGCAAACTTTGTGATGGACATTTGGCGGCCTGCCTGAGCCCCGGGAAGGACCCTGCTGCGCGTTGCGCAGTCCTACTAGGATGTCACGTAACGTTCGAGTATTGGGGAAGAGGAGTGCGTTCCATCGGAACAAGCGGCAGCACAGAGCACAGCCTTCTATGTGCAGACCCACTTAGGATTTTCACACAGTCAGTGGGCGCTTGAACACCGCATCTTACTTTAAGAATAATGCCTGCACTACGATGACCAGCAGGCCTCAGGAGAGGCGCAGCCCAGGGGCGGAGTAACAGTGGTCATCTGGTGGGAGCGAATCAAGCTGGTTTCAATCACCACAACCCCAGCATTCCATGATTAAGTGCTTCTACAGCACGAAACGCGTCGGAGGGGTGAAGCGACATTGCTGTGGTTGCCGTTCCCTGTGTGTGCCTCCGAGGAATAAAAAGCAGCATACAGACCTCCTCTGCGTGGTGTCCTCCCTTTCACAGGCAAACTTTGTGATGGATATATATATATATTTTTTTTTTCTTTCTTTCTTTTTTTTTGCTGCACAGCTTTATATCACTAAATAAAGCTGTGCAATATGTAGTCTTTTTATTGCGAGTTTGAGCCTCTAATGTGACGAGTGTCACAGCCATGTATTTGTCAGTACCTACAAATTATGCCTGATGATTGAAGTATTTTTCCCCCCGGAGATTTATATAGTACGAACTCTACACGAAGGTATCAGAGCACTTTACATGAGTACCAGTTGCGTTACATGGGGACGCATTCATTTTTTATTAGGCAAGGGGAGATTAAGTGATTTACCCAGAATGTTGAGCGTCCCTGCCGAGACTCAAACCCGGTTCCCCAGCGTCGAGGTCGACCCTAGCCGTAAGGCCACATATTTATATCAAGTATACCTTTTAATTAATTATGGCTTGGCTCTAAATAATTGCATATGTGAAGCATATATCAAAAGACTGGTTAAGGTAATATTTAGAGCTTGATGCAAATGAACCTTGTTGTCGGGTTCGCTCCTCGCTGGACGGTGCAAAGGTGCCCCGTACTGGTACTGGATGGCGGTGTGTACACGTTCACAGCCATACCTGGAAGGACGAGCACACAAAGTCCAACATGTGATAGAAACACATTTCCTTTGAAGCACTGGAGCAAGGTCACAGCATTTTACATTAATAGTTAACTTGCAATATCATCGTGTTCTCATATTATCCTTCTCTGGACTTTCATTTACGACTCTAGAAGGCGTCTCTCGATGCAAAGCCAGTCCTATTAAGTGTAATACCCAGCCTGGCATGTAAGGCTGGGGTCAGACTGGCCTATAGGCAGGAGCTCTGGAACAAAGTTTTAGAGTGGGAGTGCTTGCCAGTGGCGTCATCTAAAGGCACAGGGGATATGGGACCGTATGTCTTCCAAAACACAACAAATGCTGCCAGAATAACCAAAAAAACTCATTTGAACGTCCCAGTTTTTTGTTTATTTTCCAGATTTATGGGGGTGCTGAAGTATCTCCCGCACACCAAGCTCCGGTGACTGTAGGGAAATGTGGGAGTGCTAGAAGGGTAAGTCTGATAAGTCAGTGTTTGGGCTTATTTTTGGCACTCTGTGGGCTTTTTATGGTCTGGTGAGCTGTATTTTTTACCGTGGATTTCTTTGATGTTACCACAACAATTGGCAGCAAGCACAAATGCATGCATTCTCCCTGCAAAACACCTTTACAGCTTATCTTTACATGTCTAAAACTGGCTCAATTTGCAAATATGGGCCACTTTTCTTGCTATATGATTTGCCAATGGAGGTGGAGTGTCTTTTTTCTTTTTGTTACCCGCCTTACTCTCTGCCGCAGTCCGAACCTATGTGAGGCCCCATGTGCTAAAGTTGCAAAATA
The DNA here is from genome assembly GCF_964261635.1 of Lissotriton helveticus. NCBI lineage: Eukaryota > Metazoa > Chordata > Amphibia > Caudata > Salamandridae > Lissotriton > Lissotriton helveticus. The sequence continues at coordinate 1,263,376,830 of NC_136067.1, read as the reverse complement.
ATACGTTCTGGGGCTCAAAGTTCGTTTCAGAAGCCCGTTGCAGGCACTATTAAAGGCCAGGGGACGGGGTACCGAGGATGCACAGTTTTGATTTCAACTCATGCCTCTTTAATACCCCACCATCCACACCCTGACTCTTTATCCCACTCTTGCAGGTGTTTATTTACCCCAGTCTCACCCTTTGCACTCTTTTTCGTATTTTCCTTCCTCCTTCTTTACCCCATTTGTTATTTTTCTCTCTCTTGCTCTGGACGAAGAACTGCTCTGTTCCCCAAAAATGAGTGCCAGTTGGGCCCCAGGTCCAACCACTGTCTAATATTAAGTGCCACAAGTGGCTCAGTGCTGTCACACAACAATTATCGCTCTGTAGAAGGAAAGTCCATGGCAGAAAGCATATGTCCCCAGTGGCCTGGAGTAACACTGCCAGGTTGAAAAACAGGATGAGTAGCAAAAGTGTGGAACGAAGACGGAGACACTGTACTACTACACTAAAAAACACAAACCATTACTCTAAAGAAGGCACAACTAAAATGGAAGAAGCAAACTCACAAATTATGACTAGAGTATACAAAAAGTTAAATCAATAATCTCTCTTTTTTCTTAGGTTTAAAGTTTTCATAAGTTTAACTAATCCAGGGGCATATTACCAAGGGCCTTATCGCCGCTTTAGCGGGAATTTTTCGCCCTATTACCTAGCTGTCGCTAACACCAGTTAGCGACAGCTAGTAGGAGATAGCGATCATCTTGGGGCCCACTTTGCATGTCAGCGATATTTATCGCTAATGACATGCAAAGTGGGCGTGCCAAGATGTTAGCGACTGGAAACAGTCGCTAACATCGCTATCTCCTATTACCTACTTTTGGAAATAATCGCGCTAAGCGCGATTATCTCCAAAAGCTAACACCTGCCCAGAGCAGTTCTTAGCCATGTTATCCAATGGTAGGTGGATAACATGGCTAAGAGCATTTGCTCGGTAATGCATGAATATCGCTGACTTTACAGCGATATTCATGCATTTCGGCCGATTTTTACCGCTTTTGAGATAAACCTTAATAATATCAAGGTACCTCAGCGGTAAAAATCGTCGGAGTGCGGCGATATTATTTTAGCCGCTAACCATACATAGCGATAATTATCGCTATTGCTTGGTAATATGCCCCCTAGTGATCACATTTCACTTATTGGTACCTTTTGGCGATGGTGTTTAAAGGGATTTAAAACACAAAAAAGGTGATGGGAGGAATGCTTGCAATATGTTTAACCACAGGCAATTACTTGGGGTAGCAGTGCTGGTGCTGCTCCAATTAGAACAATTCATGCTGAACTGCAAAGTCATGTCCTCCACAAACCAGGACAGGAAACCCAAGTCCGGTATCAGCCTGATCGGGTCTTTTCAGTCGGGCTTAGTTGGCTCCAGTGGCACATTCAGTAATGGACGCATATCTGAGCATAGCCTTGGAAACTTAAGGCATTGTTTCAAACACCCAGAATGTGATGGAAGAATTGCTTGCAATGAGTCTAATCACTGGCAGCCAAAGTAGTTTTTCACTGTGGCAAGGTTGGCTCTGCAAAAACATTTGGTTAAAATATTACAATTTATAATGCTTAACTTCAGTTTGGGAGCAGCTAAAAACATGATTCAAGAACTCATTTGAATAGCGATTTAAATTCCAACTTAATGGTAAAGTCTGATTTTATATCACTGTTTTGGAAATTCCAGTGTCACATTGTCATGACCCTGGGTTTTACCCCCTCCTGTGTTCTCTGTACTATGGGCTTGGTGGCCAGAGCACATGTCATCATGCCCCCATGGCTTCTTCTGGCTCATATTTCCATTGACCCTGCAAGGGCCCCTGGTATTACTGGTGAAATCCCCCAGGGCCCGTAGGCCACTTGATCATGTTAGTAGTTTACTCAAGGTATCCACCGGGACCCACAGGTCACTTGGTCCCTTTGGTAATACAATATGCGCAATTGAGGGTCTTTACAGTATTCCCCGTGCTGGTTCCAGCAGTATTTCCAACTTTGTGCAAGAATAAATGTTAAGGTACTGGGATACGTGTTTTCCCCAGGGCCCAGGCATTGACATCTGTTGCCGCAGTGTGCCGCTCAAAATCTCACGAAATTTCGAAGCTCATGTGTTAGGCAGCCTTCTTGAATTTAGTCACGGTACTTATACTGCATGTAGTATTCACTGTACAGCATAGGCCTGTGATGTAAGCATTGGAGGGATGAGTTGAAAGCAGGCTACGAATGAAGAGTTCTGGCTTACACGCAGGAGAATAAAGACATGTAAAATTACTCTCCATGTGTGGAGTAGTTATTGGCGAGTACATGGTCTGGTAGAAAGCTACAACGGGCAATGAGATAGGGGAAATGAAGCCTGTACACTAAAAGCGCTCTTCCGGAGAGTTTGTCCAGGTCCAGCAAACTGCGAGTGCCACGTGTGCCTCCATTTAAAGAATCGATGCTGGCACGGGTGAAGTCTCAGGGCAACGCTAGCCTGTGTAAAATGCTTGAAGATAAAGAAAGTGGCAATGAAAGTTTACATGTCGATGGCCAGGAACTGACTGAAATGGCAACCAATAAAACGTACTCTGCCATTACGCAAATGAACGCCATATGCTATACAGAGTAATAACGCAAAAGGTGGACACAACCAGGTTACCAAAGCTGTGCATAGCAAAAGCTCAGTACAGATTAAGCTGAAATTCCTGTGCTATGAAACAGAAATAAATCAGATGTTTGTGAAGAAACATTTAAGCACAAATCCAACCAAATATGTTAATGGTAACTGCTTTCATGGACTAGTAGTATATAAGGTTTATTTGCTAACCAAAACCATTAACAAATCGTTGTGCCACACCGTACTGCCAAGTAGCCTGGGAAGGAGGGTCTGGGGGTTTTGCCTGCGGAGCTGTCCACAAACGAAGCAGCCCCTACCAAAGCTGTTGTATAGGGGCTCCGAACAACTCCCTAGACTGCCATCACATGGAGCCGTCCAATGGAAAGCCCGGGCAAGGTCCAAGCTCCAAAAGTTATTGATGCTGACCCTGAAGCCAGCACATCACAAGGCGCTAGAGAAGCCTTGCGTGAACAAGTTAAACAAGAAGTACCTGAGAGACCACTACTGTCCACCAATGCGTATACTGCTGCTGCATTCTTAAAATCGCCATCAGCAATTGATACTGCCAAAAACCACAATATTGGCAATAGATGGACTGCATGGATTGAGACTTTTTGCAAACTTCATAGCTGCAGTAGATTAAAAGTTCCATGGTATCTGAGGAACATGGCAGGCGAAGGAGTGAAAAAGCCACAAAAAAGATACCACAAGAAGGTGATGTAATGTTTGATCAAATCAAAACAGCCTTGCATGTCAAGTTTCATCCAGTGCCAAATGTAGATTTAAAAATATACATATTCAGACAAGAATGCTACAGACCAGGCGAAACGATTGATACATTTGTTGAGAGACTAAATGTTCTGGTGGACTACTGTAAGTTCAGAGTTATCGATGGATGTCTATCAGATTCCTTTTGATGACAAATGCTGAAGGAAACTCTTAGCTTAATACAAGTCATCAAAGCTGCACATGCTGAAGAGCATGCTGATCATCAGGCAACTGACATGGAGGCCGAAGGTGCCAAAAGCGCGTCAGTCACTAGCATGAAAAGGAAGCCAAAATACAACGCCAAGGGATGCAAAGTGATGTCTCCACAGAAAAAGAAAAAGTGCTACAGATGTGGACTTTCATTTCTACACGTAGGTAAATGTCCCGCCATTGGACAAATACGCATCGGCTGTGGTAAAGTGAACCATTTTGTGATTACTTGCAAGGCGAAGAGAAAAGTACGTGCATCACAGCATGAATACAAAATGGCTGACCAAACGCTACCTCAGTGACGCTCTACGCGGTTCCACAAGTCTAAGCAATCACACCAACTGAGGAAATTTGACATCAAACTAAGTACATCATCATCTAAATCATTGACAAAGAGTTCCTCAGTATCAGTTTCCAGTGAAAGTGACAATCACCACTATGCAATGTTGATGTTTATGTCCAGCCGCGGCCCATGCAGGTAAGAGTGGTGGGGCCAGATGAGGGGGGATTTCGATGGACGATGAAGAGGGAAAATCAATTATTTATTTAATTTTCCCTCATCATCGTCCATAGAAATCCCTTCTCACCCAGCCCTAGAGCCCCACCATTCTTACCTGCATGGGCCTCGGTTGTTTATGTCAGAAAAGCATACACAAGTAGGACTAGTCAAATGTGAGGAAAAATTCAAAGTGAAGAATAATCAACATAAAAAAGCACCAAAGACATTCCAACATTGTCCAAAGATTACCCTAAAGATAAACAGGTGTTTCGTACCATTTTCCATTCATAATTCAATGGTTGCCTTTTTTTCTTTCTTTGTTTCATAATTCAATGGTTACCATTCTTAAGCAGTGCATCAATAAATATCAAGCCTGAGGAGAAGTATCAAGAATTGTCTCCATTACCACAACTTAAAAGTCAAAAACTAAAGTCTACCCATGGGCTGCCTCAACGCCCTTAAAAAGTCAAGGTTCATTTTTAGCCACGATGAAACATAAAAAAACAGTAGTACAAGAGCCCATTCATGTACTTCAAGGAACGGCTCCGAGTGCCTGTTTGCTCAGTTTCAACACTGCTGCTAACCAGGGACTGATATCAGTAAAAATCATTATAAACGCTCATTATGAAATTGTAAGTCAATTCTCTACATTATTTCATGGGTTAAGAAAACTCAAAACAATGAAAGCAAAGTTACATATAAATGAGGATGTTTGTCCTGTTGCTCAGAGACATACACATTGCATTTCACTTGCAAGAAACTGTTGGAAAGGAACTTAATTTGTTGCTTAAATACGACATCAGTGAATGCTCCACTGGTCCAACACCATGGGTTTCTCCCATTGTGGTAGTGCCTATAAGAAACAGTGAAGGAGCTGTACTCATATGCGTTGCCATGCGTCAAGCTAACAAGGCGATTGAGCGAGAGGGACATTCAGGACTGCACATTGCTGATATGATAACTCAATTGAACGGTGCAAAGTTCTTCTCTCAACAGAAATTTAATAAAGGACATCACCAATTGGAATTCGAAGGAAAAATCCAGGCACATTACAACCCTTTCTACACATATTGGCCTGTTTTGCTATAAGCATTGAGTTTCAGTGTATCCTCTACTGTAGAACTTTTCCAAGACGTCATTTGACGTATCACACAGCCTGTAGTAAATGCATTTAACAATAGTGATGGCATATTGGTGTGTCCATTACTGAATGTGCCACTCAGAAAGATTATGACAAAGTTCTCATGCAAGTATGTCTTTTGCTGAACAATGCAGGCTTTACTATGATTGCTGACAAATGTGAATTTCATAAGAAAAGATTGGCCATGTCTTTTCTGATGGGGGTATGAAACCTGATACAGCTAAAGTGCAAGCGTTATCTACTGCAAATCCCCCACAGGACATTTCTATGTTACGATCATTCCTTGGAATGGACAGTTACTGTTCCAGATACATGTAAGACTTTGCTACTAAAAATAATGTGGCATTTAATTGGTCACATTTATGTGAGAAGAGCTTCCAAAAAATCAGGCGTATGTAGGATGTCTTGCTACCAAACCTGCGATTTATCTACAGGGAAGTGCTTCAAAAGGGAATTGGGTTTAGTCCCTTTGAGCTGCTGATTGGCCACCTGTGCATGGGCATCTCAGTCTTGTGAAGGAGGGATGGGAGCAAGCTCAAATGAACCCCCTCAAGTTGTGGTGAACTACTTGTCTCACCTCAGGCCTCAGATGAAGCACTTCTCGAAGGAGGCCACTGAGAACCCAGAGGCCGGCCAGGAAGTCTTGAATCACTGGTACAAACGCAAGGCCACTCTGGTGGAGTATCAGCCAGGTGAGAAAGTGTGGGTGATGGCGAATGTGGAGCAGGTGGAGCCCCGGACCTTGAAGGACCAATGGACATGCCTTGTAAGGTAAAGAATGGAAAAGGGAGGACCTCAAAACATCTGGGAACCCCTTAAGGGCCCAACATGTGAACTGCCTTAAGCCCACTTTGAGAGGTCCAAAGTAACCCATCTGTTTGTGACAGATGATGGTGAGGAGGCATACAATGAACCCACCCCGGCCTCCTGTCTTCTAAGGAGAATGATAGGTCAGTGGAAAGAGATGTCCTCTCACCTATCCTGAACCCAGAGCAACGGAGGGCCTGTTGCCACTTGCTGGGGCAGTTTACCTCTTATTTTCACTAACCCAAGGGCTCAATGATTGAGGTACACCCTAGCTGGAAGGTTTGGCAGAGAAAGGCTTTAATGGGGGAAGTAAAAAAAACTAACAAAAAGAACATCAAAAATGCTAATAAAAAACTATAAAAAAGAACATACATAAATAAAATTGTAAAGTATGATATATTTACAGTAATATTATATAATACTACATGAATGCTTCAATGTGTTCACGTATATTCTGTTCACTACAGCACCTCAAAGTACTTATGTGTATACAGCAAATTTAAGGTTGACTCTTCACAAGAATGGTTAATGGGAAAAACTCCTCATCGCTTGGTTGCTTTATAACATATCAAAGATCCATGCTTTATTGAATGTCTTCAAGGTCTTGAAATAAGAGGATTCTCTTCGTATTTATGGAACAGAAGCAATAGTAGTCTTCACTTAGAAAGGGAAGTTTCTTTACCCAAGCAATAGGCTAGGCTGCTCTACCCATGCAGTAGATCAGGGTGGTTAGTTACCATCATTACTAGTCGTTTCCTGAAATTGACTTCTGCACTTTTGCAGATCATCCCTGGTGATTTTGAATGGGGGTGATTCACATTCACAGATTAATTTGGACATCACGAATCTTCCAGCATTTTAATATGATGTAATTGCCGGTCATAATGTCCACATCGATGTTTGGAAATGACGGGTAATAATCGGGGGTTCGACATAAAACCCTTCTTCCTTTGTTGTTTAGATAGATTGCATATACAATAGTAGAGAGGGGCTGTGCCATACAGAGGGAGAGAGAAATAGATGAATGAGACATTTGAGATAGTAGCACCAAGTGACTGTTAGTCACCAAGGCCACAATTTTAAAATGCAGAGAATCCAATGTGTTTATCAATTGTAAAAATTAGGATGTGTTGCTTCACTGATCTACATTTACTGTGACTAGCCACCTCTGATATTACTAGTGGGGATATTTGGAGAGAATATGGGGAACACAAATAACATGGGACAAAATATTGTGTCAAGTATATGGAGGAAAAAAATATTGTGAAGGTAAGTTTCTGTAGGTAAGCAAATTTGTACTATATATAACTCCAAATATATGTACCTTTATGACTCAATGTATGTAGATGTGGAGTTAAGAATAGTAAATCTATAGTTGCCTATTTGCACTTACCTCCTCGATATCTTTGAGTTATACAACAAGCATAATCTATAGGAGTGATGACAACAGCAATAAACTGCAAGTTGTTGATCCCTCGCATGAGAAAAAAGATTCAAGAGAACGCAGCAATTTCAATTCTACATAAAAGTGTGTATAAATATAGATTGATATTTTATTTATTTTGTGTGCTGGATTTTGTGTTTCTCAGTGTTGTATAGTTTCCTTTGGGTCTCTTTGTCAGCTTTTCGTTTTGGTTTTCTTTTAATTTTGTTTACATTTTTTATTTATTTCTTGCAGGAGGCTCATCAGTCACACGCCTCCACTGTGCAGCCAACCAGAGTGAAGTGGAACTGGCCTAGGTCCTCCATTTCTTTTCACTATTGGAAGGATAGAGGTTCCTGAAGGATTTTTCCTCTGTGGTTGGGGGAGTGGGGGGCATGTGAGGGAGTGGGATGGTGTGGAGGATGTAGATTTTGAAGTGCCTGAGGGTCAGTAGATTAACTTCAGCAGATACTGGCAGATGAGGGGACTTTAACAACAAGAGCTAGAGTAGAGAGGGGGCTCCTATAGGGGAGAACATTGGGTAAAGAAGGATGCAGGAGTCACTATGCAAGGTGAACCGATGATGCTTTTTTCACCAGGACCGGTTTTACTTACCCCAGTTAGTTCAAGTCACCCAGCTTGCAAAGGGTGTAACATTTCTGTCAACTTGTTGGAAGGAGGAAAAGATAGGAGGAGATTATTCATGGGGTACAACTACCATGATTAACCACCTGTTGCGCGCCACTCAGCGGTATACCACTGGTATTACTGCCTACCTTCCGCAATGGCAGACTGACAACCACAGCAATGAGCAGGAGGTTGCAGACCCTTGCCTCAAGGCGCTGCAGTACATCAGAGTCACTATTACCCATGTGCACATCCTATGCCCAGCCATGAGCCAGAACAGATGGTCTCATGGAAGCTCATAGAAGGTACCGCCCATCTGTGTCCAAGATGGTTCCAGGAATGCGTTCCCAGGGTACACGTTCAGAATAATTTACAATATTGTCCAAAAGAGAGAAACAATGTGACTTGTCAGTAACATTATGGGCTAGAAGACAATGGCTGCTAGTCCTTCATCGATCGCTACATCTATCACAAGTGAGGAGGGGCCAAACTATAATTTGAATTTTAATAGTTGGGCAAAGGAGGAGGTTTTTATTGATTCCTATAGATTTGTATTTAGGGAATGGATACAAATATATAAGAAAACCCAAATCTATAAAAGTGAAATAGCAATCGTTCTTATTGTACCGCTGTTGTTTTTAGCGTTTTTGGATTGTAAATTTTATAATTTGTCGAGAAGCCACTCTTGGGTATACTTGGTTGCTGAGAGTTTTAGATTTCTTTAAAAAACGTAACAAAATGAAATAATTTAAAAGTAAATAAAAAAAAACTTTCACAATAGAGCACGATCACACTGCTCATCAATAGATTAAGCTGAGAGTCTATTTGAAATTTACAAAGCTATGAATAGGTTTTAATTCGAGATTGAATGGAAAGCTGTGGGTCTTCCTTTATCAAAAGGACCAGCTATTATCATGCAGGCGCACCATTAGGCTTGGAAATGGCGTTTTAAACAACTTCACTATTTCCATTCCCAAAAGGGAAGTATGTCAGTTAATTTATTGGGAGCACGCCCTGATGAGTGGCTAAAGTACCCATTCAATGAAGACCTAGTCACTATCATTGAGAACATAGCGCATGTCAATAGCTTTCACCGTAGAATTTTTGGGAGACCATGGTGTTTTATCTGTATTTCATGAAATATACGTCTATTATTCTTGAGTGAATGCAAGCATATTGTTATATTTCAAGGGAGCACCTACGGAAAGGTTGTTTGTCAACCATTTAATTTGAATATTGGCAAAGAGGGTAAACAAGCATTTCCATAGATTTCAGTATAAGGATATGGGTTTTCTGCTATCGTACCTTTAAATCCAGAAATAACACTGTTTAGAAAATGCAACCGTTATAGTAGATTTTAAGGCAATTGATTTAAAAACATCGGAAAGCAGCTATATCTTACAAGACCTATTTATAAATATTGCGAATTATGTGGCACATATGCACACTTGCAACAGAACATACTGAAATGTCACAAGGGCCCCCAAGGGCAGTCTAGCATCTACAATGTCACTCCTCACACCTGCTTGCCTGAGAACTCTTCTCTTGCCGCTGCCCAGAGGTGTAGGACACTTCTGCGGAAGACAGACACCACCAAAGTGTGCTGAGGTGCACAGGGCCGGACTGGGAACACAGATCAACCCTGGCTATTCAGTCCGACCGGCCTATGGTAAGGGGGATCAGGGGGGCGCTAGTGTGATGCACTGCTGCTGCTTTTGTTACAGGGTGCCGATATTGCAGCACTGCTGCAAAATGCCCCCCCCCCCCCGGTAACAAATCGCCCCCACCGCTCTAAAACCGGTCCCCACCCTTCTAGCCCACCGGGAAAACGCCCAATGCCCGCTATGGCCAGTCCGGCCCTGGAGGTGCCTCACCACAAGATGTAGTGGGGAGAGATGTTATCTCAACGCTGTGTGTGAGCTGCTAGGACTGAAGGGGCAGACAACCTTTACCACACATTCTTTTCCACACATGCATTTACCACGCAGATTCCTTTACCACGCATGTCTTTACCGCGCTGATGCCTTTCCATGCATGCCTTTACTACGCAGATGCCTTTTCCACGCATGCCTTTACCACGTTGATGACTTTTCCACGCATGCCTTTACCACGTTGATGCCTTTTCCACGCATGCCTTTACTACACAGATGCCTTTTCCACGCATGGCTTTACTACATAGATGCCTTTTCCACGCATGCATTTACTACACAGATGCCTTTTCCACGCATGCCTTTACCACGTTGATGCCTTTTCCACGCATGCCTTTACTACACAGATGCCTTTTGCAATCACGCCTTTACTACACAGATGCCTTTTCCACGCATGCTGTTAACTAGTATTGTTGCAGCACTGCACCTAACAAGTTCCTGCTTTGTGTCAGTAAAACCACAGTTGTGTTCAACATATGTATTGAACAGCGCTGTAGAATTTAAAAAGTGTCTTTGTGAAAAATCATGGTTCTGTGACGTTCTAATATACTTTTCCACGCATGCCTTTACCACGTTGATTCAAAGAAGAGAGTGTCTACAAGGGATTTCACTTGTTCTAAATATATTCTATTATTTCAATTGATTCTGAGTCAGTCATATAAAGTCAGACTCTAAAGTGTCACAAAAGACAACCACAATAAATACACTTTTAAAAGGACAGAAAGCAAAGCACACGGAAAAACCTGTTCGTATAAAATGAATTTATCTGATTTAAATATCTTGAATTTGAGAAGGGTACATTGGAACAAGATGGATATCAGCAAATAACGTTATGAACAGATGTACAAATACATTTAGACATACAAATCATAACCTACATCAGCTCCTGAAAAAATAGTAAGCAAATATTAACTTAATATAGATAAATATTGCTAAAGAAACTGGAGGTTTTCTTGGAGTTGACGGGACTGTCGACGTTTCGGTCTGTGTGGCGTCAGTCCATTAGACCATCCTCAGGACGATTGTTTTTTTGCAAGATATAAAAACTTCTATTGTGCTCACAAGGAAATAATAAATGACCTTGAGTCGGGGTGGCAGTTTAAAAGCCACGTTCAAATCACTTGTGGTATATAGCAACCAATGGACATTTCTGATAAAGCCAACGGCGATTCTTGCCTTATTCTTCAAAGATACGATAAAGCCAAGTTTAGTTCAGTAACGTAGTTTGAAGTAGAGTCTGGCAAGAAGACGTGCAGGCATTAGAAGGAACAGCGTCTGGCAGTGGGAAGGCGTCCAGGTATGATGCCTTTTCAAAGCATGCCTTTACCACGTTGATGCCTTTTCCACGCATGCCATTACTAAAAGATGCCTTTTCCACGCATGCCTTTACCACGTTGATGCATTTTCTACGCATGCCTTTACTACACAGATGCCTTTCCCACGCATGCCTTTACTACACAGATGCCTTTTCCACACATGCCTTTACTACAGAGATGCCTTTTCCACGCATGCCTTTACCACGTTGATGCCTTTTCCACGCATGCCTTTACCACGCTGATGCCGTTACCACACAGATGCCTTTTCCATGCATGCCTTTACCACACGGATGCCTTTTCCATGCATGCCTTTACCACACAGATGCCTTTTCCACACATGCCTTTACCACACAGATGCCTTTTCCACGCATGCCTTTACCATGCAGATGCCTTTTCCATGCATGCCTTTACCACGTTGATGCCTTTTCCACGCATGCCTTTACCACATTGATGCCTTTTCCACGCATGCCTTTACTACACAGATGCCTTTTCCATGCATGACTTTACCACGCAGATGCCTTTTCCACGCATGTCTTTACCACACAGATGCCTTTTCCACGCAAGTCTTTACCACACAGATGCCTTTTCAGCGCATGCCTTTACCACGTTGATGCATTTTCCACGCATGCCTTCACTACACAGATGCCTTTTCCACACATGCCTTTACTACACAGATGCCTTTTTCCACACATGCCTTTACTACAGAGATGCCTTTTCCACGCATGCCTTTACCATGTTGATGCCTTTTCCACGCATGCCTTTACCACGCTGAGGCCGTTACCACACAGATGCCTTTTCATGCATGCCTTTACCACACGGATGCCTTTTCCATGCATGCCTTTACCACACAGATGCCTTTTCCACGCATGCCTTTACCACACAGATGCCTTTTCCACGCATGCCTTTACCATGCAAATGCCTTTTCCATGCATGCCTTTACCACGTTGATGCCTTTTCCACGCATGCCTTTACCACATTGATGCCTTTTCCACGCATGCCTTTACTACACAGATGCCTTTTCCACGCATGCCTTTACTACACAGATGCCTTTCCCACGCATGCCTTTACTACACAGATGCCTTTTCCACACATGCCTTTACTACAGAGATGCCTTTTCCACGCATGCCTTTACCACGTTGATGCCTTTTCCACGCATGCCTTTACCACGCTGATGCCGTTACCACACAGATGCCTTTTCCATGCATGCCTTTACCACACGGATGCCTTTTCCATGCATGCCTTTACCACACAGATGCCTTTTCCACACATGCCTTTACCACACAGATGCCTTTTCCACGCATGCCTTTACCATGCAGATGCCTTTTCCATGCATGCCTTTACCACGTTGATGCCTTTTCCACGCATGCCTTTACCACATTGATGCCTTTTCCACGCATGCCTTTACTACACAGATGCCTTTTCCACGCATGCCTTTACTACACAGATGCCTTTTCCATGCATGACTTTACCACGCAGATGCCTTTTCCACGCATGTCTTTACCACACAGATGCCTTTTCCACGCAAGTCTTTACCACACAGATGCCTTTTCAACGCATGCCTTTACCACGTTGATGCATTTTCCACGCATGCCTTCACTACACAGATGCCTTTTCCACACATGCCTTTACTACACAGATGCCTTTTTCCACACATGCCTTTACTACAGAGATGCCTTTTCCACGCATGCCTTTACCATGTTGATGCCTTTTCCACGCATGCCTTTACCACGCTGATGCCGTTACCACACAGATGCCTTTTCATGCATGCCTTTACCACACGGATGCCTTTTCCATGCATGCCTTTACCACACAGATGCCTTTTCCACGCATGCCTTTACCACACAGATGCCTTTTCCACGCATGCCTTTACCATGCAAATGCCTTTTCCATGCATGCCTTTACCACGTTGATGCCTTTTCCACGCATGCCTTTACCACATTGATGCCTTTTCCACGCATGCCTTTACTACACAGATGCCTTTTCCATGCATGCCTTTACTACACAGATGCCTTTTCCACGCATGACTTTACCACGCAGATGCCTTTTCCATGCATGTCTTTCCCACACAGATGCCTTTTCCACGCATGCCTTTACCACACAGATGCCTTTTCCACGCATGCCTATGCTACACAGATGCCTTTTCCACGCATGCCTTTACTATGCAGATGCCTTTTCCATGCATGCATTTACTACACAGATGCCTTTTCCACACATGCCTTTACCACGTTGATGCCTTTTCCACGCATGCCTTTACTACACAGATGCCTTTTGCAATCACGCCTTTACTACACAGATGCCTTTTCCACGCATGCTGTTAACTAGTATTGTTGCAGCACTGCACCTAACAAGTTCCTGCTTTGTGTCAGTAAAACCACAGTTGTGTCCAACATATGTATTGAACAGCGCTGTAGAATTAAAAAAGTGTCTTTGTGAAAAATCATGGTTCTGTGACGTTCTAATTTCCTTTTCCACGCATGCCTTTACCACGTTGATTCAAAGAAGAGAGTGTCTACAAGGGATTTCACTTGTTCTAAATATATTCTATTATTTCAATTGATTCTGAGTCAGTCATATAAAGTCAGACTCTAAAGTGTCACAAAAGACAACCACAATAAATACACTTTTAAAAGGACAGAAAGCAAAGCACACGGAAAAACCTGTTCGTATAAAATGAATTTATCTGATTTAAATATCTTGAATTTGAGAAGGGTACATTGGAACAAGATGGATATCAGCAAATAACGTTATGAACAGATGTACAAATAAATTTAGACATACAAATCATAACCTACATCAGCTCCTGAAAAAATAGTAAGCAAATATTAACTTAATATAGATAAATATTGCTAAAGAAACTGGAGGTTTTCTTGGAGTTGACGGGACTGTCGACGTTTCGGTCTGTGTGGCGTCAGTCCATTAGACCATCCTCAGGACGATTGTTTTTTTGCAAGATATAAAAACTTCTATTGTGTTCACAAGGAAATAATAAATGACCTTGAGTCAGAGTGGCAGTTTAAAAGCCACGTTCAAATCACTTGTGGTGTATAGCAACCAATGGACATTTCTGATAAAGCCAACGGCGATTCTTGCTTTATTCTTCAAAGATACGATAAAGCCAAGTTTAGTTCAGTAACGTAGTTTGAAGTAGAGTCTGGCGAGAAGACGTGCAGGCATTAGAAGGAACAGCGTCTGGCAGCGGGAAGGCGTCCAGGTATGATGCCTTTTCAACGCATGCCGTTACCATGTTGATGCCTTTTCCACGCATGCCATTACTAAAAGATGCCTTTTCCACGCATGCCTTTACCACGTTGATGCATTTTCTACGCATGCCTTTACTACACAGATGCCTTTTCCACGCATGCCTTTACTACACAGATGCCTTTTCCACACATGCCTTTACTACAGAGATGCCTTTTCCACGCATGCCTTTACCACGTTGATGCCTTTTCCGTGCATGCCTTTACCACGCTGATGCAGTTACCACACAGATGCCTTTTCCATGCATGCCTTTACCACACGGATGCCTTTTCCATGCATGCCTTTACCACACAGATGCCTTTTCCACGCATGCCTTTACCACACAGATGCCTTTTCCACGCATGCCTTTACCATGCAGATGCCTTTTCCATGCATGCCTTTACCACGTTGATGCCTTTTCCACGCATGCCTTTACCACATTGATGCCTTTTCCATGCATGCCTTTACTACACAGATGCCTTTTCCACGCATGCCTTTACTACACAGATGCCTTTTCCACGCATGACTTTACCACGCAGATGCCTTTTCCACGCATGTCTTTACCACACAGATGCCTTTTCCACGCATGTCTTTAGCACACAGATGCCTTTTCCACGCATGCCTTTACCACGTTGATGCATTTTCCATGCATGCCTTTACTACACAGATGCCTTTTCCACGCATGCCTTTACCACGTTGATGCCTTTTCCACGCATGCCTTTACCACGCTGATGCCGTTACCACACAGATGCCTTTTCCATGCATGACTTTACCACACAGATGCCTTTTCCATGCATGCCTTTACCACACAGATGCCTTTACCACGCATGCCTTTACCACACAGATGCCTTTTCCACGCATGCCTTTACCATGCAGATGCCTTTTCCATGCATGCCTTTACCACGTTGATGCCTTTTCCATGCATGCCTTTACCACATTGATGCCTTTTCCACGCATGCCTTTACTACACAGATGCCTTTTCCACGCATGACTTTACCACGCAGATGCCTTTTCCACGCATGTCTTTACCACACAGATGCCTTTTCCACGGATGCCTTTACCACACAGATGCCTTTTCCACGCATGCCTATGCTACACAGATGCCTTTTCCACGCATGCCTTTACTATGCAGATGCCTTTTGCATGCATGCCTTTACCACGCAGATGCCTTTTCCACGCATGCCTTTACCACGCTGATGCCTATTCCACGCATGCCTTTACTACACAGATGCCTTTTCCACGCATGTCTTTACCACACAGATGCCTTTTCCACGCATGTCTTTAGCACACAGATGCCTTTTCCACGCATGCCTTTACCACGTTGATGCATTTTCCATGCATGCCTTTACTACACAGATGCCTTTTCCACGCATGCCTTTACCACGTTGATGCCTTTTCCACGCATGCCTTTACCACGCTGATGCCGTTACCACACAGATGCCTTTTCCATGCATGACTTTACCACACAGATGCCTTTTCCATGCATGCCTTTACCACACAGATGCCTTTACCACGCATGCCTTTACCACACAGATGCCTTTTCCACGCATGCCTTTACCATGCAGATGCCTTTTCCATGCATGCCTTTACCACGTTGATGCCTTTTCCATGCATGCCTTTACCACATTGATGCCTTTTCCACGCATGCCTTTACTACACAGATGCCTTTTCCACGCATGACTTTACCACGCAGATGCCTTTTCCACGCATGTCTTTACCACACAGATGCCTTTTCCACGGATGCCTTTACCACACAGATGCCTTTTCCACGCATGCCTATGCTACACAGATGCCTTTTCCACGCATGCCTTTACTATGCAGATGCCTTTTGCATGCATGCCTTTACCACGCAGATGCCTTTTCCACGCATGCCTTTACCACGCTGATGCCTATTCCACGCATGCCTTTACTACACAGATGCCTTTTCCACGCATGCCTTTACCACGCTGATGCCTTTTCCACGCATGCCTTTACCACGTTGATGCCTTTTCCACGCATGCCTTTACCGCGCTGATGCTGTTACCACACAGATGCCTTTTCCATGCATGCCTTTACCACACGGATGCCTTTTCCATGCATGCCTTTACCACACAGATGCCTTTTCCACGCATGCCTTTACCACACAGATGCCTTTTCCACGCATGCCTTTACCACGTTGATGCCTTTTCCACGCATGCCTTTACCACATTGATGCCTTTTCCACGCATGCCTTTACTA
The DNA here is from genome assembly GCF_964261635.1 of Lissotriton helveticus. Classification (NCBI taxonomy): domain Eukaryota; kingdom Metazoa; phylum Chordata; class Amphibia; order Caudata; family Salamandridae; genus Lissotriton; species Lissotriton helveticus. Next base: position 1,263,360,030 of record NC_136067.1, on the reverse strand, counting down.
CACAGATGCCTTTTCCACGCATGACTTTACCACACAGATGCCTTTTCCACGCATGCCTATGCTACACAGATGCCTTTTCCACGCATGCCTTTACTACACAGATGCCTTTTCCACGCATGCCTTTACTACACAGATGCCTTTTCCACACATGCCTTTACTATAGAGATGCCTTTTCCACGCATGCCTTTACCACGTTGATGCCTTTTCCACGCATGCCTTTACCACGCTGATGCAGTTACCACACAGATGCCTTTTCCATGCATGCCTTTACCACACGGATGCCTTTTCCATGCATGCCTTTACCACACAGATGCCTTTTCCACGCATGCCTTTACCACACAGATGCCTTTTCCACGCATGCCTATGCTACACAGATGCCTTTTCCACGCATGCCTTTACTACACAGATGCCTTTTCCACGCATGCCTTTACTACACAGATGCCTTTTCCACACATGCCTTTACTACAGAGATGCCTTTTTCACGCATGCCTTTACCACGTTGATGCCTTTTCCATGCATGCCTTTACCACACGGATGCCTTTTCCATGCATGCCTTTACCACACGGATGCCTTTTCCATGCATGCCTTTACCACACAGATGCCTTTTCCACGCATGCCTTTACCACACAGATGCCTTTTCCACGCTTGCCTTTACCATGCAGATGCCTTTTCCATGCATGCCTTTACCACGTTGATGCCTTTTCCACGCATGCCTTTACCACATTGATGCCTTTTCCACGCATGCCTTTACTACACAGATGCCTTTTCCACGCATGACTTTACCACGCAGATGCCTTTTCCACGCATGTCTTTACCACGCAGATGCCTTTTCCACGCATGCCTTTACCACACAGATGCCTTTTCCATGCATGCCTATGCTACACAGATGCCTTTTCCACGCATGCCTTTACCACACTGATGCCTTTTACACGCATGCCTTTACTACACAGATGCCTTTTCCACGCATGCCTAGACTACGCATGGTAAGTAAAGATAAGGTAAGTATTTATGCACATCACTACTGTGGTAATGTAAAAATTGTGTGCTGCTGAATAGATCTACAATACTTTTTGTTCTACCAACACACTCCTTTGGGCAAGGACAGGTGCACATATAATCTTGGACAGGTTGTACCCCCCGAGGAAATATTTGAGTGTTTATATCATGCAGAGTATCCAACACAATGTGCCCTGTTTTCAAAGCCTCTGAAAGTCGCCCCGCTTCAATGGCTCTGGAACATAATGCTCTCAAAGGTACCAACGTGATGAATGCTGTCAGCAGCTTTTCCATTCAAGCCCTGTTGATATGCAACATTATTAGCACGTTCTGAAGTGGGATAGAGATCTAAAGACACTCTCCGTGAATTTCTTGTACTTATTTTGTCATTGTATCAGAACTTTAAATCTCGCCTGTTCACAGCTTAAATGAAAAAAATAGAAGTTTAACTTTGGTTGACCTTGAAATCAAAGAAGTTTTCTAAATGTGGAGAATGCAAATTCCATGCCAAGGCCTGGGGTGAGGGTCATGCATCTTACACTCAGCAACCTCAATGAACTCAAATCAACCGCCGCCTCAAAAAACACATTTCCCAAGAGCTAGAAAATAGATCATCAACAAATATTAAACACCAGTCACTCAGCTCAGTCCGAAATAGATCGACACTTCAAGACCATCCCTTTCTCTTTTCTTCTTGCTCGGCAGCTGAGTATTGGGCTTCTGTACTTTCTGTTGGTATATTTATGATTGACTTGATAATTATTTTAATATTAACATTTTGTAAATCTTTTTGCTAATACAATTCTTCCCCACCCACCACAGTGCTCTTCCCGGTTCACAAGGGATTGGTGTTGAAGTTTAGCTAGTGGAGTATTTGCTCTGGGTCACCAAGGCCGGATTGGCTGTACCAGCCAACGGGCATTTCCCCAGGAGGTTGGAAGGGTGGAGCCTGGGGACCGGTTTTGTTACTTAGGAGGTTTATTGCTGAGCTAGGGGCACTGTGTTTTGCAAATTGTTATGGATTTAAAAGATCTAAACTGAGTTTCTTTTATATCCAACAGTTTTCAGGCACCAATGAAATTATCAAGACAACCCTGGTGATTAATGTTCCAGCTGGAGAGAGATTGAAGTTTTGTCTATTGGCAGTTCTGACTCATCTACAGTAGCACAGAGGGTTAACATGCCTGCTGCAAAGTATGTGTTCCATACATATCACAGAACTGTTTTTTATGTGTCTAGCTCAGCGGGTTACTGCTTTTTGTAGAAATGAAACGGCACATCATGGTTCGAATAAGATGATTTATTCCAGGAAAAGAAGGACAGCTTATACAACCACCAACAGTAGGAACCTCCCGGTACCTCCCAGTAGAGCAACCGTCATGGCCAGCTCCCCGTCAACCTTCTACCCCTAACATTCTCCCTATGATGGCCCCAACATTCTGCAGTGAAATAAATAAGAACACCACACACCTCCCCCTTTAACAAAGAAAAACAAAGAAAAGAGAAAAAAAAACATTAGCAGAGTGAAAGAATAACAAGGCACATGTAGATTTGAAAGAAATCAGTACTGAATGTAATCCTTAAGTTTCATAGGCACATTTTTAACACATGAACTTTTTCTTATTGCTTCAACAGTTTGTTCATCCACAGGTTGAATTGAATAAAGCTCTACCTGATTGTCTTATACAACATTGGGAATAATGTTCTGTTCACAAAGGTTTTTGCTCATATTAGTATTAGATGCATTGGAAGACTGAGAGAGCAGATTATCAAATGCCTCTTCAGAACCAGTAATCCATTCACACTCTTTCCCAGACTCAAGGAGAGGAGATTCCCTCTCAGGATTTATCCTTTCATTATGAGCACTTGAAAACGCATGCGGTCTTTCCCCAACATGTGACTTGCACACAGAAACACATCTGAAATTCCAAATTTTCCCACCTTCTACTCTTGCAGCCTTACTGAAAACTTCAACAACTTTCACAGGATCAGACCATTTAGTCAGCTTCTTGTTAAATAGTCCGCCAAACTTGACACAAACCTAATTATCTACGTTCCCTGACATTTGCTGAATCCAAAACAGTGTCATAAGAGTTCTTCTCTTTCAACCACCAGGGCAAAAGTCTAGACCCAGGTTTCTTGCCACGCAACATTTCGAAAGGAGATAATCCAATAATAGAATTAGGTGACGTGCGATAAGATAATAGAGTTGCCCGCAAAGCTTTTCTCCACAGCTTTTCTCCACTCTTGATAGCAAGCTGAAAAGACTCCTTAACAACTCTGTTGAAGCGTTCTACTTGACCATTGGCCTGGGGATGATAATTTGAGACTGTCTTATGTAGAACACCACATATTTTAAGAAACAACTCAAGATCCTTACTAGTAAATTGTGGACCGTTGTCAGAAATAAGTTCTGCAGGTAAACCTTCACGGCAAAAGATATCATCAAGAAATTCAATAACCTGCTCAGAAGCCATTCTCTCCACAACTTTCAATTCTAGTCATTTTGAAAAATAGTCCACAAGAACTAGCGCATACATGTCCATACCAGGAAGAGTACTAAAAGGACCCAAAATATCAATTCTCAATTTCCTCCAGGGTGCATGGGCATATTCAATGGGTGTGATGTCAACAGATAAATGCTTGACAAACTTATCGCTCTGAGAACAGGGAAGACATTCCCTAACCCACCTGTCAACCATACCATCAATACCAGGCCACCAATAAAATTCTCTAATTCTCCTTTTGGTTATGGACATTCCCATATGGCCCTCATGAGCCTAAATACAAATCAGCTCTCTGAGTTTCTGTGGTGAAACGATCCTGTCACCCGAACCATTATACCATGTGAAAACATAAGTTCCGCCTTAATTTTGAAAAATGAAGCTAACTCACCACTTAACTTCCTTTCTTCGGGCCAACCTTTGTGCAAAAATACCAAAACATCTCTTAAAATACAGTCCTCCTCCATAGCTTCCTTCCACTTCTCCTTGGAAATCACATTGGATAAAGACTCCTCTGCCAAATTCTTGTTGACATCATCCATAGTGTGAGCTACATCTGAATCATCTTTGTTTGCATATTCAGTAGTATCTTTCAAAGGCAGTCGTGACATACAGTCAGCATGAACAATCATCCGACCAGGGATATATTCAACTACACAATGGTATTCTTGTAATTTGGCAGCCAGTCTTACGAAACAACCAGTTAGAGTTCTACCACCACCACCAGCCAACATGTTGATTAAGGGGTTATGGTCAGTTCTTAAACGGAACTTAGTGCCCCATAAAAACTGACAAAAATGCTGTGCAGCCCAGGTACATGCTAGCAACTCCTTCTCGATAGTGGAGTAATTACATTCTGAGTTACAAAGCATTCTGTATGCATATGACACTACATATTCACCACACTTGTCCTTTTGCATGAGGACTGCTCCCAGTCCCACACTACTAGCATTCGCAGAAACAATGCATTCCCTTCCAACAACATATGATCTTAAAAATGGAGCGCCAATAATTTCCCTCTTGAGTGCATCAAATGACATTTGTTGATCATTCCCCCAAACAAATTTTGCATCTTTCTTTAGCAAAAGTCTTAATGGATGTACAATAGTGGAGTAATTTTGTAAAAATTTGCCGTAAAATTCAGTGAGACCTAAGAATGACAATATTTGCTCTTTGGAAACAGGGGCAGGAGCATTAGCAATACTTTGTACATGGTTGAGTTTGGGTTTGATGCCCTCACAAGAAATTCCATGACGCTAATACTCAATCTTGCTTTGCCTAACTTTGCACTTGGAAAACATCAAAGTTAAACCTTTTTCTTGTACTTTTCTTAACACCACATCTAAGTTCTTATCATGCTCCTCACATGTACCTCCAAAAATTAAGATATCGTCCTGGAAGGCAATAGCCCCCACACAATCTTCCAAAAGCTCTTTCATTAACCTCTGAAAAATGAGGCGGCGCTAGCAAAACCAAATGGCATGCTCAAAAACTGGAACATGCCTTCTGGTGCAACGAAAGCAGTTAAACGTTTGGACTCATCATGCAATTCCACCTGCTGATATGCACTTGCTAGATCAATAGTGGAAAAAACAGAGGCACCTCATAATGTAGAAATTAACTCATGGATGTTGGGAAAAAAATGTTTGTCTATCCAGATTTCCTTGTTCAAAACTGCGGAGATCCACACACAAATGAAGATCTCCATTGCCCTTAAGCGATAAAACAATGGGAGACACCCAGGGAGAGGAGTCTATAGGCTCAATTATGGGCTTTTGAACCAAATCATTGAGCATCTCTCTTAATTTGTCCCGATAGGCCAAAGGTACATTTCTCACTTTGTGCCTGATAGGAATTGCATCATCATTATATATTATTCTAGGCTTGAAATCAGTGTATTTGTTTATTTTATTTTTTATTGTAGGAGTTTTAAATAGCGCTAGCTGGACCCGAGGGTATCAGAGAACTTCACAGCAAGTAAATTATGTGCAAATAGGCAGTACAGAGAGTATAGTAGAACATAAGGGTTCGCGCCGGATATAAATCGAGCAAATCGAGCAGAAGGAGCATGGAGGGTGCATGTCAAACAAGACGAGTATCCAAAAAGTTTTCTTGATCAAACAAGACAAGTATCCAAAAGGTTTTCTTGATCAGAATTAGTGTCGCCGGTCACATAATTAAAGTTAGATGTAGTGCCGGCTAAGGTACTTCCTTGGCTCCTTTCGGTTCGCTCGAGAGCGGTCGAGGGAGAGGACTTTGAGCAGGTTTTTGAATTTTGGAAACAAGGGGATCATTCTGATGTGGGGGGGATGGAGTTCCAGATTTTGGGGGCGTTTCGAGCAAACGATTTGACCGCAGTTTTTTGCTTACAAATTTTCAGCGGGATGAGTAGTGTTGGAGCTCCTGAGGTTCCTCGACTGGCCGGCCCTTTTGAGTTTGGTGGCCAGGTATTCCGGTTTGTCTGTGCACAGGGCTTTGTGCGTGAGGCAGGCGGTTCTGAAGCTGGCTCGGACCTCAATTGTAAGCCAATTACGTTCTCTGAGTGCAGGGGACATGTTTTCGAATTTCTTGGTTCTGGTGACCATTCTAGCTGCTGCATTAAAGGTTGTTTTCAGGGGGGCGAGGTGGGATTTTGCTGTACCAGTCAGGGCTGCAATCCCATAATCAATTCTGGAGGATGTATGACGTTACAACGCATTTTGTGAAACCAAATAGCTAACAGACAAGACAGCTGGGTAGGAAAATCAAATTACCTAATGTATAGACTCATCAGACGTTACAACGCATGCTTTTACATCGCATGCTTTTACAACGAGGTTTTTACAACGCATACCATTACAACGCATAGCGCTTTGGGGTGCTGGATAGTGAATAGTTTAATTTACTATTCCAACTCCAGTCCGCGTGGACACTAGGGAAGGTGTTGGATAGTAAATTAAATCTATTCCCTATCCTAGAGCGCCCCCCAGCGCAATGCGTTGTAATGGTTTGCGTTGTAAAAGATGCGATGTAAAAGCACTGCGTGGTAAAAGTTGCGTTGTAAAGGATGTTTCCCATTCTGGAGAGTCCCAGTGCTTGGGTGGCTTGTTGAAGGTCCTTGGGCAGGAGGAAGGGTTTTATTTTGTACAGTAATTTCGAATTGAGAAAGGCACTTTTAGCGGATCTTGTGATGTGTTTTTTCATGTCCAGTTTCAGGTCCAGCGTGATACCTAGAGAGATTGTACCGAATCCGCCAGGGTGAGGTTACCATTGAGGGCGTCAATAGCTTTGAGCCATTCTGCAATTTGGGGGTTTTCGTCTTTGTTGGAGATGAATAGTATTTCCGTTTTCTCTTGATTAAGTTTCAGGTGGTTACTTGAGAGCCAATGTTGTACCTCTCTGAGTGTGGCGTTAAGTCTCTGGATGTCGTCAATGGAGGTGGTTTCCAGATATAACTGCGTGTCATCAGCATATAAGTGGAAAGGGATGTTGGATTTCCTGAGTAGAGTGGTAAGGGGTTCAATGTAAATGTTGAAAAGCTGAGGGGAGAGCACTGACCCTCGTGGAACACCCCTGTTAACGGGGTGGAGGTCGGACTCAAAGTTTTTAATTTTTATTCTGTTTGAGCGGTTGTGGAGAAAGGAAGAGAACGAGTGGAGGACCGTCTCTTCAAGACCAGCCCTTTCTTGTAGAACCTTGATGAGAAGTTTGGGATCGACTGTATCGAATGCAGCCAATAGGTCCAGGAGGATGAGAAGACAGCATTCATCCGAGTCAAGTTACTTATGTAGATCGTCTATGACATTGAGGATTGCCGTGTCAGTACGGCAGCCTTTTCTGAAGCCTGAATGATGGGGATCTAGAAGATTGGTGTTGTCCAAGTGTTGGGTCAGCTGAGGAAGTACACATCTTTCCAGGATTTTGGACAGAAGAGATAAGTTCGATACAGGTCTAAAGTTATTCAGATCCTCAGTGTCTAGTCCTGGCTTTTTCAGCAGTGGCGTGACTTGAGCAACTTTGAGGCAATCTGGTACGACGCCTGATCTCAGTGAGCTGTTAATGATCTTGCACCATAGCAGGGCTAGGACAAGCTTCAGGTCCTTGGTAAGTTGAGGGGGTAGCTGATCAATGGCGTGGGACGAGGGTTTAGCGTTGGAGATTAGTTTGACTATCTCTGCTTCCTGAATGGGAATGAAGGAAGACCAGTGTTTTGGGGGGTTCAAGGAAGCGCTATTGTTGGGTTCAGATGCCTGGATCTCAGTGGAGGGGATGAGATTGGAGCCAAGTGAGAGATCGATCTTGGCGATTTTGTCGTTGAAAAAGATGGCGAAGTTGTCACATCGTTCTTTGGATGCCTGAGTTGAGGAGGTCACTGGCTTAGAGGTTTGTTTCCTGATGATATTGAAAAGCTCTTTGGGTCTGTTTTTTGCGTTGTCTAGCGCAGAGCAGAAGAAAGATGTATTTTTGTTCTTAATGTGCTTTTTGTAATTCCTGCCGGCTGCTTGGAGTTGATCGCGATGGAGGGCGGTGGGATTGTTCCTCCAGATTCTTTCTGAGGCTCGTAGATGTCTTCTTTCTTCATTGATGTCAGTGGTGAACCATGATCTGGATGGAATTCACCTGGATGTTTTTAGTTTCAGAGGGCCAAGTTGGTCCAGGGTGAGCGTCATATTAGAGTTGTAGAGAGAGGTGGGTTCTATTGTTGAGCAGTGATCAGTGATGTTGGGGAGGAGCAAGCTTATTCTTTCTTCTAGATCAGCTCGAGGGATCTGAGCTGTGTTCCTAATCCATTTGGGGGTCCTGCATGGGGTGTTGAGTTATGACCGCTTGGTTGATGTGAAAAAGGATGATGTGATGGTTAGACCAGTCTACGGGAAGGATGTGGTCGATGGTGATTGCATTGCTTTAGGCAATAATTGCGTCGAGGGTTGCTCCTCTGTGGTGTGTTTCTTCTGAGTAGTGTTGGGTCAGGTTGTTTTCTAGTAGGAGGTTGTTTAGGGTTTGAATAAGTGGGTTTTTTGTTTCATTCAATCTTAGACTGAGGTCGCCAAGAATTATATTGTTTGAGTTTCCGAGTGAGCAATGGGCAATCAAGTCAGAGAGGTGTTCCCTGAATTCAGAGGAGTTGCCTGGGGGGGTGGTACAGGAGGTGGCAGAGTGATGGCCTGTTATCGCTTGTCTTGATGTTGACTGAGAGACACTCAAAGGAGCTATACAGGCAGGAGGCAGTTTCTGGGATGGAGTTGTTATTCTTGTGAATGATTGCTATGCCCCCTCCCCTTTGCACTTTCCTATCTTTGTTGATCATTGTGAATCCAGAAGGCACCAGCATGTCCATGCTGGGGTAAGGGAGATTGTTGAGCCAGGTCTCCGTGATGAATGCTATGTCTATATCATGGGAGAGGATGGCTTCTGCTAGTTCGGTTGCATGTTTAGAGGCCGATCTGCTGTTTAGGAGCATGCAGTTAATGGGGGACACTTCTTTGCTCATATTCTTAAGTAGATGGGGCTCTAGGTAGAGAAGTTAGGTGACCTGGGGGTCTAGGGTCTCTTGGTGGAAGGTGTTCTCTTCTGACTCCCGTAATTACTTGGATCATAGATTTGGGGGAGGAATTAGAGGGAGAGTCATAGGTTGAGGCTAGGTAGGCCACTTCCCGAGAGGAAAGTGTGGCTTTTGATCTTCTGGGTCTCTCAGAGCGATTCTCAGTACCCATTCTATTGGTCGATAGCCAGGACCTGGGGGGGACAGGGGTGCCCGCTGGGGGGCGGTACCTTGGCCTGCCAGGGTTGGGTGAGATTTGACTATGAGCTGGGGAGCTGAGTGCGCTTTCGGATCGTGACCAGGTTGGATAAAATTTAGTTCAGGCCTCGGATCAGGATTTCAAGCTGAGTTTCCAGGAGGTTGAGGCGATGCGTCGTGTTATCCCAGGTGGGAGAGGGGGTGTCTGGGGCAGCATTAACCGAGGGGGAGGAGGGGTCCCAGTCATGGTGGCTATTTGGGAGGAGCTGCCTGGTTTATCTCTGGGAGGGATTATGGGCAGGAGGAGTACTGGCTCATAACGAGGATAAAGCCTCGTGTGGCCTGAGGGCGGAGTGGGGTTGTAGGGAGACTGAGCTTGGGGGTAATGCTCGTTCCTGGTTGGCTGGGTAGGATGAGAGAGGAGGCTAGGGTGGGAGGATCATCCGCCAGGGGGGATGGAATCATTATTCGGAGCTGCAGAGGTGCGGGAGGTGACTCGGGAGGGCGCGGAGGAGGTTCTCGAAGAGGACACAAGAGGGGTCTGGTGCCTCACCTGACGTGGAAGGCTCACTGGGGGGAAGAGAGGGGTCAGGCTGGGTTGAGAAGTGGGTAAGGGTGCCTTTTTTAGCGAGAGGAAGAGGGAGTCAAAAACCTCGAGGTTGTCGTTATTAGCCTGTATCAGGACTGTGCCATTCGAGTAGATGGTTATGGAGATGTTATCGCTCAGCGTCTGGTGGTTCAGGAGAGAGGTCGTCAATTTGCGGCAATGGGATGTGATGGTAGTTTTGGAGATGTGTGTTGAGGATGGTGATCCAGTTGTCGGTTCTTTCAGTATGGAAGATGAGATCCATTTTTATCTGCCCTTTGGAGGAGCAGTGGAAGGTGTCTACGAATAGTGTTTCGGGGTGCTGTCTGATCAGTCTATGTTTGAAGTGTCTCTTTGCTTTACTTGAGAAGTTTGAGGGGAAAGTGATTGCGAAGGAGTTCGGCCCGTGGGGTTTCAGGTAATTGGGTGTTCGAGGGGTGGCAGCCGATAGCGTGGCAGGTGGCATTTTGTCTGGGTTAGGAGGAAGGCGGGTTCCCTCAGGGGTGTAATAGGAGAGATTGTCATGCGGAGGAGAGAGTGCTTTCTAGTCAGGTGGGGGGTGTTGGTGAGCTCGAGGAATTAACCTCCCGGGAGGAAGGGACCAGTGGAGAGGGGGCAGGCGGAGTAGGGCTTCTCTAGGACCAGGTTTGAGAGTCTGTGTTGGGCTGGTATCTTGGGAAGGGGGCCTGTATCGTTAAGGGTACACTCTATAGGTGGCAGGGACACCTCTGCCGAGATCAGACGGTGGTTCAGAGATTAGGTCCTGGTTTGGCATTTCGGGGATGGGCGACTAGAGGCTGCCTACACTAACCTATGAGTCATTGGGAGCATTGGAGGGTCATTGGACTGAGATCCTCTTGTAGCCAGTCCTTGTTTAGTCCCTGGTGGCCATTTTGGGGACAGGCAACTAGAGGCTGCCTAAACTGACCTTTGAGTCCTTGTTACGATGTCCGGTGCATTTGTAGGGGCATTAGATCAAGGCCCTCTTGCGGCCGGTCTTTGGCGAGATCTCCAAGGCTCCCCAGAAGTAATCAGGAGAGCTCGATGAATTCATCCAAGGGCGGCCATCTTAGTGTCAGGCAATTAAATGCACTCAGGGTAGCCCTCGCAGGGTCGCTTCAGTCCTGTGCTCGTGTGTCCTGGGGAGCGGGCACAATCGGCTTGCGGGACCTGGAGGCTGAGTACGATCTGTGGAGTAATTCTGTCTTTCCTGATGGGAGATTTATTTTTTGAATGGTCGTGAGAATGGCGGCCATTACGGGGTCAGGCACAGTGAGATCTTGCTATGTTGAGTCTACGGGCTCAGCTCCCACCTCAGGACAGCCTATTTACTGTCTGGGGTCAAGCAGGTCCAGCCTTACTGTGGTAAGGTGAATCAGGGCCTCGTGAGGCCTTAATATTGTACGTTGATGGCGGCCATTACGGGGTCAGGCAGTGGGGGCTCAAAAAGTGTAGAGTCCCGGGGCTCCGGTCCCGCATCGGGACAGCCCCGTTTCCATTGAGGGTCGCAAATGACCCGCCTTACTGTGGGCAGGAGGATCAAGGCTTCAAGGGGCCTTCCTGTGGCCTTATTGCTGGATGATTCCTCTAGTGTCTCTGCGACAGGCGGTCATTACCCAGTCAGGCATTGTTGCTTGCGGCGGCTGTGCGGCGGTGCTTAGACTCTGGGCTGAAGAAAGTCTTGTCGTTCCTGCTCTGCCAAACCTCTCCGTCTTTGGGACTCAGTGTGTCAGGAACGGAGGTCTTCGAGGGTCGCTTCATTGGCGGTGGAGCTCCAAAAACCACAAGATATAGCCTATTCAGGATGTACTAACAATATAGGAGAGAGTCTCCTCTCATCTTTGCCCCGGGTGTCAGATGGAGGAAGAAACCCTAATCCATGTTACGCTTTTCTGTGGAGCAGATAAACATCCCAGGCGTAAATGGATTATCCAACTGTGTAGGAACTTGGGGGTTAGGAACTATTTACACTTTTTTAGGATTTTAAAGTCGAACACCGACCCGGTCTATGTGGTCGTTGTATCTAAGTTTTTGTTTTCCATGTGGCTAATCCGCAGAAATTTGCTAAAAACGGAATAGCCTAAAGCTATTAACTAGTGCCCCAAGCCTTTATAAACTGAATACTTGGAGACATAGTTGGAGTTCATATATGTGGGGGCTGAGGAGGGAGACCGGGTGGGAAGCACCTGGGATTTAAGAGAAATAGACAGCCCTTTATTCTTCTTTTTTAGAGTTTTTAGATTTTTAAATAATTTTTTATCTACCAAACTGTAATTTATAATTTTTATAATGTATTTTACAACCATGAAATCCCATAATGACGACGGTATTTTTTATTATGCCCAAATGCCTATGTATATTATGAAATGTTTATTCTGACCTTGGATCTGTAATAATATTTGTTTTATTGTGACTGTGCTTTTATTGTTATATCTAGCCGCAATAAAGTTTTGAACGAATGAACGGACATTCCTTTTCCGTGTCTTCCCTTTTGTGCACCTAAATTTTCTTTTTATAATCTGACCTCATGGCTTTGACAGAAAGGCCTTCAGTAGGTATGCCACCTATTTTCTTGACTTCCAAGGCCCTTCATAGGGCACGTTTGCATTTGAGTATGCCCTTCAAGGGGCGTTCGATTCCAGGAATAGGCTGGGATTTGATACATGGCGCTTATGTTGCACATTTCCCAGATTACGTTGGAGATCCCCTAGGATGTTCTCCCAATCCTTTGTTGATGATGCGTGAATTGATACTTCAATTCCAGCCATGCTTGCAACTTCTCTCCGATGTTTGTGGACCATTTTATCCTTTGGAGCACCCAATGCGTTTCCTCCCCTCTCGTCTCTCCTATTGGATAAGAGGTGGTTGCTGTTGGTACTTCAAGCTGAATCCCTGCCCTCAGGTGCCTGTGATTACTTTTGGCCCTGTCTTCGACTTTGAAATCTGTCAGTCTGGCTGCGATGGTTTCACTGACTAAAATGAAAATGATTGTCGAGACATTTTGTGAATTGACTTGTTTAGTTATTTTAAAGGTTAACAGTGTAGAGGTTTGAAGGATATGGGCTCATAAGATTTATACATCTGATTTGCCCTTTTCTAATATATGTGGACGTTGTGAGTGTTGATATGTGTGAGCAGTGTGTTGTACTATTAGGGAATGTTGCATGCAAACTATATGGATTTAGTGCTGTGTTGTGTATCTCAGGATGCAAGATGGCCTTATTCAATGGACGATTGCTCCCCTGAGGAATGGTTGTCTGATTAACTGGTTTTACTTTTAAAAACCATAGAAATTCACTGAAAAAGACAAAGGTTATAGGGACATTATATTTTGGAAATAGAATTATAAAAACCTTAGCAATTCACTGAATAAATCAAAGTTTACAGGGACACTATAGTTACGTTAAAATTTCACTTGTACAAAATCAGAGAAATTAGACAGTTATATATAGGTGTGATCAAGAGCACTTGATGCTCGAAACACGTCAACAAAGAAGGTTGGATTAATAAAACCATTTCCTACCTCGAGTCGTGGGGTCCGCTTCTTCCTTTCGCCGTTGTGGAGGTTTGGAGGAAAAGTGTGCTGATATATATATATATATATAAATATCTCACAACAGAAGTCCTGTCCGCCCCACTCCAAGGAACGGTATCAGCAGGCACAGACCACACAATTTCTCCCAAGGCAGAAATCAACGACCTCCACACAGTGGAAAAGCAGTGCGCAATTTATTTTCGGTATAAATTAACTAGGACAAGTGCCCTCCATGACGCGTTTGGCTCCTCGTGGGAGCTTGGTCACATGATGCGTTCTTATTCTATGACGTGTTTTAAAGTGAAAGCAGTGAATAAAGTGCACAATTAACCTTAAAAACAAGGCTAAAAGATTCCTTATAAAACTCGAAGACAGACTATGGCATCGATATCAGAAGTTAGTAGATACACGCTCTGTGCAAATACATTTAACAGAATTAATACATAGTGTATTAAAATCAATTGATGGTACAAAGAATAAATGATATTTCATGGTATAGACATTACATCTCCTATTTTAGCAGCACATAATATGTGACTGTGCAAAGCATGCCAAAAACTAAGGTGCGAATGCAAATATCAGTACCATCGTATCAATACACTGTGCTTTAAACTCAATTCATGGTACAAAGAATAAATGATACTTCATAGTACAGACAATACATCTCCTATTTTAGCAGCACATAATAAGTAACTGTGCAAAACATGCTAAAGACTAAAGTGCAAATGCAAATATCAATACCAACATATCAGTACTTTCACAGTTCAGAGAACCCTAATAAAATACGTGTATATAGATGCTCAGAACATGAATCTGATAGGATATTGTATCAAACCTTCTAAAAAGCGCTATTAGCAAAAAATGATCACTCTCACCTCCTATGGTATGATCTACACAAATGTGCTTAATTATAAAATCCATTTCCAAAGTCATACAAATAAAGTGCAAGTGCATCTTCAATTAACTGCATGACATATGCTATAATCATATCTAACGTATTGAAGCATCTTCTATTTACAGCATGACATATGCAATATATGATATACCATAAATCACAGAGAACGCTCATTAAAGTGCAAGTGCATACGCAGATAGGAATATTGGTCATGGAAATAAGGATTAAAGGAGGGATTATATGTATAGCCTATAGCAGAAGAGCGTACCAACTGTCCAGTCTGTGCAAAATTGTGCAGTGCAAAAAACTGTGTAAAGTGCAATTAATACCTAAATTATTTAGCAGCAGAAGAGAAGAATTACAAAAGTTGCTTAAACCTAAGCAATCTCACAAAGTAAACAGAATCTCCGTATATTGTTATGAAATAAGCTAATAAAAATCGGGAGACTAAAGAATAAAAATGACACAAGGGCCATTGATACAGATATCAAGAATGATGGACATGGGCTTATACACTTATAGAAAATTATGAAGATCTTCATTCATATTCAACCCGTTAGGTACTCGAGTATCGAGTGCTAAAATTAATTGGGATTCTTTTTGTCTGAGAAGTTTATCACGGTTCTCTCCCTGTCCGGGGTTGGGAACAGATCCCAAAACAGTATATTCAAGATCCTTCAATTTGTTGCAGTGGACTGACTTAAAATGCCTTGCCACGGGATAGTTATGATCGGAGTTCACGATCGCCCTGACATGTTGAAGTATTCATTTGTGCAAAGGGAGATTTGTGCTGCCTATATATTCTAAATTACATGTGCACCGCAGTTTGTATATAGCATATTCAGAACGACATGCCAGGTGCTCCTTGATGGCAACCTACTTATCACTAAATGCTGTAACATAGTGAGTTGAATTTTTGGCATAGGTGCAGGCCCGGCAGGAACTGCATTTGAAGAAGCCAGGTTTCGTAAGCCAAGTACTTTTAGCTTTCACCTCAGGCATAGATTTTACCAGGGCATCCCTCATAGATGGAGCCCGTCTGAATGTGATAGCTGGCAGATCAGGTAAAATTGTCCTCAAGATATTATCAGTTAAAATTATTGGCCATTCAGAATAGATCATTTTACGAATTGACTGCTCTTGTGTGTTGAAGGTAGTAATAAGCCTAACGGGCTGCACACTATTGTCAGCTGTCACTGCAAGAGATAAGGTATCACTCTTGGGCTGAAGAAGAGTTTCTCTTTGTTTGGCATTAGCTTTGTTCAAGGCCGTGGTCACTTGTTTTCTGGTATAGCCTCTATTTACAAAACTTTGGAATGCCTCCATCTGACACTTTCTAGATACCGATTCAGAACTACAGATACGGCGTATGCGAATACATTCTCCATACGGTATGCTATTGATTAAGTGTCTAGGGTGGGAGCTGTGGGCATGAAGAATGGAATTCCCAGCAGTGGACTTTCGATGTAACATAGTCTGTAAAACTCCCCCATCGACATATAGCAATACGTCTAGGAACTCAACCATAGATTTATCAATGGTGGCAGTGAATCTAAGATTTAAATCATTGATGTTAATTTTTTCAATAAACTGCATGGCTTCATCCCTTGACCCTTTTCATATGAGACAGACGTCGTCAATATATCTCCAGTGGTGAGCTATGATATTCCACCAGAGTTGGTGGGTCGTTCTGAGAACATGCTTCTCCCATCAGCCAACATGTAAACATGAATAGCTGGGGGAGAAGCATGAAACCATCGTGACACCACGTAACTGCTGATAGATCTCATTATTGAACTGAAAAAAATTTGTGGTCAAACATAGTTCAATAAATTTGCAACAACATAACATTGTGTTCTAGCATGTAGATATCACGGTCATATAGAAAGTGTTTGATGGCTCTTACGCCATGGCAATGATTGATACTTGTATAAAGAGACTCTATGTCCATCACAATTAGATAAAAATCAGGACACCAGACAACTTCATTAATCTTATTGAGAAAGTCAGTAGTGTCTTTCAAGAAAGAAGGCAAACTGTTTACAAATGGCTGAATGAATGAATGAATGAATTACACATTTGTTACGCGCACAGCTACCCGTAGGCATCCCGGCGCTGAAGAAAATAATCAACATATTTAGACGAATTCTCATTCATGCTACCCTGGGCATAAATAATGGGGCGCCCAGGCACAGGTTGAATTAGTTTATGGACTTTAGGTAAAAAGTAGAGGACCGATGTAATGGGATGTTATTTGGTTAAAAAATTAATTTCCTCTTTAGTGATCAGTCCACTCCTCCACCAATGATGGATTTGTTTGTGGGTAGATTCTTCAGCTTTTCTCATTTCTAATTTAGAAGACTTCTTGTAGCATGTTTGATCACTTAAGTGACGGTCTGCCTCGATAAGATAATCTTTCTTGGACCACAGAACAATGTTCCCGCCTTTATCAGATTTATTGATGATTACATCAGATTTGCCCTGAAGTTTTTTGATCAATTGATTGTATTGTTCATTCCGATAATCTCTTTTGCGGGATTGTGACATAAGTTCTGTAAGAACTCTGTCGCTGAAAACATCGATTAGCAATTCACTGAATAAATCAAAGTTTACAGGGACACTATAGTTACATTCAAATTTCACTTGTACAAAATCTGAGATTTTTTTTACAGATATATATAACATCAGGTGAAATAACAACACCAGTGGGAGGAGCGTGGCCCTCAGCAAATAAGAGGGCGACAAGATGGACACTCGCAATGCTGGAAGCTGGACAATTGCTTGGGCGCTGACGAGGCTCACCTATAGCCGAAATGCATCCGCCCTAATGGAGAATAAAAGCTGCTTCCTATATTTCCCCGTGTGGCTTCTGCTTCTTGCAAAGGAGGTTTTTGTGGCATATATATATATATATATATAATAAATTAACTCCAAGTTGTCCACAAAGGAGGATGGCCTCACTGCAATTCAATTCATCAGAATTTTTATTTCAAGGGAAACCGGCATGTTGCATTCTAATCCTCTTTAACTCTACCTGACGCATTTCAGAACCCTCAGCTCCTTAATCATAGGCAGACTGCAACTGGCAACTGCGCAGGTGCACTACATGACCATCTTTATTTCCATGCTGTTCAGTTCAATTACCCTTTGGTCGGTTACACAGGTAAATTCCTTTTGCAAAGCATGTTGGAATATGTAGTGTCTTTTTAAAACAATTCTTACCCTTCAGTGGGTTCTGCATGGCTGAAATATTTTAATATTCATAATTCCAGCCCTCCAATGGGCCTCAGAAAACAGCTTGCTTAAAGACTTTGATAGAAAAACAGACATTTGAGGTGAGCAGATCTAGAGTGTCGCTGGTGTTCAGAGTGCTCTAACAGGAGCTGCTTTCCACCTAAACTTGAGAACTACCCAGAGTTCTCTCCTTCTTTTTTGCATAATTTAGTGTCACTCTATGCCTAAAAGGGTTTTGTTTTGACTTATACTGGGGGCTCCCTTGTGTCTGGACAAAGCTATACCTCTCTGAAGGGCTCTAAATAGAGCGAAACACTGTGTCAGAGTTTTTTTTTACTCATTTCAGGTTGGCT
Source organism: Lissotriton helveticus (assembly GCF_964261635.1). Taxonomy (NCBI): domain Eukaryota; kingdom Metazoa; phylum Chordata; class Amphibia; order Caudata; family Salamandridae; genus Lissotriton; species Lissotriton helveticus. The sequence goes on along the minus strand of NC_136067.1, from coordinate 1,263,342,208 downwards.
TGAGTTGGTATTTTACCAATTCAAAGCTGTAATACTGTGCCTGGAGTGATAAAAGGCTTTTGTCATTTTACAGCTCTGCAAGGACAGCATTGTGCTAGTCCTATGCTTAAAGACTTTGCTGTAGAAATGGCAAAAGACTTTGTCCTTTTCTATCTCGGCGTGGATGGCACTTTGCTAATCCTATGCTTAAAGACTTTGATAGAAAAACAAAAATTTGAAGTAAGCAAATCTAGAGTGCCGCTGGTGTTGAGAGTGCTCTAACAGGAGCTGCTTTCCACCTAAACTTGAGAACTACCCAGAGTTCTCTCCTTCTTTTTTGCATAATTTATGTATCACTCTATGCCTGAAAGGGTTTTCTTTTGACTTATACTGGGTGCTCCTTTGTGTCTGGATAAAGCTATACCTCTCTGAAGAGCTCTAATTAGAGCGAAACACTGTGTCAGGGGTTGCTTTTACTAATTTCAGGTTGCCTTGAGTTGGTATTTTACCAATTCAAAGCTGTAATACTGTGTCTGGAGTGATAAATAGCTTTTGTCATTTTACAGCTCAGCAAGGACAGCACTGTGCTAGTCCTATGCTTAAAGACTTTGCTGTAGAAATGGCAAAAGACTTTGTCCTTTTCTATGTCGGCATGGACGGCACTTTGCTAATCCTATGCTTAAAGACTTTGATAGAAAAACAGACATTTGAGGTGAGCAGATCTAGAGTGTCGCTGGTGTTGAGAGTGCTCCAACAGGACCTGCTTTCTACCTAAACTTGAGAACTACCCATAGTACCCAAGGTATTTAATCGTTAAGACCATGGGCGTTCGATTGGAGGCGCTGGACCCATATTTGCTCTATTTGGAAAAGGGTCTTTGTTGTCCAAAGGGGATTGAGTCCAATCGATGAAATACCTTGGATTGAGATACTGTAGAAACCAACCTCTTGACAGCGACCCCACCAGTGCAACACTTTCCATTACTCCACGCCCCCCTGGGGGTCATGCCCCAAAGATTGAAGGAACCATATATGTGGTGTGCGTCTTTTAAGGTGCCATATCTTGAATTCTAGAGTATCTTCTAATGAGACACACACTAAATAAATATAAAATGTATTATGCTGTTCTGCAGACCTGTGTATTAAAAATAGCGGTGGCACATATTTCCTCCCTGAATAACAGGCAATCATGCCACATAATTTAATCCTCCATTGATGCATAAATCCTGCAGCCCTATCTTTCAGAAAATGTTCAAATAGATGTATGCTTTTGCACACCTTATGGAATATTGAGATCAGGAGGATGAAAGAGATGCACTAGGAATGATTGGCAGGTGTTTGGTGAGAGGAGGACATTGCTCGACAGGTGCTTTGTTGTCAGGTTTATTATAGAGCTCAGTGTACGACAGTTTTTTGTAGCTCACCTATTGTTACATCAGATCCTTTTCTAAGGTGACAACGTGGGCCATTTAGAGTTAGAACAGCTGTAAATCAGTGGTTATCCTTGTATTGCTGAACCGCTGTCCAATACCCAATTTAGAGGTAGGGGAATGCCCAGATCCTTATATTGAGCCTCAGCCAACAGCCCTCGGCAACATGCCTGCCAGGGTGTTGGAAGGATCACCCTAATTAGAGAGAGCGGAACAATGCACTTTTAGGAGGAAGCCTACCAGACAGCACAACTGTCTGGTTTGCTAAAGACATCTTGGGGACATTCAGAAAGAATCCCTGGGAATGAATACTGCCCATTGCTAACCATAGCATTTGTGAGTTGTAGCTCACATTTGCTCACTTTCTATTCACTGGCTTTATTTGTTTTAGGCTGTCCAGCTTGAGTTAGTCCATCCCATGGAGCATACACTCCCCTCTACAACACTCTTGGCCCCTCTACAACACTCCAAATCCATCCACTCTATGCGACTCCACAACACTATATGCCACTCTATTTTACGCCACTCTACTCCACTCTACACCACTCAACTCTACGTGACTCCACTCACCTCTCTCCTCTATGGCACAAACATTTAGCCACGCTGAACGGCTGCCACGCTGGCGAACAACATGGATAAAAAACACATTGGCAAAGCCAATAGCTCTTGCATTGGCAAGACCTATTGGCTTTACCAATGCTTGTTTCCTGGCAGCAACTGCCATAGCAGGCAAGGAGGTCACGTATATGAAAACAAAACAGAGGACCTTACACGTAGGGAGTAAGCACACTACACATCAAGGTCAATGGTTTTTCTGTTTTGCAGGAAAAAATCTGTATCTCAGGATTTGCTTAGGCAAAATAAAAAATAATGATCAACAGACAACACAACATGGCAGTTGACTAGCATTTCAGTTTTGTTGAAAGTGCTTCTGCTGTGCTGACACGAGCATTTTCGCCAATACAGCTGGGATCTCTTTGTGTGGCAAGGGGTCTACCCCTAGGGTGGGAGAGAGCTTCACTATACTGAGCCAGGAGGCTGGCAGGCGCCCGCCAAACTTCTAAATAAGCCCCTTTATCTCCAAAAGCAGAGCCTATTAAATATTACATTAGTGTATAACTGAAAAAGAGAGTGTTTTCTGAATTTATATTTCTTGCTTTTAAGAGCTAGGCTTATTAAAATGTAAATAATTCTTGCTTTTAAGTACTATCCTCATTAAAATGTAAATAATGTTATGACTGTTGTGTTAGAGCAACATAACCGCCACAGCATCACCACCAGTCTGAAACTAGACAGAGGTGCTGACATCATAAACAAAGGTGATTTAAAAACTGGAATTTTGGAAGAAGTCAGGATCCAGACAGCGGAAGGGAGCTGAGCCCAAACGTCATTGAAAGCCTAACTTGTCATAAATTCTTAAGCTCCTAAAGAGGAAAATGCCATGGGCATTAGCCGTGTACAGCTAACATCGCCTTCTTCCTCACCCCAGGCCACTGATGACTGCTTCATGTATCCTAAAATTAGCAAACTAGAGACCCAGCTACACTAACACAAAGAAGTGAGAAAACAAGGGGCATATTTACAAGCCCTTTGTGCCGATTTTACGCCGCCGTTGCGTCACTTTTGTGACGCAGTGGCGGCGCAAATCCTGCGCCATCGTGCGGGGTATTTACAACGTGATGCATCTGGGAGATGCGTCACGTTGTAAAGCCCTGCGCCATAAGGAGGCGTTCCGGCGCAGTGGGGGGGGGGCGTTCCTGCGCAGGAGCGCCTCCTAAAAGTGGCTGAGTGAAATCTACAAGATTTCTCTCAGTCACTTTTAGGTCAATGCTGTGTCAAAACCCTGCGCCTGCTTGAAGCAGGTGTAAGGCTTGACGTAGCATTGGCAGATTAGGGCCCCCCAGAGCATTGCTGGAGCTGCGTCGCGCTTGCGACGCAACTCCAGCAATGCGCCACTTTTACGGCACAGATGCGTCATGCATCTGTGCCGTTTTTGAGCCATGGTGCGCCGCATTATAAATGCGACGCATCCATGGAGGCTGCAGTATGGCGCACAATAACTGGCGCATCCCTGGGGATGCGCCAGTTATTGTAATTCTGCCCCTAAGTGTTTTTACAATCGCAATGTTAACTTCAAAGGTACGTTTTAAGTGGCCACTTGAAAAACCGTGAAATACCAGAAGGAAAGAAGGAAAAATTTGAGCATGTAATTTATACTAAATTACTGATTACCACTGGTAATTCATCATTCCTAGGGGAACACTCAGGGTCCCACTGGTGATCAAATAGAGATTCCTCCCCAGTGACCTGCACCCCCAATACCAGTCGCTCTGAGAGGATTACTAGCTACTTTACCGGGCATTCGTTTACATTTTGCTCTCCTAAGAGTTTTGCGTCTGTTGCAACCAAGCCAGTGGCCCGGTCCACGCTACGTCACTTCACCCAAGTAATGCACAGCATCATAGAAAACTGTTTGCACTAAGAGGAACCTATCTAGCACAAAATACATTTTACAATGCTTTGCATCGCTCTGCGCGACTTTGTCCCAGTGCAAACCCTTAATAAATATCGCCCAAGGTCCATAGTTACTGAAAGGTAACCGACTTAGAACTGCATGAAACTCCACACTATTGCACTGAGACCCAAATTTACAAATACTGCATGCTAGTGGTGTCATCTGCAGCACCTGCGCAAAAAGTTTGTAATAGCATGGCACTCAGCAAGTACCTTGACGCAAAGGTATGCTAGCAGTGCAACTGTCCTTGACTCACTGTGGGAATTCCACGGAAAAATGGCCTGTTACACGTGATAATATCATACAATAATCCATTTGCCTATATTTTTTGCTCCTAGTTGCTTAGGTGCAAGTGCTTTATGCGAAGTCACACTAGGTCTGCCCATCTGACTTTGTTTGGAATTCTAGGGGTGTTTGTGCTATTCCCACTTTGTTGCACCCCCTTTGCACATATTTTTAGGTTTTTTTTGTTTGTGCACAGACGTAAATCAGCTCTCCTGTCTGACGTGTTTTGCGCCACACCTATAATATTCAATAGTAAATCTGGGCTTATTTTAAAGGTGCACAGTCCCTTCCCTCATCGGACAGGGTTTACAAAAAGAAAGAAAGTTCACTGCTTTTCCTAGCTCTTACCTTAATGCAACAGTTTAATATTATAGGAAGCAAAATATGAAGCAGAGTTTGACAAGGGACCTGATTTCGACTTTGGTGGCTCAGCACCGGGTCCGCCTGCCGCTGCACTGCCACAGACACAGCCCGCCCGCCAGATTCTGAGTTTTTCTCCTGTCTGTAGGGCACAAGTCCTAAAAAATCGAAGTGGGGGGACGCCGACGTCACAACAGGTAGTGACGTCACAAAAGGTGGCTTGCACCATCAGACTCATTGCCTTCCCTCGCTCACCCCTTAGATGCAATTGCATCAGAGAAGCCAGCGCGTGAGCTGCATTCTGAATAAGCTCCGATCTCTCCCCCCTGTCGTGTTTACACTGAGTTGTCGTGTTTACACTGCAGCTCGGAGATACACCAATCGGAGAGACACAGGTTGGTTTGTTGTACTTCTTTTATTAGTCGGTATCGTATCTGGTTACAGGCATGTCCGCTCTGCTTGCTGTCCTGGTCAGTCTGCTGTCCTTCCTGTCCCTATCCGGATGTGGTGTCCGGTGACCTGGTCACCTCCCTCATGACCCACAGGGTTCTAGTGTCCTCCTGTCCTGTCGCCCTATCTGTCGGGTCACGACATCTCCCCCTTTGTTGCAAATAAATGTTCATGGTACAGTTCTACTGATGGTTATGGTGAGAGAGAGAGAGAGAGAGAGAGAGAGAGAGAGAAAGAGAGAGAGAGAGAGTGCATAGGTCTGGTTGACCTGTCTCCCCAGTCTCTGACTCCTACGTTTCATCACTTAGTCCCATTGTCCCCTTGCATTCTTCTCTTGGTCGCTGTTCTCTGCCATCCACTTTTGCTTCTGTTTGTCGGTTGTCCTCCTTCTGCTCTCCTCTTGCCAGCCTCTCTTCGTCTGCTTCTAGCTCCTTACCATGTGCCCAGTGGTGAGGGCCGGCTGGCGCCATCTCTGTAAGTTCCTCTGTTTCTACTGCCACCCTTCGTGGTGCTTGTTCCCTCCGTGATTCTTTTTCGTTCTCTTCCTCTTTCTCTGGCCCCTGCATCTTCTCTTCGCTTGCGCTCAGTGTGTCTTTTGTTTTTCCCGTGTCATACGTCATGGTTATGAGACCCATGGCTTGGGCGGTGCTGTTGCTCAGCAGGCAAGGTCCTGGGACATCGCCCTTCAGCACATGGATGTCCTCTTTGTTCTTTTTGTCTTTGTACTTCAGTTCCTCTGTGAACTTTCCCAGGTTTGTTACCTGTTTCTTTGACCCACAGGTGAAAACCTCAACCCTGGACGCTCTCAGTGTCGGCTTGGCTTCCATCTTCTCGTACTCTGATGCACACATGACATTGCATGTTGCACCACTGTCCAGTATAAATTCCGCTTCATGTGCTCCTACTCCTATCGTTGCCGAGTCCGTCTTTTCCTGTGTGCTTCTGTCTGTTGGGTATGTTGTTTCTCCTTTTTCGTCTCCCCCACTCAGTTCTGTGTGTGCTTCCGACATGTAATATAGCCTTTCCACTTTCTCTTCTTCCTCTTCTTCGCCTGACTCTCGTGATGAACTTCTCCTTTCTTTGTGGACATATCTGACGTGTCTTGTTGTCGACTCTTGTGGTCTTCCTGTTCTTCCTCTGTCATCTCTGAATTGTACGCCTTGGCACACACTGGCGTAGTGGTTTCTTCCATTACATCTTTTACACGTCTGTCCAAACGCTGGGCACGGGCCTCTGTGTGAAAATTCCATTCCGCACCTGTAGCATGTTCCCTCAGGTTGTCTCCTCTCTGTTTGTTCCCTCCGGTCATTCCTCCACCGGCCTGTGTGATATTTGTTTGTCACGTGGTGGGCGTTTTCGATTTCGACATTCTTCCCTCTTTCCATTTCCTTGGCATGTGCCGTTGCTCTTGCCTCTGCTCTTGCCAGTGACAGGATGTTCTCCAATGAGGTCGGTTCTTTTAGGATCCTTGCCCTGAATCCTGTGTCACGACAGCCTTCAATGATCCGTGGCCTTATTGCTTGTTCGTTGTCGAATTTGTCGAACTCACAATGTGTCACCAATTTTCTCAACCTTGTCGCAAAGTCATCCAGCGTCTCGTCCACTTGTTGACACGCAATAGTAAATGTATATCGTTCGAAGTCAACATTCCGTTGTGGGTCAAATTTCGCCGTTAGGCATTTCTTTAGTTTCTCATATGTCTTTGTTTCTTCGGTTGGCAGTGTCACCAGAAGTTCTTCGACGTCATCCCCTGCTAAGTTCAGCAGTAACCCTAATCTCTTTCCGTCTGCTACATCTGTTGCTTCCATATATCTTTCAAACCGTCTGATCCACTTTTCCCACCTTATTCCTGTTTGTGGCTCCGATAAGTTGAACGGCAGTGGCCTCCTGTATTGTGCACTGGGCTTTGGGTCTCCCATCCTTGCCTTCTTGCCTCTATATGCTCTATTCTCTTTTTGTTCTGTCGCTTCTTTGTGTGTTATTCTATGTTTCCTCTTGTTTTCTTTCCTTTTATATTCTTCTTTTCTTTCACTTTCGCCTTTGTGAGGTCTTTGTCCCTCCTTTCCTTGTTGTTTTGCTTGTCTTTGTCTTTTGCTTCTTTTTTTCTTTCACTTGACTTTATTTAGCCTCTTCTGGGCTTTCTTAGTCCTTTTTCCTTTTTTCTCTTCTTTTCCTTGTATTTTGCTTGTTCCCTTTTATTCTCTTTTTTGTTTATTCCTTTGTTTGACTTTATTTAGCCTCTTCTGGGCTTTCTTAGTCCTTTTTCCTTTTATTCTCTTCTTTTTCCTTGTATTTTGCTTGTTTTCTGTCTTGCCTGGCCTTAATATGGCTGCCCTGTTGGTTTCTATGTTGTTTCTTTGTTATGTCCTTTTTTTAAAATGGTCGCCGCTCTTTTCGCGAGATTTCGCGATCGAAATCTCACTTGCCTGACTTAAAAATGGCCACTTCCCAGATCTCGCCTCTGATTGGCCTAGCCGCCTGATCTCAAAATGGCCGCCGAGACTCTCGCGAGAGCTCGCGCCTCTATTTCGAGACCACGCTTTCCTTCGCGCTTACCGCAGTTTGCTGATTCTTCTTCAGAAGCGGTCGGGTGGGCTCCGATGTCGCTCGTTTCCTTTCTTCTTTCCTGCACCTCCAGGGTGGGCACCTGTTTATTCCTGATGTCGCCGTCGACCACTACTCATCGATCTACGCGTCGGCTCGTTTCCCCTTCGTCGCCAGTTGTCGTGTTTACACTGCAGCTGGGAGATACACCAATCGGAGAGACACAGGTTGGTTTGTTGTACTTCTTTTATTAGTCGGTATCGTATCTGGTTACAGGCATGTCCGCTCTGCTTGCTGCCCTGGTCAGTCTGCTGTCCTTCCTGTCCCTAACCGGATGTGGTGTCCGGTGACCTGGTCACCTCCCTCATGACCCACAGGGTCCTAGTGTCCACCTGTCCTGTCGCCCTATCGGTCGGGTCACAACACCCCCCAGAGAGGCCAAAGAGTGAATGAGTGGCTCTATTTGCTCCAGTTACTGAGCTCCCAGTAAAATAAGCCGTTTACCCGCGTGGTACCCCGACTCGAGCCCTGCCTGTCTGGCAGGCTTTTTTTTAACCTGTAAATGGCACCCCAATGGGAACACCAAAAACAGTTCCTGCACGCACGAACTGGTGTGCATGCACAGAGGAGGGGCCCATGCTGCCCCCCCGTGTACATCCACAGGGAGTGAGGCACCACGGGGCCCTGTGGGCCCCTCTTTGTTTCCTCTGAGCCATGGTTTTCATGGCGTTGCAGTTGCTATGAAAACCGTGTCAGTGAAGAAACTTGTAATATGATTGGTGTGACCGTGGCTTTCCCGCCGAGCATATTACTGCCACCTGACCCCCACAATACCGCCAGGGAACAGCGGTACCCTGACAGCTCAGGCAGACCTGTGGCAGTCCCAACACCCATAACCTAATAAGGCGGTCGGGAGACCGCCACGCCCCCTTGAGTCTGCCCCTCCATGGACAAGCAAACTTGTAATCGGGCCTAGATCGATGTAGTTAATTAAGATGAAAAGTTGTAGTCATATTCTGCGACCCGGAAGATTCAAAGGATAGAACTGTTGGAACATTGATCCCTGATGCAATTCCAATGGATTGTCATTGAGCATCACGGGTGACTAGAAGAGAAGTGGTTGTAGCCAACATAATCATATACAATAATGTCAGTGGGGGATTACTGTTACAAAATGAGTGGATAGTTAGCATAAACAAGTGGAGCAGAAGGTGGGCCATACCAACCATACAATTGAAATACATTTTAAACAAGCACTGTCACTTCCAATAGGTCTGGCTTTAATGTGCTAATGCATGCTAACAGAGGCATGCACAAAGGCTGTTTGCATGCGTTGCATGCACAAATGCTTTTTAGCGCATTACAGCCAGACCTATTGAATTTGTCAATGCATGGGAAAAGAGTAACATAAAAGGATTGCTTTCAGTATAGGATGCCTATGAGAGGTGAACAATATGTGCAACAAACAGTGTGATGATTGAGGGTACTTTTCTGAAGTAAAATAGTCCTTCATGCACTCTAACGGCTGTAATCCCTAGTGGACGGAATAACACATCAAATAGCCAAAAGCATGAGATGACAGAGTAATAGTTCTCTGAGTGGAGTCAGAGCAAAGCATTCGGAACAATAGGTGCACTACCAAAGTAATAAATACACAATGAAAAACAACCATTGGCAAAGCCAATAGGTAGGGCGTTAGCTTTGAATGCAGTGGACCAACTCCTCACCAGGCACCCTAAACGCAGAGAAATATTTACCAATCAATCAATGTAGTCTATTTTCTGTGTGCAAATCTTTAACAATGCTCACTGTCCAGGAGCACCACCCTGAGCCAGGGTAAACTATTTTTATAACACTTGCATTAAAGTTGCACCACATCGGTATATAATTTCATGAATATACATATATATAGAAAGTTCGTCCAATTAATACAATTCCTTCTTTCAGGGTGTGTATTCTTCTCTTTATTTAAGTGGTCACAGCCAACACGTTTCGTTCAGGTAGGGCGTTAGCTGCCAACGTTTGGCTTTATATATTTTGTATTCAAGTCAAAAGGTCTTAGCTAACGCCAGACCAAAACAAGCATTTGCAATGCAATAGGTCTCGCATTAGCAAGAGTTTAAGCTATTGCCATTGTAAATCACAATGCCTTTTATTTATGTTTTTAAAACCAAAACATAAATAAAAGGCATTGTCATTTACAATGCCGATAGCTCAAACTTGCATTAATGCAAGACCTATTGCATTGCAGATGCTTGTTATTTTGTGTGATAGAGTCACTCAAATAGCCGCAGTCAAAGCACTAAAAAGTCGTCACTTTTCAATGCACTTAAAATGCTGAAATGTCACACATAAGCAAACTAAAAACATGGATATATGATGGGGTGACAGCACTGGTGCGACGCTGTTGGGTGCCCCAAATGCCAAGCACCAAAAGGTGGTCTCCCTGATATCTGTGAAGCTGCAGGTTTGGTGTGCAACACTCGGTGAAAAAGACATCTCCACCTCCCTGAGCAGGTTGGGTGTTTGCTTGAAAGTAGAGATGAGCAGCGATCCTGGGGCTAAAACAAAGCCCCTTAGTTAGTTATGCATGATGATGCTGAGTGTAGAAATCACGGCCCCCTCAACCATTTTAAGCATGGGCGGTTGCAGGGATTAAGGTGATGGCTCCTTTTGTAATGCGAAATAAATGCGGCGCCTTCAAGTAGGCGCGAAGATGGCGTTTTTTTAATGCATTCAGACATTGGCAGTTTCTGAATAAGTTTCGTAAGCAGGCGTTTTAGCGCCTAATTTAACCTTCTGTATATCTTCCCTGTTCCACTGACGGCCATTATCACACTGTCCCACAATGGTCATGTCCCTGCAGCTATGGGTGGGGGTGTGGTTCGGGGAGGGGGATTGAAGGAGGGGTTTGGTCTTGTACATACTTAACTAGGATTTGCACGCTTAAAACTGGGCAGATATTCAGAAATTAGACCTGCAACAATAGCCCTCAGCTGTTTGGTGTGCTACTGTAACACGACAGATATACTTACGGAAATGCATTGGCAAAGGAAATCGGTCTCGTGAGCAGCTATTGGCTTTGCCAATCAGATGGGGTAGGTGGAATGAAGAAGGGAGAGGAGTGGTTGGAGGGCGGCTGTTAGACAACCGGATAGGTAAAAATAGTAAATGGCGCCAAAAAAATGAACGAGAAAAGAAACGCATGCACGAACATTCAGTTTGCTACATATGTAAGCGTTTATATTTATTTTGTGGAAGCTGGGAGGTAACCATAGAAGGGGGTAGCTCTGGGTTTTGGGGGAGTTACACAGTGGCGGGAGCAGTAAAAACAAGGAAGAGGGAAAGAAAGGATGGAGGCTGACGGGCCAAAAGAAGGAAAGGAAAGAACGAAGAAAGGGAGCAGGGTGAACAGGGCACGCTGAAGGGCGAGGGAGGCGAGGGAGGGAGGAGAAATGCGAGAAACGTGTGAAGCAGGGGGCGGGGGTAGCGGATACCTTTGAAGTGAAGCTAAGCTTCACTTCAAAGGCTTGTTGGCACAGCGCACGCTGGGGGATGACTGTGGGAGGGAGGCTGGTGTCTGTGCACGCGCTTTTTTTGGCAATGCACATGCGCATTGAGCGAGCTTTTCACGGGCACTGCATGGAATCGCCCGATCTCGGTAAGCTCTATTTAAGCCCCTTTATATCTCGCTCCGCTCAATGCGCATGCGCATTGATAGGTCGCGAGACCTAAAAATGAAGAGCTGAAAAACTTTTACTGAACAATGAGCCAAAGCCCTAGAAACAATTTCAGAAACTCAAGCAACCAATGTTTGGGATCAAATCTGGATGTTTTGCACAGGGTGGAGTCCTCTTCACCTGAAACCTGCCAGTTTCATTCTGGCCCACATCAATACGTGTCCCTCCCTCAGCCATCATGTGTTGGTGAGCCTATCTTTCTGCCTGCCTCAGGCATGCGTTCAGTTCATGCCTGCCAAAGAGGTATTTACTTAGTGTCAAAGGTGCCAGCGAAGTTTTCAGCTGCTGCTTTCAATATCCCTCAACAGATTGATGCGCTGTGGTGGGGGTCTCATGCCGAAACTAGCAACACAGTCACCTATGCCAAACCCCTTATGCCAATGGTAACAATTCTATCCACATATAATGAATAAACGATCTTTCTGCATTGGTTTCCTAGAGCGAGTTCAGTCAGCTCAAGGTGCAGCGCTCCAAAAAGGGTCCGTGCAGTGCTGTGGGCGTGTACAGCACATCTCAACGCGTCCCAATCAGCACGTCCCTTGAGCGTTTCTCCCCGCCAGGAGTCTGCCAGCTCAATGACGTCACAAGCCGGAGATGTTGGCAATTGGTTCAATATAAATTAAATCCTCGGTAGTTGTTGACATCATGAGTTCTGTGTACACTGCAGCTGGGACAGCCCGACCAGTAAACACGGTTTGGAATAAAATGGGAGGAGTTCCAAAAACGGACCGCCGCAGGCTGTTTCTCCTGATGAAGACAGAGTGTCCAAAGAGGCAGAACGAATCTGTTGTTTACGCTGTCATCATCCGCCTTTATAGTTAATCCAGTCAGACTTTTAAGGACAACTCTGGTGAAGGGAACAGTAAGTTGTTTCTGCAAGTCTGTCATATTTTTGGAAGGTAAAGACTATGCTTGCGCAGTGGATTACTGTTTATTAGCTCCCTGTTCGGAATGTTCTGACTGGACATCAATGCGGACACTAACTACTGTTATTCGACCGCATTCTGAGTTCAGTGAGAGTGTGAGGCGGGGACATTGAAAACGCCTGTGGACAGTTGGCATGTGTACCTCTGCCTTGGGTGAGATTACGGGTGAGCATGATAATAGCCGTATTGCTCACACAATGACTGGGGTTAGCAGCTGTTAATTGACTGTTCCCCTCAATATGGGGCATCTCCATGTCCTGGGGCGGTTGCAGCAGGATGAGCAATTACTTAAGAACAGTAAAAGCTCTCTGGACAGGCCATTAACAACTGTTAACAGCATAAACAGAAGGAAATAAGGCATAAAGAAATCAGTTAAAGTAAGCCTGTTTATTATAGAAAGAAAACTTTAGCTGTAATTTACTTTGGCCATTTCTGATCTTACCCTGAAAAGATAGGACAGATCTAGGGTGACCAACTGGCATGGGTGCAAATTCAGGATGGTGAGTGTAAAAATTCAGGACAAAGGGTCAAAATTCAGGACAAAAATTCAGGACAGGAGGTCAAAATTTCGGACAAAAATTCGGGACAAAGGGTAAGGTTTACAGACATGTCAGAGGAGGTCACACAATAGTATAAAAGTAAGTAAATAGACAACCACTTAAGTACAAGTCAAAATAAGTTTATATTAGGTCGAGACAATCGTGCACTGCACAGTATTTCAGTATGCCCGCAGCTTGCTACCTTATACAATTCAAAACTCGCATCTCACTCCAGCAGGTATTAGTCACCAGACAATGGTGAACCACAACTGAGTTCAAGTGGGACCGCTTTTAGTGTTGATTGAAAACTACTGGATATACAATGAACTTTGCAGTGCCAGCCCCCAGTAACAAAACCACCCCCCCTTCTAGCAGGCCCGGACTGGCCGTTGCGGGCACCGGGCAATCCCCCGGTGCGCCGCAAGGGTCGGGCCGGTTTTGGGCCCGTGGGGGCCGTTTTTGTTACAGGGCCGTTTTTGCAGCGTTGCTGCAAAAACGGCCCTGTAACAAAATCGGCCGAAAACCGGCCCTGGCAATGAGCGCGGTCGCACCCCCACCCCCCAGGGGGGTTGGGGAGGGGGGCCGGCCGAGCACTTTGCCAGGGCCGGTTTTGGTTCTCAGTCCGGCCCTGCCTTCTAGCCTCCCAGGGAAACACCTGATGCCCGGTCTGGCCAGTCCTGCCTTGCTACTACCCTCCAATGGTGCCCCTCATCTTTACATAGACCGTTTCTCATGTGTATTTAATTTCTCTTATAGTGCTACTCATCCCAAGTATGTAGGCCAGGGTGTCGGAGTGCGTTACATCACACACACATCATATAGAGACAATAACCCAAATAAACGTGAAAGTCAATGTATAGGAAATGTTACTTAAGATAATGGGTGAGTCAAGGTGTAATCATTCTTGCATCTATCATTCAGTCTTTCACCATTCATCCTGTCCTCCCATCTGTGTGCTCATCTATATCCAAACATATTCAACCATTTGCAAACCTATCCACCATGTATCCTTCCATCCATCATTTCACTCACCCATCCATTATTCATCCATCCACCCTTTCACTCCATCCAGCCGTACACTCATCCATCCACTCTTACAACCATCCATCTATTCACTCATCCATCCAGCAATTTACCCTTTCACCCATCCAGCCATCCTTTCACTTACTCATCCATCCACCCAGTAATATATCCTTCCACCCATTCACCCTTTCAGTCATTCATCCCCCCTTTCTCTCTACATCCCCCTTTCACTTATCATCCATCCTTCCACCCACCCACCCATTTACTCATCCATTCATGAATCCATCCATTGACCCTATTACTCATCCATCCTTTCACTCATCCATCCATCGGTTCTCTCTTCCATGCACCCTTTCACTTCTTCACTTATCTATCCATCCTTTTGTCCATCTCCCCCTTTCACTCACTCATCAATCCTTACATCCACCCTTTCACTCATCCATCCATTCACCCTTTCACTTCTCAATTCATCAATCCATCATTTCACTCATCCATCCACCAATTCACTCGCCCATCATCTACCCTTTCACATCCATCCATCCACTCACCCATCCACCCTTTTACCCATCTATCTACCCTTCCACCCATACATCCATCTACTTACCTTTTCTCTCACCCATCCTTCCACTCACTCATCCATCCTCTCTTTCATTATCTATCCTTTCACCCATTCATTCATCCATTCATTCTTTCACTAATCCATCCAGCCATTCACACATTCCTTCACTTATTTACTCACCCACCTTTTCACAGTATGAGCTGAGCCTTTGTCTGCAGAGTTGCAGAAAGAAAAGGCCCATCAAGAACTTCACCTCCCTTTAGTTCCTAAAGCAAGGGGTGGGGTGGAGGAGGATTCACTCGGACCCTGCACAGAGGCAATCTGAAAACTTAGAAGTCATGGGTCATGCATGATACACAGTGCCAGTGCGCGAGGTCACTGTGACATGGTGTTGTTTCCTGGGACTTAAGTGGGGTAAAAAACTGAGGGGGACTCTTCAAAGGGGGTGTTCGATGTAATTTGGGGCGTGACTTAAAACACCTAGGCTAAAAATTTGTACTTAGTATAATGTTCATTCCAACTGGTATTATTTTGTTTCTGTCATTGCATCCAGATAAATAATACAGCAAGTATCATTACACCAACAACAAGCCAGGACTATTGGCTTTGTCAATGGTTGTTAGTTGCTTAAAATAAAAACGAAGCAATCATGGCTTTGTTGAATATAATATTGAAAATGTGTCAGTTCTAAAATGATGAGACAGTGAAAGAACTATAACACGTTCTTTTTTTACTTGTTTCACAGGCATCTTCTTCTAAACTGTATTCTCACGTTTCAGCACAGGCGCTGTACCTTTTATCTATCTTAGAGAATGCCCTGCTGTATATTGATATAATCAAAAGGGTGATATACCCAATATATGAATCCGGACTTCACGTGACGTAGCCGAGACGCCTCTGCAGAAAAGATTGACACGTTTTCAGGCAGACACGCCGTTTTACTATATTCCAAAGTGGCCAAAGCAATGAGGGTCATCTACCGCATTCGCCCACAAAGACTACTCATTAGAATGAGGACTTTCTGAAGTGACTTAAGAATTGATTTATTCAGATCATCAAGATCGACAAAACAGGATAATTTACAACTTTTCCAAAACTATAAAGGATTGAATGATACCATAAAGCATTGCGAAGGGTTTACAGCGTTTAAGAATATCACTGTCCTGAAGATGGTCTGACTGAACAATATCATACAAGACCGAAACGTCGACGACTATACCCATCTCCTTATCACTGTTTATTACACAAGTGATCTTTATTTAAGAAAAATAAGCGTCATTTGTCTTTTATATGTATTTGGTTTGGGTTGATACAAATGAGATATAGGAATAAGTAAAATTCTCGATATTCATTTGTCATATGCACTATTTTGATACATGTACCCTTTCAACCTCATTAATTGCATTTATATAAAAATCTATTTTTGAATATCATAAAGTTCCCGTGTTGCTTTCTTCTCTATGATTTAGAATGGAGTGTGAATAGTAAATGTCACCCCTTTTGTGTCCAACACCTTCCTTGCATTGGTTTAGATTGAAATGGGAATAGTTTAGGTAGCCCCTTTAGTGTCTAGTGTCTTTCCCAAATAGGTTTAGATTGGAGTGGGAATATTAAGGGGCTCATTACGATGTTGGGATGAATCACTTTTGCCCAACACCCACTTGGTCATGGGACTGACCGGCACCCGGTCGTCGGTCCCTACCGCCCCCTTAGAATGTGACTGAACACTGTTCGGGCACATTCGTATGTTTCACTATGGGAGCATGTATTACTGCCGAAAACCACCCGTAATGCATGCTCTCATAGTAAAACGAGAGGTGCAGTTCATCCCAGCACCCTGTGATAGGCAGCTC
This sequence comes from Lissotriton helveticus, assembly GCF_964261635.1. NCBI lineage: Eukaryota > Metazoa > Chordata > Amphibia > Caudata > Salamandridae > Lissotriton > Lissotriton helveticus. The sequence continues at coordinate 1,263,326,006 of NC_136067.1, read as the reverse complement.
CATGTGCCTGCCAAAAGGTGCGGGGATTAATAGGGGTGCCCCCTTAGCCTCCAACAGGATCCTGTGCACCAAAGGGGGTCCTGCTAGGGGCCCCCTACCACACTTTGCGACCTTTGCAACATGGTTTCCATGTCGCACAGACTGGTAGGGAAACCATGTCGTAAACAGTGCATTGTAATCTCAAGGGAGGGAATAGCTGTCCTTGAGATTACAGACTGCATTCCGACTGGCGGAAGGGCTCTTCGAGCCCATCGGAAGCCAGCTGGTATGTCCGGTCAGATTCCTTTCCGACTGCCTCCAACAAAAGGAGGCATTTGGAAAGGAATCCGACTGGCCCATTATGATGCAGCCCTAAAGATTCTGACTGAAGGTCGGAGCCTTTCCGGGCCGTATCATAATTAGCCCCTATATGTTTAGCCCTTTAATGTCTAACGCCTTCCTTGAATTGGTTTGGATTTCAGTGGGATAAGTTTATGTCAGCCCTTAAGTGTACAACACCTTCCTTGTATTTGTTTAGAGTAAAATGGTAATAGTAAATGTGACCCCTTTAGTGTTCAACACCTTTCCCAAATAGGTTTAGATTGGAGTGGGAATAGTTAATGTTTACCCCTTTAGAGTTCAACACCTTCCCCAGTATGGTTAGATTTGAGTGGGAATAGTAAATGTTACCCCTTTAGTGTCCAACACCTTCCTCAAACTGGTTTAGATTGGAGTGGCAATTGTAAATGTCACCCCTTTAGTGTTCAACATCTTCCCAAATGTGCTCTAGATTGGAGAGGGAATAGTAAACGTCACCCCTTTAGTGTCCAACACCATTCACAGATTTAGTATTATAAAAACATGTTATAAATATCTCAGTTTTTATTTGTTTCCATTTTTTATTACTGTATAGTTTTACAATTTGTATTATATGTGCAGTAAGTGAATTGTTTTGTATAAAAGGAAGTGAAACATTTTTTCAGTGTTTTTTAATAATAAAATCTGGGAAATCATATTGATATACATCTGTTTGTTATACATTTTCAACTTTAATTTATATATTTTCAACATTATTTCACATATGCTCTATTAGTATATATTAAATATTTGTATTTATTAATTAATTTATACTTTACACTTTTTTCACCATTTGTATAACATTGTTTGATATGTTTTACATATGTAGTAATTCTTAAGAATTTTTTAAACATTTATTCATCTTTTTTTCCTTCAATATTTCCCATTTATTTCTATGATGAAATAACCTGTTTTAAAGTTTTATTTAGCGGCCATTTCTTTTACCACTACCTTCAATTTTGTAATGTATTTGTGTTATTTTTAGTGTGAACCATGATGCAGTAAGATGCTGCTGTTCGTCGTAACAGGTAAGTCCTTTTTTAAGGTTTTTTTATACAGTGGGGGGATTCAGGAGGGAAGTATAAAGTTACTTATAATTCTGTTTGCTTGTTTTTTGGCATATTTAGATCTATTGCTATTACTATTTTACACTAGTTTGTCATTTTCTTTTTTTACACTGTTTTAATAATGTATTGAACTGTTATGTCGTGTCTGTGGTGTTAGTTTTATTTTGATGATTAACTGTTATATATATTTACTTTTGAGGATGTAATGTGTTTTGCAGGTGGGTTTTGTCAATTTGATTGACAGGTTTTTGTCAATGAATGCATTCTATGGGCATTTGCAGATGTAGATTTAAAAAAAAAAAGGAAATCAGTTTGGTTTATATTAAACCAATCGTTTTTACTTTGAATTATTTTTTCGGGTTTCCTAGATCAGTTTTTTTCTTAATATACCTTTCTGGGTTTTTTATGGGACCTTGATACTCTGGATTACTTCAAGGGATTATATATATTTTATATTTTTGCATTTTTGGGGGAGAGTTTTGGATTCAGTTATTTTATTTTTAGTGGATTACTAATTTGTGTTATGTGGAGTCAGAGAAATACAGCTACAGAACAATATGTCTTAATTCGTTCATTTATTTTGGGTGCAAATATGATAATACCCCATCAAAGACTAACTGTTATGTTGTTTCCTTCTCCCTTTTATTGTACCACTTGTTTGTTTTTATTGATGTGATATGTATTAATTTTTCAAAAAGTGGTACAAGGTAACTGTAGTTTATACTGAGGGCGCAACAGAGAACCTTCCCTCACACCACTCAAATTTGAGTTTATTAGATGAAGCCCGTGGCTGAAACCTATTGGAGATCAGTGTATTGCTCAGTCATGACACTACCCAATAAGAAACTTGCTGCTTAGGGAGGACGCGGACCAATGAGGATTCGGATGCCACGCCGCTCAGTAAGTGACAAGTCCACCAGTCCCACAAGCTGAGGAGCGGGAGCGGGTCCTCGGCAGGCCCCCAGAGGACCCTAAAGGAGCCGTAACATCGCCGGATGAGGTCTTAAAATACGTGACGTTTCCCCCAGTACCGGGGGGGAGGGGGGAGGGATGCGCTTTCACTGTACTGTCGCTGAAGTATGGGCGACTTTGGACTGTTGCGCTGATGCTGGCAGTTGGCTGTGAGGAGCGCTTCTTTCTGAGGCAATTTTTCATCCCCTCTGACTGACTGTATCTGAACTTACAATGTCGCATACCCCTTGCCTGAGTTCTAGATGGCCGACTCAGTGAGGCCCTCTGTGATGTTTTCGTTCCTCCCCTGGTCTTTAATCATTGATCTCCCCAGGACCTCAACCAGCCTTTGCCTGTCCCTGCCCCGCCCACCCACCTGGTCCTTTTCCCTGCTTACTTCCCGAAAACAGCTGAGACCTAGCTACTTTTGTATGATGCCCAGTGGAGCTACCTCATGAGCTATAGGGGAGATGGACTTTGGACTCCCTCCTTTGACTATCACCTACCCAGCCGGACTTTGGGCAAATGCTCCCGCGTCTCTCCTGACCTTATCTTCCCCCTCTCCCTTCCCCCAACCCTCACCCCTCCCCGCTCCTACTCTTTCCAGCTTCTGTCCTCTGCCCTCACAATCCCTTTGTCCCCACCCTTTTTTCTGTGAACCTCTTCCCTCGCCACTTGAGACCGAACTATTCCCTCCTTGGTCGTCACCTACCCAGTCGGTCTTTAGACAGACTTCCTTTCGTCTCTACTGTTCTCTCTTCCCTTATCCTCACTTTCTCACCTCCCCTACTCCCCACTACTTTTCTCTCTCCTTTATCTCCTCCTCTAATGTATTGCTGATTGTTCGATGTAATGTGTAATGTGTAATTGTTGATCTTTTTCTGTTATTTTGTTGAAGCACATTGGTGCACTTCCTCTCCTCTCTCCTGTCGTCTTCTCCTGCACCCTCCCTCTATTTATGTCTCTCATTTTCTCCTCTCTCAATGTATTGAGACTGACCTATTTTGTCTGATGCCCGATGGAGCTACCTGGTTTAGCTATAGGGGAGATGGGCCGTGGATTCCCTCCTTGGTCGTCACCTACCCAGTCGGTCTTTAGACAGACTTCCTTTCGTCTCTCCTTGTTGTCTCTTCCCTTATCCTCCCTTTCTCACCTCCACTGCCCCTCCACTATTTTTCTCTCTCCTTTCTCTCCTCTCCTAATTGTATTGCCTATTTTTTGATGCATTGTGTAATTGTTGAACTTTTTCTGTTACATTGTTGATTCTCTTGTAAAGCGCTCTGATACCTTCGGGTCTAGCCAGCGCTATATAAAACTCTTTAAATAAATAAAAGAAATAAATAAACTACATACTATATTACTTTTTAGTGTATTGCCGTAAGCTAAGATGACTCTGAACTGGTTTTATAAAATGTCTTTTTTTATCGCTTTCATGTCACTGGATGTTGAAATAAAGCTTTATTGAAATTTACATTGCTTATATTAAATTCTTGGTGATTGTTATGTGGAATTGTTTGGATTATGTGCTGTTAATATTTTTTGTGATGGATTGAATTTTATTGCATCTATTTTGGTTGGTGAAAGTTACATTTAAAAAAATAATTTATATATAATTTAATTATACCAGCCTTTATTAATATCATTATTTTAAATGGCTATTTCACTAATCTAATAAAATATTATATTTATGATTTAACAAATAGATTTGGAATGTTGACTTACATTTTTATGTCCTTTTTGAGGACTTTGTTAGAGTTTGCTAGGTTACATTTTATTTTATAGTATAGTTTTAGCTATCATTTCTGAGTAATGTAGTACTTTGTTGTTAATTAATAGTTTTACTTTAAATTGTAGCATGTTGCACATTCATTTGGTTTGTTTGCTAAGTTTATGGCCAATTTGACTTTTAGATAACTCCATTCTTACTTCTTGGAAGCTTTGTTTTTTTTGTAATGCTTCTATAAATTTGTATAGTGTAGGTTGAGTTCAGCCTAGTGTGGATAGTAAAGTGTTGTGCCATCCTTCCATTGTGTTGTTTGTTTTGGCTTCCTTTACCTAGGTGCTGTCACAGGCCACCAAGGTATTTGAAATTTGGGTTTGAGTGTGTGTCCGGAGCGATTCAGTCTGCCAACTCAAGTGCCTTCAAAATAGTCCATTAGGGTACTACGTTTATCTTTATTTTGTTCTAGTGGCTGGCTAACCCTGTGACACAGAATTAAGCTAGTACTGTTGTTTTTTTAATTTCAAAAGCAAATTGCCTGTTTGTGGAATATTCTACACTTAGGCTCTCATTACAATGTTAGGCAGGAAGCCTCCTCCCATCAGTCGGAATCTCTTCGGCCACGTTGGAGCACTGACTGACTCTGTCAGTTTACTTTCCGACCGCTCAATTGCAATGTTTGCAGTCGGAATATAAACTGCACGGTCATTCCAAATCAGTTCTGAGCGACTCACAGAATATGACTGTTGGTTGGAACTGAATCATACACCCCTATGGACAGAGTTTAGGCCCTCAGGATTACGATGTCAGTTTCCAACTGTCTCTCCGACATGAAAAGGCTGTCGGAGAGTGAGTTTAAGGGCCCCTGGCAGGAGCCCCTAGGCCCTGCGGGTTACGGTTGATGGCCGATGTGGTACTCAAGGGACCCCCCTGTAAAACCCTGCACTGTGTGGAAAGCACCGCGGGGGGCCTGCGACAGGGTGCAGGTTTTTCAGCAAACACCCCATTTCCCCATAGGAGCCTGAGTTATGGCCGGTTGTCGGGTGGAACACGAGCTCCGATAGGAATAATGGGACTCCGACCCAACAGTGTTCGTCACATCATAATCCAGAGGTCGGAACCGCCAAATGCAAGTCATTGGGTGCCGATTCCAGGTTGGTGTCGGGTGGAGGCTTTACGCCCGACATCCTAAATGCATATTTTTGAAGATGTCTCCAGATACTTTTATTGAAATGACAGTAACAGTCTTGTATTACTGTTTGGGGGTATATGTTTAGAATTTTTTGAATCATAGCTTGTTCAAAGTCAATGATTATTTTTGGGGGTAGTAGTTAGTTGTTGGATGTTTTATACGGTTTAACAGCTTGTAATAAGTGCTGTTTTGTTTATTTGGTAGTAGGCCATATATAAAAAGGGATATTTGTGTTTTGGTATTCACCATGTATGGTATATATGTGAGTAAATGCTTTGGGGCACATTTTAAGGTCCCATCCATTGTCCAGGTTTGATATTGGCCAAGTTTCATTAAGTTGCTTGCTATAGAAAATATTAGAATTTGTTTCTCATTATTGAGGTTATCATGGATAAGAAAAGGATCCTCGCTATGTGCAATTGTTAATCGTTCCGGTATCTTAATGTCTTAGTATCTAGTAGGGGTGGGGATAGGTGGTAGTTGCCTTGTTATGTGTTTGGTGACTTTGGGTACAATATCCTTCAAGATTTTACTTGTGGATTCCTGGGAGCTAGTGCTTGCCTCTCCTATTTCTTCCAATATTTCTGATACTATTTCTGTCCCATTTGGGGGGTGGTTGTGCTCACTTACATGAATTAGTACATCATCCTTTGGGAGTTGCCCTTGTATAGCATGTATTACAATTATATTTAGCACATTTCCATTTTACAGTTTCATATGATACACTTTCTTGGCTGTAGGTGTAGCCCTTGTGGCTTAGTAACTGCTTTCCTTTCTATGGAGTGATAAATTGGGTAGCCGCTGTCATTATATCTGTAAGCATTGTAATAGTGTAAACATGTAATATCTTTAAATCTTTACACGTTTGTTACTAACATGTTTAATAATGGATTTACTTCTATTTTATATACATACGTGCATGTTCTGGTGAGATGTTTCACCCACGTTTGCAGCTTTTCCTTAGGAAGTATTTTGATATGCAGCAGGTTCTTTCATTTCTGTTGATTGAAAAAGACAAATGTAAGTTACGTTTTAAATGGTACTTTGTTGATAGTTTGTAGGAGTTGAGGTCGTTATGTTTGTTTTTGTTTGCTATTTGGGTGCATTTATCATTAGTTATTTATTCATGTATACCTACTTTCGTATTTCTTTTTGCAGGTTTGTGATAGTTGATATTCTCTTGTAGTTTATTGGTTTTCAATTGTAGATTTTTTCTTTTAGGCGGTCTGTGTAAAAAAGATAAAAATTGGAAAGTGGGTTAACTTTTATTTGTTATTTTATATTTTTAAGTCTGTTAATAGTTGCATTTTAGCCTAAATATAAGTGTTACTTACTTGGTTATGTAGTTGTTAAGATGTATATTTTTCTTCTTTAATGATTTGTAAAAAGAATCCAGCAGAGTTTCCTCGTCTTGCAGCATTTGTCGTTTTTGAAGTGTTAAGTAGTTTTCATTAGTGTACATTTTATATTGGTGATTTAATTGCTTGTTTGATTTTATTGGTTAAGGTTTTTTATTGTTTGATTTTATTGGTTGATTTACTACAATTTGCATTTTTTTATCAGTTGAATCCTTCTATTGTAAACACTAATTTGTATTTTACAATGTATGTATAATATATAGCCCTATAGTTTTGTTTATAAAAGTAATTATATACATATATTTAGTAGTATTTACTTGTTTGTAGTTATTGGTAATTTTTGTGGGGTGTTATTGTATGTATTTTAGATTTGTACATTTTTGGGGTGAATGATAAATACTTTGTTGTTATGTATGTTTATGTAAACTAAATATGTGTATAGCAAGTTTTGGATTTATTTAAAGTAAGTGCTTCATGTGAAAAGCAGATTTTTAGTATTTCATGAATAATTATTTTATTATTTTGGTGATAATATTGTACTCAAAATTGTGTGGATTGATATTTTTGACATATTCAATGTTTATTTAAAGGTAATTATATTTTTGTTTTTGATACATATAAAAATAGATATTTTAAACAATGATATTTATGTTCTCAATATTTGTGTATTTGTAGATTTTATAGCTAAGCATAGTTAAGTCTACAGAGTCAATATGTTTGTTATCGGTATTTAATTTCCGATAATTTTATGTTTCGATATTTGTTGGATTGATATTATGTCAATGATCCATGAAAGAGAAATTGGGTTTAAAGATATGAAGAATAAGCATAGAATTTGCAGAGCACAATTAAACACACCAAAGAGCAGTCAGATATTTGTGCCAAAATAAAATTACAATTCATTTAATGCAAGTTAGATTAAATAAACACTGTAGCTCTGAATGTGTGGAAATCCGCAGTTATAATTATCTAAATCTTCCATTAAATAAACATAATGGCATAAATATCCACTTCCTCCTCGTTGCCATTAAGAAAATAAATCAGAAGCAAAAAAATGCCAGGTTTAGTTTTCATTGTTTAAAATACAGTTGCAAGGATGCTCTGCTCAGCTGCAACTTGGCTGATGACTCTGATAGCAGGCATTATGACATTAGATCTCTACTGTAATATTTTATTATTGTTGAGCAGCTACTTTATTTTATCTATTACAGAGGACTAGCGATGTCATAATTTGCCTGTAATAAGAAAAATAGAGAAGGTTTGTTTATACAGGGATTGCAAGCTCCTATGTATTATAAAATAAAATAAATGCTAGAAGTAAAATATATATCTCTGATGTGCATTGCAGTGCATGGAAGGGAGGTGGGGGGATTGTTTAACAGATTGGGAATGTTTAAACATGTTCTGGTCTTGTCAGTTCCAAATTATCATTTTACATGCCACATCCGCTATATTACCAATGGAAAGTTAAAGGCTAATTGGATTATTAAAGGACGTACCCTAGTGAATCACCAGTAACCATTGGGAGGATAAAAGCAAATTCAAGATCAACACATGGATGAATGGACTCTCTAGGCTAACAATGCTGTAGAAAGTATCCAAAAGCTAAAAAAAGAGAACATTTAAAACATCTGGAGAAAAATGTTTGAATGTCTACAATTACTACATTACAAGACAAGCACTGGATTTTTTTTTTTAGATTGCCTGAAGCATATCTGCCAATTTTTCTCAGAACACTTACAAATTGTCAATTAATAATGCAAAATTAGGGGACCATTTTAAGTCATTCTTCAATCACATGATCAAAAGAAGTTTACGTAATCCAAAAATGTGCAACAGTAAAAATAATTGTTTTTCAATCCCACCCGGATCAACACACCTGCTTATCTTGCATTTGTGGTTGTTCCAATTGCACTGTAGAAGTGTAATGCAGGATCATTTAACATATCCTGCACTAAAATGTTAGTGAATTGGATAGGTGCAAATAACAAAGCTATGTGAATGTGTAAGCTCAACTTATGCTTGCAAATAGCCATTTTCATGAGTGCAAACTACCCATGAATATAAAATGTTGTTTTACACTCACAAAAAGATTTACTTGTGCATAGCTTTTTGGGTGAGAATATATTCAACAGATGCAAGAGTAGGAGATTGTAGGCATTTGCAAAACTTTTCTTGATACATTAACACTCTAAAAATGGTCACAAATTTACACCTGTGAATGTAAGGAGAAAAATATTTTTAGGGCGGGAATAGAGAACTAAAACTCCGGAAAATGGTTGTGCAGATGAAAAGGTAAAATGGCCAAGTGCAGTTGCACACATGCAAAACAATTCCACAAGCACAACTGTACACTATGTACAATTCCAGATTTAACAATGTCATCACCTTGGTGTAAAGGAGAATTTAGATTTTTCACAACCTGCTGGGCAGAAAATATGGATTATATTAAGGACAAGGAGGCTAATATTATGCAAATCTCCTTTATTTCCACACCTCAGCAACAACAACTGAAGAACACAGAACTTCAATGAACATTCTAATGTATTATAAAGTCCCTCCATGACCAGCCTTCTTCCTTCTTTGTTGCTGCTGCTCACAAAGGTAAGTACTCCTTTTACAAGTTTAGCACTCTCAAAATTCTTTGATTACCTACTATGCACTTTGGCTAGTATATTTGAATACTTGGTGTTAGAACTGGGGGTCTCTAGTTGGCAGAGGTAAGTACCTTTGACCAAGTAGGGATCCTTAATTCTAGTCAGGGTGAAGGAATACACACTGTAGATAACCCCTGCTCACCCCCTAGGTAGCTTGGCACGAGCAGACAGGCTTATCCCCAAGGCAATGTGTACAATATTTGCACCTAACACATACAGCACTCCTACAACACACCACAAACTGGGACCACACAGGTAGGTATATGTAAAAATATATCTTTATCTAGTTTCAGCAGTAAAAATAAACAGTACAAGAGGATTGCTCTTAATCACAGGTTGCACTTAATCTTGATGGTTGCGCTTAACTTGTTAGGAAGTTCTTATTAAAAACAATCTCAAGTCTCTTAACAACTCTCACAGGAATAACTCAGCTGTGCTGTAGGGCAAAAGTCAGCTCTTCCCTAACTCTAGCAGTATTTAACCAGGTTACCCTCACCGTGGCGCTTCCTCTGAAGCCTCAGCGTAGTAGACAGCACTCGAGCACAGCCCCGGCCGGTCCCGTCAGCTCTCCCGCCCGCTCTCGACAATCCAGCGAGCGGTGGGGAGCTAATGCGGCACTTCTTCACTGGGACGACAGGCGGGGGGTGAAGAGCACACACGCGTTGCTCCCTCGGCGAGGACGGGTCTCCCTTCCGCTTCGAGCGCGGCTCCGGCGTTCTTTGACAAGGCTTCCTCAGGACAGACCAATGAGGTCACGGCTCCACAGACGAGCCTCTGCATACATCCGGGAGTCAGCCAATGACAGCGCGGCTCCCGGGACAAGCCCCTGATGATGCTGAGCCGGCAGCCAATCAGTGCGTGGCCTCGGAGATGATGAGGCGGCGCTGGGCCAATCCCAGTGTGGCGTTTACTGAGGGGGCTCGTTTCCTTTAGCCAATGGGAGCGCGGCGGCTTCGGTCTCCGTCTCTGCGGCTCCGGCCAGGGACGGCGAACTTCTTAGGATGTTTCTGGCCCCGGGCCGTGGCGATGGACAGGCGGCAAGTGATTTTCTAGGGTGCGGGTCACAGCAAGATCGCCCTCACGGCCACACGATCTTGTTGGGGCAGAGCTCACGAGGGGAGGCACCACGGACCTCCGACCCTCGCAGAGTATGTGCCGATGAGTACACCGATCTCTGCCCACGATCAGCAGCTGGACATAAATCATGCACCAGGCCAAAACAGCACGATCTTCACAGCGTAGTTCAGTTTCTGTGGAACCTTTTGACCCTGGGTTCCAGGACAGGAGGCCAGCTCTTCTCAGGCCCTTGGAGATTCAGTCCAAGACACAGCACACAGCAAAGTCTTGATAGTCACAAGCAGGCAGGGGCACAGCTCACAGCAAGCCCTTCTTCTCTCCTTCAGTTGAACAGCAAAACAGGTCAGCCCTTAGAGCACACAGCAAGGCAGTCTTCGTTCAGTTCCTTCAGCAGTCCTTCTTCTGGCAAAGGTTCCTCTTGATTGTAGAATCTGAAAATCTGTTGTCAGGGGTCCTTCTCTTATACCCCAAAAAGTCTTTGAAGTCTTTGGGCAAGTGGGCCCTGAGCCCGGTCTAAACCAGTTCTGGGTGTTGCTGGAGCCCTTGGGCTTCCTGGCTTCTTCCTTCCTTTCAGTGTGAGGGGCAGCGGTGACAGTCGCCCAGCAGGAGGTGGAGCCAGCATTGTGGCAGGCAGGCACAGCCCTATTCACTCCCAGGTGCTATCTCCTCCCACCACTCTAGTTGCAGATGCAGTCATTCAACCATGGGCTGACTCAGACAACCTCCTGGGGGCTCCCCAGCCTCTGTCACCCTCAAACCAGACAGTCAATCCACAAGCAGGCCCAGGCACACAGAAAGGTTAGACAAGAGAACAGCCACTTTCTAAAAGTACTGTTCTCAAACACAGAATTTAAAAACAACCTTTCCTAAAAGATGTGTTCTTAAATTCTGAGTTCAGGGATATCAATCACTTATGTCCCATCTTGTTCCTATGAGAAGATAGGCTGGTATCCATTGGGACCAGCCTCCCCCATGTTAGTCTATGGAGCAAGATAACCTTGCAGCAGTGAGCACACAAAATGGCTGCTGCTCACTACCAGAGCATGTTACCTGCACTAGTACATGCTCTACCTTTCCTATACACTGCACCCTGCCCAGGGGGGGTACCTTGAGCCTTCCATAGGGGTGACCAATAAAGGGAAGGGTTAGGCCCAGCCAGTAGGGACACTGGCCAGGAGGACATGGCAGTTCACTGACTGCACAAGGGCACTGCGGTGGCAGGCCTGAGACACCATTTTAAGACTACTTATGTGGGTGGCGCAATCAGCGCTGCAGGCCCACTAGTAGCATCTGTCATCACCAGCCCTGGCACACACAGTGCACTTTACTAGGGACTTCATGGTGACACAAATATGCCAATCAGGTATACCCAATCAATATGATAATTAACATAGGGAGCACTTACACTCTGGCACTGATCAGCAGTGGCAGAGTGTCCAAAGCATCTAAACCAGCAAAAACGAAATCCAGCACAGCATCAAAAATACAGGAGGCAGAGGCAAAAAGATAGGGGAAAACCACGCCAAGGGTGTCAGGTCTAACACTTGGTATTTGATAACAGTAACTGTTTAATCTGTATGCATGTCCTGACTTTCTTAATACCAATAACCTTTTGAACTTTTTTCTATACTTTTAACACATAAATGCCCCTCTATTCATTAATAGATTTATATTCTTTCCCTCACCCCCTCTTTCACCTTTTCCTCCGGTTTTACTCTGAATCGGATTAGGCTATTTATTCTTTCATGTATTCTTTCAAAACTCCTACCGGCCTCGCCACACGCGCACGACCAAGCGCTTCTTTTTGATTCCCCCGTGACCGCCTCAGTGCGATCTCTCCCACAGGCATGCCGAATGCGCTGATCCTCCTGTCACTACCATCCCTGCTCCCCAGACAGGGAAGTGACTTGTGCAGCCCAAACTTCCCCAATCAGCAAGCAATTATAATGACATTAAAGTAGAGAAGTTGTTCTACTGAAAGGCAAAGGAATTAAAGCACTAACCCAGCAGAGTTCAACTGCTAGACTTTCTGTTGGCTAGGTTAGTACTTGTAGTAGCTAACTCCTCGCCAGTGACACTGCACTCTGAAAGCAACCTGAAAAGAGAAGAAAAAATAACTAACACATGGGAGGGTGGACCAGATTTACAAGTGATTGGCTGCTGATGTCTCTAATCCACCAATAGTGATCCTAATGCTGAGGCAGCTATTATTGACAAATCTTAAAGCATTGTCTCCCTAGCACTGGTCATCAGGCTCAGCCTAAGCATTCCTTGGTCATGTGTGTTTGTGCTTGGCTAACATATTTTCCATTGTCATGACCTTTTGATTCCATTTGATAGTTGATATTGTTACATGTTTGTGATCTCATAAAGTTGCCCAGGCAGCAAAACGCTGTATAAAATTACAAGAATGATCAGAGACATAAATGATTTGGTAACAGAATAGTCAATACTTTCATTGAAACGTTTAGATATCAACCTCTATTAACTGAGAAAGAGATCCTCCAGCTCCCCTTCTTTCCCTCTAGTCCTGGATCCGGCGCTTAAATAAAAAAGTAAAATCTACAATTAATACTCCTATCTACTTATAATCAGTAACCTTGAGTTAACATAATAAAACAATGAAAGATCAGTGTATTTTGGCGGCTATTTGTACGTCCTTTGACTAAGCTACCCATACAGAAGAGCTTGTCACACTCAGTAACCTGCTTGTTCCTTTTCCACAGCGCAGACTCTTCCAGCATGTTGTGACTGGAAGAAACATCTCAGGAAAAAATTAACATCATTCAAGAAACCAATTCACAAAACCATTTAAGAGTACAGCAAGTAGTAATACAGGAGTATTCTTTTACATTCTTCTACTTGGCTATGTGAATCAGCACAGAAAACGTCAAACACACTATTAGTAAAAGTGCAAAGATGTCATAGTCCTTTCTATGTCTACTAATCAAATATGGGTATCACTATACTCCTACTCTTACTATTTGATTCCCATTCTAGATGTTTTAAAGAATTTACAGTCATTTAAGAGTACACAAAAGAGTACTAGAATAGTACTTTTTTTACATACTTTTACATATCATTGTGAATCAGCCCCAATTTTCCTCTTTCATTGTGAGAATACAAATAGTTACTACTATCTTTTCCTTGAATTTGTGAGGTTCTTCACAATAGCTCATTATTCCTATGAAGATTATAGTTTTTTCCTCCCAATATGTCTCTGTTAATATTGTAGACTTTATAGAAGAAGAAAGAGTAAAGGGCTTCTGCTCTAAAATTGAGTTACCACAGCACTATGACATAGACGTCTATCTACCGAGGAGAACCAAACTATTTCTAAGGTACTTTGTGACAAAGCTTAATATAAACCATGCAGGGGTGACAACAAATGCAAAACACTGTACAACACAATTCAAATCAGCTTGCTAGATTAACAATGTAACACACATGCAATGAAAATCATCCACACAAAAATTAGAAATTATTCCTACATGCTAATGTAGGTAAATATGCAGGGGTGACAGCAAATGCAAGAAACTGTCCAACACAATTCAAATCAGCTTGTTAGATTAACAATGTAACACACATGCAATGAAAATCATCCAAACACAAATGAGAAATTATTACTACATGCTAATGTAGGTAAATATATTCTAAAAATGTTCAACTGGGATACAAATATAACCAACTGTCCTATTGGAAATTAGGAGAATTTTTTTGTTAAGTAATACATTATTTGAATGACCTACCTATTAAAGCAGATGGTCACTAGGACAATGTCTGACCATTGGCAATATGTCAGTGAAAGTCTTTAGCAAATGAAGGCTAGAGGGGGACATGCTGGGTAAGTTACCATTAGCACTTGTTGCTCCGGAAGAATGTTCTCTTAAACTAGAGTTGGGTTCTGAGAGGTCCACAAATTGATTGCATCATGGTAACAGAGAAGCTCCTAAACAAACAGTTGTACAACTGCAATCATATACATGATGCCCGAGTGTACCATCAGTTCAGAGGGAAGTTCTTAGCCCAGATTGGGAGGATCATATCCTTTACCTGTCCTCAGGTTAGCAGGTACTCAATATGGGGATCCTTGAATATGTTGAAATTTCTCTGGCAGAAGCTGTTTATGAGAAAATGTATCAGGTGAGCTCAACCTTTGCATCTAGGCAGCTTGTTTCATTATGTAGAAGACACTAGTTATGGTCACTTTTTTGGTTTGGCTCTGTGAAAGGAACTCAATCAGGATATTCATTCGGACTGGGATTCCAGAATAAAGTAGTAAGACTGTGAATCTTGATGGTACAGAGAAGCCACTGGAATATGGATAGATGTGCTCATGGAATGGGAAAAGATCACGCTAAATGGTCTTACAGTAGAACATACATTTTCCAACACACACAATGCTCAGTAAAAGAAACATGAGAGGGGATCCAAAAGTTGACATCAAAGTTAGATTATAACAAAGTGTAACCAAGGAGATCATTTTTTTTTGTTTAATATTTTTATTCGTTTTTGCATAAATAAGCATAATTTTTGGAAACATACACAATAGATTTTGCACAATATCTTCTCATTAGAAACAGTTTTCAGTACAATGAAGTCACAAATACACAGTATTCTAACAATTGAGGCCAGACTTTTCACAGCTCGTTGTGCATTCATGGGCTTATTCTGAATCTGTACTATCATCTTCAGTATCTGATGGTGGATCGCAGATATTGCCTCTGTAAGTATTCCATGCCCCCCAAATTTTCTTTCATTTTTTTGGGGCAACCCCTGCTGCTGAACACCTCCCTTTCCGTAAACATGGCCGCGTCCATATCCCCCCTCCATGCCGCAAAGGTGGGCTTCTCTGCTCTACCCCAACATTGTGCTATATTTGTTTTGGCCATCATAATACCCAATGTCGCCCAGCTCTGTACTGAACGGGTAAGATCATTGGGTTCCCACACATTTAGAAGACAACGTCTGGGTTCCGGCAGCAGTGAGATTCCCTCTGACTGAGACATAGTTCTTAATACCTGTGCCCAGTACTCAGCTATTTTGGGGCAGTCCCATATGGTGTGATAAAAGGTCCCTTCCTCACCACATCTCCTCTGGCAATAGGGATGATCCATCCTACCTATCTTGTGTAGTGTGCTTCTAGTATAATATGAGCGATGTAGTAAGCGTAATTGCACCAGACGGAGACGTAAAGAGGAGCTAGTATACCAGACTCCCCCAACTGCTCTCTGTCCGCTTTTAGTGCCGGTTCTGATTGCGCAAGGTGTAGTCACTGAATGATTACCTTCAATTGAGCTGCCCAGTAATAAAGGTGTACGTCTGGCAACGCTATACCACCATCGTACCAGCTGCGTTTTCAGCTTGGCCTGTGCTATACGTGCGGGCTTATGGCCCCATAGTAGGACAGAGACCTGCGCCGCAATTGTTTTGAAGTAGGAGGCCTGCACGGGAAAGGGCGTATTTTCCAAGATGTATAGAAAGCGAGGTAGAGCCATCATTTTAAAAAGTGCTGCCTTACCCAGCAGGGTCAGTGGCAGTGATTCCCAATGTCGTACGTGTTGCTTGAGACGTTCGAGTGGTGGTAGCAAATTTGGTCTAAAAAAGTCGTCAGAGCTAGCTGTGATGTGAACCCCTAAATATTTAAACGTGGTTTCTGCAGTTTGTAGCGGACAACCGTCCGGCAGGCGCGGTGGCGGACCATGAAGTACGTACATGGTGGATTTAGACCAGTTAATTGAATATACGGATGCCCTCCCATAGGCCATGCAGACATCCAAAAGTGTATTTATAGAACGCCCGGGGGAAGTGAAGTACAGCAGTATATCGTCTGCGTATAGGGAGATTTTGTCTTCCCAGTCCGCCGTCCATTTGAGGCCCCTAATAGTCGGCTCCCATCTTATCCATTCTGCCAGGGGCTCCAATACTATGGCAAACAATAATGGCGACAGCCGGCAGCCTTGACGTGTGCCCCTGGCCAAGGGAAAATCTGCTGAGACATGGCCATTAGCTGTGACATGTGCCATAGGTTTCGTGTATAACAGTCAGACCCAGGCACAACACCTCGGTCCAAAACCCAGATGGCGCAGCACCGCAAAAAGAAAAGGCCAATGAACCATGCCGAATGCCATATGGGCGTCTAAGGAGAGTATCACCGCCGGCTCCTGTAGATATACCGCACGTGCCATCACCCCATGTAGCCGTCTTAGGTTTAGCGCTGTGTTCCTGCCAGGCATGAAGCCCAATTGATCCCTGTGCACTAGTTTAGACAGGTGCGGCGTGAGTCGCAGTGCTAATAGTTTGGCCAGTATTTTGGCTTCAGTATTCATGAGGGAGATAGGCCGATATGATGTACACTGATCCGCCGGATTCCCAGGTTTTAGGATCGTTGCAATGGTGGCCGTGCGTTGGTCCGGCGGGAGTTCTCCTGTCTTCAGGCTTTCAGTAAACATAGTCAACAGGTGGGATGCGAGGGAGTCAGTCATTTTTTTTATATAATTCAACTGGTATGCCATTTGGTCCCACCGCCTTGCCCGACTGTAGTGCTTTAATAGCTATGACCACCTTATCCGTCGTGAGATCGCCCTCTAACAATTACGCTTCTTCAGGGGTCAATTTGGGCATTTTAAGGTCTTTAATGTAGGTCAGTGCTTCCTCCTCCGAGATTGCCGAATCTGAGGAATAGATTTTCAAAAAGTGGAGTGCTAGCATGCTTACTATTGTGTGCGGGTCCGTGGTGAGTTGTCCACCCTTCATTGTGAGCTGCGCTATCCATCTGTCCTTCTGCTCCCGCTTATCTAACCACGCCAGCAGCTTACCCGCCTTGTCCCCTACATCATACATTTTATGTCGTGTGTTTGCAAGTTGCTGTCTGGTCATTACCGTCAGGTATTCCTTGTGTCGGCGCTGTGCATTCTGCAAGCTACGGGACGCATCAGGGGTTGGGTCAGCAGTGTGTTGTGCCTCTGCAACAGTCACCTCAGACTCTAAAGCTTGTAGTTCCGACTGTCTTTCTCGTTTATAAGTTACAATGAAGGTTATTGCCTGTCCTCTGAGAACTGTCTTGTATGCCTCCCATAAGTGTGAGAGAAGAGGATACAGAACCAACGTTATCATGAAAATAATGCTTTGTCACCTTTTTAAGTTCCCTTCTAATCTTGGTATTGAGGAGATATCCATGGCGTATTGGGTAAGTCCGACGCCTTTTCTGCTGGTGATGGATGTAGCTAACCATCAGGGGGAGTGGTCAGATATGCCCCTTGGTTTGATTTCTACACTGCTAATATTAGAAATGCTACCCAGCGACCCCATGAAGTAATCAATTCCGGTGAGGCTGTTGTGAACACTGGAGTGATAGGTAAATTGACGCTCAAGGGGGTGATACTTTGTCCAAATGTCCACCAGTCCCATAGCTGCCATAAAGCTTCCCAAACGAGACGTCCCTGATGACTTTGCTCTGAGAGGGAATCCGTCCATTGAATCCTCAGCCACTGAATTAAAGTCTCCCCCAAGGAGCAACTCGCCCTCAGGCAACCCCAGTAAGAATGTGCTGAGATCCGGGAGGGCCATTGGTTGTAATGCTGGAGGTATGTAAAAAGAAACAATATTAAGAGGCTTCCCTTCCCACTGTGCATGTATGGCGGCAAATCTACCTGCATCTTCAGTTTTAACGTTGCTGACGATTAAGGAGAACTGCTTCTTTACCCATATACCAACCCCTCTAGAGCCTGAAGTAAATTCCGAGTGGGCCACCATTTTATAACCCCATCGGTCCATAGCTTTAGTAGATGTGTCTGTGAGGTGTGTCTCCTGAAGCAGTACCACCGTTGCGCCTCCCCTTTTTATGCACTGTAAAACCAGGCCTTGTTTGATTTTATCGCCCAGCCCACGTAAATTCCACGTGAGTATGGACAGGGATGGGGTCACTGCATCGGAGCCCCCCTGCGAGTTAGCTATTGAGTCGGCCCCCATTGTCGTATGCAAAGGTGCTAGAGCTGTAAGTGACTTGTCTCATGTGAGGACCACTGTGTGTTTCTGTGAGTAGTGACATCGCGCAACAATATCCACAATTGCTCATCGCATAAACATTAACCCAAAACATGTACAAATTCCCCCCTCCATCCCCCCTCCCTGCCTCCCTGCCATGTAGACTTGAAACTGCCTGCCACCCCAACTCAGCAGAGCACTTAGTACCCCAACCCTGAAACTTTGATAGCATATATGTATAGGGGTGGGAAAGTCCAAGGAGGACCAGTCACTCCCCCCAGTCCCTTAGTCCCGAGCCATCAAGAAGTCCATTATTGTTAACATAAGGAGGTAGGCCCTGAGTAGCAACTATGTATGACTCTCCCAATCACTAAGAAAAAGAAATGGGGAGATACTTCCCCTGCAACCGCACATCTCAGTCCCCGGAGTCCTTGTGTGTATGGGCATCCTCCCCTTCTTCCTGTTCGACTGCCTACGGATCGCCGTCCTTGCCCTGTTGTTTTTGTCTCCTTCCCAGTCGTCCTGACCTCTCCGCCGGCTGCCATCCCTCAAGCCAGTCGTGTGCCTCTTCTGGCGTGTCGAAGAACCACGTTTGTGTGTCTGCCACTACTCTGAGTCTTGCTGGAAAGAGCATAGTATACGGCAGTTCACGGGACCTTAATGTCTTTTTTACTTCGAGAAAGCTTCTGCTGCGCGCTGCGTCCGCCGCTGTATAATCCGGGAAGAATGAGATCTCAGAGTTTTGTATCCATAGAGGCGGTGTCACTCGACCCGTTTGGAGAATAGCGTCTCTGTCCCGAAAATTAAATAGAAGTGCTAGTACCGGCCGCAGTGGAGTTCCTGGTTGCGGACGCCCTCCTGGTACCCTGTGGGCCCGCTCCAGCGAGAAGAAGGTCGAGAGGCCCTTAGGTTGTAGTTTGGTCTTTATGAGATCTTCAACGTACAGGTCCGTGGCAGGTCCCCCCTCGGATTCCGGCAGTCCAATTATTCGAACGTTATTACGGCGAGAGCGCCCTTCCTGCTCATCCATTTTCACCGCCATGCGCTTGTTGTCTTCCTCTAGTTGCGTCACTCTCTTAAGCAGGAGCGAAGTGTCCTTAGTGAGGGAAGTCGTCTACTTCAGTCACCCTTGTCGACATTTTCTGCAGATCCGCTCTTAGGAATGTGACGTCTGTTGATATTGTACCCACCGTGTCTGCACCTGGTGGAGTGCAGCCATCACGTCCTCCAGGGTCACCTTGGAGCCTCCGTCTCCCTCCGTGCTCTTAGCCCCAGCCCCCTTTTGGTCCGGCAATGGGGGAAAATCCTTGGCATAGGCAAACTTGTCAAGTTTGCCTTGTGGGGGCGCGCGGTTACCTCTGCCGCTCATTGTGGAAAGAACAGGTACTCCAATTCTTCACCGCAGTGCCACTGTGTCATCATGGATTAATACGGACTGCGTAGTGTGTAGGCCGACGCCGAGGGACCACCGCGCCCACTCCGCCCGTTCCTGTGGCCCTGATCGTGTGTTTTGAGTACTTTTCTTGTGTGTCTCTGTTTTTGTTGCGCCCCAAAGAATAATGCCGTCAGTTGGCGCTGCTGCGTGGCTCTGTGCAGCACCGCGTTGAGCAACGAACCTTCCCCACCATTAACCACGCAGAGAATGGGGGGGTGTGGGGGCCATCATGCATTTCATCGGTGTTTCCAGGTACTTTTCAACGCCGGGGGACAGCCCTTCCTCTCTCACTTTCTGGGGTATCTCTGGCTGCCTCTCACCCCTGGTTCCTAGGAGCGTGCACCCTCCTGCATGATTGCGAATTGACTGTCCGCTGCTGTGGGGTTGTCAGGATTCAAGCAAGCCGGGCCGAAGACGGCTGTAATGCCAGAAACCGGTCCCCGGAAGCTTGTTTCCTTTCCAGTGAAGAATTGGCTTGGTAGTTTGGTCTGCCCTGTTCCCATGATGCACTGGGCCAGGGACAGACTAATTTGCATATAGCCAGGTTCTGAACTGGGATGGTGCAGTGAGCTAAAAAACGGTGATGGATCAAGCCCTGATCTGTTGACTGGGTAGGAGTGTTCTGATTAACTCAGATACTCTGTCCATCACCACCCCCTTTTTGTAATTATTTTGGCCACCATGAGTGTGGAAGGGTATGCTCAGACATGAGTCCCTTGCTCATTGCACCATCAGGATTCAAGCAAGCCGGGCCGAAGACGGCTGTAATGCCAGAAACCGGTCCCCGGAAGCTTGTTTCCTTTCCAGTGAAGAATTGGCTTGGTAGTTTGGTCTGCCCTGTTCCCATGATGCACTGGGCCAGGGACAGACTAATTTGCATATAGCCAGGTTCTGAACTGGGATGGTGCAGTGAGCTAAAAAACGGTGATGGATCAAGCCCTGATCTGTTGACTGGGTAGGAGTGTTCTGATTAACTCAGATACTCTGTCCATCACCACCCCCTTTTTGTAATTATTTTGGCCACCATGAGTGTGGAAGGGTATGCTCAGACATGAGTCCCTTGCTCATTGCACCATCAGGATTCAAGCAAGCCGGGCCGAAGACGGCTGTAATGCCAGAAACCGGTCCCCGGAAGCTTGTTTCCTTTCCAGTGAAGAATTGGCTTGGTAGTTTGGTCTGCCCTGTTCCCATGATGCACTGGGCCAGGGACAGACTAATTTGCATATAGCCAGGTTCTGAACTGGGATGGTGCAGTGAGCTAAAAAACGGTGATGGATCAAGCCCTGATCTGTTGACTGGGTAGGAGTGTTCTGATTAACTCAGATACTCTGTCCATCACCACCCCCTTTTTGTAATTATCCCAGTGACATGGGCCCTTAACCATTAATTAGGCTCCTCTGCCACCTCTGGCGCGCTATTAATTGCACCTCTGTTGCGCTCTCCGAGTCTTCCTGAGTGGAGCCGGCTGGGATGGGTTTACTTCAGAAGTCACCACTTATTGTAATACTGTACAGCCCCGGGGAGTCTGCCCCTCCTCCGCACTTGCCAGTTCTCTTTTCTGACGTCCCTGAAGCCCCACCAGTGGCCCTGGCAGTGCTGCAATGGTCCTACCAGCTTGTTGCGTGTGTCCCCAATCTCGTTGCTCCCAGGCCTCACTCCCCGCTGGGCTGCACCGCCACTGAAAGGTGATGTTGGTAAGGCCTACCAATCGGTACGGGGGGGGGGCGCCCCGCTCACGCCGTCACTCCGCAATGCAGGCGGACTCCGTCAGTGCCTCACACGGGCGCCCCCGGTGTCTCCTCTCACCTTCAGTCTGCAGCGCTGCATTTACCTCGCTCTCGACCGGCTGAAACTCACACGCGCCGGGACACCTTTAAAATTGAGCCCGCGGCCGGAAACCTGCATGCAGGCCGCGGAGGGTCGCTCGTCGTCACTCCGTGGTCCGGGACCGGAGAGGCCACAGACCAAGATCAGCAGGGACCGCTTCACCTCCGCAATGTAAATGGCAGCTCTGGGACAATAATTAGGACGGATATGTGCCCGGATTCATGGAGTGAGTCGGTCTCACCCTCGAAGGAAGCCGCTTGGCCGCAGTGCGCTCAATCAAGTATCTTTTTCATTTAATTTCATTTCATTTCATTTCATTTCAAGCTCCTCTATGGTGCGGCCATCTTAATTGGCTGCAAACCACGCCCCCCCCAAAGGAGATCATTTTTAAAAATACATTTTTCTGACTAATTGCAATAAAACAAAAAATAATTGGTGACACATTCAATCAAACATTTAATGTAGAGTACATCAACAAAAATAAATATTGAGAAAAGGTGCACATATGAAGCACATTCAATTAAAATAAAGTTAAGAATAATCAAAAAAAGTTTGCTAATGATCAATCTCTTCAAATTGTATTTTTCTTTCCAAAATAAAGGAGTACACATTCCTGCACATACCACATATATGTTCGATTGATGTGACAAGTCTTATATTGTCCAATAATATTGGTCACATACGTGCTAATCCACTGTTGCAAGGAATGTTTTCTTTATCAATCATCCTTTCTATTTGCATGCGTGTTTGGGCTCCCTGGGTGAGAGGCAGGGAGGAACTATGGAATCATCGTAGACATTAGTCTGGGGTGAGACGTGTACTAGTTCAGCATCTGAGAAATGGAATCACAACTGGGGCCTTGGAGGTGTACTTCGGGTCAATGGATAGAATGGTGGACTCTGGGGCAAGATGGCGGAGAGAATTAATGAATCCACAACCCGAACGTCTCTGGGGCCCAATGTACCATTGGGGCAGTGTATTCAGTACAATGAAATGCACTGGGAAAAACTCCAACGAGTGCCCCGCTGGGAGGTCAGGATTAGAGCTACCCACTGTTGAGGTGCTAACCACAAATGTGTAACCCAGTCAGTCAGTGGTGTGGGCACCCCTGGGGGTTCGCAAAAGCTCCTCCGGGGGTCTATGAATGCTTAAAAAATAAATGTTAACAGAAATAAAGTGTATATAAATAAGGAAGTATAATGTACAGCTAAAAATGTTGAAACGTACTGTCAATGTGAAGGAATTTGAAATTTCAGGCTAAAAATGTAGGGCCTTATTTATGAAAATTGACTAATCGCTGCATGAAAACAGCAATGTGTCACTTTTCATTGCGCCCTCCTTGCGACATGCTGGATGCGTCATATTTACAGTATGATGCATCATGTCGCAAGGAGTTACAGATACATCAGTATTTCTGACGTATCCGTAGGCGCAAAAATGACGCATTGCTGGAGTGTGTCACGAAAGTGACCCAACTCCATCGATGGGTCATTTCACGTGGGCAAGTCCCATTTCAAATGTGCTTGCGTCAGTCTTATGCCTGCCATGAGGCAGGCATAGGATATTGACGCATTTGCGTCCTAGAAGTGGCGCAGTGAAATCTTATAGATTTCACTGCGTCACTTCTACGGCCCTTTCTTGTGGCAGAACCCGCCCTGCATACATTATACCCGGGGCAGGTATGATGTGGCGCAGGGGTTTACAAAGTGACGCATCTATCTAGATGCGTCACTTCGTATATATGGTGCAACAAGGCGCATTTTTTACGCTGCTGGTGCGTCACAAAAAGTGATATATAGCATGGACGATGAGGGGCCTCAATTGCATTTAGATAAGCTCCACCTTTCTATTAAAGTTAAAATTTAGACTTTTTTCTTATTTATATGCGTTTGTGAATTAAATAAAATGTGTCATAATGTGTGTATTTGTTTAATAAATGTTTTTTCCTGCATTTTGTGTGTATTGTTTTGCGGCTCAAATCATCGACAATGCTTAGGCCAGGATCTTCCGCTTCCAGTATTCACTCATTGGTGGCGTCCCCAGAATCCAATAATAATTCAGTGGGGGTCCTTGGGTTACGGTAACGATTAAGTGGGTGTCCCCAGACGTCAAAAGTTATATTAGACACACTAGACAATCCGAAAGGGACTCATGCATTAGGGTTCTTGAAGTGCCTGCAGCCATAGAAGCAGAGACTCAAATGAGAATAATTTTAGCAGCCTTTTTTAAGCTGCTGGACAAACAAAATGAGGTTAAACAGATTGTGTTGGAAGGAATTCCAGATCTCAAGAAGTTCGAGTCAGACCAACATTAGCTTGGGGGCCTTAGTAATGAAGGCGCTTAAAACAGCAGATTTGCTAGACCAGATCATGAAAACATCAGCACAAACCTGTCAATGAAGCAGCACATCAACAACTCAGCCACACTTAAACAACTCAAGAAATTCAAACCGATCAATCCCCTGACAATCTTAAAACAGTAGGGCAATCGCTTGTCCTCTCATTGACGGAAGATGCATGTTGACGACCTTTCCTGCCCAATTAGCGCCAACTTTTATCTTCTCTGGCAGCTTGTGGATTGTTTCAGTTAGTTGTCCATCCTACCCACAAAGCTGGGCATATACTAGATCTAATCTGCTCCAACCTTCCGGAGATTTTCATTGAGGACCCTTTTCCAGTAATATGGTCTGAACATTTTATTATTCCTTTTTCTGTTCTTCTGACCCGCATAGACAAACCTACGTCTATTCCGCGGTTGTTAGGAAGAAATTGGAGTAAGATTTCTCACAGCTCTCTCACAGAGTATTTTAAAGATAGCTGTCCTCCCCCGGCGGAGAACTTGGATTCCCGCATCTCCAATCTCAATGAGTGGATATGTAATGCAATCGACTCTCTGCCCCCCCCCACCCCCCCCCAGGCTAATAAAAACTTTTAGGGCTTCACCAGCGGCCCCCTGGTATTCGGACGAACTACGCCTTCAGAAATCAGCCTGTAAAGCATTGGAACGGCGCTGGAGATCAGGGTACTCAACAGAGAGTAAACTCGAGTACCGTAGAGCCCTCAAAGAGTATCAAAAGCTGATTGTCAAACACAAAAGAGATCTCTTAGCTGAGAAGATTGAAAAAGCTAGTAATGCCCCGCGAGAAATTTTCTCTATTGTCAGATCATTTACTGACCCACAGGCACTGATTCATCAGCAGCCTGCTTCTCAAGAACTCTGTTCTCAGCTTTCGGAATTTTTTGAGGACAAGATAGCCCAGATATATGCCTCTTTTCCTATTGGAGAGAGCATTGGATCCCCTGTGGAACAGCCTGATATGTATAATCAAGGTCCTGTCCTCTCTGAGTTTACCGAAATATCTGAAGAGTCCTCTCTAAGGGAACTACTCAGATGCAGGTCAGGCACTCCGGGGGACCCTTGGCCAATAAAACAATATAAAGCATTAGCTTCTTTCCTCAACCCTTTCTTCAATCCTATATGGAACTCTTCTTTGAGCTCAGGCATTTACCCGGAAGTCTGGAAGCATGCTTCTCTATTGCCAATCCTAAAAAAGGCCAACTCAGATCCTGACAATCCGGCTAACTATAGGCCGATATCCCTTCTTCCCGCTCCAGCTAAGATCTTGGAGCGACTAGCCCACCAACAAATTGCTGGCTTCATCGAGAGCCATGATCTTTTCCATGATTCCCAGCATGGCTTTCGCAAAGGCTATAGCACGAAGTCGGCCCCTATTGAGATGGCAGACTCTGTCCGATGGACACTGGATCGGGGCTCGAGGGCGGTGCTGGTGCTGCTGGATTTATCAGCAGCATTCAACACCGTCTCTCACCCCATACTACTGGACAGATTGAGGAAACTAGGAATACAGGGCAAGGTCCTTAAGTGGTTAGGCTCCTTTTTGTCAAATCGAACGCAATGTGTTCACACTACCCTTCACTTCCACACCTAAACCGCTAAAATGGGGTGTCCCCCAGGGCTCTTCATTAAGTCCTCTTCTTTTTAATGTCTATTTTGCCCCGTTAGCTGATATGATTTCCAAGTCTGGCATTAAAACAACGTCGTATGTCAACGACATTCAGTTGCTTTTTACTTTTGAGAAGCCATCTCCTTCCACGTTTGACCCTCTCAAATCTTGTATCAGAGACATTGGTAATTGGATGGATCTTAATTTTCTGAGACTGAACGCAGCAAAAACTGAAGTGCTCTTCTTTAATCAGCCATCCTCTCTAGACTCTAATATCTGGTGTCCGGAAGACATCAGCCAAGCCCCGATACGGAAGGATTCGGTTAGAAATCTAGGAGTCCGTTGGGATCAACAGCTGTCACTAGGGTCTCAGGTCCAATCAGTCTCTGCAGCATGTTTTACTAAGATCAAAACGTTAAAAAAACTCATAAATTACTTGCCTAGTGCTAATAGAAAGACGATTGTTCATGCACTAATTATCTCGCATTTGGATTATGGGAATGGACTCTATTTAGGTTTATCCTCCGGCCTCTGCCATAAACTTCAAACGGTCCAAAATGCAGCGGCTCGTCTTATTGGAGGTCTATCGCGCAGGCAGCACATTTCTCCCTACCTCCGTGAATTGCATTGGCTGCCTATGAATAAACGAATTGAGTTTAAAGCCATAACACTAGCCTATCGCCCCACTCAGGGCAAGGGGTCTGCCCATCTCAGAACCATCCTCCGTCCTTACTGTAACGTAAGAGCTCTTTGCTCTAACTCTAAACATCTATTGGTCATCCCTAGATTTAAAAAGTCCCGTGCTGGAGGGAAAACATTCGAGCTAGGAGCTGCCCAACGTTGGAATAAACTGCCTATGGGCCTACGCTCGATCAAATCTGAACCTGAATTCCGTCGGGCTTTGAAAACTCACCTCTTTTGCCTATAACTCTATGCCTGAAGGTACTAGCTGTTAATCATTTAGCGCCGGGACACCCCGTTGGGGTAGCTGCACGCTTTACAAAAGACACAATAATAATAATAATGCATCTTCAAAAAAGCTAGTATGACCCACAACCCCATTCAAACAAAACAAAATACTTACGATTCAAACTTTCTAGAGCAGGAAAAGGCCAGGCGCTAAGAAGATCCAACTTACTTATTCTCAAACCTCCCAATATTAAGAAGAAATCCTCCTAGGTGCGCGCTTTCTCACCTGTGCTCCTAGGATTTGGAACTCACTCCCGAAGGATCGCCGCTGCAACCCCTCCGTTTCCTGCTTCAAACAGGACCTCAAAGCTCTATTGCTAAATAACTACCTCAGCATGAGCACAAGTTAATCCACATCCACAAATACCCTGCCCTCATCGACTAGACCTGCCGAGACTCGTTCAGTCTCTAATTTGTCTCCAACACCATTATCTTAATGCTGTATTGTTATATACTTTTTGTGACTAGTTAACACTACCTTAATTCTTAATTTTCTATACTTTTATTTACTTTATCATATTGTTCTGCTCCACATGACTCCCCACATGTACGTCCATTAAACGTACACAAATGTTATGTAAAGTTCTCTGATACCTTTCGGGTCTAGCCTGCGCTATCTAAAACTCAAAAATAAACAAAAACATACATAAATAAATAAATAGAAAAGAGGAGAAGTGGCCTAAGGGCCAGAGCAGCCAACTTTGGAAATGGGGAACCAGGTTCGAGTCCCGGTGTCAGCTCAACATCTTATAACTCTCTGCAAATCACTTATTCTCCCTGTGCCTAAAACAAAAGAGACCTGACCTTGTTCAATGTCATTTGGTGCTCATGTGAAGCGTTGTGAAGCTTTTGAGTCAAAAAGGAAGTGCCAACCAGTAGCACCATAAACACCCCGCTTCCACAGCTCAAGTGGGGGATGATGTTGACACAAAATTATATATGAACCTGTTCTGAGTGCAGCTCTGTAGACAAAAGCTCTTGTGGGGGGAAGCCATAACAGTGGTCAGGAACGCTGAGTCAATCATAGTAAAAGAGGCCCTAAAGGTGAAAGATTAGAGAAATACAGGGAATGAGTGTGCAGAGGCAAAGATTCTAGTGGTGCACTAGGTGCAGTGGTACCGGGGCCTAGAGGCCTCAGGGGCCCACTGCACTCTGATTTCTAGGTGTATTTTAATTTTCAAATAGCAGATGGGGGGTAATTCTTTCCTTGCACTAGGGCCCACAATACACTAGCTACGCTACTGAGAGTGTGTATGTGAGAGAGGGCTGAGAGGAAGAGTGGAACGTAGGACATACGAAAGGAAGAAGGAAACTGTGACAAGCAGGAAGGGCCAACGTTCAATGCAAGGGTGAAAGGTCTGATGAAATTGGAAAACAATATTTGCCTGGGTGGATGAAAGAAAAATTTGGCTGTGATGAAAGGCTGGATGAATGGACATCTGGATGGAGGGGTGAATTAATAAAATAATTAAATAATGTATGGATGAAAAAGAATGGATTTATGGATGGTAAAGAGATGGATGAACTGCTGTAAGTGTGAGTGGAAGGAAAGAAGGATGGATGGAAGAGTCCAAAGGTCAAAGGGTGGATAGACAGAATGGTAAAGGAAGGATGGATGGAATGGTGAACTGATAAATGGATGGAAGCATTAAAAAATGGATAGATGAATGGCTCATGAAAGGCTTAAAGGGTGGAGAAATAAGAATCAGAATCAGAAGTTTATTTGCATAATTAATTAAAATTATTACAAAATGTACATGATAAAAATTACAATACAAGGATTAAAAAAAAAAAGTGCAATTGTGTCTCGCTGTCTCTGTTTTGTTAGGACCGGTGCATATTAGGTCTTTGGATTAAAAGGGTGTATTGGTTTCCCCCTGTTTTTTATTTCATCCCAACTCAGTCAGTCAAGTGAATCAGAGGCCGCTGCTCGAAGTTTGCAACAGAGTTTCACGAAGCCGCTCATGCTCCGGAACTTCTGGTTTAGCAGGCTGAATTCTAGCCTAACTTGGGAGGCTGAGGCGGATTTAGGCAGATTGAAAACTGCTTTATAGATTTTTATCTGTAGAGCGTTTAAAAGATCACCCTCCTTGCCACACCACGTAGCTAGGCCGTAAGTTAGGGTGGGCATAATTTGTGCTGCAGAAATAGTTGGACGGAAGGAGGAATGAAGGGGCCTCACCTACGGTGGTTAGAGTCTACTCACTGCGCTCACCTGATGGCATTTGAAGTATGAATGAAAGTGGGGGGGGGGGTAATTTTCTGGCTACTCCCTTGGTGCTGATGGCTGTTCAGCAGAGGCTAACACAGGATTCACGGCATCTGTGGGTAACAAGTGAGATTGACAGGTGGAGAACCAGGAGTAGTCATTTCTCTTTTCCCAGATGTACCCTGCTAAAGCCTTCCTGGATAATATGAACTCCCCACTGGGCAGAATGTCACGAGAATATTGTAGGGAGGCAGCCCAGGCAACAGGGGCTGTAGTGCTCTTCAAGCTACAGGGCAGGGGGAGGCTCCTCCAGAAGAAGGGGTGGGGGAGTTTTTCGAAAATGTCTTCTCTTGTGACTGTTTCTCATTTGTCACTCTGCTGCTCCTTGTCCGTTGCTCTCTTTAGGAGACCTAACACTCTCATAAGTAGACCTGTCCAGGCAATGTCTGTTCAGATAGATCCGGTTCTATTTGAGCTTAATACTTATCCCAGCTGAATTAATATTTCCAGTTCCAATTTCATAAATGCTGACGTATGCATATAGCACTCTCGTGTCTGGTTTGGTGACTGTCCTCATTGTGCAGACCAGACATGCAGCCCCTCGGCCGCATTTATGACTTTGAGCATGTAACTGTTCTGTATTCCATCATTAACCGTAGGCTAAACCGAGGTGCGGGGAAAATCACAGAATTATTCCAATCATAAAACGTGCAATTTGTCAGGAAAATTCCCTAAATTCGGATTTGTACTTGGAGGTAATCTGCGTACAAATTGCACATTAGCTATGCCTTTCCGTGAGTATGTTTTCCATTGAGTTTTCAAAGGCAGGCACGGGGCACTGCCAGTGCAGGGTATGGAGTGGCAGCAAACACCTAGTCACACATCTTCACACGAGGCCAAACTGGCCCAAGGACTAATCAGTGCCCGACTGACTGGTCTGCCAGGTCAGTGTGTGGGTACTTTTTGGGCTGTTTGTGGGCTTGTTTTATGGTCTGGTTGGCCTGTTTCTTCTTGTTGCTTTTCCTGGTATGTAAACAAACATTGCCTGTATCAAACTTCAATCAACACAGTTTTCCATGCCTTGCAAAACACTTATACAGTGTGTCTTTACAAGTTCAAAATTGCCCCAATTTGTAAACACTGGGCACTTTTTTTATAGCGTTCTAATTCCGTAATAGGGACACTTTTATATTGGTTCCGGCACCTATTTACTGCCCCAACAGACCCTGTGTTCTTCTGGACATTTACTGCTGGAACAAGTATCCAGTGCATGTAACCGACACATAAAGGAATTTAAAAAATACAAACAAGGTGAAATACTCACAACCTAATAATTTGTAATTACCAAAGATTACATTTATTTTTAAAAAAAGTGTGCCCAATCTTAACAGTAACTGCATTAGAGAGGACCAATTTTCCCTGAACAAAGTAACAACATCTTTAATGGTGAAGCTTCCACAATTTAGTCAACTGTTGAACTTCCAGTAAATAAAATACCTATTCTTTTCAAAAGACACAACATGAGTATTGTGAGTATCTATCACTACCCTCGCAGGATCCAGCTAGACATTTTCTGTTTAAATGAGTATCCAGCATGTGCTCACAAATATATGCACACAGATATGGTGCTATTGCATTTGAAACAAATTTGCTAAGACTTGCTAAAGTAACTTTTTTTGGCCTATGCAAACCAGGTCTCAGTTAGGCATTGATGCCATCTTGTTCAAAGTGGGTCTCTCCTCCTGCATGTTCAGTGTTCGTCATTTCTGCAGCATACAGTTGAGCACAACCATGCTTTTTTAGTCCCATTGACGTTGTTTTAGCTGTTATTGAAGCAAAAAGTCCATTAGTGGCACAGTAATGTTGCAGTTTCCCAAGGCCCTTACTCTAGCTCACTGTATTGCATTCATTCACAATAGTTTTCTGTTGTTCTTGAATCTAATTTGTTCTGGCTTCTCCGGATGACATTAGCATAGAGTGAGCAGAATCAATATTCATGTTGTGGGATAGTGTTTGGACGAGTAGGCAATATGACATTTAATAGAACTGTGCTCTGATTGCTTTGCTCACACTATGATGAATTTACAAAAACTGATGCTTTCTTATGCGAAGACAACTGTATGTAAATCCTCACATTTGAGGGTGAGCCAGAAACCTTTTTTGATTCTCTTTGGTGCTGTTAGGGATGCTGTCCAATTTCTTATTGATTTAGCTACTCATTTAGGACTAAGAAATGTTCTATTTTTGCATCTTATCCTGCATTTTTCTATTTGCGGAGAGCCTATATGGCAATAGCCATATGCATTTATAATTTCTGTACCGTACTTCTTGAATTTTTGTCATCAGTCTTTTAAACTTATATTCTTGCCCTAGAACTCAGTTATTGAGTCTGTCCTTATTTAATTGACAGTATGTATGATATGTTGTAAGGTGCAGTATCTTAGGGACACTTTGCCTCGTGAAATTAAGGTTTAACACCACCTCCAATTCATCCACCAGTTTGTGTGCTGTTGAGAGGATATTTTGGGGTGTACAATTTTAGGGTTCTCTGTGACAACGTCTACATAGACCAATAACTGGAACTTAAACAAGATTAGACTTGTCTGAAAAAAATCACTGTGCCTCGTTGCAACTGCATAAGAGAAAGCCAGTTGTCACAGATCTGATTTGAACGTTATTTAGCTGGGAAGCAATCGCATTTAGTCAATAACTGAACTTAAAGTGAATAAAATATTAATTTTTTTCTCAACGCACACAGCAATGATTGGGCTAAGATTTATTCTGCGTTAAGTAGGCCAAGAGTCATACCCTAAAAAAGGCAATGCTAGGTGTTTCTGTGAGCTCATAGTACACAACAGCACCTGGGCATGGCCAGGGCCTTCAAAAGTTGTGGTAAGGCGGCCTAGTGACAGCACAAATAACAGCAAAATGCATGAAGAATTGCTTTTTTCTTGCTCTGGAAGTAGCATTTTGCACTGAAGGCAGAAATCATTGCACATTTTCTGCTCTTGAGGTTCCAGAGGCAATTGTCAACACTTATTAAAAGGATTGCACAGTTGTACCTGACTGCACTTGGACCTCAACAAAATTTATGACATGACAATATAATTGTTCCCTTTGTAGGAGGGAACGTTTAGCTTAGCCTAGTAACTGCTTTAGCTTTATCACCAGTTTCATGTAATAAAAACACATGAATAAATAATATCAGGCGCGCAACACCCATTGGGCTCACCGGGCTTCAGCCCCCCCGTCGTGTGTGTGTCAGCCCGGGCTGACACAGCTTCGCGGCTGGCGACGTTTTAATTGCACCCGCACCCGAGTACTTCACAGGTCTGTAAAAGACTATTTAAATGTAAATGAGGCTTTTGTTATGTTTTTAGCCCTTCTTACAGCCACTCTGGTTACGGCTGGAAGAATTAGCCCCCCCCCCTGTTCAGCCCCCCTCCCCCGAAATTTGACTCTAGTTGCCCGCCTGCCTCCTGTCGTCGCCTCCACCCACACACCTCTGCTGATTATTTAAAGTGGGATTGGCTGGGATTCGGTATTCTCTGGTGCATTGTAAACCCAGCCTGATGGCGTGAAGCGAGACTTTATTTGCTGGGAGATGTGAAGGTTTTAACGTGACAGTGGAAAGAAAAAAAAATTGACTACCCAGAATCGTGAATGTCCTGAAAGCTGTCTCCACTGAAGTCCGTAAATAGGCAATAGGCGTTACGTGAATAAGGAAATTATGCAGTATTCTCACGTTTCCCCATTCCTTGCGCTAGAAATGTCCAGTTAACGTTTTCTCTGCATTCTGGTTCTTGTAGTCCTAAATTTGTAACGGGATGAACACTTCTATAAGTGCCTGAATTTACAGAAAAACCTTAACTGGAAAAGCTACTCGCGCACAGAAACAGGAGGCCTGAAACCTGCTTGAACGTTGTGTAAATTGCTGAGGTTCAAAGAAGGGAATAAAGGAACCATACTCTTTTATCTGCAGAACTTCTGCTGTTTGTAGACAATCCACGTTCACGAGCAGTTGTGAAAAAGTGGGTGTTCTCAAAGCTGCACTATAAAAAGAATGTACGTCTTCTGCTGAATGGGAATAGTGAAGCTGTTGGTGGAATTGCCAGGGGACGGCAGTGCAAAATGAAGCTACACAGCTACATATGTGTGCCCGAGTTTCTGTTTTGAATTGACAGAATTGGCAGCGTAATTTATTTCGCGGCAAGCACCGCCGCATTCGGGCACCCGCCCAGGAGTGCAGAGTCAAGGTGCAATTTGGAGCGTACATTGTAGCACTCTGCACCGCTGCAGCAGTGAAGGAGCCCATGGAATCTAGGGGTGACAACACCCACCGCGATTTGGGAGGAGTCCCCGACCGGCGGCTTTACACGGTGGTGTTCCCTCGAAGCAATCATTGCAACCACGCGGGGCTGCGACAAGGCGTGTGGAGCCACATCGAAACAGTGAGTGAATTTTTATCTCACTCTTCAGCTTAAGTTGGGATATGTATGACGAGTCGGACCGCCGTGAGGTGGCACTTGACATTTTTTTTTAAAAAACAGCAGTAGCAGGACCAGCGGTGTCTGCCACAGGGAGCAATGGTGGAAATCAGCTACGTCAACAATTTACTAAACTCGAGAGGCTATGCGAAAGGGAGATAAGGAAATGGTGGGAGGCTTCCTCCCTCCAGAATTAATATGGATGTGGATAGGGTACCCCGTGGTCTTCTGATATACATGGTACCTGCTTACGAGAATCCAGCCCCCCGTCTATTACAACAATGGGCGGAGTATATTGCGGCGTCCTGTAAAGGGATGCTCGACATTTTGGTCAAATTCGCATGGAGCGACAAAGCCACTGCCCTCGAGGAAATCGGCTTACTTGAACAGGAGATCGCGAAGGAGGCCGACACCAGTAAGCTTGATAAATTAAGAGAAGAAATGAAATCACGACTAAAAAAATACGAACTGAAGATTCATCAACGCAAACAAGAAAAATTCGAGAGGGACGAGCGCGATTACGCGCAGGGCAGAATTTTAACTTTTGCCCGGAAATTTGATTGCCCTCGGAAAGAGATGAATAGGAAAAAACCCACGCAGCCTGAAGTAAGGGTGGAAACCTCGGAATCTGAAGTTACCGAAGGTGAACAATCGGGAGAAGAAACTGCATCCTCGGTAACAGAGAAAACCAAAACTCCTTTTTATTTGGAGTTCAATTTGATCAGACGAGCATGGCTCCGTGGGGGCAAAAACAAACCCCCAGAAAACGAAGACGAACCAGGAGAGGCGGTGGGAAGGGGAAGAGGCAGAGGCAGAGGGAAAACTGTGCAGCGGGTGACTCGCAGCAACAAGGGCAACAGGTGGTAGAGTTAGAAGCTGAGACCAATCTTACCATCATCAACCTGACCCCTAACGAACTCTCACCTGCACAAGAAAAAACATTACGACTAGGACTGACATTCTGCCCCGATGATAAATTTGAATTCACTCAGACCCGAATTGACTTGTACAAGTTTACTCGTAAAATAAAATTGCATAAATTTCATAAAATGAAACCATCAATTGCAGAATCTAGGAGATTGAAATCGAAATCTTCTGTGAAGGACACTGATCTCCTTGCCATTAATGATCTAAGTATGGTGGAACTGCTGGAGGACTTACGCACAGAGAACCAAGATGTAGGACAATCACAAGGGGATGTAATTACAAGATCAAGGAAAATTGGCATTGACCAGGAGGCACCTGTGACTTCTTTCAAGCCTCCCTCACAATTCAATCCGCACCTACCTTATGACGCCATTGACACCTTCTCTAACGCCGTTCTCAAGGATCTTAACAAACTGAGATACAGAACAAATGCTAGACCATCCCAACAGCAGAACCTGACAAGGGAACAAAGGAATATCTTGAGCTCCATGAGCAAGGATGAGAATACCTTCTGCAAACCCTCAGACAAGGGGGGAAACATTGTCCTCCAGACGAGAGAACAATATTGCCGAGAATCCTTGCGACAATTACAGGATGGGAGGTATTATGAGAGGACAACTAAAGAACAATATCTTGAAAGCATTGCTTCCTACCATGATCTGATCAATAAATGGAGAAATCATTCTATGCTTGAGACAGATGAATATTTCTTTTTGAAAAACTGTGAACCTCTGATCCCAACCTTCTACCAACTCCCCAAAGTGCACAAATCTCTGGTGGACGCGCCCGGCAGGCCCATTGTGTCATCGAAAGGAGGACTGACTGAGAATCTTTCAAGATACATAGACTCGTTCCTCCATCCGTGTGTTATCAAACTTGACTCTTACGTCAAAGACACCAAGGACTTTATTGTCCAAATAAACAGTATTGACTGGGATCCTGCATTTATATTAATTACTCTTGACATCACGGGTATATATACGTGTATAGATCATTCACAGGGCATTCAAGCTATTAGCTATTTCCTGAGAAAGAGATCACTAAAATTTGCAGAACATAACAATATGTTACTGGAATTTGTGAATTTCTGTCTACACAACAACATCTTCCTATTTCAGGAGGATCTATTTAGGCAGATCTCCGGGACGGCTATGGGCACCTGCTTCGCCCCCAGCTATGCGAATTTATTCGTAGGCTGGTAGGAGGAGCAGGTGGCCTTTGCCGGGATACATGCCAGGTGGGCTGACAATGTGGTCATGTGGCGTCAATATATCGACGACCTTTTCCTGATCTGGAGGGGCTCTTCCAGTGAGGCGAAAGAGTTCATTAATGATCTAAACAGGAACTCCCTAAACTTAAAATTTACACATGAGATGAGCACCACTACAGTCAATTACTTAGACCTAAGAGTATACGTAAAGGAGGGGGTTTTAAGTACAGAACTCTATAGGAAGCCCACGGCCGGGAACTCTACCTTTCATGCACATAGTAGTCACCCGCCTAATCTGATCAAAAGTATTCCTTACGGAGAGCTTCTCCGACTGAAACGCAACTGTACACATGATGCAGATTTTGAGAAGGCAGCAATGGAATGCCTAGCTAGATTTAAGATCAGAGGGTACGATCATGGGCTATTAACATCTGCCTATAGGAAAGCGCAAGCTAAATCACGGGAGGACCTTTTGACGGATAAGTTGGGAGTTACAGCAGGAGGAGTGTCTAAAAAGGATGAGAAGGCTCAGTTTCGGATGATTACCGGTTATTTTGAGGATGCACAGAATGTAAGACGCATCTTCAGACGTAACTGGCACATCCTACAAACTGACCCTATCATCTGCATGGATGTCCCGGAATCGCCACTAATGACTTTCCGTAAATCTAAATCTCTTAAAGACATCCTAGTACAGAGTCATCTACCACCTCTAGTGCCACGAACAGGAACACTTAAGGATAAGAGGGACTTTTTCCCTTGTGGAAAATGTAAGGCCTGTGCTACAAGTAGGAGAGTTTTGAGCTATACGATTCCTGGACGTGGGAAATCCAGAATGATTAGTAAATGTATCTCCTGTCTTACCCCGTATGTGGTGTATTGTTTGGTGTGTCCCTGTAGACTCACATACATAGGGAGTACTGTTCACAATGTGAAGGTTAGAATTTTGGAGCATCAACGTGCCATAGCCAACAAGGATGAAAACAACCCCGTAGCGCTGCATTTTGCCTTAAAACATCAAAGCAATAGGGAGTTGCTCCAATACTATGGCATTGATCACGTTCCAATACACCCAAGAGGGGGCAATAGGCTACAGCGATTGAGAAGACTTGAATCACGCTATATTATAGATCTGCAAACTAAAGTACCTAATGGGTTAAATAGTAGCGAGGAATTGACAGTTCATTTGGGATAGTTGCATATGACCTTTTTTCATCAAGATGAATCGTATTGAATTTTCAGTTAATCATGACGTATTGAATGAGGCAATTATGTCATTTCATTTGGGATAGTTGCATATCACCTCTTTTCATCAAGATGAATAGTATTGAATTCGTAGTTAATCATGACGTATTGAATGAGGCAATTATGTTGTTTTAATGCTCCTTTGGTATTTATGTTTCAAAAACCTTGTTGCTGTATTGTTAAACTTATTTTCTAATGGATTATGGAATGATACCACTCAGGTGGTTGTGAACGGCTATTTGGCTATGCCGATACACGGCTGTATTTTGTTGTCCACTTGGGGGCTCATGGGGAAACATTATTTAAGTAGTAATTTTTCTACCAAAAATTGTTTTGAAGTAACTTTATTGATACCCCGCCCCATTAATATGTGGACTTATACCGATCCACGGCGAGATTTTCTACATTTCCGTTCACTAATCGCACACTGATTGGGCTTTGAAAAGTATAAACTGTAGATATATATATCTCTTGTACTAACAAATTCCCTTGACTCTAAAACATATACACAAAGTAATTTAAACATTGACTGTGCTAAGATGGCGGCCGATATTAGAACGGTCCTGTTTAGTTAAATATGTCGTCGCTGTTGTTGGTTCAGTGACGCGGGAACATTTAAAACGGACGTTTGACTGGTAACTTTGTAACACTGACGAAGGAGTATGTCCGAAACGCGTCTGTTTTGTATACCATCTGCTGAATAAATCCAATCGATGGTGGCTTCCTGTGTGCCCGAGTTTCTGTTTTGAATTGAGAGAATTGGCAGCGTAATTTATTTCGCGGCAAGCACCGCCGCGTTCGGGCACCCGCCCAGGAGTGCAGAGTCAAGGTGCAATTTGGAGCGTACATTGTAGAACTCTGCACCGCCGCAGCAGTGAAGGAGCCCGTGGAATCTAGGGGTGACAACACCCACCGCGATTTGGGAGGAGTCCCCGACGGCAGCGTTACACGGTGGTGTTCCCTCGAAGCAATCATTGCAACCATGCGGGGCTGCGACAAGGCGTATGGAGCCACATCGAAACAGTGAGTGAATTTTTATCTCTCTCTTCAGCATAAGTTGGGATATGTATGACAATTCGGACCGCCATGAGGCGGCACTTGACATTTTTAAAAAGAAACCAGCAGTAGCAGGACCAGCGGTGTCTGCCACAGGGAGGAATGGTGGAAATCAGCTACGTCAACAGTTTACTAAACTCGAGAGGCTATGCGAAAGGGAGATAAGCAAATGGTGGGAGGCTTCCTCCCTCCAGAATTAATATGGATGTGGATAGGGTACCCCGTGGTCTTCGGATATACACGGTACCCGCATACGAGAATCCAGACCCCCGTCTATTACAACAATGGGCGGAGTATATTGCGGCGTCCTGTAAAGGGATGCTCGACATTTTGGTCAAATTCGCATGGAGCGACAGAGCCACTGCCCTCGAGGGAATCGGCTTACTTGAACAGGAGATCGCGAAGGAGGCCGACACCAGTAAGCTTGATAAATTAAGAGAAGAAATGAAATCATGACTAAAAAAATACGAACTGAAGATTCATCAACGCAAACAAGAAAAATTCGAGAGGGACGAGCGCGATTACGCGCAGGGCAGAATTTTAACTTTTGCCCGGAAATTTGATGGCCCTCGGAAAGAGATAAATAGGAAAAAACCCACGCAGCCTGAAGTAAGGGTGGAAACCTCGGAATCTGAAGTTACCGAAGGCGAACAATTGGGAGAAGAAACTGCATCCTCAGTAACAGAGAAAACCAAAACTCCTTTTCATTTGGAGTTCAATTTGATCAGACGAGCATGGCTCCGTGGGGGCAAAAACAAACCCCCAGAAAACGAAGATGAACCAGGAGAGGCGGTGGGAAGGGGAAGAGGCAGAGGCAGAGGGAAAACTGTGCAGCGGGTGACTCGCAGCAACAAGGGCAACAGGTGGTAGAGTTAGAAGCTGAGACCAATCTTACCATCATCAACCTGACCCCTAACGAACTCTCACCTGCACAAGAAAAAACATTACGACTAGGACTGACATTCTGCCCCGATGATAAATTTGAATTCACTCAGACCCGAATTGACTTGTACAAGTTTACTTGTAAAATGAAATAGCATAAATTTCATAAAATGAAACCATCAATTGCAGAATCTAGGAGATTGAAATCGAAATCTTCTGTGAAGGACACTGATCTCCTTGCCATTAATGATCTAAGTATGGTGGAACTGCTGGAGGACCTACGCACAGAGAACCAAGATGTAGGACAATCACAAGGGGATGTAATTACAAGATCAAGGAAAATTGGCATTGACCAGGAGGCACCTGTGACTTCTTTCAAGCACCCCTCACAATTCAATCCGCGCCTACCTTATGACGCCATTGACACATTCTCTGACGCCGTTCTCAAGGATCTTAACAAACTGAGATACAGAACAAATGCTAGACCATCCCACAGCAGAAC
Source organism: Lissotriton helveticus (assembly GCF_964261635.1). NCBI lineage: Eukaryota > Metazoa > Chordata > Amphibia > Caudata > Salamandridae > Lissotriton > Lissotriton helveticus. Next base: position 1,263,286,949 of record NC_136067.1, on the reverse strand, counting down.
CTGACAAGGGAACAAAGGAATATCTTGAGCTCCATGAGCAAGGATGAGAATACCATCTGCAAACCCTCAGACAAGGGGGGAAACATTGTCCTCCAGACGAGAGAGCAATATTGCCGAGAATCCTTGCGACAATTACAGGATGGGAGGTATTATGAGAGGACAACTAAAGAACAATATCTTGAAAGCATTGCTTCCTACCATGATCTGATCAATAAATGGAGAAATCATTCTATGCTTGAGACAGATGAATATTTCTTTTTGAAAAACTGTGAACCTCTGATCCCGACCTTCTACCAACTCCCCAAAGTGCACAAATCTCTGGTGGACCCGTCCGGCAGGCCCATTGTGTCATCGAAAGGAAGACTGACTGAGAATCTTTCAAGATACATAGACTCGTTCCTCCATCCGTGGGTTATCGAACTTGACTCTTACGTCAAAGACACCAAGGACTTTATTGTCCAAATAAACAGTATTGACTGGGATCCTGCATTTATATTAATTACTCTTGACATCACGAGTTTATATACGTGTATAGATCATTCACAGGGCATTCAAGCTATTAGCTATTTCCTGAGAAAGAGATCACTAAAATTTGCATAACATAACAATATGTTACTGGAATTTGTGAATTTCTGTCTACACAACAACATCTTCCTATTTCAGGGAGATCTATTTAGGCAGATCTCCGGGACGGCGATGGGCACCTGCTTCGCCCCCAGCTATGCGAATTTATTCGTAGGCTGGTGGGAGGAGCAGGTTGCCTTTGCCGGGGTACATGCCAGGTGGGCTGACAATGTGATCATGTGGCGTCGATATATCGACGACCTTTTCCTGATCTGGAGGGGCTCTTCCAGTGAGGCGGAGGAGTTCATTAATGATCTAAACAGGAACTCCCTAAACTTAAAATTTACACATGAGATGAGCACCACTACAGTCAATTACTTAGACTTAAGAGTATACGTAAAGGAGGGGGTTTTAAGTACAGAACTCTATAGGAAGCCCACGGCCGGGAACTCTACCCTTCATGCACATAGTAGTCACCAGCCTAATCTGATCAAAAGTATTCCTTACGGAGAGCTTCTCCGACTGAAACGCAACTGTACACATGATGCAGATTTTAAGAAGGCAGCAATGGAATGCCTAGCTAGATTTAAGATCAGAGGGTACGATCACGGGCTATTAACATCTGCCTATAGGAAAGCGCAAGCTAAATCACGGGAGGACCTTTTGACGGATAAGTTGGGAGTTACAGCAGGAGGAGTGTCTAAAAAGTATCAGAAGGCTCAGTTTCGGATGATTACCGGTTATTCTGAGGATGCACAGAATGTAAGACGCATCTTCAGACGTAACTGGCACATCCTACAAACCGACCCTATCATCGGCATGGATGTCCCGGAATCGCCACTGATGACTTTCCGTAAATCTAAGTCTCTCAAAGACATCCTAGTACAGAGTCATCTACCACCTCTAGTGCCACGAACAGGAACACTTAAGGATATGAGGGGCTTTTTCCCTTGTGGAAAATGTAAGGCCTGTGCTACAAGTAGGAGAGTTTTGAGCTATACGATTCCTGGATGTGGGAAATCCAGAATGATTAGTCAATTTATCTCCTGTCTTACCCCGTATGTGGTGTATTGTTTGGTGTGTCCCTGTGGACTCAAATACATAGGGAGTACTGTTCACAATGTGAAGGTTAGAATTTTGGAGCATCAACGTGCCATAGCCAACAAGGATGAAAACTACCCCGTAGCGCGGCATTTTGCCTTAAAACATCAAAGCAATAGGGAGTGGCTCCAATACTATGGCATTGATCACGTTCCAATACACCCAAGAGGGGGCAATAGGCTACAGTGATTGAGAAGACTTGAATCACGCTATGTTATAGATCTGCAAACTAAAGTACCTAACGGGTTAAATAGTAGCGAGGAATTGACAGTTCATTTGGGATAGTTGCATATGACCTTTTTTCATCAAGATGAATCGTATTGAATTTGCAGTTAATCATGACGTATTGAATGAGGCAATTATGTCATTTCATTTGGGATAGTTACATATCACCTCTTTTCATCAAGATGAGTAGTATTGAATTCGTAGTTAATCATGACGTATTGAATGAGGCAATTATGTTGTTTTAATGCTCCTTTGGTATTTATGTTTCAAAAACCTTGTTGCTGTATTGTTAAACTTATTTTCTAAGGGATTATGGAATGATACCACTCAGGTGGTTGTGAACAGCTATTTGGCTATGCCGATACACGGCTGTATTTTGTTGTCCACTTGGGGGCTCATGGGGAAACATTATTTAAGTAGTAATTTTTCTACCTAAAATATTTTTGAAGTAACTTTATTGATACCCCGCCCCATTAATATGTGGATTTATGCCGATCCACGGTGAGATTTTCTACATTTCCGTTCACTAATCGCACACTGATTGGGCTTTGAAAAGTATAAACTGTAGATATATATATCTCTTGTACTAACAAATTCCCTTGAATCTAAGACATATACACAAAGTAATTTAAACATTGACTGTGCTAAGATGGTGGCCGATATTAGAATGGTCCTGTTTAGTTAAATCCGTCGTCGCTGTTGTTGGTTCAGTGACGTGGGAACATTTAAAACAGATGTTTGACTGGTAACTTTGTAACACTGACGAAGGAGTATATCCGAAACGCATCTGTTTTGTATACCATCTGCTGAATAAATCCAATCGATGGTGGCTTCCTGTGTGCCCGAGTTTCTGTTTTGAATTGACAGAATTGGCAGCGTAATTTATTTCGCGGCAAGCACCGCCGCGTTCGGGCATCCGCCCAGGAGTGCAGAGTCAAGGTGCAATTTGGAGCGTACACAGCTACATATGAGTGTACATATCTGCCAGGCACGCAACGCCCATTGGGCTAAAGGGGCTTCAGCCCCCCCCCTCCCGTCGTCGTCTTCTGCAGCCCGGGCTAAGATGATCATGGCCGCATGACACTTTACTGACACGCATTAAAATAATTAAAGCATGGAAACCTTTCTTCCCCAGTTAAATTTCTATTTAGGCTGTGTGTAGCATCGGATGCTTTAGCATCCGAGAATGTGATTTTAATTACCCTTTCGGAGAGGCCCAGAACCAACCCCTGCCAGCCCGCCTCTGAAAGGTTTCAACAACCCTCCCTGCCCCACACCTCTTGTTTTGTTTGAGACGGGCTGCCACCAAGGTGATATCCTTGCCTGAATGCAGGGATTTCACCTAAGCACTTTTGGAGTGTTGAATTTGTATTCAGTTGTTTTAACAAGGCAAGGTAGCAGCTGCTTTGAGGGGAACATTGGCCCCAGACGGAGAACTATGCTTGAAGATAGGTGGTGCATGTTGTTTTGGGCACATGTCAACGGTTGTTTTAAGAGAAATGGTACATGAGCGTCAAGGCACATGGGACATCATGGGCATGGTGATAGGATCGAGATTCAGTATGGAAGAGACTGCATAATTGCTGTCAAATTCACTCAATCTCCTATGATGGTGAATATCAACAGTGGTGAGGTGAGGTCTGTCACTGACCCTTGGGAGGTAAAAGGGATAAGGGAGAGAGAAAAGGGAGACCCCCCGCCAAAAGATCACCACAAGGACGCGCCAATCAATGCGTTGCCATGGTCCATCTATCAGAGGGAAAGTCTGGAGTAGGTTAGAGAAAATATGATCAAATACAAAGTAAGAAATGTGAACCAAAAGATCTCTACATTAGCACAGAGAATTTTACTGCTAACATTCAGAACAAGAGTGTGACCAGTCTCCCAGCTGCCTGAATCCAGCCAGAGAACCATAGAAGAAAGGCAGGATACTTTGCTGAGGTGGAAGACACTGTCAACCCCATAGAAAGAAGTGAAGTAGCTGCAAGCTCCAGATTCAGGACCACAGAGCCAACCCCATACGGAACAAAATAAAACTGTAGTGACACAAACATGTGATAGAGCATCGTGAAGTGAAGGTAACTCACCAACTGCTGTCGCAGGTGAGAATACTCAGGGGACTGTGGCTCTTATTCTATCTCTGCTCCTCCCTTCCTGGGTGTGCTCTCATAACCAGTGTTCTACCAAATCTGTGCCATGAGTGTTTCCATCTTTGTGACCCCAATCTATACTGTCAACCAGTGCATCCTTCAGCCATAGCCTGTTTGGAATTCTCCTTCAACCGGACAGATCAGTCCTACCAATTCTGACACTTTTCATCAATAGTTGAGATACGTTAATGAAGAGGGCAGGCACAGTCCTCACATAGTCATTGTGTTCCAAGAGAGACACACAATGCAGGGCGTATTATATTGTATTTGTAGAGCACTTACTACCCCTATGTGCGATGCTGAAGCACTTGTCCATGCGAGTAGCAGGTTACACCTTATGCGTGTGTGTTTGGAAGAGTGTTGTCTTTGCTTTGAGCCTCTGTGGAAAGCATCTCCATGCGGTGCATGATGAATACCAAGGTGCAGTTTTGTAATGCAGAATCGTCACTTCTGTTTCTCAGCTTGGCCTGAGCATTACCTGATCCTGATTGTCTGTCATTTTAGCTCCACCCCCCTTGATTAACTTTAGCCACGCCCCTTATTTGCTATGTTAGCTACCCCCGAAGTTAAGACCTAGTTGCGCCCCTGAATAATATAAACATTTATACATACAGATGCCCCAATTACAAGTAGTGTAGAGTGGAAATCCAATGTGAAATCCTGCTCTGCATTATTAGGTGTGGCCCAGTCTTCCCACAGCCCGGGTTGCCGGGTGTGAGAACACCAGACCAGAATTGGCCTGCCGGAAAATCTAAACACAAAAATAACATTGGCGAAGGGCTGCAAAAAGTGCCACGACTCATTAACTGACCCCCACCAGACCCTCAACCAAAGCATATGGGAACATGTAATGTGACATTCTACTTTTCCCTCCCCAACTAGCAGTCTAATACGCCACTCGCTACAGACCTTGCCGTTGCTGTTGTCCCTCGCTGGAGCCCTGAATCACCGCCTAAAGCTACAGGAGTAGCTAACTGACTTTCACCTGCTGTTGCTGGAGCTGCGGGGACGCCGGAAAACACCGCGTGGCCGCAGAGGAGAGAGAGGCGCCGCCCCCGGGACTGCGAGGACCAGCATGCACCATCTCTAGCTGGTCCTCTTCCCGTGAGAGGCGCGCCCCCTCCCAGTGCCACACCCCCAGCCAAGCCCTTAACATCTCGCGGCACCCGCTTCGCGGGTGCCACTCGCTACAGACCTTGCAGTTGCTGTTGTCCCTCGCTGGAGCCCTGAATCACCGCCTAAAGCTACAGGAGTAGCTAACTGACTTTCACCTGCTGTTGCTGGAGCTGCGGGGACGCCGGAAAACACCGCGTGGCCGCAGAGGAGAGAGAGGCGCCGCCCCCGGGACTGCGAGGACCAGCATGCACCATCTCTAGCTGGTCCTCTTCCCGTGAGAGGCGCGCCCCCTCCCAGTGCCACACCCCCAGCCAAGCCCTTAACATCTCGTGGCACCCGCTTCGCGGGTGCCACTCGCTACAGACCTTGCCGTTGCTGTTGTCCCTCGCTGGAGCCCTGAATCACCGCCTAAAGCTACAGGAGTAGCTAACTGACTTTCACCTGCTGTTGCTGGAGCTGCGGGGACGCCGGAAAACACCGCGTGGCCGCAGAGGAGAGAGAGGCGCCGCCCCCGGGACTGCGAGGACCAGCATGCACCATCTCTAGCTGGTCCTCTTCCCGTGAGAGGCGCGCCCCCTCCCAGTGCCACACCCCCACAACTTCTCATTTCCTATAAAACATCTAGGGAACGCGCGCCGCGGGACGCGCGCGGGACGTAGCCCGGGGCGAAGACCGGGCAAAGAGCGGGCCGTTTGAGGCCGTTCGAGTACGAGAGAGTCCGGTCCGGCCCACCCCCCTAACGTCACCTCCACGGCCATCTTCGCATAGGTATTTATTACGCTCTGATCCCCCCAAAGTCACCCATTGGAAAATGAATACGCGATCTAACAAACAGAAAAAAGCCAAAAAAAATGGATAGGAAATAAATTGCTTGGTCCTATGGACGATTTCCTCGCCCAAGCAAACACATTCATCGATCAGAGCATAAGCTTAATTGAGGGGAGAGTTTCAACAGAACTCGCTATTGCACGCCGATCCTCATTGGGACTACTAGCTACCGCAAGAACTCCAGATCCCCAGCCAACACCAACTCCCATGACTGTGTCCGCGAACAGACTTAGTCTCCCAAACAACGTGGACCTTTCTGCCACACAACTCTCAGTAGCCTTCTCGGACAGTGACCTAGAAAAAACCCCAGACATCTTCCCTGACCCAACCCCTGAAGAAATAAGGCAAACGAGAGGGAGGAGGGAGGGAGCAATTAAAAAAAGAAATGTTAGCAAACAACCAGACCATTTCGAAAACATCGAAACGGCTGATCTTATAGTCCTGGTAGGTGACACAAATCCAGTAGCATTTCCCCTTCACTCTGCCCCCCCGCCCAGTAATATAGCAACGATACATCACCTACCACATGATCCTCAAGACTTCCCACTCCCGGAACCTAAAAGCCCACGATATCTAGGCAAAGAAAGAGAATCAGCCAAGTTAATTAAGGAGATAGCTTCTCTGCTGAACTCTTACATTCGTCCCTTAGAATCTAGACTCAGTAACATCGAGAGTCTAATTTCAAAAATTTCCAGCCCTCCCAAAACCACACCCCCACAAGTCCCTTTAAAGCCTCCTTCAGATTCCTCGACCATAACTCACCCAAACAAGAAATCGGTAACGTTGCCTCCTCCACAGACCAAAGAACAACCTACACCAAAGGTCTCAACAGTACCAAACCCTCCCACTGTTCAAAAAACCACTCCCAAGTCCTTGACCATCCCTCTACCACCCGTTCCACTTTCCGCACCAATAGTAAATACCCCAAGCACAAATACCCCTTCCTTTAAGACCCCCGCTACGACGAACCCTCCCCCCCCCATAACCCCTGCCATAACCAATATAAAACAAACAATAACAAAAGGAACCCCGAGAGAGAGCACCGACCAAAGCCCGCCTGTAAACCTGCCCCCCGCGGCATGCCCATACGTAGTGGTCATGACAGGGGTCCCCGAACTTACTGGGGAGGGGGCTGAACCCAACTGGTCATTGAAGAACAAAGTACAGTATTGGCTGAACACTAACCGCCCTGTTCCCCAACACTGGAAAAGCACAATAGCCTCAGTCTCCCGGACCTCGTGGGTGGGACACAGAAAAAAAACCATTCGGGGTGATTGTGTAGTAATCACGTTCGACGATCCAACCATAGCAGAATATATCTGCTCCCGGGAGTTTAACACCTTTGGGGGAATTGCCACAAGACCCCTGTCATACTTCTACCCAAAACGATATCACAATAATAACTATTCCCGTGATACCGATAGTATTTGGAGGAAACCAATATTACAACCATGGGAGCTAGACGTCGCGGGTCCAAAATTAAGGCCGCAACATAACGAGCTAGACCACCCTTGGTGGCCTTCAAACCAAAACCACCAGCAAAGAGAAGCACCATGGCAGATCATGGGCCCACATAATAGATCCAGAAATTGGGAGCAGTGGGAGAGACCACCGCAGAATCCATATGGCACCAGCTACAGAGAGCCCACTAATGGGCAAAACTGGCAAGGGATACCGTTAATGAATCGTTTTAGCGGCCTGGAAATGGTTGATTGACAAAGAAGTAATTCCCCGGAGTCAGTACTAACAACTGTGGATCTGACTAACCCCACAATAGAATTTCCTCAAATGGAAAAACCACCTCTAGACAACGCACTCTCATCATTATCCATTACCTTCTGGATTGTGGCAGGCCTCCGAAACAAAATAGAGGATGGTACGGCCGCCGGTTTCTTGAAGGACCCACAAATCATTTGTTTACAAGAGACCTGGACATTGATCCCTTTACATCTTGCGGGCTATAGGACATTTTCATCCCCCGCTCTTCCCAGCATCGCAGGTAGACCGAAAGGGGGTCTGGTAACATACTTGGCCAACACAATTGCTGATTTGAAGATCATTAAGGTAGACTTAACTGCACACTTCCAGATTCTCACACTTACAATTGGGAAAAAACTTTGTTTTACAATAATAAACCTCTATAACAACTTAGAGGATGACATCTTTTTGAATGTTCTTTCACTAATTCAATCAAAAATAACTGATCATTGGCATGCCAAGCAGAGAAAGGAAACACCGCAGATAATCTGGGGAGGAGACTTTAACATACATCCTTGTCCCTTGAATGATATATGTGGGTTGAAGGACGAAAACGATAACTCATTGGTACACTTTTCCCACTCAGGAGTGGGGGCTGTCATGAACAGAACATTAGCTGATCTGGATCTACAAATTCTGAACCCCATACAACAGCGTTATAGCAAACTAGAACCTACCTATAGGGGAAGGGGCCACGCGACCACCGTAGACTTTGTATTTGTAACAGAAGGCTTAAAAGACCATATTAAAAATTTTAAAATTCTGGAAAATAATCTTAGTGATCATTCTGCCTTAAACCTGACCTTCCATATCTATCAACCAAGATCACTGATGGCATCGATAGCAAACACGCTGGCCCAGAACAGATTGGAACTGGGGAAAAATAATGGTTATACCATAAAATGGGAAAAGGTGGACCCAAACATAATAACAAAGCGGCTAGTAGAATCCTCCTACAACAGCTTTCTGATCTGCCTTGACCCTTACGCAGAGCCAAAACAAATTCTGGAAAACTTCGGCATAATAATAGAGCAAGTTAAAAAACAGCTGACGAAAACATCTAGTCAAACAAAAACAAATCCCACAGGTTGGTTTAACCAAGATTGCACAAAAGCACAAACCAAATTAAGGAAAGCTCTCGGAAAACCAATTAGAGACGCAATAGAGATCCAAGCCCTCCGACGAGCGTACATCATTTCCAGAAAAGAGAGGAAAAAAGAACTGAAATTATCCTTGTGGAATGCCCTACATAAGAGTGCACTCCTGAAAGACAGTAAGACCTTCTGGAAGATTGTTAAATCACCCGCGCTGGCTGATTCCGCCGGCCCAAAAATAGACGTGGCCATTGACGAGGAGACATGGGTGAATCATTTCACAGAAATGTTTAAATTGTCACCAAATAGCGAAGAAAATCACTCCAATATCCCTTCAGTCGCCTATCCTATAACCATGGACCTCGACATGCAGGACCTAGCATTGGCACTATCTTCAAGCAAAAGCGGGAAAGCTCCTGGCCCTGATGGGGTTCCAGTTGACTTGTTCAAACATCAGCCGGACTTATGGGTTCCAATACTGACAAGAGTCTGTCTAGCTACAATGGAACTCGGTCTGTTAGAGTCATGGTCCTCTTCAATTATGGTTCCAATTTTTAAGAAGGGGGACCGTCAGGACACAAAGTGCTATCGACCGATCTCGCTTCTAGACTCTTTGGGAAAAGTAGTTGGAAGAGTTCTCCTTGAAAAACTACAGCAATGGGTAGAAGATAAAACCATTCTTTCGGACTTACAGTTCGGGTTTAGGGAGGGCTTCGGGACGGTTGAGCAGGCCCTAAACCTGAGTCTGCTAACTTCAAAATATACCCATGCTAAACCTGGCTCCATCTACATGGTCTACGTGGACTTGTCCTCCGCATTCGACTGCGTATCGCATGCGAAGCTTTGGTCACTGCTGAGCGTAATGGGGGTCGACCCTCCCCTTTTAAACTTTCTGAGGGAACTATATAGTGAAGCCACGGCGAGAGTAAGATACGGAATTAACGGAGAACTGACAGCACCATTCAGGGTAGAGCGGGGAGTAAGGCAAGGGTGTGTCCTTGCTCCCTTTCTCTTTTCACTGTACACAAACGGCCTAGAAGAGTCTATGCTGCGAGGGGCGAGGGACCTCCCCAGTGTAAAAGGTCGCTTGATCCCCGCGCTCCTATATGCGGACGACGCAGTCATTCTAGCTCGTACCCCCAACGAACTGCAGAAATCACTAACTAAATATGCAGACTTCATGGGGGCTTTGGATCTGCGCATTAACATCAAAAAAACGTTCGTTATGGTGGCTGGTGGATCAAGAAAAGCAACCAAGTCAACCAAGTCGATCTATCTGAACAGTGAAAAAATTGAAAAGACCTCACAATACCCGTATCTGGGCATCATGATCGACAATACCCTAAATTGGAAAGCGGCGGTTGAGACTAGGAGGCATCTCTTCAAAAGAGCAATCATGGCGCTGATAAAATTCTCGAATAAACTGGGAAAAAGAGCACCAGTAGAATTGCTTCAAATCTACGTTGCAAAATGTCAATCTATTGCATTATATGGAGCAGGGATCTGGGGCCATGTTTCCTCCAGCCCAATACAAAAAGAAGAGAACATCTTCATCAGTTTCCTCCTTTCAATTCCTAGAGGCACTTCCACCTATGCCTCACATTTAGAGCTGGGAATCCCCCACATTGAAGACTTAATAAAAATTCAACCTCTCCTGCTCTGGAGGCGAGCCTGGCTGTCGGAAAAAAACACTCTGACTAAAAGCATCCTACAGGACACTATGGATTTGGGCCACTCTCATAAAATCGCATGGCTCTCGTATGTTAGACATTTTTTTACTGATTTGGGCCAACAAAAGTACTTTTTCACCCCAGAAACCTTGAGAGAAATTTCCAAAGAAGAACTGAAACGACTTGCGCTGGGCCACTTGGAATCATTGAGGCTGACTACGCAGATCACAAAAAAATCTGTTACGCACGCAATCATGACCCAGCAGTCCTTGAGAATTCAGCCATATCTGACCATGGAGCTAACAGTCTACGAGAAAATGCTCATAACAAGATTCAGAATGAATCTTTTTTTCAGGTTAGTGACTTTCCCTGATAAAAACAGCTGGAATGTACAGTTAGATCCATGTCCGTGCGACGACTTTTCCAATCAGTCCACCATACATACAGTACTGTTCTGTAAGTTTTATCATCCCCATCGGAAAATCTGGTTAATTCCTTTACTTAAAAAATGGGGCCACAGACAATGTCGACCAGCCATGCTGGCACTCCAAACCTTGGACTCTGAGTGTACTGTCTATTATGTTTTAAACTTCTTAAAGTGTATTATGAGGCATCGAAACAACTTGTAAAACAGTGGACTAATTTTTATTAATATCTGAAAATGCAACACCTTTTTAAAAAAATGTCTATTTTAAATTCTATTTTTTAAACAATTCTAATTATTAATTCTGTATTATGTGATATCTTTTATGGTTTTGCAAATGCTAAAAAACCGAATAAAGATTATTATTATTCTAATACACCATTCAGAATCAGGAATAGCATGGTAATCCTGGGTCCAAATGGTAATTCCCCATTCTGAGGGGTCTAATTCATAACCGAAAGAATACTGGGTGGAGATTACGTCCAGTATTGGTAATTCCAGCCACCCAAAATCTGGAAACAGAACTCCTCCAAACTCTTAATCGGGTGGTAGTGGCTTTGGGTTAGCCATCTTCATTCATTGTTCTGCTCAGCTGTCATTTACATTGTGCTTCCACACACCATAGCATAAAGCATGGGACAGCAGATCAGCCCAGTTCAACAACGGTCTGTCTTGCACTGTTAGTGACTGCACTTTGCCTAATTATTAAAGGGATTTCTAAAGTGCCTAGCTGCCCTGAAACAGGGCTTCCCAGCGCAGGTCACTGATATGAAAAAATGGCAGGAGACAAGTTAAAGCACTACTAAGGCAATCAGGCAAAGGCCTTGAGTGTGAACAACTAAGTATTAAGCTGCTTTCGAAAGTTCAAATGATTTTGAAGCTGACCTAACTGAGGCAGCAGAGTGTTCCATAAGGCCGGAGATAAAGCGAGAAAAGAGCATCCTCTCATTCTGGCTCTTTTAATGTGAGGTAAACAGGCCAGATTGGAATCTGCCAAGCGCAGGGCTTTGGTAGGCAGGTACGGTCGCATCAAAGCAGCCAAACTAGGAGCCCCTTGCTTGTTCATGACCTTATGGGAAGGCTTTGAATTGCGTACGCTTCCCAATAGGCAGCCAGTGAAGTTTACAGAGGAGTCAAGAGACAGAGCAAAATGTGGGGAGAAAAAAGATCTGGCGGATGCATTCTGGACAATCTATAACCGATTTATAACTGATTGTTTTTGGGCACCCAATTAAAGAATGCTACAGTAGGACAGGCGCGAAATGATAATTGATTGTATAATCATTTGGCAAACTTGTCGATGGAAGAATCCTATAATGGATCTGAGGCTTCTCAAGGTGCCAAAGCATGTGCCAGTTACTACCCTGACTTGTGTTTTGAAAGAGTGCGAATTATTAAACTACATGCCAAGGTGTTTTTACATGAGATTTAAGTTTTAGATGAGGCCCTAACCCCTCTGACCATCTATGATCTCCCCAAGTATGGGTATACTTACCCAGCAGGAGAATCTCAGTTTTTTGTTGGCAATAGGCCCACTCACACAAATGGAGTACCATATTTATCTGCATAAGTTTAGGAATGCTATAAGACTTTTATTGTTCCCCATGGAGTCCCAAAAAATGTCTTACAGGTATGTGAAAAAATTCAGTGTTTTCATCCAAATGTTGACATTTGCATGACATTTTGGCCAAGAAATCTTAGTATGATCTACACACACCGTATCATACAGCACTCCCCAGGAAATAAAGTTTTTTTTAAATGCCTGGGGTTGGTAGGTGTCTCTGGATGCTGGCTGATTCCGGGCCCAAATTCAGCAGCTACCACATTCTAAAAATGATTTTAACAGAAAGCAAAAATCTTGACCTTTCCACACTGACCTTTGGGCTTTTCCTGTCCACTACGATAGGCCCACCCACACAAGTTATCCAGAGAAGTGTAGGAGATTTGAATGATAAGACATTTGTTGTTTCCCACAGTTTCCAGAGCTGTTTCTCTCAGGTATGTGAGGAAATGTCAGGGGATCATTGCAACATTCTTGAATTTCCACAGTCTGTTTCTAGATCTTTCCTTTGTGGGGTGATAAACCTGTATAGACCTCTGTGGTACCATTTTTACTGAGAGAGTTGTGGGATAATGGGGAGGTAGGCCTTTTGAAAGCAGACACATGGCGTATCCATGATGCGTTTTGGGGCCTTTCTACACATGTATAGTATAGTTTTTGTATGGCAGATGTGTGGGAATGCAATAAGACTTTTGTTGACAAACTCTGGAACTTTCTCTGGCAGGTATGTGAGAACATTCTATAGTTTTACCAAATTTTAGACATTGGTAAGAAATGATGGGTAAGATACCATAGCTTAGGGAAGCCATACCACACAGCACACCCCCATATACCCAGTTTTCAAACATACCACAGACTGGTGGATTTTCCTGGAAGACTACAATTGAAAGCAAACATCTTGACATTTTTATAGTGTTTTGGAGCCTCTTCTGACTAACAATCATTTCCGCCACAAACATGTACAACAGTGTTTATCTGGGGAAGTGTGGCAATGCTGCAGGATTTTTTGCGATTTTGTGATTTAACCTAGTAATTTACATTCATATGGGATTCCAATTAAAAAGAAAATTATAGAGGGGTCTGTGCAAACCACACCCCAGGGGTGTCTAGCTTCAAAACTTGTCTGAGGTTGGTAGGTTTCCATGCATGCAAGCCAGCTCTAGTACCAAATACCGCAGCTACCCACATCCCAAGAATGACTACAAATGAAAGCAGAAATCTTGATCTTTCCACAGTGCTTTTTGGGACTTTTCCTATCTTGAGTGATAGTCAGGTTTCAGGTTTTAAAGTCTTTATTTCGATATCAAAATCATAAAAGACAATATTTAAAACACATTTCATTGTAAATACATTATTCCTTTAAAAAGCACTAACGCCATTTTTTTAAAAAGTTATTAAACATACAGAAATACAAGACAAACCTGACCATTACATATTAAAATTTATAAAGCAGACAAAAAATACAGGAGACATACCTCGGACTATATACAATATTGCAAAATTAGTTAGGGTTGATGTAAATGATCCTTTACATAAGAATTAGGAGGCCCTATTAGTTTGTCTACTTCTTGCCCTGATAACCCAGGCCCACCCTAGGAACTTGGCAACACTCACCACAAACTTCTCTGAGGTATTGGTTTTTAAAACCTGAATAGCCTCAGAGGACCTTCTACAAGGGAGGTGCTGGAACAGAGGTTTTAACCATTTTGTACGGGGCACAGAATAGAGCGAGCAAGCAAACAGGAAATGACCCTCAGTTTCTTTGTGGCTTGAACAGCAACTACAAAATACAGTTGTTCCGTTAGCCCATTTTTTAGTAAAAGAGTTCAATGGCAATGTTCCTACCCGAAACTGATGGTAAAGCTTCTTGTCCAGCTGTTTGGTGATAATATCCCAGTAGATCTCACGTGAGGGATCCAGCTTAAAAGTCAAGAACCTCCCCGTGAGACCCGTGGAGCTGGAGGCAGTGATTAATGATGAACGGGCCGAGGCCCAATACAGTGCCTTGAAATCTTGTTTGGATGGGAAAGCATTAGTGCTCGGGGAAATCCACAAATATTCTAAACCCATTTCACTCAAGATGGTTCTTACACATTTTAGCCAGGGGATTTTCCCCGATCCCCCAATTGACCTGATTTTGGCCAGTTCCCTAGCAAAGAGGGTAAGGTCAGGAGATGTCCATATGCGCCTCCAAAAGGCCACCAATCTAAATCTAGCCATCTCATTAATAGGGTTACATCCCATATCCATACATAAGGGTATAGAAGGTGAAGATTGGGGTAACCCAATCAAGCCCCTTAGGAACATACACTGGGTTCTGAATAGGCTGGAGAGATCAGTATAACCCCAGAGGTCAGCACCGTATAAAATTGCGGTGTTGATCTTAGTGTCATAGATTTTTAACGCTGGGGAGACCCGTTTGGTAATTGATCTCCTTTGCTCGCTCAGAAGACAACCAGTGAGTCGAGCAAACTTAAGCTGTTGAGCGTCAACCTGATCTTTCCAACCCAGACGGCGGTCCAGGGTGACCCCCAAATACGTCATGGTTTCAACTTGTTCCAGATTAACTCCACTCAGACTTACGGAGCTCCGGACAAAATGCCTCCTATTGAGGACCATAAACTTAGTTTTGCCAATGTTTACCTTAAGGTCATTAATGGCACAGAACTCCTCAAAGCGGTTCAGCGCCCGCTGGAGTCCGCTGCGTGTTTTCGAGAGGAGCAGAGTGTCATCAGCAAAGATAAGCATTGGAAACTTCAACCCTGCCAACGAAGGGGCGTCTGTTGGGGTGTCTGCAAAGAACTTGACCACCTGATCAATGAACAGGAGGAAGAGTGTTGGGGCCAGGACGCAGCCCTGGCGAACGCCACGGGTCACGGGAAAAGATTTAGATACTTGTCCCTGGCCTCCCCATCTCACCCTAGCATAATTGTCCTCATGCATTTTAACTATCAGTTCAAGGAGTTCCCTTGGTAGGCCCAAGTCCCTCAGGACGCACCACAGTTTAACCCTCGGCACAAGGTCGAAAGCAGACTTCAGATCAATAAAAGCGGCGTAGATGGTACCACCGGCGAGCAAAACCACTTTCCAGTAGATCAGACAAAATCTGAACACCTGATCAATGGTGCTCGTTCCAGATCGGAAGCCTGCTTGCATGGGCGAAAGGATGTCCTCTAGTTCAATCCAACCTTGCACCCTGCCTAGAACCATGCGTGCGATAATTTTTTGGAAGGAATCGATAAGGCTAATCGGGCGATAGTTGCCCGGATTAGACCTATCGCCTTTTTTGTGGATAGGGAGTATCTCCGCGCCCTTCCACGACCTAGGGATTCTTGCCCCATTAGCTATGGCATTGGCGATCTTTGTTATGTAGGGCACCCAGAGAGTGGGGTTGGCTTTGAACAGATCTACAGGGATTAAGTCCATACCGGGTGCTTTTCCCCGCTGGGACAATCCAAGTGCTGACTCTACCTCGGTTTCTGTGAATATAAGTCTCTCTCCGCGAATGGGTGGCAATAGTACCTCATTCAAATTAAAAGGAGATTCAGATGTTTCCGCACAGAATTGGGCCGAATAGTGACTCACCCAGGCTTCTGGGGAGACATGATTTGTGGGGGTACGTGAGTCGGAATCCCTACCCCATTTCACTAAATTCCAGAACTTAAGCTGGTTATTTGAGGTAGAGGCATCCAGGAGATCAGACCAATACATATCCTCCCACTCACGTTTGGCTTCCCACTGGGCTTTCTTGTATTGCACCCTGGCTGCCTTAATCGCACAAGAATTACGGGACTTAACCTCTTTAACAAGATGTTTGTGGGCCTCCCTGCACTTTTTGTTATACCATTTCTGGCGAATTGCATTCTGTTTAACAATACCCCTCTGACCTGGTAGGGAAAGAAGGAATTTGAGCTCGTGAAAACAGCGCTCATAGAGGTCGATAACAGTATTTGCAGAACCTCCCCCCTGCAAGTCCTCATGCATAATGTCGCCTAGCGAGTTAGAAACCACAATCTCAACACACTCCTGAAGGGTCTCATCCCCCCTAGCCTAGACCATTTCAACCTTCTACGGTCATTGGTCAAGAAGACATCCCCTGTACGGGTTGTCTCGGGTTCTTTTAATCTCTGCATCCCTGGAAGCATTAATTTAAGTGAAAGGGGGTTATGGTCGCTTTCTGGCCGAGGTACAACTTCCATATCCACCAGCTGCGGCCAAAATTCCAACTTCAGTAGGAAATAATCAATCCTGCTTTTCCTCAAACCATTATCAAAGGTGTAGTTAGCACCTAGATCGGATTTTGACCGACCATTTATAGCCCTAAACCCCCAGGTAAGGCACAGAGCCATCCAGTTCAGCGCGGCCTCAGTAGCTTTAACAATTTGGTTTGCCAATAGATCTGGGATGTTCCAGGCTGCGTCTTCTGCAGAGCCCCAGCTGTCACCGGCTACATATAACGGCTCAAAGGTGCAGTTAAAATCTCCTGCTAGGAGGACAAAATCTTCTCTAGCCTGTCTTGCGAGAAGATGGTCCAATACGTCCAACACAGCAGGGCAGCGGCCCCCTGGAAGCCCACGTGCGTATACATTAATAATATTCATGTCCCGGTGGCCCTCTTTACTCAATTTAATTACCAGGAGGTCCGGATTATTTACAGATATCTCAGATGGATGATATCCAGATGACTGTTTCACCCAAATCAACAGACCCCCAGAAGCACGCCCTTTGGCACCCTTTATGGCTGGTTTGAAAAAATTTACAAAACCTACTCTATGTATTGGTTCGGGTGCCCAGGTTTCCTGCAGCAGAATGATATCAAAACTATCCACAAAGTCCAACCAATCTTCTGATTTCATGCAGCCCCTAACCCCTGCAACATTCCAAGACAGTATATTAAGTGTATCCAATGGGAGGACTACTGAAGGAATCAATCGTACTGGCACAGCGGGGGTCAGTACTATATCCCCCCTTGGCCCAGCTGTGTTGCATGAAACCACCCCCGGAGGACCCACCAAGGCTCTAGTTGATGTCACCTCCGATGAACCTGCCTCTTCGGCTCTGAACTCAATAGAGCCGAGTACAGGCTTCAAAACGGGTAGTGGGCCCTCCAAGGGTGTATCAGCAACAGCGTGAGTTGCATGTAAATCAATAATGGGAAGCTTGATTACATTTCTTGGAACATAGCCTGTTATTTCAGAATGGACAATGTTTTTTACACAAACTTCTAAAGAGGTAGTGGCAGAAAACACAGGCAAGCGGGTTGATTCAGAATAATTAGCTGGCACATTGTCCCTCCGAAGTCAATCGACCTCGTCGAGGCAACCAAATCTATTTAGGGTGGGGACCCCTTCCCACCAACCATTTTGACCTTGCCAACCTTCCCTTCGTCCACCCCATGTAGTATTGTGGACTGTAGACCAATTCCCTCCTGGGTTTGTATGTGGTCGTGGGGGGTAAAAGAAGGTGAGTGGTTTAACAGTAATACCAGAGTTATCGCCCCGTGCTTTCCAAGAACATAGATGGTGAGCTGTCTTTGGATCTGCGAAGGAAATAACAATGCAGTCACCCGGGATAGACTTGAATGACGGGCCTACCCAGGGAACCCTGCGAACCATTAAGATGTTACTTCTAAGATTGTTCGGTAGTTGTCTATTTACGTTAAGCCAATGAATAGCCTTGTTCTTTAACGAACAATTATCCTCTTGAGACCAAGGCTCCAAGGCAGGGACGCCTGCCAACACAACCACATAAGACCTGGCATCAGGTGGTAAATCAATATAGCCTCCTCGAAAATTAGGTCTATTACCATCTCTAAATCCATTGGAGTGGGTGCGTGGATTTACACTCTTATTTGTATGCTGGGCACTAGCCTGGTTGCTCTTTTTAATAGGTGCTTTGTTTTGTAAAGGGCCGGGGGTTGGGGCGATAGGGTGAGGGTTAGTGGCCGATGGATTGTGGACCTTTGTGCGGGGTTTAGGTATGGGTTTAGGATTGGGCGGGGATGAGGCCGATGTAGGTTCCACCGGGGCCTGTGGGATGCTCTCAACACCCAATAGGGTAGTTGCCTCCATCTGCTTTAAGCCAAGACTAGCCAGAGTTACAATTGTCCTGTCCATTTCTAATAGATTATTCTCAATTCGTGAGAGTCGGAGTTCCAGGGGGGAAAGAAGCCTTTTCAAAGTATCCCATACAATTTTAAGGAACTCTTCATCACCCCCCTGTAGCTTACCAGACTCACCTAGCACTTCCTCAGGGGCTCCTTCGGCTAAAGTCGGGAGTGATTCCCCCATTGTAGTATCTGGGTCTGTGCTATCTATACTGGTATTAGTGGCCGCTCCAGTAGGGCAAACTTTAGCCAGGGGGGCACTAGTACCTGCTCTATTTAAGGCCAAGAGGCGGCGATTATTAAAGAAATGTGCCCTCGCAATTTTGGCCTTTTTACGAGCAAAAACTGACCTGGCAAGACGTTTTCTTATAAGTGCAGCATCCTTTTTGTTAACACTAGCTTGCTGCTTTGACGTATCTAATTGTTTGGGAATTCCTAGGTTCAAACATTGGGTTTTTAACATCAAAGTCTGCGGGGGCTTAGGAGATGTCGGCAATGGGATTGGTTGGGGGTCTGGTGGAGGGATTGGTGGTGGGGGATGAATACCTGCCTGTACTATCAAGGGCCGTGGGCCAGACAGGCGTTCAGGGGTTTTAGCCGAGGCAATATTGCCTAAGGACGATTTTTTGGTAAATGCCATATCCTGGGATAGTCTTCGCGCTGCCTCGAGCTCGAGTGACACTCTATGCTGCATTTTAGTGATTTCATTGTCAATGGCTATATTAGTCTTGACAATGAAATCATCGAGTGTCCCGTTTGATTTTAGTCCACCCTTTGCAGTTTTACTACGGGTACCCCGTGAACACATGTTAGAAATATAAAAGAAAAGTGATTAAAACCAATACATGTGCTCACATTTTAGTCCAGAGGGGTAGCCCAGTCCAGTCTCTCTAGTCCTCGAACGGCCTCAAACGGCCCGCTCTTTGCCCGGTTTTCGCCCCGAGCTGCGTCCCGCGCTGCGGGAGTACTGAACCACAATATAGTGACCGTAGAGGGCGTTGGGCGGGCCAACAGGGAGAGCGGACCGGAAGCTCTCAGATGGTCACGCAGGGACTCCTGGGCAATGGAGTCCCCGCGACGCTCGCAGCCCTGCTGACACCGCTTACCCACGTCCTGCGCTGTTCCTCCTCTCCTCCCTGCAGCAAGAGTTCTGCCACACGCACAGGCGGCGATGCGGCACCCCGCGGAGCGGGTGCGGCGAGGTTTCCCCAGGGAAGGGTGAAGTCCCGGCAGAGAAGGCGCCTCCAGGTAAAAGCGCTACAAACGATTTGATGTCCCAAGGAAGGGGTGGTTACAGGAGTTTAAAAAACCCTCCAGCGGGCGGTGGGCGGGCCAACAGGGAGAGCGGACCGGAAGCTCTCAGATGGTCACGCAGGGACTCCTGGGCAATGGAGTCCCCGCGACGCTCGCAGCCCTGCTGACACCGCTTACCCACGTCCTGCGCTGTTCCTCCTCTCCTACCTGCAGCAAGAGTTCTGCCACACGCACAGGCGGCGATGCGGCACCCGCGGAGCGGGTGCGGCGAGGTTTCCCCAGGGAAGGGTGAAGTCCCGGCAGAGAAGGCGCCTCCAGGTAAAAGCGCTACAAACGATTTGATGTCACATTCAATCACATGAGGTACCATTTTTATAGTGTGGGAACGCTGGGTTGTAAGACTTTTATTATTCCTCATAGATTTGATAACTTTCTCCTGCAGAAATACACACAAATTCTGCTATGGAAAAAATGTAATTTCCTTTTATTAAAATTTTAATTTTAAAAATTAAAATTTCAGTGTACATTACATGTTAGAACATATTACTCCTTTTTATTTTTAAAATGTCTATTTGTTTATACAGGGGTTCATGTTTGTAGCGTAGAACACCTTTCCCAATGTAGTTTAGTTTGGAGAGGTAATAGTAAATCTTACCTCCTTAATGTGCAACGTCTTCAGCAAAGTAGTTTAAATTAGAGTGGGAATAGTTAATTGAACCCCTTCAATGGCCTAAACCATCCACAATGTGGGTGAGTTTGGAGTGCAAATAGTAAATCTTACTCCTATAATGCCCAATACTGTCCCAAAAATGGCTTAGATTGGAGTGTAAACAGTATTGTTTTAAATAATTTTATTGGGGGAACATCACTGTATGCAAATTCATAGTACAATGTGAAAAATCGCAGCACTTAGCATTTATAATGCCATAATGTTGTAGATAATAATGACAAAGTTCATTGTGCGTCATTAAATGCCTATAAATTTCAATCAAAGATTTCACACACAATGCTTTATGGAGTGGGAATAGTAAATGTAACCCCTTCAATGTCAAACACCTATCTAACTCATCATTTTATAGATTTGTTCTTAACTGAGGACAAATGCATGACTTTAACAACTTTGTTTTGACTTTTGTGGTGAGAGAGCTGGCATTTACATATTTACCTCTGTTACCACTTTAAGCATGTGCTCTATGCTTAACCTTTCCACTATGACAATAGGTATTGGGGTAACTTACCCATAATTTTGTCTGTCCAGGGACAAAACGTGTTCAACATGTTACTCTGCGCATTTCATTTGTATTATTTTGACAACCTGTGCCCACAGCAGTATGTTGTTACTGTTTATATCGCTCGGCTTACCTTATGCAAAAGACAAGCTGACTAAATTTGAATTTTATGATACACCCTTCTGGATATTCATGAATTTTCTTTCCATCTTGTAATTCATTTCACGTTTTGCAAATTGTACAAATACCTTGGATTATTTATATGTATTTTAACAAGCAAGTTACCAGTCCATTATGGTGGTATATTATCTGTATGACTATGTTGGAGCCGTATGGCCAGTCCTGTTTTCATGCTCATGATCACTTTCTATCAACACTAATGTGTATATATGGTGTTTGGTTTCACAACCACCAAGTGCATGAACAAGGCTGAAGAGTTGAAAAAGGTACCAGGGGCTGAAGGACTTATATTAAATACTTTACCTTCATTTTAAGTCCTTGTGACTCTCTTGCGAAGTTTACTTGAATTTTCTGGCCAGTGGCCACGCCTGACGCCACGCGCTTACCCGCACGTTGGCAGCACAACATTTGCAACAAGCAAAAGGAATCATGTGTATGTATATATGCATATATATATATATTACCTACTGGTGTTAGCCAGCAGGTAGTCATAGTTAGAACCTAGTTTCCATAGGAAAAGCATTTTTTCGTTTTGCCAATAACTTTGGCGCCGTTTGAGGAATCTTCACGAAACTTTCAAAACTAATAGTTCACTCAGATCAGCTCTTGTCTTGAACGTTTCGGGGTGATTAGTCAAGGGGGGCTGAGAAAAAAAGGGGGGTCCCAAAACCGGTTTTCTCCCTGTTTATTTCCATAGGAAACTTGAGACACAGCTACAGCCTGAACTGCGGAGCGGAATTACACCAAATTTGGCACAGAGATAGCTCTGGGTCCAGAAAGCAAGCTTCTTTTAAATGGTGTTATTCCGTTCAGTAGTTTGTGAGATATTTAAAGATTTACAGATATTGATATATGAGAATTGTGAGATCTGAGTGGCTGAGCCCTCCCGAGCACGAGCTTGCCTCTGATTGTCTGCCAACACTTCAAACCAAGTGTTGGCAGCCATCTTGTGCCTCGGACCAAGGGAGAGGGAAAAAGGTAAGAACAACTTTAAAAAACAAAAAAGGGGGCAGGGTAGGTACACCCTGACCCCCCAGGCCCAAAAAAAGCATTTATTTTTGTTGACATTTTTGGCCGGGTCGCGCTGAGTGCACAAACCCGGTCAAAAATGAAAACAAAATGAAGCGCGGACTCCTGAGCTTCGTTTTTAAAGGCCCTGGGTGGGCCAGGTCTCAAGGGCATTTGTTAATTGTGCAGCAGGGGCCCCTGCAGCCCCGGGGACCGCCACCTCCCTGAGGTTTTCTTCTTACAGGGTGGGGGGGCCTCGCCGGCCCTCCCTATCCTCAGGGATGGCCTCCTCCCCGGGGCTTTAGCATTATAGGGTGGGGGGCCTATCGGGCCACCATAAGCCCTGGGTACCGCCATCTCCCTGGGGATTAACTTGAATAATTAAAGTGTAGGTGGTGCTCTTGCCCCCCCACACTGCCCCGGGGACCACCACCTCCCCGGGGCATTAATCGATTGAAAGTGGGGGTCTGTTGTGGACCGCAGGGCCCCGTGGACCACCACCACCCTGGGGCTTTCAAAATGTAGGGAGGGGGGCCGTGCGGCCCCCCTCCTTACACTTGTGGATCAGATCGTTCATCCTACCCCTCCAGAGGAGCGCAAATCCTTAGCCCTTTGGCAGAACTTTGACCCCATCTCTGAAGATGCCCTCCTCAATTGCATCCTCGAAACAAAGCCCTCCAACCATTCTCTTGACCCCATCCCTAGTGCCATTGCCATTGACTTCTTTACCCATTCTCTTTCCTATTGGACCACTCTGGTCAACCTCTCCCTCTGTCAAGGCTCCCTTCCTGTTTCCTTCAAAACTGGGCAGGTCACCCCTCTGCTTAAAAAACCCACTGCTGATGCGAATGGCCTCAACAACGACCGCCCCATCACTAACCTATCCTTTCTTGCGAAAATCACAGAAAGATGTGTAGCGAAACAACTCTCTCTTCATATCAAGGACAATGATCTTCTTGACAATTTTCAGTCCGGCTTCATCCAAAACTGCAGCACTGAAACAACCCTGCTGCAAGTGATTGATGACGCGCTGCGGATACTCGATTCGGGGGGGTCCTGTCTTCTAATTCTCCTTGACCTTTCTGCAGCCTTTGACACTGTCAATCACAACACTCTCCTCAACACTCTTCAACAGAGAATGGGCATTGAGGGCACTGTGCTTAAATGGTTTGCTTCCTTCCTCTCTGATAGATCCCAAATGATCAAAATAGCGAACATTCTCATCTCCTTTGGCGGTAGGTCAAGGTGTTCCTCAAGGCTCTATACTTGCACCCACATTGTTCAATCTCTATTTAGAACCACTGGGAAATCTCCTAAGTAAATCCGGGATCCACTATCATCTCTATGCAGACGACACTCAAATTTACCTCAAGGTTGCCTCCACTAACGATCTCTCCATCCTAAGCTCTACTCTCGACTGGATGTCAACTCATCAGCTGATTCTGAATCCCTACAAAACTGAATTCCTCCTCCTCTCCTCCTCACTTTCTCCTCCCCCGGTTCAATCATGGATGGATTAGATGAACCCATCATTGTCGACAGCGTAAAATCCCTTGGTGTCATACTCGACAAAAAACTCAATCTAATCTCCCACATCAATTCCATTGCAAAGTCTGCTCGATACCAACTGCGCCTTCTTTGGGGAAATTGTCGCTTCTTCCCGGAAGAAGACCTTAAAACCCTGGTCCAATCTCTGGTCCTCTCCAGACTGGATTATTGCAATTCTCTTCTTACTGGTCTCACCAAATCCCACCTGCCCCCCTTAAATCTGTTCTCCATTCAGAAGCTCGTTTCATTTATGGGGCCAAAAGAAGCGACCACATCACACCCATGTTATCCACCCTCCGCTGGCTTCCCATCGAGGCAAGATCTATCTACAAGACTGTCTGTATCACACACAAAGCCTTGCACTCCTCCTCTCCTCGCTACCTGGCGAATAAACTGAAACTCTCTGGAGGCTCTAGACCATCACGTAATGCGGAACATTTACTGCTTGAACCTCCCACTTTCAAGAAGGAAAGATCTATGGCACAATCCTTTTCAGGCAACGCGGTGAGAATCTGGAACTCACTTCCGCCTCAGCTCCGGACCACCACCTCTTCCCAGGCCTTCAAAACTGAGCTCAAAGTTCTCCTCCTTCAAAGACACTTCCAAATGTAATTCAGGCCCTCGCTATTATCTGAAGGAAGACCTTCCATTATTGAAAACTCTACTCTCCATGACTATGGAAGTGCCTTTCCAGTGTGCTCATGTGGTTTGAGTGTCTGCCATTTATTGCAGTATTATCCTTCTACCTGTGTTTGGTACTCTTTTGTAACATGCACACGTCACTTTTCTCTCGTAACACACTGTTTGCTACCTCTTATATTTTGTATGCTTTAGATACTTGCACAAGTGCCACCATTGCCTATGTAACGTTTGTTCTTGTGTTTGAGTGTCTACCATTTATTGCAGTATTACACCTCTACTTGTAATTTGTACGCTTTTGTAACTTGCCCACATGTCACTTTTTCCTCCTGTAATGTACCGTTTGCTACCTCTTGTATTTTGTTTGCTCACAATTGTCACTTTTGCCTCATGTAACTTAACGTTTGCTTTTGTAATTTACTCACTTGTAATTTTCTCCTCATGTATCATTACTGTTCCTATTGGGAAGCGCTCTGACACCTTCGGGTAAAGTCTGTGCTATATAAAAACGCATAAAATAAAGAAAAAATAAATAAATAAAATCCTGGAGCCCTTGATGGCCCTGGGGACCGCCACCTACCAGGGCCGGCTCCTGCAATGTCCTGGGGTGCTCACACCCAGGCCATTGCTGTTTGCTACGGGCCCTGTCATAGCAAACTCTGCTTCAGTTTGTGGAAGCGAGAGCAGGAAACCTGCTCTCGCTTCCAAAAACTGAAGCAAATTGCTTTTGCACAAGTGGAGCTACATGTCAGCAGGTCCCCTTGTGCAAAAGCAATGCCGGCTCCTGCAGGTGGCGAGGAGCCAGTGGGACTGTGGGGGCATTGGGGCTCCCCCGCGGTCCCCAACGGAGAGGCCAGGCCCTGGAGGATGGAGTCCCCGGGCCAGAAGTGGCACAGGAGGGGGGCCATGCAGCCCCCACCCCCATAAGTACATTTTTTTTTTAAACATGGAAAGGCCGGCCCCATGGGATGGGCTCCCCGGAGCCATAATTGGCCTGAGGAGTGGGGCCACGCGGCCCCCTCCCAAAAATGATTACTTTTTTTAAAGGCTGGCCAGGCCCGTTGGATGGGTCCCGGGCCATAACTGGCCTCTGGAGGGGCCCACGTTGTTCCCCTCCCCAATTATGTTTTTAAACAAGGCTGCCAGGCCCCGGGGATGGGGTCCCCGGGGCCAAAAGTGGCCAAGGGAAGAGGGGCCACGCAGCCCCCCTCCCATAAAAAAACGGAACCGGACACTTGCTGTAGGGCCGCCCCCTCCTTGCACCACTCTGCAAACGCTCCCCCTGGCGCATTGTAAGTTGGGGAATTAGTTTCCCTTGAATACTTAGGGTCCCTGGGGGCCAACTACACCACCAGGTACCTCCAGCAAGTGCCACAGAGCTGGATTGCAGAGAGGTGGTCTGAGGCCATGCGCCTTTTTACACCACTCTGCAAATGCGGGTCCTGGCGCACTGCTGGTGGGGTAATGAGGTCCTCTTGTGTCCTGAGGACCTTAGGTCACAAGTGGGAGTTCATCATCTGAGCAGCAGTGCACCAGGACCCGCCTTTGCAGAGTGGTGTAAAAGGGGCATGGCCTCAGACCTCTTCTCTGCAATCCATCTCTGTGGCGCTTACTGGAGGTACCTGGTGGGCTGGTTGGCACACAGTGGGATTGCTAAGAGGTGTTCGGAGGCCACACTCACCTTTCTCCACCACTCTGCAAACGTGACTGCTATGTTATAGTTAGGAATTACCATTTAAAAAACCTTAGAAATTCACTGAAAAATCATAGGTTTCAGGGACATTATAGTTAGAAATTAGCATTTAAAAAACCTTAAAAATTCACTGAAAAACCATAGGTTTTAGGGACGTTATAGTTAGAAATTAGTATTTAAAAAAACTTAGAAATTCACTGAAAAAAACAGAGGTTTTAGGGACATTATAGTTAGTTGGACAGGTCACTCATACAAAACCAGAGAAATTCGGCTATTAAAGTTAGTAGAGCTAACTATAACTCGCGCCCCCGCAATGCACTGCTGATAGCGTCACAAATTACATCACTCATGACATGATCACTAATTACATCATCCATGTGACCATCTGGTGCCCCTCCTCACACCCTAAAAAAACCTTTCATACATCCACTCTATAATAAAAACTACTAATATCGAAACCATAGACACACCAATTGCAGTTAGTACATACCCGCTCACTGATTCATACGTCTACACACACATCCACCCACTAACCCTAACAGTCACTCATGCACGCAGCCATTCATCAATACACCTACTAATATATGCACTCATACACCCATATAGACACTCACACACTACCACTCACCAAAAAAGTTACTCAAAAACCTAGCCAGTCACCCAAAGAATTAATTAGACTGTCATTTACTCACCTATACAGTTATACACACACCACGTCACTTATTCATACAGATACGTACTGTCTTCAACAATTACAGACATAAGCACACACTTATCCCTGCAGCCACTGTCACAATCACTCACTGTCACATATACTCACTTATATACTTCAACACTCACAAATACTGCCTTTCACATATGTAGTTACTTACACATATACCACTAACACATCCATTCATTCACCAACACACCTATACGTACACTCACCGCTACACTACCTAACACATGCACTCATAAACGCATACACCCAGTGAATCACCCACTCACACATCCATGCAGGGAATCACACCCTCCCACCCACACAGACACTCAGGCACCTATACAGGTTCTCAGACAACCAATTATTCTTCAATATACCTTGGCATCTATAGATATAATGTTCTTGAACTTTTTAGAAACACTCAGTCACTGGATGATGTCATCAGTGATGTCATTTGAGATGTCATCAGTGATGTCACTGAGCATGTCATGAGAGATGTAATATGTGACTTCATCAGCAGTGCATTGTGGGGGCGAAAGTTATAGTTAGCTCTACTAAATATAACACCCGAATTTCTCTGGTTTTGTACGGGTGAAATGTCCAACTAACTATAACGTCCTGAAACTTCTGTTTTTTTCAGTGAATATATTGTATATATATATATACAATACCTTTTCCGGCTTGCTTTGCCGCTTAAATTGTGCAAAAAAAGAAGCAGGGAACTCTGGGTAGTTCCTAGGTTTTGGTGGCGAGCCGCTCCTATATACACCACTGACATTCTGAATCTGCTCACCTCAAATGTCTGTTTTTTCTACAAAAAGTTCAGTATAGGAGTAGCGCAGTGCCATCCACACCGAGCTAGAAAGTCACAAAGCCTTTTGCATTTTTACAGCACAGTCTTAAAGCATAGGATTAGCTAGTTCCATCCATTTTTGTTTGTTCTGTTTATTGTTATTTTCACCATAATATATAACATGACAGGAATTTTCTCCAGGTGTTTATCCCATTGACTGCATACAATAATGATAACTGTGGGTCTCAGGAAACTCAAGGTTCTGTGTTCAAAGTTTGCCTCGTCCACTACATGAAACATTAGGACCCATCACTACGTGGTATGGATACCCATCAGTTACGTTTCCTAGACCGCCCTGTTGGTCATCATTTGGGCCAATCTCACCAAGTGGTACGTCCACAACGTGCCATCAGTGCACACAGAAGTAAGTAACCGAAAAGCAGTGCATAAAGAATAATACGTGATAGTGAGTGATTAAAAATGGATAGTGGATACAAACATTACTTTAATCAGACGTAATCCACTTCCAAGATTAAAAAAAGTGCAAAATATCAGTAGTTTGAACAAATATCTACTGCATGTATATAGAGGTCGACATGTTTCTGCAGTTATTGACACTACTTGTATCACCTGCTTCCTCAGAACCAAGATTGTATTCTGCTACTGCTTACAAAAACGTGCGTGTGTGCATAATAGAAATAATAAGATATCACCTGAAACGGTATTCTCAATGCTCCTGTTTAGTAGAAGCTAATGGATTCAGGCAAGAAGAATCATGTATAGACGACACATATAAAGAGAACAGAGAACAAGGGAACACATTAATAGGGTTACCCATCATTGGTTTCAACCATTAGTATCTTTAATATACTTGCGTATTTACAATTCTAGAGCCCAACTCCTGTTACATTTGAATATGTCTCTCACTCACCTAGAGTGTGAGAAACCGGCGCCACTCCTCGCCTGGCCACAGCTCAGGAATTAGGGGCACCGCTCTATTCGAAAAAAATTAATGAATAAATAAACCACAGAAATCAAGAGGGTAAACCTCAAAGAGACCGCCAAATCTCAAGCAGTCGACCAAACAGATTGTATAATGGTCAACAATTGCTCATATAGCACAATTTTAATAATTTATCAAAGGCACTTAATGAGTGTTATTTCAGTAACGAAACGACGAGTGCAGAGACAGTTTGATCATCAACTTAAGCTCCAGAGAGCTCTCTCTTGCTGAAACTCAGGTGCTTAATCGAGGATTAGGTTTTGTCCAGACCACAACTGGAGATCCTTTTCAAACTAATGTAGAGATTGCCCAGCTATTCAGGAAGGTCAGGTTACATTTTATTTTCCTGAGGTCAGAAAGCTTACCTATTGAATCCAATACAGGTCTAAAAAAAGCCTCTAATTTTAGACCTTTACCGCACACTATTCCAACCAAAGTTTTGACCTTTGAGGAGGCAGTTAGACATGACGTTCAGGCTCTGTTTGCAAGGCCCAACAACCCCTTTATGAATCTATCAAAACAAGAACAGCAGGCCCTATCGGGACTAGCAAAAGATGAAACAGTTATCATCAAGCCTGCGGACAAGGGGGGTGCCACTGTGCTCATGGATATGAGCACCTACAGGCAGGAATGTCGCAGACAACTCAGTGACACCAATTCGTATATTCCTTTGGCAGAAGATCCAACAAAGAGACTTTCACTTAACATTAAACACCTCACTGAGGAGGCACTGTCAGAAGGTTGGATAACGGCGAATGAGGCCTCCTTCCTCTGTACTTCAAATCCGGTGATGCCATATTTTTATGTGCTCCCTAAAGTTCATAAACAACAACGCCGCCACCAGGACGCCCAATAATTTCCGGTATTGGTTCAGTATTGGAACCGTTATTGACCTTTGTCGATATTTTTCTTCGACCGTTGGTAAAATTAATGCCAACTTACATTCAGGACACAAAGGATCTGTTAAGAACTTTACCAAGTATTGAGTTTGATACCAACTTGGACATCTTGGTATCCTTTGATGTAGAGTCCCTCTACACCTCAATACCACAAAATGAGACACTTGAGGTGATTGAGACATTACTGCGGGAACAGAGTTGGGACTCAATAACTCCTGTATCCTTTGTGATGGAACTTGCCACCATGGCAATGAAAGAAAATTTCTTTCGATTTGAGGAGACGGTGTTTCTTCAGACCTCAGGGACCAGCATGGGCAGCGTTTTTGCCCCGTCCCTAGCTAATCTCTATGTTCACAGGTTCGAACAAGAGTGTGTATTGTCATCTACCAATCCCTATTTGTCATCGATAAGGGTTTGGAAACGCTACATAGATGACATCCTGGTAGTGTGGCGAGGGACACAGAGTGAATTAGAGACATTTCACTTATGGTTGAATGATCAGAACAGGTTCCTACGGTTTACCATTGAATTCTCAGAAACCACCTTGGCTTTTTTGGACCTCTGCATCACGGCTACACCAACAGGCTTGGTGTGTGAACTGTATAAAAAAACCATGGCACGGAATTCACTGCTCCAATACGACAGCTGTCATCCGAAGGCGCTTCGGGACAATCTGCCCTTTGGTCAATTTTTGCGTATTCAACGTAACTGCAGCACCAAAGAAGGGTTTCGCAAACATGCAGGAGAACTGGAACAGTGTCTCCGTGATAAGAAGTATCCTCGGAAACTGATTCGAGACTCCAAGAAGAGAGCCTCAAATAACAATCGTGAATCACTATTAGAGGTGGCCTGCCCTAAACCAAAGAACGAGAGGATAGCGTTTGTGAACACCTTCAATACACGATCCAACGCAATCAAGAAAATTGTGCAAATGCACTGGAAGATCCTCAATACTGGCCCGGACAACCTCCCTATACCATTGTTTGCATACAAGAGAGGACTGAGTCTGAAAGACCATCTAGTGCATACAAGACCAGGACCAAAGAAAACTCACCAAGTGGGAACTTTATGGGATTTGCCACCAGTTGAGGGTCACCACCCGTCCGGAAATTGCGCTGCTTGTACCCAAACAACCCACTCCACCAGCATTGACATAGGGACCTCAAGACGTTGGGAACAGAAACATTTTACTAATTGTAATAGTTCCAATCTCATCTACCTCATTAGATGTCCATGTCCCCTACAATATGTCGGAATGACGACAAGAAAAATAAAAGTTAGGATATCGGAGCATAAAAGCACGATCCGGTGCAATAAACAATCCACCCGCCTCACAAACCATTTCTTAGAGGTAGGACATTAACCCACAGACTTTTCTTGGACAGTGTTGGAACAACCACGGATTCCCCCGCATATCACTGATATCACGAAACACCTCTTCAGACTTGAGCAAAAGTGGGTGTATCGTCTGAACACAGATAAAAGTGGTCTCAACTAGGATATTCCTTGGACTACACTATAGTGTGGTCGCTGTTTTGGCCCCCAGTACCACGTCTTCATCTGAAACTGATAGAGTATGAGTATCTCCGTTGTTGTAGATTGCACGAGAATTCATACACTACTGGTGAGAGCAATGAGACAATGCATGTGGACGTTGATGAGTATAGGGTTTGTTGACAACATCCCATTGTCCGATAAAACACTAGCCAAATAGCATAACCATGGTTAAGTGTTTTTGGATCTATCTATGCTCTCTCGAGTGTTAATGAATACACATTGTGAGTTGTAATAATCACCAATTATATTCACAAAGAGCACACACACACTCTAGATCATGATGGCAAATATCACACAATTGCCTCAGCTCTAGAGTATCTCATGCCTGAGATATCATATGATAATACCGAGTAATATGTGGCCAGAGTATTAATAAGGAATAGCTATGTCACAGCTTACGACACACAAGTACTCTGGAACGCTTCTAAATAAATTATGAGCGCTGCAACTATTGATTACATTTGTAAAAAATATATTATACATAACATCGTATGCTAAGTAAAGGTATGTCGCCTCTAATTTAATTTGAGGCAGAAAACCTAGTATACACAGGGAATGTTGTGTTTTCGTTTCCATCTAACACAGCCTTTATCACAGACAATTTCAGGCAATTACTATCAGATAAATAATCACGACCATTAAGGTGGTTGCAGTCCTTATTAAACAGAGCTCTATTTGATTCCATTGCTTGCGAGCTCTAATACTACATTTCCCATGAACCTGGTAGTTCGAGGGAGTAGCGTGACGGCGCATGCGCAATGACACAGTGACCGGGTGTATGGCACTTCCGCCTTTAGAAATAGAACAAACAAACAGGTTGCGGTGCCTCCCCGTATAGCGCAGATGCCAGACTGGGGTATCGACGGATAGGTAGGTTCCTAGACAACTTGTATGCACAACGTGTTGTGTATTTATTACGGAAGGCGGTATGATTTCTGACTGACTTTCGGATGATTGTGTAATTGACTCGGCTTGCCTCAATCCGAAGTGCAACGATCGCGCTTGAGTGTATTTAGGCACTTGTGCAATTTCTGATGCTCAGGCTGACATTATTAAGGCATACGTTCCTAAGGGATTGGTTTATCTTCCTGGTCAAACCTTTTCCTCCTGTTTGATGAAATAACACTCACTAAGTGCCTTCGATAAATTATTAAAATTGTGCTATGTGAGCAATTGTTGACCATTATACAATCTGTTTGGTCGACTGCTTGAGATTTGGCGGTCTCTTTGAGGTTTACCCTCTTGATTTCTGTGGTTTATTTATTCATTCATTTTTTTCGAATAGAGCGGTGCCCCTAATTCCTGAGCTGTGGCCAGGCGAGGAGTGGCGCCGGTTTCTCACACTCTAGGTGAGTGAGAGACATATTCAAATGTAACAGGAGTTGGGCTCTAGAATTGTAAATACGCAAGTATATTAAAGATACTAATGGTTGAAACCAATGATGGGTAACCCTATTAATGTGTTCCCTTGTTCTCTGTTCTCTTTATATGTGTCGTCTATACATGATTCTTCTTGCCTGAATCCATCAGCTTCTACTAAACAGGAGCATTGAGAATACTGTTTCAGGTGATATCTTATTATTTCTATTATGCACACACGCACGTTTTTGTAAGCAGTAGCAGAATACAATCTTGGTCCTGAGGAAGCAGGTGATACAAGTAGTGTCAATAACTGCAGAAACATGTCGACCTCTATATACATGCAGTAGATATTTGTTCAAACTACTGATATTTTGCACTTTTTTAAATCTTGGAAGTGGATTACGTCTGATTAAAGTAATGTTTGTATCCACTATCCATTTTTAATCACTCACTATCACGTATTATTCTTTATGCACTGCTTTTCAGTTACTTACTTCTGTGTGCACTGATGGCACGTTGTGGACGTACCACTTGGTGAGATTGGCCCAAATGATGACCAACAGGGCGGTCTAGGAAACGTAACTGATGGGTATCCATACCATGTAGTGATGGGTCCTAACGTTTCATGTAGTGGACGAGGCAAACTTTGAACACAGAACCTTGAGTTTCCTGAGACCCACAGTTATCATTATTGTATGCAGTGTCTTGTAAGGGGTTATAACTGTGTTGAGGTCTTTAAATATTTCCCTTGGACCCTACTCTCTCCGTTTGTATTACGGTTTATCCCATTTATACATAGTGTCCTAGCAGAAAGAGAGATCAATATATTTACCAACTTCACAAACTAAACAACTTCAGGCATAACGGTGCTCCAGGCCTTCCTTCATAATGGATATTACACAGAGCTACAGTGCCATTTATCTAATATACCAGATGGTACTGAGGTACTTGGTTTTTAAGAACCGGCACAGAACCGGTAACCCAGCGGTGCCAGGGAATCAACACCCAGAGACCTCGGGTTCTCCTGATCCAGACCTACAGAAACTCGGAGTCTTCTAGGTGAAGTCAAAGATTAGTTTATTGGCTGCAACCAAGGTAACAGGTGTCCTAGAAGTACAATACGGGTATGTTCTCAGGAGACTGCACACTTTCATGAAGTCAGGCTTCTCTTCTTATACACAGTTTTAGGCCCTAGGCAAAACATTCTTGGTTGTAAAGTAAATAGTTAACATATTCTGGTTCAAAGAAAAAGCAGAGTCATGATGACATGTCCATATTTCACTTGGTGCTGCCTACAACAAATCATTTGGCAAGGCCCAACATTTCATCAGATATCACTGGACCCCTAATAAAAACGGGCACCTCCCCACCATAAAGTAAGTGAAGCAAAGGAGTGGAGAAAGATGTGAGCGAGATATAGCAGGTGTGCGCGCTGAAATGGTTTTATGGCTGGTTGAGCCTAGATGCTATCTTGCTCGGCCACTGGGAGGGAACTGACCTAACGAGTTCGGCCTGGGGCAATGGTTCTAACTTGTACTGAGGTCAGGGAGAAGTCGATTAAGGAGTATGTGTCCTTGTGGAATCAAATTCAACTGGATTAAGGCCTATGTAAAGGGCAACATATAAATGGGAGCCAAGGGTTTAGAATGTAAATGACGATTTCGAGGTGAAATCGTCACTCGAACACGCCGAAAATACATGTACATGATGTACTCGTCATTCTCGGTCTTTTGATACCAAATTCGTCATATTTCGACGAAGTTTTATTTCTCGAGTCCAGTATAATTATGTGAATCCAGATTTTCAGAACCACAAACCCTCCTTTTGCCCTTACATAGGCAATTAATCTATCCTCATGTTAGTCTGAGTCCAGATCTATATTCCTAAAGTCATTGAGATGTTGCTGTAACATCATTCTAGTACTTAGTTCATCTCTTGACACAGGCTTCCTTACACATGATGTAACACAGAGGCCACATATTGCAGGAGCACACTGTATGCATAGACAGAACAGGAAAAGAACGGCTAAGACCATCCCAATGACCATCAGAATTTTCCATCCCCAGGCAGATATCAGTTCCCAGAACCATCCCATTAACGACCAATCTCCTTTATCCACATGAATAGATTCAGAAATCTTATGTAGTTTGGAGATGGCCCTGTACACTGTTGGAGCATTATCTGGGATGAAAATGCAACAACTAGACTGGATCAATTTGCATACTCCACCTCGGTCCGCAAGTATTACATCCAAAGCGACCCGGTTCTGAAGGGTCATAAGTCGATCCGACTGGAGCTCAGCAGTCAGGTTACTAAGGGCACCAGCAGTTTCAATCACGGTGGATTCAACTACCCTTGTTAATTGCCTTATGTTTCTGCTGTTAGCCATGGATCCCCAGAACGGCAGAAAACCCTTTACAAAGTCCCCAAATTCTTGACCTGCAGTGTCTTCTTTACTCAAAACACCTCTAACTACCCTTGTCCGATGGTAATCCGCCGCTGCTGTGTAGGTGGGAGGTAACAGGAATGAAACAAAACATGAGCCCGAGAAGTCAGGGGGCAACCATGTATAGGCTCTATCATGGCAGATGAAATAAGTACCCTTAGTGGCTAAAAACGCAGGGGAAGTCTGAGATCCAAAAACATACGTTTCTGTACAGATACTCTTCCCTAGCTGAGCTCTCGGATTCTTGCCAATACCTTGCAGACACAGGTGACCTTGATGGGGTACGATCCAGATAGGGGAGGATCTTTTGGCTTGCTGTTTCTCACTTAATGTAGTGCCATATCCGGTCACGTTCCAACCTACATATGCAAGTATCTCATCATCCGGAGTATCTTCATAGGAAGTTACTTCCTTGATCATGTCAACTATACCTTTGACTAGGGCGCTAGTCTTGAGGTTGTCTTTTACAGAACGTAGGGGTTGGATTTCTCGTGCATATATGAACATTGTCCTATATGCCCATACTGAACCATTGTGACTAAATGGCAGGACCAAATAGGGGATACCTTTATCCGTTGTGTGAGGCATGAGACCACACACCCAACAGTTAGTTGTGTTCATTACAAGTTGGTGTTGGTGTAATAACTGAACGAAGGAGTTATTAATGAACTCTAATCTCCTATTTGATTCGTGGTCAGGCAGAGGGTGGAAAGAATGAGAGGAAATAGTAGGAGGAGGTATGGGTGATGTAGTAGGCGCAAATGTTACATGGAAAGAGAATAAAACATAACTTATAAAAAAGATCATTACGCTTGATAGCATAAAAATACACAATATGATAAAACTTTTCTTCGCCATCGTGTTACATAGTCTCTGCTTAAAGTTCATTTGTTTGGCAGGTCTCTCCACATCAGGAAACTCCATCCTCTCTAAGGTGCTGCCCGCGACGAGGAGGTTGTTTCTGCTAAGGAGTGCTTCTGTCAGTCTAGGGCAACTCCCTTGGACCGACCAGAACCACCGACCTAACGTCGTTGGCTGCACTTCCGAAGACTTTAACCAATCGCGGCCCTAGCAGCGGAACCCGGATGGCGGTTCGAAAAACAAAAAATAAGCAAGTTTCCTAAATGGGAGATCTGCACTTTCAAAAATAGGATTTGGGGAAAAAGATACATTTATTAGTCCATAGGTCTTGGTCTCAGATCATAAAAAGGAATCACTTTTATTAGTCTGTTTTTCTCGGTCGCAAATTGTAGCGTCTTTTTCCTGGTACTGTCTGGTCCTGAAACAGGAGTTCAGGTTCCAAAGAGTTCAATTGTTCTGGTGGTTTCACAGTTTCTTGAAAAATGTTCTCGTTTTCACAATCAGGGTTAGTTTCTTTTACACGGTCATCAGTTGTGAGCTCTGAGTCAGTGACACCCTTCTGGATCCATTGGTCATAGGGCAGAGGGAAGGGTACTTTTTTACAATGGATCCCGTGGACCCAGTTGGCCTTCCCCTCCACCCGAACAGCTGACCTTGTAGACAGAAGGACGAGGTGAGGCCCGGTCCATCTGGGCTGGTCGTTTCTTGTTCTTTGAAAGTTGCGGACGAGAACCCAGGAACCGGGGTCAATGGAGTGCACCGGAGTCTCAGAGACCGGAGGCAAGGTGTTGTGGACCTGTTGATGTAAAACACGCAATTTAGCCGTCAATTCATACAAGTAATCAAGCAAAATAGGGTGTTGCAGCTCGCTGAACTTCGTGGGCCTAGGCACTCCCCATATGTTGGCTGGCCGGCCAAAGACGATTTCGTAGGGGCTGAGTTTCCCTCGCGAATGCACAGCCACTCTGGTGGATAGGAGTGCTAAGGGTAGAGCGTCAGGCCATTTAAGACCTGTGCTCGCTTGGATTTTGGCCAATTTAAGTTTAAGCGTGCCATTGTAACATTCTACTAATCCAGCTGATTGGGGGTGATTTGCAGCGTGGAACTTCTGTCTAATGCCTAGCCCTTCACACACTCTTTTCATCACACGACCCACAAATTCACTTCCGTTGTCAGACCAGACCATTCTAGGCATTCCGAACCTGGGGAAGTACTCTTTTACAAGGGCTTTTGCTGTGGACAAGGCAATATTGTCTTTTAGGGGATAGGCTTCTACCCATCTTGAGAAGGCACAAACAACCACGAGCACGTATTTTAAGTTGTTGCACCTCTCCATGTGTATGAAATCTAGCTGCAAAACCTCGAACGGATACGTAGGAGGTGCAAAATGACCAGCTGGAGTTGGGGTTCCCCTACCAGGATTGTGCTTCAGACATACCATGCAATTCTTGACAACATTCTCTGCACACTTGGGAATCCCTGAATTCTTCCACACTGGGGCCAACAACTCGCAAATCCCTTTCGCGCTGATATGAGCCATTCCATGAGCCATTGTAACCACTGCAAGCACATATGCATCGGGTAACAACCATCTCTGATGCTCTGTCAATTCAACCCAACAACCATTTGCATCCATTCTTCCTGTACTCTCTCTCCACGTGCTTAACTCTTTCTCTGTGGCCTCAGCTTGGATGGACTTCACACTTTCTATCGTGTCCTCACATATTCCAACCTCACCAGTCCATCTTTCAGGGCCTTCAACATACATTCGGCTCATCACATTCTTTGCCGTTTCCTTAGCGGTCTCATCAGCAAATGCATTTTCACGACCAACATCATCAGTCACCTTCTTGTGAGCACTACATTTCACAATCGCTATTTGCAGGGGCAAGGTCAGTGATTCAAGAAGCTCATTCACCAACTGACCATGCTGAATCTTAGCTCCATGCGAAGTCAGGAATCCACGTTCTCTCCACAATCGTCCAAAACTGTGAGCCACTCCAAACGCATACTGACTATCAGTATAGACAGTCACTCTCATTCCTTTAGACAACACACATGCTCTCGTAAGTGCGACTAGTTCTGCGGCTTGAGCTGAACCATGTGGTATTCGCGCAGTTTCAACGACTGTGTGCAAAGTCGTGACAGCATATGCTGTAGTCACGTTCCCATTTGGGAGTTTAAAGCATGACCCATCTACCCATAACGTACCATCACATTCAGCGAGAGGAGTGTCAAATAAATCCACTCTCCCTTTTGTCTCTTCCTCTGTTGTGAGGAAACAATCGTGCTGTTCCAAAGCATCTGATTCCTCTGCAATTGGCAACAACGTGGCTAGATTCAGGGTACTGCACCTTCTTATATGCACATGGCTCGCTAGCAGCGTTAATTCATAACTAGACAGTCGAGCACTAGTTAAGTGCTGTGTCTTGGTCCTATTTAACAATGTGTCTACTGCATGCGGGACCATCACGATTAGTGTATTATTCATTACTAGACCTGCAGACTGTCGAATAGAAACAGCTGCTGCTGCTGTGGCCCTTAAACAACTTGGAAATGCTCGTGCTACCGGATCCAAAGTGGCCGAAAAATAGGCGCATGGCCGCTGTCTATCTCCGAATAACTGAGTCAGCACAGACAATGCACAGCCCTCCTTCTCGTGGACATACAATGTGAAAGGCTTACTGTAGTTGGGGGTACCTAACACAGGAGCCGAACATAATGCTGTGCGTAATTCGAGAAAACTTTTCTGACACTCTTCAGACCAGGGAATGGGATTGGGTGTATTTTTACACGTTAGTGCCACCAAGGGTTTGGCCAATAACGAAAAATTTGGAATCCACTGTCTACAGTACGATGTAATGCCTAAGAAAGCACGTACTTCTCTCTGTGTTCTTGGCACATTCAATTTCGCTATTGCCTGAATTCTTTCTGGGGTCAGCTTCCTTCCCTCCTTCGATAAGAGGTGACCTAAGTAGGTCACTTCTTGTCGGCAATATTGAAGCTTGGAAAGTGACACCTTGTGATGCAGATCACACAGATGACGCAACAATGTCAATGTGGCCTGTTTACAAATTTTCTCATTATCTGCAGCAATGAGCAAAACGTCCACATACTGTACAAGAGTGGCACCTTTAGGCAAAACGATCGTGTCAAGCTGAGTTTTCAGAGCCTGACTGTATATTGAGGGGCTTTCACAGTAGCCTTGAGGAGCGCGTTTAAAGCGGAAACTTCGACCTCCTAAACTAAAGGAAAAAATATCCCTGCTCTCCTCAGCAATTGGGATGCTGAAGAAAGCATTCTTTAGGTCAATCACTGAAAACCATGAAGCAGAAGCTGGAATCATAGTCAATAATGTGGTAATGTCGGGCACAACTGGGAATTGTGGCACGACTATCTTATTTACTTCTCGAAGATCAATCACGAATCTGTACACAGGTGGCTGAGAAGGGTCAGTTTGTTTTAAAACAGGCAGAACAGGACTATTGCAAACATTGCCTCGTGTTTCTTCAATCACATCCTTTTCAATCAATTCGTAAACAATCGCTAGCAAAGCTTTTTCACCCTCATTAGATATTCTGTATTGGGGAATTCGTGGCATTTTGACATTAGATTTCAATGTTACAACATATGGTGGAATTTCTAAAAGACCTACATCATTAGGACCAGTAGCCCAAAGAATATCTGGGAGAAGTGCTAATTCTGCTGAAAGTGCATCTCTCGACAAATACATGGGAGAAACCACTTTCTTACCTAAAGTGAGTTGTACTCCTGAAGGAGAACAATACAAAGTCGCATACAATCTTTTTAGCAAATCTAATCCTAGCAAATTTTCACCACAACCTGTTGTCAGAATAAGGGGTGCTTCGAATTTACAAGGACCAACAGAAAGCGATAAAGGGTTAGAAATCGGATTTCTAACCGGGGCGCCAGAAAAACCTACAGAAACGTTCATTTCGCCAGACAAAGGTGCGCCAGGGAGTTTGGAGTGCATAATAGAACTCTTTGTAGCACCAGTATCCAACAGAAAAGGTTCTGACACACCTGATGTAATCACCTCAACGTAAGGTCCACTCTGATCTACTGGAACTGAAACAACTCCCTCTCTTTGTCTATGGCTGGCCTAGCAATCATCATTCTCCCACTGTTCATTTTCTGTGTAATAATCTTCAACATAGTATTGAGCGGTCCTGTCAGATACGTTATTTTGCTGATCAAACCTGTTCATAGAGTTTGGTGGTGGAAGGGGACGTGTGTCCTTAGTGGCGTTTCCACGCCCTCTACCTCTAGGCGCTTGCTGACTGCCACGACCTCTAACACCAGATACTCCATTTGCACGTTGTGATAGGGCAGGACAATTATACTTGTAATGACCCTCTTGTTTGCAATATAAACACTGGTTGGGACCTACACGGGGTTGAGTGTAATCGAATCTTTGCGAGTTTCTCTGATACTGTTGAGGCTGCTGAAAAGTATTCTGGTAGTGATTCTGGCCATTATTATGTTGATTACCACCACCACGTGGCGGATAGGCTTGCTGTAGCAAAACCTTTGTTTTGAGTTCTCTAGTTTTCTTTTCTACTTTATCTTTCTCATCTTTGTCTCTATTCTCGTAGTATTGTGCAGTAGCTAATATCTGCGCTGAAGATGAGACTGCCCAAGAACTTTCTGAATCTTTTAATTTTTTACACAATTCTGGAAGTAGATTGTGCACGAATTTATCGACAAACAATCTCTGACCACCTTCTGTGGTCATATCTTGACCGCTGTGGTCAATGAATGTTTCTTCAAATCTGGTGAAGAAATCTGAAACAGTTTCTTCTTTCTTTTGCTTGCATGCAGACAACTTATCCCAATTTACGCGTATTGCAGGCATTATCGTTTTCATGTAATCTACTATTCTACCAGGGAGTTCTGCTATCAAAGGCTCAGGCTTGGCACCACCAACTTGGCGGGCATCTGCAGCAGTAATATTAGCCCACGTGTCACCTAATTCCTGGTCATGATCTACATGACGAATTTTACCCCATAAAGGCTTTGGAACAACATTTCCAAATAGCATATCGATATCGGCTAAATTCATTATACATGACCCAGCAGTTTGTGACAATTCTTTATAGTACCCTGCAGGATTTTTACGCGGATCTGGTAACGTTTGTTTGAGTGCTAAAACTTCAGCTCGCTTTCATGGGACATGTACCCATACACGGTGGAAGTGTGGCAGAATAGGTGGGTTAGCGGTTGTGTCACCCTCTCTCCATTGTGGGGGAACTTCTCTCATAGGGTATTGTCGCGCCTTTTTCCTACTGGAGGTATGAGATTCAGATGGTGACCCAGAACTGCTTCCCTTACTTCGATATGATAACAACATTTCAACTGCTTTTTCCACGTCTGGACCTACAATCATACCCTCTCCAAACTTAAACCGTACACGACACATCTCTTGTGGGATGCAGTCTTGATCATTATCTTCTAAATCCTTGCCAAGAAAAACACACATCTGTTCGAAAACATATCTCTGTGTCGCTGCTTCCCATTGATGGAAGACTTCCATGACTGACTGTACATCATATTTTGCAGTGTCCATGACCCATTTCCGAGCTAAACTATTCAGGGAATCTCTCTCTTGATAATCAGGCAGTTGACTTCGCAACTGTCTTCTTCCTATGTTAGGGGTCGTAGCAGGCGACCCGAAAAGAGGTAAAAGAAGATTAGTAACAGTGCTGGCCATTTTCTGCCGAATGGTAGGTGAAACTGAAGGACAAACAGATGGAAAAACGGGGTGAGATAAGGCGGGGGTAGAGATAGCAGAAGAGGTATCAGGGAAAATAGAGGGGGCACTAGGCAAAATCGTAGAGGGAGCATTAGGAGACGTAAAAAGTACAGTAGGCAAAATCGTAGAAAACACAGGTGAAACAGAAGTGGTCGGTGGGCCTGGAGGAGGCTGCACCGAGAAGTAGGAGCCAGCTGAAGAACAGCTGGTGGGTGCTGTTGAGGAGCAGGAGGCGCAGCTTGTGCAACTAAAGGTTGCGGGGGTGCTGTGGCATTCTGCGCATAGGGGGGTGGTGAATTTAGCAAATGCGACATTAATGGGTCTTTTTCACGTTCTTTTGCTGCCTCTTGCTGAAGAGACGGCAAAACTGGATAACACTTATCTATTGCCATTTTACGTTGCCTGTGCAACTGCTCATTCATCTGCTCTTCCTCATTATCTTTAAACTGCACAGCAGCTTGCATTACTGAAAGTCCCCCTTCTCTCTTATTTTTCTTAGCTAATTTAATTCCTTTTTGTTTGGCTTCTTTACGCCATAAGCGGAAGGAGTCAAACATTGCCGGCCGGGCTTTCTTTTTGAAGAGTTTAACTTCAAGGTTGTCTAAGATTTCAGAATCAAAACTACCATATTGGGGCCATTTTAGAACACCATCTTTCCTAGTGTATTTAACCCATACTTCATTGTAAGTGATAGGGCCTACCCCATGTTTTACATACAGTTCGTAAGTCGGAGTTCCAACTAGAGGAACCGGACATGAGTCCTCCAATCGGGAGTCCCTATTATTACCACCAAGACAAAATAAATTCCCAAGTCTAAGACTAGGCATCCTCGCTCTCTAGTCTAGTTCCAAAACTTCAAAGGATTATCGATTACGATATTTCTCGTGAATACACGAGTCCTTCGGTTATGGTGCTTGCAAGTACCAATACAAAACCTTTTGTATCCCAAAGATACCACAAAGTAAGTCCAACTAAGGACTGGGAGACGCTCCACTTATACTTAACTGAAAATATCTCGATGACTTCACCAGAAGACTCGTTCCGAACAGTGGTCCAGGTACTTAGCTGAAGGGAGATTTTTGCGCACCACCGAATAATTGGTGTGGTCTAAATGATAATTATATTGGAGTGGTGCTACTAGGAACAGGGGTGAAGACTCGTCTCAGTGTTTCGCTCTACCAAAAACTTCAAGGGTCCACATCAGGGCGATAGCCAGGGCAGCAGTCCTTGTAGCCGTCGGGAAGCGGGGAACCTCGCAGCAAAGACCTTCGGACCACGTCGACATGCAGGGGTCGATGAGGTGGTTGGCCGTCCTCCGGAATTTCCACACGAAGCTCCTCACGATCTTCAGGCTGACTGGTACCACTGGAATCGCCCCAAACGTTGGGCGCCAACTGAGGTACTGGGTTTTTAAGAACCGGCACAGAACCGGTAACCCAGCGGTGCCAGGGAATCAACACCCAGAGACCTCGGGTTCTCCTGATCCAGACCTACAGAAACTCGGAGTCTTCTAGGTGAAGTCAAAGATTAGTTTACTGGCTGCAACCAAGGTAACAGGTGTCCTAGAAGTACAATACGGGTATGTTCTCAGGAGACTGCACACTTTCATGAAGTCAGGCTTCTCTTCTTATACACAGTTTTAGGCCCTAGGCAAAACATTCTTGGTTGTAAAGTAAATAGTTAACATATTCTGGTTCAAAGAAAAAGCAGAGTCATGATGACATGTCCATATTTCACTTTGTGCTGCCTACAACAAATCATTTGGCAAGGCCCAACATTTCATCAGATATCACTGGACCCCTAATAAAAACGGGCACCTCCCCACCATAAAGTAAGTGAAGCAAAGGAGTGGAGAAAGATGTGAGCGAGATATAGCAGGTGTGCGCGCTGAAATGGTTTTATGGCTGGTTGAGCCTAGATGCTATCTTGCTCGGCCACTGGGAGGGAACTGACCTAACGAGTTCGGCCTGGGGCAATGGTTCTAACTTGTACTGAGGTCAGGAAGAAGTCGATTAAGGAGTATGTGTCCTTGTGGAATCAAATTCAACTGGATTAAGGCCTATGTAAAGGGCAACATATAAATGGGAGCCAAGGGTTTAGAATGTAAATGACGATTTCGAGGTGAAATCGTCACTCGAACACGCCGAAAATACA
Source organism: Lissotriton helveticus (assembly GCF_964261635.1). Classification (NCBI taxonomy): domain Eukaryota; kingdom Metazoa; phylum Chordata; class Amphibia; order Caudata; family Salamandridae; genus Lissotriton; species Lissotriton helveticus. Next base: position 1,263,243,253 of record NC_136067.1, on the reverse strand, counting down.
TGTACATGATGTACTCGTCATTCTCGGTCTTTTGATACCAAATTCGTCATATTTCGACGAAGTTTTATTTCTCGAGCCCAGTATAATTATGTGAATCCAGATTTTCAGAACCACAGTACAGTATTTCCTTATATATGTGCCTTCATACAGGTTTCATCATCAAAAAGACAAAAGTTGCTACCCTTTATCTGATTCAATTGATTACCAGCTGCCTGTGTTATGAGGTATGTGTACCTGGTTCATGTTGGCGATTTGTTTGAAGTGTTGTGAGAATTGAGTTCCAGTTGTCTGAGAGTTGGAACTTACAAAACCCTACCTTGTCTTCTCTGTGAAGTGACACGCCTTCGGCTTTCGCCCAATTGATGACAGAGTGAGTCCATGCCAACAGTGTCGGAGGTTCCTGAGATTTCCAGCGTTTTGTTATAAGTCTTTTAGCCACCACCAAGCTTAAATATAGGAATTGGTTTGTGGATCTATGTACTTTATTTCTAGGAAATAACCCCATTATGTATGTTTCCCAAGTGTTTGAGAGCTGTCTTTCTGGGCATTCGGACAAATGCAGTATCACCCCTTCCCAATATTGTTGCAATTCATGACACAACCATAACATGTGTGTAATGTCTGCATCTAGGTGGATGTACTGGGGACAATGTGAATAATTTCTATGAAAGTAACAATTTATTTTTTCTGGAGTAAGGTACACTCTGTGTATTATGCAGAATTGCATTAATTTGAACCTAGCTTTGCGTGGAACCTGTACAGAGCTCGCTACTTCTGTGTCCGTGCATGCGCGCCCTAAGTTTGTGCGCAGTGGGGTCAAATCTAGGGCAGTTTGAAGGCGTAATGCATCTAAAAACCGTTGAGTGCGGTGGCTGCCTGTCCCCAGGACATGGATATATTGGAGTACCATATTTGTCTGTAATTGTTGTGTAATTTCCTCAATCTGCTTTGCAACAATCTGATCCAGGAAGCATGCATTAGAAAATGTCCTGGGGGCAGTCCTTCTGCTTGCACCAGTTCTTTGAATGGTAGGAGCGATCCGTCTAAATACAGGTCTTCTAGTGTATGTATACCCACGTTATGCCAATCTCCCAAATCAGATTATGTGGTGGTTTGGAACCCCCTTGGCGTTCCGAGCAAGGGGATCCCTAGGGCATATGGTTATATGCGTCTGGTGAGGAATAGCGCTCTGTGAAAACAATGGTAAGCCACTTGCAACCATAGGGAGAACGGGCCTTAACTCTTGCTACAAGGGTGGAAGATAGAAAGAATGGGGGATATCGTACATGAGGCATCCCCTGTCATCGTGTCTGATAAGTGCCTGCCCTCCACCCAGCGAGCCACCCACTGCAGCTGAGATGCTATATAATAGTGCTCTAGGTTGGGTACAGCCAATCCCCCTGTCCTGATGGTAGGTATAGGTTTGTGAGTGCAACTCTGCAGCGTGAGGTGTTCCATAGAAAACTAAGGATCAAGCGCTCGATTGGCTTGAAAGGCCGATGTTGTCGTGCCAGTGTTTTGTGTGAAAAAACTCTCAGCCGCAGTGAGATGGCATAGCAGGCTGTAGGCGCCAGGTTGGGGATGTAGGGCGCGGTGTGTCCCATGTTAGCTTGATGTAGTGAGGATTATGATCAGAGTGTGTTCTTCCCATATATTCCACCTGTGTTACATGTGGTACTATAATGGGTGTCCATAAGATCCTGTCCATGCGAACATGTAACGCATGAGGGGCTGAATAAAAGTAATAATCTCGCAGGTTGGGATTACGATGTCTCCAAGTGTCCACCAATCCCCAGCCACCTGCCCAGGACCGTAACAGGGAGGTCCCATTAACTGCCGATGGGCCCCTAAAAGTTGGGAATGATCGGTCAATTGTCGTGTCCAATACATTATTGAAGTCTCCTCCTATCACCCATGGCATGTGACACCACTTAGATAGCACTGCTGATAGTTTGTTCCAGAAGAGCCTTTGCACCTTATTTGGGCATATATGTTTCCTATTCAGAGACACCTACCATGTAGCTTACCTCTGAAGAAGATGCATCTCCCCTCTGCATCCATCTCTACACCCTCAATTGAAAATGGGGTACCCGGGTGTACCCAGGCGTACCCAGATCAACACCCCGCAAGCAAATGCCGGTAATCTGTAGCGATAATTTGCCCTCTCTACTTGTGCTGCAGTTTGGTTACCTCTGAGTGTATCAGGTGAGTTTCCTGCAGCAAGGCTATCTGTACATTGTGTCGTTTTAGGTACAAGTAAACAGCATATCTGCGGGAGGGGGTGCGTAAACCTCTTACATTTCATGTAATGAATCTTTGTGGCAACATTGTGTAAATATGTATGTATGTGTTGGCTGAGGAGGATGAGATCTGTGCCTACCAGCATCTGTTATGGTAACATGTGTAGGGAACTACAGGAGATCAGTCGATCCTTTAAGTTGTGCCCAGAGGGTCGTTCCCTAGACAAAGGGGACGCTTGTCATAAACATGTGTAGGGAGTCATATTGGAACATAACAGCACCTGAGTAAACTATTTACAAAACATAACATCAACTTTGCAAACATGCAATACCAAGAGAGCAGATCCCGCAACTATGTTGGACTGCCTATACCTTTACTTATACCTAACTCAGTGTGCCACTTGTGGATATGAGGGTGCACAACTTACAAGAGCCCGCCTGTATTTAGTGTCCACCCATAACCATAGTAAATACATTCCCTTCAGTTAATTCAGGTGTTTTTAATAGATTTCCCAACCGCCCGGTCCCATTCTCCCTCCTTGTTCCCACCCCAGGCAACAGATTCATAGTCACTCTACAGTAACCCCCATACAGGAGTATAATACCACCACATATAGGACTTGGGAAAAGAAAGGATATGTAATGTTTTTAAATGATGCTGTCTGATGTTTGTGAAGTAACTTCAGGCATCATCAAGGAGTTGATGTCCGAGGGCAGACCACCGGGGAGTCCCTGTCGTCAGATGTTCGGGTCGACCACAAGTTTCTTTCCAAGTCTTTAGAAAGTTCTGATATCTTTTCAACCTCATGGATTGCTTGTCGTTGTTCTTTAAACATTTGTTCCACGTTAGGAACCACTATCCGCTGGGATGCCTGAGATGTCTGCTGGCGGTATTCGCAGCACCATAACTGGGAAAGAGCTTGTGCCCCTGTTGCATGATAAGTTGGCCCTGACAGGGAATAAACAATAACTTGTAAAGGTACACCTGGGCAAGGTGAATAACACAAGTTTGCAGCACCCCCACTCAAATCTCCTCTTCTGGTGAGTCTAGGACCCATAAATCTCCCAGAGGACTCGAGTCAATCCCACACATCGTGTGGCGTATCAAAAAAGTGAGTTTTACCTTCTGTCACCACCAGTAGTTTCGGAGGGAAATACAGTGAGAACTGAATATCAAACACCCGAAGTTGTTGTCTTACTGCCAGGAAGGAGCTGCGTTGACGTTGAACTCCCACAGTGTAATCTGGAAAAAACATTACTTTGGCATTGTCCACTCATATATCTTGTATCTTCCAGGTTCCCCTCAGGAGGGAGTCCCTATCCCTGTTGTGAAGTACTTTGAACAGGAACGGTCTAGGGTTTAATCCTGGAGCGGGTTTCCGAAATGGTTCGCGATGTTCTCTTTCCACTGAGAAATAAGGGGACAGTGCACTCTCTGGCATTTATTTATTTTCTTTATTTAGAAAGCTTTATAAAGTTTTATAAAGCGTGAACATGACCCTTGCGCTGTATACAAGGTGAAAGCATGAATAAACTCCGTACAATAGAGGTCAGCACAAGAGGCGCAACTAGAGCAACATATCGGGGGGGCTAAGAAATTTTTTTGGGGGGGCCTGAAACTTTAAGCAGTAGGTAGAGTGGCGCTGCAGGGGCTCTTAGAAGGGGTGAAACATCATCAAAGAGTCTTTAACATGCACATGGTCTTTTAAAGACCTGTGAAGTGCCCGGGTGTGACTGCGTGTGTGCCCGGGAGCTGTCTGAGCCCGGGCTGCCACACACGACGGGGGGGCTGAAGCCCTTTGATTCCAATGGGTGTTGCGCACCTGTCAGCACAGTGACACCACAAAGAGTACACAAATAAGGTCAGGGACCTGGTAGTGGGCCACACTAGATCCATTTCTCCTAGGGTGTAAAATATTTCCTGTTACATTCAGCAAAACAAGCAAAATTTAACTCAACACAACATAATAAAATAATTGGCAAACCTGTAATAACAAATAGCAACCAAACATAAAATAAAATAAATGGAGAATGACATGTTGGTATGAATGTCAGGTCTGTCAACAAGGGGACATGTAAAAGAGAACACGACGATGCAATTAATGACCACTCAGGAAAATCAATTTGGTCTGTTTCTTGAAATAGGCAGTGGAAGGATTGGCTCTAATCTCAGTAGGAAGGGCATTCCAAATTCTAGGTGCAAGGCTGGAGAAAGCATGTTTGTACATACTTTTCTTCTTGAATTTGGGAGCTTTCAAGAGAAGTGTGGACGTACTTCTTAAGGTCCAACTCGAGCCAGAAAGAACAAGCTTTTTTGCCAGATAGGCCGGAGTGTTGTAATGCAAGGCTTTATGCATGAGGCAAGCTATATTAAAACGAATCCTCGCATCAATAGACAGCCAGTTAAGTTGTACACGGTCAGGTGTAATGTGATTGTTTTTTTTGGAACCAGCGATGTGCCTGGCCGTAGGGTTGAGAGTGGCTCTGAGAGGGGCCATGCTCGCTTTAGGCAGCACCGCAAGGGTCACCGGTACATATTCAAGACGTGAGATCGCCAGGGATTGTACAGCAGGTTGTATGTCTTCAGTCGGAAGGAAAAGTTTGATTTTCTTGAGAGTGTTAAGATTAAAGTTGGCACCCCAATAGTGGAACTGATGTGAGCTTGCATATTAAGTAATTTGTCCAAGGTAATGCCTAACGATTTAGCGGAATCAACCACGTGAGGGGTGCAGTTAAGGGCTGTGAGTTGCTTTAGCCAGTCCAGGGTAGGTGCAGAGTGATTGTTGGGGGCAATCAGTAGGAATTAAGTTTTGAGGGTATTCAATAAAAGATGGTTCTGGGCTAACCAATGTTGAGTTTGCGAAAGAGCCTCATTTAAAGTTTTAATGTGATCTAGAGAGGAGGTCTTTAAGTAAAGGTGCGTGTCATCCGCATACATGTGGTAATGAATGACAGTGAGAGGTTCTATAAAAAAGGTTGAAGAGCGTGAGCAAGAGTGCGGATCCTTGCAGAACTCCAATCCTGCCCTGGGTACTGGAAGCAAGGGACTGGTTGAGTTTAGTCCTTTGAGTGCGGTTGTGTAAGAAAGAGGTAAACCACTTAAGGACTGGTCCCGATAAACACATCCTACGTTGTAGAAGATTAATCAAGATTTCGTGTTTGATGGTGTTGTAAGCAGAAGACAGGTCCAGAAGACAAGGGACATTATTATCAAGGGATTTCAGGGCGTCATCCACAATGTGCGCTGGTGCAGTTTCAGGACTATGCCCTGCTCTGAAACCGGATTGATAGAGGTCCAGTAGTTGAAATTTCTCTAAATAGTTGCAGAGCTTCTTGTGGATGCATTTCTCGAGAAGTTTGGCTAACGTCATGATGTTAGTGATAGGTCTGTAGTTGTTGGGATCAGATACATCCTAGTTGGGCTTCTTAGGGATGGGGTGACCTGCCCAATTTAGAGGCAATCAGGGATGCTCCCTTGCAGTAGAGATTCATGAATAATCTACAATCAAAGAGGTAGAATGAGCAAGTTGAGGTCTTTAAAAAATTCAGCAGGAAGTGGATCATTGAAGTGATTGCCCGGTTTTAGATTTGCCATCTCGTGGAGTAATTCTGTGTAATCTGGCAGGATAAAAGAATTCCAAGAGGCGTCATTTTTGGGAGAACAATCGAGAAAAAAGGAGAATGCTGAGGGAACCACCAGCTCCTCTGGAGATGTGAGGACTAGGGACGGCACCATGGGAGTGACAGGTTGGAGCTCCAGTTCAATTTTCCTAGTTTTTTCAGAGAAGTGCACTGTTAAGTCCTCCCCGCTAGGAAGTGGAGTCACAGAGGACTGGTTTGGGTTGGAACTGTGGTTTGCTTGCTGTTTGATGATTTCAAATAGCATCTTGTGTCTGTTTTTGGCGCCGGTAATTTATGCGCCTCCGGGCGCGGTGGTGATCGTCAGTGGGCGGGACTGCCCCGCAAGGACTCCTGGGGCGTGTAGTCCCCCCGCTCTGCGGCCACTCGTGGATGAAATAAGCGGCGGCGGGGGGGACTATCAGGTGACAGGCAAGGGTGTCCCGAGTCAAATGCAGCACATCAAAGCAAAATGGTCTCAGAGCACGTAAAGAATGCCAGTAAGTTCAAAGCGTCATGTGCATGACGAAGGTTTCATTAATATTTGTAGTGGTTAGATTCTCAGAAATGTTTATGTCTTGGAATCTTCTAGGAGCGCCACGGTTTTTCGCTGTAGCCTTTCTGTTGCAAGCTAATAGTCTTTCAAATTTGAGATTGCTGGCAGTTTCCCCGTACGGTACTCAGAAATTTGTGGTAGTATAATTTTTTTAAATGGTACCAGTCACTTCGTGTGAGTTAGTGCTTGCTTCTCTGAGGTCTTGCAAAAAGTGTCTTATTTCTAATTCTGTTACATTTGGGGACTGGTTCTGTTCAGTAAAGTTAAGTACAGCATTCGGTCTAGTAGTGACTCTCCAATGACAAGCATTAGTTTAGAATTTTGTACTTTTTCCGTGTGCTTGAGCTCTTCAAATTGAATGTATATGCGATAAGAACTGTTTCTATTTCGGGGAGGTGATCAAAGTTGCTCTCTTTGCCATCATATTTGTAAATGTTAGAACTACATACGTATTATTTTATGGGGAAATTATATTTTCATTTAATGTTAACATTTTTACATACATTACCAGTTTTTATATTTTTTACTTAGATCTTTGCTGACCTTTTAACTAGGAGTGGGTGGAATGTTCCATTTCACCTGTGGAACTGGCAGATTCAGCCACTCCCTATTACGCTTGTAACAAAGAGTTCTGGCCAAATCCGGCCAATCGCCACATATCGGGATTCTTTTCACAAGAGGCTCCAGAAGTGCGAGCAATGGCAAGAATTGCCAACCCCTAGCACTATTTTCTGACCCGGGTGGTCGCTGACGGACAGAGGGCTGCTTCTCAAGCAGATTTTCCACTCAAGCGGCAGCAAAATCTACTCAACTGGCTGTGCACTCTTGCGCACCAGATGGTGCTGCTCCCCCTACTGGCACTAAATTGCAGTGCAAGCAACGCAAGGTACATATTTTCCACCCGATGGCTGAACTCTGTGGAATCTCACTGAGTTTTTATGTAACTCCACGAGTTCCACCCACCCATGCTTTTAATATGATTATTTTGTTTTCTTCAGGTTTTCTTTAATTCTTTCAAGAGATGAGCCAGGTGGTGGCTTTTCCCTGTTGGTTTTAGAATACTTGTTTGAATCAAATGTTTAAAAAAGGATTTGTTCAGTTTATTAGATGTGTGGGAGTTAGTATTATCTCTTACATTTAGGGTTTTTTAGTTATTTAATGTTTAATCATAGTCGCCTACTATCAAAAGCAGTTTTTCTAGTTTATTGTTTGGGAAGTTAATGTTTTTGTTCAGCAGGATGGCGTTTTCATCTTTAGTTCTCCAATGTTAACGACAGTTTGGAAGATATCTATAAAGAGAAATAAATGTTTTCATGTTTGATTCTAAGTTAAACAGTAAGCAGTTAGTTTCAAGTTAGTTTCAGTTAGTGTGCTTATATTGCTTTTTTACTGTAATTTAGGTTTTCTGAAGGTTAGGTCCTGGATTTTCCCTCTGGAATCCGACATAGTTACGCTTTCATCTAGATGTAACATTTTCACTGCAAATAGGGAGAGTTTGTGTTCTTCTTATACTGGTAATCTAGTTAATAAGGGTACCATTACAATTGTGATGGTCCAAGGACCGCCATGGAGTCGGAGATGGGAACACCACCATCGAGTAGGTGGTCCGACTGCCCAATTAGGGGCATGGCGGCTGTACTACCACAAGACCGCTGCCACAGCCAGGATCCTGGATCCTGTGGTAATGGGGAAGGCAGGGGGATTTGAGGCAGTTTTAATGCCGGCACCACCAAGCAAACTATGAGTTGCATTTCTGACGATCTTTTCATGGTGCGACCCCTCCATGAAAAGGTCGTCGGAAAGGCATGGAAGGGGCCCCCAGGTGCTTTTGCTCTTTGGGCATTGTGGCTAGGGGTCCATGTTGTGCCCCCTATGCTTGCACTGTCGTGCGTGCACTGTGTGCCATGCACGACATGGTACCTGCCAAGAGTGCATGCATGACAGTTCAGGTGCTACAGTACGGTGGCATTGCCTTCAGGCTCACTCTGTGAGACGAAGAAGCCACCAGTTTGAATATTTTCGGACAGTTTGTTTCTTATTTGGTGAACGCTAATTGTTAGAAACGGGGATCTCTAGTTGGCAGGTTGTTACTCTGTTCAAGTACGTACCCTTCTTCTTAGTCAGGATATGGTGTTACACTTCTAAAATAACCCCTGCTCACCCCCTTGGTTGCTTGGCACAGGCTTATCTCAGAGGCAGTGTGTACAGCATTCACACTTAACCAGCAGTAATACAGTGAAAACACTACAAAAGGACACCACACCAGTTTTAGAAAAATATCCAATATTTTATCTGGACAAAACAAGACCAAAAACTATTTTAAAAAATATTTACCATATAGTTCTAGGAAATATCAATGAGCAAAAATAGACTTAAAATACAGTTCTTAAAGACGATAGTTCCGTCTGGGGTTATCATGGCATCATGAAAACAATTCTAAAGAATACTGGCTGACCGCGGTGTCGCGGGCCAGCTACGGTGTCGGAAAGACCCGCAAACAGTACCTTTAGAAATGTAGGGGATCAGAGACCTCACGGTGAGCTCCGAAGAGCTGGCATCAGCAGGTGTCAGTTCCGGAGCCGTCAGAACCTTGAAGTCACACGCTTTGAAGATCAAACTTTGTGCATTTGAAGCCAGGAGCGCTGGTATCTGCGTGCGTCAGGGCTGCCTTGCAAAGTGCAGCAGTGCGGTGCGAAGTGGGGCGGTTTTCATTGCGGTGCTAGCAGTTCATGGTGCAGGCAGCGGCATCGTCATTGCTGGAGCGCGGTCGTCAGCTGACAAACTGGAGTCGATGGCACTGGCGTCGGTAGGCTCAGGCTGCGGTGTGGGATGGGGCGATGCGTCGTGTAACTTTCAAGCAGTGCCCTTTAAACATGGTGCAAGCAGCAACGTTAATGTGGGCATGGTTCGTCATCATCGGGGATACCAAGGCGGTGGCGTGAAGCGCTGCAGTGAGAAGTACGGTGCCAATAGTTCACGGTGCGAGCAGCGGGTCAGTGATGACATCGGGCGGCGGCGGTGAAGTTGCAGAAAGTTCAGTCCAGTACTTTCTCTGCCCAAGGCAGAAGCAGCCACTGCAGGCCTACACAACAAAGCACACAGCAACGTGATTGTTCCTTCTCACAGTTTCTCCAGCTCTTCATCTTGGCAGGTTCCTTGATCACAAAGAGTTCTAAAGTCCTGGGGTCATGGCCCCAAAATGCATACCACATATTTTGTGGCAAGGATCTCTGAGCCCAGTCCAAACCAGTTCTGCCCTCTCTGACCCAGCTTCACTACAGGATGCGGAGACAGCATTGGGCAGAGGAGACACTGCCTATTCATGTGTTAGTAAAAACTCCTCCCACCTCTCTAAATACAGTCCAGGCCTATTCAGCACAATTATGAGTCACCCAGGAATGGTAGGACACACCTCAACCCCCCTTGTGACTGTCTGCAGTCCATGCACAACCCTAGCGCCTGTCACTCCAAAACCAGACAGTCAATACACAAACCAGCAGAGGCACACTGAATGGTTAAACAAGAGAATGCCTATTTTCTTAAAGTGGCATTTTTAAACACACAATTTAAAAACCTCCTCCCTAAAAAGATGTGTAATTAAATTCTGAGTGCAGACAGCCTAAACTCCATTTCTCTATCTTGTCCCAATGGAAAGTTATTCTTGTAAGATGTTGCAAATCAATTCCCATGTTGGCCTCTCGGACAGATAGCCTTGCAATAGTGAAAAAAGAAATTGGCAGCATCTCACTATCAGGACGTGTCACACACACTAGGATATGTCATACCTTGTCATACTGCACCCTGCTCCGGGGGGGGTGTCTGGGGCCTACCTGAGCGTTGCCTTACATGTAATAAAGGGGAAGGTTAGTGCCTGGCAAGTGGGGGCACTTGCTACGTCGACATGGCAGTAAACTGCGTGCAGACAATGCAGTGGCAGGTCTGAGACACCTTTGAAAGACTGCTTATGTGGGTGGCACAATCAGTGATGCGGGCCCACTGTGCAATGTACCAGGGACGTATCAGCAAATCAAATAAGACAAACATGGAAACTCCAATCCATAAACCCAATTTACAGTAGGAGCACTTGTACTTTAACACTGAACTGCAGTGAGACAGAAAGCAGAGGCACTAAACCAGCAAAAAGAAGTTCAACATACTATTGAAAACAGGAGGCCATAAAGCAAAAAGACAGGGGAAACATGCCAAAAGATGACAGGTCTAACACTAATTAAGGTTTAAATCTAACTTTTGCCTCCTTCCCCTCTGACAGTACCCAACTAGTCAGACTCCCGCTGTACACCTCCAAAACCAAGAATTTCATCTGCAAAGTCCCTCAAGGGTCATCACTCAGCCCTACACTCTTCGCCGTCTACACGTGCGTTATACAAATCCTCATAACATAAATAGGTATTATATAAGTACATGCAATATTTTAGTATTTAATAGTTTAGAAATTGGTTTACATTTATTTATTTAATTTTTATATGTTTAATTTGGTGTTTATTTATTTTACTTTTCTTGTGAGTAAACGGGATTGTAAAACTCATTATTAATATTTTTAAATACTTAAATCAGTTAGATATTTTAAGTTGTGTGTTAATTTTGGGGTTTGTAAAATTATTTATTGATTGGTATTGTTACTGAATGATATTAATTTTTTTGTGATTCATTTAGATGGTTTGTTGCAGTTGATGTTGTTTTGGATATTTTTGGCTTGACTGATGTATTTTAATAAGATTACGATATTTTGACTTTCTGTATTTTTGAGTTTGATATTATGGGCCTCATTGCGATGCCAGTGGGACGAGTGCCAGGCCAATATCATAGCGGAATTGGGACCAACCAACAAGTAGGCAGACGTCCCACCCACCAAATTATGATGTTTACGTTGTTATTTTTTTCTATAAAAAATAAAATGTTGGCACATTGTGGTGATTTTCTAGGTGATTTTCTAGGTTCCTCTGGGGGTTCCACAAGACCTGGATACTGTAAGAATCACCAACATATGGGACAAAAGGACTCAAATTTAGACTCGACAGCTTTGGTTTAAACAAAAGTTAGGAAGGCTTTAGCTTGAACTGCCACAAATATCCAAAATAAGGCTCCGCAATAGGGAGGCGGAAGGAGAAACGTCAGCAGTTAAGGGATAAAAAAAAATCTCCTTCTTCCAATTATTAACATTAACTTGAGGACACCTACTCTTGACACGTCATTCCAAGCATGATATTATTGGCACGGGTTGGCTTCTGTAGAATGTTGTGAGGTAAATGTAAAATAGAGGTGCTCAGGTGTTGGCAGGGTAGAAAGAGCCTTATTAAACCAGAACAAGCCAGAAACGTAAGCTGTTATGTTTGAGCCCTCGATTCATAACGATCTGGCTGGAAATTGTACATGCTATGAATTGAGATGTCCATTAATGGCTCATGCCTGGTGCTTATGTTCACAAAAGTACACAGTTTCAAATGTCAGCAACCTTTTTGCAGGATTTTCCACTAGGATACCCAAGAACTGTAGCAGTGTTAAAGCTAGGAACATTTCATCAAAATAAGCTTATCCTGGATGTCGCATTTATCAAAGTAAACAGAACATGAATGGAAGCCAAGTGCTTGCTTCTGCCAAGATTTTGCATAAGTTACATAATAATATCATCTCCGACCCCCCCCCAGGCAGGGCGGTTAATGGAAAAGGCAAAGGAGGATGTTGATAGAAAAAAAGATTTGTCGATATGAAGTGTGATAGAAATATTATCACATGGATGAGCTGTTTGTGCAGTTTGCAATACACAAAGGACAAAATATGAACTGTACCTATCCACCAATCTGATTCTCCTGGGCATGTTTCTTTGTGCCTGCAGGATCCAGATTACAGACTGGAAAGTGCATATGCAACCTCTCTGGCAGACACGGTTCAAAGCAGTATGCCTGAGCGAGAGCTGAAATAATATGTTAAACGCTGGAAGGTGCCTTGATAATGGGTGAGTAGCAGATGTACAGGGACATTAGCCGCCCTGCTTCCCTGTTGGGTTGTGAAAGAAGCCCAAATCAGGATGAAGCCGACCGCTTAGGCTTTTGGGCCCTGGTGCCACTGCACTTGTGGCGCCAATAATAGGTTTTTGCAAAGAAATATTAATTTGAATCTACATGAAGTTCTCTGAATGATAACTATAGTCAGAGCTCTTAGTCACCATTCATAAAATCTAATCATAAATTATGGTCACCGAAATTTTGCACAACTCTTCAAAACCTACTGGCCTCATACAAGGAATGAATGAACATAATACAATTCACTGCATAGACACTATATAATGCAATACTATATGGCGACACTGTACAATGTAATAAAGTAATGCAAAATGTTATACGATGCATTGCTATGCATTGATACGTAACTATTCTATGCAATGCAGTACCGTACTTTGCAAAATACTATGCAATGAAACATCACAATATAGTCCAGCTCTGCATGGTAATCCAATACCATGCATGCAAGGCAATACAGTGCCACGCAATGCATTCGATACAGTAGACCAACAATTACATAATGCTTGCATTGGCATATCATTGATAATTATTGCTGTCAGATTGTAGGACTGTCACAACCTGAGTGCATTCACCTATGTTTTTTGTGCACTCACCACATCCATCCACACACAGACTAATTTATCAGTCCATCCACTCATTCCATTAATTACCCTTGCACTTAGGCACTCATTTGTTCATAAAACAATTCACACATCCACCCAATGTTGACACACTCTGACATTGCTAATCAATGGAGAAACATTTCACTTGTAAATTAGACAAACCTATCTGCTTTGCCAATGTTTGTTAGGGCTTTGGAATACCTTAGGATGTGAAAAGCTGCAGACATAGTGAAATTAACATCTGGTTGTGTGTCCCAGGACAGCAGCAATCCTCTGACTACCTAGTTGAGCTGTAGGCCATATGCTTTACTCACATACTGCATGTCCCTACTCACTGCAACAGATAGTCCTCTGATCCTATTTTTTGCTCGCACAATGTTTGTGATCAAATTGACAGGTCGCCATTTGTCTGGGTGATCGCCTGTGTGCATTTGTACTGGAACGCTTGTATAGGATTGCTAGGCATGACTGTAAATCCATTAATACATTTAGAAGAAATCACAAATATTGATCAAGCTCCTGTTAAACTGCAATTACATTGGGTCACACTCTTATAATTGATCATCAAGCCAAGGGTCAAGTAAACAACTACATTGGAAAAACTAAACAGCTAACAGACAAAGCACCCTAAATAGCACAAAAAGTCAGACAGGAGAACAGACTGTTCAGATTCAAAAGATGATGGAGGAAACAACTTACTGTCAGTTTGAGGCTGAAGACCCAGCTAAGAAAATATAAAAGTTGCATCTGTTTGGTTATACCGAACTTGGATGTAGTTCAATAGAAAATCTACAAACCTGTCTTTATTTCAGACTGTGTAATAGCCAACTTTTCAGTTTCCCTTTTAAGACACACTATCCTCACATGATCTTTTTCTCAGTATAGCTCATTTACTTTTTATAATAAGATCAGGGATATCCGGAAGAAGTTCCATTGGATTGCTATGCACGGCTCATTCCCAAATGCCTTCCTATGACTAACGCTAGCTTAACTTTACAAACCCCAGTCTCAAGCAGTCAACCTCCTCAAAATGTCACCATTCAACAGCCCATGCTCCACCCATGGAATGCCCATCACTATAAAATGTAAGGCAATGCAGCGCAAGCCGCAGCGTTACATTACATTTCTTCACGCAAGGTGGTGCAAATAAGCTACTGTGTGGTTTGGAAATCTTACTTAAGCCTTTGTGTTGCCTTGGATCCGCAACACAAAGGCTTAGTAAATATGGGGCTTAGTATTTAAGTCTACACCAAAAGAACAGCAGTGTAAATTAATTTGAGCCATCAAGCTAAGTGAAACTCAATGGAGTTCTCTTGGCGACAGGTCTTGTACTCATGATCCTCTTTATTATATTCTTTTCTGGGATTGTATCTATTTTACCTCTAGCTCAGAGGAGGTGCCTCTGGAATGTAAGAGCAAAATAATGTAATAATAATGTAGTTGTTGTTTCAAATGTCGCACATCGTATGATACATGTACAGTGGGTGAGGTATTTCAAATACAAAGCTTACAGGTAGTTTGATGGTGCTATAATGGTTTGTGCACCATACTACCAAAGGTGTCTTAATGGCAGACTGTAAATATCCAGTCACTCGAATCATAGAATATTTATAACCCAAAGCACTCAAGATAGTATCGTATGAAAAGTACTCTGTCCAAGCAGTAAGGACTAGTAAGGAGCACAGTTCCTGTTTATTATAATGTGTTAATCAACAGATATTCGTCTGATACGGATGATATACAACTTTATATTCTTTGTGGATGAACAACCAACACCAGTTTCATCACTTTGTGACTTTTTCAAGACTTTTAAAAACACAAGTAGTCAATGGTTCCTTGTTCCAGAGAATAAAGAGAATTCTAGTAGTCAAGAGATGAGAGCAAGTCTGGGGAGTCTAGAGTTGTTATACACTTAAGTAGGAGCGGAGCCACACAGGAGCTTACCTTGGACTCCTGGGGCCTAATGTGAACTACTTTATTTAGAGTCTCACCAGACTTGTTCTCGTGTCTTAACTTCTAGCATTTTTTTTATTCTTCGGAACCAGTGGAACACTTTATTCTGGTTTACGTTTGCCAAACTTTCGACCACTGTCTCTTAGAGATAAGCAGTAGTTCCATTAATACCCGTTTTTCTGACAAAGTACACTCTTCTCGTGTACCGACGGAGACCATTCCACAACTTAATCTTGGATTATGCCATCTTTTAGGGACCGCTGACCTCTTGCATTTTCAAAAGTCTTGAAAAAGTCACGAAGTGACAAAACACGTGTTGGGTGTCCATCCTCAAAGAATATAAAGTTGTAAATCCTCCATATCAGAAGAATATTTGTTGATTCAGACATTATAATAAATAGGAACATTTCTCCTTACTAGTCCTTACTGCTTGGACAGTGTACATTTCATACAATGCCATTGGGACCGTTCCACGTCAATGAGGGATTCACTGCCACGTTCAGAGGAGTCGTGTGAAGGATTATTGGTGGTAATCATGCTACCTGTGAAAAACATTACCTTGCCGGTATTCTTGGAGCTGCCCTGGAGGGGTGTTGAAAGTGGGCAGCCAGCGACTAGGATGAAAAGCGCTGCCCGGGAAGATTGCAGCAGATTGGTTGCAGGCTGCGACGTGTAGAGGAGTGCACTGCCCGTTAAGATCACAGTGTTGGTTATGTTGCTTTATCCCATGGAAAGCATGGTGGTTGACTCAAGAGAAGTCTTGGGGACCTGTAGCTGCAAGGAGAAATACAGGGTCTGAAGTGCGGGTGTGCTAGAATTGTGGGGTAGGGACATCCCAAGAATCTCACCAAAGAAGAATCATGCGAGGAGCACCCCTGTCCTACCGTAGCGGAACCTGCAGCCAGGGTGGCGGTGCTCAGGAGTAGCGGCAAAAGAAGAATCACAAACGATGAATCGTGGAAGGAGCACATCTGTCCCATCATATCAGCAGCCAGTAAAGCGCTATTGGGGATCAGGCAGTGGGCACTTGGGGAAGGCAACGAGGACAACTAACTTGACCAGAGTACACCCCTCCCTAGAAGCAACTGGAGCCAGAACGGTGGTGCACAGGGGCAATATGTGTTATATGGATGGTACTTGTCTGGATGGGTGGTTCCCCTCTTCTCTGTGTTGTTCTTATACTACATACATTTTGTGTCGTGTTTATGGTGTGTAAGTCGCCCTGCACCTCGCGTGTTATAGTTGTGTGTGTAAGTCGCCCTGCGCCTCACGTTTTGTTGTCTTGTGTATAAGTTGCCCCGCGCCTCATCTCTTGTTGTTGTGTGTGTAAGTTATGTTAATAATGTTATGTTAATAAACATGTAGAGGGCGCGAATACCGGTGGGTGTCTTGGCACTATATAGGGTATTGCAGTGGGGCAGTAAGCAGGAAGAGAAGACAGAGTGGCAAGCCAGGTTTTTAACAACTTCCTAAAAGTCCAAAGAGTGGGTGCCGCTTTGATATGTATAGGCAGTGTTCCAAAGTGCAGGGGTTTCAGAGGAGAAACAGCTGCCCCCATTTAACTCTCTTGAATTTTTGGGTGAGCGATCATCAACGTATTTTTTTATCGTAGTTCTCGATTAGGAAAGTACCAGGAGAAGGAGTGTCTAAGGTAGGTGGGGCCTGAGTTGTGTAAGGTCTTATATGCAAGACAAAGTGCCTTGAACTTAATGCCAGAATCTACTGAGAGCCAATGGAGTTTTTTATGGATGCTGAGATATAATTTGGGCAGGTCAAGAACAAGTCTTGCCGCAGCATTTTGGACGCTCTGTAATTTCCTTTGGTACTGCTTCTGGAGCTTGACATACAGTCCATTACAGTGGTTCAGTTTTGAAAGAACTAATAAAAAGATTACTGTTTTTCTGGAGGTCACAGGCTGGAAATTGTACATGCTATGAAATGAGATGTCCATTAATGGCTCTGGCCTGGTGCTTACGTTCACAAAAGTACACAGTTTCAAATGTCAGAAACCTATCTGCAGAATTTTGAAAAAACTAATAAAGAGATTACTGTTTTTCTGGAGGTCAAAGGAATGAAAGGGGGAATCTTCTTAATGATTCGTAACATATTGAAACTGGACGAGACCTCGGAGCAAATATGCTTGTTAATATCCAGTTTGTCATCAATGATTATGCCCAGATTTTTTGCTTTCTGGACTGGAGTAGGAAGAGTTCCCAACTCATTTGGCCATCAAGCTGGTTTCCAAAAATTATGTTTATTGCCAAAAAGAACGACCTCATTTTTTTCTGAGTTAAGTTTAAGGCAATGTTTACCCATCCATTTACTGACTGCTCTCATACAATCGTGAAACTGAGAGATGGTAGTATCCAGGTCAGCGTGTCGTCGGCATATGACGTGGGAAAGAACCCGAAAGATCTGAGGCGCTGGTCTTCATGTGTTGTTCAGTGTAAGTTGCCCTGCACCTTGCCTTGTTGTTGCTGTGTGTAAGTCGCCTCACGCATCACCATGCGTACATCCTGTGTAGTTCACCTTGTGCTACACGTGTGTTTCGTCTCTCCCTACTTTGGGTTGGTCTTTTGGGTTTAGTCCCTTACGTGTTGGTTTCACCCTTTTTGCCTGTTGTGGTTTTGGGTGTTTGTCTTGGGGTGTGGCCTACCCTTCACTACATGTTTTTAAATTGTTTATTGGGAAGGATGGAGATATTGCTTGTCATTGATTTATTCTCCGAAATATGTTGTATTCTAGAACAGGTAGCCAGGAAGAGTTTTGTAGTTTTCTTTATTAGTTCCAAGTTGCAGCTAGTAAATATACAAAACATTCCTTAAGCCAGATGTATATATTGCGCCAGCCCTTACTCCAGCCCAACCAGGGGCAGCCTCCCTGCTGCTCAGCCCATCTCCAACTGTCACCACTCATCCACACAGGCACCCAGGCATTCCATTCATCACAGTCACACCAACATTCCGAAGCCCTCTCTCACTCTGGCTGAGCAGCTAGGAGAAAGCTAGGCTGGATAACATGCATAAACATTATGAGGAATGGGTTTTTTGTGCAGTTTTATATAGCGCGAACTAGACCCGAAGGTATCAGAGTGCTTTACATGAGCACCAGCTACGTTACAGAAGGACACATTCAGTTTTTGTTAGCCAGGGGGAGATTAAGGGATTTGCCCAGAATCACAGAATGTTAAGCGTCCCTGTGAGACTTGAACCAGGTTCCCTAGCTCCGAGGTTGACCGTCCTAGACGTTTGGCCACATTCTCTCCCTTCTGGGGTTCTGGGGTGCCGGGCTTTAGTGAGGAAGGCTGCCGTTGGATGGGCTAGCAAATACTCCGAGGTGCCCCAGGCGTTGATGGCATCACCGTGAGTGGTGACAGAAGCTTCAGGCAGTTGCATCGGGTTCGATGAGGTGAGCGCGGGTCTGCGAATTAAGAATCGAGTGGTGGGAGAGCATTGTTCCATGTGTTACTTCTACACCGTTTGGAGTGTAGTTTATATAGGCGTAGGTAACATTAGCGACTACTAGTTCAAACATGCATCGCTTTCGTCATGAAAGCATGCATTTCATTAAGTGTTAAGTAGGACCCATACAGGACTGCAATGGAGTAATTTCTGTAATCTAGATAATTGCAAAACAGAGAGCAACAGAGAGCAACAGAGAAGCATTGCAGCACTCCTGCCCTCGTTGGAGGGAGGCAGGATAATTTGAAAGATTGGCGCCATCAAGCGAAATAGTAAACCGGAGAAGCAAGACAATCTTGAGTCAGCGTTTCCAAATATTACTAAATATTTTCAATAAGGACGTTAAGGGAGCCAAGCAGCCACATTGGAAGAAGAGCATTTTAATCGTGTAGGACTGCAGGTCATACCCACCTATACTTCCTTTTCGACTTGCCCATTCATACAATTATTATTTGGTACCGACGAAGTCCTGCGTGCGTCGCCTATCCTGTGCTTTAGAAGTACCAACAAACATTAGCTCCCTGTACAGAACACTGAGGTTGGCACAGCCATTCACAATACTTGGAGGCTTGCCACTAGCTCCTCTGGTTTTCCACCTTTCCTAGTTCTGTGGTAAGGACCTGAAACACGTACAGACAGTTTGGCTCGGGAACATAAGTGTGGGTCGGATACTGTGAATGCCCTTGTAAGATAGTATTAATCATGGTTCATGCCCACAGCAGAAGGTGATACCAATACATTGGGTAATAGTGGCATCGGCCAGTCACAGTGCAGAGAAAACAAAGTGCGGCCTGAAGTGCTAGGTAAAATGTGTATTTTTATAACTGTCCATTTCTATGAATCTTTAACGTAGATTTAAACACAGCTCCCCCTATTTCCTTTACAAATTACTGTGACAGCAATCGAGAGGGTTTAGAAAACTGTTGTTTAAATAAAATCAGCCATGAACAAACTCATGCCCAATCACACACAGAGAAGTATATTCTCTGTAATGGCAGTGCAGACCTCTCACACAAATGCATCAAGCAAGTAAAACGAAATAGTAACAGAACAAGCCATACTCACAAAGGTGAAGCACAAGAAGCAGCATATAGCCCAAAATGACGAAAGTTCACACGTTAAACCGACGGCCACTCTTTATGCGAACAGTATGTTGCATTCTGGGACTTAAAGTTGCACTTGAACATGGTAAGTATGGCCCCAAAATTACAGCTGGCGTGCGCCACGCACACACCTTAGTGCCATAGCGCTAGGGTGCGTGTTTGAGACCAGCATTGGTTTTGTACAGGAAGAGTACCTTTCCTGTGCAAAATACTATTCTCGACACAAGGGAAAGCGTTTCCCACTTTGAGTGCTTGCTGCACAGTGCAGCACTCATGCAAAGTCGGAAAACAAAGGCGAAATTAAAGCATTTCTTCTTCCTTGCGCGTGGTTTAAAAAGGTGCAGTTTTCTCACGCTAAACCCAATCTACTGTTTTTAGTAAATTGGGTTTACCTTGAGAAAGCTTGGGTGGTTGCATGGGAATGCCCATGCATCACCCTTGTGTGGAAAAGTAAATTTTGCCATGTTATATGTGCCTACGTGTTCCCCATCTTATGTCATATGTGCATGATCGATATGCATGTATTCCCTTCTGATCGATTAAAGACGCAATTACAGTTGTGTCCATCTCTAGTATGCCAGTTTCCAGTTATCGTGAATATAACGAATATCAGGCCTATGTAAAGCTACGTTGCCACGTTTTTCAGTGTGCACGTTAATTCATTGAATTATCCCCGTTTCTAGGCCTCAAAAGGGCCCGGACTCAGATTCAGCTCCTGTCTCCTGAACCCTCTCCGAGGAGCGATACAGCCCCCACCTGTATCCCTGACCCTTCACTTACTTTCTTGCCACGCAGTGCCCGGCCCGGCCTGGCTCTGCCTCCCAGTCTGCCAAGAATATGTTATGATTCTAGTTATCAGTCCAGCCCTCCTTCTCTGCATTCCTAAGCTACTGAATCGCATCAATAGTTTCCGTCATGATCTAGCCTTTATGTCTCCATGTAAGAGAAATACTGTATTAATATACATAAAATATTCCTCGCACAAGCATTACATGTAGAATAATGCATGCACCAGTCTTAGTGTCTGTTAGCCTTTGCCCTGATAACTTTTGGATTCTATCAACATGTACTCTAAACAACAGATACTAGATATGCCTGGGTACATGTCGCTCTGACCCTCCAGACTTTCGTCTCCTCTTCTAGTGCAGAAGTCATAGCCCCCAGTTCTCCCTGGTAACATGTCATTGCCAGTTTACGCGCACCACTAGGTTAGAGGTCCCAGCTGCTCAGGTAGCCCCCTCCATGTTTCCGCCCCATTTATGACATATTCTGTTACGTTTACATCACATGTCTATGTATACGCCCTGTACACGCCTCTTGTTACACCCACTTTATGCCTTATCTTTCGCGACTGCTACAAACTCCGCCTACTGCTACGCCTACTGTATTGAATGCAATGTAATTGTTTTTAGTATATATACTAATGTACTGTTATTAAAAGCTAGCCTATTCCTGCCCCCGGCAGCTGCCATCCTATTCCCATGCAGGCTGTCCTGTTCCTGTCCTTTTATGCCTGATTAAAGCCTGTACAACTCCAGCTACCTCGAATCTTGACTCTTATTTATTGAGCTACCCGTTTATTGATTATAGTCAAAAATAGAACCGGTAATTAATTATTTATTTACCACAGAATGGCGCCCGAATAGGGACTTGCCCTTTCCCCACGCGCCGGAGAAGCCACGCAGGCCCCCTGATCCTCTGCAGCCGTGACGGAACCATACCGTGCACGTGCAGATATTTCTGCTTCAAGTATCCCTCAGGCCCACGGAGGAGACGGAGGTTGCGGTCCAGCATCCAGACGAGGCGGTGGAGGAACGCGGCGAGTCCCGACCAGAGCCCAAGCCGAGAGTCCAAGGTCCGAGGTATCCGGAGGCCCACCTGTAACTGAAGTCCGAAGTTCGTCCGTCCGTCGTCGTAGCAGTCCAGTCCAGTCCGAGGCCTTCCGTTCTTGCTGCCCGGTGAGTACCGTTGCTGGGGTAGTATCTAGACAGGGTCAATTAATTTGTCTCTGGTCCGTGGGTTTGGGTACACAGATCCAACACGAAGTGTCCACTTAGGTGGATGCGGGTCCTGACGTGTCTCTTTATGGGACCGGTAAGTTTCGTACTGTTTTAGCAGTGCATCTAGTCTGTTCTAGTAAGTTCTGTTCTCGAAAAATTCATGTGTTCTGTTCTCAGTATTCCAGCTAGCATTCTGTCCAAACTGTTATTTTAAATGTTATTTCATGTGTTTTCAATGTTGTGGTATGAGTGATTTGTTTTTCTTAAAGTTATTATCGTGTATTGTATTGTGTCCAGATTCCAGTCTTAGTTATGCCTCTGTTCACGAAGTTACGCCAGTTAAGAACTAGAAAAGGTCTGCTCGAGGAAGCAGTTCCTGTCCCACCTAGGGACAGTCCAGGTCATTTTATGTATCATAAGCATGGCATAAGTGCCATATTATATCTAGACTTATGGGTGGAGTACACCAAAGAATTAGAAGAAAAGTATAGATGGCCCGTGTCAGGTACATGGGATGCCGAGTGTATCATGCGAGTAGAAGAAGCATTATGGAAAAAGAAAGCCAGACAGTCCCAGAAAGATGCCATCGAGTTATGCCGCAAAGAATCTCATAAAAGAACCGAAAAAGAAATCAGAAAGTCAGAATTAGGTAGAGAATCCTCAGAAAGAGCCCAAGAAAGGGAATTGATCGAAATAGGTGAACGAGTTAAAGCCGAACAGTCAGACAGACAGAGAAATGCCCTTATTAAGGGTATGTATCCTCTTCTTGCCGAGGGCTTGCCGAAAGCAACCCCGGAAGTACCATGTAATTTTCCGCCGCCATTAGTTCCGATTAAGCTACGTCACAAACCGACCGCAGCTGATATTTTTCTCTCGTCCTATTTGGACGATACAGTCCCAGAATATGCAGATCCTGTTCCGCCAGCTCCCGTAAATAATGTAATTCCTGTTCCTCCAGCCACCGGGGCACCTGTTACAGCACCTGTTACGGTACCCCCGGTCCAGCCCATAGTACAAGTTCCCGCTACATCGGTCACTCTGCCAGCACGAAGAATATCAGTCGACGATTCCAGTTTAGGGGCCGCGGGGGGAGGTCCTCCTGGTACCCCGCCGCCACACAAACGTGTAACATTAGTCGAGTTACATGAACGTGCGTTACAGCGTACGCCCAAATATCAGTCCGTTGCAGATATCAGACGAGCTCTTACCGAATGCCGCTATGATCCAGTCCCAGGCGATGATAATATGGTTATATATTCATTGCGTGTAAGACGGGTGACCGAGTTTTTGGACACCCTACCGAATATGAAAGAAGATCTAGACAGAATATATCGTTTCATCCGTACAGGAGACGATCCAGAAAGTATTGGCGAAATCATGTCTCTAAGGAAAGCTGAGACCCAGCTCATGCTATTAAAGTTTCTAATTAATTGTTTAATAAGGGAACAAGATTATCCGACTAAAGATCCGACCGAAATGAAAGTTCTGACAAGGTGGAGTGATAATATAGCCGAGGGAAGACACAAGACACTCAGTAGTATAGAGAGTATGTACAAAAAAATTCGTAAGGAAATAATAAGGTTACACGACAATCGTAAAGCAGCACAAGTAAGCGAGAAGGAAAACGAATCTTCTACTGAAGAGGTAGACGACGAGAATCCCACCAGAATAGCGTATGTAGGTAGATCTAGACTTTCCGACCGACATTCACGCCTAGAACACAAGAAAGTTTTTCACCTTCCAGCACCAGAACAAGGTTCTCTAGAACAAGTATTTCAAGCTACCGATCACATTCTGAAATCACGAATCGGTTATAGTGAACTTAGCACCATGCATGAACAAGAACTAGCCCGATCAGCAGTCCAATGGACTACTGATTCTACCACTTTTCCAGACGAAATAGTGGCACAAATGTTCCTGAAACTGCCCCCAGCAGAGCAGCGACTGGTGGGTATGTATATGATCCAGCACCTCATCACACTGTATGAGGGTCAGCATTCTGATCCAGGTCCGTTACATGATGTTCTGAACGAGTTACTCCAGTATAGATGGAGAGGTCTAGGTACCGATTTAATTAGTGTCATTCTAGAACAGCGCCACAAATACCGAACGTTTCTGAACCCGCATTTTGTTCATGTCTCACCTCCAGAAAGTAAATCATTTTACATAGATAGACAGCATCCGCTACGAGAAGTGCACCCAGTTAGGACACCGGGTGGTGAAATGCAACGAGTATTTGTTTACACCCCTATCACAAAGATGGAACTCTTAGAGATGAAGAAATTAATTCCCTGTCACGACAAAGATTCAGCAGGGTTCCATCGAGAATTAAAAGACATGCTCCGAATGGGAGAATACACGTATCCAGATATCATTAAAATGTTAAAGGTCCTGTTGCCCGCAGGGGTATATGAAAAACTCAAGGAAAAAGAATGGGAGGTGGGAGAGAAAAAGATAGATTGGACAGCTCTAGAAGCTGAAGATAATTCACGAGTACCAGGTACCGGTCTAGGGGGTAAAGTTAAAGAATTTCCCGAGTTATTGATTCAGGTTTTGCCAAGGTTACTAGCCACGAAAAAGGAAGATTGGGATGCAATCTCAGCATGCAAACAGAAACAGGATGAAGACACTAGTGATTTTTATTCTAGATTTGAAAAATGTTTTATAATTAACAGTGGTTTGAAGACAGGTAGCGAGTCATACCCTCATCTTTTTGTTACTAAACTAGTCGAGAATTCAAGTCCACAAGTTAAAAATCGAGTATTAAAAGTCGAAAGTAGTTGGCAAGCTAATACCCCGTCACAAATGCTTCAAATGCTCCAGTATCACCAGAATAGAATCAGGGAAGAGCAAGAACACGAAAAGAGACGTATGAAAGACACAAAAATGAAAGCATTAGTTGCACAATCTGTTCCACAAGACAGTCAGAAAAGGGGTCCGAATCAAGCCAGTCATCCTGCAGCTCCCGTTAAAGGGACATGCAATTATTGTAAACAGCCAGGTCATTTTATAAACGAGTGTGCAGTTCTGAAACATAACATAGCAACTGGTAAAACTAAAGAAAGACCACGTCCGCCTAGACAAGAACAAGTTTCACAGACTTCTCAGTCACCACAGAATGCACAACAGACAGTTCCAGCATCGCATACACAGCAGATGTACCAGTATGCCAAGACAGAGTATCCAGAGTATCAACAGTATTCATGAAACAGCCTAGAGAGGGAGGTAGGCTTGCCTCTCATCGAGATACCTGTAGATCAAGAGGGTCCCTATGTTCACAGTCAAGTATTAGGGAAAGACAGAAAGTTTCTGATTGATACAGGGGCAAGTAGGACTACTATCAGTCATGACGAGGTTCCAGGGGCTCCGCTCTCAGGCTCTAGAAATTTTTCCCTTGGATTTTCAGGAAAGCCTATTGTAAACGAGATTTCAAAGCCAGTTACTCTAGAAGTTGGTCCATTGTCCCGAACTACTGATTTGTTACTTACGAAGTCATGTCCAGAAAATTTGTTAGGCATTAAAACATTGAAAGAATTAGGTGCAGTAATTTGTTGTTCTCCAGAAGGAATACGTTTGTTTTTAAGGGACTTTAAAGGCCACTATGTATTACGTGATTTTGATCCAAGGTTACTAAATGTCCCGCAGCATCTATGGGCGCAAGGTCCAACTGATGTAGGTTTTATGCAAATCACACCCCATCGTGTGACTCTCAAGCAAGGTATAGTCTTGCCACGAATCAGACAGTACAGATTGCCACCTGAGGCTGTAACAGCCTTATCCAAAATTATTGCCGAGCTTATTGCTCAAGGAGTGGTTGTAGAAACTGACTCCAATGTATGTAATTCTCCTATCATTCCAGTCATGAAACGTACTGATCCAAATGCACCTCCAGTATATCGATTAGTGATTGACCTTCGAGAACTTAATAAATGTATCATACCCCAGTACCCGGTAGTCCCAGATATTTCGTCCCTATTGACAGCCATTGATTCTGAAGCTACATTTTTTACTGTAATAGACCTCAAGAATGCATTTTTCAGTGTTCCCATTCATCCAGACAGCCAGTACCTTTTCGGTTTTTGTTTAAATGGAAGGAGCTATAAATTCACACGAGCTCCTCAAGGTTTCACAGAAAGTCCTAGTATTTACAGTCAAGCACTTAAAAGACAACTAGACAATATCCACATGCCAACTGACACTGCTCTGCTCCAGTATGTTGATGATCTACTGATCACAGCCCGTTCTGAACGTGACTGCGAGCGTGCGTCACTCACGGTTCTGTATTTCCTGGCCGAGCAGGGGCACAAGGTGTCCCCTTCCAAATTACAATTCTGTGTCCAGCAAGTGATCTACCTAGGCCACTTACTGTCCAAGTGGGGTAGGCAGTTGACACCAGACCGTATCCAGTTAATAGCGAGTCTTCTACAGCCCAAGACACAGAAGGAGGTACGTGCTTTTATCGGCCTCACTTCTTACTGCAGACAATGGATTCCTCAGTATGCATTTCTAGCAAAGCCACTGATACAGTTAACGACACAGGAGGCAGCCGTATCGACTGTCCTCCCTTGGACCCAGGAACATACACTTAGTTTTAATGAATTAAAGAAAGCCTTATGCCAAGCACCTGTTCTAGCTACACCGAACTACAGTAAGCCTTTTACACTTTTTGTCACAGAACGTGAAGGTACAGCATTATCTGTTCTCACACAAGATCAAGCCGGACAGTACAAGCCTTGTGCTTATTTTTCGAGCACATTAGATCCAGTAGCCCAGGCTCTGCCTGCGTGCCTCAAGTCAGTTGCAGCCACAGCTTTAGCAATCAGACAAAGTGATTCCATAGTATTAGGACACTCCCTGACAGTACAAGTTCCACACTCCGTGGAAGTTCTTTTAAACAGAACCCAGACTCAGCACTTGACAATTGCACGTTTAACAGGTTACGAATTGACACTGTTCCAGCCACACATAGAAATCAGACGCTGCAACGTTCTAAATCCTGCTACACTGTTACCGTCAGTTACTTCGAATCCTGTCACACATGACTGTGTGGAAGTCATTAACACTATGACTAAGCCAAGACAAGACCTGACAGACATTGCACTACCTGATCCCGACCTTACACTTTATGTGGATGGTTCATGTATGAGAACTAGTACAGGAGAACTAGTAGCCGCGTATGCAGTGACTACTGAAACTGAAGTTATAGAGACACACCGTATTGACACCCTGTCTGCTCAAGCAGCAGAGCTAGTTGCTCTGACCCAAGCCTGCATACGTGCCAAGAACCTGAAAGTAAACATATATACAGATTCACGTTACGCATTCGGAGTTGTACACGACTTTGGAGTGCTCTGGCAGGAGAGAGGTTTCATGACTTCTCATGGAACCAAGATCCAGCATGGTCTCCTCATTCAAGCTCTGTTAGATGCAATACATTTACCGACAGCTATCGCTATCATGAAGTGCAAGGCACATACGAAAGTTACTGATATCATCTCCCAAGGTAATGATCTAGCAGACCGAACAGCCAAGCTTACAGCTCAGACACCAGACATTCCAGTTAACAAGACACAGACATCCATTCCAGAACAGACTACTTGTATGACAGTTAAGGACCCTACACAAGATGTCATAGACATACAGTTACATGCTACTCCTGAAGAAATCAAGAAATGGTCCGAACAAGGAGGGGTCCAGACAGATCAGGGATGGGTGACGAAGGGAAAAGCCACATGGTTTCTCCCCGACTCTATGGTTCAAGTCATTATCAATACCGCACATAGTCCAGCACATCTAGGAGAAAAAGCTATGTTAGACAGTATACAGAACCTTTGGTTCAACAAGCACTTACGAGCTGCAGCCAAGCAGAAAGTCCGTACCTGTATGATATGTTGCCAGTTCAATCCAGGTAAAAGTGTCTCGGTGGAACAAGGTGGATTCCAACCCCCTGATCACCCTTTTGAAGTCCTCCAGATGGATTATATTCAGATGGAGCGATGTCGAGGTTTCAAGTATGTCCTTGTAGTTGTATGCGCTTTGTCCAGGTGGACAGAAGCATATCCAGTTCCAGATTACACAGCCGCGACCACTGCCAAACAGTTGGTTCGTGAATTCTTCCCCCGTTATGGACTCCCTAGGGTCGTGTATTCTGATAACGGCCAGCCATTCTCATCTGAACTCATGAAACATGTTTCCCTTCTGTTAGGGTACCAGTGGAAGTTCCATTGTGTACGCCATCCAGAAGCAGCCGGTCTCGTAGAGAGACATAATCAAACCCTGAAAATCCGTATTGCTAAGACATGTAAAGAGAAAGGTGTAGACTGGCTAGTTGCCCTGCCAGTTGCTTTATTCTTTATGCGCATGGTCGCACATTCCAGATCAGGTCTGTCCCCTTATGAGGTCGTATTCGGCCGCCCCCCAAACATGTGGGGCACACCTAGACCCCGCAGTATTACAGATGTTTCTAGTAATATGTTGACAGATTACCTAGCTTCCTTGATGTCTGCCCTACACTCTTGTCGTTCACAGGTTGCCGCTGCATTTCCAGACAATACCGAGGTGAAACCGCATGAAATCGTTCCAGGAAGCCTCGTATTGGTCAGGAACTTTGATCGTTCAAGTCCGCTGGAGCCTCGTTGGAAGGAGCCGAGACTTGTCCTTCTGACCACCCGTACGGCCGTGAAGTTGGAAGGCCGCAAGGGGTGGGTCCATCTGTCTCACGTCAAGAAATTCCATGGACTTCGGAAAAAGACTTTTGATAAGGACTACCTTTCTCCTAAAGACTGCCCTATTCTCAAGGACTGTCCCGCTACTGACTTTGAAATAAAGCCCTCCCTGTTAGAGAAAACTCCGCAGCAGGAGTATAAGTTGAAACTCCGGTCTAGTAAAATAAGTCAGCCAGTTTAATTGTCTAAGTCCCTCTCGGGTGAAACGGTTAGACAGGTATCTGACATGTATGAGATAGACCCCCATAGTGAGAGAGTTAGTCAAAACTCTATCAGATGTATCGTTTTTCTAAGTTTTCTATTGTTTCTAAGTTTGATGGTTACCTGCACAAGTTATGCATTACATTTATGTTTTCCAATTTCTCATGTAAATAAGTTTTCTAATGCTACAGTAGAGCACACATTTAGTGATCTGCCTCCTCACGAGCTATCATATCGTCTTGCTATGAGAAATAATACATTTATAAGAATGTTACACTATTCACACCAGACCAGCAATGCTACTAATTGTTGGGTGTGTGGTCGACTCCCCCCTTTCCAGACACCGAAGGGAGTTCTGCCACTCTTTCCTTATCCATTTTCACATAATGGTTCGTGTGGAGCATGGTCCACTTTAACGTCATCCTCCAATGATATGTCCCTTCTGAATAGAACATGTTTTCCAGACAAGCAAGGTCTCTCCCATAGAACAGGGTTAGATCTAGAAAATGAAGTATATGATTTAGGTAATTATTCTTCGAATTTCATGGTCCTAAATGTTCAGTCCGATATTACTCCAGACTTGCCTGCTATTTCAGTACTACCAGTCAAAGGCGAATTATGTGTCAGAAAGAATGGTTCCGCACATGTAGGACATAGTGATTGCACTACTACTGTCGAGTATAGTGACAGTGGGAAATCTATTTTCAAAGCTTCACGTCATTCTTATTTTGTTTGTGGTCAGACCGCATATGTTCGTCTGCCCCTCGATTGGGATGGAACCTGTTACATTGCCTTCCTACTGCCACCAGTTTTCCTAGCCCCATCTGATTATCACAGAAACACACATCTAGTACACGTCAGACATAGAAGGGAGATTGAGTCCCCAATTGTCGATCAAACTGAAACTTCTCTAGAACAATATCAAGACTTTAATAAAGGTTTCTTCTTTTTTATAGGACCTGTCCAGAATAGTAAGTTAATACGTAGGTTAACCAGAACCCTTGAAGCAGTAGTGAATGAGACTACTTCTGCTCTAGGTAACTTAACCGAAGAGCAATCTGCTATGAGATTTGTCGTGCTCCAAAATCGTCTCGTTCTTGACGTCATACTGGCCGATAGAGGAGGAGCATGTAGAGTCATCGGATCTAGTTGCTGCATTTTCATTCCTAATAACGCGCCGTCTGTTTATTCAGCTATAACCAGACTTCATAAAATTGCCCATCAGTTACACCAGAATCCAGGCACCTGGACATGGTCCGGTTGGCTCTGGAGTATCCTATCTGCCTGGGGATGGAAAGTATTGTCATTCCTAGGTATTGCAGTAATGATCATATTCAGTTGCTGCCTCTGTATACAATGTGGCCCTGCGATTTGCGGCATTTGTGCTACCTCTTGTATTCCTAGTCCTAAGTCCCGTTCCAAGACAATTCGAGACGAGCAAATGATGCTATATGAAATGATAGATGGTATCATGAATATTGATGTTTCCTGATGGAAACGTAGGGCACAAGGAGGGAATGTGGAAAAGTAAATTTTGCCATGTTATATGTGCCTACGTGTTCCCCATCTTATGTCATATGTGCATGATCGATATGCATGTATTCCCTTCTGATCGATTAAAGACGCAATTACAGTTGTGTCCATCTCTAGTATGCCAGTTTCCAGTTATCGTGAATATAACGAATATCAGGCCTATGTAAAGCTACGTTGCCACGTTTTTCAGTGTGCACGTTAATTCATTGAATTATCCCCGTTTCTAGGCCTCAAAAGGGCCCGGACTCAGATTCAGCTCCTGTCTCCTGAACCCTCTCCGAGGAGCGATACAGCCCCCACCTGTATTCCTGACCCTTCACTTACTTTCTTGCCACGCAGTGCCCGGCCCGGCCTGGCTCTGCCTCCCAGTCTGCCAAGAATATGTTATGATTCTAGTTATCAGTCCAGCCCTCCTTCTCTGCATTCCTAAGCTACTGAATCGCATCAATAGTTTCCGTCATGATCTAGCCTTTATGTCTCCATGTAAGAGAAATACTGTATTAATATACATAAAATATTCCTCGCACAAGCATTACATGTAGAATAATGCATGCACCAGTCTTAGTGTCTGTTAGCCTTTGCCCTGATAACTTTTGGATTCTATCAACATGTACTCTAAACAACAGATACTAGATATGCCTGGGTACATGTCGCTCTGACCCTCCAGACTTTCGTCTCCTCTTCTAGTGCAGAAGTCATAGCCCCCAGTTCTCCCTGGTAACACGTCATTGCCAGTTTACGCGCACCACTAGGTTAGAGGTCCCAGCTGCTCAGGTAGCCCCCTCCATGTTTCCGCCCCATTTATGACATATTCTGTTACGTTTACATCACATGTCTATGTATACGCCCTGTACACGCCTCTTGTTACACCCACTTTATGCCTTATCTTTCGCGACTGCTACAAACTCCGCCTACTGCTACGCCTACTGTATTGAATGCAATGTAATTGTTTTTAGTATATATACTAATGTACTGTTATTAAAAGCTAGCCTATTCCTGCCCCCGGCAGCTGCCATCCTATTCCCATGCAGGCTGTCCTGTTCCTGTCCTTTTATGCCTGATTAAAGCCTGTACAACTCCAGCTACCTCGAATCTTGACTCTTATTTATTGAGCTACCCGTTTATTGATTATAGTCAAAAATAGAACCGGTAATTAATTATTTATTTACCACACTTGGCTTGCCCCCAAGACGCAAAGTAACGTGAAGCAGCGCAGTGCGCTGCTTCGCATTACTTTTGCGTTATCTCCAGCGTTAAGCAAGTTTAGCGCTGTAAAGTTAATTAGGAAAAAAAAGATTTTGTGCTGTTTTGTGTCACTTTTGGGGGTGCAAACACGACGCAAAATCTTAGTAACTCTCCCCCTGTGACTGCAAGCAGTACCTATTGAATGCAACACAGATCACAGAACAGCATCCGCAAAGGTTCATTTTCACTTGCAGGAATATTTCTCACTGCCTGTCGATCGTCGCCCAGAAGGAACAGCAGCCACACAAAGGCATACGCAGATTAGCTGCTGACATCTTACCCTTCCCTGTTTGCATGCACGTGGATTGCCTTGTCCCCAAAAAATACGCAACATAAAAATCAGTCACTACAGTTACCTTTGTGAATGTGAAAGGGGAGAATTTGCAGTCGCTGTCCATCGCCCAGAGAATGATGTTAAAGAGGGGTATTCAGGGGGAAGAGCTTGCTTGAGCAAATATGAATGGCCCGGCGACACAGGCTTGGACCTGAAGTCATGGGCTACGCAGGTGGACTCAGGAGAGCGGCCATCCTCTGGCTGGGTGCTTGGTGGTGACTGGGGTGGAAACGTAACCATATTGACAACCACCCGTAAATGGTACCACTTTGGCTCCTGGCACAGTGCAGGTTATACAGCTAAGTGGCAAATTGTAGAGCCCTTATGGGTAGAGTGAGCAGAAGTACCGTTTTTTCCCGGACCATCCCGGTTTTTGGAGCAGTGTCCCTACACTTTGCCTCAAATTGCAGAATTGTCCCGATTTTTGTGCATTGCACGGGTTAAACAGAGAAATGTCCCCATTTTTGTGCAGTGCCTGGGTTAAACAGAGAAGTGTCCCGGTTTTTAAATAGTGTCTAGCACCGAAAAGATACTGACAGCAGTAAAGACTGCTGTAGAGAAAGAAAGAGCACTAGCACTAACACAGAGGATAAGCACAATTGTTGTGACTTTGGTACCAACCATTGAAACTGTTACTAAAGCAAGCATTCGGAATGCAAAAGCACTACATCCGTGATGGATACAATGGGCTAATTCTCTCACTGCAACAGCTGTAGACAACACATTTGATTCTATATTAAAAACACAAGCATTCCTGCAGCACGAACAAGAATATCCTCTCCTAAATGAAATAATGCCTCTAGATCAGTATGAATACATCATTTACACTAACGGATCTGCCCAGACTGCCCTAGGAAGTAAACAGCAATACAGCACAGCACGTATGACTGTGAAACAACGTAAATGGGACGGCAAATTCCATCCTAGCAATGCACAGACGCAGTCTCTAGGAGATTGCATGGCACAGATGGCAGAACTAAAAGCCCTGATACTGGCACTAAAAAATACAGATCCGGAATTACCCACACTCATTGTGTGCAATTCGTTTTACTGTGTCCAGTCATACAATGAATATCTTCAATATTGGGGCAAGAATGGGTTCAGAGATTCCAAAGGTTGCACTATAAAGCACCAGCTGCTTTGGGATCAAGTGGCAGAGCTGAAAAAAGGCTTGCCACAGGCTCATGTAATTCACACATTGAGTCATCAGCGTGTTGGCGTGCACGTTGAAGGGAATTCACTGGCTGATGAAGCAACCAAGGCAACAGTGAGAACTGCTGCAATCACTTGTTCTAGCATGAGGATAGACGGACAGGTAATGATAGCTGTGAACACTATGCTCAATAACAGCTCAGCCTTGCCAAAGGGTTTGCCACTCAAGTCTAACTAAACAAACCAAGGGTTATGTCCTTAAGTGCCACATCTGTCAGCAGATTAAAGGTTCCACCGTAGCACCTCCACCACAACCACCCTTTTTGATTTCAGACAACCCTCTTGCATGCGTCTATTTGGACCACTGCGGCCCCTTAAAATCTGATGGGGCTTACAGGTACATCCTAGTAGCAGTGGATTCATGCTCTAGATTCCAGTGGGTTTGGCCTCACCGCTCGACTGATGCCCGAACTGTTATAATGATTTGTGAGTCTTCATAGGGACATACGCAATTGGCACATTACTTTCCGACAGTGGCCTTGTGTTTAGCTCATGGTCTTACAAAGAAGCCATGGGAAGTTTGGGTGTGGTCTTGTGGTACTCCTCCCCGTATCATCCAGAGGGAAATTTGATTGTGGAGAGGAAAAACCAGGACTTAAAGCAATCCTTAACAGCAAGGACATTAGGCTCAGGTGGCAGTTGGATCAATTACCTATATGGGATCCAGAGGGCACTTAACAACATGCCAAGAAGTTCCCTGGTGGGAAACGTACTCCATACACAGTTCCATTTGGGATAATAATGTGGGTACCTGACCTCGACTGTGGCATCACAGTGGCAGATGAAAAACCATTTGACATCAATGATCATTTGGCTGTTTTACAGAACCTCAATGAATTCCGGGCATTACAAAGCAACGTCCAAGTAAAATGCACCGCCACTGGGGAAGGGAAATCTGTCCTGGTAAGACCTGCCTGGGTCCTGAAGATTGGGGACCTGGTCAGAGAAAAGATTGTGGACAAAAAATAATTTGAGCCATCTTACAGAGCACCTTTCCTGGCTGTCGAAGGAACAAGAACAGTACTTCATCTGCCTCTTGACGACAAGAAAGAAAAGAGATTTGTCTCAATTGATCTGGTCAAACCACACTATGATGCCAATACTCAATAGTAAGCTGTGTAGGCTCCTGGGTAGCCACCGATACCTCTTGCTACCATACAGGAATTTCAGACAGATAACCTTTGAAGATTCTACTCTACAAAGTGAAGGAGTTACTAACAATATAATGGAACTTGTACATGTTGAGCAATAAAGTTCAAATGAAACACAGATCTCAATTCGGCCTAATACCGACATCTATGTGAATATGTCTCGACAGGAGACATCTGACAGTTCTATAAAACCTGCTGAGCTACCAAAGATCGACCAAACTGTGTCTGGCTACTTCATCGACTTTGATACTTTCTTGTTGGATCCAAGTGAACCTGAGTTACCGCCACCACCTGTTTCCCACAAACAAAATATTTGTGACTTCTATGTATATGGTCCAAATGAACTTTTAAAAATACCACATTTATTTAAAATTTCTCTAAGTGATATCATCACATCCAGTACTTTCTCTGATGATTTGGACTTTGAAACTGTAAATACTATGCTGTCTGATTTATAACAATCTGCTGTATTTTCAAATGATGAATTGTATGATGATACATCTAATTTTGACACCATGTTTTGTTACCAACACTATGGTCATCATTTCTTGCACAAAGCAAGTATCCCACGTAAAGTTTTCTCTATCCATCAATGGGAACATTGCCCAACACTGCCGAAAGGTAGTTCAACAACATTTACACAAAAGTTTGCTATTTTTCTGGGTTTAACACTTCAGATCTGACACCTTATTATAATAAGCTTGCCCCTACAACTGTAATGAAAGATATGCTCACTAACACAATGCAGATGTACTCCTTTATTGCCTAGCTGTCTGTACAGGGTTTCAGCTTTTGATGCAGAGTCTAGTCCGTACCGACTTCCCACTCCATTTCGGGGAAACGGTTCATCATATCTTTAACATGTCTGATACAAAGGAGATGGTGCGCACATTTAAAAGCATAGGTTCCGGACTATTGAGCACCTTTCAGACAATCTTTGGAGTTATTTCAGCATTTATACACTCTGTAATGGGAAGCATTTTTGGAGGGCTTCCGCTGGTCCTACTACTTGTAGTGGGTATCCTGGTTTTATTTTCCTGCTAACCAATGGACGGGGCCGTCATCTGCGAATGCATGTTGTGTCTCCCACAAAAGACACATAAACATTGGCTCTCCATGTGATGGGAACAATTCGGCCCTTTTCTTTTCCAAAACAAGCCAAATTGGAATGCGAAAACATTGCTTTGTTTTATTTTTCTGCCCTCACTGAGCACTATGGCTTTCAACATGCTCAGTTGGTCTGATCATATATTGACTCTTTTTTAGTGGACTGATAGACTTTTTTTTTATTTTAATAGCATTGTTTTTACATATACCTTAAGATGTTTTCAGACTCCGATTTTTATAATAATGTGTTTATGCTTTTTATCAGCATATTTTAGCATTAGCTGACCTTATCAACCTTCGGATGAGGAGTGGGTGTTATGTACCCCTTTGTACCCTAATTTAGTCCTAGATACCTTCACAACGTTTTACCTGCATTTGTCATACCTTGCTCTGCATAACAGAACTAGCACTGACCTTTCACCCAGTTATGTGCTAAATAAATGTCGATCGGTTTCCTTGAAACTAGCCTAATTTATTATGCATGAGGATTCTTAGAAAAGTCATGCACATGACGAACATAACAGCATGAACATACTCTGTGTAAAAGTCATGGTCCTCTTCATCCTACAGCAAAAGGACTACTTTACATAATCACAGGTATTTTTCTAGGCTCTTTTGTATAATCGTACTCACAACTGATCGCTTGTGTAAGGAACCCTTAGGCTATCTTTATGGTATAAAAGACCCATACCAACAATAGATAAAGAGAGGAGAAGCTACCATGCTGACACAAGACACTGGGGTCCCGGCCTGCAGAAGTTAGAACACGCAACAGTCTGACACCCCTTGCGGGGTGTCCAACTCGAGACCAAGACAGGGTCCTTCGTTTTCTCCCATCAGGTAATGGGTTGGCTCTTTCCTAGGGGATTTTTGGCTGTACACAACATAAATGCTAGGTACACTTAGTAGGGTTTGCATCGTAGGAGTATGCTTGATTACTGTCATGTCTATATGCTTTCATATATTCACTGTTTTAACATCATTGTAGAATTCTACCTTTTATTAACTCTGTTGGTTCTTGTAATCTTATACATCTGTTTCTGTCTAACGATTGTCTCAGCATACATGTTTAATAGTAGAAAGAAGCTTGTTCAATAAACGCTTATTGAAAACGTCCCCATAGTTTATTCTGTGTATCTTTCGGAGACTAAGTGAGCCCAATTGACTGGGCGACAAGTGCTGTACGGTTTCCACAATCCCTGAAGGATCAAGCGCTGTCATGTTCAGCAGTTGCCAGAAACTATTCGCTCCTTGGTAAGATTAGGAAGCGTATGGTGGAACTGTAAGCTAGCTGGTCTAAAGGCTAACATATACTTTGGGGGTGTCTGAAATTAGTCTGGACACAAATTCCTTAGTGTATGTTGTCCCAACGTGCAGATCCTATGTATTTTTAGGAACTATACGAAAACACATCATTGCTTCAGCCCTTTGCCGGTAAATATTTTCTCAGATATGGGTACATTTGGATATAATCTTATTTTCTTGTTTCAAAGTATAAACTTATGAGTGCTTGCAGCAGATGTAAAGAAAGCAGTATATAACAAGATGTCCTTTCTCTTGACAGCTGACTGTATTATGAGCTAGGAGTTAAGGGGCACATGCATCAAAAAACGATTTTGCGATACCTTAGTAGCGATTTTTAAAAAATTGCTATTACAGAATCGCAAAAGTGAATGCATCAAACAATTTGCTATATTTTAGTGATTCAGTAAAAATCACTTTTCTCAATTGCGATTTCGCTTTTACCGATTCGGTAATAGCGAATTCGCTATTACAGAATTGCTAATCGCAACTTACCCATATTGCTGCATTGGGAAGACATCGCAACCAGGAAGTGAATCAGTGAATGCACACACCTGTTCACAGAGAGAGTCAGAGGAGGAGGCAGACTGGTTGAGCTCAGCAGGAAGAAGCTGTGTTTGGAGGAGAAGCAGTGAGAAAAGAACAGCATGGCTACAGAAAATGGGAAAATAAAGGAGACAGGAAGAGAAAGCTCAAATTTAGTAAAAAATAACTTTAAATCCTCATTGAGGAAGTGGTGTAGAACCACGACCAGCTTTTTAGAAAACTCCCCCTGCAGGTTGCAGAGTCAGTCAAACGAAAAATTTGGCTGGCAATCCAAGCTAAGGTTAATGCTGTGGGGGCAACACAGCATGCAATCGCAGACCTGCGCAAAAGATGGTATGACCTGTGCAGCCGAGCTAAAGAGAGGGTGGCTGAAAGTCAATCAGCTTTAAAAAAACTGGAGTGGAAACCATCTTCCGAACACGCAAACACACCACTTAAGGACATGGTGGAATCCACACTGCTGCCAGGGGCAGTCGTCGGGATAACATAGATCGACATCTCTGAACAGGCGGGTACCTCCCGAGGTAAGACCACGGCTAAACAAATCTCAATGTTAAATGTAACTAAAATAGACCCAAATGCATACCCTGCATAGTGTAGCACACCCGAGTCCACTCCACTTTTTGCTTGCAACACCCAAATGCATTGTGCGAGGTTTATACAGACAAATGTAAGGGCAATGCAAGGAGGGACCAAAACAGATTTAGTGCAGCAGAGTACAGCAATGAAGTGACTAAAGTAGACTTTGTCCATTACAGAAGTACATTTATTAGACATTTGCATGTACTATGTCACAAACATGTGCAGAAAAAAATAACTGAACTTGCACTGTTAGGAAGCACAGAGGCAGCAGCGCAGGAGAGTGATATGGCTGACATCCACGAGTCAGAGGGACTAGTGAAACAGTCTGAAGAGGAACCAGAAGGGCCAGCATACTCACCCATACTGGCTCCCACTCGATGCAGGCGAATACTCCCACCACTGCCTGCTTCGGACAGTGAGGAGGAGAGTCACACAGGAAGTCCCACACAGCAGGTTGGCAACGCATCACCACCACCACCAACAGTGGTACCAAAGCAGCGCCGTTCCATCCAGTTGCGTAGGGGAAGGCCCAGGGCAATCCTGACGTCTGCAGAGAACAATGGGGCACCTGAGGGTCCAGCGCCTGCACGGAAGGAACATGAGGATCATGTAAGGCCAACTGGGGACAATGGCAACATATGTGACTGCCTGAGAGCTTGCCCCTACGGTAATTGAAAAATACAGGGCAAACACGGAAAACCTAGCCAGTGTTGCAACCGCTATGCACGAGTTGTGCAGGGTCAACCAGGGTGTGCATGCCTCCCATGGCAGGAGGCATCACAATTTGATAGTGCACCTGGACGGTTAAACCAGGGCAATCAATAGGCTGAGTACAACTACAGTTCAGCTTTCCAGGCGTGCTGTCAGCATGCAGGTGGAGATGAGCCACTGCTGCGCGGATGTGGCCAAGGGCCTCATCCAGGTCACAAATGGAGTGGAAAAACTCCAGACAGCTTCAGCTAGTGGAAACAACATGCTTGCTGGGGGACAATGAGGAAGCTTCCAGCCTCAGCAGCCTTCTGGTACCTGTGACAAATCCCAGGAGGCACAGTACCAGGAGCAACACCCACACAGAAGGCTCAATGGGGGATGTGGCTGAGCCTACTGACAGGGCCACGGGAGTGCGTGGCCGGAAGTGGACATCTGGAAAGGTACAATTCTGGTGCGGTAACCAGAATCTTGTAAATAGTTTCCA
This sequence comes from Lissotriton helveticus, assembly GCF_964261635.1. Taxonomy (NCBI): domain Eukaryota; kingdom Metazoa; phylum Chordata; class Amphibia; order Caudata; family Salamandridae; genus Lissotriton; species Lissotriton helveticus. The sequence goes on along the minus strand of NC_136067.1, from coordinate 1,263,204,546 downwards.
CTGAAGTTTAAGTGGCAAGGCAATGACATTTAATTGTCTGTACTTGTCTGCACATGGTATGTGTGCATTATGTGTGTGTGCATTAACACAACCACACAATTGGCACATTAAACCTTTGAGCACAAACTGTGTTGTTTTGTGATTACCCACCTTAGAAGTAATGTTGCGTGACTTTGCCCGTCTCTGTCTCACCTCTCCTGCATTTGGACCGCATGCCGCTTGTGGTAGGTGTCTTGGCTGGATGTCTACCTCACGCTCGCTGTCAGAGTCTTCCAGGGGAATGTCTCTATTAGTGGCTATGTTGTGCAACATGGCACATGTGGCGACTATTTAGCAGGAAGTCTCAGGCCTATACAGTAATCAACCCCCGTTTTGTCGAGGAAGTGGAACCTAGATTTCAGTAAACTAAATGTCCGCTCAATCACGTTGCGCATGGAGATGTGTGCCTCAATATATCGCTGCTCACTTTATGTTGATATGGAGTCATGATGAAAGAACGCACAGCGTAAGCGCTATCACCTACACTACAGGATGTAATGAGAAAATACATTAGTCACTGCTATGTGTCACCATGGCAGACAGGTGTGCAAGAGAGTATTACATATGTTTACCAAGCAAATATCCTACGCCGAATTACCCCGCAAATAGACGTCTGTGTATGCCACTATGCCGGAAGATGTAGGAGTCATGTGCACTGCCAGGGTAACAAGACACTATGTCTGTGATAATGTTTTTAGAATTGTAGATTACTTGAATATTCAATGAATGGTAAGATTTACGGTTGTGGTAAATGTACTCATTCACTGAGGGTGGGCAAATGGCTACCTGCGTCCCATCAATGCAACCAATGACGTGGGAAATGGGCAACATGATACAAACCTAATTTAGTTTGCAGCGATTCCTGTTTTGTTGTGGGGAACCTGATATGGTGGTGTATCCTCTACAACAGGGGTACTCATAGTACGGCCCGCTGGCCGCCAGTGGCCCGGCAAGCCTTCCTTGGCGGCCCACGGACCTTGCAGCCATCCTACCTGTGTCTTTTTTTATTTTTTTTTAAAGAGTGCCCTGTGTCCTAAAACACTGCCGGTGGCAGCAGCGCTGTATGCGGCCGGGCGAATCCAGTGAAGGTCAGAGTGGAGATGCAGAGGCGCCAAGAGGTGAAACATATCAAAGCCTCATTAACGAGTAAGTGGTCTTTTAAAGACCTGTGAAGTACTCAGGTGCAGCCGGGAAGCTGTCTTGTCTCAGCCCCGGCTGACACACACGCACTCCAGGTGAGGTGACAGAGGGAGGGAGAGGGATGGGGGAGGAGGGAGAAAGAGGCAGACAGAGGAAGGGAGAGAGAGAGAGGGAGGGAGGCAGACAGAGGGATAGACACAGGGTTGCCTGCTTGTTGCATCCTTTTCCCATCAATAACCTCATATTTGTTGCTGAGTGACAAAGGCAAGAAGTAAAAAAGCAGAAAATAAACAGGGGTTTTAGGGTTGTGATTACTTTCTTTTGCCTTTGCTGTGTCCATGGCCTCTGTGACCAGGGTTTGCAGAAACAGTATTAGGGGAACCAAAGGTCAAGATACTCCTGTCTAGCTGTAACTGACACCCTTGTCTCAGCTCCATCTTTCTCATTGTTTTTCTTGATCCCATTCTCTCTTCTTCTTTCTCTTTCCCTCTCACTTGTCCACATATCCTTGTTTGTATCTATTCCTTTCTCCACTTTCCTCAATCGTTCCATATATTCAATTCTCTTTCTCCCTTTCTCGCTTCTGCTTCTTTCTCTAGGTGTCTCTTTCACCATCTCTCCTTGTTTCTTTTCTCTCGTTTGCCTCTCCCTTATCATATATTCCAGCCATTACTCATCTTCCACCAATCTCTCATCTATCCACTCTCTTGCTCTGCCCAGTTCTCCTTTCCATGCCCCTTCTCTGTATTTTCCTCTACTCTATATCATCTTCTCTCACTGTTTCCTCTTTCGACCTCCCTCCCTCTGCTTTTCCCTCTGTCCCATCCTTGCTCACACCGTTTCTCCCCTCCCCTCTATGCAATCCCTCCCTCTCTCCCTTCCTTTCTCACACTCACTGACCACTCTCATCTGTCCCTTACTCTCTCTTTTCTGTTGATGTCTCTCCCCCCACCCATGCTCTCTCGGGCACAATCACTCTATCCCATCCTAACTTGCTCTGTCCCCCTTCCCGTCCTCCCCTTGATTCCATTCTCTCTCTCTGTCCCCACCATCGTCTCTATCACATTGTTTCACCCTCAACCTCTCCTTTTGTTCAATTCCATCTCCTCTATCCTACCCTGTCTCTCTGACCACTCCCCTAATTTCTTATTTTTTTTTGCTTCCTCTCTTTTTCCCCCCTCTATTAAATTGTCTCTGGGCCCACTCCGGTCTTTTCTATCACACATTATCTTGCTGTCTTCCCTTCAATCCCATTCTTTCTTGCTGTCCCTTTTTTTCATTTTTGGCTTTATCCCTTTAACCACCCCTCATTCCCCTCCACTCTTCTCTGTTGCACCCTCTCAATCTCTGTACCTTATTTCATATTTTCCTTCTAGCCCAGTAGTTTCCATCATTTAACTAAGGAGCTACTGGCAGCTCCTCAGCACCCTAGAAGCAGCTCTCAGAAATAAGGCCATGCCAGTAACTAATTCAGTGGGTTTGTGCATGTGTGAAGCGGGTAGCTGTACACAAAGAAAAGAGTCAGGAGCAGCAGATGTTGTGAAGAAGGTATTTGTATTCCAAGTAAGGAGCCCACGTCCCGCCAGTCCTTCCTCCAGTGTGTCTCAGCTCCAACTGATGGAGTTGGATTGGAAACCATGGAGAAAGAACTTTGAAGACTGGATGCAGGACAAATACAAACATGTTCTTGTATATAATCAACATACAGACATGAGCCCCTTGGTGTGAACCCATAATTACAAGAGTAGAAGTACTAGACCACACTACAGCATGTTAAAGCAGGCTGGAGTTGTATCCAGCCTAACCAATGACAGAGCATCATCATAACATTCAAACACACGCTATTCGGCTTACAGGGTCTGCTACATTACCCTCAATCTGGCAAAGTCACAAGGAGATTAGCCTGGATGTAGGCCCTGCTCTATCGATCACATTATGTGTGTGAAGAATGGGCCAGAAAAGAAGAGCGTTACCAGTAGCCACTGTGGACCCACCGAAGTGTGGGACTGCAGGAGCCGTAGTGAAATGGATGAACTGGGTGCAGAATCAGCCCAGGACCTAAGAGGAGGAGGGTCTGGATCCAGAGATGAGACAGCTAAGAGCCTCACACATGAGTCTGTGTGTGAATATGCATGTGTGTATATGTGTGTGCCTGGCATTGTGGTCCTCCCTAACAGTTTTGCTCCCAAGAAACTATGCCTTGTGCCAAGAGCTACCAAACATATATGCCAGTAAGGAGTGAGCGAGTGCCTCCTCCCCCTTTTTTCAGTTCATTCCAGACGAAGAAATGCTTGCAAAGTTCTCATTGTGGTTTTACATCTGTTTATGTGTCTAATATTCATGGCATGGCAAGACATACTTGGCGTCCCAACAGAACTACTAACACAGATTTCAACCACAGACAGACTGCATACCGATTTACGTAGTTGAGGGAACAGTTGAACCAGTATAATCCAAATTGGAATCTAAGACCAGATATGAAATTGTACTAAGCCCTGCAGAAGCCCTGGTCAGAATGACCACATAGGGGTGAAACATGTGTTGGATGTGTGAAAGCTTCATTGTCTGCAATAAATACTGGACAAATAAACAGATATAAAACCACAATCAGAACTTTGCAAGCATTTCTTTGTCTGGAATAAACTGAAAAAAGATGGAGGAGGCACTCTCTCACTCCTTACGGATTACTAACTGAGGTATCAAAAGGTTCAATACCTCAAGCCTCACCTCTTCTAAAAACAAGATATAAGGCTAATACGTCCTGGAGAAGAATCCGTGAACCCTTCCTCATTACCTAAACATATATGCCAGCCTCTTTCAACAGGGAATCCATCTCTGGCACTGTTGTGTCCGTTTATGACATCATAGTGGCAATGGCATAATAAGCTTCATTAATGAGTAAGTGAAACAGAGGGAGGGAGACAGAGAGAGGGAGGGAGACAGAGAGAGGGAGGGAGACAGAGAGAGGGAGGGAGACAGAGAGGGAGGAGGGAGACGGAGGGAGACGAACAGAGGGAGACGGAGGGAGGGAGACGGAGGGAGACAGACAGAGGGAGGGAGACAGAGGGAGGGAGACAGACGGAGGGAGGGAGACGGAGGGAAGGAGGGAGACAGACAGAGGGAGGGAGACAGAGGGAGGGAGAGAGAGAGAGGGAGGGAGACAGTCAGAGTGAGGGTGACAGAGGGTGGGAGAGAGAGAGAGAGAGAGGCGTGTGTGTGTGTCGAGTCTGGTGGCTCAGTGGACGAAGGCGTCCGCTACAGGGACCTGTGTTCAACCTCATGGTCACAGTTTTTTTTTCCTCTAGACCCGCCCCCTCCCCCAACACCCCGCCCCCACCAGTGCGGCCCTCGGCCACAAATCACACTGTAAATTTGGCCCCCGAGAGAAAGTTTGTGAGTACCCATGCTCTACAACATGGCATCAAGGAATGCATTAAAAATTGTGATAGGGCACTTTGAGAGACACCTCCAGCTGAAGCAATTACTCTCTGGAATCTACCTCAACCTAGAAGGTGCTGTCACGACTACCACTCACCTACACTCCTGAATCTTCTCTTGAGAGATGAACAAACCAAAGTCCCCCCGGAGGCCGTTCAAAACACAGAGATTAAGAAATAACTCTGCTGCCTTAGAGGGTCCCCAAAGGGAAAGGGGAATGGGAAACAAAGAGACAAGAGAAAATCTTGATTGAATGATCACTGTCTGTCAATCTTATTTTCTTGTACTGCCACTCTGTACCTTTTATCTGACAGCATTCATGAGTGTCTACACAAAACAATCAGAGAGCATAGGTTGTGGGAGTGCCTTACTAAGTTTTTCTGTTTACTTACAGGACAAGATATTCTAAAGCAAAAGATATATTCTTACCCCAAGTAGAGAATACTTACCGTGGGTGTGCAACAGTACTTATATCATTGGTGAAAAAAGCGAAGGAGCATTTAAGAGATAGTAGTGATAAAGGTGCCGTTCCTTTTAATCACGCATAAAAGAAAAGGTTTCGTGTGTGTTTATGGCTGTAAGTTAACACGTGCAAATTAAGTTTTTCTGGTAAACACACAGTTGTTGTTGAATTGAAACACTTTAGGAAATTTTACAATCATAGCACATGACTTTTATCAAGAAAGATACCATCACTTGTATAATATCAGCGCACAAGTTTAATTACAGGAATTGCTATCAGAAGACTCACTATTCAACAAAAGACTATATGAATATTTGGCATGATTGGAATTAGAAATTACCGTGACAGGTGCAGTCAACAGAAGAACTGCACGTGAGTGGGGATGACATGTGTCCTGTGAGTATGATGCTGCAGTATTGGGTCCAATTCAGCTATGAGCTCAGATATTGTGCCTGCATTCAGCTTATATTTATCATAAATCTCTTAGTCTGTCTGCCCTAACAAGTAACGCGCACTCTGAAAATGCGCTCCTGTATCCTCCTTCTTCTCTGTGCTGCTGCTCTTAGCCTCAACCTCCTCGCCATGACGTAGAGCGTTGCCATTGTGTAGCATCATGATGCCTTCTGGGACTGTTTAAGTAGTTTACTGATGAAATGCACCTGATTTCTTCCATTTGAAATGATTACCACCTGATGTGAATTTTTCGTATTTAAGAATTGCTAATTGTGATTTTTTAACAGATTCGTTATTTGTGAATTTTTAATCATTGGGTTTGCGATTTCTTATTAGTTATTACTTAATACTGATTTGCAATTGCTGATTCGCTATTTAAGTAATCACTATATCTTGCAAATTTTGAAGAAATTCTGCGAATGGGCTTCATGCATTGGAGTGAGCTATTTTGCAATCGCAAACAGACTTTTTTACTGATTCGCAACATTTGTGATCGCAAATTAACTTGATGCATGTGCCCCTAAGATTTAACCCTTGCTCCTTTGGGAATTCCTGTTTGAAATCAATTCACTGGATAAAAGTTTAGAAACCCATTCACCCTGTGCACCTAACAATGAAATTTGGCGGTGTCAAGCAGTCACCTGAACCTGACCTCAGAGTCCCGGTCTACTACTCAGACAGGATGCAAAGGGCATATGGCTCTTTAATCCAAAACCCCCGGCCATTACCAGCAGACATGGTCCACCTGACTGAGGTGAGTATGGACCTGTTTCTATGGAATGTAGTGGAAGCTCAGCTAGGATGAGCACAATAGCTTATGAAGGGGAGCCACTCCAGTACGTGTCTTTGGGATGCCTTATGGCAGGGGCACTGGGTAGCAGGCAAATAGTCAGTGAAGGGAATCAGCACAGAATGGACATGGAACATGCAGCTTGGGCAAGACACAAGGGGCCCACACAAATCTCGGCAGTAAGTTGAAGCCTAGGGGGCCACATTGGGCCTAAATGCCCACAAGAAGGCGAGGCTATCGCTCTAGGTGCTGTCAGGGTGTGCTGTCATGGCATTGGACTAAAACCAACCTAAAGTTAAGAATGTCTGACGTGCATGAGCTTTTTGTGGCCTGTTCCTCCTCTACATTGGTGGGGGGGCTCTAGATTTGCTAGGTTTTAACTGGGAGAGTGGAAAGGGGGGAGCAGGTGGGGAGAGCTGCCAGAGGTTGGTAAACCACAGGCAGCGTGGCAGAGACAGCACAGAGGGACAGCTGAGGGAGCTCAATAGCCAAAGGAGGACTATGCCCCCTTGGGATGCCTTATGGCAGGGGCAGGGGGGAGCAGGCTATTGATCATGTATACCCTGATGCCTCCGGGACCAAGTTGTGCAGCAGGATCTTCTTTTACCTCTTACTCTGAAAGACTTCGTCCCCTTCATCCTCCAGCACCGACAGATAGTTCAGGATGTACTCCTTCCAATCTTCCCATTTCATGGCAGGTTCCCCTGGTTTGGGCAGGAAGGGGACCGGGTTCGTGAGGGAAAAGGTTTGGGCGCACATGGCGGCTTGCCTCCTAGCATGCGCTTCGTCTGTCCTGGGTGGAGGGCTCCCCGGTGCACCCTGTTCATGCTGGCTTGCAGTCTCCGCTTGAGATGTGAGGTCTTCGCCCTCACGGTTTCGTTGTTGGTGCGCCAGGGTCAGACATCCAACAACTGCTTGGCTTGCTGAAGCGAATCGCACTTGATGCGATCGCTGCTAAAGGTTGGGTCCCTCTGGCGTGCTGTCTGGGCGCCTGTGAGGCCGGGACTGTAGGGCTGCGCTACAATGTTGGGCGCAGTGTAGCCACATAGTGCCCAGTTGTGGGGTCTGGCAGGCCGAGTACGTGGCTGGCCAGAGCAGTGATCAGCAGTGCCTCCTGTGTGCGCATGAGGGATGTGGGAAGGTCCCCTCACTTAGCTGTTGCTCCCTTTGGGCGCTGGTCCTGGACTGCAAGGCTCCTTGTGTTGGCTTTCAGTATGTGGGTAGATGTGCACATGCCAATGTTCATTCAATTTGTCCACAGTCTTGGGCAGTATCCTCCTAAGCCCTCGCAGCACTCTTCTGGCCTGTCAATGTGCATGCAATTGGCCAGCAGTCTTGGGCAGTATGCTTCTAAGCCCACACAGCACTCTCCAGTCGTGGGTGTACAGCTGCCCTAATTAGTGCGTCATCCTTGCCCCCTCGGGGTTTGCCGCCTCCGTCCCGGTGCTGCCGCTCACTCGCAGGTCGGTGCGCTGAGTGGGCCATTCGCGCAGCGTTGCTAAAGCTCACCACTCTTGCAGTGATGCCCGGGGCCGCTGCGTCTCAGGGCCGTTAGGCGGCAGCTCCGCTGCTGTGCTCTCCCTCCTGGTCCCTGTGGTGTGTCAGGTCAGGGCCTGACACGTGGCACAGGAACCAGAATGATTGGACACAGACAGTGATCATGCAGTAGCCGGAAAGACCCCGAGTGGTCTTCCGCATTCTTTATTTATACCCCGGCGCGAGCCCGCCCCGGGGTATGCGTGGATGCGTGTGTGGATTCAGCAACAAAGTATAGGAGAGCCCGAGTGGCTCTCTACATCCCTCCTTCAATTTAGATCTGTCCTTACAGTAACTCAGGAACTTCTCAGCTCAAGGAGATGTCCAGACAAACTCTCTCAACTTCTAGCTGGGCCTCGGGTTGGACCGCAGGTTGTAGCGTTGGCTGCGGGGAAATGGGGATGCTGCAACCCCGGCCGGGGTTGTCCCTTCACTCTCACCGCTGTGGGTCCCACAGGGGCGACTGTCATCGCCGGTGATGTTTTGTGGTGTTGCTCTGGGTGGTGGACTCTCTCCACTCCACCTGGCTACAGGTGACCCTGGCAATGAATTTCCGAGGTCCAGACCACCATCATCTCCTGCCTCTGGACATTCCGTTGTGTCAGGTCTTCCAGCTGGTTCTCGTGTTTTCTTAAAACACGACACATTGCAGGTCACCACTTGCCTGTTTCGCCTGGCAGTGACTATAGTCCCTTGGATCTTGTCTATTATCCACGTCTCGGGCTCGTAGGGTGTTCGGAATTTCCACCCCGGGTGCCGATCTCGCACTACTACTGTGTCCCCCTCCTTCAAGGTAGGCTCTTTAGCATGGCAATATTCACTCGCCGTCTGATTGGTGGTTTGCCTCCGAGCTTGAATGGCTTCATCATTCCTATTGTCAGGCACCCAGGTGCTGTCTGTCGGGATGCTGTCACAGGGCGCTCTCTTGAACAGCGCATGGGCTGGAGCACATTTGGTGGTGCTGTGGGGTGTCTGCCGATAGACCCCTAGGAACTGATCAAGGGCTATTTCTGGATCCTCTCCGTTGTCTACGGCAATCCTCAGGGCTCTGTTGAGTGTCCTCATCAGCCTCTCAACTTCCCCGTTTGCCTGGGGCCACAGGGGGGTGATCTTCCGATGCTTGATTCGGAGGCTCTCAAGATAGTTCTGAAATTCTCTTCCTTGGAAGGGGGGCCCGTTGTCTGATCTGATTTTGTCTGTGAGCCCCATAGTGGCAAAAACGCGATTCAAAGTCTTCTTTACTTGGGGAAACGCTGTCGAGGAGATGATCTCAACTACCGGGAACTTTGAGAACGAGTCAACCAGGACCAACGTATGTCGAACGTCTGGGAAACTCCCGAAGTCTATGTTGAGATGTGTCCAGGGCGTCTGTGGAGCATCCTCGGGTATCACAGGTGCTGGAGCCGGATCGCTGCCAGTGATGGTGCAGGCATGGCAGGATCGTACCATCGCATCGACTTGACTGTCCATGGCGGGGTACCATACCTTACTTCTCAGACGGGCTTTCGTCTTGGCCATTCCCTGGTGGCCTACGTGCGCCAGCGCCAGTGCCCTCTGTTGGAGGCTCTCAGGTATTACGATGAGATCCCTCTGAGGATGTCTCCTTCATCTCCCACGCTCAGTTCGCTTCGGATTTGCCACAGCTGTTGGCGCGCGTGGCTGACTTCCAGTCGAAGGCTCGGCGCTCCATCCAGGAAATGGGCCCAGCGATTTCCTTTCAGAGCATGCCGGACTCTAGTTAGCGTCTCGTCCTTGGCGGTCGCTTCTCCTATTACTTTCAGTGTCATGTGTTCGGGGCATGCTGCGTGCGAGATCATGTGGACAAATTCATCCGCTTCCGTGCCTTCTTCTTGCGGTGGATGTTGACCGACGACATCGGGATGGCGGGATAGATAATCAGCTAGGTTGTGTGCTCCGGGCCGGAACACGATCCTGAAATTGTATCCCTGTAGCTGAACTGCCCAGCGCTCGATCCGTGGTGGTGCCAGCCGGGATGACCCCGCAAACAGCGGCAGCAGTGGCTTGTGATCCGTCACCACGGTGAACTCTTGCCCACACAGGTATAAGTGGAAATGTTGACACGCCCATTTGATGGCCAGGGATTCTCTTTCGATCTGGGCATACCTGGTCTCAGTATCCGACAGCGCTTTGCTGGCATACGCGACTGGCTTCCATACCTCGGGTCCATGTTCTTGCAGGAGCACCGCACCCAGGCCCACTGGGCTGGCATCGACGATTAGCTCCGTTTTGCGGCGGGGCTGGAAATAGGCCATTACACTAGTGTCTAGGAGATTGGCCTTGATGTCTTGAAAAGCGTTGTGGGCCGCTACTGTCCATTCCCACTTGTGGTCTACCCAGGTGAGGGCTCTGAGGGGCTCTGCAAGAGCGGCCAGATTGGGTATGAACCGGTCACAATAGGTGGCCATGCCCAAGAAACTACGCACTTCGGTGGGGTTCCTGGGGGTGCTTGCTGCCTTGATCGCCTCCGCCTTTTTGGGATCAACCTTCAGTCCTTCCCTCGTGAATGTGTAGCCAAAAAAGTCTATTGATTCCTGATAAAAAGAACATTTTGACCGGTGGAGGGTCAGCCCGCTGTCCACGAGCCTTTGGAGGGTTGCCCTCAGATGTGGTGGTGTTCTTCAAGGGTCGCCGAGTACACCAGGATGTTGTCGCTGAAGTTGATTACCCCGCTCAGCCCGGAGAGTACTTCACGTATGGCGTTTTGAAACACCTCCGCAGCGGAAGAGACACCAAAGCTCAGTCGTTTGTAGCGACGAAGTCCCACATGGGTGGAAAACGTGGTTATATACCTGCTCGCTGGTTCCAACTCGAGTTGATGGTATCCCGAATTGAGGTCTAGCTTCGAGAACCATTTTGCCCCGTTCAGGTCAGCCACTATATCATCCATTGTGGGGGTGATGTGTCTCTCTCGTTTGACGGCCGCATTGGGCAGCCTCATGTCCACACAAAACCTGATCGCCCCAGGTTGTTTTGGTTTGGGTGCGACTACCAACGGGGAAACCCAGGGTGTCGGGCCCGACACCTTCTCTATTACGCCGAGGTCTTCCAGTTTCCGGAGTTCTTCTTCGACCTGCGGTCTCAGGTTGAATGGCACCCGCCAGTGTCGGAGGGCTACCGGTCGCACAGATGTGTCGATATGCAGCTTGAACTTCCGTCCTTTCAGTTTCCCAAGGCCTTGGAACAACGCAGGGAAGTCTTTCAATAGGATATCCGCATGTGCCTGATGCACCTGGTTGGCAAAGAACACCAGTCCCAGGTGTTCCGCCGTGTGGCAGCTTAGGAGGGTGCCCTTCTTTCCTTCCGTGATGTGGAAGCGTGTTTCAGTAGAGTAGTCGCCATTCACGACGGTTGTCTGGATCACTCCTCTTAGCGGTAGTGGCTCAGTGCCACCATAGGTGTAGATCCTCGCGGTGGAAGGTGCAAGAGGAGGCTTGGGAGACATCTTCTCATATTGCTCAGAGTCCATGACGTTCACGGAGGCCCCCGTGTCTATGAGGGCTGTTATCCCGGTACCCTCTACGGCTATCGAGCACATGGGTGGTGGTCTTCGCTTGGTGGATGCTCTGCTGACGTAGGAGATGACATATACCTCATCGTCCTCATATCGAGGTCGTCTTTCTTGAGCTTGATGATCCGGGGGGGGGGGTAGTTCTTGGTCGAGCGACAGTTGTCAGACACGTTGCGTCACTGTTCTGGGTCTCGGACCAGCTGGCCTGTACTTTCCTCCTCGACATACTGCGGCGAAGTGGTTTAGCCGCCCGCATTTCAGACATGTCTTTCCTTTCGCACCACATGGTGCTGTTGCGGTATGATCTTCACCACAGTATCCACATTGATTCCCTTGGGAGGTGGTGGCTCGTGGGCGGACGGTCGTGGGTTGTCTCTGGATGGCGTCGATCCTCTCCTCTTTGATCGGTGTTGTCTTAGCGGCGGTTGGAGTGATAACTGGCGTGCGTAGCGCAACCTCCATTTCTTCCGCCCTTGCATCGGACAGCTCGTGTGACCTGGCTAGAACTAGTATCTCATCCAGCGATATGCCCGGTTGGCAGAGAATGAGCTTCCTCAGTAGTTTCGACCTGCAGCCCACTATGATTTGGTCTCGGATTTCCTCCCGTGGGTTGGTGAAAGGGCAGGTGCTGGCCAGCCGGCGCAGTCTAGCGTAGTACATGTCGACCGATTCAGACTCTGTCTGCCACGCTCTTTTGAATTTAAATTTCTCAAAGTCATTATTGAGTTGGGGATCAAAGTGTGTGTTAAGAGCAGCGACCGCAGCGTCATAGTCGTGCTCTTGTCCTGTATTGGGGAGCGTCTCGAATAGATCGTAGATCTCTGGCCAGCCATACAGGATGAGGAGTGACCTTTTCACTGTTCCATCTGTCTCCCTGGTGCCTTTAAAGTATAGGTTTAATCTTCCGACCCACGCCTTCCATCTCGGCGCCGCCGTCGCAGGGTCTGCCGCCTCGCTGAACGGGGGAATTGGCGCTGCGCCCGAGTGTAGGTAGGTGGGTGGCATCGGTGTAGGGGCCCCGGCTTGGTTGTGGCCCGGTGGAGGTGGTGCGACTATCGCCGGCGGCGGGGCGACGCCTGCGGGTGGGTTTTGACCTGCCCCATCTTGGCCAGCTCCTGGCGCTGCTACTGACATGGCTCAACTCTTGTGTGGCCCTCTCGGTGTCTGTTCGCTTGGTCCCTGCGCGGTGTGGCTTCTAGCCTTGGTACTCAGGCTGGCCAAGGCTCGTTTATGAAGTGGGGACTCCTATGCTGACCCCTCGTACCCCTCTTGGTGATTGTGGTGTGAAACACGTTAACTGAGAACCTAGACGTGTCGCTTGAATGGGGCTGGAAGTGTTTCTTCGGCTGGTTGGCTTAGCCTGTGCTTGTTTTTCAGACCCTGTGCACTTAGGCTTATGAGTCCCAGTTTTCCTCTCCCCTCTTCCGATTTTGCCTGCCGAGGTCGGGGCCGGGGGGGGCGTGTGTGCGCCGTTGGAGCGTACCAGAGGGGATCGCGGCTGCAGCGGTGCTGGGGGCGTGTTCTGGGCCTCTCTGGGACTACGTGGCGCCATCGCGCAAGTTGCGCGCTGCTCTTCTCCACCGGCCGGGTGCTGCGGCGTCTCAGGGTTCCAGCGCCACTGATTGCTCAGCGCCGAGAGGGAGGCAAGAACACGCAGGGGTGCCGCGCTGGCGGGAAGGGGGCAGACTCACCCGCACCTCCGTGGCTGGACAGGTGCAGACCGACCCTCCGGCGAGTCCTGCCGGCCGAAGGCGCTCCCAGCCGGGAGACGCGTGGGCGGGCCTCAAAGCCGGGGTCGGCTCGGCAACACACGTGGATGGGCTCCGCTGCAGGATGTGGGCACACCGCGGAGCCACAGACAGAGGCAGCCCGGCACGCGATCAGGTAGGACGGCATCGTCGCCAATGTGGTGTGTCAGGTCAGGGCCTGACACGTGGCACAGGAACCAGAATGATTGGACACAGACAGTGATCATGCAGTAGCCGGAAAGACTCCGAGCGGTCTTCCGCATTCTTTATTTATACCCCGGCGCGAGCCCGCCCCGGGGTATGCGTGGATGGATTCAGCAACAAAGTATAGGAGAGCCCGAGTGGCTCTCTACAGTCCCGAAGCCACTGACGCCGGTGCACAGTGCGTCGCGGGACCGATGAACGAGTGTCCGCCTCCCCAGCCTAGTCGCCAATTTGTAGAGAGGCTTCTGGGGTTACATAAGAGGCGGACACAGTGGGTGATTTAGTGTATATTTATTTCAAGGGAGAGCGCTGGGAAACATCCAGCCTGTAACACGGCCAGGCTACCAACTCCCTAAAATGACTGCCAGCGCTCCCAGCGTTCCCTGTCAGCACATGACAGGAACACTAGAGCGCTATTCTACAGGCCAGCCGAGGGCGGACACGGAACTTGCAGCTAGGGTCAGTCACAATCGCCGCCCACAACACTTGGCAGAAAGGTGTAGCCTACAGGTTGCAGGATGTTCTTTTTTTGTTCGCTCTTGTCACAGAATAGCTGAAAGTTTCCAGGTGCTTACACAATGGGTAAGAGATCTTGTCGCCAAAAATTTGTAGTCAATAGATGCACGATGAACCTCAGGATGTAGGCAGAGTTCTTTAATAAGAAACTGAGGAGTAACAAGAGCGGACTCCCCTCTACAACAGCAACCAGTAACTGTCATAGAACAGAAGCCCAAACAGTAGAACATAAGAACAAGGTGCATTCTGCATATAAAACATTCTAGTAAAGGATTCTATAAACACTAGAGCGAAGCTCTATGTACTACAATGTGCTAGACCCTTGCGGAAATGGGGCATTCGCTCAAGGTGCTGCCACAGGGTGCTGTTATGGACTCAATTGACTGAACCGGACTCGGAGCTGCAGACAATTTGTGCAATAATGATGTGCTATTTTTGTAATGCATTGTTTGATTATGTGAATAACACTGCAGCCCTTTTGCACCATCAAAAGACTCATGTATTACCACTGGGAAGGTGGAGTGCCTGCTAACGCGGGGCGCTCGCTCGTCTGGGAGGGGTTAGAAAAAACACAGTTGTCACCACTATTGTTTCTCTTTTAGAAGTGCGGCGCCACCTGAAGAAATGGTTAAGCTTTGAGGATCAGCGGTGTGACGCAGCTCACTAACCATTTGCTGGATATTTACTCGTGCAATACCTTTGCACACACACCCTCCCCCCACTTATACTACTGCACGTGACACCGATTCCTAGAAACTCTGGTTTCTTAACTGAAAAATGACCTCCTCATGTTAAAATGTCCTGTAATCAACACACTTAATAGCCCCCATATGACTCAATCTCGCTCCAAGCAGCCTGCGTCACAAGCTGAAACGTTTGCTTCTAGTGATTTGTGGAAGATAATTTCTCTTCAGGGTTTGGTTTTGTGGGCTGTGCATCTTAATAAGCAGTCCTTTGTACTAATAAAACCGCCACTATATTCCTAAAAACTGCACTTCTAATTTTAGCTGCGCATTTAACCGGATCAGGTAGGTTTGAACACGGCCTACTCAGTCGAAATGTGCACCCCTGGAGGCTGAGGAGAACGAGTTCGGATACAAGTGACGTCTGTGGCCAGCCTCAAACTGTATTTCGGAGTGGCCTGAGTGGAGTGGCAGACATGCAAGAAGAATGTCTAAACAAAGAGAGTAATCCAGTTTACGTCATAAAAACGCCCTGTCATACACAACACGGGGACGACTTCTTGTACTGCAAAAATGCTTGGTATTTTGCAGGAACTGATGTATTCTACTCTCTTCGAACCCTCCAATCTCCATCTTTTGTTCACCTTTGCACTTGAAAAGCATCTTTTGCCCCAGGGTCAGGGACTCTTTGAAGATTAAAGCGATGC
Organism: Lissotriton helveticus; assembly: GCF_964261635.1. Lineage (NCBI taxonomy): Eukaryota > Metazoa > Chordata > Amphibia > Caudata > Salamandridae > Lissotriton > Lissotriton helveticus. The sequence continues at coordinate 1,263,189,300 of NC_136067.1, read as the reverse complement.
GCATTATTGTCTATACACCCTCTCAGTGAGTAAAGAGAGCTAAGGACAGAAGAGATGGTAACAGGGAAATGAAGTAAGCCAATAAAATCCATAAGCAAAATGAGATCTTGCGGTCTGGGCGTGTGCCCAACACTAGCAAATACACAATTTTAAGACAATCGTTACAGTCTGGCACCATCATGTGGCCTATAGTGATACAGCCATAGGCAGGTGCCTAGAGTAACTTTAAATAGCCCTTTGATGATCATGAGTTGTTTGACAGAAACAAGCATTGAGAAAAACGAATAGTTTTGCCTTTGTATACTGCCTTCACACAGAGACTTGCAGATGCGGGTGCATTAGCTCACAAGGAGCATGAAGAAATGCACAAAGACCTCCGTACCGTGGAGGAAGTGTGGCGCAGCGGGCAGAGCGGCTGACTCCGGAGCGCAAGGCTCACGATTCGATCGCAGGTGGCAATTCAGCTCAGCATCATGTGACTCTGGGCAATAGCTCACTTAATCTCCCTGACAGCCCCCCAGTGCTTGGATACGCTTAGGGGTGATAAGCTTGCGCTTTACAAAGGTGGAACGGTTGATCACATGAAAGCGGTGTGGAGCCGCGGCCAGGGTGACTGACACTGGACACTGGGGATCATGGTTCGATCCCTGGCTCCGATGGCAGGGGTCTGCCCAGCACCATGCGACTCTGGACAATAGCTTGCTTAATCTTCCCAACGGCCCCCAGCGCCAAGATACCCCTTCGGGGGTGATTCGTGCGCCATACTAGTACTGGATTTACATTTTACAAAGCCAGGCCAGGACTGTATTCCCACGGTAAGACCTGGCATCTGTTGGCATGTTTCACCTGTCTTTTTGCTTCTGACCTCCTAGTTTTGGTGGTACTCTGGATATTGATTTTGCTGGTTTAGTGTTTCTGTGCACTTTAATACTGCTGATCAGTACTAACATTTAACTTACAGGTTCTGATGCACAGAGTTCCATATACTAGGGACATGTAAGTAAGTTAAATATGCCAATCAGGCCTTAGCCAATTCTACATGTTTTTAGGGGGCTGAGAACATAAACTGTGCACTTATGGCATTGCACCAGTGTTCAAAAAGTCCATACACCTGCTGCATCAGTCTGAAAATTGGAGGGTGAATGGTATTTTCCGGTTGTGGCAAATCCCCTATACTATTGCACGTAACTTGGAATCAGTGCACAGAGAGAACAACGAGCCATGTCTAAGGAAATCATTAGAAGTGGTTCAGTAAACGGTGTGGTAATTATCACACCTGATAAAATCTGATTCTGCTGAGCCAGAATGTATCAGGTGCGATAAATACCACCCAAGTTTGCCTTTCCATGCAATAAAATTCAGATTTTAGTACTTACCAGAAGATAGTCTGCATGTTCTGGTAATTACCCAGCATTTCCCCCAATAAATATCGCCAGGTTTCACCAGCCAATATTTAATCAAAAAACTCATAATTGAGATTAGTGCGTTAACAGTTGTTATCACACATATTTCAATGAACCGACCGTTGGTAAGAATGGTCTAAGTGGCTGATCTATGTTATCAGAAAGTTTATAAATAGTGATGCCCTTCTGAGGGTCTGTAAGGTGAGGGGAATTATGAGAAGAGATGTTTAAGTGCCATGGATTTTATAAGGGAGGTGGGCACATATTAACAGATGTATTATTCCAGACGTTTGCCAAAATGTCATAGTTCATAGTTCAGTTAGTCTTTATTCGATGTTTTTCAATCATAAAAGACACAACAACAAGTGTCAACTAAAACAATAAATAACACCATAAGAGCATGCATACTCACAAAAATTAATATCATCATTGTTGAACATTCCTAACATTTAAAAAAGAAAGTTATTGTTTTAAAATAGATATTTAAGAACAATTAGTAATGCAGTAGTAAATACATCCTAGAAGCCTGCCTAACAAAGGGATAATCATTTAGCACAAAGTACACTCTAACTAGCCTTCAGGTTTTTTCGTCTCAAGGCCAAGAACCAACTTAGAAATTTCGCCATAGCAATGACTATGTCTGGGCGGGTGTTCGAAACCAGCATACGAATAGCTGTTAAGCATGATCTAATGCTGAGATTAGAGCACAGAAGCCTTAGCCACCTACGACGAGGACCCTTGTATGCTGGACAGACAAAGAGTACATGTGTTATCGTCTCCTCCCTTAAGTTACTTGAAGGGCAAACAGTGTCTGATGGATTGTTCCATTTGGCAGTAAAAGATCTTATGGGGAGACTCCCTACTCTGAATTGGTGGTAGAGTTTCCTAGAGTTTCCTATCACCTGGAGTGGTAATCAGATAATCCTCTAGTTCCGTCATGAGTTTATGTTCCATAAAAAGGCCTGTAAGCGAACTACTATCTACTAACGAGAGGGTCTTCCTAGTAATCATTGCCCAATATCGTTCTTTATACTCATTTTTACTGGGGAATAAATTCCCTGTCGGATCTTCCCACAGGTAGCAGAGCCCCATATCAGTCAAATTACTCTAAATCTTCTGTAGCCATTTGATTTTAAAAGGCTGGGCAACTTGTCTGATATGCAGAAGGGCGCTGGCATATGATGCCAGTTCTGGTGTAGTCCAGATCCGCCTCCAATAAGCTAGTGAAGAAACGGGCTATTTAAGACCCAGCGGCGCCAGGGGAAACACCCTAGTCTCCGGGTCCACCTGTCTTACAGTACAGAGACACGGGTGATTCTTGGTGACGTCAAAGATCAATTTTATTAGCTGCAGCCTGTAACAGAGATCCTAGAAGTACAACACGGTGTATGTTCTCAGGAGACTGCTCGCTCACAAAAACCAGTCATCCCTTTTTATACCAAATATTATGCTTCAGGCAAATATTCCTAATTTACAGTTGGCCACTCACATGTTTTTACAGAAAGGAAAAAGGCAGGATCATGATGACAAGTCAATTTTTCAGTTTGTCCAGCCCATAATCAACTATTGGTCAAACCCAACATTCTTGATCGGACAGGTCGATCGAACCCACCATAAAACCGGGCACATCCCCATCGTAAACGGATCATAAAGCAAAGAGTAGAGACAGGTGTGAGCAAGATAAGACATAGTTATGCGCAATAAAAGGGTTTGATGGTGTTTTGTGTCTCGATCCGTAATCTCGATCAGCTACCGGGGAAGGGACTGGTTAAACCAGTTTGGCTTCAGGCAAGAGGGTCGCTCGTTCAGGTCATTCAGAAGACAGCTAAAGTGTACGTGTGTTTGGAGACTCGTTCGGCCACTGTCACCGGCCTATGTGAGGGCAACCACAAAATGGCTGCCGTACGCAAGATGGAACCCGAGGGTTCCGAACGGACTCCCTGATTTCATGGTGATCTCGTCACTCGAATAGGACGAAAATACTCACACATCTAGCACTCGCCATATTCGGTCTGCTGATACCAAATACGTCATGATACGACGACCTTCACAACAAGGTTCACAATTTCAATACCTCAGACCCTCCTTTTGCCCTTACATAGGCAATAACCTAAACCCATGTCAGTCTGAGTCCAGGTCTATACTCATCAGATCATCAAGATGTTGCTGTAGCATCATCCTATTACTTAGCACGTCTCTTGATAGGGGTTTCCTTACACACGATGTAGCACAAAAACCACATATAGCAGGGGTACACTGTACACAAAGACAGAGCAGGAAAAGGATGGCTAAGATCACCCCAATTACCATCAGAGTCTTCCATCCCCACGTGGATAACAGTTCCCAGAACCATCCCATCAACGACCAATCTCCTTTATCCACGTGTATAGATTCGGAGATTTTATGCAGTTTGGAAATGGCCTGGTACATTGTCGGAGCATTGTCTGGAATGAAAACACAGCAACTTGATTGGATCACTTTACATACCCCACCTCGATCTGCGAGTATGACATCTAGCGCAACTCTGTTCTGGAGAGTCATTAGACGATCCGACTGGAGCTCAGCAGTTAAGTTACTAAGGGCACCGGCAGTTTCAACTACGGTGGACTCAACCACCCTTGTCAGTTGTCGTATGTTCCTGCTGTTTACCATAGGTCCCCAAAATGGCAGAAAACCCTTCAAGAAATCTCCCAATTCTTGTCCTGCAGTATCTTCCTTACTGAAGACACCTCTGACTACTCTTGTCTTGTGGTAATCTGCCGCGGCTCTGTAGGTGGGAGGCAACAGGAACGAGACAAAACATGTGCCCGAGAAATCAGGGGGCAACCATGTGTATGCTCTATCATAGCAGATGAAATAGGTACCCTTAGCTGCTAGGAACGATGGGGGAGTCTGGGACGAAAAAACATACGTCTCAGTGCAGATACTACTCCCTAACTGAGCTCTCGGATTCTTGCCATTACCTTGCAGACAAAGATGACCCTGATGGGGTACAATCCAAATCGGAGAGGATCTTTTCGCTTGCTGGTTCTTACTCAGACTAGCTCCATATCCGGTCATGTTCCATCCAATATACGCTTGTGTCTCATCTCTCGGGATAGTCTCATAGGAACTAGCTCCTTTAATCATATCGACTATTCCCTTAACTAGAGCACTATTCTTTGGATTATCCTTCACAGAACGTAGGGGGTGGACTTCGCGAGCGTAGTTGAACATCGTTCAGTACGCCCATACGGAACCATTGTAGCTAAATGGCAGGACTAGATAAGGAATACCTTTATCAGTAGTATGAGGCATACGACCACACACCCAACAGTTAGTTGTGTTCACTACTAATTGGTGTTGGTGCAGAAGCTGAACGAAAGAGTTATTAACAAACTCCAACCTTCTAACAGTCTCATGTTCAGGCAGAGGATGAAAAGAATGCGAAGGAACAGTAGAAGAAGGTATGGGTTGTGTAGTGGGTGCAAACGTCACTTGAAAAGAGAATATAACATATCCCATTAAAAACATCATTAAGCTAAGCAACATGAAAACGCACAATATTAAAAAATATTTTCTACTCATTATTTCACATATTTTGGCTCTAAAGTTTGTTTCTTCAACAGGTCTCTCCATCTCGAAAAACTCCATCCTCTAACCTTGCTGCTCGCGGAGGTAGGGTGTTCCGTGCTAAGGAATGCGTCTGTCAGTCCAGGGAACGCCCTGGGACCAAACAGAACCGTCGACCTTGTGTCTTCGGCTTGCACTCCAAAGACTTGGCGCCGCGACCCTACAGCTGAACCCGGATGGCGGTTCGAAAAACAAAAATCGGTCAAAACAGTTTCTCAGATGGGAGAGCTGATCTTTCAAAAATAGTAAAGAAAAGGATTTTTATTTTATTAGTCCCATGACTCTTGGTCGCAGATTATAACGGTTCTTGCCGGGCGTTGTGTGGTCGCAGAATAAGAGTTCAGGTTCGGTAGTGTCCAGCCGCACTGATGGTGGCACGGCTTCTTGCAAAAGATTGTCACTTTCACGCTCAGAACTTGTCCCAATTAAACGTGCATCGCTAAAAGGCAGAAAACGAGGCACAGTTTCGGTCTCAGAATCAGGAATGCCCTCCTGGACCCACCGGTCGTACGGTAGAGGCAGAGGAACCCTCTTACAATGTACGTCGTGGATCCAGGTTTTCTTCCCTTGCACTCGTACTGCAGTTCTCGTAGATAAAAGCACCAAGTATGGACCGGTCCAGCGGGGCTGATCGTTCTTTGTCCGTTGAAAGTTCTTGATCAGCACCCACGATCCGGGATCGATTGCATGCCCTGGATCTTCAGAAGCCTGAGGCAGTGTATCATGAACCTGTTGGTGTAAGACACGCAATTTAGCCGTCAAATCATGCAGAGAGTCAAGCAATACAGGGTGTTCAATCTCGCTAAATTTCGTCGGCCTCGGTACTCCCCATATGTTTGCCGGGCGACCAAAAATTATTTCATATGGACTAAGTCCCACTCGTGAATGCACAGTCATCCTACTCGACAAGAGTGCTAATGGCAAAGCATCAGGCCATTTAAGACCAGAGCTCACTTGTATCTTGGCCAGCTTCAATTTGAGGGTGCCATTATAGCACTCCACTCGACCAGCTGATTGGGGTTGATTTGCAGCGTGGAATTTTTGGCGGATTTCTAACCCTTCACACACTCTCTTCATCACTTGACCCACAAATTCACTCCCATTATCACTCCAGACCATTCTCGGCAAACCATACCTAGGGAAAAACTCTTTGACAAGTGCTTTAGCTGTGGACAAGGCGGTATTATCTTTTAGGGGGTATGCTTCTACCCATCTTGAGAAGGCACAAACAACCACAAGTACGTATTTTAGGTTGTTGCATCTCTCCATGTGGATGAAATCTAGCTGCAAAACCTCGAACGGATACGTCGGAGGCGCAAAATGACCAGCAGGAGTTGGAGTTCCCTTACCAGGATTGTATTTCAGGCAAACCATACAATTCTTGACCACATTCTCTGCACACTTAGGAATACCAGTATTTTGCCATACTGGAGCCAACAACTTACAGATCCCTTTCACACTGATATGAGCCATTCCATGCGCCATTGTAACCACTGCAAGCACGTACGCATCGGGTAACAACCATCGCTGATGCTCTGACAACTCAACCCAGCAACCATTCGCATCCAATTTACCCGTACTCTCTCTCCATACGCTCAACTCTTTCTCTGTAGCTTCAGCTTGGATAGACTTCACACTTTCTATCGTATCCTCACACATTCCAACATCACCAATCCATCTTGCAGGGCCCGCAACATACATTCGACTCATCACATCCCTCGCTGTTTCTTTCGCAACTTCGTCAGCAAATGCATTACCGCGACCAACGTCGCCAGTAACCTTCTTATGTGCACTGCATTTCACAATCGCAACTTGCAACGGCAAGATAAGTGATTCAAGAAGCTCATTCACCAACTGACCATTCAGAATCTTCGGTCCATGAGACGTGAGGAACCCACGTTCCTTCCACAAGCGTCCAAAGCTATGAGCCACACCAAACGCATACTGGCTGTCAGTATATATGGTCACTTTCTTTTCTTTCGATAACACACACGCTCTCGTAAGTGCAATCAACTCGGCTGCTTGAGCTGAATTATGTGGGATACGTGCAGCTTCAACAACCGTCTGTAAAGTTGTGACAGCATATGCCGCAGTCGTATCACCATTTGGAAGCTTGAAGCATGAACCATCCACCCATAAGGTACCATCACACTTCTCAAGAGGAGTGTCCCTAAGATCCACTCTTCCTTTCGTTTCCTCCTCTGTCCTGAGAAAGCAATCATGCTGTTCAGAAACATTTGTCTCTGCTACAATCGGCAACAACGTAGCTGGATTCAACGTATTGCATCTCCTTATGTGCACATGACTCGCTGAGAGTGTCAGCTCATAACCTGACAATCGAGCACTAGTTAAGTGCTGTGTCTTAGTCTTATTTAACAAGGTATCCACTGCATGTGGAACCATTACAATCAACATATTATTCATCACTAACCCAGCAGACTGTCGAATAGAAACAGCTGCTGCCGCTGTGGCTCTCAAACAACTCGGCAACGCTCTAGCTACCGGATCCAAGGTCGACGAGAAATACGCGCATGGACGTTGCTTGTCCCCAAAAGACTGTGTCAACACTGACAACGCACATCCCTCTCTCTCGTGGACATAAAGCGTAAAAGGCTTACTGTAGTCGGGAGTACCCAACACAGGAGCCGAACACAATGCATCGCGTAATTCAGAAAAACTTTTCTGACAGTCTTCAGACCACGGGAGGGGATTCGGTGTACCTTTACAAGTCAATGCCACCAAAGGTTTGGCCAGCAAAGAAAAATTCGGTATCCATTGTCTGCAGTATGACGTAATACCCAAGAAAGCACGCACTTCTCTTTGTGTAGTAGGCACACTCATTTTCGCAATTGCTTGAATTCGTTCTGGGGTCAATCTACTTCCCTCCTTCGATAAGAGATGACCTAAGTAGGTCACTTCTTGTCGACAATAATGCAACTTCGAAAGAGACACTTTGTGATGGAAATCAGACAAATAACGTAACAACAGCAAGGTAGCTTCCTTACAAATCTCCTCAGTATCGGCAGCGACTAATAAATCGTCAACGTACTGGAGAAGAGCAGCACCATTAGGTAAAGCAATCGTATCACGCTGTGTTTTTAAAGCCTGACTATAGATAGAAGGACTCTCGCAATAGCCTTGAGGAGCTCTCTTAAACCGGAAGCTTCGGCCTCCTAAAGAGAAGCCAAAGATATCCCTACTCTCCTCGGCAATCGGGATGCTGAAGAAAGCATTCTTCAAATCAATTACCGAAAACCAAGTGGCTGAAGCTGGAATCATGGTCAGTAAGGCAGTAATGTCTGGAACAACAGGAAATTGCGAAACTACATCTTATTCACCTCGCGAAGATCGATCACGATCCTATATACAGGTGGTTGTGATGAATCAGTCCTTTTTAGAACAGGCAAAACCGGACTATTGCACACATTACCTCTCGTTTCTTCAATTACATCTTTCTCAATCAGGTCATGAATGATCGCTAGCAACGCTCTTTCACCTTCACTAGAGATCTTGTATTGGGGAATACGTGGCATTTTAACATTTGCTTTCAACGTCACAACATATGGCGGTATCTCCAATAGACCCACATCATTAGGACCAGTAGCCCAAAGAATATCAGGAAGAGAAGACAATTCTGTCGGAAGTTTATCCTTTGACAAATACATCGGGGAGACCACCTTCTTACCTAATGTAAGTTGTACTCCCGAAGGAGAGCAATACAATGTCGCGTACAATCTTTTCAACAGATCCAGTCCCAACAAGTTCTCACCACAACCTGTCGTCAGAATAAGGGGTGCTTCGAATTCACAAGGTCCAACGGAACGAGATATAGGACTAGAAATCGGGTTCCTAACCGTGGCGCCAGAAAAACCTACCGAAACATTCGTCTCGCCAGACAAAGGTGCGCCAGGGAGTTTAGAGTGCATGATAGAACTCTTTGTAGCACCAGTATCCAACAGAAAAGGCTCTGACACACCTGATGTAATCACCTCAACATAAGGTCCACTCGGATCTACTGGAACTGAAACAACTCCCTCTCTTTGTCTATGGCTGTCCTAGCAATCATTACCTTCCATATTCCCACCTTCGACATAGTAGTTGTCAGCATAGTACTGAGTCGTCCTACCAGACGCGTGATTCTGCTGATCAAAACTATTCATTGAATTTTGTGGAGGAAAAGGACGTGTCCTCTGGGGGAACCTTCCACGTCCTCTACCTCTAGGAGCTTGTGGAGGATTCTGACCTCTTATGCTAGTAACACCATTCATACGCTGCGACAAAACAGGGCAACTACTCTTAAAATGACCCTCTTCTTTGCAATATGCACACTGATTAGGGCCTACAGGAAAACGCTGTTGGAGAGGCTCGAACCTTTGTGAGTTTCGCTGAAACTGCGGAGGCTGCTGATAGTCGTGCTGGTTACTACGGGGCGGATATGCTTGCTGTCAAATAACATTCGTCTTTAGCTCTTTAGTCTTTTATCTGCCCTATCCTTCTCATCCTTATCCCTATTTTCATAGTATTGTGCAGTAGCCAATATCTGTGCCGATGAGGAAACAGCCCACGAACTCTCGGAATCCTTCAACTTTGTACATAACTCGGGAAGCAAATTATGCACGAACTTATCAACAAACAACCGTTAACCACCTTCAGTACTCATGTCTTGACCACTGTGGTCAATAAATGTTTCTTCAAACCTAGTGAAGAAATCGGACACAGTTTCATCTTTCTTTTGCTTACATGCAGACAATTTGTCCCAATTTACTCGCATAGCAGGCATTAAAGTCTTCATGTAAGTAATGATCCTACCAGGAAGTTCTGCAACTACAGGCTCCGATTTAGCACCACCAACTTGTCGCGCATCCGCAGCACTAATATTGACCCAGGTATCACCTAACTCCTGCGCATGGTCCGTGTGCCGAATCAAACCCCATAAAGGTTGTGGAACCACATTTCCAAACAACATGTCTATATCAGCTAGATTCATGACACATGAGTCTGCAGTCTGTGATAATTCTTTATAGTACCCTGCGGGATTTTTACGAGGATCAGGCAAAGTCTGTTTAAGAGCCAGAACTTCCGCTTGCTTCCACGGAACATGGACCCAAACACGATGAAAATGAGCCGGTACGGCTACAATACCAGCATTAACATTGGCCTGAACGGCCTCTTTCCACACCAGAGGAACCTCTCTCATTGGATATTGTCGCACTTTCCTCCTAACCGAAGGGTCAGGCTCAAACAATGACCGAGAAGGAGACTCGCTCCTGAACGAAAGCAGTGTCGCTACCGCCCTTTCAACATTGAGACCCACAATCGTGCCTTTTGCAAACTCTGATTGTACATTGGACAACTCAGGTGGAGTTAGTTCCAGATCACCATCTTCCCATTCCTCACGAAGGAACGTGCACATCTTATCAAAGACATATCTCTGCTTCGGCGCTTCCCATTGACGGAAAACATTCATAACAGACTCAACATAGTATCTTAAAGGAAGAGTGACCCATTTATGCGCTAAATGATCTAACACTTCCCTCTCTCGGGAATCAGGCAGTTGACTACGCAACTGTTTACGCTCTGAAAAAGGGGTCGTACTAAATGACCCAAAGAAAGGGGACAAAAGAGTAGTGACAGTATCAGTCATCCTCTGTCGAACAGAAGGGGAAGTTGACAGGACAGGAGATAAAGCGGACTGAGAAAAGGTCAACGTAGGAGCAGAAGCAGAGGAGGCAGCGAGAACAGGCGGAAAAGTCGCAGGAATTAAAGGTGGAGCAGGTAGCAAAGTCGGCAGCCCTTGAGAAGGCTGCACCATAGGAGTAGGAGCCAACTGAAGAGGAGCTGGCGGTTGTGCATTAGCAAGAGGCAAAACGCCCGGAGGTTGTGCAACTAAAGGTTGCGGAGGTGCTGTAGCATTCTGAGCATAAGGGGGTGGCGAATTCAACATCTTGCTGAAGAGGCGGCAAAACTGGATAGCATTTATCGATCGCCATTTTACGTTGCCTGTGCAACTGTTCACTAGCTTGTTCTTCTTCATTATCTTTAAACTGTATAGCAGCTTGCATTATCGAGATACCCTTTTCTCTTTTATTTTTCTTTGCTAATTTAATTTCTTTCTGTTTGGCTTGCTTTCGCCATAGGTGGAAAGAGTCAAACATCGCCGGCCGGGCTTTCTTCTTAAAAAGTCTAACTTCTAGATTATCTAAAACTTCCGTGTCCAAACTACCATATTGGGGCCATTTAAGGACACCGTCCTTTCTTGTGTAACGAATCCACACTTCATTATACGTGATGGGGCCCACGCCATGTTTCACATAGAGCTCATAGGTTGGAGTTCCAATCGGAGGAACCGGACACGAGTCCTCCAATCGGGAATCCCTATTACGACCACAACAAAATATTCTTCCAAGTCTGCTAAGACCAGGCAGCTTTGCTCACTAGTCTAGTTTCAAACTTCAAGGGAGTATCGAATACGATAGTCTCGTGAATACACAAGTCCCTCGGCTTTGGTACTTGCAAGTCCCAAATCAAAGATCCCAAGGGGATACCCAAAAACTAAACTAAGGACTGGGAGACGCTCCACTCATACTTAACTGAGGTATCGATGTCGGCACCAGAAGACCCGTCTATCGTCTCGCTTTACAAATCATCGAAGGCTCCAAGACAGGGCGACAGTCAGGGCAGCAGTCCTTCGTAGCCGTCGGAAAGCGGGGAACCTCGCAGCAAAGACTTTCGGACCACGAAGACATACAGGGGTCGATGAAGTGGTCGGCCTTCCTCCAGAATTTTCACACAAAGCTCCTCACGAACCTCAGGCTTGGACCGGTACCGCTGAAGTCGCCCCACGTTGGGCGCCAAATGAAGATCCGGGTTATTTAAGACCCAGTGGCACCAGGGGAAACACCCTAGTCTCCGGGTCCACCTGTCTTAGAGTACAGAGACACGGGTGATTATCTGTGACGTCAAAGATCAATTTTATTAGCTGCAGCCTGTAACAGAGATCCTAGAAGTACAACACAGTGTATGTTCTCAGGAGACTGCTCGCTCACAAAAACCGGTCATCCCTTTTTATACCAAATATTATGCTTCAGGCAAATATCCCTAATTTACAGTTGGCCACTCACATGTTTTTACAGAAAGGAAAAAGGCAGGATCATGATGACAAGTCAATTTTTCAGTTTGTCCAGCCCATAATCAACTATTGGTCAAACCCAACATTCTTGATCAGACAGGTCGATCGAACCCACCATAAAACAGGGCACATCCCCATCGTAAACGGATCATAAAGCAAAGAGTAGAGACAGGTGTGAGCAAGATAAGACATAGTTATGCGCAATAAAAGGGTTTGATGGTGTTTTGTGTCTCGATCCGTAATCTCGATCAGCTACCGGGGAAGGGACTGGTTAAACCAGTTTGGCTTCAGGCAAGAGGGTCGCTCGTTCAGGTCATTCAGAAGACAGCTAAAGTGTACGTGTGTTTGGAGACTCGTTCGGCCACTGTCACCGGCCTATGTGAGGGCAACCACAAAATGGCTGCCGAACGCAAGATGGAACCCGAGGGTTCAGAACGGACTCCCTGATTTCATGGTGATCTCGTCACTCGAATAGGACGAAAATACTCACACATCTAGCACTCACCATATTCGGTCTGCTGATACCAAATACGTCATGATACGACGACCTTCACAACAAGGTTCAGAATTTCAATACCTCACTAGGGGTCTAAACCCCGCCACTTCATCAATGGATACACAACCTAAATCCAGCAATAAAGGCTTGATAGGGGCAGAGAAGTCAGTGATCTCAGGAATTTATTTTGTGCCGATAAGAGGGGAGTTACATTTTCATACCCCCATAATTCTACGCCATATATAATGGAGGCTCTAACCTTCCCATTATAAATCGCTAAAGCAGGCCCTACCGGTTTAGTACTAGAAAGTCTATATTCTTTAAGTAAGGCCCCTGCTAACTGATTATGCCGGAGTACTAGGACATCTAGCTTAGGGAACCAATCCATTCTCTTACTGATGGTCACGCCTAAATAGGTAAATATATCTGTCTGCTCCAATTGCGCATCATTCATCACAACTCTGCTTTTAATATGTTTATATTTATGCAACACCATGTATTTGGTTTTATCAACATTTACTAAAAGATCATGGTCATTGCAAAACTCTGTAAATCTATCAAGGGCACGTTGCAGACCAGATTGAGTTTTAGATAAAATTAAAGTATCATCTGCAAACATTAACAAAGGCACCCTTGAATCAGCAAGAGTTGGCGCATCCGTAGGAAAATTAGAGTAATATGAAATTACCTTATTGATAAACAGGGAAAATAGGGTGGGTGTAAGGACGCATCCTTGCCTCACCCCTTTGTTTACAGGGAAACAATCTGTGAGTTGGCCCTGTTGTCCCCATCTCACTTGGGCGTAATTCGCCTCATGCAACTTAATAACAAAACTTAAAATTTCTAAGGACATCCCGGCCTCCTTTAAAACATCCCACAGCTTTTGACGAGGGACCAAGTCAAATGCTGATTTCAAATCAACAAATGCTGCGTAGAGAGTACCTCCCGCAATAACAACTGTACTCCAATATACCAGCATAAATCTGAAGACTTGGTCGATAGTACTGACATGGGGACGAAAACCCGCTTGGTAGGTTGAAAGTACATCTTGATCCAGGATCCAATCATTTATTCTACCTAAGATCAATCTTGCAATTATTTTCTGAAGTTTATCAATTAGACTTATGGGTCTATAGTTGGAAGGATTGGCACGATCACCCTTTTTATATATGGGGATTATTTCAGCTCCGCGCCAGGTATCTGGGAGCTACGCACCCCTAGCTATAGCATTTATTAGGAAATAAATATACTCAATCCAGTTCCTCTTATCATGTTTAAAAATGTCAGCCGGGATGCAATCCGGGCCCGGAGCCCGCGCCTAAGGAACCCGTTCCAAGGCTCTTTCTATCTCCCCTTTATCAAACATTAAGACTCTCTCAGTGATGACCTCAGGATAAGAAACTTGATCGCAAATTGAGCCTGGTAGTGTTCCACCCACAGTTCGGGAGATACATTATTCACTGGAACACAACTCTGCACCCCACTGCCCCACTTTACCAAGTGCCAAAAAGAAGTCCAGTTTTTCCTATTACTGGCATTTAGCAAAGATTTCCACCTGTCCTCATCAAAGTCCTTCTTTGCCTCTGATTGGGCTTTTTTATAATTGGACGTCGCTATTTTAACTTCTTGGGAGGTTCCATCCCTAATATCCTTCTTTAGCCGCTCCAAGGCAGCTTTATATAAGTCATTGTACCAATTTGCCGTTTTTTTTATAATGCAACCCTGAATTTAATTTTTTTTTATGAATAAAGATTTTAATTTTGCAAATAGGTCTTCAAGCACTTTTTTATGGGCAATAAAACCAAAATCGGATGGGTCTAGCGTGCCAATTAGTGTTATTGCTTCCTCTACCATGGTCTTGATCTGTGCAACCGAGGCCTCATCTTCAGAGACTTTTGCCCATTTCAGGCGGCGGCAATCTTGGGACAGGAACATTTCGCCTAACGCTGTGTCCATTACTGGCCCTGCGTTGTCTACATCTTTCCCAGTAATAGACAGTATCAGCGGGTCATGGTCACTCTCAGGTCTTTGATGAATCCACATATCACCAAATCTGGGCCACAGCTCTAAACTAATAAAAATATAATCAATTCTACTGCCTCTGAAGCCATTGGAGAAGGTGTTAATACCTTCCATATCAGACAGGGATATCCCGTTTACCGCCCTAAACCCCCTCCCAAGGGACCGGTGGCAACGTTAGGGAGGGTATCCCCTAGCTCTGATCTTCCTCCACAGAAAGACTATGGTCATCAGGACCTAAAGGCTCAATAGTATAATTAAAATCACCAGCAATAACCAGGGGCTTAGGGGTACCTATATCGTTAAGAATAGTCTCCAGGTGGGAAATAGTTGGTGAAGCTTTCCCTCCCGGGATTCCTCTCACGTATATGTTAAAAAGAATGAAATCAATCTCTCCCTCAACTATCACTTTGATGGCAAGAATATCTGGGCTATCTATTTGTAATTCTTTTACTTGAAACAAAGTCTGTTGCTTAACCCAGATAATCAATCCCCCACTGGGTCTCCCCTTCCTATTAGGAATTGCCGCTTTTGAAAAGGCCGAATAGCCTGGATGCTGAATCTTCTCTACTGACCATGTCTCTTGGAGGGCAATAAAATCGTGCCCCTCAGTAAAACCAAGCCAGTCAGGAGACAGAGTCTTTGTCAAGAGGCCAGCTATATACCAAGAAATCAGAGAGAGCTGAGGGGAGGGTGGTACCCGATGGTAAAGCTTTAAATAATGCGGGTTCTAAGCCCACCGGAGTCACTGTTACAAGTTGCTGAAAGCCTTTTCCCAAACTCAATGAAGAAGTAGAAGGGCTGTCATGGGATAGATCCAATTCAGTGGAAATCTGGAACAGTCAATCACATGGATCTAGACCAGAAAGAGGAGTATATCTGTTAGTCAGAGGGGCCTCAAAATGTCCAATTACATGACTTTGTGCAACCTGGAAGTGCCTGTCCTCCCCGTGAGAACTCCAACCAGACAATGGATAGGGCCAGATTTACAAAAGAAAACCTAGAGGTAGGACAAATACCTTATCCTTATATCTACCGTCCACCCCTCCCAGTTTATCCAGTAAAAATCTAGGCATATATGCATTATTAAAGTTAACAATTACACAATAACCACCACCTTCTTTCCTCAAATAACCAATCCAAGGGGTACGTCTAACCATAATCATGTGCCTATTCAAGCTCCCCTCCCAAATCCCAACGTCCTTTAGGCTATTAGTAAGCCAGTGCAGAACTTTTGACATAAGCTGTTCGGTGGATTCTATCTGCATTGGCCGTAGCGGTGGCACATTCGCTAACACAAAAACTAAAGGGGCAGCTGCCGGAGGTAGATGGAAGGTTGGGCTCCCAGGATGCGCATCATTATGCCCCCTATCTCCAAGTCATTGAGTATCTGTGGGTGGGATAGATTGCTTTAGAGGATGACGGGTGTCACTATTGGGGTGGTGCAGTTCTCATATCCATTCTACTGACAGCAGAAGGGCTTATAATCATCTGGACAAACTCGCTCGACAAATTTCCTGTTGGTACATCGCGAGTCTCCTTAGGGATTAAATCCCGCAAAGGTACTGCTGCTGAACTTTTAGACGGCTCAGGAGCAGATAGATGGAGAGTTTGCCGGTTTGAACATTTCGGTTTTACTGTAACCAGGGCTGGCACTAAGTTCGCTGATTGAATATTCGTAGTCCCCGGTATACATTTGAAATTAGCAGAAAAGCCCTTGAGTGAAGAAGAACTCGATTTTACTTGATTTTCGACAATAGCTAGGCGATTTTCAATCTGGGTCAGCCTGTAAGTTATAGGGGATAGTAAAGTTGACAAAAGGTTTTCTAGCCTTCTCCGCATATCCTCATTAGAGTTCAAACTAGGATTACCCAGTGCTGCAAGGTCAAAGTCTGGGGGAATCATTGCCTGTGTACTTGTAGTACTTAATACGGCTGATTGTATATATCCTCCATTTTTGGTGATCCTGGGCGCTTTTGCTGTAGATGGTCTCTGAGGTCCGCCTCCTCTTTTCCTTTTAGTTGCAGGGTCAGGCATACTTTTGTTGTTAATTATTTTATTCTTTTCCAAGGATCTAGCTGATGATCGTAAGGGGACACTAGGGACAGTAGTTATGGCTGTGGATGGCTTAGCCATATTCCCCTGGAGGTTTGGTGAGGAGGACATAGAGATACTATCCTCATTAGTGGATAAGGCCGTGGTTGTGTTTGCTTGTGGGTTAACCGGGGAAAGTGCTGCAGCAATTAAACCTAGCGATGATCTTTTCGTCAGGTGCGGTCCCAAAGACAGACGGCGCTCCGTTAGCACTATCTCTTTCTTAAGGACAGAAGTTGCCCTAATTATAAATTGGTCTAAGGTCCCCGTTATACTTCCTCCGGTGGGGGCTTCTAACCTCTTCCCTTCTCGCTTACTCATTTTTAAGGTTAGAATTTAATCAGGCCTTAAATCCGGCAAAGATGTAATGCGCAGATGGAATATTGAAGCAATTGAAAGAACTGACCTTGAAGTGCTTGGAGGTTAGAGAGGGGGCCCAGCCCAGCCCGGCCTCGTCCGGCGTCTGATGGGCTCAGACGGGTCCGCCTTTGGCCCGGGCTTTGCACGGTGCGCGCCCGCACGCGTTGTGCAAAGCAGGAGTGGCAAGGTAATTTATGCCCCCTGCAGGCTCAGTTGAGGGTGTGTAGTAGTAGCTGCCTCCTGGGACTTCGAGTCCCTCTCAGGTCCCGGTGCAATCAACAAAGACGCTGCGGGCGAGGTAATTTATGCCCCCCTGCAGGCTCAGGTGATGGCGTGTAGTAGAAGCTGCCTCCTCGGACTTCGAGTCCCTCTCAGGTCCAAGTGCAATCAACAAAGACGCTGCGGCTTGCGCGGAGCGAGAGCGGTGAGGTAATTTATGCCCCCTGCAGGCTCAGATGAGGGCGTGTAGTAGAAGCTGCCTCCTGGGACTTCGCGTCCCTCTCAGGTCCCGGTGCAATCAACAAAGACACTGCGGCTTGCGCGGAGCGGTGAGGTAATTTATGCCCCCTACAGGCTCAGGTGAGGGCGTGTAGTAGAAGCTGCCTCCTGGGACTTCGAGTCCCTCTCAGGTCCCGGTGCAATCAACAAAGACACTGCGGCTCCCGCAGAGCGGGAGCGGCGAGGTAATTTATGCCCTCTGCAGACTCAGGTGAGGGCGTGTAGTAGAAGCTACACGAACAAAAAATAGCAATAGGTCAACACAACTAACTAAAATATGTATCTGTATGTGAACCTTGATATATACAAAGGCAGAAAGTGCCTGTGGAACTTCATCCAAATGTGCGAGTTCCCATCAGTCAACTAACGAGACCGCCCTTCATCATCTGGGGACCCTCACGCTTAGAAGGTCAAGTACCCACAATAGATTGGCAGGTGTTGTAAGCCTAATCTATATCAAACATATCATTAGTGGATGAAAAGGGAAGGTAAAAAGTGTCTGTAGATGACTGAGTAGCAGTGCCAAAGAAAAGAGTGAAAGTGAATCAGTGAACAATAAGGAAAGATTAGGTTAAGATTGGGTAGTAACAGGGGAAAAACCCATTTATTCTGTACCCCTTCAATCCCAAGTCAATAAAAACAGTGCAAGTAGTAGTGTAACAAATAACTACTAGGAAGTATCTTAGGTCGACATGTTTCTGCAGACAAACGGAGCCAGGTGGTCTCCTGCTGCTTCTTCAGGACCATTAATGCTACTGCTAATGATAAAAAGAAATAATATCACCTTAAACGTGATCTGTTACAGTCTTCCTGACTTCTTAGTGCAAGAGTCCAAATTGGAAAACCAGATACATAAAAAAGAAAGACAGACAAGGCACAATTAGTACATCGTTACCATGTGCGTGAATCATGTGATTAGTTCAAATTCATTTGTTAGCTGATACACTGCCAGCCGCAACAGACAATGTAATTTTGCCATCTCATTCTCCTGCTTACTCACCTTTGTGGCAGGAAGGAATAGTCCCACCTCACCTGGCTTCAGCTCAGGTACTTGGAGCACCGCTCTGGCGAAGGGAATAAAAAAAGTGCTCTTTACAGTATGGAAATGAGAATCCATAAAAACAGCAGTAATTAGCCAGTCTATAACGACCCGCCAGGCTCTACAGAGTCTCTCCAAAGGTATCTTTACATGGCGAAATTTTAAATGTAAGGGCTCGCCAAAAAGTATTGCCTCTGGTGGCATACACATCAAGGGAATACAGCGTAATCGAATTGTGGAGTGTTACTTGCCGTTAATAAGAGCGCGCCCCAGTGACACTCGCCAACACGTACCACCTCTGGTGTGAAACAAGTCGCGGGTAGAAGCTGCCTCCGAGGACTTCGAGTCCCTCTCAGGTCCCGGTGCAATCAACAAAGACACTGCGACAAAATGTCATGTGAAGACATGTGAAAGTGGACTAGGAGTATTGCTGAAATATTTTCACAAATATGACAAATGATAGATGAAGGTACCTTACAGTGATACAAACAAGACCAGTAAAAGAATACACAATAGACAGAAGGAGACAGGCTAAAAGGACAGGGCCCGACACTGAGAACCTAATTTAGACCTTGGCACCAGTGCAAAACAGGGGCAAATGATGTTTGTGCACATTTTAGCACAAGAGCGGATTCAGAGCTCAGTTGAAATTGCGCTTGTACAAGTTTGGTCTTGCACTATCTACCAGGGGCACTTCAATCCTTGCATTCTGGTAATTGGGCCCGGGTGGAGTTAGATAAGTCGGGTCGGTTATCACAAAGAATTTCTATTGACAACGGCCTGCATCAGGGGTGCGTTTTAGCACCCTTGCTTTTTAGTCTATTTTTGGTCGACCTTCCAACCTTTATTTCCCAATCTAAATCCTTTTCGCCCAAAATTGTGAACCAGCATATTGTCTGTCTGCTTTATGCAGACAACTTGGCATTACTGGATTATACACTAATGCCCTGGCAACTTATAGTAAGCAGAAACAGCTCCGTATCAATCTGGAAAAGACCAAGATCATGATCTTTGGTTAAAAAAAAAAAACAGCTTTTCCTGGCATCTGGATACGCAGGTGGTGGAGAAAGTTGATCAATATAAATATCTGGGCTTCATTTTTGGGAGGAACCTGAATTGGGATGCGCATTGGGATGCCACTAAGCTGATGGCCCTATTGCAGGTCAGCTGTATGTCAAGCTTCAATGGCAGGTTTGGGGGCCTATCTCATACTCCATTACTAAAAGCTTATGAAGGGAAGTTACCTCCACTAGGCCTGTATGGGGGAGAGGTTTTCTCCATTGATCGAACCTATGAATGGGATAGTTTGGAAGGGGTAGTGCTTGAAAGACTCCTATCACTCCCCCAAGGTACCATGGTTCAGGCAATAAGGAGAGAGTGCAATCTGGTCTCTTGGAATATGGCAGCCTCTACTCGGGCTCTAAGATACTTTAACACATTGTTGGAGGATGATGAGGTGGGTTAAAGTCTCCCAATTGTGTTAGGAAGAGATCCAAAGCAGTAAAATAATGTGGGCAAAAGCTATAAGAACCAAACTAATTGCACTTAGGAATCTCCTTCAGATAATGGTACAATTATATCTTGCTCATATTTCCAGGCAAATGTGCATTGAGAGACGCTGTTTCTATGGTGTCTAAATCAATTGACCTATTGTATCTAAGAAAGAAACCATCCATCAGCTTCTCGATCTCCGCGCTGGGCCAGGAGAATGTTCTTTTCTTATTTATCACAGTTACTAGACCCAGGATTGAGAAATGAAATATTAAGTGCTAGGGTGGGATGCAATCCAATCTTTGCCCCCACACAAGATTAGGGTGCAGAATTATAGTGGTTTCTGCCCCTGCCCCCTGAAAATTAAATGCTCCCTTACACATATTCTTATGGACTTTATGTTGCACATCAAATCAAGTTTTGAAGACCTCTGTTTTTTTAATATGGTGCTCTCCATAGGATGAAAACTGTGGAGCTACTGTCAGAAATGCGTTATTTAGATGTGGCAGTTGGAATTGATTGGTTTTTATGATCTGTTAAACAGAATTTTAATGATGAAATGTAGTGGGTTAGGGGCGGGTAATTAGGAGGGGGTTCATTTTAAAGTGTTTTAATTGTTAAGTGAGCTTTTTTTTTTAGAATGTTTTAACAACAAATTGTCTAAATAAACTTGTTTTGAACCTGAACCTATCTACCTGGGGCTGTATTACAGAAAGTGCACTGCCCCTGTCTGGGCAGCTGCAGTTTTAACAAAGTGTGCGGATGCACCCTATTATAATCAATGCACTCATCCCTGACCGCTCTTTGAAGCAGCTGCTCTGCCTTTCACAGTGCAGGCAGCACCTGGCCTGCCCTTCAAGGGGTATGGAGATCAGTCAGGTGCAGTGAGTGATTGCACCTGCCTGCACAGAGGTGCACGAGACCCCCTCCACTCTCTTGCAAGGGCAGGACCGACTGTGCGCCTCCTGAAGGCCACTTTGCCTCTGCACCCACTTCCATAAGATGGCGCGGGTGCTAAGACTAAGCATTTATCTCATTTGCATGAGCCCACACCTGCGCTATCTGTATTACAGAAAGGGGTGCACAAGCATCTGTATCTCTTCTTTAATACCAGAGTGTCCCAGGGATGCAGAAAGCTGGGCACACATAACTGTTGGTCCCCCTGGGCACTTTATTCAATACAGCCCCTGGTGGTAAGTGCAAGCAGAAAATGGAAAGTAATGCAGTATATCAGACATTATTCCCCACTTCAGGCACAAAAGTTTAAAACATACGCAAAAACACAGGATAACCCTTGGCGAAAGACTTCGCTACGCCTACGAAGTGGTTGTAGTGTTGCCTACTTCGCCCTTTGCAAAGTAGGCGAAGCAGGCAACACTACGCCCACTTTTTGGGATTGGTTATCAAACTGCGGCGTGAACGAGCAGAGGGAGCCCCGGGACGCCGCGGACAAGGTAAGTGCCTTTTATTTCTTTTTAATTCCCCATTTACTAAATTTAGGTGTGTAGGGGAGGGGGGCATGCGGCGCGTTGTGGGGCTACGCGAAGTGCGTGGGTGGGCATAGTTTCTTGCCCACTTTGCGTAGCTTCGCGTATCCCCACTACGCACACTACGCCCATTTACCTGGCACTATAAATGAGCACCTAAGTAAAGTTTATGATGTCATTTATAACTTGGAATAAAGGAAAGTACCTGGTGGGTGGCACTCGTCTACCATCATTTTTGCTTTGTTGACCTTGTTACATTTTGTTAAACTCAATAATAGGTGAGACACCTAATAGGGCAATCTGAACCCGTGCCTTACACCTCCAATTTAACTTACAACTCTTCTACTCACTAATAAATGCTTTTCACCCAAATGAGCTAACTGAGAAGAACTCCATAACTTTCCGAAGTAAAAATGCAAACATATTTTTGAGTTTGCATACCTGTGTGTTAAAAATGAAAATACACATAGCCAACTGTTCAGTTAGGGGCACTAAAAGAACACATATAAATCCTTCCCAAATTTGTCTTCATTTCTTCAGAGCTTAAGAGAGATTTATTTTGCTGTTGGTAAGTGAGTCAAAGATGAAAGAAGCGACACATTAAATAAATTAAATTCATCATGATGACGTATATGGTTTACTGCTGAAATATACAAGGTCCTTATGATCCGCAATAAATGGTAAGAAGGTGTTTCCGCGGCCAAATAAGCAATGTGTAATTAAGATTCCATCAAAGATATGCACTGAATGTGAACCACGAGCTGTCGGTGTGATTTTCTGGTAAATATGAGACCCTGATTTTCCATGGCTATGCTTTTTTAAATTAAAGTATGATGTGAATATCACTGTATGATACATTGAATTTTACTGTCAGTATATGTTGTTTATGAACAGAGTGGCCGCCACCATCTAAAGTGGAGGGGCGGCCGGGGGAGGACGGGGAATGGAGGTGGGTGTACGGGGAATACGAATAAGTAAATAAAAAAAACTTACCTGTGCTAACGCTGCCTCGTTAGGCCTCTACAGCTCTGTTCCGCCCTCCTGGCAGTCCATGGAGCTCAGCATAGGCTCCACACCCAATCCAGGCACGGCTCTCATGCTAGCATGAGAGCCGTGCCTGGATTTGCCTGAGCGGGCAGGCCAGACGCTCGCTCAGGCACAGGGAGCCTGTGGCTTTCCTCCAACCCGGTTGTGGAATACAGCTGGATTGGAGAAATAAAAGTGCCTAAGACGGCCGGCCAAACTGACATTCGAACATTGAAGCGCCCAGTTAGGCACTCCACCAGTCCTCTGTAGCCAATCGGCATCAGAGAACAGCCCCCCCTTTTATCCTCACTCAGGCAGGCTAACGGCTGCGACGCTCCATAGTGAGAAATAAAATGGCAATTAAATCATTTAATTGCCACTCTATTTTTCAAGTTTAGTGCGGTACAGTCGGTGGGGGTTATGAAGAAACCGTCACTGCTTATGTAATTATTTGCCTTTTCAGGTACAATCAAATGCAAAAAGCTTGTTAATTTTAATACGTCGCTGCCAAAACCTGGAAGGACCCCCCCCAACACATCAGGACCTCCTCTCCACTTCTCAATTTCCACAAGAGGCTGAAGACTTGGCTTTTCAACAAAACCCGTGGTTGAGTATAGTTTTGTCCTATTCACCCGCTCAGCGCCTGGATACCCTCATGGGTGACAAGTGCGCTGAACAAATCAGTATAAAATAACATAATACACCACATTTCCAACCATGATCAGATTTAGTACAGTGGATACACTTCATGGATATCATTGGGACAGTCCACTTAAATACGCATCTTTAGAACAGAGAATTTCGTCCTACACCTATTGAGCAGCGCTCTCCATATATTTCAATTGTACGTCTCTGAGATTCTCTACTTATATACCCATTATGACATTCATAGGCGATGGCACAATGGTTATAGTTTTTGGTGGTTAAGGCTTAGGGAATTCTGATACAGGATTGGTGAGAATTAATTTACATATTCACTCAACGGGTTCATGAGTGGGTTTGGTGTGATGTACTGAGACAACGTGGATCTTCAAGTATCTGGAAGAGGTGGGTGAGATGTTTGAGTAGTAATAGATCTTCCATGCTGACAAAGATTGATATATTTTGCCTCAATGTATGTGTAGACTTCTAAAAGCTCATATCTTGCTGCAAGGGCAACAGAGGCGTAAACAAGGAGGAATAGAGAAGAAAAGTCAAAGCAAGAAAAAGAACTAGAAGAAAATGTAGTGATAAATTGCCAAATAGAATTTGAAGAGATGGGTCTTCCAAAATTTTCGAAATAGTAGGTAAGTAGAGGAGGAAAAATTGAGTTTTTAATCTAGTTTAGCTTTTTCCAGCAAAGATGTTTTTCATTTATCTACCAACACCCTTGAAGGAATAATAAGCTTATTCTTGTCTGAATTTACGAGTGGAAATTGTCAGGCCATATTCGGGGCAATCTTGATGGATGTGGGCGTTTGACATGGATGTCTTTGGCTCCCTCCCAGTATGGCAATGCAAACAGGCCAAGTGCACCCTTTCCACACTGACAATGGAGTAGTGTGGTTGAGCAGTCAAAAGCTTCTTACCAAGGTACTGCAGGCGTACAAGAGCTTAGCGCACAACAATGGACCAACAGATAAAATAACATATTGCTCAGAAAATTGCTTCTCTTTGTGTTAAAAGAAAGTAATAACATTATTATACAAATATTTATATAGCGCAAATTATCACCTAGGAAGGCCTTCTGGTGCTAGCTATCAAGAATCAAATCCAGACACAGGCAGGGAGTTCAAAGTTATAAAGCTAGGCATTCAAAGCTTTCCTGAAAGCATAGAGGTTGCTGATGGCCATTAGCGAGATCAGCAGATTGTCCAGACTGGCTGCCTCCATAGAAAATGCTCTGCCACATCTGCAAGCTTTCTTACATTTAGCAACTTTCACGAGATTAGCATTATCTGAGCGTAAAGATCTAGGCGGAGTGTAACGTTTTCATTTATGTTGACGCAGATGAGGCCCAATGAGATGGAAAGTTCTATGCGCAGCGCTTTAAACTAAAGTCACATGCCTACAGGGACCCAGTGAAGAGAGTCCAGAGCAGCTGAAGTAGGAAAGTATTGTTTGGCTGCTGCAGCCATCATCCAATACAGGTGCTGAACAAGATAGCTCAGTGCACCTAAAAGCAAGGCATTGCCATAATCCAGTATTCTCAAAATGATGGTTTGCACAAGAGAGTAAACATGAGAATGCAGCAAAGGTAACATATTGTGATGTGCCTTCATTAGGCCCAAAGTAAGTGGTGGAACTGGAGAGTGCTAAAGCATTATCCATGAATACTTGCAAGTTTCAAACAGACGTCGCAATAATCATAACTGACTTATCCTCAGGTGGCCAAAAGTCCACATTCAATAATCACAGAGAAGTCCCTAAGAAACAACTCATAACCTCTGTCTGGTTCCCATTGAAATGAAGTGAATTAGCTCTCAACCAATAGAAAATAGTGTGTATACAATCCTAGAAAGAAGCCACTGGGGAATGTGAAGTATTTTATTTATTTATTTTATTTATTTTTGAAGCTTGTAAAGCGCACGGCTACCCCCAACGGGGGTGTCCCGGCGTTACGGACGAAGAGCAACAGGGGAGGTCAGGCGCGGCTAGAGGTTGGAAAACAGCCAGGTTTTCAATTTGCTTCGAAACAGTGTTTCAGATGTAATCAGCCGTAGGCCCAGTGGAAGGCTGTTCCATAGTTTTGCGGTCACCACAGCAAAGGCTCTACCCCCCGTTCTAGAACGGCGAAAACGAGGGGAACAGAGGAGGCGAAGATGATTGGATCTGAGAGCTTGGGTTGACTGAACGGGCTTTAGCCTATTTCTGAGATAGGCCGGGCCAAGGCCATTAAGGGCCCTGAAGGCCAAGACCAGCGCTCGGAATTGAATGCGATAGGTAACTGTCAGCCAGTGTAATTTCAGCAAGTATGTGGTGATAGAATGACGATAAGGGATGTTGCATATCAGCCTAGCTGCGGCATTCTGCATAATCTGCAGCCGCCTGATCAGATAAGCTGGAGCTCCCACATATATGCTATTGGAATAATCTAGATGAGGGGTGATTAAAGCATGTATGACGGTCCTGCGAGAGTCCAGGGGAAGAAAAGGTAGAATTTTCCTAATCATGCAGAGTTTACCGAAGCAAGCTGCGGTGACTTTATTAATTTGAGTTTTACAAGACAGGTCGTTGTCAAATTGAAAGCCCAAATTACGAGCTGATTTGACTGGTACAGGAGGGGGGTTTAGCTCTGATGGCCACCACAATAGAGAAGGAAATGGAGTGCTTTGATTGAAGAATAAGACCTCGGTCTTATCCGTATTGAGTTTGAGGGTGTTAGAAGTCATCCAAGAGGAGATGTTAATAAGGCAGCGTCTAAAGTTGTCCAGGCTGCCGTCAGAGTGATCTCTAAAGGAAAACACAAGCTGAGTATCATCAGCATAATAGATCACTCTGACCCCCCAGGATTCAACTACTTCCGCCAGAGGAGTAAGATAAATATTAAAGAAAAGAGGGCTAAGTGCTGAGCCCTAAGGGACACCACAGAGAAGAGGTTTTTCTTTGGAGACAAAAAGCTGGAGGAAGACCTGCTGTGATCTACCCATCAGAAAAGATCTGAACCAGGCCAGAGGAGTACCCCGTATACCAAGATTGCACAATCTATCTAATAGAATGTCATGGGAAACGGTATCAAAAGCCGCGGACAGGTCGAGGAGGACCAGCATGGCCTCCTCGCCCACATCCACGCATTCCTGAATGGTCTCAGACACCTCAAGTAGTGCGGTCTCCGTGCTAAAACCTGGTCTAAAACCGGACTGAGTCATGAAGGAGTTGTTTAGATTCAAGATAGTCGGCTAGTTGCTCCTGCACCACTTTCTCAAGGATTTTCGCTGGCTTAGGGAGGAGCGAAATGGGCCGATAATTACTGAACAATGAAGGGTCAGCATCAACCTTCTTCAGGATTGGAATCAGCATGCCCTGCTTCCGTGAGGTGGGGAACTGACCTGAGAGTAGGGATGTATTCCAGATTGAAAGAAGCGGGCTAATCACAAGGGGGGCAAGACTGCTCAGCACCTGTGCCGGAGCAGGGTCAAGTGGAGACCCTGATTTGCACCGCTGCAGCATTATCAGAGCAGATTCCATAGATAGACTTTTAAATGAGACAAACGCCTCCTCTTGAGAGGCTTTAGGGTCAAGCAAAGGGAATAAACAATCCTGATTGAATGTGGACGAGATATTAGTGATTTTATCATGAAAAAAATTTGAAAGACTGTCACAGAGATTTTGACTGGGGGAAATCGGACAGGCCAAGGCTGGATGATTAGAGAATTCCTTAATAATATTAAACATAGTTTTTGATGAATATTCAGCAGCATTGATTTTCTCAACAACATAATCCCTCATAGTGGCACGCTTAAGTTTGTGGAAGTTCTTTAGGGCGGTTCTATAGATAACCTTAGCGACAGAATCGTACGTCAGTCGCCAACTGCATTCCAATTTTTTACATTTGCTCCTTTCCTCACGTAAAGCCACAGAGAACCAAGGCGTACAGCCCAGAGTAAGAATTCATTGTGTATCTGCATAATTTAGAAACATTACACCATGAGATCTGATTATTTAATTGTATTTATTGTTTTGTATATAGTTTTGTATAGCTCAGATATGACCCTAGAGGGTATCAGAACACTTCCCATTATAGGGTAGGTAGGTTACATTTGTGAGAATAAACACTCGATACATATATAGGAGTAGCATGGTAAAGCTGGAGTTCATGGTTGCACATCAATGTAGTGGTCATTCAGAGCAGCGGAATAAAAGGCAGGTAAATACACAATAAAAAAAATGTGTTCATAAGTATTGTTTTCACTTGTTTTTTGAATGAAGAGGTAGATGAGATTTGATGGACATCTGGTGGCAGAGAGTTCCATATCTATGGGGCGGTACCTGAGAAGGCTCTGTAGTTCATTCTCTTTATGTGGAAAATCTGTGGTTTCAGTAGCAGTGAACTTGCACTTCATGAAGGTCTACATCCCCTGATTACTCTAACTTTTGTGCCAGATATATGGGGGTCTTGAAATGTAGGGATTCATAAGTCATGCAAGCAGTCTTTAGCTGTATTCTTGCTTCATACGGCTGCCAGTTTAGAATTTTTTGGGCTGGAACTATGTGATAATTTCTTTTTGTATCGGTTATCAGTCTGGCCGCAGCATTAAGGGAGGCCCTTAGCAGGGCCATATTGTATTTAGGAAGACTGTACAGAGGGGAGCCTAGTCTGGTCTAGGCAATACGAGAGCTTGGACCACCAGCTTAAAGTCGTCCTGTAGTAGGAAGGGTTTGAGTTTCCTTAGTATACTCATCTGGTATTTAGCTCCCTTGGTGGCATTGCTGATATGATTCTGTATATTCAAGTGTTTGTCTAGTGTGATTCCAAGGGATTTAGCGGACTCAATGTGAGGAGAATAGTTGAAGGCTGTTAGATGCTTCATCCAGAGGTCGATCTTGGGAGTGTAATTAGGAGGAGCGATGAGGAGGAATTCCGTTTGGGAAGTGTTGAGCTTGAGATGGTTATCAGTGAGCCAGTCTTGAATGTTCAGCAGGGTAGAGTTGAGGGAAATTAAGTCTTCTGGGGAGGAGATTTTCAGATACAATTGAGTGTCATCTGCATACATGTGGTAAAGAATGTTCGCAGAGTTCAGTGCATTTGCAAGTGGTTCCAGGAATAAGTTGAAGAGAATGGGTGAAAGGGTGGACCCTTGTGGTACCCCATATTGACAGCGGAGGGCTGAGAGAGGGTTCGATTTACCTTGACTCTTTGGGTTCTGTTGTGTAGGAATTATGTAAACCATTGCATTACAGACCCTGATATCCTTTGTTCTAGAATGGACAGTAAGCTGTTGTGTTTAACAGTGTTGAGGGCAGTGAATAAGTTAAGTAGAATCAGAAGACATGATTCATTATGGTATAGCATTTTTAAAATGTCATCCATGATGTGAATGAGTGCAGATTCAGTGCTGTGACCTCTATGAAAACCGGATTGATGTTGATCCAAGAGTTGGAAGTTCTCAATATGTATGCAGAGTTCAGTTTGCACATATTTTTCTAGAAGTTTCGCCAGAGTGGGGATGTTGGAAATAGGGTGGAAGTTGTTAAGATCAGAACTGTCTGCATAAGGTTTTTTTTAGTATGGGGTTACCTGCCCTACTGTTAGGCAGTGGGGATAGTTCTTTGCAATAGTGAGGCATTACAAATCTTAGACCATAAGGGTGTAGAATGGCAGCTTTTATTTCTTTGAAGATTGGAGATGGCAGTGGGTCACTGAAGTGGTTAGATGGTTTGTTTGCTAGAAGAATGTTATAGTGGTATAGATGTCACTTTCGCTGGGAGGAGTGTAAGTGTGCCAGGAGGCATTGAACTTAGGGACATCTCCAGGGGGACCGAACCGGTCAGAGCCCAGAGAGGTGAATGGAGAAGCGATCCCTGTATTTGGAAGAAGATCCCTCTTTGATTTTAGGTCGATTTTAATGATTTTTGTTTTCTCCAAGAAGAATGCAGCCAATTCCTTTGGAATGATGTCACCCTCGTCTGGTCAGTTAGATGTGTTGAGCAATTGTTGCTTAACGATTTCAAAACGTTTTTGGGGACGGTTTTTGGTTGAGTTCTAAAGAAGTCTGCTTTAGCATTTTTGATTTTTCTGTTGTAAGAGTTTCAAACTGATCTAAGGTGTTTTAGGTGTTCAGTGGAGGGTATGGATCTCCAAGTTCTTTCGGCTGACCTTAGACAGCGACGTTCAGAGTTTAGGTTGTCATTGAACCAAGGTTTGGAGATTTTGATGGAAGCATTTTTTAGTTGTAGACGGGCGATAGAATCAAGGATGCCAGACATAGAGGAATTATAGAAGTCTGTGAGGTCATGGACATCTATCATGCCTGTTTGGGTAGTCAGGGCAGTGTTACAGTAATCCCAAAGTCTTAGCAACACAATGTATCCGAGGTTCCTTTTCCATTGCTTTGTTTTCTTGGGTTGGTCCCTCTTCGGGGTCACCTCCAGGTTGATAAAGAAGATGATGCTGTAGTGGTCAGACCAGTCACATGGAATGATGGATTCCAGTGTGATGTTGTTCCTTTTAGATATGATAAGGTCCAGTGTTTCACCCTTGTTGTGGGTTAGGCTGTCGCAGAATTGGGTGAGATTGTGGTCAGATAGGAAGGTTTTTAGACAGTTCACTGCGGGATCATTTGGGTTAGTCGAGTGGAGGTTGAAGTCTACAAGTAAGATTTGGGTCACTTAAGGGTCATAGTTGGATGTGATGATTTCCCGGAGTTGTTCAATGAAGTACAGATTGTCTCCAGGGGTGGTAGAATATGTGTAGTTTTCAGATGGGGCTGTTATTGCTTGAGATGTTGATGCAGAGCTATTCACTGGTGGGCAAGGAGACAGTTTCGGATTGAGACACAGAGAGTGTATTTCGGTATATGCAAGCTATTCGCCCACCCTGTTTCATAGTTCTGTCAAGTTGAATTATGTCGTGGCTGAGAGGGACTAGTAGGTCAAGTAAAGGAGTGTAGGGGCTGTTTAGCCAGGTTTCTGTGAGGATAAAGATATCAGGCTCATTTGTTAGGATGAGATCACAGATATCAATCAATCAAAGAACTTTATTTTCGATCACTATAGAACATAAAAGTACACCCTAGAACAAACACTTACAAACACAAATATAAATAAAACATAAAACATTAAAAATACTCATTCACGGTCCGTTACAATAACAGCACAATAAAGCGATAAAAATTGCATCATTAGTGGGGCCGAAAAAGTCATCATAAAGTACTATATACTTTTTTTTTTTTTAAAACAATCCATACTAATATTATAAAGAGAGAGCCCAAACCTTTGAGGCGGGTAATCTCAGTAACCACAGCACCAATCACAACACCCAATACAGCGTTGGAAAGGGCAGTTGCAGCAGAAGGACATAGGCTATGCAGTCTATGCAGACCATATATATTTTTTTTTGCAGAGTTTTATATAGCGCGAACTTGACCCGAACTGAATCAGGTATCAGAGCGCTTTACATAGCACCAGTTACGTTACATGAGGACACACATTCATTTTTGTTAGGCACGGGGAGATTAAGTGATTTGCCCAGAATCACAGGATGTTTGGCGTCGTTACCAAGACTCGAACCCAGATCCCCAGGTCCGAGGTCGAGCGCCTTAGCCGTTAGGCCAACTCCTCTATACATTTAAAAGGTAAAAGAACCGTGCCAGCAAAGTAGTCCCTTGTGGGCGTGTCTGTGTTGTGCTGTGGGCGTGGACTCGGGGCGTGACTAACACTGGGGGCGTGTGGTACAGCCATTACATCATGGGCTGTGGGCGTGTGCTGGGGGCGTGACAAACGCTGGGGGCGTGACAAACGCTGGGGGCGTGTGTCCGGCCTTCATGCCATGTGAACGCAATTGCGCCGCATCAAGGGGCACGCTGGGGGCGTGAGAAACGCTGGGGGCATGTGCTACGTTCCGCCCTTCATGCCGTATGGGTCGTACATTAATCAGAAGATCGTCTGCTGTGGCCGTGTGCTGGGGGCGTGACAAACGCGTTCACCTGGAGGCCGGGTAAGTAACTTTACTGCAGCCTCTCCTGCGCGCTGTTACTGAACTCTCTCATTTAACGAAATTACACGCGCCTGCTACCATCAACCAGGCCTCTAGCCGGGCTCAGGCGGCGGATCAGTACACCAATTACACGCGCCTGATAACAACAACCAGGGCTGCAGCTGGGCCTCAAGCAGGGGAACACGCGCCTGCTAACATCAAAATGGCCTGCATCTGGGCCTCAAGCGGGGGAACACGCAAATGAGCGTGTCTGCGGGGACACTTACTGCAGCCTCTCCTACTCTCTGTCAATCAACTCTCTCATTAAACAGATTTACCCGCGGCTGATAACTCTCTCATTCAACGACATTACACGCGCCTGCTAACATCAACCAGGGCTGTAGCCGGGCTCAGGCGGCGGATCACTACACCAATTACACGCGCCTGCTAACATCAACCAGGGCTGCAGCTGGGCCTTCTCCGTCCCTATTCTAATGAAACAAAAAATGTTGTCTACCGCGAGATTTTAAAATAAATTGCCCTTGCCAAATACACACATTACACACATTCTATTTCATACCCGGACAACGTCGGGAAGGGCTGCTAGTATACACATAAAATAGTACAAAACACACAACCCAGCTTTAGCAAGACCCTGCAGTACAGCGCAGCCTAAGGACTGTCAAGGGAACACTTGGCACGCCTGATCCACATTGCCATTAAAAACTTGGCTGTACAGAATACGATCATACGAGATGTATCTGTCTGCAGTATTCTATACGCCTCCTTGTACTTACTTACTCCCCGATTTCTACATAGAGGGGCTATCCATTTGGATATAGACTGATTGCACAAGGGGCATCAAAATAGAACATGCTCAAGTGACTCAAGTACCCCTTGGCAACAAGTACAATTTCCATCGACCCTGTCTCCTGCTTTACTCCATTTACCTTCCAAATTATTTACGGGCAGGTAGCCATACCTAAACTGCAGGTATAGTTTCCTTGCTAACAGAGGTACAATTTCATCTATTGTGTCCGCAAATGACAATGTTGGTATAAAATGTATAAAAGCAGCCGAAAACGATCCTTACCAGTCTCTACAGTGTCCCAATATGCAGCTTTGAGGCTGGATTTATTAATCTGACTAAGGGTTTCTGGTTGACTCCGGTATGCACCTCAGCCTAGTTTCTATAACAAATTCTTAAGGGTGCGTAACCACAGGATCTTGTCCACACAAGTTGGACTCATTAGTTCGCGCAGGCCCACCCTATAGGACTCAAGTACTACTGTAGACCATAGCATGTGCCAGAACATAAGCATTCTAAGCACAACTTTATGAGTAATTCTTTTCTGGCCTAGATCTAAGTAGAGTAGAATCAACAGGGTGGACACCAGAAGTGTTAACACAAGTCTAAAAAAAAGTTGTTTGATTACTGGCAGGTCACTGGATTTTGAGCAGCCCCACAGCTCTGCACCGTATAAAACTGCACCCAAAGCTTTGACGTTATAGATCTCTAGTGCCTGTGCCACCTTTCTGGATGTAGTTTTCCTATGAATATTTGCTTTATTCACAGTTTTTTGAATCAGGGATAGCTGAACTCTTCCCAGTTGTGGGCCCCAACTCAAATTCTGTGTAAGTTTAATGCCAAGATAGTCAAACTCTGTCACTAATTCTAGATGGGTGCCATCCACATACAGCTGCTTCTTACATTTAGTCTTTAGTCTGGGGTGAAAAAAAGCATACATTTAGTTATGGAGCTATTTAGCTCCAGCCCCCGTTCCAGGCAAAAAGCCTGGAAGTCATTCAGCAACTGTTGGACCCCTTGCGGTGACTTAGATATAAGCAGGGTGTGGTCCACAAACAGGAGCGCAGGGACCCTTTGTCGTCCTATTTTTGGTGCGTCACAAACATCCCTGCTCAAAAAATTTATAACATCATTTATGAACAGTTTGGGCACTAATACGCACCCCTGTCTTACTCCTTTATGAATGTGAATCATCTCCGTTAAAGCCCTATTTTCCCCACCTTACTTGTGCCAAGGTGTCTGCATGTAGCCTTTTTAAGATATTCAGAAGGGGAACCAGCACACCCATACCTTCTTCGACTTCCCATAGCTTTGATCTCAGAACCATATCAAAAGCGGCTCGCAGGTCAACAAAAGCAACATACAAGTTGCCATTGTTGATAGTCACTTCCCTCTAACAGATGCACATGAAAGGGAAAATTTGATCTAGGGTGCTCTCTTGTGCTCTGAAACCTGCCTGCTACTCTGAAATAATATTCCCTTCACAGATCCAATCCTGGAGATGGGCAAGCACCTGTTTGCAGAAAAGTTTCTGTATCTGTAAAGAATCTATGAGGCTGATGGGCTGTATTTTACTGGGAGTGCACGATCCCCTTTCGTGAAGATGGTAACTATTTCTGCCAGCTTCCATGATTGGGGGATTTCCATGCCCGAGAGAATACTATTGGAGAGCAGATTAATAATGGTCTCCAAATTTCTGAGTTCTCTGTATAGATATATGGGTATCCTGTCGGGTCGTGGGGTATGTCCAGGAGCACAATAACTAATTGCCCTTTCAGTCTCACTAAGAGAGAATTGCAGATTGTTGGGCTCAAATAGGATGACACTCACATGTAAGGTGTCACTAACGTTTGTCATCCTGTGCTTGTCTGTGTACAATTAGCTAAAGTGTGCTACCCACTCTTCTGGTTGAATACAAAAATCGAGCACTGGTTTGTTCCTACTTTAGACCACAACTGCAGTTTGCCAAAATTCTTTACTGTTCTTCTTAAGAGATGTATCATGGAGATCCGACCATAGTGAATCTTCCCACTCCCTTTTTGCATTTGTAATCACTACCCTATGGTGTCCTCTAGATTCAGTAATCTCTAATTGCAATTTAGTTTTAAGAGCAACAAGGAGCCCACCTTTAGCCACTCTACAGGCATTGTTGTACCAAGACTCGGGTTTAAGACAGAGTTTATTTTTCTTCTTGGCTTACCCAAAACATCCCTTAATTTGCCCCCTAGCATGTCATGCATTTGTGCCATCATATCATTTCTCAGGTTACTAGGGAGTTTGGACAGATGTTCATAGTCAGAAGTATTAATACTCTTGATGGTATTTAGGGCTGCAGGGTTTTTAACTACCCACTCCCACGTGATAGATCTAAGGTTATTTGTGGTCTGGAGTGTTCCAATATCACAATTACCCTACTCCCATGGTGTGTAGTTGTTTTAATATATAATGTCAAGGTAAGTGTGGTGTGATCACTATCTATTCGGTCAATCACTTCCATATCTATGATGGTAGGCCATAATTCGACTTAAACCAAAAGATAGTCTATTCTTCTGCAATGGCCCAGTCTATTAAAAGTGGCTTTACCCTGACAATCCAATGTACACCTGCCATTAGTGGCTCTAAGATAGAGTTTGAGTGTTAATGCCAGCAACTGGCCTGCTTTTTCAGGCCATCTAACTTTAGGCATTTCAAGGTGGGGTTTGCCCCATTGATTAGCCAACTCTGAAGTTACGTCATGTGGAGCAGCGGCCATTGATTTTTTATTTATTTAAAGAGTTTTATATAGCGCTGGCTAGACCCAAAGGTATCAGAGCTCTTTACATTAGGTTCCACAATGTAACAGAAAATTATCACAATTACACATTATATAAAAAAATAAGCAATTCATTGAGAGAGGAGAGAAAGAAGAGAAAAAATATTGGAGGGGGAAAGGGTAGGTGAGAAGAGGGAGGATGAGGGAAGAGACGACCGGAGAGATGAAAGGAAGTCTGTCTAAGGACCGACTGGGTAGGTGACGTCCAAGGAGGTCATCCACGGCCCGTCTCCCCTTTAGCTAAACGAGGTAACTACATTGGGCATCAGTCAAAATAGCTAGGTCTCAAGTGGCGGGGGAAATTTCCCAGATAAACAGGGTGGGGACGAAGGGCAAGGACAGATACGGGCAAAGGTCAGTAGATGGAAAGAGGAGAAGAGTAAAGTGGAGCGGGGTGGGGGTTGGGAGAAGGGAGAGGGAGAAAATAAGGTGAGGGGAGACGCAGGAGCGTTTGCCCAAAGTCCGGCTGGGTAGGTGATCGTCAAGTAGGAAATCCAAAGTCCATCTCCCCTATAGCTGGCGAGGTAGCTCCACCGGGCATCAGTCAAAATGGCTAGATCTCAGCTGTCGAGGAAAGTTCTCAGAGTGAAGGTCCTGGTGGGTGGCTCGAGTTGAAATCTCCTGCCACCATAGTAAAGTCTCTTGCCCCATGTTTTAGGAGCTATTGCTCAAGTTGGTAAATACTTGGTTTCATCATTTCTACCCTCTACTCTATTATAAACATTGATTAATTTTAGAGCCCGACCAGAGAGGAAGATAAGTCTGAGTGCTAAAATATCCTTGGAATCACAGGGCAGGATACCAATAGTACATCGAAGCGAAGTCTTAATCCAAATGCCCAATCCCCCTGAGGGCCTTCCCTTAGTGCTCTTAGTTGCTTCGACACAAAAGAATGTGTGCCCGTTTCTATAGAATGGTGTGAGACTCCAGGTTTCCTGGAATAGACATATGTCGAAGGAGTCAATACATTTTCCCCACTCGACATCAGGCAGAAGTATGGCTATTCCTGCTACATTCCATTAAGCAATCCTTACCAATGATTCCAAAGTTAGATCAGCCTCCAAAGAAGTGGGGTTAACTTTTAAATTACTATCAATAGGCGTAGTATCGATTGATGATACCATCAACACTCCCTGCCTGTACAGTCAGTTACTAGACTTCCCAGAATTAGGCTCCCTAACCCTGGGAAGTTCGTCTTCTTGGGGGAAGAGTAGCAACAAATTCTCAGCCCACACGTCTCCGACTACATTTTGAGTGCATCGGACCATAGGCTTCAGTCACTGGTGATTCCCACTAACAACACCAGTCTCTTCACCTGACCCCTTATCTGTCTTGGCACACTTAAGACTTAAGAGGTCTGTCGGAGCACAACATATAAGTTCTGTCAAGTCGAATTATGTTGTGGCTGGGAGAGACTAGTAGGTCTAGTATAGGAGTGCAGTATCCGTTTAGCCAGGTTTCCGTGAGGATAAAGATATCATGCTCATTTGTTAGGAAGAGATCACAGATATCATAAACATGTTTACTAGCTGATCTGCAGTTGAGAAGTACACATTTCAGTTGGCTAGTGGAATGGCTGCTGGGAGTATGAGGGATGTTAACGCGCTTGAGGTTGTCACTATTTATACCTCTGTGATTGTGGGTGGGTTCTCAAGAAATGAGCATGTTTGGGAGTTGCACCAGGTCCCTAGGGTACTAGTGTGTCTGAGCATGAGTAGATGCTCGATAGTGATGGCTGTCAATTTCTGGAGTTCATCCGTGAGGTGGCGCAGGCAGATAGAGATCTCATCAAGGTGTGCAGCCCAGGCAGTGTGGTGACAGTAGGTTAAGGGTTGTGGTGAGGGGTGGGAGTTGCCTCGTGGGAGAACTGGTTGAGCAGAGGTGGCATTATTATGGTCAAGGGGAGAAATTAGCTTGGCCAAGGGTCTTAGATACACATTAAATGATGTTGTGCTCAGGGAGGAGCCCTGAGAAACTCCCTGACCAACTGCTCTGAAGGAAAATGAGGACTAGGAAGAATGATTGCCTGCATCCTTCCTTTCAGAAAGAATGACAGCCACTACAAAACTCTTCCCTTGACAGCTATTTCAGCCAATTTTGCAATTAGGATGCCCTGGTTGACAGTTTCAAATGCAGCAGAGAGGTCAAGAAGTACTATGTCTATATGATTACCCTTGTCCACCGCCATAAGCAGAACATCTGTTGCCATAAGCAAGGACCCTTTCTTACCATGAAGGAGACAGAACCCAAAGTGGGTTTCATCCAGTAAGGTATGCTTCTCAGAAAGCTTTTATTCACATACTTCTCCAGAATTTTACTGGGGAAGGACAAAAGGGATATAGGTCTATAATCGCTAAGCACTGATGGGCCAGCAGAAGGCTTCTTTGAAAGGTGGAGCAGTGATGCCTTTTTCCACTCTGGAGGCACTGTGGCCACCTCCAGGGAATGATTATAGATCGCTTCTTAAGGCGAGGTAAGATAGTCAGATCGGAACATCTATATTCTGAGAGGTAATGAGTCCAGTGATTAGCCTGATGTAATAGTGTTAGCAACATCAAGAAGCTTGCTTACTGTTCTGACCTAGATCATCTAGCAGTGCTGGGGAGGAGCATGCATTCAAAGAGATCAGACCAAAATCCAATGCTGAAGAATGAGTTATCGGTAAATGTGACTTATTTGATTGAGAAGTAAAAGTTGTTTGAATATTTTTGTTCTTATTCTCAAAAAATACTGCCAAATCATCACAAAGTATTTGTATAGGAGTAACTTGATGTAGCACCATGTGGGATTAGAGAGTGCTTGTGACAGAAAAGATTGGCACGATTGGGGGCTGAAAGGATTTCCTTTACATAGTATTCTGCCTTTGCTGTTTTAATCTGTTTTTTTAACCTCATTAAAGCCAGTTTATACCTCATTAATGCCAGTTTATAATCAATTTTTAATTCAATCGAAAAATTAGAGCTCCATGCTCTTTCAATGTTCTAACATTGGCGCTTAACAGAAACCAACTCATCGTTAAACCAAGATGCAGAGGGCCGCTGAAGCAGAGTCCTGTTATTTCGAAGTTAGAAATATATCAAGTGATGTAGCCCGAGGTTGTCCTAAGAAGTGGACCAGCATATGAGGCTTGTGGAACTCCTATTGAGGAGATATATGTCAACCGCCCCTCGCCTTCGACAAAGAAGATCCCCCCTCACCCTAGACAATCCAAGGACTATAATGTAATGTTTGAATTGCCTATTGTTCCCGTGAAGCCATGCTTTGTTACTTCCTCGGCAATGTGATTGAAATGCCGATGTTTGTTATTAAATAATAATAAAACGTTTTACAAAAAAAAAAAGAAATATATCAAGTGCATTAGTTATCCATGTCGGATAGATATCATATTCCTCCACGACCAAGCCTGTCATAGAAAGAGGAGGGGAAGACAAAATAAGTTATCCCATGGCCTCTTCAGATTATTTGGATCAGGACAGCTTTGGTCTGGCAGAGCTCTTTTTCTTCCTCAGGACCATGGAGGAGAACATACCGCCTTCAACTCAATCAAATTAGATGGAACAAAGATTAAATCCAGGGTACATGTGTAGGCCCAGTAACAAATTGTTGAAGACCCATTGCCCGGAAAGAATTCAATAGATCCCAGGTGGCCAAAGTATTAGCAGCAGCTGCCCAAAAGTTAGTCGGATAACATGACAAATGCTGAGTGAGATCAAATTAAAGTCTTGTGCAAAATCCACGAAAGACCCACGGGGCGGTAGCATACTAATCTGGCAATTGAGATCAAGGTCAAAATACTTTATTTAAAGCGTAAATGTTCGGCCTGCCACAGTTTCTGTATTTGTAATGTTTTTAAATTAAGATATGTTTTATTCATAAGAGCCAGTCACCCCCTCTGCGTGAAGAAGGTGGAAGATGTACATAATTGTAATCGGCAAGACATGCTTCCACCCAGGTCAGGATTAGAAACAGGCATAGTATCTACAGCATGCTTCACAACTGAACAAGCGTTAAAAAGCCTGCATCTTAGGATGGTATCTAAAGAAGATGTTGATGGCAAACTTAAATTTGTTGAATGCAAGAAAGCAAATATTGATGCAAAGCTAACACTTGATGAACACGTAGTACCATTAAGGACAAGATGGAGCATTAGATATCCAGATCTGACCTTAAAAATCTGTTCCTTTAAATAGGTATGCCTAGACTCCTGCATCTCACTGAGTCTTGTGGCTATCTCAGTGAGAAAACCTGCAGCAGGGCTGCTGCTGCAGGTTTTCTACTGCTGTGCATAGCCGGTGCACGGATGGGCACAAATGGGCTTGTCTTTGGTGCACGTTTGGCGTGCCAGCGGTGTGCTTCCACTGCATGCGAACACTGCAGGCCTTCTTAAATAGGCAAAACAAAACAATGGTTCTGTCGGGAGTCACGGATACTTGGTTTGAAATGTACTTAATACATGTCCTAAAAATCACATCAATCATTAAGGAAGGAAACACACAACCACACAGACGATATATAGAGTTCAGGGAACCAGTTCCTTTTTACTCTAGAAATGAATCAGTCAAAAAGTATACGGCTATCAAACATATAAGGACACATAGGACTGTGAAGACATTAGTGACTGGTTGTGTTTAGTCACATGATGTTATACAAAAATAATAACATATATGACGCATAATCATACATATATCGTCTGTGTGGTTGTGTGTCTCCTTCCTTAATGATTAATGTGATTTTTACGACATGTATTAAGTACGTTTCAAACCAAGTATAAGTGACTTCCGACAGAACCATGGTTTTGTTTTGCATACATACCCAGGTTCTGAGGGTTACTGGGTTACCCCATTATCTTTAATGGGTAATTCTTAAATAGGTAGGCATGCCAAAAAAAGCAAAAGCATAAACCAAAATGGCAGTCCCACTCGGGGAGACTCGAGATGAGGAAAAATGGCATCCGGCCTGATCAACAATAAAAACAACAATGGATGCTAGAAATATGCAGCAGACTGAATGAAAAATGCAAAGTGCAAGACAACTTAAAATAAAGTATTTCAATCACACAACACAATGAAATACTACCCAGCACTATTAAGGCTCTCACCACAGAGTTGTAATCCTGTTTGTAATCTTCAGTGAGGCCTTACACCCCTCTTCCACACTTCTCCCAAAATCAGGGTTTAGTGTCTATAACCATGAGTTTGTAATACAAGATTACACAAGTATTAAGGACAGGTGCAGTTCACTCAAAAGTACCCATGAATAAATGTGCATAACAGTTCTGTTCACTTTCTCAAATTCAAGTTCAACGGTAAAAGTTTATAAGGCAAAAATATTCTGTTCCTCAATCTTTTGTTCTGCTCACATAGCAGTGGAGCGTTACGCAAGAGAGTGACCACAGTCCTCACTTATCTTGAGACAGAGAAAAAGATTTGGTCACACAAATGATTCACATAAACTCGGTACACTGCTACTTCCGTTTTATGTGACTTATCCTGGGAATGGACTGTAGTCTTATGCCTACTATATGGGTACTCTTTGTGTGCCCCTCCAAGTCACAGAACAGGTTCTGGACCTTGCTTTACCATGGACAGGCTTAGTTCTCTCAGTACATGGTAGATTCGTTTGGTGCCAGGGCCAAACAAAAAGCCAGGGTACCAATTTCACATACATTTAGGGCAAGAGGACACACCTGTTTGCCATGCTGGGATATTTCCGTCCAAACAAGAATGTCCCAGGTAAAATTTTCAGTTGACTAGTTACAAATGATTTTTATTGGATCCAATTTTTAAGACATGAGAAATATTTAAGGTATTGT
The DNA here is from genome assembly GCF_964261635.1 of Lissotriton helveticus. Taxonomy (NCBI): domain Eukaryota; kingdom Metazoa; phylum Chordata; class Amphibia; order Caudata; family Salamandridae; genus Lissotriton; species Lissotriton helveticus. The sequence continues at coordinate 1,263,148,600 of NC_136067.1, read as the reverse complement.
ATTTAATTAGCGGTTTTAAAACAGTACCTTGTGGTGGCCTCACAGAAATTTGTGAAGTTGTGAGATAAAGGAGAGGAATAGGTAAAAGCAAATATACAAATAAAAAAAACAACAAAAAAAACATGGACGAGGAAGATCAAGATAACTAGTAAGGGATCAATTGGTTATATGCCACTACATTAAGTACCACTACATTTATAGGCACAATATCACTGATTATATCATGGGACATCACATTAGCTCGTGTAGAGCCCCCACCTGACAACCGCATATATATCTAAATTATCCTTTCTACTTACGGATTTATATTTCTTAACTTAACTACATAACATGGCACGATGTAGTTCCCCACAATATAAAGGGCTTACTGTAATGGGGGTGTACCAGATCCACTGGTCCAAATGCCTATTCAGTCCCAAGTGGTGGTGATAAGGCCTTGAGGAAGAGCAACAGTCTTGAGTAGTCTCTGATGGTGGCAGGCACCTCACTTTGGATAGGATGGATAGATGTCTGATTGGAGTGGATGGTAGGATCAAATTGGACAGTATGTTTCAATTGTAAGCATGGCTGAGTTAGCCAAAAGCCAGGTTAAAGTGGTGAGTCTTCAAGGATTTCCAGAGCTTGTTATAGTCACGTTCCATTCTTAGGTGTAATGGTACAGAGTTCCAAATTGAAGAGCTCTAAGCATGGAAGGCTTGATCACCAAATCTTTGGTATCAGGATGGTCGAGTATACATTTGGTGCCTGTGGGCAGACCTAAGTGCCAGTTGGTAGGCAGGAGACAGTGTGGCAATGATCTTCATTGAGCGACTATGGAGGATCAAACTGGATGAGAACAGTGGGGAGCGATTTCGAGAGACGACCATGAGAGAAAATGATTTATTTAATTTTCCCTCTGCATCATCTCTCGAAATCCCCCCTCCACCCTGCCCCACCGCTCTTACCTGCATGCGCCACGGATGTGGAAATTAGCATGAAGATGTTGGCTAGAAGACAGCCGTGCCAGGAATGATGCTTATACTGGTAATACTGAAGTGAATCCTCTGTCTCACTTCAAGTTGCTTGGCTGTAATACATCTTATCCCATGGCCTCCTTCCTCCTCATGTACCTAATTTAAAAACAACCAGTTATGCACACGCCCTTCTCTTTGGAATTAGTCAACTACAATCTCTTCTACCTACTGTTAGAAATGGCTGTCTTGTGCTGCCTTGTCCCCAACCATTTCTCTGTTTAATACGTTTCTGTGCTGGGGCAACACTGAACTCAATAAATACACTGTTGCGCTTTCATTTGATACTTTTATTGGCCGCTTGCTCAAGACTTTGTAGTCTGTAATTTAAAGGCTACCTTGTTGCTTTATCCAGGTGACAGATTGAGCCTGTGTATTCCCGATCATTTGTTTCTGCTCTAAAAATCAACTAGAAAGGGGTATGGTCGAACTCCTATGATGGCTTATGCAACCATGTAGACCCCTGGTCGACACCTCAGAAAAACTCTACTTGCAGAGAAATGGAAATAGGATTGGCAATGCAATAGGTCTAGCGTTGGCTGCCAGCGTTTATGCTTTGGCAATTCTTGTTTTGTTATGTCATGGTTCCCCTCGCTTCCCCTTTCAATTTCCAGTCTTCAATTTAACGCCTTATTTCATAAGGCCTTAAAGAGTTGGCTGTTCACTCTGTAATGGCTATTAGTTAGCTCCTTCTTATTTCTCTCCCCTCTGAAGACTAACCGCTATCAGCAGCTTGAGGCCATTTGATATTTGTTGCGCTTTACAAGTCTTTTTTCAATGATTCACGGTTTATGCAAACCCTTATTGGGCCATCATCAATCTACAAAAATCATTGGCTAAAGTCAAAAATATTTGTCTTATTTCAAAAAAGCACACATTATCTTATTGTCCCCTCTGCCTCATATCAACCCTCTTCACAGTAAATCACTGTTATTAGTTGATTGGATAAAGCATATGCCGCCAGAAAACACGATAGGGCTGACACGCAGGGAAGATCAGCGTAGCCACATCCTGCTTGACAATACATTTGAGTCGGCACCCGATTTATGGAGAAAGGATGGTCTGAGCTGTGGCCTGCTCAATGTTAGATCTCTTCCCAAGCACGCAACTGAGACACAGTTACTGATTGAGTCTAACAACTTGGATGTCCTGTTTATGACAGAAAGATGGACGGTGGCTGGGATGGAGCTAGAGTTGGAACCAGCCTGCCCTGTGGGTTATAAGGCTCAGCATAAACCCAGACTCAGGGGACGGGGAGGTGGAACAGGAATTATCTTTAAGGGAGAGCTGAACATCACCATGCTGGACATAGATGAAACCTCCTGTGCAGAGTTTTTAGGTTTTCTCAATTAAAGATGAGTCAGGGCCTTCCTTATCTGGCATGATCTGTTACAGACCGCCGGGGGTCATCAATGCACTACAACAGCAGGAACTGATTGATGTAATTAACAACATGACACTATCACACACCAGACTTTTAGTCTTGGGGGATTTCAATCTGTGGACTAATGGAAGACTGGATACAGCCTTCTATAACATCACGCAGTCCTGTGCTAATCTGAAACTGAAACAATGGGTGACCGAACCAACACACAGAGAAGGCCACATTTTCGATCTGATCTTTGCAGAGGAGGATCTTATTACCATGGGGGAAATCCTACCGATGGGATGGTCGGATCATCATTTATTTACTTTTAGTGCTCAAACCCTGAACAATATAAGGCCTGCAGCTAGACAAGTCAGGACCTTTCTCAGCCGAGACTAGAAAGGGCTGTGAGAAAGGCAAATGCAGGGGAGACCTTGTTCCATATAGAAACCCTTTTTAATTCGGAGAGTTAGATCACAGAGAATTACAGCACCTTCTGTGAACACTTAACTGAGAAACTCGAACAGATCGCCCCACTGAAAGTTATTGGAAAGTGAGGCAGCCCGTCTGCACCATGGTACACTGAGGGCTTGAGGAATCTCAAGCTCTCATGCAAAATGGCCTAAAGACTGTGGAGGAGGGATTACACGGAAAAAGATAGATCAATTGGAGGCTCTCAATAATAAAATATAAAAACGAAATAGCTACTGCTAAAGCAGAACATTTTGCAGCCTTAATATTGAAAAGTGCCAACAAATCAAGGGACACTTTTAGAATAGTAAGAGAAATGACACACCCTGAATAAACTAACAGCAACATCAAACCCTCCCAGGAGCTGTGTGATGGACTGGCATTCTTCTTCCAAGACAAAATAAATAAAATAGTGGAGAGTATGGAAGATCCACCTCCTCTCACCTCGCCACATCAGAACATAGGGATGAAAAGTAAAAATGAAGAAGGAACTGCCGAGTCTGCCCCCCCCCCCCCGAGGTCTCCTTGGACAACTTTCCAATTCCTTCGGAGAAGGAGTTCACTCAAGTGGCCCTGGGAATCTCCTCTGGCTCACCACTGGATCCTATGCCCCACAAGATTATGAAGGAATTTGGGTCAGAATTCTTTCCCATTCTTCGACAGCTATGTGGTCAATCCTTTAGTACAGGCACTGTGCCGTCTAAATGAAAGCATTATACAAAAACAGTGGTCTCAGACTATTCCTTTTTCTAGAACGATTCAATCGGTAAACTATTCAAAGTTTAACTAATTAGGTGGGCACATATGCTATATTTCCCACGGTTCAATCAATGTACATATTTCACAACAAGCAAAGCAAGGAAAGAAGCAACAGCAATAATTCAAAAGTAATGGGGCAATTTTAATTCATTGCTTTTCTGGCTGTCTCATTTCGAAAACTTTTTTGGGTTGCGCAAGAAGAGTGTGCAAAAAGGTAGAATTATGATGTGATTGATAGAAAAGTTAAGAGGAAGAACATAGAATAACAATATTTACAATTTTTTACAGAATTATATATACAATATGTGTGTTTGAACAAAGATAAATTCATCAACGTCCTGGTGTATATTGCATAAACTAAACACAGTTCATCTTTAATGGAGACACTGCTTCCAAACTGGTATTTGCACTAAAATGTGTATGCCGCCATCCAGGACAAACTAGAGCGTCAACGTTTCGACTCGTCTTGGGGCCTTACAGGTAATTTTAGACCGTGGCCATGCGAGTCTTCATCAGGACTGTAAATTAGGGCAACCAAGGGAGCAGCACCTGCCCTAAAACATAATGAATATCTGTCATGCTGTTGCTATTGTTCCAGGTGCGATCATATATGAATCGCATGTCCCCAAGGTAAGAGATTAAACTTACCCAATGGTGGTTGGATGAACCTTTTTTGGTGTGATTCTTATACTGCTGGTAAATTAATTACCTGGAAACATAACGGAGGGGTCATTAGACCTATCCTATAACAGACAACAACTCACAGTTTCCACCCAAACTGTATGTATCATTACCTTAGAGTAAGAGGCGGAACTGAAGTTATGGGTCCTCCAATTGTCTGGCTTGAATTCAGAATTACGATAAACCCTGTTATAAAAAACATGGGTAGAGTAAGGAAAGGTCGTTGAAAATGCAACGACAGAGATAGGTGCAGGGTTTCAGCATAAGAACACATCATATCTGGAATAAATCTTACCAGTACTATGAGGGAATTGATGCCTGCACAGTAGGTTTCAATCTTGTTGTGTTCGAAGGTATAGGGCTTCCTATAATTTAAATAGCAATACCCCAATGAATACCATCAAATATCTAATAGACGGAATTCAATATACAAGGAAATTAAGGTCGCACTCACCAATTCAATGGAAGTGAAATGCACCCGTTTCGTGTCAGGCTTCCTGGGACCCCCTGCGAAGGTAAGCGGAATTGGCGTTAAAAATCCGCGCATATTCGGATGGTAAAATAATGTCTGTGCGAGGGTTAGTGTAGAACCAGTAATCTTACCTCGCTGATCAGTTTCAGTCCCCCAAGGGTTCAGCGTGTCTAAATGAAAGCAGGCTGTAATTTCACCACTTTTGAAAAAACCCACCCTTGACCCCGGTTGTCACAAGAACTACCAATATTAAAAAAACAACGGTCCTCAGCAAACATTAAATCTCAGAAGAAATTGAGTATAGACCATGTTGGGTGCTATATCAAACCAATGTCCAGCCGAACAAGGAGTTTTATTCGAAAGATATTTTGAATAGCAAATAAAAAATGAAAAGACATTTATAGTGGGGCACAGTCCTGCCCCCTGATGTGAGGGGGGAAGTGCGGGGAAACGAAATTACAATCAAACAGTTAAGACAGACAAAAATACAGGCAAAGACTTAGAGCTGTGGCAAATTGCATTCAACAGAGCAATACAGCAAGTTTAGCCAAATAGTGACCACAATAGTTAAACACAATGGACATTTGTGGCACAATTTTTGAAATGTCGACGTTTCGATCCCAAGCTCAGTGATACAGGGGATCATCATCAGGACTAGAAAAGAACATTTGCCTGGTGTACACAATTAACGCCTAGGGGTTGGTCGTTAGGATGCCAAATTTTCGGCTGGGTATGGAGGAAAAGTAGACCGCTCTAGGGCGATTCTCAATGGGAGTAATGTTGCAGGGGGAGCGCAAGGCTACTGGCCCGGGGGAGTTTTTGGAAGATCGCAGGACTGGTATGCGTCCGCAATCTCGATTTCACTTGGATGATTGCTCGGTTGGATTTCGCTCAGTGGTAGAGCAGCCACGATGTGTTGTGTCCACAGCAACGGTGTGCTGGATAGTTGCCGGCGCGATGGCAGGAACTAAAAAAAAAAAAAAAAAAAAAAGTCACAAGAACTACCGGCCAATCTCACTTCTGCCCTACCTGATTAAGATCGCAGAACGCCTGGTCAGCAGGTCCCTGTCCCTCTTCCTGGAGACAAATATCATACTAGAGGAGGAACAGTTTGGTTGCAGACCGGGTCATGGGACAGAATCAGCTCTAGTGATGGTATTGGACAGCCTTCAAATGCGGGCGGACAGGGGCGAGTCGGCAATTCTAATCTTGCTGGACCTGTCCGCCGCTTTCGATACGGTGAACTATGAAACTCTGCTGACAAGGCTGGAGACCTTTGGGGTGAAGGGGATGGCGCTCAATTGGCTGCGAGCCTATCTGCCTGACAGATGGCAGTCGGTGGCACTCCCTCCGTACCAATCTGAATTTGTCAAAGTCTTACACAGGGTTCCGCAGGGATCATCCATCAGTCCCATCCTGTTCAATGCTTATATGCAACCCCTGTTGAAATCATCAAAGCTCATAACATCAGCGTGATTAACTACGCGGATGATGCACAGCTTTTGATATCCCTGGACGGTGCTCAGGCAGACTCTCTAGATAGCTTTCATGCCCGTATGTACGAAATGGCAAAATGGCTGAAGGAAAACTCGCTCCAGTTTAACAGCGGAAAAACTGAGATCTTACAATGCAAGGTAGGGGGGATCGCCCAAAGCCTGCCAGCAGACTTCTGGCCCTTAGCATCAGATGGCCCACTGACACCAGCGAATACAGTGCGTAATTTGGGGGTCAGCTTTAATGGAAATTTAAATCTGGAGACCCACATTAACAAACTGGTGGGTAGTTGCATCACTCTAATACGAGGTCTTCGGAAGCTGCTGCCTTTGCTACCTGCACAGGCAAGAACAACAGTAGTCAGGAGAACAATCCTTATTCGCCTGGACTACTGCAATGCCCTGTTACCGGAATCACCTGGATATTTGATTGCCAGGCTACAGAATATCCAGGCGGCAGCAGCCAATTTAGCACTCTCCCGAACTCGCCGATCTTCAACAACACAAGCACTGGCAGACTTATATTGGCTCCCAGTACCTCAAAGGATTCTATTTAAGTCCTTATGCATCGTGTTCAGAGCATTGCATGGTCAGGGTCCTAAGCCACTTCAGGACAAGTTCCAGTGGTATGAGCCGACCCGGACCCTCTGCTCCTCCTCCACCAACCTTGTTAGAATACCCAGGGTAAAGAAAGCGACCCAGGGTGGTAGAGCGTTAAGCATGGCAGCAGCAAGCCTTTGGAACAGCCTCCAGCTCGAAATCAGGAAAATACACGAATTGCTGCTGTTCAGCAAGAAAATCAAGACCTGGCTCTTCCCGAGGGTATAATCCCCCAGGTACTATAGTAATAGACTCTTGTTGGTATGCCTTCCTCTTGCTCTCACAGCTGATTGTCTCCTTCAATCTATCTCTCAGAGCCAGGATGCCTGCAGGGTTACAGTGCGCTCTACAAATGATATAAATACAAATTATATAAATAAATCTTAGTAGACTCTGAAGGGACTACTTTGTGTGTGGATGTGCTCCTTGTGAAAGGTTGGCAAGCTGTAACTTAAAGTGAAGCCAGCCATTGCAGCATGCATCATGGGGCTGTGGGTTAGAAGACTTTCCGCCAATGTGCGCTAACACACAGCCACATGATGCAGTGTCTGGAAACATGTAACTGACACACCAGAATAACGGATGAGGCATGGCCGAAACCCCCTATAAGTACCTATGTTATACAAATAACAGTAAAATGAAAAGATCTTGGCTCACACCAGACCTAAAGAGCCAATTGGTCTGAAATTGGCTGCCAGCCTCCTACCTTGGCTAATGCTTTTTTGAAATATTTTTGTAAAACGTTCTGACAAATAAAGAGGATTGCAAAGAAAGATAAATGGAGAGGCTTGAAAAGACAGATAGGGAGGATTGTATAGAGAGATAGTGCTGTTAAGATAGACAGTGTTGCAAAGAAAGTTTTGCTAGGACAGATATACAGACGGACGGACAGACAGACAGACAGACAGACAGATCATACACCCTAAATTGGTTTACAAATATAATTGTACACATCAATTAAAATAGATGCAAGCATGGCATACACAAGTGCAGTTGCTAAATGCATTTAATTGCATTCAGACTAAAAAAGAGAATACTTCTGTGGAGAACAGTTTCAAACAGACACCATTTGTTTTTTCTATTGCTCTTTATTGAACATTTTGCAAACCATGAAATACAGCAGTGAGTACCATGTGCATACCAAATGCACTGCACAATGCTTCTGACAATTATAAACCTTAAACATGGCAGGAAGGGTCCACAGGGGACTTGTTCAAACGAGCATAGATGACCTATGGTCTCCCATTGAAGAACAGACAAGCTGAAGCTGAGAAGCACTGCTGACTAATTAGGTACAAATTTGGAGTAGCAGAACTGACACTGGGACCTAGTGTACACCGGAAGTGGACCCTGCGGATCAGTGACTAAATATCGAGCGACAGAATATCTACTGTCCAGAATATCGATTCAAAAATATTGAGGGACAGAATATAGAATCCCTATCTACAAACAGGTAAGTACTGAAATATCGAGTACAAAATATCGATATTTAAAATATAGCTAACTAAAATATCTAATTTTTTAAATGTATTAACAATAATATAGAAGTAATTAAATAATAAACACAATTAAAAAACAGTTAAAATAATGTACAGAAGCTTAAACTGTAAAAATAATAAATGTAATGTACAAAAAAAATTTTTTCACATATATATTTACTTAATATTATTATAACATATTTATTAATCTTAATTATAAAATATGTAAAACATTATTAAAAATATATTTACATATATATATATATAAACCTATTATATAAATATAAAAATAAGTAATATATAAAAATTAAAATAATTAAAGTAATACTTTTTATGTTAATTAATAATTTACACTACATTAAATATAACAAAATCAAAAACTTTACATAGCTAAGGGAATACAATTAGTATTCACACTCCAACAAGTGCAAAAGTAGAGAATTTGTTGGGTGGGTACAAATTACTATTCCCACTTCAGTGAGTGGAACAGTAGGGAAAGTGTTGGATATCGGGTGGGTAAAAATTACTATTTCCACTCCAGCGAGTGCACCAGTAGGGAAAGCGTTCGATAGCGTAGGGGTAAAAATTACTATTCCCACTCCAGTGAGTGCAACAGTAGGGAAAGTGTTGGATAGCGGGTGGGTAAAAATTACTATTCCCACTCCAGTGAGTGCAACAGTAGGGAAAGTGTTGGATTGCGGGTAGGTAAAAATTACTATTCCCACTCAAGTGAGTGGAACAGTAGGGAAAGTGTTGGATAGCGTAGGGATAAAAATTACTAGTCCCACTCCAGTGAGTGCAACAGTAGGGAAAGTGTTGGATAGCGTAGGGGTAAAAATTACTATTACAACTCCAGAGAGTGCAAAAGTAGGGAAAGTGTTGGATAGCGTGGAGGAATAATTTAGTGTACCCAGTCCTACGAGTGAATTAAATTTAATTTAAAAAAGAAATAATTATTTAAATTTAATTTACCCCCAACTATTTTCCACTATAAAAGTCACCTCCAATAATCTAAAATATTAAAAAATTAACATAATTAATTACCATTTCATTAATTAGCTAATCACAATTAACAAAAATAAAAAAACAATTATATATAAATTAATTAACACAATTAACAGTATAAAACAACTTTGAATAATTATATAAATAATAAAAATTTATTTTCAAATATTTTAATAAACACCATACTCCCCAAATAAATAAATAAATATAAACACTCAACACATTCCTCAAATAATTAACATAATTAACATATTAATACATTACTTATTAATTATGAATATTTAATTAATTACAAATTAATAACAATTTACACAATTTACTTATTTATCAATTAATTTAATACGTTTATTAATAACTTTTCAAAAATTAATTAACTTAATTAGCAATATTAATTATTAATCATAAATGATTAATAAATATATTTTTTTTTGTAATTTAAAATAAATTACTTCCCACCCTATTCCACTATAAACCCACAACCCGCTACAGAACTAATATTCTCAAAATTAATTACAAATATTAATTATTAAACAATAAATTAATTTATACATTCTTATTTTTTAATTTAAATTAAATTACTTCCCACTCTATTCGCCTATAAACCCACAACCCGCTACAGAACTAATATATGCAAAAATGAAATAACATAAAATTCATTACCTTAAAAAAATTGTAAGATACATTAAAAAATAAAATATACTTTTAACACATATAATAACATATAATATACGTTTTTTAAAAATTGACATATTAACATTCTATATTATGACATTCTATATGATAACATACTATATAATAACAATATATATAATGTCAGTCAGTCAAAACACTTTATTCGATTACTTAAAATCATAAAAGACAAAATAAAAACAATTCATATCATATATGTACAATCAATCAATGCTTACAATCAGTTATAAAATGTACAACAAGGGCCCAGAAATACATCGTAATTTTTAAAACAGCTAAAAATCAGGCAGGGGTATTGAGGGCGGTTAATCTTTTAGTATTGATCCGAGCAGCAGCCACCAAAAAAATAGCAAAACAATAATATTCGCGAGTACTACTTAACATCTGCAAATAAATCAGAGCGGGCCTAAATTGTAAAAAACCCACCTCTCTTAAAATTGGAACTAAAAATGTTTTCCGAATGTCAGAGTAGTACTCACAAAACATAACGAAGTGCAACGTGTCTTGTGTGGAAAAGTTATCACAATGGCATGGGTTTGAATTTTCAGGTTTACCCCAAGTGGGAAAAACGCCAAGGGTTAAATGAATTAAGTTAAAATGAAATCTAATCAAAAGCTGGCGATGAAATGGTCTAGTTACAATTTTTAAATATGGTACCAGTGAGGGAGTAGTTAATAACACAAAATTAGCATTTACACACGGTTTCTTTAACTTCTGCTCCTCATGTTCCAGTGCTAGCATATTTAAAAAACTGATCCTTGTCCAGCTTACATCCTCTCTTTTGATACATTCCGGTGATGTGTAAATCTCGGGGCGCCCCAGTTTAGTGAACATCAATCTTACGTACACAAGCCAGGGGACCCTATTAGCCTTATCCATGGATACACAATACTTAGGATCAGATGGTTCAAAATGATTTCTTCATTTAACCAGGTCTTTGACCAACAGATCAGTGGGGCGACTTTTAACTGATCCGTAACATATCCTAGACCTAATTCTGCGTGTAAAGAAAAGGTTGGAGTAGACTGGGGAACCTCCAGAAGAAATCTTAAAAACTTATTTTCCGCCACTTGAATCTTGTCCTGGGATGTATACCCCATAAAGATGCACCGTACATAGCTATGGCCAAACATTTAGATTTGTAAATTTTTAAAAGTGCCTCCATTGGTCTTGCCCCCAGCCGCTTAGCAAAACCCATAAGTGCTGAAGTAGACCTAGCTACAGCATTACTTTTGAGCTTCTGTTGTGGTCCCCAGGTACCTCTTTCATCAAAGAGGACCACGAGATATGTAAAGACCGGGACCTTAGTCACCTCAGCACCATTACAAAAGAAGGATTTTGACTTTAAGTTCCTGCGGCGTATCCCTGCCACCATGACATGCTCTTTTTAACAACAACTAACCTGACGCCTTACTGTGGTAAGATTGTTTGCATGGTCTTCTCTACCGACCGCCGGTATTTCTTAAGCCCTTGGCTGTTCTAACATGCGTTATCCGTTTTCAGGGCGACTGGTCCGGGCATCAAGAAGTATTGATCTATTTGTGCCCTTACGCGCACTGCCTCGGTAAGCAGTGCGGGCCTCCCACTTATTCTGAAATAGTCCCACTTATCGGCGAGTGTTAAGTACACATTTACCACAATTTTAGCTCACGGACACTCCGTTAAAATTTTTACGCAACCACTAAGGCCCCTTAGACACATTATAGCAACTCTGGACGCATGCTTTATAGCTGAGTTTAAGGTCACTGCCGCAACAACCTTGTTATGAGTAGTACCTCACTTCCTGACAAATGAGCATGTGCACTGTGCACAGAGAGTCACTTTACGTTTTCTTTTATGTATTTTGTACCTAAAGTATACTTTTTATCTCTTCTTATAGGCAAAATTGAGGTTTAGTGTAAAGGCAAAGTATTTAATTGTCCTGATGATGGTTCCTATGATTCCTTAATGGAACCGAAACGCCGTCGACTTGCTCATGCACCCGATACAAATCTGATTGATTGATTTTATGTAATGGTGCAGCTTGATATTTTCTGTGTAATTTGTATGTAAACAGAAAAACGTTTGTTTTGCCTTGAACCTTTCCTGTTTTCTCCAACTGTAATCACCCCGTGAGTGTTGGGCACAGGCTTGTGTACCACATAGGGGCACTGTGGAAGGTACTCCTAACTTCTATTTTCTGACGAATCTTGTTTATTAAGTAAACCTGAAAGACCTCTGTCCGGCTGGACATGTCCTTCTGAAAATATAGAAGCGATTTCGTCTATATTTATTGGTTGTGTTTTATCACATAATCATGGGACCACTGTTGTTTCCATATAATAATACCATGACATGCGACTTCTTAATATTTACTTTCAGATCTAAGGACCCCATGAAATCCCCAAAGGAGTCCAACAGCCTATGGAGACCAAGGCCAGTACGTGCCAATAAAACAGCATCATCCGCGTATAGGAGAACCGGAATAACTGAGTCTCCTATACGCGGAACATCCAAAGTGCCCCCCCCAGGGACTTCCTTAGGGCATTAATGTATAAAGTAAAGAGGAGGGGAGCCAGGATACATCCTTGCCTGACGCCCCTCTTCGAACTAAAGTGACTAGTGTATCTTCACTCCCGAGTAACCCTGACTGACGCTAAAAGACCCTGATGTAAAACAGCTAAAAAATTAACCAGAGGTGGATCAATGCCTATGTCCCGCAAAATTGAGCAGAGTTTTGTCCGATTGACCAAGTCAAACGCCGACGAGAGGTCCATGAAACCCATATAAAAAAAACTTATTTGGCCACAGTGTATTTACTTATCAGGAGCTGTAAATTCAGACATTGATCTAGGGTGCTCCTATTCTCTCTGAAGCTATATTGGAGGTTAGAGAGGACCCCTCTGCTATCTAACCATTCCCTAAGTTTATGCAGGATGACTCTACCCAAGATTTTTACTGCTGAGTCTATCAAAGAGATTGGTCTGTAGCACGAAGGGACCCCTCTAAGCCCCTTTTTAAAAACTGGGATTATAACAGATGTAACCCATGATGCTGGAAACCTGTTTATACTCGAGGCATTATAAACATTAGTTAAAATCTTAGCCCAAAATTTAGGGAAACATCTATATAGGTCCGCTGGGACCCCATCTGGGCCTGGGGCTTTGTTTTTAGACATTTCCACAATTGCTTTTTCTACCTCAACCACTTCAAAGATTAAGGGAGATATACCCTGGTTAGGGATATTGTCATCTTCTTAATAAACAAGGCCCTCATTATCATAGATCTCCCTAAAATGTGAGAGCCATCGTTCATCTGGGATGACACAATCCAAATTTGAATTCTCTTGTCCTGAAAAAAACGGATGGTTTATAGTCGCCCAAAATGTACTACTGTCACGTAAAACTTCAATTGATAAAAGATTGTTCCACGCCTCCGCTTTAATTTCCTGCTTACGTTTAGCAATAGCCAGTTTATATATCTTCCTAAGGCTAGCAACAAGATCTATGCTTGGAGAAGGGCACCATGGGCTTTGGAACAGCTACTATCAAACCATCTTTGTACCTGATTAGGTCTATCTTTGTTTTTAGCCTTTAGGTCATTAGCAATATGATTACAAATAGAAACATAGGCACCAATAATCTCCGCACCAGGAGCAGAACTGTCCAAGCAAATTGCCAAATTTGCATCAGCCTTAATGGAGAGAGCCTCAAAAAAGGCTTCAGGGACCAACCTAGACCATTTAATCCTCCTCCCCTGATCTTTTGTGGTCAAGTGGCTAGTCTTCCCCATCCCACTATCCTTAAAACCAATCACATCACCTAGGTCCACCTCTATGATGACCGGGTTATGGTCACTAAACAAAGAAGGTACAACTTTATAGGCCGTGACCTTAGATAAAACACCAGGAGATACAAAAAATATAATCAATAACTGTGCTTGACCCTTTACCTATGAAGGTAGGGACCCTCTCCTCCCCCTCACGAATACCTGACTCAAATAAATTCATATTGGCTAGGAGGTCCTCTAGGGCCTCTCCCTGTCTACTGTGTTCAAAGTGTGGAACCACGGAGCTGGGCGGCCCTAGCTGATCATCTAGATGACAGTCCCATCTACAAGGATGAATATTAAAATCTCCCATAAGGATAACTCCCGAAAGCAGTGTTATGATTTGTTTTGTAATCTGACATAAAATAATCAAGAGCGCCCACATGTTGGTTGATTCGCTCTCCCTCTTTGACATTATAAAAGTTAAATAATAAAAATTTAGACAGATTTGGGATAACCCACTCAAGAATCAAGATGTTGCTAGAATCTAACTCCAGCATTTTAAAGAAACCTTTCAATTTTAGTGTAATGAGGAGGATTAAACCTCCTTTAGGTCTACCAGTTATCCCTGGTGAACCTGGAACAACAAAGCTCATATACCCATCCATGCTGAAATTCTTAGATGCATCCCACATCTCCGGAAGGGCAATAATGTCAAACTGTTTCACGAAATCCAGCCAAGTACCATCATTTCTTTTAAGCCTGATAGCTGCCACATTACAGCTTAAGATCTTACATAATGATACCTGATTTGACTCCAAAACTCGCTCCACTGGGCTCTGTTCAATATCATGTAGTCAATCGTTATCCTCCATGTGTATCAGGGGTGAGAAATGATTAGTTAGAACTATGTCTGAGTCTCGCTGTTTTGGAGAGTTACAAGTTGGTTGTGAAACTAATTTAACTCTCTCCACTCTCTGGAGAGACCCCCCTACTGTTTTTCCCTGAGGAGTATCGTGCAATGGATTGGGAACCAGCATGGGCCTCTTCTAAATAGGCGTTGGTGGGTATCTAGCAGGAGCTTTTGTATATGCCACAGATGTAGGGTAAAAATAGGCCAAGGGTACTGGTCTAATGCCAGAGTTGTCTAACTCTGAGGCATCCCAAAATAATCTGTCTACCAGGTTACAACTATTAAAATTGACAACCACACAGTCTCCCTCAATACTCTTTGGGCGGCGTCCAATCCAACTAACCCTTCTGGCCATAATGATAGATGTCGATATATCTAGGCCTCCACTACTATGTTGCGTACACCAATATCTAGATTGCTTTAATAGATCTTGGGTAGATTCAATCACACCATCACTTAGTGGGGGGACCCCTGTAAACACAGCCACCAACGGGGCGGCATCTGGAGGAAGATCCAGAGTAATACCGCCTAAATTCTCCTGCCTATAGCTGGGGGAAGGGGTCCTACCATGTTTTTTGTCCCCTATATTGATGGTACCTAGCCCTTTGTTGTTAGTAGGGGGTGTACTCCCCTTGGCTGGTTGAGGGTTTTTTCCAATAGCACCGGTCTCCTATTTAAGAATGTACTACTTGGGAGAAGTGCCATTACCTGAATAACCCTCTTTAACCCCAGATTTGGCGATATGGATACCAGGGTCTGTCTGGCCACCTCTTGTTGCCCTCTATACTCTTTGATAAACAAATCAATTTGTTCAAATTTTTTTAACAAGCCCGCAACACAGGTATTAAGACTATCTACTATGTCCTTGGCTATACCCACTAAAGCAGGCTCCAGCTGTGAATTAAACATCTCCTCCACCAGTTCAGCCAGTTTATTGGGGGTATTAGAGTCAGTACGTTGTACGGCAGCTGTATGTTTTGGCCGCTTTGAGCACTTCTTGATACTTCTGCGCTTCCCCAGGATACGTTGTGTTGAGACACCAGATGACTCGCCCACGGCCCCACAGACCTCACCCACAGCTTCAGCTGAGTCAATTTGAGTCTCTGTCACTATTATAGGATTTGTGATCACAACTAACGGCTCTAGAGGTACATTAGACACAGGTACAGGCATGGTGACAGTCTCTTCACACACCGTAGTGGGGGGACCAGACCCAATTCCTTTTCGGCGTTTGCAATTTCTTTAGTTAAAACCCCCACAGCTGAAGTCCAATAAGAGATAATGGATTCCGACTTCCTCTGCACCTTGGCCTTTTTACCCTTCTGCTCCCCATTACTCTGCTTTTTTCTTTTACCCATTTCGAGAGATCAGAGGGGTGGCCCGGCCCGTCCTCCTTCGGCCTCCGACGGCCACAGACGGCCCGCCCTTTGCCCGGGCTTAGCCCGTCTGCCCGCGCGCGTCCCACGACGCGGTAATCCTCTGGCAGTTAAATACCCCCAGATGTTGAGGGGGAGGGGCTGTCGGTCACTCACGGCCCCCGCTGACCTCTGGGGCTTAGAGTCCTGCCCCCGTCTCCTGTGTGCTGGCCTCGGTGAGTCGATGCGTCTTCCCAGATATAATGACATTCGATATTACTTACTTATATGTTGATATTATTTCCAACTATATTCTGTCCATTCTATATTCTGTCCTCTCGATATTACTGATTTGATAATATGTCCTCTCGATATTTTTTCTTCTATATTTTGGGTGTTTATCGGACCATGCAAAACAGAAACAGACAAGAAGATCGTGTACTGGTGTTCTGAATTATAATGGTGATCTGAAATATACCTCATTTGAGGGAACAAAGAGCAAGATGAAGGTAAATAGATATAACCCCTGGCAGCGGAACTAGAGAACAAATCTGAAGTGTTGTGAACGGCAGAGAGGGTGAGCCATTTAGGAGAGGTGACTGTTAGTGCCCAACATTTGGAAGGGCAATTTGATGACCAGTGCAGACCAAAAGCACTTACAACAAAAGCCTCCTATTTTTGGCTTTGCTCTTCAGGCCAATGGATCTTGGCCACCGTGGCAGAAGGGAGCTATAACAAATTTTAATTTCAAATATAATGATCAACTTTCAGCAACTTAGGGCCCCATTACCGGGAACCGGGACTGGCCGCTCAGGGTTTTGCATGTGCCCGCCACACTGGCGGGCGCATAGAGCATTTGGAACATTGCGGCGGGCGGTGTAGAGAGCACCGCCCGCCGCAATGCCACAGAGGCAGGTTGTGCATGACAGGCAACACGCAGTGCCTGCTACGTTATTCATTGAAAGTCAGGGTGGTACCATAGGTACCCCCCCATGTGCACCCCCCATGCCCCTAGAGTCCCTGGGGGGCCTGCAACGGGTCCCCCAAGCAGACTCTGCATGCCTTTCCGTGGCTGCAATGCCGCTACGGTAAGGTATTTCCAAGGCCACATTCTAATATGGCTCGCGGTGTCTTTCAGACACCGCCACCATATTGAACCCTTTTCTGCCCGGTCGACATGCCGACGGGGCGGAAAAGCGGCAGACGGTCTTTCCGTCCGCCGCAGACCCCCCAGCCATTGTGATATGGCGGAGGGTCATTTCTGCAAGGGCCGGGCCGGCA
The DNA here is from genome assembly GCF_964261635.1 of Lissotriton helveticus. NCBI lineage: Eukaryota > Metazoa > Chordata > Amphibia > Caudata > Salamandridae > Lissotriton > Lissotriton helveticus. The sequence continues at coordinate 1,263,131,279 of NC_136067.1, read as the reverse complement.
GGGGCAATCCGCCCGCCTACGTCCGGTGCTTAAGTTTTTTGATGCCGCCACCCGGCAACTCGTGATCCAAGCCACTGTCATCTCCAGGCTGGATTACGCAAGCTCTTTATTTGCTGGGCTAAACCAAGCAGAAATTGGCCGTCTCCAACGGATTCAGAATGCCGCCGCGAGAGCGGTGGTAGGACTACCTAGATCATGTCCGACCTCTAGTACCCTGCGATCGCTGCATTGGCTCCCGGTGGCTCAGCGGATTCAGTTTAAGGTCCTCTGTGTCGCCTACAAAATACTCAAGGGATCTCCTGCCGTGATTTTGTCTAAACTCCTGGCCCACTACACCCCTGCGCGAGCATTAAGATCTGCTGACTTGGAACTAGCGGTTGTCCCTCGCTTTAAGCGCAGCAGAGCTGGTGGACGTTCTTTCCAAGTCCGCGCTGCTATGATGTGGAACTCCCTTCCCCCGGCGATTCGCGCCCTTAGGGACTTGCTCTCATTCCGTCGAGCGGTGAAAACTTTCCTGTTCCCTTAGCCTCATTCCACTGTGTTTTATTTCGTTGTGTTGTGCTGCTACCTTGTCGCGGCGCCAGGACGCTCCTTCGCTGGAGCAGCTGTGCGCCTAATAAAAGTACATAACATAACATAACATAACATCCTAATGGGGCACAAAATGTTCAGCCAATTATGAGAGATTTAGAATAGTTATAAAGCTTTATATCTCATTAAGAGATTGGTATTGTTTTTAGTTGTTTTTATTCAGATTAGTCAATGTACAGAAATATCGAGAAAAGTTATCCTTGGAGTCAGCAGAATATGGACAGCATGTTCCATAAAGAAAATAGACCCTATCCTAGGGGCGAGCCGGATCCGGAGTGTTTTCTGACCGAGCCGGAGTCCTGCAGTCCAACTGAACGAGTACGATGCGGCCATATGCTGCCAGACTCAGTTCCGTCGGACTCCCATAGAAGTCAATGGGAGCCGGTCGTACGACACATACATGGGCTTCCATTGACTGAATGGGTTTGTCGCAGACAAGTGCGCCCCCTACAGTGGGTATGCGTCGGTGCCATCAGCACCGTACATGCTTGTGTTGGGGAGACCCATGGGTCTCCCCCTGTGTCCGAGTCCTAAGGCTGCAGGTGACAGGGGGTCCGACGCGGACCCCCGAAATCCAACTCCGAGAGCTATTGCGAGCCGGACGCTCCGACTCGCTCCGGCTGTCCGAATCGAGCATCTTACTAGCTCGGTCGTGAAACGTCTCCATTGCGCGCCACGGTTTGCTTGTGACCGAGTCGTACAGAGCGGTTCGGACCCAGAAACTATTCGGACTGAGATTTCGCGCTTGTTCGCATCGTACTTCGACGTCCGGACCAGTGCACGGCTCGGACGGAAATTCAGCCTCCGAATCGGATATGCTAATGCCGAACCCGACTCAGTGCCCTTCTGACCGAGATCGGAATCAGTCCCTAAGTCTAAGGGTCCTAACCTAAATAAAAGCCCATAAAGAGTTCTCTTGGAAAAGAGCAAGATTCTGGAGCATTTTATATTTAGTTAGTTAAAGAATGAACTCCCCATAAAGAGCAAGTTCCAGAAACTCAGCCCAACAAGTTGCAGTATTAACTGTTAATAAAATTTAAGAAAATTAATCAACCCTTGGGTCTCCCCCTGTGACCGAGTCGTAGGGCTGGGAGTGACAGGGGGTCCGACACGGACCCCCAAAGGCAACTTCCTGGACGTTTTGCGAGCCGGACACTTCGGCTCGCACCGGCTGTCCGACGCGTGAAACGTACTGGCTCGGTTGTAAATTGCATACATTGCACGCCACGGTCAGCTTTCGGCCGAGACATATGGAGTGGTTCGGACCCGGAAACGACTCGTCAGTGAATTTTACGTAGCTCGCATTGTAGTGGCTCGGTCGTACAGCTGTACGAGTCGGGCGGAAAACACCCGGCCGGATCGCGTTTGTTGCCCTTCTGACCGGGATCGGAATCGGCCCCAGAGTTGTGTAACTCGAGTTCGCTCAATGTACATCACTTAGGTTTGGACAGGGTACTCCAGAGTAAATGTGGATGTATCTGAGCAAAAGGACAAACAAGGTCTGCTACCTTGATGACTTGAAAATTGCTCTAAAAGGATCAGTTTAAAAAAAAAAAAAATGCCAAGCTGTACTTACAATCTCATAGTAGCAGTTTTGGACAGTTGGATGATGCCACAACCTGATGAATTTATGTTATCAATACCCTTCATGAGTTATTTGCAATGGCCAAACAAGAATTGATTTATCAATTACGTTTACATCCAGGCAAAACCTGGTTATGTAGTGATTAGAAAATGTTAATACAGTGACCAAGACCCAAAATAACTGGAACAGCAATCTAAACTCACCTTGAATCGTAATGTAATTAATTAGATTCTGTGTCATCTGTAAGGAAAATAGTTACTGCTGATATACATATTTGGGACAAATTTTAACATTTGTTTGCGCAGTCATGCTACTTTAAAACTAGACAGAATGAGTCAAGTGAACATTTTTCAACAGGAAGATTAAGTAACTTACCTTTGGTAATTCCCTTTCGCATGATTACTATATCATCAGGCACCAGACTGGATCTTTAGATTTTTTTCAGCAATGCTACCGTCCACCGAAAGATGGGGCCTTTGTGGCTCCACTGTGAATGTAGATTCCTCACCTTAAGAATAGATAACAAAGCTGTACTTCCCAAAGGTGGAGGACTGGATTTTCTTTAAGAAAAGAAAAAAAAAGGAAATGTGCCCTTCGCCATGGGAATCATCTCCCATGATAGGGTAGCATTATTTGTTTTTCACTGCCCCCTACTGCCAGGTTCTGCCTGGGAGTGACGCACAGTAAAAAAACGGATACATGTCCGCCCATCCTGATTGAATAGGCAGACATGTAGTAATTTCTGAGACAGCCCTTATTCTTTTGGGCTACTGGAGAGGTTTGGCTATGGCGGTGATGCAATAGTCACTGCCAAAGCCAACCTGAAGGTCAGTCCGGATTTAAATAGGGCTTGACATTTATGTTGGCAGTATGTATTATTCACCACCATTGCGATGGCGTATACATATCGCCATCATATACATGAGGCCCAAGCCATCTTAATATATTGCTTAAACACTTTCAATAATGCATCTCAGAAAACAATTACGACCTCTTTCATCATCCTATCTGGCACTCAGGAGAACTTATCCAGGCACATGCTACTGAATTTAGGATTCTTTAGTGATCATAATTTGCTGACTCCACCCTAGCAATCACCAGTGTAAAAAATCTGCATGGTTTATTGGACTCAAATTTATTCTGTCCCTTACCCCAAGGAGCGACAGTTGTCAAATCCTTCTTCCAAAAGTTGAGCATTACATAAAAGCCCCTGCCCTTTTATGGGATTCCCCAAACTACGTGAATGCTGCTTTTGCTCTTGTGATCTCTAAATTGGATTACATTAACTGACTATACCTTGAAACATCGTCATATATCCTGGATGGACTTTCAAGGATGCAAAACTCAGCTACAAGATTGCTTCTGCACCTTTAGGACTACATATCACTTGTCCTAAAACTTTTAACCTGTCTTCTAGTTGCTATATAGATCGCTTTCAAAGTATATGGATATAAATGACATAGGCCCTGGTTTTCTGCAAATACATAGCCAGACTATACAGAGGCAGAAGGAGCCTCAGATCAAAATTATATATGCAAATTATTATCCCTTCACACAACAACCTCCATTTCTTATGCAAACTGAAAATTCCAAAACATGAGCCGTAAATTGATATGACCTAGCTGGCTATAGAGAGCTCATCATCCAGATGAATGCCCAGAGTTGTTACTACCTTTCTGGGATAGGGAGCTATTCCCAGCTCAAAGGGTCATCAGTTTTCCGACCAGATTTTCTTGGCTGACCCGAATAGCATAATCTTGGTCTTCCATTAAGGTATAAGCCATTTTGTTTCCCTCGGCCAGGGACCTGCTCTCCTCCACGTAGCTCCGGTCTGCCGTGGCTCTGCCCAAGCTAGTAGGGGTTCGAGCCTAGGTCTCCCGCTCGCATTATCTGCCTGCTTTGCCTTGGTGCGCTCTGCTTCGTTTTGCCCACATTGGTGACTTTTGTGCCTGATTGTCTGTTTACTGCTTATTCCTGCCTTGTTGCATCGTTTTCTGTGCCTTTCCCACTGTGTCCTTGTTTATCCTTTTTTTGCGCCATCCTGGCCGTTTCCTGCTCCCCCTCCTGCCGCTGTAGCCCCTGCGGCCACTCCCCTCCGGCGTTTTCCCGTTCCAACCTTGCAGCTGCACCACCCTCCCACCTCCCCTATAAGATGCCGGCTGCTGGCGCGCCAAAGGCAAGCCCGTCTGCTCCTGTCCGCGACCTGCGCCAGGAACCCTGGTCCTCCCTGGCCTCTCTGCTACGACTCAACCACCCTCCACGCACTCAATCCCGAAGACATGTCTACTGCGCAAGATCCTCACCGAACACCACCCATGGACAGTTGTCATGCAGACCCTGCCGCAGATCATTCACCATCGACATTGATCCCACTACCACCGAAGGCCCACCTGATGGACGCACCGTCGAATCCCTGACATACATCCACCTCAATGTGCGCTCCCTGCACTGACATGCCATAGAAATCTGGGACCTGATCGACGCCCTCTCGCCCGAAATCGCCTTGTTCACGGAAATCTGGACCTGACATTGCCATTGCCATCCCTGACGGCTATAGGTTCCAGAGAAAAGACCACTCGCACCGCCCAGGAGGAGGACTCGCCATTGCACACAAGACCCTCCTCCGACTCTCAACATCCAGCACGATTGACCCCCCACTCCAACACAGAACACTTACACTTCCAGATCCAGACCAGCCCCAGGACGATGCTATGCGGCACCCTTATCTACAGACCACCAGGACCTCACACCCAGGCCGCGAGCACCATCGCCGAGCTCGCCATACGCTATGCCATCACCTCCATGGACTACATTCTTCTCGGGGACCTGAACTTCCACCTCCACAACTGCAACGACCCTGACTCCACCACTCTCCTCGCCAACCTAGGACTGAAGCAGCTGGTCAATATGCCCACCCGCAGAGCAGGCCACAACCTTGACCCCATCTTCGCGGGAGGAACAAACATCCGCCTTAGCCACACCACCCAGCCCATCTGGACGGACCACCACTGCCTCCACTTCACCTTCAACACCATCACCGCTCCCAAGCCCGCTGCTCGCCCGGCACAACAGAACTGGAGCAAGGTCACAGAGGAACACTTCAACACCACCCTCATTCAAACCCCCCCAGCGCCACGACTGACACCAACTCTGCAGCCATGAAATTCCACCGCTGAATCTTCTGATGCGCTGACAAGCTTGCACCCCTCCGCCACCCCGCCAAACAACGCCCTCTGAAGGCCGCCTGGTTCACCACAAAACTTCAAGAAGCCAGACGGTCCTGCAGACGCCTAGAGAAGATCTGCTGAAACCAGAAAACTTCAGAAGCATGGAGCAAGCACAGGAGCACTCTGAAGGAATACCACCAGAGCATAAGAGACACCAAACGGACCTTCATAAGAGACAAAGTCCAGACCAACGCGACCAACGCTAAGGAGCTGTTCAACGTCATACAGCAGTTCGTAAAACCCACCAGCGAAGCCACGGACATCCCACCCTCCCAGGAACTCTGCGACAAGCTCAGCTTCTACTTCCATCTGAAGATCAAGGTCCTCTAGGACAACTTCAGCGAACCAGTGCCGGACACTACCCCCTACCCACCACCACCGATAAGCCAACCATCACGACCTGGGATCCCACTACCATCGAACTCATCACCGTGACCATGAAGAGTACCCACTCAGGAGCCCCAACGGACCCCTGCCCACCGCACATATTCCACAGGGCCGCCGCCATCGCATCAGAGCTAGGTCGGACCATCAACGCCTCTCTCAGATCGAGCATCTGCCCAGAAAACGGGCAGAGGTAAAACCCCTCCTCAAGAAACCAACCGCCGACCCAACTGACCTGAAAAACTACCGGTCCATCTCTCTCCTCCCCTATGCGGCCAAAGTCACCGAGAGACTCGTAAACACCCAGCTGACCGCCTTCATCGAAGAGAACTCCACCCTAGACACCTCCCAGTCTGGATTCCGCAGCAACCACAGCACCGAGACCGCCCTCCTCGCCGCCACTGACAACATCCGCATACTACTCGACCAGGGACACACCACGGCCCTCATACTTCCAGACCTCTCCCCAGCCTTCAATACCGTCTCACATCGCATGCTCGCACCCAGACTTCACAACGAAGGGATACAAGGATCCGCCCTCGACTGCATCCAATCCTTCTTCTCTGGCAGAACCCAGAGGATTTAACTCCCTCCCTTCCTCTCTGCACCCAAGGAAATCAACTTCGGAGTACCCCAGGGATCTTCACTCAGCCCCACGCTCTTCAACATCTACATGGCCCCTCTCACTGCCATCGTCAGACAGCATGGGCTCAGCATCGTATCCTACGCCGAAGACACTCAGCTCATTCTCTCACTCGCAAAGAATCCCGTTGACACCAGACACTGCTTCCAGGAAAGAATGCAGAATGTGGCAGCATGGATGAAAGACAGCTGCTTGAAGCTCAACTCAGAGAAGACAGAGGTCCTCATCCTCGGACCCTGCACCACCGCCTGGGACAACACCTGGTGGCCCTCTGCCATCAGGAACCCTCCCACCCCCACAGACCACGCTCAGAACCTAGGCATCATCCTTGACTCCTCGCTCTCCATGAACCGACAGGTCAACGCCGTCGCTTCGACTAGATTCAACTGCCTTCGCATCCTCTGTTAGACCTTCAAATGGATCCCCCCTGACTGCAGAAGGACCGCCACCCATGCACTCATAACCAGCAGACTAGACTACGGTGAAGCCCTTGATGCAGGAATCAACAGAACTCTTCTACACAAACTCCAAACTATCCAGAACGCAGCAGCCAGACTCGTCCTCTGGACACCGGATCACAAACACATGACCCAACACCTTCGAGTCCTCCACTGGCTCCACATCGAGAAGAGGGTCACCTTCAAGCTCCTCACCCACGCCTACAAATCCCTCAACAACATTGGACCCAAATACCTCAACAAAAGAGTATTCTTCCACATACCCAAGAGGAACCTCCGCTCCACCGATCTCGCCCTGGCAGAGGTCCCTCACATCTGCAGAAACAGAATTGGCAGGAGAGCCTTCTCCTACATCGCTGCCAAGACCTGGAACGAGCTCCCTGTGAACATCAGATGGTCCCCGACCCTGTACATGTTCAGGAAGGACCTCAAGACCTGGCTCTTTGACTGATCCCGAGCCACTCCCCCTTCCCCCGCCTTGAGACCCTCACGGGTGAGTAGCGCGCTATTTAAACCCCCTGATTGATTGAGTCAGGAACTTTTTTGTACCATCCTGGATGCTAACTTTCGTTATCTCAATGTCCTGTTCAACAGATATTACTATTTGGGTATCATTGGCTGAGGGCAGGTTCACAAATCCAAAGGATTCTGCTATCTAAGTCAAGGTGCCAAGTACATATTAAAAAGCATGGTACTCACTGAGGTTCCTTGGGGTACTCCACAGGCATTATTCATCTTCCTAGACGTAAACTGAGCAACAGAGACAACTTTGGCTCTGTCTTTAAAAAGTCTCACAGCCAGCCTAAAGCCGGTCTATGCACCCAGATGTCATACAGTCTGTGAATGAGGACTGCATATGACACTGTGTCAAAATCTGCAGAAAGGTCAAGCAGGATCAGCATAGCTGATCTGCCGTCATCCAAGCTGGTCCTGATGGCATTTGTAGCAGCGTGCAAGGCTGTCTCCATGCTGTGAGCCATTCCAAGCCAAGACTGAGAAGGATCAAGAATATGATTATCCTCTAGATAGTCCCATAGTCGTCTGTCAATCATTTTCTAAATGATCTTTATGCAAATAGAGAGTAACGATGGCTGTGGTAACGGACTATATGTGGTCTGGTGTAGTACCCCGGTAACTGCCCCCTAGAGTTCCTGAACCAGGAATATTAGTAACTTTTGGTGGCAGTTGTGGACACCCCAAAATTTAGACAAACCAAAGTTTTAACTCCTTCGGTTCTCTCCAGATTAAATTGTGCATTAAGACAACCCATAACCATCAATTAGCAGACAATAACAGCTCAAATAAGTAACGAGACCCACTCGAAAACTGAATTCTATATCAACAAAAAGTTAAAGGGTTTTAGTATAAAATTCTGAAATAAGAGGTAGAGTTAATGCCACAAATGCTCTCAAGTTATACACAGTATGCAAAATGTGAAATTGTTTTAAGTCCCAAATAAGCAGCAAAATCAAAAAGAAGTTGTACAGCATTACTAGTAAAACAGGATAATCTTCTGGCTCACCCCCAAAATCAAGGGGTTCTTATACACAGTTCTTGCATAATAAATTAGGAAAACTACGAAATCATCAAAGTGTGAACAAAAGTACCATTTCTTTAGCAAATCAGAACTCAAGAAAATTACACGTCATTACCTTACCACATAAGCTCCATCCTATTTCTAAAACACTTAGGGGCCTATTATGATGGCGGACGGACCTGCGTCCGTCCGCCACCCCCGATGTGGAGGGACCGTCCGCAGGGGCAGCGGCGGTCTCTCCTTCGGAATTAGGATGTGACCGCCACCCTGGCGGTCACATACCGTATATTTAACATTGCAGATCGGTGCTACTTGAAGCAGCACCCGCCGCAAGGTTAAATATGCATGCTTTGCATGTGCATGCACAAAGCGGCAGGCACCGCGCGATGCCTGCCCCTTTGTGCATGCACATGCAGGGGGGTACCATAGGTACCCCCATGTGAACCTCCCACCCCCCCTTCACCCTGGGGGCCCGCAACTGGCCCACAAAGGAAAGACCGCATGCCTTTCCACGGCGGCATAAGGCATGGCACCACGGGCATCATAATATGGCTGGCGGTGTCTCGTAGACACCGCCACCATATGTATGCACTATTTCCGCCGGTCGCGAAGGCGACCGGTGGAAAAGCGGCAGACGGTCTTGCCGTCCGCCGCGGACCCCCCAGCCATCCTAATGTGGCGGGGGGGTCTTTTCAGTCACCGCAGCGGTGAATCTGCATCCTCCGGGCCTGCGGTGGCTTCCGCCGGCCCGGAGGATGCGGATTCACCGCAATCCTAATCGGCCCCTTAGTTAGTACCCTCTATGCTATTATTATCCGGAGATGTTCTAACTAATATGAAACATTGAAACTTTGAGCGAATGAACGGTCTAGTATTCACAACAGAAGCAGCGGAAGGGACCTTGATAATGTTTCGAGTCACAGAAAACAGGGAAAAGCTAATCAAAAACAATGTAAATCATTACAGGGGAAATAAACTACTACACTTCTGCTTGACATTACTCATTGGAGCCTGTGCGGAGAAGATGTATGCAGGCCGGGAGGGAGGAGGAAGCAGGAGTGCGTGACAGAGATGGCATCTATCCTGTCTAAAATGGCGTCTAACAGGAACATGTGGCACAGCTAAAAACATTATTAAACACACTTCTAAACATCACATGAAATTCATGTGGACTGTAATCATGTTAATTCAGCCTGTATATGCAGAATCAAGTATGAAAAGGCATATTACCTGTAATTATTGACACACAAAATATTAACCTCAAGAAACAACCTAAGTCAGTTAGTGGGTAATACATGGGGGCCCTCAGGGTTCCTTAAGAAATGAGGAATTGTTGTGGAACTCTGCAATACTGATCCAGCTTCCAAAGGTTATTTCCAATTTCACACCTGATATTTCATCCAGAGATTTCTGATACTCTCTGATACTGATGTCTCTTGGTGAAAAACACTGGCTATGTGGTGTTTCAATGAACCTTGTAATTCTGATGTGTCCAGTAACCCGGTTACTGGACCCATCGGAATTACAATGCAGCTTGTACTTAAGGCTTGGAGTGTGCCTCTTGGGTTCAGTGGGGCTGTTCTATATGTTGGAATCATGTTGCACATGAGGAAGTAAGAGGTTATGATGGACTGATTTAATGATTTATCAATTCAAATAGCCTTCAAAAGATATGGAAGTACTGTCTTAAAGATCACAAAATAAATCCATTCAAATACGCTTACAGTTCTGACAGAATTTACAGCATATCTATGTAATTTATAATGTGTTGGAGGTAATAGTGAGGATTTTTCATTTGGTGACCTCTAGTTTTATCAAGTGAAAAGTAGTCTTAAGCTTTATATTTTATCCAAAGCATAGCAAAGCCTTTCAAAATGCTTTGGAAGTGCTTGTTCAAGAGATGTTATAACATTCTTTCCACTGGGCAGTCATTTGTGAAAACAACGGCCGGTACTATCTGTAGTATAGTTGAACTACTATCCCTTTATTTTACATGTATATTTAACAGAGGTTGTTCCGGTGAAACACAGAGGGGTTGTTTCACAAAGTATTTATAATTATGGGAAGTAGTACTGCAAGAATTATTTTCTTTTACATATTCTTATAATGCTTTGTGAATTGACCCTGAATTCACAACTCCCTATTAGTAAAAGAGCAAAGAGGGCACTATTTGTACTATATCTATATGAACATTTCCTGAATATTCAGATTTTAAGCCCATTTTAGAAATGTTGGGTCCAGTTTGCAAAGTTGTAAACAAAAAAAGCACTAAAAGAGTACTACTTTACATACTCCAAAATGACGTGGTGAATATGTCCTTAAGTTGTAACGCAGTTCCAAATTCTCATATTTTTGGTATTTCCTGAAAAATTACTCTAGAGATCTGTATGCAAATTGCCCCGGTTACATCTCCTCTTTTACCCTGCAAAGTACTCTTTTTAAATGATCACTTTTCTGTGATAGGTGTGTGTCATGTCAACAATATATGTATTTCTTCGGTGCAACGAGCTATTCAGTAGATAAAGAGATTCAGTACTTATGGGAAAGGGACGTTTTGAACCTTTAGCAAACATTCTTCAGGGCACACTTTCAATAACCTACAAAGAACCTACTTCACCGTTCTTCAGGGCACACTTTCAATAACCTACAAAGAGCCTACTTTACAGCAAGCACGTACTTGAATGTGCATTATTTTGTCTACATATAGTACTAACAATATATGTTTTTAATTGTAAAAAACTGTGCAGGTGCATTTTTAAATCATACTTTCAGAAGTAACAGGCCCATTCCTAGATGAACTTTTTTACAGAATGGCATTAAAAAGCAGACTGCTGATCACTGTTTAATTTACTTTCTGATGAATTAAGCACACCTCTGTTTATTATTTTTTGCAAACGAGTAAAAATCTTAGGAAATTAAACTGGGGAAAACGAAAGACAAACACTTTCCAAAGAAGCGTAGCTTTTCTTTTTATGTTCTACTAATTTACTGTACATTGAAATTCTGTCTCTAAGCAGTAAAATGCTGCTCGACTGCATGCTTATGTTTCTCTAGAGCAAACATCGGAACTGATCAAACACAGAATCAATCAGAAACCACCATAAAAACGAACTGTTTTTAAATAAGTGTTCACACAAGACATCGCCTACGTGTACACTGATTCCCATATCATCACTGCGGAATTCATATTCATGCCAGTAATATCTCTTTGATCACAAATTAAATGGGTATGTACCTACTATGTAATTTCTATATCTTTCCCAGAGTAATTGCTGTTTGTGTGTAGTGTATTTTCTCTTTGATTTCATGTTTTATTTTTGCTTTTTTGTCTGTTGATGTAAAATGCATTGACCACTTCTCCCCCTCAAGATAGTGTGAGGAATGCACTATATACAAATAACGTTAAATACAAATAATCAGAGTTCCTGACAAGAGTTTCATTTAATTTAGCTTACTCGTGGCTTACAAAGCAGACTGCAATGCCTGAATAAAATCACGTTTCTGATGTGAGAATTAGTCTTTAAATCACTTCTCGATCCAGAAAACTTTGCAATTATTTTTAACTATAGCTATGATATAGGTTCCTCGGAGATATAGCATACATTTTATCCATATACAATGTATCTTAAACTCATATGTAACAATGGATTATTGAATTCCAAAAATAATTTAATTGCTGGGGATTTCAATTTATATTGAAGTGACCCAAAATAATGTTTTAACTTTTTTTTCTCAATACAGTTCCCTACCCACATAGGAAGCGCTGGTTTTTAACTTGTTCTTTGTATGCCATCTGGTACATTCGGCGATAGCTGAACCAGGCTCAACCGCTGTAACCACTGTTGTGTCTAGTTCCCACTGGTTGCCTCAAAATCTCCGAGAAATAACGAGTCAAAACGAGTACTGGTTCGGAAACATCCCTTAAAAAAAGTAACATTGCTAAGTTCCTAGCTGTTTCATTATCTTTGAACTTGCTGCTTGTACTAAAGCGTAAAAAAACGGGCTATGGATTTAAAAAGTATATAGTTATCACAGTGTAGTTTTAAAATAGTCGGTTTTGTCAAACCAGCTCCTCTTGTTCTCATAATCTTTAATTTTTGAAAAGAGAGTCTAGAATGAGGAAACGACACAAGGATCCTTAAGAGGTACCAATCTATGATGACAAAAATCAAACTTGCCACAAAAAATCAAAAAAGGATCTGCAAAATTAGAATATTCAATTTTATATTTTTTCTACTTCTCTGATAAAATTTACCAAAGGATGAAGATTGTAGATCCATAGCCAGCTCTGTAGCCGAGTGTGCTAACCTCGAACCTTAAAATAATTATGGCAGAAATGTATTCACCATTTATGTTGCCGATCCTCTCCCCAGAGTCATTGCACATGGTTTAACAAGGTGCTGAGCCGCACTGGAAGAAAACATGCCCATGTTTCCAGCCCTGGGATTGTAGGGCCTGGTATGTGCAGACCTAGTAGATCAAGTTACTTAACGTGGGTAACACTCTTTATGGTAGATACTCTAGTTACCTACAGATTCTTCACCTCTTGGATACTCCCCGGTGTCAGACTGGATCTGGAAACTTTTGAGCAGTATCTCTGGTCACTGGTAGGTGGCGCCATGCTTCTTCACACAGACGCTATTCCGCTTTGGAAATGACGTGTGGGGCCATATAGGCACGACTCCCGTGTGCTGACATCCGTTGCTTTTCAGACTGTCCGTGCCACTAGAGGCAGAGCCCCAACAGCAACTTGGCTTTGAGCCAAATTCACAAAACGGGGAGAATAGGAGATTAGGTAGGGCAGTACTGGCCATAGAGGGCATCAGGCATTTCCCTGGGAGGTTGGAGGGGTGGGGGCAAGTTTTGCAGTAGTGCTGCAATAGTATTTATTCCCCAGTAACAAAAGCAGTAAGCAAGTGTTTTCAGCCTCCCGGTGCCAGCCAGTGCTTCTTCAGGATCTGGTCTGAGAAAATTGCTAGGGATGCTTTGGGTTCTCAGTCTGGTCCTTAGATTAGTTGAGGACAGTGCAGTTAGAGACTCTGCCAGAAAGAGTGTTACCAAAGGTAAGAGTCTTCTTCTGATAGAGATGTCAGCAGATTTACACTTTTTGAATACATACCAGAACAGTGCTTCTTTGGAGTGGGTCTGTGAACTGGCTCAGTTCTGAAGGACCCAATGTCGGCCTAATCGCTGAATCTGGCTGTCCAGACAGTAATGCTTCCTGAACGTATGGAGTAATGCCCATGTAGCCACCTGGCAGATGTCCAGGACATGTTCTCTGTATGCTAACACGTTGGTAGCAGTCTTGGCCCTGGTGGAATGAGCTTGCAGTCCTACTGAAGGCTGCTTTTTTGGTAATGCGTAGCAGGTCTTGATGCAGAGTATGATCCAGCAGGTGATGGTACTTTTCTGCACAGCCTAGCCTTTTTCTCACTAGCGAACTGCACAAAGAGCTGATTATCCAGTAGGTATTCTCTGGTAAGATCAATGCAAAAACTCAGTGCTCTTATGGTGTCCAAGTGATGGAGTCTCTTCTCCTCTGGGGTGGGGTCAGGTGGAGGATAGAATGCTGGCAGGGTGATGGTTTGACTGACGTAGAACAGCATCACACATTTTAGCAAGAAGGATGCTTGTGTCCACAGAGCTAAGTTGTCTAAGAAGAACGTGTACAGAGAGTTAACACAGAGAACCTACAGGTCACTCACTTGCCACACTGATGTGATGGCCACATAAAACACCGTCTTGAGGGTGAGAAGCTGCAAAGGACAGCTGTGAAGTGACTCAAAAGGAGTGCATATCAAATATGTAAGGACCAAGTTAATGTCTCACTGTGGCATGACAAAGGGAAAGGATAGGAACAAGTGTTGTAGGCATTTATGGTTTTTTAAATCTTTTATTGAGATTTCACAAAGAACAAAACAATAGGACCTCGATCTTACAAACAAGCGTAACGAGTCAAGCTCCGGTGTGAGAAAGATAAGTATATTCAGTGTCAGCCAGAGCTGGTCAGCGATGTAGGTCGCATGTAACACCTTTAAACAATACAACATGTCCCTTCCCCCTCCCTCCGCCCCTTGTCCACAAAGCAAAGGAATAACCCCATTACCACAAGGAAGAAAAAGTAATGAGAGAATCATCAGTGCCTGGCTTTCTGTTTGCACTTGGATGCCTTTTGTTCCGGAATCGGGTCTCTGCCAATCGGAGAAGACGTAACTATCTGGGACAGCTCAATTCACTGAATTCCCCTGTGAGTAGCGTCAAAAAGGGCCGCCACAATTCTGGGAATTCATCCCACCGCTCGGCCTGCACCAGGGACAGCTTCTCCATGCCAAGCAGCATCCATAGGCTGTGCAGCCAACCTGTGTGTGTGTGGGGGGGGGGGTGATGTTCTCCAGTGTGCTAAAATGTTTTGTGTGGCTGCCCCTAATGCAATAGCGATGAGGCGGCCCCTCCTTGACTTCAGGGGATACATCAGGGCGTTGGGCAACTGCAGCAGAATGTAGACAGGGAACCGGGGGAGTTGGGTATCCAAGTGGGAGACTATGTCATCTAATATCGTGTCCCAGTACCCCTGTATGCGATCACAGCTCCAGAGTAGATGTTCTAATGTGCCCAGTTCCCCACACCCTCTCCAACAGCGGTCGCTAATGCTGGGATCAAATTGGTGAAGGCGTTCAGGTGTGTGGTACCAATAGGTGGCCAGCTTGGTCAGGGTTTCCGTCAGTCCTGCGTGATATGCGGATTGCCGTGCTCTATCATAAATGCCACTCCATTCTTTGTGTGTGAGGGCCCTTCCAAGTTCCCTCTCCCACCGACATCTGCCCACGTTATATGTGTGGATGTTTGTGAGGAGGAGATGTTGGTACAGGTCAGAGATCAATTTATTCTCGGAGGTGCTAGTGACCAGCCATTTCTCGTAGGGAGTAAGATGTTGTTGTGCTCCCGGTCTAATGTCAGGATGAAGAGCCCAATGTCGCACCTGCAGATAGGCTAGCCTGTTCTCCTCA
Source organism: Lissotriton helveticus (assembly GCF_964261635.1). Lineage (NCBI taxonomy): Eukaryota > Metazoa > Chordata > Amphibia > Caudata > Salamandridae > Lissotriton > Lissotriton helveticus. The sequence continues at coordinate 1,263,115,847 of NC_136067.1, read as the reverse complement.
GGGATGCCGTAATACTCCTTTATCTGTTGAAAGGAAAGAATGCCTTCCAGATTAAAAAGATGCCCCAGCGCCCTGCAGGGAGAGTGTCGCCAGTTCGCAAATGCTTTCGGATCGAGGCCCGGGGTGAAGTCGGGGTTGGCGAAGAGCGGTGTCAGGGTGGAGGGGATGGAGGTCAATTCGTGTTTGGTGGAGACTCAATCCCACACCTCCATGACCGTGCATGTGATGTATGATGCGTAGAGGTTAGGCGGCAGGTGGCGCTTGGGGAGAAAGGGAATCCCCTGCAGGGGCATGCCTGCTACCGCCTGGTCCTGAAAGAGCCAGTTCTTGCCCGATTCCAACTGGTGCCATTCCACTAGGCTCTGGAGTTGTTCCTCGTAAAAATAAAGTTGGAGATCCGGTATCCCCACACCGCTGTGACCGGATGGGAGGACAGCAATGGCCTGTTTAACCCCTTCGGGGCTGATGACGAGCTCAGCTCGTCATGAGCGTAACCTGCCGTGCGCTCATGACGAGCTGAGCTCGTCATGTAACGCGGTAATTTTACAATTGCCGCGTACAGCGGGAAAAGCCGCCGCATTGATGCGGTTATAGCGCAGTCGACGACCCTGCCAGATGTAGCATGCCAGTTTGGACTGCGTCTGTTGGATCCAGCCCTTCGGTGGCCGGAGGGGGAGGGTCTGAAACAGGTAAAGGATCTGAGGCAGGAGATTCATTTTGGTGGCGGCTATTCTCCCCAGCCAGGAGAGGGAATGGCGTTTCCATCTCCTAGGTTCCTCGTGGAGCTGCGCGCGAAGTCTGGCATAGTTCGCTTCCACCGTCGCTGGGATGGTGGGGCCTAGGAGGACCCCCAAATAGGGAACTGTGGTACCTGACCATTGCATATCATGCTCCTCTCGCACCTCGGCTAGAGTCTCGGGCGACAGAGAGACGTTAAGGGCAATCGATTTATCAGTGTTGATTTTGAATCCAGAAGCGAGTGCAAAACTATGGAGTTCAATAAACAGTGCACATAGCGATTGGACAGGATCCGTAAGGGAGAGCAAAATGTAATCAGCGTAGAGGCTGATTTTGTGGGTATCTCCTCCGAATGGAATACCCTTGATGAGAACATGCTGCCTGACCCTCTGCGACAGCGGTTCCATGTAAAGGGCAAATAGGATAGGAGAAAGGGGGCATCCCTGCCTGGTCCCCCTGCCAATCGGGAAGCGAGAGGAGGTATGCCCGTTGACGCGCACTGTGGCGTTGGGATGTCTGTAGCAGTTTAAAATACGGGTACAGAGAACATCCCCTAGGCCAAATAGATGTAGGACCTGTTCTAGGTAGGGCCAGTGCACCCTATCGAATGCCTTTTCGGCGTCAATAGTGAGGAGCATGCAATCCGGTCTAGTACGCGACCCTGCTTCAATGAGGTGGAGGACCCTCCTGGTGTTGTCACTAGTCTGTCGCTGGGGTATAAAGCCCGCCTGGTCCTGCTCCACCAGCTGTTGCATGTAAGGTGCGAGCCGGCTTGCCAGAATACCCGTATAGAGTTTGAAGTCAATATTCAAAAGCGAGATCGGTCAGTACGAACCACAGCGGACTGTATCCCTGCCGGGCTTCGGTATGACCGAAATTGCTGCCTCCAGAAGTTCTGCGGGAATCGCGCCAGGCTGGTCAAAGGAGTTAAATAGATCCCGCAGGAAGGGGGCCACCTGATGGCAGAACGTCTTGAAAAGATCGCCGGGTATCCATCGGGACCGGGGGATTTCCTAAGCTTCAGGCAGGAGATCGCTGACACCACCTCCTCTAGGCCTATGGGCCTATCCAGGAAGTCTGCTTGGGCCAAGTTCAAGGACGGGAGACGCGCCCCCTGTAAGTAAGTCTGACCCGCCTGCAGGTCAAGAGTGTCGCCGGCGTAGAGGGACTGATAAAACGTCCCAAAGGTCTCCGCTATCGCCGCGTCCTCCGAGACAAGGTCACCTCTATCTGTCCGTATGGCCTCCACCCCCTGCCTCTGGCGCTGTTCACACAGCTTGTTCGCCAGTAGACGTCCGCATCGGTCCCCTCCTGTGTAATAGGCCCTTCGAAGACGGAGGGCCGCATACTCCGCTGTGTCCTGGTCTAGAGCGGCTAGCATTTTCCTCTCGGTGCACAGTTGATGCCAAGCTTGTGCCGTCCCGGTGCGCTGGTGCATTTGCTCCAGCTCTGTCACCTGTTGCATAATTTAGGTCCTTTTCTGCGCTCTTTCTTTATTGTTGGCCATGGCGATAGATATAAACTCGCCTCTTAAAACCGCTTTTAGGGTAGCCCACTGAGTAGCCCATGTGGTGTCCGTGTTGTTGTGGGTCAGGAATTGTGTGATAGCGATTTTAATCCGGTCTACTGTTGAGGGGGTATGGAGAAGGGATTCCCTGAGGCGCCAGTGTCGCTGTGGGGTCGGTGCTGCCGGTAAGAGGAATGTGGCCACCATCGGGGAATGGTCAGATAGTGAGGCCGGCAGGATATCCACTTCCTGCGCTCGCGGTACCAGTAGGGAAGCGCAGAGGAAGTAGTCTAGCCTGGTGTAGGACTTATGGCCCCCAGAGTGGTAAGTGTAGGCGTTGCTGTGTGGGTGGAGGTGTCTCCATAGGTCGGTGAGGCCTAGATCCAGGAGGTATGCGTGTCTCGACTTGGAGAGGGCCCCCACCTGACCTGTCCTCTGGCAGGAACGATCTGCTGTGTTATGGAAAACTAAGTTAAGGTCGCCCCCAAGCAGTAAATGTCGTTCGGTGTTGGCTGTGGCTGCTGCTAGTGCTGTCTGGAGAAATGTTTTCTGCCTCTCGTTGGGCGAGGAGACCGAGCCCACTAGTATTGTTAGTCCTGCTATTAGGAAGCGGTATACCAACAGTCACCCCTTTAACTCCGCCTCTCGCTGAAGAACTTTGCCCGTGAATGATTTGGATACCAGTATTGCTACTCCTGCCACCTTTTTGGGGGAAGACGAGAGGAGTTGTGTGGGAAAGGCATGGGATTTAAGTCGGTGTAGGTCTTTGGGCAACAGGTGCGTCTCTTGGAGTAGGCAAATGTCGGCTGAGGAATGCTCTAGGAGGGAGAGAACCGACCGGCGCTTAATGGGGTTGTTGAGCCCTCTCACGTTTAGGGAAAGGACTTTAAGTCTGGAGTGTGTCATCGTTGTCTGGGTGGCTTCCAGAGCTCTGTGTGGTGTGTGTGGAATAAAACAGAAAGAAAAAGAAAAGAGGTGGACAAGAGGTACCCCCCAAACAACCTTCCCCCCAACCCCTGTTCCCCCAAACTTCCCCAACCCCCCCTCCCAGTGCCCCAACCCCCATACCTCCTTCCCCCATTCTCCCCCCTGCCCCCCCCAAAACTCCCATTCCAACCAAGAAATCTTGTGCATCAGGCCCTCCCCAGACCCAACTCCCCCCCCTCCCGACCCGCTTCCCCCAGCCCCATTCAGAATCCCAACTAGCGAACATAGTCCCAGTCCTGCCCTCGTGAAGTGCAGGGCTGTGGTGAGTTACCTGTGTGGACGTCCAGCCACGTCGTTCCCCTTGGCTCCCCCCTCCCCACCCCCTGGACTCGCATAGTGATTGATGCTAATGTGTTCTCCCCCCCAGAGTTTAATCAATCTGAAGATGTAGTGTCTTTGGCCACCTCCTGGATGGCGTTGGCCATCTCTTTCTGTATGGTGTGTGTGTCAGGTTTCGATTTCGCTATCGGTGAGCGCCGTCTCACGACTTGCTGCCAGCCATCTCTGGACGGTCATCGGGGTGGTGCCAGTGGTGTACCCTCCTCCTCCTGGGTTATGCCTAGTAGTGTGCATGTCTCTTGGAGGGAGCGGAGTTGGTGAAGGGCGCCGTTCCACCTAAAAATCAGGCAGAAAGGATGTCCCCAGGCATATGGGATCTCCTTTCCTCTTAAAAAGTCAGTTGCGACCTTGAAGGCCTTGCGCTCTTGGAGTGTGATTGTTGAGAGGTCTTGGAATAGTGCCACCGGGTGACCCCGAAACCACAGGGGTTGTTGTCGCCTTGCTTCCTTGAGGATGCGTTCTTTGAGAAGGTAGTCCGGGAGGAAGGCTAGAATGTCCGGAGGTGGGGTGGGCGCATGCCTCGCCAACCCCACTGTTTGGGCTCTATCAATTCTGATCGCAAAGTCCGCCGGTTCCCCCAGAATATCCTGGAACAGGGCTTGCAAATAGGCTGTAATGTCCGTTCCTTCTTCTTTAGGCGGGACCCCCCGGACCCGGATGTTATTCCGCCGGGACCGGTTTTCCAAATCCTCGGTGTGGGCTTGTAGGTCCAGTTGTTGTTCCTTCAGGCGTATTATGTCTTGCTGCCGCTGTTCCACTTCCTCTTCACGTGCACGTTCCACCTCTTCAATGGTGGACACCCATTCGTCGAGTCCGTCAACCTCTCTCCTGATCTCCTGCACCTCCCCGGCGACTTCCTGCTTCAGGGTGTGCAAGTCCTCACGGAGAGAGTTGAAGAGAGACTCTAGGAAGGATTTGGTAATGGGCACCTCTCCGTCGGTGGGGTCATGCTGAAGCTTGGGTGCTCCTGGAGACGACTGGCCTTTATCACCTCTGGATTGATTGTTGTAGGCATTTAAAGAAAAAATGCATCACAGGTAACTTAAATAATGAGGGTTGATCCAGCAACCAGAAAAAGGCTTAAAGAATCCCTTTAACTGTGGTCAAAGCAAAACCTTGCCAGGTGAGAGATAAAACTTATAGAAAGTCAGATATCTTGGCCATGAAGTGGGTCAGTCTGGCATGTGCTGCACCAAACCACAAATCTGTCCCAACAAAGGGCATAATACAGTTTATCTCGAGGGATACCTGGTCGCCAAGATGACATCCACCTCCTTCGGAGGAAGGTCAAAGGTGTTCAGCTGAAGGTGGAGACTGTAAAGGCCTTGGTGCAAATCCTGCCACGTTGCTGCAACAGCAGGTCCTCCAAGAGGGGCATACTGATTAGAGGACAGATGTTCAAACCCAGGAGCTCTGGATACCATACTCTTTGTGCCCAATGTAGAGCTGCAAGGATGACTTCGGCCTGTCAGTCCGAATCTTCTTAAGAACTATAGCAGAAGAGGTACTGGCGTGAAGGCAAACATGAGTCCCAAGTTCAACTCTAGGCAGAACGTGTCTCCTAGTGAGAGGCGCTGAGTAAACTCCAATACGCATAACTGCTTACATTGTGTCTCCTCGGTGGTGGCGAGTAAATCGAGACAAGGTTCTCCCATTCATAGAAAAACCCTACTCCACCTCAGTGTGTAACTGCCACTCATGATCTGCTAGGCTGGGCTTGTATTTGTGCCAGACATGCAATGGATGCAGTGTGTAGTAATCTGGCAAAAAATACGTCCCGCATTGACACAGGAGCAACAGTGTCTTTAAAGAGGCAGAGATTGAGTTGAGGCAATTCATAGACCCTCGTGTTTGCACATCTAATGATCCGTTGAAACCCATCCTCATAACATGACAACCTTGTTTTACGCCATCTGAATTTCAATTCAACAATTGAATTTGAGAACACATGTCACAGGAGTACACCGTGAACTTGGTTCCGGATACGAGCAATTGATTTTAAATCAACAATTGATCACCCCATCTTAATAGTATCAGACCACGTCCTGGTCCTGAGGATAACCCTCAAATCACATTGGGTTCATAAACGCGTGACCTCCCTCACAGCTAGTAACAGCTACTAACAGTTCAGGAAATACACCATATACAAACAAGACAGTTGTCGTTATCTGTGTAGCATCTAGCTGTCGTTGTTATGTTGCATGGTTAAATAAGTTTCAATGTGTTGCACTGCCATTTAAAAAGGACTGGTTTGTTGTATGTCATATTGTTTTTTTTTTATTGATTTGTATGTTGCATGATATGTCCTTCTAATGTACCTTGGTTTGAAATGTTTTGATAGTTTTTAGTTTATTAGTTTCCATCAACCTTGGACAGTTTCTTTCTCTGTGACATGAATTAAATGTCTAACATGTTTTCACTAAAAGTGAAACCGAAAAGGGGCAATAAAAACACCATAAACACTTATTGATCAAAGGTGGTTATTATTGAAGAAAGTATCAGTAAGTGCACTTCCAAAACACCCTTCTCTTTTTCTAGTTTAATTGTGGCACAGTTTGGTCGTTAGTATAGGCCCAACCCCTTGTTGTTATATAAGAGCTCATCTGCCCTGGCATTTAAATATCCTGCCAGGAGGATCACCACCAGGAAGACACCTTGATGGTCCAGTCATTTCCAGAGGCATAGTTTCCCCTGGTACAGGGCCCAGGACCTAAAATCCTCCTGTTTGTTGCAATACCACACTGCTATGGTATTATCCATATGCATGTGCACCAGTCTACCCCTTAATGGATCGAAGAAAGGTTTGCAATTTCATACAGATTGTCCTCAGCTCCAGGGGGTAGATATTGAGTGAGGCCTCTAACGGAGACCAAAGATCTCTGATCTCCACCTCTCCCTGGTCAACGCCTGAACCCAGAAGTGATGTATTGGTCACCACTCTCAGCTTTGGATGGGGTAGGTAGAGGGGTCTGCCACTGAGCCAATCTTAGTCCAGTTACCACCACTGCAGTTTAGCAGTCTACTACGAAGTCTGGATATCCAGAACGCCTCCGCCCGACTCATCCTGGATGTCCCCCGACGCAGCCACATCTCCAGCCACCTGAGGAACCTGCACTGGCTCCCCGTCGACAAGAGGATCACGTTCCGGCTCCTCACCCACGCACACAAGTCTCTCCACGACCTGGGCCCCAAGTACCTCAACGACCGCCTGACCTTCTACACGCCCACCCGCCAGCTATGGTCCACCAGCCTCGCCCTCGCAGCCGTACCACGCATCCGAAGAGCCACCGCCGGAGGAAGATCCTTCTCTTACCTGGCTGCCAAGACTTGGAACTCCCTCCCCATCCACCTTCGGCTGACCCAGGACCATCTCGCCTTCAGGAAACAACTCAAGACCTGGCTGTTCGAGCAGTAGCATACCCCTCCCCCCAAGCGCCTTGAGACCCTCCCGGGTGAGTAGTGCGCTATACAAATGGCATGATTGATTGATTGATTGATTGATATGGGTGAACAAGTCCCCTTGATGGTCGTGAGCACCTAAGGGGTGTTGGTAAGACAAAAGGGGAGCACAGCAAACTGAAAATGCTCCTGACCAACCATGAACTGCAGATAGCGCCAATGAGCCTGCATGACTGGTATATGGAAATAGGTGCCCTGCAGGTCCAATACCACAGTCCATCTTCAGCATAGAGGGCAGACAAGACCTGGGCCAGTGTAAGTTGTTAGATTTTTTTATAATGGAGGAAGGTATTTTGAGGTTGCAGGTCTGAAATAGGGTGAAGGGACAGGGGAAGGTGCGGGTGAGTGCCAATTGAGGGCAAGCAGTTGCCCTTCAAGATTTTCTGCAGACCCCAATTGTCTGATATGGCCTGCTAGCTCGTCAAGAATCATTGGATCCTGCCTCAACCCAGGTGGCTGTGGAGTACTCAGGAAAGTGTCCAGATCAGACAGGCTAGTAAACGTCTAAATTAATAATTTCTTGGAAGGGGGATGCTGTGACAAAAATGTATGGGTGCCCCAACTGGACCAGGTGGCTGTGATGTCAACCTACGTCGAGAGCAAGTTACAGACATGGGATCATCCGTGCACCCCTAAGGAGTACAAGAGTAGGGAGAATTGGCAGCGTCCCGCTTGGATGTTCTGTGCTCCTTCGATTTACCAGAAGATGAACTCCTTTGACTCCTAGACCAGCAACAGGACTGAGACCAACCCTTGGACTTAAACTGGTCACGCTGTGGGGTCTACCGATGCTTGGTGACGTAGAGCTTTGCGGTTCATCGAATTTCGGTCACTGCAGGCCTTGGAGTTACGACTTAATCCCAAGCCCTACAGGAAAACCTTGTGAAGATTTGAGAGACCGACATTTGCTTGAGACAGTCCTTGCAGAGATTGAAACCGATTGTCTCTGGATGTGACATTTCCTTTGCACACTGAAAAATGTTTTCAACAAACTATTTCAAAGAGATGAGCGGTAGATCCGGATCTGGGCTGGTGGCGTGGAAAGAAAGGAACTGAAGTCAGCATGCAGAAGTAGTGCCTAGATGTGCCCAGCACTCCGTGGAGCTTAACAGCATCAGTATGGAGCTGCACTGTCCCACCTACCAGCACACAGAGTTTCTGCTCAAAGGTTCAGGGTCCAATCTGAAGCCTGAGGAATATTTAAAAGGTGAGGAATGTGAAGTTAGAAGGCTTCATCAGTAATCCCGAATATGGAAACACAAGATCACACCGGATCATCTGTAGTTGTTTCCCTCCACATAGGGATATCACTCCCAGAACCTTGTAAAGTGGTCCAGTATTCTCCTTACTATCCATCTAACATACATACTCTTGCTTTACAACACACACATGTATTCTCCATACATTCTCTGTGTTAAAAATATTGTTTCAAAAATACATCTCAAGAGACTAATTTTCAAATCTAATCTTGTTTTCTGACGGCCCAAGAGATTAATTGATGAAAAACAGATGCTGCCATTTGAACACGTTTTCGCTCAGTTTGTTCCACCTTTGTCAGGTTCATATGCAGAGCCCAAGTCTCATCCATTCCCAAGAGTATTGCATGTGATGAACTATGCCTATACATACTTTCTTTTCCAAGGCTATTAGAAAATCCTCCCATTGAGCTCCCCTGATTTAGAGATGACCACGTCTAATTAGTATTGTTTATTTCGACATTTTGTTAAGTCTTTCTCTAGCTGTTTTCAAACAGGAGGGGAGGCAACCAGCAACCAAGATGACCAAGATGATCCAAGGCTGCAAAGCGGGACCCTGATTCTTCGTCGATGAATGCCACCTCCCACTTGCTACTGGAGCTTGAAGAGAGTTCAGAGACACAGCAGGTCCTGAGGGAGTGAAGACTGGCTTCTCTCACTGTAGCAACAGTGAGACCTCTTTGCTTCCCGCTCCACGTCTAGAAACACGGGCGCATCTAACGAAGTGATAGCGCTTCAATGGTGACAACCCCCATAGTGGCTGGTGAGAGCCTGGGTGGCTAGGCAGCACCAAGACCTGAAAGAGTGCTGGGAGTGGTGGCTGCTAGGGATTTGAACTCTAGAGGTGCAATGAAACCAGTGCTGCTGAGGTAAAGAGTGAGATGCAATGGGATCTAGCCAAGGAAGAAAGGGCTCGATCCCGAGAGGCCTTCATGAGGTCCAGGCCCTGGAAAACCCCCAGAGACCTGAGAGAGCAGCAGGGGATCCACTTGCTGTGACGACCCAATAGACAGTTACACTGGTGGTGGTTTACAAAACCCAAGAATATGCATGAGAAGCGATGACAGTGTGCTCTCCCTAACCGCTTGAGCCCTTGTAATACCAACTTTACCTGCAAGAAAAGCGGGAAAGAGAGGCCATAAGGAGGACTTTTTAAATTTGAAAGGAGATTCGTGTAAAGAGAGATATTTTTCACATATGGGGGCTGATGCTGAAACACAACTTATGCCAGGCGAGAACACACTTACTGCAATGCGCTCTGAAATGGCAGCAAAAACTGTGAATTTAGAGAGAGCAGCGAGGGCAATGATGGAATTGGCAAATGGACAGACTTGGTGGAAGGAGAGCAAGACTTGATAGTGAGAGTCCCTGGAAAGCCAAATGAAAGTCTTTCAAAGCAGTACGGAATCTGGAAACTTCAAGTGCGGCGCTATGAAACGTGCGTCAATCTTAAGAGACAAAAATTGAGCGCTTTGGAAAACCTATGAACGGGATTCGAGCTGAAAGTGTTGGGAGTTCCTATACAGATATAGCAGGAATACTTTGTAATCTGCTCGAAATGGACACATGTAAATCATGTTCATAGTCTGCCTCTGTAACATTGTCGCAACAACAGAAAGATGAGAAGTACAGTGATCATCACTTTGGCAGATTTGGGGATGAGAGACTGGGTAATAAGAGCTGCAACTAAAAAAGCCAGAATGACGATGGGTCTTCACAGGCATCTCTTCCTAGATATCAGCCCCAAGAAGCCATCAATTAAGAAAGCCCTTTTTTCAGTCAAAGTCGTCTGGTCTGCTGAAGACATCTTGGGGACATTCAGAAAGTTGATCTAGGAAGGTATTTTGCTTGTTGATTACTATTGGCTTTGTGGTTTGTAGATCACATTTTCTGGCTTTCTATTTGCTGGCTTTATTCCTTTGGGCTGTCCAGCCTTATTTTCTAGCACCCAAAATATTAACTGTGTTGATGTTTCAGAATATATCATAACTAATACAAATAAAGCACATTTGTTTTAGTAATTCTGAAGTGTGGTGGAAACAAATATTTGAATACAATCAAAACATCAATACATTAGGTGAAGACATTTGCACACATTTTTGTTTGTGTGCAGCAAAAACCATATTTCGGTGCACACGTAATGGTCATTTCAATTAAAAATGTGTTGTCTGTAATGGCAGTGCGCCACCGCATCATGCATACTCCACATTACGTCACTCTACTCCACTCTTTACCTTTCCACTCTATGCCACGCAAACCATTCTACAAAACACCACTTCATTCTAGGGCATGCCACTCCACGCCCCTCCACTCTAAGGCACTCGATGACACAACACATGACCCCAACCCATTCCACTCTACCCCAAACCACTCCACCCCACCCCATTCCATTCAATCTAACCCAATCAACTCAACCCAACTCCAATCTACCCCCTCCAACCCAATCTACAGCACTCCACCCCAATTGACCCGAGTCTACCCCACTCCTCTCCAATCTACCCGACTCCAATCTACCCCACCACACTCCAATCTACCCCAATTCAACCCACTACAATCTACCCAGTCAAATTTACCTCACTCCTCTCTAAACCCCACTGCAATCTATCCAACTCCTCTCCACTCTAATCTACCACACTCCACCATAATCTACCACACTCCACCGTAATCTACCACACTCCACCGTAATCTACCACACTCCACCGTAATCTACCACACTCCCCCGTAATCTACCACACTCCACCCAATCTACCACACTCCACCCAATCTACCACACTCCACCCAATCTACCACACTCCACCCAATCTACCACACTCCACCCAATCTACCACACTCCACCCAATCTACCACACTCCACCCAATCTACCACACTCCACCCAATCTACCACACTCCACCCAATCTACCACACTCCACCCTACCACACTCCACCCAATCTACCACACTCCACCCAATCTACCACACTCCTACCTACCCCTCTCCAATTAAATCTACCCCAATTGCCCCCACTCCACCCAGCTACAATCCACCCCACTCCACACCAATCTACTCCACTCGAATCTACTCCTATACACCCCTTCCCAATATATCCCACTCCAATATACCCCATCTACTCCACTCCAATCTACCCCTCTCTACCCAATCTACATCCCACAGCAATTTACCACCCCCACTTCAACCCAACTCCACTCCAATCATCCCTCTTCAATCCAACCCATTCCAATCCATTCTACCCCACTCTAATCCACCCAATCTACCCCACTCAAATCTTTTCCAATCTAATTCACTCTATTCCAAACAGGACTCCACTCTTGTCTATCCAACTCCACCCCTATCTACCCCACTCCACTTCACTCTAGTCTACCACATGCCACCCAAATCTACAACACTCCAGTTCAATCTAATACACTCCACTCCAATCTATCCTACCTCACTTCATCCCAAACTACCCTACTCCAATCTACCCCATGCAATCCACCCACACCATCCCAATCTAACCCCCACCACTCTATCTAACTCCACTACAGTTAACCCCACTCCAATCAATCCTTCTCCAAACTACCAAACTACATCTCACTCTAATTTACCCCACTCCAATCTACCCCACTTCACCTCAATCTACCCTACCATAACCACCCAATCTACCCCACTCAAATCTAACCCACTCCACTCCACCCTAATCTACCCCTGTCCACTCCTATCTACTCCTCCCCACTCCAATCCACCCCTCTCCAATCTACCCCAATCAGTGCACGCTCTTCCCCAATCTACCCCAATACATCCCACTCCACCCCAGTATACATCCACTCCAGTCCACCCCACTCCACTCCAATCTACCCCACTTCACCCCAATCTATCCTAGTTCAATCTACCCTACTCCACCAATCCAATCTACCCCAATCTACTCCACTCCAATCCACCCCTATTTACCCCACCCCAATCTATCATAATTCAATTGACCCTACTTCCCCACTCCAGTCTACCCCAATCTACCCCACTCAATGCCAATCTACCCCAATCTACTACACTCCAATCCAATCTACCCCTATTTACCCCACCCCAATCTATCATAATTCAATTGACCCTACTTCCCCACTCCAGTCTACCCCAATCTACCCCACTCAATGCCAATCTACCCCAATCTACTACACTCCAATCTATGCCTCTCCATCCCAATCTACACCACACCACTCCAATCTACTCCACTCTCCCCAATCTATCTCACTTCATTCTACCCCAATCTACCCCACTCTACACTTTCCCAATCTAACAGCATTCTGTTCCATTCAACCCTACTATAATCCACTCAATCTACCACACTCCACTCCACCCAACTTCACTCCAGTTCAGTCTTCCCCACTCCACTCGAATCTATCCCAATAGCAATTCCTGAGGCGGAAAGCCGGAAATCATTTAAACTACTTTACTTTTCCTTTAAGCATAGTAATTGCTTTTTAAATCTTGCTGCTACGATTTTGGTGTTCTGGTTTGGCATACCCACTTACACCTACTCACCGTCTCAGCCCATTAGGCACTGACCAGTGGAGGGACTCGGTAACTGTGAAGACCGCCATCTTGGGGGTAAATTGAGCTTGCGGGCCAGTTGTTTTTCGCCGTACAGAATAAAAGGCTGCATTCGCGTGCACACGCCTAATCAAGCGATTCCTGAGGCGGAAAGCTGGGAATCATTTTAACTACTTTACTTTTTCTTTAAGCATAGTATTTGCTTTTTAAAAACTTGCTGCTACGATTTTGGTGTTCTGGTTTGGCATACCCACTTAGCGCCTAATCCGCTGAGACGGTGAGTAGGTGTGACTGGTGGAGGGACTCGGCAACTGTGAAGGCCGCCATCTTGGGGGTAAATTGAGCTTGCAAGCCAGTTGTTTTTTGCCGTACAGTATAAATGACCACCTTAGCTAGTACGTGCAGCGGGCGCGCCGAAGGCAAGCCCGTCTGTGCCCGAATGACCCCAGAGTCAGGAAATGCTGCCCAAATCATGACCTCCACTCAGACCACGGACCGCATGAGGTATTCTGGCAGAGCCTTGAGTGATAGTAGAACGACAGGCTTAATTAACCATGCGCCATACACATGTTGTCTAACCAAATTTCCCATTGTCCTGAAAGGCTCGATAGCCTGTAGATCTTGCCTCTTCCAGAGCAATCTGGGCATTGCCGGTTTTCCTGAACCACAAACCGTATTATACAACAATTTTACCAGTCCTAAATATATTCTAGGCAACGTACGGTCTCTAGCCAAACATCCCATTGAAATATGAGATCTTATTTCTTCTCACTCCCCTGAGATCTATTTTATTACTGAAACATTGCTTACACCAACTAATCATCCATCTATCGACTTGACCATCCCGGAGGGAAATACATTTATCCATCTAGATAGAGTAGGAAAGACCAGAGGTGGCATTGCTATAGCCTTTAAGAACCATCTGAAGGTGCAATGTATTTCCACCTTGGGCAACGACAGATTGGAATTGGGTATTTTTAAAATAACTATATCTCCCTCGGATAGCTGGAATGGAGCGTTAATTTATCGACCTCCAGGTCCGAGAGCTAATTTTTCCACCTATCTGATTCAACAAATTGCCATGCAGGTCCTCGCCTCCAGCAAATTAATTTTGCTGGGAGATTTAAATTTTTATGGGGAAGATCTCGCCAATCCAAAAGTAAGTAAGCTCATAACCAGTCTTAGTTTAATCGGTCTCTCCCAAAGGGTGTTGGGCTCCACCCATAGGCCGACCACACTCTTGATTTAATTTTCACTAATATGGATCATCTCAGCAGCTACCCCCGTACCCTCTAACTTGGACTGACCACTTTATGGTCATGTTCACTTATCAACCCCCATCCACCCTGATCTCTATTCAAAACAGGGAACGGAAGCAGAAGGCATTGCGCAGGCCCTGGAACAAATTATCTTTGGAATCTTTCAATGAGGCTTTACATCCCCGCCCACAAGTGTGTGGGGCTGACTACCTTGATGTATCTAAAATGTTGGAAGGTTTCAATTCTGATCTTGGGATTGCTTTGGATCGTGCAATTCCCCAAAGCCAACATAGCGCCCTGGTTTACACCCGACCTAAAAACTGATAAGTCAAAATGTAAGACTTTGGAGAGATGATGGAGATGCACCAAAGACCTACTGGATAGACTAGCTTATAAAACAGCCCTGGTAGGTTATCATCAGAATATCAAAACGGCAAGGCGTAACCTACATCATGGGCCAAATTGATCAGGCTAGGAATTCCGCCAAAGCCTTTTTTAATATAGTTAAAGGCTGTGTATCATCGCAAGCCTGTAGACAAACCCCGGATGAATCACAAGAACTTTACGATGCATTAGCCAGTTACTTCCAGGAAAAAATCATGTCAATTTATGCGAACTTTCCAATTGGCGAGTCTAACAAATCGGCTCCTCTAATTGGACAAGTTGAACTCGAAATTCCATTAGTTAACACTTTGGGCCAGTACGAAATAACCACGCTTGACGAAGTTTCTAACCTACTATCGTCTTCGAAATCTGGTTCGCCAGGCGACCTATGGCCTCCAAAAACTATGGCTCTTCTATCACCCAGTTGTGCCCCGGAAATCCTCAAAAATAGCTTGATTCAATCTGGCATTATTCCTACCGCCTGGAAAGAGGCGTATGTTCGACCTATACTGAAGAAACCTAAAGCTGACCCTCAGGTGCTTAGCAGTTATCGACAGATATCTCTCTTACCTCTGTTGGCTAAGCAATTGGAAACCATCATAAACAGGCAGCTGAGCGCATTACTCGAGTCTAATAAAATCTTAGACCCTTCTCAGTCGGGATTTCGGCCAGGCTTCAGTACCGAGATTGCCATCCTTGCAGTTACTGACTCTTTGAGTGAAAGTTTTGGTCCAAGCCCACCAGTTGATAGTGGCAAGTGACAGACTCCAGCCCTACCTATATAAGTTTACAAGAGAACATGATAGATTCTTGTTGACTCGTTTGAGATTGGGCATTTTTCATCGGCTTGTTACTTTCTCTGCCCAAAACAACTGGTCAAAGGAGCTGTGTAAATGTCCTCACAATCGACGATGCATGTATTGTTTTTCTGTAAATTCTACTCCCACAACAGGCATAGGTGTATTCTGCCAATTTAAAAAAAACGAGGCCTAAGACAATGCCGGCCTGCTTTCCTGTTTCTACAAACATTAGGAGAAGAACAGTTGACCGTTTCAATTTTAATATTTTTAAAGTTGCTGACAAAATGTAGAAATTCAATCATGATGTAAAAAAACACACACACACACACACACACACATATATATATATATATATATATATATATATATATATATATTTTTTTCTTGGATATGACCCGCACTGTTATCGTAGGGATTTTTATAATTCTAATGTGTGTATATATTATCCCTAATATTTTACTGTGCTTTTATGATTACTTTTTTTATCAAATAAAGCTAATTGAATTGAATTGACTCTTTGAGGCAGGTAATAGATGTTGGGGGATCTGTCGTTCTGATCCTCCTAGATCTCTCCGCAGCATTTGATACCATCTCTCACTCTTTGCTTGCGGAGAGACTCTATTCATGTGGTACCGGAGGCTCAGCCTTGAAATGGCTGGGAAACTTCCTGTCCGATAGATGGCAAAGGATTATGTTAGGACAATACCTTTCGCAGAAATCTTGTTTGGACAATGGCGTCCCTCAGGGTTCTTGCTTACGTTCTACATTATTTAATATTTATAAGGCCCCCTTAGCAAAAATTGTTGAACCGTTTGAATTTGAGATAATCTCCTACGTTGACGATACTCAGCTTATGTTTCCAATCGGCTTCAACTTGGAGGATGAGAAAACTCGATTCGCAGCAGGCATGCTTGCAATCTCAAACTGGATGACAGAGAACTGCCTCAATTGAATCCCAGTAAGACCGAGATTATGCTTATGGGCAAAGCATCAACCATCTGGACACAAGAGTGGTGGCCTGACCAGTTGGGAATAGCTCCCACTCCAACCAAAGCTGTGAAAAATCTCAGACTAAAACTGGATCCAACACTAACCATGAAGGATCATGTGGCGGCTACTATTAGTTCCTGCTACTATAGCCTTCGCCTCTTACGCAGGATACTTCCCTATTTGCCAATCGATCATCGGAGAACCTTGGTTCAAGCCATGGTGATGAGTCGCCTAGACTATGGGAATGCGCTGTTGGCCGACATGGGAGAGACATTGCTTGCCAAGCTACAGGTAATTCAAAACACTGCGGCCCCAGGCTCTTTCTTGGCTCCCTTGTTGAAACAGTTGCACTGGTTACCAATTAAGAAGAGATCTTTTTTCAAGATCTGCTGTCTTACTTTTAATGCAGTGAATGGTAAGGGTCCTCTTTACCTGCAGAAGAAATGTATAAAGCAGGTTTTGGGCTGCAAACTAAGATCCAATTATTTGGCTCTGCTAAAAGTTCCCCGAATCCGTCTAAGCCGCACCGGGGGGGAGAGCTTTTTCGTACCTTGCCCCGCGGTACTGGAATCAGCTTCCCGTTGCCCTGCAAAAATGTACTTCGTACATCATTTTTAGGAAACAACTGAAAACTTTCCTGTTTTGATATATTTATTTAATGTGACCGGTTATCACCCTCTTTTCGCTAGGTAAGCGCCAAGATGCCTCCCGGCGAGTCGCACGCTATAGAAAATCAATTATCATAACAATCCCCCCCACTCTTTCCTAATCTACCTAATGCCACTTCAATATATCCCACACCATGCTAGTCCAATGTACCCTGATTTATCCTATTCCTATCTACCTCACTCCAATCTATCCCACTTTAATCTATCCCAATCTATTTCACTCCAATCTACCCCACTCCAATCTACCTGACTTCACTCCAGTCTACTCCACTCCACTCCACCCATCTTTCCCAATCTAACCAACTCCACCTTAATCTACCCCAACATATCCCACTCCAATCTAGCCCAATCTACCATGATCGATCCTACTCCTACCTTCCCCACTCCAATCTATCCCACTTTAGTCTACCCTAATCTGTTTCACACCAATCTACCTCACTCCACCCCAATCTACCCCACTGCACCCCAATCTACGCCAATACAATGTACCACTCTCTACTCCAATCTATCCCAACCCAGCCCACTCTACTCAGCTCCACTATACCCCATTCCACTCTACTCCATTATTGTCTGTCCTAATCTACCCCAACCCAGACCATTCAACGTCACTAACTTTTAGCCATGCTGAACAGCAGCCACACTGGTGAACATAATGGCTAAACACATAGCCAAAGCTAATAGCTTTCACATAGGTGATATCAATTGGTTTTGCCAGTGTTCCTTGAATGGAGGAACGAGCTAACAGTGAGGTGCTTTGTGCCTAGGTTAGATATCCAGTGAAGAGGAGAGTGGAGTCTGGTAGGAAAAAGTATGTGTTTACACAGGTGGACTCAACCATGGAATTTTAGGACAAATTTCGTGAATGTGGAGCTAGAAGATGAGGCCTGAGAGGGGAGAGTTTTCTAAAGGAATGTCCCCACTGTGGACTGCATAGGAGGAAGGTATATAGGGTGGTTTTTTTTTTCAAACTCAAAGTGAGTTTTCTAAAGGAATGTCGCCGTTCTCGGACTGTCGGGCTGCACAGAAGAAAGTTATATAGGGTAGGTGTTTTTTTTCTAACTCAGTGACTTTGGATCAGTGTAATGATGGTTGCTCTATCACCTCTGAACGTGTTAATTGCCTATTTGAGACAGACTGTATATTACCCAATATTAATTTGATAAAGTATGGCTGTCAGCCTTAGTCTGGTTTTCCCCTAAACCTTATTGTCTTCCGCCGCCATTGTTGCTAAGCTCATTTTTGCTGGCCTTAGGACTCTGCATACTTTACCACTGCTAACCAGTGCTAAGGTGCATGTGCTCTCTTCCTCCTTAAAACATGATAACATTGGCTTATCTCCATTGGCACATTTAATTTAATTTTAAGTCCTTAGTAAAGTGTCACTGCATGTGCCCACGGCCTGTAAATTAAAGACTACTACTGGGCCTGCAGCACTGATTGTGCCACCTACCTACTTAGTCCTTTCAACATGTTTCAGGATTGCCATTGCAGCCTGTGTGTGCAATTTTCAAACTGGCATAGTAAACCTTTTGCCAGGCCCAAGCCTTCATTTTTAAAACATACAAGTAACATCTAGGGGAGGTCATGGACTGCCAAGAGGGCAGGGTGCAGTGTACCTAAAATGTGGGACATGTAATTCTAAGTTTTACCTGTCCTGGTGGTGAAAAACTCTTAAATTAGTTTTTCACTACTGCAAGGCCTACCTCTCCCATAGCCTATCATGGCAGCTACCTTAAAATATTTAATACGCTGTAATTTCCAAATGGGAGCAGGTAACCAGTTGATGAACGCTGTCTTTAGAATAGTAATGGAAAATCCTAACTTATCCTAAAGTTGGAATTTTTAAATTACAATTATGAAAATTGTATTTTTAGAAAGTTAGCATTTTTCTGCCTTAGCCATTTAGTGTCTGCAGCCTGTACCTGGATCACATGACTGGGTGTAGCTGACCATTGAGCTTTGTGTATTCCTCCTAAACAGGCACACACAATAGAGAGCTTTGGGTGTGCCTGGATGGGCCATCACTTGCAGGATGGGAAAGAGAGGCTGAGCACAGCCCTACATAGACTTGCATAGGATGTGTCCTGCCTCCACACAAAGGGCTGCATACCCCCGTAGTTAGTCTTGAGCCAGGACAGGTGAGGCAGGATGCCTGGAGACCTCAAAGGTGAACCTCTAGAAACATCTACCCAATTCAAAGGCACAACAGGGTATAAATACTGGACCTCAGACATCACCATTTCAGTACACTTCTGGACCTGTGAATAATCTGCCAGTAAGTAGGACTGCTGAGCAGCTAAAAGATTGCCACTCTGCCAGACTGCTGCCCTCCTGGACTACTGCCTTCCTGTGCTGATCTGCTGCCTGTGCCCTCTTGCCTGGGTGAGAAGGCTGGACCTACATCTTTTAAACCCAGAATCCACCGTGACTCAAAGGCTAGAAGGCTAGGATCCTGCCCTGAAGCCTCAGGGACACAACATGCTTCCAACAACCTTACATCTGCGCCTGGACTCTGCCATCTGCAAGTCTATTCTGCCAAGTGATGCCACCCCAGTATTGGACTCTTGAAGTAGAAAGTGGTCCCAAGGTGCTCTGCCTGCCTCTGTGGTTTCAACGGAACCTATGCATCTCCTCTGATGTACCCCACTTATCTCCCATGTTTACAGATATACGGACCGTCTTGTTATTATTATATAATTATTATATAATTGGAATTTTGAGCAGTTCAGGCTGGACTGGTCCCATGGGGGGCAGGGTCAAGACTGATTTGCATATGGCTGGGTCCAAATTGTAATGGCGTAATGAACAAAAAAACTATGGCTTTAACTCAGATCTGTGACTGGGGGGTGAATTTTTGATTTGTTCAGCATTCCGTCCATCATCTGTTCTTTTTGCGAAAAGCACAATGCGCCTCTCGTGGTTATTTTGTTGTGCTGGACTGGTGGAAGTCACAAGTTCTGATCAACAGCGATGAAGCGCAAGTCTAATACAGGAACCAGGTTCCTCCCTCCAAGAGTTACCTTCTCAAGTCTGCAAGATGAGCTTCTGTTTGGACTGGTGGAGGCCATGAGGAGACCGTTTGAGGTGAGAATCAGGTCAGGTGTCATAAACGGTTGCTTTTTTGGCATGAAGAGCCGGCTGTTGCTGGAGCTTTATGTTGGTGATTGACTTGGGCTGTCGGAGAAAGTTGGCGGTTGTCGCAGGCAGTCAATGTCTGGGCAAAAAGCTGGACACACTGAAGCTTCACGTTGGCAGTCGTCATGAGGGGTTCATTCTTGGCATGAAGTGGTCATTTGGTGGTTTCAAGGAGCCCAAAACATCTGTATTTTCACCTTTTCCTCAGGAGGAGTACCCTGATACTAGTTAAGGGTCCAGGACCTGGGGACACCTCTTGGGGATCAGGACTCACCTCAGCAGAGATCAGCAGCAGGGCTCAGACAGGGCCAGTTGGTGGTGTTTAGGTGTGTATTTGCAGGGAGGCCTCTGGTAGCTTGTTATGTTACTGCAGTTCAAACAGGTCTGCCAAATTACCCTTGGAGTGACTTCTGGAAGCTGGATTCAAGGCAAGCAAGTCCAATATTCCATCTTCAAACAGCAGGGCAATCATTTTTCTGAATATTTACTCACGTCCCCTGAAGAGAGGTTCTGAAGCAGTCACTTTGATCCCCAGTGTCAGCCTGTGGGTGGGGGATGCCCCCTTTGTCTAACCTTCCCTCTTGCCTGGGTTGGGATCCAAACTGTCCAGGGGAGGCAGGGAGACCTAGGTGTGAGCTGAATTTGTCAGTAACCGGGCAGGCAGCCCTTAGAAGTCAGGAAGGGGGTAGTCAAGCCCCAAGCCCTCTGAAGCTCTGGAGGGGTGCAGGTCAACTCATTACCCCGGACATCCTGCTGAAGAGAGCAACACCAAAAGCCCTTTTGTCCCCATGTCTGGAAGGAATTCCCACAATACCACCGGAGATCCATTCAATGTCATCTGACTCCGGTTGTGGATGTCAGTGAAAAGGTTCAATCTATGTGTCATAATGTTAAGTCCTGTATAATGAGTTATGTGTGAAACATGGAAGTTGGGTGAGAATAAAGAAACCAGGTCACATCATGAAGGGTGTGTCAAAGCACTCTCCACCAGTATGGGTGGTCCAAGCGATACCTCATGCAGTGTGCACTAATGATGGACTTGTTTGGAATACGGACTGGGTGGTACTGGTTCCAGATGATAACGTGGAGTTGATGCGTAATTGTGAAAATGCCAGGGAGGGGAAAGAGGGGTGTGGGACTTATACGACTTCTTGTCCTACTCATTCGCAATCATTTAGGCTTTTAACAGACACAATTTATCACTAGAGTTCTTTATTCTAGTCCATAAGGTTATATTTTCTGTTTCTTGGTTTTATTTATTTATGTAGTTTTGCTATTATTGTAAGGTATTGTTCCTCTGTTTCTTTGTTGTACCGTCTGTGAATTATTATATGCAGTGTCTAATTATTATTTTCTTTTTTCTTAGATTTGTTAGTCTGTGATTTCAGCAGAACTGAAAATTATACGAAGTCACGCATGCAAACAGGTTAAAGGCCAAGGGATATCACTTTGAGTGATGTCATCATGCTTCAAAGGGCATGATACCTCTACGACTTGGGAAAAAGCACTACTGGATAGAGCTGGACATGGTAATGAGAAAAAGGTTGCACAGTTTCTTTTTTTTTTTAAACATTTGCTAAAGGACAGCCCTAATCTCAGGGTTAACAGAGTACAAAAGTTAAAACAATGAAACAAAAGAATAGTTCTTAAAAAACAGATACACAAAAATCCAATTCTTGAAAAGGTACATTATACACCGAAATACAGACTAAAATGTAAACAAACTAAATAAAAATACAGCAGAAAAGTATACAAGTTTTAAAAGGTAGGTTTACAAAGTATCCCACAAGCTATTCAGGGTAGAAAGGAGGCAAATCCACAGTGGAGTACAATCCCAGATCCTTGGTAATGTAGGAGAAAATGAAGAACCTGAAACTATATGTGTACCTATATATAAGCATAAAAGAAAAAAGATGGGAAAGCTTTCCCAGATTTGGTGGGTGAAAGCTCTGAATCCGATAGGTGGCTTTCTGAAGTTTTAATTAGTGGCAACGTTTAGAAATCCAAAATAAAAACACAGATGACAATTTAGATTTTTTCCTTTGTGGTTTTAATGTATTAAATGTTATGTCTAGAGCATTCACAAAATCTACAGCCCAGTACTAGAGCTTGATTATGATGCAGACATCTATAGTGACAAATTCACAATTTTCTGATGCATATTTATTGGGGCCATGTCATAAACGGCACCAAGAACGATTTCGAAGAGAAGTGATGTACTGAAATGGTTACTTTTCCTGTTGCACCTTTCTTTGGATAAGCGTGCCTTTGATTGAGCAAGATCTCGTAGAAAAAAGACTTGCTCGTAAGCAATCCACTTGTTCAACAAACTAATATGTTATTAATTAGGTATTGCGGGGAAATCTTTACTGCGCATGCGTCAACTGCATCTACGTAGTATGAATTTCTAACACTTGGAAGGAAATTCATGCGCATGAGCAGAAGGCACTAATATGGCAGCTTGAAAGCTCACATGCATGGCACCTGTTTAGCTGAATAGAAAACAAGCTATTTTACTAATGCTAATGCAGGGAAAGTATTAATAAGTAAGAATGGGTTAGAGTAGAAATGGGCGGTTCACAGTGAAACCATTTATTTTCGAAAATAACATTTGTCTTTTTGACTTTCTTATTAGTGCGCATTTTGGGCCTCTTGTGTGTGTCCAGAGTTTGCTAAAGCACGTGATCCCTTCGCATGCCTGTTGAAAGTGAGCCGGAAGAATGACGATGCATTTGAATGCGGTCCAGGACACAAAAGTTACATACCCTGGGAACAAGCACCGAAGACCTTTGGATGGATGAACTTTCATGTCAAATGAAAACAATTGTTTCAATTTAGATGTGAATATGGGTGGGAATAAAGTTTATGAATAAAAATGAAGGGGTTGGATTTATGAACAATGGGTAAATAGACTAAGATGATATGTAAGCATGGTGTGATGATCGCCCCCCCCCCCCCCCCTTGCCTGTCCAATTAGATTTTATATTTATGCGATATTGAAACTTTAGTGGGTGGTACATGATGAACGAAAGGTATAATTGAGATAGTTTTAGTTAGTTAGTCAGATGAAGATCTGCTGAATACTGCAGAGCTCGGGATGCTGTCGGAGTAGCGAGAGATGGTGATGAAGAATCGAATGCCGAACCATCTATCATAACTTAATTAGGGTTAGACAGAAGATCGCGGAAGACTCTCGAGGAGGAAGAGAGTGTCAGAGTGGGGTGCGACGCAAGCGTAGGTGCTAGAGAGGTCATCTATCCTGTACTGAATCCTGTCTTGAAGACTTTGTCTCCTGAGCTAACCCGGGAGACCCTTACCAGCCCTTTGGCAAGGGGGTTGGCCTTCACACCATTCTTGGTAACTATATTTTGTGCATTTCTAGATGTTCTTTTCTCTCTATCCTCTCCTTTCTGAGCATAAGTCATTGCATGGGTTTGAGTTGTGAATTTGACTAATTGAATTTTCCTTACTATGGATGAGGGTGTCTGTACTGTGTATTTGAGATGGTTCATTTGCACTTAAAAGTTTAGATAAAGGCTTTGAAAACTTCCTGAATCTGTGATTCTTTACTTATGAATTATAGGAAAAGTTAGAGTTTTGTATATGTTCACCATCAACTAGTTCAACTAATGGTCCATCTACCAAAAAAAATAACTTTTTGATCAGTGAAAGGTTAGTTAGGAATGCAGAATAACTAATCTTGGTTATTGTGAAATCCTACAAACATTTTCTCCAGCGGTTTACCCAATACGGAAGTTTTGTGTGTTTAATGGGCCCATGTGAGTATATGGTAGTGGAGTATCTGTTATTGGTATGCTGCTGGATCACCTTGCTCAAGAAAGGTACAGGAACAGAAGGAAGCACCAACGCATGTTTGGAGGTACTAGTTCCCTCCATCTTGTGTTTCATGTTTTCAGACGCGTAGCATAACATTTTGAGATATCTGACAAGGGATGACTTACATCTTGAGTAACTGGGATCAATGTTGCTGGATCGGAACTCTGGAGGAATCGAGACTCAGCCCGAAAGACTCAGAAGTAGGGTGGTACTCAAATGATAATGAAAATACATCACTGTGGTCAGATCTATCTTGCTGTCGGAGAATAGCTATTACTAAACCAGCAATCGTGAGGCTTAGTCATATGGAGTAGGGGGGGTCCTCTGCATCCCAGCTAAGGCTGATCTTTATTTACTACTCAAACAAGAGAGGTAGGAGCCCAATTTCCTTGCTTGCATCAGAGCCCATGCCCCCTGCTTTGTTGGAGATTTGGAAAAAGAGGAGGCAATGAGCCCCCCACTCCACAGGGCTGGATCCCAAATCCACTGCTCATGATTTCCCAGGACCAGCGTCACCCAGCCCTACTCGCAAGAGGGGAGGCTATGTATTGTCAAGTCCTCTACCGCCAGGCCCACCCGTGCAGACAAGTGCGAATCATTCGCTGCCACTCACCTCCTCTATACTGGCATAACTGGTTTGCTCGAGGTTTTGCCAGTTCGCCAGCACTTCTTTCCATAAATCTGCCATCGGTCTTCTCCTCATGCCCCTCACATCCTCCCAACTCAAGGCACTGGCCTCCTCTCCCGCCCAACTAATAATCTCACTGTTCCAACTAGCTATCTGCGGTCCCTTAGCGGATTTCCACATCAGAGCAATCAGTCTCTTAGCTAAGCCCAAAGCCAGGTTTAAAAATCAATTCCCCACTTTCCGCTTAGGAGGACGTGGAAAAAGCCCCATCAAACAGACCTCTGCAAACAGTACCAGGTCCCTCCCCAATGCAGCTTTAATCCTGGCCAAATTCTCTCCCAGTACAATCGTACTACGCCACTCCATGTCATGTGGATGAAACCGGCATCCACATAGGCACACCTCGGGCATTTCCGGATCTCACCCCCGTATGTAACATTTTATCTATGAGGTCATATACACCATATGTATATAGTTGTATTGCGTGTATTTAAGTCTGGTGTTCCTTGAAATTTTCTTGTGAGATCTCAGTACCTTACGCCATTCACTCTCTGCAAATTCCCTGTCTATCGCTCTTTCCCACTCACTCCGGAGATCTATCATGGGGCCAGTGGCTGCGGCAACCAGTACTTCATAGTGCCATTTTACTGGAGAAGTGGAGAAGTGTGGCTCACTGGTTAGAGGAGGCAGACCTGGAAGCAGAGGTCAGCCAGGGACCAGGGTTCAATTCCCGGCTTGGCGGGGTCTTGCGTCCTAAAATGTCCATGGACTCGACAATTCTCGCTCCGGTGCCTACTCGATTCACGGGTTCACACTCTGCGACTCTGGGCAATAGCTTGTTTAATCTCCACAACGGCCCCTCGCGGCGGGATGCCTGGCTTTCACCTTGCGGATACCCTGCCGGGGTTATCTCACAGGGGAATACCAGGACGGGTTCCCTAAGCAAGCGCTTAGAAACCGCTTGGTGATTTGCGCTATATAAATTCCTGTACATTTACATTTACATTACTTGGTGCCCCATTCCACTTGGTTCCCCGCTGTTCCCAATGTATTCAATGCATGTAATACCGGGTGAGTCGCAGGCCCATCCCTCCAATCTCCCCATAACTGTCCAAAGCTGCGAACCAAAGCCTCTTACTGCAGGAACTGGCAGAGAGAGAGGCCATAGGCATCCATCAGGTCTGTAAACGGGATTAGCGAGCTGCCTTGATAGCAATCACCCACTGAGTCTATACCCACCTCAGTCCACACCTGCAGCTGTCCCACCGTAAACACCGTCAGGTGGTCCCCATGAAAGAGCCCAACCAATTGTAGCGTGGGGGAGAACCATGGGGTCCCACCCAACCTGCGCACGCAGTGTTTCCAGGTGTGTATGGCCGTAAGCTGCAGCACCGACTTGTATGGAACACTATGCGCCAGTCTCAACAATTTGGCAAGCAAGAAAGCCGGGTCACCGTCAGGTTCCATTAGCCAGGTCCCCGCCACATTCACACCCTCCAACCACTGCGCCAGCCATTGCAACTGGGCAGCCAGCATATACAGCTGGAAATCTGGCACCCCCAGGCCTCCTTGTTCCATTGGACGCTGTAACGTCTGTAGGGAAACCCGGACTCTATCATCCCCCCAGATTAGCGCCCACACCAGGGCATTCAGAGGACCGAACCATCGCCGGGACATCAGGGTCGGCAAATTAACAAAGAAGAACAGCAATCTCAGCAGCATAACCATCTAGTAGTAAAGACATTCTCGCCATGATAGGCAGCTGCAGAGTGCGACAGAAATGCACGCATGTTCTGAGAGACTGCAATGCCCTGTCCAGGTTCCTACTTCTCAGATCTTACAGGGAATGAAAGACCCAGGACCCAGGATTCGCCAGCTCTGAGAGGCCAGTTCAGCCGGCACCCAGGAGCGCACCGGACCACCCACACCACCCCCAAGGGAGAAGGCACAATAGTTAAAGACAGGGGTGAATGGGGAGAAGCCAGCACAGAAAAGGAAGAGGATGGAGCAAAAGCAAGAGAGAGCCTGAGACATCATCCCTCAGTTTAGATAATCTCATAAACTGTGCCTGGGGTCACAACCGGCAGTTTAACACTGCCACTGCAGGACACAACCAAGTCTGATTCATCAGTCCCTTTCTTCGAACCTGTGCCTCCTTCTGATGACGATCGCCGACCCTGCATCATGACTGCCACTGCTTGTAATGCCTCCACTCTTTCCTTTTCAGTCTGCAACGGACCTCTTCCTGGGCTCTCAGACCCAGACAGATAGTGTCTTGGGTCGGCCTTCCGTCTTATAGGCTTCCAGCCACTCCCAAGCTGCCTTAGGATTATCACAGAAGGGCGTCTTCCCGTCCAGCACTATCTGCAGTCGGGCCGGGAACATCAGTAAGTACTGGATCCCTTCATCACATAGAGCCCTTTTTACCTCCAAGGAGATGTGATGCCTTTGAACCTACAAGGTTTGGTCAGGGAACAAGGACATTTTGCTATTGTCAACCACGTATGGTCCCTCTGTGCACACTTTCAATAGCGCATCTCTGTCTTTAAAGTAGAGCAGTATGGCCCCCACTGGGTGTGGGGGCCTCCCTGGGGCCGGTGGTCTGGCTGGGACGCAGTGCGCTCTCTCTAAAGTGTAAAACTGCGACAATCCCTCTGTTGCAACCACCTCGCGGATCCATCCCTCCAGGTACTGGATCATATTTTTACCTTCCACTCCTTGCGGCAAACACAGGACTCTCACATTGTTCCTTCGGTTGCGTCCCTCTGCGTCCTCAGCCCTCCGCTCCAGAACAACAACTCTAGTGGACAATTCCCCCATCTGGGTGGTCAAAGACTGTTGCGCCGGGGCAATAACTGTCAGGGAGGATTAGGTCAACTTAACCCTGTCCACCAGCTTTGCATGATCTGTCCTCAACAGACCCAGACCTACTGCCATGGTGCTGATGTCCTGATGCAGCGTCGCCTTGGTATCAGCAATGGCTACTAGTATTTTAGCCAATTGCTGTTGAACAGGAACATTTGAGGTCTCACTCTCCGACTCCTTATGTACCTGGTCGGGTGCTGTGTCTTTGTGGTCTGGAGGGGGCCCCAATAGCTTCCCTCTGGTTTTCCCCATCGCCAACGGATTAGGATATCCAACTGAGGCTCTGGTTCTCCACTCTCTATGCGGTCAGGGTGTAGCCACCAGAGTGCCAGCTACCCACCCCTCTAGTGCTCAGTCACAGAAGTTCTACACTGCTGGTGATTTGACACTACCGGAATACCCCTCAACGTTAAAATATGTTGCCAGGGTCTTCTGGGCCGCCGCACTTGTGCACTACTCTCTTGTCCCACACTCGTCGTACCGATGTCCAGACCTCAAAACCAGGTCCCCAAGAATCAGTGAAGTCAGATTGCAAAATCAGCGGGGGCCACACAGTTCTGCCTCACCTCTTTTATGGCTCTGCATCAGACTTGTGACTCTTAGTTCCAGCCAGGCATCCCACACAGCACCAAGCTGAAGGTAGCACTACACTCCCCTTCCCAGCCACAAATCACTACCAGGTGAAGCACGCGCCTCTTCCATGTCCAGCGTCGTATATGCCAACCCCAGAATATATTGTCGGCCTCCAGGGCCATCAGTAGCTTGCACAGACCCCAAGTTAGGGCTCAGGTTGCTGCTGTGCTCCGCTGTGGGGCTGCCCATCCCACACTGCAATTCCACTGCGTCCTTCAGGTGCAGCACGACGAAGCACCCTGTCCCTCCGCCCCACTCAGCCTGCCAAAGCGCCTCTGGCGTCACCAATTCTCCCAACCGGCCAGGGGATGCCAGCCGCCGCGGGACCCCCTCCACTGCAGCCGGGCACTCTCCGCCTCAGTCTACAGGCACAGGCGGGATGCAGCCCGCAACAGTTCAGCCAGGCCAATACTGTCACACTTTAGGGCCACACCACAGGCCTCAGGCCGCTGTTGGCAAACCCCAGGTCACCATGCACCTCAGGCAGGGCGCGCTGAGGCCCGTGCCCCAGCCAGGTCTGCCACTTCACTTCGCGGCCAGAGAAAGCCGCAGGCCACCATTTTGCCAAGGTCACGACAGCCTGTGTACCTGCCCCACATGGGGGAATACCTCTGTGTGTGTGTGTGGGGGGGGAGAATCCAGCCTCCTTCAAGCAGGCATACTGCCCAGTTGTTGTCACTGAATTCCCCGCTCCTCGGGCGTGTAGCAGCAGCTCGATGCCTCCCGGCGCACTCCGTACCTCACCTCCCCTTGACGCGCACACCGCAGTGCATTGCTTGGAGCACCCGGCCGGGACAGCAGTGTTTTCTCAAAGCCGGCCAGAGACTGCCTCCAGCAGGGGAACAAGGCACCAGCATTACTTCGCGTCTCGGGGACCATCGACCATCCGTTTACTCGTCCCCAAGGTCTGGGCCCAGTTCCGCTCCTCCTCCTCTGCTACGGGAGAGGCTCAGGCCGCCATTTTTCCTCAGCCTCGGCAATATACATACCGTCTCAAAGTTAATCACCTCACATCTCTGGGCCTCCAATCGGCGTAAACAAGGTCCCAGCTATCTCCAGCTGTCCAGGCACTCTGCAGTGCGTCCCCCAGGCCCCGGTGGACACCACGGTACTCAGGATAATCGGTCCGGCTGGCATGGAGGTCTCGGCTCACGTGTCTGCCATTGTTGGCTCTAAGCCACGCCCCTTTCGAGATAGATTCTCAATGTTGTTTAGGTTACTAATGCAAACTCCTCTACTGTGAAGCAATTGATTAAACAATATCCTGCAGGTTAGTTAACTAAACAATTTGAAATTACAAACTCAGACTCAAAATGTAACAGAATTATTCATTTTATTTTGTCAGTGCTGAAAGGGGATATTAACAATTCTTTACACCTGTAAATAATGTTGCCAACATAAAAGAAGTGTACTTTTTCGATCCCTGCTTTGGAGGTTATCAGCAACTTCATTTGACAATCCCAGGTCATCCCTGTGGTACTGGTGCCCAGTACAAGAAACGGTAGGGAAATGGGAAGAAGGTGGAGCGTTGATCAGTGCTTCGGGGACCGTTCGGCTTGGATGGAAGCTGTTTCGAGACAAGGTGGTCCCCATTGAAAAGTTTTCGTCTTACAAACTGATGGCATAATAGACGGGCTATCTCTTTCTTTAGGGCCGGACACACATTCATTTGAAAAAGGTTTCACTCTCTCCCTGTGGTGAGTAACTTGAGGGCCTTTTGCAAGTTCTGTACGGCGGTGTTGACGTCTTCGTACTGCAGTGCACTGCCGGCATACTTGCAATACTTCTGCGCTCGGGTGAAGTCTTCTGGAGTCAGTCGGACATCTCCTGTTGGAAGATTACCATAAGAAAAAGTTACAAAAGAAACAGGTCTGGTTAGGGCAATTATTCAGTAACATTTTAGGTCAATTAAATCTTTAGTTACATTATCTTGTTTTAAGCAATCTAGTCAAAACCTACAATCTGCCTGGCCAGTAACTTATCATTTTGTTTTTTCCCTAAATAAAAGTTGTCCATGGTTTTTTTCAATGGCACTATCCACTTACAAGACAGTTTTTAAACAAGTTTCTGATTCCACTGAGTGCCAGTCACAGGTAAGTGAATACCTTTGAGAACACCTCGTCCTTTTAATGCTGACAGCTGAACGAAGCTATTATCCTGTAGTAAACCGTCTACCGTAGTGTTATGTTCTGCGTGGAGCAGTGACAATGGCCGTCCTTGACTGGCATCCCCCATACCAAGGCACGGCTTCAGTTGTCACTGGTAGACATTCCGGTAGGTACACCAATGCTTTCATATAACTAGTTGGGATTCCATAGCAGAGGTTTGGCAGATAATTAGAGCATACCTAGGGTCACTTTGTGATGTTGTTATGTTGCATAGCTACTCAGGGGGTATCCCAGCGCTAAATCAGGCAGCCTGCACCCACAATGATGGTCTTATATGGATTGTTGAAAGAGCCATGTCTTTAGTTTCCTCTTAAAGATATAAAGAACGATTATGGAACGCAGTTCCAGAGGAAGTTTATTTCATGTGACAGGCCCAAGATGGGAAAAGGATCTGCCTCCTGTTGTGGCCTGCCGAATTTTGGGAACTCTCGTCAGACGCTCATAGGAACGTACATTTCTGGATGGGACCTATTTATGAATCTTCTCTCTCAGGTATCCAACTCCTGAAGCAGGCAAAGCTTTGTGAACAAGGACCATAGACTTAAAAAAGATCATTTTTTATGGGAAACCAGTGAAGAGCTCTCAGATGAAAGGACATGTGTTCTGGGGGGGGAATATTAAGGAGAATCCATGCGGCTGAATTCTGCAACACCTGGATTCTACCCAGGAGGTAATCAGAGGCCCATGCAGAGAGCATTTCCATAATCCCATTTAGAGGTTATTAGTGCTTGGACTACTGTTCTCTTGGAATCCTCAGACAGCAGAGGTAAAAAAAAATTCTGAGTCCGTAACAGCCCAAAACAAATCTGTGAGTGGAATAAAAGGGCATTATCGAACTGAATACCCAGGTTCTATACGGTACACGATTGGGGGCCCGTTGGGAGGGTGTCCTTTGGCCAAAATGTGCTGTGCCACGCACAGCTAGAAGTGGCTACACTGGCTGCCTCAATTCAGGGCCTAGTCAGTCCTTGTGTAGCACAATGTGCAGCCCACCTTCAGCTACCGGTTCCCACACCTAAATCAAATATGGGGTCCCCAGGCAAGGGTGAAACCAGTGTCTGATAGTGTCCCTGCGTCGTTAGTAAACTTCCACATTTGGGACTTTAGATCCTCCCACATACAGTAACATAAGCATCTACCATCGTACACGGGACTGTTTACCATCCAAGTACAGCTTGCAGAGTAGTGATCAAATTGCATTGAACGGAACTTTATCAAGGGGATTGGGATATTTATCAACACATATAGAATTTTGAAGTAGACTATCCTAGCCTCTTGATAAGTGAAATTCTGTCTGTAATCAAAAATGGGGGTTTAATTCACACTTCATCATGACATGTCAGTTTCTCATGACTGCACAGTAAGTTTGGGCAAATTATGGTTTCAGGCTCTGTGGGCAGGTATTCCAAGGTATTTGACAGAAAAGATAATGTTACAAATATTTCACAAATGTGTATATTTTCTCACTGATTTGCCTTACTGTCACCATAAGAACATCCTCAGGTATTGCTTAATTATCAATCAATTCAATTCCTGGTTTCATTTTCACACCATTTTGTATAGGGATACATACACCAGTCTCTTGACATGGAGTCGCCATCAATGCAAACATCTCCTACTGAATGCAAATAGCTGTGCATTTGATTTAAGTTTAAGGAAGCTGTGCGGTGAATCATATGTGATGCGTGTACTATGTGTACTTTACCTTGTGATTAGATTGTTTCAAGCCCTGCAATAGTCTATCATCCACAAATCTGTTCAAAACAAACCAAGATCCTGTTCTATAGCAGTTTTCAGCATAAAACAATTGGAGAGCAAAGGCCCACTGCCACTTGATGTTTCGATGTGTTATAGAGCACACCGTTACTCCAAAATGATTCCTAACGCGAAGACCGACAGGAACATCACAATATGAAGGAACCCTGACGAGAGATAATACAATCTAATTTTAGAAAAAACTGTTTTTTAAACGGTTTCTGAATTTCAAAATGTGATGACTGTGGAATGAGCCGCTAAGAAAGGGGAAGAGAGTTTCAAATGTTAGAGGCCAGGGAGGAGTTTTTCTCTCCCATTACAGTAAGTCGCTCCTTGAGGTCTGAAGGAGATCGAGTGAAGATCTAGGATTTCTGGCTGGGCTGTAGAGGACAAGTCAGAACTGAAGAAAAGCAGACCCAGTAACTCACTGAACCGAAAAGTCATGCGCAGGACTTGAATAATTTTAGCATCTGAAATCCTGTGGACTGTTTGAGATAGGTTCCCTATCCTTGAGCTTGGGGAAAAAAATTGCGGGCTTACAAATGTTGAACCAGCTGACGCCCCTGATAAAGACATTTAGAGATGCTAAAGTACAGGGCATTTCCATAATCAAGAAATTACGCTAATTGAGTTATGGAATAGAAAGGTTTTTTTCAGTCTCTTGTGGGACAGTTACCAGTTTGCTACAAAAGGCACTCTAAACATTTTATTGCATTTTTAACAAATTCCACAACACATTTGTCAGGACTGGCATTTCAATACATGCGGTACTGGTGTAAAGTATCGTCCTTCACCCTTCAATCACACTATCGCACTGTATCAGGGACATTTTAACAATTAGAACTGCCTGACATATAGCTGGAACACCTCTCCATATCACACACCAATCAATCACATTAATATATGGATACATCTTAGTGCCTCCTTTTATCCCTCAATCAACCACCACCTTTTCACTGAAATTCCCGAGTTCTTTACAGGTGGAGGATGGATTCTGCCCCCATTCCAGAGGGAATTTCCACGGCCCGGGTCTTTGGAAGGTCTTTGGGTCAGACTGGGACAGAAAATGGGCCTGGGCACCAAAATTAAAGTGACCCCTGTTAGTGAATCAAAGACCTCAAACCGTGGCCTACATTTGCTAATTGGAGCAGTTTTGAACTTGTAAAGATATGCTGTATAGGAAAAGACATGCTGCACAGGTGCTCTGAAGGGTATGGAAGACTGCATGCATTTGCTCTTGCTGCTGATAATGTGAGAAAAATAAATAGAAAAACCAGGCAACCAGACCCTAAGCATGCCCTCAAGGAGCCAAAAATCTGCTCACACAATGACCTGCTACGCCTCCCTTCTGCCGCTGCCAGACTGCCACACAGGCCAATCTGACAGCGGAGGGTCCTATAGATTCACCTCCTTTTGCCCTAGTCTGTAGCTCATAGAAGAGAGGGAAGTGACGTCTGTGCATGGCATTTTTATGTCTCGCCTACGCAGCGCGCATGTGTTCCATAAAAAAAAGACCTTTAGTAATGGATTCCGTTTTTCAGGCAGAAACGTGCACGCATTGCATCGCTTTGAATGCAACGCGTGCACGTTTGGCGACTCCCTTGCGGGAACGAGCTTTGAAACAATGTGTTTATAATTAACATATGGTTCCTGCTCGCTCCCGCAAGGGAAACAAGTGCAGGCCCCCTCCTCTCTCCCCTCTCCCTGCTGCCTCCTCCTCTCCCATCTTGTTTTTTTTTTTACTTTCAGCGCCGCACGCCACGCCTGTAACTTTAAAGCATCCAGAGCCTTCCAAGTTCAGAGGCCCCTCTTTCATATCAGTGTGAGTTGGCAAACATTGTTTCTCCTTTAAAATAATAACGGTAAAGCACATTGAATGGCACGATTTGAACCCCCACCGTGGGGTTTTTGTCCAGGGATGCTGTGAATAGCCTGTGAGCTCTACCTTTTCTGTAAGGACAGTGTAGGAGCAGGAGAAGCTTGATGTGACCCTCGAGAAAAGACAAAAAGAGTGTTTATACTTAAGCTCCAGAGTCGTACTAAGGGCAGGCTTTCCGTGGGACAGCCACCCACAGAGCTGCAGCCCGGGCTACGGCAAACGACAGAGAGAGAGGGAGGGAGAGAAGAGAGAGGGAGAGAAGAGAGAGAGCGCGAGAGAGGAAGTCTGTGTGTGTGTAGGGGGGGGTCCGACAGCCCTTTCATCCCAAGTGGCATTGCACGCCCGAATAAAACAAAATACTGCACAACATATTTTTCTTATTTTCTTTGCAGAATGTTAACACATTAAGATCACTGCACGTGTGCTACAGACAATGAGATTAACTTGGGCATTTTTACATAGCATTTCATACCGTACATTTGCGGTTTCTAAGCTCTGTAAATAACTGAGTTTACTGATACCAAGTGTAAAGGTCCTCGATTTACCAATCTTGAGGGGAACTCAGACAGAGCTGGTCTGGCTGGTATTAGAATTCTACCTGCAAATTAAATTGACATCAACAGTGAGCGTTTAATTTATTGACAAATCTTACCGGCTGTGGAATTAAAATGTTTTTATGGAAACTATCGCCTACATTGTATTGTACTGTATCGCATCGTATTGTAATTGCATTTATAGCGCTTACTACCCCTGACGAGGTGTCGAAGCGCTTCAGAGGCCATAAAGGTTTAGTGTCGCATTAGTATAGTGAAATATGAAAGTAATTTGAGTGGTGATAATAACATTGGGTTATTGTTTGCTCATAAAATCAAAAACAATAGGGGGATAGAAATTAAACCAGGAGAGTATTCATCCTGTAGATGTGGGCCTTTTCATGACGGGCAGAATCGAACTAAGCCCCCTCTTGAAACCGCACGGATCCGGTTTCTGACGTGGCTCCTACACATTGTGCTACTGTGGTTGGACCACCATGGAAATATAGGGGAGGGGCGGTAGTCAGACTGGTGGGAGCTCTGATCTCTCACGTTCCTCTGAATGCATGTGAAGATTGACATATGTGGGGGGTATGTGGCATGTTATGAAATAAGGAACAGGCTGTCGTCGCACAGAATGGAGCATTTTATGTTTCTGCACTTTCTGTATCTGCAGAGTTATTATAACTCAAACTAGCGAACATGCCTTGTGTTATATAACCACGAAATGCAGTTTTATAACAATGTAAAGCACCATGCCAATCCGGTCGCCTGAATGCTATTAGCTGGAGACTTCAATCCTGGACGTAAAGAAGCCACACTAGTGTGGTGTCCTGTGTGAGATTTCTATGTGCAATGCAACAGAAGCGGAATCCGTTTTTTTAGGTTTAGCCTATAATCCTGCTAAATTCCTATTTGCAAGTGGACAAGAAAAAAGTGAAGTCCGCCTTTATTTTGCGGAAACTTTTATCGGGTTATATTAGCAGGCCGATATAATCAGGAAGCATGTCATGTTTCGCTGCGTGATATCGCCTGCCCTTTGCCTTTATTTATATCTATGGCAGGCGGCATATCATCAGAATTCGCGTCAAGAACCGCTTCGATTTACAGAGGAATGAAACAAAAATCATCCAATTTGTGACGAATTCAAACTGGTGTCTTGTGGAGGTGGGGTGTGTCCCTTGCCTGGGGTGGAGGGGACGCGCCTTCTAATGAACGCGGCAAGGAAACCTGACCTAAAAGAGATGGCCCCTGCGCGCCGCTGCTGGCTCCCGAGATCAAAACACTCTGGAAGTAAACATTTCCCGAAAAGCTGGGATATCCACACGCCTTTGGCCAATTGCGTGCTAAAGTCAGACGCAAGGCCCAATAACATGTGAGCACAAGCTTGTAGAAAAGCTGAAGTGATTCCAAGAGGCTGATTTCCTAGAGCAGCTCTTGCGCGCTGAGCTAGGCTCGACCTAAAAATGGGAGAGGTACCTTAATGTTAAGAAAAGGGACATGTCACAAAGTAGATTTATATGTGATTAATCAAAGAGGACTAGCTTAAAGTAGTAGATTTACCAATACAAAATATCTGCCTTTCCTTAGCACACATTCACTGACTCATATCATTCAGAAATAACTACGTGACTTCTGGTTAGAAGAAAGAATGCTTGTCACTAACCAACATATAAAATGTATCAATAAACACCGATACCTGTATTTATGTAAAAAAAAAAATCAGACTTATTGCACTTTTTTTTCATATGCAAAAATATAATACAATATATATCGTACTGAATTGTGCTGAATTTAAAAAAAAAGCGGGCTTACTTGTGTCAGGTTCTCCAAGATATAATGTACTCGCAGATATAACCACTGATTTTCATTTTAATTCTCTATTATCTGATCATTCTATAACATAGTATTAAAATACATCAATAATTAAAAAAAATAATAAAAGATTCAACTATTCAATATCACATTACACCCAAATTATAGCTTAAAAATGAGCTGTAATTTGGATGTGATGTTATGTTGAATATTCATTCACATTTACAGAAGGTTTTTTCAATTGTTAATATTATTTATTTTTCTATGTAGTGGCGTACCACTTCAGTATGCTTCCCTGACCACTAGTTATGAACCACTGCTGCAGGAAACCCAAGAAACCAGTTACCACTAATACTCGGTCCCGACACCCTGCCTACACCTACATAGGGAAATAGACAAAGGCCCAAAGTCTGAAGGCGAAGCGGAAGTGAGACCAGATTCGGTCACACCACGAAGAGGAATGCTAATACCTCTCATCGCCTGCATAGATGGCTGCCCTTATTGAAAAAACACAATAATTATATAAGGGGTCTGGTAAAAAAAATGTGTATCATAGTACCTATGTCACTACATCAAGCTTGTCATCTGAGTGACTGTCTAATTTCTCTACTATTTTCCTACTGTCAAACTGCGTGTTCTCTGTAGTGCGGCTTGGGTCTTCCTTGGAAAACACAGAGAATAAACCTCACAAGCCCTTGGACCTCTGGCATGAGCACCCAGCTCCAAGTCGGAACAACCTCAACCTTACCTTACTATGATACGGTTTCTGCACTGGGTCTATGCTATACAGCCTCCTCCTACTCCAGAGAGTCATACAGGCTCTTCCTAATTCGAGACGCATGCTGACTCTTCCCAATTCAGAAAGGCATAAAGACTCTTTAAAAATTTGGAGAGGCAGACAGGCTCTTCGTAATTCAGAGGGGCATGCAGACTATTCCTAATTTGGTGAGGCATCAAGACTCTTCCTAATTCGTAGCGGCACACAGACAATTTCAAATTTGGAAAGGCCTACACGCTCTTCCAAATCCTAGAGGCATACAGACTATCTAATTCAAAGAGGCATACATATTTGTCCTCATTCGGAGAGGCGTACAGACTAATTCATTTGGAGAAGCGTACAGGCTCTTCCTCATTTGGAGAGGGTTACACGCTCCTCTTCATTAATGAGGCATCCAGCCTCTTCCTCCTTCGGAGAGCCTTCCAGACTCTTCCTCATTCGGAGAGGCGACCAGACTCTTCCTCATTCGGAGAGGCGACCAGACTCTTCCTCATTCGGAGAGGCGACCAGACTCTTCCTCATTCAGAAAGGGCGACCAGACTCTTCCTCATTCGGAGAGGCGACCAGACTCTTCCTCATTCGGAGAGGCGACCAGACTCTTCCTCATTCGGAGAGGCGACCAGACTCTTCCTCATTCGGAGAGGCGACCAGACTCTTCCTCATTCGGAGAGGCGACCAGACTCTTCCTCATTCGGAGAGGCGACCAGACTCTTCCTCATCCGGAGGGAAGTACAGACTCTTCCTCATTCGGAGAGAAGTACATACACTTTCTAATTCAGAGTGAATAGTGCTTTAAGCACTTCTTAGCTCTTTCCTTACAACTATCAATGGACCAAACATGCATGTTACGACTTGCACTCTGGTGCAAACTTGATTATTCAACTGTTCTAATCATGCCTAAATGATACTTGTGCACACGACATATCTAAGAAGATCCCACTGCTAGACTATCACATGGATTTTTCTAAAGAATATGCATGTCTTGCACTAGTTTGCTGTTCTTTTTCACCTGCTTGAGGTGCAGATCCTGCATGGCAACCGCAACTGAAGACAATGCCTCCTGATATGAGTGGAGCACAGGCAGACACTCAACGTTGCCTAATGGTGCCATGATGATGCGTGGCATATTATTCACAGTGCTGGAACCAGTAACTGCTGCTACGGGGCAATAGCGATGAGGCGGGGAGGTTTAAAAAACAAAAGGGTGAAAAAAAGAAAATTTAACATACCTTCCCAGAAGCCGCCTCTCCTCTGTCCTTCTGTCCACAACGCAAGAAACATGAATCACCCAGGCTCCTAGACTCCCCTAGCCAATCACGACCCTGCTGTCACCAGCATGACAGCAGCGTAGTGATTGGTCTGAGCACCGTGGTTCAGCACTCAGGCTGGGAGGCTGTGCATGTTCTCCACCCAAGCTGTTTTTTCATTTTAGCCATGAAAACAAGTACCAGCAGTTCAGCACATTACAGTAGGAACGACAATACACAAACAGTTACATGATTAATCTAGCGTCACACAACCCCACAAAATCTTACAAGATACAGATAGTTGGCGGGCGACCCAAATTTAAGCCATAATACCAATCCATTTGCCCCACATCCTATGGTATTTTTTTGGGCACCCCGTGCTTCATACATAGGTTTTTCCTGTGTAGCACACCAGTCTACCCCCTTCCGCCATTTCCTTAGGCTAGGTGGATTAGGGCGTTACCAATTGGTGGCTATGTCTCGCTTTGCGACAACCATAGCCATGTTAAAAAGTAGCTTTTAGTTTCTGGACGCATCCAGCCCATCCGTAATCCCCAGGAGCGTGTGTCGTGGATCATGGGGAACTTCCCACCCCAAGACTTCTGTGAGTTCCTCCTCAATGCCCCACCAGAATCGTGCCAGTTGGGGACATGCCCAGACCATGTGGAAGAAATCCGCCTGGTCTTGGCCACAACGTGTGCAGGAGGCAGTTGGGTACAAGCCAGCCTTGTGAAGACGTTCAGGGGTTAAGTAGGTGGCGTGTAAGTAGTACAGTTGAATCAGGCGAAGCCTAGCCAATGCGGTGACCATCTAAGGCGACACGAGCGCGTCCCTCCAGTCGTCCTCCTCAAGTGTACCCACCCATTCCTCCCATTGGTTTCTTAGTGTACGGTAGATGCGCGAGATGCCCCCTTCCCCAAATTACCCATCATAATCTGCGCCTGGGGGGGGGGGTTAGTCTGGAACCGCTGTGCCGTCTGTTATGTGTGAATGGAGAGCGTGGCGCAACTGCAGGTACTTACTTATAAAATTGTGACGGTTGTAGGGAAGACCTGGACTGTAAGTCTTGGAAGGAGCACATATGGCCGCTAGCCCACACAATCCGAGTTGGGAGATCCCGGTTAGGTCCCAAGAGCGAAACCCCCTCAGCCCAATAACCTCCGGGAGCCAAGTACCAGGCCAGAAAGGCTTGTATTGGGTTAATTTATGTGTCCATTGGGAGTGGCGTAGTGATGCCCGCCAGGCCAACAGCACAGTACGTGTAGCTTCTGGCAAGGTGTAAGTTCTGGACCTTCCTTACATCATAGATTGGATACAAGGCAACCCAGCTCACTCAGCTCGAGTCTGTAGGCTGGATCAGGCCATCCACTGTTGAACCAGTCATGGATTGTGAGGAGGTGGGTCACCAGATAGTATAGGTGTAAGTTGGTCATCCCCATGCCCCGTGGAAGGGCGGGATCCGGCAACGGGCGAGAGCTATACGTGGCCACGGACCCCCCCAAAGGAATTTGGTAGCTATGCTGTCTAGCTCCCGGAACCAAGCCCGCGGGATGCAAAAGGGGGTATTTTGGAGGACAGAGGAATCCGGGGAGGAGAATCATTTTAAA
Source organism: Lissotriton helveticus (assembly GCF_964261635.1). NCBI lineage: Eukaryota > Metazoa > Chordata > Amphibia > Caudata > Salamandridae > Lissotriton > Lissotriton helveticus. The sequence continues at coordinate 1,263,076,061 of NC_136067.1, read as the reverse complement.
CAGGGCGACCCTCCCCAGAGGGTTTAGGGGGATAGAACAGTAGTTCTTAATGTTATATTTGCAAAGTAGTGAATGGAAGTCTTTGATGTAGTAGTTAAGAGGTTTAGTGCAATAGCTATGGATACCTGAATTTGCCCAAAAGTGCCCGGTAATTATGAGATGTCTTCGAATTTTCAGTGCATTTTGCTAGCATAAAAAGGCGCACACAGTAGTCTGGGGAAAAGTATGCAATAAAGGGACACAGCCTGAACAACGCGGGTAGAATCTTACATGCCGTTCCAACGCAAGTGCAACCACGCTTGCCTTAACAACACATATGCCTCAACCACGCATATGTGTGGTTAAGGGAATGTGCGGGCCAGTAACAGGAAAAATCAGTAGTGGATGCAGTGAGGTAAGTGGGGCTGGGGCAAGGTTTGGGTGGGTCGTTTTTAAGGGTTGGGGTAGTGTTAAGGGCTCAGGTTTAGGGCTGGGGGGGTCGGGGTTGCTTTCATGACTCATAGGGGGGTTGCTTTTAGGACTCATGGGTGGGTAGGGTTGCTTAAGGGGAGGGCCAGGATAATTTTACGTCTGGGTCAGGGTAATTTTTAGAGCTCAGGGAGGGGTCGAGATAGTTTTTATGGCTCGGGGTGGTCTATAGAGCTTGGGGGGGGTCAGGAAGTTTTTAGGGCTCGGGCGGGGTAGTTTTTAGGGCTCTGGGTACCTTTTAGAACTCTTGGTGGGTTGGGGTACTTTTTAGGGCTCAGGGGGTCGGGGTAGGTAGGGCTTGAGGGGTCAGGTAGTTAGGGCTTAGAGGGGCTCAGGGTACCTTTTAGGGCTCGTGGGTTTGGGTAGTTGTTAGGGCTGGGGTCGTTTTTAGGTCTCTGAGAAGTTTTTAGGTCTCAGGTTAGTTTTAAGGGCTACGGAGAGAGTGGGCGTTGGGGTAGTGGTTAGGGCTAAGGGCTGGTGGCATAAAGTGTGAACTTTACCACACATTCCTATAGCAGTCATGCCTTTACCACAAAATTGCGTGGTACGGGAATGCGTTGTTCAGACGCATTTGTGGTTTAGGCAGCGTAGTAGAGGCACCTGTGGTTTAGTCATGCATGTTTGTGTCATACAACCTGCAATAAGAGATGTCATGTGTACCTTATGTGATAAGAGAGAGGGAGAGGGAGAGGGAGAGAGAGAGAGAGAGAGAGAGAGAGGAGAGTTTGTGTGCATATATTACCCACGCTGTGAGGACCAGACTGGTCATCTTATCATGGGTAAACCCTGACAGAAGCAGAAAAACACTATCTTTGTGAGGACCAGTCAAGGTAGTGTGCTGAGGTACTTTCGAGCGAGTGTATCAAAATACCTAAAAGTGCAATTATATTTGTCCCGATCCACTTTATAACCTTCCCTATTATCAAAGCATGCATGGAGTTAGAATATTATATACACACTTCATTATGGTCAATGGCCGGTCCTCATAATAATTGTGGGGGGGGGGTTGTAATTAAGCATCCTGGACAACAACATGAACGTACTGCAGTTCTATCAACAAGTGGATTACTGGATAGCAGCTATGGTAAATTGTAAATACCTTGGCAGCATAATTGTGCACTGAGGGGTGCATTTATAATATCATGTACCATGCAGAAAGATCGGAGTGACCTCAGTTTTATGTTCATTCTGCTAGCATTTGATCGAATAGATCATCCAGAATGCTGGTTGTATGATGCAAGCGCACACAATGCAGTGTGTATTTTCTAGTAGCGCATAAGTGCATAGTTTCCAGTATGCCATGCAAATGCCCAATGTGCAGCATTTAACTTCACAGTGTTTCAGATTGCTTTTTTTATGCCAGTGTTGTGGGATTGTGTTTGTAAATATAGCTTTGTTTTCTGTTGGCAGTGTTGCAACCGAAGAAGGTGGTAGGAAACTGTATTGCTTTGCTGTTTGTCATTTGTCTAACAATGGGCTTTCTCTAAACCTCTAGGCTGCCTGCTCCTGCATGCTAGGGATGTTGTAGTGAGTGGTCTATGATTTGTGGGTCTGATCACTGACGAGTGATATTAATGGCAGAGCAAAGTCATCACTGCTTATGCTGCAGGGTGTAATGTATGTACATCGCTGCAGAGTACCCGGATTAACAGACTGGGAGACTCTGTGATCTCTGAGGCTAATTTCGACCGGTCACCTCAGTCGACCATCTTGCAAGAGGCCTGATTAGGTCTCGCCTTTACCATTCCGAAGGAATGGGAAATGGCGAGAATTCAAGTGCTCGAACTGATCGTGAAACCACCGCTTTTTTTCGTGGCGTTTTCTTCGAGTGCACGTGGCCACAGGCACGCGCTTTTGGCCCATACACTTTCATGGCCATCTGTTCCTCAATGTCCCTCCCACCCTTCGTTTGATCTTGCCGCGAGTTCAGGCTAATGGCCCTCCCCCCTCCCCCAGCACAGAGCGCGCATCGCGGCCGCACAGCACATCAAAGGGCTTATCCCAGCGTGTGCTGTGCGGCTTCTCCTCCCCTAATTATGTGGCCGGCCGTACTTGTGTTTCCCGGCCGCTTCCCGGCCGCTCTTGTTGGCTTTGTGAGCTGATGGCATATTTAGTTTACACACACAACGTTTCTCTCGATTTTCTAGTTGTCTGTATTAGGAATATATATATTTTTGGGCTTTTCTAACAAAACGCACCTAGCTGTTGGCATTTACTTTAGAATTCACGGATACATGGAATCTTTAGTTTACAAACAGTTTCCCTCGATTGTCTTGGCTCGTTTTCTTTGTTTCCTGCTCATCTCTTCATCTTATCTCATCACATTTGCTGTGCAGGCAAAGACAGAGTTCAAAAGTCAGATGCTTTCCGAGAGCGCCTGTTCGTGCCCGAACCCCCTTCCTGCTTGCTGCTTCTTTTCTTCTTTCTCCCCTTCGTAATAAAGTGGCAAAGATGAAAGACTCCTCCATACATTTTTAACTGTTTTAATCCTTGTTCAAAGCGCTATTTGCTCTACACTGTAAAATGTTTTGTACTTAAAGGCGCAACACGCATCTCAAGTCTGTCAATTCAAATATTCAATTTTTTTTTTAAGGAAATGCATTTCGCAGTCAACCATGAAACTGAAGCCTTATGCCAACAACATCCTACTAACTCACTTATCGCCCTGAATGTCAATTTCTAATTTATCACAAGTGGTTATAGAATTCAAGGTTCTCATGATATACAATAAACTGGCCAAAGTGCAACTCAATGTCCATGTCTAAATATAGGACTGCACACTCTATAGAAGACTACGTGTTAAGTGGATTACAAAGAAATTGAATTATCAAGGCATTTTAACCAGCAGGAATATACATGAGATGATTACAAATAACCTTAAACCATTGCAGAAATAACTATTCTAGTGAAATAGTAAAAATTGCAACTCTCCCTATGGAGTAGGATTGAAAGCATTACAATGACAGTCTTACCATGGTCCAACTATGCCTTCGATATACTACCCTTAGGAGTACCTTGAACCACAACAAATTGTATAAATTGTATAAGGCTGCCAATTATCAACAAGCATTGGTATAGCCAATAGGTCTCACTTTTGGGAACTTATAAATATTTAGTTATGCAGCACAAAATCCTTGGTGCAACAACATCAACTGTTGCATGGCTAAACACTTATAAGGTCCAAAACGGCGAGACCTATTGGCTATGCCAATGCTTGTTTATTATCTGGACCCGTGGTAAAGATAGAAATGTGGTGAAATTAAAGTGTACTGCAGCATTCATATAGCACCTCAAACCCACGACAAGGACTCAAAGCGCGTAAAGGTAGTTGAGTAAGAGACTATTCACATTTGTGCATCACATTTGCTAGAAAGGCTTATAATCTACACTACACGGAGTAGAAAAGAATGAATCTACACTACATGGGGGAGAGAGGATTTCAAAGAGGATGTGCCACATCCTCTTGGGAGTCATGCAACCATATATTAAATTGATACCACTCCTCCTGACTACACCATGACTAGAGACCCTGTTAAGGGTCCCATCAGAAGTTTATGTTGAGTCTTATGGCTATAAGCAGGGCCACTAGAATCATTTTGTAACAGTATTACTTTGTTATTCTGTCAACTTTAAACTTGGCAACATTGTCTGGACATTGGGTGCACCCCATTAGCACTAGTTTAACACCCACATATAGCAATAAACAAAATAAAGTTTATTAGACCAGCTTTGCAAAGGGCCTTCCACTGAGCAGCAACAAGTGTCATAGCATTGAATCGTTTGGGCTAGAAATGAAATAAAAGTGGTTAAAATCTGTAGATTATGTGGTTGATGATGGATTATGTGGCAAATCCAAAACTATGCGAAAATCACATAATTCAATGGCCCTGCTTATAAATGTATGTGATATGTAGTTTAACCCATTGACACTGACGTGATTCATTATTAGGGCCACTCCTCAATGGGATTCAACATTCAGTGGAGTATGAAATGTCAGTTGGACTGTAAGCTAGTAAGGATTGCTGAAGTCTTTCCTACCTCCCTAGCCGTCAAGCCAAGCCCTAATATACCCATGTGCATGTAGCTATACCTACACTTTGTCGTTGTTATGACCCACATATATAAAACTATATGCTGGTGGATTAAAAGCCTTTAATGGGACTTTCCCAACGAGTCTAAAACCAAATGGACATATATTAGAAGTACAAGGTATCACCGAGTGTCTACATGTTCCGGCACGGTTCGCTGCTAATGTGGGATAAAACAAGGCCTGGGTCATATTTAAATTATGTGGGTGTAATTTCGGGAATTTCAGGCTACACTTGTTTCAAGAAATTCCCTTCATTCTGCCATGTCAATTAATTACGCAATTATTCAGCTGTTCTTGCCAAAATTACAGCACAGGAACAATATGAACAACCAGCACGCGACTGGCTGTTGTTGGCAGCACTTGTGTTTCATGCATCATCTTTAGCATGAAATTCATCCTTGTGTCAGAAAGTGACACCAACGCATTTCGCGCTATAATATTAGTGCTAAATGACGGACTAGCATTTCGTGTAATTAGGCAAAAGCAAAGCGCGTGAATTTTGCACACCCCTAGTTCACATCCGTATATCAGGATGTAAGGGGGTTTAGTGATTGATATTCAGTCATATCAAAGGTAAGTTAGGACTTCATTAATTTAGTATTGAAAACTTCATCACCTGATTTCGATCCCTGGTGTTGTGAGTAGTGCTTTTTAAAAACAAATTCTAACATATCTTAACCTCATCTACTGGACCATTGCTAGTGTAGTCCCAAGATCCCTGAGAAATCCACGTCTAGAGAAGACACTGTTCACTGCCTTCCCTGAACTCTGCGTGTGAGCATCCGCAGCCATACAAAGGAAGGGTTTTGTAGTGTGCGTAAGGTCTGAAAGGGTGCACCAGATGTGATGCGGCAAACCTAGGCATGGAATCAGTGGTCGAAGTGGGAAAACAAAAGTAGGGGAACTGTGGGTGGAGAATCAGGGGGCGGGAATAACCGAAGATTGAATCAGTGGGCGGAGTCAGGGGTGTGGCTAGAAATAGCAAAACATACCAATTTTTAGTACGTTTAGCATTTCACTGACCAGTTACAGCTTATAACATTATTTAATTAAAATAATGGATATGTTTATTTGAGGTTTAATTCAGGAAAAAGCAAACACGCATAGGGAATACAGGTTTATGTAAAGCATGTGAAATATAAGCAGGAACAACATGTTACCTTAATGCTTTTACTCTCATTGTTCAGAAATCCATGATTATTTTTGTCTCAAACATTGAGGTCATGAATACAGGGCTCCTTATGTACACATGTGTTAAGCAGGGCTCAGAAGAGAAAGGGACTCTTCAGGAGAATCTAGACGCAAGGAAACCCACAAAGGCTCCTTCATATTCATGTCAGCCAGCTAGCTGCTCAATCATAATAAAGCAAAAAGAACAACTGGTGGACAGAATCCAGAACAATATCATACATTCACCCCAGTACAGAGATCTGGGCCTAAATCCATTGTTTCTTTGCTCACCATGCCATTGCAGTTTGGACCCAGCCATATGCAAATCAGCCTTGATCCTGCACCCAATGAGAACAGTCCAGCCCGAACTGCCAGGCCAGGTCCTCCCTGGACCGGAATCAAGCATCCTAGGACCGGTTTTGGGCTTTCAGCCCTCATCAACCAGGATAGCTTGATTCCAGTGGCATGGAGAGCACGGGACTATTGTCTGAGCATACCTGTCCCACTCGGGGTGACAAATGCAAAAAGAACAATTGATGGACAGAAGGCAGAACAATGTCATACATTCACCCCAGTTCAGAGATCTGGGCTTAAATCCATCGTTTTTTGCTCACCATGCCATTCCAGTTTGGACCGAGCCATATGCAAATCAGTCTTGATCCTGCGCCCAATGTGAACAGTCCAGCCCGAACTGCCAGGCAATATGTATTCAAGTGTCTTTTCATTCGGGAAGTGAACACAAAGCAGTACCCACTGAACTATGCACATAACATATTGCTTTTTGATATGCATGGTACATGTTCTTTGCAGCAGGCATATTACCACTCTGCACTACCTTAGATGAGTAAAACAGCCACTAGACAAAACATGCTCCCATCTCTCTCCAGCAGGTACATTGATCACCAAAGTTATCTTGGCACTTGTATTGTTGACCGAAACCTGCTGAATATACAAAGAACTTTGCAGTGTTTTTAAAACTCCTGCACTTGTACAAAACCGGTCCCCCCAAACTAAACTGGCCCCCTACCCTTCCAGTCGCCCTGGGAAACGCCTGCTCCTGCCCTTTCACTGCTCCAGTCCAGTCAGTACTCCTGCTCATGCTCGATCAACACTCCTGCTTCGTCAATTCCCCTGCCCCCTCCCTTCTCCGGGCCCCTCCCTTCTCCTGGCCCGTCACTTCTCCTGGCCCGTCACTTCTCCTGGCCCGTCACTTCTACTGGCCTGTTCCCTTCTCCTGCCCTGTTCACCGCTCCTGCCCTGTTCACCGCTCCTGCCCTGTTCACCGCTCCTGCCCTGTTCACCGCTCCTGCCCTGTTCACCGCTCCTGCCCTGTTCACCGCTCCTGCCCTGTTCACCGCTCCTGCCCTGTTCACCGCTCCTGCCCTGTTCACCGCTCCTGCCCTGTTCACCGCTCCTGTCCTGTTCCCTGCTTCTGTCCTTTCACCACTCCTGTCCTTTCACCGCTCCTGTCCTTTCACCGCTCCTGTCCTTTCACCGCTCCTGTCCTTTCACCGCTCACGCCCGGTTACTGCTCTAGCTCATGCCCCGTCACTTCTCCTGCCCCGTCACTTCTCCTGCCCCGTCACCTCTCCTGCCCCGTCACCTCTCCTGCCCCGTCACCTCTCCTGCCCCGTCACTTCTCCTGCCCCATCACCAATCATGCCCAGTCATCTCTCTTGCCCCGCCACTGCTCCTGCCCCGTCACTGCTCCTGCCTCATCACTGCTCCTGTCCTGTTCACCGCTCCTGTCCTGTTCACCGCTCCTGTCCTGTTCACCGCTCCTGTCCTGTTCACCGCTCCTGCCCTGTTCACCGCTCCTGCCCTGTTCACCGCTCCTGCCCTGTTCACCGCTCCTGCCCTGTTCACCGCTCCTGCCCTGTTCACCGCTCCTGCCCTGTTCACCGCTCCTGCCCTGTTCACCGCTCCTGCCCTGTTCACCGCTCCTGCCCTGTTCACCGCTCCTGCCCTGTTCACCGCTCCTACCATGTTCACCGCTCCTACCCTGTTCACCGCTCCTGCCCTGTCACCTCTCCTGCCCCGTCACCTCTCCTGCCTCGTTCACTGCTCCTGCCTCGTTCACTGCTCCTGCCCCGTTCACTGCTCCTGCCCCGTTCACTGCTCCTGCCCCGTTCACTGCTCCTGCCCCGTTCACTGCTCCTGCCCCGTTCACTGCTCCTGCCCCGTTCACTGCTCCTGCCCCGTTCACTGCTCCTGCCCCGTTCACTGCTCCTGTCCTGTTCACCGCTCCTGCCCCATTCACTGCCCCTTTCCTTTCACCGCTCCTGTTCTTTCACCGCTCACGCCCGGTTACTGCTCTAGCTCATGCCACGTCACCTCCCCTGCCCCGTCACCTCCCCTGCCCCGTCACCTCCCCGGCCCCGCCACCTCCCCGGCCCCGTCACCTCCCCGGCCCCGTCACCTCCCCGGCCCCGTCACCTCTCCTGGCCCGTTCACTGCTCCTGCCCCGTTCACTGCTCCTGCCCAGTTCACTGCTCCTGCCCAGTTCACTGCTCCTGCCCCGTTCACTGCTCCTGCCCCGTTCACTGCTCCTGCCCCGTTCACTGCTCCTGCCCCGTTCACTGCTCCTGCCCCGTTCACTGCTCATGCCCTGTTCACTGCTCATGCCCTGTACACTGCTCCTGCCCAGTTCACCGCTTCTGTCCTTTCACCGCTCCTGTCCTTTCACCGCCCCGTTACTGCTCTAGCTCATGCCCCGTCACCTCCCCGTCACCTCCCCTGCCCCGTCACCTCCCCTGCCCCGTCACCTCCCCTGCCCCGTCACCTTCCCTGCCCCGTCACCTCTCCTGCCCCGTCACCTCTCCTATCACGTCGCCTCTCCTGCCCCGTCGCCTCTCCTGCCCCGTCGCCTCTCCTGCCCCGTCGCCTCTCCTGCCCCGTCGCCGCTCCTGCCCCGTTCACTGCTCCTGCCCCGTTCACTGCTCCTGCCCCGTTCACTGCTCCTGCCCCGTTCACTGCTGCTGCCCCGTTCACTGCTCCTGCCCCGTTCACTGCTCCTGCCCCGTTCACTGCTGCTGCCCCGTTCACTGCTGCTGCCCCGTTCACTGCTGCTGCCCCGTTCACTGCTGCTGCCCCGTTCACTGCTCCTGTCCCGTTCCCTGCTCCTGTCCCGTTCCCTGCTCCTGTCCCGTTCCCTGCTCCTGTCCCGTTCCCTGCTCCTGTCCCGTTCCCTGCTCCTGCCCCGTTCCCTGCTCCTGTCCCGTTCCCTGCTCCTGTCCCGTTCCCTGCTCCTGTCCCGTTCCCTGCTCCTGTCCTGTTCACTGCTCCTGTCCCTTTCATCGCTTCTGTCCTTTCACCGCTCCTGGTCCTTTCACCGCTCCTGTCCTTTCACCGCTCCTGTCCTTTCACCGCTCACGCCCGGTTACTGCTCTAGCTCATGCCCCGTCACCTCCCCTGCCCCGTCACCTCCTCTGCCCAGTCACCTCCCCCGTCACCTCCCCCGCCCCGTCACCTACCCTGCCTCGTCACCTCTCTTGCCCCGTCACCTCTCGTGCCCATCACCTCTCGTGCCCATCACCTCTCCTGCCCCGTCACCTCTCGTGCCCCGTCACCTCTCGTGCCCGTCACCTCCCCTGCCCCGTCACCTCCCCTGCCCCGTCACCTCCCCTGCCCCGTCACCTCCCCTGCCCCGTCACCTCCCCTGCCCCGTCACCTCCCCTGCCCCGTCACCTCCCCTGCCCCGTCACCTCTCCTGCCCCGACACCTCTCCTGCCCCGACACCTCTCCTGCCCTAGTACCTCTCCTTTCCTGTCGCCTCTTTTGTCCGGTCACTGTGGTCACTGCTCCTCCGTGTACAACATTGACAAAGGTGTCAAGTTCCCCACAGTACTCTGCTTGGGGAAAGCTCCTCTCTAATCACCAACTCCGATCTCAGGGGCACTTGATATGTTAAAGGCAGAGGGCGGGCGCATTGTCATTCTAAAGGGGCTAATCTGCCTCAATCGGAATGACAATGGCCTGCCCTCGGTCTGTGCGAGCTCAGGGGGGGCGGGGGCTGCTGCAGCCTCTGGAGTACAACAGAGAAGTGCGAGCAGCCCCGGAAGCGGAAAGAAAAAAGTTATCATTTTAAAGTTGGACTAGCCGTCCTGGGACGCTTTTTTGAAAGCAAGAAGTAGGGGAACGGACTGAACAATTTTTTAGAAGTAGGGGCACGCCGTGCCCTTCCGTCCCCGTCCACTTCTATCACTGCATGGAATAAAGCGGAGCAGTGGAGGACAGGCAGTACCTTTGAGCATCCTTACCATCTGTGAGTAAGAGGCTACTTTTGATGTATCAGGTTGGCTTAGTGTGGGGTATGCAGGCGCCATTTTAGTGTCATCCTCGCATTCTTTTCTGGAAAGGTCTTCCAACCGTTAACATAGTAAATGTGTCTAATAAAAAAAATTGTACATAAGGGAATCGCACATTTTTTTAAAGTCTCTTCTAGACATATGTAATCAGGGCTTTAAGTGCAGGCCCGGACTGGCCATAGCGGGCACCGGGCAAACCCCCGGTGCGCCGCAAGGGTGGGGGCCGGGTTTGGGCCCCTGGGGGCCGATTTTGTTACAGGGCCGTTTTTGCAGCATAGCTGCAATATGAGCCCTGCAACAAAATCGACTGAAAACCGACCCTAGCAAAGCGCTCGGCGGCACCTCCAACCCCCCCAAGTGGGGAGGGGGGGCCGGCCGAGCACTTTGCCAGGGCCGGTTTTGTTTCCCAGTCCGGCCCTGTTTAAGTGGATTGAAAAAACTAGGGGGTCTCTCAAAGGGGGGGGGCATGTAATTAAGGGTGTGGCTTAAATATACACAAGGTAAAAATCTGTGCTTAGCATGGTGTGACGCCCAACTGGTATTTTGCTGCTTCTGTCATTGCATACAGATATATAGTACAGATATAGCAAGTAACATTACACCTACAACAAGCCAGCGCTATTGGCTTTGCCAATGGTTGTTGTTTGTGTAAGATAAATCAGAAACAACTATGCTTCACTGTATAGAATATTGAAAATGCTTCAGTTCTGAAATGATGAGACTGTGAAAGTACTGTAGCGAGTCTCTTTGAAGTTACCTCAAAAGCAGTGAAGAGTGGAACTGCTTCAGAGGTAAGATTTTTTTTCCACCCTGAGGGCAAAAATGGAGAGTCCGATAGAGACCCGGTACGGCACCTGCTTTATAGAACTGTCGATGCTAAGCACTGGCAAGATCCGGCCCACTTAAAGCCCTGTATGTAGTTCAAATGCTAGCATGCACTGGCATGTATCGGTACTGATGACGGCCATCATTAAATATATTTAGTTTTTAGGTCTCACCTAGGCAGCGCGCATGCGCTGCTCTAGAAGAGGACCTTTAGGAATTGGTCAGCTCTTTTCCACACACTCATGCATGTGGCGGCATCCACCTTGCGGGAGCGAGCAGCGGCGCGCGCAGGGGCCATCTTTTTTTTCTTCTAGCTTTCACGTTTGTTCATTTTTGATCTGCGGCGTGTTTAGGGGCCATCTGCTTTTTTTTTCCTAATGTGCTTTAACTTCCACTTTTGTTCTTTTTTTACTCAGCGGCGCGTTCAGGGGCCATCTGGTTTTTTTCCTAATGTGCTTTAACTCTAACACAGCAGGATGCTCGCCTTCTTGGTCACACTCTCCTTTTAACTAGCAACTTTCTCTATGCCTTCTGTCTACATTTATCTTTCTCAGCTCACTTGCTCTCTCTTCTCCACCACCCTCCTCTGTGCCTCATCCCCCTCACTTCTTTACAACTTTTCTTTATCATATTCTACTGTTTACCCTGTAAAATAACTAAAAATTCAAAGCATGTTTGTAATATTCAGCGCTCACAAGAAAATTAAGGTAAAGGGGTTATTTGCTGGAAGTCTGTGATGTTGAAAGCCATCTATTAGCGAGAGGGGCTGTCAGTTTCTGAGCAGTGGAGAGATGTATTCAAGTAATTCATCCCTTGACTTGAGTGGGTCATAGAGGCAGTGATGCATTAACAGGTTTTCTACATGTCAGCCTTCTAGGATGTCTCGAATTTTTTTTTCTCCAAAACTGGGAAATTTCATGACCACAGGCAGATGCTCCTTCTCGCCTGTTATCATCAGTAGCTGACCTGGACAGGCAAATCATTGCATGGGTGCTGAGCAGTGAATATGGCGCGGTGTAAGATTTATATAATCACATTTGACTTGCAGGAGAGGTGTGTGCAATACAAGCATTTACGCCTAGTGCAGCTTCCAAGATCTTCTTCTGCTACTCTTTAAAGCCCTCTTTTGTCTCCCTGGTCCAGTGTGAAAAAAATGATTTTCCCCGATTGGCTTGGGTGACTTCTGAAAAATAGATGTTTATTCTATTACGTACCAGTGTTCACCCCTGTTCTGCTCTATTTCCCAGCCTGGTTTTTCTTGGACATGCAAGTGGTTGATTTTTGTTCAATCAAAAAAAAAAAAGTTTAAAAATTGACGTGCAGCTGTCGCTTGATGGAGCATTTCTCTCACCCTATGCAGGTTCTGTTAGTGTAAATGGATGCCCTTTTGTTTAAAGGACTGTGCACTGTCTCACGCGAGGCAGTTAAAAGGTTAATAAGTGTTTTAACTAACTACATGTAATAAAGTCACTTGAAAAACAAGCATTGGCATAGCCAATAGGTCTCGCCTTTGGAAACTTATAAGTATTTAGTTATGCAGTACAATATCCTTGGTGCAAAAACATCAACTGCTGCATGGCTAAACACTTATAAGGTCCCAAAGGCGAGACCTATTGGCTATGGCAATGCTTGTTTTGTTGATAACGCTAAACATTAACTTTCAGCAGCTTTACAACTAGTGTTCCTTTAGATGTTTTTCCTTTGGAAGAAATTCCTTTGGAGATTGGAAGGAGTGCGGTTAATTCTGATGCAAAAATCACAAAATGTAAAAACGATCAGGTTTTTGAAAAAGGTATACTCAGGTGCAAGTGGTCCAAGGAGGATAGGATGTAAGCCCTTCTTACAAAAAATGATTCATTCCAATCAGTGCTTAATTTGAGCCAGGGGTTTCCAGAGCTTGGCACTCTCACTTAATTGGTTTCCGGTGCTCGGCACAGGCCCTTAATTGTCAACACCACAGGTATGACAGTCTGCCACATTGTGGCGCTGCTCATCTAATTTAGAGACTAGCAGAACAACGGTTGTTTATGAATACAATATACATTAAAAAGTACTAACACCTTCCTCCGCAGCCATTCCTTTAAGTGTTGGGGACGTGGAATAATCTGAACTGTCGCACTTGCAGACAAGAGAGTTGTTTTGGTACCGTCATTGGTAGCAATGAAGGGCAATGCATAGTCAAAGTTGCAGTGGCCTCCTGGCCACGGCCCTGGAACTTATTATTTTATAAATTAAGCACTGATCTCCATACATAAAGAATTGGTGATTTCTGGGCTTTAAGTGAGCTGGGTCCTGCCGGTGCTGAGTTTTGAAAAGTAGGTGCTGAGACCAGGGTTGGATTGGGATTAAAAATCGGCCCGGGCAGGCTGAAAAAAAGTGGCCCACATTTGCATATTGCCTAGCAAAACACTACTTCAGCGAAATGTTATTAAAAAAAAGGGGTGGTGGTAAAAAAATGCACGGATTAGTTTACCCTGATGAAACACCTGAAAACAAATTAGGCCACTTTGCTCAGGCCCCCTGCTCCACTCAGTATACATATATTAATGGGCCGGCCCAGGGAGAGAAAGGGACTGACACCTATGCCGTTGATAAGAGGGAGATAATGGACGCCCATTTTCCTCCAGAAAGGCCACTCAGGCACCCACTGGGCCGCTGGCGGCATCAAACAAAGCAGAAACCGCCAAAATCGGCGCCCAGGCTGCGCAAAAAAGCAGCCCACAGCTCGATCTGGACACCGGCCCTTCGGGCATTGCCCGAGTGCCCTCGTTACCAATCCAAGGCTGGCTGAGACAGGTCTCTGTTGGGCTCTACAATTTTACCCTCACGCTCAGAGTGAAAAAAAAATATTTCTGCAGCTGTACCACCCTTCATTGACTGCCTTTGATGGAACTGTTTTCACAGTTTCATCATGTCAGAACTAACATTTTCATTATTATGTACAACGAAGCCGAATTTGTTGCTTATTCATCTTATGCAACTAAGAACCATTGGACACATCCAACAGTCCTGACTTCTTGTAGGTGCAATGCTTGTTGTATTATGCATGTGGATACAATGGCAGAAGCAGCGAATTACCAGTCGGGCGGCGCAGTATGCGAAGCACAGATTTTTATCCTAGGTGTTTAAAACAACGCCCCTTATTTAACCAGCCACGCCCATTTGAGAGCCCCCCGGGTTTTTTCATCACACTTAAAAGCCTTGGGTGATTCCCATACAGAAAGGGCACACCACACACTGGCACAGAGAGAAGCAAGCTCAGGGGTTTTCTCTCTCATTTCCATACACCAATGTACGTTTACAAATGGGCTGAATGTTAAGCTAAAGCTATAGATATCTTCTCTAGGATGAAAAGGCATTGAGCACAAAAAGTAAGCACTCTAAGATATCTTCTCTAGGATGAAAAGGCATTGAGCACAAAAAGTAAGCACTCTATAAAAATGTAGAATTATCAGTTCAGTACAGAGGTTCTCTCTACAAAGGATCCCAAAAAGCAGAAGGCAAAATAATCGGGGGCTGGGTGGGGGGCTTCATAAAAACAATATCAATCCTTAAAACGTAATTTGCTGCTAAATGGCAACTATGTACTTTTTTAACTACATTCCATTTCGAGTACACATGAGAAATCAAATTTAGTTATACACGAAACACATTGGTTTCGCGCAATACGTCATTTAGATCTGTAACTTTGCTAAATAATGCAATTAATAAAAATCCCCAGGCTGGAATCCGAAATAGCTAAAACATTAACACATGACAAATGTTAGACTTCTTGAAATTACCCAGACTCTGAAACAAGTCCAAAAATAATATTGGTCTATCAGCTTTAGTCATTGCTGAAAACTGACATTCATGCTCAGTCTAAGAGCCAACTCCCACTGGCCTCGAGCCGTCTTCGGAATGATGGATGTAGAATGTGTAGGGTGAGTAAAAAAGGGACTTCGAGTAGGTCTCAATTAACTGACAGAATGCAATACACATTTAGGTCTGGCCTAGAGACAGTTTATCACCCGAAAAAAAACCTCGTAGTACAACTATATGCTTATACACATATAATGGCTACCCTTCATACATTGGTCTGTTCAAATGTCATTCACATTTGGGCTCCACCCACCAAAGCACGCAGTACAGGGGAGGGCACTGGGCGAGCTCCCTTCATCCAATGGCTGTTTTGCACTGTAAGCGACTGCATTTTGCCTAATCGCGTTGCCGGAAAAGGAGTGTGCTTTAGTGCCATTGCTGCTGGCCCGCTACTTTCTGATTCACTTTCTATATTGCACAACTTTTCCAAAAAATGCAAGTTTGCCAGGACGAGTCTCTGACGACACACGGCGGCTATGACAAGGAAGCTATATTCAATGAACCAATTACAAGGGCATATGTACAGTTAAGGGAAGTAGATATTCTTTGTTTAAGAGAACAATACTCTAGCAAACTATCAAAACGAAATACAGGAAAAGACACATTCACAAATCATGCTTTGCCTATTTTTTTGTTTTCAAATTAACGTTATTGGTTTTTCAGATGTGCTCAGACTTGGCAGCCCTCTCTTTCTATTGAAATGGTAGTAATTGTTTCCCGGTGGTCCCACAAGAAACGCAGACACTTTACTGTAAAATACTTGCTCAATACCTGTAATCTTTTAAATAAAACTCAAACAAAATACCCCCTCAAAATGTCACTCTCGTAAGCCAACCGCTAGGTTTCTTTGGTTGGAGTACTTGCCAGAAGTGGTTGAGGATTTTACGGAACTATCAGAACGGTGAAGATCTGTTTAAGTTTATCAAGCGGGGGGCTGAGGGTCTGTCAGAGGAGAAGCTTCCACGCTGACACAAGACACTGAGGTCCCTGTACCCAGAAGTTCCAGCACACAAAAGTCTGACATCCCTTGCGGGGTGTCCAACTTGAGACCAAGACGGGGTCCTTCATTCTCTCCCATCAGGTAATGCGGTTGGCTCTTTCCTAGGGGATTCTTGGTTTTACACCCACATATAGGCTAGGTACACTGAGGTAGGGTCAGAATTGTTGGAGGACGCTCAATTACTGTCATGTATACATGCCTGCATAGATTCACTGTTTTAGCACCATGGTAGAATTATACCTTTTATTTACTCTGTTGGTGCTTGTAATCTTACATATTTGCTTCTGTCTAATGATTGTCGCTGCAAACATGTTTTATAATAGAATGGCACTAGTTCAATAAATACTTATTGAGAACATCCCCATTGTTTATTCTGTGTACCTCTCTGAGACTAAGTGAGCACGATTGACTAAGCGAAAAGCACTGTACTGTTTACAACATCTCTGAAGGATAAAAGGTTGTCGTGCTCAATATTTGCCAGAAACTAGTTGCTCCTTGGTAAGGTTAGGTGGCTTATGGTGGCATGTGAGCTAGCAAATCTAAAGGCTAACATATTCTTTGGGGATGTCTGGAATCAGTCTTGACACCATTCCATTAGTTTAGGTGGTCTAAACCCGTAGATCCTAAATATTTTTAGCAACTGCACGACATGCACTGTGTACTGAGAAGTACATCAAGCTACAATTAGAAGACGTTAGAAGACGCTAGTCTGGTGACGTGGACAAAGTTGCATCTCCCAGGACATGATCACCTATTAAATGTTCAGGAGACAATTTAGGTGCGGCATCGCACAATGAAGATCATCTCTTTATAGAATATTTCTTTACATGATAGGGATCACGACCCACAACATTCATGCTTAATAGTCAAGGATTCTGAATCGCGTTGGAGGGCTCCTGCCCTTTTTTAGGACACAGTTTTTCTGTGCCTAGTTTTGTACCCTAGGCATACCTATACACATATAAAAGTTGCAGAAGAAATGGTAATAAGGTTCCCTTTGTTCCATAATATACGATAAAAGTTCATGTTTGCCATGTTACTGGTCTGTCGTAATGGCTGAACTCACTGTGGTTGGAGACAAAGATGAACAAGAGAGTGAGCCCTTTCTCAACATGCTACAAGGATCAGACACTAATGGTTCCTTGGAGAAAGTACAAATGTCCCTCGCATTGACATTTACGTCGCAAAAGTAATGTAAGGCACTTCTCGTACAATTCTATGAACTTTTCTCCCAGATGCAAAGATGAAGTTTAGGGTAGCAATGACACTTTCACTGATACTAGCTTGTCAGTATTACCTAAATCTTACAGAATGTCTAGGCAGGTTCAGGAGACCATTGTTGTGGCGGTCACTAAGATGCGGGCATAGCTGTAATTGACTCCTAGCAGAGTCCCTAAGATGACCCTCTGGTTCTTGTGATAAAAGTAGGGCTACTGACTTCTGCTTTTACGCAGACTAAACAGCACTGGCAAAGCCAATAGGTTTCGCTTATGCGAGACCTATGGGCGTTGTCAATATTTTTTAAAGGTGTTGCACAGCAGCGCAAGCTACTCTGCAACACGACTGAAAGTAACTAGAAACAAAGTGCTATGCCATGGCTAGCGTTGATCGTGTTCTATTGCTTTTTTTGTTTACTTTAAGTCATGTTGCATAGTAGCCCGCACTGCCATGCAACATCTTTAAGAAAAAACATTAACAAAGCCAAACAGCTCTGAGTGATATATTTGGCATTGTAAATGTTTTTTAAAGAGGATGTGGCGTTAGGGTCAGAACTGTTGACTGCAGTACTGGACAACCAGGTTTGAGTCTCAAAGCCAAATCAACATCCAGAGATTCGGGGCAAATCACTTAAACCTCAAGTGCCTGAAAAGGAATGTGCCCTTGCGTAAAGTAAACGTGGCTCATGCACCGCGTTCCAATACCTTTGGGTCTCTGTGCATTATATAAACCTTCTGAAAATGAAATGAGAAAAAAAAGCAACAAGAGGGAGAAGGGTGGGACGCAATGGTGGTGAAAGAACTATACAGCGATTAAATACCTTCAGGTCGAATTTGCGCTATAGTTTTAAAAAAACTGCAAAACAACCATAGCATAAAGCGGGAGTGGGTAGGAAGGACAGGGGAACAATGAGAACAAGAAACGACGTAGAAAGGGCAAAACAGATAAACCAACCTAGGACACAAGCAGAAACAAGCACTGGCAAAGCCAATAGGTCTATCCTATGCAAGAACTATTGGCTTTGCCAATGAATGTCTTTTTAGCCTTGTCGTACAGTATGGTTGAAACTACCAAAAAAGCGATATGATGCGTTTAATACAGGCTGCCTCAAAGCACTATTTTATTTTTACTTTCAGCAATGCAGCACAGCAGGCGTACTGATGTACAACATGCTTAAACAACATTGGACAATAACAAAGGTAAATAATAGCTCTATTGGACTTTGTCAATTTTTTAAGTATTCCCTGATGACAGAAAAACAAAGCCCAGACTGTATGCACGACTAAATGAGGCAAAAAAGCAAGACTGATAATCTGTTTTATAGCAGATGCAGGAGATAAAGTGTGCATTAGAGAGGATAGTCACCAGAAAACATAATTTATGCAAATGTTATTCTTTGTGTATCATAAATACTATTAAACAAAAAAGAAACAACAGTAACTTGGGCTTAAAAAACACATTGTGCCAGTCAGGCTTGCGCCAGGAGTGGAAGGGAAAAAGCAACAGGTGAATGTGGGAGGAGGTGGAAGGGGCGAGGGCAAGCAACAATGGAATGCAAAAGGATTGTGAGGGATGGGCCCAAGTAACAACGGAATGCAGGAGTGGGTGGGGGGAAAGGACAAGCAACAAAGACATGTGGGAGGGGGTGGGAAGGACAGCGCCAGTGTAAGCAACATCATGAGATAGGGGAGGGGGAGAGACAGATGCACAAAAATCGAAGCTACCCTGAATAAGTGTCTGCTTCTAAGAAGGAAAAAGGCGCACTACGCATTTTTCTGTGGGGTGTTGGGCATATCAAAATTGGAAGGACTGTCCTCACATGTGTCATGCTTCATCATCGGTAGTCCTCGCTTTCTAATAACCACGTTTGATAGAGAGCAAGCCTCACCTGGAGACAGGAAGGCACTTCTACAACTAAGTGGAGGCCCGAGAAAAGAAGTGAGCAATTTTAAAAATTAATGCAAACTCCAAATGTAATTTTATTTATATGGGGTTTGCTTAACATTGAAAGCTAGAGTGGGGACCCAGGGGTTTGGAACCCCATCCCCATCAGTGTCATCAACATGTTTCTGCCAAAGTGGCAAGGAAGGTCCATGGCATTCATCAGGACGTGATGTAAGGGCTCCTATCTAGTCTCTAAAGGCTAAGATAAATTCACCTGGTAGGCTGACCCGAGGTTAGGGGTTGGGACGTCCCATGGGAAGGGGGGGAAATGAGGGACCCCTGTAGTCACACTTGTCTCAAGGTGCGTCCCTCGTAGTGATCCTACAAAACTCAAATGGAGAATTCTACTCATCCAGTTTTCCCATATGTGTCACTCATTCTTTCTTAGGAGAAAGGAATCAGCAGAGATATACATAGGAACAGAAAGCATGATCTTTTTCTTACCTTTAGAACCAGGATTGTAAAGTGAAGGATCCACAGTTGGGATGTTCTGTGGAGTGGGCTGGACAACAGTACTACTTGCAACACCTGCAGAGAAGTGAGAAAGAAATGGGATATCATTTAAGTTCTTCGAATTGCAGTTGGACACCCCCTACTGTAGGATATTTACGATCCACTCTAAATCATATTATACAACACCGGATGCCAATTTGAGCTCATCACTTCCTGAACATGTGGAGGAATTCTCAGCTCACTTACCGGTAACGTTTATTAGCGTCCTACTCTTCTACGGCCCAGTTATCATATTATCTCATGGGGTGTGCAACCCTGGAGACAAATCTCTTCCAGCTCCTGAATTTAAAAAGAAACTCCTGAGTCATGAATGCCCTTATAAACTGTGAAAGCCCTCAAGATACATGCTCCACTTCCTGGCCACAGTCCTTGTCTGGAAGGAGCATGAAAAGCTAACTCCCACGAGCTAGAAGACACAATTGTGCACTGCTAAACATGTGAGGTATTGACGTTAGTGTATACTATACGTTAGGTAGAGTCAGCACAAAGTAGAACCACCCTAAGCCAAGCCAAACCCAGACCTTTCTGCATCCAGTATTGGAAATTACATGTGCAGGGAAAACATGATTGCAATCTTCAAATTTCCACTATGGAATCCCATTTCAGTTCCCCCTTGAATGCTCTAACTCGGTTCTTCGAATACAATAAATCCAGGTCTAGGAATGAAGAACTCCTGTAAAACACCTTCATTTACTCCAGGTTCCAAAAGAAAGTGTCTTAGCCTTGTGCCGCAAACAGAGGAGACAAACAGGGCATATGAACAGGGAAGAGCAATCCAAATATATTTACACCACACTGACCACATCAAGGGAGTAATGAACCACATCCTCTTGAGAGGAAGGGTATAAACATAAATTAGTTAGAATAATATTTAGTTTCAAACAAAAATTCATAGTCATATTATGAAAGGAATGATGAAATAACCCATGAAGGACACTCTGCTCGCTAATGCGTTGTTCCTAGGTAACATCATTAAAATCACTTTAGCTTGATGGCTGTCGGCCCGGAATGTAATCTGGGAAATCAACGAGGCAGTTGCTCATCACAGAGTCCACAACCCATCTCCTCTTTAGCTATATGGTAGCTCCACCGGGAATCAGCCAAATCGCTTGGTCTCTACAGTCTGGGGTAAGTTCCACAGGTTCCAAGTCCTGATGTGTAAGCAGGTTAGGGGATAGGTTCAAGGTCTGATCAATGTCCAATTGTTGTCCCAGGGAAGTAAAACAACGTGGAGGGGACCACTATGGAAGCCATCTTGGGGTCATGCAGGAGACTGTAATGTACATTGGTGGCCATCTGAAGGACAGGCATCTGGCAGTTAGAGTCAATTTCCAGGACAGTGGCTGCCAGAGAATAACAAATCCAGCGTGCACACACCATCACAGGCACAGACATGCACAAGCACATACATATGTCAGCTCACACTCTCATATGCGCACATACGCACACACAAGCACATAAACAGAGACATCCAAAAACACAATTACACATAAAATCCCATGCTTTAGTACAAGAACACCCAAGTACATGCATATGCAAACACCATCACATGCACAGGCATGCACAAGCACACACAAATGCGCTCACACTCTCATACACGCACAGACGCACACACAAGCACACATACCAAAACTACTAAAAACACAAGCACACATACAATCACAAGCTCAAAGACAAAGTTGATTTGTGATGAAATCTGTGGCTTCCAGGACATGGTGGAGGCTCTAGATCAAAGTGTATCCTCTCTTTAATCTAGGGTTGAGCTCCTGCAAGACAGGGAAATGGATCTTTGCACCTTGTGCAACAAAATTGTGTACCTTGAGTACTGAAGCTGTAGAGATAATGTATGTTTCTTTGAGATCCTTGAAAAGGCATAAGGTGCGGATGTTAGAGGCTTTCTTTGCAGTTTCCTTCTAACCCTTCTTCGAATCACCTCTCACCTCCACTGTTGTGTAGTTCCTAGGAATCCCCAGGACCTGCACATTTTAGATGACCTAAACTGAGGGCTAGATGTCCCAACTGCTTCCGGACACACACACACACACACCGACGCCATCAATCTCAAACAGTGGATCAACGACTGCGCCAACACCCTTGCCCCACTCAAGACCTCCGCCACCAGTCACACCAACAAGAAAGCCGCATGGTTCACCGAAGACCTCCGGACCTCCAAGCACACCTTTCGGAAGCTGGAGAAGAGCTGGCTCCGTGACCGAACACCAGACAGATACACAGCCCACAAGAACGCCACCCGCAGACACCACCAACTCATCAGGACCGCCAAGAGGACCGCCTTCAAGGAACTCCTAGACAGCAACGCACATAACAGCAAAGAGCTCTTCAACATCATGAAAGAACTCTCCAACCCCAGCTCCAACACCAACGACAGCCCACCATCACAAGACCTGTGCGACTCACTGGCCACCTTCTTTCACAGAAGAGATCACCGACATCCACGACAGCTTCAACACCGCCACCCCCACATCCACCGCCGAAACCACCACCCCTGCGACCACCACCCGCACCAGTCGCCTGCCCGCCTGGTCCAACGTCAGCGACGAAGACACCATCAAGACCATGAACTCCATCCACTCTGGATCCTCATCTGACCCTTGCCCCACCACGTCTTCAACAAAGCCAGCACAGCCATCGCACTTCACCTCCGGAAAACAAACAACATCTCCTTAGAGACCGGGACCTTCCCAGAGAGCGGAAGCACACAGAGATCAAGGCCATACTGAAGAAACCCAAAGCGGACCCCAAGGACCTCAAGAACTTCCGGCCCATCTCCCTGCTCCCTTTCCCGGCGAAAGTCACGGAGAAGATCGTCAACAGACAGCTGACCCGCTACCTCGAAGACAACAACATCCTGGACCCATCCCAGTCCGGCTTCCGCAGCAACCACAGCGCCGAGACCGCCCTCATCGCCGCCGCCGATGACATCAGGATCCTTATGGAGCAAGGAGAAACAGCCGCCCTCATCCTTCTGAACCTATCAGCAGCCTTCGACACAGTCTGCCACCGCACCCTAACAGCACGCCTCCATAACACCGGAATCCAAGAGAAGGCCCTGGCCTGGACCACATGCTTCCTCTCCGGCAGAACCCAAAGCGTCCGCCTCCCACCCTTCTGCTCCAAGACCACCGAGATCATCTGGGGCGTCCCACAGGGATCATCCCTCAGCCCGAAGCTGTTCAACATCTACATGACACCACTCGACCACGTCGCCAGACAACATAGCCTCAACATCATCTCCTACGCCGACGACACCCAGCTGATCATCTCCCTCATCGAAGACCCCCACACCACCAAAGCCAACCTCCACAGAGGAATGAAGGCCGTCATCGAATGGATGAAGGACAGCAGGCTGAAGCTGAATTCAGACAAGACGGGAGGTCCTCATCCTCAGCCCCAACCCCTCAGCCTGGGACGACTCCTGGTGGCCAACTTCGCTAGGAACAGCCCCAGAACCCACCGACCACGCACACAACCTGGGGGTCATCCTCGACTCCGCCCTCTCCATGACCAAGCAGGTCAACGGCGTCTCCGCTTCCTGCTTCAACACCCTCCGAATGCTCCGCAGGATCTTCAAATGGATCCCCTCCGACACGAGAAAAACTGTCACCCAGGCCCTCGTCACCAGCAGACTGGACTATGGGAACGCCCTCTACGCAGGAACAACAACCAAGCTCCTGAGACGGCTACAACGCATCCAGAACGCCTCCGCACGACTGATCCTCGACGTCCCCCGACGCAGCCACATCACACCCCACCTGAGAGGCCTGCATTGGCTCCCCATCAACAAGAGGATCACCTTCAAACTCCTCATCCACGCCCACAAAGCCCTACACAACGCCGGACCAGCATACCTCAACAACCGACTCAGCTTCTACACCCCCACCCGCAGCCTCTGCTCCGCCAACCTCGCCCTCGCCACAGTTCCACGCATCCGGAAAACCACCGGCGGCGGCAGATCCTTCTCCTACCTCGCCTCTAAGACCTGGAACACTCTCCCTACCAGCCTACGACAGACCCAGGACCTGCTGGCATTCAGAAGAAGTCTCAAGACCTGGCTCTTTGATCAGTAGCAGCCCCCCTCACCCCCCCTCAGCGCCTTGAGACCCTCACGGGTATGTAGCGCGCTTTACAAATGATATGATTGACTGATTGAGACAGGATATGTCAGCCGTTAGACCTGCTAGCTCTACAGTGCCACTACCAATCCCATGTATCTCACAGCGGTGTAGGTAGTTTCTGGTAACCACTGAACATGATAACCCTGATTCCGCAGGGACCGTGGAAAATAGTACAGTATGTTTTGCTCAGACACTTGTGCTTGCTTATTCTTAGAAAATACACAGGATGGCGATTAGGACGTTTCAATAAGTATTTATTGGACCAGCGACAGTCTTGTGTAAAACATATGTGCTGCGACAATCAGGAGACAGAAGCATACGAAAGAGATTGCTAGTACCAATATAGTAAATACTAGATGCATTTCTACCATAGTACTAATAAGATGAACATAAGCAGTTCAGATACAAACAGTAGCACTTGCATATTCCTAAAATGCGAGCCTTAAGTAATTTGCCTAAATGTACCTGGTCTTGTTTGTTTATATATAAGTATGTATGTATGTAGGCAAGAAACCCCTAGAGAAAAACATCCCCCTCACCTGATGCTTGAGAACGAAGTACCCAGTCTCTGCTTCGAGGATGACACCCCGCAAGGGATGTCAGACCGCTGCGTGTCGAAGACTTAGCATGCAGGACCCGTGTCAGCTTGGAAGGAATTCTCTAATTTGCAGGGGGAAATAAGGGTCTTATATACTAGAGTGGTCACTCCAGGGTCTCTTATGGAATTAATATGTTTTGAAAATAATCAAATGTTTTGAAAACAATCGAATGTTTTTCCAAACAAATGCAATCATGCACAGCTGGCTGTCGGCCAAGGATGAAAAAAAATGGTGGTGACTCTTATACAGAATAATTATACCATGCCTGAGGACATGTTTATGTATGTAAGGTACAGGAATTATGCTAAAGTACTGAGAGCCTGGTGTCGAAGAGACAGGAGCAAGCTACTAGATAAAAGGTCACCTGTTTAGAATTGGTATTGTCGTGTGGATGGGACAAATGTATGTAATAGGGGTATACATGACAAGACTAGCCGAAAAGACATGACACCACTTGAGATGCAAAGAACACATATAATAAGACTAAAACGAATCGCTGCCTCATCTGGTCCGAGACCTATTATTGTTGGCTTCCTCCAACATGAACAGGTGCATCATATCCTGATGAATGCAAGAGAACGGACCCAACACCTTTAATGGTCACTTGATACTGATTGCAGCACACTTCTTTAAAGAAGTGAGTGATAGAAGGAAGGCTTTTCTCTCTCTTCTGCCACTCCTCCACAAATCAGACATCAATCTGGCCTCTTTGAAATGGTGTACATAGGGATCACCATGGACGGCAAATCCAAGAGCTACTTAGATCCAGGTGAACTGCAGGCCTTTCGGGAAGGATTAGGTGATGGGGACATGGAGACTTGTCAATGCCCTCTTGATCTTCCTGCTGTGGAGAAGGACCCTGAAACACATAGCCGAGGGCCCTGGAACAAGAACAAAAATCCTGCTCACCACTTAAACCGGGCTGCCTGCCTGCAGTTTGATAAATGATGCACCGCACCTAAATGTTGACCCTTTAGAATTCCCCCTGGCCTGCCGACCGAGTATAGTAGACTGCATATTTGTTATTGATCTGGCTGCTTTTTCTCCCTGGTTGACTTTGGCACGTCTGTTTATTGTAGTTGATTGTTAATGTAGCTCATTGTAATATGTCTGATTTTGCCTGTAGTTGGTTCGCCAAAACTAATATCAACTTCCCCTCTTCATCCGCAGAATACCCATCTATGTTACGCTCCATTTGATCTTTGTAGGTTATGGCACAAATAATTCTCACTCTCATCCCGGAGTATACACTTTATGGGGTAATAGGTTTTGAGGTTGCATTACCTCCCCCACTGGTACACGGTCTTGTCTAGTGCAAAAACACAGTGGTTGCTGTCTTCACATCAATTGCTCTTTCACTTAACATGCAGGTATCGGAGCATGCCTGCCTCTCTCTTACACGTTATCTCTCACTCCCCCGCAAATCTTTAACACTGCTAATACTTTAAACCCTTTGTAGGGTCTGCTTCTTAGAAACCTTATTTCCTCTCGACCACTGGGGCCTCCCAGATGCTATGGTCCCGCAGCTGTATACCCGCTGACTACAGTTGATAGGGCACACAGTGCAGTATGCTTGTTGGTATGGTTGTTTTTTGGGTTTGCATAGCATTGTGTTAAATTATGCATTGTTCTTTTCTTCCTTCTTTTTGTACCTACTTTCTTGTTTACTTGTTTTCTTATTTTCTTTTCTCTTCTTCCTCTCATCTGTTTTCCCTGTCTTCCCCCCCCCCCCCCCCTAGCCCTGCCACATAGACTGCTAGTAGGACCTAACTAACCTCCCTGCCCACCCAGTATCATTCTCGACTGTGTGAAGTTGGCCTGATGTATGATGTCTCCAATTCTGGGGGCACCTTGTATCAGGCCAAACAATCCCTTATGGTGGTGGTTGTAAGTCAACCTTGAAGACAAGCTATCCTAATGGTAGCATGGACTAAGCAGCCTTTAGGCCAAACTCAAGAGAGCATGTGAAGCCAGCTGTTTTACCATATGCAATCCTGTAATATCAAATGAAAGGACACCACACAAGTTATATATTATAAATATATATGTATTTATTACTAGAATAATCCTCTGTACTCTTTATGAGTATAGAAGCACAAGTGTTTAAACAAAAGCACAGTTTAACTTATGAAAGTTGCACAATTATGGATGAGGCCGGTGGCCACTCAAACCATATATCAAAAAAGTGGTATAAGTATCACTAATCGATTAGTGGTAAGGCCTAGGGCCTTGGGAATCGCTGGGACTACACTGGACTACCAGCAGTTAGGACGGGAGTAGCCCGCGGGAATCGGGTCCAGCGCTAAAAGCACACGCATGCACCAATGCAAAGTCAATGGTGCGTAAAAGTTACAAAGTTACTGTTTTTGAAGTCTTCCGACTGGAATAGAGTTACCACACTTTAAACTACAACACTAGAGGTGTAAACCACTACAGGAGCACCGGTGTTAGATCGTTACCTCACCCACAGGAAGCGGGTGCATAGGTGCCAAAGTGTGTCGGGTTTCGTCGTGTAGATCTATGGAGCCTGGAGATGAAAATGCTGCAGGCGGCCAGGAGAGAAGAGTCCGGTTGGATTCAAGGGTGGATCGAAGATGTTGAGTACCTGAAAGCAGAGGGGACAGAGTCTGGGTCACTAGCCAGTGACCAGGATGGAACCAGGAAGGAACCAGGCGATGTCGGGCGCAATCAGGTGGTTGTCGAGAAGCTTGTCTCCACTGCCACGTGGACTCTGGGGCACCGAGGATGACCTGGAGTGAATCACAAGCTGTCCCACGAAGGCTCTCGCTGTCGGCGGTGTCGGCTTCCGGATCGGAGTTAACAAGCCTTGGCAAGTGCAACCCACGCAGGATTGGAATATCGCTTCTTGTTCGGACCAGCAAGGTCAGATAGATTGCTCCTTTTTAGGGGAGCGAAGGCCAGTCTGGAGCAACCAGACCAGCAGTGTAAATTCAAGGTTTCGTCGGTATTGGGGCCACTAGCCAACGGGCAAGTGACCGGACCAACGCGTCGAGCAGGAAAACGCAAAAGGGCCCCACGCAACACTCGGTGAGTGTGGAGGGGAGATCTTTGGTGCAAAAGCTGCTCGGGGCTGGGGCTTCTCAAACCCCAATGCGCAGCTTCGAGGGAGCCTCGGGAGCTGCACGGTCAGCACTTCGTAGTTTTTTCCAAGATGGCCGGCTCCATGCTTCACGTCGACTCAACGGGTCTCAGATTCGCTGGGACTGTAGATCGGGCTGTTAGAAGTCGAGGGAAGCTGGTCTTGTCGATCTCTGTCATTCGAGTTCCGGCGCGAACTGCAACCAAGCAAACCGTTGGGCGCTGGATGGTGCCTGTTTGCACAGGGTGGTCACTCCTTGACCACAAGGGAGATTCTTCAGTCTTCCACGTCGAGTGGGATGTCGAATGGTCCAGAGTTCTGTATCAAAGTTTCAGTCAGGATAATCTAATGCTCCAGGGCACAGCTCCTACCTTTATTCCAAATCAAGGGGCTGGATTACCTGCTAGGTCCCTCCTATGGGTGGGACCAGGGAAGGGGGTGGTTACACCCCTTTAACTGTGTCCAGTTTCGCGCCAGAGCTGGGGCTGGAGTGCCCCAGAACCGGTTTGACTGGATTTTGCATGGGACACCTGTGTGCCCCAGGCAGTGTCCAGTTTCTTTCAACCCTCCCTGCTCCAATCCACTATCTCCTGTCTGGAGTGGTGTAACACCTCCCTGTGACAGGAAACTCTTTGTCCAAGCCTCCCCTGCCAGGTTTCGGTCAGCAGCAGGAGGCCAGACTTGTGTCGGGGCAGCAGCATCCATTTTGTGATGCTGAGGCACTGGTTAGATTTAACCGCGTTTAAGTAAAGTAACAGGTCTTCTCCCTCTAGAAGGGTGGAATGCTACCCCCATCGCCAGAACTGGCGAGGGGGTAGTATTCCAAAGTGTATGACACCTTACACGACATGTTTTGATAAAGCCAAACCAAAGTTAGCAATAACCGCGAGGATTATAATGCACTTAAGAGTATATGGTATGGCAATATCCTGGAACAGCTATAAGGAAATGGTTCCGAAAGCTGCAGACAGGCTCAGCTCATTCTAGAGCACCATCTCGCATAAAACCAAGCACTCTGCCTCCAGGATTGTTAAGGCCTGCCATAGGAGTGACTTATAGGTATATATGTGTCCAGATATAGGTTTAGACATAGGTATACTATATCTAAGCAAGGGGTGATTACACGACCTTGCCCCAGCTGAGTGATCAGCCAGTTGTGTCAGTTTGGATGGCCAGCCAGGGGTGGCAAAAGATATGCTGCAGCCCCTGGTAGGCCTTGGATGCACCTATGCCCTGGGTACCTATAGTACACTGTACAGGGGCTGATAAGGTGACCCAATCCAATTTAGTTATGCACCTAGGGTACATGGAGTCCATTTTAAAGAGAGAACAGATAGCCTGGGGCCCTGATTAGCAGGGTCCCAGGCCAACTAAGTCGAAAACCAGCTAAACACTAGGCAAAAAATCTGGGGTAACCATAGTCAGGTATCCACCTTCCTACATCGACCTTTAGATTCACCCCTTGGTTCTCGCAAACTTCATGTCCGTGCACACACCCTTGCATTCTTTTCTGGAAGGTTAATGGTCTAACACATTACATCAACCGCAAAAAGTGCTCTCCTATCTCAATTTCAAACACACTGATATAGCTCTCCTACAGGAGACATCTCACCGAGGCAGAGGCTGAGAAGCTACGGCTAAGAGATAAATGGCTGCTGTCCTGTGTGAGCAGCAGATGACCCACTGGCGCCCCGGAAACGTGGTGTAGCCATTTTGATTGGGAAAACACTGCCCCCATTTTTGGAGGCAAGATGGCGGCCGTGGCGTGGGCTGTGTAGGCAGCTCTGACTCTCCCTCCTGGTAACTGAGGCATATCGGCTTGGGGAGAACTACGAGGCGCTGAACTAGGTCACCGCGGTAAAAAGCTATAACCCGACGGAAAAAGGAAAGCGGTGGTCCGGGATTAGACTTAAAACAGCTCTGTGGCTTAAACCCGCTTCTCCACGGTCTGGAAATTGCGAGCTCCAGAGTTTGAGAAAAACCGAGAGCACTGAGGCTTGAATAGCTCAGATAAACTACAGAAAGCTTGCTGCTTGCTGAAAAAGACTGTGTGATGCAATTTAAAAGCGGCATGGAGAAAACCCGCTTTCCTTCTCTCACTTTATTTCAGCTTCTGAGTAAGGAGAAGGTGGGACGCGGAGAGTAACAGTCCTGGAGTTGCGCTGTGAGTGAGCATGCTTTGAATGGGGGATCAGGCAAGCAGAAGACATCGCTGTAGGAGTGGCAGTGGCAGTGGCAGTGGCTACCCGGAGACCTAGAGAAAACCCGCTTTGCTTCTTTCACTTTGGAAAACGAGGAATTATTGTTACAGATGCTGGGCAGTTGGTTGTTAACTCGGTGTAGAGCCCCCATTTGGCGACTGTCTCTTTGCCTGTTGGGGTATCGTTTGGGAGCTATTCGTGGTCGAGGAGGAGCCACGCGAAAAAAAAGGATGCCACCGAAAGCCCCCGTAAAGGAAGCAGTGAAGGTCACCACTCGCAGCGTGAAAACCAAGGAGCAAGCTATAAGAGAGACCACTGGAAAAACAGGAGGGAAAGCGATGGTTGGCTTAGTAGGTGAGAGTATTTCCGATATCCCTAATACTTCTAACACCCCCACTAGCGTTAAAGCGTTGTTAAAAAAGGGAGGTGAAAGCCGGGGGAAAAATGAGGTGGCTCTTCGTGCACTTAAGCAAGGAACACAGACTCTCCCCGTTATGTTTGAGAAGCAGAATGCGCGTAATCTGGAATTTACGCTCGGACTGTCTGAATTGGACTGTGAAGTTGACTCTTCGGGTGGTAATAGTGGCCCGCTGCCCCAAACAGAGGTATTAAGTCAAGTGAAAGTACCCTTTGAGGTGGATTTAAATGCGAGGCAGCGACAACCGGGACAGATTGGTACTCCTAGTTGCATTGTGGGAGATGGAGTCCCTGGAAAAACCGATGAATTAGTGATGGGCAACTGGGACCATCTTGCGACTGAAATAGACCTACTTGCTTTAAGTGAGGGGGCACAAGGGGGGACAGGAGTATCTGAAACTGCTGAAAATTTTTACTCCCTGTCTGAGGCATCTGCTAACGAGGGCTTGAACGTAAGCAAGGATTGGGCAGAGTATACTGAAGGCAGTAGTTTTGAAGAGGATTTAAGACAAAGTAGTGCCTCTCCAAAATCAAGCGCCACCACAGTTAAGAGACGTAAGAAAAAAGGATCACAGCAAGCAACACCAGAAAATGCTGTAACACCTAGTGAATTTACAGAAGGAGCTAGAAGGCCAAATTTAGCCGATCAAGATAGTGGAAAAAATAGGTCAGATGAATCACCCCCACTGGAGATTACTTTGGCGACTATCTATGAAACAATGATGGGGCATAGAGCCGAGAGTAAGGCAGAGAACACTAGAATGCAGGCTACTTGCAGTAAGGTAAAAAATGCCGTGCGGCGGGCTATAAAAATAGGTGTTGAAACAGCAGAAAGAGTCACGAAGCAGAGGCCCGAATTTCTGCTCTTTAAGATTACACTGTTGCACAAAAGGCTGAGTTAGACGCTGTGAAGGCTCATCGCGATGATCTGAGTTTTAAACTTTCGGAGCTCGAAAATCAGGCCCGCAGAAATAATCTACGCTTTTTTGGGAATTCCAGAGCAGAAGGAGGGCTTGGATGTCCGTAAATTTGTCGCAGAACTTTTGAAGGAAGCCTTCGCCGAACTGACTACTTGGGACTGGTCTAGGGAAATTCAAAGGGCGCACCGGTTCCCGTTTAAAATAAGGAAATATCGACAAGGAGAGGAGACCCTCCCTAGAGCAATTTTGGTTTGTTTCAACAATTTCTTGGGTCGAGAGGATATATACGTTTTGGCACGTCCAGATAAGAAAGCAACTGCCAAGGACTGTAGTTTTTTTGTTAGACCGGACTTTTGTTAGGCTACAGTCTCAAGGCTGTGGCATTTACGCCAATCGATACCAGACTTTCAGAAAAAGGGGGCCGTGGTTTACTTACAGAACCCGGCTAAACTTAAGGTTACGGCTAAAGGTCAAATAAAAATTTTCTGGTCAGAAATCCAGGCCAAAGAGTACTTGGATACTTTATAGAGAGATGGTGCTGTAAGATGTAATGTGGTAAAAGGGGAAGGGGGCGGCGGGGGGGGGGGGGGGGGGGGGGGGAGGGGAAGAAAAAAAAAAGGGGGGGGCGAAGACGGGAAAAGTGGCGGATTGGTGAAGTGGAGAGTTATACTTTGGAGGTCCCCTTTGGATGACTGAGAAGGCCCTTCTCTCTTCTTTTTTTTGTTCTCTCTCTTTTTCTTTGGTTCCTGGATCGTCTCCCTGATATGGTCACAATGGCTTTTTTTGGGTGTTCGGGAGCCGGGGAGGGGGGGGGGGGGGGCGGGCACGGCACTCCATATATTGCAGGGACTAATAGTCCTTGGGCCTCATAAGGTGGGTAGGATGGGTCGGGAGGGGTAGGAGGGTGGGGAGGGGTAGGAGGGTGGGGAGGGGTGGGAGGGTGGGAGGGTGGGTGTGGGTGGTATGGCTGGGGGGGGAATGGGTTGGGCACGGGGGTAGGGTGGAAGGGGGGAAAAAGACAGCAGCAGCAGACAGGATTGGGCTTAAGCAAGCAAGTAATTTAAGAGTGAAAACAGAAGATGAGAAGAGATGTAAAAGTACTGAAATATGGTTTAAGATATTTGTAGCTAAGAAAAGGTACAGCCTAAAGGTTGAATTGGTTTTTCTTCAATATTGTTCATGGCCAGGAAAATAAAGATTTGTACATTAAATATATGTGGCCTTAATGATACCAAGAAACGACGAGTTCTAGCTAAAATTGTCCAACTACTACATATCGACATACTGTGTCTGCAGGAAACTCATGTGGCATGGGCTAATAGAGGGTATTTAAAAGATTTGGGTATGGACTTGGTAGTCTGCTCTAAACAGACTGGTATGAAAAGAGGGGGCGCTATACTTAAAAAAAGAGGAGTGGGTGAGTTTGTAAAGGCTGAAGCTGATAAATGGGGCCGCTGGGCTATCTCCGAGTTCAAGGTTGGCCAATATAGGTTCACACTGTGTAATATTTATGGGCCAAACCTGGATGACGCAGAACTTTTTAATTTTTTGAATTTAGAGCTAGCACAGTGGACTCTGCCAGTGATAATGTGCGGTGATCTCAATATTAACATTGATGCAGGAGTAAACATCCGATCTAATCATCTATATACAGGAAGAAAAAAGTTGTTTTTTAAAGCCCTGCGGGGTCTGACTATGGATCATGGTCTATATGATGTGTGGAATTCAAAATATCTTGAGGATCCAGGTTTTACATTTTTTCTGCTCCTCACTCAAAATTCGTCCGATTAGATTATTTTTTTAACCCCGGCACTGTTGGCTAATGCCAAAATTGAGATTCATCCTAAATTAGTCTCGGATCACAATCCGCTTATATTAGAACAGGTTTTAGACTCGGATGAAAAAGCGGAGTTTCAACAGTGGTCTTTTGATAGAAAACTGCTTTTGGATGAGGAGTATTGCCAGTTTATGTCTAATATAATTCAGGAATTTTTTATAATTAATAATGGGTCGGCTGCACAGGAGATAGTGTGGGACGCGTTTAAATCAGTAGTACGCGGAGAAACCCTTAGTTTCTCTAAATTTAAACACAAAGGATTTGGTTTAAACATCAACAGGATTTTGAGCTGGTTTTTACCGCTGAGAAGAAGCTGGCAGAGGTAATAAGGCTAAGGGCAGAACTGGACGTAATAATCTTTAGTCCAAAGGGATCTTACCATAAAAAGGGCTAGTGCTTACGCTAATATCGCTGATCAAATTGCTGAAAAGTATGTACAACATAAAGAAATATCATATGAGTTTGGGGAAAAAACGGGTTGAGTGCTGAGAGAAAGGACAAGGGAGACAGCGGTTTATAAGGATATTCCAGAATTAAAGATTTGAAGGGGGTCCTGCAAGAGACGAAGGAAGGTGTGCTGACTTCATTTCAAGAATTCTATCAGTCGTTATATAGTGATGAGATTGGTTGTGTGGAAGCAGGTGAATATTTAGAGGATGTGATCCCTGCAACACTATCGGAAGTGCAAAGAACGATTTTGATGGCATTGCCAGAGTGGGGGGGAATTCGAAATGTCAATAGCAGGCTTATCCATGGGTAAGGCCATGGCCCGGACAATATTCCACTGGAATTTTATAGGACTTTTAAGAATGTGATGAAAAGGGAATTGGTGAAAGTATGTAAGCAAGCCTCCTTAGGGAAGGCTCCTCAATCATGGTCTAATGCCACAATCGTGGTGTTCAAAAAGAAAGGGAAAAAAGATACGGAATTGGGTCCTATAGGCCCATATCACTATTAAACTCAGATAGCAAAATCTTCTCTAAGCTTATCGCCAATAGGTTATATGATATGATGCCAGACTTAGTCTCTTTAAGACAACATGGATTCATACAACACAGAGGTACTACAGATCACATAAGGCGGATTATATCCCTGCTGGACTGGTCGCAGGGCACTCGTTCCCCTGTTGGTGTGGCCCTGTTGGACGCTGAAAAAGCATTCGACAGGGTCTCCTGGAGATTTATGTGGTCTGTTCTCGCTAAAAAGGGGTTTCCGGCAGAATTTGTCAGGGCAATCCAGACACTGTACTCCCATCCGTCGGCAGTCATCAGGATTTCAGGGACAAACATCAGGGAAGGTATCGATAGCAAGAGGGACGAGACGGGGTTGTCCCTGCTCCCCCCTGCTGTTTGCGTTATATATTGATCCGTTTATTGTCACCCTGGAGAGGAATATCGCAATTAGACCCGTGCATATAAACAATCATGATTTCAAAGTTTGTGCATATGCAGACGACATTGCTGTATTGACATCAGATATTACTACTGCATTACCTAATATTATAGGTGAAGCTGAGGTATTTGGCCGATTCTCCGGTTATAAATTAAACGTTGAAAAGACACAGCTTATTCATTCGGAGGCCGTCCGTCCAGAGAATATTAAATTCGAAAAGGAGGCTATTTATTTAGGCATAAAGATCACTGCTAATATTGAAGATATAATCCCGGCAAACATGGATCCAATCATAACCTCTACTAACAAAATATTAGATATAATAAATAATCTAAAGCTTTCACTTCTTGGGCGCAGCAATGTACTAAAATGCTCATTTTTCCTAAGTTTCTGTATTTATTTCGGGCTATCCCATTTCTTATACCTTCTTCTTACTTCTCCCGAATGGAGAGAATGTGTTCGCGATTTCTGTGGGGGTATCATTGGGCTCGGAGAGCATTTAAAAAATGCACGTTGCACAGAGAGAGAGGAGGCTGGGGGATCCCGAATTTTCAGATGTATCACTGGGTAGCGATATTACAGCATATGGGCGTCCTCATATTACCGGAAGATCCAACTGAGGAGATTTCTGCTCCGTCTATTTATGAGATGCTTCTGGGGGCCGAGGCAAAGCAATGCTTAAACCGGATTATCGAGCCAAGTTACTATCATTTTTAGGCACGGGGAGATTAAGTGATTTGCCCAGAATCACAGGAGGTTTTGGCGTCGTTACCGAGACTCGAACCCAGATCCCCAGGTCCGAGGTCGAGCACCCTAACCGTTAGGCCAACTTCTCTCTTATAAACTGCAGCGCATATACTTTTTTAAATACCTTCAATTGCGCAGCTTCTGCGACCAGAAGATATTAAAAAATCTGATTGAAGTTGGGAAAATAGCAATCATCGAAGCGATTAAGGATAGGCAAAAAATAGAGCCATTATATCAATTACTTTTGGAGAAGGCAGACGATGATTTAGAGGTCTGGGAAACTAAATGGCAAAACAAATTGAATATTGAGCGTGTTGATTTGGAGAGAAGTATCGAAATGGCCACTAATGTTTTACTGAATGGATCACTGATAAGTCAACATTTGATGTCAGTCTTTGAACTGTACTATACGCCAGGTAAACTGGCTAAATGGAATTCAGGGCGGGGGATTAAGTGTAATCGGTGTGGCCTGTACGCAGCCAATGCTGCTCATATGTTTTTCCTTTGCCCTAAGTTGTCTCAATTTATTTCAGATGTAGAGCTTTTCCTAACGAATGGTCTGGGCATCCAAGTAAAGTTAACGGCACCTCTGGTTATTTTTGTATGTGAAGAGAGCATGGATTATAGGGTTTTAGCTGTAGAGGAAGGTTTTATATTTATATGTATGTCTCTGTATCGTTCATGTATCACGTCTCAATGGCTCGATGTGGAATCGCCAAATCTTATCAAGTGGCAAACCAAATTATTGTCTATTTATCACCTTGAGACTGCACTTCATAAAATTAAGGGTATTAGGAAGAAAACTTTTGGGTATAAGTTATGGTCTCCAGTTACCAACTGGATAGGTTCTTAAAGAAGATTGGTACATTATTGTTTTAGCATTTGGTTACTTAACTCTGTATTTTATGTGTGCCATTAGTATTGTTAACTTGGTAAGAAGACCTGCCTTTGTTTACAGTGGATCTATTGTATTAGGCTACAAATGTCTCAAAAGCAAAGAGCGGGAAATGCCCATTGACATGCAAGAACCTTTTTTTTTTTTCTGTTCGCTGTCATGAAACTAAATTAAAAAAAAGAAAAAAAAAAAAGGAAAACACTGCCCCATATTGTGCTTAAAACTTGGGTTTATTCGGAGAGCCGCTATGTATTTGCCAAACTAAAGATCAACAGGAAGGTATTATGCATAGGTTCAGAGTATGCACCCAAGGGCCCGAATTGCGCCTTCCTTCTTCAACTCACCCATGTATTGACGGAAATAGATACAGCGAACATCCTGATAGGCGGGATTGGAATCTGACCTGGGATGCAGTCTTAGACCACACAAGTCTGCTTGAAGTATCCAATAATGTGGACAGAGCCTTCTTAAGAGATCTTGGGATTGATCATGGCCTTTGCATAAATGACGTCTCGTACATCCAACAGACTGGAAATACACAAACTTGTCCTCTGCTCATGGCACACAATCATGGCTGGATATTTCTTTGATGTCACTTCCCTTGCTTCCCTTTCTTTGCGAAACTTCAGTACTAGAGAGAGCACTCCCGGACCACAACCCTATTGTCTTGCAGGTTGATAGGGGCCTGTCATGGCCAATTCATAGGCCCTGGGATCTTAACCTGTCCCATTTCAACACGCAGCAGGTAAGAACCAGCTTAAAACCCATGTTCATACTTACAGGGAGAACAATAATGGTTGGTTGACTCTGCTTTGACATTATGTGCGGTGGTAGAAAAGACCGTCAGGGGCAGCTGATAAGGGACGCAGCCCTGCCCTATAGGCAGAAGGAGGAGCGTCAGAAGGTAATGGAGGCAGATATAGTACGCCTCATGCTTGCTTACATGGCACACCCTTCTGCTATTGCCAGGCGCAACCATGAGACGGCTTGTAGGGACCTCAATACTCTTTTTACTTCCAAAGCAGAGAATGTGCTACAGTGGTTGTAAAACCGGCGCTACGGACAGGGAGCAAAGGCGGGATGCCTACTGGCGGGGCAGCGCAGGCAGAGGGAGGCGGGCATGGCCATTCCTGCTATCATCACTGACCCTGGGGCGTTAGTCACCAAGCCACAGGAAACTGCAGACGCGTTTGCATCCTGCTATAGGGCCCTCTACTCCCCGGAACTTGTCCAGGGATCAGCGCAGATGAATGCCATTTTGCATGGTATTCACATATCATGTCTCTTACAGGGAGGCACCTGCTTCAGGGCACGATCATTAAAGAGGAGATTGAGCAGGCCATCTCTGATGTACTCTATCATAAATCCCCAGGTGAAGACTGCTTACCGGCAGAGTTTTACAAATGGACCAACTCCGAGGTGGTGAATCTTCTCCATGAGACCTTCGCTAAGGCTGATCGTATGGGCTCCATGGATTTAGTTTCCGACAGGGCGTTGATTTCGGTCTTTACCAAATCAGGAAAAATCCTCTTCT
The DNA here is from genome assembly GCF_964261635.1 of Lissotriton helveticus. Classification (NCBI taxonomy): domain Eukaryota; kingdom Metazoa; phylum Chordata; class Amphibia; order Caudata; family Salamandridae; genus Lissotriton; species Lissotriton helveticus. The sequence continues at coordinate 1,263,038,887 of NC_136067.1, read as the reverse complement.
TCACAGCTGTTATCGTCCTATATGCCTGCTCAATGGAGATGTCAAGATACTGGCCAGTATTCTAGCTGCCCACCTCTAGCGGGTTCTCTCAACTCCTATTCACCATACACAAGTATGGTCCCAGGACAATCATCTCGTAAACATCTTCTCACATTAGCTCATGTGATCTGGCTAGCAACGGATCTTCTGGATGATGCCAAGGCGCTGTAGCTGGATGCCAAGAAGGCTTTTGATAGGATAGATTGGAGATACTGGTTTGCCGCACTCTGGAAATGTGGCCTCGGTGACAACTTCATCTCCAGAGCAAGGTGGCGCTACGATTTCTCCTCAGCCCAAGTCAATTGGGAGGACTTTCTTTCTGTTCCCTTCCCAATCTGCAGGGGTACCAGTCAGAGTTGCCCACTCTCCCCCCTGCTATTGCTGCTTGCAATGGAGCCTTTAGAGGCATCCATACACCAATCAAACTAGATCATAGGTATCCCCACACATGGAGGTCCCTCAATACTGTAATTGTATGCAGATTACATTTTACTCACCCTTACCTTCCTCCATTCCCACGATGCTCAAGATCATTGAAATTTGCGCCAATATCCAACTACACAGTGAACTGGGGAAAGAGCAAGGCCTTGCTGCTGTTGCAAATCACCACGTGTCACCATTGCCAGTTATCCATTCCAGTGGAAGAATTCCTGCATTAAGCACTTGGGCATCCTAGTTAACAGAGGCCTGGAGTGCATTGTGGTGGATAACCTGGACCCAATTATGGGGTGAATGCGAATGGACTTCACGAAGTGGTCGCACCTAAATCTCTCTCTCTGGGGACAGACTTAAGGAGTGAAAATGGTTACCCTCCCCCGAATCATGTGTGTTGGGCATGCTTCCCCAACTAATAACCCTCTCGACCCTCCGTCAGATAGACATGACCAGTGGGGCCTTCATCTGGGGTTCAGAGAGACCTCGCCTGGCAATTCAGAAATGTTTTGCCCATAGATCAGCAGGAGGACCTGACCTGTCCTCTGTGAAGCATTATTGTATAGCCTTACACTAGGCACAAATGGCATACATGCACCCTCGGATCCAAGAGCCCCTGTTATGGGTTGTGAACGAACACAGACTCCAAGAGGCCTCGTTGGGACAACAGGTACTCTATCATCCTGGCCCAGCCGCCGGATCCCCCAACCCTATGCTGAAAGCCATGTACGCCACCTAAATACGAGCTCACACACTCTTTTTGGTTGATGTGCATCTCCATGACAAGGCTCCCTTCTGAAACAATACTGGTATCTGCATAGGGGGGCCATGCTTGAGTGGGGCCCCTGGCTTAGAGCTGGGATTCCAACCCTCATACAGCTGATTTCAGATGCTACAGGACAAATTTGGCCTGTTGAATACCTAACAATGGCGCTACACACAATGATGTCATTGCCTGCTGAGCAAACGGGGTCCTCAACCCTGGACCATCCCGTCTTCCCCGGTGCGCTCTTACCTTAACACTCTGGGTCAGTTTAAAAGTGTGATGTCCGGGTTCTATAATCTTCTGATTTGCCACCTCTACTCCCAGCCACAATTGGCTAGCCTCAGGACAACCTGTAATGAGGAGGACTGGCTAGAACTCTTGGAAGCCCTGGAACGGAGAGTCTGAGATTCACGGATGAATGTAAGTCTATTTAGAATTCTTCAGGGCTTGGACTGGACCCCAGTACAGCTTCAGGTTGCTCCCTCACTCTGCCTGCTGGCGATGCGATCACGTGCTTTGTGATATATTTCATTTATTAATGGACTGTTCTGCCATTCATCCCTTCTGGACAGCAGTGGGGTCTATGCCCTGGGAGTCCATGGATTTGCCCTTGCCACTTCCGGAACCCCTAATTTTCCTCCATGACTTGTCGAAACTTTACAAGGTGACTCGCTATGCCGGTCATCTGCTCGTCACTGCCCTTGCAGCTGCCAAGATCTGTATTCTACAACACTGGTGTTCTCCACAACTGCTGCCTCATGAGGAAAGACTTGCACAAATGTATAAGACCGCACCCTATGCAAAGGTCATTTACAACTTAATGGAAAAAGCAGATATTTTCTCTTGTGGTCTCCCTTTCTGAAGGATGCCCATTCCCAATTCGCCATGACTCTTGATTCTGTCTCGTCATTGTAACCGTACCCCCCCCACCCCCGCTCCATGCCCCCGAAACATAACTATGCTTGGGCTTTGTCTGAATAATCCATTTCCCTGCCATCTCTACCCTGCTTAGTAATTTAGTTAGTCTTCCCTCCCTTCTTTTTCCTCCTGTCCTTTTCCCTTTCTTTTACTTTCCTCTCTCCATCTATGGCTCATTTTCTTACTCATGTCCATCTTTTTTTCTTTCTTGCTTATATTTTAGTAACATTTGGTATTGGTACATGTATAGCAAACAGCATTTGTATCTTACTATGGATTTCTGCTGGATTCCATGTCATTGAATTTGCTGATGTTTCTTGAAAGAGGCCAAACACTAGCAAGTCTAAGATGGTTATTGCTACTTTTCAGGACCAACCATGATCATCAGTTTCCACAACAATTTTAGGTGGTAGCCCACCAGGCTCAAACAAATTGGACTTCTTAGGGACAGACGAAAAAGAATCCACTCTGGCTCATGATCCATCTGTCAAAGAGTGGGGAAACAAGACATGTTAGTGATATGGTGGCCCATCATTACAACCAAAGTCTTTTTGTTTGGATCTTCTATCGTAAACCTGAGAATAAATTGAAAGAGGGGGACGATAATTAGAAGGACCTGTGTCAGAGCTGTAGAAGGATGTTTAATTTTCTCATACAGTACTTCTTAGATGAGAAAATACATATTTCAGGTAGCATCAGGTGGGTTACCTAGAGATTTTACTCCCCTGTATTGTAATTCACTCACAAGGACTGATCATTCAGATCTGCTGACAGACCCATCTGCCAAGACCACGCTATCAACTTAGTTCTAGGTGGACTACTTGGTTGTTCAGTCTTGACAATCAGTGACAGACCTCTCAGTAGTGGGCAGACAGCTTCTAAAAATTAATTCCAGCCATGTGTCCATGCTGTCTCTGTTGGAGACCTTTGGCCTTGTAGGCTGACAGATCACAAAATAGTTCTCTGAGCTCTTGATTTTTCTTCTGACAGCACCTGAGCCAACCAATGTAGAACATATTGTGTCACTTTTTCATTTATAGATAAGAGTCTGCAAGTTCCAGCATGCATGCTATTTCACAATACTGTCTGTAAGGTGAGCAGAGTTTTCAGCTCAAAGTATCAGACGTGACAAAGGCTGAATGATTGTGCTGGTTCTGGAGGCAGACAAAGGCCAGAGACATAGGACAAGATAAACCCTGTGACGACCATTACAGTGCCACTAGGGTTTCAAAAAAACAAGACGTGAGAAACACTACCTGCATAAGCTCAACCACGTATTCTCAACACTGTGGCTATCTCGTTTGTTTCTGGTTTAGAAGAGTAGTGTGTAAAGTCCAGGGTCAACATTTCCTCTTCTAGGAACAAGAGTTTGAACAATATAAGCCTTTTATTATAAATAAATAAACAAGCTGAACCTTTGCTTGTGGGCACAGATCTACTATCTGACTCCAAGTGCCTTGTAGTAGTACTATTGTTTTTTTTTAAATAAATAAATAAAAGGCAAATAGGAGTAAGAACGATCTTGGTGCAAGCAACTCATAAAAGAACCCAGATTCCACTTAAGACCCTTCAAATATAAAGCCATCTTCAGCTTTGATGGATCTGAAAATATTGCTAGTGAAGTGCCCCCAGCCCATGTTTATTTCACTCTTCAGTCTCCAATTAGTACAGGTTCAACGGCAGGTGTTGATTTCATAAGTTTCTCCACAACACCATGATGCCTTTAGTCAAAAGAGTACTGAAGAAAAATATGTAACATAACATGACAAATGGGGAAGGTGTTTATGCGGTCCTTTATTATGATGTACAATGTTGGCATAAAGCATACATGAAGTATGTGTTTGTGTTAATCTTGGCAACTGCATTGTCAGCTTAGCCAAGAAGCACTGAGCAGATATACATTGAGATATGTGTACTTTTCAGGAAGGCACACCACTCACCAGCATTACTCTGTCCAAGATGGATGACGCCCCAAAGTGTGCACAAGCAAGAGGTCATTTACACCAGATTCACTATCTTCATAGGAGACAGAACCCTTCATGTGCATATAAAAGGCACAATAGATGGGCCAGTAACTTACATTGCGGAAATGTGTAGAATAAGAACTACTCCATGGTGACCACTTGATGGGACTCAGTGGGTGTAAGCCCTGAACAGCGTGTAGTGCTTCTTTTTCTTACAGTGTTGCCTCTGTTTACCGGTCTTTAAACTGTCATTACCCTAATTAAATTCTCACGGTCCGCATATGAAAGTATGAACTCCAATGCAGAGCAAGCAACAAGCATTTCACCAACAGTCTTTGGAGATATTTGATGATGAACAGCAAAATCTTTGATCCATTCTTCAAGTAAGATTGCCTTCCTTTGCCTTAGGGCATTCTTTGGTGCACTCAGTTGTGATTGTGCTTAGAGTTCTTTGTTGGAGTGCACCATCCCTGCACCTACCTACCACAAACTCTCCGAGATGCTTCCTCTGGTACTTGTTTGACCTAACTGTCCTGTGGCCTTTGGCTCCAATGTAGACTCTTTGCCTGTGGCCCTGGGTGCTTCTCTCATTCATGGTAATAGAGGACCCTTGTTACAGTGCACTCATTCTGCACATGATCCCTAGTCTGTGCTTCTCTTACCTATCATGCCTAATGCCCAATCTTTGATGTGCTCTATGTGGCTTCTATTGTTTGTCTGGCCAATTCTGCTTGGGGGGCCGTCTGGTGTTTCCTTTCTAGAAGTGATCCGTGATCTTTAAACGCAACCTGCCATTGGCCCTTCCTGTGACGCTCCCTTCCTTGATGCACCCTACTTACAAGTGATTCAGAAAAGGGGGTGGTGATGAACAGAGTGCCTGAATTAAGCAGACCACTCTTACCCAGTCCAAAGATCAGGGCTTGATCCATCGCTGTTTTTTAGCTCACTTCACCATCCCAGCTCAGAACTTGGCTATATGCAAATTAGTCTGTTCCTGTCCCAGTGCATGATGGGAACAGGGCAAACCAAACTACCAAGCCAATTCTTGTACTGGGAAGGAAACAAGCTTCCGGGGACCGGTTTCTGCCATTTCAGGCGTCGTCGGCCCGGCTTGCTTGAATCCTGATGGTGCAATGAGCAAGGGACTCACATCTGAGTATACCCTTCCACGCTTATGGTGGACAAAATGATTCAGAAAAGGGGGTGGTGATGAACAGAGTGCCTGAATTAAGCAGACCACTCTTACCCAGTCCAAAGATCAGGGCTTGATCCATCGCCGTTTTTTAGCTCACTGCACCATCCCAGCTCAGAACTTGGCTATATGCAAATTAGTCTGTTCCTGTCCCAGTGCATGATGGGAACAGGGCAAACCAAACTACCAAGCCAATTCTTGTACTGGGAAGGAAACAAGCTTCCGGGGACCGGTTTCTGCCATTTCAGGCGTCGTCGGCCCGGCTTGCTTGAATCCTGATGGTGCAATGAGCAAGGGACTCACATCTGAGTATACCCTTCCACGCTTATGGTGGACAAAATGATTCAGAAAAGGGGGTGGTGATGAACAGAGTGCCTGAATTAAGCAGACCACTCTTACCCAGTCCAAAGATCAGGGCTTGATCCATCGCCGTTTTTTAGCTCACTGCACCATCCCAGCTCAGAACTTGGCTATATGCAAATTAGTCTGTTCCTGTCCCAGTGCATGATGGGAACAGGGCAAACCAAACTACCAAGCCAATTCTTGTACTGGGAAGGAAACAAGCTTCCGGGGACCGGTTTCTGCCATTTCAGGCGTCGTCGGCCCGGCTTGCTTGAATCCTGATGGTGCAATGAGCAAGGGACTCACATCTGAGTATACCCTTCCACGCTTATGGTGGACAAAATGATTCAGAAAAGGGGGTGGTGATGAACAGAGTGCCTGAATTAAGCAGACCACTCTTACCCAGTCCAAAGATCAGGGCTTGATCCATCGCCGTTTTTTAGCTCACTGCACCATCCCAGCTCAGAACTTGGCTATATGCAAATTAGTCTGTTCCTGTCCCAGTGCATGATGGGAACAGGGCAAACCAAACTACCAAGCCAATTCTTGTACTGGGAAGGAAACAAGCTTCCGGGGACCGGTTTCTGCCATTTCAGGCGTCGTCGGCCCGGCTTGCTTGAATCCTGATGGTGCAATGAGCAAGGGACTCACATCTGAGTATACCCTTCCATGCTTATGGTGGACAAAATGATTCAGAAAAGGGGGTGGTGATGAACAGAGTGCCTGAATTAAGCAGACCACTCTTACCCAGTCCAAAGATCAGGGCTTGATCCATCGCCGTTTTTTAGCTCACTGCACCATCCCAGCTCAGAACTTGGCTATATGCAAATTAGTCTGTTCCTGTCCCAGTGCATGATGGGAACAGGGCAAACCAAACTACCAAGCCAATTCTTGTACTGGGAAGGAAACAAGCTTCCGGGGACCGGTTTCTGGCATTACAGCCGTCTTCGGCCCGGCTTGCTTGAATCCTGATGGTGCAGTGAGCAAGGGACTCACATCTGAGCATACCCGACGAGGCTGAAATGCCAGAAACCGGTCCCCGGTAGCTTGTCTCCTTTCTGGTGAAGAATTGGCTTGGTAGTTTGGTCTGCCCTGTTCCCATGATGCACTGGGCCAGGGACAGACTAATTTGCATATAGCCAGGTTCTGAGCTGGGATGGGGCAGTGAGCTAAATAACGGGGATGGATCAAGCCCTGATCTTTGGACTGGGTAAGAGTGGTCTGCTTAATTCAGACACTCTGTTCATCACCACCCCCTTTTCTGAATCGTTTTTGGCCACTATAGGTGTGGCAGGGTATACTCAGACATGAGTCCCTTGCTCACTGCTCCATCAGGATTCAAGCAAGCCGGGCCGACGAGGCTGAAATGCCAGAAACCGGTCCCCGGTAGCTTGTCTCCTTTCTGGTGAAGAATTGGCTTGGTAGTTTGGTCTGCCCTGTTCCCATGATGCACTGGGCCAGGGACAGACTAATTTGCATATAGCCAGGTTCTGAGCTGGGATGGGGGCAGTGAGCTAAATAACGGTGATGGATCAAGCCCTGATCTTTGGACTGGGTAAGAGTGGTCTGCTTAATTCAGACACTCTGTTCATCACCACCCCCTTTTCTGAATCCCTACTTACAAGTGGGCCTCGCTGGTCTTAACCAACCTGTCTACACCACTTTTCTCTGCAAGTGGCCTCTTGTTGTCTCTAGACCTGTCCTGTTGGCTAGTCATTGCTACAGTGTGCCTTCTCTGTATTGTCCACAGGAAACCGGCTATTTCTGGTAGGCTAAGGCTGATGCCAAAGCCAGGCAGAAACCACCATTCCCGTCAGGGCAAGGAAGTCACACGCCAGGATAACCCCTGCTCACCCTCTAGGTAGCTTGGCACGAGCAGTCTAGGCTAAACTCGGAGAGGATGTGTAAAGCATTTGCGTCAGCGCACAACAGCAACAACATACTAGGTACACCACAAAAGAGACTCCACACAAGGTTATATTAAAATAACTTTTGTATTGTCAAAACAGATCAGATAGAAATTACACATGTACATTGTGCCAACTGGCACGGCAATATTCACAAGGGATTATTTACAAGACAGGGCCACATGGGCCACTGTCTGAATCAGCACTTCGCAGATATAGAAATACTTGTAGAGGCGAACGAGATTCTGCATGCCACCCAGTCAGGTTTTCGCCCTAATCTTAGCACGGAGACCGCGCTCCTCGAGGTCTCCGAAACAATCAAGGAGATCTTGGATTCAGGGGGTAAAGCCATGCTGGTGATGTTGGATTTGTCGGCGGCCTTTGACACCGTTCCCCATGATGGTCTTCTCACAAGACTCTATGAGATAGGACTTCGGGGAGCGGTGTTCAGCTGGTTTTCTTCCTTTCTAGCCGGCCGCCGGCAAACGGTCTGGGCCTCACCAGATTCCGCCGTGATGCCTCCTCTGGGAGTTGGGGTCCCTCAGGGCTCTATTTTGAGCCCGACCCTCTTTAATATCTTCATGACCCCTTTGGCGGCATTGGCGGAGTCGTTTGGGGCCCGGATCGTATCTTATGCCGACGATACCCAGCTCCTCTTCTCGTGTAAGAGAGGAGGAGATTTTGAAGGGGAGAGTATCCGGGATTGCCTTGGGGCTGTGTTTCAATGGTTCCAACTGCACAGCCTCAAGTGCAATTCCGACAAGTCCGAGATACTCTTCTTTGGGTGCGACACAGAGCCAGACTGGCAGGCCTGGTGGCCTATCGACATGTTCCCCCCTACGTGTTCATCCCAAATGGCTAAAAACTTGGGTGTTAAGATGGACACGGGGCTGACAATGAAAGCCCAGATTCTGGGGGTGTCGGGCACGTGCTTTGGCCTCCTTAGGATGCTTCGGAGGTTTCTTCCCCTGTTATCGGAGGAGCACCGGAAGCTGACTGTACAGGCCCTGATAGGCTCCAGGTTGGATTATTCGAACATTCTATACCTGGGCCTGCCAGAGTACCTGTTACAGCGGCTACAGGTTGTACAGAATGCTGCGGCAAGAGCGATTTACGGAGTGAACAGGCGTACCAGTGCTGCGGGTTTGCTCCAGACCTTGCATTGGCTCCCAATCCGTAAGCGGATCGCCTTCAAGGCTCTGACTTTGACATATAAGGCCCTCCATGCGTCGGGAGCGAAGTATCTCCAGAGGAGACTGACTTTTTACCAACCAGCTCGCTCCCTGAGGTCAGAATCCTTATTTCTGGCTACTGTCCCACGAGTGAAGAGAGCACGTCTGGGAGGTCGCTCCTTTGGATTATTGGCGCCCCAATTATGGAATTCTTTGCCCCTTTCCCTCCGGGGAGCCACTGGCTTATTAGCCTTTAGAAAGGACCTTAAGACCTGGCTGTTTGTCCAGTAGGCCTTCTTTGTGTGCTGTTTTTTTACTTTGGTGTCTCTTTCTCTTTTAATGTGTTATGTTAGTTTACTGCAGCCTTCTTCAATTAAAAGCGCCGGGACACTCTTTTTGAGTAGCCGTGCGCTCTATAAAAAACCATTTAACATAACATAACATAACATAACTTGTCAGTAATTAGAATAAAAGTATATAAACTTCACTGTAACACAAAGTAACAGTTATAGATCACATCCAGTAACTACTGGGAACAGGTAAGTACCACCTACGCAACCCTAAACCCCTTAGGAGACTGTCACGCAGGGGACCAGGACCTCACTAAGACCACCTGTACTAAGAAGAACAACCCCCTAAGTATCACACAGCATTTAGGGGTCTAAGAAAGAACACATTACCCATGATGCATAAATATACATTCAGAGGAGTAGTAAAGAGAAACACATAATGTATAAACCTACACATTCAGCGGTGTTAAGAATAAAGCACATGATGCAATAAAATTACATTCAGAGGTACCAGAATAATACAGTAGCGCAATAGTCACATGATGTCTAAAAACATTCAGAGGTGCAGGAATAAGACATGATGCAAGAAATCACATTCAGAGGTGCAAGAACCATACAATTGCGCAAAACCTACATAATGTTGGCCTAGTAATGCAGTATTATATTTCTACTTAAATTGTGAACATTTGCAACGCACAGATTGCTACCTCACATATGTAAGAATGTCTGCTTATTATCGCAGTATTATGTTTATAACTGTATTTTGAACTTTTGTACCTATACCTATTATTGCAGTATTATTCTGCTACCTGTATTTTGAATGATATTAGCAGTAATTTGTTTGCACATGTATTGGATTCTTTAATTCATTAGTAGTTTAGCCCGATTTTTATACTGTATATGTGGTAAGATGCACCTATCTCACCTTTATCCCTATCCCTCACTGTTCGCTACCTCATTTATTTGGTTCATCGATGTAAGCTACTTCACGTTGTTGCATTGATTATTACTACCTCATTCACTTCGTTTAGTCTTGTATGTAAGCTGCACCCTGCCATTTTCTACACCTTGACTACACAGCTGCTACCTCCTACATTCAGATTTGTAATTTGTTTCCACCTAACCGGTTCTACCTCTCATATTTTGTACATGGTGTAAGCTAACTGCTACCACGCATATAGGATACATGATGTAAGCTGCACCTACGCACTGTTTGTTCCTAGATTGCACTGACTTTTACCTCTTATTCTTTTGGTCACACACTAGTGTCACCCCTTTTCCCTGTAACTAACGGCTGACAGTCTTTACTGTCGTCCTATCTCCTACACCCAACATCACAGCCTTTCTAAAATGGAGCTCAACGGCAAGCACACTTTTAGAATCAACTACCCTTCCACCCTCAACAAAAAAGCCACTAAACGTTTTAAACATAACTTCTTGAGGTCGCACCCTGAAACACCCTTTGCCGACACCTACTTCTCACCGGGCAATGGTGCCCTGAATACGGATATCATCTTCCACACCTCACGCAGAGCCCAATGGAGAAAAGCGTTCCTAACCCTACTCACCGTCTCCACCACCAGGAAAACAACTCATGGCCTAACTCTCTCTATCACACCTTCCCACCTCCTCCCTGGCAGGGCTACCATTACTATCTACAACAACGGGATGGTCCTAATTCAATCCACGGACAAGAACCTGGAACTACTAGACAACCTGTTCCCCAAGTTTAAAGAGCACCTTTCCAAGCTGCAGACCCACACCCAGAACTCCACCAGCACTATCACCCCTGACGTCGCAGCCCCCGCCTACAACACCTCTACCCCCAGCACCCCAGTAAATGGCCCACCGGCTGTTAACGCCCCACACTCCCCAAGCACAGTCACAAATCTCTCCACCTCAAATACTAGCCGCCCCTCTAACATGACCCCTATTACACCCACTCATACCCCCCCATCCCTCTCCCCCCTGACATAACAACACCCACCCACAACTCGCCACCACCTGAACACACCACCGCCCGGAGTTTATCCACCCCCCCCTCCCATCCCCCTCACGGCAGACCCCTCTCACTCCCCAGCTCCCTCCCCACTCTTCTCACCCACCACGACACTCTCACACCTGACACAACAACTCTCACCCACAGCACGCCACCATCTGAACACACCACCATTCGGAGTTTATCCACCCCCCCCCAGCCCCCCCACGGCGGACACCTCTCCCTCCCCACTCCCACCCACGACACGCTCACCCTCCCAACAAAACATACAGAACATACCGCCTCCCCTACCTTAGCATCCCCCTCTCTCCCACCTCCTATTCTCAGCCCTCACTACCCTCCTGTCTCCCCCACTGTATTCAGCCTTCACTCACTCTTCTACTCTCCGGCACCGTCTCCCACTGACGGCACTGCCTATGCCTCCCACCCACCGCCTTCACCTACCTCACCCACACCCTTCGCCCACAATAACTCCCACACTTTGAATGCCATCCCATTTACTAGCACCACAGAACCTTCCAACAACGCTAGTCTATCCCCCCCCTCGATACCCTGCCCGCTTTCCAGCTCACTACTCAACCATTCATCAATGGCTCTCACCACCAACCCCATCCCCAATACACCTCCTGACCTGACTATATCCACCCTCCAACAATTCAAAGAGGATATTCTACAAATCAAAAAAGATGTCCACGCAATCAAAGACCTTCTCTCCTCACAGCCCAGTCTACCTCCCACCATCCCTCTACCCTACAAACGACGCACCCTCCCCACATACCCCCGCCTCCAACGACACCCGCGCTGGCCGACTATCCCCGTTCGCAATAACTCCCACCGCCCCCGTCGTGTCCTCAACCCACTGTCGGACCGCGACCTATGCTCTCTCCTACGCTCTTATGGCCCAGGTCCGGTAAAACACTTATCCAACACACACACCCCCATACCCACAATTCTTACAAACCCTCTGAGGCTCCCAACCCTCAACAACAGAGGTTCCGTCCCTAACAACCTCAGAAAAATTTCCCTCACACTAGAAAGCTCGACCACCCTTCTCTCTCCCAAACTCAAATGCATCCTACTCAATTGCAGATCGGCCCAGAGACACTCCACCGACATCGCTGATCTTGTCTCAGCTAGGGATCTCGACCTAGCCATTCTAACGGAAACGTGGCTTACTGAAGCCTCTACCCCGATTATGGACATACTAGTCCCCCCCAATTATCACATCGTCAGGCTGGACAGGTCCCCAGGCAAGACGGGCGGGGGAATTGCATGCATTTTTAGGAGCAACCTCTCCGTTACCAAAGTCAACTCCCCCTCCCTTTCCTCTTGTGAACTCCTCTGCCTCGACATCACCAGCGAGGGCAAACAAGTTTGTGCTTTACATCTCATCTACCACCCGCCTGGTGAGAACATCATATTCACCCAACAACTCATGGACATGATCACCTCCAATGCCGGTCGGCAGACCACCAAGTCTACCTGGGTGACTTCAATCTCCACTGGAACGACCAGAATGACACAGTGGTGAATAGTCTCAAAACTTTCCTCAATGCTCTTGACCTCACCCAAATATGCGATAGACCAACACACGACAAAGGCTCGATACTCGACCTCATCATTGCCAAAGAGAACTCTACACAACTGGAGGCGATACAACCCTGCGACTGGTCAGATCACCACATTATCACCTTCTTTATCAATGAAAAAGTTAAACCTAACCCGGTTCAACCAATCAAATCCAAAACATGGAAAAGGGACATGAAGAATCTTAACCCCTCTACCCTGCCTCCCCACATCGGCAATCGCCTCCTTCCCCCTTCAGGTACCTCGGATGTTCACTCACTGATAGACCACTACCTTGACTCTATGAATACAATAGTCAATGAAGTCGCCCCACTGCAACTGAAGAGAGTCTCCACCAAAATTTCGAATCCCTGGTATGATGACAGACTCAATGACGACAGGCGTACTATGCGAATGGCAGAGCGCACATGGAGATCGGACCCTTCAGCATTGCACCTCAAAAGGCTTAAGAACAAGAGAAATGCCTACTTCAGGAAAATAAAGCGCACAAAATCGGACTTCTTTAGCCGCCAGTTGGACCAAGCAAAAAACAGGCCAAGAAAGCTGTTCGAACTAATCAAGACCCAAACGAAGACACAACCCTTACAATCAAACAGTGCAACAAGCGACACCCCAAACTGTGAAGCCTTCTCTGCTTTCTTTAAGCTAAAGACTGACAACATAAGAAATGACCTCATCATAGATGTAAGCCGATTCCCCAGTCACACCAGAATGTCTAACACTCAACCTAAAAACAAGGCATCATGGCTGTACTTCGATACCTACTCGGAAGAAGCAATACACAAACTGCTCTGCACCTTGAAGCCCTCTAATCACCTCACAGACCCTCTACCTGCTAATGCTGTAAAAGACTTCATCCCCTTGCTCCTCCCTCTCTGGACCAAAATCATCAACAGCTCCCTACAACAAGGCCTCATCCCAGACTCCCTTAAGGTGGGGCAAGTCACGCCTATACTCAAGAAACCTACAGCTGATCCGTCTGACCTAAACAATTACCGGCCCATCACCAATATCCCCACCCTGGCCAAACTGCTGGAGAAATGTGTCCAACTCCAACTAACAAAACACATTGATCAATTTGACCTCCTCAACCCTCATCAATCAGGCTTCCGAAGCGAAACATAGCACAGAAACAGCTATGACACACATAATTGATGACGCCCTCCAAATTCTTGATCGCAATGAGTCTTGCCTCCTCATCCTTCTTGACCTCTCTTCAGCATTTGACACGGTCAAACATGAGAACTTGCTGGAGCTGCTAAGCACTAGAATGGGTCTATCGGGAACTGTTCTCAAATGGTTTTCGTCCTTCCTTCACAACCGATCTCAGAAGTTCAAGATCAACAACGTGCTATCTACACCCGTGCCTGCAGATCTAGGTGTTCCACAAGGATCCTCCCTCTCCCCCACACTGTTCAACCTCGTCATGGAACCACTCGCCACCCTACTCCAAGCCTCCAATGTCCAATTCCATATGTACGCCGACGACACACAACTTTACCTAAAGCTACAATCCCCGGAAGATATCAAACATCTGAATTCCACGCTTATCAACACTCAATCTTGGCTGGCGGATAATCACCTCAAACTAAATGCTCTGAAAACTGAGTTCCTACTCATCTCACCCCCGGCGAAAATCTCCACCACCCAAACGTGGCTCAATAACCTAACAGCACTCAATGTCCAACCTACCATCGTGGACTCGGCGAAATCCCTAGGCATCACACTCGACGCCAAGCTCAACATGCAGCAGCACGTTAGCAAAGCCACAAAAGGTGCTAATTTCCAAATCAACACACTGAGGAAAATCAAACCCTTCCTCCCTGCCGAAGACTTCCGAACTGCTGTGCAAGCTTTAGTCATCCCTCGAATAGACTACGGAATTGTGGCCCTCAGCGGACTCCCGCTATCCACAACAGCACCCTTAAGAGCCTCCCTGAACGCTGCCGCGAGACTCATTACTGGCTCAAGAAAACATTCGCATATATCCCCAGACTTAAAGTCCCTAAAATGGCTGCCTTTTGAAGCCAGAATACAGCTAAAAATTGCAGTTATGACACACGCGGCCGTGCACCACAATGCACCCAACTACCTCGCTCAAAAGTTGTCTATATCAAGAGGTTCGAGATCCAATAGAAGTGCTAAAAATCTACTCCTGAAACCCCGTAGATTCCGGAAAGAGAAAACATACAAGCGCTCCTTCTCGGGAATGGCACCCAGGATCTGGAATGCGCTCCCTCCTGAAACCAGGCTTATCTCCTCCACTGCACTCTTCAAGAAAGAAGTGAAAACCATCCTTCTGGCCAAGATCTCCTGAACCTTATAGGTGCTGGATCAGAGACTCTGCATTGCTCTGTACCACTGTTCACTTTGTCCTTTGGCACTATACTTCTACTTGGTGGGGATACCACTACGTTACCCTCTCACTACTGACCAATATATGTTACACTTGGTTTACTGATTCACTCTCCCGATGCCCCCACTCAGTGTTCTCTCTATACTAGGGCACTGGTATAAGCCATCCACGCACCCAAGGTGTACCTGAACACCTAGGTAGTGGGATCAATGACTTGTGCCGTCCTATATTATTTTGTTTACCTGATTGTATTTTGATATGTTTTATGTATGTTATTATTATCCTACCATGTTTGTGACTATTATACTGCTCCCACTATCTCTGTTCGCCCCTACTGCCCTCTCTCCGTGTGAAGCGCTCTGATATCTGTAAGGATCTTGTTTGCGCTATATAAAACTTTGAATAAATTAATATCCTTCCCATGACTTCATTTCTCCAATGAAACATTTCTGTATGAGAACACCAGATAGAGCTTTCCATTATGTCTGCCAGTGTCACGTTCTCTAGCGCATCCATGCATGTAGACCATGGCAATTCTGACTGCCCATTTCCATTGTCATTTGCTCTTCTACACGCTCCATGCATTTGGCAAATAGTGCTCTCCTGTTTCATTTTGTCTACAAGTCCTGTGTCCAGCCGTCCCTTTCTGCGGGGAACCCCTGATGCTCTTCTGACTCATTCAGCGTATTGCACTTGCCCTGGTCCAGCACTACCAGTGGTAAAATAAAATAAAAAAAATACCAGCCTGGTGATGAATATGGGTGTATCAGTTAGAGGTTGAGGGAAAGAGAGAGGAGAAAAGAGGAAGGGAGAGCAAGCAAGGATGTGAGACAGCAAATGAAAGAGAGGGATGTGGAGTTGGGAACAGAGGGTTTTATACCTCACATCACTTTGCAATATTTGCAACGAGTTACTGGGCAAGCTATCTGGAGAGGCTGAACGTGTCACATACATCTACTTGGCAGGTACAGGAATCAGAAATGGAGGGAGTGGTTGGTCCAACAGCTGGCGTGAGTTGATATTTTCAATAATATTGTGATAACTGTCACATTATATCCTCTATCTTTGTCTTGAATGCATAGAACGGATGAATGTGCATATGGCCTGCATATTGACAAGGGCGCGTAACTGTCTTACCATCCTCCTACACAAAGAGTAAAGACTGCTTTGCATAATGTTAAAGCCACTATTAACACACATGATGTTGGCTTCTGTTGAGACATCACTGGAGTAAAGAACCACAGTGATAATGTTGCTTGCAGAAGACGCAGCATGCCTTCTTTCCTCTATCTGCCCCATACTAGTTTGTTCTCATGCAATAAACCACAGCTTCATATAGTAATTTTCACATGCTTTCCACCTGTTCTCATGAAGTATTGGTAAGTGGTTGAAAACTGGAGTCAAGAAGATTAATGTGCAGTCATTTGGTGTTTAGGAGCTATGCATGAAAACTTAGCTGAACAAGCATTATACTTTGCACTATCTACACTGACTGTTAAGGTCAATCAGCACCTCCACTCTCCTTAACCATTCTGCAAAATGGTGAAAACGAATTATTGTGCAGCACGTTTGCAATGTGTTTTTTTTGGATTTTCAAAGTATTTTAGTAGATTTTCAATTGCCACTGTAAAGTGCAAGATCAAAAACACCAACAGTGGTCATCCACGGTTGATAATGAATGCCACAGATACCCAAAAAAAGGCTTAACTTGCTTTGTGAGGTAACAAAGACTTGCTTGTGTCCAACCCAACGAACAAATACGCACACTTTTGTTCACACTCCTTAGAACTGCCCCCGTGATAGCGCTGTTAAATAAGAAATTGTGCTAATAATAGCCAGCGGATGAATTATTCTTCATATGTTTTAAACATAT
This sequence comes from Lissotriton helveticus, assembly GCF_964261635.1. Classification (NCBI taxonomy): domain Eukaryota; kingdom Metazoa; phylum Chordata; class Amphibia; order Caudata; family Salamandridae; genus Lissotriton; species Lissotriton helveticus. Next base: position 1,263,022,050 of record NC_136067.1, on the reverse strand, counting down.
CATATCACTGGACTCTGCCCATTCAGGCCATGAAGGAGTGAGCAACATAGGTATGTATTTTAAAATATTAAGGCAATTCTAGCACATTATGTTCTGACAGACTATCTTTGACCAGTTCCTAAAGAATAGGACTAGAAATACAAGAAGATAAACTCTTGAATTAATTCATTTCAGGCAGGAGAGTCCTTCGGGAAAAACACTGCAGTGTGGCATCCACACAACCCTGTGTAACCCTGTGTACCTCTTTGGTCAACATCTGTGAAGAGATGATTGGACCCCAAATAGCAAACCTGAGTAAACTAAAAGTGAACAGATGTAAACGATATCTGAAGTCAGAAAAACTTACTCCGGTCTCCTCTATTCCTAAAGGGAGATGCAAGACACCAAACAAGTTTTTTTCTCACCTCGCTGGGCTTTTTGTCTAAATGACAGGTCGAGGAACACACTCTTGAGCTGCTAGAGACCTTGACGTTGCCTTTGAGGTGAGGCTAGAGGACCTGAAGAGGTCGTTACAGAGTTGTTCTCCGGTTCAGCATTCTTAAAAGATGCTGGGTGCTGAGCACCCCAAAATAACCTAAGTGTAGGATTACGAGATAATCTAATATGGGAGCTTTAAGAATCAGGTGTCCTGAGATGGCCAGCACACTTTTGGAATTAAGCACTTTTTTAGACAAAACAGCTGAGTCCTTATGAGTCGGATGTCTGTGATACAGGCAAGGAATGCAGTGTCAGAATCATCGTGGGTATATCCTGGCTCACTTTCAACAACTGCATGGATTAGTAAATACAAACCTTTAATCGTTCAATCCTCTTGCCTTGAAAAATGCTTGCTGGATGAGGACTATGACCCCCAGCACCCTGAGTTTAGCACAGACATTGGTTATGATCCTCTTCAAATGGGGGTGGTTCACCGGCATCATCCTGAACATTATGGAGACTGTGCTAGTGTTTTCAAAAAAACAGCAGATGAAAGACAAACACTTCATAGGGCGTAACAGTGTTGTACTGATTTCCATAAGTAGCTAAAAGTCCATGCGGGCGAATGTATGCACTGTTTAAGAGGAAAACGTTCATCTCACTACAATGGCTACAATTCGCTACAATCTGGATAAATGCGACACTCCAAGTGCCCTACAGGTATTCTATTTTTTGTTCTTAGGAGAAATGACGCCCTCCTGCCTAGAGAGCAATAAACAGCATCACACTGAAATATTGGCACCCACAACCAATTATTGGGGTTCTATGGGACCAAATATGCCCTGCCACAATTTCTACTAAATTGGATCTTCGGGGACTACGGATTAGTATGGCTGTGGAAAGAAGAAAACAGCCTTATGGACGAAATATTGTCTCCTTAAGTACAGGGCAATGGTGTTTGACCTTGCAATACCCTGGCAGTGTTTCATCACTTTGTGAACAAGGCATGTGTATTGACCTCTTCTTAGTGGTGTGTGCTTCATCTAGGGAGGTCGATCGGACATGCTAAGTACTTGCTCACCAAACTGTTTGAGCACATGCCAAATTAAAAAAAATACACTTCCATGCATATACCATTTAATTCCTGGGTTGCATTCTTTTCAGGCTTCCTGGGCTATAGTCTTGAGGCTTGATTCTCAGAAGATCAAGGCTATCTGAGACCGGCCTGTTTTGGCTACCGTAAAGCCTGCAAAACGTTTAATCAGCCTCACCCTATTTTATAGGTGGTTTATTCCTCGTTTTTCGGACAACAATTCTCCTCAGACGACTCTAGCCTATGCAGACGCGTCTTAAAATAGTAATCGGTAGCAGAAGAATCCATTGCCAGGCTGAAGCATAGTTTCACCACTAAGGTAATGGGGTAATTGCGCATTGTAATTTTATTGAGATGCGTACAGCAAAGTCTTTTAGTGATCGACCAGATCAATATCAAGTCTACGCCTTTGCTCTACACGGTGTGCTTTGTGCTCAAGACAAGAACTCAAAGAAGGCGTCTATCCATAGGTATATTGCTCCCCGTACCTGCCATGCAAAATCCATGGCACACACTGTCTCTCGATTTGTAGGTATACCTACTTCCGATTAAGGGAGTATTATTTTATTGATTGTGGTCAATAACTTTGCCAAGATGACAGACTAGATACATAGTAAAGGATTTCTGACTGCACTTCTTTAACAGACTGTGTAGTTTTCCATCCACATCCATGTCACTACTTAGATCCCAATTTGGGAAGCAGTTACATAGACATCTTATTACTGATTTGCAGTTTGCATCCGGTTACCATCCTAAAACCTAAGGCTTGAAAGATACATTAGGACTTAGCATCAAGGTTAAGTCAGGGTTCAACTATAATAGATTCTTGGAATCTGGATTTGCTCTGGTTTGAAATTTTTCTTGGACTTTTTGGTCTTCCTTTTTTATCAATGGCTCTGCATTTACTGTACTCTGAAGCTACACAAATCCCGAGTATAACATGACTATCTCATTTCAGCTTGTAGTGTTTCGATCCGGGAAACTGTGGAGGACATCATAGCATCTCAGTTCAGGTATTTTTTGAACCAGAAAGTAACCTGATTGAATATTCTGTTTTTATTCGGTCTCCACCACCAGTTTCTGAAGTAAGGTGTTCACTTCCTTTCAAAGCATAACTTCAAGATGATGAAGATTTCTTGGGTGATATAGTAGGTTCAGGGAACTTGACCTTCAGTGCATATTTATTCCTCTGTGGGAAATGCCTCCTGTCACAAGGCTTGTGGCATCTTCTGTATTCGTTCCTTTTCTCAAGGCGGTAAGGGACGACGGTGGCAGTGTCTCCCGACCCCGCTTGGCGCCAGTAAGCACCCTCAGAGCGGAAGCTCTGCACGAAAATTGCTTTACTTGTTAACTCATTTCCTATGTCACTTTTTTAAAATTGATTACGAATTTTAAAATCACGCACTTTATGTTATCTGTGAAAAGTTAAAATTGAATAAGAATTTTAAACTTCACTCACTCTGTGTACCCACGCTTATTCCCGGCGCTGCTAGGGGCTCAATTGTATTCCAGTAATCTGTGCTCGGTATTCCAGCCTGCCCGCCCCGGTCCGACTCGGTAGCCAATACCGCAGAGCGGAGGGCGGGACAGGAAGAGCCAGACACTCCCAGCAAGTCGAGCGGTTAGCGCTCTAGAGTTTGTGTTCACAGGGCTATTTATCCCCCTCGTCGGGTCAAGCGCGCAGCGGTTGCGCGCAGCAGAGCGCCCAAGGACGCGCCGAAGACGAGCCAAAGACCTGCCCGTCTGCGCCCGTCCGCGACCGGACGTGGCCAGGGGCTATGGCACCTAGATCCGATAACTCAGAGGTCTGGCCCATTAATCGTGCTATCTACACCCCTCAGGTCCTTCTGGGCTTACGGCACAAACCTCTATGGGAATGCTCAAAAGGGGCAGATACCAGCTTGGAGGGCCCCTTTTCTTGTCGTCATTGCAAGACCCAGTTCCAAATTATCTCAGAGGATAGAGAGGACACAGACCCTGCAGATGATCCGCTATATACTGATATCGAGGGCAGTGATCTTGCTGATTGCCACCCCACTCCGACTAAAAGGATGCGTACTAATGTATTACATGGGAGTAAGAACCTTCTATGCAACATCCGATCGCTATCAAAACATGCAACTGAAGTTTGGGAACTAATTTCCTCTGAAGAGCCCAACCTATGTTTTCTGACGGAAACATGACTAAAACCACACTCGGTTCCGGCCATAACCCTAGGAATTCCGATGGGGTATAAAATTGTTAGACTAGACCGCCTTATAAGGACAGGGGGAGGGATTGCGATAGTCCACAAACAAGAAATAAACATTTCTATCCTAGACGAACTATGCACCCCAGAACTTGAACTGTTGATTTTAAAAATAAATGCTACACCGAAAGGTAGCCAAAAAGGGGCTCTGGTTTATCGCACTCCTGGGCCTTGTGCCAACTTCTCCATCACACTAGTGGAAGCTTTGGCCCCCCATATAAGCAAAGACAGCGACTTCTTACTTGTGGGAGACTTCAACTTTCATAGCGAATTAAAAGAGTGCACTGAGGCACAATCCCTTCTGACGGATTTGTCCTTACTAGGCCTAAAACAAGCTAATAGCAGTTCCACACACCAGGCAGGTCACACTCTGGATTTAATCCTGTCTAATTCCCCATCAATCAAATGCCTACCTCCAACACAAGTAAAATGGACCGACCATTTCATCATAGAATTTTACACCCCTCGCATTAGCACTCCTCCCTCAGGCCCAATAGCCTTGCCAAGTAAACGCAGGCAATGGCACAAAATAACCCAAGATTCTTTTAAAGAGAGGTTTGTAGAACCTTCCCTTGCACTCACTGAAGACATCGAGGTAGCCCTGACCAAATTTGAAGGAGCGCTGAGGACAGCAGTGAATGATATTGCCCCCCTGAAATTGTTTAAACCACGCCCGGCACATAAACAAGAAGTCTGGTTCTCTGAACATCTAAGGTCCCTAAAAAAAACGGCCAGAAAACGTGAAAAGAAATGGAGATCGTCCCATTTGGCTGATAAGAGCCGCTACTGGGAATCCCTCTCCACATACCATAAAGCCATTTGTATGGCGCGCAAAAACCACATTGCGTCCCAAATCGAAGCTGCTGGAAATACTCCAAGGGTATTATATCAAATCCTGCAGTCATTCGTTAAACCAGTGGCCTGCGAGAGCTCAGAGTTTGCATCTCAGCAACTGTGTGATGATATCTCACTGTTTTTTAACAAAAAAATAGATGGGATCTATGAGAAAATCATTAGCTCCAACCTGTCCTTTTGTGGAGATAATTCTCAACCACAAATCAAGAAAGACCCTAACCCTACCACGCACACCCTAGGCATATTTCCCCCTATCTCATTAGAGGAGGTTGTATCTTTAACCTCGCAAATCAAGAGCGGGTGTCCAGATTACACTATTCCAGCAAGAATTAGGCCTATGCTTGGTACAGAATTAGGTCCTGGGGTTCAGAGATTGGTAAATCTTTCCCTGAGCACAGGTGAGGTTCCCAGAGGGTGAAAAAAGGCTCTGGTTAGACCCATTAGAAAAAAAAACACAATTCGAGGAATCAACATATCACCCGGGGCGCAGCTCCAAGAGGCAAGATGGCCGCTGAGCTGTTGTAGAGGAAAGTCGCTTGAACTCCCTCTCCTAAACTCAAGAATGCCGACGGTGGATTAAGGTGAATATGCTGCTTCTTCAGGGGTCAGCAGGAAGCCAGAATTGAGAGCAATACGTTACCGAACAGTGGCCTGCATTTACAGCTGTTTCTACGATTGTGGCATTAGTGGGCCGACACTGGCGAACCTTCTACATAAATTTACGAGTTGCTCTGAAGATGGCACATCGCACTGGGGCAGTTCCTAAGATTTCGAGTGTAAGCAAGAGATCGACCCCTTTAAACACCACCGCCTCGAGAGCGCTGCTGGGCAGGAAACTGGAGAAGGCTGACAAGCTCGAAAAGGAAAAGGAGAAGAAAGCTGAGCAGAGAGCGGCGAAAGCGGTAAAGTATGCAAACACCGCTGGGAGCAAAACACAGCAGCGTGAACAACTGCAGGGCGATAGCACGCAGGCAAAGGAGGCTAAAGGGATACAGCATCTCGTAACAAAAGAGCTTAGACAGCCTACCTTGACTGAGTCATTTGCGGGCAAAGTGGCAGCAGGATCGGCAGCCGCACCGCCCGACATTCTGAACGCTGAAACAGAACCTGCCGTCCTCGAGGACGCAAGCGTTGTGGTTGCCGAGCAACTGGGGCTCCTGGAGAACACGCCTCTCGCGGAAGCGCTTCATGATGGCGGGGACGCCGAGACTGTAATGATGAGGAACACGGATGGTATGGAGCTGAGTGCAAAGGTCTTGCGAGACACAGAGAGGTACAATAATTCACAAATGTTGGACGCTCTCCTTCAGGTTGAGGTAGGGCTTCCAAGTGAGAACAAACAGAATAAGCAGAACATGCAGGAACATATACAAAACGCTACCTGGGGCAGCTTGAAAAGCTTAGCAAGCCATGATTCACAGCATGAATAGGGCGCACTTAAGGAAGGGAGAGGGTGCTCCCCGGAGGGAGACAAATTCCTTTCAGTTAATGAAGGCTCTGAATCATCCCAAACCAGCTCACAGGAAGAGGGCAGTATCACAGAACTCTCTTCAGACTCAGAGGAATCTCATACTAGTGCTTCTAAAAATAAGACTATGCGGAAGAAAAGAGCGTCAGCGATAAGACAGGACAGGGAAGGCTCGTCCTCTAGTATCAACAAGAAGCTAATGTGGGACTATAGTGACACCACCGGAATTCAACAAGGAAACTATCCAGAAGAAGAAGGGGCTGCAAACAATGGGGGCTCAATACCGCACGCAACACTAGATGGTATGTTTAGCATGCAAATGCAAGCAGAGGCAAGATCAGAGAGCCGGAGAGCCAGACAAGACACAAAGAAAATTCAAGCGAGCATTAGAAAAATGAATAAAAAATACGAAGAAGTAGAAGAGAGAGTGGTGCTAGTAGAGGAAAGGACTGGCAGGCTTGAGGACGATTTTACAGATTTGCAGTCATATAAAATGGAGCAGGGGAAGATTGTTCAAGATTTACAATGGAAGGTGGAAGATTTTGAAAATCGTCAGACGAAATAACGTTAGACTTCTTGGGCTGGAGGAGGGAGTGGAAGGGCAGGACGCAAGAGGGTATGTGGTCAAGCTGCTAAAAGGTGCATTCCCAGAGGCACAATGGGAGACTGAGGTCCAGAGAGCCCATAGATTTCCTCTTACGCAGAAGAAGAGACAAGGTGGGAATCAGGCCATATTGCCAAGGGCTATGCTAGTTTTTCTGGGAAACTTCCTTGCGAGGAAAGAAATCATGACAAAAGCCAGGCCTGATGATAAGAAAACATATGATGGAACCACATTTTTCGCTAGGCCTGACTTTTGTCATGTGACAGTAGAAAGGAGGTGGAAACTTAGACAATTGATTACTCCTTTCCAGCAACAGGGCTCTGAGGCATATCTAACGTTTCCCGCAAAACTAAAAGTCATCACGGGGGGTCAAACCAGAATGTTCTTTTCTGAAATCAAGGCAGGCGAGTATCTAGCAGAGATCGCGGAGAACCACAGGAGTAGAAATAAGAAAGGTCCCTGAGATACTCAGATTGATGCAGAACATACCTGTGAAAGATTTAGACTAATGGTTAGAATCCTGGAGAAGCTTGATATACGAGGAGAAGGGAGGGAGGGGGAGGCGACACTACAGCAGAGAGCAGTCACACATAGGTCATGACTGACCTATTTGCCTGTAGAAAGGGGGGTGGGGTAGACAGGGGGAAGGGGGGGGAGGGGGGGTCACGGGGGAAGGTGATGGATGGCGGGTAACTACAGCACAAGAGAAAAGGACACATGGACGTAATATAGTACTCGGAGGTGGGCGATTGGTCTGGGCACTTCACAAGGGAAACAACATTAAGTGTAGATGTCTTTAAAAATTGCCTCAATTAATAAATGTGGCCTAAATGAGGGAGGGAAAAGACAGAAGGTCGCGGCAATGCTAAGATCATTAAAATTAGATGTTATATGCCTACAGGAGACGCACATAGAGGGCAAGAGTAAATATCTTCTGGAACAACTGGGTTTTGAAGTCCTCGCACATACACAACAGGATTCTAAGACAAGGGGTGTGGCTATAATTGCCAAAAAGGGAGTAACAAAGGTCAAAAAAAAGAAGGAAGACCAAGGGGGGAGGTGGGTTATGACTGAAGTAGAAATAGGCGCTGGATGTTACACAATTATTTCTGTATATGGCTCAAATGATGATGAACCTGAGTTATTTGATTTTCTGGATCTGGAATTAGCTCTCTGGCCAGAACCTGTGATTTGCTGCGGGGATTTTAATGTAAATGGATTGTCAGGGATGGGTATGACGGGAGGGGGGGCCCAGGCGGACCGCAAAAGAAAAACACGCAGGTCTATCCGCAATTTAGCACAACATAATGCACTAGTGGACGTCTGGGCAGTGAATAACCCACCAGGCACAGGCAGTACTTTTTATTCAGCACCACACAGGATGATCGCCAGACTGGACTACTTTTTTGTCTCCAGCTCCCTGGTTGCTGGTATTCTGATTGAAAGACTCCCCCGGGTATTCTCAGATCATAACCCTCTTATAATAACTATTCCCCAGACCAGCAGAGGAGAACGAGCAGAATATAAATTGACGTTTGAGAGAAGGCTATTAAGCGAGGAAGATTATGTTAATAAGATGAGGGTCTGGATCAGGCAGTTCTGGGAGGTCAATAGAGGATCTACATCAGTAGGGACAGTCTGGGATGCCTTTAAAGCCGGGGTGCGGGGAGAAACATTAAGCTTTACATTATATAGGGCTAAAATGGAAAAATTATTATTAACCAGAAGGCTTAGCGACCTGGCAGAGCTGGAGGACCAACTTATTAAGGCTATTAGGAATCAAGAATCAGTGGATGATATTCTACTGAGGATAGAACTAAAGAAATCAGAGGCCAGCGAGAGCATGGCAAGGAAAACTGCAGGTAACTATATGGCCAAAAAAGAAAAATGCTACGAGTTTAACGAGCGAGTTGGCCATTTACTAGCAGTACGAATTAGACAAAATACGGCAGCTGGGGAAATAAAAGAGATTAAAGATAACAGGGGTAGGGTTGTAAATAAGGTGGAAGAGGTACGGGAAGTTTTCAGGGAATTTTATGCAAATCTGTACGATCACGATCTTAGCAATAGAGACCTTGAAATAGAGGAATACCTAGCAGCCACTCCACAAGTAAGATTAAAAGATGAAGAAAAGAAGAAATTAGAAATGCCTCTGTCTTTACAGGAGGTTCAAAACGCAGTAACTGTATTACCAACAGGGAAAGCAACAGGCCCCGACCAAATCCCAGCTGAATTTTTATAAAACCTTCTGGGATGACTTGGGGATAGATATGTTAGAAACACTAAGACAAGCACAGATAAGGGAGTCTATCCCACAGTCATGGGCAGGCAGATTATTCTAAAGCATTGGCACAGAGACTAAGCAAGATAATTGAGAGCCTAGTTAATCCCGCACAGCATGGATTTATACCGGGGAAAGGGACTACGCAGCATACAAGACAAATGGTCACCATTTTTGATGCTGTGGGAGCTGCAGGAGACCCTGTCGCTGCAGTATTCTTGGATGCAGAAAAGGCTTTTGACAGGGTCTCCTGGGGTTATTTGTGGAAGGTTTTGGAATGGTCGGGTATAGGGGTAGGTTTTTCTAAGGCTATTCAGGCTCTTTATGTGGAACCATCGGCAAGAATTAGGATTAACAAAGGTTTTACCTCCGAAGTACCAATAAGGCGGGGCACACGGCAGGGCTGCCCGGCATCACCGCTTTTATTTGCACTATATTTGGATCCCTTGCTGAGAAGATTAGAGAGAAATAACTTTATCCTTCCAGTTAAACTCCATGAGCAGGAGTATAAAATTTGTGCATACGCAGACGACGTAGCAATCATTACACCGCACCCAGAAAGTGCAATAGTCGAAATAGAGCAGGAAGCAGTACATTTCGGCAGGGTCTCAGGATACTCAATAAATAAAGACAAGACACAGATAATACAGAATAATTATGTAATATATCAAGACATAAGAGTGGTCACAGAAGCAGTATATCTAGGAATAAGAATTACAGCTGATTTAGATAAACTGGTAGAGCTAAATATGGGTCCACTCCTGACAAAAGTAAAAGAAAATACCGAAAGGATCCACACTCTACACCTTACTCTAATGGGCTGTATTAATGTTATAAAGATGGTGACCTTCCCGAAGTTTTTGTATCTTCTCAGAGCCATCCCATTACATTTTGACCATAACTGGTTTAATAAATTAGAAGGGATACTTAACAGACTTATATGGGCTCAGGGGAAGACAAGGAGAGCCTATCGATATCTTACATTATCTAGAGAAAAGGGAGGTTGGGGGGCACCAGACTTTAGGCTTTATTATTGGGCTGCCGCCTTGCAGTATTTTCGGGGGTTGGTTGGGGGGAGCGGTCTAGGGCAAAATGAGGTTAGATTAGGTTTCACTAATGATATTCTGCACTATTGGGTGAGGGGGCGGAAAATGGATTTTTAAACACAATCGACTTTAGTTACTTTAAACATACACGTTTTAAGACACTAAGGGCGGCTTATATGGTATGGAGGGCGATCTCAAAGAAATTGGGTTTAGGTAGGTATAATAACTATACAAGGTTGTACACGAATACCTCATTACCAGGAGACATTTTTAGGGATACAACTATGAAGGACTGGAATAATAAGGGGATTGTAAAGGTTGGTAACCTTTTGGATAACCAGGGGAGTATATTACAATTTGGAGAGTTACAAGCCAAATTCGGAATAGAAAGACGCAGCTTTTTTAAATATTTACAAGTAAGAAGCTTTTTCTTCCAAAAGCAGGGCGGTCCGCTAGGATTCGGTCAAAACAAAGTAATGGAATATATAGAACGATCTAACTGCTGTACAATTAGGCATCTTTATGCTGAACTCAGTGTAATAAAAAATGATGATAGGGGGAAATATGCTCTAAAATGGAGTGAAAAGCAGGGGACCGATACGGTAGATTTTCAGACATCCCTTGATATGGGTAGAACTATGCTCTGCTCAGCTACATTACAATCCCAGCATTATAAAACTATTTACTCACTATATCACACACCGGCTAGAATTGCACAATGGGGTGGTACGACTGGGATACTTTGTCCTCTATGTGATTTTAATGAGGCAGACATTGTACATATGTTTGCTCAATGCCCACAGTTGTATACTCTAAAAAACGCAATTGAGGAATTTTTCGAAATTTCACTAAAATTTAAAATGAAGCTTACAGATGAACTAATTATTTTGGGGGTGGGGGCAGGGGAAAGTATAGAGGGATTACCAGCGGAATTTCTGTTTGTTTCAATGGCAATCTATCGAATTTGCATAGCAAGGGCATGGCTGGATAAGACGCCTCCTTCTTTCCAAACATGGATTGCGAACCTTCTTGCTACATACAACTTGGAAAAAGCAATATACGACAGGAAGGGGCGAAGAGCTAAGCTATTAGGACGGAAGATTTGGCAACCTGTGACTAGCTGGAAGAATGGTAGGGCTGATGAAGCGCAGGCTCAGGCAATGGCTATATAAAATACAATATGGAAGGTACATAGATGTTTCTAAATCTGGGTTATATACATTTACTTTGTTATTATGATGTACTATGTTTATCCCTCTCATATATAGGTATATATTGAATTTATCTGGATATGTAAAGACTAAAAGATTTGTGCTGTAATATGAAATGTATTTGTATGGAAAAACGATAAATGCTTAATAAAAAAAGTTTAAAAAAAAAAAAAAGAAAAAACCCCACAATTCCATGGACAGACCTGTCCAACCTTAGACCAATATCCCTGTTACCATTCCTAGGAAAACTCACTGAAAAACATGTGAATCGCCACCTATCAATGTATATTGAACAGGCGGAGGGCTGGATTACTCACAATCCGGCTTTAGGCCTAAACACAGCACAGAGTCAACCCTGATGTCAGTCACAGACGACCTACATATGTATCAGGATAGGGGCCACTCGCAAAAATTACCAGTTAAGACGTTGTTTTTGTTGCATTCGGCCATAAGGAGGCACGGGTCCGAAGAACCAATTTATCTGGATAAAAACTGGTGCACAGAGGATGAACTGAAAGAGCTTAAAGCTCGCTAACCCTTCTGGCTGATGTAATGGTCACTAAGAAGATAGTCTTAATCTTCAGAAGTCTTAGATGGAGGCTTTGCAGTCGTTCATAGGGGAAACACATGAGGTATGTCAGAACTTAATTGAGATCCCATTGAGGCATAATAAAAGGGGTAGGAGGAAACCAATGTTGTAAACCTTTGAGGAAGCCTTCCCTCTTTAAGTCACAACTGGTGACTTGAACAGGGAGGGTTGATCCGGCAACCGAAAAAAAGACAAAATAGCAGTATAGTAACCGTTAACAGTGCCCACAGCAAAGCTTTGTTGGGCTAGCGAGAGCACAAACAATTCCCCAGACAGAGAGGCAGAAAGAGATATGTCGTAAGGAGCATCACGCAGCAAACCTTTCCCAACAGACGGTGTATACAGTTTGTAGCAAGGGACGCCTGGCTTCCAAAATACCATCACAGACCACGAATGAAGATTAAAGACACTCATTTGGTGCTGCTCAATGTTCAGGCATGAAGGTGGAGAGTTCAGGTGCAGCACTCTGTCCCGCTGCAGCGACAGGAGATCCACCTGAAGGGCAGCCTAATTGGAAGACAGATGCTTATGCGAGGAAATTTAGATAACATCCGCTTCATGCCCAAACCATGGGCCACTAGAATGACTTGGGCACAGTTGGTTCTGATCTTCCTGAGAACTCGGGGCATGAGAGGTATTGGAGAAAGGTGCACCGGAGTCCCAAGTTCCGCTCGAAATGGAACGTGTTTTCGAGCAAGAGCTACTCTGGAAACTCCAACATGCACAAGAGCTGACATTGCACGTTCTAGAAAGTGGCTAACTGATCAAACCAAGTTTCTCTCCATTCTCAGTAGAGACCTTGTGCCACCTCCAGATAGCAGAGTTTATCTGCCCTGGCGTTCACAGATCCTGCTGGGTAATATCCACCCATGAAGATGACCTGGTATTCCAGCCCTATCCAGAGACGCAGGACAATTCCTGAACCAAACTCCCTTTAAACAATCACAGGAAGGCTTTCAATGCTGAGTGGATGATCCACAACTCCAACAAGTTCGAGTGGAGCAGACTCTCTGCCAGAGACCAGAGTCCTCTGATGCCCTCTTTTCCCAGGTGGCCGCCCCATCCCAAAAGCGAGGCATTGGTCAACAGTGGCATCTCCAGGAGGGGAAGTGAGAGGGGACTGCTGTTGACCCAACAGTGGTTCAGTTGTCTTCCAGTCTCCTCTGAGATCTGGACTAGGTCAGGGAGATTCCCCTGGTGTTGTGCTAACTGAGAATTCAGATCCCACTACACAGCCTGCATATGCCATCTGGCTTGCTTCACTGACAGAATGAAAGAGGCCATCAGATCTAGTAGCCTCAGAGTGAGTCTAACCAAATCCAGAACTGAGGCTTGAAGACTGGGAACATAGCCCGAGAGTCCTGGACGCTCCACTCTGGAGGTAAGGCGTGCAAATGCGCCATGTCTAAAATGGCTCTGATGAAGGGGAGAATCTGAGAAGGAGTCAGGTGTGGCTTTGGCACATCGATAGTGAACCCTAGCGAATGCAGGAGGTCCAATGTAGTTTCGTGGTGGGTGACGACTGCCTGTGGCGGGCGCGCTTTCAGCAGTCCAGTCAGTCATCCAGATAGGGGAATAATAGAACCCCTAAGCACTGAAGAAGTACAGGAACCACTGCAATCATTTTTGTGAATATCCAAGAGGCTCTGGGGAGGCCAAAGGAAGCATAAAGAAATGAAGATGCTCCTGGCCCCCAATCGAACCACAGATAACGCCTGTGGGCCTGCAGGACGAGAATGTAAAAATATGCATCCTGGAAATCAAACACTACGATCCAGTCTCCAGGATCCAAAGCAGACAGGACTTGGGCAAGGCTGTGCATTTTGAACTTCTCCTTTTGTAAGGAGAATTTCAGAGGGTAAAGGTGCAGACTAGGGCAGAGACTGCCCTCCTTTTTTGGCACCGGAAAGTAGTGGTAATAGAAACCACACCCTTCTTCTTGTGTTGCCACCCTCTTGATGGCTCCTTTGGACAAAAGAGCTTGCACTTTCCCATGTAGCAAGGAGAGATGGTCTTCGGTCAGCTGATCTGAAGACAGTGGCAAGGACGGCAGGGTTGTTGGGAATGACCTCATTTGAGGATTTGGAGCACCCAGTTCTTGGAGGTTATGCTTTCCTTTAGGGCAGGTGGTGGCTGAGCCTGCCAACATCAGGGTAGGTGTGCTGCATTGAAGGTACGCTACACAGGCTTGGGGCTGTGGCTGTCGGAGGGGCTGGGGACTGACAGTAAGGCTTTGGGTCCCACAATCTGTGAGGGCTGAGTTCATGGTCACAAAGGCTGGGATGCCTGTGGGCCCTGGGGGTAGACTGGTATGCAGGCGCAGCTGGGAGCCCCTATCGTAGCAACTGAAGGGGTGAAAGGAGGAGTGGGGTTGGCGTGGGGCTAGGGAAAGGCCCAACAACCTGGCAGAGACCCAACTCTCCTTTAAATGTTTGAACGCTCTATCGGCCTTATCATCGAACTGGCGGAAGACATCAAGGGACATATCCATCAACGAAGACTGGACATCCCCTGAGAAGCCAGTGGATCTCCAGTCAGTCCTGACAGCGGAGTGCCATCATGGAAGCAATGGCTCTTACCAGTGAATGCGTAGTGCCTAGTCCACACCGAATGGTAAACTTTTATACATCCTGGCTGTGTAGCGGTGCCTGGTTTAAAATGCCCAGGTCTCCTCCAGGAACTTGGCAGTTGTGAGGACGTCAAAGGTCCTGGAGAAGCAGGTGGTGCAGGAGAAGAAAGATGCAAGCCTGACGTTCATGGTAAAGCAGGTGATGAACTAACCACCGGCATGACATCTTTGGTGGGAGAGTACACCCTGTATTATTCGGAATCAGCATAGTATTGCACTCTACTTCTTTTAAGGCAACAGAGTCAATCTAATGATACCTCAAAAGGGAAAAATATCCATAGGCGGTCTTGGTTCCAATGGAGGTCTTGAAGTATAAAGAGAGGGACTATTTGGCCTTGATGCGGATAGTGTCTTTATAGTCTTAACTTCGATCAAGAAGTGATGACATACACTACAAATTTAGTATACTTGTAGGGTAAGAGCCCAGGACACATCCTATACATGTACTTACCCAACTGTTCTTAGGATTAAATGAAAATTTTAAAAAGTTACAAAATAAAATAAAATCTTCAATCAAGAGGGTACCTTTGGTGTCAATGTCAAAGAAAGTATCACTGACATTGAAAATAGTCCCAACATTGGAGGCGGTTTTGATGGCAATTTACTGTACCTTGCTGTCATCAAGGACTTCAACGTCATTGGTCCCATGATTCAACGGCCAGGATTTGTCATAGTACCCATGGCGAGGGTCTCACAGTTGAACTAGAACATTGTCTTCTCTCCTTTCTGCTGCGCTCTGCGATCAACATCTTGGGTAGTCACTTGGACACGAGGAGAGAGCTGAGGCAGACGTCAAAAATTCTTGGAAAATCCAAAAGCTACTCTCGGAAATGTTTTCTGCAGGCCTGGCAGCCTGGTCTCCTACCTGCCCTTCTGGGCCCTACTGGACATCTATAGTGGCAGCAGTCTTCCGGGGATCATCAGCTGGTCCACAAACAATACAAAGTCTGTGGGGGTCTGGCTGGGCTTTTTTGTTGGCACAGGCTGGGCACTTCACAAAAAGTGAAGTCATTCTCACTGGAAAAAGAACAGATTGCAGACTGAAAACAGATTAAAAACTGACCTATTCTTACGGGACTTCAAGTACGGTGAATCAACCATGTTTCCAAAAGATTTTTGAAGCAATATAGCCAAAAATAGAGGCAGAGCACAGTGCTCCAGGATCCTGTTGACAGGTGTTTCAAAACAGAACGGACATGGCTATCACCTTTGGTGCATGATAAGACACAGGAGGAGCGGTAAGGGCCTTAAAAGCACCCGGCCACTTGTATGACAGATAGCATTGTCTTGCATTTCCCTTATTTTTTCTTTCTAAAAAAAGGTTTGTGGGTGATATTTCTTACCCACTTTAATGTATGGACTATTTGGCCATAACTGGAGATATTCTTAGAGAAAAACCAATAAATTCAATTTGACCCTTTGTAGCCTTTTGTCGTGTTTAAAAACATTTTCAGCCTGTGCTTTTTTTCTATTAAAAAAAATAAATAAAACGGCGTATATCTCTCTCGCTCTACGTGGTCCAGAATTCGGCATGAGGGTGGAATAATTCAGTGCTTATGAATATTTTTGACTAGAAATACAAGGTGTTAAATCAAGTAAACTGCATCCTTTTAACTACAGGCACGTATGCATACAATTCTATATAAAACAAAACGCTAGATGACAATTTTTAAGTAAGGTTTCTGTAGTTTCAAACTGTAGTTACTAACTAAAAACTCCCGGTCCTGGAAATGTGGTCTGTTCTGTTTACTCAGGGCTCAATCATCCGTATTTAAGGATGACAATGTACATGCTGAGGCGCGGGGGGGGGGGGGGGGGGGGGGAGGGGTGAGTGGGGGGCCGGGAATGGTTGACAATGTGGGGGGGGGGGTTGGTTCGAGGGGCGGCAGGTGCCCTTGGTACTGCTAATGGTTCCATAGGGGTTTGATCCATAGGTGTAGGCCGCTGTGTGTCATGAAAGGGGTTTTACTTGATTGCATTATTGTATTTTCCAATGAACTTCCGATGCTGACTGATGTGCACTGTAATGGAGCTGCTTTGTTATAATAAAAAGATTTTTTTTTTTAAACTCACGATACGCTTCGTGTGTGTATAAACAACTGCAAACAAAATAATTGTCACTGCTAATCAATGTGATAGAAAGACAAAAACATACAAATATTAAGTGGTCTTATCAAATTTTCAAATTAGTCTTTATTTCGACTTTTAAGTCACAAAAGACACAAACATTTAAAAATACATTACATTACAATAATATTTACAAGGAAGTGCGTCAATGGAATCCGTGGTCTTATCATTTATGAGAATGCATAGATGTTGACAGATCAGAGCAAAAAACATAGCATTTTATAGCCATAAATGTGAGCATTTTCCTTCTATACTGGTGTAGAGTTGTTCGTGCCGAACTATGCTGAAATGGCAATCTTCGCTGCAATCTAAAGGATTTCCCTTTGATATAAAGGAAAAGGTGTTAACTGACCCAATGCTAGGAACTAAATAATCACTTGGGAAAAATGGGAGGGGAGGCGGGGAAACATCTGCTGCACTGCAATCTTGATTGAAAAATGATTAAGTAAAATAGCAAGGTCGACAAAACAGAAGAGGCAAGTGGTTCCAAAAAACAAACTCTTCACAGGGAAAAACTGTCTGCGCTTTTAAATTAATGTGGAATTAAAATCCAAAACAGAGTTTTGTTTTATCGCAAATAGGTATTGAAAAAAATCCAGGTTATCACTTTAGATTTATTAACGATGCACATACAACGGTATGGACAGTGACACGCTATGCGAGGGAGGCAGACACACTGGCCTGGTAAATCTCGTGTGGTATTGCAGGAAAATTCGTATGGAATGTTTGCCAACTGTAGCACAGGACAAGGACATAGGTATGAGAAGAAAATGCCAAAGGAGCAAACACTGCTTGAGGAATGTAGTATACTTGTAAATGTAAATGTAGTATACTTGTAAAGCGCACAGCTGCCCCAGCAACGGGGCGTCCCGGCGCTGTATAACTCTGGGGAACCCGTCCTGGCTTTCCCTGTGGGATGGTCCCTTGCTGGGAGTCCCCAAGGTGGAGCCAGGCATCCCTGGAATTGGTGGGGCCGTTGTGGAGATGAGGCAAGCTAATGCCCAGAGTTGCCGAGTGGAACTCCTGATTAGAGTAAGCACCGAAGCGAGAATTATCGAGTCCGCTGACCAAGGTCCACAACCCTGCCGCGTCGGGAATTGAACCCTGGTCCCAGGCCGACTTCTGCTCTCGGGCCTGCCGCCTCTAACCAGTGAGCTACACTACTCCACTATTGAGAATTGAGACTGGCCAGGGGCAGAAGGGGAAAATACTGAAATCGGCCCGACTAGGAATACACTGGAACCCTTTTAAAGAGTTTTTCAACCAATCCGTGAAACGTACCTGTAAATCTAAGGTAGTGTGAGGTTTCCTGGAAGAGTCACGTGTGTAACATTTACCGCGTTTAACTTTTTCCCTTCTACAGGAAGATATTTTTTTTCCCGTGGAGAAACACCTTCCAATACATACTTATTTAATGAGAGGTTGTGACCTCCCCACACCCTTCCTGGAAACGCAGCAACTGCTGCCCTAGGCAGGAGTAAATTTGCATACACTTCCAACTTACCTATGCCCTCAAAGAAAGACATTTTTTAAAACGTTAGAGGTTTGATAGAGAGGGGCAAACAAACTGGGTTTTCAATTGGGTATAGCCAATTATGCATTTTTCAAATTTATAGAGCAACCCCCTTCATTTCTACCTCCAACTTCCCAACATTTTTCCATACGGTTGTATCAAGAAGAATGCCAGTCAAATAGTATGAGTGACAATATACTTGGAACAGACAAGTTGGGAGACGAATATTTACAGAGAATACACAAACTCAAGAGTCAGATTCTAAGTCACAGACAGCAAAACTACCACTTAAGTAACATGGTTCTAACAATTTCGGATAAAAGAAATACCTGTTATGTTATACTGATTGAGTAACTGTGCGCCTTAGTCAGCACAGATGCCTAATGTGATAATAGTGATTGAAACAATTTATATAGATCATGTAATTTCTCCACATTCCTTAAATAGCTGTCACCTAAGCAAAAAAAGTGCCCTCTAGAAAGAAGGAATTGTGTCACAGCATCAGCAATGAATGACGCTGCATACAAATATGAAACTTCATGTCAGATTCAAATGCTTTAGAATGCACTTATTTTGTTTATATACATCAACCTGTCATTTTTTGAAAATATAACAATGTTGTCCCCCAATAACAATTTACATTTTTATATAGTGATAGATTTCCTGAGTCCTGTCCCGCTTTTTTCCTCTCAACCCAGACATTATGTGCTGCTGTTGTGAAGGAAAATTATATTGGTAGGGTAACTGCCCCCTGGCATTGGTCCTGAAATGAGCATCATATTTGTAGGTGTTTGGGGTGCAACTGCCGCTTGGTTCCTTGTTTGTTGCAGGTAAACACATCCTACCTGAAACACAAAGCACTGGATGTAGAAGTGGAGCGTCAGCTAAGTCTTTTTAAATCTCGGCTTAGACAGAGAAGGCACAGTCTTGAAGAGACATGTTGTATTCACTATGTGGGCCTCAGCCCGCCCATGTGCTTCCCAATTGCTGGCTCCATCGTTGCGCTCATATTCTTTCTCCAGACCTTTTCTAAAGCATGCATGCGTCATACCTCTTCCTGTGTTTAGCCCTCCCCGAGAGCATGGACCAATTACTACTATACATTCACTGCTCCTATTTCAGTCTTAGAAACGTCTTTTCACTTTGTTGAAGAGCACTTCACGCAAGCGCTCGTGTTTTTACTCGCTCCAAGCTCCATTTTTGTAAATAGGCCTGTAAATCTAGTTCCTATCTAGTCACATTTGCGGTACATTCAAAGACTACGGTCAAATGGATCCATCACCTGTCTTAGGAAATAGCCACAGTCATCACGCTCGGCTCTACAAGGATACAATGTATCTTACATGAATCACCATGTCAGCGGCCTGCTCTGTTCATTCTGTGATTGGACTTTAGCTTTTCATTATTTGCCAATGTCAGCCTTCGCGCTCTGCTCGACAGGTTTACAATGTGTCTTCCTTGAAACAGCATTCCCGCAGCCGTTTCTTTTATTTCATGATCTGACTATAGTTTTTCATTACAATGCCGATGTCTGTCTTCGTGCTCGGCTTTACTCGGATACAATGTGTCTTTTATCTTAACCATGTGTCTCTTCGATTATTTTCTAACAGATTGTTTTTTTATCAGTAGGCTGATGTCAGTCACTGCACTTGGCATACTTGCGATTGTACATTGCCTAGACCACCTCCTACTGGCCGCCATCTTAGGATGAGCACATCTTAGGACATGCACACTAACGCTGCATTGGTGGCAGCATCCCGTATATGTAACAAGAGTCCTCAGGCGTGCTTCATTATCTCTGAATGCAGCAAGGAGATAATACAGTTGATTCAGTCAACTCCAAAAGCAACTGATAAGATTTTTCATTCACATCAATGTAGAGTCATTCCTTTAAGTCTATTCTAAATGCTCTAATATATAAGCATTAACTTTTGGTGAGAGACTGACACTTCTGTTTAAGTGACAGGAAAGCTAGTCAGATTTCCCCTTTTAACCACAAAATAAAGTTATACCTTTGTTTTCAAGTTTCTGGGTATTTAACCCTTTAGGGCATTTGTGAGTGTGGGTGATTTGCTCCCCCTCTTGGATTATACCATGTTAGATCCAATCTGATTTAATCATTATATGTGTTTTGAGGTTTCTTTGAGAACCTTGTTGTTTCAACGCACATTTCATGTGCATGATTTATTTAGTGAGATTATAGTTGGGTGATGTATTGTCACGTCCTTTCAAGTGTTCTAGGATAACTACAATATTAAGTAAACCACAGTTTCCTAGATTCAGGGTTTTAACTCCTTTTTGGGTCTCGAGTAGATAGCACATGCGCTGTTTCGAAGAGATTGTTGCAGTTGATGTTATGCGAGATAACCACAAGGCTTGTATGATTTATGCAAAGTGTAGGGAACGTTTTACCAAATATTAAATGCCTTTTTATTTACTTTCTCCCCACCCTCCATCCACCCCCTCCCGTGCTGTGTTGTGTTGCTTATCCCGCCCCTTCTGCCAGACAAAAATGTACTATGACATAGCTAGTGCTGGCAACGTCAACTGTCTTTTTTGTAAGGTGTTTTACGATGGGTCTGCCTTTTGGTAAAACCCACCAGGCCACGGTCTCTGTCCGAGTGTTGCTCTGTCACAAGTCACACCTTGACTCTCTGGAAGTGCCTCCTGGTTCGCACCAGAACAAAAAACATTTATTTCTGGGAATAAGTATGTAAGGCCATACAGTATACTTGGCTTGAATTCCTGGCAGAGGTGATTCTAAAGACGCAGAGCATATAAATATGCAGGAAATGTGGGGGCGGAGGGGGGGGGACAGCAACCTCTGACTGCTACTAACCACCTCCCAAGTTTAGGAGTTTCATTCATAAGGGGATACCCCAACCCGAGTACTCCACCTCACATATCCAAGCACTGACATGCATACACAACATATACTGAGGGGAGAATGAAGGGATTCCAGTGTATGATCTACTACATGGATTTACCAGGGGAAGGCAGTAGTCAGGTTTACCCAGTGATGTTTAGGTACAAAGGACATGCACCTCATTTATAAAATCAGCTACCTCTAACCATTAGTAAGATCCAAGCTGGGCTGTATGGGCAGTAATCGCCCACCCTAAAAACAGTGCAGACTTGGATTGACCCCTAAACACTAGCCCATTACTAGTGAGTAATGCCGTAATCATGAACAGCACTGGCAAAGACACATGTGACCCAGGAGCATTGAACCAGAGGAAAAAAAAAGGTCTGCAAGAGAGGTTAAAGTGAGGATCCAGAGGTCATGTGGAGGCTGCACCAGAGACTTTCGACCATACATCATCCCATGCGTTCCAGATACTATGACACCTTCGTTGCCAAGCAATTGATATTTTCTTGGGTGTCCAATCTTTCTTTGAACTCAGTGGAACATCTGAGAAAAAACAGTTTTTCCCTTTAACAATCCGTTGACAAGAGGAATATTTTCTCAAGGTGCTTTGCAGGTGAGTTTAATAAGGATATTAGGCAACAAGATCTTGGATCTGTCCAATCCCTTTTCTTAAATTTCAGAACAATCATGAAACCTAGCAGGTATGCAAACGTTCATGCAAGACACTGTAAACAGTGGCGCTCTAAACTCTAGTAGAGATTCATGGGTAGAGTGGTGTGGCTCACTGGTTAGAGGCGGCAGACCCGGGAGCAGAAGTTGGCCCGGGACCAGGGTCAATTCCCGACGCGACAGGGTCGTGGACCAGGGTCAGCGGACTCGACAATTCTCGCCTCGGTGCCTACTCTAACCTGGGGTCCCACTCGGCAACTCAGGGCATTAGCTTGCCTAATCTCCACAACGGCCCGATCAACGCCGGGGATGCCTGGCTCCACCTCGGGGATTCCCAGTAGGGACCATCCCACAGGGAAAGCCAGGACGGGTTCCCCAGCGGTATACAGCGCCGGGACGACCCTTTGCTGGGGCAGCTGTGCGCTTTACAAGTATACAACATTTAACATTTAACATTTGGGTACTTCACTGGGAGTAGGACCTTTTCTTGATGCATGCCGTTTACATACATTTCGAGCTGGTTGTAAAGAAAAACTGCCATTTTTCTATTCTCTTGCAGGACGTTCACCTGTATTGCATAACCCAGGTTACTATGGATGTTTGAGAAAAATTCACTCAAGCTACAGGAGGGAAGTTCAACTCACTGAACATAATAGCACTTGCCAATATCTTCCCAAAAATAGAAAAAAGACCAATCTTTGCCTGAAACTGCCCTCTGAATCCCCCTCTCCCGCCTTACTTTTCTTGGCTATTTGCCTGAATTCACAAGATATTTAAAGCTGGCCATCTTTTTAAATGCCTCCTGTTCAACTGGAGTCAGGAATGGTAGATAGTAAACACCAGCTTTACAGTCCTAGGGCTGTCAACAGAGAAGCCCTATTTCATTCGAAGATTGACATAAGCAGTCAACCTGCTTCTTTGTAGAAGTAGTCTGTCTTTAAGTAACCACCCACAAAAAGAATCCCGCTCGTCCTTCTTAGTTTGACAATATTTAGTTGCCGAAAGTTAAAATATTTAAAAAGAGGAGAAAAACTGTATAAAGCTGAACTAAATATTTGTTTTCAAAGTAGCCGCAGTTACTGTGCCACAGACTGTTTGAAAAGTACTATGATTCTGAAATGCAGGTGAAGCGGTTTGCCATCACACCCAAAATCCATTGGAATATGAGAAAGCGCATGGAAGCATAAAGACTGGAAGCACTCCTACCACTTAAATCTGAATCCAGCCAAGACAGTGGTAAAGCTGGGTAATTGAGAATTTGATTTCTGTTCTTGCTGTATTGCCAATAAGCTTTGATAATTCTGGTACAGTTATATATCTATTTTGTCAACAGTATGCCTAGCTCTGTCTAAATACATTTGCGTCTCAGGTAATGATTGCAGAATTTATTCGCCTTATTCCTGCTGGATTCAAGACAGAGTTCATATTTCAACTAAACTCCAACTCTTTACTGACTACCAGTTGTAAAGCGTATAGACTTTAAATACTATGCGCAAAGCAGGACGTTTCTTAGCTGTGTGGTTCTTTGTTTCCAAGTCATACACTACAGTTCAGCTAAGATCATAGGATCGGCTTCAACTCTGCTACTGAATTTCTACAAAAACTCACAAAGCCTCTTAAGAGGGCCCGTGTCTTTTCTGCAATACTGCCCCAACTATGGAAGGTTCTGCCCGTTTTCAAAAACAATGACATGACTTTAGGAAATACATGTAAATGTAAATGTAGTAGTATTCGTACAGCACACCGAATCGACCCCCGAAGGGGTATCTCAGGCGCTTGTACACATACCGCTGTGGAACCCGTCCTGGCTTTTCCCTGTGAAGTGCCCACTCCTGGGCACCCCCAAGGTGAAGCCAGGCATCCTAGCGTTGTTGGGGGCGTTGTGGAGATTAACCACTTGGAAGCTCATCATATTCTGCTGCTGCGCTGGGATTTACAAAAACCCATTATTCATGACGAGCTGGGCTCGTCATGAGCGTGCTGGGAGGCTACTGCATGACGAGCCCAGCTCGTCATGAGCGTCGAAGGGGTTAAGCAAGCTATTGCCCAGAGTTGCAGAGTGGGACCCATGATTAGAATAGGCACCGAGGCGAGAATGATCAGGTCCGCGGAAATTGAGCCCAAGACCCGCCGAGGCGGGAATTGAACCCTGGTCCCGGGCTAAACCTCTGCATCAGGGTCTGCCGCTCTAATCATTGAGCCACACTTCTCCACATGAAGGAATTCCTCTTTTCCTCGGAATAATGGGCATAAAATTTACTGCAGTTGAATCTAATAAGGCCTTTTAAGTGCATCCAAGCTGGAAAAATAAAATTTGCATCACAGTAACATGGCATGACAGACCTTAGGCGAGGTCTCTGAAGAGTTTGGATGTTCATGACTACCTGGTCATTGTGGAATGTAATATATGGCCAAGAACCAGGAAGGCATGCTGCTCAATTACCATGCTACAACTAATGAAGCAAAATCTACTAATTTCAGTGAAATGGTTTACATTCGAAGAGGCCATGGGCGGAAATCTCTCTCTCTTGGCCTTGACTAACTAATCCCATGAGTTAAGCACACAGTAAGATGACGAGCAATGAGAAGCACTCATTCCCCCAATCATGTAGGCCAGGCATATTTACTGGAGGTTGTGGAGGGCGTATCCAGTCTGGCTGTGCCGATTTCTCCAACGAACAGCTTTGAGAGAAAGCTGCATTAAATGGAAGACTATTTGCACATTACTGCTTACGGTTAAAAAACAGACTTGAAGAAGCCTGCAAAAGTCATCAGTGAGTATGCCAGATTTAGAAGATGCCGACAGGTGACCACTGAAGAAAAAGGAAGTAACTGTATGGGTTCTGAGATTCACATTTGTTTTTCCTTCCCATATAATGAATACATAAAAACATCCATGCATTGATTCTTCTTTGGACACGGTGACGAGAGGAGCGGGCAGTGCTTTAAGTATCTAAAAGAAAAAGGGTCTTTAGTTGGGAGGTGGTTTTAATACACTCTTCTTCTGAACCTTCTTGTGCCATGCTATGCTGGATGTTTTCTCTGCTAACTGCAGCTTGATTAATTGATGTATATGGGCGACTCATTAAAAATGCTTTTGAGAGCTGATAAGCATTGACTGAAAATTGATGGTTGCTCTCTACGTTTGGTTTTGTCCTGATGATGACCCAATGATTAACAAGGTCGAAACACCGTCAATCCCTTCCTTTGGCAAAATCAAGAGGAAGCATATATTGTATTTTGTCATCTGACAAACTTATTTCTGTGTTAATTTTCCCTCCGTCATTGTTTTTTCGTTTACACCTAAGTTTGCACTTTCTTAATTGTATATGTTTGTGTCACCTCGTGAGCACCAGTTTATTACTGTTAATTCTTTTTATCTATTTTGTATATTTTTTCATTAACAAACATACTTTGACAAACGATTATGGGTACCTTATCATAATTTTTTCATTTTTTGTACAATTGACCTTTATGTGTTGGGTCGTCAGGTGTTACAATTTTTCTTGTTTGTAAGTATACCCTGAACCACTGTTGCTTCCATAATTACATCCCAACAGGCTATGGGTGGAAATCCCTCTCTCTCATGACCTTGACAACTAACCTCATGAGTCAAACAGTAAGATGACGAGCAATGAGAAGCACCCATTCCCCCAATCATGTAGGCCGGGCATATTTACTGAAGGCTGTGGAGGGCGTATCCAGTCTGTCTGTGCCGATTTCTCCAACGAACAGCATTGAGAGAAAACGGCATTTAATGGAAGATCATGTACCCATTACTGCTTACGGTAAAAAAAAAAAAAAAATCAGACTTGAAGAAGCCTGCCAAGGCCATCAGTGAGAATGCCAGATTTAGAGAATGCTGACAGGTGACCACTGGAGACAAAGGAAGTACCTGTATGAATTGTGAGATTCAATTTGTTTTTCCTTCCCATATATTACACACATCAACATCCATAGGGGAGAAACAGGGTAAAATTTGCTAAATGCACCCATCAAGCACCATAAACTAGCATCTCAGTCAGTCCTACATTACATTCTTTTTGTTCTTGACACCCCGATCAAGAAGAAAACATTTCTCAAGAATTTAATTCCGTACCTGTGTTATGTGGTACCTCAGCTGGAGTGTTGGCTGGAGCATGGGCACCAGGTGGGATCTGTATTCCGGTGTAATTGCTCGATGGCATGTCGCCAGGTACATATGTGGAAGACGAAGGATGAGCTGCAGGCGGAGGCTGAAAAGCGAAGCCACCTTCTTCATCTTCATCCTCTGCGGGCAAAGAAATAAACAGTGGTAATGCATTGCCATCAGGCAGATAGATGATCAGTCACAAGGTGGATGTATGTGGTGATCTAAACATCTTGAATTTCCCTTAGTCTCTAATTTTTGGTATGATTTAATAAAGATTTTTACTGAACTCTAATGTTGCAACGTTGACATTTCAATGTGAAGAAGTCTGAGGTTGAATAAAATTCAAACACATTTATCATGAGCCAGTATACTACCATGCACATAACTGATGTAAAAATAATGTGGTATGCAAGCACACAGTAAGTATGTAATAAAACAATTTACAAAGCGGACGAGTTTGGCAAGATGGAAATTCTGAGGACATACGTTTCCTATCCTGGGCTGTATTCCCAGTCAAGGAAATTAGTTAGGCAAAGGAGGCAAGCAAGCAGAAGCACACCAAAAGCAAATCAAATCAAATTAGTCTTTATTCGATATTTTTTCAATCATAAAAGACAGAAATACAGTACATGCAATATCATAAAATACACACCAAAGGCACCACGAACGTTGATGACGACAGAAAGGTGAACAACAGACTAGCATCAGCTGATGGACATCCCTCTGTTACTACGAAAACTAAAACACACATGCGATAAGTGTTGGCAAAGACACTAAGCCTGGCATTGACTGTCAACATATTGACTTTTCCAATGTTTATTTTGTCATGGTTTTTGTAAAACTTTAGTGGTGGGATCTCCTTGGATCTTTTCAATATGAAAAATGTCGAGAGGCAAATATATATGTTGATCTCAAAAAGCACACTATGCCATAGTAGTCCATGGTAATGATGGGAACTACTTTGTGTATGGATGTGCTCCTCGATAAAGAGCAGAATCTTGTCACTCAGCTGGACTATTCCCATTGGGCACAGGGTCAGGACTGATTTGCATATGGCTCAGTTAAAACGGGAATGGCATGGGGAGCACAAAAAGATGGATTGAGGCCCAGATCTCTCTACTGGGGAGAATGTATGGCATTGTTCTACATTCTGTCCATCAATTTTTCTTTTTGCATTTGTCACCCGACTGGCTCAGGTATGCCCAGACGTGTGGGTACCGTGCCCTCCATGCCACTGGATTCAATCTATCCTGGCTGATGAGGGGTGACAGCCCCAAACCGGTCCTAGGATGCTTGTTTCCAGTCAAGGGAGGACCTGGCCAGGCAGTACGATCTATACTGTTCCCATTGGGCATAGGGTCACTACTGATTTGCATATTGCTGGGTTCAGACTGGAATGGCATTGGGAGCAAACAAATGATGGATTTAGGCCCAGATCTCTGTACTGGGGTGAGTGTATGACATTGTTCTGCATTCTGTCCATCAATTGTTTTTTTTGCATAGGTCACCCCGAGTGGGACGGGTATGCCCAGACGTGGGTCCCATGCTCTCCATGCCACTGGAGTCAAGCTATCATTGTGGATGAGGGGGTGAAACCCTGAAACCGGTCCTAGGATGCTTGTTTCCAGTCCAGGGAAGACCTGGACTGACAGTTCAGGCTGTACTGTTCCTATTGGGCACAGGGTCAGGACTGATTTGCATATGGCTGGTTTCAAACTGGAATGGCATAGGGAGCAAAATAATGATGGATTTAGACCCAGATCTCTGTACTGGGGTGAATGTATGATGACATTGTTCTGCATTCTGTCCATCAATTGTTCTTTTTGCATTTTGCCAAAGGGGCCTTGAAAAGATATTTACCTGAATGTCTTAAAATTCCTAAAAATGTAATCCTCATTAAACAGAACTCCTACTATTATACAACTAGTCTTCAAAAGGATTGGACAATGCATACAGACTACAGATGTCCATCTTCTCCCTCTACGACTGTAAAATCAACTGGCTTCACCAATGACAGCACCCTTTCATTGGAATCACATATTAGTAAGATACACCAAGCTGCTAATTTCCAGTTGTACCAACTAAAAGGAATAAAGCAAACGCTCTCCAATAAGGAATTCAAGGCTGCAGATCTAGCATTCGTCATCTCCAGAGCAGACTCGAGCAACGCCTACCTGGCCTCCCGAAGAACACCCTTCTACTTCTAAAAGCAGCCTTTCACTTCATATTACAACCAATCACTGAAAACAGAAAATTCAACCAAATGTTCCCCAATCTTGAGGGATTGCCATTCACTCTTGGAGACGTGACTCAAATTCAAACTTTGTTGCATAAGTGACACCAGCAATGGATCACATCTCTTTGACTACTCTGCAGAGCACAAACATCCTTGGTCAGTGAAACAGCTTAGACCTGGATCCCAACAGGAGTTTTCAAACAGAACCACTGTCTACATTTCAAGAACCGGTTTAACATGGTTCCTTTTGAGAAATTCATCTTCCTTCTGCAAGGCAGGCAATTTTTAGTGTAAGGTGATGGCCATTACTCACAGCAGGTAATGAGCACAATGAATGTAATACCTTTGCATCCAGCTATTATCAGCTTTCGTGGATGGGCCACTCGCAGGAAGACAAAACGCTAAGGCCTGGTATAGAACATTATCTCCCACTAGCAACTGAATCTGCTGTCACATCTCCATTCCGCAACAATTACCAAAACAGCAGTGATCAAGAAGGATTAATCAGAAGCAATCCCTGTTAAATAGGTCACACTGAATTCCTAAGGGCAGGCCTGTCTCCATCCCTTCACATGTCTGTGTTTGGCACTACACTCCAGCTCATCAGGACTGCTGACAATAAACGTCCACTGTCTGGGGAGTAGGGATCAATACCTCCATCTTGTGCCATTTCAGAGCCAGAAGCCATCCAAAATTCATCAAACTTGTCTACAGAATTCATACACTTCTAACCAGAATGAAGTCCTGCTTGCAGGTACCAGACACACAAAAACACTAAAAACAAACACATGGATGTCAGTGCAGGGTCTTGGCATGACACATGAACTGAGCTGAACTTTACACACGCAGGTTGGTAGGCATCATGCTCAGTTCTCGGAACATGAAAAAGGCCGTCCCATAGACATGATTAGAAAATCAGATGCTGCCATCGCTCAGTGTGCATATCCCAGGAATAAAATGGTAATCTTGTGTCACCAAAGAGTTATGCTTTTTTTTACTCAAGTTCTATTTACTGTATAACAAACTAGCAGCACATGTACACAGCAATGCCAACAACTGCACCCAGGTATAACATAAAATTCTGTTAGGATAACAGAGTAGCTAAATACATATCCCCAACTGAAACATAGTAGCGGTGAAGCAACATAAGATACGGTCATGATACATAGCCTGAGGGTGCAGTATGGCATAGCACATAACAGAGAAATGTTGATAAAAACTTAAGAAACAAAAACAAACATAGCAAAAACAGTCAGGGTCCGCCAACCAAAAGGGGGGTACGCGCAGCAGTGGCCTCATCGCGCAGTGGAAAAGTGTGCAGTGTTCCCATTAACTGAATAGTGTTTGTTAGGTTAAGGCAGGGTACTAAGAGCAGTGTTACTCAAAGAGCTGGAACGTTGGGTTGAAGCAGGTGAATTCTATTCGGGTAAGGTAGTGGATCAGGGGCCTCCAAACAAGTTGGACTTTTGTCTCTGGGTTGGTTAAAATGTGAGACATCCATTCCATCGCTAGGATGCGCCATATACGGGTAAACCATTGCACCATCAAGGGGGGTTGTCGCACTGCTAGAAGCAAGTAACTAATAAGCTTCCAATCTGAATGGGTCATTCTGGCTAAGGCCGGTGGTTGAATACCCAGGATAACCTTGAGGTAAGCGGAAGGAAGCAGGATAGCCCACACCAAAAGAGTTATGCTTTTGACCCCCCCACCACTTAACTTCAGAGCCACGTGCTGGGCCTCAGGGTCAATTCTGGGACACAAACAGGATTTTGTAGGTGCTGGAGCCAAAAGCATACTATATTTACTCACAGTAGGGTAACTTACAACAACACCTAACTAGGCTAGAACTTAGACAAATTGACAACGAGTGCTAGGACAATTTTATACTTATTTACCTTTATGCCCCATACCGCAGATGATCCAGAACCTCCAAATTATTCCTCACCTGAATCACTGTCATCTTGATGTTTGCTAAGCCCTTGTAGCCTTGTCATTATAGGTTACCAGCACAAATCAACGGTCACATCTTTGTGCCCCTCAGGCATATATAAAATTAGCCCTGGCCTTTTATCACTGGTGCTTACAAAAGACCCAACTAACTCCATCATCTGCAGCTTTTCCATCTTCCCCTCTTATGAGGATCAGGAGGTATAATTAAGGTCTCCGGAATGAAATGAAGGACTGACTAAGACACCGCAATATATTCAGCTTAAGTCTATTCACTATTGTGGCGCAAATGATACACCACCGTTCTATAGATTGTGTACGCATTATCCTGTGGGTCTACTAAAGGGGACCGCTGTATGTGTTGGGTGACCTCCAGGTTATCTTAGTCATGCAGAAAGATCTAACTTAGAAATGCTAAATAAATGTGCATGGATCTTATTTTTTGAATTAATGGTGTTTAGGCAGAGGATGATTAACAGCCGAGAGCTGGAGAGGAAAAGGAGAATTTTCCATTAAAATAAAGTAGTCGGCCTTGTTGCCTGTGATTCCTAATGATTGTTAGAGAACATTTGGGCCACACTGCATAGATGTGACATGTTTATTTAAGCTGTCCGCCATGGAAGTATCAATGGTAAGGGAAGAGAATATCATCTGGGAAGTGAATATAAAATGCATGCAAATTGGCTTGATGTGTTGTCGCCCCCGCCCCCCTCTCCCCTTAGCTGTCCACCACCAATTCTCCTCCCAGATAAACTGAGGACTAAGTGAGAGCCTGAGGGTGATAGTAAGAAGCACAACTATTCAGAATATTTGCCAAACCTTGGAATGAGTCAAGTGTATATGTAAGAGTCGGATTATTTTTGGTTCCTTTGATGAAAAAAGATGAAATTGAGCTTTGTTGTGATCCCGGTCAGTCCGGTGCTGGAAGGGTTGTTTCAACCAGTGGCTCTTTTGCATCTTTGAAAAGGTTTAGATGCTTGTCCTTTATTTGGGTCTGGTTTTACAGTCTAGTAGAACTGACGCTCCTCATCATTTCCCATTTAGATTATGGATGCTGTAGGGGTTGGTCATGAAGATGGTGGAGCACTACCTCATGAGCCACTAGCGGATTCAAAGTTACATTGAAGCTTGATCTGATTGGAGCGATTGCGGTCTGTTTTTATCACTTCTTTGCAGAAAGAATTATTTTCTATCCTATTAGCTCAAACGGGTCAGGCCGCTCCTCCGTAATGACGGAGGAGCGTCGCCCCACTGCCCAGAGCCAGCAGATGATAAATAAAATGATAATACAATGTTAATTGTCATTTCATTTATCTCTGTCGCGAGTCATGCAATAAGTATAGGGCCGGGCATATCAGGAAGGAGTAGTGTGCACTTATAAGTGATCATGTCTGTTTAGCCAGCAGTCTTAGGCCGGCCAAACAGACATGCGCACTTATGTTTCTCCAACCCAGCTGTGTTACACAGCTGGTTCGAGAAATAGCACAGACTCCAAGGCCCTGTGTGAGTGACAAACGAGGCCGCTCAGACCAATCCTGGTGCTGCTTTTAGATGAGCAGCGTCTGGATTGGTAGGGAGCCTGTGCTTTGAGGCACATCCACTTCGGAGAAGCGGTTGGCAGCGTCAGAAGGAGCAGAGCGGCTGGTACGTTTTAAAAATATTTTTAATTTAGTACCCAACAATCCCCCCACCTCCTACCTCCACCCCCTAACGCCCCCTCCATCCTGCCACTTTACATAGGCACTGGGTCCCACCGCTTTCAGGTAGTCAACCCTTACCAAGAAAGTTGTCTCATAATCCTACGCCAGGCATTGGGGTTTCCTTTCCATAAATTGACTGGCCTGTGAATTTTATTTCTCTGCTTACCTTCACAGGGCTCCACTGAAACATACTGGGACACTTCTTACACTATTACTAAGAAATACCTCTTCATCATGGAAAGGGCTACCTCCCTTTTCCTAGTCACAGATTTGATTCCAGCGCACCAAAAATGGCGCCTTCGGGGACAGATGCGAGACAGTCTTAAAACTTTAAGCTATAAAACACTGGACTTCAGGCAAAATGTCTTGTTTGCTTGGCAGCACACCCTCTCGATCGGTTGTGGGCTCACACAGCCAAACACAGCAGTTTGGACATAATTCAGGGGAAAACTGCACGTCAACAGAACTTGCAAGGTTCTTATATATACAACCTGACCGCATCACACACTTGAACCGCTTCTAATTAAAACACTTTCGTCAAAATTAGGCTCAGCCACAGTAAAAACAAACAACCAGTCCTGAAAGCACACAGATCAAATTCAGAGCAAAATTAGTAAAGCGTAATAAAATTATAAAATCCCTGCTCAGCGTATTAGCAACACCTTCGATCAAACCTGTACAATGCCACTTATTGTACATTTGATAATTTAATTTAAATCACGCTGTGAAACATAAATATCCTCATTCTACCTTGGTTTTACAATTTTCTTATTTTAAATTAAGGTAAAAATCAAACTGTTGGTGGCTAAGCAATAAACTTGCTCTTGCTATCTTGCCTGCGTTTCATTTTACTCGTGTTTTTCCAGCTCGAAGCTCAAACGTAAACACATTTACAATTGTGCAGTGACTTCAATGGGTACTCCTAGTTTTCACTTCTGTGCAGCTTCCTAAAGTGTCAAATGATTCTACAGAGTATATGATATTATACCTTTATTAAAAGCATATCTCTTCGCCACAAGATATGGAATTAGTCCTTCTGCTTAACTTGGTCTTGTGTGGTTTCCAAAGGCTCCCTCTTTTATTCTCATTCAACACTCTAATCTGTCGCTAGTTCGAACTACGACACCCACCTTCATCACGTTGTATAAATAAATATAAAGCAGAATGTCTTCCCAAATGGAATGGACCCAGTTTCCAGTTTTAAATATTGATTTATTGCCAACTAAAAAACTTTCCAAATGGATAAAAAATAAATAAAAACAATCTCCATACAAAACCTAACCACAAATTCGCTGAACCGTTCCACATGAGCACACTGACAAAAACACTGTCCAGGAACACAAACACATCCAAAAGGAAATCACCGAGGAAGTTGTATCCTTGGGCATCATTTCGGGGAGTCACAACGATTAAAATACACCAGCGAAAAAGAAAGACACCTCAAAAATCTCCAGGCTTGAAAAATCGGTCGTATATTAGCATTGTTGAAAATATTCTTGATGGGATATTGCCTCTCAAATTCAACCTTGTAAAAGAAGCAAACATATGGCAGTGTTTCTTAAAAACGGTAACACCCCACAAGTGCCACATTCCATCCTCGGTCAGGGTCATCCTAAAGTGCTGCAAATTGGTAGTTCACCAATCAATATTTCGTAAAAAAAAAAAAAGCTTCTAAAGGTGTTCAAGAGAATTTTAAGTAGGACCTCTTGGAGAGATCCACAATTATAGTCACACAATTTTTGTGATTTTTTTTCATTAGCATTTCTAACAGCATGCAACAGGGGAAGTTCTTCCTCTCCTTTAAAATACAAGCAACAACATTGTGTGGCTTCCAGATCTGATCAAGTGAGCAAAATCATGATCTGATCTTAACAGAAAATTAAGAGCAACAATAAAAACAATATTCATCTCCACCACCTGCCAAATTGACTGTAACCAGGTGGGAATATTAGCTGCTTCGAAAGTGTAATATGTAATGTGAGTAGTAAGAAGTCTGAGCTTTGCAGGGCAGGAAGGGCCTTATTAAGATAAACCGAATAAGGTATTCAGGCCTCCCGAGTGGTTGATCTCTCGAAGCAACTACGTCCCAAACCCCAACAGAGCAAACAGAAGCAGAGCATTTTTGGTGGGCACTGCTTGTATTGCTGCACACCTTATAGATGTGTTTTTTGCAACTTTGGTCACATGGGCTACCCATATCGTCCTGTAATGCTTCGCAAACGTGGTCGGGCATTTGGAGCACACAAAGAGCACTTTTAGCCCATGTGCTCATAATATAAACCAAGTGATTGCAATGCAAGCAGCTGTGCTTAAAAGCACCCCCCCCTTAAAGTTTAAGTACGAGATTTATACAGGTGTCATACATATACACCATTCGTGTCTCGCCTTTCTTTGCACTACAATAATGCGATCTAAGCCATTAATAAGGTGACGCACTACCACGGGGAGGCTGCAGGTCCTGTTGATGGGATAGAGTACGGGGAATAACAGTAGAGCAGTCTGTCCTCTGTAGGCGTTTTACGCCAAACAAAAATACAGCCAAAACATAAGACATTGGCAAAACACTACTGCAGTAGTATTCTAACACGAGAAACCACGTAAGAACAGGGGTGGGTTACACGTAAGAACAGGGGTGGGTTACCAAAAGGAATGGAAAACAAGTACAAGACTGATTAAATGTTATAATAAGGTGTGGCTGTAAAGATATGTAAATAAAAATGGGACTAGAGTGACAATTAGAGCGAAGAAAAAGGCGAAATGTCAGAAATTATTATGCTTGAAGTTACGAAAGTGCTGTACCCTGTACATAGAGACATGGGTAGCCTTGTAGTATTTCCAAGTCTTCTTTATTGGTTCCATGTCCAGTTAACATCTTTCATAGTCCAGCCAGCTCTGGTCAAGTACCAACCCACCAGGAGCAGCCTCCCTGCTGCTCAGCCCATCTCCAACTATCACCACTCATCCACACAGGCACCCAGGCATTCCATTCATCACAGTCACACCAACATTCCGTTACCATATCTCACTGGCTGAGCAGATAGGAGACAACTAGACTGGGTAACATTAAATATCACAGTGAGGATATAACAGAAAGGTTTAAAGATTCTTTTTTTTTTTTTTTTTTTAAAACCTTTATTGAACAATGAAAGCTCACAAATACTGGCCTACAACCCCACGGGCTGGCCAGAACAGAATGGTCGAATAACCAGCATACAAAAAGAAGATCTGCACAGGATATAACATCAGGAGCACTGGTGAAGCAATAAAAACCATCGAGCGTTCAGCAAGAGCAGGATAATAAAGGTTAATTTTCTAGCACGGGGAGGGGACCAAAGGAATAACGGGCCGTCTATGAGAATACAAGGGAGGGACCGCGGCAAGCCGCCATTTTATAAACACAACGTAAGAAAATGACTCAATATAATCAAATCCAGCAAAGGACAGAAACAGAATCAGACCATCAAATAGCGACAGTGGCAACAGTCAATCGCGCTCACTCACCTCCGCCCCTACCCGAACAAAGAAGACGTGATCAAAAAGCCCCATCACAAGGTTTAAAGATTCTTAACATTTTATTTAAAATGCAGCACATTCGTTTCGATTTTTTATTGCTGTTTGCTGGTCGTCAGCACCCTATACAGTGGTGTTTCATTAAATGTTTATTCAACAGTTTAGGCCGCACAGACATATGAGCAAAGGTTCTGCGTACTGGTTTTAGCAAGTGTTGCCTCCAGACCCTCAAGCCCCAGTGGGCCAATTTCTACTTTTACAGAAAACAGAAACACATGAGGTTAGCCTTTCTGTGACCTGCAAGCACGACTTTCTCTGGAAAAATAATTAGTTTTTGACTTAAATAACCAAACCCTATATACCCTCTCGATGAGCTGCGACTCGCCACGTACTGCCTCTTGAGCAACTCGTCCGTACCGGAAAAGGAAGAAACGTGTGCTCATTCGTACTCCACGTGGGGTCATTCTCACTGCAGTAAAATAAAACTGCAAGTCAATTGATATCATTTATATAAATTCCTAAATGCATTACACATTAATCTTCCCTCACCCCTTTCTACGATGTTGGAATTTGTCGGCCTTTTTTCCCTTAGCAAGGAGTGCAGGCCTCCAAACTCTGTCATTGTTATTAATGAGCACCTGCAGGCTATCTGGCGCGTGCACATGTACCTCATGTACAACAAAGGGCTGTGGGTTTGCTCTGTTTGCTGCAACAGAATTCCATCCGTGGCTAAGTCCCTTTCTCTAGGTTTATAATGGAGGTAAAGAGGAGAAAGGTGAGGAGATGGGAGAAAGGTGAGGAGATGGGGGAAAGGTGAGGGGAGGGGGTGAGGGGATGGGAGGAATGGTAACGGGGTTGGAGAGAATGTCATGGGAGCGATTGTTCTGAATTGCAGGGTGTGAGAGCGTGTGTGAAAGTGAGTTGGTGTGTGCGTGTCGGAGGAGGCTGGTGGCATTTTAAGGTGGTAGGACTTAAATGCTGTGCGAGATAAGCAATCATCTATTTTTGATGAGTGTGGAGTCCTCCCTAACATTTTGAAAAAAGACTGACCTCTGCAGCCCAGTAATCAAGTGAATGGACTAATAAATTACATATCCTGGAGGAGTGCTAAATAATTTCATTCTGATCACAGGGTTCACAAGGACACAAAACGGAGTCTGAAGAGAATCTCTTATAGCCCAATGGTTCTCATTCCAGAGAGTGCCTATAATCTTATTGACCTGGGGCCATACTATTGGAGTGCCTCAGGTGCGCAAAAGGCATTTGTGTCCGCTTTGCGCGCCCCAGGCGCAGTTTGGTATTACAGAAGGGGCCGCAGATGCTTGTGCGTCCCCTTCTGTTATACTGATAGCACAGACGCACGTAAAGCACCATGCTATCATCAGAGGGTGTTTCCTCATTTGCATGTGGGAATGGCCCCATATAAATGAGGGAATACCTTTGCTTCTGCACCTGCGCCGTATTACAGTCACGGGCACAGAGGCAATGAAGCTGTCAGGGGGCGCACTGAAACGTAGCACCCTGGAGGGGGCGAAAGGGGGTCTCCATGGACCCCCTAGATATCCAATTGCAGGCCGGTGCCATCACTCACTGCACCCGCTTGCAAACGGGATCTCTAATCCTCCTTAAAAGTGCAAGCGGGGGGGCGTGGCTTGGGTGCCGCGCAAGATGGACGGCTAGGTGAAGAACTCCTCCGTGCCGTATCACCTCCTTCTGTCTTCCAGGCGGTGCAGTGGGATATTTCTGTCGCAACTCTACGGATTTCTCAACCGGAACATGGTGTGAGCAGTTTGTAACTTTTGTGGCCTTTTTCGGACCTCCCCTGAGGTTTTGAAGTCGGAGACCGAGAACGAGATGCCGCGATCCGCCATTTTGAGCAATGCCTCGGCGTCAGCGGCTCCTCTGACGAACTTCTACCCTTCTACTTGCTGAGAAGATTATCCTTATTTCGGTCCTGCATTATGCCGACAATTCTTGGAGGTGAGCGTTGGGAATTACTTCATGGCTCTTGCCACCCCTCTTGTGTTCAGACGCGCCTTTCACCTTGAGGTGTTGCAGCCGCCATTTTAAGATTACCGCGGCTGATTTGAAAGTCGCGGTTCCTCCTTTTGGCGCATTATCTCCATCCTGTTACACGCTTCCTTCACTATTGTGACTGTGACCTTTAGCTGCGACATGTCCTGAGGTCAATGTTATATGACTATCCATGCGTTATTGGTTACTGTGTCATGTGCACGCTCTTTTCTCTGAGGGATTCATGCTTTTTGCCCGATACTTTCTTGGTTTTTGTAATTGAGCTTTGATCTAGATTATCTACAAATACAGCTGGCTAGGCTTTCTGCCTGTTTATATGCAGTATATCATCCTATATTTCTTTCATTTGGAAACAGTCACTCATACCAAATGGAGTTACCTGCACCTTGGATGCTGTTATAATATAGTAAACGTTCTCTTCAACTGACTCGCTGTATGCTAACCCACTTGAAGCTCTGTGTGATTTACTCTGGATGAACACTTCCAAGCTTTCGTTGCATCAGCGCCTTTGTTATTGATATTCAGGTGGATTAAAAGTCCCTACTGTTCACTGGACGGAGTTTCTATATACATTCCTTTGCCAGGTATCTTCCTCTTGATTCACGTTCATCTATAGTGCGGTTACGCAAACCCAAGTTTGTGTTTAATCCCTCTGAGAGAATTCCTGTGAGTTCTTCCATCTTGGGTACCTCCTCACATTCTGTCAAAATGTCGACTCCCGTCACTGAGCGCTCTTCTTCAGGCAATCCACCATCAAATAAGTGTTCCCCCTCTGCATCATCAATCAAAAGGTTGAAGCAGAACTCTCCTACACCTGACTCTCCTCCTCCACCTTCTATGGACTTGATTTTGGAAGAGATCCGTGCGTTGCGTCCATTTATTGAGGACACGAGCAGAGATATGCAACTTTTGAAGGACAAATGGGAAGTAATGGACACTCGCATTTCCTCAATAGAACAGCAACTTCCTGAGGTCCACTCCAACACGCAACGCATAGAGTCCCTGGAGAAGACTGTCCTCTCTCTGCAAAGACACACAGAGGATTTGGAAAATCGTAACAGGAGGAACAACCTACGCCTTTATGGTTTACCGGAAACTCTTGAGGGGGATGATCCAGTCACCTTTTTTACCTCCTTTCTTCCGAAATTATTGGACATGCCACCGTCCACCTCCATCAGCATTCAGAGAGCCCACAGACTTGGAGTACACTCGTCCACCTCTACTAAGCATCGTGGTGTTATCATTCTAGTTTTGAAATTTACTGATCTATTATCCATCCTCTCTGCTGCTAGAGGCAAAAGACAGTTAACCTGGCAAGGTCAGCGTATCAAAGTAATCAAGTGGAAAGGGACACTTGTATCTACAAACCCATTGGTTCCCTTTGACAACCCTCATAGAAGCCAGAAGTTTTACGATGCGGTATATTTGTTTGTCCGCCCCTCTTCTAGCGACATGGCATAGTCATTGGGTGGTCAAATGTTAGGTATGCCTGCCTCACCCGAGGCACCTCTGGAGAGTGTAGAAGTGTCCAGAGATCAAAAAGATAGGTGCAGTGGCCAACTAGTGAGGGTATAGTTAAAAAACAGTATAAGCACCAAAACAAATTTAATAAAGACGGTGAATACTGTGAACTAAAAGTCAATGGATATATTCGATAATCGTGTGACTAGATTATCATATACGTTGTTTTTTAAAAGTCGACATGTTTCAGCTCCTAAAGGGCCCAGAAGGGTCGGTGGAGCTTTCGTCAGGACGTACACACAAAATTATACTTACACTACTCGTGCAGTATTCGAATGCTTAATAGGCAATCGTGGAAATATTATCCTGTATTAAGGAAACAAAAACAACAACATCATGCTGTTCAATTGTAATTCTCAGTGTAATTTACATGAAGTTTCGAAGCATACCAGACTGTTCCACACACAGTCTCCATCACACTGTATTCAATGACAAAGTGTAATTCTGAAAGTGCACAGTGGTTAGTGCAAATGAACTAACAAAATGGTGAAAACACGGGTGTAGGGAAAGGGAGGGCTTTAGTCTCTGTCGAGGACAATAGAACGTCAGTTTTTTGTCAAAGAAATCTAAGATGGAAGAAATACACGACGCCTGCGAAAAATAAATAAATAAAGAAGCCCAAATTGCGCTTCTCTTTTCATTTTCTCATAATTCCCAGGCAGTGTGGACTATCACAACCCATGTCATATGTGCAAACCAGCACAGTTAGCAATGATAGAAAAATAAATAAATAAAGAAGCCAAAATTGCGCTTCTCTTTCCATTTTCTCATAATTCCCAGGCAGTGTGGACTATCACAACCCATGTCATATGTGCAACCAAGCACAGTTAGCAATGTATGTGTAACAACACTCTCGGGCACACAGGCTGCAGTAATGCGAGCGCTTAGATGTAAATACATAAATATCGAGCGTTTGCTAAGTGCCTGAAAGTGAGGCGAAAAACACCCCCTCAGCCACGCACAGGTCCCAATGTCTGTACAACAACAGGCACACACCTTGCAGTAATGCGAGCGCTTAGATATCAATATAGGGCGTTCTTTTAAGTACCTGAGTGCTAGGCGAAAATCACTCCCTCAGGGTGCTGGGAGCCGCCGTTTTTGGTCACCGCTGAAAAAAATGAATGCAGCTTAAAGATAGCGAGATACACCGCCTGGACGTGTAATGTCCTCGGGGGCCTCGCTCTTACCGACATGCGTTGTGCGTCGTGCTTGTGCTGGCTCTGCCCCTGGAAGCGCCGGGGTAGGCCAGGGCAGCGTGTTATGACAGGCGGAATGGAAACAGACGATGTCTGTTGCTTAAGGAAGACAGACTAGCGTCTAGGAAGGCGTCTAGGATGGTAACAGGGGACACATTTAAACCATAACATATGGGTTAACAAATATTGCAACTTTAAGGTTAACAAATTAAGAGGTCAAAACATTTTTTTAAGCATTTTAAGTGTAAACCGTCTTTTGATTTGTTGTCTATATTTTTTGCTCAAACCACATTAGGATAGTGTGCAAATGCGTTTTGGCTTACAGAATCAGGATATCAATAAAGATGAAAATATATATCCAAATATATTAAAAGTCGCCATGAGTGTGCCGCATTATGCTTAATGCTTAATAACATGCCCAAAAAGATATGGTGTCATGTAATCATCATGTTATTCTATTTTTTCATTTTTTCAAGAGGGTACCTTATTTTCTACAAAAATTGCAGAATAATTGGATTTAAATTGAGGTATACTCTCAGGTGAGAATTCAGTAGAAATGATGCCACGGGATGTTATCGTTCATCCCTGTTACATGAGTCTTAAGACGGTTCACCCATCTTTGCTCCTTTTCGAACAAAATTTGTTCAGCGTTACTATCTTTGTTTTGGAGCATCTCGAGAATTGTCCATCTCAGTTCATCGCATGTATGGCCAGCTGTAACAAAGTGGGCGCATAACTTAGTGGTGTTCTTCTTAAGTCTCACGTTACTTCTATGCTCTCCCAGTCGCACTTTCACCTTTCTGCAGGTCATGCCCACATATTGTTTTTGACACGGACAGGTGATTAGGTAGATTACGTGACTAGAATTACAGTTCGTGTGTTGACGTTGGGTCCATAACAATTGATCAGTAAGTTGTACAGTTTTTGTTGGCCTTGTGAATTTACACACTCCACATGTGCCGCACGGGTAATGTCCCGTCACTGGGGCCATATGCAGATCCCGAATGGTAGGTGCTGGTCTTGATACGCGGGGACGCGTGTGGACGAGTACATCTCTGATGTTTTTTGTTCTCCTATTGGCGAATCTGGGCTTGGGCCAATTATAGGTACCAGAATTGACGATTGACCAGTTTTTCTTTATTAATTTCTGGACTTCATATGTCGCAGGACAGAAAGTCGTGACACAGGTCACTAGGTCTTTCACTGGTTCCTTCTCATATGTTTGCAACAGACAGTCGCGGGGTTGGTTGTTGGCCCTCTTTCTGCATTTGGAAATAACGCGAGTGGTATAGTCTCGATCTTGGAGTTTCTTACTCAGAATATGAGCCTGATGTTTATAGTCACTTGTTATGCTGCAGTTGCGTTTGTGCCGTAAAAACTGGCTATATGGAAGGTTATCCCTCAAAGGTTGGGGGTGGTAGCTTAGATATGACAGAAGACTGTTCTTAGCAGTGGGCTTCGTGAACGTCTTTGTCTCCAGTTTTTTATTTTGACAAAAGATCGTCAAATCCAGGAAATCGATACTTTTGTTGCTTGCAGTAAACGTGAAGTTTAACCAACGATCTTGCCCATTTAGCCAGTTGATGAATGTCTGGAGGTCATGTCTTAGGTCCCAAATTAGCAAAACATCGTCGATGTAACGTTTCCAGTACAGGATACTGGAAACGAAGGGATTCATATTATTCAGAACACAGTTCTTCTCGAACTGGCTAACATACAATCCCGCCACCGATGGGGCGAAGGCACTGCCCATCGAAGTCCCGTGGCATTGTAAGAATAGAGGGGCGGACAAACAAATATACCGCATCGTAAAACTTCTGGCTTCTATGAGGGTTGTCAAAGGGAACCAATGGGTTTGTAGATACAAGTGTCCCTTTCCACTTGATTACTTTAATATTGTCCTTGGGGAACTGAACGGGACAACTATTCCTCATCCCCCCTTTTTTGATGAAGGTCAGCGTATCTACATATCTCAAGATGTTTCTAATGCCACTGCATCCAGACGCAAGGAATTCCTGGCTCTACGACCATCTCTGCGTTCTCTAGGGGCCCGTTATGGCTTGTTCCATCCATGTACCTTCAGAGTCACCCATCAGAATAAGTCTTGGTCCTTTCAAGAACCTGGCGAGCTCCGTAACTTCCTTCTTCTGCACAACAACGATGGAATGGAATCCTCACCTTCTACTAGTGGCTGATTGATTCTCTTATACTCCTTGTGTATTTGATGTTATTTGCTGTTGTTTGCTCTTTCCCTGCATTGACCAGTTTTTTCGTTTGTCCTCCATTATATTGGATCCCTCTTGACTTAGATCTTTCTCATAGTGCTTAGAATATATGTAATATGTTCCTGATCTCATTGTCTTTATTTTTTTTTTCTCTCTCTCCTTCCCCATACAGATGTGTCTCAGTCTCCCCTTCTCCGTCTATTATCCTTTGTACCCCTGTGAGGTTTCGGCGCGGCTGTGTTCCTGATCCTAGTTTCCCCGTCTTGTTCCGCATCACCACTTCCCCACCTCCCTTCGTGTACCCTTCCCTTCAGGTATGTCTCCTACAGTCATCCGTATGGATTTGCACTGTCTTCTATGCATTCTCTCTTTTCTTTCCTTTCTACCTTTCTCATTCCATATTCCTTTTTCTCCACTATTTCCCCTTCCTCTTTTCTTATTCCTTTTCCTTTCTCCCCTCTTTCTCCTATTTTTCCTTATTCTTCCTTCCACTACTCTACTGGTTACCGTAATTTTTATCAAGCTATTGCTTGCTTTATTTCTTGTACAGTATGTTCTTGCACCTTTCAATTTTGAACAGTTCTTATGTTGTGATTTTCAAAGTTATTTCATGGAATGTGAAAGGATTTAACCATCCTATTAAACGGCAGAAAGTACTCTCCCACCTCTCCTCTTATAATCCCGACATTGTTCTCATTCAAGAAACCCATCTTTCAGATGTTGAATCCTTGAAACTTAAAAGACTATGGGTTGGCAATGTTTTGTTTTCTCCGGCCTCCCATAAAAAGAATGGTGTTGCTATTTTAATTCACAAACGTCACAAATGTAAAATACTTC
This sequence comes from Lissotriton helveticus, assembly GCF_964261635.1. Classification (NCBI taxonomy): domain Eukaryota; kingdom Metazoa; phylum Chordata; class Amphibia; order Caudata; family Salamandridae; genus Lissotriton; species Lissotriton helveticus. The sequence goes on along the minus strand of NC_136067.1, from coordinate 1,262,979,093 downwards.
TCGAAGACAAAGATGATGAGGGGCGTTGGATTCTAGTTAAGTTGCTTCTTAATAATATCCCAATTTCCTTGTTCAATGTTTATGGTCCTACAGGTTTTGATTCCTCTTTTTGGCCCGTAATTACTGCAAAATGTATCCAACATAAAGATGATTCCTTCCTTTTGGGCGGGGATTGTAATCAAATCATTGACCCCTTTTTAGACCGCAAATCCTCTGTACGATTCACCCCCCACAAACCCCATAAACAGTTTCTCGATACTATCACACAGGTTCACCTTGTAGACTCATGGAGGCTCACACACCCAGACACTATAGATTTTTCTTTTTTCTCCCCACCACACACCTCCTTTTCCCGTTTAGATTATATTTTTCTCTCTTCCTCCTTATCTCAAAATCTTATATCCTCGTCTATTGAACCTATTGTCATTTCTGATCATGCCCCTATTATCACTGATTTTGATCTTTCTCTTCCACCTCCTAAATCTTCTCGTTGGCGTTTTAATTCTTCCCTACTTACAGACCCTCTTTTTTCCTCCTCTTTTCGCTCTTTCACGTCTGAATTCTTCCAGCTTAACTCTGATCCCGATATCTCTCCCCATGTTCTTTGGGACTCTTTCAAGGCCACAGCCCGCGGATTTATTATTGATTTTGTTTCCAAAAAAAAGAAAAAGTTTCTCCAAAAGCGCAAAGTTGCTCTTACACATATCAAATCGCTTGAACGCCAATTTTATACCTCCCCTCCAACTCAAATACCTTCTGAACTTCTTCAAGCTAAAATTGCATTTAACAAACTTACTACAGATTCGGCTTCCTCCTTTCTCCTTCGAGGTAGTGCGCGGTATTATGGGGGGCGCAACAAATCGGGCAAATTGCTTGCTAATTATCTGAAATCACGTAAAGAAAGAACTCTCATAGACTATCTATTCCCCTTCCAATGTCCTCTTGCACACAGATGAAGACATTCTACAACAGTTCCAGTCCTTCTATGAGTCTTTATATTCTCCTGAGAATCCCCCTACCCCAGATCTCCTACAATCATATTTTGAGGGCTTGCCTAAACCAGATGCTTCTACACTTAATTTCTTAGACATTGAGGCGGATTTTACCCTCTCTGAATTATCCACAGCGCTATCTTCTCTAACCAAGGGCAAGACCCCGGGGCCTGATGGCTTTTCCGTTGAATTTTACTTACACTTCTCTGATCTCCTCTTACCTAAACTTCTTTTTCTTTTTCAATCTTTTTGCTCCGCAGGTTTGGCTCAAGGCTCCTTTTAAGATGCGACCATATGCCTCATACCTAAGGAAGGGCGTGACCCAAAATACTGCAAGAATAATCGCCCAATATCCCTAGTCAATGTGGACTATAAAATCTATGCAAAACTATTAGCCCTTCGTCTTGATCTTTTTATACCGCATCTTATTGGGAAGGAACAATGTGGTTTTGTTAAGGGCCGCCTCACCTCAGACAACTCCAGACTCCTCCTCAATGTTCTCAACAAGGCTTCCTCTCTCTCTATCCCCCTTGCGTCTATTTCGGTTGATGCCGAAAAAGCCTTCGATCGAGTTGATTGGTCCTTTCTGATGGCTTCACTGAAATGGCATGGCTTTGGTCCGAAGTTTATCTCCTACGTTTCTTTGATATATTCTTTGCCCAAAGCATCGGTCCTTGTTAATGGTCAACTTACCTCCCCCTTTACCCTTCAACGAGGTGTACGTCAGGGCTGTCCTCTTTCCCCTCTTCTTTTTATTTTAGCTCTTGAACCCTTCATTTCTTCTATTCGTAACAACCCTTCCATTTCTGGTTTCCCATATGGTGAGCGTCAACTTAAGTTATCGGCTTATGCGGATGACATCCTTTTATTCATTTCAGATCCACATACTTCTGTCCCAGCCCTAATGCATGAATTTGAGACATTTTCCCAGGCTTCAGGATATAAAATTAACTCGGATAAGACGGAGATTCTCCCTCTAACTAAATTCTGCCTTCCACATTTCTTTGCTTCCACCGGTTTTGCCTGGAACAGTACGAAAATAAAATATCTTGGCGTCCTCTTCTCTACTTCTATCCTCTCTTCTATCCGACTTAACATGACTGCAGTCATTTCTAGAATTGATTCGCTTCTCTCTTCCTGGAACCCTTTATACCTTTCCTGGTGGGGTCGTCTTGACTCGATTAAAATGATGATTGCTCCGATTTTGATCTATTTACTCTCCATGCTCCCTGCACATATCCCAGCTCTCTACTTCCGTCGCATTGCTTCTCTTTTATCCAAATTCCTTTGGCAGCAGAAGAAAGCTCGTATATCTCTCTCAGCTCTTCGTAAATCTAAATCAAATGGGGGGATTAATTTTCCTAACTTCCGTCTTTATCACAAGTCCTTCTCTCTTCGCCAGGCCTCACGGTGGTTATCGCAAGATGTGAACCCTTTTGCCCCTTTATGGTTATCGGTTGAACGTGAGTTACTCCTTCCTTATTTCTTTCAGGATGCGCTGTGCTTTACTACCAAGGCTCCTTGTCTAAACCCTCCATTGTTCAAACATACCTCCTCTCTTTTGCGACCCTTGCTGTCCACAGCCTCTCTCTCTCGTGAATCCTTTTTAACGTCACCCATTTGGTATAACTCATCCATTCTCATACGGAATAGACCTATTGCCTGGACTTCGTGGAGATCAAAAGGTATTATATGGGTTCATCATCTTTTTGACGGTTCGTCTCCTCGTTCCTTCCCCCAATTTCAAGCCCAGTTTCATTGTCCTACATCGTTTGCAAAGAAATATTACATTCTCATGGACATTGTTCTTGATCGTTACTACTCTTTATCCTCTGATGAACTCTCCACCTCCCTTTCCTCCTTACTAACCATTCTCTCTACTATTCCTAAAGCTTCTCTTATTTATCGATACTTCTCTGCTCCTGACCCTGATCGCCCCAAGTCAAAATTGGAACTCTCTTGGGAAAAGGACTTAAACTGCTCATGGCCGACCTCTCTTTGGGACAAACTTTGGACGAAATCCTTGAAGACCTCTCGCACTGCATCTCTTACTCAATCCTTATTCTTTTTCTATCACAGACTACATCTTTCTCCTCTTTCTCTCTCTCGTTTTCTTTCTTCTTCTACCACCAACTGTTGGACCTGTGATGCTTCTAATGCTGATCTCTATCATCTTTTCTTTCTCTGTCCTTCTGTCCGTCGTTTTTGGTTTCAAGTGTGGTCCCGCATCTCTCGAATCTTTCATCTCTCTATTTCCTTCTCTACCTCTTTGGTTTTTCTAGGTAGCCTCTCAGAAGCTTTAGATCTCCCCCCACATTCACGTGGTCTTTTTGACCTTTTTTTAGCACTTGCACTCCAACATATCGCCTCCAATTGGAAATCCTTGAACAATCTCTCCATAACCTCCTGGTGGAATTTACTATGTCATTCTCATAGATTGGATGTTGCCTTTGCATCCTCCTGCAAACCCCCTCGAAATGTTGAACTCTACTGGTTACCTCTCACCTTATACTTAGATCATTCCACCAAAAAGACTTATACTTCATTGTCCCCTGACAATTTTAAACCCCCTTGAACGTTTGTACTTCTGCTTGTAAGTTTATACTTCAGTTCTCACTATTGGAAGTTTCCTTTTTTCCTTTGTTTATTCATATATTAATAAGGTTTTAACTTGTGCATTTATTAGTCACTCGTGCATTTACTGTTCTATTTGCCAGTACCTAATTTGCTTCTCTTATATTGTAGTCTTAACTGTATTATACATTGTTCTATTTTCCCTTCCCCTCCCCCCCTTTCCCTCCCTTAAAACTCTTAAAATGCTTTGTTACTTCATTGTGCCATCCGCTGACTTCATTTTATTCTCCTATGATTGCCCTTTCTCATTTTATTCTGCTGTTGTCACCTTATTGTATTGCTAATTCTTTATTTCAATAAAGCTTTCAAACTAAAAAAAAAAAAAAAAAGTGCAAGCGGGTTGCCGCCTGCACAGCAAGACACGGAGCGGCTTCAAAGCAGACGCTCCGTTTTCCACACAAATGTGCTGCCCTGGGGACAGCGCATTCATCCTAATATAGAGCATTTTCCTTGTTTGTGCTGGACGCACCTTTTAAAAAGTAAGCGCAGCACAAATAAGGAAAATATGCTGCATGTATGATACGGCCCCTGATGTGTCTCACACACAAAAGCCAGCACCAGCAATCTCAGACAGCTTGTCTGTCACACACACGCGCACACACACAGCATTTGTTGCATAAAATATCCTGGAAATCATGATGTCGCACACTTCCCACACATCAGAAGGAGCACAATCCAGGTTTCGCACATAAGTGCTGTAGTTCTGAAGAGATAAAGGTTTTCACACATACTTGCCTAGCAGCTAGGTTTTGGGAGGAGTGCGCTGCGGTCTCAGGTAGAGAGCAGACCTCCTCAGGAGATGGGGAGCCACCAACTGCAGCGGTCTGCTCCTCCAGCTAGGAAGCCAGGCGAGGTTCAGTGGAAGGAGGCACACCAGAGTATCATCAGCAAGGTCACTCCACAGTCTTCAGTGCCTGCAGGCTCAGCTCAGTTCCTATGAGGGCTCTTTGTGAGTGACTCCTCACTCGGAGCCCTGGAAAAACCTGCTGCACTCATTGCTTCCTCTCAGATCCCCACTAGGTGTGGGCGACGGGGGTGACCTCTTATGCCCAGTGTATGCCTATAGGTTCATTAATCTGTGGCATGTCTGCTACCAGGCTATGCAGTCAGAGTGAAGCAGATCAGTCTGCCATTTTTGTTCATCCTCCCCCCCAGGCCTGGACTTGTGGGCACGGCCTCAAACACCCTTACAGCCAGTTATTACTGGGTTGTTTAATTGCCTGTGTTTATAGGTGTTTTGACGCAGATTACAGGACTATTTTCCTCTGAAGAATCATGCGTCCAGTACAGGAAACCTACCCTGCACTACCTGAGGACCGAAGGACATTAGGCACAAAAAATGCAAAGCAAAGTTGTTGATAAAATCTGTACTTGGTTTCATTTTCAAGGAAACTCTTGTGCTGCCGTAGGATGAGATGTTTGTGACTTCCAACAGTTGGACAGACCCTCCCTTAAATCTAGATATGAGTTGACCAAGACAGGCATGGGATCCTAATAGTCAGACCCAACCTAGATACCCCAGAGTGTTTATCAGCTGTCCCCTCCTCTCAGCATCTCACTGGATACAGTGCGGTACAAGCGATTGGGGAAGCCACAGTCCAAGGGTTGGCCTGCATTTATTTTTTAGCTACAGCTCCATGAAGGAAATGGAGACATGGACTTTGAAGGCCTTTTGGTTTAAGGCCATGTCACATACACACCAATGATGGACAGAGGCGCAAGCACATCTTCAGACAGGCTCTGTCTGGAAAGCCTCTGTGACCCTACCAAAGGCGTTTTCACCAACCAGCTAGAGTGAGCAACTATAGATTGTTCCTTGTCACCTGTGCATTCTCTACATTTTCCACTAGATGCAGAATGTGTTTCTTACTGTCTATTAGCTGTTACACCATTACAAATTCTGATAGTTCTGGATCCTCTCATCTCCTCTCGGTATTGATAGCACCAATCAGGTTGCCAAAAACCCTGTGAAGAGTTTGGTGTCTTAGTTCCCCAGCCATGTTGGTCTACATCACCAGCATCTCTGCCTGGTGGTTTGTAAATCACAGACAAGACTGCCTCCAACACAGAGAGAGTTAGGTATCCCATCTAATCAACAGGGTTAAATATCTGGTCCAGAATGGGCCTATTCCCCACATAACGTACTTCTAAAACATGGCTGTGTAGCCATTTGGTCCCGGTGATATCCCCAGTTTCAATCTCTCTACCTCGGACTTCATCAAACTGAACCAGGACTTCCATGGAACCTGCTTTGGAACATTCTTATTACACTAAAATATCCCCAACACAAGACCAAAAATGTGGCTTACACCATCAGTTATATTTGATGAAAAATACTTCGAAACTGTCTAGTCCTGTAAACTATGAAAGCACTTGCTTTTAAGTTCATTGAATTATTTTTGTGTCTAGATGTAAATACTATAAGGTGGATCAAAAAACTGGATCCCAGGTATTGTCATAGCCACAAAGGGTTTTTAATAGTTTTCTGTCTCAGTAATGGTCCTGATGAAAGCATAAGAATTATCTTATGATGTGCTGAAACAGGTCGACATTTAACAGTGAAACACCAAAACAATAAGTGAGAAAACCTACTTAGTTGCTCATCATTCTGGCAGGTGCAATCCTTTAGTTAAATCACTTCTCCACATAACGAGGTTGCAAAAATCAAATCATTTACTGATTTACTAAGAGTGTATCACTCTTGATCGTTTGTAGTAGTGTACTCCTCTGACGGCATCCCCTTTGACAAAGCACATTATAGATCCTGCCCATTCAGAATATCCTGATCCTTGTATAGTAAGCCCTCTGGAATATATTTAATAGGATCAGGCAGAATCCCACCTGTATGGGGACCTCTCTTGGGTACCTACAGACCGATCCCCAATTGTCATCTTCCAGCTGGCCCAAGTGCTCTCCCAACTTATCTTTCAGGGTATCCAGTGGTGGGAGACTATTGTGCGGTAGTGTGGTGTATATTTGGGAGACCTCGTGGCTGATCAGAGGTGCCCCCAACACCCTACACTTCAATGGTATTCCCCCAGCCATATCCTGCAACAGAACATTGTAGTCCAGCAGAATATTCAGCTGCAGGTATCTGAGGTATTGGCTCCCTGCCAGTTCATGTTGTTCCTACAGTTCAAGGGATCGTATCATTTCATTATCCCGCCTGATGTCGCCCACCTTAGAGCTGCCTAATATGTCCCATTTCCTATAGCCTTCCATTTTCTGCACTCCCGTTGAGTTGCATGTTGGACATTAGTGCTCCTCCTGATTCCACCGAGTCCTGGCTGTGGGCAGATCATCATCAAACGTGCATTGTGTAAAGGCGGAGTACATTGGAGCCTTGGGGGACCCGTACACTTACATGACTCATGCGTGGGAAAGGACCTTGGTGCCTCTGCCAGGCCATCCACTGTGGACGACTGGGACATTGGAAAAACCCCACATCGGACACTTAGCGGAAAAGAAGGTGAAACAACGCTGCTCCTCGCCTCTGAATTGACAGTGTCATAAGTGTAACTTCTGACTACGTGTGCCTCCGGTGAAAATGAAGAACAAACCACTGAGCCCGGTATGTTGTACAGGAAGCAAAATGAACTACCCTCCAGGGTGCAAAGGTAACTGAAAAGGACAGTACGCTGGGGAGACCAATGACAAGGTTAAGTTACGGAGGTAAGGAGAGGGCAACATATGTAATCTTGAAGAAGACCTTGTGATTCTCCTGCGACAACATATTGTGCAACAAAGTAATGTGCAAGGCTAAAGACATTCAGTGCAGGGTGCTCAAGGAGCCAGTTAAAAGGCAAGAAAAATGCAGATGATATAATGACTCTCAAGAGGTGGAGGATTTGGGGTCACGGATGCACCTCACTGCCCCTTGGATGTTAGCAGCCATTTCTAGGGCAGTGGCTACCCTATGTAGACCAACCCCACCAACACTGCCACTGAGATCCCCCTCTTCATCAGAGAGCCCTTGCACAGCTGCCTAAACAACAGTCCATCTCACCTCATTACTAGCATCTAGGGGTTTCAACCCATGGAGCTCCTTCCCATCCTCTTTGTTCCACCCTACTCTTGTACCCTCCTGAGGTAAACCTGCAGGTACGCCTTCACCCATCTACTCCATTTTACGTCATTAACTCCATGTTAGATGTTGGGGCTATTCCGTGGTACCTGTACCAGTGTGCAGGTTCACAACCCTCGACTTAATTCTGTGGGAAGAATGGTACCAATATACTTAATACAAATTGAGTGTCTGTGACCTCTATTGATGCAGGTGGACAAGGACCGGACTGGCCATAGCGTCCATGGGTGTTCGCCCAGGAGGCAGGAAGGGCGGGCTAGTTTTGGAGCCGGGCTCCCGGTTTTGGAGCGGTGGGGGCTGGTTTTGTTACTGAGGGCTGGTTTCACAGCGATGCTGCATTATCTGCCCCCAGTAAAAAAAAGCAGCAGTGCTGGGGGCCAGTTTTGTTAAGCAGCAGTACTTCAGGCTATCTCTAGAAAGCACTTGCAGGACACTCACAAGAGGCGTTCTTTACGCTGCAGTGTACTTGGCTTCATAACAAAAACTGGAGGAAGGGGGTCATCTAAGGAACATCACAGGGAGACATGCAAAGTGAGGGAACACGGCAAACTCAGATGACCGTTTGCCCAAGTGAGCACCATACAACCATAGGAACTACATGCATGGAGGAGGGGTGCAGTATGGGTACCCACTCTCATATGTACAATCAGCGAGAATGAGGGGGACAGGAATTACATGTACGGATTTACCACTGGGAGACAGTAGGTCGTTTCCCAAATGCCTTTCATTCAAAACGCATGTACCCCACTACAATATTCAGGTGTCACAAACTATTAATAGTGTTAGAACCTGGTCATGAGGGCAGCGGTCACACGTGTTGAAAAGAGTACAAAGTGGCAGGACAGCAAGTCTCAAACACAGTGTGCAAAATGCCATAATCATGTAGAGCACTAGTTAGGAGTCTTGTGGCAAGAGTCTCCTCCACCAAATAATGTATTTGACCTAAAAGAATGTAACAATGAAGAGCAAGCTTTTACTTTGACACTAAGGCAAGGCACTTTCAACCCTACAGTATTAGCAGCGAGGAGCTGGGTATACACAAGAATACAAACAACTGAAACTCACCTAGTGCACAGAGCCTCCTGAAAGCAGTACAAAGACGACTGCATTTCAGGAATTGGCAACGTCTTGCTTGAGGCACGAAAAGAGCAATTGATGCAGACTTAGTTTTCCTCTTTAAAGTCCACATTTGTAAAGTGCACAATCACCCGTAAGGGTCTCTAGGCACTGGGGGCCGTCGGGAAGATTAAGCGAGCTATTGCCCAGAGTCACATGGTGCTGGGCTAACCTGCCGCCGGAGCCGAGGATCGAACCGTGGTCCCCAGATTCCAGCGTCAGTCGCCCTGGCCGCGACGCCACACCTCTTCCTCCTTAGGGATTGATCAAGCCGCCAGTGAGCTTGACCTGTGCACACCTCTGCCCAGCCGGATTTGTTTTCTCTGGTCTCCGCTGCCTGCACCCTCTCGCAGCCTGACCTTCCCTACATTCTGGGTCTGTTTTCTAGTGATTCGCAGCTAAATGGCCTCAACTGACCTGCTTGCCCACTTCCATCATTATCCCGTGTTCTTGGTCTGACCACTTCCTACCTAGTGACATGGTCCTTCAAACAAGACTAGTTAAACTGCATCCCTTAGGTTCTTTTATTTCAGATCAGTATCTGCACAGGTCTGTAGCAATAAAAGTTGGTCATGGTCTGGGTTTAAAATTAACCGAGATGGCTGGATTGAGATGGGGCAAGCGGATGTGCTCTGTGTGGTGGGACTGAGGGTGGTCACCTGGGCTGGGGAGAACGGTTGTTGTTTGCCTTACTTCGGTTTCTTTTTTTGGTGGATGAGAGACTGGTCTGTCTCCGGTGGCACACCTGTTGCGCTTGTAATACAAGAACATTAAGTCAGCTGTGGAATGTGTTTTCGTATACAGCCACCCTCACAGAAGGCACGTGTTTCCCTGTGATAGCACCGCTATGTCTTACTTTGAGTATTGATTTAGTGGAGTGAATGCCCAAGGCCAGCCTCTTAAAAGCATCTCTTCTCCAGAAGTCCATAGCTGTTCTGCCCTCCATCATATATTTAATTACTATTACAGCTAGAGTTTAAAAGCATCCTATTCTGTAACTTGGTTACACCCTCCCTACATCATTGCAATTGTTATTCTCTCAGCAGTCATGTCCAGAGGGAGGCAATGTTTTCTGCAACATTTTTATGTCTCACCTACCAGGCAGCTTTTAGCTGTCTGGTTGTAAAAGGCGTTTTGTGGGCTATAACAAGAACTTACAATGGGTCAGAGCCCGCCCACTGCTTCTACGGAGTGGCTTTGTTGTCACTCATTTAATTGCTTCTTATTCTGTCGCTTTCCTTTGTCTTTCTTCTTCTCCTTGTGTTTGTCCCTCCTCTGAAGCATAGCCACTTTACTAACCTTTTGATTGGCTGACTTGCATCCTTCCACTACTCACTTTTCGGGTACAACTTTTTTAGGCAGAGCCTAGCTGCAGCGCGCATGCACTGCTCGCTCTGCGAGGTATACTTTATTGGACTATGCATTGAAAGCCACGCCCCAATTTGTCATTGGCTCGAGTCATTTTCCTTCGTAAATGCTGGCTACTGATTTGTAAATAGGCTTGTTAGTCCCTCCTTGGTATCGCCTTGTCTGCATTTGTTACCTCCCATAACGAATGGACCTTTTACTTGGCTTGTTACACGGTCTGCATTATAAGTCGGTGAACGCTATTTTGTTTATTGACACTCACGGGGACAAGGGCAGCAGCTTTTTGTATTTACAGCGCGCCCACACAGGACAATGGTGGCAGCTTTTCTTATAGCAAGCTATGCTGCTCTAACTTGCATGATGAGTGTGGCATCCGCTTTAGGGACAGCGCTCAGTTTCAAATTTATTTTTTTAACTTGCATGCTGAGCATGGCGCCGGCTTTAGGGACACCGCGCCCAGTTTCAAATTTTTTTTTTTTTTACTTTGATGTTGAGCGTGGCACCTGCATCAGGGACACCATGCTCGGTTTCCATTTTTAAATATAAAAAAAACAAACTTTAATAGTGAGTGCAGTGCCCACTTCAGGACAACGTGCTCTGTTTCTTTTTTTAACTTTAATAGTGAGAGCGGCGTCTGCTACACAGACACTGCGCTCTGCAATACAATATGTATCACTTTTGGAAAAGTTTGAACTATTGGTATTGTAAATGACAATGCCTTTTAATATTAGAAAAGGCATTACCATTTACAATGCCAATAGCTCAAAATCTTGCAATTGCAAGACCTAGTGCATTGTAAATGCTTGTCTGTTAAGCACTCCATGAGAGGACATGTGTTTTCTAGCTCTCTCCCTTGTGCGCTTCACTTCTACCAAATACCCGCCCAGGGATCCACGTTGCTTTCACCTTTGTCTGCTGTTCTCTCTGTCTTGTGGCCTTTCCTCCACCAAACCCCCCCAGGACTCCATGATGCTCTCACTTGTTTTCCGTTTTCCCCTCCTCCTTCCACCCAGCTTTATTTTTAGTTTATCCTCCACCCACTCCCCACTGTTTCCACCCACCAGCTACTCTGTTGCTCCCAACCTCTTGTAGGCATTTTCAGTTTTGTTTTAAAGTTGCATTTTTTGAAGGTCTAACAGCTGGCAGTTGCTGCCTAGAGTTCCACTACACGAAAATCGCTTTCACAGACTTAACTTTGTATTTACTGATCTGAGTGGCGTCTATTGTCTCAGGTTGGTCAACAAAGAAAAAAGAAAATGGCACCTGCATCAATCTTTACGCACGCACGTGTGATGACACGTGCGCACAAGTGTAATAGATCATGCATATGCTTACGGAACGGCCCGCATGAATGGCAAAGTCACTGCGCTACTTTTCTTTTTTTGCCGATACGGCACAACATTGGCAAAAAGCATTGGCATAGCAAATGGGTCTATAAGGTGAGACCAACTGATGTGGCACATGAGTCACGTAATGATCTAGAGGTCTGTCTTTCTTCTGCGGTCCTGTGCCAGGCACAGACACATCAATACCAGAAGGGCCTTGTAATGACACCTTTTTGGGTCTCGCTGGAAATGCATCCGTAAGGATGCATCCAGCTGGAGACCAATAGCGATCACTCTGGGGGGAAGGATGGACCGTAGGGTGTGCGAGCTTTTCTAGCTGGATTCGTGTGCGCGAACGCGCATGTCGCGTCCCGCGCCGTACACATCGCAGACAGACACTCGCTCACACACCCCCTCCCCCACAGTCACACACACGCACTCCAAGACACATACACACACACACGCACGCACACACACACACACACACACACACACACATACACAGGCCGCCCCCCCCCGCATGCGCGCGCGCGTACATGCTTCCCCCCCCCCCCCGCCCGCCCGCCCGCAGCTCAGCAACGCACTCACCGGCTTCCTCTCCTCAGCTGCAAGGCCCGGCAGCAGGACTCTTCTTCCCTCCTTCGGCACCGGGGCGCAGGGTAGGCTCCTGCCTGCTCCGGTGCTCCAAACACGGCTCCAATCGCGGCTCTTCCGTGGGAGGCGGGGTAGGCTCCCGCCCTCCTACTTTCTGTTTCCTGTTGTCGCGCCGGCCTGCCTGACTTCCTGGTCGCAGGCCGGCAGAGTAACGAGGATGTTTTGCGGTATTTATTTATTTATTTAATTATGCATTTTTATATAGCGCAGACTTTACCCGATGGCGGTATTTATTTATTTATGTATTTATGCATTTTTATATAGCGCAGACTTTACCCGAAGGCGGTATTTATTTATTCATATATTTATGCATTTTTATATAGCGCGGACTTTACCCGAAGGCGGTATTTATTTATTCATGTATTTATGCATTTTTATATAGCGCGGACTTTACACTTTTGGTGCTTTGCCCCTTTGGGTAATTAATTTGAGTATTTTAGCCAAAGATGGCACATAAATCTTTTCTTCGTGCCAAGTATTAGTTAAAAACTCTGTCTTGAAAGCTTCCAGGCCCTTCTACATACTTGTTAGCTCTGGGTTGTTTTCAGAAAACCTCACTTGAGTTCCTCCATGTCATTGGTGCGATTTTCCCACAGTCTTGCACGGGACGTGCATGAGAGAGAGTGAGCTGGGGCTGCTTATAGCCATTGTTTAGTCTAGTGTATGCGTGTTTACATCCGTGCTCTAGATTTATAGGCAGCCATGGGGGGAAAACAGATTGTGCCAGATTGATTGAGGGCATCAGGTGAAGAATGTTTTCTTTTTACTGTCCTTTTTCTTTACAATTTAGTGTGTGCTTTCGCTTTTTAAATGTAAAAACGTGTCATGTTCAATCATTTTTTCCAGAAATCCTGTCAGTAATGTTTCATCCCCAGAGAAATCTGCCTGCACGTGTGATTAGATTTGTATTAAATCATTATGCTGAAATGTGAAAAATTGCTGCTGTTGAAGTACTTTAGTGTGTTTATTTTTTAACAGTGTAATAGTTCAAGTTTTATTGGAACTAATAGTTCTGTTTTATCTAACAGTTTAAGATCACCCCTAACCCTTTATGTTGAATGGCTACACAGCTGCAGTATTGTTCAGTATTGTTTCCCTCATCTTCTTTGTGTCTTTCTCTAAAAGCAGAGGCTGCAAATCATCTTGCTATTTCATGTACTGCTTTCAATTGAATGCCACCTGATAAACTAGGGCATTACTATTGCAGTTCTGTGTGAGTTGTGTGTACGTAAACACTTTACTTAAACGGTTTTAATAAGAACAATTAAGTGTTGACCTATTTCTGTTATGTGTTTGTTTTTGTGAAAACGTGTTAGTCTGGGACTGTCTTCATATATTGTGTTTCTAGTAAATGTTTTCCTTATAGACCAGCGTGAGTACCTGACCTTGACCACTGTGATCACAAAATTCTTAAGCACCCTGCAACACTGGGGGTTTACAGGAATCCAAACACCAGCGTAAAGTACTCGAACAACAATAACGTCTGTCTTATAAATGTCACAAAAAAATGTTAATATTTCACTTCTGTTCTTGGATTTTCGTGAAAATACAACACATATTGCATTACAAATGCTATAGGTGTCACATTTGTGAAAGTTAAAACTATTGGCATTGTAAATGACAAAGCTATTACTTTAGCTATTACTATAGCTATTTTCACAACCAACACATAAATAAAAAAAATGTAATTCACAATACCAATGGCTCAAACTTTCCTAATGCGAGACCTATTGCATTGCAAATGCTTGTTCTCAGAAGGTTTGGAAGTGCGTAAAAAGTGTCTGGTAGTTTTGGGAGGGTTTCAGGGGTGCTGTTATTGTGGTCTTTCATTTGAGTCCATGCTAACTGGCCAACTGTACTTCATTGGCTATTCCTCTTTTTAGATATGAAAAAAACTGACTATTTGTTTGGTTGTGTAGTCAAACACCTTTTATGCTGGGTCAGATGGTTCAATAATTCTAGGGCCTATCAATAACTACTTAATATAGCACTATTTCACATACAAATAATGTTATTTATTTCTACAGTTCTACATCGCAGATTGCATGCTAACTTTAAAGATTCCTTACACTATATCACTAAAACCCTGCAAGAAAATCTCACCTTGACTTGAAACGTTTGATTGTCCTCTCTAATCTCTTCCCTTCGAATGCCCTTCTCCTTAACTTATATCCTATTTCTGACTCTAGCCTACTCAAGGTTGCACGCCTGTTTGTCTAAATCTCTTGTAACAGGTCACCGCATATTGCCCACACCTCATTTCAAAGATCACAAACTCTCCTTCTTTGACATTATATCCCTGCAACCCAACAAATCCTAACCTTCGCTAGTCTACCTATTCATCTGACCAACCATTTGCACGAATTCAGAGCCCCCACTAATGATCACACCCAGCTCCTAATAATTGAACCTCCAACAAAGATACTGGAGTAAGTGCATTGAATGATTTCTTTGATATTACATTCTAATCCCCATAACCAGATGCCAATGGAATAACCACTAACGCTGAGTTCCAGAGTAGCATGCTACTCGCCGTAAAGAGTTTCAACGCCTAGCCAGGGGAAGTAAGCACTATATAAATGCAATCACCATTAAAATTACAATGTAAAGTCAGCAGATCTGGCTTACAACTGAAAGTGCCTCGTCATTCACTGGTGAATTTGAAGAGTTAATAACTCATCAAGCAAGCACGCATGTATTCATTCATCAACCCATTGGCTCATTCCTGCATACACTCGCACGTGCCATTGAGGCAGCCCTTTAGTTAGAAAACTGAAACAGTGACACGTGTATAGTTATTTTTTTTCTGTAAAAACTAAAAGGTGTTCGAGGCACCTGGCTAAATAATGTAATATGAGCGCATACATTAGTACTGTCGTCATATGAACAAATCGAATACGAAATCTTCAAAGCTTGTTGCACATTGTAAATACCGCATCAGTTTTACTCTGTGGTGCATTAAATGACGTATGCTTTTAAAATATGAGCTTTTTCAAGAGTAAATCTGCTCGCTCAGAGGTTTTTGCTCGTGAGTCCTGCCCTTAGCTACAGGAGTAGCTCCAAAGACTGTTTGCCGCCCTTCTGACTCCAGCGAGGTAAAGACCAGCTTCGTGGCCGCAGTGGAGGCGAGAGGCGCGGCACCCGGGACTGCGAGGACCAGCATTCACCATCTACAGCTGGGTCCTCTTCCCGCGTGAGCCGCGCCCCCTCCCAGTGCCACGCCTCTAGTGAAACACTCTTTACCTCTCGCGGCCCCCGCTACGCGGGTGCCGCTCGCTCAGAGGTTTTTGCTCGTGTGTCCTGCCCTTAGCTACAGGAGCAGCTCCAAAGACTGTTTGCCGCCCTTCTGACTCCAGCGAGGTAAAGACCAGCTTCGTGGCCGCAGTGGAGGCGAGAGGCGCGGAACCCGGGACTGCGAGGACCAGCATTCACCATCTACAGCTGGGTCCTCTTCCCGCGTGAGCCGCGCCTCCTCCTAGTGCCACGCCTCCTCGCTCTTGAATAGTTTTTAAGCAAGCCCAGGAGCGCGCATCGCGGGACGCAGCCCGGGGCGAAGCCCGGGCCAAGGGCGGGCCCGTTGTTGCCCGTTAGTGCCCGGTAGCGACCGGACCGGGCCACTCCACTAGGCTCTTTTTGTATTATCAACTTGTCCTCTTCTACAGCACACAGGGTGTTTCCTATATGTCAACCATGCCGGGTAGAACTAGAAGTAAAACCAAAACTAAAACTGCCCTGGCTGTAGCTCAAATCACCGGCCCGATTGATCAGTTCATCTCGCGGACCAACGAGGTAATTGACCATAGTATCTCTCTACTCGAACATAGAGTTTCTCTGGACCTAATGAATGTAAAACGCTCGTCCTTGGGTCTTCTAGCAACTGCAGAATCCCCCATCAAACAAACATCACATACCTCTTCCCTTCCCTTACCTGGGTCTGCACCTGATATCAACACAGTCCCATGTACAGTTGATCTATCAGTAACACAATCAGAGTCTGAATCACTACCTTCAGAGGACCTAGAGGCCACTCCGGACCTACTAGCCTGTCAAATACTTGAAAGAACTGACTCAACAATAGACAACCACCTTCGAGGAATAAGGGAAGGAGCTATCCCTAAACAAGGTAGCATGAACTGCTTCGATAACGCGCAAGCTCCTGTCATCAACACGGGAATCGAGAGGGAATTTGGGGGGGGATCGACCCGAACAGTTAACGCAATTTGCACAACCCACGACAATTACGTTAACGGAAAACAATTTCTCATTTCCTCCTATACCTATTGAGGACACTGATAATCACTGTAAAATATGTAAAACTACGTCCCAAATATTAACCTCAATTAAAGACCTTCTCTCTCATCAGTTGAAACCCATACAAATTAGCATAAGGAATCTGGAAGCTCAATTAGAAATTTTATCACGTTCACATCCCAGTACAAATTCATACCCACCCAAGCAAGTAACAGGAAATGCTACCCACTCCACAAAAGTACCCCATCATCCCCAATCAGCCACAGCAATAAAACAATCTGTCTCGAACATCCCACCCCCTCAAAAACTGCAACATAGTGTTTCTACACAAAACCCGCAAAATTCAATGCCCAGTGCACAAAAGCCCAAAACCACTATGGAATTGCCTCAACACATGCCCAGTATAGGCCCGCTAAAAACAGGATCAACGGTAAAAACAACAGAAAAAGTAATCACAAATCATACTACAAATAAATCGACACCGATACCCTCCAAATCAACGGTTTTACCCCAGTCGATTTTCAAGAAAACTCCAAAAAAGCCACCAGGAGCTAGGCGCCCAGTCCACCTGCCGCCAGAGGCCACTGCATTTACAATCATTCTTACCGGTGTACCCGAAATAACGGAAGGTATGACAGAAACTGCCTGGTCACTTAAGAACAAGGTTATGCAGCGGCTAAGTATTAATAGACCACTAGAACCTCATCATACTGGAGGGATGTCCACAGTCCGCAGAGTAACATGGGTAGGTGAAGAACCTAAGTCGATCCACGGAGATTGTATTGTAGTAACATGCAGAGATCCCTCTACCGTGGATCACATTTGCTCCTGGCCCTCTTTGGAGAAAAAAGGTGGAATAGATGCCCAACACCTTTCTTTCTTCTATCCACCATTGAACGCACATCAATATATCCCCTCCTGGAACTGGCATCACCCCCAAGAAGATCAATGGAAATAGGTGGGATATATCTCTGGCCACGGGAGTAGAAATAGAACTAGACAATGGCATAGGCAGCCATGGCAAGGCAGACCCTATCATCCACTGGAGGGCTGGCAGGGTTTCCCAACACGAAATAGTTTTGACTGTCTAGAGATGGTGGATTGACCGTTAAGGTCTCAAGTAAAGAGTAAGAACATCCACCCCACGCTCTCTCCAGCATACCCTAGACACCAGCTATCCCCTCCCAAATCAGGAAGCCAAGCAAGACAAATTTTGCCTATCAATATAGACTCTAAGCTTCGGACTCTGGTAGACATCTGCCATACTTCCACTAATGAAGCGACGTCCAGAGTCTCGGTTATCCCTATGGTTAGGATAGATCCAGATTCCCATCAATTAAACGACTCGAGAGACACTACTAACCTTCCGCTGATTTTGACAGAAAATTCGACAGAAAGTTCTTTGAGGGAACCTTCTATCCCATATGTATTACTCGATACCAATAAAATGAACCTTTCCATCATGTATTGGAACGTTGCAGGACTCTCTTCTAAAATAATGTTAGAGCCATGGTCTGAAATAGTAAGGGAACACCAGGTACTCTGTTTTCAAGAAACATGGTGTACAACCCCAAAACATCTAACGGGATACAAAACTTTTTCCCCCCCAGCAGTGCAGGGACCTATGGGCAGGCCTAAGGGGGGTCTTGTGATTTACGTTGCCAATACTTTCCCCTGTATATCCGTAAAAATGTTAAAAGAATCCTTGACCTACCAAATCATGCAAATAAATCTCACAAATGATTGCACTTATATTCTTATCAATTATTACAATAACCTAACTACCCTGGACTGTCTGATAATCCTAGTAGAGATTGCTACTTTCTTAACAGCCCTGCAAAACAATTCTAATCATAATATATCACACCTAATATGGGGCGGTGATTTTAACCTTCCATTGTGTCCTAACCACAAAAGCGGTAATTGTGGGTTGCAAAATGAACTCGACAATCCTATGCCCCACTTCGCCCACTCGACCTGCGGAAACAAACTAAACGAGATTTTATTCTCTCTAGACTTGGACTTTGTAAATGAATTAGTAGACCCACAGCAAGATTTTTTGCCAACTTTCCATGGAAGAGGCTTCCTAACAACCATAGACTATATACTGTCCTCCCAATCACTCAAGGGGCAATTAACTAACTTCGTAATTGGGACAAATGTAATGAGTGATCACTATCCACTCAGTGTGAGAATCACCCCAAAAATGGTCAAAGTACACCTTGCACAACCGAGTCTCTTAAACCAGCACTCACTATCCATCAAAAAACTGAATGGCTACACAGTCAAATGGGCCAAGACTGACCCGGTGGAGATGACAGAGAGAATTCTAGAAAAATCCAAGCCATGGATACTTGAATGCTTATCATCAGAGACTACACCTCGAGCAATCGTGAATAGCTTTCAGAATATCCAAGAAACAATCGGTAACAAACTCTTTGTCAAGCTAAAGAATACTAAGCCCCCTACCACGAGATGGTTTAACACAGCTTGTCGAAAGGCCCTCTCAAGCTTGAAAGAAGCCTTACACAGACCTATAAGAGACCAAGTGGAAATCTCCAATCTAAGAAAATTATACAACTTAGCCAGACGGGAACGTAAAAAAGAAATCAAGCAAGATCTATGGTCACAACTTCATGACAGCAGTCAAAGGAAGGATAGTGCCCTATTCTGGCAAGTTATAAGATCTCCTTTTTTGGCCGATAGAACTGAAGGCAAGCATCTAGATGTGGCAGTAACTGAGGAAGCCTGGGTTATGCACTTCTCCAAAATTTTTGGTCCATCCTCTCATAATGCAACAGATACAGGACCAGTACAAAGTGAAGCCCATATATCGAAGAACAACATCTACCCGATAAACATTCGTTTTCTATATAGCGAAGTCATTAAAGCACTTAAGGCATCGAAACCAGGCAAGGCTCCGGGCCCTGATGGAGTACCAATGGACATCTTCCTCCACAATATAGAATTCTGGTCACCGATAATTACCCGGGTCATGGCTGCAGTAACATCGGTCGGGCTTTTCAAGTCATGGTCGACGTCAAACCTGTTACCCATTTTCAAAAAAGGCGACCGTAACGACCCAGCCTGCTACAGGCCAATCTCCCTTCTGGATTCCATGGGTAAAATTGCAGGTCGAGTGCTCCTGGACCGTTTACAATCTTGGGCCAAGGACAACAACATCATGACCGACCTGCAATATGGCTTCCAGAAGGGGCTTGGGACCGTGGAACAGGCTCTTAACCTTGCCCTCCTGACCGGGAAATATGTTGGCGCCAAAGGAGGTAACATCTTCCTCGTCTATGTCGACCTCAGTGCGGCATTTGACTGCGTCCAACACGGAAAACTCTGGGAAATACTCTGTGACCTTGGAGTGGACCCCCCCTTAATAGTCTTCCTATGTGAACTCTATTCTAATGCCTCAGGGCGAGTTAGATTCGGTACCAACGGTGAGTTGTCACGCTCATTCCCAATAACTAAGGGAGTAAGGCAGGGCTGTGTCCTGGCTCCCTTCCTGTTCAATCTTTACACCAATGGACTAGAGAGCAGGCCATGCTGGAAGGGAGCCAGGATCTACCCCAGATAAACCACCGTCCGATACCGACATTGCTATATGCTGATGATTCAGTGATACTGGCCCGTACTCTAAATCAACTTCAGAAACAAATCAACAAATATAGCAGTTTTATGGACTCACTTGGCCTGAAAATAAACATAAAGAAAACTTTTACTATGCACATTGGTCCAAGGGTTAAAAACCATAAATCGATATTGGTGGATAACACAAAGCTGGAAAAAACCTCAGTCTACCCCTATCTAGGAATTCTTGTGAATGATGCTTTAAACTGGCGACAAGCTACAACCACAAGAAACCTCCTCTTTCGACGTGCAACATCGGCCCTGATTTCTTTTTCAAGGAAATTAGGGAAACCTGCCCCACCTGAACTTTTGAAAATCTATTACGCCAAGTGCCACAGCGTGGCTACATATGGAGCAGGCATCTGGGGGTATGGCCATATAGACCACCTACAAATAACAGAGAACGGCTTCATCAAATATGTCCTAGCCCTCCCGCAAAGCTCTCCGAACTTTGCATCGCACAGCGAGCTTGGCATGGAATTTATTACAGACACTATCCGTTCCCAACCCATCTTACTGTGGCAGCGTATATGGACTAAACCTGAGTGCCATTTAACCCGTTCCCTCATCACAGACTGTTTAGCTCTATCCAACTGGCATAAGATCCCATGGTTGGTTTATGTACGGAACTTTTTTAATGACCTTGGCTCCAAGTCCTACTTTGAAGATCCCGCAACTGTTGAAGACATTTCCAGGAAACAGCTAAAAACAATGTGCTTGGCACATCTGAGAGAACTGCGCAATCAGGCTGAGATCTCAAAATCTTCAAATGCACAAATTTGTGCAATACAACCTCTGAAAGGCATGCAACGCTACTTGTCTTACCTTCTGTCAAATCATGAGAAATTTTTATTAACAAGATTTCGTTTTAATACATTTTTTCGTTTAGTTTCCTTTCCTGAAACCCACAATTGGGCGCGTAAGCTGATGAACTGTCCATGCGATGGAATTTCTCCACAGTCAACGATCCATATTACTTTGTTTTGCAAATACTACAAAGCTCCACGCAAATCTTGGATTATTCCATTCCTCCGATCTAGTGGTCATAGACAGTGTTATTCTGCATTCCTTTTTCTGCAATGCTTGGACTCCCCACATGAAGCCAAGTCCATAGTGTCTTTTCTCAAAGCCACCATCATATTACGCCAAAAACTTTCAAACCGATCAGAAACACCTAAAACATAAGTATCTGTTAACTATCTTTTTTAACTTTGTCTTCTTTTTTTTGTACTTTTTATGATTATACAATTGATAATCGAATAAAAGTTATTGAAATGAAATGAAATGAGTAAATCTATGCATGCACGATGCAGCTGGTTCAGAAACGCTTGCTTTATATCTGATGGCCGCCAGGTGTGGAGCTGGTGCCCACAGAGGGTGTAAGGATGGTGGGAAAATTCTATAGAATAATGAAGGCTGCCAACAAGATTCGACCTCACAACGTATGGTTTTGTATTGTGCGGCCCTTTAGTCCCACTGTTTGATGTCGGTTTAGATTTTTACACAAATTCTTTCGCAGCCTGGGCGAGACGTGGAATTCGGATTATAATTAGGTAGACACCGTGTGCTGCATGAAATGGCGCAGCCAGAGACCCCTCCGCGCAGATTCATTTTTCAGCGCTTTTAAAAAGGCGCGAGCCGGGTTTACAAGAGATGCCTCTCGCTGTTTACATGTTACACTTCAAAGAGTGAATAACACATGCCCTTCACATGGAAGCAATTCTCCCCTCCCGCCTAGTGCAGTTGTTCGCCATGATCTATGGAAACATGTTATAAAATCCGAACCACTAGATTAACTTTCAAGGAAATCTATCGAAATGTAAAGATGTTCGTTCAAAACATTGGTTTACTTTCTTGTATAGTCTCATATGATAAACGATATAGGACATTATGAGATGAATAGTCTTGAAACGTTTACCAAAAGGACACAGAATACAATTTGAATTTGTGCATAGGCGTCAAATCACCATAATGCCATGGGTTGCGACAGTGCATTTTGACCCTAATCATGTGATACATGACTTTTGACCCTGGATGTTGCCAGGAAGTGATGTAATATGGCCTTAAGTCCGATGACATCACAATAATTGACATGGTGAAATTCCATTACAGCATGATTCATTTAAAACAACCCGTACAAATGTCTATTTTACATATCATGTTATATTAGGGTGCCCACATGGTGAGCAGGGCGAACATTACTCATTTCTCTTTGTATTAAATGAAAAAGTATGTGGTTGCCGAGAGAGGATATAGTGTAACAAAACACAGAATGGCACATGGCATTTAAATTATGTACATCATAAACTGTCATGCATAGGTCTCCTATTGCGTAAGACAACGAGAAATGCATTGATAAATTATAGGGAGAGGACAGTAGAGATTAAAAAAAAACAATAGAAGTTATATCCACCTGTATTAATTGATACAGAGCCATATATTGGAAACAAACTATGCTATTGGCTTATATTATTCCTTATTGGTAACACATTTTTATTTATGGCCATTTGAAGGCACTATCACTCGTGAGAAGCAAAAAGGTGATGGTTTTATCTAACCATATTTTTATGTATCCACAATAATGAAAAGTGACAACAATTTGTTTAAAATGTGTTTCTTTTTTCGTTCATTTTATTTACTCACAAGAGTGCATGTTGCACTGCTCACTTTTATTTATTTGATAAAAACTAAAGCATCATGTTGCAGGTCCAGTGGAAGCTGCAGAAAGTAAACGGGGCTCATTCAGACATGTTACTTTCTGTGCTTGCTGTGATGGTTGGTGATCTATGAAAGTGGAAGGGTGTTATACGCGCCCTAAACTGTAGCAGGAGCATCACTTAACACAATTTTTAACTAAGGAACACTTCAAGATTGTCCTCTACTTCACCATGGATGCTAACTTCAAGAGGGCCATCTATGAAGGAAATTTAACCGGCTGAGTATACATCCTAGGAAAATACTCTTCCTCAAACCAATGTACCTGCAGATAAATAGGCCACTGACCCATCCCAGAAAAGATAGTATCTAAATCTTTTCTGGTGAAGATAGCTTTCAAAGGATTGTGATAGGGTCCGAAGACAAAACAAATGCCACAAAGCTGACAATTTGCTTTCAACCTTGCAAATGGGTAACACCTCTTTTGTATAGAGCTTCCTTAGGAAGCCTTTATTGTGAATAACTGGTTTGAAATGCGATTATTCACTGCAGTGACATCACAACAGTGGTTTACGAAAGCAGTTAATTATTGTTCTGGATTCACTAAGAGGAAGTACTTGCTTCCCCTTTGTTCTGCCACCTCGCTTGGGTCTCAAGAGACCTTAATGCAGTGGTGGGATGGTGCTTGGGCGTCTCACCTGCCGTCTCCTTTCGCTCTTGGTTCTACATAGACCTGGGGAAGATAGGAGAGGGGACCCGCCTTCTCCCCTGTCAGTGCAATCTGTGCAGACCTGCACTGAGAGGGGAAATTACGCTGCGCTGACAGCGGCTGCCACAGAATCGCTGTCAGAGTGTGGCCGGCTTACTACTCTCAGTGTGAGAGCAGAGAGTGAGGCTTTGGACTGGGAGGAGGCTCGATGTGCAGAGAAGAGTGGTACAGATAGATGGCAGGCAGCCAGGTTACTTATTTTTTTTCAATTCGTGTTGGGGTGGGCAGGCTTGCAGAGCGAGTAGAGTGTGGATGTCAGATGGCATTAGAATCATATTATTGTCTAAGGCTGTTCAATTCGCCCGGAGGTCACTGTTTTTGAACAATTGGTGCTCCGGGATATTGAGACCTTGGAACAATCACAAAGTAATTTGCATCTCCACAATATGAGTAGAACTGACTGGGAGGCAGTGAAATCCTTACAAGAAAATAGGTTGATAACGTTTAAACAAGCCGACAAAGGTGGTGCAGTTGTAGTTCTTAAAACGCAAGATTATGAAATGGAAGTCTTGAGATTTCGAGGAGTACGCACTAACTACCATCCGCTAGTAAGAGACCCCACACCGGAACTACAAGAAATGAACAGGACACTGGTGGTGGGTGACAAAGAGAAAAAATGGATAACCTATGAGGAAGCAGATTTCCTGATTAATTTGAAATCGAGAGTAACAGCATTTTATATCTTGCCGAAGATCCATAAATCTCAGCGCCCACCACCAAGTCGACCCATTGTGTCAGGGATCCAATCTGTATTGAAGCTATTGTCCCAGTTTGAAGACTTTTTTCTAAGAGAAGCAGTTATCACACTGTGCAGGACACCACTGATATACTGAACATATTAGATACAGTTGAGTTTGACCTCCAGAGGTAATTCCTGGTGACTATAGATATTGAGTCTCTATACACCACCATACCCCCAAGATGCCACCACGCTGGTGGCAGCAGCGCGTGCGCTTGGGGAGCTGGAGTGGTTTTATGACACTCCACAATCCTTTGTTCTGCAGGTATAGAATTGGCATTGACAAGAAACTTTTTTGAATACAGAAACCAGTTATACCTCCGGGTGTCGGGAACTTCGATGGGGGCCACATTTGCGCCGAGTCTGGCCTACATTTATGTGAATCAGTTCAAGCAAAATGTGATCCAACATGCCTCCAACCTCTTCAAAGAGAATATCTCTCTTTGGAGGAGGTTTATTGATGATGTCCTCTGTATCCGAACAGGATCTGAGGACTAGCTAATAATATTCTTGGCATGGTTGAACGAAGCAGACAATTGTTTGCGATTTATGTGGACTATAAGTAGGAACTCTGTGGTGTAACTGGATGTGGATATAACAGCTGTGTATAACAGATTATCCTCACCCGTTCACCAAAAACCTACTGACAGGAATTTCTTACTGCACTACTGTTCATTCCATCCAAGAGCGCTGCGTGTTATCTCCCTGGAGAACAGTTCGAGGTACCGCATGAACTGTTCCTCGACGGAGAGGTTTGTGGCGCAATCTGAAGAGCTGGTTATGAAATTAAAAAATAGAGAGTACCCTACTGAAGTGATCAAGAGAGCACATAAACGTGAACTTAATACACCCCGTAAGGCCCTAATAGAGAGGAATGTTAAACATAAGAACAAATGTTTACCCGTGGTGACTACGTTTGAGCCACTGTCTACAAAAGTTAGACAGATAATAAGAAAGCACTGGTCATTATTAGACACAGGGGAGAAGAAGATTCCACCCTCCCCCCCCCCAGATTTGCCTTCAGAAGAGCCCCTAATCTTAAAGACACATTGGTTCATACCCGTCCTAGTCAAAAGCAACAGGAATCAAGCTTGCCATCAGCCCACTAACTGTGCGGCGGGTGTTCAGTATGTGATCTCACCCAAGCCACTAAAATTGTCCTACTCATGATTGGAAAAGTGTGGAATTTAAATAACTTCGACAATTGCAATACCACACATGCAATTTACAGGCTCACGTGTACATGTGGTTTGCATTATATTGGATCACATCACGCAAAGTGAGGGTGCGGTTACAAGAACATCTGAGTACCCTCAAAGCAGGGAAATTGACAACCCGCCTTGTCCAGCATTTTCTGGAAAAGAAACATAACTTCAGGGATCTGAAGTGGACTCTGCTCGAGAGGGTCATGGGCAAAACACACAATCTTGCCAGTATTTTAACCAGAAAGGAGGCTAGGTGGATTGTTTCTGAGAAAGTGGACCGCTTAGGCCTGAATGATTCCATTGAATGGAATAAAATTGGCAGACAATAAAGCCCAGACGCTGTCAAGGGCTTGTCCTAGGTCAATAAGAAGTCTATATACTCCGGAGACTTTGGCCAATGAAATCAACCATCCATGTCTGTCACCGTGTGTTGTGAAAATAACAATAAACATCCACGAGGTTCTTTCGCCCCTGTGATTAGGTGTTGGTGGTACAGTCCCTAGTACCTTCATGCAGGGTAGAATTTACATTTGTTCTCATCTCTGTTCTTAGCCCATACCAGTACACTACTTTATAAAACAGAAGTATTGAAAAACATAATTTTCCAACAACAATTAATAGGGGTTAAAATAAAATGTAGGTATAATTAATATCGATTCCCTTACCTCTGCATTAATCACACTCTGGTGTATGAGTATTGACATATTGAAAAGGATTTCACAATTGTGAATAATAAAATATTAATTATTTGTAGAAACAGAATAAATGAGTACTTCAATTATATATTTTTTTTAATTTGTCATGATTATACCCCTAGTACCCACGACAGACCCTGTACGCAGTAGCACCACACCCCCTTGCTCTTGTTTATGGCACACTCTACGACTATTGTCTCCCACTCGCGGTTGCGCACCAATAATTTCTTTATTTTCCTTTTTTCTTCTTGCTTTTACTATTTTGTGTCTCATTATTGTTTTAGTTTTAACTACTGTTGTTATAATGTTATGAATATTGGATGGTTCACACATTACCCTGTTCTCACTTGCATCTGTCAATAACAATATGCTGGAGGATTCATCCTGTGACTGTTAAATAATATTTGCCAGTGGAGACACATAGATAGGACTATATTCCTTGTGTTGCGTCGCTGGCGATTATGGTGAACAGTTATTATGATTATGATGCTATATACTCTCTGAAGTTTATCTTGACTTATGAGCCTTTTGTTATCATTTATCTTGGGCTTCGTTGTGGCTTGTTGTTTATCCTTCTATCCTCCTTTTCTATATTGATCTGACAATCATTAGGTATGCAATTCCTAAATCGAAGCGCCCTCGTATGTATATTCGATTTGTGCAATATGGAAAATGTGCAACCTACTGAGGCAAACTGTTGTTTAAAAGTATATCCATGTACAGCTGCAGGATGTTACGTTCATTTTTTATCTACTTATATGTTATGCACTGTAAATAAAGAACGAAATGCAATAAAAGATATTAAAAAATAAATAAATAAATAAATAAAAAAATTATTATACCCCTAGTAGAATAATATATGGGCTGAAATAAGTGGGTCTATACCAATGGTAGAAACGAATTAGGCATTACTAATGTAAGCATGCTACTTGACACCATTCTAATATGGCCGCCGTGTAACGAGGAAACTGGCAGGGCTATTTCTGGGACACGTGGACCGAAGTCTGAGGGCGGTGTTTAAATTTCAAACGCCTGCGTCTCCTGGGGAACCTCGAGACGGAGCACTAAGCGGCCAGCGATACGCGGTAGTGGTAAGGGGTGCAGAATGGATGCAGGACTTGAAAGCAAGGACAGCGACAGGGAAGTTTCCTTTGTTAAAAGTACCCGCTTTTCCATTTCTTTGTAAAAATTGAGCACAAGGACAGGGTGTTGCAAGTTGCAGGCGAGCTCTAGAGGCTCATGATGGGGCATAATAGTCGTATCTGAATGGGCTTTTAACTTTGCAAGAGCGAAAATGAAAAATTCTGTCAATAGACCTGTGAGAGTCTTATACAGGGTCAGATAATGAGTGCATCTGACCTTTGCAATATGAGTTATGTCTAATACATATGTATGTGTAGGTGATACGAACGATCGCAGTTGTCACCAGGATACGTGACCGGCGGGCGCGTGATCCCTTGACGAGTGGGTTGCAGGTACGAGGGATGACAGCAACCACTCTGCAATTATTCACATTGCATGGCAGTTCTGAGATAACCTTGAAGTGCAGTTGACAGCATGGTGGTTTTTAACAGTTGACACGTCCTTTTTAATGTCATACAACCACAGGTCCGGTGTGAGTCACAAGTGAGGTGAATACTGGTTACCCTGGCTGCCCGGATGAAGTTGTATAATTAGGTGGCAACAAAATATGTCGGCTTTTGGCCAAAATGGCTTAAACAAAACCATTTTTTAAGGAGGATGCTCACGGCACCACATAAAATTACATTTAGCAAGTGAGTGGTACCTCGTTTTAAAACTTGAGAATTGCAATTTTTGTTTTCTCACAGGGACCAGCGGGTACTTTAGTGACACAAGCACTGACATTGCATCTATATATGTTTTTTCATGATCTCTCTCCTTGTTCTCACCTCTGAGAATTCTATGAAGCAGCACATTTCTTTCTTTTGTGGGTAAGAAAGTTACCGATGATGATAAGTGGGTGAGCTAGTAAGTACCAACCAGCAAGCCACCCTTGGTGTTACTACCGTGAGGTACTTTCTTCGCTTCCTCACACAATTTTCCCAAAAATCTTTTCTCACTAACTTTGTATGGACACAAAAATGTGTTTTTTGAGGTGTGGTGTATTGACAGTTTTTCTATGAAATTGAACAATTGGACACAAGGCTATTGGTAATGTACCTTTCCTTGGAGGAAGCATTTGAAAGTTTGAAAGACCTGACTGTATACCCACTTATGCTCCTTTTGTGTTTATAATATGTTCAATTTGCTAGTTAGTATTTGTTGATGATTGAAGGATACCATTGTTCGCAATTTATGGAAACACTCTCCTAACTGGGTTAGAATTATGATGGGGATCGTTTGCTTCAGCATTTCATCTGTATTTCAGGAGCCCTGAAGAAGTGACTGTGTTGCGACGCACATGTTGGCTGCATTCGTACCTCTTTAAATTTCACAGTTGCATTCTGTGATTATGTGTGTTCATAAAATTTAAATAAATCTCCTCATCTGATGACCTATGGATCAACTAAGATGAACATCGTATTCTTTTACCAGATGAATAGGATATATATATATGTCGGATGGACATTTGTCCGTGAATTTAAATAAAAAACTTCACTCTGCCACCTATTTGAGGTTTTGGATCTGCTTTTTGTAAGAATCTTTTCGCTGCTGTTACGAGGCTTGGAGGTCCGCACCTGGTGTGTTTCCGTCACCCATTGACGTGAGCAGGAACATTTCTTTTATATATATATATATATATATATATATATATATATATATATATATATATATATATATATATATATATATATACATACACACACACACACACAAATACATATACATACATACATATACATATATCTATCTTCCTTACACAAAAACACTGGGCACTCCGGGCTCAATCTTCAAATTAAATGTATTCTGGCCTTATTCAATGTTAGCGCCACCATGAATTCAAACAAATTAAATACCACCATGTCACTCATGAATGGCTAAACATAAGCAGAGGACTTCTTTTGCTGATCTAGCATTTAGTACAACTAATGAGGCAGCCATTTTAATATTCAACATACATTGAGTTTCTCCTTCTTCATGGTGCCACAACATGTACATTCAATAACGATATATTTTACTGCAAATTTCAATTTAATGTTTTCATAAGTGAATAAATAGAGAAAATTAATTATTTAAAAATTGGATTAATTCATTGCAGTTCCGGAGGTCGGCCTCCTTGATCAAGCCCTGGATTGTTTCTATTTAGACTTAATTTATTGATCATATGTTATGTTATAACACAATGCTCTATATAAACAAAAATGGTTCTGTCGGGTAAGAAACGTTAACCATAGATGCTCAAAATCAGTAGCATAAGATTCCAACACAACCTCTACACAGAAAATAATAACAAAGTGACTCCCTGTTGTCACTTATTATACAGATTATCTGCCCAAAAAGGTTCAAAAGGATTTGAGAGTGAGACAATCAACTTAAATTGTTACTTTTATCCGAATTGCATCATTCAATGATATCCAAAGTAAAGAAAGACAAGTAAATGCTGTCAACACGAAATTTACACATAAGTGACAAATTAAGGGACACAAGTGCTTGGAGTGCTCATAATGTGAACAATATATACAGTACAGGCATATGTACAGTTTTGGCATATATACAGATTGGAAAGTCAAAGGTTTGATGATACAGTGAGTCCTATCCTTAGTCTGAAGGAGTCCTGTAATCTCTGAACTTTAGAAGTACGTCGACATTTCGACCCTAGCGGTGCCCCAGTGGGTGGTCACAACGGGTCTTCCTCAGGACGGGAGAGGGGGGGTGTGGAGTTGCCTCTAGATGACAGCCTAAGGATAAAGGATTGTGAGTGAGAGGTTGCCAGAGAATGCTCTCATTGGAGATGCATAGCTGCAAAAGGGGATGTTACTAACTCTAGAAGGGCCCGGAGTATGCTGGCCTTGTAGGTGTGGATGGCTGGGTCACCACTGAGGAAGAAGAAATTAAAAATGATGTAAAGTGTAGCAAACAAATTGCAAAACAGCACGTCAAAAGAGTTGCTGTTTGGAGATAGGGGAGGGGGTGGGTATACTCACCCTTGGAAGATCTTGGCCTAGTAGGCGAAGATGGGTGGACTAGTTAATACGTAGCCACTGAAATTAAAGCAATGGGGACCAAAGTCAGGGCATGGACACTAGAAACAAGTCTGAATACAAAGAGTACCTCATGTGCATTAATCGAAGACATGCAGGCCAAGTGATGAATTATATAGACGGGGATGCGGTGAGTCTACTTGGTGAGATAACCATGTTAATCGGTGGCGTGGTTAAATACAAGGGATCGGGTGTGTCTACACGATTTAATTACAGCCATGGTTGATTGATTGGCTAGGGACACTACCAAGGTGTCCACCCAGTGCCGAAAGAGGGAAACACGCTGTGAGATTAAAGTTAGATCGTGTCTCAGCCTGGTGTAAAACAACAACTTGGAGAGATGAACATGCTGGACGTGGGCGCAGTTAACTACGGAGGATCGGGTGTCTCATGAGTATGTGCGCGGTGCAACAAGCGTGATTAATTAATGCCATGGATAAGCGATCACCTAGTTCCGAACTTAGAAAACACGCTGTGAGAATAAAAGGCCCTGCTGTTTAGGTCGTGTCTCAGCGTGACTAAAACAAAAATAAGTCAGCGTGATGTTAGAAAGGCGATATATTGGCCAAGTGAGAGTCCGATCTATCGGAGAGTGCACAGCCCAGAAGTGTGACTAGATGTTACAAACGGCGTGTTGAGGCTCACCTGTATTTCCGTGAAATTGCTTCAGAAGGGAGGGAGAGACGGGCCGAAGTACCGTCTCCCGTCTGGCACGAGTCAGATCACGGCTGCGGGAGTGCCCTGCAGATATGATGTGAAAGACGTAAGAATCTGCTTCGTGTACGCAGGGAACGTCAGGGGTGTTGCTAGGCGACCAGGGGCACCGTAGCTTGTCATCCTGTAACACGCAAGGAGCGTGAGATGACGAAACACATTTCAAGTTGAAAACTTTATGTGTGTAAGGCAAGGACACGTCATCCTGTGACAAGCGAGGACATTTTAAGTGAAAGACTGCATGTAAGTCGACGGAGGCCGGTTGCTGGCTGAAGACTCCGTGGGGGGAAAAAAAAGGGCCGTACATTCCCAGTGGATGTATGTCATTAGATACAAGAAGGGTAATCTCCATTAGTATTATATCTGGTTACTGCAATAGTATACATCAATGCGCGCTTAATTGATAACGCGAAATCATGGGCATACAGCCAATTGATAAATAAAAAATCAACAAAAAGATATACATCTCAAATGGGGAAACAGAGTAAACTGTGAGAAATAAATCATGTCAGACAATTTTTGAAGGGTAAAGATATGTCATATTTCAATTAGGTGGAACTTACAGTACAGCATGGAAAAGGGTAAACAGAGGACAACCGTGTAGCTCATTGCTTAATGGCTCTGGACTAAGTGTGGAACCCTCTATTGGGTGAAGTAGGCACCAGTCTATGTGTTTCAATCGTAGGTAGAGACAGGCAAGGATAACAGCCGAAGTGACTAATAATGATCTCATAGCAATCCCATCTGCTTCGCTATTTCTTCTTGTTCGTTGAGTCCCTCACTGACTGAGTTAAGTGCATGTATTCACTTGCATTCCTTGAGATTGAGAGATGTGGAGATAGAGCTACCCCTCAGGTTGTTGTTGATCTTCTCAACCACTCTCCACTTGATGCTTTCCGGTGGATGATTCATGGCGACAAAATGTTCAACCAGGGGAGCACCCTGGACTTTGCCCCTTATGCGACTCTGATGCTGCAGGATCCTTGATTTAGCCTTTTGCGTAGTCTGTCCAATATAAGGTCTATTGCAGGGGCAGATGATGATGTAGATGATGTTTGTGCTGTTACAATTGGTTAGGGCTGGCAACTTGTAAGTTTTGTTGTTATGAGCCAGCGCAGGGCCTTCAATGCATGTGGGACAAGCTTTACAAGAACCACATTTGAAATGTCCAATCAGTGGAGGGAAGCCTAGTAGGTCCCGTAGGTCGGGAGTTTTTTCAGGTTCAAGGAAGGCCTTTACCACTCAGGTTCCTACCTCTTTTAAAGGCGAACATCGGAGCTTGTTCGGTTTTGATTTCAGAGGCTACTAAATTCCAGTATTTTTTGACAATCTTTTTTATGTCGTTGCTTTTCGAGCGGAATGTTGTGACGCACACAATGTTGTCCACTTCTGTTTCTTTGGTTTTGGGTTGTAGGAGTTGGTCCCTTGGACAGTACCATGCACTTTTTCTGGCACGCTTCAGAAGACCCAGTGGGTAGCCACGCTCCCGTAGCCTCTTTGTTAGCACATCAGTCTGTGTAAAAAAGTCTTCCCTGCGTGTACAGTTCCTTTTAAGTCGTAGATATTGCCCATATGGCAAGTTGTCACGTAGGTTGCGTGGATGGTGTGATTCATATTTCAATGACGTGTTTCGTTCCGTAGGTTTCCTGAACAAATCACAGTACATGAGGCCATCGCTCACTTTGAAGGTAATGTCAGGGAAATCGATTGTCTTATTGCTGAAGTGCATGGTGAACTGGATGTCTGTACTTCTTTGATTGAGCCATGTGAAAAATTCCCTTAGTTGGTCTTCAGAGCCAGACCAGATCATGATGACGTCATCAATATAACGCTTCCAGACCGCAATGCAGTCAATAAAGGGGTTGTTAAGAGAATACAAGTGCTCGTCTTCATAATTGTCCATATACATATTTGCCAGGCTGGGAGCATAGGTAGCCCCCATCACTACTCCTCTACACTGGAAATAGAATTGTTGTCTAAATATGAAGTGATTTTTCTTCATCGCAATGTCTAGTATATTAATTATAAAAATCAGTGGGCATCCAATGAGGTGCTTGGCGTTTGTCCAATACTGATCGTAACACATCTATCGCCTTGTCTTGGGGGATTGATGTGTAGAGGGATGCGACATCCAAAGTGACTAAAAACTGCGATTCAGTATCGAAGGGCTGGTCTTCAAGAAGTTGGATGATGTGCATCGAATCACGTACATACGACCTGGTTTCGAGTACCCAGGGTTGCAAAAAGTGATCAACAAATTGATTGACAGGTTCCAGAATCGAACCACATCCAGAAATGATCGGTCTTCCAGGTGGCTTCTCCATACCTTTGTGGACCTTAGGCAGGGTATAGATGGTTGGTATTCTGGGGTCTTGTCTGTTCAAGAATTCTTTCTCGGGGATACTTAAAAAGACCCTTTTTAGGCCTTCCTCTGTTAGAGTTTGGAACATCCTTCTTATCTCCATCGTGGGGTCTCTAGGTGTGGGAAGATAACTCTTGCGTATATTAAGTTGTTTCTCTATCTCTATTAAGAGACGAAACGCGTTGGCTAAAAAAGAAAATCAATAGTGTTTCTGGATTTTAATGTTTGGATTGAACAATAAAGAAAATATTCCGATCAGTGGAGCCCGGACCTGTTCATTTTCATTACTTTTTCTCTGGATTGATTTTTTGTGAAAGGACTTGATTGTTTAAGAAATTCTTTTGATGGGTGCTGATTCCCAAAAATGGTTGTATTGTTTCTCTATCTCCTCAATGTAGTCGGTAGTGTCCTGTACCACTACTGCCCCACCCTTGTCCGCTGCCTTGATGACAATGGCGGTATTCTGTCGCAGCTCAGTCAGTGCGAGCTTCTCCTCTTTCGCGATGTTATGTTTGACGTAATGTCTTTCATTTACAGAGTCCATCACTTCCTGCATTATTATTTGCTCGAAGGCAAGTATGCGTTGACTCATCTGGTATGCACTCGGAGTGAACATGGGAGGTGGTTTAAATGGAGTCGCTGCCAGTCTTGGTTCATAAGTGTTCCTACCAAAGTAATATTTCAGCCTTACTTTTCGGAAGAACATTTGTAATTCAAGTTTCGTCATAAAGGAGTCTGGTCTGCTGGAAGGGACAAAAGACAGTCCTTTACTGAGTATATCCCTTTCCGCAGTGGTCATCAAGTGGCTCGAAAGGTTGATGACAGGATCGGATTGTAGTTGAGCGGTCAATGCCGTAGTCTCTGCGGTGTCTGGTGCTATTTGCACGAACACTGGTGCCAAGGAGGGAATCACAGGATCCGGTTGTAGTTGAGAGGTCAATGCCGTAGTCTCTGCGGTGTCTGGTGCTATTTGCACGAACATTGGTGTCAAGGAGGGAAACAAAGGTTCAGATGGTCCCTGTGAGATCTCTTCTACCATCTGAATGTTTGCTTCCGCGTGGAGATCTCTCCATGCGTTTCTGTTGGGAAGAAACTCACTCGTTGGTTGCCCCTCGGTGCACCTCTCCCTTTGTTCCATCCCCTGGGGCGGTCCCAACCTCGGTCCTGACCACCGCCTCGGTTGGGTGGGTGGTAGACTGATTCTAAAAAATGCTGCTGTTGGCCCTGGTTTCCTTGTCTGCTTGTAGAAGGTCTGTCCGAGTCTGGTTCTGATCCACTACCAAAGGAGGAATCCGAGTAGGTGTGGAACCGTCTGTTCCCCTGTCTGCTCCTATTTGTGTAGAATCCTCGTTGGTCCTGCTGGTAACAGTCATCAGCCAAGTAGGGATAAGTGAACTTCTTGTCGTAGTTCCTAATATCCTTTGCAAGTTTGTCAAGTTTTCTACTGAGGGTGGTAGTGCTGAATTCTGTGAGAGCTTTTTCAGCCTTTTCCAGGGCCTCTTTGGCATTAGTCAAGGCATTGTCTTCTAGTAACTCTCTTTTAAGATCTGCTATTTCTTGTGTTAGTTTCTTCACATATTTGATGGCTGTCTCGATCCCTAACACCATCTACTGGTGTGAGCAATTATTGGCTACGAAGCTGAATCCCTCTCTGAACTTTGGTACATCGATGAAAATGGCCGGTTCGTTTCGGACCTGAAGTCCTTTGGGGATGACGTTAGCTGATAAATATTTAGTCGGAACATGTCCATGCAAGTGGGACCTTATCAGCTTCTTTTCCAGGCGTTCTATTTTTGACAGCTTGTCATTCAATGTAGTATCAATTGATATGCGGTCAGAGCCTAGTAAAATATTTGATGCTCCTTGTTCCTCTATCAATTTCGGTATATAATCTTCACTGTATGAAAGGGTTTCATTTTCTGCCATACTAGGGTTTTCTCAGTGTGATAGACAGCCCTGGTATGTAACATATAACAGTTCTAGTACAGAAATTACTACAAGTTATATCTAAAGATGAATTCATACATAAGCAAACGTTTTCATATACACAAACAAATTAGAGTAAAAACCCTCGCAGGTCTGCACCTGCACAAAATATTAATATTCAAAACGGGGTAACCCTGTGTCCCTCAGAACTCCCGACCTACGGGACCTACTGGGCTTCCCTCCACTGCTTGGACATTTCAAATGTGGCTCTTGTAAAGCTTGTCCCACATGCAATGAAGGCTCTGCGCTGGCTCGTAACAACAAAACGTACAAGTTGCCAGCCCTAACCAATTGTAACAGCACAAACATCATCTACATCATCATCTGCCCCTGCAATAGACCTTATATTGGACAGAATACGCAAAAGGCTAAATCAAGGATCCTGTAGCATCAGAGTCGCATAAGGTGCAAAGTCCAGGGTGCTCCCCTGGTTGAACATTTTGTCACCATGAATCATCCACCGGAAAGCATCAAGTGGAGAGTGGTTGAGAAGATCAACAACAACCCGAGGGGTGGCTCTATCTTCACATCTCTCAATCTCAAGGCATGCAAGTGGATACCTGCACTCAACTCAGTCAGTGAGGGACTCAACGAACAAGAAGAAGTAGCGAAGCAGTAGGGATTGCTATGAGATCATTATTAGTCACTTCGGCTGTTATCCTTGCCTGTCTCTACCTACGATTGAAACACATAGACTGGTGCCTACTTCACCCAATAGAGGGTTCCACACTTGAGCAGTTAGTCCAGAGCCATTAAGCAAGGAGCTACACGGTTGTCCTCTGTTTACCCTTTTCCATGCTGTACTGTAAGTTCCACCTAATTGAAATATGACATATCTTTACCGTTCAAAAATTGTCTTGATTTATTTCTCACAGTTTACTCTGTTTCCCCATTTGAGATGTATATCTTTTTGTTGATTATTTATTTATCAATTGGCTGTATGCCCATGATTTCGCGTTATCAATTAAGCGCGCATTGATGTATACTATCGCAGTAACCAGATATAATACTAATGGAGATTACCATTCTTGTATCTAATGACATACATCCACTGAGAATGTACGGCCCTTTTTGTTCCCCCCACGGAGTCTTCAGCCAGCAACCGGCCTCCGTCTACTTACATGCAGTCTTCCACTTAAAATGTCCTCGCTTGTCACAGGATGACGTGTCCTTGCCTTACACACAATGTTTTCAACTTGAAATGTGTTTCGTCATCTCACGCTCCTTGCGTGTTACAGGATGACAAGCTACGGCGCCCCTGGTCGCCTAGCAACGCCGCTGACGTTCCCTGCGTACACGAGGCAGATTCTTACGTCTTTCACATCATATCTGCAGGGCACTCCCGCAGCCATGATCTGACTCGTGCCAGAGGGGAGACGGTACTTCGGCCCGTCTCTCCCTCCCTTCTGAAGCAATTTCACGGAAATACAGGTGAGCCTCAACACACCGTTCGTAACATCTAGTCACACTTCTGGGCTGTGCACTCTCCGATAGATCGGACTCTCACTTGGCCAATATATCGCCTTTCTAACATCACGGTGACTTATTGTTGTTTTAGTCACGCTGAGACACGACCTAATCAGCAGGGCCTTTTATTCTCACAGCATGTTTTCTAAGTTCGGAACTGGGTGATCGCTTATCCATGGCTTTAATTAATCACGCTTGTTGCACCGCGCACATACTCATGAGACACCCGATCCTCCGTAGTTAACTGCGCCCACGTCCAGCATGTTTATCTCTCCAAGTTGTTGTTTTACACCAGGCTGAGACACGATCTAACTTTAATCTCACAGCGTGTTTCCCCCGTTCGGCACTGGGTGGACACCCTGGTAGTGTCCCTAGCCAATCAACCAACCATGGCTGTAACTAAATTGCGTAGACACACCCGATACCTCGTATTTAACCACGCCAGCGATTAGCATCGTTATCTCACCAAGTAGACTCACCGCATCCACGTCTATATAATTAATCACTTGGCCTGCTTATCTTCGATTAATGCACGTGAGGTACTCTTTGTATTCAGACTTGTTTCTAGTGTCCACGCCCTGACTTTGGTCCCCATTGCTTTCATTTCAGTGGCTACGTATTAACTAGTCCACCCATCTTCGCCTAGTAGGCCAAGACCTTCCAAGGGTTAGTATACCCACCCCCTCCCCTATCTCCAAACAGCAACTCTTTTGACGTGCTGTTTTGCAATTTGTTTGCCGCACTTTACATTATTTTTAATTTCTGCGTCCTCAGTGGTGACTCAGCCATCCACACCTACAAGGTCAGCAAACCCCGGGACCTTCTAGGGTGAGTAACAGCCCCTTTTGCAGCTATGCATCTCCAATGAGAGCATTCTCTGGCAACCTCTCACTCACAATCCTTTATCCTTAGGCTGTCATCTAGAGGCAACACCACACCCACCCCCTCTCCTGTCCTGAGGAAGACCACTTGTGACCACCCACTGGGGCTCTGCTAGGGTCGAAATGTCGACGTACTTCTAAAGTTCAGAGATTACAGGACTCCTTCAGACTAAGGATAGGACTCACTGTATCATCAAACCTCTGACTTTCCAATCTGTTTATATGCCAAAACTGTACATATCCCTGTACTGTATATATTATTCACATTATGAGCACTCCAAGCACTTGTGTCACTTAATTTGTCACTTATGTGTAAATTTCGTGTTGACAGCATTTACTTGTCTTTGTTTACTTTGGATATCATTGAATGATGCAATTCGGATAAAAGTAACAATTTAAGTTGATTGTCTCACTCTCAAATCCTTTTGAACCTTTTTGGGCAGATAATCTGTATAATAAGTGATGACAGGGAGTTACTTTGTTATTATTTTCTGTGTAGAGGTTGTGTTGGAATCTTATGCTACTGATTTTGAGCATCTGTGATTAACGTTTCTTACCTGACAGAACCATTTTTGTTTATATAAATACTTACCCAGGTACTGAGGGACACAGGGTTACCCCGTGTTGAATATTAATAACACAATGCTAAGCATGACATTTTCACATTTGAAACAAATTCTTACATCAGCCCATATCAAAATTGATGTCTCTGGGCCGAACAATATAAGCGTAACAAATACATTATTCATAATTATGAGGTCCTGCTTAAACTATTTACAACTGATCATCTTATCTCTTTCTATGTTTAAACGTTGGTTATGCCTACTCCACCACTTATTATGCCCTGTATGGGCCTTAGATAATTTGTATTTATTGTTGCTGTACAGCAGTCCTCTTTTAAAATTCCTCTTATAAAGTGCATAAAATAACCCTATTAAGGAGCACAAGTGCCTGGCAGTGAAATAACCAGATTTCATAAACAATTTCAAAGCATTTCTTAACAAATTAGTCCGACTAAATTAAAATAAAAGAATTAGATACTTTACTGATACTGGAGTTCCCTGTAGAGATCAGCGGTTCTGCCTAATCTACATGATCTGGAATACTCTCTTTCTCCCACATGTTTCCACAACTCTTCCTATGTATTTGGTCCCATGGGAATCCTGGTTTGCAAATCTGCTATATATCAGGATTCTAGTGGTCTTACTATCCTCACCCTGTCCCCTCCCTGTTCTCTGTGTGGGACCTGGTCAATGCAGAAGTATCTCAATTTGTCTCCTCTACTTTCATGCATCTCAGCAAAGTGCCTGGACACTGGGTAGGTGTTTTCCCGATTATTGATGGCTGTTATGTGCTTCAGGACCCTTTTCTTGGCCTGGTGCACCATACTGCCAATATACCTCTTGCCACAAATGCAAACCAGACAATAAATTACAAAGTCGGAATTGCAGTTGAGTAGTTTGTAAATTCTTTTGCTCTCCTTTTCCCCTGGTATTGCAAATACCTTGATGTTTGTGCTCCCTCTACATGCCTTACATTTGGTGCAGGGGAAGAATCCTATCACGCCAATACCTGTATTTTTCTTGCTTTGAAAGTGACTGTGTACCAAGATGTCTTTACGAGACATATTCCTCCTGTAAGTTATCTGTGGTTCATCTCCAAGTTTGTTCTGTAAGATTGAGTCAGCCTGCAATATTCCCCACTTCTTCTCAATTAGCTCTCGTACCTCCTTTGATTCGGCAGAGAAACTCACAATGAGTCTTGTGCTGTTTTTGGCTGTACTATCTGTCTTTCTGTTAGCAGTCTAACCTCTCCTATATTGCAGAAGATCCTCTCTGTTCTTAGTTTGACTTTTCACTGGCATTTCTGAACACTGCACTGGCGTAGCCTCTTTCTCTAAATTTGGGGAGTACCTCATTCTCAGCTTGATTAAAATCTGAATCCAATGTGCAATTTCGTTTTGATCTTAGGAGCTCGCCATAAGGTATGCTATTTATTAAGCACCTAGGATTTTGGCTTTCTGCATGTAATACTGTGTTGCTGGCCGTGGGTTTGCTACACAGTTTTGTACAGAGTTTGTTGTTCTCAATGAATACCATCAGACCTAGACAAGGTACCTCGACTGTACTCATCTGGTAAGTGAATTTCAAATTCAATTCATTCATGTTCAACCCCGCAATGCATTGTTCTGCCTCAATCTGGGTACCACCCATATGATAAAGAGGTCGTCTATGTACCTAGCCCATAGTACAATCCTCTCAATCCATTGCTCATTCTATTTGGACCAGGCAACGTGCTTCTCTAACCAGCCCACGAAAAGATTTGCATAGCTAGGGGCGAAGCACGTGCCCATCGCCGTCCCTCGTTTCTGCCAGTACAGTTCACCTGCAAACAAAAATATTTTGTTAGGTAAACAGAAAGAAGCCATCTTCAGGAGCATTTGATTGTGCTCAACATAGTGTAATTGGTGCTTTTTCAAGGAGTCCTCCATGGCCATTAGTCCCTTTTCATGACTGATACATGTGTATACACTTGTTATGTCCATAGTGATCAAAACAAGGTCTTCCTCCCATTGAATGTTCTTGGTCAGGCAGATGAAATCCGTGGTGTCCTGTACATAGGAGTTGAGATCTCTGACTAATGGTGCAAGAAAGGAGTCCACATAGATGGATGTTTTTTCCAGG
This sequence comes from Lissotriton helveticus, assembly GCF_964261635.1. Taxonomy (NCBI): domain Eukaryota; kingdom Metazoa; phylum Chordata; class Amphibia; order Caudata; family Salamandridae; genus Lissotriton; species Lissotriton helveticus. The sequence continues at coordinate 1,262,938,710 of NC_136067.1, read as the reverse complement.
AGGCTCCCTTTTGATGATACTATTGGATGACCCAGCGGTTTTTCATTCTTTTTATGTACTTTCGGCAAGTAATAGGATGTCGGCGTCAACGGGTAGTCTACTTTGATGAATCTGTACAAACTTAATTACACTTTCATTATATTTGCTTCTAGATGTTTTATTGTAGCTCTCCGGATCACTTAGAAGTCTGTGCGCTTCATCCAGATATTGTTCTTTAGATAATATACCTATATTGTCGCCCGTATCTGAGGGCTTTATTACTATATTGTGGTCCTTTTGTAACATTGTTATGGCTTTTTATTCGTCCTTGCTCAGAATGTATGTCTTTTTGCCTGACTGCCCTATGAAGATTCCAGATTTCCTTAGATTGTCTAGATCTTTGATTACAGTTTCATGGAAGCAGTCTACCATGTCAAATGGTCCTTTAGGGATAAATCTAGACTTTTGTATTGTAGTTCCTATTATCCCAATAGGCTCTGCGCATTGGAATAATACCTCCAATAGTATAGACCTAGACCAGACGTTAACTAGGTCTTCTACTGTCGATATTAGACTTAAAGTTTTGGGTTTGCCAGCTAGCTCAGAGTTCACTAGAAACTTTCTCGAATAGACAAGGAGGAGTTGAACCTCCCTGGATAGACAAGAAGGGATTTAGTTTCTGACAACCATAGAACATGACAACTTTGCTCTCCCCTAATCAAGAGTGTATCTCTAGAGTCGTGTGAAAACAAAAGACAACTTATTTTACTCAGTCAGTACGTGCATTCTTAGTTTCACCAGATTGTAGAGAAAAAGAAGAGACGGGCGTGTTCAATAAAAGATGTTATTTATTGATCAGTCTCTTTTCTCGTACAAGAGAAATGGATCGATATTATTGCAATACTTATGGTTAAGTAAAGTGCATACAATAAAAGCAGAAGTATAAAATAATACTGTAAAACATTTATATGGTTTCTAAGCCATATGGTGGTTTAAAATAGATACATACATATAAACATTTGACTAATCGTACTCAACTGGTGCTTCTAACCACGCCTACCCCAGTGTACCTGACCTAAGCCTAATACGTGGGCGGGGATAGAAAGTAGCAGTCTAAGTTAAGTTTGTTTTGCCAAGTGACTGATTCAAGAATTCTCTGCAAGGGGTTATTCAGTTCCGTACCTTGAATCTAGGATGATTGAGGGATGGTATCTCTCATCTTTGGTCTCGATATTCCAGGCTGCCTGCAAGGGCTGCTCGGAAGCGCCGGAGCTGGATTTCTCGGCAGGAGAAAGGCAGCGTCATCAGCCAAGTAGGGATAAGTGAACTTCTTGTCGTAGTTCCTAATATCCTTTGCAAGTTTGTCAAGTTTTCTACTGAGGGTGGTAGTGCTGAATTCTGTGAGAGCTTTTTCAGCCTTTTCCAGGGCCTCTTTGGCATTAGTCAAGGCATTGTCTTCTAGTAACTCTCTTTTAAGATCTGCTATTTCTTGTGTTAGTTTCTTCACATATTTGATGGCTGTCTCGATCCCTAACACCATCTACTGGTGTGAGCAATTATTGGCTACGAAGCTGAATCCCTCTCTGAACTTTGGTACATCGATGAAAATGGCCGGTTCGTTTCGGACCTGAAGTCCTTTGGGGATGACGTTAGCTGATAAATATTTAGTCGGAACATGTCCATGCAAGTGGGACCTTATCAGCTTCTTTTCCAGGCGTTCTATTTTTGACAGCTTGTCATTCAATGTAGTATCAATTGATATGCGGTCAGAGCCTAGTAAAATATTTGATGCTCCTTGTTCCTCTATCAATTTCGGTATATAATCTTCACTGTATGAAAGGGTTTCATTTTCTGCCATACTAGGGTTTTCTCAGTGTGATAGACAGCCCTGGTATGTAACATATAACAGTTCTAGTACAGAAATTACTACAAGTTATATCTAAAGATGAATTCATACATAAGCAAACGTTTTCATATACACAAACAAATTAGAGTAAAAACCCTCGCAGGTCTGCACCTGCACAAAATATTAATATTCAAAACGGGGTAACCCTGTGTCCCTCAGAACTCCCGACCTACGGGACCTACTGGGCTTCCCTCCACTGCTTGGACATTTCAAATGTGGCTCTTGTAAAGCTTGTCCCACATGCAATGAAGGCTCTGCGCTGGCTCGTAACAACAAAACGTACAAGTTGCCAGCCCTAACCAATTGTAACAGCACAAACATCATCTACATCATCATCTGCCCCTGCAATAGACCTTATATTGGACAGAATACGCAAAAGGCTAAATCAAGGATCCTGTAGCATCAGAGTCGCATAAGGTGCAAAGTCCAGGGTGCTCCCCTGGTTGAACATTTTGTCACCATGAATCATCCACCGGAAAGCATCAAGTGGAGAGTGGTTGAGAAGATCAACAACAACCCGAGGGGTGGCTCTATCTTCACATCTCTCAATCTCAAGGCATGCAAGTGGATACCTGCACTCAACTCAGCCAGTGAGGGACTCAACGAACAAGAAGAAGTAGCGAAGCAGTAGGGATTGCTATGAGATCATTATTAGTCACTTCGGCTGTTATCCTTGCCTGTCTCTACCTACGATTGAAACACATAGACTGGTGCCTACTTCACCCAATAGAGGGTTCCACACTTGAGCAGTTAGTCCAGAGCCATTAAGCAAGGAGCTACACGGTTGTCCTCTGTTTACCCTTTTCCATGCTGTACTGTAAGTTCCACCTAATTGAAATATGACATATCTTTACCGTTCAAAAATTGTCTTGATTTATTTCTCACAGTTTACTCTGTTTCCCCATTTGAGATGTATATCTTTTTGTTGATTATTTATTTATCAATTGGCTGTATGCCCATGATTTCGCGTTATCAATTAAGCGCGCATTGATGTATACTATCGCAGTAACCAGATATAATACTAATGGAGATTACCATTCTTGTATCTAATGACATACATCCACTGAGAATGTACGGCCCTTTTTGTTCCCCCCACGGAGTCTTCAGCCAGCAACCGGCCTCCGTCTACTTACATGCAGTCTTCCACTTAAAATGTCCTCGCTTGTCACAGGATGACGTGTCCTTGCCTTACACACAATGTTTTCAACTTGAAATGTGTTTCGTCATCTCACGCTCCTTGCGTGTTACAGGATGACAAGCTACGGCGCCCCTGGTCGCCTAGCAACGCCGCTGACGTTCCCTGCGTACACGAGGCAGATTCTTACGTCTTTCACATCATATCTGCAGGGCACTCCCGCAGCCATGATCTGACTCGTGCCAGAGGGGAGACGGTACTTCGGCCCGTCTCTCCCTCCCTTCTGAAGCAATTTCACGGAAATACAGGTGAGCCTCAACACACCGTTCGTAACATCTAGTCACACTTCTGGGCTGTGCACTCTCCGATAGATCGGACTCTCACTTGGCCAATATATCGCCTTTCTAACATCACGGTGACTTATTGTTGTTTTAGTCACGCTGAGACACGACCTAATCAGCAGGGCCTTTTATTCTCACAGCATGTTTTCTAAGTTCGGAACTGGGTGATCGCTTATCCATGGCTTTAATTAATCACGCTTGTTGCACCGCGCACATACTCATGAGACACCCGATCCTCCGTAGTTAACTGCGCCCACGTCCAGCATGTTTATCTCTCCAAGTTGTTGTTTTACACCAGGCTGAGACACGATCTAACTTTAATCTCACAGCGTGTTTCCCCCGTTCGGCACTGGGTGGACACCCTGGTAGTGTCCCTAGCCAATCAACCAACCATGGCTGTAACTAAATTGCGTAGACACACCCGATACCTCGTATTTAACCACGCCAGCGATTAGCATCGTTATCTCACCAAGTAGACTCACCGCATCCACGTCTATATAATTAATCACTTGGCCTGCTTATCTTCGATTAATGCACGTGAGGTACTCTTTGTATTCAGACTTGTTTCTAGTGTCCACGCCCTGACTTTGGTCCCCATTGCTTTCATTTCAGTGGCTACGTATTAACTAGTCCACCCATCTTCGCCTAGTAGGCCAAGACCTTCCAAGGGTTAGTATACCCACCCCCTCCCCTATCTCCAAACAGCAACTCTTTTGACGTGCTGTTTTGCAATTTGTTTGCCGCACTTTACATTATTTTTAATTTCTGCGTCCTCAGTGGTGACTCAGCCATCCACACCTACAAGGTCAGCAAACCCCGGGACCTTCTAGGGTGAGTAACAGCCCCTTTTGCAGCTATGCATCTCCAATGAGAGCATTCTCTGGCAACCTCTCACTCACAATCCTTTATCCTTAGGCTGTCATCTAGAGGCAACACCACACCCACCCCCTCTCCTGTCCTGAGGAAGACCACTTGTGACCACCCACTGGGGCTCTGCTAGGGTCGAAATGTCGACGTACTTCTAAAGTTCAGAGATTACAGGACTCCTTCAGACTAAGGATAGGACTCACTGTATCATCAAACCTCTGACTTTCCAATCTGTTTATATGCCAAAACTGTACATATCCCTGTACTGTATATATTATTCACATTATGAGCACTCCAAGCACTTGTGTCACTTAATTTGTCACTTATGTGTAAATTTCGTGTTGACAGCATTTACTTGTCTTTGTTTACTTTGGATATCATTGAATGATGCAATTCGGATAAAAGTAACAATTTAAGTTGATTGTCTCACTCTCAAATCCTTTTGAACCTTTTTGGGCAGATAATCTGTATAATAAGTGATGACAGGGAGTTACTTTGTTATTATTTTCTGTGTAGAGGTTGTGTTGGAATCTTATGCTACTGATTTTGAGCATCTGTGATTAACGTTTCTTACCTGACAGAACCATTTTTGTTTATATAAATACTTACCCAGGTACTGAGGGACACAGGGTTACCCCGTGTTGAATATTAATAACACAATGCTAAGCATGACATTTTCACATTTGAAACAAATTCTTACATCAGCCCATATCAAAATTGATGTCTCTGGGCCGAACAATATAAGCGTAACAAATACATTATTCATAATTATGAGGTCCTGCTTAAACTATTTACAACTGATCATCTTATCTCTTTCTATGTTTAAACGTTGGTTATGCCTACTCCACCACTTATTATGCCCTGTATGGGCCTTAGATAATTTGTATTTATTGTTGCTGTACAGCAGTCCTCTTTTAAAATTCCTCTTATAAAGTGCATAAAATAACCCTATTAAGGAGCACAAGTGCCTGGCAGTGAAATAACCAGATTTCATAAACAATTTCAAAGCATTTCTTAACAAATTAGTCCGACTAAATTAAAATAAAAGAATTAGATACTTTACTGATACTGGAGTTCCCTGTAGAGATCAGCGGTTCTGCCTAATCTACATGATCTGGAATACTCTCTTTCTCCCACATGTTTCCACAACTCTTCCTATGTATTTGGTCCCATGGGAATCCTGGTTTGCAAATCTGCTATATATCAGGATTCTAGTGGTCTTACTATCCTCACCCTGTCCCCTCCCTGTTCTCTGTGTGGGACCTGGTCAATGCAGAAGTATCTCAATTTGTCTCCTCTACTTTCATGCATCTCAGCAAAGTGCCTGGACACTGGGTAGGTGTTTTCCCGATTATTGATGGCTGTTATGTGCTTCAGGACCCTTTTCTTGGCCTGGTGCACCATACTGCCAATATACCTCTTGCCACAAATGCAAACCAGACAATAAATTACAAAGTCGGAATTGCAGTTGAGTAGTTTGTAAATTCTTTTGCTCTCCTTTTCCCCTGGTATTGCAAATACCTTGATGTTTGTGCTCCCTCTACATGCCTTACATTTGGTGCAGGGGAAGAATCCTATCACGCCAATACCTGTATTTTTCTTGCTTTGAAAGTGACTGTGTACCAAGATGTCTTTACGAGACATATTCCTCCTGTAAGTTATCTGTGGTTCATCTCCAAGTTTGTTCTGTAAGATTGAGTCAGCCTGCAATATTCCCCACTTCTTCTCAATTAGCTCTCGTACCTCCTTTGATTCGGCAGAGAAACTCACAATGAGTCTTGTGCTGTTTTTGGCTGTACTATCTGTCTTTCTGTTAGCAGTCTAACCTCTCCTATATTGCAGAAGATCCTCTCTGTTCTTAGTTTGACTTTTCACTGGCATTTCTGAACACTGCACTGGCGTAGCCTCTTTCTCTAAATTTGGGGAGTACCTCATTCTCAGCTTGATTAAAATCTGAATCCAATGTGCAATTTCGTTTTGATCTTAGGAGCTCGCCATAAGGTATGCTATTTATTAAGCACCTAGGATTTTGGCTTTCTGCATGTAATACTGTGTTGCTGGCCGTGGGTTTGCTACACAGTTTTGTACAGAGTTTGTTGTTCTCAATGAATACCATCAGACCTAGACAAGGTACCTCGACTGTACTCATCTGGTAAGTGAATTTCAAATTCAATTCATTCATGTTCAACCCCGCAATGCATTGTTCTGCCTCAATCTGGGTACCACCCATATGATAAAGAGGTCGTCTATGTACCTAGCCCATAGTACAATCCTCTCAATCCATTGCTCATTCTATTTGGACCAGGCAACGTGCTTCTCTAACCAGCCCACGAAAAGATTTGCATAGCTAGGGGCGAAGCACGTGCCCATCGCCGTCCCTCGTTTCTGCCAGTACAGTTCACCTGCAAACAAAAATATTTTGTTAGGTAAACAGAAAGAAGCCATCTTCAGGAGCATTTGATTGTGCTCAACATAGTGTAATTGGTGCTTTTTCAAGGAGTCCTCCATGGCCATTAGTCCCTTTTCATGACTGATACATGTGTATACACTTGTTATGTCCATAGTGATCAAAACAAGGTCTTCCTCCCATTGAATGTTCTTGGTCAGGCAGATGAAATCCGTGGTGTCCTGTACATAGGAGTTGAGATCTCTGACTAATGGTGCAAGAAAGGAGTCCACATAGATGGATGTTTTTTCCAGGAGGCTCCCTTTTGATGATACTATTGGATGACCCAGCGGTTTTTCATTCTTTTTATGTACTTTCGGCAAGTAATAGGATGTCGGCGTCAACGGGTAGTCTACTTTGATGAATCTGTACAAACTTAATTACACTTTCATTATATTTGCTTCTAGATGTTTTATTGTAGCTCTCCGGATCACTTAGAAGTCTGTGCGCTTCATCCAGATATTGTTCTTTAGATAATATACCTATATTGTCGCCCGTATCTGAGGGCTTTATTACTATATTGTGGTCCTTTTGTAACATTGTTATGGCTTTTTATTCGTCCTTGCTCAGAATGTATGTCTTTTTGCCTGACTGCCCTATGAAGATTCCAGATTTCCTTAGATTGTCTAGATCTTTGATTACAGTTTCATGGAAGCAGTCTACCATGTCAAATGGTCCTTTAGGGATAAATCTAGACTTTTGTATTGTAGTTCCTATTATCCCAATAGGCTCTGCGCATTGGAATAATACCTCCAATAGTATAGACCTAGACCAGACGTTAACTAGGTCTTCTACTGTCGATATTAGACTTAAAGTTTTGGGTTTGCCAGCTAGCTCAGAGTTCACTAGAAACTTTCTCGAATAGACAAGGAGGAGTTGAACCTCCCTGGATAGACAAGAAGGGATTTAGTTTCTGACAACCATAGAACATGACAACTTTGCTCTCCCCTAATCAAGAGTGTATCTCTAGAGTCGTGTGAAAACAAAAGACAACTTATTTTACTCAGTCAGTACGTGCATTCTTAGTTTCACCAGATTGTAGAGAAAAAGAAGAGACGGGCGTGTTCAATAAAAGATGTTATTTATTGATCAGTCTCTTTTCTCGTACAAGAGAAATGGATCGATATTATTGCAATACTTATGGTTAAGTAAAGTGCATACAATAAAAGCAGAAGTATAAAATAATACTGTAAAACATTTATATGGTTTCTAAGCCATATGGTGGTTTAAAATAGATACATACATATAAACATTTGACTAATCGTACTCAACTGGTGCTTCTAACCACGCCTACCCCAGTGTACCTGACCTAAGCCTAATACGTGGGCGGGGATAGAAAGTAGCAGTCTAAGTTAAGTTTGTTTTGCCAAGTGACTGATTCAAGAATTCTCTGCAAGGGGTTATTCAGTTCCGTACCTTGAATCTAGGATGATTGAGGGATGGTATCTCTCATCTTTGGTCTCGATATTCCAGGCTGCCTGCAAGGGCTGCTCGGAAGCGCCGGAGCTGGATTTCTCGGCAGGAGAAAGGCAGCGTCTCGTTCTCAGCGCGTCAGGAAGGCGGGGCAGCTAGTGGGCTTCACTCTCTGCTGGGCTTCGGGAAGTCTCGCTGCTCCGATCTCGTCACCACCGCGTGTGTTTGCTTAAGGCAATATCGGTAATATTTATACCTGTAAGGTGCCGAGATTGACGTAAGGATGGACATAGATACGTCAATAAGGATGTCATACGAGCTGGTCGTTAGCGCATTCTTTTACTGAAGTTCTCGGTGAAATCAAAACAATGGCCGCAGGGTTTTTCCCAGGTTGTCATAGGTTTGATTTGTTTTGAGAACTCCGTATGCCTTATCAGGGGCTGGAGAAATATTGCTTGCCTAATTAGATGGCAAGCGTTATGACCTAATCAGATAACGCGCTCCTGTGCCGTGGTCTGGCGTAATCAGATAACGGTTTCTGCACCATGGGATGGCTGCTAGTTAACTCGTTAACCAGAATAGGGTCAGGAATAGGGGGATCGATACAGAACCTATAGGAATACATCACACCCACTCCACGCTAACTATGGCCATATTTACGAATCTAGGCATAGTAAAACATACTGTAGAGTATCGTGTATACCTTACCACCCCAAAATACACATAATGCATTTTGAAATTATGTAACATACGGGGAAAAAAATTAGTCATATGTACTATATGCACTCAAGCAGTAGAATAATGCTAAAATAATCACGCATATGTATACATTATTAGTAATTGAATATTAGAATTACACATGAAATGGCTCTTAATACAGAAGAAAAGTTCGAGACCACTTCATCACAGTTCAAAAACATTTATAAACATACCAGCGGGCAGCTAATGTCTATGAAGTTTCTAAAAATAGAAATTAGTTCTCTAAGAATAGTTCTTACTTTAAGCAGAAGAAAAGTGTCCCGTAAAATTTTACAAAAATATTTTGGGGCTGCTAAAAAAATTGCTGTCCGTGGACTGGAGGAAAAGTCGATCTTGCTACTTTATTATTAAAGTTGAAGGCCAAATTCAAGGTGTCGGGAACGCCGTGTGCTAGCTTGCTCAAGAGTCGTTATTTCTGCTCTGGTGAGAACATCATATCGTTGAGACTGCTGAAAAAGCTGTCAACAGCTTCCTGTGAGAGTTCCACTAACTCGGAAAAGGATGTAACCATGCATTCATGTGCATGATTGTCTCCATTGACGTTTTGATTAGTATTGTTGACAGAAGGTTGTACCTGATCGATGCTGCTTTCATCTTGATCTTCACTACCCCTTAATCGTAGTGGTGAAGTTTCCACGAATGCCGTCATCAGGATTGGCAGCCGTTGAGGGCAGCACAATGCATGAGCCTTTACCGGACCCAACAATGTTTCTGCATCCATTGGCGCATCCGATTGTAGCGTCAGACAGGTGTCCAACACGCATTCTTCTCCGCACAGCATGCACCTTAATACAGGTAAAACACATCTTTGCCATATCGGCCGAAATGAAAGAAACCAAGTCATGTTCAGGTCTCTAAGCCGGGTTAGTCCCAGGATTTTTGATATCCGGTCCCGGTATCCAATGGCTCGGATTGTTTCTTCCCTTGTCGCAGGTGTTTTGTCTGTGACACGGTTTGCCATAACGAAATATAAGGACCAAGAATAGGATTCCTGCAATTAGTCCCAAAATGAGGGGAACTCCTCCAAAAATCGAATGGACGAAGTCTGGAAAAATACCCAGTATGGCTTTGAATGGTGTTAATGCCATCGAAAATACTGTCTTAAATACATTTGAGACTCCACTGGTATCAGAAATATTTAAGATTTCATTCAGGATTTCTGCGAAATGTATGGGGGAATTAGTTGATAACAATGAGTGAATCTCTGCAGTCGTCCTTGCGACTAGGAGATCATACGTTTCTTTTGATGACGTGAGCCTGGTCGGCGTCTGAAGAAGCACTGTTTTCATTCTGCTTAAAGTATCAACTCGAATAGAAGTAATTTTCAAGTGAGGCCATGCCCTTGCCTCCCTGTCTGGAAAGGAGCTGGGGAACAATAAGCGTCCACAGCACATGACCTTCGCAGTCGTACTAACGAGATAAGGAACCCCGGGCAGTAGACTACAACATCTGCGATCCACAATTAGAATGTAACTCCCGTTATAGAGTCTTTTAAAGAATGGTTCTATCTCTGTTGCAGGTGTGCCTAGCTGGTGACATGAAAGGTTATTTGAGTTCCCTTCACAGGCTCCATGCAAACTAATTCCATTACACAGAAGTGTACCGCTTAGTGACATCGCACAATTATTGCCACTAAGAAACACTTTCTGTCCTTTATTACTGACACATGCATGTGAATAGGGCAAGTTCCATGTTGTCTTAATGTACCCTTTTCCCAATTTTTCGTACATGCCAGCCTGTATATATTTTTGGCAGTATTGAAACCTGAAAGTAGATATCGGAATATTAATTATCCCATGTATTATCCATTCAATGACAGGTCGTTCTGACATTGTCAATGGTAATCTCTCGAGTTTCTCAATGCTCAGGATTGTATAATCAGCACCCTTTTGTGCCATACTGATCTGTTTATCAGTAAGGTTAAAGATAGTGAATAGTGACGTTGTGTTGATTAAACGCCAAGGCACATAGCCTGAACGCAGGTTTTGTAACGTCCAGCCAAGCTGTACAATAGAACGCAATTGAGACTGACCGTGTTGTAACAACAGTAAGTCTTGCGATATTATGTCGATTGCTGATGACACAATGCTGTCCAATGAAAAGATTCTGGAGGACAGAGTCATTAACCCATTGTCCACTACAGAAAGCGATTTTTCCAAATTAATACGGTCAATTTCCCGTATACTTTCTGCTGTCTCAATTTGAGTTATCTTCCAGGCCTCGTTGTAAGCTGCATATATAGAGGCTGCTATGAAGCGTTTTTGACGCTGTTTGCGTGGTCCCATAATGAAATCACGCAAGTCAGCACCATCAGTAAGTAAAGTTAGGTGTTGCTTAATTTCTGTCAGTGTGGAAGTTTTTAGCCATTGAAGGTAGAGTTTGCCCACACTGTAGGTGGTGATTATCCCTGGGTGTTGTCTTTGGGAATATCTAGGGTCTGGCCTGGTCAATTTGAACCCCTGTGTTTTGTTCAGGAATCTGTCTTGACAGTTATTAGTATCAGGATTTGTTCTGTTTTGGTTTAATACATAGTTTAGTCTATCTCTTCATCTGCAGAGTTATTGCTGTTCATTGTTGGTTTTGGAATAGACGGTTTATTTAAGTCTTTGATTTTGGCTAATCCAAGACAGGTAGTTTGTTGAATAGTTTCATTCAAGAATATACTTTGTTCTGGGATCATGCAGGCTCTAAACAATGATTCTATACCCTGTACTTGCCATTCTTTTGTACCCCAAACACTTTTTACTCCAACATTTTTGTCCCAATAATCAAAACCAAATGTATTCATTTGTTCAAAAAATGAGTCAGAATATATCAATTTCGTGTTTGTAAGCATGGTTTTTGTTCCTGTCTTATTTGACAATTTGAAATAAAATGTTTCAGCATTACTTGTGTTGAACCCTGAAAAGTATGAATATTTGTCATAAAAGGTTCTTGAGCTTCCTTTTGGAGGGGTTGCACAATGTTCCCATTGATTATAATTTAAAACATTTCTAGGTTGTGCTGATTTATGTAAAAAAATGGTTACCATAGTGGTTGTAGCAGTACATACTATCATAATTAGACGAACCCTGCAAATAATCATGTTTGGTAAATTTAGCAGACATCACTAGATCAGACATCATGTTATTAATACTTTCAAAGTCCCAATCATCAGCAAATGAGTTTGGTTTTACAAAGTCACTCAACGAGATCTTGATTTGGTGTGGATATTTGAGGATCTCTACCGGACCATAAATTTCATAGTCAGTATTGTCCCATGCTACCCCACCCAGTATAGGATTGGCTGTGAAATTGACTGAAGAAAGTTCTCTTTTCTTGACGTGTGAAGACGTGTGTGGCTTGAGGATCAAGTTGATGTTCTGGCTTGCTGTGTCCATTTTAGCATATTTTCCCTCAATGAAGCGTCCCAAACATAGTATCATGATGAGCCAAAGTATCAGGATAAATACACCAAATGACACCCAAAATTCAATCCACTGAGAAATCAGATAGGTTTCTTTCAGCTGTTTCAAAAGTTCCTTAGCTTTATCTTTAAAAGTTTTTGTTGATGGCTGTGTCCTTGATTCACTTAGATCTTCAGAAGAATCTTCAAAGTTGATGAAGTAGCCGGATGCCGTTCTGTCTATTGTTCCAATTGCTTCAGGATTACTGTTTCTTGCAGCTTCAGCATATTCATTTGTTACTTCATTGTAGGTTGGTGTGTCTCTACTAAATGTTTTTATTTGGGTTTTCAGAGGTGTGAGTTCCATTGCATTGTTGCATAGTCCTTGTCGTTGTTCTGTAGGCGTTTCGAATGTGATTAGCCTTTTAGTTAGCACCTCTGTACTTGTAGAAAACCTTGGTGTTCTACTACTTATCGGGAGTCCACTTGGCCTACTGTTTGTTATCGGCCACATGATTGTGGTTTTACCAGGTCGATGGATACAACTCGGTTCTCCTTTTTACCAGCAAGCGGCGGTCGTACAACTGATCTTGTCCCGTTGATGGACAAGACAGGAACTGCTTTTCTGTAAGAAGGCCCAAATTCCTTCTTTACCGCGATCTTTTCTCTGACTAGATCCCCGACTTTTGGAATCCAGACAGGTCTTGCTGGGACAGGTGGTGGTTCTTCAGTGGTTGTTGGCTGCTGTTTCAACTTTATGTTGCTCAGGTCTTTTCTTGTTTCGTTTAAGTCCTGTAAAATAGCCAAACGATCTTTGATATCAAAGCTTTTTTCTTTTACCACTGAAGTCTGACTGTCAAGATCTAAGACTAGCATCCTAGTTCCAAACAGTAATTCGTACGGACTGAATCCCCTCAGAGAATTTCTTGGCAAGTTGTTTAGACTACGTTGGACACTTATTAGATGTTTGACCCACCCAGCTCCCGAACCTAATACCTTTGCTGTTATAGATTGCTTTATGTCTTGGTTTTTTCTTTACACCGTCCCGTATCCCTCAGGAAGGAAGTGAGAAGAATCCCGCTTCGCTATGCTCATTTGGCCGTGCTTTCCCACAAGCTTGAGGGCTAAAGTGAAAACATTGGTCAAACGTAGCATGCTCCTAGCGTATATGCCATTTAGACTCGCAAATCTTGTATAACAGTCCCGACGTCAGCCGAGTGCTGGGGTCTACATTTATAAGTGGAAACTAGTCTTTATTTGTTAATGGGACGCATTATTTACACTTGTTTCACTGATTATTGTTTAGCCCTTATTGAGTGAAACGCCATGGTATTACCCCGTTCCTCTCGCCGCTGCGATCTCTGTTGCAGCCCGGGCATTTTTTTACAAAGATGTGATGATGCAGGCTCATGCCTGGCCACCAGTACACTGATTGTAGTTCTTCCAGAGAATCTTTTAGTTTGAGGTGTCTGAGACCCTCGCCCATATGTGTGTCTGCTATTAACAAAGTTCTCCTGTCCTTGTTTGGAATTACTCTATCCCCCACTCCAGGGATTCGAGCAAAAGGAACGGAGTTCGCATCGATTATGTATGTATATTTGAGTGGGTAACTGATCGGTAACGCTGAGCAGTCGCCTTTTGATGACGTTTTCACCGCCAGCATTGTTTCACCGTCAATGTATTTTACTGCACGCTTTTTTCTAGCTACGGAAGCCGATTCAGTTGCTACAGCTGTGGCTTTCTCAGCCAATGAATTCCCTGCAACGTGAACGCCATCACGCTGATGACTCAGTGAGTGTATCACGTGAGTCTTTGGTAGTTCTTTTTTTAACAGAACTATTTGTTCCCAAAGCAGTTTTTGTTTTATTGTTGCACCTGTGTCATCTTTGTAACCGTTTTGAATCCATTTCTGCAAATCGCTGTTATATGATTTGACGCAGTAATACGAATCGGACACTATGAGCGTCGGGAATTCGCGATCTGCATTATCTAGCGCCATTTTCAATGCTATTATTTCAGTCTGTTGTTCTGAATTAGTTTCTACTGAGTGTGTTTTTGTTAATAGAGGTCTTAGTATACCTCCGCGCCACACTTCTTTTGTAATCTCACATGTGGGGTTGTATGCTTGTTCCCCCCAAACGGATGGTTGAGCATGTCCGTCTGTATAGATTACACAAGCGTACTGTCGTAATGGCAGAATGTCGATTGGCAGAGGGAATATTCTTTCATATTCTAGATATTTTAGTTCCTCTAGTTCTGGATCAAAGTAGTATTTTACTTTGTCCATTGTAATGGAATTCACCCATTGTATCCATTCCGGATTCAATGCTGTTGTTGGTAAATTACACGGTGTTGTTAATGCCTCAAAGGCTGATTCTGCTGTTCTGACTGTGATGTGTCTACCGTCAGCTTTATCTTTTTCTCTAGCTATTGCGGTTTGAACTGCATGAACAATGTTTTCTTTAATGCTGAATTTCTTTTCAGCTTCTGTGTACAAGTGTGATTTGAATGCAATTGGTACCTTTTCTCCCTCATTAGAGGTCAGGTATGTGAATCCGCATCTTCCTGGGATGACTCGAATCACAAGGTTGCGTGTGTTATCACGTGTTTCTAATTTTGTTTTAATTAACATATCTGTTTGTAAGGATCTCAGAATTTCTGTGTGTTTTTGAGTCCAATTTGATTTTTTAAAATCTGGTTTTATTAGATCATAAAGGGGTTTGACCCTTTCTGCGTAATTTGCAATGTATGTTCTTCCGAAATTTAGGAAGCCTAGAATTGACTGTAGGTTTTTTAGTGTTCTAGGTGCTTGGAGTACGGCACATTTCTCTAGGAAATTGTCAGCCAGGCTTTTGCCTTCACTTGATAATTCATATCCTAAGAACAGGACTGTTAGATGGGCAATTCTAGATTTTTTAAAGTTGAATTTGTAACCCTCTGCTGCGAACCCAAGTATTATGGTGTTCACTCTCTTCAAGTGAGTATCCAAGTCATCGTCTGTTAGGTATATGTCATCGACATAAGATAATGCTTCGTCATCATATGTTTGTAGTAACTCTGTTACCCTCGCTGAGAATACTCCTGGGCTGTTCTTGTACCCCTGGGGTAACCGACAGAATTCTTTTTGAGCGTCATTTATTGAGAACGCTGATAAGTATCTGCTCTCTGGTGCTATATTTTGACAAAAGAATCCATTAGAGATGTCTAATGTTGTTTTATATTTTTTGCGCACTATGTTATTCATTAGTGCAGCACTATGCGAGTTTTGTACTGCAAAAGTTTTGCAACACGAGTTAAGGTGTCTGTAATCCAAAACTAGACTATATGAATTGTCTGGTTTGGAGACAGGAAACAAAGGGTTGTTCATTTGTGAGGTGCAAGTTTCAATCACCCCCTGGTATTCTAGTTGATCTAGAATTTCTTTTACCTGTTTTTTAGCTTCTTGCTTGATTGGATACTGCCTTTGTGCAGTAGGTTGTGATTTTAACTGGATTTTGTGAGGAGGAGAGTCCTCATCCCATCCTACATGATTTTTATATAAAGCAGGAGCTTGAGCTACTGCCCACTTTCTTGCAAGTGTATATTTTTTATGAATTGGAATATGATTAGAGAAGGCAGGCATAATTATTTCTTCGCCATGTGGGCACTCCCTGACGAACTCTGGTGGCCAATCTTTCTCAGCTAGAAGGATGTCATAGCCCTTGGAGAGATTATCCCAAAAAAGGCCCCTTATTTTCCTAGTCTTATCCCCTTCTATACGTAAAGTTATTTCATATATTTTGTGAGGTTTGCTAACTCTGGTGTCTGCAGTTTCCACCTGAATGTATTCATTCGTGTCCACTGTCTCCAGATGATTCATAAGGACTTTGCGTGCTATGCTCACTTCTGCTGCGCTGTCTAGCATTGTCTGAGCCCACTCTCCGTTTTTCAGCTGTGTCCTCAGTATTCTCGGCATTGTTGAATACTTTAATACTGGCTACCTTCTTTTTTGGAAACTGTAATTTTTTATTTGGATGAGCAGGTTCCTTGTCTTTGGACTTGACGTGCCCTTCCCTGGGTTCCGATCGTCCTCTTCTTTCCGATTTCTGCAAGGAAGTCTGAAAAGATTGAGAGGGACGTGTATCAAAATCTTGATATCTATCCGGTTTCTTTATGTTATCCCTATTTCTAAGGTTGTATTTTTTCATAGAGGGCTCCCTTTGGGGAGACTTGGGTCCTTGGTCCGGAGATCTTTCTCTCCGCCGAGGAGACCTTCCTCTGGACTGGAATCTCTTTTCTTTTGGATTGGATTGTTTGTTTCCATCCCAGTTCTTCTTTTGACTGTTTAGATTATTTTTAATAAATATTTTTTCAGGACTTTCAATTAGTTGGGGCTTTACTGGTATTCCACCCAAACTATCTCTACCTAGTTCTTCATAGGATTTTTCTATAATTCTGGCAATTTCAGCTGGTTGGTCTGCTATATCTGTCTCTTTTAACCTCTGGCGGATCGCCACATTCGCTGCTTCTCCTTTTATGTTGGCTAGTAATATTGCCGAGACCTGCTTGAAGTCTTTTAGTAATTTCATACCAAGAGTTAAAGCGGGTTCTGGACCGTATTCGTCTTGAATTTGTTTTAGCACATCTGGTATTACTGACATGGATGGAACTCCATGTGTTTTTGTGTAAATGGAAGCAAAGACTGTACCCCAAGTGTCACAGTCCTCCACGTGTGGTGCGATTCCCATTGGAGGACAGATAGTCAGAATCCTGTGTTTATCCACAGGGGTGGTGTCTGGAAACACCGCCTCTATTTGGGTGATTTTTTGTGCTAAGCAAAATGGTATTTGTTCCCGTTTAGCTGGTACTTTACCTAGGCAGGACTGTATGTTCTGTGGTGTAATTTTATTTGTGTTCCCCTGATGAGGGGTCAGCTGTGGGATTTTAACTACAGGTTGGATGGTTGAAGTCCACATTATATATTGGACTAGTTGTCTATATATTTTAATTAATTGTTTTAGTTGTACTAAAACATCTGCTGCAGACATCCTTTCGATGTCTGGATGTGGTGTGTATCCGGCTAGGACCGGCCACGTTGCTCCTGGTCTACCTAGTGGACCGAGCCTGGTGATGTGGTTATTATGTTTTAGGGCGCCATTAAACAAGAGCAGATGCTCTTGGAATTTGAGTGGTACTTCCACTTCCTCGAAAGGAGTGTAGGTATCCGGTGGTTCCTCTGTTTTATAACAGTGGAACTCCTTTGTTACAGCATTTGCTGCTGGAAAGTTTATCCATGAATAGAATACCTCTGTCTGCCGATATTCGTGTGCCTCAATTACGAATATGACTGTACCACCTCTTGGTGTCAGTCCATTTTCTATAAGTTTTAACGTTATAGATCTTCTTATGTTGACCGGGATGAGTATTATATCCGGGTCTGCTTCTTGCATAGTATTATCAGCTGCTATTACTTCAGCTGCTACTCTAGCTCTCTCTCTTTCATCATCACTGTCTGGCATTTTACTGTCAGGATGGTTATTCTGTTTGTTTGCAGATCAGGTTTCTTATGGAAACAAAGATGAGATGCACAATATTTTGGAACAGTGTATCCTTCAACGTTGATTTAAACCAAGAACCATACATAGGAGTTCCCTCCTGCGAGGTTTGGCGGATTTTACCTCTCACCCACTCCAGGCGTCTTTGGAGTATTATGGGAAAAAGGGGTCTGAGTGAAAAAGCACGACTGAGTTACTCTAAAGTCTTGCGTTAGTTTTATCGCCTATCCAAACACGTTGGGCGCCATGTAGTGTAGTTCCTATTATCCCAATAGGCTCTGCGCATTGGAATAATACCTCCAATAGTATAGACCTAGACCAGACGTTAACTAGGTCTTCTACTGTCGATATTAGACTTAAAGTTTTGGGTTTGCCAGCTAGCTCAGAGTTCACTAGAAACTTTCTCGAATAGACAAGGAGGAGTTGAACCTCCCTGGATAGACAAGAAGGGATTTAGTTTCTGACAACCATAGAACATAACAACTTTGCTCTCCCCTAATCAAGAGTGTATCTCTAGAGTCGTGTGAAAACAAAAGACAACTTATTTTACTCAGTCAGTACGTGCATTCTTAGTTTCACCAGATTGTAGAGAAAAAGAAGAGACGGGCGTGTTCAATAAAAGATGTTATTTATTGATCAGTCTCTTTTCTCGTACAAGAGAAATGGATCGATATTATTGCAATACTTATGGTTAAGTAAAGTGCATACAATAAAAGCAGTAGTATAAAATAATACTGTAAAAACATTTATATGGTTTCTAAGCCATATGGTGGTTTAAAATGGATAAAATAGATACATACATATAAACATTTGACTAATCGTACTCAACTGGTGCTTCTAACCACGCCTACCCCAGTGTACCTGACCTAAGTCTAATACGTGGGCGGGGATAGAAAGTAGCAGTCTAAGTTAAGTTTGTTTTGCCAAGTGACTGATTCAAGAATTCTCTGCAAGGGGTTATTCAGTTCCGTACCTTGAATCTAGGATGATTGAGGGATGGTATCTCTCATCTTTGGTCTCGATATTCCAGGCTGCCTGCAAGGGCTGCTCGGAAGCGCCGGAGCTGGATTTCTCGGCAGGAGAAAGGCAGCGTCTCGTTCTCAGCGCGTCAGGAAGGCGGGGCAGCTAGTGGGCTTCGCTCTCTGCTGGGCTTCGGGAAGTCTCGCTGCTCCGATCTCGTCACCACCGCGTGTGTTTGCTTAAGGCAATATCGGTAATATTTATACCTGTAAGGTGCCGAGATTGACATAAGGATGGACATAGATACGTCAATAAGGATGTCATACGAGCTGGTCGTTAGCGCATTCTTTTACTGAAGTTCTCGGTGAAATCAAAACAATGGCCGCAGGGTTTTTCCCAGGTTGTCATAGGTTTGATTTGTTTTGAGAACTCCGTATGCCTTATCAGGGGCTGGAGGAATATTGCTTGCCTAATTAGATGGCAAGCGTTATGACCTAATCAGATAACGCGCTCCTGTGCCGTGGTCTGGCGTAATCAGATAACGGTTTTCGCACCATGGGATGGCTGCTAGTTAACTCGTTAACCAGAATAGGGTCAGGAATAGGGGGATCGATACAGAACCTATAGGAATACATCACACTTTGCTTTAAAGTCACTCTTGCCACTCATCTGTTCAATTCCAATTCCACTAAGAAATTCTAGAGTGTCATTAGGATCATGTCTATCATTCTACTTTGCTATTCCATCTAGTTGGTACAGGGTGCTGAGTGTGCTTAGGTCATTGCCAGTAAAAAGTGGTGCTCTCCGTCTCTGTGAGAGTGGAAATTAATTTGGGATTCAGAGCAGATGTCAATTTCAGTTTTCTTACAAAGAGGTATACATCTATTCTCGATTGGGTATAATCCCAATGTTTTGTTGGACAGAAGGTTAATCCTCTTCTTAATACTGATGTTTCCATTGATGTTCGCGTTCTTTGTGATAGATTCATAATTGTCAAATTTTGAACGTTAATTTGCGATAGAAAGTTTTCTTGTTCCTTTTACCCTGTGCTGGTCCCCCGGTGCCGCTTCCTCTTTGTATTTCTCCTGCTGTCTCAGGAGGGGCGGGTTCTTGGTGGATACCTGCGTCATGTCTCGATGATTTGGTATTCCTTGGGAAAATTTGGCCCTGGATTTGATTCTGATATTTCTCTCCTCCTAGTTGGATCAGATTCTGACTGGTCAGTATCTGCTTCGGATTCTGATGTATCTCTAGTATCCACTATTCTTTTGTAGGTTCCTACGCGGTGCGTCACATTTTTTTGCAAACGTTAGGACTTTTCCAGATTCATAATCTCTCTGATCTCCCGTGAATTTGGTCTGTATCCTTAGCTTTATATCATTCTAATATGAGACCAATCTCGTTTTCATCTGTGTTCTCAATAGTTCTGCAGTGTTTTTATCAGGATCCTGAGTGATTTTTTCTTCTATTTTTCCAATCTCTTCCAAAAGTTTGCACCTATCACTCTTTGCGTATTTAATAAGAATGGCTACCATTCCTTTTGTTGAATTTACTGTAAACTCTGCACATTCCTGCAACAGTTTGGGTTCCGGATTTTCATAAAACGGAATGGTATATAATCTGAGTCCCCTTGGGATCCTGTCAACATCCAAGTATCGTTGGAGGGAGGTTGCCTCCCACCAATTCCTTATTTCCTTTTCAAAGGACTTTTCTAAGGTGGTGAATAGTCCTTTTGGACTTGCGGGTTTTCTATTTATATTACTACTGCCATCTGCTCTGCTTGTTTGTCCAGTACCACAAAACACTGATTTGGCTGCTTCGAGCCTTTCTGCATCATTAAACATGCCCTTTTTGTTGTGGTTCTTGTTCTCGTTGGTACAGGGTTCACACTGTTACTCTAAACGCTGTATTGTTATTTTTAGCCCCCTACGCCGTTGCAGCTTGTTGCTGCCTGCATCTATGAAAGAAATTTAACTGGCTGAGTATTCATCCAAGGAAAATACTCTTCCTCAAATGAATGTACCTGCAGATGAATAGGCCACTGACCCATCCCAGAAAATATAGTATCTAAGTCTTTTCTGGTGAAGATAGCTTTCAAAGGATTGTGATTGGGTCGGATGACAAAACAAATGCCACAAAGCTGATAAATTGCTTTCAGCCTTGCAAATGGGTAATACCTCTATTGGATAGAGCTTCCATAGGAACCTTTATTGCGAATAACTGGTTTGAAATGTGATTATTCACTGCTGTGACATCACAACAGCGGTTTAAAAAAGCGGTTACCTATCTAGTTTCTGCAGCAGCTTTTGACAAAGTTGAGAAGCCCAGTAATGTTGTGAGGCAGTGGTCTAATCTACGCTGCTATAGCAACTTGTGGGAGGAATTTTGCGGTGTGAAGTCATTTTGATGTAGCAGCCTTGAACTATAGCACTGCATTGGTGCCTTCTTACGCACTAGGCCTCGGTAGCCTTGTTGTGTTCAGCTAGCAGATGTGGCTGCGATAACGGCGCGCATCAAGGGCACTCCTTGTCTCTCACACGTTGTTTAGCAACGTGCAACTTTCTTCTCATCGAGTTAGCAGCGGAAGAGTCCGAGGCCATTTCCTGTATTGATTATGGCGAAGTCTAAACACTGCCTCGTCCGTGTCCCCTTGATGTGTTCCTGGCCTAATTCTTGCCTAGATGGACGCAGATGCTTGGTGACATTCCTTGTAAGGTAGAGCTGGAGCAGAGTTCTACAGTTCATTTTAATACTGCCCTGTGCTAGTTTCGGTGATCGGCACACCGTTCATCTCTCCCGCCCTCCATAAATCCCCTACCTTAGAGATGTCAATCAAGTCCCATCGGTCAAAACCCTTGGTGTTTCTTAAGTTGTCCAGCATTTCCATGTCCCAAAGAAGGGTAACATGCGTGACCCTTCCCTCCCAGTCCAGGCTCTTCGTGGCTGTCCATCATATTTGGACCGCGTGCATTGTGGGACCAGTCAATTTCAATTTTGGTGGGTCTGGCGTAAAGTACTTTTGCGAAATCTCCCCCCGGTAGCTCTGTTGAGTATTGATGGTGTACAGGTTGATTCATGTGCTTGGTACACCATTATGGGCAAGCATTTGATTGATAAATTGTGGCCTGGAAGGGTGTTTGCTGCAACCTATGTTAATTCTGGTAATAATTCTAGGCATAGAACTCCAATAGTGGAGTTTATGCAAGCAGAATAGAAATTTGGAGCCAGAAAATGTTGCGGTAAAGTTTACATGGCTGACAAAGGTGCCATGATCCTGGGGTGGCCCCACATTACGGAATTTGACATTAAGGTGGACCCCAGTGCTAATACACCTGTGTGTTCTGTGTATGATGAGCGATGTGTATCAACTGTAACTAACACAGAGTATGCAAAGTTGAAGAAAGAATTTACTAGTCTGTTTGGGAATCATCTAGGTAGAGTGAAATGTTTTGAGCATAAAATCATTTTGTGTGAGAATGCCTTTCCTGTGGGGCAAAATTTGAAGAATGTGCCAATGAATTATAGGACGACATAGAAAGAAATTCTGTGCAATCTATGTATAAAGGACATTATTGAACCCATTGAGAGTTCAGACTGCCTATTTCCAGTCGCTATTTCGCTTGAATCCAATGGGGATTTAAGACTATGTGTGGACTTGAGATGTTTTAACGAAGCCATTTGGGGGGATGGGTTTCCATTACCTAATTTAAAGGAATTGAGGTCATCAATCAGTGATGCTACAGTTTTTTCAATGACTGATCTTGCCAGTGCGTAGCACCAAATTTAATTGGATTATGACTGAAGGCATTGAACGGCATTCATAACAGCAGAAGGAATGTTCCACTATAAGAGGATGCCTTTTGGTCTTGCAAGTGCGTCTACTGTTTTCCAAAGGTGAAATCTCGAAGATTTTGCAGAACACAGCAGGAACAATGGTATTTCAGGATAACATTTTTATATTTCTAAAGGTCAAAAGGGAGCATGATGGAAATTCTAGGAGAGTGTTATTTGCTCCTATACAAAACGGCTTAGTGACAGAGGAGAATATAATTTTAGAGAACAGCAAGCAAAATACTTGGGTCAACCTATATGGAAAAAAGGTATCCGTCCAAAAGTTTGCCATGTAGAAGAGATTGTCAATGCTCCAGAAACTACAAGTAAATAATAATTGATGTATTTTTTAGGCCGGACTGAATTTTATTCTCATTTTGTGGAGAATTGTGGTAGAGCACTTACGGTCATTATTTTAAAAAAATGGCACATTTTGTTTGGGGTCGGGAGCAGACTGAAAATTCTATCGCAATCAAGCACAAAATATTGCATGTTTGAATTCATTTGTGATGGGGGTGGATTGCATAATATTGGTGGATGCTAGTGGATATGGTGTTGGAGCAGTTTTTTCTCAAAGCAAGGATAGCTTGTTGCTTCCAGCCATGAATGGAGTTGGCACTGGGGCTCAAAGAGATAAAAATGGAAATCCGCATGTGAAGCCAGGTTAAAGATAGGGTGGACGGACCGTGGCCATATGACGGTGAAGATACGCCTTGTGTTCTGTTGAAGATTTATCTCTACATGGTTAAAGAGCACTGAGACTCAGTCTGCTGGATAAACTAAGCTTTTGAATATTATTTTGCGGCACCACCTTATTTTTTGTGGATAATAACAATAATCTTTCCACCTTGCTCTCGATTTTTTAAAATCATTTTTAAAAAGTGTGCCATTAGGAAAAAGCAGACTATATAGCAAGGTAAAGCGTTTGAGGGAATGGTTTAATTGATTTTGTAAAATATACAACAGGGAACGTGCACCACACTTAATGTGAGCTTTGCCCAATCTTATTTTTATAAAATTGAATATTATGGGCTGGGCCATCTAGCTTTGGACATTGTTTTAAAAGAATCAAAATAATGAATCAAACAGATGCTTAGGAAAAAAAACATCTACCACACTTCAACTCCCTTCAATCAAAGTATAATTTGCGCTTTAGAAACATATGTCTTGTCCTTGATCTAACTATAGGTATGACATAACTAATTCAATTTTGGGATTTAAAGTTGCATAGTGATACCCCTTTCTTAACATGGACCAATTATAAACTATGGTGGGGCTAAACTTAGTCCCTGTGTCACAAAACCTCTAAATATGCATGAAGGCAGCCACGTAATTTACGCTAATGCTTAAGATGTTCAGATTTCTGTGAGTTTGCAAAATGCAGCATTTGAAATATGAGAACATTTTTTACTATTATGTGCCTTTGCAGCTACTTACTTTACCAGTTTCTTTCACTTGTATGAAGACTCTACAATTCATAGATTTGAAAACTTTTTCATTTTTTGTTTAATATAGTAACTTTAAAAAACATGAAATACACATTATTCCTTATTTTTAGAATAATTCCCTTTTCCGCTCTATGGTGATATGTATACTTCATGGTATACAGACAAAGAAAAAACGAAGGGAAGTGTCTGAACACTCACAAAGGAAAACCTCCTGCGGTCACTGCTGCCAAACCATCACCCTTCACACCCCCCACGGGTACGCCCCCACATCAGACGCCTACACCACCGAAGCCCTGAAGTGCATTCTTCTCAACGTACGCACCCTGCAGAGACACTCCGTTGAGATCTGGGACCTCCTCAACACCCTCTCACCAGACATCGCCTTCTTCACAGAATCCTGGACCAACCTCTCCTCTGCCCCGACATCGCCACCGTCATCCCCGACGGATACAAGCTCCAGAGGAAAGACCACCCCAACTGCCCAGGAGGAGGACTCTCCATCGCGCCCTAGAGCTCCCTAAAACTGTCCACCTCCACCACTAATGACCCCCTTTCCACCACCTCCACCTCCACTTCCAGATCCAGACCAGCCACAGAACAACACTTCGCAGCACCCTAGCTTACAGACCCCCCGGACCTCGCACCTCGTTCGCCACGACCATCGTCAACCTCATCGCACTGCACGCAATCGCCTCCATGGACTACATACTCATCGGAAACCTCAACTTCCACCTCAACAACCCCAGCGACCACAACTCCATCACCCACCTGGACAACCTCGGCCTGAAACAGCTCATCAACATGCCCACCCACAAGGTAGGACACACCCTCGACCCCATCTTCGCAGGAGGAAACAGCATCCACTTCAGCCACACCATGCAACCCCCCTGGACGGACCACCACTGTGTACACTTCAACGGCAACAAACCCAGTGCACAATGCAAAATAAGACCCAATCCAGTGGCGTACGCATATATCAGTGACTCAAGGGGGGTTCAGAAATCCTACTCCCCACTACTCTCTTATCCACATTATAAGGAGAAAATGCACTGTCCTCCGCCAACGTTAAAAAACCTGTTCTCCCGGGCAACACCAAAGAACACCCACTCAGAGTGCACCAAACTATAATTGGTCACACAAGTCCACACCCGACATTGGACCTTACTCTTAATAGAGGAAAAAATGTGAGAGAAGCAAATGACCCCTCACGGAAACACCACCATCGGGGTAACTGGTATGCAATTTCCAGACAGGCCCCTGTCTCATCATCGGTAGTCACTTGCTTCTCAAAGAAAAATAAGCGGAAAGGAAAGAAGTGTCCAAAACAAACAACACATAAAGTGACAAATAGTGAAGTGCAGAAAAATCTGCTGGTGACAAACACACACAAAGATAACCCAGTGCCTAAAAACACACACAGAGCACACCAGTCCCTTAACCAATTTTATTCATAGGGCGGTGATCGTGTGCTGTTGAATATTAAAAAGGCTGGTAGCTAATCATGCATACCATTACCTACTGCCAGTGCCGACATGTTTCACTGCTATGTTGCGTTAAGCAGTTTCATCAGGGCTGCACTCAAATGCTGCCACTTCACTTTTTTGGACACTAGTTCTGTAACGCGCAGGAGACAGCCAAGCTACTCATACCAGCCGCTCCAGTTTCAACAAGGTCAACGGGTACTTCTAAAGTGAGTATGTCCCTTGTTTCTTCGTTAAAAATCTTTATCGTGACGTGCCAGGAAGACGCCTTTCCTCAGCCGGCTGGGCTGGTATGAGTAGATTGGCTGTCTCCTGCGCGTTACAGAACTAGTGTCCACAAAAGTGAAGTGGCAGCATTTGAGTGCAGCCCTGATGAAACTGCTTAACGCAACATAGCAGTGAAACATGTTGGCACTGGCAGTAGGTAATGGTATGCATGATTAGCTACCAGCCTTTTTAATATTCAACAGCACACGATCACCGCCCTATGAATAAAATTGGTTAAGGGACTGGTGTGCTCTGTGTGTGTTTTTAGGCACTCAGTTATCTTTGTGTGTGTTTGTCACCAGCAGATTTTTCTGCACTTCACTATTTGTCACTTTATGTGTTGTTTGTTTTGGACACTTCTTTCCTTTCCGCTTATTTTTCTTTGAGAAGCAAGGGACTACCGATGATGAGACAGGGGCCTGTCTGGAAATTGCATACCAGTTACCCCGATGGTGGTGTTTCCGTGAGGGGTCATTTGCTTCTCTCACATTTTTTCCTCTATTAAGAGTAAGGTCCAATGTCGGGTGTGGACTTGTGTGACCAATTATAGTTTGGTGCACTCTGAGTGGGTGTTCTTTGGTGTTGCCCGGGAGAACAGGTTTTTTAACGTTGGCGGAGGACAGTGCATTTTCTCCTTATAATGTGGATAAGAGAGTAGTGGTGAGTAGGATTTCTGAACCCCCCTTGAGTCACTGATATATGCGTACGCCACTGGATTGGGTCTTATTTTGCATTGTAGACTGTGAGTGGAGGGCGACCCTTTCCGTATTCCCTCTTAGCTCCTAGATATTGTTTGAAACAAACCCAGTGCCCCAAACCTGCACTACACCCTCTACGAAGGAACTGGAGCAAAATCACCGAAGAGCAGCTCAACTCCACCCTCAACTGGGATGTCCTCACCACCTCGACCGACGCCAACCGCGCAGCTAAAGAAATCCACAGGTGGATCTCCAACTGTGCAGATGAGATCGCACCCCTGCGCAACACCAGCAGACAGCGCCCCAGGAAGGCCACCTGTTTGAAAACCAACCCCCAAGAAGCACCAGCAGGCGTCTTGAGGAGAAATGGAGAAACAGAAAAACATCAGAAAATCGCACCAACTACAAGAATGCCAAGACGGAATACCACCAACGCATCAGAAGCACCAAAAGGACCTTCATCCAAAACAAGATCCTCGCCAACTCCAAGGAACTCTTCAGTATCATCCAAGAATTTGCCAAGAGCCCAGAGAAACCAGGCACATTACCCCCTCCCAGGACCTCTGCGACAAGCTCGGATCTTACTTCCATCTGAAAATCCAGGGCCTCTACGACCACTTCAGCAACCAGACACCCGACTCCGAATCCACCTCCCTCTCCAACAATGCCAAACAGCCCACCATCTCCTCCTGGACCTCAGTCACCACCAAAGACACCAGCTCGACCATGAAAGGCATCCACTCATGGGCCCCCACGGACCCCTGCCCGCCACACATCTACCACAGAGCCGCCATCGCTCCAGAACTACGACGCACCATTAACACCACTTTCAAGACCGGCATCTTTCCTGACAACTGGAAATGCGCAGAAGTCAGACCGTTGCTGAAGAAGCCCTCAGCAGACCCCACAGACCTCTAGACCTACCGACCCATCTCCCTCGAGACCTACCGACCCATCTCCCTCCTCCCCTTTGCGGCAAAAGTCACAGAGAAGATCGTCAGTGCTCAGCTAACAACATTCATCGAAGAGAACTCCATCCTCGACCCCTCCCAATCCAGATTCTGCAGCAACCGCAACACCGAGACCGCTCTACTCGCCACCACAAAAAACATCCACACCCTCCTCGACCAAGGACACACCACAGCCCTGATCCTACTTGACCTCTCTCCTGCCTTCGACACCGTCTCCCACAACACACTCACAGGCATACTCCACGACACCGGAATACAGGGAACATTTGTCGACTGGGTCTGCTCCTTCCTCACCGGCAGAACCCAAAGAATCATGATACCACCCTTACTCTCAGAACCCACGGAAATCAACTGCAGAGTACCCCAAGGATCATCGATCAGACTCACGCCCTTCAACATCTACATGGCCCCCCTCGCCACCATCGTCAGACAGTACGGACTCAGCATAGTATCCTACGCCAATGACACCCAGCTCATCCTCTCCCTCACCAAGGACCCCGTCACCACCAGACTCAACTTCCAGGAAGGAATGAAGGACGTCGCATCCTGGACGAGCAGCAGTTGCCTGAAGGTCAACTCTGAGAAGACAGAGGTCCTCGTTCTCTGACCCTCACCCTCTGCTTGGGACAACACCTGGTGGCCTACCGCCCTTGGAAGTCCTCCCACCCCCACAAACCACACCCGAAACCTCAGCATCGTACTCGATTCCTCCCTCTGCATGACCCAACAGGTCAACCCCATCGCCTCCAGCTGTTTCAACACCCTCCGCATCCTCCGAAAGACCTTCAAATGGATCTCCGCTAAATCGAGGAAAATCATCACCCACACACTCATTACCAGCAGACTGGACTACAGAAACACCCTCTACGCCAGGATCAACAAATCTCTGCTCCACAAACTCCAGACCATACAGAACACCGCATCCAGACTCTTCCTCAGCATCCCTTGGCACGAACACATCACCCAACACCTGCAGAACCTCAACTGGCTCCCCGTCGAGAAGAGAGTCACTTTCACAATACTCACCCACGCCTACAAATGCCTCCACAACACCGGAACCCAGTACATATACAAGAGAATCTCCTTCCATGTACCCAAAAGAATCCTCTGATCCGCTGACCTTGCCCTCGCTGAAACCCCACACATCCACAGAGCTAGAACAGGGGTACGGGCCTTCTCCTACATCGCGGCCAAGGCTTGGAACGAGCTCCCAGTTGACATCAGATGCGCCCCCTCCCTGAACATCTTCCGGAAGACGCTCAAGACCTGGCTCTTCGACTGATCGGAGCTGCTCTACCCACCTTCCCCCCCCGCCTTGAGACCCTCACGGGTGAGTAGAGCGCTTACAATCCCCTGTGATTTATTTTGGAAGTAGTCTTGTAGCATTATGAAAAAATGAAAAAAGTATGAGATTTAATTTAATCTCATGTCACGTGGGAGCACAGCATGCTGTAGCTAGGCAATTGCACTCATGAATGTTCACCCTTGAAGTTCCCTATGCATTACTCACACATACTTCGCTGGCATGAAAATGTCATCTGCATGATAATGGAAGTGCATTCCTGCCCAGAGTGCCCAACTGTACTGATGTCTGGATCCCTAACGCTGATTTTTTGTCATCGGCAAACACAAATCAGGCATCTGCAGCATGACATAAGCCTGTCTCAAGGATTGCAGTCTTCTTGGACCAGAAGGGGCGCACAAAGCACTGCCCTCAGTGGTGGAAGTCGACTGCTTCCTCAGGAGTTAAGCGTGGTAGTGGTAGCGTACTCTGTAGAGTTTAGAAAACGTATCAGGAAAAAAATATTGTGTGGACAAAATAGCATGTCAAGAATATCAAAGGCAAAAATATTGTGAAGGTAAGTTTCTATAGCTAACCCAAGTTTTACTATATATAACTCCACATATATGTACCATGACAGTATATATATATATATAGATCTTTAAGGTATGTAGATGTGGAGCTAAGAATAGTAAATCTATACTTACCTATTTGCACTTACTTTCTTGATATTTTGGCCCTCAAAATTATTGACACGATATTCTGCCTACAAGATATTTTGGTTACCGATATTCTGTCAGTGATCCATACTGTGTAGTGATCACTAGTAGTGAACAGGTCTTTTTAACCTGTGTCACTAAAGTGATACCTACAGCCTCACTAATTTTTGAAGCCCCACTTCTGTATGCTTAACTCACCTTTGACATACATTAGTTTGCTGTGAACTGCTGCGCGGAGCAAAAGTGGGGTATCTGTGCTGGGTGTATGTGTGCCTACTAGTAGATTAGTACAATGCAAGTGTAGTGCAGTACTGGGCCGTGCATGCATAGAGAATGCATGAACTGTATGTATGTGTGTCTATTAGTAGTACAATACATGAAGGATGTAGTGCTGTGCTGTGAGTACATTGTGAATGCATGTGCTGAATGTATGTATACCTATGAGTGGAACAGTACATAAAGCATACAGTGCTGTGCAGTGTGTACCTTGTGAATGTGTGTGCTGGATGTATGTGTGCCTCGGAGCGGTACAGTACATGGATGGTACAGTACTGTGTAGGTTGTATACATGCACTGGGTGTATGTGTGCCTGTGGGTGGTACAATACATGGAGGGCCCTGGGTTCCATTTTGGGAGACCCAGACCTAAATGGTAAAACATTGAGAGAAGTAGAGAGATCCCTCTAGACAGATGTATGTATTACTTCACTCTTGTAAGCTGGGTGAAACACGCATTTGAGAGGGGAGTTCAGAGAACAGTCCTGCCAGAACTGCCAGGCAAGATCCTTCCTGAACCGGAACACAAGCACCCTAGGTCCTAGTTAGGGCTCATCAGTCCTGGGTTGCTTGTGTTCTCATTCAGGGAGGACCTGGCCTGGCAGATCTGGCTGCATTGTTCCTATTGGAGCAGAGTAAGGACTGATTTGGATACAGGAAGGTCTAAACTGAGGTGGCGTGGTGGGCGAAAACTAATGGACTGGGATGTAGCCCGAGCGATTGACAGTGGCTGAGATTAGTTCAAGCATTACACCCATCACCTTTTTTTTATGCCCTAAGTGCGATCGGCATTTCCTGAAGTGGGTCCTGTGTCACTGGAACCAAGCTATATATGCTGATGAGCCCTAATAAGGGTGAAACTGGTCCTGGGTTGATGGCTGGGTCCAATTTGAGGTGGCCTGGTGGGGGAAAAACGATGGTTGAGATGAAGCTTGAGCCACTGTCAGTGGCTGATATTAATTCAAGAATTCCATTCATCACCTTCTTTTTGATTTCCTCTTCATTTCCTAATGCTTCTGAAAATGTTTAAAAAGTCACTGGAATACTGCTGAACCATGACAAGTTTCATCTGGTTGCCACTCATAACCTACAATTAGTAGGAGCAATTTTCAGGACAGATCTGGCATGGGTTTATCTGCCTCCTGCTAAAGAATGTAAACTTTACATCCAGACTGACAACTCTGTTCAACAAAGAAGGCGAGATTGGCTGAAGGTTCAGGGGTATATCGCTACTTGACTGCTGATTGTGCTCTGGGCTCATCTATGTTTGCTTCACATGGACAGACTACTTTTACAGTGGTGGACTCCAGCTTCAGAAGGTTATGTATCAATGATCCCATAAACTCCAATCTACCAGGATCTTCAGGAGTGGCTTATTAACGACCATTTGGGCAAATGTCTTCTCAGCCACATCTACAAGTGTAATCACAATCGATGCAAGGAGATAGGGAGCAATCCCGATGAACCATTCAACAGAGAGACAAGGAGGTCCAGAAGAAGCAGGTCACTAATCCCATTTGATGGAATAAGCCAGTTTACCTGGCTCTCCTGCACTTTCCCGAGACCACTTGGGGCTTATTTATCAGGATACGCAAAGACAATCAATTGGACAAAGCACACATCAACATGCAGGAAGATTTCAAGATCCCAAGGCTAGTTCCTTTGGCCCATGAGATATGTGCATGGGTGGAGGCAAATTTTCATTCTCTGATGCAATATACCTTGTTTCGAAGGAGAATGGGCATGTGGACGAACTGAAGCAAGTAGCTCACTCTTCAGTGGATCTGTGTCTGTATCCGATCCTGTTTCAGAAATTGAAAACTATTTTCTGAGTTCCTTGGCTATATCTATTTGCCACAAAGGACAATGGTCTCCATCCCAGGTTTTAGTCTCCGGTTTCATCATAAAGGGCATGGGGGCATGGATTCCCTGGAGTGGAAACAGAATTGGCTGTATGCTATTTATTATTTCCCTAAATACCTTGGGTTTGCGGAAAATCAGAGACATGAGGCCAGAAGTATGGTTAACCGCGCTGTGTTGACCTCGGTATTGTTTACTTCTGGTTACATCGATCCACCCACATTAGATTTTTTTTGAACAGCTAGGATTAAAAGTCAAGGGTTATCTAAATGATAGCTACAATCCCACCGTCCAGGAACAGTTAGGATCTAATGTTGTCACTGTGGAATTTCGAATCTTGGTTTCAAATCAAAGAAACGTCACGCTGCGTCTTGTGAGCCAAAGCAATGTCCTTAATTTCCTTAGCAATGGCTTTCTTTTAAGCTTAGCTATTTTTACATGCAGAAGCAAATGGGCAGCTAATCAGGCTTTTGGAAGGCCAGAATATGCTTGAGTTTCCGATTTAGCAATTATACTTCTTAAAGTTTTTTTTTTTCTGCGGTGACCAGTAATCCATTCACAAGGTATACCTGGGGATTTGATCTTAATGCTACGATCACTTCAGGGTGCTCACTTTGAGCCACTGCAGGAAGTAGACTCAAAGTATTTCTCTGCTTACATGCATTTTTTGATGGCGATCTGTTAGACTCAACCAGGGCACAAGTCCTAAAAAAACAAGTGGGGGGGGGGGGACGCTGACGTCGCAACAGGAAGTGATGTCACGAAAGGTGGCTTGCACCATCGGACTCATTGCCTCCCCTCGCTCACCCCTTAGATGCGATTGTATCAGAGAAGCCAGCGCATAAGCAGCGTTCTGAGTGAGCTCCGATCTTGTCCCAGAGAGGCCAAAGAGTGAATGTGTGGCTCCATTTGCTCCAGTTATCGTGCTCCCGTTAAAATAAGTGGGGGGGGACGCCGTCCACCCCTGAGGTACCCCAAATCGAGCCCTGGTTTCAAAGCATTAGATGCCCATCTCTTCTGTCCTGCTTTTTATGGTCTGCTTGACAGCACAGCTGTTGGCAGACAATTACGTGATCATCACTAGAGAGGGGGTTTAGCTCCGCTAACATGTTGGGAGCCAGGAGTAAATGGTTTGATTGTGCAGAAGTTGTGTGCCTCCACAAAAAAGTGCCTGCCCTCGACGCAGCTGTGATCATTTTGTTAATTTATCCAGCTGCCTGAGATTGACATTTCAGGGGCAGACACATTGCACTGGAATGCTATTTAAGTGTCTTAAATACCTAAATAATGTATGTTCTTCTCTGGCAGTAGCATAGATGAGAGGAGAACAGTCTTTAACATAAAGGGATTTTTATTTCTCTTGACAGTGCAACTTTCACCTGACATTTTTACCTACGCCAATGTTATTCTACAGTTCTATGCTTCCTCACAAATACATATCGATTCCCATTCTATTTACTTGTAATGTTTCACATTACAATGCAACATTCCTTTAAAGCCAGACTTATTAGCATTGCCAATATTTGTTTATAATTTTTTCCAGCCAAGGTTGTTTCCAAATGTTGTCTTTGATTTCCTTTTAAGGCTTCATGCAGTTTCCATCGTTCTCAAGAAGTGGTGCTCTCATTTCTTTCACTTCTCCTGCTTCAGAAGAAGAGACAATACCATGCATTTTAGATTTACAAAGGGTTTTGACCATTTATTCAGAGTACTGCGCAAAACACTTCTGCTCAATTTGTTACTTGCACTGGGTCAGGGGCCTTGTGCTTCTATAGCAACTTTTTGTCGCTGGTTTACAACCGCATTTTCCACAGCTTATAATGCAGCTGGTAAGCAACTTCCACAAATGTGGTCAACTAGAAGGGTTGCTGCTTCTGGGGCTTCTTTTAAGAGGGCCTCAGTGAAGGACATATGTGATGCTGCTACTTGGTTATACTCATGCACAACTTTATGGCCCTTTATAGACCTCACACGAGTGGAGGTTTTTCATCTGATTTTAAAATACAATTATTGTCTTCTGTAGAGGGTGAGCATTAACCTTGATATGGTCAAGTAACCATTCTACGAGGATCAGACGCGCTTGTGGTTGGTGCTATTACACATTAACTACAATGGCAAGGACTGAGGCCGGACACTTGTAAAGATTTATAGGTTAATATAACCAATTTGATTCTGACAAGGGCAATCACAGGTAAGTGGTGCCCAGGAACCAGAGATGGCCCTATAAGCTTTAAGTAAGTAAAGGTCTCATGCAAGCCAAAGCTTTTTGCACAGAAAATTGACAATCCTAGTTTAAAACAAGGGAAGCCTTGATTACGCATTCCTACTGTCCAAGAGCTTAAAACAAAGGAATGCCTGTTAATTGTAAGCAGAAAGCTGATGAAAAGTAAACACAAATCCATAAATGTCCTCATAATGAGTGGATACAACCAGTTATTAATGTCACTTAACAATTCCCACTTAAAAATTTCAGACATTTGTTAGAATCATTAGTCATTGGATTGGGTTTCAGGTAATTCAACTTGATTCATTTGACCATAGGCAGTTTGTTAAGAACAAAAAGGCTATCCTTCAAGTGCCTAGGGATGAGGCACAGATGCAGGTTTCTAAATGTATACTACTGACATTGCAGACTATATTTCTAGGTGATGACTTTAAAGAAAACCTGCCTGATCTGTAATTGCCAAATCAGTTCATTTATTGCTCTTTCCATTTAGTGAAGCCACCCATGAAAAGTCACCAGTGATGTTCCTCGCCTGAGGTTATGTCCAGCAGGCGGGTAGAAGATTCTCTCTGTCAATCACAACAGATCAGTGGACACACTTATTTCTTTTCCAAAGTTCTGATTTTCCTCACTGTAAACAAACGTTGTTGTGAAAACAGGAACCATACAGGCCAGGTAGGTGATAGAAATTGATTTTTTTATAGACATGTAGCAGTTCCCTTCAGGCACCTTTTGCTACTTTAATCTCATTGCAGCTCTTTCTAAAGAAGGGTGTATTAGGTTAAAGGCGGAACACAAATCAATTTTGGTGGACTGTGTATCCAATATTTTGTGTGCGCTTAAGAGGAGCCTGAAAGTGAGGACTCAGGCAATTTAATCTTTTGTCATGAAACTGCTGATTTCTCTACATTCCCGGTTGCAGTTGAAAGTGAAGCCAATACAATGATGGACAGAGTGGTGAAACTTTTCAGACACTCACCCCCAGTCACAGATCTGGGTTGAGTCAATTATCGTTCTTTAGCTCACTTCGTCACCCCAGTGTGGACACAGCCATATGCAAATCAGTCTTGACCCTGTGCCTCATGGGAGCAGTCCAGCCCGAGCTGCCAGGCCAGGTCCTCCCTGGACCGGAAACAAGAATCCTGAGACTGGTTTTGGGGTAACACCCCTCATCAGCCAGGCTAGCTAGAATCCAGTGGCACAGTGAGCAAGGGAAACACGTCTGGGTATACCCTGCCAACTTAGGGCAAACAAAGCAACACAAGGAGATGATGGACGGAATGATAAAACTTTTCAGAAACTCACCCCAGTCACAGATCTGGGGTGAATCCATCATCAATCGTTAGCTCACTTCGCAACCCCAGTATGAACCCTATTTTGCTCAACCTTATGTCTCAAAAGACCAAGGAACATAGGGAATGCAGGGACCTCAACACAAGAGAAACAGTGAGAAAGGAAACTGCTGCACTAGTCCATTCATTCCTTAAGTCTCTCCATTGAGGCGCGCACCAAATCATTTTGTGGCTGTGTCAAATATGTGATGTGGTGTTTGTGTTCAAGGTGTACTGACATCCAAACAGCCATCAAGCCTAGAGGTGGAGCTAGTATTAATTTCTGCAACCTCGGACAGTTGTCAGGATTAAATTAGTATAATCAAGATTTTCAAGCTTGGAAGACTGAGCCAAGCCACTTTCAAGCATTCAGACGTTCAGGACAGTCAATAATTCCTTTACTGCCAGAGAAAACAAAATTTAAATCACATGTATCAACTCGGGAAATATCATGAGGGCTATTCTGACAGTGATATGACTTAAGATATTAAACAAGAAAACAGTATGGATATATAATGCAACTGGTGCTCATGTAAAGCACTAAGGGCCATATGTATCAACATTCCGTT
Organism: Lissotriton helveticus; assembly: GCF_964261635.1. NCBI lineage: Eukaryota > Metazoa > Chordata > Amphibia > Caudata > Salamandridae > Lissotriton > Lissotriton helveticus. Next base: position 1,262,903,029 of record NC_136067.1, on the reverse strand, counting down.
TTGCGATTCCTAAATAGCGATTCTTAAGGAATCGCTATTTAGAAATCGCAAAATGGTATGTATGTAGAAATCAGCTTCTTTTTGGCGATTTCTTAAAATTCCTTAATTGCGATTAGCAAATTGCTAATCGCAATTAAGGAATAATTTCCCATTCATTTCTATGGGCCAGGAGGCCCATAGGAATGAAGGGGAAATGTGCGATTAGCAATTAGCTAATCGCAAATTGTGCATATTTTCAAGGGTGCAGGGGTGTCCAAAGGACACCCTGCTGCACCCCTGAAAATGACATGTGTGCGCATATGGTGCACATACATGCCCTAAGGGCATGTATGAGCGTCACATAGCACCTTTTGTTTTAAAAAAAAATGCTTTTTTAAAGGAATTCGCAACTTACCACCAACTTGAAGTTGGTGGTAATTTGCGATTCCTTAGGGACAATTAGCAATATTTGTTTGCATCATACATTGCATTGAAGGAAACGCAAATCTTGCGATTCCTTAAAATCAATCGCAAAATAAGGAATAGCAAATTGTGGGATTCCTTATTTTGAACCACATTTGCTTAATACATACCATATTGAGTATTCGTATTCGCAATGCAAATTTCGGCCTTTGCGAATGCGAATTTCAATGATACATATGGCCCTAAGATACCTTTGGGTTGAGTTTGCACTATGAATAACTTTTTAAAAAACATTTTTCTTTAAATGGTGATCTGAAGCTGCATACCACATTGAAGAAAAAGTGTTTGAATACCAATGTGTCTAGTTCAATAATTGCAACTTTTGAAAAACAAGTCCAAAGACTTACCGTAGCCTTCCATTGCAACAGGTCCAGCCTGGGGCGTCTCTCCTTTCTTTAGGCAATTGTGAATATATGTCGCCTTCCACCTGGCATACTTTCTGTAATGAAGATTCTGGAAGAATGCATACAAAATTGCATATGATACTCGCCAAAATATAATGCATGGAAACAAATGTTCACATTCGCATTCGGCAAACAAGCAAATAACATGGGTTGTGCTTTCTTAGTAATAACGATTTTCTTTATACGTCATAGTCATTTAGATCACCGACTTAAGGCCTCGAGACCATGGGCACAGTATGGCAAGACTCTTTATAGTGAAAGACACTGTAATAACATAGACGCAAGCAAAAAACTAGGTCATAATATAGAAAGCATGATATTTTTGTGCTACGTTGGAGGGTGGAACCGATAAAAAGGTGGCTTGAGGTCAGAAAAGGTCTGAAACAACAAGTAACTTTCGTTCAGTAACGCTCTTTGAGTTAGAAAGACTATCTAACCGCAGACTCCTCCCCTTTGAATATTTCCCAGGTGTCAGACAGGATCCGGAAACTTTTTCAGCAATACCTCTGTCGTCAGTAGGTTGTGCCATGCAGTTACGAACAGACGCTGTTCCTTTCCGGAAATGGCACACAGCATCTGAATAGGCGCCACTTCTGCGCGCTAACAACAGTTGCTTTCGAGGCTGTTTCCACCCCAGACCCAGAGCCCCAACAGCAAACTGACTTTAAACAGAGTGCCGATTCCTAGACTTGAGAGTCGAATCCACAGAGCAGGGAGGATCAGTGAGGAATCTGCAGTTAGATAGAGTCTATACCAGAAAGAGCATCACCGAACGTAAGTGACTTGTTTTTCTGATTATAACTGAAGAGTCCTCACCTTTTGAACAGATACAAAATCAGTGCCTATTTGGTGGTGTGGCTGAGAATGGACTCAAATCGAAAAGCCCTGTAGGACAGAGCAGACGAAAAGCCCTTCTTGGCAAACATGGCTGTCTAGATAGTAGTGCTTTGTGAACATATGGAGTGATGGCCAAGATTCTACCAGACAGATGTCCAGGTCAGGAACTCTGCATGCTGACGCAGTAGCAGCTGATTTGGTACACATGAAGTCTGAATGTTGACCAATGCGTAGCAGATCTTAATGCAGTGCTCGATCCAGCAGGAGATGGCCCTTTTCTGAACAGCATTACTTTTTTTTTTTGCAACCGTGAACCCCACAAAGTGCGGATTGTCCCCCCCAGTGTTCTCTGGTATGATCAATTCAAAAACTCAGTGCTCCTTTGGTGTCCAAGCGATGGAGTCTCTCTTCCTCATCAGATGAGAACGGTGGAGTAAATGTTCACCAGCAAGATCATTCTTTTGACCAATGTAGAATTGACACAGAGCCTGTAATTCACTCACTCGCTGATGTTATGGTGACGAGAAACACCTTTTTCAGTATGAGGTGTGGCAAGGGACAGCTATGAAGAGGCTCAAAAGGAGTGCACATAAAATATGTGAGAACCAAGTTACAGTCACACTGTGGCATGACGAAAGGTGCGGTCCTTTCAAAATACGCATCACAACAGGTTATTTAAACGATAAGGGCGGGAGCATGGCCAGCAGCCTAACATGGCGGACGCCTAGGTATGGAGCTCTGGCACTTTTCTCTTGATTTCCTCGCCTCAGGCCCGATTCTAATTGAAATTGGGCCAGCGACTTCAAGGTTTGGGACAGATATTACCTGTGCAACCATTCAGGATTTTACTCGCCCCCCATATATGAGACACTAGTTACTGGTGTTTGCTTCTGTTGTTTTCGGGTTGGTGGGGGTAAATAAAAGGTCACAACACTACCCTACATGAGATGTATATACATACCCACCCACCTGCACCACAGGGCCCCCATCCACTGACTTGCCATGGCCTTAAGTCCCACTTTACGGGTTTTAACATATAATGTTGTGGCCTCAACAGTCCTAAAAAGAGAGAGGCTCAGCGTCTTGTAGAAGTTGAAGAGGTTTGGGGGGATATTTGCCTGTTACAAGCGATGCACCTCCTCAAAGAGGACCAATGCAGACTGCACTGTAGATTCTTCCTGCACTAATATAATGCCTGGTCCCACTAAAACAACAAGGGTTGCGATTTTATTTAAGGACCCCACAAGATTCCATGAGCAAAGGGTCTTGACTGTCGACTCAGGGAGATTGCTATTGTTACCGGGCAACTGCGAGGGCACCCCATCACGATCAAGAACATCTACTGCCCAAAGGCTGGCGAGGAGACACTCTTAATACCCTAAGTACAAAAGAAAGCCGGAGTCACAGACCAACCTCTTCTGATTGGGGGCAACCCCAATTGTGTCATGGACACTACCCTTGACAAGTCGCAACAGATGGTAGGAGGTACCCCAACATTGTCGGCGCTGGGTAAGACTTTCATCCAAAAGTTGGGCCTGACTGACAATTGGAGATACTGACACCCAGTACAGACTATTTCCACTATTCTGAGGGTCACAACACCTATGCCAGTATTGTTTTGACGGCCATAGACCACATGAAACTGAGAAAAGCCACGGGCCAAGATGGCATTACTGTCGCGTTTTATAAGCTTTGTGCCCCACTGATACAGCCCTTACTAACTGAGGTCTATAAACAACTGTTTCGGTCTTGCAGACGGACCTCAATCATCTTTAGCAAGGGCCACTATAGCACCAATTGCCAAGCCAGATAAAGACCTGACCTGGTGCCAATCCTACCGGCCCATCTGACTCGTGAATAATAGAGCGCCGAGTGTGGTGGCTGTATCCTTGTGTCGGACCGGTGTGTGGTTATCTTTGTTTTAAACTGCACTTGCACTTTGTTCTTTTAAAATTCAATTACCTTCTGCAACCTAGTTTCCACGCTGCAAGCCTCGCGCTCCGACCCGTTCTACCGCAGCTGAGGGCTGTTTGCGTGGAGGGCGGACCGGGGAGAGAGCGAGACACGCCCCCCCCGACGCTGACTCCTTCATAAGGTCCATAGCCTCGTGCCGTGCTGCAGAATAATAGAGCGCCGAGTGTGGTGGCCGTATCCTTGTGTCGGACCGGTGTGTGGTTATCTTGGTTTTAAACTGCACTTGCACTTTGTTCTTTTAAAATTCAATTACCTTCTGCAACCTAGTCTCCACGCCGCACGCCTTCCGCTCCGACCCCGTTCCACCGCAGCTGAGGGCTGTTTGCGTGGAGGGCGGACCGGGGAGAGAGCGAGACACGCCCCCCCGACCCCTCCCCCCAAGGCATTTATGACACCGACGCCAAGACCGCGCAGCGAGCAGACGCAGCGGGCACGCCAAAGGCAAGCCCGTCTGCGCCCGTCCGCGGCCGATCGGGGCCAGGGGCCATAAACCCTACATCCTGCGCACCAGCAAGAATGACCTACAGCTCAGGCAAGCTCCACGAACTGAGGTGCAAAACACCTAAACCCTGCGACCACTCTTGGCATCCGGCTGTCCCTCAGATCTCTTGCCCACTGTGCGGCTTTCAGTTCAAGCGACCTCCCCCTAGCATCACTCCCACAAACAAATATAAGATGCTCCTTTTAAACTGCAGATCCCTTGTAAAGCACTCCCTAGAAATTCATCTACTTATCCAGGACCTCGATCCAGATATAGTTTTTTTGACCGAAACATGGCTGACCGACGACTCCGAGCCAGACCTTGTCCAGGCCATTCCCCAGGGGTACCAAATAGCCCGCGTAGATCGAAAAACGGGGAGGGGGGGGGATGACTGGCCATTATTTTCAGAGACACGTTCCAGTGCCGTGGCTCCCACTACCCTATCCCAGAATGCGAAAGCCTTTTATTTGCGATAGATTTCTCCCCCACTAATACGTTTTCGGGAATCCTCTTATATCGTCCACCAGGAACTTTATCAGACTTCGTCTCTAATCTTCCCCCATAGTTGCCAGTCTAGTGACCATGCCATCCAATTTTACCCTTCTCGGAGACCTCAACGTCCACATTGACGACTCCTCCAATCCCACTGCCCTCCATCTGCTCGCCAGTCTAGCGGCCTTACAACTTACTCAGTTAGTAGCCTACCCAACCCTTATAAAAGGCCATCTCCTCGATCCTATTTTTAGCAACAGCCCAGAGCTGGAAGTACATACTCGTTCCTCTATCCCATGGTCTGACCACCATCTAATCTCATTCGCCTGGACAGCTCCTAATTCACACCCGACTCCACAAACTAACATCTCTCTATATAGGAATTGGTTCAAACTCTCTTTGGAGGACTGGCGGACCACTCTGGATAACACCAGACCCCAGAACAACCCAGACCCCACCCTAGCAAATGAGAATTTCAATAGTTGGATCTCCAAATCCTTAGACTCTGTACTGCCTTTGAATCACATGGAATCTAAGCGTAACTCTAAGACCGCCCCTTGGTACTCTCCCGAACTGCGCGATCTAAAAAGTAAATGCAAACGTCTGGAAAGGAAATGGAGACTAAACTTCTCCCCTGCCAGCAAAACCAACTATAGAGATATTATCAGGACCTATAAAAGGGAAATCAAATCTGCTCAATCTATCTTTTTTGCAGAAAAAATCAACACAGCAGCCTCCAAACTGAAAGAAATTTGTCGGATTGCAAAGACCCTCCTAAAACGTCGAGAACAGCCCCCTGATCCCTCTAATGCACAAGCCCGCTGCAATGATCTAGCTGACTTCTTCTCGGAAAAAATACAAACCATCTATTCTTCCTTCCTCCCATTTCCTACTTCTGCTCAAATAACAACTATCCCCTCCACTGATACCTACCTCACCACTCCCCTGCAATCCTTTCCTCCCCTTACTCTCACTATACTAAATTCTATCTTACCACAGGTTAAATCAGGTTCCCCCAATGGCCCTGCTCCGCCACGCACTCTGAATATGGTAAACGACAACGTTTCCCCAACCGTACTCAACCTACTTAACTCCTCCCTGGCCACTGGCTCAGTTCCACCCCCTTGGAAGTGCGCCATGGTTAAGGACCTTCTAAAAAAAAATAAAAACTTGGATCAGACAGACTTAAAAAATTATAGGCCAATCTCCCTACTTCCCTGGATGAGCGAAATACTGGAAAAACATATCAATACCGCACTAGTAGATTTCATCGAGTCTAACCATCTGCTCGACGACTCCCAAACTGGTTTTCACCCAAGCATGGGACCGAAACCACGCTGTTGGCAGTGACGGAGGAGGCAAGGCAGATCCTGGACCAGGGAGGATCAGCCGCCATAATCCTCCTGGACCTAAGTGCCGCCTTCGACACTGTCAATCATAGCACACTACTCCTCCGGCTTGCGAACATCGGGATCTCAGGCAAGGCCAGGTCCTGGTTTGAATCTTTTCTCACCGATCGTTCCTTCCAAGTGTTCGAGGGGAACACCACATCCCCGAGTAAGTCCCTCGTCTGCGGCGTCCCACAGGGCCCAACATTGTTTAATGTCTATATGGGGCCACTAGCTGAGGTAGTCCGTCCGTTTGGAATAAAAATGATCACCTACGCGAACGACACCCAGCTAGTGGTGTCCCTCAACCAACTAGACTCTAATCCCGACAATCTTAAGACCTGCTTGGAAGAGGTCTCCAAATGGATGACTCTGTCATACCTCAAACTGAATGGTGAAAAAACCGAGCTAATGCTCCTAGGCAACCCCTCCCACTAGCTCTTAAATCACTTTGGCCCCCCTCACTTGGTACACCCCCCGCCCCTAAGGACAAAATCAAGAGTCTAGGCATTTGGCTTGACAAATCCCTCAATCTTAATGCTCAGGCCACTAAACTGTCGGCGACTTGTTTTGGCCTACTCAGGCTAATACAGAAGATTCTTCCTATTTTGCCCTTTGAAGCTAGGAAAACTATGATCCAGGGACTTGTTCTTTCCAGACTGGATTTTGGAAATGCTCTGTACTTAGGAGCCCCCCAGTCCACCCTGAACACCCTCCAGATCGCACAGAACTGCGCAGCCCGCACATTACTCCAAATTCCCCGGCGTATCTCGGTTAAGACCGGACTGCGGAGCCTTCATTGGCTGCCAATGAGACGTAGAATTGAGTTCAAGGCACTATGTATCTCCCACCGAGCCTACTGGAAAACAGGACCGCCCATTACCCATTCCCTGATCACTGCTTATATGCCTGCAAGACATCTCAGATCATCGAATTCCTTCATGGTGACAGTCCCTAGGATTAATAAAGTCAGATGTGGAGGTCGAGCCTTCTCATACAACGCATCAAGGCTCTGGAATTCCCTTCCCCTCCACCTGCGCGTAGAACCCAACTTTAAAGACTTTGCTCTTTTCTTATTATGACTAGTCTTCAACCCTCACTCCTCGCTCATAATTCTGTAGCGCTAGGACGCCTCAGGGTAGCTATCGCGCTTTATAAATCTTCTTTCCATTCCATTCCATTCCACTCCTAACACTCAAATTATGGTTAAAATTATGGCAACCGGTTTACAGGCCTGCCTCCCCAATCTGATCCACGCAGATCAGGCAGGATTTGTACAATCTCGATCTACCAGGGACACCACCAAAAGCACCCTACATGTCATAGATCTAGCCCAGAGACGTCATAGTGAAGTACCTCTGCTTTCCCTTGTTGCGGCAAAAACATTTGACAGGGTAGACTAGTCTATGCTGAGAGCAACCCGAGACAAGGTGTGATTCGGCGTGTCCTTCAGAGGTTGGATCGAAGTGCACTATGCCTCCCCAATGGCTGGAGTTAGGGTCAATGAAACAAAATCGCGGAGGATTTGGATAAAATGAGTTCCAGACAAGGCGGTCCCCATTCCCACGTATTCTTCGCTCTGTAGCTGAAATCCCTTCTTCAGAGGGGAATACTAGACATTGGCAGGTCTTAAAGTAAACCTGAGGAAAATTACTGGGCATGGTAGTGTCTGGGGGAACAGCGCTCTTCCATAAACTCCAAGCGGAGACCTCCACTTCCATTGAATGCTTGATTCCCTTCCCGATCTGAAGGTGTCTGACCCGGATCTCTAAACCTGCACTAGACCCAATGTCAAATGCTTAATGCAAATCTTTAGGGCACTCATTTCATCCTGGCACCTGCATGCCCTTTCTTTGATAGAGAGAATAGCCTCCTTTAAAATGGCAGCCCTCTCCAAGATACTGTACATGTTCAAGGCTCTCCCCCTGCTGCGAGCAGAAATAACACAACTGACTGACAACTGCAAAATCTTTATTTGGGAGGGGAAGTGGCCTCGATTCAACTGCATGACTAGCACTGGGCATCTGACATGAGGGGTCTGGGAATCAAGCACTGCAAGAACTATATTTGTTAGGTTTGTAATGTCCCAGAATAAAGGGAGTAGGTATCAGCACTGGTAAAATCATTTGATGAGTGTGTGTGCGGCGAAGGTGGGGTGGTGGGGATGTAGAGCGAACATCCCACAAGAAACGTTCTAGGTTCACGACAGGAGAGCCTCAAAATGGAAACTTCGATCTTGTGCCAAAAAGCAACGTATGAGGGACCTAAACAAATTAAAACTAAGACCCCTGGACAACATAACGGATAGGAATAGAGCAGTGATTCCCAAACTTTTTAGAACCACGTACTCATTTTCAGAACGATAAACTTTCGCGACCCATCTAGCTTCAATGGTTATGAGGCGGTGGCAATTTCTATTGTAATAACAGCAATTGTTTATAGATGTCATGACTTTGATCTCTACCTTTGATATTGGACTGCGGCCAGACAAACAAGGACACTGAATTGCCCTGGCTGGAGTTTAAGAGACCACAGTTTTAACTGAAAGGCAGATAAGTTCCACTAATAAAAAAAGTTTGCCATCCAACTTTACCACTACAAGTCCCATGTCATCCTTCACAAAGAATTGGATTAAGTCTAGTTTCAATAACACTCACAGTACATGAAAAGGTCGGGTTTTAAACACCGGGGGTCAAAGATGATTTTTTGCATCAAAGTACATTGCTGTATTTCGGATCTGGAGAAATTGAAAAAAAAAAGCAGGAAGAGACACCAAGAACTGAAGATACAGTATTAATATCTTATATAAGATTGCCAAAATAGTGTCATATACATCGTAAACGAAAAGCAGGAACAGCTAAAAAAATAAATGAAATACTCCTATTTCACTACAAATTCTCAGTGTGACTTCATTAATTTTGTAACTTCACTACAGGCGAGGCTGTGAAATAAAATGATGTATTCGCATCAAGATAAATGGCGTCAGCATCCTTCAACAGGTGCATTCCACTGCCAAGACAGGCATAAGAAATGTGTGGGCTAGCACCAAATGATTCGATTGTAAATGCTTTCTGGACGGCAATGGTGTCGTGATAGCAGCCACTTAATCAATTTTCATTAAAAAAATGATTAGAACGTTTCAAGATGCACCTATCTTGAATACCAAGCCTCCGGATGCAAGTCTGGTAGAAACAAATTTCGACCATGCAGCCTTATAGGTAGACCATCACTGCTTGATTTAGGAACTAGGGCCCACATGCATCAATGTTCCCGTTTGCGAATTCTTAATTGCGTAAATTAAGGAATCGCAATTAAGAATTTGCAAACCGCTATGCATTAAGACATCGTGATTTTTTTTGTGATTACTTAATTTTCCTCAACTGTGATTCACAATTTGCGAATCGCAATTAAGGAATCCCTTTGCATTGATTCCTATGGGCCTAGAGCCCCATAGGAATGAATGTGAAGGCATTCTCATTTTGCGATTCGCAATTAAGGAATCGCAAAATGAGAATGCAATTTCAAGGGTGCACCCCTGAAATGTACCTTTAAGTGCTTTTTACACACACACATGCCCTAAGGGCATGTGTGTGTAAAATTAAACTTTCAAAAATACACTTTTGTGCATTTTTGAAAGTTTTCGCAAATTACCATGAAGTTTAACTTCATGTTAATTTACCACTTCCTATTTGCGATTTAGCAATTAAAAAAAAATCATGCATTGCATTTAAGAAATCGTAAAATTGCAATTTCTTAAATGCAATCGCAATTTAAGAAATCGCAAAAAAATTGCGATTTCTTAAATTGCGAAAAAAGCAAAAAAGCTTAATGCATCCCAAAACAATGAATTGCATTCGCAAACGGCCGATTTTTGCGATTCGCACAGTTTGCGAATGCAATTCAATTTGATGCATGTGGGCCTGGGCCTTGAAAAGCGAAAGCTAGTCAAATCTTTTCTCAGCTGCTGACTTCTGTATTCCTTTTGTCATAACCTGAAACAACTTAAAAAGAACGTTCCCTTTTCTTTTTATTCTTCATTTCAAAAGTTGGCGACTCAAAGTAGTGAGTCAAACATGCCATCTGAGGGAGGAGGACAAAGATGGAAGCTTGTGTGTTTGGGAAAATAGTAAGCACTAGCCGTTCTTTCCCGCAAGTTCCCTTATGTCTAACTTAATGGAGTGTTTTAAAAGGGTAATGTAATCAGAAAGGCATTCTGAGGCTCATTGTTAGGGGTCACATAGCTCCTGTAACTCGACACGGCATTAACGACGGCCCCTCCAATCAGCTTGCTCCAGCCAGGCAAGCTTTCAGGGGGCAAAGCGCTATTCAATAGAACATTGTCCACTCCCTGCCAGGGGTCACTGCACGGCTCACTGCAGAGCATCTGAAACAACAAGCAGTCTGATGAACAGTTTTAACGCTTGAAGTTAAAATGATTAAAAGAAAAACATAGTTGGCAGTGTTTCCACAACACTTTTGCAAATGTCCTGTGCTTTACCACAGGGAGAACTCCATCCCGGTTGCGGCGATCTCAGCTGTCAAGTGAACAAGCATTGGCAATGCAATAGGTCTGCAATTTGCGAGAGTTTAAACTATTGTAAATGACACCTTTTATGTATCGGTTTTGCTAATTAGCACATAAATAAAATGCATTGTCATTTACATTGGCAATAGCTCAAACTTGTAAACGCGAGACCAACTCAAAAAAGAGGCCGCCATTGTCCCGGGATGCTCGGAAAGTGAAAGCACGTATGGTGTGCTGAATGTAGCAGGAAAGCCTGTCCTGGCTGCAGTAGGTGAAACTCATTAGAGAAAATAGTGCTTACAGACTAAAAAAGACGTTCCGTGTAACAACCTAAGTAAAAGGGTCAGTCCTCATGGGAGGTTACAAATGAAGACGAGGCCGTACTCAGGAGGGACTATCAAGCCTAATAACGAATCAGAAGCCAGCATTTACGAAGGGCAATGATACAAGGAAATGACAAATATGGGCGGAGAGTGGGCGGAGCTTATTCCATACTCCAATACAGCATGCTGCAGCACATGCGCTGCCCAGGCTCGACCTAAAAATTACTAGTACTAAATTTGCACTCGGAAATTTGGCTACATCCTCTGTTTAAGGGGGAGGAGAGGAGTAAGTCTACACTTTGCAGTAAATCTACACTCGGAAATGGTGAATAGCTAAAAGTGGTACATTTGCTACAAATTGTATGAGTATATTGACGTGTGCCTCAAGAGAGAAAAAGTTTATTTCCATTATCACCCTGTCCTCCTTAATATCAATTAAAAAAAAACACAAAACATGTGATAATGTACAGGAACATCTAATCAAGGTGGGATGAGTCCGCCTATGAAGACGCATGCAATAAAAGTGTGTGCAAGGTTTTCTCTTCATTCTAAACGAGATCGGTTTCTTTGAAACCTTGTCTTACTAATACAGTCAGTTCATACGGTACATTACCACACTTTTTGAGTGAGTTATATTTACAGCTGGAAATATACTTATGTGTACATTTGCGCATAGGCCAAATAGTTTAAACTTAAGAGTAGACAAAAATATTTTTAAAAAATACAACAAAAAAAGCATTGGCAACGTAAAAGTTTGGCTCACCAGCCATGACTTTGAAACGTACTTGTTTTTAGGCAGATGTAGACGTGGTCAGAAAAAAAGAAAATTGCATCTCTCGCAGTGTACTAGAGCCAATGGCTGAAATGGACTCACTCACTGTTCCATGCTCTGTGCCGTGGTGGACAGAATTAAAATTTGAATCTCAGATGGACAGACCAAAGAAGGGTAAAAGTGGTAACACACTTTCTTGTAGATACTAGACTGCAGAACCACCTTGTCTGAGATCCAACTGCAGATTCCTCACTTTTAGAATATTCGCCAGGCACAAGACAGGATTGGAAACGTTTCATAAATTGCTCCAGTTTGCCGGTAAGTGACACTGTGCAACTCAACACTGGCTTAATTTCACACCGCAAGTAACAAAGCAGAGCTGCATATAGGCACCACCCCAGTGCACCAGTCAGTTTCTTGCTTAACTCTCTGCGCGTCCTTGGACACAAAGAAAAAAACAATTGATGATAACAGTGTGCGTATCTCTAATTTGGGACCTTTCTAGGTAGTAATAAGAGAACACTCCACAGAATGGGAGGTGGGAGGGCAGTGGGGAATTTGTGGTTATATAGTGTATCCACTAGAAAGAGCATTACTGAAGTCGGTAACACGTTCCTCTGTTGGACAATTCTAATGAGGAATATTTACCTCGAGAAAGACACCCCCAACCAACGGTGGAGGGTCTGTGGAGTGGGCACAGACCATTAAGTCTTGCAGGCCTGATTGGGCGAAACACCCTTCCCATTAGACCTTGTAAGCAAGGCAGTAGTGCTTTGTGAAGTAAACACAAGGAGATGATGAGTAATGCTTTGTGAACATGTCCACTGCCGCCTATGTTGTGGCCTGACTGATGTCAAGGACAGAAAGTCCACGTGTCAATGTAGTGGTGGCAGCTTTAGCCCTGGTCACGGGGTCCCAGACTTATCCAGAGGCTGCTTTTTTGGCAATGCGTAGCAGATCCTAATGCAGACAACTATCCCACCTCAACAGTTTTTTTCTGCACCATCTTCCTATTCTTCATCCCAGAGAAACTGACAAAAACTTATCATCCATCCGATGGTCCTTTTTACGGTTGAAAGAAAGACTTAAAGCTCTTTAGCGGTCCAACCAATGGAGTCTCTTCTGCTCTTTTGCAGGCTGAGGAGTCGCAAAGAATGCTTGGAAAATGATGGATTGGCCAGTGTGGAGTCATGACTTTAGGCAAGAAAGCTCCCAGAGTCACCAGTTTGTCTGGAGAACATGTAGTGTAGGGCAGTTGTACCAGGAGAGTCCAGGAGTTCACTAATGCAGGGGGCAGCGCAAAGAAAGTACACATGAGAAACCTCAACACCAAGCGTGACAATGTGGTATCACAATGGCGTGAGAGGAAATATGCGTGTCAAACCTGTAATGAACCAGATCACAATAGGTGATTTAAACAAGGATGGTTAGTTCGGAAGACATAGAGAGGCTGAAAAGGTCGAAAAATAATCTTTAAAATTGGCCACTACAATGAACTTGTTAGCCAAAAAAATCTATACCAACAATAAAACATCTGACATTTTAGTTTGTAAAGGGTCTGCCTTGCTCATTCACACCAGGCCACAAATCTGTCCCAGTGCCCGTGGTAAATGGACTCCGTAGATGGACACCTGGTAGCAAGGATAACATCCACAACCTCAGATGGTAGACCAAATGCATGACAACTGTTGCTGATCTCTCTCTCAATGCTTGGAGGTGTAGATTGAGCATGTTCTGGTGCAGAACCCTGCCATGCTACTATAACAAAAAGGTCCTTCTGAGGTGGTAGCATGATGGGGGGGGAATGGGTGGGGTGTTATGGGGGATGGGGGCAAGACACTCAAGCCCACAAGTTCTGGGTACCACACTCTTGTAGCACCATCAGGAGCCAAAAGGATGACTTGGGCATGGTTGTTCCTGATCATCTTCAGAACTTGGGGCAGGAGAAGCAGAAGCAGGAATGCTGCAGGAGTTCAGCATTACCCCCATAGCCGGAATGCATTTCCTAGCGAGAATATTCATTGGAACTCCATCAAGCAAAAGTTTGGACACTGCGCATTCTCGACGATGGCAAAAGGATCTAGCTAGGGTTTCTTCCATTGTCGGAAGATGACCTGTGCCACCGCGGGATGCAGATGCCATGCGTGATCTGCCAAACGCTGCTGGCTGAGTTTGTCCACCCTGGGTGTTCAAGGATTCAGCTATGTGGTTCACTATCAGGGAGATTCCCTGATACAACAAATTCCACAGATGCAAAGCCTCTGTGCGCAGAACCAAGGACTCCACTCCACCCTGCTTCTTGGTGTGCCACATGGCAGTGGTGTTGTTCATGAGAACCTGTCCCCGCCTCCCCATTAAGGACGGCAGGAAGGACTTCAACGCCAGGTGCATGGCCTGCAACTCAAAAAGAATGATAAGGAGCCAGGTTTCCGGCAGAGACCACAGTCCTCTGATCTCCACCTACCTCAGATGGCCTTCCAAACCCAGAAGTGACACATCCGTCACCACTGTCATCTCTGGGTGAGGAAGGAAGAGTACAGGAGAATTATGCACACGCAGACACAGTACTGGATATCGCAGGCGGTCTCATCCAAAACCTCGATGGCATCTAACAGGTTTCAGTGCTGCTGGGCCTATTGGAACATGAGATACCTCTGCAGAGCCCTCATCTGCAACCTGACAAATTTGACAAGGAGGATTCAGGAGGCTCAAAGGCCATGAAGCCTCAGAGTTGCTCTCACCTTAGCGGACAGAGGCTGTAATATTGGGTTCCTGCAGCGGAGAATGATTGGGAGGGCTAATGTCTATGGTGACCTGTGTGTTTTTGTCAGATCCTATCTCTGGCCTTGAAAGGACTGGGGGGACTGCAGTGGGGGCTGGGAGACTTGCATTGCCTGTATGCCAACCCTCTTTAATAAGCCTCCACATTTCCTAAACTGGTGAGGAAACAGTTTGGCTAGGGCTTAAAGGCATAGGGAGGGTGCATTGGCCCTACTCTCCTTAAAACATTCTAAGGGAGAATCAGCTATCTCATCAAATAGACTTGAGCTATTGAAAGGTAGATCTCCAAGGGATGCCTGTATAACTCCTGAGAAACCTGTGGTTTGCCAACCACGCGTGGCGACAGACAAGGTGCCGACCGCTCATCCAAGACAATCAGTAGTGTCAAGGTCAGCAGAAATCACGCATTTGCCCGCATCTTGACTATATTAAATGGTCTAAGCCAAGGAGGCCCAAGGTCTTCCTGGACTGCCTGCAAGAATTCGCTGGCAATGTCCAATAGGCAGACTGCATTTACCAACCTCAATACTAGGCTAGCCGAAAAGAACATTTGTTTTCCGAACGCCTCAATCCTCCTTGACTCCTTTACCAGTGGGGTTGTAGAGAATGAATTGAGGTTTACCTTACTGTTGGAAGCCTAAATAACCAGACTCTCTGGAGGAGGAGGAAGAGGATGCCTGAAGAAATCAGGGTAGCCTGGCCACCTGCTTACTCACCAGTGGGTTTAAAACAGGGCCGGGACCAAGTGACCATTAAGGTGTCAGTGAGGGTTTCATTGATCGAAAGCAAGGGCTCAGATAAGACAGGCCCAAGTTGTAAAACGTCTAAGGACATTTGCCTTTACTTCACCAGAAGGCAGCACTGGTTGAAGACCTCAGTAGGTCGTTGAATTATCACAGTAAAGGAAACACTCTTTTCCATTGAGGTCCAAGATGCAAAATCAACTCGGTGTCAGGGGAAGCACCAATCCTACTTGCCTCCTGTAAGTCAATATAGAACCTAACAACATCATAATGAGGGGCTAAATCATCCCAATCCTCACCATTGTCATCTTTGGGTGATTAAAGCTCAAATCAAGAGTCTGAGCCAAAAACACAATGGAGCCATGGTAAGGGAAGCACAGTATCGGACTCAATTGAAATGGAGAAAAGGTGCGATCTAGCAGGTTCAGAGCATGACCTTTGTCTGTGTCAAGACAAAACCGGTTTGGGGTTGGATATCACAGTCAGCTTTGGACTCTCCTCCAGTGGGGTTAGCGTCGATGAAGTAGAAACCAATGCAGATCTTGGAGCCAGATGAGAAGTCTGCACCTGTGCTCCAAAGGGTTCAGGCGACACAAAGGATAAATTCACTGGGGGTCCCTGCGGATCCCTGAAATCCAAAGGCATGCCAGAGGGAGCCGGAAGAGTAGCAAAGATATGCAGCTTGGGTTCCTTTACTGTCTCAACTTCCTGCTGCGTTGCTGGTGGCCCATGCAAGTCGGGCGCTTTGGGAGCAACTGTGGAATCAGCACCTCAATCGGTGATTAGAAGTGAGACAAGTGGCCCCTCAACACCCTAGCAACTTTTCTTTTGATAAAGAGTGTCGGAAAGGGGTTGAGACCTGGGTTGCTTTCTTATGTTGCCACATGGACTTTGACTTACTGGAGGACTTTGATTGCAAAGAAACTTGCCTTGCGGAAATGGCCGCCGAAGTGAGAGCAAATTTTAGCCCTTAACTTGCGCCAAGAGAGTGACTAACTCCGGTCTTTGGTGACATCCAGCTTCACTTCATGGTCGAGTGCATAAAGCTGCGCTGCTCACACGACTTGGAATTGTATCCTACGTCCAAAGACATACACTGTGAGACTCTCTGACTGACATCTGTTTTCTGCAGTCACTGCATGGCTTGAAACCAGTAGCTTTAGGTGGGGACATTGTTAAGTTGCACAGTGGATGTGTTTTCTGGAAGTCGTCGACAGACATACTAAAATGGAGCGGAGCACCGGATCTGCTTTTAAAAGGCACGGAAACCAAGGCACGGACATCGGCGTGCAGGGGTTGGCTTCATATGCTGCTCCACACCATCACTTCCAGGCTGAAAAAAAGCCAAAGCGAAGATGCTTGGTGTCACCTAGTGGCATACAGAAGCTCTCCTCTGAAAAGTTTCCTCCTCCACCTTGGAGTATTCTAAAGGTGAAGAATCTGCAGTATCCATCAGAAGCAGCTTTATATATTTCTTTTTAATTATTTCTGTACCAATAAAGAGTCATGGGTGGGGGTACTTCAATGATTTCAGCACACTTCAGGGGTCTGTTGTGACACTGGTTCCTAACGAATGGCTTCTGAGTTTCTGGTTTGAGTGTGTGCTGGGGATGCCCAAGTATAGATTAGCTGGTGCTAATGCTGCAAGCCATACATACGAGTATTTGCGATTTCTGGTTATTGGCATTAGAGGGGGAAATGATGCATGGCATTTTGCGATTGTTTACTGGAACATTTCAAACAAGAATGTACAGTTGCAGAGCAATATAGGACCGGTAGTGATCAACCAAAAGTATTGGTGACAAAGTTGCTGCTTGTGAGGCTTTGGCAGCATGCTCGCTTGTGAAGCTGAACTGATGGTCAGTGAAAGTAAACAGATCTAGCCACAGCTCAGGAAGCCTCCAAGGACAAGACAGCATTAAGGCATCAGAATAGAAAGTAAATAGCAGCACTCTGCTATCATTCATAATTAAGTGAGCTAGCATTGCAATAAATAACTTCATAAGATTCATGTTTTGAGGAATGGCATATAAAGGTCAGATCAAAAACCTTGTACGTTCATGAGTTTGCCCTTCATTTTTTTAAGGCGTCAATGTCCATGAGGTAACATGCTCTTCACAATATTTCTGTCTGCTAAGGAACAACAGCTGCTGTGCTGTTCTTTTGGTAATTATATTTAGCGACTGTTATTTTGAGGTTTCTTTGACTCTGATCCAGAACTCCTTTTCATCAGGTTCCAGTCTTGTTTGGGGCACCAGATACCACCATAAAAGATGGCTGTGTAGTAAAATCGCTTTTGCAGCCAGGGCAAAAAATCCATAGCAAGCTTCTCCAAAAATGCACATTGGCTGCAATAACTGGCAGAACCAGATCGGGAAGATGAAACCCCATTAAATGGTGGTGCTGGTTGAGGGTTTAACAGGTAGGATCCTGCACAAGCACCAGAAGAAGGAAGACTTGATTTGGTGTCCTGTGGAAGTCACAGAAGCCTGTGGAGAACAGCCTGGACACTGGATGAGGCAACTGAAGCTCTTCGCTACATGCCCGATGGACTGTATAAGGATGGGAAGAAGAGACTTGAGTTTTTATGTGAGGTTGATTAATGTCTGTTTGAAAGCGTTGTCTTACAGTTAGGGAACGTCCCTATGGTGCTACTAAACGGCGTGGAGCATGGCGACTCGGATAAATCAACATTGAGTGTATTGATATAAAACAACTATATGAATAATATATGAAAAGAAAACATGACATGAAGTGATCTCCAACTACTAAAAGCCAAAAATTAAAGACATTACCTGAGGAAGCCATATTGCCCGTATAAATTTGAGAAGACTCCTAGAGAAGTCCTGCCATTTAGTACCGGATACTTTCATTTACAAACATAAGAATTTAAGGACTGTTTCGTATACATGGAAGAGATAGAAAACCCTCTCTAAACACTGAACTCCATAATTTGTGCAGCGCCCTTGATTTATAAGAGCACATCTAACAATTTGCACGTACTGACTCAAGTGTCCTCAAATTACGCCTGGATTCTGTGCATGATCTGACCTAAAACATACCCTGTATCCACAAGTGTAGGATGATAAATTCTGTTGGTCCTGAGGAAGGTGGTTTCAATCCACCGAAACGCGTTGACCTGGCGTTTTAAGTCACTGGCATCACCTGGACTACCTCTATCGCAGAAATTAGATGTTTAGTGTAGTATGTTTTGTGGGATGTATGAATAGAGAGTGATTGTTGGAGGATGTGTGGTTATCAGGGTTCACCTAAATGATTTGTCTGTTCTAAAATTCTTGAATAATGTATTGCTTTTTTAATGTTTATAAAAATCGTGAAACAAATTTTGATATAGTGAAAGTAATTAACTTAAAAAAAGGTAAAGAATGTGTTTATAAAAAATAAAGAAAATAATGAAAATGATATAAAACCACGTTATCTGTGCTGATTAAGAAAGTTTTTTTCACTTTGAAATGCATTTAGAACAATGTCAAATATAAAAGCATAAGGCCACAGGGGAATTTGGTTGTGGTTGGTTGCTGAGCGCGATTTTCACGTATTTATCCAATCATATACGAGACGTTTAAACGTTGTCCGTGGTTTTCCACCAATTTTTTATTCTTGCAAAGGAAGTTTCTCAACTTCATTCTTTCATGAAGTGTCATCCTGGTTATATACAATGCTGTTTCTTTCACAAGTCCCAATGCATTTCGGGCTCCGCATGAGCCCTTCATCAGGGGAAATCTCCTGCGCGTGCGGTGAACGGTTTGTTAGTTGTCCGCGAACTGCTGACAAACAGTCATTTCTAAAACACTCTAAAGGTCAGAGAGTGATTCCTCCGTGGCACGGCACAACCTTCGCAGCATCCCCAAAACCCAGGCAGTGCAGGTTCAAAAACCTTACCAGGTTGATTAATGTGCCATGATCGCTCGTTGTAGACTGAATGTTATACTTGGCTGCTAAAAACTGTCACCTACCCTAGGCTAGAAATGTGAGGGTGTTACACGTAACTATTTTGAAGGAAGCACTAACCTTGCAAGATCGGTTTTGCTCGGGTTCTCGAGCAACTTGCTCAATTCTAGTAAATGTTGACTGGAGTAGAGTGGGTGACTATAGCTCACTGCCTCAGCCAGAGATTTGTCGGGGGTCATTAGAGAGTTCCGATTTACTGTGGGTGGAGAGTGGAGAATTAAAGGCCAAGTACAGATATCGATGTACAGGCTAACGGGAAAGTGGCAATCACTAGCGCTTTAACTAGGGCCTGGGTAATATAATGCACAGTATGGTGCAAAGTGAGACTACCACACCCCAGCTCAAACTGATGGCATGGAACTTCAGAGGCCTGAATAACCATAAGATCATAGCATACTTTCATGGACATAACAGACATACTATTGTTTTCAAGAAACTGACCTCTGAGTCAACCTCTGCCCAACAATGGACAGACCATACATTCTTCTTGCCATATGCCTGGGAAGGAACTATAGTGATCAAAACATATAGCACCGATTCAGATCCAGAGGGACACTATCTTATAGAACAGGGTATATTGCAGACGTCCCATATTAATTATATAAATACCTATGGCCCTAATCATAGTTTCCCCAAGTTGTTCTCCTATTCTATGTCAAGTTGTGAGGCACTGCAACCGCACATAACAGAATGGGGAGGAGACTATAAATGTAACTGTATTTATTCAGCACATACTACCCCTGACGACTTGTTGAAGAGCTTTACAGTGAGTAGCATGCTACTCTGGATCCCAAGGTTAGCAGTTAATTCAGTGGTTATTGAAAGAATTGCATATATGTACTCCAGTTACATAGCGACAGATTATATTCATACGAGTTAGGTTTGACCATTAGTGGGGCTCTGTGGTTTCAGGTGGATGGGCGGTGAGATAGATAGGCTTGTAGAGATTAGGTAATGTTAGGTTACATGGATAGGCTTTTAGAGGAGATGTTGTGATCTATAGAATGAGGTCAGCCAATTGCAGAATTACAATACGAAGGATTAAGACAGACACTTAAGACTGAGATGAGGCTATACTCAGAAGGCATGCAGAGGATGGAACTAAGAACATGGCGTATTTTTGGTTGGGCTTGAAAGAGATCACTAGATCGACAAATCGGTAACGCACCTCTCCCAAACATATCCTGACAACTTTCCGGTGGTACACACACACTTACACTTCCAAATAGTATGGGAGAATGTAGATTATGGAGGAGATGCCAACCCAATATGATATTAGATAGTATGTTTAAGGAGGAAATATGGCAGGCTATCCATGCTTACTTTGACACTAACCAAGGCTCAGTCGATTCATATTCAGTGCTGTGGAAGGTGTTTAAGGTTTCAGTACAGATGGGAGCGCATCACTAAAGGTAATGGCCAACTTAGATCTTTCCACATTAGGCTAAGCACACTAGAAGAAGAGATCAAAACACTTGAGGATGCATACACTATCTCTGAAGACTTCAAACCATTCACAGGAATACACTCCAAAGTACAGGATTTCTCAGATGAGGAAGAAAGTTAGATTAACTTTCTGGGAAAATATACCGCAGGGTTACTACGGCTGGAATAGTGCACCCATAATAGGCGGCATCAGATATATTTCAGTTTGAATGGGTAGAAGGAGTGCCACAATGTCACCCCTGACCCCTTCGTACCCCACAGTCTACTGGCGACAAACACAAACCTCGACAAAGTACCACTGGTGTGGCCATTGATGGTTCAGTAAGAGCCACTGTGTCTCCCAATTTCCCTGGCAGAAATAAAGGATGACATCAAAGGCATAAAGAAAGGACACAAGCACCAGGTAGTGATGGTCTAAGAATTACATTTTACAAGGAATATGCTGAAGAGTTGACTCCCTTGCTGTTCCCGATGTACAAGGAAGCTAGGGTCAGAGGTATAGTAATCATAACTATGACAATAGAGACAGGCACCACTCTTCTGATGTCAGGCAAGCTCCCCTCAGACCAGTGAACTACCTCGGTTTTTATAGTTAATTAATATTAACTATACATTTTCACTAAAACATTAGCTAATCGACTTCTGCCTCTGATGCATGGGCTGGTACAACCACACACATCTGGATCTATACAGTGGGGATTGACAGCAGACAATTTCAGGACCTTGTTTATAGCCATGCACCAAATAGATCAGGCATCAGAGTGGTTGCATTGTTTCTGGATGCAACTAAGACCTTTGGCTCAATATACTTGCCATTTCTACAGGTTGTCCTGTACAGAATGAGGCTGTGGAAGGCTATGCTACAATAGACCAAATTGCTGTATACACAACCAGCTATAAGAATTAAGGCTAATAATCAAATGTCCGCGCCTATAAAAATAGAAAGAGGTAAGAAATTGTCCTGTGGATGCTCGGGCAACAGTGAATACTAGGCGCAGATTTTGAGGGCTTCTGGCGAGATGACTAGACTTTGGCTCGAACCATCATCACTTATTGCATTTTTAGGATATGGAAGGCATCTCCCCAAAGCACACAGGAAGTACCTAGTGATGACACTGCTGCTAGGTAGACGCAGAGTAGCTATGTGTTGAGGAGAGAGCAGTTCTTAAGTTTTAAGGCTGGCTCAAGGACCTAGTTCTTTGTAACACTCAGAAGTATACACAGTGTTACTTTTCAAGTAATTATAAACCTAGAGATATATGGGAGGTATTAGGGCAATACCTCCTGGACAAAGGATTAAAATACGCTACCAAAATATAATCATAAAGTTGAGGCACTGCAAAACACAATGCAAGTTGAGATGATGATAGAAATTATACTAATATGGAAGAATTGCTGAAATGTAAACAATAGGCCTGCAAATGCATGCTACTGTTATGCTGCAATAATGAGAGTCTAACTGTCCCATTGAACGCAACGTTTTTGGCAAAATGAAATGAAATATTTAATAAGGTGATCATCTCGTCCGATGTCTCCCTTCCCAAAGCACCCTCCCAAATATCCCTTTCCCTTACTTGGCCACTCCAATATTCGGCATGTCAACCATTCAGTCCTGCCTACTGTTGGTTTACAGCATAAAGACCCTGTGGAATCAGAGTTTGACAATGTATTCTCAAATAAATTCTGAAAGGTTAGGAAGTGAGGGGTTGGAGCCTAGTAGCCCCCCTACCTGAAATGATTGGTATCATGAAATGAATTTTCAGGTCTTAAACATCAAGGCACCTAACGTCATGGGAGGATAGAAAGTTTTGACCATATGGCCAAACCAACATCCTATCTTGTTATGGATAAGACTACCCTTCACAGTTACACTGGACTAAAAAAATACTACCTCTTAAATATATGAACCTTAACCGCTTTATTGTGATCAGTAACGGATCAGTACTATTTTCTTTTAAAAGCCAACCTTCTCCAACCAGTGAAATTTGAGTACACAATGTCATTTCAGGTGTTGCTTCCTCGTATATTTGGATATGATCTTTCCCTTTCTACATCATTCTGGATTCACAGTCTTCCTCTGGTGACACCCAGGCAGGGGCAAACAAAGCTGTTTTGGAGAATATTGACAACAGTTCCACATTAAAGGAACAAGTATTAGCAGTGTTGCAACATTACTCACGCCTGGCTCTGTGGAAGTATCCAGTAGTTCCAGCTCAAACTCCTTGATCTCTCTGTCCCTTTACCAGTTGGAAATAAATAAACTTATAGAAAAAAAGACAGGCGAAGAAAACAGGCCTAGTCTATCTAGTTCCTAGATATGAAGATGCTCTTTGATTGACATGTTCAGAGATTCACAATTACCACTCACAAAAATAAGTGTAAGCTTTTTATTTATTTTAGCGCTAGGGTAATAAAGTGCCGTTTCTAAAATCACAGTTCATAGAATTTAAGATGCAAAGGTGTAGTTATTGTGTGCGCAGAACCCCAATCTTTAAATATTTCAAGGGCTGAGTCTGCTTTTTGGACAAAAAAAGGCAAGAGCCTTTAAAGGGGATGTCCTTTACAGAATTTTGGACGTTCCTGGAGAAATCTGTGGACCTCATCAAGGCATGACTCCTAAGCACAAAACTAGTGCCAATCGTCGTGTCTCTGCAGTCTGTAGTATTCAAATATCATCTGATGGTGAATTTTGCCACAGCCTGGCTGTCCTGAATGGCCTACGTGACGACACAACGAGAGTCCTCGGCTGCCGCAGGTAAAACGTGGGCAACAGAGTCCAAAAGTGCGTTTGCGTAAAAGCCAAGCAGACAACTGGTGTGACCGAGAGCAAAGCAAGTTTTTGTTGAAGAAAACAAGTGCTTGCTACTTGTTTTAATGCACTTACATTCGCAGTCTGATAGGATAGTAACGAAAGCATTAGGGTTGACTTTGCTGTTGGATTCCTGAACCACCAAACTTTCCAGTGTCGGGTGCTACATCAGGAAGACTGGGTCACCGGGAACTGGGTGATGCGTTCGAGCTATCGGTCCGTTTACCAGGAACAGGAGCATGGCGTTACCCACGTTGCATGTAGGGTAGCTGTAAAATATTAATTGATAAGCGGAGCAGGCTCTGTATTTGTCCAGGCTGGAGGACCTTCTTAGGGGACATTGTTTTTTACCTCCATGGTGGGCAATTTACCTGGTACATCATTGGCCCTCCCCATCACCATCGCAGAAGAGACACTGTCCTCTGTGGCAAGACTAGTGGGGATACATAGCCAGTGTTTGGAGAAGTATCCAGGCCACTGGGATCGTTAGCTCCTCTCACAAGTTATCATCTGTGTATTGGGGAACTAGTTCATCACCCTCATCATAATGATCATTGTTCGAATCAGTACCAAACAGTTTGTGGAGGACCCTAGCCTTCCTTGAGGCAAAGGCAGTGTCAGAGTCTGATGTGTTGCCAGAAGGCTTTAGCCCGGTGGGATTGGGGTGCTTCGTCTTCAGAGGTTTAAGCCAATACGGCTCAGAGTCAGAGAGCACCATTGGTGGTGCTTCATCATCTGGAGTCGATTGGGTCAGCATCGATGTAGATGGTTGAAGGTCTGGTGAAAGTAATGGCAGCGGGATCAAAGTCAGCACCAAAGCTGGTGCAGGGCCTGTAATGGATCCAGAGTTCTTAGCTGGTGCAGAGAGCAGTACCACCAGGGGTGTTCCTGTTGAAGGACCTTGCTGTTCCTTGGGCCTGAAAGCACATCAGAAGAAGCCATTAGTGTTACAATAAGACATAGCAAGGGGCATATGTATCAAGCTAAATTGCGATCACAAACGCTAAAATTCACAGAATTTCAGCGTTTGCGATCGCAATTTAGCTGTGTGCAATGTATGAGAAAGAAAAGAATCACAAAATTTGCGATTCCCTATTTTGCGATTGCATTTAAGGAATCGCAAATTGCGATTACTTAAATGCAATGTAGGAAGCACAGAAAAAGTGCGATTTGGCCATAAGGAATCGCAAATGACCATTAACTTCCAGTTGGTGGAAATTTGCGATTTCTTTGATAAATGCACCTTTTTGCATTTTTTAAAAGTGCCATATGGCGCACATACATGCCCTTAGGGCATGTATGTGCACCACATGTGCACGCATACATATTTCAGGGGTGCAACAGGGTGGCCTTTTGACACCCTGGCACCCTTGAAATTGCATTCTCGATTTGCGATTCTCTCATTGCTAATCGCAAATTCAGAATGCCTTCCCATTCATTCCTATGGGCCTCCTAGCCCATAGGAATGAATGGGAAGGTATTCCTTATTTGAAAATCTCAATTTGTGATTCGCAAATAAGGAATATGCGGGATTCCCAAAATTATTACCAAATCCCACATACATAGCATTTTGCGATTCTCAAATTGAGATTCTCTGAAAATCGCAATTTGAGAATCGCAAAACAACATTTTGATACATATGGTCCCAAGTTCTTTAATTTGCTACAGTGTCATCGATACACCAGTAAATGCAGGGTAAGCGGGGACCAGATTCAGAATCGATCTAAAGGAGACTGAGTTCAGCAGTGAGACCGAGAGGCACAATGGTGCTCTTGCGCCTTCCCTGGAGTTCAAGAGTGGCAGTAAGTGAGCAATTCCAGCATGGACTTCTTGTGCTTCTTTTTTGACTTACCCAATAACTTTGACAGCAATAACGTTCTGCTGCTGGAATGACTGTTAGCGGAAACAAGACCTTCCTTTCAACGTCGATTGATCATGGTATGGAGTCTTCTGGTGCTTAGCAACATTTAACTTCGCCTCACAGTCATGGGTGGCTTCAGATTCATCTGGGCGCAGTCACTACAGGCCATAGAGTCATGGTCTGACCCCAAGCACAATATGCATACATGATGGAGATGGATTAGTTACTTACCTGTAATCCTAGTTCTCTTCCAGGGGTATCCTCATCAAAGTCATAAGCATTAGAATATTCCCGCCCATGCGCGGGATCCCGGAAACACTATATTATATGTGCCCCACATATATATATACATATATATATACATATTACACAGCAGGAAAGAATGATCTCAAAACTAAACTAAGACTATGGAAAAGCTAAATAAAAAGGAAATAAATAAATCTTGGGAAATAATTGCATTACGTAAATACCTGGAAGTGGAAAGAGTCCCGAGAGGACTCCGAATCATGTTGATGCCAAGCCAGCAAGATGCGACTAATGAGCTGTTATGTGAATGGGGGGGAATATACTTTAAATTCATCCTTGGGACTAATTAAAATATTAGTCAAACATATTGATATTGCCTTGGAGAAAGTTAAAGAAGAACTAAAGGAAGTGGAAAAAGAATTGGATTCATTAAAATTAAACCCTGAAATGTTGAAATTCAAGGAAAACTTGGAAAAACAAATTGACAAACATGAAGATATTGTAAGACTAAGAAAGCACAATAAATTTGTGAGAGATGCCAATGACTATTCAGAGGGACGAATATTTACATATGCCAGAAAATTCGATCCTTTCAAACAAAAAGCGAGTACAACAGGAGCATCGTCCACCAGTATATCTTCCCTAACTTCCTTAACTTCCAATGAACAAATTGAAGAGGATCCAATAATGGATAGTGCTAAAAATCGTTTTTTAGGGGATATGCGCCTCGTTCTCCAGCAACGCCAGTGGGAACAAAACCAGGGGGCGCCAAGACAGCAAAGAGAAAGAGGAAGGGGCAGACCATAGCAACAGAGAAAAAGAAATCCACAACCAGAAGAGGGTGGAGAAGAAAGCAGCTCAACCGAAAGGATTGGTACAAAGACTTGCAGTATGAGACAGAGGCAGGAAAAATAAAGGAAGAATTACAAGTTGTAAATTTATCCAAACGAGAGATAACTCCAGCCGAAACTTCCCTACTCAAAAAAGGCATAAATTATTGCCCAACGAAAAGAATGGATCTGGCACAAACCAGAATAGATTTTTATCTATACATACGGAAAATCAAATTGGCAAAATACTTCATGGATAGGAAAAACAAACCCCAGTTAATCCAAGACTTTCCAAAACCAATTTCCACATTAAAGGTTAAAGAAGCGGAAAGCTACTTAACATTATTAAATTTAAATTCAGAAGAGGGTCAAGAAATACAACTGGAAGCCGCAATACAACAAATGGGAGCGGGAACCAGTACAAAAAGGGCAAAATCAAAGTCTATCCACAATTACTCCCAGGCAACAAGATTGACATTTTTCAAGAAGCGGTAACACATGATTTATACAACATCACCAGAACAAGGGGCAAGGACAACTTAACTCTACAAGAAAGGGAAGCTCTCACACGTCTGATTAACGACCAAGAAATTGAGATTAAAATGGCAGATAAAGGGGGAAACGTGGTATTATGGGACAGAAATGCTTATATCACGGAGGTAATGAACCAACTGACCAATCCCCTCTTTTACGAACGACTTCAGACAAATCCAATGGACAAGATTAAAAGAGCAATTGATCAAAAACTGGACATTTGGGAAACAATGAATTTAATTGACTTAGATGAAAAGAAATACTTGGTGGTGGATTTTCCTAGAATGGCAACAATGTATTTTTTACCAAAGATACATAAGGATCCTAAAAGACCACCAGGGAGACCGATAGTGTCAGCAAAGGGTTCAATACTAGAACCAATGGCTAGTTTCATCGACTACTACTTAAATCCTTATGTCCAAAAATTGAAATCATTCATAAAAGATACGACTGACTTTTTATGTACCTTACAAAAATTGACTTGGCAGAATGAATATCTGATGATAACAATGGATGTCATAGCCCTTTATACAAACATCAACAATAATTTAGGTTTGAAAGCATGCCAATATTACCTGCAAGATCGCAATATTCACTACAAAGCACACAATGACATGATAATGGACATGATCTCCCTGTGCTTATCAAACAACATTTTTCTATTTGGAGACCAATTGTACCGCCAACGGAACGGAGCGGCAAGGGGCTTTTCCTTCAGCCCAGGTTATGCGTGCATAGCAATGGGCTGGTGGGAGGAAGAAGTGGCATGGAACAGTCAAAACAAACACTTCACCCGACACATAGTGACCTGGAAAAGGTTTATTGATGATTTATTCATCATTTGGAGCGGGAGTGAAGCTGAGTTCCGACAGTATTTTGACATCCTCAACACAAGCACACCGTGTCTGAAATTCACATATGAACTAAGCAAAACCAAAGTGGTATTTCTGGACACGGAGGTGTATGTAAAAGAAAATCGGATGGAAACAACGTTACATCGAAAAATCACAGCGACCAATGCTACCCTAGAAGCAACTAGCTTCCATCAACCTTCGTTGATCTCCAGTATTCCCTATGGGGAATTTCTCCGTCTAAGACTGATGTGTAGTGAAGAATCAGAGTGGAAAAAACACAGTGCGGATACGATCAAACGTTTTCAAAACAGAAAATATGGAAAACAACTGATAAAAAAATGTTGGGAAAAAGCCAATGCGAAACCAAGATTGGATTGCCTCAAACCACAAAATAATGCAAAGGAAGCAGAAGAAGAACCAATAAGACTCATTTTGGATTACAACCAAGAATCTAAGAAAATTGTTCCGATTTTAAAAAAGAATTGGAAGATACTGCAATTAGACCCCACTGTGGGACAAAAGATGGGGACTCACCCAATCATAACGTACAGAAGAGCAACTAATTTAAAAGACCAGTTGGTGCACAGCCATTTTCAAAGTAAAACGCCAAAGAATATATGGCTGAAAAGGAAGGGATTCGTCAAATGTTATAATTGTAAGGTGTGTGAGATTGCTAAACCAACAAAAGAACTAATGATGGCAAACAAAAAAATCTGGACAATCAAAGAACTGATAACATGCAAAAGCCAGTATACAGTTTACATGATAGAGTGCCCATGCAAACTGAAATACATAGGGAGCACCATATGTGAATTGAAAATACGAATCCTGCAACATGTACGCGCTACAGTCAACAAGGACAGGAATAACGCGGTAGCCAAGCATATGGAGAGCCACCATGATGGAAATTGGAAACTCTTAAAGTTTTGGGAAATAGAAACAATGTCCCTTTCCGATCGAGGGGCCACCGGGAAAAACTTTTGAGACAAAAAGAGTCACGGCATATTCTGAACTTTCGAACCATGACACCCCTATGTTTGAATCAGTCGGAGGAACTGTACATTCATTTGTAAATCAAAAAACATTGTTCTTAACTTCTCTAACCTAATTGTCTCTTCTCACACCCTTACCCCATTCCCCCTTCTGTTCTTTTCTTTTTCTTTACAGCCCACTGGAGGGCATTATTAACCCTAAAAAACAAGTTGCGTGGCCCACTGAAGGGCAGTAATTGACTGTGTACTAATGGATGGCGCAGCGTAAATGGTATGCACAAATAGACAGGGAGTCTAGAAATACCGAATAATAATGATGATGGGAATGATTTATCAAAGAGAATGTAGGGAAACTACATAGTCCAGAATTCCCAGCTTTCTACAGGAAGTATGGAAATCACGTGCCTCCTGGGTAATTTGGATGTGTATTAAATAATGTGTAACCTCAGGAGTAATCGACCGTGAGCAAGGTAAATGAAGCTACCGAAACGCGTTGGTTTGAATCTGTGACAAAGAAAATAAAACAAATTGCTTTGAAAAGAACTGTGGCTGTGAGTTGCGGCTCATTGCGTCTTTTCCGCGGATTTGACGTTGTTGGATTTACGAGCGGCTTGGTTCGGCCGCAGGAGCTACGCACCGCTATGCAGCGCCATTGTAGGGAAGACAGGAACCATTTTGTGGACATATATATATATATATATATATATAAACAAGCAATTGCAGCCAAATTCACAATAGAGCTGGATTATGCTGTAAAGAATTTCCACCATACATGAAACATTAGAAACATGAAAAACAACACCAAAGATTGTTTTGAAACATTTTAATGCTGAAAAAGCAGTAGAAATTCTTATCATATCCTGAAAGCATAGAAAGCTCCCAGGCTGCATTGCAAACACACAGTCTAAAAAGACTGAAAAGCTAACCTGTAGCTGCATGCTACAAAAAACTGACACCGTGCCTTTAAGGCACTCATGACCACCAGTATCCCATCATGCCTCAGGGGTGACAGTTGGGTCAGTTCTTTTCGGAGACTGAAAAACCATGGACATAAATAGGTTAACAATATCTCCAAATTAATAAAGATCCTTTGCCCGGAGAGGCGGGAGGGTTGCTTATGACTTTGATGAGGATACCCCTGGAAGAGAACTAGGATTACAGGTAAGTAACTAATCCTTCTCTTCCAGGAGATCCTCATCAATAGTCATAAGCATTAGAATAGAATAGCGAGCCTCACCTCATCTCCCTGCGGGCAAAGGAGTAACAATACAGTAATAACATTACTAAGCCTAGAAAAACTAAGCTTGTACAGGCCGCTGGCTACCCAAATAGATTCCTCAAAGAGGCTTGTCCTACTTGAGTATCAGTCCTGGAATCAGATTCTAGACAGTAATGCCTTGTAAAGGTATGAACTGATCTCCAGGTTGGAGCCTTGCAAATCTCTGACATAGGGACATCATGCAGGAAAGCTACTGTGGCCGCTTTCCCCCTAGTAGAGTGTGCTTTAGGTGACAAAAGTAAGGGCTTGCCTGCAAGCTGATAAGCCAATTTAATACAGGAGACGATCCATCTGGAGATGGATCTCTTGGCAGCTGGAAAGCCCGTTCTCAGTGGACCGTAGTTGATAAACAATTGGTCCGTCTTCCTACTCTCCTTGGTCTTTTCCAAATAAAATTTAAGGACTCTTTTGAGATCTAAAGAGTGCAGCGACCGCTCAGCCGGGGTGGTAGGGTTTGGAAAAAAGGAAGGAAGAGAAATAGACTGATTTATATGAAAATCAGAGACAACCTTAGGTAAAAAGGATGGATGTGCACTTAAGACTACTCTGTTGTGATGGAAAACAGTGCAGGGTTCTTTTGTACACAGCGCTTGTATCTCACTTACTCTGCGCGCTGATGTAATTGCAACCAGAAAGGCGCCTTCCACGATAGGTGTTGCAAAGAAGCTCTGTGGATGGGTTCAAAGGGGGGGCCCATCAATTTAGAAAACACTAGGTTTAATTCCCACGGAGGAGAAGGGTTTCTAACAGGGGCGTACACTTTCTTCAACCCCTGTAAGAAGTCCTTGACCACCTCCATCTGGAAGAAGGAGGGCTGAGTAGGGGACTTCCTAGAAGCCGTAATGGCCGAGAGGTGCACCCTGATCGAAGCATATTTAAGACCAGATCTTGCTAGGTACAACAGGTAAGGCAGAATCACATCCTCCTGTGCTGATGAGGGATCAAAGTGACGTTCTCTGGACCAAAGAAAAAACCTCTTCCACTTAAACGCATAAGACGTTCTTGTGGAGGGTCGTTTCGCTTCCTTTAAAATGTGCATACAATCAGATGGCAAATTTAAATGTCCGTATTGTAGGACCTCAGGAGCCATGCTGTTAAGTGCAGTGAGGGAAGGTTGGGATGAAGAATCCTCCCCCCCCCCATCTTGGTCAGCAGGTCCGGCCTGCAGGGCAGTCTCCTGGGTGGAAGCACCGACAGCTGTAGAAGGTCCGGGTACCACCACTGCCGAGTCCAGTCCGGGGCTACCAGGATCATGGTCATGCTGGATCTGATGAGTTTGGACACCACCTCCGGAATCAGGGGCAGAGGAGGAAATGCGTAAGCAAATGTCCCTGACCAGTCCATCAAAAGGGCATTCCCCCTTGTCCCTGGACGGTGGAATCTGGACGCGAAAGCGTGGCATTTTGAGTTTTCGTCGTCCGCAAACAGATCTATTTCTGGACGACCCCAGCGATGGAAGAGGTCTGCCACCACCTCGTCGTGCAGCACCCAGTCTGGCTGACCTTCGAAGTGCCTGCTGAGTGTGTCGGCATTGATATTTAGCTCTCCTGGGAGGTGCACCGCTACTACTGAGAGGTTCCGGGCAAGCAGCCAGTGCCATATGGCTTGTGCCTCCAGAGAGAGAGGACGCGACCGAGTTCCGCCCTGCTTGTTCAGGTAGAACATGGTCGTCGTGTTGTCCGTTTGGATCAGAACTGAGTGTGATTCGAGTGCAGGAAGGAAGGACTTTAGAGCCAGATGGACTGCTCGAAGCTCCAGCATGTTGATATGGTAGGTCTGTTCTTTTGCTGACCACCTTCCTTGAACCTGCAGACACCCCATGTGTGCTCCCGAGCCTTGGAGAGACGCGTATGTGACTATAGACTGTGTCGGGAGAGGTTGGTGAAAAGGGACTCCCACCAGAAGGTTGCGAGGGTGAGTCCACCATTTGATGGAGGTTTTCGTCACCTGGGAAAGATAGATCCGGTCTTCCCAGAGCCCCGTCGACTGATCCCATTGATCCTCCAGAGCTTGCTGCAAAGGTCGCATCCTCAGCCTGGCGTGAGGAATCAGGAAGATGCAGGACGCCATGGAACCCAGCAGAGACGCTACTTGACGCGCTGTTGGATTCTGGGACTAGTAGAACTCTGCACTTCTGCTGCATAGCAAATAGTCTCTCCTCCGAAGCATACGCTTTTCCCAATTTTGTATCCAGAACGGAACCCAGGTAGTGAATGGATTGGGTCGGTAGTTGTACTGACTTCTCCATGTTGACGTGGAGGCCGAGCCTGTGCAATTGTAACAGGCAAAGGCGGAAGTCGTTCTCTACCTGTTGAGGAGATGGGCCTTTTAGGAGCCAGTCGTCTAGGTAGGGATTGACAAAAAGTCCTTTTTTGTGCAGAAAGGCTGCCACCACTGCCATGCATTTGGTGAAGACTCTCGGCGCTGACTTTAGCCCGAAAGGCAGGACCCTGTACTGGTAGTGTTTGCTGCCCACCAGAAACTTTAAGAACTTCCGATGTCGCATGGCAACTGGAATGTGGAAGTAGGCATCTTGCAAGTCCATCGAACACATTCAATCTCCTACTTGCAGATGTGGACATATTTGGTGAAGAGCAAGCATGCGGAACTTCTCCTTGACTATGTTCTTGTTCAGAACACGAAGATCCAGGATAGGCCGGTACTTTTTTTCCTGATCCTTTTTGGGATAAGAAAGTATCTGGAGTAGACTCCTTTTCCCCTTTGTGAGGGAGGCACTTCTTCTATAGCTCGTTTTTGGAGAAGAGCCTTCACCTCTTTTCGGAGCAGATCGAGTTGGTGCGGACGAGATTTCTTTGAGGGAATGTCCTGTTGAGGCGCACGGAAACGAAGAGCATATCCATTGCGCAGTGTATTCAGCACCCACCGATCGTTCGTGATGCTGCCCCACTCTGCCAGATGTTTTGAAACACTTCCTCCCACTGGAGTGGACAACGGCGCTAGAGGAAGCCAGTGCTCATTGTTTTCCTCCTCTCGTCGAGGTAGAGAACTGCTGGTGACCTCCTCTACCTCGGCTGGCTTTACCACCCCGAAACTGGGTTTTGCCCTGGGTCTTGTTTTGGGACCACTGAGGGGTTTGAACCCTCTGTTGAGCCCCTCTGCCTCTGTTGGACTTGAAACGGCGTTTAAACTCTTTCTTTTTTCTAACCCGACTGCCTTGACGGTGTCGAGCTCGGCTTTCATCCGACTCATCTCATCGTCCGTGTGCTGGCCAAAGAGAGATGTTCCGGTAAACGGGAGGTTCAGAATGCGCTGCTGCGCATCGGGCTTGAGGCCTGTCAGGCGCAGCCACGATGAACGTCTGGCACATACCCCATGGGCATATGTATGTCCCGCCAGTATTGCTCCATCTGCAGCAGTGCTAATTATCTGATTAGCCACCAGACTTCCTTCCGTCAGGGTCTCCTCGAAGTCTTGTTGGTCCTCCTTAGGCAATTTTGATTTAAAACGCTCCATTGAGTCCCATAAGGCTCTATCGTACCTGCCTAAAAGCGCAGCCGCGCTAGAAACCTTCAGCGTCGAAGCGGCAGAACTGAAGACCTTGCGGCCCCACGAGTCTTGCAACTTGCTGTCCTTATCAGGAGGAGTTGAGGAGGAGGGAGAGACTGAGTGGGTTTTTTCGTGCCGCCGCCACGACTACTGAGTCGGAGGGCGAGTCCGCTTTCACAAAGATCGGGTCAGAGGGTGCGGCTTTATACTTCTTTTGGATGCGAGCCGGCACCGCTTTTGCCGCTGCTGGAGCCAGGAACACATCATTGACAGGATCCATGATCCCTGGGACCAACGGTAGCACTGGACGAGACCCCGACTTTTGGTGAAGAGTCTCAAAGATCACTGTCGTGGAGACCTGTGGCACAGACAGCTCAATGTTTAATTTCAGTGCACCCCTCTGTAGGACATCATGATAGGTGTTGATATCGTCCATCGGGGAAACCCTAGAGACAGGGCTATCAACCAAAGTGGGGGAGTAATCCCGTATGGAAGAGCGGGTCAAGGAGGTAGGAGAAGTAGCTGGTGTTCGAGCTCTCCTTTCGCGAGATCTTCTGGCGGGTACCTCCCATCTAGGGGAACGATTGCGCCTCCTCTCGTGACACCTCCCTGAGCGCTCTTCTCATGCAGGGGAACAAGATGCAGCTCGCCTCACAGGCGATTTTTCTCTGCGCCTGGGAGGGCTGCGACTGTCTACTTCCTCAACCAGTCTTTGTAGAGGAGATCTGTGTACTGGGCTGACATATTCCTGCAGACTTCTTGTAGCCCCTGAGTCTCGCCAACTGTGCAGAGGCATATTCCATCTGGGAGACAACTGCACACCATCAGTGGGAGGTCTGCGAGCAGGACTTCTAGATGTGCGGGCAGGACTTCTGGATCTTGACGGGGATCTGGAAGAACCAGAGGAGTGACGGGAGGCTGATTCAGTCACTAGGATCACTGAATCATCCCTGGATCTCGACCTAGCTCGTTCATGGTGTCTCGACGTTGACCTGGACGGTTCATGGCGCCTCGACGTCGAATGCTCTGAAGGCGCATGCCTCGACTCCGAGCGATGATGACCTCTTGACGTCGGCCGGTGCTGCCCCACCGTCGACAGAGTCCTTTCCTTCGACGCCAACTCTCTATGTGGCGCCGGTGGATTAGGCGATCTCGACGTCGTATGCCTCGATGGCGAACGGCGTGAGGAATGATGGTCTCTCGACGTTGAGCGGCGTTGTGTGGCCGACGAAGGAGCTTCCTTTGACTTCGAATGTCTACGTGACGTCGGCGGAGGGGTATTGGTCGCCCTCGATGCCGAACGTCGACGCGACGTCGACGAAGATCTCCTCCTCGACGCCGATCGACGCCTGGTTGTCGACGGTGGAGGACTTTGGGCTCTCGACGTCGGTCGCTTAGCCTGTGACGACGGAGGTGAGCCAGCTCTTGACGCCGAACGTCGTGAAGACGACGAAGGCGGAGGCTCCTCACCACTCGACGTCGAACGTCGCCTGGTTGACGTCAGCGGAGGAGTCACACTTCTCGACGCCGGTCGTCACCTGGTTGACGCCAGCGGAGGTGTAACGCCCCTCGACGCTGATCGTAGCCTGGTTGACGACAGCAGAGGGGTCTTATCTCTCGACGCAGATCGTCGCCGAGTTGGCGATGGCGGAGGGTCTTGATATCTCGACGACGACATACCTGATCTTCTTGATGGCGAGCCCGCCATTGACGGTGATAAACATCGTTTTTTCGAAGAATGACCCACCGGTTGCTCCTTTCTCAGCGCCGAGCCAGACGCTGAAGCTGCAGGACGAGAAGACTCGCCCTTTGAAGGTTCTCTGGGCCTCTTGGAGCTCTTCTTGGCTGGGGACCTCCCTCTAGAAGACCTATGAGCTAGGCCATAGACTCAAATTCTCTCCCTGTCTTTCAAAGTTCATGAAGACAGGGACTCACAGTGAGGGCAGGTCTTTGGGTCATGATCTTCAGGTAGACAAAGGATGCATACCTCATGGCTGTCCGTCTTTGCCTTCTTCTTGCCACAAGAAGGGCACTTGTCAAAAAGGGAAGGCATATCAAGATGAAAATGCCAAACAACAAGAGAAAACCTACTTGACTAGTTGAAAAACGTCGAAGGTTAAAAATGTAGAAAACTGAGAGAATTTTCTGTCAGAAACAGAAAAAGAGTGGAGCTGTGAAACCAGGATCCTTCCTGAAGGAGCCGGAAAGAACAACTGACCCAACTGTCACCCCTGAGGCATGATGGGATACTGGGGGTCATGAGTGCCTTAAAGGCACGGTGTCAGTTTTTTGTAGAATGCAGCTACAGGTTAGCTTTTCAGTCTTTTTAGACTGTGTGTTTGCAATGCAGCCTGGGAGCTTTCTATGCTTTCAGGATATGATAAGAATTTCTATTGCTTTTTCTGCATTAAAACATGTTTCAAAACAATCTTTGGTGTTGTTTTTCATGTTTCTAATGCATATGTTTCATGTATGGTGGACATTATTTACAGCATAATCCAGCTCTATTGTGAATTTGGCTGCAATTGCTTGTTTTTATATATATATATATATATATATATATATGTTACACCAAGAAGACCCGTTTTACATGAAGTCCGCGGCCCGTTGACAGATGGCAAGTCCGACCGAGCGGGACACTCGGTAATTAATCCAACACACAAACTCTCTACTGCGCTTGAAAGAGAGAAGGACTCGCACTCAGGATAACAAGAGTTTATTTCGGCAAGGTAACGCGTTTCGACAGCAAGCTGTCTTGATCACACAATTTGCCAAATGACACAGGGAGTCAATACATAGGTATTAGATACAAACAAAGGACTTAATGTTTGGTAACTGATGTTATGAAAATACGGCGGCCATCTTAACACTGTAAATTATATCCACCACATTGGGTTGTATTTATACTACAAACATGTCATATTATATCCTGAAAACATGATTATGAACGTCTATATAGTTCTAATGCCTGTAACCAGATCCACTGTAATATGTACATTACTATATACATGTATATACAAAGTGATTTATTCGACATAGTGTCAATTTGATCTGCAAAGTTGGGCTACATATATGTGGCATAGTGCCTCATTATTTCAAAAATAGACCTTCATTGTGTCAAATGCACAAATGGTTTCCATGGACATTTATCGATATCGTAGTTTATATATATACATTTGTAGATGGAACAGCATATCTATACAATATACCTTATACGTTTTCCCGTGTCACAAAAAGAGAAAAAGTGAAATGTGCATAAAAAGTGCAAATTACTATCAGAATTTGTCTAAAAGGGACTTCCGGTTGACGAAATGACAGAAAATTCCAGAATTTCATTATAGCCAGTCTCGTCCACCTAAAAAAATCAGATAAGACTAATCAAGTGATGTGTTGAAAGTGAAAAATAAAAATGAAAATAAACAGAACATGGAAAACAGATGTTAAGATCTATATACATGAGAAAGGGAACATAGCACTTCATTACTATCTCATAGAGGAGTTAGCTGTTCACTCTTTTAAATGGAAGGCTAATTCTTCGTCAAGATTGTGGCCTTTCGGATACTTGGTTTCGAGATTAATAATCCATTTTGACTCGCGTTTGCGAAGAGCCAGAGTTCTATTTCCTCCTCTGAGCCCTACATGTACTTGTTCTAATGCAAAGAAACTAAGTAAGTTGCAATTAGAACGATGGTAAAGTTCAAAATGTCTTGCTATCGGGTAGTGGGGATCTTTATTTGTTACAGCCCTCATGTGTTCCAGTACTCTGTTCTTTACTGCCTTGGTGGTACTACCCACATATTTCATTTTACACGGGCACAAGAGTACATAGACACAAAAAGTGGTGCCACAAGTTAGAAATTGATCAATTCCCTTGGGGGTTGCATAGCCAGGAACTGTAACTGTTTTAACCATACTGCTATGCCGGCAGGCTTTGCAGTGCCCACAGGGAAAGAAACCTTTAAGCTGGTGTTCATTTGGTTCTTTGGTTGGAGTGATATCATTACGTACAATGATATCTCTTATACTCCTACCTTTCCTGTAGGTGATTTGAGGTCTGCGTGGCATGCTAGGACCAATGAGAGGATCACTGGTAAGTATCCCCCACTTGTCAGCCAAGATTTTAGATATTTGTTTGGAATTACTGTTATAAGTGAATATGGCCCGCACTATAGGTTCTGACTCTTGGCCATCAACCTCAGAAGTTGTCTCTGTATTGAGAATGGTAGTACGGTCTATTCTCCTTATACGATCTTTGGCTTTCTTCAAGACCCATTCCGGATATCCTCTATCTCTGAATCTAGAGGTCATGGTATCCATTTCTTTTTCAAAGTCCACAAGAGAACTACAATTTCTCCTCGCCCTCAGCAGTTCCCCATACGGGATACTCCACTTAAGGGTATCAGGGTGGCTGCTGAGAGCGTGGAGAAGAGTGTTCCCAGCTGTGGCCTTCCGAAAAAGGCTAGTCTTGAGAGTGTTCCCTTCAGGAGTTATGCGCAAGTCCAAGAATTCAATGGATGTATTACTCATCTGACTTGTCAATTTGATGTTCAAGTTGTTAGTATTGAGGATGTTAATGAACTCAACTGCCTTCGCTTCACCCCCTGTCCATATAATGAACAGGTCGTCAATATATCTAAACCATATTTTGACCATGGAAAAATATACAGACATAGCTTGGTCAGATTTGATCTCCTCCTCCCACTTCCCGAGGAAGAGATTGGCGAAGCTTGGGGCAAAACAAGTCCCCATGGCAGTGCCACGTACCTGTTGGTAAAGAGAGCCATTGAACATAAAGATGTTACCAGTTAAACACATCATCATCATATCTAATACCATTTGTGTATGTTCAAGGAAATGTATTGGCCTGTTGTTCAAATAATGGAGACTAGCTTGTATGCCATCTCCGTGGTCAATTATGGTATACAGTGAATTCACATCCATTGTTATTAACAGATCATTGTTTTCCCATAATACATTCTCAAGTTTGCATATGAAATCAGTACTGTCTCTCACATATGATGGTAACGCAGTAACATATTCTCTTAGAAAAAAATCAACATATTTTGACACATTTTCTAATGTACTGCCAATAGAGGACACAATCGGTCTCCCTGGTGGAGACATGGGATTCTTGTGCACCTTCGGGAGAAGATACAGTATTGGTAGTTTCGGGTAATCACGTTTTAGAAAACAATATTCCTCCCACGTGATCAACCCCATTTGTTCCCATTGTTTCAGTTGTCCCCAAGTGTCAACGATGCTCTTATTGTAAGCATCCGTCGTTGTAGAAACATAGAAATGTTTATCTTCCAACTGTCTTAGAGCCTCTTTGACATATAGATCTCTAGGCCAGAGAACGATATTACCCCCCTTATCGGCTGGGCGAATCACAATATTCGTTTCATTTGCCAGATTAGTCAAAAAAGTTCTTTGTTCTTTAGTCAGATTGGAACCTCCTTTGTTGTTAACATTTCTTTTCAGTTTCACTAGAGATTGGGTTACAACTTCTTGAAAAGTATCTATGTTGTCATGGGGTAGGATAGGATAAAAGACAGAGCGAGGTTTAAAACCTGTACGTGGGGTTCTATTAGTTGTCATTCCAAGCTCTGTCTCACTAGGGTCTTGTTCATCATCCCCATTATCAAGTTGTTGTATACTTTGTATCCCTGGTGCATCACCTACCGTAAAGATAGGAAAAGTACTTGAGACAGTTGCAGAGTCAGGGACAGTTGTACTAGAGTTTTGTTTGTGCAAATAGTGCCATTTCTTGAGCTTAACTTTCCTGACGAATTTATATAGATCTATTCTAGTGTCAGCATAATTGAAAATTTCTGAGGGGCAAAATGTTAGACCAAGACATAATGTGCATTTCTCGGAGAACGTTAAATGTCTGCTACTTAGGTTTATAATAGTTTGATTTACCGTAACAGGATCCATTACTCCTTGTTTGCTGAGCTTCTGGTTCTGGTTCCCACGGGCTCCTTTGCGTTCTTCTTTGTCTTGTTTTTGTTTTCTTCGTTTCCGTCTCTGTTTGCTCCTCCCCTCCCTCTTCCTCTTCCGCGGCCTCTCCCACGAGGTTTTCCTCTTGTCGGTGGGGTGGCTGGAGTTGGTTTCGGTACTTGTCGGCCCTTTCTTAGGACCTTGAACTCGTCTAAAAAATTGGCCCTTCTTGTTGGTATTGGTCTTTCTGAAATTGAGCTGATAGTTGACACTGAAAGATCAGTTTCTGAGCCAGTGGTATCAACTGTGATGTTTCCATTGGGTACAGTATCATCAGCTACTGCCATTGTCTGTGGTGGGAGATCTTCATACAGATAGTCATATTTTGGACTATAGGTCAGGATACGGCCTGTTTCATAATCCAAACAGTCTCTATGTAGCTTACGCTGTTTTCTAATCTTTATATCTTCCTCATGGCGTTCAAGTTTTGGTTTGAGGTCTTTCATGAATTTATTTATTAGATCTTGATCTGGACTTTTGGTCAAATCTTCCTCTATTGTTTTTATTTCAGTCATGATTACCTCACGATCCTCCCATGCATATTTAATCAGGATATTCATCATCACTCTTGATCCATTGGCTGAGTTTTCTTGCCAGTCTAGTAACATTTGCGGATTGAGTGATTCATATGATGGCATGATGTAAATTCGTAAGCCTCTGGGTACCATTTGTTTATCTACATAATCCTGAAGTGAGATTGCTTCCCACCATTTAGATGTTTCATTTTTTTGAAGTTTCTCCAATCTTTTGAGTTTAGTGAATAGCGAGGTGTCAGGAGGAATATCTTTCTTTGGCATGTTACTTATTCCTGAGCCAGGGGCCCTTGCGAATAAGGCTGCAGCCGCCGCACGTCGTTCTGCTTCCATGTTCAGGATTGGCTTTAAAAGGTGAGTCCCAATGTACTGAAAGTACCCAAGCGTAGTGCTGTATACTAACAAGCACCTCTCTGTTGTCAATAAACTCTTGTTGCATCCCCCTTCTAGCTAGAAGGTTTCTGTTGCCGTTATTACGTCTATGTGGTTTAATTTTTGATTTTTCCTTTTATGTGAATTGCGTTGTTCCTTAATCTGGTGACGTCCCAATCACGTCGTTCCCATAAGTTCAAAGCACAATTTCAAATCACTGTGGTTCAAGGAATTTGAGGTCTTTTCGAATCGATACTGAGGGCTAGGAAAGAAACTCCAAGGCATCCGTTTGTACGTGTAAAATATCATGTACAGCTGATTTTCTCGCCATGCGGAGATAGCCGTATGCAGTTCGCCGGTGGAAA
Source organism: Lissotriton helveticus (assembly GCF_964261635.1). NCBI lineage: Eukaryota > Metazoa > Chordata > Amphibia > Caudata > Salamandridae > Lissotriton > Lissotriton helveticus. The sequence continues at coordinate 1,262,862,247 of NC_136067.1, read as the reverse complement.
AGCGTCTCCTACAGTGCGACAGAGAGCAGGCGGACGGGAGCGTCTGTTCCCAAACGAGCCCGCCCTCTCCCTCTACGTGCTTCCCGAGGGCTAAAGGAGACGCTAACCTTACCGGTAGTGCTCACCACTCGTTGACCTCGAAATCAAAATGCCACAACGTAATTCTTGACCCAGGAATTCGGATCGGCGGCCGGCCAATGGACTTCTCCGATTAACTGTTACACCAAGAAGACCCGTTTTACATGGAGTCCGCGGCACGTTGACAGATGGCAAGTCCGACCGAGCGGGACACTCGGTAATTAATCCAACACACAAACTCTCTACTGCGCTTGAAAGAGAGAAGGACTCGCACTCAGGATAACAAGAGTTTATTTCGGCAAGGTAACGCGTTTCGACAGCAAGCTGTCTTGATCACACAATTTGCCAAATGACACAGGGAGTCAATACATAGGTATTAGATACAAACAAAGGACTTAATGTTTGGTAACTGATGTTATGAAAATACGGAGGCCATCTTAACACTGTAAATTATATCCACCACATTGGGTTGTATTTATACTACAAACATGTCATATTATATCCTGAAAACATGATTATGAACGTCTATATAGTTCTAATGCCTGTAACCAGATCCACTGTAATATGTACATTACTATATACATGTATATACAAAGTGATTTATTCGACATAGTGTCAATTTGATCTGCAAAGTTGGGCTATATATGTATGTCGAATAAATCACTTTGTATATACATGTATATAGTAATGTACATATTACAGTGGATCTGGTTACAGGCATTAGAACTATATAGACGTTCATAATCATGTTTTCAGGATATAATATGACATGTTTGTAGTATAAATACAACCCAATGTGGTGGATATAATTTACAGTGTTAAGATGGCCGCCGTATTTTCATATCATCAGTTACCAAACATTAAGTCCTTTGTTTGTATCTAATACCTATGTATTGACTCCCTGTGTCATTTGGCAAATTGTGTGATCAAGACAGCTTGCTGTCGAAACGCGTTACCTTGCCGAAATAAACTCTTGTTATCCTGAGTGCGAGTCCTTCTCTCTTTCAAGCGCAGTAGAGAGTTTGTGTGTTATATATATATATATATATATATATATATATATATATATATATATATATATATATATGAGTATATATATGTGGGGCACATATAATATAGTGTTTCCGGGATCCCGCGCATGGGCGGTAATATTCTAATGCTTCTGACTATTGATGAGGATCCCCTGGAAGAGAACTGCCATAGACAATTGCTTGCAACAGTCTCTACAAGGTTTAAACCCTGTTGTTTTTAGGGTGTGACATTTCCCTTGGGACACTGGTATCCGGTGAGAAATGAGTGGTAGCTGCAGATCTGCATCTAAAGGCATGAAAAGAAAGGTACCAGCGACAGTGTGCATGGGACGTGCTTCTATGCAGCTCTGATCATCACTATTGAGGTGGAATGAGTCGACGTGGAGCAAGACAACACAACCTACCAGCACGCAGGTGTACCGTATGAAAGTTTCCTGTTCCAGTCGGACCCCTGGAGAATATTCAAAAGCTGGGGAATTGGATTAGAAGTATCTATCAGAAATATAAATGCCACAAAGAGTGTTGTGGTTATAAGAGGTTGTGCCACCCTTATGGTATACAGACATAATATTGACCACAAAAATATCGAGGTAGCTAAATATCGAGTAGACAGAATATAGGTAAGACAGAATATAGACTACAAAAATATCGAATAGAATGACAATAATATCGATTCAAAAATATAGAATGGACAGAATATCGAATGGACAGAATATAGACAACAAAAATATCGAGGGACAGAATATAGACAGCAAAAATATCGAATTTTAGGTAAGTAAGTAAATTTATGTTATTTAATTTTTGCGTAATATAATTCAGGAGCGGGTTGTGGGTTTATAGGGGAATAGTGTGGGAAGTAATTTAATTATAATTAATTAAATATTTTAATTTATTGGTATTTATTTACAATTAATTTTTAATTGGCAATTAATTAAAATATAGTGGGTAATTAATTTTTATTAATTGATCATTATGGTAATTGTATTTATTTATTTTCTGGAGCGGGTTGTGGGTTTATAGGGGAATAGGGTGGGAAGTAATTTAATTATAATTAATTAAATATTTTAATTTTTTTATTGGTATTTATTTAAAAATAATTGTTAATTATTTTTTATTGTAATTAATTAGATTATAATTGGTAATTACATTTTCTAATTGATTAATTGATAATTCTGTGAATTTTATTTATTTATTTTCTGGAGCGGGTTGTGGGTTTATAGGGGAATAGGGTGGGAAGTAATTTAATTATAATTAATTAAATATGTTAAATTATTTATTGCTACTTATTTACAATTCATTGTTATTTAATTTTTTAATTGGTATTTAATTAATATATAATTGGTAATTAATTTGTATTAATTGACTAATTGATAATTCTGTGAATATTATTTATTTAATTTTTGTAGTGGGTTGATATGGGAATTGGGTGTGAAGCCATTTAATTGTAATAATTAAAAATGTTAATATATAAATTGATATTAATTTTGAATTATTTGTTAATTATTTTAATAATTTATTGTTATTGGTAAATATTTTGTATTAATAGGTAATTCTTTTTTAGTAATTAAATTAATTTTATTATTTTTAATTGAATAATTATTATAATAGCTTAAATTGGGAATTCATTTTAAATAATTTGTAATTGGTATTAATATTTAATTTATTTTTAATTATATATGAAGTATTTACTTTCCCTACTGTTGCACTCACTGGAGTGGGAACAGTAATTTTTACTCCTACGCTATTTAACGCTTTCCCTACTGTTGCACTCTCTGGAGTGGGAATAGTCATTTTTACCCTCCCGCTATCCAACGCTTTCCCTACTGTTGCACTCTCTGGAGTGGGAATAGTAATTTTTGCCCCTACGCTATCCAACGCTTTCCCTACTGTTGCACTCTCTGGAGTGGGAATAGTAATTTTTACCTTCCCGGTTTCCAATGCTTTCCCTACTGTTGCACTCACTGGAGTGGGAATAGTACATTTTATGCCTACGCTATCCAACATTTTCCCTACTGTTGCACTCACTGGAGTTGGAATAGTGATTTTTACCCCTGCGCTATCCAACGCATTCCCTACTGTTGCACTTTCTGGAGTGGGAATAGTAATTTTGACCCTCCCGCTATCCAACGCTTTCCCTACTGTTGCACTCACTGGCGTGGGAATAGTAATTTTTACCCCTACGCTATCCAACGCTTTCCCTACTGTTGCACTCTCTAGAGGGGGAATAGTAATTTTTACCCCTACGCTATCCAACGCTTTCCTTACTGTTGCACTCACTGGAGTGGGAATAGTAATTTTTACCCCTACGCTATCCAACGCTTTCCCTACTGTTGCACTCTCTGGAGTGGAAATAGTAATTTTTACCCTCCCGCTATCCAACGCTTTCCCTACTGTTGCACTCACTGGAGTGGGAATAGTACATTTATCACTCTCGCTATCGTATGGTAAATATATTGTATATTTTTTATTAATACTATATATATATATATATATATATATATATATATATATATATATATATATATATATATATATATATATATATGTATTTAAAAAAATATATTTTTATTTATATTAATTATTTATTTATTTTAATGTTATTAAAGTATTTTAAGTATGTTTAAGTTAGTTATATTTATTATTTCATTAATTTAAAATTACTTTTAACTATTTAAAAAATTCGATATTTTGACTATATTTTTGTAGGTCTATATTTTTGATTCGATATTTTTGTACTTACCTGTTTGAAGATAGGAAGTGGATATTTTGGCATTCTATATTTTTTACTCGATATTTTTGTAGGTCTATATTTTTGCCATCGATATTCTTTCAGTGATCCCACTCTTATATTGTCTTTCTGGCATGTGGGTGACTCATTGTCAGAGATGCAGGCAACCCTGCTAGTCGTTACAAGAAAAATAGCTCTACCCAGTAACCAAGCTATATATTTTCCAGCCCTTTCCTGGAACATTCTGTTTAGATACATTTGCAGAATCAACTTGGGCCTTAGAGCAGACAGGATGACATGGAGATAAGAAACAGTAAGTATTGTCATGATGAAAAAGTAGGACTCCGCATAATGAACATTACAAGACAGCAATCTGTGCATTACCACATTGTCCATCTCCCCATTCGTTACTACTTCAGGGTATAACCCAGTAAACAGCCCTCGTCTGGCACATGATAAAAATTAGGAGTACTGTATGGAAAAAACATAACAGCTGTGAGCTATTAAATATAAAAATAAAAGCAAAAGAAAAGAATTCTGAGGAACTTATGCCTGAATACTCAAAAGCTTTGAAAATAAGTTGGCAAGAGAGAATCTTAACAGTTCATCCTATCAAGCCAATATCACTCTATTTAATCAACCGTATACAAACAGAGGCACTAGTTTCACTTCTTGATCACAGCTGTAGAAAGTCGCAGCCTGATCCATCAAGAGTTTCTGCCTTGTCTAATTCTTCCCTTTTACCTGCAGACCATCAAAATGTCTCCTCTTTCCCATTCTTATCGAGACTACCCATCCAGCACCAATAAGTTGACTCTCCTTAAAATTTAGAACCTAGCTTAGAAATGCACCAGAGAAGTAGGCACTATTTATCTCACTTGTTAAGAACCGACAAGGTGCAATACATTTCATCTACTATGAGTTTATGCCTCAAAACTGAAGCATAACATGTCTATGTTAGTTCTTTTAGAACTACAAATCCCATGTCCTGGTATTTTTAAGGCCTTTTACCCCATTTAATTTCATATGGGTTTACCTGCCGAAATTCATGGACGGGAGGAGTGGAAATCTGAAGGTGCAATCTTTAATGCACCTGGTATTTACTGGGAGCTACTGACAGCGCAACAATTGTAATTGTTATCCTTGTGTAAACATCGGTCTACACCGGGACCATGATTTAACGAGCCTCTCATAAGCAAGGTCTCTTGACAAATTGTACATCATTGCTTCTCTCACATCCAGCAAAGCGGACACCCAACTGACTGACAGTCAATACAGATAATATTTCATGATAATGTCAGACCATCCTCCAGAAGAAAAGGCATTTCAACATTAGATAGAGATGCTTTTTCTAATAAAACTCATCTGGAACAAACCCATATGTTCAAAGGGTAGGATGTAAAGGGTCCGAGTCCTCAGCGAACCAATGATAATAGAGCTTATCTGGTGAGATTTTTTCTTGTTCATGACAATGGGAAACCCCTTCCCCATTAGTGTTTAGAGTACTTGTGGATACTTCGGAACGAGTAGAAGAAATCAAATGTTCCCTGAAATCAATTCCAATTTATTTTTTCGTGTTTCATTGCAAGGTGAGAACATTTTATAGCAAACACAGGTTTCGCCCCTTTACATCTGCCATCCGGCCTGGGGCTTCCTCAGGGCATTAAAATTCAATAACTGGGATCAGAGGGGTAATCGGTCCTTCCCCAGAATAGTATTGTGGTCTGGTAGAACGATGCGTAACACACGTCTGTGGTAGTCAGTCGGCGTTTCAACAAACCCATATGTGACTGGGAACCACTCTCAAGTTACAGGATTTTTTCATCCCTTTTAAATATGTAGATTCCTTCTTCAGCAACAGCAGACATTTCTGCCTCATATGAATACCCGTTTTCAGACCTTACTGCAGATCTTCTTAAGTTTCCAGTTTGAAGAACTGGGGCAGCACCGACACCGGAGGCCATAGCACTCAAGTGATTTAATAGACGATGGCAGACTACAAACACCCCTCCCTACTGTACAATTTAGTCAAAATATGATACCATAGAGTTTGTGCCTCCCTGTCACATTAACCTCAGTGTAAGTGTGTGATCGTATATAATGCGAGCCACGATGGCTGGTAATTCTTGTGTCACTTGTATATACATTCAGGCTGATGTCATTCATGTTTACTTAATACTGCTTTCATGGGTGTTCACCCGCTCTCTTGTTGTTCTAAAATGAAAAATAAAGTTTAAAACAAACTGCACAGTTTGTTCACTAAACAAAATGCTATTTTCAATTTTTTGGGTTGGTAAATCCTTTAGATACCACCGAATCGTCGCAACTCATGCAAAGTCTTAAACATTTTCACTCTTTATCCTCTTATCCCCAAGAACATATCACACTAGACCGGAAATTGCATCTTGGCACTGACAATATATACAGTTCTGGGTGTACAGGCCTTATCTGTTGGCAATGCTAAATAACACAAAACATGAATGCTCCCTTGATTAATTTAAGCCAAAAGGTTGCAGATGGGACCCACCACAACTCATTTTTGGGAACTGGTACTTATTTTTCCTCATTATACATTGTAGAGAGAGAAAAACACAAAAAGGGTAAAGGAGGAAGAGAAAGAGGGAAAACAGTCCAAACAGTGAAAGCGGGGGATGTAAAAACCTTAAAGAGTGAGATAATGAGGCAAGGAGTGTTTGGTGGCGCATGAAAGAGGCATACTGTGGGATCAAGACTACGCAGCCTTGGTATTCGGCACCCTCAACTGCCGCTGGCCCCTGTCGTAGGCTTCTGTGCAAAACTTTGGGCCCAGCACCTATTCCATTACAAACTAGGCACTGCCTGGACTGCCTGACTTCATTAAGGTTTTGCAGTAATGTACGGAACCATTGTTCTCTCTTGTATAAGACACTCCTTAGACTGATTTATATGGAGAAATGCCATGATCACAGGGAAAAAAGCCTCCTTTGATCTGAGCTTTGCTGCTCTTGTGTTCAATATGCTGTCCAAAGGAGACTTGATGCACTCTCCCCCAAAAAGTTACTATCCTCATCGATCATGGCTTTTCAAATGTCAACTTTGCTTCTTAACAACTGTATGCAACAGGGAATAGTTTTATGCTTGACATGTTCAACACAACTGGAATGAAATAGAATATGGAAACATTGAATGCCTGGCTTTCCTCTTCAGAAATAGTTATGCAGAATGATGGAAAAACTGTTTGATATTACAAAATGGAAACAGCTAAGGCAAGGGGGCATTAGGATGGAGGAATGTGCAATAACATTCAACTGGAAAATTTACGGCATCAATGGCAAACTTCAAATTGCTCAGAGCCATCTTTTACAATATGCAATAATCGCTAATGTAACTCACAAAGTATGGAAAGATTTTCCAATTTTTTTTCCAACAAAGCAACCCTTACTCTAAGGGGCAGTGGGAGGCTCGAGTCCTCCTTTTGCTGAGCATTAAGTGACCGTCACCCTCTCAAGATTCTTACAATAAGAGATGCATAGTGCGAAGATCTGGCAACGAAGTTGACTGATTGGGAGAAGCGTATTGCACTTCTGTAAAGAAAGCGTGGGAAAAGTAGCTATAAAATACCCCAATTTACATGATAAAATTATCAGTCCTAATGCACTACACGAAAAAAAGGAATGGATGTAAAAGTATCTGATGGATGCTACAGATATAGTTTCCCAAGATTATCTTAACTCCACTTACTCCTATTTCTAAGACCATGAATTCAAGAACAGTACTGAATTTAACGCCAAACTGACAAGCGAGCCGGTAGAAAAATGACACACTGATATAAACCTGTAATCTCTATTACAGAAATGGGTGTGATTATGGACAAAAGGTGCCTCAAAAAATCTGTAGCATTTTAATGAATCCATTCTTTATTGGGTTGGATCACAGGGATGTCAAACGGATAAAGTCTGCGAGTTAATCTCAGTTTGTTGTTAGGTTGAATGCATTGTACACATAAAACGAAAGAAGTTTGTGTTGGGGGCATATTTCAAAACACAGCCCAACAATGACATCTCAATTTATGCTGGCCTGACTTCAACCATCATGATGTTCATATCAAAGCACTGTTCCATAACTGTACATTGGTCTTACACTGCAATGAGGGAAAAATTAGTACGCAAGCTGCCAACATTTCTGTGAACCCCACCTCAAACAGTTTTCTTTTGGTTTTAGAATTCAGAAAGAGCGGCTGCCAGTGAATGTCTTTATGCTTGAAAGGGCAATAAAAGAAGCATGACAAACATAAGATATTTACAAAAAGCTTACTTCTTCAGTGAGAGCTCCAAACACCGCCAGAGTATCAAGCAGCAGGCTTGATGTATAGAAAGACTTTACCATATTCCTGCAGAAAGCAAAATTGCATTTTTAGTTTAAGATCAATCCTGTCAAATACCAGAAATAGCTACTATATCTTAAAGTGGGGCCCTTCATGGAAGTCTTCTGACATACATTCTAGATACAGTGGTATAGACTAGAGCAGGCTTCTCCAACGAGTAGCTCACTCTAGGTACCTGTAAGAAGCTATCCTTTGTGCAGGACAGCCTAATAAATTTGAAGCAAAATTAATGTAGGTTTACCAGATTTTAAATGGGTACTTGGGAAGAAAATGTGTTTATCTTAGCAACCCATAAGATGAGGTTTAACGAAAAATTGATGAATTTCCAAAATGTATTCGAAGCTGATATAATTCTTGTGGTGATGGGTAGAATTATTACTAACATTATTACCTTAGTGCCAGAGGTATTGCAAGTTTGCTTTTATGTATTGCCCATGTAAAACCATTCAAACTGGTAAAAGAAATTTCTGCATTACTACTAAGAGCCCTGCCTGATACACTGACATGATTCCTGCTGGTAAATGTGCATAGAGTGGGCACTAAAGTAATCTTGTCTAATGTCGTCACTATCATACCCTTAATAATATTAGTAGCTCAAGATAATTTTCATTCTCTATAGGTAGCTAGTCTTACAGAAAAGGTTAGAGAGCCCTGGACTACAGCAACAGATGATTTACTATTAATGTGCATTGGTTTCCCTGTCCACCTCTTGGTGTTTCAGGCATACGTCAGCTTAATATGAGCTTGGTGGGCAGCTCCAAAACATTACAACAGTCAGTGTTCTTTACAGTACATTAGTATCATGCAATATTAAAAAGGTCCAATAAGCGAAGGATTACAGAAACTGAAAATGGCATAGAGTCCTATAGCATTAAATCTTATAGGTCAGGTCTCATCGTTTTAAATCTTTCCCCATTGTAAGGTAGGATTTGCACATCTTAATTTAATGAAGCAATGACCGGCCACATGCCAAATTACAGAAAACTCAACTGTTCAAATAATTTTACAAGAGATCTAAGATCCAGACACACCAAATCAGCAATCACTGAGACTGTCCGTAACACTTCCTGTAGAGTCTTCCTAGCAATGACTGGACACAGAGTCTCATATTCTTTAGAGGGCTTTATTTACTTGACTATTCCCTTCCCTTCCCTTCGTGTCCCCACTCTACTCTGCCCCTTCCCTTGCTAGCCACCTCCCTTTCCTGTCCTGCCCACGTATCCACCCCTCAGCCACTAGCATGCTAACTTGTGTTATCACATCTCCCCTCTTCTTTAACAAATGCAAAAGTCACTTGTACTGGCAACTGCCTGTTACCTTAATGATAACATACACATATTTACAGTTCTTCAAAGAGCCTTACTGGTCTTCGGATGGTTTTTTTTAACACTTTTTATTGAGTTTTCCCCCTTTTTTTAATAAAATGTACAGAGCACAAAGACAGTAAAGTTATACATAATACATATTCACTGAAAAAACCATAGGTTATAGACCATATATAGTTAGGAATTAGCATTTAGAAAACCTTATTTTACTCACACAAAACCATTGAAATTCCATATATAGTTAGTTGCACTAACTATATATCGCGCACCCGCAATCCACTGCTGATGATGTCACATATTACATCATTCATGACATGGTCAGTGACATCACTGATGACATCACTGATGACATCTCAAATGACATCACTGATGACAACATCCAGTGATTATGTGTTTCTGTAAAGTTTAAATATGTTTTACATATTGAAGAATGAGTGGATGTATAAGTGTCTGAATGAAGGTTTTAGTAGGTGCGTGATTGACTGTATGAGTGAGTGATTAAATGCGTCTTACTAAATGCACGGGTTAGTGACTAAACTGTCTGAAAGTGTGCATCAGTATGTCTGTTGTTGTGCAAGCTGCTGCATGTGTTGATCAGTAGCTATATAAGTAGCTATATGGGTTATTGATTGGTTGCACAAGTATTTGTATGGGAGACTGAGTGTGTGTATGGCTGGCTGGGAGGTGTGTGACTCTGTGCAGATCATTGTGTACTTGTATCAGTGATTCTATAAGAGAGTAAGTATGTGTTAGTATATGTTTGAAAATGTAAGGTACTCTATGTTTAACTGTGTAGATTAGAAAATGGAAGTGTGATTGATTCTTTACAGGACTGACTAGGTGTGTGAGTAACTCCATGGATGAGTGGCAGAGTGTGAGTGTCTGTATAGGTGTATGAGTGCATATGATAGTGTTGTAAAGATGAGTGATTGTATGTATGAATGATTGTATGGGTGAATGAGTGAATGTGTGTGTAGACGTAGGAATCAGTGAGTGCGTATGTAGTAACTAGTATTGGTGTGTCAATGGTTTCAAAAATTATACTCTGTATTTAACACTGGGTGTAACAGAGGTTATATTAAAGCGTGAGGAGATGCATTGTATTGTCACATTAATGATATCATCATTGATGTGACCATTGATGTCAAATGAGATATCATCAGTGATGTCATTTGAGATGTCATCAGTGATGTCATCAGTGATGTCACTGACCATGTCATGAATGATGTAATATGTGACATCATCAGCAGTGGATTGCGGGTGCGCGATATATAGTTAGTGCAACTAACTATATATGGAATTTCAATGGTTTTGTGTGAGTAAAATAAGGTTTTCTAAATGCTAATTCCTAACTATATATGGTCTATAACCTATGGTTTTTTCAGTGAATTTCATTGTTTTTTTAACAGCTAATATCTGTAGCTGTAAAATGTATTCTTCTTTAATTCCAAAAATATATTTTATATGTTTATTAATAATTTTTTTTTTAAATATTTTTTTTTCTTCGTTCCCGCTTCGCGAATCGGGAAACTTCCCGTTAGCTGACCTTTATGCCGCGAAATAGACCGCGAGCCGGTAAACGTTTCTTTACCGCAACTGCCGCGTTAGAAAACAACATCGTGACGCCTCCCGTCCACATGACGTTTCGCGTTGTCGCGTGATACGTCATATGACGTGCTACGTTAGCGAACTGGTACGCGAAGCGAGGCGCAAAGCGCAGGTTTCTGGAAGCAAACCGGGAGGCCCTGCAAAGCGCGTAACGTAAACACAGCAGGTCATGTGACTTGGTAATAACACTTTTCATTGGTTCATTTCACTTTTGGTTTCCTAATGATGTAAGACTAGGTCATATAATCTAAAATGAACACTTTTCATTGGTTGAGAACTATTGTTTTTCCCAAATGATGAAAATCCCTCCTCCTTTCCTCACTCTGACTTTCATCATTGTGAGAGAAAGACCCTTTGTTACCAGTGAGCAATGGCTTCTTTAGTAGCTTCAGCTGGTGCTTCCCCACCACCTCCACCACATCCAAGGAAGAGTGGACCACCTGCTGAAGTTATAATTCAGCAAGAAGAGGAAGAAGAGGAACAGGACGAAGAGCACGAAGAGAGGCACTTTTTGCCTGAGGAGCCCAGGACGTCTCACCGGAAAGAAAACTTCATTTGGCAATTTTTTAAAATTCCCAAAGGTCAGAAAAAAGTAAATGCAAGATACGTAACTTGCCTTATATGTCAAGATAGACTGTCCAGAGGGACCGACAAAAAATACAGTTTCGGAAACTACACAATGCATCGCCATATGACTAGGTGGCATCCTAACAACTACAGTGCTGCACAGTTTCGTAACGACCTAGATAATCTCCCTATTATGGCCAGAAGATCTGTTGTACTGGAAGTAACGGGACCAGAGGGCAGGGAGATGGTGCCAAATATACAAACGAGATTTCGTGAAGTAAAACAAGTCTGCGTACATTGCAGTGGATTCATTTGCTACGGAGAAAGTAGCATCACTCTGATCAACAGAGCTATTGACAATCATGCTCATGTTTGTCCGAAACGCCCCAAACAATAAATTCTTTTTTTTTTTTGTTGCTCCTGTTGAGCCCTTTACAATGAATCGTTTTCGTTGCCCCCTCCAAAAAAAAAAATATATATATATAAAACTGTTCAGAAAAATTCAAAAAAAGTAAAAAAATGTTCAGAAAAATAATAAAAAAAAAAAAAAACAACAAAAACAATAAAAAAAAGTTCTTTTCAGAACTACCTCCCCGGTATTAAAAAATTGGTAAAATATTTGGAACTGTGCCAACCTCTATTTCTCTTAGTTCGCTTCCCAGTTCGCTCGCCGGTACGCGAACCGGAAGTGAACCAAAAAAACAGTAAGTATAAGGGAAGGAAACAGACAGTTATGTTAAAAGAAAGACAGCTATAGGGGAGTAAACTAGAGATACTATTACCCGTAATCCACTGCTGATGATGTCACATATTACATCATTCATGACATGCTCAGTATGTATGGAAATGGGCAGATTTATATTAACTAGCACATCCCCAGAGATGCACCAGTTAACGTGCACCGCTGCTCTACCACCCACAGTCTGCCGCATTTACAATCAGATAGGACAAAGCTGCATCAAAACCCTGCGCCTGCTTGAAGCAGGCATAGATCTTGACGCAGGTAGGCTGAAAGCTAAAGCAACAACTAAGTGTCGTGTGCAGAAGTTGCAAAAAAGGAAAAATGGCGTTTAAACCAATAATGAGCCCATGCTAACTTAACACAGTGTAAAGATATCCAGGATCTACATCAGTTTGGGGTTCACGAACCTGGCAGGTAAAAGGCACTGAGGCTTTGCACCGTGCATATCTCATCCCAAATCATATGTTGTTTGTGAATGAAACAATTTCCCAGACCAAATGCTTTGGATTGGCTACTTCTAAAAAATTAAACACCCCTACTATCCCGAAATTAGAGGAATATGATGGTTGGAGTAATTTTACTCGGTTGTCCATTAAAGATTTACAGGCCCTACTCCATAATTCTTCCTTTAACATTTCCAGTATAAATACAAAAGGTTGGCTGCTTTGGCAACGTGCCTTATCCACGGTTTAATAACGCTGCCTTTTGCTTTATATAAGTTTTCAAATTGTATGAAATATATACCAATAGGTCGTTATGCACCTTTAGGTAGTGGTTTTCTTCATGAGGTCTGGTCGCTTCCATACACATACAGATGTTTCAAAGATGATCAAGAAGTTTATCTGAATGGAGAGGAATGCACTGAGACGCCAGATCACTCACTAAGGTGTAGGCACATACAGTTACACGGTTCATGCAACAAACACCGACCAAATATGGCTTGCGTGTTGCAAGGCACGCCAGTTCCTGCTATCATCCCCACGTTCAAGTTGTTGGAAAATGGTAGTTATTTAATGCTCAATAATGAAGATTGTTCTGGGTTAATTAAAAGTATTCCTTTTATCGTAACAGTAAGTGAACGGGTTATTTGCTGCAGAAATGTTCTATTTCCTCCCACACATGAACATAGGGAGTTTTCAATCTGGCCACGAATACCAACCTTGGGAACAGATTTCAACGGCATGGCAAGAATAAGAGCTCTTTTGTCTCAGAGAGAGGTGGCCTTGAGTTCGGCCCGTGAAACTTTCGTGCTTCACATAGCGAACACCCGTACAGAGGTGCAGACCCTTTTAAATACAGATTTGCCTTTCCATTTCAGCAAGATGGTTCGGACTATCTTTAACGCGTCCTCCACAAAGGGCCTGGCGCACTTTTTTAAAGTTGTTACCAGTGGTCTCGTGACTTCATTTGAGAAAATCTTTGGAGTCATCCCTGCTTTCTTTCATTCTATTTTTTCCACTGTGCTTGGTGGATTCCCATTTTTACTTGCATTACCAGCGGACGCTCTTGTGCTTTTTTACATTTTTAAATATGGATGTCCCTCCTGTGCAAGCTCCCGCCCTGCAGCTGCTGACGCTGTTACGCAATCGCATGCTTGAATATTATGGCACAATGCCGTTGGCGATATTAAGCACGGCATATGGATTATCTTTTCGATTCTCCTACTTCACCTGTGTCCAGCCTGTATTTCACTGCCTGACCTGTGATTTCGATTGGGCCATTGATTTGTGTCTCTGCGGACCGGTTTCTCCTGACGTCGACTTTAATCAGCTGATGACTCCTATCATGACTCACGAGTTGGTTTGTCCTGGCGAAAGGATTATGGCTGTGGCATTGATGCATGGACTAATTGGTCCCTGGAATTTACTGGCGGCAACACAGTCTTTCTTGGAACAGAGCTTTCTTGAAAACCCACCGAGCTGTCCTCTGATGGTGATAGAGGATCCGGTGCTGGGAGAGCACGTATGTTCTTTTCCGCTTTTAAATTGGATGGCTGAACTCTTTTCTGATGAAGACGGTGACTTCCTATTGGAGGCTGTTGCAGCTTATTTTGCATACACAGCTATGTCATAGACCTTTTTCATGTTTGATATGCTGAGTACTAGCATTTCATTGACAATTCATTGACTTATTTGTCAAGTTTTTATTATTTAGCTTGCCTATTGGCTTAAGCCTCGATAAAGTAGTTGGCTGTTTTATTTTTCTTTAGCATTAAATTTTGCTAGTTTTTAATGTTTTACCTTGCGGACCGTGCACATATAAAGTTGCAATCTGCTCTCATGAGATGGCACTTCTATTATCTTATTCAGTTCGTTTCCGGATCATGGGGAGGTGTCATGTAGATCCTGGATATCTTTACACCGTGTTAAGTTAGCATGGGCTCATTACCGGTTTAAACGCCATTTTTCCTTTTTTGCAACTTCTGCACACGACACTTAGTTGTTGCTTTAGCTTTCAACCTAGTAGTTCATCGTGGTTTACATGAGAATAATATGTTATTGCTCTACTATCTGCTTTGCTTGTTAAACTATATCTGTACAGCGACTGCTGAAGTTTCAAGAACAACACGATACAGAATTGTTATGAGGTCTGATCTCCACGACTTCATACTCATAACATAAGTGCAGCTTCTGCCAGTTCTGGGCATGAGGCGGGTTTTATATTGCTTTGCCGAACACACATACTCAACACTTGATGCGGTTCACATGAAGAGAGAGCTGGTGTATGCTGATGTGATTCCTTCAAATCTAAGACACTAAAGTATGGGCACGCCCTAAACCAACACAAAGAGACCTTCTTAGCAAATAATATAATATGTGTATTAGGGAGGGTCAGATATAAGCAGCCGCGGGCCGTGGAGGGAGTTACGGTGAGGCAGGGAGGCGGGGAGGGGGAGGGGCAGGGTGGAGCCCTCTCCACCCTGCCCCTCCCCCTCCCCGCCTCCCTGCCCCACCGTAACTCCCTCCACGGCCCGCGGCTGCTTATAAGTGTTGCTAACTCTTATTCATTTACAGCATGTTAACATACTGTCACCATTCGCTTTTTATGTACTAGTAACTATGCTGGTAATTTTGCTACTGATAATATGTGTACTTCTATTATCTAAGATACTACGCCTGAGAAGACGGCATTAGTAAATAAACATTTCAAATACACATGTGTTCTTCTTAACTCCATGTTCTGGTTTCTAAGAAATATATAACGACCGACTGTTCATGAGTTCCACGTATCCTGAGGTACTATAAGTTCATATTCTGGATTGTCTAAACATTGAGAGTTTGTTATATCCAATGTGACACTGTACCTAGCTTGCTAAGGGGTTTTTGATTACTAAGGTGAGTTTTGGGGCACCCTAATTTGCCGAGGTTCCAATCCTCTGTCCACAGTTCTGTGTGAGAACAGAAACCCTGCGACAGGGACACCCCTGAGCCTTGCTGGAGCTTCATCACACTTGCGATACAACTCCAGCAATGCACCACCTTTACGGCACAGATACGTCACGCATCTGTGCTGTTTTTGCCCCATGATGCGCCGCATTGTAAATGCAGCACACCATAGGTGACGGAACAGCGGCACAGAATGACTAACACATCCCTGGTGATGCGCCAGTCATCATAAATCTATCTCTATGCTTCTTATCTTGTTAGAGATGAACCGCCATATGTATCATTAAAGTTTTTTGCATTTCCTAAATAGCGAACTTTAAGGAATAAATAGCGATTCTTTACCATTCCTAGTTTGCGATGAGCTATTTGCTAATTACAAATTACCCATTCATTTCCATGCAGCAGGAGGCCCATAGGAATGAAGGTGCAATTTGCGATTAGCAATTACCTCATCACAAATTACGAATTTTTCCGAGGGTGCAGGGGTGTCTCAAGAACACCCTGCTGCACCCCTGAAAAAGAAATTTGGGGGCATATGGCGCACATAAATTTTGAAAACATTCCTTTACCTCAAAAACGATTTTCAACTCATAATTTGAAAACACTGCACATGGGGAAATGACTTAAAATGTCCTTAAGACACATAAAAGCGTTTTTTGATTGCCTTTGCAGCATGTTTCAGTCACCTTTAACATGCCTATGTAACGCAAACATTCAAAATCTAAATTTGCCATGCACAGGTGGGAGCATATTTACAAGCAATTTGCTCCACAGACAAACTTCTTACATTGAAATGGGAAAAATAACATCAGAGACTCTCAATTACCTTATAAAGAAGCAGACACCATTATGTCCTTGTCATCAATATTAAAACCATTGCTTTTTCTCAAAAACGATTTACAAGTCATAATTTGAAAACACTCCACAGCTCCTATGCACATAAAAACCCTGTCAGTACTAATACTTCACATTTTCTCCAATTACAATTTCTCAAAGAAACAAAATCTATTTGTAAAACACTTGAGACAAAGCAACATTTGAAAAACACAACTTTCTTCATAATTTTCTCCTTAAAGCACACTATTTTCTATCTAAATTAAAGAAATCTTTTCTCACCTTAGCAAATACTTTGAGTTTCAAAACAGTCTCAGAAACACACCAATTTGTCTTCAGCAGAGCAAAAGGTATGCACTCCAGAGTCTGCAGCTATCAAAAGCACAGAAATGCTGTAATTCTTCACACATATCTCTCATGTCACCCAATCAAAACTCTTCCCTCACTTTTTTTCAAATGAAAACCCTTCCCCCCTCTGCCATTTCATGCCTTTTCTGCATGGCAACCACGTCTTGGAAGACCTCTGGTGTTTGCAAGTTCACACAACAATGTTGCAATTGAACTCTGAACTCTCAGTGCACCTCATATCCAGTGCATTCTTTCATTTAATGATTTTTTCTTGACCACTCAAAATACATCTTTCAAACAACTCATCCATGCACCCTAACTTTCTGTTTTCAGCAATCAAAATCCACCAATCACTGTTACTGCTTCATTAACACAGAAACTCCACAGTTTTTTTCATTTTAAACTCTTATTTTTTCAACTGCCATTTCATTGCCACACTTCATCTGACTGCAGGAGAACCTTCTCTCACCATGTTTTCTGTCTGGATTGTTGGACATAGTTACATCTATTGGGCTCAGAGGTATGCTGAGAACAGGAATTTACCTAACCTCAATTTACAAGATGTGGAAATTAAGTGGTTTGGCCACAGAGGATTAAAATGTCACCAATTGATACCATTGGTGAAAACCTTTATGCATTTGCCAAAACCTGACCTGTTAATTGTGCACTGTGGAGGTAATGATTTGGGCACTTTGACTGGGGTAGGTCTGGAAATGCTTTTAAAGGACACCTTTGAGCAATTGATGGCACTTTTTCCTCAGACTGCCTTGGTATATTCAAATATATGCCAAAGACAGAAAGGGAGGTGGTCAAACCAATTTTGTCCACAAATTGAGAAGTCGAGGAAGCATGTAAACAAATCTGTTTCAGCTTACATGAGAGACCATGGAATGGGCTCCCTGTACAACAATAACTTGCGTTACTACATGCAAGATATCTACAGAGGAGATGGAGTTCACTTCTCAGATGAGGGCAACAGAGTTTTCATTTTGAATTTAAGACTGTGCATTGGTACCTACTTATAAGTACCTAAATGTACCATAAACCCAAAAGCTCTTCTCAGAGCTACCCTACATCTGATCACTCACAATTATTATTTTACTCTAACTTTTTTCACTAATTTTCAAGAAAGTACGCTCCCCAGAACGCTTCCCGGTTCGCGAACCGGGCGCACTCCACGCAAAAAAACTAAAAAAACAATATATTTTTTTTTTTGCCCTGCGAGACCCTTTTAAAGCCTCCACATCAAACCTAGGGGGTCAGGGACGATCTACTATGCCCCCTTATGGTCATTTGCCCCTTTGCTTTGGCCTCCTCTTGTCTCTCGATCCTACCGAGAGACAAGATGGCGGCCACTACGGACTGTTTGGAATGTTTACAGACGCCGAAGAACCAATCAGCTTCGCAAAGCTCCGAAGCGGAGCGCTGTTACAGATATATATCTTTTTTTGAACGTTAATTTCTCAAAATCCACTGGAGCACATATATTGAGACCTAGCAAAGGCACATCGGGCTACAAGTCCCTACAATTTTGCCAAGTTTCGTGCAAATCCATTCAGCCGTTCGATTATTATTATTTTTTTTTTTTTTTGCCCCGCGGGGCACTTTTAAAACCTCCACATCAAACCTAGGGGGTCAGCGAGAATCTACTATGCCCCCTTATGGTCATTTGCCCCTTCGCTTTGGCCTCCTCTTGTCTCTTGATCCTACCGAGAGACAAGATGGCGGCCGCTACGGACTGTTTGGAATGTTTACAGACGCCGGAGAACCAATCAGCTTCGCTTCACAAAGCTCCGTTGCGCGAAAAGTACGCGAACTGGAGCGCTGCCCGGTCCGCTGTTACAGATATATATCTTTTTTTGAACGTTAATTTCTCAAAATCCACTGAAGCACATATATTGAGACCTACAAAAGGCACATCGGGCTACCAGTCCCTACAATTTTGCCAAGTTTCGTGCAAATCCATTCAGCCCTTCGGGCTAAAAGTGAGGCCAATCGCCCTATGGAAAACTCAATGTTAAAAACACGTTTTGGGACCCCCCTTTTTTCTCGGCCCCCCCTTGACGAACCCCCCCCCAAATTTTCAAGGGCTGCTCAGAAACAAAATGTGCAATTTTCCTGAAAATTTCAGCCAATTCCGTCCACAAACGCCAAAGTTATTAGACATAGAATTTTCAAAAATCCCATAGGGAAAAAATCCTAACTATATATACCTACTGGCGACCGCCAGTAGGTAATATATATATATATATATATATGCAAAAAAGAAGGAGAGAACTCTGGGTAGGTCTCAGTTTAGGTGGAAAGCAGCTCCTGTTAGAGCACTCTCAACACCAGCGACACTCTAGATCTGCTCACCTCAAATGTCTGTTTTTCTATCAAAGTTTTTAAGCATAGGAATAGACAGTGCTATCCATGCCGAGATAGAAAATGACAAAGTCTTTCGCCATTTAAACAGCAAAGTCTTTAAGCATAGGACTAGTACAGTGCAGTCCTTGCCGAGCTGTCAAATAACAAAAGCCATTTATCACTCCAGGCATAATATTACAGCTTTGAATTGGTAAAATACCAAATCAAGCCAACCTGAAATGAATAAAAGCAACCCCTGACACAGTGTTTCGCTCTAATTAGAGCTCTTCAGAGAGGTATAGCTTTGTCCAGACACAAGGGAGCACCCAGTATTAAGTCAAAACAAAACCCTTTCAGGCATAGAGTGACGCATAAATTATGCAAAAAAGAAGGAGAGAACTCTGGGTAGGTCTCAGTTTAGGTGGAAAGCAGCTCCTGTTAGAGCACTCTCAACACCAGCGACACTCTAGATCTGCTCACCTCAAATGTCTGTTTTTCTATCAAAGTTTTTAAGCATAGGAATAGACAGTGCTATCCATGCCGAGATAGAAAATGACAAAGTCTTTCGCCATTTAAACAGCAAAGTCTTTAAGCATAGGACTAGTACAGTGCAGTCCTTGCCGAGCTGTCAAATAACAAAAGCCATTTATCACTCCAGGCATAATATTACAGCTTTGAATTGGTAAAATACCAAATCAAGCCAACCTGAAATGAATAAAAGCAACCCCTGACACAGTGTTTCGCTCTAATTAGAGCTCTTCAGAGAGGTATAGCTTTGTCCAGACACAAGGGAGCACCCAGTATTAAGTCAAAACAAAACCCTTTCAGGCATAGAGTGACGCATAAATTATGCAAAAAAGAAGGAGAGAACTCTGGGTAGGTCTCAGTTTAGGTGGAAAGCAGCTCCTGTTAGATCACTCTCAACACCAGCGACACTCTAGATCTGCTCACCTCAAATGTCTGTTTTTCTATCAAAGTTTTTAAGCATAGGAATAGACAGTGCTATCCATGCCGAGATAGAAAATGACAAAGTCTTTCGCCATTTAAACAGCAAAGTCTTTAAGCATAGGACTAGTACAGTGCAGTCCTTGCCGAGCTGTCAAATAACAAAAGCCATTTATCACTCCAGGCATAATATTACAGCTTTGAATTGGTAAAATACCAAATCAAGCCAACCTGAAATGAATAAAAGCAACCCCTGACACAGTGTTTCGCTCTAATTAGAGCTCTTCAGAGAGGTATAGCTTTGTCCAGACACAAGGGAGCACCCAGTATTAAGTCAAAACAAAACCCTTTCAGGCATAGAGTGACGCATACATTATGCAAAAAAGAAGGAGAGAACTCTGGGTAGGTCTCAGTTTAGGTGGAAAGCAGCTCCTGTTAGAGCACTCTCAACACCAGCGACACTCTAAATCTGCTCACCTCAAATGTCTGTTTTTCTATCAAAGTTTTTAAGCATAGGAATAGACAGTGCTATCCATGCCGAGATAGAAAATGACAAAGTCTTTCGCCATTTAAACAGCAAAGTCTTTAAGCATAGGACTAGTACAGTGCAGTCCTTGCCGAGCTGTCAAATAACAAAAGCCATTTATCACTCCAGGCATAATATTACAGCTTTGAATTGGTAAAATACCAAATCAAGCCAACCTGAAATGAATAAAAGCAACCCCTGACACAGTGTTTCGCTCTAATTAGAGCTCTTCAGAGAGGTATAGCTTTGTCCAGACACAAGGGAGCACCCAGTATTAAGTCAAAACAAAACCCTTTCAGGCATAGAGTGACGCATAAATTATGCAAAAAAGAAGGAGAGAACTCTGGGTAGGTCTCAGTTTAGGTGGAAAGCAGCTCCTGTTAGAGCACTCTCAACACCAGCGACACTCTAGATCTGCTCACCTCAAATGTCTGTTTTTCTATCAAAGTTTTTAAGCATAGGAATAGACAGTGCTATCCATGCCGAGATAGAAAATGACAAAGTCTTTCGCCATTTAAACAGCAAAGTCTTTAAGCATAGGACTAGTACAGTGCAGTCCTTGCCGAGCTGTCATATAACAAAAGCCATTTATCACTCCAGGCATAATATTACAGCTTTGAATTGGTAAAATACCAAATCAAGCCAACCTGAAATGAATAAAAGCAACCCCTGACACAGTGTTTCACTCTAATTAGAGTTCTTCAGAGAGGTATAGCTTTGTCCAGACACAAGGGAGCACCCAGTATTAAGTCAAAACAAAACCCTTTCAGGCATAGAGTGACGCATAAATTATGCAAAAAAGAAGGAAAGAACTCTGGGTAGGTCTCAGTTTAGGTGGAAAGCAGCTCCTGTTAGAGCACTCTCAACACCAGCGACACTCTAGATCTGCTCACCTCAAATGTCTGTTTTTCTATCAAAGTTTTTAAGCATAGGAATAGACAGTGCTATCCATGCAGAGATAGAAAATGACAAAGTCTTTCGCCATTTAAACAGCAAAGTCTTTAAGCATAGGACTAGTACAGTGCAGTCCTTGCCGAGCTGTCAAATAACAAAAGCCATTTATCACTCCAGGCATAATATTACAGCTTTGAATTGGTAAAATACCAAATCAAACCAACCTGAAATGAATAAAAGCAACCCCTGACACAGTGTTTCGCTCTAATTAGAGCTCTTCAGAGAGGTATAGCTTTGTCCAGACACAAGGGAGCACCCAGTATTAAGTCAAAACAAAACCCTTTCAGGCATAGAGTGACGCATAAATTATGCAAAAAAGAAGGAGAGAACTCTGGGTAGGTCTCAGTTTAGGTGGAAAGCAGCTCCTGTTAGAGCACTCTCAACACCAGCGACACTCTAGATCTGCTCACCTCAAATGTCTGTTTTTCTATCAAAGTTTTTAAGCATAGGAATAGACAGTGCTATCCATGCCGAGATAGAAAATGACAAAGTCTATATATATATATATATGAGTGCGTGTATATACATATATATATTCACTGAAAAAACCATAGGTTATAGACCATATATAGTTAGGGAATAGCATTTAAAAAACCTTATTTTACTCACACAAAACCATTGAAATTCCATATATAGTTAGTTGTACTAACTATATATCACGCACCCGCAATCCACTGCTGATGATGTCACATATTACATCATTCATGACATGGTCAGTGACATCACTGATGACATCACTGATGACATCTCAAATGACATCACTGATGACATCACTGATGACAACATCCAGTGACTGTATTTTTCTGTAAAGTTAAAATATGTCTTACATATTTATGAATGAGTCGATGTATAAGTGTCTGGACGATGGATTTAGTAGGTGCATGACTGAATGTATGAGTGACTGATTAAATGTGTCTCACTGAGTGCATGGGTTAGTGACTAAACTGTCTTAATTTGTGCATCATTATGTCTGTTGTTCTGTAAACTGCTGCATGTGTTGATCAGTAGCTATATGAGTAACTATATGGGTTATTGATTGGTTGCCCAAGCATTTGTATGGGAGACTGAGTGTGTGTATGGGTGGCTGGGAAGTGTATGACTCTGTGCATAGATGTATGGGTTCAAAAGTGCATGTTGGAAACAGCTGTATGGGCGGTTGACTGTGTGCATGACTGTATTGGTGAGTGAATAGATCTCAGTGCTACATGTCAAATTAAGTACATATGTAAAATATAGTACATGTGAGAGTTGACATATATAAATAACTGTGCATAAGAGCCAGTGAATGTGTGAGTGGCTGTATGGATCATTGTGAACTTGTATCCAGGATTGTATAAGTGAGTAAATATGTTTTAGTATATGTTTGAATAAGTAAGGTGTGTTTAACTGTATAGTTAAGGAAATGGAGGTGTGATTGATTGTTTGCATGACTGTCTAGGTGTGTGTGTAACTTCATGGATGAGTGATAATCTGTGAGTCTGTGTTTACACTGAGTGTATCTAAGGTTATATTAGAGTCTGAAGAGGTTCATCGTATTATCACATGAATGATTTTATCAGTGATGTCATCAGTAATGTCATTTGAGATGTCATCAGTGATGTCATCAGTGATGTCATTTGAGATGTCATCAGTGATGTCATCAGTGATGTCATTTGAGATGTCATCAGTGATGTCATCAGTGATGTCACTGACCATGTCATGAATGATGTAATATGTGACATCATCAGCAGTGGATTGCGGGTGCGTGATATATAGTTAGTACAACTAACTATATATGGAATTTCAATGGTTTTGTGTGAGTAAAATAAGGTTTTTTAAATGCTATTCCCTAACTATATATGGTCTATAACCTATGGTTTTTTCAGTGAATTTTTAAGGTTTTGTAAATGCTAATTCCTAACTATATATGGTCTATAACCTATGGTTTTTTCAGTGAATTTCATTGGTTTTTTAATAGCTAATATCAAAACCTTTACAATGTATTATTGTTTAAAAAGAAAAATATTTTTTACATGTTTTTAATACAATTTTTTTAAATTTTTTTTTTTTGTTTCGCTCCCAGTACGCGTACCGGTTAGCTTCCCGTTAGCTCAATTCGGAGCCGCGACCCGGTACGCGAACCGGTAAACGTTCCTTTTGCGCACCTCTCGCGTTACAAAACAACATCGTGACGCGTCGCGTCAGCATGACGTTTCGCGTTCTCGCGTAATACGTCATATGACGTGCTACGTTCGCGTACCCGGAAGCGCAGCGGTACGCGAACCGGAAGCGATCCGCGGCGCGGCGCCGACCGCGTAACGTAAACACAGCAGGTCATGTGACTCGGTAATAACACTTTTCATTGGTTCATTTCACTTTTGGTTTCCTAATGATGTAATACTAGGTCATGTGATCTAAAATGAACACTTTTCATTGGTTTAGAACTTTTGTTTTTCCCAAATGATGAAAAACCCTCCTTCTTTCCTCACTCTGACTTTCATCTTGGTGAGAGAAAGACCCTTTATTGAGACTTTGAGATGGCTTCATTAGTAGCTTCAGCTGGTGCTAACCCACCACCTCCACCAAATCCAAGAAAGAGAGGACCACCTGCAGAAGTAATTTTGCAAGAAGAGGAAGAACAGGAAGAGGAGGAAGAGGAGGAAGAGCCAAGGTTTTTGCCAGAGGAGCCCAGGAGGTACAATCGAAAGGAGAATTACATCTGGCAATTCTACAGAATTCCTGAGGGGCAAAAAAAAGTGAATGCACGCTACGTGTTTTGCCGTATATGCGGTGATAGATTGTCAAGGGGCACTGATAAAAAATACAGTTATGGCAATCATACTATGCATCGGCATATGAGTAGGTGGCACCCAAATAATTATAGTGCTGCCCAGCTACGTGACGAACAACAAAATCCCCTCCCAATGGCAAGAAGATCGGTGGTTCCAGAGGTGTCGGGACCAGAGGCGAGGGAGATGATTGCAAACATCCAAATGTTGTTTGGGCACGTAAAGCAAGTGTGCGTGGAATGTGGCGATTTCATCTGCTACAGAGAAAGTAGCATCACTTTGATTTTGCGAGCAATTCAAAATCATGTTAATGTTTGTACGAAACGTCCCAAAAAAGAAATTCTTTTTTTTTTTTTTTGCTCCTGTTGAGCCCTTTATAATGGATCGTTTTTGTTTCCCCCCCCCAAAAAAACCAAAAAAATTTTAAAAACGTTCAGAAAATACAAAAAAAGTAAAAAAATGTTCAAAAAATACAAAAAAAATTATAAAACAACAAAAACATAAAAAAAAAGTTCTTTTCAGAACTACCTCCCCATTATAAAAAAATTGGTAGAATATTTGGCACTCTGCCAACCTCTATTTCTCTTAGTTCGCTCCCCGGGGCGCTACCCGGTACGCGTACCGGCAGCTAACCAAAAAAAATATTTTTAAAAAAAAAGAACAGTAAGTATAAGGTAAGCAAACAGACAGTTATGTGAAAAGAAAGACAGCGTTAGGGAGTAAACAAGAGATACTGTTACCTACAATCCACTGCTTATGATGTCACATATTACATCATTCATGACATGGTCAGTAACATCAACAGCAGTGGATTGTAGGTAACAGTATCCTTAGTTTACTCCCTATAGCTGTCTTTCTTTTGACATAACTGTCTGTTTCCTTCCCTTATAGTTACTGTTCTTTTTAAAAAAAAAATTTTTTGATCAGTCATAAACAGTGACATTAATAGAAACAGAGAGAGTGAACAAGAGTGAAGAACTATGGTCCTCCTCAGCCACCCTCAGAAAACCAAGGGGGTCAAGATACATCTACCGTGCCCCCTTCTACCCATTCTGAACATTATTTGCCCTCCATCTTGTATCTTGATTCGACCGAAACACAAAATGGTGGACTCCCATAACGCTGCTGGTTTGCGAACCGGGCAACTTCCCGGGAAGCGGTCCAAAAAAAAAAAAGTTGGGAAAGTAATTCACAGACACTAAGAGTAATAGAGATGGAGTGAGTGAACAAGACTGAGGAACTATGAGAACAGAGGGACTGAGAAAAAGAGTGGAAGGAGTTGAGTAAGTAGGTAATAGAGAAAGGAATGAGGAAAGTAGCAAAGGCAGGAAACTGAGGATTAAAGAAGTGAAGCAGTGGATCTAATAGTAGGTGAATGTGATAGAAATGTAACGAAAAGAGTACAACTATTTACCTTGTAATTGCCGTTAAACTAATCACATTTTATTTTTATACTTTCAATCTGTGAAAGAGAGAACCAACATTTGAAAAATATTAAAACATGTATTTAAAAATTACAAAAGACCAGGGAAAATATTGAAGGACAAATAGTTTTTCAACAACTTTGACACTGACAGAAGCTTCTGCTTCTCCAGGTCCTCTACACAATCCTAAAGATATACATTTTAAACTAACAGTATCTTGATGCAGATGAAGTGAGGCCTATCTTAAAACATGGTGCATCTTTTGCATTGCTCTTGTTTCAGAAAAGTGTCGCTTCAGGATGCCAATAACATGTCTCCTATCCAGAGATTTGTTTGAGGTGAGGCCTACTCAGAGTTCAAGATGAGATTTACACTTGTTGAAGTGTACAGAGGAGATAATATCTGTGAAAGTCTACCAATGAAGTGAGTCATGTCCACTGCACTCTTCAACAAAGTAGAAACCTCCTATGTTTCCCTGGACAGACCTAAACTTGATCTGCACAATGTGATTCGTAATGATAGGAAACACAGGTGATGTAATTGAAATATGTGCAATTTATTTTGCTCATTTCACAATCACATCACTTGTGTTTCCTTTGCTTAGGTATCTCATTGTGCAGATGTAGTCCAGCATATGAAAGAATACGTAGAAGTGCAGCACTGCATGCAATAAATTTAACACTTACAGAAAACTCACCTTCTCCATGCCTCCTACACAGTTCTACATATACATCATAAATGCAAACAGTACAGAATTAATTATACATGTTAAATGGTTTATTTTTGCTGTTCTCAGAATGTATCAAAATTCACTAAAAACAGTGACTTGAAGGTATTCATCATGTAACAGCGGGGAAAAAAAAACACAATCAAAATGATTGTGTTTAAAAAACCCATACAACATCAGAAATTAAAATTCAGAACTCCTTAAAGTTAACTTACTTTCCATGACGTCCAAGGATGTCCTATGAACAGCTTACACTCTTTTGTGCTGTTATTACTTTCAGCCCGCCACTTTCTGAAAGAAAACCTCCATCGTTTTTTAAAACACGTTACATGCAATAAATGACTTCTTGCTCTGTACCACTATTTTCCACAAGGCCAAATCTAGTCAGAGATATTTATAACTCTTGGATTTCTTGTAAGCCAATCCCATCATTTGGCATTTCCGCAACTTTCACAATTAAAATGTTGAAGATCATTTTCACAATCCTGGAATAGTAATATCTTCCCCTTCTTGCTCAGTCATGTTCTACATTTCCTATGACACTGATACTGCTTAATATGAAGCAGACTTACACTACCTCTATGAGTAGTACAATTATTTAATTCTCTACATCACTTTTAATCACAAAGCAATGTAAAACAGTAGACAGCATTGCAGACTTACATTCCCTCTACTCCATGTTTTGATTGGCTGCTTCAATTAGCTTATGAAAAGAAACAGTTTTTCTGAACTCATTCAAAGTGCACATATATCTCCATGATGTCCAATCCTATGATTAGAAGTTATGTCTCTGAACTACACTTATCCTCAAGGCCAAATTGTGTAGGAGCCATTAGAACTTCTTGAAATTCCACAGAGCACATCCTGAGATTATTTCCCTAAAATTTTGGTTTTAAAAACACCAGGTAAGAGTTTTTAAGGTCATACGGCAATTTTTTTTTGAAAATTAAAACAGAATCATTGCAGAATGACCAGCCATTTCTAGACTTTAAATAAGCTGTGTAATGTCCTGATGATATTGAAGGGCCGTCATGATATATAATTGCTGTAGTTACAAAAGTCCTTCCTGATATTGACAACTGCGAAGCTACAAAATTTTTTATTAAAGTTGTCAATTTTGTTCCATCAGGCCTACATCGTTGGAACATTAAAATGACGTACTGGCCATATGTTCGTATAAATAAAGTGGACATCATTTCAGATTTACATTGGCTACACTCCATGTTGTGATTAGCAGCTTTTACTAGCTTATTAAAGGAGACTGATTTACTGTCTGGCAAAGTTAAATATATAAATCTTTCTGAGTCTACACTAGTAGTACTTGATACCATACAGTTCTCGCAGTCATGCTGCCATTGATAAGAAAGCCCAAACAGCTGATCTACATCTACACCTTCAGCATGTAATACATCAAGCATATACATTAAAAACTCCTGACAATCTTGCTGAATATTTTGAGAGAATTGTGTTTGGCCTGAACATCTATCTAACAGATTTCTAATTTCAGACACACTTTCTATGTTTCTTCTATCAGTGGTACATTTCTCTAACACAGAATTTAACAAACTGCAAAATCTTTGATCAGAATTGACCACAATCTCTTCTTTTACATTTTTTAGAGAAAACAAAACATTAATTACTACATTAGCATAGCAGTTGACACCAGAACTGTTTTCAAACTGAAAACCAACAACATCTTCAACAGAATCCTCTTTGTTTCTGCTTGTAATTTTAGGTTCATCGACTTTTCGTCTTTTTGCTACAACCTCCCCAGTATTGGTCACATTTCTTCTTTTCCGGCCTACCACACGTTTCTCAAACAAAGGATACTGAGGCAAATGTGGCGCATACTCTCTTCTTAACCTATTGTATTCCTTAACACAATCTAGATCCGCACAAATGTTTGTGACATCACACTCAATCAAGTACAATCCCGATAAAGTTCTAACTCGTGACAATGCCACGTATGCCATACCCTCCTTGAACACAGAACTGCCAATATTCACCAATGCACAGTCTACACTTAAACCTTGCGATTTATGGATTGTCACCGCATATGCCAAGCAAACAGGAAACTGCTTACGGCGAACATATAAGTCTTTCACAAGCAAAAATCTAGCAGAGCAACGACCAATTAGCTGTACTTCCTCAATGCCATCAAATTTAATTTTTAAAAATTCAATTCCATCTCTATTTCTGTATTTTACAAAATCAACAACATTACCCATTGACCCATTTACCAGACCTCTTTCAACATGTAAATTCCTTCTTAAAATTATACGGCAGTTCAAGCACACATTCAGAGTCTTTTCAAAACCTGCAGTTTTAGATATAGTCTTCTCTAATGAATCCAATTTTGTTTTCAGATTCTCAGACAAAATAATTGTTGATCCCATATGCTCTACTCTGTCAATAGCTTCCAGTTTCACAATCTCTTGCTTTTCTAAATTCAACATTTTGTTGTTGAATTTGGCACATTCTGCAAGAGTTGGCATCAAACATATTCCAGATTTCTTATCAGTAATTTTCTGAAAAATATTCTCAGGCACAACATCTTGTTCTGGATACAAATTTGACAGTAATCGTGCATGTAAAGCTTCTTTCCCATGCTCGGTCACTTTTCCAATTCTAACATCTTGTAGAATAGTCTTGTAAACTTCATCCTTCGCCTGACGCATATTTTCATGCAGTTCAGCATAATTGAAGTTTAACCATATATTGACGTTGCCAATGCTGCCTAGGCACTTCCTGGTATCTTCATGCGTGAGCATTTTGAACACAGGTTGCCCTTTCACTGGTGTCAGCTGCAGAAGATCTCCGAAAACAATGATGTGTTTGCCACCAAATAACACATCATACTCTGTTTTGAGAACTTCTTGCATCCTCAAATGCACAAAGGCAAGCATGACATTGGAAACCATGCTTACTTCGTCAATGATAAGAAGTTTCATTTTCCTCAAGATTCTTGAAACTTCAAAACAAGCATCTCCAGATAGCTTGTGATATTCTAATTTGTTGTCATGCTCCACTGGCAGCATCAGTAAACGATGTAAAGTAATCCCTTTAATATTATGTGCTGCCAGTCCAGTTGGAGCAGTGACAACACAAGACAGCGATGACTCTGTCCTTTCCTGCAAATAGCATGAAATTGCTTTAATGAGGAAACTTTTTCCAGTTCCCGCTTCTCCACTCACGTACAGTTGGACAGGCTTCAACGACGTACATGAGCACTCTTTCTTATCATGACTTAATCCATGATCAATTTGCATGGTAACTTCGTCATATATTTTCCTCTGCTCAACGTTGAGTTGCCTTTCCAACTCTTCTAAGTTAACCGCATCCTCTTGAGCATGTGCCATGGCTCTTTCCACTTCATTCATAGCAGTGGCAGCTTCATTTTCAATAAGAGGTCCTCCTAGTGGATCCTGACTCAATGAAGCAGAACTCTGACTGTCCTGAGAACTGTCTCTGGCAATCTCGGCTGCAATCGTTGCTTCCTGCTCAATTTCCGCATTCAACATTTCTACATATTTGGGAAAAGCAGGACATTCTATGGTCTCCTTGGCGGCATTGAAAGAGTCTTCGTAACAGAGGAAATCTCCAAGCAGTTCCTCTTCTGCACGCCAAGGCTTGAAAAGTTGCAAAAGTGCTAAATAGAAAAACTCCTTTTTTTCAGGAGATTCGCCACTCAATTTTCGATGGTTTATCAAGTGGCATTTTCTTTGCTTGACCAGACATCCCTCACTTCCTATTACAGCATACACTCCTTTCTCAGTATCTTCTTTGATGTTCCTCTTGAACATGTAATTTTGCAGAACCTCATACAGACAAACATTCTCTAGGTGACTGCTTCGATTTGGATAATATGTATCCAACATGTTTGTCTTCAAAATGTCGGTACTGTTTGGCTCCTTTTCCGCCAAATACTCAATTTCCCGCACAGGTTTGAGAACTCGATTACGCGTTGCAGCAAGACCAAGACTCGCCCAAACGATACTCCTGGACTTGGCATAGAGACTTGCTGAAGACAACCGGTCAGAACATTCGTACGCTCCGATTTCTCGATGCGACAACATCTTCAGACTGAAACTGTACAACTTCTTGCTGAGGCTCTTTTCATGGGAAATGTCCTCCCACATATCCTTCAATTCTGTCTTCTCTTTTTTGGTGATGTAAGACGTCACATACCGAGCCACAGCCATACAGTTATCAGCCACAAACTGTATATCCATGTTAGCATTCCACATGGACAAAATCACCGGGTTGTAGTCGTTGATGTACTTGGACTCTTCGTTCCTCTTCAAATTGTAAGTGTTTTTAGGTGATTTCTTCATCACATTATGTCGCAGCGAAGACATCAAACTGTTTACTCTTCCTTTAGAAATCACCGGTCGTGGAAAGCCGAAACGACATTTGGTGTAGAACTTGTCTTTGTTTCGGAATTTACGACGGCAGTACTTTCCACATCGATGGCTTTGGAAACGCAGAACTTTTTCTCTTAGGCTTTTCTTCTCCTTTGCGTTTGGAACAGCACACGTAGAATACTGTTGGATGAAACTCATCACTGAGTCTTCTGGATCCGTTCCAAATTTAGGTGCATCCTTGATCCACAGCAACATATGTATATGAGGAGCACCTCTTGCTTGGTACTCCTTTCTCCAGAAGAAATCCAACACCTCTCCAAGAGGTGGATTCTTCTTATTCATGATGAAAGACATCATAGCTTCAAATCTATGATTGAAGTACCTACATACATTGACTGGATCCAAAGAGCACAGTTCTCCGGGTGTCTTGAATTCGATGTTTTCTACGTTAGCATTTGCCTCTCGTAGAAATTGAAGTAAGTCTTCCCAGCCATACTCGGCACAACTCAGAGTGAGGAACCATGTGGGAGTACCTAAGTTCCTCAGCATACATTTTAAATCACCATGACGACGGTACCAGTACTCATTAGTACCACGCTGACACGCCATGAGATTAATCAGGTGAGAATCCAAAATACTATCTTGGACATTCACTTTATCCATAAAATCACTTGCCGAGATGTTTTGCATGTGTATACCACTTTTCAAGATGTGGTTCACTGCATATGACAGTCCAGACAGATCGCTTTCAAACAGGAGATGAAACAAATAAGGAATGCATTGTCGAAACCTAGCATCTCCTGCATACAATCGCAAAGTCCGGTATTCAGAAGCAGGAATTTGATGAGGTCGCTCATCATATCTTCCTCCCTGACCTGTTGGAAAAAGCTGTGGGAAACACCGAGCTTCCAAACTTTCCTCCCAAACACTAATGGGACTCCCTTTGGCTTGTTTCATTTGAAACAACTCAATAGCATTCCCCATGACTTCCTTCGAATGCAAAGGATGAACACTATAATGTTCATATATTTCCTCACTAGTAGAGGGTTCTACTTTCTCAATTTGACCAGCACACAAATCGCTATCCTCTTCCTCACTTACTTCCTCTTCTGCAACATATACATTCTTATAGTATTTATTATTTTTTTTCAAATACAATGTTGCCTTTTTAACTTTCCTAACATCTACTAAATCTTGCCATATTTTCTTATTCTTTGTCGGAACCCCATTAACTAAGATAACCAGAGGTTCCTCTTCCACTTTTTCTACTCCAATTGTGTTAATGTTTTTCTTGAAATCTAGAGGCAAATAAACAACTCTTCCCTTTAATCCTCTCTGTAAATCTGATGGAGGCAATTTCCCTGTCTTTGGCTCCATTCTTACAATAGCCTGAAAGGGATGGATACTTTGAATCAAAATAGATTCATAAGTATTTAAGTCCTTCAATTCAGAAGGAATCTCAACCAATTCCAGATTATTATGAACTGCTCTAGCAGGCATCTGGTTTTGTTTTAATTTGTTACAACAATAAGTACACACACGTTGATCCAATCCCAAATCAAAACAATTTTCTACCATCAAGTATGTTGCAAAATCCTTCCATTCACTATTATTTTCCCTTTCACTTTTTGCATATAAATCCACTAACTTAGTCTGATTCTTATAATAAGTGCGTCTACAACACACACAAGTGAAATTAGGCCTCTCACTTGATTTCATGTCAAACGTCGCAATTTCCCTCTGGAAATTATCTGTACTGGAAACATGTACACTATCTTCCAAATGACCCTCTACTTCT